>NC_136433.1:287255690-292163190 GCF_052849685.1 Lactuca virosa
ACCCATAGTTACGTCGTGGAAAACGATCCAAATCTGGCTTGATCAAAATCTTAGTCACGATCCAACTTACTCACGGTCTAAACTATCATCACGTTGTGATAGTCAGGCCACCACGTTGTGGCGGAGTCCATCCAAAACAGTCGAAAAACCCACAATCATTATGTCGTTGGGAGAAGAATACTACATTGTGAAAACTGGGATTTCCCAGCTTAATGGATTCAGCTCTCAATCCGGTAAGCCATCCACCCATTCCTTCTCGAAGGCTTCCTAACGTCCAATACTACCTAAAGATCGATGTTTTTCTACCATGCATGTCCAATGTAAGTCTAACGCTCAAACTAGGTCAAAAATAGAGAAACAACAATAAGAATCTCATGCATGGGGCACATAATACTAGCAAACTTCTGATAAGAGCCTTATATTCATCGATAGACCTCAAAGACCCACAAAGTAGCTAACTTTATGGAATCCCACCATTCCAAGTAGCTCATCCTTGAAGAAAAGGGGGAAAAACTAGATCTAGAGACATAGTGTAACACCCCATTTTTACTATTTTCGTAGATTCTAATATTAAATAATTATTATAAAATTCAAAGTAGAGATATAACACTCTTTAGCCTAAGTAATCATCATAAACATGTAGTAAATATTGATACGATTTCCGTAATATGTAGAACACGCAAATCCGGCATCATATGAAGAAGTTATGCTTCTTTGAAGTTTCTTCATTAAACGACACGACTCTGCATATCGTAAAAAGTGAATTTCAGATAGGTTTCTTATTAGCCTAATAAATCTGAACAAAAGTCTTAGTAGTCGTGAAACCGAGCATGTGCATATCGAGAACGTCCAAATCTAACTTTGTATGAGGAGCTTATGATTTTAGAAGTGTTGGTATTAAAGTGCGTGACACAGAAACCGTAATCGCGATCGATCCATTGTTAGCCGAAACAATCTAAATGAGAGTTCAAGATCTCATAGATACAATTCCATCAACATAAAGACAGTAGAGAATGAATATTGTTTAAAAGAGATATGAAGTTTAAACGAAGTTTAACAGTCTAAGCCTTATAAAATAATAAATTTTAAAAAATTAAGAATTAGCCAATGAAGTTTAAATGAAAGTTGTAGATATTATCGATAGATAGACATATATATAAAACACATTAAAAACGGAGTTCGTATGAGGAAGTTATGAATTTTTGAAAACCTGCTAAATCATAAGCGCATGCGTGCTCGCAGACAAGGCGTGCGGCGTGCGTCTGACATTCCATCGAAATTTCACCCCATTTTTACTATTTTCGTAGATTCTAATATTAAATAATTATTATGAAATTCAAAGTATAGATATAACACTCTTTAGCCTAAGTAATCATCATAAACATGTAGTAAATGTTGATACGATTTCCGTAATATGTAGAACACGCAAATCCGGCATCATATGAAGAAGTTATGCTTCTTTGAAGTTTCTTCATTAAACCGACACGACTCTGCATATTGTAAAAAGTGAATTTCAGATATGTTTCTTATTAGCCTAATAAATCTGAACAAAAGTCTTAGTAGTCGTGAAACCGAGCATGTGCATATCGAGAACATCCAAATCTAACTTTGTATGAGGAACTTATGATTTTAGAAAATGTTGGTATTAAAGTGCGTGACACAGAAACCGTAATCGCGATCGATCCATTGTTAGCCGAAACAATCTAAATGAGAGTTCAAGATCTCATAGATACAATTCCATCAACATAAAGACAGTAGAGAATGAATATTGTATAAAAGAGATATGAAGTTTAAACGAAGTTTAACAGTCTAAGCCTTATAAAATAATAAATTTTAAAAAATTGAGAATTAGCCAACGAAGTCTAAATGAAAGTTGTAGATATTATCGATAGATAGACATATATATAAAGCACATCAAAAACGGAGTTCGTATGAGGAAGTTATGAATTTTCGAAAACCTGCTAAATCATAAGCGCATGCGTGCTCGCAGACAAGGCGTGCGGCGTGCGTCTGACACTCCATCGAAATTTCACCAAGTGGCACCCCCCGACCCCACCCAAGGGCAACACACACTTCATAACAATGCGTGGTTCATCATCCAAGAAAACCATGTAAATAGCTCTCATTTGTTCCTTCTTTCTCCACAACAAATCCTTCCAACTCTCTACCTAGAATCGAACTTCTGAGGTATTTTTGGGGTTTTGAAGAATCTAATTAGCAACGTACTGCGTAATAGGAGAGCCCAACTAATAGGAGTGCTTGGTATCGAAGCCTCCGAGCACAAATCCCAGTTTTCGCTAGAAACTCTTTGTAAGTTAGGCTACACTTGCTACACATTAAGTGTAACTTATATTTATATTCGTAGTCATTGTTATGGATGTATAAATAAAATTTATCAGTAATTTCGGTTATAATACTTATTGATCTACTTACGGGAGAGGTTTCTAGAATTGTCATGTTGGCTTGGTTTTTGGATTTTAGAAAGACTACATACAAAACTGTTTCTGAGAAATTGTCCGGTTAACGCTTAAACCTATGAGAAATTATCTAGGTGAATTCTTCTCATTATATTTTATACTCCATTATGTATCCTTTGTATGTTAGGATATAGTTACCATGTAGTATGAAGTCATGCCTCTAGATAAGCATAGTTAGTTCCTATCATGTTGAACTATTTGTCTGTTATATGAGTATTGATATATCTATATATTTATGGGAGTTGAGGGAGGACCAACTTCGTGTTGAAGACCAATATACTCGGGCGGACCAATGTTACACTTAAGGCCAAAGTGTGGATGTGCTTTAAGATGAAGGCAAAAAGGGTCGTACGAACTTTATGCTAAAGGCCATTATGTATATGTATTGTGCATATATATATATATATATATATATATATATATATATATATATATATATATATATATATATATATATATATATATATATTGCAGTAATTGTATCCTGGTGGAATTTACTAAGAATCGACTTATATTTGTTGATTAACTACTTTTCAGGTGGTTCTTCGGAACGACGAAAGGCTCACGCATTATTGTACCTACATCGAAGGCATTAACGTGTGTAAGACTTATGTTTTGAATAAATAAAAATGAAAAATTTTCCTTAAAATTCGAGACATTACAAGTTGATATCAGAGACCTAGTTTAAAAGAATTGGATGAACACTCGTGTGATTCCAGACTCAAACTAAGCATCTGAGTATCAAATAAACCTTTTATATATAAAAAAAGAAATTATGAAAAAAGGAAGAAAATGCGAAGTGTACAGTCATATGAAGCTCAAATAGGAAAGTGACTGTTGCTGTTGTTCTTAGCACCGTTGCCGCTGCAGCCACTGTTGTTGTTGCTGCTGCAGCTTCACATGGAGAAAATGATATTCCTTACTAAGAATTCAATAACACAAAGCCCCCAGAGTTTGATTGTGTTAGAGATCTGATTTTTTACACGCGATGGATCTTAGATGTAGAAGGATGCTTCTACACTTGTGCTTGTCTAACTAACTTGAAGTTCAGGTATGCATCGAATCTACTTTGTCATGGACGAAAAAAGTAGTTGAACTTTGTCACGAAGGATTGCTCGCCTGTAGAGAAAAGCACAGTAAACTGGGAGCAGTTTGTTAAAAATTTCAGAGAAGAGTATGTACCACTGGTGGAAAGAGATGGTTTATCTTGGGATTTCTTGTCGCTCAAGAAAACAACTAAATCGGTGATAGAGATCCCCAAAATGTTCACTGAGAGAGCCTTGTTTTGCGTCGAGTATGCATCCTCAGAACAAGTGAAAATGTCTTGGTGTTTGAGCATGCTCAAGATTGAAATCAGGGAGTTTGTATCAAAAAATCGATACAAGACCATAGCTAAGATGCAGGAGCATGCTAGGAGGAGAGAAATCGAGTTGGAGACCCAGAGAAAAGAGAAAAGGCATATTCCGGAATTGTCTCATCTGGCGTCCAAGAAATTTAAATCCAATGGTTCTAGTTTTAGAAAACAGAAGGGGTGCACTTGAAACAAGTGTTGAAAGTTTCATGATGTTCCTTGTCGAGTAGGACCTAGGTTCCAAAAGTGTGGCAAGGAAGGTCACTACACCAGGGACTGCAAACAGAACACGCACATCTGTTACAATTGCAACTAGCTAGGTCACTTCAAGGCTGAATGTCCTTTTCTAAAGGCAACATGTGCAATATAGGCTTAGAGCTTACGACATTGAGGATAATTAATGGGCTCCAAGGGCCTAGGGCTGAGATTTTCAGCTTACAGTAGAAGAAGCCAAAGAGGCGTCAGACGTCGTAGCTTGTATGTTTTTAGTCAACTCCATACATTCCTTATTACTATTCGATTCTGGAGTAAGTCATTCATTTATATCGCTTAATTTTAGCAAGAACGTTAATAACACCATAGGAGATTTAGAATATCCTCTAAGAATGGAAATAGTTGCCAATCGAACAGTTAAAGCAACAAAGGTTTACGGTAGTTGCAGTTTAAGTATCGACGATAGTAGTTTCCCAACAAATCTCATTCTCATTCCTATGCGAGAGATTAACATAATAGTAGGTATGGATCCGCTAAACGATTTTGAGGCCCTGATCGACTTTAGGAAGAAGATAGTAAGGTTTCAGACTCCAAGTAGGGAGAACTTACTTTACAGGGAAAAGATTCCAAAAGTAGTTCAAAGTTTTGTTCTGCCACAAGGGCCAGCAAGTACCTACAACATGGTTGTGAAGGATTCCTACACTATGTAATCGATACTCGGGAAAAGAAGGAGGAAGTTATCGCGGAAGTACCAGTAGTTTGTGTATTCCCTGATGTGTTTCACGTGGACCTACCTGGTGTACCTCCAAAGCGACAAGTAGAGTTTAGGATCAGCTTAGTTCCTAATGCGGCACATGTAGCCAATTTACCCTATCATCTTTCACACCTAAAAATGTAGGAATTGTCTAATCAACTTCAAGAGTTGATGGACAAAGGGTTTATTCGACTGAGTAGTTCGCCTTGGGGAGCACTAATTATGTTTGTTAAAAAGAAGGGTGTGTTGCACAGAATGTGCATCGACTATAGGGAACTTAACAAACTCACAGTGAAGAATCGTTACCCACTACCGCGGATTGACGACTTATTTGATCAATTCCAGGGAGCATCACGATTTTCCAAGATTGAGCTACGATTAGGATACCACTAGAAGCGAGTAAGAGAGGAAGATATACCAAAGACAACCTTTAGAACTCAGAAAGGCCATTATGAATTTGTGGTGGTGCCTTTTGGGCTCACTAATGAACCCGCCACATTCATGGATTTAATGAACTGGGTATGTAGGCCTATGCTTGATCAATTGGTAATCGTGTTTAGAGAAGATATATTGGTCTTTTCAGAGACTCAAGAGTAGCACTAGGAGCACATAAGAGAAGTACTCGAGGTTATAAGAAGGGAGAAACTGTATGTGAAGTTCTCCTAGTGTTAGTTTTGGTTATGATAGGTCCAGTTCCTTGGGCACTTTGTCAACCAGGATGGTATTTTAGTAGACCCAACAAAAATTGAAGAAGTAATGTGATGGCTTGTCCCAACTACTCCTTCAGAAATATGAAGTTTTTTAGGATTGGTAGGATACTATAGAAGAATTATCCAAGATTTTTCCAATAATGCGGTACCAATGACACGTTTAATGAAGAAGGGAGTTACTTTTCATTGGGGTCCTGAGCAACAACTGATGTTTGAAACATTAAGGAAAAAATTATGCGAAGCTCCAGTATTAACCCTTCCAAAAGGTGTTGATGTCATGGTAGTTCACTGCGATACATTAATCACGAGATTTGGATCCGTTCTCATACAATGAGGTCGAGTAATCACATATGCCTCAAGAAAATTGAAGCCTCACGAGGCTAACTATCCAACACACGATATGGAGTTAGGAGCAATAGTCTTTGCTCTAAATATTTAGAGTCACTATATGTATAGAGTGCGATGCACTATCTACACAGACCATAAAAGTCGGAGATACGAAATGGACCAGCCCAAACTGAGCGTGAGGCAGCTTCGATGGTTGGATGTAGTAAAGAACTACGATTGAAAAATCCGTAACTATAACACCCGATCTTAGCAGGTAAATTTCTTTCCTTTATTTAAGGTTTAAATGTTGGGGTTGGTCCTACACGGGGCGTAAATAGCCTTCTATATAGTGTGTAGAATGGAATTTTGGGCATGGGACTTTAGTGATCTACACGGGGCGTAGATAATGTTATGCAACACGTAGTTCCCCAGAACGAAAACCCTAATCTTGGGATTTTGAGCCCTATTAAAAGGCTCTAACTCCCTTGAGGCCCTTCCATCCTCATCCTCCATTCTCCCAAATGGACCCTTTGAAAACTTAATCCCTATTGGTGTGTTTTTGAGCCTTAAGCGTGTTTTGAGTTCGCTTTTGAAGGAAAAGGAAGGTTGTGTAATCACTTGGGAGCCCAAACCAACATTGAAGCATCAGTGTCAAATACAAATCATCATCATACAATATCAGTGTATCACAAACTATCCCAGTAACAAAATCTCCCAACGAGTGTGTACAATCTGACCTTCACCTTCCCGCAGTCCTCAGAAGTACCTGAAACACATTAATCAACAACTATAAGCACGAAGCTTAGTGAGTTCCCCAAGATACCACACACAACACATCATAAATAAACAGCTATGGGTTATTAGCAACCCTAGGGACTATCGGCAGTCCCGATGGGCAACAACACGTCATGTGGGTTATCAGCAACCCTGGAGACTATCAGTAGTCATAGTCTCACAAAAACAACATAACACAATATTAACAACTAGATCCAGCTGTTCATCTCAGCTACAACTATTCTACCACATAGATAAGAATAAGTGAGGAGACTCTCATTATACTGATGACAAGTAAATATCACACTCGAACTGCCGGAACTAGACTTCACCTAATAACATAAAAATTAACCCTAATTAATAATTAAGGTCGAAAATTCAACTCACAAATCCAATCCCATCACTAAGCCCCCTTAGGGGTAAAAAGACCATTTTGCCCCTCCCATGGTCCAAAGCCCTTAACCTTGACCAAAGGTTAAAAGTTAGCAAAAGTCAACTGCCCAGCTCGTAGGCTGGGCGTACTCTCTCTTACACAGGGCATACAAGTCAATCATCTACCAATCAGGGGTGGGACAGGCTACACGGGGCGTACCCAGGAGTATGCTCAACGTACTCCACCTTATCTAACTTTACCAATTTTTATGTCTTAATCTGTTATGAAACCTATCCCAACTTTAGATCTGACCATCCTATGGTGTGTTAACCGACAAAGTTATCGACTTTAAACCTTTGCATGGCTAGAAGGGACCCGATGCAACAAACTTTAACTTCGATCACACTCTAAGTCACTTTATTCATGCATGGGCCATAGGAAGTGATCAAGAAACCATTTTTATGAATCTACAAGTCATAAAATGCATGAAAGGACAGTTAATATTCTCTAGAGTGCTCGAAACTCATAAAGGTCCAAACTTTAGGACAAAAGCTCATAAAAATCATCAATGGAGATCAAAAAGGAAACTCATTGAGGTATAAAATTTACACCTGAAAAAGATGCACAATGAGGAGTAGCTTCTAGATCTACAAGATAGCAAGAAACACATCCTTCTTCTCTAGCCTCATTCTTCAACAAATATGCACTAAAACCACTTAATAAGCTCCTAAACTCTCATAAGAAAGCTTAGACTCGAGATTAGGGTTTTTATGGAATGGTGGACGATAAGGAATGTCCAAGGGAGGCATAAGGTGGTATAAGTAGGGAGAAATCCCTTAAAATTAAGGTGTAGAGGTTGGGCTAGTGAGCCCGGCATATCACACGTATTCCCAACGTACTAGCAGGGCATCAACGATCTTGCATGTCATGAGTACGGTACACATACCCTCATGTACGCCCAACGTATAGGCTAAAATGTGGAAGTTATACCACACGAGACCAAATGTGCACACTTTGATCAAGTTCAGGGCGAAAATGATAATACCTGATAATCGGATGTTACAATTCTCCCCCACTAGAATGACACTTCTCCCTCGAAGTCATCCTCAGGAAACAGCTCAGGATAGTGTTGTTGGGTTTTGAGCATTATAACACTTCCTAAGTGCACATGCAACCCTAAATTCTTTGGATTTATGTTTTCTGTAATTATACATGCATTTTCATTTTTCCAAAGCATTATCCCTAACTAGCATATAATTGAACAATTGAACAATACTACTAGTTAGATAACTTACCTTTTAGAAGGACTTGTAGTTCTTGACCTTTGAAAGCTGGAACACCTCAAGTGTGATGCCTCTAATGGTTCACAAACACCAATATGCAAGAGGATGATTTAAGAGAATAATCTATTTATCTCAAAGAGAATAGGCAACCGATTTTGGTCTATGGAGGGTTTTATTTATAGTGTTGGACATGTTAGGGTTACACTTGGTAAACCCTAACGATCCATGACATTCCACATTCTCATGCTCCATGGGTTTAACCTCCATGGACTATCCATGGATTAGTTTATCCCATAATCATGGATCATTAGCCCACACTACAGGAATGATTGATACATAATCAATCCCCATACATTTAATTAGTCTCTTTTGATCACAAAATTAATAAATTAATTCTTGATCAATACTAATTAATTAATTCCATATTAATATATTATACTTATAATATATTAATAAACCATAAATAACCTTATTCTCAAAATTCATCCTATCAAATTGCACTGGTGAAGGCAACCCAAAAGGACCATGCTATAATCGGGTCAAGTACATACCGGTTATAGTTATGGGCTTAGACACCAAATCCAAGAGTCTCCCACTTGGATAAGTCTAATAACTATTACTGCTTATGCACTTCAGGATCTGACTTAGCAATCGTAAGCTTTCAAAAGCCGTTATCGAACTCTGACCTAGTCAGTGACATGTCCTTCAGATAAGTGATCATATAATTCTCTGTTCTCAAGATATCAGCTGGACAAATACATGGAACAATGTCATACTTATTGTCCAATAGTTTGTTTCCCGATTTCTGATTCGTCTGACATAGAACACAACAAAACACATCAATTTAGTTCTGATAGGGCCCGACACATAGTCAAAATAGAATCATCGAGGGGCCCAAGATATCGCTTTTAATCGTCTTGGGATGAAAGGGAACAGATAAACTTCGACATTATATGCTTGTACTAACTACTCATCAAATATTGCACAACGACACGTTTTATAACATCAAGTTATTGATGCGTTTTTGTGCCATCAATGCATAACCAACTTATAGTCAACAACTCATATATCTTGGTTTGAAGACTTATATGATATTATCGTCTCACGATCACTCGAGATAAATTCCATGAAGTGATTCAAGTGAGCGCGGGTTGATCCAATACTCCAAATCTTATTTCTGGAGTACTCATGAATGGTGCAGCAAAAATGTCGCTATGCCTAACTCCTTTGACAAGTCTGCAAGCCAACTCATGACAGTCTTCTTTCATACCTACTTCCAAAGTATGATCGACTGTGGATGGTTTGAATAATCTTATTATTCGGGAAGTCAAAACATGCAAAGTGAAACACAAGAATAATACTAATCCTATATGGCCCTAAAACTTGTGAGCATAAATAAAACACCTTTTATTTAATCACCATATTGATTACTCATTATTCATTATATAATGTTTCTATTGATCAACTTACTACTTGAATTAAAACAATAGTTATCCCATGCTCCAAGCATGCACACTATGTTTACCTATGGTCCTTACTTTGTGAAATAGATCAATTGTAAACATTTCTGACGATACTCATTTCACAATTCCAAATCCTTATCGTAATTGTAAGAATACCAAATTCTTGCCACTATTAGAATGTGTTAGTTCTAAACTATTATGCAAAGATTCCTTTTGTAATGTCTAGGTACCAAAAGTCAAAGAGACTTGACCAACTCTATTACAAAGTATTCCTTTGGAGATTGTTACAAGACAATTCCATAGATCCGAAGTCTCATATTCAAAGCACATTCCTTTGAACATCCTTCTTGCATAAAAGTTTCTAACTTTCTCATAGATTCTTGATATCCAACTCCCATTATGGAAGCATTTCCATATTTTCCATATGACAACTCATTGTTAATAGAATCTTGTCTATTCATAATAATGTCAATATGGTCCATCCATTACTATACTTCCAACTATCCATAAGCAACCAATCTTTGGCGAACCTTGGATTGTTCTTAGCAGTTGTTTAATAACTTTAGTCATATCCAGTTCTAGTCCTTTTTCCCTCTTAATGCGCTAGGCATTTGGAAAATTAGAACACATGAATATTATAGCATATGCAATCGATCCTATACCCAAAGCATATGTGATACGGTTCATAATGTCTTACATAAAGACATGATACTTGACTAGTCTTTTGCTATAATATTTCTATATATAGAATTTCCTTATGTTGAACTATTCCAACATAACATTCATATATATCTGTGACTAAATTTGATTAAAATCTCAATCTAAACTTTTAGAATTGAAATGAAGTATAGGTTCCTCTCCCTTAATTATAGCAAAACAACTTTTCAACCCTACAACTTTGCGAATTGAAAACTTTGTTTTCTATAATTAACATTGCTAACTTGCAACACTTACCATAATAATTATGCTCCTACTAGCATAACAATTATTTTGTTACTTGCATAACATTTATGCTCCCACTAGCTGTGACATAAATCCAGAAATCAGCTGGACTTCTATAAATCAATACTTGTTGAATTTCTTACCAAAGTTCTGATTTCTGATACAAGACGCTTCAATAAGACTTTATCTAGGCCTCAAACTCATACACCTTTTATTAGAAAGCGCATATGTGTGTCCAAAAAAATTTAGAACTTATAGCAATAAGTCTAAAATGTTTATACCTTTTGCCATTTCTCACAATTCGAACTATGAAGAGGGATGCCGTAATCATAATCGAATTTGAGAATGCAAATATCACAATTGCTAACTCTTTAAAATCTACTTCGTGAAAGCGTTTCCTCACAATCATTTTCATGAATTGGAGAGAAACCTTATGATACTTAGATTTTTTTATGGTATGTGTGTTCCTATCCATGTGAATTTTTCATAACCATAATCTTAAGACAAGGTTAGTGACAAATCCAAACTCATATGGACTGAACTTGTTCAATCTTAATTTCTTGCCACTTGGCAGCACAAGGGCCTACCATGTCTTCCAAGTTGTTCAACATATCACCCTTACTGATTAATGAACTTTCACTAACCAAGGTGCTTCGCCCTACGCAAACAATTGAGAACTCATAGAACTCATGTCCATAGTCAACCTTAACTGGAATGAGCACAAAAATAAGAATATGTCACACGATAGGTTACAAATCTCAAGTCATGTGCTAGTGATTAACAATAGGCTTACTCTTGATTAGTTCTTAAAACTTTTCAAGATCTTTAAGACTCCCACTGACCTCTTGACATATAAGTTTCTGTCTCTCAAGAAACATTACTTGACAAACAAATATTCAAGAGTTAGTGCGATTTCTTATCAAGACAAACACTTCACACAATATGTCTTAGTTGGTCTTTGTCTTATCCAAAACATCACAACTTACCAATCTCAAATGTACAAGAGTAGAAAACATTTTACTCTACATTTGCTGATATGTCACTCAATATACAATCTTGGAGGATGACTCTAAGATTTGATTTTGGAACGAAGTATGATTCATCTTAGTTGATTTAACCATTTCAACAATTCCTGATTCTTCTTCTTAGCCAAACAAATTCACTAAGGCGTCATTAGAGGATCAAATTGTGATTTGGTTTTCATAATCATTAAGATGATCATAAAACATGATACTCAAGTACTCTCCCATCTTTTGAGGTTGGAGAAGCTTTTATCTTTCTGCCTAATTTGATTGTTCTTATTTGTCCAGCTGTACATTGAAACTTTTTAAATGATTCAGAATTATACTTAAACTTGTAAGCATAACCATATTTACTAAACTTTTGTAAATCATGAAAAATAGTCTTATTATTCTTTGTGGTGGACCTGACCAGCGCACAACCAAGTGTACCCGATCCCCTAGTCCTTCACTTGACTCACATATACATGTAAACAAGGAATTAGTCCTAATTTCCCAAAGATGAAGGTCTCATTCATCATACAATACAAGTTGCATGATCCCAAGTTTCTATCCAACTGAAACTTGGGTGATGAGAATCTTTCCTTATTTGGTAAATTTAGACACTACCACAAACGAAATAATCAAATCCATATTGCTAAAATAGAAACATACAAACATCAATTTTCACAAATGCCATTGCAAGGAAATGTAAATAGGATAAAATAAATCTTTTATTTTATTTATATAATTGCGGAAAAACTTTTCCTTACAATGCAATTACAAATGAAAACTATGCTATTACAAATTTCTAAGCAATCTATCATAACTCCTAAGCAGCAGCTCAAAAATCCGATCATCGAATCAGGCGATCAAAATCCATCTTTTCACTATCAGATTCAGCTCACTCTTCTTTTAAGCTTCCTTTATTTTCTTTGATCCTACAAAACATCAAAATGCGACCCTGTCACATCATGTATTAAGAATCTCCAAAATAGGAACTTAATAGAGTTAGATAATGGACTTACCTGAACTAGATTCAAACTTTTTGACTTTACCATCCTTATGGTCCTTCAAGTAGATACGACAACTTTGCAACCAATGTCCCTTCTCTTGGCAATAAAAACAAATGGACTCTGGCGGAGGGTCTCGAATGATGCTTTACCATCCTCATGAGTGGGATATTTTGCTTCGTGAAGCTTTAGCTTCCTTGAAGCGTATACAATCACATGTCCCCTCTGCATCAATACATCAACCAAACCTGCAATGGATGCATTACAATATACCACGAAACCCTCAACTCCCTCAAGGAGGGCAAGTATCGTTGCCTCACACAGCCTCTGGCGGAGGGTCTCGAATGATGCCTGCTGCTTATGCCCCCAACTGAACACAATATCCTTCCTCGTGAACTTAGTGATAGGAATAACAATATTGGAGAAATCATGAATGAATCTCGGGTAATATCCCGCCAAACCGAGGAAGCTCCGAATCTCAGATGGATCTCGACACTTCCCACCGCATCACCGCCTCTATCTTGGCTGGATCGACCAAGATACCGTTCTGGTTGACAAGGTGTCCCAGAAACTGAATCTCGAGCAACCAGAAGTTGAACTTGGATAACTTGGCGTAGAGCCTCTCCATCCTTAAAACTCCAAGAATCTCACGTAGATTCTCCTCGTGATACTCTCTGGTCTTCGAATATACCATAATGTCATCGATGAAGACGATCAACGATCGATCCAACATGGGCCTGCACACCTGGTTCATGAGGTCCATGAACGCCGTCGGTGCGTTGGTGAGCCCAAAGGCATCACCACGATCTTGTAATGCCTGTAATGAGTTCGGAAGACCGTCTTCTGAATATCCTCTACTCGTACACCTCATCTGATAATAGCTAGACCTTAAAACAATCTTGGAAAGCCAAGATGCCCCCTGAAGCTAATCGAAGAGATCATCAATCCTCGACAATGGATAACGGTTCTTCACCGTTAGCTTGTTCAACTCCCTATAATCAATACACATTCGGTGTGAACCATCCTTCTTGAAGGGTTTTGAGCATTCTAACACTCCTATGGTGTACATGCTGAAGGGTTTTGAGCATTCTAACACTCCTAAGTGTACATGCAACCCTAGAAAACCTTGGATCTATGTTTGTCTAAAATACATGCAAAATACTTTTTCCAAGGTTCATAAACCTATCTAGCATACATGGGGAACTTTAATCATAAAAGATGGCTAGAATTACATACCTTGTAGTTATTATGATTCCTTGAAAACCTTGAGAGCCTAGCACCCCAAGTGTGATGCCTCAAATGCTGTACACAACACCAAATGCTTTGGAATGACTTTAGAGAATATAAAACACTTGTCAAATTGGCTTGCCCTCACTTGTTCTTAGTGTAGTCGATTTTGGTGAGTAACATAGTCTTTATATAGTGTGTCACATCTAGGGTTACACCATGTAAACCCTAATGTGACATGACTCTTCATTTCCATGACCCATGGGTTTGTAACTCCCATGGAACCTCCGTGGAGCATCCAATGGGTTTAACCCAACTTGATAATCCATGGAGCCTTTTAGCCCACTATACAAGTTATGGATGATTTACATAATCAACCCATATATTTAATTAGTCATCTTTTGATCACTTAATTAATTCCAAATTAATTCTTGATCAATATTAATTAAATAATATTATTAATATATATTAGAACATATAATATACTAATAAACCACAAGTGTTATTTCTCTCATTAAGTCTATCCAAATGCATGATGCCATGCAACCCAAATGGACCATGCCGGGTCGGGTCAAGTACATACCAAAAATAGTTATGGACTTAGACACCTTATTCAACAGTCTCCCACTTGGATAAGTCTAATAACTATAACTGCAAGTATGACTTCAGGAACCGATCAAAAATCGTAGCTCTTTTCAAGGTTTCTCGGAACTAAGAAGATGATGATACGCCATTTAAGATAAGTGATCATATAATCCTCTGTTCTAGATATCAGTCGGACAAATCCATGGAACAATGTCTTACTTTTGTCCAGCAGTTTGTTTCCCGATTTCCGATTTGTTTGACATAGAACTTAATTGAACACATCAACTTAGTTCTGACCAGGCCCGGTACATAGGTCAAAACAAAATCATCGAGGGGCCCAGATATCGCTTCTTATCCAAGAAGGAACAGATAAACTTCGACTCATCGGATTGTTCTACTACTTGTTAAATCACACACAATGGAACATTTTATAACATCGAGTTACCAATGCGTTTTCGCACGATCAATGCATAACCAACTCATAGTCAACAAGTCATATCTCTAGGTTTGAAGACTTATATGATATTACCGTCTCGCGATCACTCGAGATAAATTCCATGAAGTGATACCAGCGAGCGTGGGTTGAATCCAATACTCAGAACTTATGAGCACTCATGATTGTTGAGGCCATGTCCAACATCTTAGACCTCTACAACCAACTCATGACAGTCTTAATTCATATCTACTTCCAACATATGACTGACTGTGGATAATTTGAATAATATGTAAAACACAACATAAATATTCTGGAAGTCAAAACATGCAAAAGAAATAATAGTAAACGATTGACAAAAGATAGCAACACTTTACTCATAAATAAACACAACTTTTATTTATCATCAAATATCAATTACACTTTACAAATTTCGAAAATTATCTAACTACTAAAACTAATATCATCCTTCAGCCCTATGCTCCTTGCGTGCTGGAGATGCTTAACCCTGCCCAGTCCCTTCGTGAGGGGATCTGCCGGGTTCTCATCCGATGATACCCTCTTTGCCACGAGGAGTCCTTCTTCTATACGATGTCTGATGAAATGGTATTTTCTGTCAATGTGTATGGATCTCACGTGATCCCTTGGTTCCTTTGCTAAGGCAACAACACTTTCACTATCACAGAAAATCTCTATGGGCTCCTTTATAGCTGGTATAACTCCAAGGTCTCCAATGAAGTTCTTTATCCATATTGCCTCCTTTGCTGCCTCGCTTGCCGCTATATACTTTGATTCGCAAGTTGAATCAGCCACTGTCTCCTGCTTGGAACTTTTCGAAGATACTGCTCCTCCGTTTAAGGTAAAGACACAGCCCGACTGAGAGCGGAAATTATCCCTATCAGTCTGGAAGCTAGCATCACTATACCCTATAACTCTCAAGTCATCACTCCCACCAAGGGTAAGGACCCAATCCTTAGTCCTCCGCAGGTACTTGAGAATGTTCTTTACCGCAGTCCAGTGAGCCTTACCAGGGTTCCCCTGATACCTGCTAACCATGCTCAAAGCAAACGCTACATCAGGACGAGTGCAGGTCATAGCATACATGATCGAGCCTACTACAGAACCATAACGTACTCGACTCATTTCTGCTATCTCAACCTCGGTACTCGGGCTCTGAGTCTTACTCAATCTAACGTTACTCTGGATGGGTAACTCTCCTTTCTTGGAGTCTTGCATGCTAAACCTCTTCATCACCTTATCCAAGTAGGTACTCTGACTAAGTCCAATTAGTCTTTTACTCCGGTCTCTCAGAATTCTTATCCCTAGAATATAGGCAGCTTCTCCTAGGTCTTTCATAGCGAAACACTTCCCAAGCCTGGACTTCACTTCCTGCAAGGTTGGGATGTCATTTCCTATGAGTAGTATGTCATCCACATACAATACCAAAAAGCTAACTATACTCCCACTAGCCTTGAAATATACACAAGATTCATCTTCATTCCTCGAAAAGCCAAACTCTTTGACTTTCTCATCAAAGCAAAGATTCCATCTGCAAGGTGCTTGCTTTAATCCATAAATGGATTTCTCAAGCTTACACACTCTATTAGGGTATTCTGTACTGACAAAACCCTCTGGCTGACACATGTAAACATCCTCAGCGAACTTTCCATTAAGGAAAGCAGTTTTGACATCCATTTGCCAGATTTCATAGTCATGAAATGAAACAATGGCTAACAATACCCTAATAGACTTAATCTTGGCTACTGGTGAAAAGGTCTCATCATAATCAACTCCTGGAGTTTGATAAAAGCCCTTTGCAACCAGTCGCGCCTTATAAGTATTACCATCCATGTTGGTCTTCTTCTTGAAGATCCACTTACACCCAACTGTCTTACGACCTGGTACATTGTCAACCAAGTTCCAAACTTGATTGTCATACATGGACTGTATCTCGCTGTCCATTGCCTCTTTCCATTTGGCAGACTCGGGGCCTGCCATGGCTTCCGCATAGCTGTTAGGTTCATCCAGACTTACTAGTGTCTCATCACTGATAAGTGTCTCACCTTCCGCAGTAATATGGAAACCATAGTAGTTCTTAGGTGTATTCCTAACCCTTGTGGAACCCCTTAAAGGTACAGACTTGTGAATTGGATCAACAGGAGTTTCCTCCTCAGGTTGACTGCTAGGGTTTGAGGTTCCTTCACCACTTGACTCTTGAAGTTCTTCAAGGTAAATTTGCTTCCCACTGTTTCCTTGGCTTATGAACTCTCTTTCTCGAAAGACACCCCTCCTTGCTACAAAAACCACATTATCACGGGGTCTGTAGAAAGAGGTAACCAAAGGATTTTTGTGGGTAGCCGATGAAAATACACCTCTCACTTCGAGGCTCGAGCTTGTCGTGAGTCTCGCGTCTCACGAAAGCTTCGCAACCCCAAATCTTGATGTGGGCTAGACTAGGAACTTTTCCAGTCCACATCTCGTGAGGTGTTTTGGCAACCTTCTTTGTAGGGACCATATTAAGGATATGGGCGGCAGTCTCTAAGCCATACCCCCAGAATGAGATTGGTAGCGAAGCTCGACGCATCATGGAACAAACCATGTCCAACAAGGTTCGATTACGCCTCTCAGCTACACCATTCAATTGTGGTGTTCTGGGAGGTGTCAATTGTGAGACAACCCCACATTCCCTAAGATAGTCGAGGAACTCTGTACTAAGATACTCACCACCATGATCGGATCGAAGCATCTTAATGTTCCTGCCTAATTGATTCTCGACTTCCTATTTAAACTCTTTAAACCTTTCGAAAGTCTCTGACTTATGCTTGATTAAGTAGACATATCCATATCTACTATAATCATCTGTAAAAGTCACATAATAACGATTAGCATCCCTTGTGGCAGTTTTGAAGGGTCCACACACATCCGTGTGCACTAGATCCAACAAACCTTCACCCTAGCACAAGAACCTATGAAGGGTGACTTTGTTATTTTTCCAAGTAAGCATGATTCACAACTATCATCTGACCTTAGGTCAAATGACTCCAAGACTCCAGCCTTTTGGAGTTGGCCTATGCGTTTCTTGCTTACATGTCCAAGACAACAATGCCATAATGATGCTTTATCCAAGTTATTATCATTAGTAGAATCAATACACAACACATTATTTCCTAAATTATCTACAACATACACAGCTTCATACACACCATCACAAGGTAATGCTTTAAAATAAAACACATTATTAAAGAAAGCATTTATTCCACCAACTTCATTATCAAAAGAAAAGGTAAAACCTTGTTTGTACAAAGCATGAAAGGAAATAACATTTCTTGCCATTTCAGGCGAATAACAACATTTATTCAAATCTAAAGTAAACCCACTACTTAGCAACAAAGTATAAACTCCAATCTTGGTGACAGGTGAAACTTTCCTATTCCCCATGATCAAGTTTATCTTTCCATGCTCCACATTCTCACTTCTTCTTAGTCCCTGCAAATCAGAACAAATATGAATACCACAATCGGTATCAAGGACCCAAGAGTTAGAATAGGGTGAGTTATTAGATAATATAGTGTAAATACCTGCATGGTTTGGTTTCACTTTCCCATCCTTCAAATCTTGCTGGTACTTTGGGCAGTTCCGCTTCCAGTGTGCATTTTCATGGCAATAGAAGCATTCAGCCTCTTTTGGGTCAGCAGAAGGAGTGACGAAACCTTTCTTGGTTCCGCTTGAAGAGGAGCCATCAAGGGTCTTACCCTTGGTACCCTTCGAAGGGTTCTTCTTCTTCTTCCCTCTACCTTTCCCGATTGCCAGGACAGGTGTGGAGTTTGGAGTAGGAGTAGGAGTGGTGACAACCGACTTACCTTTAAGACTTGATTCTGCGGTCTTTAGGAGTCCTTGAAGTTTGCTAAGTGTAACTTCCTCCTTGTTAATGTGGTATGTCATGCGGAATTGATCATAATACGAAGGTAAGGAGTGCAAAATGATATCTATTGCTAACTCCTCTGGGAAGTTCACATTCAACTTCATCAAACGGTCCACAAACCTTTGCATTTGCTGCATGTGGCCCGTGATGGGTTCACCATCTTTCATTCGGGTTGTTATCATGGAGAAGATGATTTCATATCGCTCTTGACGAGCACTCTGATGGTAGCGGTCCATCAAATCCTGGTGCATCTCAAAAGGATAGTAGTCCTCATAGGACTTTTGGAGCTCGGCTGTCATAGTGGCCATCATGATGCATGCCACTTTGGTAGCATCTCTTTCATGTGCCTCATATTCAGCAAACTCCTCAGTAGTAGCAGTTGGCTCGGGTACCTTAAGCTCCTTGTCGAGAACATATTCTTTGTTCTCGTATCGAGTGACCATCCTGATGTTTCTGATCCAATCAGTAAAGTTGGATCCATCAAAGATGACTCTCCCACAAAGGTTCATGAGAGAGAAGGAGCCAGTGGGGTTTGAGCCAGGAGCAGCATTGTTGGTAGACATCTGAAAAGAAGAAAAGACAAGTTTAGTTTAGATATAAAGATAGTCCTTAATAAAACACCCAAATGTAATATTAAGGCTAGGATCCAATCATAATAAATTATAACTTAGAGGAGGGATGCCGTAATCTAAGCTAGAACATATTTGAAAGGTAGATGAATGACGATTCACCAATTTCCACCATGAAAACGAAATATATAAATCATTAGGTTTTTTTTGGTTTTAGAAACTCCTAGATTCTTTTGAGATTCATTGAACTTTTCAATGGCATGTTTCAATCTCGAGTGTGCCCTTCATGTTTTGTGACTGGGATACCGAGGATCACAAAACAAGGTGAAGTAACCATGCAAATTACTTGGTACCCTTAATGTTTTTCACTTAATCGATGTGCCGGTTAACCACACGCGCTCCACCGACCTATGAAAAACCTTAAGTCACCCTTTTCCTACCTTGTTAAGTCCAAGTTAGTGTGCCGGTTAACCACACACGCTCCACTAACGACTTAATCAAAGTGCAAAGTGTAATTTCATGGGTTAGCACCTTATTCACATTTTCCTAAAGTAACTAAGATTGGGAATTTATAAAACATTTAGTTACTTTATAATAATCATTATACTTTTAAATGAGAATTTTAAGTCATTGCCTACTTGTTCGACTAACGACCCTCCACCAGTCAAGGAAGCGGTGGGTGAGAGTGGACACCCATTAAGCTGCCATTTTATAGGCAACAACCATATACCCCCCTTATAGACCGGCTTCGTGAATGAGGCCCACTAACGGTAAAACGACTTGATCTTATATATATATATATATATATATATATATATATTATTAAACTTATAATATTATAAAGTATAAGAGTTGAATTTTAACCTTTAAAATTCTAGGGGTTGGAACTAAAGTTTATTAAGATGGCTTTACATGTTCCAAAACTTGAGGGCAAGTTTTGTAACTTTACAAAACCTTTCAATTCATAACTTATGAGTTATTAAAATGAAGACTCTTCATTTTTGTAACTTGTGTGTTCTTTTAATGGAATTAAACAAAGAGACTTTTGGTTATCCATAACTTGAGGACAAGTTATGGACTCCATTAAAACACATAAAGATCATGAATTCAACATTAATCAAGCAATTCTTATGATCTATCAAGAACTCATAAGAACATGAATAATCATATCAAAATTTCAAGAACATATGAACACATATAATCATGTAATTTTGATATTAGCCATTGTAAATGGATTAGAACAATCATTACACCATATAAAACAAGTTTAATAACACCAAAATAGTTTAGGGTAATGTTTCTAGTCCATTTCCAGCAGCAAAAGTCGAAAATATGCATTCTGTGGCTCCTACTCGTCGAGTGCACGAACCTACTCGATGAGTAGGATGAGTTTAGTCATGGACTCGGTGAGTCCCACCATGGACTCGGCGAGTTCATCATGCAGACAGCAAGAAAATTGATTTTTTCCACTATTTTGCATCAAGTATCAACAAACAAGCCTAGGCTCTGATACCACTGAAGGGTTTTGAGCATTCTAACACTTGACTTAGTGTACATGCAACCCTAGAAAACCTTGGATCTATGTTTGTCTAAAATACATGCAAAATACTTTTTCCAAGGTTCATAAACCTATCTAGCATACATGGGGAACTTTAATCATAAAAGATGGCTAGAATTACATACCTTGTAGTTGTTATGATTCCTTGAAAACCTTAAGAGCCTAGAACCCCAAGTGTGATGCCTCAAATGCTTCACACAACACAAAATGCTTCGGAATGACTTTAGAGAATATAAAACACTTGTAAAATTGGCTTTCCCTCACTTGTTCTTAGTGTAGTCGTTTTTGGTGAGTAACATAGTCTTTATATAGTGTGTCACATCTAGGGTTACACCATGTAAACCGTAATGTGACATGACTCTTCATTTCCATGACCCATGGGTTTGTAACTCCCATGGAACCTCCGTGGAGCATCCAATGGGTTTAACCCAACTTGATAATCCATGGAGCCTTTTAGCCCACTATACAAGTTATGGATGATTTACATAATCAACCCATATATTTAATTAGTCATCTTTTGATCACTTAATTAATTCCAAATTAATTCTTGATCAATATTAATTAAATAATATTATTAATATATATTAGAACTTATAATATACTAATAAACCACAAGTGTTATTTCTCTCATTAAGTCTATCCAAATGCATGATGCCATGCAACCCAAATGGACCATGCCGGGTCGGGTCAAGTACATACCAGAAATAGTTATGTACTTAGACACCTTATCCAACACATGCAACCCTAGAAACTTTGGATCTATGTTTTACTATGATACATGCAAATTTGATTTCCAAGGTTCATAACCTATCTTGCATAGCATGGGGAACTTTTAAACATAAATGCTAGTTGTAGAACATACCTTATGTTGTTTGGATTCCTTGAAAACCTTGTGAGCCTAGCACCTCAAGTGTGATGTCTCAAATGTCTCACACAACACCAAAATACTTGGAATAACCTTGAGAGAAGTTCACTAACACCTCAAAATCGGCTAGCCCTCTTTCTTGCTTGTACAAGTACCAATTTTGCTAGTCTAGGGGTCTTTATATAGTTGTGGCACAAGTAAGGTTACACCATGTAAACCCTAATTGTCATGGCTTTCCATATTCCATGATCCATGGGTTTGTAACCTCCATGGAGTATCCATGGAGCACCTTATGGGTTTTAGCCCAATCCAACAAACCATGGATCATTAGTCCACTATACAAGAATGAATGATTTACACAATCAACCCCATATGTTTAATTAGTCTCTTTTTGATCACTTAATTAATTCCAAATTAATTCTTTGATCAATACTAATTAAATAATATTATTAATATATTAGAACTTATAATATATTAATATACCTTAAGTGTCCTTTCTCTCATTTTGGTCTATCCAAGAGTTGCAATGCCAAGCAACCCAAATGGACCATGCCAACCGGGTCAAGTTCATACCAGAAATAGTTATGGACTTAGACACCTTATCCAACAGTCTCCCACTTGGATAAGTCTAAGAACTATAACTGCAAGTATGACTTCAGGAACCGATCAACAATCATAGCTCTTTCAAGGTCTCGCGGAACTGAGATGATGATGATACGCCATTTAAGATAAGTGATCATATAATCCTCTGTTCTAGATATCAGCTGGACAAATACATGGAACAATGTCTTACTTATTGTCCAGCAGTTTGTTTCTCGATTTCCGATTTTTTTGACATAGAACTTAATTGAACACATCAACTTAGTTCTGATCGGGACCGGTACATGGGTCAACACAAAATCATCGAGGGGCCCAGATATCGCTTCTAATCCAAGAACTTCGACTCATATACTTGTTCTACTACTTGTTGAATTATACACAAAGGCACGTTTTATAACATCGAGTTACCAATGCGTTTTCATACAATCAATGTATAACCAACTCATAGGTAACAACTCATATCTCTAGGTTTGAAGACTTATATGATATTACCATCTCACGATCACTCGAGATAAATTCCATGAAGTGATACAAGTGAGCGTGGGTTCAATCCAATACTTAGAACTTATGAGCACTCATGAGTGTTGTAGCAACACTTTGCTATGTCCAACATCTTAGACATCTACAAGCCAACTCATGACAGTCTTGATTCATATCTCCAATGAAGTTCTTTAGCCATATAGCCTCTTTTGCTGCCTCGCTTGCCGCTATATACTCTGATTCGCAAGTTGAATAAGCCACTGTCTCCTGCTTGGAACTTTTCCAAGAAATTGCTCCTCCGTTTAAGGTAAAGACCGAGCCTGATTGAGAGCGGAAATTATTCCTGTCAGTCTGAAAGCTAGCATCACTATACCCTACTACTCTCAAGTCATCACTCCCACCAAGGGTGAGGACCCAGTCCTTAGTCCTCCGCAGGTACTTGAGAATGTTCTTTACCGCAATCCAGTGATCCTTACCAGGGTTCCCCTGATATCTGCTGACCATGCGCAATGCAAAGGCCACATAAGGACGAGTACAAGTCATAGCATACATGATCGAGCCTACAGCGGAAGCACATGGTACTCGACTCATCTCAGCTATCTCAGCCTCTCTACTCGGGCTCTGAGTCTTACTCAATCTGGCGTTACTCTGGATTGGTAACTCTCCTTTCTTGGAATTATGAATGTTGAACCTATTCAACACCTTGTCCAAGTAGGTACTCTGACTAAGTCCAATTAGTCTTTTACTCTTGTCTCTCAAAATCCTTATCACTAGGATATAGGCAGCTTCTCCAAGGTCCTTCATAGCGAAACACTTCCCAAGCCAGAACTTCACTTCCTGCAGAGTTGGGATGTCATTTCCTATGAGTAGTATGTCATCCACATACAATACCAAAAAGCTAATTGTACTCCCACTAGCCTTGACATATACACAGGACTCATCTTCACTCCTCGAAAAGCAAAACTCTTTAACTTTCTCATCGAAATAAAAGATTCCATCTGCGAGGTGCTTGCTTTAATCCATAGATGGATTTTTCAAGCTTACACACTCTATTGGGGTACTGTGCACTGACAAAACCCTCTGGCTGACTCATGTAAATATCCTCAGCCAACTTTCCATTAAGGAAAGTGGTTTTGACATCCATTTTCCATATTTCATAGTCATGAAATGCAGCTATGGCTAGCATAACCCTAATAGACTTAATCTTTGCTACTGGTGAAAAGGTCTCATCATAATCAACGCCCGGAGTTTGAGAAAAGCCCTTTGCAACTAGTCGCGCCTTATAAGTGTGTACATTACCATCCATGTTGGTCTTCTTCTTGAAGATCCATTTGCACCCGACTGTCTTACGACCAAGTTCCAAACTTGATTGTCATACATGGACTGTATCTCGCTGTCAATGGCCTCTTTCCATTTAGCAGCCTCAGGGCCTTCCATGGCTTCCGTGTAGCTGTTAGGTTCATCCAGACTTACCAGTGTGTTATCACTGATAAGTGTATCACCTTCCGCAGTAATATGGAAACCATAGTAATGCTCAGGTGCATTCCTAACTCTCGTGGAACGTCTCAGAGGTACAGACTGTTCTGTCGGATCAACAGGAGTTTCCTCCTCAGGTTGATTGCTAGGGTTTGAGGTTCCTTCACCACTTGACTCTTGAATTTATTCAAGGTCAATTTGCCTCCACTGTTTCCTTGGCTTATGAATTCTCTCTCTCGAAAGACTCCTCTCCTTGCTACAAAGACCACATTATCACTGGGTCTGTTAAAGAGGTAACCAAAGGATCTTTGTGGGTAGCCGATGAAAATACACCTCTCACTACGAGGTTCGAGCTTATCATGAGTCTCGCACCTTATGAAAGCCTCGCAACCCCAAATCTTGATGTGGTCCATATTGGTAACTTTTTCAGTCCACGTCTGGTGAGGTGTTTTGGCAACCTTCTTTGTAGGGACTAGATTAAGGATATGGGCGGCAGTCTCTAAGGCATACCCCCAAAATGAGATTGGTAGCGAAGCTCGACTTATCATGGAACAAACCATATCCAACAAGGTCTGATTGCGCCTCTCAGCCACACCATTCAACTGCGGTGTCCTGGGAGGTGTCAATTGTGATACAATTTCACATTCCTTAAGATAGTCAAGGAACTCTGTACTAAGATACTCACCACCTTGATCGGATTGAAGCATCGTAATGTTCCTGCCCAACTGATTCTCCACTTCCCGTTTAAACTCCTTGAACTTTTCAAAGGTTTCTGACTTATGCTTGATTAAGTAGACATATCCATATCTACTAAAATCATCAGTAAAAGTCACATAGAAGCGGTTAGCATCTCTTGTGGTGGTTCTGAAGGGTCCACACACATCAGTCCCTTCGTGAGGAGATCTGCCAGGTTCTCATCCGATGATACCCTCTTTTCCACGAGGAGTCCTTCTTCTGTTCGATGTTTGATGAAATGGTATTTTCTGTCGATGTGTCTGGATCTCCCGTGATCCCTTGGTTCCTTGGCTAAGGCAACAACACTTTCAGTATCACAGAAAATCTCCATAGGCTCCTTTATAGCTGGTACAACCCCAAGGTCTCCAATGAAGTTCTTTAGCCATATAGCCTCCTTTGCTGCCTCGCTTGCTGCTATATACTCTGATTCGCAAGTTGAATCAGCCACTGTCTCCTGCTTGGAACTTTTCCAAGAAATTGCTCCTCCGTTTAAGGTAAAGACCCAGTCTGACTGAGAGCGGAAATTATCCCTCTCAGTCTGAAAGCTAGCATCATTATACCCTACTACTCTCAAGTCATCACTCCCACCAAGGGTAATGACCCAGTCCTTACTCCTCTGCAGGTACTTGAGAATGTTCTTTACCGCAGTCCAGTGATCCTTGCCAGGGTTCCCCTGATATCTGCTGACCATGCTCAATGCAAAGGCCACATAAGGACGAGTACAAGTCATAGCATACATGATCGAACCTACAGCAGAAGCATAAGGTACTCGACTCATTTCAGCTATCTCAAACTCTGTACTCGGGCTCTGAGTCTTACTCAATCTAGCGTTACTCTGGATCGGTAACTCTCCTTTCTTGGGATTCTGCATGCTCAACCTATTTAGCACCATATCCAAGTAGGTACTCTGACTAAGTCCAACTAGTCTTTTACTCCTGTCTCTTAAAATCCTTATCCCTAGGACATAGGCAGCTTCACCAAGGCCCTTCATAGCGAAACACTTCCCAAGCCAGGAATTCACTTCCTGCAGAGTTAGGATGTCATTTCCTATGAGTTGTATGTCATCCACATACAATACCAAAAAGCTGACTATACTCCCACTAGCCTTGACATATATGCATGAATCATCTTCACTCCTCGAAAAGCCAAACTCTTTGACTTTCTCATCGAAACAAAGATTCAATCTGTGAGGGGCTTATTTCAATCCATAGATGGATTTCTCAAGCTTACACACTCTATTAGGGTACTCTGCACTGACAAAACCCTCTGGCTAACTCATGTAAACATCCTCAGCCAACTTGCCATTAAGGAAAGAGGTTTGTACATCCATTTGCCATATTTCATAGTCATGAAATGCAGCAATGGCTAGAATAACCCTAATAGACTTAATCTTTGCTACTGGTGAAAAGGTCTCATCATAATCAACTCCCGGAGTTTGAGAAAAGCCCTTTGCAACCAGTCGCGCCTTATAAGTGTGTACATTACCATCCATGTCGGTCTTCTTCTTGAAGATCCATATGCACCCGACTGTCTTGGGACCTGGTACATTGTCAAGCAAGTTCCAAACTTGATTGTCATACATGGATTGTACCTCGTTGTCCATAGCCTCTTTCCATTTAGTAGCCTCAGGGCCTGCCATGGCTTCCGTGTAGCTATTAGGTTCATCCAGACTTACCAGTGTGCTATCACTGGTAAGTGTATCACCTTCTGTAGTAATATGGAAACCATAGTAATGCTCAGGTGCATTCGTAACTCTCGTGGAAGGCCTCAGTGGTACAGACTCTTCTATCGGATCAACAAGAGTTTCCTCCTCAGGTTGATTGCTAGGGTTTGAGGTTCCTTCACCACTTGAATCTTGAATTTCTTCAAGGTCAATTTGCCTCCCACTATTTCCTGGGCTTATGAATTCTCTCTCTCGAAAGACTCCTATCCTTGCTACAAAGACCACATTATCATTGGGTCTTTAGAAGAGGTAACCAAAGGATCTCTGTGGGTATCCGATGAAAATACACCTCTCACTTAGAGGTTCAAGCTTATCATGAGTCTCACGCCTCACGAAAGCCTCGCAACCGCAAATCTTGATGTGGTCTAGATTGGGAACTTTTCCAGTCCACATCTCATGAGGTGTTTTGGCAACCTTTTTGGTAGGGACTAGATTAAGGATATGGGCGGCAGTCTCTAAGGCATACCCCCAAAATGAATTTGGTAGCGAAGCTCGACTCACCATGGAACGAACCATATCCAACAAGGTTCGATTACGCCTCTCAGCCACACCATTCAACTGTGGTGTCCTGGGAGGTGTCAATTTTGAGACAATCCCACATTCCTTAAGATAGTCAAGGAACTCTGTACTAAGATACTCACCACCTCGATCGGATCGAAGCATCTTAATATTCCTGCCCAACTGATTCTCCACTTCCTGTTTAAACTCTTTGAATCTTTCAAAGGTCTCTGACTTATGCTTGATTAAGTAGACATATCCATATCTACTAAAATCATCAATAAAAGTCACATAGAAGCGGTTAGCATCCCTTGTGGTGGTTTTGAAGGGTCCACACACATCAGTGTGTACAAGATCCAACAAACCTTCACCCCTAGCACAGGTACCAGTGAACAGTTACTTTGTCATTTTCCCAAGCAAACAAGATTCACAACTATCATCTGATTTTAGGTCAAATGACTCCAAGACTCCATCCTTTTGGAGTTGGCCTATGCGTTTCTTGCTTACATGTCCAAGACGACAATGCCATAATGATGCATTATCCAAGCTAGAGGAAGAATCGATACACAACACATTATTTCCTAGGTTGTCTACAACCGACACAGTTTCATACACACCATCACAAGGTAATGCTTTAAAATAAAGAACATTATTAAAGAAAGAATTAATACGACCACATTCATTATCAAACGAAAAGGTAAAACCTTGTTTGTACAAACCATGAAAGGAAATAATATTTCTTTCCATTTCAGGCGAGTAACAACACTTATTCAAATCTAATGTTAACCCACTACTTAGCAACAAAGAATAAACTCCAATCTTGGTGACATGTGTAACTTTCCTATTTCCCATGATCAAGTTTATCTTCCCATGCTCCACATTCTCACTTCTTCTTAGTCCCTACAAATCACAACATATGTGAATACCACAACTTGTATCAAGGACCCAAGAATTAGAATAGGGTGAGTTATTAGACAAAATAGTGTATTTACCTGCATTGTTGGGTTTTACTTTCCCATCCTTAACATGTTGCTGGTACTTCGGGAAGTTTCGCTTCCAGTGCGACTTTTCATGGCAATAGAAGCATTCTGCCTCTTTAGGGTTGGCAGAAGGAGTGACGAAACCTTTCTTTGTTCCACTTGAAGAGGAGCCATCAAGGGACTTTCCCTTGGTACCATTCAAAGGGCTCTTCCTCTTCTTTCCTTTGCCTTGCCCGATTGCCAAGAAAGGGGCCGCGGTAGGAGTAGGAGTAGTAACAACCGACTTACCTTTAAGACCACTTTCTACGGTCTTCAATAGTCCTTGAAGTTTGCTGAGTGTAACTTCCTCCTTGTTCATGTCGTATGTCATGCGGAATTGTTCATAACACGAAGCTAAGGAGTGAAAAATGATATCAATTACCAACTCCTCTGGGAAGTTCACATTTAGTTTCAGCAAACGGTCCACATACCTTTGCATTTCCTGCATGTGGCCCGTGATGGGTTCACCATCCTTCATCCTGGTTGTTATCATGGAGGAGATGATTTCATACCGCTCTTGACAAGCACTCTGATGGTAGCGGTCCATCAAGTCCTGGTGCATCTCAAAATGGTAGAAGTCCTTCTATGACTTTTGGAGCTCAGCTGTCATTGTGGCCAACATGATACATGCCACTTTGGTGGCATCTCTCTCATGTGCCTGGTATTCAACGATCTCCTCAGGAGTAGCAGATGACTCATCGAGTTCCTTAAGCTCCTTGTCGAGGACATGTTCCTTGTCCTCATACCGAGTGACCATCCTGATGTTCCTGATCCAATCTATAAAGTTGGATCCATCGAAGATGACTCTCCCACAAAGGTTCATGAGAGAGAAGGAGCCGGTAGGGTTTGAGGCAAAAGCAACATTGTTGGAAGACATCTAAAAAGAAGAAAGACAAGTTTAGATTAGATATAAAGATAGTCCTTAATAAAACACCCAAATGTAATATTAAGGCTAGGACCCAACACAATATTTTATAACTTAGAAGAGGGATGCCGTAATCCAAGCCATAAAATATTTAAAGGTAGGTGAATGATGATTCACCAATTTCCACTGTGAAAAACGAAATAAATTATTAGGTTTTTAATTGGTTTTGAAAGTCCTAGATTCTTTGAGATTCATTGAACTTTTCAATGGCATGTTTCAATCTCGAGTGTGCCCTTCAAGTTTTGTGATTGGGATGCCGAGGATCACAAAACAAGGTGTGAAGCAACCATGCAAATTACTTGGTACCCTTAATGTTAATCACTCAATCGATGTGCCGGTTAACCACACGCGCTCCACCGACCTATGATAAACCTTAAGTCACCCTTTTCCTACTTTGTTAAGTCCAGGTTAGTGTGTCGGTTAACCACACACGCTCCACTAACGACTTAAACAAAGTGCAAAGTGTAATTTCATGGGTTAGCACCTTATTCACATTTTCCTAAAGTAACTAAGATTAGGAATTTATAAAAATATTTAGTTACTTTACATTCATCATACTTTTAATGAGGATTTAAAGTCCTTGTCCTACCCGTTCGGCAGACGACCCTCCACCAGTCAAGGAAGCGGTGGGTGAGAGTGGACACCCATTAAGCTGCCATTTTATAGGCAACAACCTTTACCCCCCTTATAGACCGGCTTCGTGAATGAGGCCTACTAACGGTAAAACGACTTGTTCTTACACACACACACACACACACACACACACATATATATATATATATATATATATATATATATATATATATATATATTATTTACTTATAATATTATAAAGTATAAGGGTTGAATTTTAACTTTTAAAATTCTAGGGGTTGGAACTAAAGTTTTTTTAAAGTGACTTTACATGCTCCAAAACTTGAGGGGAAGTTTTGTAACTTTCAAAACTTTTCATCTTTCATAACTTATGAGTTAATAGATTAATAAAATGAGAGACTTTTCATTTTATGTAACCTATGTGTTTAATAATAGATTTTAAAAGAGTGACTTTTGGTAATCCATAACTTGAGGACAAATCATGGATTCCATTAAAACACGTCAAGATCAATAATTAAACTAACAAGCAAGTTACAAATAATTCCTATGATCGTCTTAAACTCATAAGTTCATGAATGTTCATATCAACAATTTCAAGAATCATAAATAAACCATATAAAACTTAAAATTTTGTTAATAGCCATTGAAAATGGATTAGCATAACCACTACACCATCTAAAAAAGGTTTTATAACACCAAAACGGTTTAGGGTAATGTTTCTAGTCCATTTCCAGCAGCAAAACTCGAAAATCTACATTCAGGGGCTCCTACTCGTCGAGTGCACGAACCTACTCGACGAGTAGGATGAATTAACTCATGGACTCGTCGAGTCCCTCCATGGACTCGGCGAGTTCATGCTGCAGAATGCAGAAAACTGAGTTTTTTCAACAAGTTTGCATCAAGTATCAAACAAACAAGCCTAGGCTCTGATACCACTAAAGGGTTTTGACCATTCTAACACTCCTATGGTGTACATTCAACCCTAGAAACCTTGGATGTATGTTTTACTATGATACATGAAAATTTGATTTCCAAGGTTCATAACCTATCTAGCATAGCATGGGGAACTTTTAAACATAAATGCTAGTTGTAGAACATACCTTATGTTGTTTGGATTCCTTGAAAACCTTGTAAGCCTAGCACCTCAAGTGTGATGCCTCAAATGTCTCACACAACACCACAATACTTGGAATAACCTTGAGAGAAGTTCACTAACACCTCAAAATCGGCTATCCCTCTTTCTTGCTTGTACAAGTACCGATTTTGCTAGTCTAGGGGTCTTTATATAGTTGTGGCACAAGTAAGGTTACACCATGTAAACCCTAATTGTCATGGCTTTCCATATTCCATGATCCATGGGTTTGTAACCTCCATGGACTGTCCATGGAGCACCTTATGGGTTTTAGCCCAATCCAACAAACCATGGATCATTAGTTCACTATACAAGAATGAATGATTTACACAATCAACCCCATATATTTAATTAGTCTCTTTTTGATCACTTAATTAATTCCAAATTAATTCCTTGATCAATACTAATTAAATAATATTATTAATATATTAGAACTTATAATATATTAATATACCTTAAGTGTCCTTTCTCTCATTTTGGTCTATCCAAGTGTTGCAATGCCATGCAACCCAAATGGACCATGCCATCCGGGTCAAGTACATACTAAATATAGTTATGGACTTAGACACCTTATCCAACACTTCTTTCTAAGAAAAAGGATTGGTGCTTGCCAAGGAGAACTAGGATGCCGAATAAAACCTTTTCCTAACAGATCCTGAAGCTGAGAGGATAACTCATGCATCTCAGGAGGTGCAAGATGGTACGATGTCTTGGCAATCAGTGCCGCACCCGAAATCAGATTGATCCAAAACTCCATTTGCCTCGCTGGAGGTACACCCAGAAACTCCTTGGAAAAAACATCACGAAAGTCGCGTAACACTGGAACATCAGAAATGGAAATCGATCACTTCTCCTCAACCCGAGTATCCACTACGTATGCCAGATAACCCATACACCCATGCTACAAACTCTGTCTTGCCCTCGTAGGAAAATAAAAAGATGATCCCAACCTAGTATCCTCACTGTAGATAGTCAGTACTCCCATCGTAATAGGGATAAGGTCTATTGGATAACCAACAACAAAAATTTCTAACATACAACCCCGGTAGATATCAATAACGGAGGCTGGACGTTCATCAGGTATAGAGACTCTCAAGAGCGTGCTCAAAGTCTCTTGTGCAATATTAAAATTGCGACAAAAAAATGATGACACAAAAGATCGACTCGCACCCGAGTCAAACAACACAAGCGTAGGTACATAATTCTCAATAAAAGTACCTACACAATCAAAATTATAAGCAACATAAATAAATTAGCAGAACAATAAAGAACACATACCAACCACGATGTTTGGAGCTATTCAGGCCTCCTCTGCTATTAACTGAAATGCTCTCCCTCGAGCCCTCGGTGCCTCGGCCTTCCCCTACCGACCATGAGTAATACGTAGGGTCGCAGGGGCAGGAATCTTAACCGCCCTAGATGCAAGCTAAAGCCATTCGTCCTTCAAATGACCCATGTGGTTGCAATTTTAGCAAACCCAAAATCCCTTGGGGAAATACTTTGCCATATACCCCTCCTTGCCACACATGTAGCACATAGCCCCTACCCGATAAGGCCCCTCATGTCCCTTGTCGCACTTGCTGAAAGTGCGGCCCTTTTCGCCTCCATCTCTTGAGTCAACGGGCTTGGGCCGCTTAGTCGTCGACTGCAACTGTACAAGCCTCCTATCTCTCACATGGTTCTTCCTCTCCTCCCTAGCTTGGGTCTCCAACTTAATCTCTCTCCTCCTGGCATAGATTTACAGCTTATCCAATGTCTGATATGTAGCGTTCGCCACAAATTCACAAATATCTATCCTTAGAATACTCAAATAACGACCCATCCATTCCTACTCGGTAGACACGTACTTAGGGAAAAACAATGCCCTGTTATGAAACATCCGGGTGATCTTAGTCACCCTCTCTATCTTCTGCTTAAGAGACAGGAACTCCTGGGCCAACCTCTCTCTCTCTCTCTCTCTCTCTCTCTCTCTCCACCACTGGAACAAACTCATCTCTGAATATCTCAGTAAACCTCTCCCAGGTCACCGTGGAACACTATGTTATAGTATAATCAGTTGTCACAAACTTCCACCAATCATTCGTTCCCAAGAGAAGCAGGTTCAACGCAAAATGAAACCTCAGATTCTCCGGACAGTAGCAAGTTTAAAAACATCCATCGACATAAGAAATCCATCTCATAGCAGCAATTAGATCCTTGGTCCCATCAAACTCGGGTGGATTTCATGTTATTGAACTCCCAGTACCACAATGAATCACCCCATGCAGTCTCACAACAACCACAACTGTAGTGGTAGTGACAGTAGCAGCCTCAGTGGTAGCGACATAGTGCTCGTCAAAAGTCTTGAGAATAGCCCCTCTAATTTTTATGGCCACCTCGGCGGCAACAATCCTACAAATCTCATCATTACTAGCACTCAACCTCTCGGGGTTGCTAGAGCCTGAAACTCGGGTAACCACTATAGTGAAACACATAATAAAACCATCAAAATCAGGCTAAAGCGAATAGACATATACCCACACACTCTTATAAGCTCCTTAGTTCATTAAGATTCCTTCTTGAGCCGTGTACGGATCTGGTGCTTCCAGTAGTACGGGCCCAATACTACCTTCCACACCAACCCGTATTTGTGGCAAGTCGTCCTCTAAAGATGCTAATTCACAGGGACTCCGTTTCTCCAGATCAGATATGCACTCGCCCTGCTGGTTCCTTAGAACCATGACTAAGCCTCTAGACATTGACTCTAGACTATTTCCTACCACTGCTCCGCCTCATAAGATCTCCGATGTCCCCGCCATTTTCTTTGAGCATGCCAATTGTCCACAATGCAAGACTCGATAGACATTCGAATAAATGATTCTTCCTCAAATCCACTACCAAACAAGGAACAGGAAGAAAGGCTAAATCATGCATTCTAAGGCTATAAAATCCTAACTATGTATAATTATATAGCATACACCAAGAAAATTGCAATGACATATTCAATCTTATAAGAATGAACTCCTAGGCTAAGGGTATCACAAATCAAGAAATTCTATCACACCATTCCTGTAGGATCCTTAGCCTACCGCCAAATAGCATGCAATTCTATGAGCTCATAAAATATCAGTTCCACACTAATCATATTATAAACTGAGGTAGTTTGGGAAACTCGCTCGAGCTCTGGTTGATTGTACGCACTGCTTCACTGGGTTTTTCTCCAGTAAAAAGCTTCACTTATTTGAAAATTTTTATGAAAATCTTCAGATCCTTAGTTTGAGTTTGGAATTACCTTAAGGTTCCTCCAAATCCCTCAAACCATGGCTATGATACCACATTGAAACACCTAAATTTTAATACCAAAATTTTCATTTTTAAATCATCAAAATAGTGTTCATAAACCAAATCATCAAAGCATAAGTGTCAAATACAAATCATCATGACACAATATCAGAGTATCAAAGATTATCCCAGTAACAAAATCTCCGAGCAAGTTTGTACAATTACGCCTTCGCCTTCCCACGGTCCTCAGAACTACCTGAAACACATAAATCAACAACTGTTAGCACGAAGCTTAGTACGTTCCCCAGGATACCACACACAACACATCATAAATAAACAGATATGGGTTATCAGCAACCCTAGGGACTATCAGCAGTCCCGATGGGCAAGAACACGTCATGTATGTTATTGGCAACCGTGGACACTATCAACAGTCTCAGTCACACAAAAACAACATAATACAGTAATAAAAACTAGACCCAGCTGGTCATCGCAGCTACAACTATTCTACCACATAGGTAAGAATAAGTGAGGAGACTCACCTGATACTGATGGCATGTAAATCTCACACCCGAACAGCCGGAACTAGACTCCGCCTAATAACATAGTAATTAACCCTAATTAATAATTAAGGCCCACAATGCAACTCACGAGTTTAATCCCATCAATAATCCCCCTTGGGTAAAAAAGACAATTTTTCCCCTCCCATGGTCGAAAACCCTAAACCTTGACCAAAGGTCAAAAGTCAGCAAAAGTTAACTGTCCAGCGTATATGCTGGGTGTACTCTCTTTTAAGATGGGTGTACAAGTCAATCATCGACTAATCGGGGACAAGACTAGCTAAGTGGGGCGTAGCCAGAAGTACGCCCGGTGTACTCCGCCTGATCCAACTTTAACAACTTTTATGTTTTAATCTATTAAAACACCTATCCCAACTACAGATCTGACCATCTTAGGATGTCTTAACCGGTAAACTCATCAACTTTAAGCCTTTGTGTGGCTAGAAGAGACCCAATGCGACAAACTTTAACTTTCATCACACTCTAAGTCACTTTACTCATACATAAGCCATAGGAAGTGATCAAGCAACAATTTTTATAAATCTACATGTCCTAAAATGCATTAATGGATAGTTAATATTCTTTGGAGTGCTCCAAACTCATAAAGGTCCAAACTTCAATACAAAAGCTCATAATACTAATCCATGGAGATCAAAAAGGAAACTCATCAAGGTATAAACTTTATACTTGGAAAAGATGCACAATGAGGAGTAGCTTCTAGATCTACAAGCTTGCAAGTAACACATCCTTTTTCTCTAGCCACCATCTTTAACAAATATGCACTTAAAACACTTAATAGGCTCCTAAACTCTCACAAGAAAGCTTAAACTCGAGATTAGGATTTTAAGGGAATGGTGTCTGATAAGGAATGTCCAAGGGAGGCATAAGATGGTTTAAATAGGGAGCAATCCCTTAAAACTAGGGTTTAAAGCCTGATTTAGTACGCGCGACATACCACAGATACGCCCAACATACTAGCAGGGCTTCTACGATCCTGTATCTCATGAGTACATTGTGCGTACCCTCATGTACGCCCAACGTACGAGCTAAAATGTGGAACTTAAACCACAAGGGACCTAATGTGAACACATTGACCAAGTTAAGGGGTAAAATGATAATTACTGATCATCGGACATTACAAACATAGATCCAGAAGTTTCGTCTTCTTAACCATCTCTAGAAGAAATAAAGTTTCCACCTTGATGTGTTCTTAAGATAGATCTAGTTATGTTTAGGATTTCATGATTTTTGTCCCCATAACCATGGTGTATATGAGTATGAGCTACTCTAGAACATTAAAGTGTCATTCTAAATGTCTTTAGGGTTGTTAAGTCACAAAAATGAGAGCTTGGTCACTCTCATCCATCCATGCATGAGCTTTTGAGTAACTGAAAGCTTCTTGGACCTAGGATTTGGATTAATTATCTTTACATATATGCAAATGGATAAAGTCATAGACTTTATCCATTAAGACATCTACCTAGTTTGGATCTAGATGTTTGGTGGTTTAAATTTTTGTATTAAGCACTTAATAAGAAGCTGAACAATAGCATACTACACATAGCGTAGTTTTGGCTATGCAGCGCGTAGCCTTGTTCTGTATCGTAAAAGCCACTATGTGCTCTACGCAAGGCGAAGAGCATCATGTACGCATGGCTTAATCTGGCTAAAGTTGAACGTTGACTTTTTGACTGTTGACCAAGTTTGACTTTAGGTGAATTGAGGTATTGTGAGCTGTAGTTTGAGACTTGGTCCATGTTTGTTGTATATGTAACCTGTAGAGCCATTATTCTGATCAGTGATCCGTTTAGCTATCTTCTAGACTTCAAGGTGGGTTTTCCTCACTATGCTCATGGGTCGAAGGCACTAATGACGGCCCACTAGATTTTTTATGTATCCTTGTGTATAGGATGATGTTAAGATGTGGTGATTTGTTAGACTGGTAGATCTCTATGACTACATGTGCTTACTGGCTATTGATTATTGTTTATATATGTGGACATGTTGTTTTTGGGTTGAGGCGGTCCTGTTCTATACTGAAGGCCAAGAGACCCTGGGAGGTCTAATTGATACTGTAGGCCTAAGGAGGCGGCCAACTTATGTTGTAGGCTTGAAAGTGGTGCAACTTGTTGCTGAAGGCTCAGGTGGCGATCCAACCTTGTGTTGAAGGCCTTGTGTGCATGAATTGTATATGGGTATTGTTGTGTGGGATATTCTGTGGGAACTCACTAAGTTTTGGCTTACAGTTTGGTTTCATGGTTTCAAGTATAACAGATGATCGGGGAAAGGAAAAGGCGAGATCATACACATCATCCTTTGGATTTATGTTGAGGGATGTTATTGGATACACTAATTTTATGACTATGTTTTGGAAACAATGTTTTGAATGACTTATGGTTTATGAAAATCGTTTCTGAAAAATAAAAAATTTTATCATGATTTTTGGGATGTTACATATACCACCCAGGTAAGGCTAACATAGTAGTTGATGCATCAAGTCGAAAAACGACTAATGCACCAATGAAGGGCATATTCTTAAGGATGACAGTAATCATCCCAGTACTAGAAATGATCAAGCAAGGTCAGAGTGAAGCAGTCAAGGAAGAGATCCGAAAAACGAGAGAATTGTAGGGAAAATCTCAACTTTTGACATAGATTGTCGTGGGTTGTTAACCCTGTTGGATTAGGTGTCTAAGCCCATAACTATAATATGTATGTTCTTAACTTGATAGTAGCATGGTCCTTTTGGGTTGCCTTCACCAGAACAATCTGATAGGATGGATATTTGAGAAAGAGGTTATTTGTGATTTATTAATATATTATAAGTATAATATATTAATGGAGAAATCATATTATTTAATTTGTATTGATCAAGAATTAATTTGGAATTAATTTAGTGATCAAAAGAGACTAATTAAATTAACGGGGACTAATTATGTAAATTAGTGATACATATGGTTTGAGCTATTGATCCATAATGGACTAAGTTTATGTGAGAGTCCATGAAGATTTAGTCCATATGGGTTATTGGATCATAAGCTTAAGTGTAAGAATTAGGGTTACATATGACTCTTGGAATTCTACACTATATATATGTAAGCCCTTGGTCAAAATCGGACACAAAAGTATTCTAGCAAGAGTATAGCCGATTTTAGGTGCCTAGAAGTTCTCTCTCATTGTCCTCCAATTGATGGTGGTGTTTGTGACTTATTAGAGGCATCACACTTGAGGTGCTAAGCTCTTGAAAGGCCAAATTCAACAATCTACAACAAGAGGTAATCTTCTAACTAGTTTTTTATGATTCATATATCAAGTTGTATGCTAGATAGGCTTCATGCTTTGGAAAAATTAAAGTTGCATGTATAACTAGAGAAAACTTAGTTCCAAAGCATTTGGGTTGTATGTGCACCATAAGGATGTTATAGTGCTCAAAACCCATCAGTGGTATCAGAGCCTAGGGTAGTTTTTTGTTATATTGATGCATGGTTGTTTTTCAAAGTTGAAAAAGCCACATTCCTGGCCTCTGACTGATGAACTCGATGAGTCCAATGATCTAACTTGACGAGTTCACTCAAAAATTGGTAACTCGACGAGTCCAGTTCATGCACTCGACGAGTAGAATCTTCTGCTTGCAGATTTTTGAACCTTTTGGTCAGAATTAGATTAGGATCATTACCACAAACTGTTTTGTATCATAAAATGCGTTTTTGTTATATGGTAGTGATTATCCTCATCCAATTAAAGGACAATTATCAAATTTTAAGATAATAAGTTGATTATTTGTATTATTTGATTTGAATTGACTTACTATGTGAGTTAGATTAGATCAACTTGGTAAATAATAAATTATATGATAATTGAATAAGTTATAATTGATCTAAATGGATCTTGAAGCGAGTTTCATAAATTGTCCTCAAGTTATGAAATATGAAAAGTCTCATTCATGACCATTAAACTCATAAGTTATGGAAACCAAAAGTTTTGAAGAGTTACAAAATTTTCCCTCAACTTTTAGAATTTGTAAAGTCTCACTTATGAAACATTTAATTCCAAACCTTAGAATTTAAAATTTTAAAATTCAACCCTTATACTATTATAATATTAAAAGTTAATACCTATATATACGTATAAGACAAGTCAGTCTTACCGTTAGTAGGCCTCATTCACGAAGCCGGTCTATAAGGGGGTATAAGGAAATTGCCTATAAAATGGCGATTGAATGGGTGTCCACTCTCACCCACCGCTTCCTTGACTGGTGGAGGGTCGCTAGTCGAACGGGTAGGATAGGACATTAATTCTCATTAAAGGTATAATGATAATTATAAAGTAACTAAATTTTTTATAAAATTCTCAATCTAAGTTACTTTAGGAAAAATGTGAAAATGATGCTATTCCATGAAATTGCACTTTGCACCTTGCCAAGTCGTTAGTGGAGTGTGTGTGGTTAACCGGCACTCTAACTTGGACTAACAAGGGTGGCAAAGGGTAGCTTGATGTTTGTCATAAATCAATGGAGCGTGTGTGATTAACCGGCACATTGATTAGGTGATAAATGACATCAAGAGTACCAAGCACATTTGCATGGTTATTCACACCTTGTTTATGATCCTCGGTATCCCAGTCACAAACTTGAAGGGCATAATCAAGATTTAAACATGCCATTGAAAAGTTCAATGAATCTCAAAAGAATCTAGGAATTTCAATTCATTTAAAACTTAATAATCAATTTCGTTTTTCATGGTGGAAATTGGTAGATTGTCATTTACCTACATTCAAATATTTTGCAATTGGATTACGGTATCCCTCTTCTGAATTGTAAAATATTGTGTTGGGTCCTAGCCTTAATATTTCATTTGGGTGTTATATTAAGGATTCTTATCTAATCTAAACTTTGTCTTTCTTTTTCAGATGTATTCTGTAAAACTAGTCAAAATAGATCAATAAGACAATCACATGTGATTAGGCCAATCATGTAATGTGATTTTGTTAAACTAGTAATGTGATAAGAGTGTTATGTAGTTCATGATAAATTCTAATACAAATATGAAATTTCTTTATGATACAACTCAAAGTATACGTCCATACGATTCCAAAAATATAGAGAATGTTTGAATCTGACTTCGCATGAAGAAGTTATGATAAACCGAACACTATAAATCTCTATAATAAGAGAAATTTAAAATAGACTTAGAATTAGCTATTGGAGTCTACAAGAGAGTTGTAGTACTTGTAAATACCTACACGTGCATATAAAGAACGTCAAAAACGGAGTTCGTATGTGAAAGTTACGACCTTCCGAAGATTCAGCTGTCAGAAACCCTAATCTGACTGAGCTCACGACGTGAGCACAGAACTCACGACGTGAGGAGTCATTTATCCACATCTCGGAATCTAGAAGGTGTGTGACGAGGCTGCGAGGGGATAAGATCCAAACTTACGACATGAGCAAAGAAATCTCACCACGTGATGAGTCACATGGCCACCTTCCGAAGCTAGGGACACAAATGGAAATTCTACGAGGGTAAGATCCAAACTCACGAAGTGGGCCTTATAAAACTCAAGACGTGGGGATCCAAAATTGTCACACCCCAAAACCGGAACGGCGGAATCGTTCGGGGGTGGAGGACGTCATGTTCAGTATCACAACAATGCAAAGTAGTAAACAAGCAACAACATTATCCATTGCATTAATAATATAATTTAATACAAGTGTGTTCTGTCAAGTTATATAGACACCAAAAATATGAATCAAAATAAAAGATGAGTCTTGAATGAGCTCCATCTTCTCAAAACCTGGCACCGGTACCTGTCTACTGGTGACCTGAGAATACAAGTTATTTTGAAAGAGTTTATCAGCTTTAAAGCTGGTGAGATCATAAGTATATTAGTGTCATTGTTTGTATGAAAGTGTTTGTAAGTCTGAGATGTATAAGTTTGTAAAAGTTTGTAATTGTTTGAACTCCCCTAAAAAACCCTATGTTTCCTACTAAAATTAGCCTTCTACCAAGGCATCTAGTATCTGTGTGTGTCTCTTGTAAGAGTATGTATTTTCCCAAATCTGACTATCATTAACCAAAAATATAGTTGTTACATTACTGTTTATTGTGTGAAGATCACAAATTGAATGCAAATGGGAAAATGAAATAGTACTGTAGTGTTTTATTAAGTAACTACTGCTGTACTAACTACCTTAAACCAATTGTTATTTAAAGTACCATGTGATCGGTCTGTACCCTGCTACCGACTATAGAAAAACGACGATGTAAGACATCGTAAGAAATGACGTTTGGCACCCGTAGACTTACAAGTCCCACTGTAGCGAGCAGCAAGGTGTAGGATAGTCAATCCAGTATAGATCTATACACAAACTCAAACGCTCCCCACTTAAGGAGATTCTGGATACAAAACGGGCCATGTCAGGTGATGCCATGCCCCGTTACGTGGCTCACATAACTGTAGTAATGTTCTTGTATATGTATGTGCTAGCTGTATTGTGTGTTCTCTCCCTGTCTAGCATGTATGTATGTTCTCTCTGTAATGTATTGTATGTTCTCTCTGTAATGTATTGTATGTTCTCTCTGTAATGTATTGTATGTTCTCTCTATAATCTATTGTATGTTCTCTCTGTAATGTATTGACTCATGAATGAATTGACTCTTTGTATGTTTCATTGTTCTAGTAATAGTATTAGTATCTCCCTAAACTATACCTATTATAGTTTACTAGTAATGTTGTTTGAATGTATGAACATGTGTGTATACCTTTGCTACCCAAAGGTATTGAATAGAAAGAAGTAACCTTTTATATCTATATACATATACATAATATATAACTAGGATTCAAACGACCTTCGGACAAATAACCTGAATACCCTAAGTCCACAACCAAACAAGGAACAGGAAGTAAGGTGAGCTATCAGTCCTAAGTCCTTTCAAGCCTACTTATATAACTATATCTATGTAGATATACATTTAACAGAATATAAGTTTAAAAGAGTTTAATAAAAGTATTTGACATGTAAAAGAGTTTAATAAAACAGTTTGAAATAGTTTGTTTGATAACACAGTTTGAAAAGTAAGAAATCCACTAGTTCAACTTGTATTCCCCCCATAAAAGCATTTAAAATCATTTAAAAGGTTAATTAAGGGGTATGAACTCACCTGTAGTGAGTGGTTTGGATGAACGGATTGTACAGGATGCTAAGTGCAAGTGAAGACTTGAACACACACAAGGATCCTAGTTAACATATAATAACACATATATGTATCCAATTAGTCATTAAACAACTAATTAACCAAGTTAAGGCATCCTAAGACATGTAAAACACTTGATTTAAGTGCTATAAGTCCTAAGGATTGCATCTAAGGGTTGTAGGACTTGGCTATTGAGTTTAGGGTCCAAGGGTAAACTCTTTATGAGTTTACGGTTTTGGGACCAACTCCATTTGAGTTTACGGTCGTAAACCCATGAGTTTACGACCGTAAACTCATGGTACTTTTACCATGTTGTGTTTTGAAGCTTATAAGTGCTAAAGAAGCATTCCTACTTCAAGTCTAAGCCTTTGGAAGTGATTAGGGCACCATTTCCCTCCTTTGTGGAGTTTACGGTCCATGGACCACTTCTCCTTGGGTTTACGGCCGTAAACCCTAATGGTTTATGGTCTTTTTGATTTTTAAGGTCCTAAGCACATCAAGGATATGATCTAGACTAGTATCCAAGGCTTGGTAACGGACTAGGGCACACTTTGGCCCCTTCATTTGGGTTTACGGTCCAAGAACATCTTGGACCGTAAACACCTTTGATCTTGTGTTTCCTTGTGTTTTCTAGATGATGAAGAAGTGTAACAAGCCTTATAACAAGCCAAGGTAAGAGTACTTACTATGTAGAATCTTGAAAGGGTGTTAAAAGTCCAAGAACACTAGTGTGTGTTCTTGGTGTTCTTGGTGAAACTTGAAGATCTACACATATGGAATGATTTCACGGATGGAATCATGTAAGATCACTAGATTAAGTAAGATATCAACTTATTAGGGCAAGAAACACTTATAAAGTTGAAGATCAAGAAGGAAAATCGGATGATACTTGAGAGGATTTGGGTTCTAGTTCTTGAAATGGTGAAAAAGTGGTAAATATGACTAAGTGTCATATTTATACCCCCTTAGGGTTTACGGCCGTAAACACCTTGTTTAGGCCGTAAACTCCAAACTCTTGGAGTTTTGGGACTTTGTTGTTGCGCAATAAACCCTAGGGCATCCTCTCTCCTATTATCTCCTGAAGTACTAGGCTTTAGAACACTCAAACTGACTCTACACAGCTCAAAAGTTAGCAGAAACAGTTCTGAACGATCTTCTCTGTCGTTTCCCGAATGATCTCCGGACCCGTGAGAGTGCTGTCAGGAACTCGTCCTTTAGCTAACTGGGTATAACCCACCTCATCCCATCACAGAGGGGATCTGCACTTTCGGCCATAGAGGGCCTCGAATGGAGCAGCCTTTATGCTCGTGTGATAACTGTTGTTGTAGGAAAATTCGACAAGGGGTAAATTAGTATCCCATGCTTTCCCAAAGTCGATCACACAGGCTCGCAACATATCTTCCAAGGTTTGGATAGTCCTCTCACTCTGTCCATCGGTCTGTGGATGGTAGGTTGTACTCATGTCCAACCTAGTTCCTAGGCAATTTTGTAGCGATTGCCAGAACCTTGAAGTGAATCTACTATCTCTGTCAGAGATAATGGATATGGGAACACCGTACAGTCGTACAATCTCCCGTATGTAGGTTCTTGTAAGCTTCTCCATATTGTCTATTTCTTTGATAGGCAGGAAGTGTGCGGACTTGGTCAATCTGTCGACGATGACCCATATGGTATCAAGTCCACCCGTTGTCTTGGGCAACTTGGTTATGAAGTCCATAGTGATCCGCTCCCACTTCCATTCTGGTATCTCTGGTTCTTGTAGAAGACCGGAGGGTTTCTGGTATTCGACCTTGACCTTGGCGCAAGTAAGGCATTTACTCACGAAGGTAGCAATCTCTGCTTTCATGTTAGGCCACCAGTATAACTTTTTAAGATCCAGATACAACTTATATGAACTTGGGTGGACGGAATAACGAGTGTTGTGCGCCTCTGTCATGACCACGTCTCTGAAACCACCGTGTTTCGGTGTCCAGATCCGATCCATAAGATACAAGGCTCCGTCACCCTTGACTTCCAAGTTCTTATCCATCCCTCTCAGGGATTCACCCACCACATTTTCAGGTTTCAAAGCGTCAAGTTGAGCCTACTTAATTTGTGTGGACAAGTGTGAATGGATAGTCATAGTCAATGATTTGACTCTACAACCAGAATATTCTTTCCGACTTAGGGCGTCAGCTACTACATTGGCTTTACCCGGATGATAATGAATTTCGCATTCGTAGTCACTGAGTAGCTCGACCCACCGTCATTGTCTCATGTTGAGCTCCTTCTGGTCCAATATGTGTTGTAGGCTTTTGTGGTCTGTAAAGATAGTGCTTTTTGTACCATTCAGGTAGTGTCTCCAGATCTTCAGAGCAAACACAACTGCTCCTAACTCAAGATCGTGTGTGGTGTAGTTAACCTCGTGTGTCTTTAGCTGTCTCGAGGCATAGGCGATGACCTTACCTCACTGCATCAGAACACATCCGAGCCCTTGATTTGACGCATCGCAATAGACAACGAAGTCTTCTATACCTTCGGGGAGGGATAGTATTGGTGCGGTGCATAAGGCTCGCTTGAGCGTTTGGAACGCTCTCTCCTGCTTCTCTTCCCAGTCAAAGGCCATGCCCTTCTGGGTCAGTTTTGTAAGAGGTTTCGCAATGCGGGAGAAGTTCATAATGAACCTGCGATAGTAGACAGCGAGGCCTAGAAATTGACGAATTTCTGTAGGCGTCTTTGGTGCTGACCAGGTCTCAATGGCTTTGATTTTGGAAGGGTCCACGTGTATTCCCTCTTCGCTAACCACGTGCCCTAAGAATTCGACTCTTCGGATCCAAAATTCGCATTTCGAGAACTTCGCATAGAGCTTCTCCGCACGCAGTGTTTCTAAGACTAGTCGCAGATGTTGACTATGATCCTCCTTACTATGAGAATAGATGAGTATGTCATCGATGAAGACGATGACGAACTGATCCAGGTAAGGACTATTGGGTTTTGAGCATTCTAACACTCCTAAGTGTACATGCAACCCTAAATACCTTGGATCTATGTTTTCTCTATTATACATGCAAATATGAACTTTCCAAGGTATTCATCCTAACTAGCATAATAACACTGATTCAAATGAATATCTCAAGTTAGAATTACATACCTCTTTGATGTAGAATGTCTTCATGAAGCTTGAGTGCCTAGTGCCCCAAGTGTGACACCTCAAATGGTTCACACAACATCAAATGCACATGGAATGACTTGACAGAAATTGGAACACTTCATAAAATCGGCTAGCCCTTTTTCCTCACACATAGTCACCGATTTCTTGAGCCATGGGATTCTTTTATATGGTGGCTATTAGGGTTACACCATGTAACTCATAACTTTACACATTCCTTATGCTCCATGGATTTTAACCTCCATGGAGTATCCATGGGTCACCCCATGGACTTAGTCCAACATAAGGAATCTTGGATCACAAGCCCACATATAAAAGAATGAATGATTTACACAATCAACCCATATATTTAATTAGTCTCCTTTTGATCACTTAATTAATTCCAAATTAATTCTTGATCAATACTAATTAAATAACCTTATTAATATATTCGAACTTATAATATATTAATAAACCTTAAGTGTTATTTCTCTCATTTTAGTCTATCCAAATGCATGATGCCATGCAACCCAAATGGACCATGCCGGGTCGGGTCAAGTCTTACCAATTATAGTTATGGACTTAGACATTAATCCAAAAGTCTCCCACTTGGATAAGTCTAAAACTATTATTGCGTACGACTTCAAGAACCGACTGGCAATCGTAGCTCGCAAAAGCTTCTGTCGAACTCTGACCTTGCCGATGATCTCTGACCTTTGTCAATGACTTGTCCATTAGATAAGGGATCATATATTCCTCCATTCTAGATATCATATGGACTGAGACATGGATTATAATCATTCTCTCTGTCCATTTCTTGTTTCCTGATTTCCGATTTATGACGACTGACTAATTGAACAAATCAAATCAGTCCAGGCCCGGCCGAGCACTTACATTTGTCATCACCAAATCATCGAGGGGCCCACATATATCGCTTGTTCTACTACTTGTTGAATCATACACAAAGGCACGTTTTATAACATCGAGTTACCAATGCGTTTTCGTGCAATCAATGTATAACCAACTCATAGTAACAACTCATATCTCTATGTTTGAAGAATATAACATATTATCGTCTCATGATCACTCGTGATAAAATCCATGAAGTGATTCCAATGAGCGCGGGTTGAATCCAATACTCAGAACTTATGAGCACTCATGAGTGTTGTAGCACCACCTTGTCCCACATCTTAGACCTCTACAAGCCCAACCCATGACAGTCTTGATTCATATCTACTTCCAACATATGACCGACTGTGGATGGTTTGAATAACTTAATCATTCAGGAAGAATGACCTAGTTATTCTGGAAGTCAAAACATGCAAAGTGAAACACAATAATAATCGAATCCAATATGGTCTCATAACTTATGAATATAAATAAAACACCTTTTATTTATCACCATATGATTACACATTATTCATTGTATACTGTTTCAAACTATCAACTTTATACTTGAATTAAAACAATAGTTGTCCCATGCTCCAAGCATGTACACTATGTTTTCTAAACACTAGTCATGCCATACACCAAGTATGCATACTATGTTTGTCTATGATCTTTACTTTGTGAAATAGATCAATTGAACATAACTTCAATGATTCTCTTTTCACAGTCCCAAATCCTTACTGCAAATGCAATAATTCCAAATTCATGCCATTTACTGAAATCTGTTAGATTCTAAACTTATATGCATTGATCCTCTTGTAATGATTATGCACAAAGTCACAAGGACTTGACAACAAATATTACAGAGTATTCCAAGGAGATCAACTCTTTGGAAACATCCTTCTTGCATTAAGTTTCCTAATCTTACACAGATTGAATAATTTCTAACTTTGAAACATTTCCATATTCCATTTTGACTATCACTTCTGAACAAGAGTTGCCTCCTTACAGATTATGTCAATATGGTCCTTCCAGAATTAACACTATACTTCCAACTGTCCTTGAGCAACCAATCTTTGGTAAACCTTAGATTGTCCTCGACAATTGCTTAATCCTTTTAGTCATATCCAGTTCTAGACCTTTTCCCTTCTTAATGCCCCAGACATTTGGAAAATTTTAGAAAGGATGAATATAGCACATGTAATCGATCCTATATCCGAAGCATATGGGACACGATTCATGATGTCTCACATAAAGACTAAACCAGTCTTTTGCTATCATATTTCCATTTCAATTTGCCATGTTCTCATAATTCAGATTATAAAAAGGGATGTCGTAATCATAATCGAATTTTAGAACGCAAATAATGGACCCATATATAGAATTTCCTTATGTTGAGCCATTCCAACATGAAATTCATATATATATATATCCTTGACTAAATACGATTTAAAACCTTAATCTAAACTTTTAGATTTGAGATGAAGTATAATTTCCTCTCCATTAATTATAGCAAAACAACTTTTTCCCAATTGAAACCTTTCGCTTTCTATAATTAACATTGCTAACTTGCAACCTTTATCATAATTATCATGCTCCCACTAACACGATGATTATTAGCATAACACTTATCCTCCCACTAGCTTTGACATTTACTCAGAAATAAAGTTCAGATTTCTGATACTAGATTGCTTTGATAAAACTTTATCAAAATCATACACCTTGCCTTAGATAGCACACTTGTGTGTCTAAACAATTTTAAGAACTATGAAAAGGGATGCCGTAATCATAGTCTTAATTTTTTAGACCTTTGCCACTTCTCACAAGTCCATGTTAGTGTGCCGGTTAACCACACATGCTCCACTAACGACTTTGAGAATGCAAATATCACAATTGCTATCTAGCTAAAATCTACTTAGTGAAAGTGTTTCCTCACCATCATTTGCATGAATCGGAGAGAAAGCTTATGACACTTAGATTTAATGGTGTATGTGTTCTTATCCATGTGAATTGTCAAAACCATAGTCACAAGACAAGGATAATGACAAATTCAAACTCATAGCGACTGAACTCAATCTTAATTTCTTGCCATCTGGCAGCTCAAGGGTCTGCCATTGCTTCCAAGTTGCTGTGCAACCAATTGAGAACTCTAAGAACTCATATGCAAAGCCAACTTTAATTGGAATGGACACAGAAATAGTCAACACGATAGGTTATAAACCTCAAGTCGTGTGCTAGTGAAGAACTTTAGGTTTTACTCTTGATTAGTTCTTGAGACTTTCAAGACCTTTTAAGACTCCTACTGTCCTCTTGACATATAAGACTCGCTTGTCAAATATTCAAGAGATAGTGTGTATTCTAATCAAGACAAACACTTCACACAATTGGCCTTAGTTGGTCTTTGTTTTATCCAAAACATCACAACTTACTAATTTCAAATGTACAAGAGTAGAAACCATTTACTCTTACATTTGACAAGTGTTTTTAAACCTTCTTTAAGACATGTCACTCAAGTTACAATCTTGGAGTATGACTCTAATAATTGTTTTGGAATGAAATATGACTCATCTTCTTGATTTAACCACTTCAACCATTCATAACTCCTCTTCTTAGCTACCAGAATGCACTTAGAGGATGAATTGTGATAAGGTCTCATAACTCCTAAGAAGTAGCTCAAGAATCCGATCTTCAAACTATGTGATAGAAATCCATCTACGCGATCAGATTCAACATATTCTTTCTTTAAGTTTCTTCACTTTTTCTTTGATTCTTAAAACATCACCATGTGACCCAGTCACATCATGTATCAAGAATCTCAGAATAGAAACTTAGCAGAGTTAGATAGTGGACTTTACCTGAAGTAGAGTCAAACTTATTGACTTTAACATCCTTAGGTAAATTTGGCAGCTTCGCAACCAATGCCCCTTTCTTTGGCAATGGACCCTTGATAATGGGACTATCTCAGACTTAGCCTTTCTCTTTACCATTTGGTCAACCGAGTTGACTATGGCCGATCCCTTTCCATTGGGAAGAGAGAGCTTTACTGGATATCCAATGTCATCATTGTCAATGTCCATAAAGTTTTAGGAAGTTGATCTTAGCAAATAGATAAGATCATTAAGGGTCTTGTCATAGTCTGTTTCATAAGAGTCCCAAAGGAACTCACTATGTGACTTAGAAAGTGATTGATCATCAGCTTCCTCTAGACTTTGACACCCAACTCTCCCGGCTTGTCAATATGTGACTACATCTCCAAGATGTGATCACACATAGACCTTTGCTTGCCAATAGGGCTTGAGTGACCTTAAACTTTTCAGGAACTTGTGGGTTAGGGAGAATAATTGGAGGAGGTGAAAGAAGTATGATTTCCATGGGACATCATCTTCATTTTAGGAAAACTTGTTTCAAGAGATTTGGGAAGATCATCTTTTGGGAGATATTCAAGATAGTTGATTTAAAGTCCTTAATATAACACCTAATATGAAATATTAAGGCTAGGAGCCAACACAATACTTTTATAACTTGGAAGAGGGATGCCGTAATCCAAGCTATAAAATATTTGAAGTTAGGTCAATGACGATTCACCAATTTCCACCAAGATAAACGAAATGTATTATTAGGTTTTAATTGGTTTTGAAACTCCTAGATTCTTTTGACATTCATTGAACTGTTCAATGACATGTTTCAATCTCGAGTGTACCCTTCAGGTTTTGTGACTGGGATGCCGAGGATCACAAAACAAGGTGTGAATAACCATGCAAATATACTTGGTACCCTTAAGTGTTTACCCCTCAATCGATGTGTCGGTTAACCACACACGCTCCATCGATACTATGATAAACATTAAGTTACCCTTTGCCTACCTTGTTAAATACGAGTTAGTGTGCCGATTAACCACACACACTTCACTAACCGACTTAAACAAAGTGCAAAGTGTAATTTCATGGGTTAGCACCAAATTCACATTTTCCTAAGTAACTAAGATTGGGAATTTATAAATGTTTAGTTACTTAGTATTTATCATTAATACTTTTAATGAAGGGAGAATTATAGTCCTTGTCCTACCCGTTCGACTAACGACCCTCCACCAGTCAAGGAAGCGGTGGGTGAGGGTGGACACCCATTAAACTGCCATTTTATAGGCAGTAACTTTATACCCCCCTTATAGACCGGCTTCGTGAATGAGGCCTACTAACGGTAAGACTGACTTTCTCTTATACATATATATATTATTAACTTATAATATTATAAAGTATAAGGGTTGAATTTTAACTTTTAAAATTCTAAGGGCTTAACTTGGAATTAAAGTATTCATAAGACAAAACTTTTCAAATTCCAAAACTTGAGGGCAAGTTTTGAAACTATTCAAAACTAATTAACTCCATAACTTATGTGTTTAAAGTAGTTTTAATTAAAAAACTCTTCAAGTTCCATAACTTGAGGACAAGTTATGGAAGACTTTAAACTAATGAAAGAATGTAACTTTTCTTTATTTTTGTAACTTATGGAACTAATTAAGGTTACACATTTTATTACTTAATGAAGTGACTCTTGAACCTCCATAACTTGAGGACAAGTTATGGAGTCATAAAACCATTCAATGAAGACAAGACTCTTCATTTTGTAACCTTTGCCAACTTTTATGAGTTTTAAGAAACTTTAATGTGACTTTTCATGTAACTTGAGGATAAGTTACACAAACACATTTTAGAATCATCTCTTAGATTAAAATGGATTGAAAACAACAATTTCTAATAATTTTTCTATTAATCTAAGCAACTCATAAGAACAAGATAATTTAATCAAACTTTTTCATGTAATTAGACTAACCATTAAACTAATACAAAACATGAATCTATTGACAATTATCTTTGAAATTGGATTAGAATGAACATTACCACATCAAAAACAGGTTTATAGGTTCAAAAACAGCTTATGGTAATGTTCCTAGTCCATTTCTAGTCAAAAAAAACTCAAAGATATGCTGACAGGGGCTCCTACTCGTCGAGTGTATGAACCTACTCGACGAGTAGGATGATTTTCTTCATGGACTCGGCGAGTTCATCAGTGGACTCGGCGAGTCCAGTGCCCAGAATGCCCGAAATTCGACATTTTCAGCATTTTTCAGCAATTTGCATCAAGTATAATTGAAAACAAGCCTAGGCTCTGATACCACTGTTGGGTTTTGAGCATTCTAACACTCCTAAGTATACATGCAACCCTAAATACCTTGGATCTATGTTTTCTCTATTATACATGCAAATATGAACTTTCCAAGGTATTCATCCTAACTAGCATAATAACACTGATTCAAATGAATATCTCAAGTTAGAATTACATACCTCTTTGATGTAGAATGTCTTCATGAAGCTTGAGTGCCTAGTGCCCCAAGTGTGACACCTCAAATGGTTCACACAACATCAAATGCACATGGAATGACTTGAGAGAAATTGGAACACTTCATAAAATCGGCTAGCCCTTTTTCCTCACACATAGTCACCGATTTCTTTAGCCATGGGATTCTTTTATATGGTGGCTATTAGGGTTACACCATGTAACTCATAACTTTACCCATTCCTTATGCTCCATGGATTTTAACCTCCATGGAGTATCCATGGGTCACCCCATGGACTTAGTCCAACATAAGGAATCTTGGATCACAAGCCCACATATAAAAGAATGAATGATTTACACAATCAACCCATATATTTAATTAGTCTCCTTTTGATCACTTAATTAATTCTAAATTAGTTCTTGATCAATACTAATTAAATAACCTTATTAATATATTAGAACTTATAATATATTAATAAACCTTAAGTGTTATTTCTCTCATTTTAGTCTATCCAAATGCATGATGCCATGCAACCCAAATGGACCATGCCGGGTCGGGTCAAGTCTTACCAATTATAGTTATGGACTTAGACATTAATCCAACAAGGACGACACACCCTATTCATTAAATCCATGAATACAGCGGGCGCGTTTGTTAATCCGAACGGCATCACTACGAATTCGTAGTGCCCATAACGAGTTCGAAAGGCTGTCTTTGGAACATCCTCCCTTAGCACTCGTAGTTGGTGATATCCGGATCTTAAGTCGATTTTTTGGAAAGAAGTTCGCCCCTTGAAGTTGGTCAAATAAATCGTCAATACGAGGCAAAGGATAACGATTTTTGACGGTCAGTTTGTTCAGCTCCCTGTAGTCGATGCACATACGAAACGATCCGTCTTTCTTCTTGACGAACAAGACTGGAGCTCCCCAGGGTGAGAAGCTTGGTCTTATAAAACCCTTGCTGAGCAGTTCGTTAAGTTGACAGGACAGTTCTTGCATCTCTGCAGGTGCTAGACGATAGGGCGATTTAGCTACGGGAGTAGCCCCTGGAACTAAGTCGATTTTGAACTCGACTTGACATTGCGGAGGTAATCCTGGGAGTTCTTCTGGAAAGATGTCGGGAAAGTCATGTACTACTGGAATGTTCTGAATGTCTTTCGTTTCTTGGCTCACATCGACCACATGAGCAAGGAATGCGCGACATTCCTTTCGTAAGAATTTCTGAGCTTGAATGCTCGAGATGATACGAAGGTTCGTGCCGGGTTTGTCGCCATAAACTACTAGAGTTTCGCCAGACGGTAGATTAAGGCGAACTGCCTTTTCGTAACACATGATGTCGGCACGACGAAGACTCAACCAATCCATGCCGATAATGACGTCAAAACTTTTAATTGAGACCGGCATGAGGTCGATCGAAAATGAACGGTTCTTTAAGTGCTCGTGATTTTTGCTTAAGTAAATGAGCAAATTTTTGGTTCACGAAACTCCTCTCCGCTCCACTATCAAACAGTATGCATGCATAAGAGTTATCGAGGAGAAACGTACCAGTGACCACTGTGGGGTCGGCAACCGCTTCCTCGTGTCCTATGGCCAAAACTCTTCCTACTCCACCAACATTCCTTGCCTTAGAGCAGTCCCTCTTGTAGTGGCCCACCTCGCCACAACCGTAGCAAGCGTGGCCCACTCCTGCGTCGGGGACTTGGTTGATTGGCCTCGCCGGAGCTTTGCAGAAACGGGTTGTGTGCCCCTTCCTATTGCAGTTCAAACACTGCATTTCCCGGCAGGCTCCAATGTGGTGGAAGTTGCATTTGTTGCACTTCGGCAAACTTCCAGCGTACTGCTTTATCAGAGCAGCAGTGGCAGGTGCTATCGTAGCATGAACTGCCACGACATGCTGCTTTTTGGCAACCTTCTTCTTTTTCTTGTCATCCCAGAACTTCCGCTTGGAATCAACGGTTCTGGCGGGTTCTGAGATGGCCAGGGTTGTTGTTGCGGCCGGGGTACGAACCCCATGGTCTATAAGCCGTTGTGCCAATCGTTTGGCACTATCGAATGTAGTGGGGTTCGAAGCCAAAACATTTCCTTGGAACGGAGGCACCAGCCCCCATATGTATCTTTCAATCTTTTTTCCCTCTGTATGAACCATGTTGGGACAGAGGGCCACCAGCTCGCAGAATTTGGCGGTATAAGAGACTATGTCGGAGCCCTTCATGGTTAGGCTCCACAGTTCCTCCTCCAGTTTTTGGATTTCGCCCCTCGGGCAGTACTCTTCGATCATTAGATCTCTCAGAGTTTCCCAGCCCATAGCATTAGCCACCACTAGAGATAGTGACTTGACATGGCTATTCCACCATGTTAGGGCTTTATCCTCAAAGGTGCAAGCAGCGAACTTGACTTTGCTCCCCTCTGGACAGGAGCAGATTTCGAAAACCGATTCGGTCTTCTCGAACCATTGCGAAAGGGCAATGACTCCGCCAGTCCCTCTAAAGGACTTAGGCTTGCAGTTGGTGAAGTCCTTGTAGGAGCACTCTCTCAAGCGCACAGGTATTTTACCATGAGTAGATTGAACAGGAGTTCCTCCTCCAGTGGAACCAGATGAATGATATTGTGCCAAGGCTGTTGCCACAGCCGCAGCTACTGCAGCATTTAGAGCTGCCGTATCGATTTGAGGAGCAGGAGGTGTCACAGTTATCGGAGTATCGCGTCTTGTTGATCGACGTGGAGGCATCTTTTAACTATAAGTTTAGAAAGATGAAGATATTGATAAGAATTTAATAGGAAATTGTGATGAGAATGACTCATGGACTAACTCTCCATAGCCCAACAGCACAATTAAATAGCACGATTGAATGAAGATCTAGAACTAACAGATCATAGCATTTGGATAATAATTTCCATGAGATTAGATATCTGTCAATAACACTGGGATTACAGATGTAACAAGTTTGGGAAAAATGACCTAGAAGTAGGTCTTACATCAACTAAGATGGGAAAATTTTGACAGAACTACGACCTAATCAAGACCTAACAGGTCTAAGATTTACTAAGATAAGAAATTAGACTAGAGTTTTACACAAACTAGGTTATATCCAAAAGAGAAGTCGATGAGACTCTATCGGCGACGAGAACTACTAGAGTGAGTTCTTGACTCCGACAGAAGACGTTCTATGTCCCTCACGCGCCTATCAGATCTTGCTTGTTGAGCCCGAAGTTCCCTAACTTCAGCTTGGGTTTCAGCAAGTTCCCTCTGCAGAACTGCATTGTGGACCGGAGTCCTTTCCTGAGCAGACTCCAACTGGCGAATGCGGACTGTATTAACGCCAGAGTTGGCGTCAATCTCCACGACTCGGTCGATAGTTGCTAGACCTTGTACGATGTTCCGAGAAATCCTACGAACTATGATGGGTAGGACCCTGTCAGCTGGACCTCCCTCAGTGAGGTTATAGAAGCTTCTGTCACCATTGTAGGGAATGGGTTGACCCTGTTCCTGACTCCATCTATTCAAGTTTGTGGCCCAGAGAGGTGTGGGTCCTTGAAATGCTGGACGAGGGTATGGGTTTGGGTCTTGAGCAGCTGGGGGTTGGTTGTTGACTTATGGCTCTGAGTCAGAACTATCAGAAAAGCCCTCAGCTTCGTGATCATCCAAAGGGATTGGGTGATCATCCTCTGGCTCTTCTCCGAGCCATCCTGCATTGCCGTTGTTGGGGTAGTACGGGTCTCCGGGGATGTGGAATCCAACCATGATATCTATGCGAGAAAAGGGATAAAGAAATAACTAAATAGACGAACTAATTAGATAATTATAAGATGATCTTTATCAGTTACTTCAACATTTGCGTAGTGCATACCAGTCATATGTAACCAAGACAGGATAGACCTTCGAATAAGTGACCCTAACTCTAAGCCCACAACCAAACAAGGAACAGGAAGTAAAGCAAAGATCACAGATTCTAAGTCTATGATATCCTAGATACATATAACCTTAGCGTATCCACTCAGCAACTATTGATATACTAATAAAGATCTTTAGTTCTCAGATAAGTAATTATAGTAACACAAAATACTCCTATAGTATTTTAAGTTTATGTTCTGTTCTAATGTTCTCATTGTAGTAGTGTTGGTAAGTTTTTAGACTTGTTGCAACCTCACAACCACACTTAGGCACATGCTAGTCAATCCTCGTATAATATAGTTGATCAGGCTATATCTTCCCAGCTTTGACTATATGTCTCTAAGTCTAATTGAGCTGTCCAACAATCGTAATACTTTTGTTCTGTCCTAGTGACACTGATTTTAGTATGAATGCAGGCATGTATACTTGGTTAAATATTTTATTATTTAAAAGTATAAACTCTTTATCAGAGTATTTTAATCCCGCTGTGTTTATAGTTCGTATATCTTTTATGGGTTGATACACTCGATTCACTATAAACAATGCTCTGATACCAATCTGTCACACCCCAAAACCGGAACGGCGAAATCGTTCGGGGGTGGAGGACGTCATGTTCAGTATCACAACAATGCAAAGTAGTAAACAAGCAACAACATCATCCATTTCATTAATAATATAATTTAATACAAGTGTGTTCTGTCAAGTTATATAGACACGAAAAATATGAATCAAAATACAAGATGAGTCTTGAATGAGCTCCATCTTCTCAAAACCTGGCACCGGTACCTGTCTACTGGTGACCTGAGAATACAATTTATTTTGAAAGAGTTTATCAGCTTTAAAGCTGGTGAGATCATAAGTATATTAGTGTCATTGTTTGTATGAAAGTGTTTGTAAGTCTGAGATGTATAAGTTTGTAAAAGTTTGTAATTGTTTGAACTCCCCTAAAAAACCCTATGTTTCCTACTAAAATTAGCCTTCTACCAAGGCATCTAGTATCTGTGTGTGTCTCTTGTAAGAGTATGTATTTTCCCAAATCTGACTATCATTAACCAAAAATATAGTTGTTACATTACTGTTTATTGTGTGAAGATCACAAATTGAATGCAAATGGGAAAATGAAATAGTACTGTAGTGTTGTATTAAGTAACAACTGTTGTACTAACTACCTTAAGCCAATTGTTATTTAAAGTACCATGTGATTGGCCTATACCCTGCTACCGACTATAGAAAAACGACGATGTAAGACATCGTAAGAAATGACGTTTGGCACCCGTAGACTTGCAAGTCCCACTGTAGCGAGTAGCAAGGTGTAGGATAGTCAATCCAGTATAGATCTATACACAAACTCAAACGCTCCCCACTTAAGGAGATTCTGGATACAAAACAGGCCATGACAGGTGATGCCATGCCCCGTTACGTGGCTCACATAACTGTAGTAATGTTCTTGTATATGTATGTGCTAGCTGTATTGTGTGTTCTCTCCCTGTCTAGCGTGTATGTATGTTCTCTCTGTAATGTATTGTATGTTCTCTCTGTAATGTATTGACTCATGAATGAACTGACTCTTTGTATGTTTCATTGTTCTAGTAATAGTATTAGTATCTCCCTAAACTATACCAATTACAGTTTACTAGTAATGTTGTTTGAATGTATGAACATGTGTGTATACCTTTGCTACCCAAAGGTATTGAATAGAAAGAAGTAACCTTTTATATCTATATACATATACATAATATATAACTAGGATTGAAACGACCTTCGGACAAATAACCTGAATACCCTAAGTCCACAACCAAACAAGGAACAGGAAGTAAGGTGAGCTATCAGTCCTAAGTCCTTTCAAGCCTACTTATATAACTATATCTATGTAGATATACATTTAACAGAATATAAGTTTAAAAGAGTTTAATAAAAGTATTTGACATGTAAAAGAGTTTAATAAAACAGTTTGAAATAGTTTGTTTGACAACACAGTTTGAAAAGTAAGAAATCCACTAGTTTGGTAGTTATTAATCACATGTGATTGATATAATAACTATAATAGTTCAACTTGTATTCCCCCCCCCCCCATAAAAGCATTTAAAATCATTTAAAAGGTTAATTAAGGGGTATGAACTCACCTGTAGTGAGTGGTTTGGATGAACGGATTGTATAGGATGCTAAGTGTCAAGTGAAGACTTGAACACACACAAGGATCCTAGTTAACATATAATAACACATATATGTATCCAATTAGTCATTAAACAACTAATTAACCAAGTTAAGACATCCTAAGACATGTAAAACACTTGATTTAAGTGCTATAAGTCCTAAGGATTGCATCTAAGGGTTGTAGGACTTGGCTATTCAGTTTAGGGTCCAAGGGTAAACTCTTTATGAGTTTACGGTTTTGGGACCAACTCCATTTGAGTTTATGGTCGTAAACCCATGAGTTTATGGCCGTAAACTCATGGTACTTTTACCATGTTGTGTTTTGAAGCTTATAAGTCCTAAAGAAGCATTCCTACTTCAAGTCTAAGCCTTTGGAAGTGATTAGGGCACCATTTCCCTCCTTTGTGGAGTTTACGGTCCATGGACCACTTCTCCTTGGGTTTACGGCCGTAAACCCTAATGGTTTATGGTCTTTTTGATTTTTAAGGTCCTAAGCACATCAAGGATATGATCTAGACTAGTATCCAAGGCTTGGTAACGGACTAGGGCACACTTTGGCCCCTTCATTTGGGTTTACGGTCCAAGAACATCTTGGACCGTAAACACCTTTGATCTTGTGTTTCCTTGTGTTTTCTAGATGATGAAGAAGTGTAACAAGCCTTATAACAAGCCAAGGTAAGAGTACTTACTATGTAGAATCTTGAAAGGGTGTTAAAAGTCCAAGAACACTAGTGTGTGTTCTTGGTGTTCTTGGTGAAACTTGAAGATCTACACATATGGAATGATTTCACGGATGGAATCATGTAAGATCACTAGATTAAGTAAGATATCAACTTATTAGGGCAAGAAACACTTATAAAGTTGAAGATCAAGAAGGAAAATCGGATGATACTTGAGAGGATTTGGGTTCTAGTTCTTGAAATGGTGAAAAAGTGGTAAATATGACTAAGTGTCATATTTATACCCCCTTAGGGTTTACGGCCGTAAACACCTTGTTTAGGCCGTAAACTCCAAACTCTTGGAGTTTTGGGACTTTGTTGTTGCGCAATAAACCCTAGGGCATCCTCTCTCCTATTATCTCCTGAAGTACTAGGCTTTAGAACACTCAAACTGACTCTACACAGCTCAAAAGTTAGCAGAAACAGTTCTGAACGATCTTCTCTGTCGTTTCCCGAATGATCTCCGGACCCGTGAGAGTGCTGTCAGGAACTCGTCCTTTAGCTAACTGGGTATAACCCACCTCATCCCATCACAGAGGGGATCTGCACTTTCGGCCATAGAGGGCCTCGAATGGAGCAGCCTTTATGCTCGTGTGATAACTGTTGTTGTAGGAAAATTCGACAAGGGGTAAATTAGTATCCCATGCTTTCCCAAAGTCGATCACACAGGCTCGCAACATATCTTCCAAGGTTTGGATAGTCCTCTCACTCTGTCCATCGGTCTGTGGATGGTAGGTTGTACTCATGTCCAACCTAGTTCCTAGGCAATTTTGTAGCGATTGCCAGAACCTTGAAGTGAATCTACTATCTCTGTCAGAGATAATGGATATGGGAACACCGTACAGTCGTACAATCTCCCGTATGTAGGTTCTTGTAAGCTTCTCCATATTGTCTATTTCTTTGATAGGCAGGAAGTGTGCGGACTTGGTCAATCTGTCGACGATGACCCATATGGTATCAAGTCCACCCGTTGTCTTGGGCAACTTGGTTATGAAGTCCATAGTGATCCGCTCCCACTTCCATTCTGGTATCTCTGGTTCTTGTAGAAGACCGGAGGGTTTCTGGTATTCGACCTTGACCTTGGCGCAAGTAAGGCATTTACTCACGAAGGTAGCAATCTCTGCTTTCATGTTAGGCCACCAGTATAACTTTTTAAGATCCAGATACAACTTATATGAACTTGGGTGGACGGAATAACGAGTGTTGTGCGCCTCTGTCATGACCACGTCTCTGAAACCACCGTGTTTCGGTGTCCAGATCCGATCCATAAGATACAAGGCTCCGTCACCCTTGACTTCCAAGTTCTTATCCATCCCTCTCAGGGATTCACCCACCACATTTTCAGGTTTCAAAGCGTCAAGTTGAGCCTACTTAATTTGTGTGGACAAGTGTGAATGGATAGTCATAGTCAATGATTTGACTCTACAACCAGAATATTCTTTCCGACTTAGGGCGTCAGCTACTACATTGGCTTTACCCGGATGATAATGAATTTCGCATTCGTAGTCACTGAGTAGCTCGACCCACCGTCATTGTCTCATGTTGAGCTCCTTCTGGTCCAATATGTGTTGTAGGCTTTTGTGGTCTGTAAAGATAGTGCTTTTTGTACCATTCAGGTAGTGTCTCCAGATCTTCAGAGCAAACACAACTGCTCCTAACTCAAGATCGTGTGTGGTGTAGTTAACCTCGTGTGTCTTTAGCTGTCTCGAGGCATAGGCGATGACCTTACCTCACTGCATCAGAACACATCCGAGCCCTTGATTTGACGCATCGCAATAGACAACGAAGTCTTCTATACCTTCGGGGAGGGATAGTATTGGTGCGGTGCATAAGGCTCGCTTGAGCGTTTGGAACGCTCTCTCCTGCTTCTCTTCCCAGTCAAAGGCCATGCCCTTCTGGGTCAGTTTTGTAAGAGGTTTCGCAATGCGGGAGAAGTTCATAATGAACCTGCGATAGTAGACAGCGAGGCCTAGAAATTGACGAATTTCTGTAGGCGTCTTTGGTGCTGACCAGGTCTCAATGGCTTTGATTTTGGAAGGGTCCACGTGTATTCCCTCTTCGCTAACCACGTGCCCTAAGAATTCGACTCTTCGGATCCAAAATTCGCATTTCGAGAACTTCGCATAGAGCTTCTCCGCACGCAGTGTTTCTAAGACTAGTCGCAGATGTTGACTATGATCCTCCTTACTATGAGAATAGATGAGTATGTCATCGATGAAGACGATGACGAACTGATCCAGGTAAGGACTATTGGGTTTTGAGCATTCTAACACTCCTAAGTGTACATGCAACCCTAAATACCTTGGATCTATGTTTTCTCTATTATACATGCAAATATGAACTTTCCAAGGTATTCATCCTAACTAGCATAATAACACTGATTCAAATGAATATCTCAAGTTAGAATTACATACCTCTTTGATGTAGAATGTCTTCATGAAGCTTGAGTGCCTAGTGCCCCAAGTGTGACACCTCAAATGGTTCACACAACATCAAATGCACATGGAATGACTTGACAGAAATTGGAACACTTCATAAAATCGGCTAGCCCTTTTTCCTCACACATAGTCACCGATTTCTTGAGCCATGGGATTCTTTTATATGGTGGCTATTAGGGTTACACCATGTAACTCATAACTTTACACATTCCTTATGCTCCATGGATTTTAACCTCCATGGAGTATCCATGGGTCACCCCATGGACTTAGTCCAACATAAGGAATCTTGGATCACAAGCCCACATATAAAAGAATGAATGATTTACACAATCAACCCATATATTTAATTAGTCTCCTTTTGATCACTTAATTAATTCCAAATTAATTCTTGATCAATACTAATTAAATAACCTTATTAATATATTCGAACTTATAATATATTAATAAACCTTAAGTGTTATTTCTCTCATTTTAGTCTATCCAAATGCATGATGCCATGCAACCCAAATGGACCATGCCGGGTCGGGTCAAGTCTTACCAATTATAGTTATGGACTTAGACATTAATCCAAAAGTCTCCCACTTGGATAAGTCTAAAACTATTATTGCGTACGACTTCAAGAACCGACTGGCAATCGTAGCTCGCAAAAGCTTCTGTCGAACTCTGACCTTGCCGATGATCTCTGACCTTTGTCAATGACTTGTCCATTAGATAAGGGATCATATATTCCTCCATTCTAGATATCATATGGACTGAGACATGGATTATAATCATTCTCTCTGTCCATTTCTTGTTTCCTGATTTCCGATTTATGACGACTGACTAATTGAACAAATCAAATCAGTCCAGGCCCGGCCGAGCACTTACATTTGTCATCACCAAATCATCGAGGGGCCCACATATATCGCTTGTTCTACTACTTGTTGAATCATACACAAAGGCACGTTTTATAACATCGAGTTACCAATGCGTTTTCGTGCAATCAATGTATAACCAACTCATAGTAACAACTCATATCTCTATGTTTGAAGAATATAACATATTATCGTCTCATGATCACTCGTGATAAAATCCATGAAGTGATTCCAATGAGCGCGGGTTGAATCCAATACTCAGAACTTATGAGCACTCATGAGTGTTGTAGCACCACCTTGTCCCACATCTTAGACCTCTACAAGCCCAACCCATGACAGTCTTGATTCATATCTACTTCCAACATATGACCGACTGTGGATGGTTTGAATAACTTAATCATTCAGGAAGAATGACCTAGTTATTCTGGAAGTCAAAACATGCAAAGTGAAACACAATAATAATCGAATCCAATATGGTCTCATAACTTATGAATATAAATAAAACACCTTTTATTTATCACCATATGATTACACATTATTCATTGTATACTGTTTCAAACTATCAACTTTATACTTGAATTAAAACAATAGTTGTCCCATGCTCCAAGCATGTACACTATGTTTTCTAAACACTAGTCATGCCATACACCAAGTATGCATACTATGTTTGTCTATGATCTTTACTTTGTGAAATAGATCAATTGAACATAACTTCAATGATTCTCTTTTCACAGTCCCAAATCCTTACTGCAAATGCAATAATTCCAAATTCATGCCATTTACTGAAATCTGTTAGATTCTAAACTTATATGCATTGATCCTCTTGTAATGATTATGCACAAAGTCACAAGGACTTGACAACAAATATTACAGAGTATTCCAAGGAGATCAACTCTTTGGAAACATCCTTCTTGCATTAAGTTTCCTAATCTTACACAGATTGAATAATTTCTAACTTTGAAACATTTCCATATTCCATTTTGACTATCACTTCTGAACAAGAGTTGCCTCCTTACAGATTATGTCAATATGGTCCTTCCAGAATTAACACTATACTTCCAACTGTCCTTGAGCAACCAATCTTTGGTAAACCTTAGATTGTCCTCGACAATTGCTTAATCCTTTTAGTCATATCCAGTTCTAGACCTTTTCCCTTCTTAATGCCCCAGACATTTGGAAAATTTTAGAAAGGATGAATATAGCACATGTAATCGATCCTATATCCGAAGCATATGGGACACGATTCATGATGTCTCACATAAAGACTAAACCAGTCTTTTGCTATCATATTTCCATTTCAATTTGCCAAGTTCTCATAATTCAGATTATAAAAAGGGATGTCGTAATCATAATCGAATTTTAGAACGCAAATAATGGACCCATATATAGAATTTCCTTATGTTGAGCCATTCCAACATGAAATTCATATATATATATCCTTGACTAAATACGATTTAAAACCTTAATCTAAACTTTTAGATTTGAGATGAAGTATAATTTCCTCTCCATTAATTATAGCAAAACAACTTTTTCCCAATTGAAACCTTTCGCTTTCTATAATTAACATTGCTAACTTGCAACCTTTATCATAATTATCATGCTCCCACTAACACGATGATTATTAGCATAACACTTATCCTCCCACTAGCTTTGACATTTACTCAGAAATAAAGTTCAGATTTCTGATACTAGATTGCTTTGATAAAACTTTATCAAAATCATACACCTTGCCTTAGATAGCACACTTGTGTGTCTAAACAATTTTAAGAACTATGAAAAGGGATGCCGTAATCATAGTCTTAATTTTTTAGACCTTTGCCACTTCTCACAAGTCCATGTTAGTGTGCCGGTTAACCACACATGCTCCACTAACGACTTTGAGAATGCAAATATCACAATTGCTATCTAGCTAAAATCTACTTAGTGAAAGTGTTTCCTCACCATCATTTGCATGAATCGGAGAGAAAGCTTATGACACTTAGATTTAATGGTGTATGTGTTCTTATCCATGTGAATTGTCAAAACCATAGTCACAAGACAAGGATAATGACAAATTCAAACTCATAGCGACTGAACTCAATCTTAATTTCTTGCCATCTGGCAGCTCAAGGGTCTGCCATTGCTTCCAAGTTGCTGTGCAACCAATTGAGAACTCTAAGAACTCATATGCAAAGCCAACTTTAATTGGAATGGACACAGAAATAGTCAACACGATAGGTTATAAACCTCAAGTCGTGTGCTAGTGAAGAACTTTAGGTTTTACTCTTGATTAGTTCTTGAGACTTTCAAGACCTTTTAAGACTCCTACTGTCCTCTTGACATATAAGACTCGCTTGTCAAATATTCAAGAGATAGTGTGTATTCTAATCAAGACAAACACTTCACACAATTGGCCTTAGTTGGTCTTTGTTTTATCCAAAACATCACAACTTACTAATTTCAAATGTACAAGAGTAGAAACCATTTACTCTTACATTTGACAAGTGTTTTTAAACCTTCTTTAAGACATGTCACTCAAGTTACAATCTTGGAGTATGACTCTAATAATTGTTTTGGAATGAAATATGACTCATCTTCTTGATTTAACCACTTCAACCATTCATAACTCCTCTTCTTAGCTACCAGAATGCACTTAGAGGATGAATTGTGATAAGGTCTCATAACTCCTAAGAAGTAGCTCAAGAATCCGATCTTCAAACTATGTGATAGAAATCCATCTACGCGATCAGATTCAACATATTCTTTCTTTAAGTTTCTTCACTTTTTCTTTGATTCTTAAAACATCACCATGTGACCCAGTCACATCATGTATCAAGAATCTCAGAATAGAAACTTAGCAGAGTTAGATAGTGGACTTTACCTGAAGTAGAGTCAAACTTATTGACTTTAACATCCTTAGGTAAATTTGGCAGCTTCGCAACCAATGCCCCTTTCTTTGGCAATGGACCCTTGATAATGGGACTATCTCAGACTTAGCCTTTCTCTTTACCATTTGGTCAACCGAGTTTGAAATAGTTTGTTTGATAACACAGTTTGAAAAGTAAGAAATCCACTAGTTCAACTTGTATTCCCCCCATAAAAGCATTTAAAATCATTTAAAAGGTTAATTAAGGGGTATGAACTCACCTGTAGTGAGTGGTTTGGATGAACGGATTGTACAGGATGCTAAGTGCAAGTGAAGACTTGAACACACACAAGGATCCTAGTTAACATATAATAACACATATATGTATCCAATTAGTCATTAAACAACTAATTAACCAAGTTAAGGCATCCTAAGACATGTAAAACACTTGATTTAAGTGCTATAAGTCCTAAGGATTGCATCTAAGGGTTGTAGGACTTGGCTATTGAGTTTAGGGTCCAAGGGTAAACTCTTTATGAGTTTACGGTTTTGGGACCAACTCCATTTGAGTTTACGGTCGTAAACCCATGAGTTTACGACCGTAAACTCATGGTACTTTTACCATGTTGTGTTTTGAAGCTTATAAGTGCTAAAGAAGCATTCCTACTTCAAGTCTAAGCCTTTGGAAGTGATTAGGGCACCATTTCCCTCCTTTGTGGAGTTTACGGTCCATGGACCACTTCTCCTTAGGTTTACAGCCGTAAACCCTAATGGTTTATGGTCTTTTTGATGTTTAAGGTCCTAAGCACATCAAGGATATGATCTAGACTAGTATCCAAGGCTTGGTAAGGGACTAGGGCACACTTTGGCCCCTTCATTTGGGTTTACGGTCCAAGAACATCTTGGACCGTAAACACCTTTGATCTTGTGTTTCCTTGTGTTTTCTAGATGATTAAGAAGTGTAACAAGCCTTATAACAAGCCAAGGTAAGAGTACTTACTATGTAGAAGCTTGAAAGGGTGTTAAAAGTCCAAGAACACTAGTGTGTGTTCTTGGTGAAACTTGAGGATCTACACATATGGAATGATTTCACGGATGGAATCATGTAAGATCACTAGATTAAGTAAGATATCAACTTATTAGGGCAAGAAACACTTACAAAGTTGAAGATGAAGAAGGAAAATCGGATGATACTTGAGAGGATTTGGGTTCTAGTTGTTGAAATGGTGAAAAAGTGGTAAATATGACTAAGTGTCATATTTATACCCCCTTAGGGTTTACGGCCGTAAACACCTTGTTTAGGCCGTAAACTCCAAACTCTTGGAGTTTTGGGACTTTATTGTTTCACAATAAACCTTAGGGCATCCTCTCTCCTGTTATCTCCTGAAGTACTAGGCTTTAGAACACTCAAACTGACTCTACACAGCTCAAAAGTTAGCAGAAACAATTTTGACTTCTATTGAAGTGGATTGTTGTACCGAATAGAAATTTCGGGTTGTCACAAAAATCCTTACTATAAATAGCAGGTCCGACCTCAGCCATTCTTACACCTAAACTGCTTTCTCCTCTCTCCTTTACTGAAGCCATCTTGCATCCCGAGCCCCGACGACCTTGTACGCTGACCGTTTCTGCATAGATTACATAAAATCATGCTACTAGGGTGAGTTTCACGGCCCCACTTTCTAATATTTTGGGGGAAAACGCATGCTAAATATTATATATACGTTATTATTATATCTATATGATAGTATATTAGTATCAACGTAGATAGTTATAATAACCGGGATATAGTTATTTCGTATTTGAAAGTATACAACTATCATAAAGTTGTTAGCATGTTATTGTTATAGTAGTATACTAATGTAGATCTTGAGTTATACTTAGGATTCTATATATTTGTTGTGTGCGATATAGTTCCGAAGTTATATTCGGAAGTTCTATATGTTAATTTATAAAGTATGTTGTTATTGTAAGTTTTATGACAAGATAAAACTTGGTATGTTATATGTTGTTGTTGTTATTGGTTTTATGTCAAGATAAAACCTGGTTTTACTTCAAGCTATAGCTGTTATACTGCCTAAATGTTATGAAGTTAGGATTACTGTTTAAAAGCATAGTCTAGTAACTTAGGGTTTTAGACATGAAAATGCTTTTGTTGTTAGAGCTATAGGAAGCCGTCAAAGTCTACATGAGTAATTGTATTCATCAACTAATATTCGGGATCTTAGCGGAAATCCTCTGAACTGTAACCGTTAATCCCGTGTGAGCGAGGAAGTCATGTATAATTAGTATACGGGTTGACCACCCCACTTGTGACTGTTAGCTACAGTCAACCAAAAGCGAGTGATGAACTATCCTTTTACTTGTTATTGTTCCGGCGTCGATGAAGCGTACGGTGTTGTTTCTCATGGTAAATCATGAGTGTGTTGTTTCTCATGGTAAATCATGAGTGTGTTTTATCAGAGGTATTATGTCACAGCAACGGTTATAGGCTCATGGTAGCAAATTGTTAGAAACATTATACTTTGCCGTATACAAGTATTAATGTTAAGTATAAGTTTCCCCCTACTTATACCCTAGGTACTACTTGTATATTAAGTAGATAATTATACCATACACACATACTCGTATAGAATTGAAATAAGATTTATACGTAGCAACTTTCGTTTGTATGGAATTACAAACATTTATATTCATAGTATATGAGACTTATAGGTAAACTACTTATTTGGTAAGTAAACTTTTATACCTAGGATATATATACTAAGCGTTGGAGAGTCAAAATGATACTTTCAAAACTATACTTTTGAACTTGGAAAATGTATTATTTTATGGAGTCAAAACATGTGGACTCACCAACTTTATGTTGATGTATTTTAAATTGCATGTGTTTTCAGGAAGTTGATAACTATGATACAAGAAATGACGTTACACCGCCCGGTGTTTTCGTCGACGGCCGGGGTGTGACAGATTGGTATCAGAGCTATTAACTATAGTGAATTAGTACTTTCTTAGGAAAGCACGACTATAGTTTAGGGCTTACTCTGTTAGGTTTAGGTATATCCCTTAGCCTACAATATAAAGTATTAGTAATTATACTACTGAAGGACTACTTACGGGAGCGGTGACAAGGATAGACATGTCGATTTGGGTTGCTGGATTTCAGAATGGCTATATGCTAAAATGATCCTGCCCACCGACTATCCTGACTGGTCGGTGCCTTATCAGCTAGACCTGAAGTAACAAACAATAATTAATAATACTCGTGAACACAACAAACACAAAGATATAGAGTTATGTATGAACTCAGTCCCGTGATGAGAACACATGTATATAACCCAAAAATAGAAAACCCAAACCCTCGATAAGAATTCAACGCAAGGTTTTAGGTCAAACTCCTTATTCGAGTTTTATTGTACATGGGCCGAACCAAAACTAAACGTAGACTGATCACCTATGTTTAATTTGGTCAGACCGATGCACAACTAAACTTGGATACGGTGTTTGATAGACTAAAACACCTGAAGATTCTAGAAGATTAAAGATACATCTTAGATCAGGATACCATCAACTCGGAGTACAAGAAGACGATGTTCCGAAAACAATATTTAGCATTCGGTATGGTCATTATGAGTTCCTAGTTAAGCCTTTGGATTGACCAACGCTCCAACAATGTTCAAGGACCTCATGAATAGTGTTTGTAAACCGTACTTGGATAAATTTGTGATAGTAGTTATCGATGATATATTGATATATTCACAAACCAAGGAAGAACACGGTCAACACTTGCAAATAATCTTGGAACTACTAAGAAAAGAAAAGTTGTACGCCAAATTCTCTGAATGTGAATTTTGGATTAGAGAATTACAAATTTTTAACATGTAGTTAGTAACAAAGGGATTCATGTCGAACCCTCCAAGGTTGAAGCAATCAGGAATTGGGAAGCACCGAAGATGCCAATAGAAGTGCGTCAATTCTTAGGATTTGATGGCTATTACCGCAGATTCATAGAGAATTTCTCCAAAATAGCCAAGCCACTTACAACACTAACCTAGAAAGATATGAAGTTCAACTGGGAAGACAAACAAGAAGCTGCTTTTCAGAAACTGAAGCAAATGTTGTGTAGTGCACCAATCCTATCCCTTCCAGATGGGATAGAAGATTCCGTCGTATATTGCGACGCATCAAATCAAGGATTGGGATGTCTGTTGATGCAAAGAGGAAAAGTTATTGCCTATGCATCACGACAACTTAAGGTGCATGAGAATAATTACACTACCCATGATCTTGAATTGGGAGCTGTAGTTTTTGCACTAAAAATTTGGAGACATTACTTATATGGTACTAAGTGTACTATTTTTACCGACCACAAGAGTCTCCAGCACATCTTCAACCAAAAAGATCTTAATATGAGACAACGAAGATGGGTCGAATTGTTGAATGATTACGAATGTGAGATTCGTTATCATCCCGGAAAGGCGAACGTGGTAGCATATGCCTTGAGCCGGAAAGAATATATTAAACCTCGTCGGGTACGAGCATTAACTATAACTATCCATTCTAACTTTACCGCACAAATAAGAGAAGCTCAACTTGAGGCTCTAAAAGAAGAAAACATCAAGAACGAAGCTTTGCGAGGAATGGAAAAGCAACTTATACAAACAGATGACAGAACGTGACACTTTATGAACCGAATTTGGACGCCTAAGTTCGGTGGAGTCAGGGACTTGGTCTTAGAAGAAGCCTACAAGTCCAGATATTCCGTACATCCAGGCTCTGATAAAATGTACTTAGATTTAAAATTACATTATTGGTGGCCAAACATGAAGGCAGAAATTGCTACTTATTTGAGCAAATGTTTCACTTGTTCTAGAGTAAAGGCAGAACATCAAAAGCCTTCAGGTTTACTTCAACAACCAGAAATACCTGAATGGAAATGGGAGCAGATATCAATGGACTTCATCACTAAGTTACCTAAACTCCTAGTGGGTTCGACACTATTTGGGTAATAGTCGATAGATTGACTAAGTCCGCCCATTTCTTACCAATTAAGGAGAACGACAAGATGGAGAAGCTAACTAGAATTTATCTTAAGGAAATTGTCAGATTGCATGGAGTTCCAAATTCTATTATTTCTGACCGAGATAGTAGATTCACTTCACGGTTTTGGCAATCTCTACAAAAATCCTTAGGAACACGTCTAGATATGAGTACAGCTTACCACCCACAGACTGATGGTCAGAGTGAGAGGACCATTCAGACTTTAGAAGATATGCTCCGAGCCTGTGTTATTGACTTTGGAAATGCATGGGATACTCATTTACCTTTAATTGAGTTTTCCTACAACAATAGTCATCACACCAGTATCAAGGCTGCACCGTTTGAGGCTCTTTATGGACGAAAATGTCGTTCCCCAGTGTGTTGGGCAGAAGTTGGAGATACATAGATGGCCAGAAAACGTACAGGCAATACCTTACGTACTGGACCAGAAATAATCCACGAGACAACTGAAAAGATCGTGCAAATTAAGGATTGATTAAAGGCTGCACGTGATCGTCAAAAGAGCTATGCTGACGTAAGACGTAAGCCTTTAGAATTGCAAGTTGGAGATAAAGTAATGTTGAAGGTCTCTCCTTGTAAAGGCGTAATTCGATTCGGGAAACCAGGCAAACTAAACCCACGGTATATAGGACCTTTTGAAATTCTAGCAAGAATTGGTTCTGTCGCATACCAACTCAAGTTGCCTCAAGAGCTAAGTAATGTGCACGATGTTTTTCATGTATCAAATCATAAAAGATGTCTTTCCGATGACACTCTTGTTATACCTCTCGAAGAGATACAAGTCAATACGAAACTCAACTTTGTAGAAGAACCTATTGAGATCATGGATCGAGAAGTCAAACGATTAAAGCAAAGTCGTATTCCCATAGTGAAAGTTCGATGGAACTCTTTAAGAGGACTTGAATTTACTTGGGAACGTGAAGATCAGATGAAAGAAAAATACCCCCAACTGTTTGACAAAACCCCATCCATAAGATAAATTTCGGGACGAAATTATTCTAACGGGGGGAGAATGTAACACTAGTCAAAATAGGTCAATAAGACAATCACATGTGATTAGGCCAATCATGTAATGTGATTTTGTTAAACTAGTAATGTGATAAGAGTGTTATGTAGTTCATGATAAATTCTAATACAAATATGAACTTTCTTTATGATACAACTCAAAGAATACATCCATACGATTCCAAAAATATAGAGAACGTCTGAATCTGACTTCGCATGAAGAAGTTATGCTAAACTGAACACTATAAATCTCTATAATAAGAGGAATTTAAAATAGACTAAGAATTATCTATTGAAGTATAAAAGGGAGTTGTAGTACTTGTAAATACCTACGCGTGCATATAAAGAACGTCAAAAACGGAGTTCGTATGTGAAAGTTACGTCCTTCCGAAGATTCAGCTGTCAGAAACCCTAATCTGACTGAGCTCACGACATGAGCACAGAACTCACGATGTGAGGAGTCATTTATCCACATCTCGGAATCTAGAAGGTGTGTGACAAGGCTGCGAGGGGATAAGATCCAAACTCACGACGTGAGCAAAGATATCTCACGACGTGATGAGTCACATGGCAACCTTCCGAAGCTAGGGACGCAAATGGCAAGTCTACGAGGATAAGATCCTAACTCACGACGTGGGCCTTATAAAACTCACGACGTGGGGATCCAAAATCCTTAATATAAATAGCAGCTCCGACCTTAGCCATTCTTACACCTAAACTTCTTTCTCCTCTCTCCTTTGCTGAAGCCATCTTGCATCCCGAGCCCCGACGACCTTGTACGCTGACCGTTTCTGCTTAGATTACATAAAATCACTCTACTAGGGTGAGTTTCACGGCCCCACTTTCTAATATTTCGGGGGAAAACACATGATAAATATTATATATACGTTATTATTATATCTATATGATAGTATATTAGTATCAACGTAGATAGTTATAATAACCGGGATATTGTTATTTTGTATTTGAAAGTATACAACTATCGTAAAGTTCTTAGCATGTTATTGTTATAGTAGTATACTAATGTAGATCTTGAGTTATACTTAGGATTCTATATATATGTTGTGTGCGATATAGTTCCGAAGTTATATTCGGAAGTTCTATATGTTAATTTATAAAGTATGTTGTTATTGTAAGTTTTATGACAAGATAAAACTTGGTATGTTATATGTTGTTGTTATTGGTTTTATGTCAAGATAAAACCTGGTTTTACTTCAAGCTATAGCTGCTATACTGCCTAAATGTTATGAAGTTAGGATTACTGTTTAAAAGCATAGTCTAGTAACTTAGGGTTTTAGACATGAAAATGCTTTTGTTGTTAGAGCTATAGGAAGCCATCAAAGTCTACATGAGTAATTGTATTCATCAACTAATATTCGGGATCTTAGCGGAAATCCTCTGAACTATAACTGTTAATCCCGTGTGAGCGAGGAAGTCATGTATAATTAGTATACGGGTTGACCACCCCACTTGTGACTGTTAGCTACAGTCAACCAAAAGCGAGTGATGAACTATCCTTTTACTTGTTATTGTTCCGGTGTCGATGAAGCGTACGGTGTTGTTTCTCATGGTAAATCATGAGTGTGTTGTTTCTCATGGTAAATCATGAGTGTGTTTTATCAGAGGTATTATGTCATAGCAACGGTTATAGGCTCATGGTAGCAAATTGTTAGAAACATTATACTTTGCCGTATACAAGTATTAATGTTAAGTATAAGTTTCCCCCTACTTATACCCTAGGTACTACTTGTATATTAAGTAGATAATTATACCCAACACACATACTCGTATAGAATTGAAATAAGATTTATACGTAGAAACTTTCGTTTGTATGGAATTACAAACATTTATATTCATAGTATATGAGACTTATAGGTAAACTACTTATTTGGTAAGTAAAATTGTATACCTAGGTCATATATACTAAACGTTGGAGAGTCAAAATGATACTTTCAAAACTATACTTTTGAACTTGGAAAATTTATTATTTTATGGAGTCAAAACATGTGGACTCACCAACTTTATATTGACGTATTTTAAATTGCATGTGTTTTCAGGAAGTTGATAACTATGATACAAGAAATGACGTTACACCGCCCGGTGTTTCCGCCGACGGCCGGGGTGTGACATATTCCAACACTGCTTCTGGCTCAAACCCTTTTGGCTCTTTCTCCCTCATGAACTTGTGTGGGAGGGTCATCTTTGATGGCTCGAATTTCAATGATTGGATTCGGAACATTAGGATGGTCACTCGCTACGAGGACAAGGAATATGTCCTCGATAAAGAGCTTAAGGAGATTGATGAAGCAACTGCTACTCCTGAAGAAGTTGTTGAATATAGGACTCATGAGAAGGACGCCATAAAGGTGTCATGTATCATGTTAGCCACTATGACATCTGAACTTCAAAAGTCCTATGACGACTACTACCCTTTCGAGATGCACCAAGACTTGATGGAAAGATATCATCAAAGTGCTCGACAGGAAAGGTATGAAATCATTGCCTCCTTGATTACAACAACAATGAAGGATGGAGAGTCCATCACGGCCTACTTGCAAAAGATGCAAAGGTTTGTGGACTGCTTGTTGAAATTGAATGTTAACGTCGATGAAGAGTTGGCCATTGATATTATCCTACACTCTTTGCCTCCATGTTATGATCAGTTTCGTATGACTTATCAAATGAATAAGGAGGAGGTCGCTCTAAGCAAGCTTCAATGCCTTTTGAGAACTGCTAAAAGTAGTTTAAAAGGCAAATATGTTGTATCTACTTGTCACACCCCAAACCGGAACGGCGGAAACGTTAGGGGGTGGATGACGTCATATGTAGTATCACAACAATTGCAACATAGTAGTCGAAGTAAACACAACCATTACATTGAATATATATAAAAATGTATTTACATCTGTTTGATTCATGTTTTTATACATCAAAAGCATAACCAAAGTAAAAGACATGACTCTATGCAGTCGAAGTAAACACAACCAGTAATGTATAAGATGTTCTGTTTGAAATCCCTGGTTACCACCAGTATGTATAGTAGTTTCATTACTTAAAATAAAGCTATGAGTTAAAATCTCTGGAATCCTCCAGTTGTATTATGAACTAGTTTTATTAATAAAATAAAACTAAAAAAGAATGAAATCCCGTAAACAATAAGGTTAGTTTATACTATTATGAGTCGTATAACCATGTTTGATATGACCTAGTGACCTTTACGATGTTCTTCAAGTGTCGGATAAATGACATTTGTCACCCCAGGCATGCCTGCCTAACTGTAGCTAGCAGTTCAGGTGTAGGATTGTCAGTCCCGAATAGATCTATTCACAAATCTCACGCTCTCCCTCCAGGAGACTCTGGTTATACTATGATAGGATTTAACCTGTACCCCGAAAGGTACAATTGAAGTGTTGACTCACAATCCTGTATTAACTAGTTTACGTGTAGTTCTGTATTGATCCACTGTATTTAAACCCGTGTGTAAACTTTATAAGTTAATAATTATAATTAAATAATTATTAAATGTTGTACTTTTGTAATAATGTATATCATACACTAAATCTGTCATAGTTTATATATTTTGATGTGTAAAACTCTGAATTCGTAAAACTGTGTATTGTAAACCCAAACTATACCTATTATAGTTTGCATGTATGATGTGTACTAGGTTTATGTATTGATATGAAAACTATGCAATTGTGACTGTAGATTGAAAAGGTCCCTTATGCTCAGCATGTTACAAAAGGGATAAAATATCTAAATATTTTATAAAACATGTGGAAACTGTGAGATTGTATCAATTGCATCAGTTTTAAATGTGTTGAAATCCTTTTGTAAAAATGTACAAAATCAGTTGTGTTTGGCTTGTACTCTCCCCCTAAAAACATTTAAAATCTTAAAAGCATAGGGGTATGAACTCACCGTTAGTCGTATGAATAGTCGGACAGCGAAGACTGGGAGTGAAGACCCTCGAATTGATATACTCGGCACTCAACAGGATCCTAATACAATTAATACATATATGAATTTTATTAGCGAAATCATTATTTATAGTGTTGGGGAAACACTTGCTTTCAGTTTAGGAGTGTTACCGGGACTCGATTGAATCGGAAAAGTGGGTTTGCGGCCAACGTTCACGGTATGAAGGAGTTTACGGCCGTGAAGAGTTTCCGGTTGTGAACTGTTCTCGGCCGTGAACAGCCCCTTGAAGGGTTTACGGCCGTGAACGATGTTCTTGAAGAATCTATGAAGGTTTGAAGGGTATACGGTCGTAAACAGTTTGCGGCCTTTGAAGATTTGAAGATTTGGAGTGTGTACGGCCGTAAACTCAAGAACAATGATGTTGGATTCGATGAAAAACGGATTTTAGCTGCTCCAAAACAACTTCCAAATGTGATTTCTGATGATTTTCGGAAGAAAAGAGGGTATTTTGGTGTTTACGGCTGAGAGGTAGAGAGAGAGAATGAGACAATTTTCGGCTAAGAAAGTTCAAATGAAGGTGGGGGTCCCGTATATATAGGTTGGGGGTATGGCCGGTGGTGGGGGCCCCCTGGCACTGGCCATAAACGGGTTTACGGCCGTAAATGGGTTTACGGCCGTGAACATCTCTCAGACCGAAAACTAATGATTCTTCAAAGGAAACTCATGTTTTTCGCGTGATTTTGGTTCCGACTCATATATAGAATTTAATTATATAACTAAATGATTTTCCAAACCCAAAGGAATTTGACGGAACGCAATAAAATTCAAATTTTATTAACGGAATTTGGTTAACATTAACTGAAAAGATTCGGGTTGTCACATCATCCCCCCGATAGAGGGAATTTCGTCCCGAAATTCAAACATAGAATACAAATCATGGACTCAGAAAGAGATGGGGATACTTCTGTTGCATTGAATCTTCGCATTCCCAAGTGAATTCAGGTCCTCGCTTGGCATTCCAGCGGACCTTCACTATCAGTATGCGACTTGGTTTCGTTCTTTTGATTTCTTGATCCATGATTTAGACTGGTTCCACCACGAAATTAAGGTTCTCATTGATCTCGATCTCATCAAGAGGGATCACAAGGGTTTTGTCAGATAAACACTTTTTAAGATTCAAGACGTAGAAGACGGGATGAATGTTGCTAAGTTCCTGGGGTAGACGAAGTTTGTATGCTACGGGACCGATCCTAGCGAGGATCTCGAATGGTCCTATGTATCTCGGATTCAGCTTTCCACGCTTTCTGAAGCGTATCATGCCTTTCTAGGGTGAGACCTTCAATAGAACACGGTCACCGACCTAGAACTCCAAGGGTTTTCGTCTCTTATCAGCGTAGGTCTTTTGTCTATCTGTTGAAGCTTTTAGTCGTTCCCGGATTTGTATGATCTCTTCAGTAGTTTCTCGGATGATTTATGGGCCAGTGAGAGTGCTATCGGGGACTTGACCCTTAACTAGCTGCTTGTCACTCACCTCAGCCTAGCACAAATGGGATCTGCACTTACGGCCATAGAGAACATCGAACGGCGCAGCCTTGATGCTGGTATGGTAGCTGTTATTGTAGGTAATTTCGACCAAGGGAAAATGTGTGTCCCACGACGTGCCAAAGTCGATCATGCATGCTCTCAACATGTCTTCCAATGTTTGAATAGTTCTATCACTCTGCCCATCGGTCTGTGGATGGTAAGTTGTGCTCATATCCAGCTTAGTTCCAAGAGCCTTCTGCAGTGACTGCCAAAATCTCGAGGTAAACCTGCTATCCCGATCGGAGATAATGGCCACAAGCACACCATGCAGGCGGACTATCTCTCGAATGTAGATTTGTGCCAGTCTCTCCATCTTGAAGTTTTCTTTGATTGGCAGGCAATGGGCGGATTTAGTCAATCGATCGACAACTACCCAAATGGCATCATGCCCACTCGGAGACTTGGGCAAATTAGCGATGAACTCCATCGTAATCCTTTCCCACTTCCACTCAGGTATTTCTAGCTGCTGAAGTAGACCTGAGGGCGTTTGATATTCCACCTTCACCTTGGCGCAAGTCAGGCACTTGCCCATGAAGGTAGCAATCTATGATTTCATGTTCGGCCACCAATAGAGTTGTTTGAGATCTAGATACATGTTATCTGAACCTGGGTGAACGGAGTATCTAGTCTTGTGAGTTTCGTTCATGACAACCTCCATGTAATCGTCGTACTTCGGGGTCCAGATCTGGTTCATGAAATAATAGACTCCGTCTCCCTTGACCTCTAAGTTCTTTTCCATTCCTCTCGAGGCTTCATCCGACATGTTCTCTGGTTTTAAGGCTTCCAGCTGAGCCTCTCTGATTTGAGCGGATAAATGGGAATGGATGGTCATTGTCAGCACCTTCACTCTACGACCTGAATACTCTTTCCGGATGAGGGCATTCACTACTACATTGGCCTTGCCGGGATGATAGCGTATTTCGCACTCATAATCACTGAGTAGATCTACCCATCGCCATTGCCTCATGTTCAACTCTTTCTGATCGAAGATATGTTGTAGGCTCTTATGGTCAGTGAAGACAATACACTCGGTTCCGTAGAGATAATGTCTCCAAATTTTTAACGCAAAGACCACTGCTCCCAACTCTAGATCGTGAGTTGTGTTATTGACTTCGTGTGTTATCAGCTGCCTCGAGGCATAGGCAATAACCTTCCCTCACTGCATGAGCACATAGCCTAAGCCCTAATTGGAAGCATCGCAGTAGACAACGAAGTCCTCTGTCCCTTCAGGCAGAGACAAGATAGGTGTGCTGCATAGGGCCTGCTTCAATGTTTGAAATGCAGTGTCTTGCTTTTCTCCCCAACCAAAGGGTACACCTTTCTGAGTCAGGGTGGTTAAAGGCTTACCAATTCTGGAGAAGTTCTGGACAAACCTGCGATAGTAACCAGTGAGAACCAAGAATTGACGGATTTCTGTGGGCGTCTTCGGTGCTGATCAATTCTCAATCGCTTTGATTTTGGAAGGGTCCACGTGTATGCCTTCCTCGCTAACCACGTGACCAAGGAAAGTTACTTTTCTAATCCAGAATTCGCACTTTGAAAACTTTGCATAAAGTTTCTCTGCCCTTAGTGTTTCTAACACTAGCCTCAAGTGTTGTCTATGATCTTCCTCACTCTGAGAGTAGATAAGTATATCATCAATGAACACTATTACAAACTTGTCTAGGAAAGGGCGGCACCCCCGATTCATCAGGTCCATGAATATTGCGGGTGTGTTGCTTAGACCAAAGGGCATTACTACAAACTCGTAGTGACCATAGCGAGTTCGGAATGCTGTCTTGGGAACATCAGTCTCATGGACTCGCAACTGGTGGTACCCTGATCTCAGGTCTATTTTTGAGAAGTAGATGGCTCCTTGGAGTTGAGCGAAGAGGTCGTCGATTCTGGGTAAAGGATAACGGTTTTTGATGGTTAGCTTGTTCAATTCACGATAATCTATGCACATCCGAAAGGATACATCTTTCTTCTTCACAAACAAGACTGGGGCTCCCCAGGGTGAAGAACTTGGTCTTATGAATCCCTTGCTGAGTAGCTCATTGAGCTGGCTGTATAACTCTTGCATTTTTGTCGGTGCTAGATGGTATGGGGATTTAGCTACGGGAGTAGCTCCGGGAATTAACTCGATACGGAACTCGACTTGGCGCATGGGAGGGATTCCGGGAAGATCTTCGGGGAAGACATCGGGAAAGTTGCAGAGTTCGGGGATGCTCTCGAGGTCTTTAACTTCCTGCTTTTCGTTAACAACATGGGCTAGGAATACATGGCACTCCTTCCGCAGATATTTCTAGGCTTTGATGAATGAAATGATACGAAGGTTTGAGCTGAGTTTATCATCGTAGACTATGAGGGCTTCTACCGAGGGCAGATTGAGACGAACGGATTTTTCATAACAAAGGATATCAGCACGATTGGGGCTCAACCAATCCATGCCGACGATGATATCGAAGCTTTTTATGGAAACTGGCATAAGGTTGATTGAGAAAGAATGGTCGTTTAAGGTAAGGGTACAGCCTATGAATATGTCGTTAGTGCTCTCTTTCTTTCCGTTAGCCATCTCGACGGTAAATGTTTCGGTTAAAGGTTGGGATTTATGTTTGAGAAGATGGTTAAATGCATGACTAACAAAACTTCTCTCCGCACCAGTATCGAAAAGAATACATGCATAAGAATTGTCGAGGAGGAATGTACCCGAAACCACGGTGGGATCAGCAACTGCCTCCTCCTGGCCCATCGCTAGCACTTTCCCCGTGTTGCCAGCTGTTGTTGCCTTGAGGTAATTCCTTCTGTAGTGCCCGATCTCCCCACCGATATAACAAGCTTGACCAATGCCCGCTCCAGGAGCTTGATTGGTTGGTTGGGTTGGTGTCTTGCAATATCGAGATGTGTGCCCCTTCTTGCCACAACTGTTACACAACATCTCACTGCACTGACCATGATGATGGAAGTTGCACTTGTCACACCATGGAAGAGTACCAACATATCTACTGGCAGGTGCTTGAGTTGCGGTAACAGCGGCAGGAGTGGTAGCAGCATGAACTGCCACTACTTGATGTTTCTTGGAGGGCTCCTGCGAAGACTGGCCCTTTTGCTTGTTCCAAAACTTCTTCTTCCCACCACTCGCCTTTGGTGGTTTGGGAGCGGCTGCCACTTCATCAAGATCAACCCCGTGATCTATCAGGCTTTGCGCCAGGCACTTGGCGCTGTCAAAAGTGGAAGGCTTAGCAGCCAAGACATTTCTTTGAGTTGGGGGCGTCAATCCCCAAATGTACCTTTCTATCTTCTTTCTTTCCGGGGTGACCATTCCCGGACATAGAAGAGCCAGATCATAGAATCTAGCTGTGTAAGCGGCAATGTCAGAACCCTTCATCTTCAGGTTCCAAAGCTCGTGCTCTAATTTCTGCATCTCGCCCCTTGGGCAGTACTCGGCAAGCATGAGGTCCTTCAAACTCTCCCAACCCATGGCATTCGCTACCAGCAGATTTAGGGATTTGACCCGGCTATTCCACCGTTAATGCTCTGTCGGTGAAGGTGCAGGCGGCAAACTTCACCTTGTTTGCCTCAGAACATGCGCAAATCTCGAAAACGGATTCGATCTTCTCGAACCATCGGGTTAAGGCAATGACTCCTCAATTACCATCGAAATATTTAGGCTTGGCATTCATGAAGTCTTTATAGGAACACTCCTTCTAGTATCCCTGACCTCCACCAAGGTTTTGAGGATCGGGTCCACCTCCTGATCCGCCAGCGCCACCCGGATTTATCTGCGACATTGCAACAGCCACAACGGCTGTAACTGCTGCCTGGAACAATGCAGGATCGAAATGAGGAGGTGGTGGCGGTGGAGGATTGTTGTTTTGTTTTTTGGGTCTCTTCCTGGGAGGCATCTTTCTCTAAAAAATAAAAAATAATGACGATAAGCCTCCTATAAGAACATGAATCTAGTATTTTTGAGCAAGATATATCTTAATCCTACAACGATAATAAAGACCTATAATGATAGCTACTAACATTAACAAGGAACTGCAGGTCTTTCGTTATAAGGATTTGTACTAATAGTAATGACTCTATGCAGTGATATAGTACCATAAAATACTCCTATAGTATTTTAACTATGTGTTTTCATTAGTATTGGATATGGTGAGTCTTAGACTTGTCGCGACACCACAGTCACTCCCAATCACATGTTGGTCATATCTCAGACAAATATAGTTGCTCAGGTTATATTGGCCCCACATATGACTACATAACTGCCCAGGTTTAACCGTAGTGGTTAACTCGCCCTAAATACTTTTATGTAGTTCTTACAATGTTATGGCTTCTTGTACGTATGTATACTTGTATACTTCTTGTAAAAATACTTGTATTTTTAAAGTATACTTTTAGCTTCAGAGCACTACGTCCCCTTTAGTGTTTATAGTTGTATACCATGTAAGGTTCGGTATACTTAGTTCACTATAAACAATAGCTCTCATACCAATCTGTCACACCCCCAAACCGGAACAGCGGAAACGTTCGGGGGTGGATGACATCATATGTAGTATCACAACAATTGCAACATAGTAATAGAAGTAAACACAACCATTACATTGAATATATATAAAAAGGTATTTACATCTGTTTGATTCATGTTTTTATACATCAAAAGCATAACCAAAGTAAAAGACGTAACTCTATACGCTCCGTCTTCTCAAAAATTTGTGCGAGGTACCTGTCTACTGATTTCCTGAGAATACAAGCAGTTTTGAAAGAGTATCAGCATAAAGCTGGTGAGTTCATAAGCATGTTTTTGTAATGAAAATCCTGTAATTGAATCTGTAAAATGTTTGTATGCTTCCCAAGAAAATCCAATATTTTCTAACATATGTGTTTATTCATATGTTCTGTAGTAGTGTATAATGTATTAGTTTGTACTTCTGGTTACCACCAGCTGTATTGTATAACATTGTTTTGAATGAAAACCTTTGTATGAAAACCCTGACTGTCACCAGTAATGTATAAGATGTTCTGTATCACCAGTAATGTATAAGATGTTCTGTTTGAAATCCCTGGTTACCACCAGTATGTATAGTAGTTTCATTACTTAAAATAAATCTATGAGTTGAAATCTCTGGAATCCTCCAGTTGTATTATGAACTAGTTTTATTAATAAAATAAAACTAAAGAAGAATGAAATCCCGTAAACAATAAGGTTAGTTTATACTATTGTGAGTCGTATAACCATGCTTGATATGACCTAGTGACCTTTACGACGTTCTTCAAGTGTCGGATAAATGACATTTGTCACCCCAGGCATGCCTGCCTAACTGTAGCTAGCAGTTCAGGTGTGGGATTGTCAGTCCCGAATAGATCTATTCACAAATCCCAGGCTCTCCCTCCAGGAGACTCTGGTTATACTAAGATAGGATTTAACCTGTACTCCGAAAGGTACAATTGAAGTGTTGTCTCACAAACCTGTATTAACTAGTTTACGTGTAGTTCTGTATTGATCCACTGTATTTAAACCCGTGTGTAAACTTTATAAGTTAATAATTATACTTAAATAATTATTAAATGTTGTACTTTTGTAGTAATGTATATCATAAACTAAATATGTCATAGTTTATATTTTTTGCTATGTAAAACTCTGAATTCATAAAACTGTGTATTGGAAACCCAAACTATACCTATTATAGTTTGCATGTATGATGTGTACTAGGTTTATGTATTGATCTGAAAACTATGCAATTGTGAATGTAGATTGAAAAGGTCCCTTATGCTCAGCACGTTACAAAATGGATAAAATATCTAAATATTTTATAAAACATGTGGAAACAATGAGATTGTATCAATTGCATCAGTTTTAAATGTGTTGAAATCCTTTTGTATAAATGTACAAAATCAGTTGTGTTTGTCTTGTACTCTCCCCCTGAAAACATTTAAAATCTTAAAAGCATAGGGGTATGAACTCACCGTTAGTCGTATGAATAGTCGGACAGCGAAGACTGGGAGTGAAGACCCTCGAATTGATGTACTCGGCACTCAACGGGATCCTAATACAATTAATACATATATGCATTTTATTAGCGAAACCATTATTTATAGTGTTGGGAAAACACTTGCTTTCAGTTTAGGAGTGTTACCGGGACTCGATTGAATCGGAAAAGTGGGTTTGCGGCCAAGGTTCACGGTGTGAAGGAGTTTGCGGCCGTGAAGAGTTTCCGGCCGTGAACTGTTCTCGGCCGTGAACAACCCCTTGAAGGGTTTATGGCCATGAACGGTGTTCTTGAAGAATCTATGAAGGTTTGAAGGGTTTACGGCCGTAAACAGTTTGCGGCCTTTGAAGATTTGAAGATTTGGAGTGTGTACGGCCGTAAACTCAAGAACAATGATGTTGGATTCAATGAAAACGTGTTTTAGCTACTCCAAAACAACTTCCAAAGGTGATTTCTGATGATTTTCGGAAGAAAATAGGGTGTTTTGGTGTTTACGGTTGAGAGGTAGAGAGAGAGAATGAGAGAGTTTTCGGCTAAGAAAGTTAAAATGAAGGTGGCGGTCCCGTATATATAGGTTGGGGGTATGGTCGGTGGTGGGGGCTACCTGGCACTGGCCGTAAACGGGTTTACGGCCGTAAATGGGTTTACGGCCGTGAACATCTCTCAGGCCGAAAACTAATGATTCTTCAAAGGAAACTCGGGTTTTTCGCGTGATTTTGGTTCCGACTCTTATATAGAATTTAATTATATAACTAAATGATTTTCCAAACCTAAAGGAATTTTACGGAACTCAATAAAATTCAAATTTTATTAACGAAATTGGGTTAACATTAACGGAAAAAATTCGGGTTGTCACACTACTCCTGCTGCTACTGCCCCTGTTCTGGCAATTGGAAATGGGAAAGGGAAGAAGAGGAAGGCTCCTGCTAAGAGCTGCAAGGGAAAGTCCCATGATGGATCCTATTCTAGTAGAACCAAAGGTGGTTCGGCTACTCCCTCTACCAACCAAAAGGAAGAAGAGTGTTTCCACTGTCATGAAAAAGGGCACTGGAAGTGAAGTTGCCCCAAATATTTGCAAGACATCAAGGATGGGAAGATAAAACCCACCTAGGCAGGTATTTACACCATTCTGTCTAATAACTCATCACATGCTAATTCTTGGATCCTTGATACAGGTTGTGGTTTTCACATTTGTTTTGATTTGCAGAGACTAAAAAGAAGTAGGGATGTGGAGCACGGGAAGATAAACTTAATCATGGGGAATAGGAAAGTGTCACATGTCACCTAGATTGGAGTTTATTCTTTATTGCTTAGTAGTGGGTTAGAATTAGATTTGAATAATTATTGCTACTCATCCGATATGGCGAGAAACATTATTTCCTTTCATGGTTTGTATAAACAAGGTTTTAGATTTTCATTTGATAAGGAAATTGGTTCTATTAATGCTTTTTATAATGGTATATTTTATTTTAAAGCATTACCTTGTAATGGTATATATGAAACTTTGATGGTTGTATACAACTTAGGAAATAATGTATTGCACAACTATTCGTCCAAAGGTTTAGACAAGGCATGCTTGTGGCATTGTCGTCTTGGACATGTCAACAAGAAGCGCATAGCCCAACTCCAAAAGGATGGAGTCTTAGATTCATTCGACTTAAAGTCGGATGACACTTGCGAATCTTGTTTGCTTGGAAAGATGACCAAGTCACCCTTCACTGGTACTTGTGAAAGGGGTGAGGGTCAGTTGGATCTCATACACACCGATGTGTGTGGACCCTTCAGATCTGCCACAAGGGATGCTAACCGCTTTTATGTGAATTTTACTGATGATTACAGCAGATATGGCTATATCTACTTAATCAAGCATAAGTCAGAAACCTTTGAAAAGTTCAAAGAGTTTAAACAAGAAGTGGAGAATCAGATGGGCAGGAAGATAAAGATGCTCCGGTCCGATCGAGGTGGTGAGTATCTTAGTATCGAGTTCGACAACTATCTTAAGGAATGTGGAATTGTTTCACAATTGAAGCCACCTTGGACACCACAACTTAATGGTGTGGCTGAGAGGCGCAATCTAACCTTGTTGGACATGGTTCATTCCATGATGAATCGAGCTTCGTTACCTATCTCATTATGGGGGTATGCCTTAGAGACTGCTGCCCATATCCTTAATCTAGTCCCAACTAAGAAGGTTGCCAAAACACCTCAAGAGATGTGGACAGGGAAGGTTCCCTCGTTAGCACATATCAAGGTTTGGGGTTGTGAGGCTTTCGTAAGACGAGAGACTCACGACAAGCTCGAACCTTGTAGTGAGCAATGTATTTTCATCGGCTACCCACAGAAGTCCTTTGGATATCTCTTCTATAGACCGAGTGACAATGTTGTCTTCGTTGCGAGGAGAAGGGTTTTCCGCGAAAGAGAACTCATATGTCAAGAGGACAGTGGGAGGCAAATTGACCTTGAAGAGCTTCAAGAGTTAAGTGATGAAGGAACCTCAACCACTACCGCTCAACCCGAGGAGGAAACTCTTGTTGAACTGATTGACGAGTCCGTACCTCTGAGACGTTCCAGTAGAGTTAGTGTTCCACCTGTGTTATATGGTTTTCATATAACAACTGAAGGTGATACGTTTATCAGTGATAGTACATTGATAAATTTGGATGAACCTAATAACTACAAGGAAGCCATGGCAGGCCCTGAGTCTGCAAAATGGAAAGAGGCTATAGACAACGAGATTCAGTCCATGTATGACAATTAAGTTTGGAACTTGGTTGACAATTACCAGGTTCTAAGACGGTCGGGTGCAAATGGATCTTCAAGAAGAAGACCGACATGGATGGGAAAGTACACACATATAAGGCGCAACTGGTTGCGAAGGGCTTTACTCAAACTCATGGAGTTGACTATGATAAGACCTTCTCACCAGTAGCAAAGATTAAATCTATAAGGGTTAAGCTAGCCATAGTTGCATTTCATGATTATGAAACATGGCAAATAGATGTCAAAACCGCTTTCCTTAATGGAAATTTGGCTAAAGATGTTTATATGAGTTAGCCAGAGGGTTTTGTAAATGCAAAGTACCCTAAAAGAGTGTGTAAGCTTGAGAAATCCATTTATGGATTGAAACAAGCATCTTGCAGATGGAATCTTCGTTTCAATGAGAAAATCAAAGAGTTTGGATTTTCGAGAAGCGATGATGAGTCCTGTGTATATGTCAAATCTAGTGGGAGTATAGTTAGCTTTCTAGTGTTGTATGTGGATGACATACTTCTCATAGGAAATGACATCCCAACCTTGCAGGAGGTTAAGTCCTGGCTTGGGAAGTGTTTTGCTATGAAGGACCTCGGGGAAGCTTCTTATATTCTAGGGATAAGGATATTGAGAAACAGGAGTAAAATACTAATAGGACTTAGTCAAAGTACCTACTTGGACAAGGTGTTGAATCGTTTCAACACGGAGAATTCCAAGAAAGGTGACTTACCTATCCAAAGCAATACCAAACTGAGTAAGACTTAGAGTCCGAGTACAGAGGTCGAGATAGCAGAGATGAGTCGAGTACCATATGCTTTCGCAGTTGGCTCGATCATGTATGCTATGACTTGTACTCGCCCTAATGTGGCCTTTTCTTTGAGCATAGTCAGTAGATATCAAGGGAATCCTGGTAAAGCTCATTGGACTGCGGTAAAGAACATTCTTAAGTACCTGCGGAGGACTAAGGATTGGGTCCTTACCCTCGGCGGGAGTGATGACTTAAGAGTGACAAGGTATAGTGACACCAACTTTCAGACCGACAGAGATAATTTCCGCTCTCAGTCGGGCTGGGTATTTACCCTGAATGGAGGAGCAATAACTTGGAAAAGTTCCAAACAAGAGACTGTAGCTGATTCAACGTGCGAATCAGAGTACATAGCAGCAAGCGAAGCGTCGAAGGAGGCGGTATGGCTGAAGAACTTCATCAGAGACCTTGGAGTTGTACCAGCTGTAAAGGAGCCTATGGAGATTTTCTGAGACAACGAGGGTGCGGTCGCCTTAACCAAGGAACCAAGGGATCATGGCAGATCCAAGCACATCGACAGAAAATATCACTTCATAAGAAATCGGGTAGAAGAAGGGCTCCTCATAGTAAAGATGGTATCGTCAGAGGAGAACCCAGCAGATCCCCTTACGAAGGGACTGAGTAGGGTTAAGCACTTGTAGCATGCGAGGAGCATTGGGCTGCAGGACGATATTAGTTTTAATGATTAGATGGTTGTTTAGAAACATGTAATAGATAAAATGTAATTAACATTTGATGATTAAATAAAAGGAGTTTTATTTATGAGTAAAGTTACTATCTTGTGTAAATTTTTTACTATTGTTTCATTTTTCATGTTTTGACTTCCAGAATAATAAGATTATTCAAACTATCCATAGTCGATCATACTTTGGAAGTAGGTATTGAGGCAAGACTGTCATGAATTTGGCTTGTAGATTGTCTACAGTGTTTAGACATAGCAAAAGTTTGCTACAACATTTATGAGTGCTCCTGAAATTAGATTTGAGTATTGGCTTAAACCCATGCTCACATGAATCACTTCATGGAATTTATCACGAGTGATTGTGAGACGATAATATCGTATAAGTCTTCAAAACAAGATATATGAGTTGTTAACTACAATTTGGTTGTGCATTGATAGTATGAAAACGCATCAGTAACTTGATGTTATAAAACTTGTTGGTGTGTATGATTTAACAAGTAGTTAGTACAAGCATATAAGTCGAAGTTTATATGTTCCTTTTAATCCTTGGAGGATTGAAAGTGATATATTGCGCCCCTCGATGATTTTGTCTTGACTTATGTGTCGGGCCCGGTCAGGACTCAATTGATGTGTTTATTAAGTTCTATGTCAAACAAATCGAAAATCGGGAAACGAACTGCTGGACAATAAGTATAACTATGTTCCATGTATTTGTCCACATGATATCTTAAAGAACAGAGGATTATACGATCCTTAATCGAAAGGACGCGTCAGAGTTCGACAGCAGCTTTTGAGAGCTACGATTGCTAATTGGTTTTACTTACAGTTATAGTTAATAGACTTATCCAAGTGGGAGACTGTTGGATTAGGTGTCGAAGCCCATAACTATAATAGGTATGTACTTAACCTGATAGTAGCATGGTCCTTTTGGGTTGACTTCACAAGAACAATCTGATAGGATAGATATATGAGAAAGAGGTTATTTGTGATTTATTAATATATTATAAGAATAATATATTAATGGAGAAATCATATTATTTAATTAGTATTGATCAAGAATAAATTTGAAATTAATTTAGTGATCAAAAGAGACTAATTAAATTAACGGGGACTAATTATGTAAATTAGTGATACATATGGTTTGGGCTATTGATCCATAATGGACTAAGTTTATGTGAGAGTCCATGAAGATTTAGTCCATATGGGCTATTGGATCATAAGCTTAAGTGTAAGAATTAGGGTTACATATGACTCTTGGAATTCTACACTATATATATATATATATATATATATATATATATATATATATATATATATATATATATATATATGTAACCCCTTGGCCAAAATCGGACACACAAGTATTCTAGCAAGAGTATAGCTGATTTTAGGTGCCTAGAAGCTCTCTCTCATTGTCCTCCAATTGTTGGTGGTGTTTGTGACTTATTAGAGGCATCACACTTGAGGTGCTAAGCTCTTGAAATGCCAAATTCAACAAGCTACAACAAGAGGTAATCTTCTAACTAGTTTTTTATGATTCATATATCAAGTTGTATGCTAGATAGGCTTCATTCGTTGGAAAAATTAAAGTTGCATGTATAACTAGAGAAAACATATTTCCAAAGCATTAGGGTTGTATGTGCACCATAGGGATGTTATAGTGCTCAAAACCCATCATACCCTACACGACAGAGTATGAGTCGCATACGCTGGTGGAATTAGGAAAATGATGGACTTCATCACCTAGTTACCAAGTTCTCGATTCATCTAGAGCTACAAATATGTACAAGGACCTCAGACACAATTACCGGTGGCCCTATATGAAGAGAGATATAGTCTGATACTTCAATAGGTGTTTGACTTGTTGGAAGGTCAAAGCTGAACACCAGATGCCCAATGGAAAGCTACAACCTCTTGATATCCCGGTGTGGAAATGGGAGCAGATAACGATGGACTTCATCATCTAGTTACCAAATAATCTTTGTGGTGTGGATACTATATGGGTCATAATGCATAGGTTGAATAAGAGTGCCCACTTCCTACTTATCTAAGAGAGTTCATCAGTTGAAATGCTCACAAATATATACGTTAAAGTGGAAGTCTCCCGACACGGAGTACTAGTCTCGATTATCTCTTATAGAGATGTTCGTTTGACTTCTTAATTTTGGAGAATGTTCCATTATGAGCTAGGCACACAAAATCACATCAGCATAACTTATCACCCTCGGACTGATGGGTAGAGTGAAAGGACAATACAAACCCTTGAAGACATGCTATTAGCATGTGTGTTAGATTTCGGTGGAAGCTGGGATACTTATCTAGCGTTGGTGTAGTTCTTATACAACAATAACTATCACTCCAATATTGGTAGACCTCTATTCGAGATGCTTTATGGATGAATGTTTCAGACACCAATATGTTGGGGAGAAGTCGGTCAACAATTCATGGGAAGTACGGACTTTGTGAGCAAGACTACAAAACTTACCCAACTAATACAAGAAAGACTACAAACTACTCAGCGTTGGAAAAAGAGTTATTAAGATCAACGAAGGTCAGACCTTGAGTTCCTAGTTGGAGATCTCGTACTACTGAAGATTTTTTCATGAAAATGTGACATTCGGTTTCGGAACAGGGGAAAGTTAGGCCCTAGGTATATCAGACCCTTTCAATTTATTGCTCAAGTAGGCAAGGTTGCCTATCAATTGGACCTACTAGAAAAACTTCGTCAAATCCACAACAGCTTCCAAGCCTCCTAATTAAGGAAGTACATTAAAGATGAGTATGAAATTGTAAATTTTAAGGATATTCACGTAGACGAATGTCTGAACTACATGGAGGAACTAGTGGCAATCCTAGACAAGATGAAAAAAAACTTTATGCAACAAGGTGATTGGTCTACTGAATGTGCAATAGCAATACCAAAAAGGATCAGAATGAACTTTGGAACAAGAAGAAGAGATGAAAAGCTACTACCCATTATTATTTAGCTAGATTTCAGGGATGAAATCCTTGTAAGTAGGGGAGAGTTGTAACACCTAATTTTTACTATTTTCGTAGATTGTAATATTAAATAATTATTATAAAATTCGAAGTAGAGATTTAACAATATGAAGCACAATTAATCATCATAAACATGTAGGAAACGTTGATACAATTTCCATAGATATATAGAACGCGTAAATCCCACTCCGTATGAAGAAGTTATGTTTCTTCGAAGTTTTGTGATTAAACCGACTCATCTCTACGTATCATAAAAAGTGAATTTAGATAGGTTGCTTATTAGCCTAAGAAATTTGAACAAAAGTATTAGTAGTTGTAAAACCGAGAGCGTGCATATAGAGAACGTCCAAATCTGACTTCGTATGAGGAAATTATGATTTTAGAAGTTCCGGTAAAGTAGTGCGCTACACATAAACCGAAATCGCGATCGGTCGATTGTTAGCTGAAACAATCTAAACGAGATTTGAAGATCTCATAGATACAATTCCATCAATTTAAAGACAGTTAAGAAAGGATGCCGTATAAAAGAGATATGAATTTGAAACATAGTTTAGTAGTCTAAGCCTTCTAAAATAATAAATTAAGAATTAGCCGACAAAGTCTAAACAAAAGTTATAGATCTCGTCGGTAGTTACACGTGGATATAAAGAATGTCAAAAAACGGAGCTCATATGAAGAAGTTTTGATTTTTTGAAAGTCTTCTAAATCGCACGCGCATGCATGCCCGCATACAAGGCTCGAAACGCACATCTGACACTCCACCAGAATTTCTCCACGTGGCACCCTCCGACACCACCCAAGTGTGCGGCGTGCCTCCCTAGAAAAACCCCCAAGAAATAGCTCTCATTTTTTCCTTCTTTCTCCACAACAAATCCTTCCAAGTCTCTCTCTCTCTCTCACACACACACACCAAACTTATGAGATATTTTTGGTTCTGAAGAATATAATTAACAAGGTACTGCGAAATAGGAGAGTACAACTAATAAGAGTGCTCGGTATCGAAGCCTAGTAATGTAAATCCCGGTTTTTGATAAAAATTCTCTATATGTTAGGCTACACTTATACACTTTAAGTGTAACTTATATTTATATTCATATTCGTTATTATGGACGTATAAATAAGATTTACTAGTAATTCTAGTTATAACAATAATTGATCTACTTACGGGGGGACCAACGTACACTAAAGGCCAAAGTGCGGACCAGCTTTAAGCTAAAGGAAAAAAGGGACGGAATAACTTTATGCTAAAGGCCATCATGTGTATGCATTATGTGTGTGTATGTATGTATATATATATATATATATATATATATATATATATATATATATATTGTGGTATATGGTATCTTCTGGGAATTCAATAAGCCTTGGGTTACAGTCGTTGATTAACTGCTTTTCAGGTGGTTTTCGGATTGAGGAAACGCTCACGCATGAGTGTACCTACATCGAAGGCTTTAATAAAATATTTTAAGACTTTTACTAAACTCTCTTTTATAATTAATATTTAATATAACATGTGTAAGACTTATGTTTTGAATATATAAAAATGAAAATTTTTTCCTTGAAATTCGGGACGTTACAAGTTAGTATCAGAGCCGTGGTTTAAGAGAATTGGATGAACACCTATGTTGACCCAATAGCTTGCAGATTTTGGTCGTATCAGGAACTCTCCGCTCTCTCATTGCCTCAATGACAACTGAAAAGAAGAGTCAATGACCATCCGTTGATGTCAACAACCTCGCACTCAAATACAAAGGTGAATCTGAACATGAGCCCCAACAATTCAAGCTACACCAACATATACATCCATCCTACTGACAGAAAAGTTCGCAAATTCGATTTGTCTGAGATCTTCCCGGTCTCACACTGTCCTACTAGCAAAATTATTTAAGTAATCCATGATCGACTTCTGAAGCTCACAACCTCACACACAGTCGCACAACAAAGCTCATACTGGAAGCCTGATATTCAAAGGTTGTCGAAGCCTATACATCAACACAGTTTTAATAGCCCTGAAGTCTAAGCAAAGAACAGATAATAAACCCGTAAATGAAGAATGATAGGTCCCATTCAACCCAAGTGAATGCTACAGGCCAAATTGTAGTCTTACATCACGCCCGAACTAAATCGGGCAACGATCTATTTCAACCATATGAATGTTGTTGCCCTCCCACAGTACTAAAAATACCCCTGCAACGACCTATCTCTTCCAAGTGAATGTTATAGGCCAAATCATAGTTTTACCACACTTATATGATTGCCATGGGCCCTCCCCATGGTTTTGCCAACAATTTATAATAATACCCATCCAAAATCAACACGAGTCGAACCCCTAGCCTGCTAGACATTAACCCATGGGCCAAATCACATAACCCTCAACATGAACCAAGAAAATAACCCAAAACATACACCGCCACTGATGCTTCAAACCTTTAGACTACATAACCTTGACTCTTCAATGTCAACTTCGCTTATTACAATAGAATGTTGAACATTATTCCTTGCATAAGCTTCAATTCGAACTACAACCAGAACCAACTATTTTCTATCCTTGAATATAAATCTCCAGGATGACCTGTACTTGGAAATATTTCCATAAGTCCAAGCGATTCTCCCCCACTTGGATTCGGCTATACTCTGACGACTTCATAACCACTCGAATTACTATGCCAACCTAATAACTTCATTATTTGGTTCTTAACATCCACACTTGACATTACCAAACATAAGAGAATCTGAATTTTGCAATCAACACTCAAGAACTCCACATATGACTACAATCCAAAATGACAAGTCCCCAAGAGTTCCAAATTGTGATCACAATCCCACATCAATAAGTAGCCAAACCATAAAAATCTTCCCAACACAAAGCAATAACTAAATCTTTAGTTAAACTGAACAATCCTACCAATTTAGAATTTATCAAATAAAACCTCCCGCTCGAAGAAAAATTCTAAAATCAACCAGAGTGCTATCGAAACCATGGTCGGATCGCCCCCATTACTAACCCTGCTAATGTATCTCGCTCCGAAGATTAACTCTTATAGTAGTGTGGGTATGCTAAGTGTTTAGACTCAGCTGATGAATAACATCTCACTAAAAATCCCTTAAGTAAAAAGTTTGTGAATAGCTCTCATCCCTAATATAATTGTGATTAAGTCACTAGACATAGTGAATTTCATTGTATAAAGTTTATAAAAGTCAGATATGCTTGGTATGTATGTAAAAGCGTAATGTACTTGCTTTTATAAAGATGTATGTTTCAAAGTAATGAACATATGTACATGTATAAACATTATGCATTTAAACATATAAATATACATGAATAGTAATAGTTTGAATCCTTGAAATGCACAAAGTGTTATAATGTTCTTTTCATAATATACAATGTAATATTTATCAAGTGGACTAGTTATTTCACGATAAAAATTCCATAATATGTATACAAAAAGTTTAATAGTGGGGGTAGTTTAGTCATTTCATAAATAAAATGACTTAGGGCTTTTATGTCCCCGACTCTTTGTTTTGATCGGGATAATAGAATATTATCGAATAAGGCCGGATGAAAAACACGAACGAAGTAAAAAAGAACAAAGATTGCGAGAAGGGAAACGAGATGTCTCTCAGGCATGATTTTATCGGTCGATTTTTGAAGGGGGAGAAATCTCGGGGGTGTCAACGAGACCGAAGCAATGAAGGCGTGAAGAAGCAGCTAAGTTTCACTCATTCCCATATGTCTGTGAGGAGTCGCGAGCAGCAGCAGTGGCAAAGACGAGGTCTTCAGTGGGGTTTGCTTGACGGAAGAAGAAGATGAGGGTACGAGGGTGGGGCTGCTGCTTCGATCGGTAGTAGGTAAGTGAATGGGGTCTGCTCCGGCAACCTCCTAGTCGATTTCTTCCCCCTTTTTTGTTTGTTTATTTTGATAGAAATTCAGTGGAGTCTTGGTGGGTTTTGGTTTTGATTTTTGAGAGAAATCGATTGGAAGAAACTGATAGAAGGTAATGGAATTTGGTTGTTGATGTTTGACAGGAAATGGGAGAAGGAAGAACAAAGGAGGTTTGATGCTCCCACCGGGAAGACACAAGAAAACAAATGGAGGTGCTTCAGCTGAAAATCGGGACAGAAGAAGGAATTAAGTAGGAAGAGTTCCTTGATTTTTTTTTTGAATCTGATCAATATTTTTATGTTCAAGAGTTTAATTGTTTTTGATTGTTTGTGAATCAGTTATTTATGATATGTAGTTGATGAGTAGAAGCAATACCACACGGTATTAACTGATACCTGTGTGTGAGCTGTAGTACATGTGAAAAACATGGGAAGGAGAAAAAGTAATGAAGTGCAAAAATCGATTTCATTTAGAGTGTCTTTGTATAAGACGAATCTTGCAAGAAACTTTCACTTAGCTGTCATCGTAACATCCGGATTCCCAGGTATCTTATTTTAAGTATTTATCTTGAGTTTTAGGGAGGGACTCGGCGAGTAGGCGCTCAGGCTCGCCGAGTAGGATCGCGAATTCTTGTCTGGATTAATGATCGGACTCGACGAGTCGATGCGTGGACTCGGCGAGTCCGCGCTGTAAAGTGAAACCCTAAATCTCAGGGCCTGAGCTCTATTTAAAGGCCCTTATGGCCGTCATTTGCGGCCACTACTCCCCTGTGAAAACCATAGAGAGAAAAGAGAGCTTAGAGAGCATTTTGGAGGCTAATTCGTCATCCTTTGGTGTGATCTTGCAAGAAGGAGTGAAAAAATCCAAGCTAGGTCGGTTGTGGAGCTTGGATCTGTGTTGTTCACACTAAGATTCACGTTTTGAGGTACAAGTTCCTTCCCATTTCGTGTATTTGATAGATTCCTTGAATCTAGGGTTTCCTTTGCACAATTTTGAGTTAGATTATGAAGCATATGAGGTCCCTTTGGGTATATATGATAGATCTGGACCTTGAGAGGTCCAAAAGGTCCCAAGCTTCCAGCTTTAAGAGGTTTCATATGAGCCTTGAGAGTAAAACCCCATTTTAAAGGTTATTTCTCCATTTTTGGTCTTATACGCATTGCATGAACGTAAAGTTTGAACCTTTACGTGACTTTCGAGTGTTAGAAGGTTGGATCTACTGGTTGGTGAAGCAGATCTGACCTCAAAAGATCGTTTGAGTGTTTTCATGGGAGGAACTCGCCGAGCCCATAAGGGACTCGACGAGTCGAGTCGGGTTGCCCCGCGATTCGCGGCCTGTGATAACCCGTTGAGTGTAGGGTTGACTCAGCGAGTCGAGTGAGGACCAGGGGCAAAGAGGACATGCATGTACTCGCCGAGTCACACGAGTGCACTCGACGAGTCTGGTCAAAGTTTGACCGTTGACTTTTGTTGACTTTTAGGGTTTGGTCAATGTTAGGGTCTTTGAGCCATGAGAGGGGTAAAATGGTCTTTTACCCTTCTGAGAGTACTAAGAGAGGGATTAGTCTAGCCTTAAGGGTTGTATTGATTAGAGTGCTTATTCCATGTGATTAGGCGGGGGCTAGACCAGATTTTACCGAGCTCGAGATTTACCGAGTTACCCGAGGTGAGTCTTCTCACTATACTTTACCTAGAGTGGTAATTAGAGTTATGTGACAGAGTATCTTGTATGCTATTTATGTGATTGTGATACAATGCATTATTTCTATGTGATTCATGCCGTGTATGTCCCAGAGTTTACAGAGTTAGAACCGGAAGGTTCACAGAGTTAGGACCAGAGGGTCCACAGAGTTAGGACCGGAGGGTCCACAGAGTTACAGCCTCAAGTGGCTAATATGTGTTATATGTGGTATTTTGGGGAACTCGCTAAGCTTCGTGCTTACCGTGTTATGTGTTATGTATTTCAGGTGTTCTCAGTATCTCGGGACGACACCGGCTTGATTATACACACCAGTGAAAGAATTATGTTTCGAAGATCCTGGATTATTAAGTATTTAATAAGGGATTGTGTTTTGTAAACTAAACAAATGATACTTTATGAAAATGTGTATTGAGAATCATATGTTTTTCAAAAGAAAAATTGTGTTGAAAATTTACGGTGTTACAAGTTGGTATCAGAGCCTTGGTTTGAGGGATTCGGATGCACCTTCGGGTATATCTGGACTCAAACTGAGGAATTGAGGAAAATTTTCAAAATAAATGATTTTTCTAAAATGAGCAAGAGTTTATAAGAGAAAACGAGACAGAGTAGTGTGTACAATCAGCCAGAGCCCGAACGGTGATTTCCCAAAATACCCTTACCTTATGTGTTATGAGATATTATGAGATATTATGCATGCTAGAGATAGGCTAGGTATTTCATATTTTAGGACTAGAGTGGCCTGATTTGTGATGCCTTAGCCTAGGAGTTGCTGTTATCTGTGTTGCTCTTTCGAGTATGTGCTGAGTAAGAGTATCCAGCGGGAATCCTTGTAGAGAGGGGAATTTAGTAGAGGAGTAATCTAAGAGAGATACCTAGATAAGCACTTAAGGAGTCTACTGAGGGAGTAGTCAGATGACCGCGTGGGGTATAGTTGCTTGGGTTCGGTGGTATCCTTTGAGTATGAGGAGAGCAAGTGGGTAATGACCTAGAGTGGTTTTGCGTGTTGGTAGAGATTATTCGATGCCCGAATGTTGCTTGCTTCGTGCTTTGTGGAACTCTTGATGATGAGAGTCAGCTACTAAGTGAGTATGACGATATTCAGGAGGTGGATGGCTGGCATCATAAGGAGTTCTTCAGCAGCTGATGGCGGAGAAGTGTGAGAACCTAGGAAGAGCCTAGGAAAGGGTGACCCTAGTCAGATGAGTACGCTGACAGAGTAGGATATTTCGCAGAGGAGCGAACACGGATGACGGGGTTGGTGATTGAGAATGTCGAGCAGCTACTTAGGAACTCGGGGATGGTCCGTGTGGAAAGTATGGGTAGATGTGGTAGGTAGTATGGGCCCGTACTACTGAAAGCAGAGGACCCATACTCGATACAGGGAACATTCCGGAGGTTTTAAGTAGCAGATCGAGAGGTGATTTCATGGTTCGTGTACCATGATTTGTAGCAGATCGAGAGGTAATTTCATGGTTCGGGTACCATGATTCATAGCAGATCGAGAGGTGGCCACATGGTTCGAGTACCATGACCCGTGACAGTTAGTGTTATTGGTTCTACCAGTTATTCCGTGGTGATTGGTTAGATCGAGATCAGAGGTGAAAGAGTATGGGGCTAGAGGGCCATGATGAACGAGTTTTAGTGAAGCATCCCTTAAAAGGGAAATCGAGTTAGCTCTAAGGTATTGTTGGGAGATGCCAATTGGAGTCGCAAGACCCAAGAATGAGTAGAGATGGCGGTTATGGAGGATTACGGCATGAGTTGAGCAATCAGCCGATGGTGGAGATGTCATTTTTATGACCTGAGCGGTGTTATTTATGTTCCTGTGGGGAACAGGAGAGGTGTTGGGATTTTTGGTTTCCAAGATTGGGGGTGAGCCCGGTGGGGTAGCTTTGGTTACCATCTTTCATCAGAGTATTTGGGCAGTATGTCTGCCGAGAGGTAATGTTAGAGCATGAGCAGGTTGTCAGCGGGGACTGAGATGATTAAGGACAAGGATACACCCTATTTGAGCATAGTAGGGCATGTATTAGCTGCAGCGGAAGACGATCAAGAAGAGGATATTGGGGCGGTGGCTCTTATTGTCTATGATGAGTATTGAGTGTGGTAATGAGGACTCCACTCTTATTACAACCCACATGATGAAACGTTGGTTGAAGAGTCGAGGAAGAGGAATATGATAGTTCATTATTTTCAGACTGAGAGTTAGAGCTACGACTGGACAGTTGAGATGTCCGGTAGTGGGATGGTACGAGATTCTGAAGGACTAGAGGTAGTCATGATGAGAAGTTTCTGAGGATTTCATCGGAGATTCGGGGTATTTGGAATTGCTTGACCTCCATCGGGGAGATCATCGAGCATTGCGTATCACCTTCCGAGAGTAGGTGCGATGTTATTGGTAAAAACAGTATGTGGGTTAGATTTTTGGCGAATCAATTGGTGATGGTTCGAACCCTGAGTGGGGGAGAAACGAGTACTTTTGAGGAGATCCGAGATTTGTTCAGAGCGGTTAGAGAACTAGATAGAGAGGTCTGCGGTGCGGATTCCTGAGACCAGGGTTTTTGGTGGTCAAGGAGAGGTGCAGAGTGAAATAGTGCATGTGACATGTGTTTGAGAAAGGATGAGTGTCTCCATGGCAAGTGGCCGTTGGTCGGAGACCTTATGGTGGTTAGGAATCCTTCGAGGTTAAAATGGTGAATTCGAGGTGGTTGGCTTGTGAGGATAGTTCGGCGGTTGAGAATTTCTGGTTCAGAGTATGGGCTATTATATGCAGTATGGGAAGGGAAGAAGTTGATTGGGCAACCAACTTCAGGGTCGTTATGAGTATTCTTGCATGGCTTTTGAGCAATAAAGAAGGAAGTTTCGGATTGTCAACTTCGTGTTCTGAGTCATTGGCAGTTTCTCTGTGTTTTAAATTGGGGGATGTAGTATTCCGGGGTTACAAGTGGCACGAGAGAAAGACCGGTTGCGAGGTTCCGAGGAAGCAATGTGGTATCTGAGTATGATGCCATGAGTATGAGATCAATGGTAGAGTCAAGACACTGCGAGGCGTTGTGATGGTATTCCGGGGTATCCAAGTTTAATGTCCTAAAATCTCATATTATTTTGAGTTTGAGTTTGAGATGTCGAGGGGTGTATCAAGTGTCTGTGTACCTATCACATCTACCCATACTTGAGAATGTGAATTGTAGCGAGAAAAAGAGGTTTTGTCACGACGGTGGTCGTCCGAAGTAGTGATGAATAGCCGGATGGGTGTGTGTGTACCTATCTATGCTGGGCCGCAGAGCATGAGTTAATGATCATAGGGTGGTGTCAACCTGAGGATGAGATTATGAAGTGGTAAGAGTAAGTGTGGTAAGACTGCGGGGAGCTGCAGTTTCAATGAGTCAGTGCAGAGAGGTTGTGGTGATGCTACGGAGAGCCGTAGTACTCATTATTCAGTGAGGGGTGTGGTGATACTACGGGGAGCCGTAGTACTCACTATTCAGTGAGGGGTGTGGTGATGCTACGGGGAGCCGTAGTACTCAATATTCAGTGAGAGGTTGTGGTGATGCTACGGTGAGCCGTAGTACTCACTATTCAGTGAGGGGTGTGGTGATGCTACGGGGAGCCATAGTACTCACTATTCAGTAAGAGATTGTTGTGATACTACAGGGAGCCGTAGTACCCACTAGTCAGCAAGAGAATGTTGTGATGAAGTGCTCTCTGATCAGAGCTTGACGCAGAAGAGTTTAGGCTTGGGTAGCCCTAATATTTGAGTGTGTGGAAGCCTGGGGTCGAACCAGGGGCGAGACTGGGGTCTCCATAATTGTCGGGAGTCGTTATATTCTGAATTGAGTAGTGGTTTTTGCAACCAAAGGGAAGTGGATAAGTGAGGAACGCATGGGTTGTGGGTCATGAGTCATGCGTTGAGTGGTTCGTTGGGACGAGTGGTTCCAACTCTATGCCAGATCAGACTCTCGAGTTGAGTTCGATTCTAGTGGTGTATTGAGTAGGAAGAATGAGATTCCGGATACATAAATGAATTTAGTTTGGAAGGGGGTATTGGTTCCATCTGGTGTCTTAAACCTGAGTGGGTCAATTCGTTGGTATGATAAAACCGCGAAACGCATGGAACTAATGAGCGGTAGACGGCAGAGGTCGAGAGAGAGTCGAATTTCGTATTCGCTTGATGTGAAGCGAACTTCGTGACTTGTGTGTCACACAGGGCAGAGATAGTTGCATTGATAAGGAAGTCAGTGAGACGTTTTGGTACACGCAATGGGTAACCTTTGGAGGTTCAATTGCTGGATCGGGAGATGACCTGGTGCTCAGTCTTGACAAGGATATTGAGAAGGGAACTGAGGTTTATGTTTGTCAGATGTCGGGGGACGCTTCTGAACAAGCATAGTCATTGTTCGTGTCTGAGGACAGGGTGTTGAGGGTTCGTTGTTCAGAAGGGTTGTGATTGCAGTACAGTGGATGAGTCCCTGGTGTGATGTGATCCTTCCACTCCTTGGTATATGATCTGGATTGTTTATCATATCTGGGACGAGTGATCGATAGCCAGTTTTGGGCATGGACTTGTTTTACCAGTTCCCACTAGAGAATCAGAGGGGCAGTGAGCTATCGGGGTTTGTTGTTCGAGGAGCGGATAACGTGGTGACATCTGGAGAGGGCGGTCCGGCTGTGTGTCAGGCTACTAGAGTTCCAGATTCTTGAGAGTCAGAAGGGGTAGCATGGTAGCAGATGGGTCTGTCCTTTTCCAGGGACATGATTGGGTATGTTAATCTTGAGATTTGAGGAGGGACTCGCAGGTCAGGCAGAGGTTGTTGACAGCTCAGAGTCGCCAGAAGAGTTACGCGGATAGGCGACGATCCGAGCTCGAGTGACAGATTGGAGACTTCGTATTCAGTAAAAGGGGCAAGCTGGGGCCCCGGTATATTAAACCGTTCAGGGTGACCGCAAGGCTGGGCAGGGTAGCATATCGGTTGGAGCTACCTGCGGAGTTGAGTCAGATACATGATACCTTCTACGTGTCTCAGCTGAGGAAGTGTATAGCCGATGAGTCGGCGGTGGTACCATTAGAAGATATTCAGGTGGATGCGAGCTTGAATTATGTTGAGAGGCCAGTCGCGGTGGTGGATCGGAAGATCAAGGTTTTGAGAAACAAGGAAGTGTCACTGCTTCTGGTTCAGTGGCGACATCGTAAAAGGTCCGAGCTGACCGGGGAGCCGGAGGCAGAGATGCGGAAGCTTCATTCAGAGCTGTTTGTAGAATGAGACTTCGAGGGCGAAGTCTGATTCTAGTGGGGGAGAATTGTAACATCCGGATTCCCAGGTATCTTATTTGAAGTATTTATCTTGAGTTTTAGGGAGGGACTCGCCGAGTAGGATTGCGAATTCTTGTCTGGATTAATGATCGGACTCGACGAGTCGATGCGTGGACTCGGCGAGTCCGCGCTGTAAAGTGAAACCCTAAATCTCAGGGCCTGAGCCCTATTTAAAGGCCCTTATGGCCGTCATTTGCGGCCAGTACTCCCCTGTGAAAACCCTAGAGAGAAAAGAGAGCTTAGAGAGCATTTTGGAGGCTAATTCGTCATCCTTTGGTGTGATCTTGCAAGAAGGAGTTAGAAAATCCAAGCTAGGTCGGTTGTGGAGCTTGGATCTGTGTTGTTCACACTAAGATTCACGTTTTGAGGTACAAGTTCCTTCCCATTTCGTGTATTTGATAGATTCCTTGAATCTAGGGTTTCCTTTGCACAATTTTGAGTTAGATTATGAAGCATATGAGGTCCCTTTGGGTATATATGATAGATCTGGACCTTGAGAGGTCCAAAAGGTCCCAAGCTTCCAGCTTTAAGAGGTTTCATGTGAGCCTTGAGAGTAAAACCCCAATTTAAAGGTTATTTCTCCATTTTTGGTCTTATAAGCATTGCATGAACGTAAAGTTTGAACCTTTACGTGACTTTCGAGTGTTAGAAGGTTGGATCTACTGGTTGGTGAAGCAGATCTGACCTCAAAAGATCGTTTGAGTGTTTTCATGGGAGGAACTCGCCGAGCCCATAAGGGACTCGACGAGTCGAGTCGGGTTGCCCCGCGATTCGCGACCTGTGATAACCCGTTGAGTGTAGGGTTGACTCAGCGAGTCGAGTGAGGACCAGGGGTGAAGAGGACATGCATGTACTCGCCGAGTCACACGAGTGCACTCGACGAGTCTGGTCAAAGTTTGACCGTTGACTTTTGTTGACTTTTAGGGTTTGGTCAATGTTAGGGTCTTTGAGCCATGAGAGGGGTAAAATGGTCTTTTACCCTTCTGAGAGTACTAAGAGAGGGATTAGTCTAGACTTAAGGGTTGTATTGATTAGAATGCTTATTCCATGTGATTAGGCGGGGACTAGACCAGATTTTACCGAGCTCGAGATTTATCGAGTTACCCGAGGTGAGTCTTCTCACTATACTTTACCTAGAGTGGTAATTAGAGTTATGTGACAGAGTATCTTGTATGTTATTTATGTGATTGTCATACACTGCATTATTTCTATGTGATTCATGCCGTGTATGTCCCAGAGTTTACAGAGTTAGAACCGGAAGGTTCACAGAGTTAGGACCAGAGGGTCCACAGAGTTAGGACCGGAGGGTCCACAGAGTTACAGCCTCGAGTGGCTAATATGTGTTATATGTGGTATTTTGGGGAACTCCCTAAGCTTCGTGCTTACCGTGTTATGTGTTATGTGTTTCAGGTGTTCTCAGTATCTCGGGACGGCACCGGCTTGATTGTACACACCAGTGAAAGAATTATGTTCCGAAGATCCTGGATTATTAAGTATTTAACAAGGGATTGTGTTTTGTAAACTAAACAAATGATGCTTTATGAAAATGTGTATTGAGAATCATATGTTTTTCAAAAGAAAAATTGTCTTGAAAATTTACGGTGTTACAGTCATGTTTATAACTTGTGTATTGATTTGTACAATTGATTGAATGGGTATGTATTCGGTTGAATTTCGGTGTGTGTGTATATATATATATATATATATATATATATATATATATATATATGAAAAAAAAATTGGTAGGAAGGTAAGAAGTTTTTTTTTCTATATGTTTTTTTGACGAACAAAACAAATGAATCACTAGATGAATAAAAAATAACATGATTCACAAAAAAAAATTCTCAAAAAAACATCTCGATGATTCATTTATACAATGATTTTGTTATTATTCACTAAAATTGTCATAAAAGTGAATTTTTTCTTAATTTACTTAAAAATGAATCGAGAAGATGTTTTTTTGAGAATTTTTTATTGTCAATTATCCAATGATTCATTTTGTTTGTTCGCTAAAAAATATATAGAAAAAAAACTTCTTACCTTCCTATCAAAATTTTCCTTCTTATTTGATCTTGACTCTCTCTCTCTCTCTCTCTCTCTATATATATATATATATATATATATATATATATATATATATATATATATATATATATATATATATATATATATATATTATGGAATACATTACCAATAATGGAAATTATGTCGAAATAAATAGTTTAAGGTTTCGCGAATTTTTAAATCTGAAAACATCTGTTTTTTGAACTTTTATCAATATTTTTACTAAAAATATTTCAAACATGAAATTAAATATTAGACTATGACTTGAGTCCAAAACCGTTCTCAAAATTTCCATCTGAGGTGTGCAGTTCCCTCAACGGATATATATGGTTGTGATAGTTTTTAGGAAATCAATATTATACTCGTTTTGGATTCTTAAAATGGTCGTGTCTTTTGCATACGAACTCCGTTTTGGGCGTTCTGTATATTTTCAGAAACCGTGAAGCACATACTACGAGACTAGAGCATTTTTATTGCTCATAACTGCTTAATACGACATTTCAGTTTTTCAGACGTATTCTTAGGGTTGCAGTTTAAGCTATTTGATTTGTTTGACAGATTACATATTTTGAAGTAAGAGACCATCTGGTCTCTAATAATAGTTGAAATGAACTCATTTATTTCACATAAGATGCACTAGAACTAAATGAGTCAAATTACCTATAGATTTACTGAGAACTTGACCGTTCATAGTCTTTGACCTAAATTACGGGATGTCACATTACCTCATTGTTAAGGGAATTTCATCCTGAAATTATTTACTTCCAGATTATTTTGTTCCATTATCATTACATATTAGTATTGTTTCGTTCCAGTATCTTTTCTTTCTACTAATGGAGGGACTACCACTGAAAAATTGCGGATGCTTTTGTTTCATTTGATCCTCACGCTTCCAAGTAAACTACGACCATTTACGAGAGTTTTATCGGACTTTTCATTAGGAATGCGGCTTTGTTTGAGGCTTTTGATTTCTCGATCCATGATCTCCATCGGTTCCTTTACGAAGTGAGGTTTTGTGTTGACCTGGATCTCCTCGAGTGGAAAGACAAGGTTCTCATGAGAGACACACTTTTGAGATTACATACGTGGAAGGTATTAGGCACTTTATTTACTTCTTGAGGTAAATTAAGGTTGTAATGCACTAGACCAACCCTTGCTAGGATTTCAAAAGGTCCGATGTAACGGGGGTTTAGTTTACCTTCATTTCCAAATCGAAGGACACCTTTCCATATTGCGACCGTTAGTAGGACACGGTTTCTTACTTTGAATTCTAAGGGTTTGCGTCTTGTGTCAGCGTAACTTTTTTTGACGACTATGTGCGACATTTAATCTTTCCTTTATCTGAATGATCTTTTGTGTTGTTTCATGAATAACACATGGCTAGTGAGTAGAGCATCCACAACATGCCTTTGAGCTAACTCGGTATCTCCGATTTCTACCCAGCATATTGGAGAACGACATATACGTTTGTACAAGGCCTCAAATGGAGTGGCCTTTGTGCTGTTGTGATAACTATTATAGTATGAAAAACTCAAATGGTGGCAAGTGAGTATCTCATGCATTACTGAAGTCATTCACATGAGTGAGGAGCATGTCTCCCATAGTTTGTATTGCTCTTTTTCTCATTCCATGTATTTGAGGATGTTATGTTGTACTCATATCGTGTTTGGTTCGTAAGAACCCTTGTAAGGATTGCAGAAATATGGAAGTGAATCTGTCATCTTGGTCCGAGATAATAGATATTGGCATACCATGTAGTCTAACTATTTCTTTTATATAGGTCCTGGTGAGTTTCTCCATCTTGTCAGTTTCTTTGGTGGCTAGGTAATGGGCAGACTTGGTCAAACGGTTAACCACTACCTAGATGGTGTCATAACTGCTTGATATTTTTGGCAGTTTAATTATGAAGTCCATAGTTATTTGTTCCCATTTCTATTTCGAGATTTAAGGTTATTGTAGTAGTCATTATGGCATTTAGTATTCTGCTTTTACTTTGGAGCAAGTCAAGCTTTTACTGACATAGATGGCAATCTCTGCCCTCATGTTGGGCCACCAATAAAGCTTATTGAGATCGTGATACATCTTATCTGATCTGATATGTACTGAATATCTCGGTTTATGAGCTTCATTTAAGACTAGAATCATGACTTCACCAAACTTTGGGGTCCAAATTCGGTTCATGAAATATCGCGTTCCGTCTTCCTTGAGGTCGAACTGTTTATCCATTCCTCGCAGTTTTTCACGATATTCTCGGGTTTTACTGCTTCTAGCTTAGCATCATGAATTTGGGTGGTGAGATTCGAGTGGATGGTTTGTTGGGTTTTGAGCATTCTAACACTCCTATGGTGTACATGCAACCCTATAAACCTTGGATCTATGTTTTCTCTATTATACATGCAAATATTAACTATTCCAAGGTTTCATCCTAACTAACATATTATGAAGCACCTATACTACAAAGTTCTAGTTAGATGACATACCTTTTGATGTAGCTTGATGTCTTCAAGCTTTAAGAGCTTAGCCCCAATAGTGTGGAAGCCTCAAATGGAATCACAAATCACCAAAACACCTTGGAAGAACTTGAGAGAATATGTATGCACACTAAAATCGGCCCACTCTTATTTTCACACACTTGTCCAATTTTGTGAGCCAAGGACCCCTTTATATATTATGGAGGATTAGGGTTACATCCATGTAAACCCTAATACCCATGACCTTTCATTTACATAGGATCCATGGGTTAAAAGCTCCATGGACCATCCATGAAAGCTTAGCCCAACCTAAATGAACTTGGCCCATTCCATATATATAAGAGTCCATATTTAATTAGTTCTTTTTGATCACTTTATTAATTCTAAATTAATTCTTGATCAATACTAATTAAATAATATAATTCCATATTAATATATTAGAACTTATAATATATTAATATAAATCATAAATATACTATTCTCAAAAGACTATCCATATAAATTGTGCTGGTGAAGTGCAACCCAAATGGACCATGCCGGGTCGGGTCAAGTACATACCAAATATAGTTATGGACTTAGACATTAATCCAACAGTCTCCCACTTGGATAAGTCTAAAACTATTATTGAGTATGACTTCAAAACCTAACTGGCAACCGTAGCTCTTAAAGCCGCTGTCGAACTCTGACCTTGTCAATGACTTGTCCATTAGATAAGGGATCATATATTCCTCCATTCTAGATATCATATGGACTGAGACATGGATTTTAATCATTCTCTCTGTCCATTTGTTGTTTCCCGATTTTCAATTTATGATGACTGACTGATTGAACAAATCAAATCAGTCCTGGCTTGGCCAAGCACTCACATGTGTCATTGCTAAATCATCGAGGGGCCCACAGATATCGCTTTTATCCCGAAGGTAAAAGGAATGGATAAACGTCGACTCATATGGCTTGTTCTACTACTTGTTGAATCATACACAAAGGCATGTTTTATAACATCGAGTTACCAAATGCGTTTTCGTGCAATCAATGTATAACCAACTCATAGTAACAACTCATATCTCTAGGTTTGAAGAATATAAGATATTATCGTCTCATGATCACTCGTGATAAAATCCATGAAGTGATTCAAATGAGCGCGGGTTGAATACAATACTCAGAACTTATGAGCACTCATGAGTGTTGTAGCACCACTTTGTCCACCAACTTGGACCTCTACAAACCAACCCATGACAGTCTTGATTCATATCTACCTCCAACATATGACCGACTGTGGATGGTTTGAGTAACTTAATCATTCAGGAAGAGCGACTTAGTTATTCTGGAAGTCAAAACATGCAAAGTGAAACACAAGAATAAATGAATCAAATATGGTATCAAACCCTATGAATATAAATAAACACTTTTATTTATCACCATACTGATTACTCATTATTCATTGTTTCGGTTTTATCAACTTTATACTTGAATTAAAACACTAGTTATCCCATGCTCCAAGCATGTACACTATATTTTTCTTAAACAATAGCTTTGCCATACACCAAGTATGCACTCTATGTTTGTCTATGATCCTTACTTTGTGAAATAAACCAATTGAACATAATTTCAATGATTCGAATTTCACACTCCCAAATCCTTATCGAAAAATGTGAGAATTTCAAATTCCTATCATTTATCGAAATCTGTTTATATTTTAAACTTATATGCACTGACCCTCCTGTAATGAATATGTACAAAGTCATAAAGACTTGTCAACAGTCATTATAAGGTATTCCAATGGAGATCAACTCCATGGAAACTAAGTCTCATATTCAAAGTACATTGCTTTGGACATGCTTCTTGCATTAAGTTTTCTAATCTTACACAGATAACTTCCACCTATGGAGACAACTCCATATTCTCATTTTGACTATCACTTCTGAATAAGAGATGCCTCTTTTCAGAATATGTCAATATGGTCCTTCCAAAATTAGCACTATACTTCCAACTGTCCCTGAGCAACCAATCTTTGGTAAACCTCAGATTGTCCTCGACAATTGCTTAATCATTTTAGTCATATCCAATTCTAGACCTTTTCCCTTCTTAATGCCTCTGGGCATTTGGAAAAATTTAGAAATGACAAATATTATAGCACATGCAATCGATCCTGTACCCAAAGCAAATGGTACACGATTCATGATGTCTCACATAAAGACATGATTCTAGACCAGTCTTTTGCTACAATATTTTTATTTGCCATGTTTTCAAAATTTGACTATGAAGAGGGATGCCGTAATCATAATCGAATTTTGAGAGCGCAATATATAGAATTTCCTTAAGTTGAACCAATCCAACATGAAATTCATATATATATTCTTGACTAAAGATGATTAAGGTCTCAATCTAAGCCTTTAGAACTGAAATGAAGTATATCCTCTCCCTTAATTATAGCAAAAAAACTTTTTCAATCCCTGCAGCCTCACGAATTGAAACTTTTGTTTTCTATAATTAACATTGCGAACTTGCAACACTAACAATAATTATCATGCTCCCACTAACATGATGATTATTAGCATAACACTTATGCTCCCACTAGCTTTGACATGTACTCAGAAATCAGCTGGACTTCTAGAAATCAATACTTTATTGACTTTCTTACCAAAGTTCAGATTTCTAATACGAGATGCTTTAATAAAACTTTATCAAAATCATACACCTTTCCTTAGATAGCATGCATGTGTGTCTAAACAATTTCAGAACTATGAAAAGGGATGCCGTAATCATAGTCTCAATTGTTTAGACCTTTTGCCATCTGCTTCAAATCTACTTGGTGGAAGTGTTTCCTCACCATCATTTTCATGAATCGGAGAGAAACCTTATGACCCTTAGATTTTATTGTGTATGTGTTCTTATCCATGTGAATTGTCAAAACCATAGTCACAAGACAAGGATAATGACAAATCCAAACTCATATGGACTGAACTTATGCAATCTTAACTTCTTGCCACCTGGCAGTACAGGGCCTGCCATTGCTTCCAAGTTGTTATGCAACCAATTGAGAACTTTCAGAACTCCTATGCAAAGCCAACTTTAACTGGAATGGGCACAGAATATGTCAACACGATAGGTTATAAACCTCAAGTTGTGTGCTAGTGAAGAACCTCAGGTTTTATTCTTTATTAGTTCTTGAAATTCTTTTTAGGATCTTTAAGACTCCCACTATCCTCTTGACATATAATACTATCTTGCCAAATATTCAAGAGATAGTGCGGATTCTTTATCAAGACAAACACTTCACACAATTGGCCTTAGTTGGTCTTTGTTTTATACAAAACATCACAACTTACCAATTTCAAATGTACAAGAGTAGGACACTTTTACTCTTACATTTGACAAGTGTTTTAAACCTTTCTTTAAGATATGTCACTTAAGTTACAATCTTGGAGTATGACTCTAAGAATTGTTTTGGAACGAAGTATAACTCATCTTCCTGATCTAACCATTTCAACAATTCATGACTCCTCTTCTTAGTCATAAGAATGCACTAAGATGACCTTTAGAGGACTAATTGTGATATGATTTCTAAATCATTAAGATGATCACAAACATGATACTAAAGTACTCTCCCATCTTTTCAGATTTGAGAAACTTTTATCTTTCTGCCTAATTTGATTCTTCCCATTTGTTCTGCCATACATTGAGACTTTTCCAATGTTTCAGAATTATACTTAAACTTGTAAGTATAACCATATTTACTAAACTTTAGTAAATCAAATAGTCTTAACGAGCTTTGTGGTGGACATGACCAGTGCACAAGAATGTGTACTCGATCCCTTTAGTCCTTCACTTGACTCACACATCCATGTGAACAAGTAATTAGTCTTGATTTTCCAATGCTTGAAAGTTCTCATTCATCATACTATTCAACTTGCATGATTCCAAGTTTCGGTCCAATTGAAACTTGGGTGATGAGGAACTTTCCTGATTTGGTAAATTTAGACACTACCACAAATGAAAGAATCAAATCCATTTTCCAATATTGCTGTCAGTGGAATCATATAAGCAACAATTTTCCACAAATGCCATTGTAAGGATACTTCAAATAAATAAAATTAAACAATTTTCTTTTATTTTAAAACTTTGCGGAAAAACTTATCCTTACAATCCACATGGAAAATTGTTGTTATCTCTTCCTTAGCAATATATCATAACTTCTTAAGCAACTGCTCAAAATTCTGATGCGATCGAAATCCACCTTCGCGATCAGAATCAGCATATACTTCCTTTAAGATTTCTCTCTATTCTTTGATTCTTAAAACATCAACATGTGACCCAGTCACATCATGTAATGAGGATCTCAGAATAGAACTTAACAGAGCTAGATAATGGGCTCTACCTGATGTAGAGTCAAACTTATTGACTTTAACATCCTTAGGTAAATTTGGCAGCTTTGCAATCAACGCCCCTTCCTTTGTCAAAATAAACATATGGACCCTTTGGTAATGGGACTATCTCAGACTTAGCCTTTCTCTTTACCATTTGGTCAACCGGGTTGACTATGGCCAATCCCTTTCCATTGGGAAGAGAATGCTTTTTCTGGATTTCCAATGTCACCATTGTCACTGTCCATAAATTTTTTTGGAAGCTGATCTTCTAATCAAATTTGCTTTACTATCGTTCCAAATCATTGCTGATTCAGCAGCACCAAGCAAATAGATATGATCATTAAGGTTCATGTCATAGTCTGTTTCATAGTAGTCCCAAAGGAACTCACTATGTGACTTAGAAAGTGATTGAACATCCAACTTTCTCAAGACTTTGACACCCAACTCTCCCGGCTTGTCAATATGTGACTTCATCTCTAAGATGTGATCACACATAGACCTTGCTTGCCATTAGGGCTTGAGTGACCTTGAACTTGTGGGTTAGGGAGAATAATTGGAGGAGGTGGAGGAAGAGAAGTATGACTTCCATGAGCCAAACTCGGGAAGTCATATTCATTAGGAAAGCTTGGTTTGGGAAGATCATTGTTGTCTAAACCAGACATCAACAATGGGAGAAATTCACGTAAAGTTGATTTAAGTCCTTAATATAACACCCAATATGATATATTAAGGCTAGGACCCAACAAACTATTTTATAACTTGGAAGAGGGATGCCGTAATCCAAGCTATAAAATATTTGAAGGTAGGTGAATGACGATTCACCAATTTCCACCAAGATAAACGAAATGTATTATTAGGTTTTAATTGGTTTTGAAACTCCTAGATTCTTTTGATATTCATTGAACTTTTCAATGGCATGTTTCAATCTCGAGTGTGCCCTTCAGGTTTTGTGACTGGGATGCCGAGGATCACAAAACAAGGTGTGAAGTAACCATGCAAATATACTTGGTACCCTTAATATTTACCCCTCAATCGATGTGCCGGTTAACCACACACGCTCCAACGATACTATGATAAACATTAAATTACCCTTTGCCTACCTTGTTAAGTCCAGGTTAGTGTGCCGGTTAACCACACACGCTCCACTAACAGCTTAAACAAAGTGCAAAGTGTAATTTCATGGATTAGCACCTTATTCACATTTTCCTAAGTAACTAAGATTGGGAATTTATAAGTGTTTAGTTACTTAGTATTTATCATTATACTTATAATGAAGGGAGAATTATAGTCCTTGTCCTACCTGTTCGGCTAACGACCCTCCACCAGTCAAGGAAGCGGTGGGTGAGAGTGGACACCCATTAAACTGCCATTTTATAGGCAGTAACCTTATACCCCCCTTATAGACCGGCTTCGTGAATTAGGCCTACTAATGGTAAGACGACTTGCTCTTATACATATAATATATTAAACTTTTAATCTTATAATAGTATAAGGGTGTATTTTAGACATTTAAAATACTTGGTGGTTTAATCTATTAATTAAACTATACTCTTAATTTAATTAAATTTAAACCATGTCATTATGGAATTATTAATTCACTTTTAATTAAACACTTTAATTATCTATTAATAAAGTACATAAGAGTTAATTGAATTATTCAATAAAAACATCATAATTCCAATTATTAAATTCAAAATTAAAACCATTTAATTAATTGTTTAAGTTATGAACCCAAGAGTTTTAGAATTCAATTCTTTTTTTTTATCATAAAAAACTTTTTCCAAATTCCAAAACTTGAGGGCAAGTTTTGTAACTCTTGAAAACTTTTGGATTCCATAACTTATGGAGTTAAATACTTGTTTTATGATGAAACTTTTCATGTTCCATAACTTAAGAACAAGTTATGGAATTCTTTAAAACATTAAGACCAAGTTTTGTAACTCCATAAAAAACTTTGAATCAATTTTTTTTTAAAAACCTTTTCATATCCATAACTTATGGAGGTTTCAAAAAACTCTTTAGATCAAACTTTTAAAACTAATAAAATAATCATATCATTTTATCTTTTACTAAATTTGACCTAATTCAACTCATATAGCAAATGATTCAAATTTTACAAATAATTAGTTTTTCACAAAAACAAGTAATTATCTTAAATTTGACAAACGTCATGTTTTTTTTTTCCTTTTTTTTCAACTTGAAAATAAAACATTTGCATCAATATAACAGAAAAAAACTCATGGCTCTGATACCACTGTTGGGTTTTGAGCATTCTAACACTCCTATGGTGTACATGCAACCCTATAAACCTTGGATCTATGTTTTCTCTATTATACATGTAAATATTAACTATTCCAAGGTTTCATCCTAACTAGCATATTATGAAGCACCTATACTACAAAGTTCTAGTTAGATGACATACCTTTTGATGTAGCTTGATGTCTTCAAGCTTTAAGAGCTTAGCCCCAATAGTGTGGAAGCCTCAAATGGAATCACAAATCACCAAAACACCTTGGAAGAACTTGAGAGAATATGTATGCACACTAAAATCGGCCCACTCTTATTTTCACATACTTGTCCAATTTTGTGAGCCAAGGACCCCTTATATATTATGGAGGATTAGGGTTACATCCATGTAAACCCTAATACCCATGACCTTTCATTTACATAGGATCCATGGGTTAAAAGCTCCATGGACCATCCATGAAAGCTTAGCCCAACCTAAATGAACTTGGCCCATTCCATATATATAAGAGTCCATATTTAATTAGTTCTTTTTGATCACTTAATTAATTCTAAATTAATTCTTGATCAATACTAATTAAATAATATGATTCCATATTAATATATTAGAACTTATAATATATTAATATAAATCATAAATATACTATTCTCAAAAGACTATCCATATAAATTGTGCCAGTGAAGTGCAACCCAAATGGACCATACCGGGTCGGGTCAAGTACATACCAAATATAGTTATGGACTTAGACATTAATCCAACATGGTTAGGGTTAGATCCTTTACATGAAGAGGCTTTGCTCACTCTTTCATGTTTAAAGCATCTGCCACAACATTTGCTTTACCACGATGATAATGAATTTCATATTCGTAATCGTTTATAAATTCGACACACTTTTGTTGTCTCCTCTTGAGCTTCTTCTAGTTGAAAATGTATTGCAGGCTTTTGTGGTTGCTGAACACAACACACTTCGTCCCATAATGCGTCTAAATCTTTAAGGCGAACACTATTGCTCTCAACTGTAAGTCGTGGCTAACGTAGTTGGTCTTGTTTGGACTAAGTTGTGTGATACGTATGCAATGGATTTATTCTTTTGTATCAGCATGCATCCCAACCCTTGGTGAGAGGCGTCGCAGAATACTACAAAGTTTTCTATTCATTCTGCAAGAGGCAAAATTGGTGCACTGCACAACAATTGTTCAATTTCTGGAAGGTAGACTTTTGTCTGTCTCCCTAATTGAACTTCTTGTCCTTCTGGGTTAGAGTGATGAGAGGCTTGGCTATTTTGGGGGAATTCTCGATGAATCTCTGATAATAGTCTGCACTCCTTAGGAATTAACGTACTTTGGTTGGCATTATTGGTCAGTACGAATGACATAATCAAAAACTATTTGTGACTGTACCGAGTCTTGAATGTCGTCTTCAGGATGCCTGTTTCTTGTTCTATGAGTTGATGATAGTCGGATCTCATATCGATCTTTGAGTAGTAGCAGGATCCTTGTAGCTAATTGAACAGGTCATCGATCCTCGTGAGTAGGTATCATTTTTTATGGCGAGTTTGTTCAACTCTCAATAGTCGATGCATATCCTAAATGGCCCATCCTTTTTTTACTATAATATCGGGGCTCCCCATGGAGAGAAGCTTGATAGGATAAAGCCTTTGTCAAGAAGTTCTTAGATTTGACTGGAGAGTTCTTGCATTTTCGATGGAGCCAGATGATAAGAAGATCTTACAACTGGTGTTGTACCCGGGATTAGGTCGATTCAAAATTCAACCTGCCTGATTAGAGGTACTCCAGGAAATACGTCTGGGTAATCGCACACTTGTAGTATATCTTTGATTTCTTTACCCATGTCTTGCATATCCACCACGTGGGCCAAGAAAGCAAAGCATCTCTTCTGCAAACACCTTCTTGCTTTCATGCAAGATATTATTATTAGATTCTTTCCTGATTTATCTCCGTAAATCATGAGAGCTTCATTATTGGGTAAAGGTAGTTGGATGGCATTTTCGTAACATAAAATGTCTGTTCGATGAAGTGATAACCAGTCCATTCTGATGATCACATCGAAATTTCCAATAGTTATAGGTATTAAGTTGTCGTGAAAGACGTGGTTATTTAGGGTTAGAAGGCAATTAGTGAGTACTTCTAAGGTACTTTCTATTTGACCGTTAGCTACTTCTGCCATGTAAACTTCGTTAAGTTTGCATGATTTTATAGTTAATCATGCTTCTAAACTTATTGGAAAATAAAGCTTCTATCAGCACTAGAATCAAATGGTACTGATGCATAAATATTGTTGAAAAAAATACCAATAATCACGGTTGGTTCCCGGTGAGCATTCCAGCACCTATCATGAATGCTCTTCCTTAGCCACCCTGATTTTTCAGTTTTGGGGAGTCCTTCTTGAAAAGCCCTGGTTGATTGCATTTGAAGTAACTTCGGCTTCTTCCTACAGCAATGGTTGAGGTTGTGTTGTTTGGGGCCTTTCTGCAGTACTTATGGGCGTGACCTCTCAGGTTACAGATGATGTAGACCATGCAATGCCCGACATGGTGGTAGATTCATTTGGTACGGTGGGGGTAAAGTTCTAGTGTAGGGTTTTGATGGAGGGGGAGTGTTTGTGATTGTGGTGTACACAACCACATATTATGGATTGGGTTTGGGGTACTTGAAGTTCCCTTTTGACTTGCCATGTAACTTCCTTTTTGTACTCCTAACCCGGTTCTTTTTAGTTTGCGGGGTTATGGTACCCTGACGGATACACTGCTCAGTCAATTGAAAGGCCAATTGCTTGGCTCTACCAAAGGTAGTGAGTTTGGATACAATAACTAGACCTTTGAAATGGTGAGGCTAATCCCCATATGTACCTTTTGGTCTCTTTGTATTATAGGTTCACCATTCCCAAGCAAAGGTTTGTGAGGTCGTTAAATCGGGACGTGTAAGTAGTCAGTTTCGATCCTTTCATGGTAAAGTTCCAAATTATAGAGAGTGATTGATTCTAGAAATCCTATAGATTTCCTAATCATAAAGAGTGAATTAAAATCCTACCACTTTCAAATGATAGAGGGAGAAGTTTGGATAATACTGAATGATCAATTGGGAACTAAGGCTTTCTCAACTACGATGGTAGCGGAGCTAGTGATTATTTGTTCATCTTCGGGTTTAGGTGAACTAGGAAAATCCAAATGTTATTCTATATTTTTAAATATCTCTAAACTGTATATGTTGTTTTCGGGTTGATAAGAGGTTTCTAAGGTGCTAGGTTTCTACAGTGAATCTTGAGAACATCCTTCAATCTCTAAAACTTTCAACCATTATAGTCGGTCAAACTCCTTGCTTATGGTTGGATGTGCATTGGCCCGACCATAAATAACATAAGTGTACGTTCCAAGTTTATTTATGGTATGTCTTATGTACGGTACTAACCTTAGTTGAGGCGTTTAACCTAAAGGGTTGAGTTGGTAGTTTTAGTTGGAGGCATGTTAGGGTTTTAGTAAGCGTTCTCATCACGTGTCAGAGTATATAGAATTATAATATATTATTTTTAGTGGGGTTTGCAGTATTATTAAAATTTGTTTTGTACTTCAGGACTACCAAGTACAAACGAGGGACATACAAGAAACACCGGAGGGCAGGACCATTTTAGCAATTTAGCCGTTCTGAAATCCAACAACCCTATGCGGCCCTTCAAAACCAGATTCCCTATACCGTAAGTAGCCAAGAGGTAGTGTAATTAATTAATAATACTTTTATTTAAAAGCTAGTTGCTATAGTTGTATTCCCCTTTTAAGGATACGAGTTCTCTATAGCCAATTTAACTCTGAAACCAATCGGTCATAACCCCGACTGAGGCGGCGGAACACTCCGGGCTGTGCGACTAAGTTCATGGATCACAGGTAAACTGAATACATAGCACACGTACAAAAATAAACAAAATAGCATTTACATTCCATCTTGATCTTTGAATACAAGATTTTTACAGATAATAAGAGTACATGAATTGCCTTAATAGAATAGGAACATAATACATAGCAAGTAAACTAGGTCACTTGTAATCCAATCCATCTTGAATATCTATTTAGTGATTTCATGAGAATACATGTAGTCTTGAGGGTTAGCACAATGTTGGTAAGAGTCATAGGTTTTTTGCTAGCAGTATTAATGTTACTTTTAAAAGCGTTTCAAAAAGTATTTTCTTTATAAGTAAACCATATTTAAATAAGCTTTGAAAAATCCAAACAATGTCTTGGTATAAGTAATTTCATGCTTAAAACGGTTTTTAAACGAACCAAGTTAATGAGTTGTAATGATATATATATATATATATATATATATATATATATATATATATATATATATATATATATATATATATATATATATATATATATATCTTTACTATTATATAAAACATATTAGATGTTTCTTGAAAATTAAGAGGTACACCTATTGTAAGAAACATGTACAATCTTATTAAGCTTGCAATGTAAATGTACACGAGCTCTCATTTGTAACTTAAGGTTTCTTTATGTGGAAAACCTAAATCCCTCTACGGATCTTTAGTCGTTGTTTCTCTCATTTTATGTCTCCCTCTTTACTCTCTTCAGTCTCGTAAGTATGTGTAACGATCAGCCTCCTGACATAGTCTCTACCTCCACCGTCCTAATGCCGCCATTACCTCCACCGGCGACACCCTATCCCCCCGCTTCTACCTGAGTTTGAAATGATAAACCCTAAGTCTATGTTGCTGCCACCATCAACGCCACCGTCACACACCGTTTACTGAAACCCTAACCCTAATGTGGCTCAACCATCGCCACCAGACATCACAAAAAACCGATTTCTTACTCCCCCTTTGTTGCAAACGAGAGCTGAATTTTGCGCTTGAATTGTTTTGGGGTGGAAAGACGAAACGAATCTGTCCCTACTAGGGATATAACCAAGTGGTTCGACACAAATTAGTAAGTTGCGTTGTTCAAGTTCTTATTTCTCTTTTATTTCACATAATTCCATTTTGATGCCATGAACTGTTGCTTATACATAACCATTACATTGTTCGTAACTTGGGCCCTGATGTGGCGTTCTCAAATGCTTCTCACAAAGCCGTGACCGAATTCAAGGAAGCTAAAGGTGTATGTGTTCTTCAGCTATTTGATCCTTTGTCACCTGTGTACGTTTTATTTGAAACCGATTCATCTTTTATGCAACTTGGAGTTGATAATGTCCATGTTCTTGAATTTTAGTTCTATTTTAGATGTTTTGCACCCGCCCAGGTAAAACAAATAGCTTAAAGTTCTGAAATATTATTTTATTTTCTCTTTGGTAACTATTTAATGTTTGTGCTTTTCGAGAGTTGTCATCTTTTATTTATCTTCATATGGTTTCAAAATCAGATTGTGGGTTGATAGCTTCTTGAATCATGATTTTGTATTAAGTCTTTAAGTGGGTTTTTGTTTTAAAAGGAAGAAAGCTTATTATTTGAACCATGACCTCTAATCTATGTTATCACAGAAAAGATTGGGGTATATGTTCTTCAAGTTCATTCAATTTTCAAAGTAAGTTTAATAGATGAATCTTGATTAGTTCAGTTGAAAATACATCTTACAACCTTCTGATTAGCAAAAAAAAATTATAGGATTGGTAAATCATATATGATGAATCATGCACTTTGTCGTTTAGTCATATTGAATTGTTAAACTATTTTTTAATGAGTATAATCATATTTATATTTAAATATCTAAAGAAGTGTAAGTTTCAGAAGTATTTTACATTTTCCCAGATTTAATACTTTCTATGTTTTAATCATAAATGGTTGTGTGAAAAAAGGTTAATGTTTCTTTGGGATAAGCAGCTTCTCATCAAAACAAGGCATGTGGATTGTGGAGATGGCAGTCCATACAAGAGTTCTATCAGGTGAGTTGATAGCATCAGAAGAAGTTGATGCTGCATTCAAGAAGGTTTGGTTTACATTAAACAACATAATAGAAAATGCCATTATTTTTTAGCAATATACATTCATATAATTACTTTGGTGCAAGAGGCTGATAGAGTTGTGAAATAGAAGGGATCATACTTCCATGTTTTCAAATGGGGTAAAAATAACAACATGCTTTTTTATTTGAATCGTTTGCTTTTGAAGAAATGAAAGTACGTTGCTATAAATGGGTAGATAATCTAATAGAAGCTAAATTTCTAAAACATGTCAAAAAGATAAAATTCAAATTTATTATTTGTTGAATGCATTTGTTATTAATATATTTTGTCCATATTTATGTGGTCTTTATCTTTTCCTTATTGTTGGGACCTTTTTTAAATAACAAAGTTGTTGTGCACGGGTAGCTAGAGCATGTAGTCTTCTAACTTTGAACACCAAAAAGTTAAAAAAAATTGTACCTAATTTGTATGTATTGAAAAGTTTTTCTGGTGTTTGTATAATTGATTTCCATTGGCACTTTGTACGGATGGCACTTATATATGACAGCCGACTGTGATGAATTGTAGCACCCCAACATTTGATTATTACTTATTTGCAGCAGCTGGACATTTTGAAACATTGAAGCACCTGGTGGTCATATAAGTGGATTGTAAGTATGTTGGTGTTAACACTTGATAGCTCTCTAATTCATTGTAAGTACGTTGTTATTAGAAGCATACAACAAATTGGTTGTCTTTGACTAAAATAGATTCCAACAAGAACTTATCATGAGATGCATAAATCGAATAACGGTTGTTTACTACCCAATTATAACATTTTATGATTTTAACCCACATTTCCATTTTGTAGGTAAATTTTTCATATAATTTTGTTTTTTTAATTAGATAATTCTTGGTTCTTGTGTTGTTTTACAGAGGGTGGTCGTGTACCTTAAAAACGTTTGGTTGCAAACTTGCTAAGTGAAGATCAAATTGTGTATTTATTGGTCAATTTCCCCTTGAAGATGATCTTCATTAGTTACTGTTTTTTATCGTGCTGGACTTTTTGCCCCTGGAGATGATTTTTCATCTAACAAGTGTAGTTTAGTTGATTATTTCAACCTTTTCTGCTAATATGTTACAGCTTTATTTATCCAGTTTCACAATTTTGTCCATGATGATGGTTTTTTTGTAACTGTCAAAGGCAGTTGCTGTTGTAATATTGTTGTTATTGTTTGCTGGAGAATGGGTATTTTTGCACTAAGTTTTACTATATTTATTATCTTCCTAATTTACTAAGAATTTTTTTTTTAATTTGTATTTAAAATGGATACTTAATTGTTTCACCAAATTTTGATATGTATAAAATTAACGATCATGAATCTTTACTTCCGCTAAATTAGTTAATTACATATTCTTTTGATGGTCGTGAATAACTATAAAAATTCAGTCAAATAAATGGTTGTGAACACTATTGTTTCACCAAGTTTTGATATGTATTATATATAAGATAATGAAGTATATTTTCTACTTTTTGAAGTATAATGCCTTAAAATATTTTTAATGAAAGGCATGTTGGTATTTATTCGTTTAGGGGTTTAACCTAAAGTAAAAAAATAAATATTAATATATATCTATTATTATTTATGCTTAACCCCTTTTATTATAATTTCAAAAGATATCCAAATATTTTTATATAATAAATAATAAATGAAAATATATTTTCACTTATTTTAATTATATAAAAACATTTGGATTTCATCTGAAATAATAATAAAAAAGTGTTAAGCATAAATAAATGAACAGAGAAAACAAATATAATTTTATAACAAAAAATCAACGATTAAAACAAATATAAAAAGCAAACTATATAACAAAATAAGAAAACCAAACCGTGAAACTAATAAAAACGCCTATAAAAGAACCGATAAAATCTTAAAATAAATAGCTAAACCGTAAAACTATTAAAAGACACAATGCTATTACATGTTAGTTGGAAAATGACATACTTTTAACTAAAACCAACAACGTATTTTTATTTTTAACCTAAAAACAACAACATACTTTCATTTTTAAACCAAATAATGCAATACCACCAAAAGATAACAAGGAGGAGGTTAATTGTCGATATACTTATTACCATTTCATAGTAAACTCTTTGACGTAAAAGAATACAAATGTGTACGAAACAATACCATTTCATAGTACCTTTTCTTCCTGAAACAACATCGTTTTAAACATTTCGAAAGTCAAATCTACAAAATTTAGGGTTGGGTGTGGTAAAACATTATTATTTGAAAAATGTTCATACTTTTTTTGTTAATTTTGTCATTTTCTTAAACTATAACATTTTTTAATCGAGATCATAAAAAGTAAACAAAGTGTCATTTGTTGCGTTGCTCAAATATATTTATTCGGCCAAAGGAAAGTATTCATTGTTAAGAAACTAATCACTGAGTGAAAACTATTTATGCCGCTGCATAGCGTGGGTATTCAATTAGTATATATATATATATATATATATATATATATATATATATATATATATATATATATATATATATATATATTCAAGTTAATGTTTATGGTGAGTCCTATAACAAAGCTATATGAATTGAGTGTACCTTGCTACAACGCTTCATCGAACAATGCAGTAACGATTGTAAACACTTATCACCCGCTTCGATTTATCAGTTGAGGTTGTACCTAGTAACCGCATGTGGGGATGTCAACACCATATAGATCTATACATATGTATCTCGCTCCGAAGATTAACGATTACAGTAGTGTGTGTATGCTAAGTGGTTAGACTCAACTAATGAATAATGTCTTACTAAAAAGTTTAATAGCTCTCAGCACTAACTTGATTGTGATTAAGTCACTAGGCATAATAAATTTCATTGTATAAAGTTTATAAAAGCCGGGCATGCTTGGTATGTATAATGTATGTAAAAGTGTAATGTACTTGCTTTTATAAAGATGTATGTTTCAAATTAATGAACATATGTACATGTATAAACATTATGCATTTAAACATATTAATATACATGAATAGTAATAGTTTGAATCCTTGAAATACTACAAAGTGTTATAACGTGCTTGTCATAATATACAATGTCACATAAAAATCAAATATTTTTGTATCATGTAACATTTGTCGTGTGGAATAGTTATTTCATGATAAAAATTCCATAATATGTATAAGAAAAGTTTATATTAGTTATTTGTAACAATATGTTAAATTTCTAAATAACATTTTTATAAACTATATTTATTTTATTTTCACATGAAGGATAATATATTTGTATAAACAAAATATATAGGCACATGAATTCCCCCCAAAATAATTAAAAAATTAAAAGGGGTCGTAAGCACTCATCTTTAAAGTATGAGTTCCATTTGTTCGAAGTCGGTTTCTTTTGAGAAACTTGTCGTGAGAAAACGTGAATCCACCATTCTTGAAATTTGAAATACTCTCGGGTCCATTTCGTAATGAAATTAACTATCGGGGGCTGATTTGTAACTTCACTAAAGTATAGGGGCTTTTTGGTAATTTAATCAAATGATTAGGACTATTTTGCTTAAATAAAATACCAAATGAGGGGTTGTTTTAAATAAATGGGTTTAATATTTGGGTTTGGGACTTGTTTTGAATAAAGGTTTAATAGTGGTGGTAGTTTAGTCATTTCATAAATAAAATGACATAGGGCTTTTATGTCCCTGACTCTTTGTTTTGATCGGGCTGTTATGTCTCATATGAAAAATATGAACGAAGTGAGCTTTGGGATAACTTTTTCAGCTCTAAAGTCCTTTTTATAAAAGGACTTTTTCCAAAAAGACTTTTTTCAAAAAAAAATGGTTTAAAAAGTGTTTGGATGGGCACAAAATAAAAATTGCTTTTAAAAGACACAAAAGTCACATATTTGTGACTTTTGTAATCAATTGCTTTAAAAAGAAGTTATTAACTTGCCGAACATCTTTGTAATATTTTTGACTATTTGGAAAGTAAAAAGTTCAAAATTCATTTTTAAAGCAATAACCCTCGAAGTGAAAAGGGGGGAAACGACTCTGTTGAATCGGAGCAGTCAACACGATGGTTCAGAGTCGAGTAATCGATCGGTCAAGGAGAAACGAACGAAGATGGCAAGAGGGGAAACGAGACGTCTCGCAGGCGTGATTTTGTCGGTCGATTTGTGAAGGGGGAGAAATCTTTGGGGTTTCAGCGAGACCGAAGCAACGAAGGCATGAAAAAGTGGCGAAGTTTCGCTCATTCCCATCCGGATGTGAGGTGTCGCGAGCAGCAGCAGTGACGAAGACGAGGTCTTCGGTGGGGTTTGCTCGACGGAAGAAGAAGAGGAGGGTGCGAGGGTGGGGCTGCTGCTTCGATCGGTAGCAGGTAAGTGAATGGGGGGTCTGCTCCGGCAGCCTCCTAGTCGATTTCTTCCCTTTTTTTTTTGTTTGTTTGTTTTGATAGAATTCAGTGGAGTCTTGGTGGGTTTTGGTTTTGATTTTTGACAGCAATCGATTGGCAGAAACTGGTAGAAGGTAATGGTGTTTGGTTTTTGATGTTTGACAGGAAAAGGGAGAAGGAAGAACAAAGGGGGTTTGATGCTCCCTTGCTCACCGAGAACGCACACGAAAACAGATGGAGGTGCTTCAGCTGAAAATCGGGACAGAAGAAGGAATGAAGCAGGAAGTGTTCCTTGATTTTTTTTTTTTGAATCTGATCAATTTTTTATGTTTCAGAGTTTAATTGTTGTTTGATTGTTTGTGAATCGCTTATTTATGATCAGCAGTAGATGAGTAGAAGCAATACCACACAGTATTACCTCATACCTGTATGTGAGCTGTAATACAGGTGAAAAATATGGGAAGGAGAAAAAAATAATGAAGTGCAAGAATCCATTTCATTTTGAGTGTGTCTTTATATAAGATGAAACTTGGAAGAAACTTTCACTTAGCTGTCATTTTTTATATGATTGGTTTGATTTTTGATTGTTTTTATGTATTTTGTGTTTTCTTTGGGTGAAAATTGAAGCAAAAGCTTTTTCCTGTGTATTATATTTATAACTTGTGTATTGATTTGTACAATTCATCCAATAGGTATGTATTTGGTTGAATTTGGGTATATATATATATATATATATATATATATATATATATATATATATATATATATATATATATATATATATGTTATGAGTTTCTCGTATAAATATATATACAAAACATATCTATATTAATGTTGTCGAAGCGCCATAGTTTTCCTACGTATGTACAATATGATTAAAAATTTGTTGCTAAATTAGACATATATAGTATATTTTATGAATATTATAGTAAAATTCTAATAATCATTCATAAGTTATGTTCAATGCATAAATGTATATTGTTGAACATGCATTTAGAAATAAACGCTATTTTCATCGTTAAAATCCACATCAACCGTATTTGGATATATATATATATATATATATATATATATATATATATATATATATATATATATATATATATATATATATATATTGCCAATAATGGAAATTATGTCCAAATAAATAGTTTAAGGTTTCGCGATTTTATAAATCTGAAAAGGTCTGATTTTTCAACTTTTATCAATATTTTACTAAAAATATTTCAAACATGAAATTAAATATTAGACTTTGACCCGAGTTCAAAAATGTTCTCGAAATTTCCATCTGAAGTGTGTAATTCCCTCAACAGATGGAAACGGTTTTTACAGTTTTTAAGAAATCACTATTATACTGGTTTTGGATTTTTGAAACGGTCGCATCTTTAGCATACGAACACTTTTTTGGGCGTTCTTATATTTTCGGAAACATGGAAACACGTACTACGAGACTAGAGTGTTTGTATTGTTCATAACTGCTTAATACAAAATTTCATTTTTTTCAGACGCATTCTCAGGGTTGCAGTTTGATATGTTTGATTTGTTTCCCAGATTACATATTAGGAAGTAAGATATCATCTGGTATCTTATAATTGTGGAAATGAACTCATTTATATCACATAATATGCACTAAAAGTCAACGAGTCAAATTAACTAAATATTTACTATGAACTTGACCGTTCACAGTCTTTGACCTAAATTCCAGGTTGTCACACTGCCAAAATCGAGTCTGCAATTACCAATTATTCCACAACCCAAAATTGAGGGTACCCATACCCAGGAGACAAGATATACATTACACCACACTTTACGATAGATTGATGCACCCATAACTCCTTCAACTGATACAACTCAAGACCTTCGCATAATTTCAGTTGATGACGATGACTGAAATGACCAGCTATAGAAAATAGATAGATAATAAATTTGATGGTTCAACTTGCTACTGAATAAAGACCATGAGAAGAATACATACCAAAATCTGCAGATGGTTGATTGATCAAAAACCTCTCTTCCCATACTACAAAGAGCGGTATATACAACGAGCTAACCAATCCTTTAATAATTGATGTCTAACCTGATCGGCTCAAGCGCCTACTTACCTAATCTTCGACGCTCCTGAAAAAGGACCACGGGCCACAACGAGATCTTCGTTTAAAAACTTATGATGTAGGGATAACACGCACGTTCCTGAAGGCATGAATATGACGACAACTAACTCTGCACTCACAATCTAACCAAGCCTTATTTATTTTGTAACTTGAAGGATTCCATAGAATCCTTGAGAACGTGACGATATACTTCCCAAATCTGTCACAACTAGCAATTTAGGGTTTAAGATGTGAAGCTTGTATGCAACAAATTCCTATATGTAACCCTATTACATCAAAATAGTGAAATTCAAACTACAATGTGATATGAAATCATATGTGCATACATTTAGAAATCAAGTTATCATAGCCCCTTATAAGCCCAAATTTGATTCCATAGTTACAAAAAATCTATTTTTGGGCTTTGCTTAGAGTTCACGACCCATAAACCCTTACTGGGCCAAGTAAGCCCAGAAGCCCATTGTCACACCCCCAGCCATCGGCGGAAACACCAGGTAGTGTAACGTTATTCTTCGTATCACAGTTATATAACATACATTGAACAGTACTAAAGAAAATACATACCTTTATTGATAACTGAAAGTTACATAACTGTTTTTCTAGGACCTGTTACATAATATCCGACTATGGCATACTTCTTAATGAGCAGAAATGTAGTAGTAAAACTTCTTCTGTTCGAATACATACCAGCTTTTCAAGTTCCTGAAAACACATGCATTTTAAAATACGTCAACATAAAGTTGGTGAGTCCACAGGTTTTGACTCCATAAAATAATACATTTTCCACGTTCAAAAGTATAGTTTTGAAAGTATCATTTTAACTCTCCAACATTTAGTATGTATATTAGGTATAATAGTTTACTTATCAATTAAGTGCTATACCTAAACATTCCTTAATCCTAAGGTATAAGTAGGGGGAAACTTATACTTAACATTAATACTTGTATACGACAAAGTATAATGTTTCTAACAATTTGCTACCATGAGCCTGTAACCGCTGCTATGACATAATACCTCTGGTAAAATACACTCATGATTTACCATGAGAAACAAACACACTCATGATTTACCATGAGAACAACACCGTACGCTTCATCGACGCCGGAACAATAACAAATAAAAGGATAATTCATCACTTGCTTTTAGTTGACTGTAGCTAACAGTCACAAGTGGGGTGGTCAACCCGTATACTAATTATACACGACTTCCTCGCTCACACGGGATTAACGGTTACAGTTCAGAGGATTTCCGCTAAGATCCCCAATCTTAGTTGATGAATACAATTACTCATGTAGACTTCGACGACTTCCTATAGCTCTAACAACAAAAGCATTTTCATGTCTAAAACCCTAAGTCACTAGACTATGCTTTTAAACATTACTCCTAACTTCATAACATTTAGGCAGTATAACAGCTATATCTTGAAGTAAAACCAGGTTTTATCTTGACCTAAAACCAATAATAACAACATATAATGTTCCTAGTTTTATCTTGATATAAAACTATCAATAACAATACTAAGTTTTATCTTAACATAAAACTAACAATAACAACATATAACATATCCAGTTTTATCTTGACATAAAACCAATAATAGCAACATACTTTATAACTTAACATATAGAACTTCCGAATATAACTTCGGAACTAAATCGCACACAACATATATATAGAATCCTAAGCATAACTCAAGAATAACATGCCGACATGTTGATAATAGTTGTATATATTCAAAATATTATATTTAGAACAACTATACCTGGCTAATATAACTATATATTATCATATAGACATAATAATAATGTATATATAATATTTAGCATGCGTTTTCCCTCGAAATATTAGAAAGTGGGGCCGTGAAACTCACCCTAGTAGCGTGATTTTATGTTATCTAAGCAAAAACGGTCAGCGTACGAGGTCGTCGGGGCTCGGGATGTAAGATAGCCTCAGCAAAGGAGAGAGGAGAAAGAAGTTTAGGTGTAAGAATGGCTGAGGTCGGACCTGCTATTTATAGTAGGGATTTTGGACCCCCATGTCGTGGGTTTTGGACCCCCACGTCGTGGCTTAAGATCTTATCCCCGTAGACTTGCCATTTGCGTCCCTAGCTTCGGAAGGTGTCATGTGACTCATCACGTCGTGGGATATCTTTGCTCACGTCGTGAACTTGGATCTTATCCCCTCACAGCCTCGTCACACACCTTCTAGATTCCGAGATGTGGATAACTGACTCCCCACGTAGTGGGCTCTGTGCCCACGTCGTGAGCTGAGTCAGATTAGGGTTTCTGACAACTTAATCTTCGGAAGGTCGTAACTTTCACATACGAACTCCGTTTTTGACGTTCTTTATATGCACGCGTAGGTATTTACAAGTACTACAACTCTTTTTTAGACTCCAATAGCTAATTCTAAGTCTATTTTAAATTCCTCTTATTATAGAGATTTATAGTATTCGGTTTATCATAACTTCTTCATGCGAAGTTAGATTCAAACATTCTCTATATTTTTGGAATCGTATGGGCATATACTTTGAGTTGTATCATAAAGAAAGTTCATATTTGTATTATAATTTATCATGAACTACATAGCACTCTTATCACATTACTAGGTTAACATAATCACATTACATGATTGGCATAATCACAAGTGATTGTCTATTGACCTATTTTGACTAGTGTTACACCCATAATCACACTCTAAGAACTGAAAGCCTTTCTTTCGGGCCTCTCGTTGACCGAAATCCTTTGAATTGGCCCAACAAGGATCCAAAAAACACATTGGGCCATATTAAAACCCGAAAGCCCACACCTCAAGGACCGAAAACCTCTTGGAGAGGTGTTTTCGGCCACATTAAAACTGAGAACCTCTCCTTTTAATTTAATGAAATCGGTTGAGGATGAGAAAAAAGAAATAAAAAGATAAGGAATTAGCCTTGACACCTCAATGCTTTACCTCCAAATATCCAACAAGTATTAACTCCATGCATGCTATTGTACATCATGCATCCATGCTAGATACTTGTTTGACCACCATGCACCCAAGCCACTACTTTCCCCCTCCTCTCTTATATGTTCGGCCGAACATCACAACTCACACACACAAAACACTTCCATTCTTCTCACTTGCTTTCAATAAACTTCCCTTCTTGTTCTCTCAAAAAAATTTCGAGCATCATCATCAATAAGAATCGGTCCTAGGCATTTTGGTAAGTTCTTTGTGAAGCTCAAAGTGTTATTATACATGTTAGAGTTGAAATCATTCCATTTACACACCTATTTTCGTGTGTAGCTTCTTAGAGCATCATCCATTTTCGAGAATGTCCACAACTTCTTTCTTCTTCTTCCTAACACACGAAACCAAGGTGAGCTTCATTCGTGTTTTTCATACTTTTTTGGGGGGAATACAAGTCCATTTCCGGTTAACCATTGGATATTTGCATGCACCTATGTGTTTATGTAACGATCCGTGCTTGAAATGTTGATTATCTCATGCTAAAACATCATAAACTCGTGATTTACAAGCTTCATGTTTGCTAGATTATGTTTAACCATTCGATAAATGCATGCTTCTTAGTTGTGTGTTGAATATGGAACAAATACTTGTTTAAAAAGGTTATTATCTCATACAAAACGTGATGAACATGCTTACTAACACATGTGTCATATAAAACTTGGTGAACATGAGTTGTTCTCTTAAAATTTTCAAAGTCATAGTAGGTATGAATATTCATGCATGTTTACTTTTGGATACATACATACTCTCCTTGTATGAAACTACACTAATATTTGGGTAAAATATCGAGTTTATTATTTTTGGTGTTTTAAAAATCGTGACATACTTGAGCTAAACTCAAACAACATATTTTGTGTTTTAAACTCACAAAATTTGGTAAAAAGTATAAACTTTGATATTTTACTAAAAATAATAATCTTAGTAAAATAGTTGTAAACTTGTTGTCATTATTTTTGGATGTTTTATAACCCAAGATAATATACTATTTTTGCAAAATACCTTACAACTAGACCTATTTATTAAAGGTTATTTATATAAAAATATGGAAAATAGCTTAACCAAAATCATATACAAAACGGTTTCGTGACAGAAAATCTTGCGTGTCATAAACTGTTTGTCATAAAACTCTTAATTCATAAGTATTGTACTGCATGTCATGAAATCTGGAAAGTGCGTGTCATAAAACATCAGTCATTGATTTTCACTAGTACAGTTATTTCATTATACAATAAAGAGATTCAAAATCGGCGTAAATCCGTTAATGCTCTAGTGAGACACTATCTTCACCGTACCTCCCTAGTGTACACTCTAAGTTCTGTAGTTATAACCAGAGTCTCCTAGAGGGAGAGCGAGATAACTGTGTATAGATTTATACGGGGATTGACACCTCCACACCTGAGTTGTTCGCTACAGCTAGACAAGGCCAGTCCAGGGTGACAAATATCTTACCGCAACCGACGCCTGAAGAACGTCATGACAGGCATAACAGTCACATCAAGCATGGTTGTAACGACTCACATAGGGATTAACAATACTATATTGATTTACGAAAAACTTACACTTCTCTGGTTTCATAAATTATTAAACTACCCACCATTTCAGTACTCTATTGGCACTAGTCCAGTCTTGGGGTTTAAGACTACAGTTTCATAAAATCAGGAAATACGGGATTTTCTGGGAACTTACAGTCACATGATTTAAAGGAACGTGCATACAAATATTCATGGTTTTTGGGAAACAAACAAACATTACATTTCTATGGAAAATATTGAATTTCCGGAAGTATTCAACATTTTTGCCAAACAAAACAAATACAAACTATTTTCATACAAAATGTTTATGAACTCACCAACATTCTATGTTGACGCTTTTCAAAATAGCTTGTATTCTCAGGGAGTCATTGAACAAGTACTTGAGCAATGGATGTTGGATATTTTGCTGCATTATGGAATTTAAAATTATTGAGTCTTTGGTGTAACACTTGAACAATTACAAATGTAAAGTTATGAAGTTCATTATCTCAATGTGTGTTGTTTGGTTACTATGTTTCATTTATATTCAATTGTTATGATACTATACAATGACGTCATCCGCCCCCGGACGTTTCCACCGTCCTGGTTCGGGGGTGTGACAAACTCTAGGCACTTTTTTGGTATCCCATATTCCTTCTCTCATGTCGTACCATACTTGAACCAAGAATTCTTGCATTCTTGTACAACAAATTCATCTATTTCAATGTTCTGAAACCACAAATCAAACCGTCTGTTGATCCTCCAATCAATGCACTCAGTCCTTCCCTACTTAGGGTTCAAACTATTATTGACTGACATATGTGATCCTAAGGCCTTGGACCAACTAATCCAGGAACACACTAATCATAACTTTCTATATGTAATATGACATATAATGATCCTTTGGATAATGACCAAACAATCATAAAGGAACCCATAACCTTAGATGGAGACATCGAAAACTTTCCCAACAATTACCGATTTGAACCCATCAAGAGCGATCTGTACACCATTTTATTTACGAGGCACCTCGAGGATTGAATCCCAGATCCATTAAAATCTACAAATTCTCCAATAATAGTTCTAACATACGAATCATACAAAAATGACTATTCATCCGCCGAAACAACACTAACCATGAACCTACCCATTATGTATAGAAATGAAGATCAAAATACATACTAGTGATTTCTGACGGCTCGACCTTGACCTCTTGTTGGACGATAGGTGTTGAGGCCTGCATTCCTTCTGCGGCCCGCACAAGACAGTCGGGTTTGAGATGACCCGGCTTGAGTCAATAAAAACACATCCGATACTTTTTTGCAATCATGTAGTACATGCCCTTTCTCCATATTTGTAGCATTTGAACTTGTGAAAAGCAAACCCGTATGTCCCCCACACTTTTCGCAAATGTCGAAGTCACCTTGACTTCCAGTACCCAGGTTAGCAACATTGAACTCTTCGTCTATCACTGGAAATGCAGAATCATATGTCTGATTTCTCTTCCCTTGTCGCGTTTCCACATCAAGATCTCATCCCCATGTCGCCTCCGCAATTTATTCCATGGTCTGAATGATTATAGTCTGCTCTTCAAACTTGACAATCAATCTGTCAGTGATTCAACCAATGATACCAGAAAACTCCTCCAATAAAGTTGGTGAAACCTCAATGGCAATCCAATCACATAGTCCTACATTGTCTACATTGTCATCTCATAACCTAAGCGTTATCAGTATGCAATAACCTTTTAACCGCTACATAGAAATCTACATATTAACATTCTACCAATCCTTCTAGAATCCTCATGATTTTTCCATGATTCGAGTATGGATACTATGCTTTCAATAGTACGGGATCAATACTACCTTCCACGTCTATCTGTATTTTCCTTAAGAATCATCCCGGATCCTCTAAATCACCTCTCTATAACGATATTCAAAAAAATCGCTAACCAGCACACTCATCGCACCGACATACTTCTTAGGCTTTCTTGAGGTTTCCACCTCACATGCCACAAAACTTAAATAATTTCTCGACTGAAAATATCATGCACTACAATAGTTGGACGCAAACAAGAGATGCACAATAGATCCAAATCAATAAATTTGAAACTATTTAACCCTTGGTGCTTGTAACTTAATGTATTGATTTATTAGCTAATTAACATCAATATAAGCCCCACAAAGCATAAAGCAAGCAACATTCGAGCAACAAAACTAATAGGCAACAAAACATCATAAAGATTAGGCAATCCTCACATGCAATTCCTAAAGATCCTTAGCCAACTCACTCTTAGCCATATCTACCAGCTCACTAATCAAGCATTAAAAGGCATCTCTCCAAATAGGCATTCTAGACTACATATCATACTATAACAGATGTAACATATCAACATGTACGAGTATTTTGGGAATCACTTACTTGAGCTCAGCTAACTGTACACATCACACTTTTTTTCTAAAATCTTTTTGGAAAACTCTTGTTTTTTTTGAAAAAAAAGATTTTAATAACTCCCCAGTTTGACTTCAGACACACTCGAGAGTGTGCCTAAATCCCTCAAACAAAGGGTTTGATACCAACATGAAACGTCCCAAATATTAAGTAAAAGTTTTTCATTTCAACCACCAAAACCATACAACCGTTTGTTCAAAAAAGAATCATAGTAAAAGGTATCTCTGAACATCAGAGTAAATTAGTAATAATCAGTGCGGAAAAACTCTTTTGGGGATGCAATGTGATCAAGCCAGTCCTTTCCCTTTGGAAATGGAAGTACCTGAAAACATGTAAAACATAATCGTAAGCACAAAGCTTAGTGAGTTCCTCAAAATAGAATATACCGTATATATATATATATATATATATATATATATATATATATATATATATATATATATATATATATATATATATATATATATATATATATATATATATATATTCCTATGGTCTACCCCCATGGTCTTTTGTCACACCCCCAAATTAGGATGGCGGAACGTCCGGGGGCGGATGACTTTCATGTATTGTATCATAACATAGAGAATAATAGTGACCAAAGCAAAAAGAACCATCATAAATATAATTGAAAAGGTTACACTGTTGCATGAGTTACATGTTTGAAAATCAATTACATTATGATGATAAAAATAATTTGTCTGACGCCTTAACGTCCCATCCTCAAAAGCTGATAGTTACCTATTTTAGTGATTACCTGAGAATACAAGTAGTTTTGAAAGAGTGTCAACAATTAATTTGGTGAGTTTATAAGAATTTGTATGAGTGAAATGTAAGTCTTTCCTTGTAAAATGATAGTATTTGTTTCCAGAAAATCCGATATTTTCTTAATGAATGAGTTGTAGTCTTAGAAGAACCTTAAGACCGTAATGTACAAGTATTTCCATACTTAAAGTAGTAATATGTAGTTTTAATTTATAGAAAACCATTTGAATATATGTTTTCACGTAAACTAAAAGTATCGTTGTTTCCCCATGTGAGTTATTATAACCGTGCTAACGACATAGATGGCCTGTTACAGCGTTCTTCAGGCGTCGAAATGTTATGACATTTGTCACCCCAGACCTGCCCGTCTAGCTGTTGCAAGCAGCTTAGGTGCGGGATTGTCAGTACCGTATAGATCTATACATAACTATCACAATCTCTTACTGGAGACTCCAATTATAATATAGGACTTTTGTAGGTACACTGAATTGTACGTGAAGATTTTGGCTCACAAAATTTGATTCAACGGGTTTACGTATAGTGGAATGAAAACCCTTTTGTAAGTGGAATAATAACCTTCCATAGAAATCTCATAGTGTCAAATAATTATATCTTTAAATAATTATTTGTTCGCCCCAAAATGGAAAAATAGTGTAAATGACTCATAAACTATAACGATTATAGTTTATCATAGATGTTTTGTAGTAATGTAATTCTTTATATGTATGATTATCACTTTTCCATGATAACAAAATAGCATGACGAGTTATATATAAATTTAATTGTGTTCATACACTTTGCTCAACATGTTACAATAGTGTTAATTAACCCCTAAAGTATACTTGTTAGAGTTTATTGTGATTTTGATTTTTGTACCTATATATATATATATATATATATATATATATATATATATATATATATATATATATATATATATATATATATATATATATATATATATATATATATGTCACACCCCTAAACCAGAACGGCGGAAACGTCCGGGGGCGGATGACTTCATGTACAGTATCATAACAATTGAATAATAGAGATCAAAGCATTACAACCATTACATTGAAAAATAATATGTTTACATTGTACTCAAAATACTATTTACATAATATCAAGTGCATATGACAAAATGAATAACGAGATGCGACAACGTCCCATCTACCAAAAATCCTTGTGATTACCTGTTTACTGGTTTCCTGAGAATACAAGTGATTTTGAAAAGTGTCAGCAATTAAGTTGGTGAGTTCATAAGCGTTTTTGTATGCGAAGGAGTTTGTAACTGTTCCGTGTAAAAAGATAGTGTATAATTCCAGAAAATCCAATATTTTCTTATAATTGAACTGTAAGTCTTTGTCCAAAGACTAAAAATGTAAGTAATGCTATACTGAAAATAATGTTATCTAATTTTATCATTTCATATAAAACTACTTGAATGTATGTTATCCCGTAAATCAAATGTGTTGTTGATACTCTATGTGAGTTATTATATCCATACTAATGCGACTAGTGGCCTGAACGAAGTTCTTCGGGCATCGGAACTGTTACGACATTTGTCACCCCAGACCTGCCGGTCTAACTACAACTAACAGTTTAAGTGTGGGGTTGTCAATCCCATATAGATCTATACACAAGTGTCACGCTCTCCCTACAAGAGACTCTGGTTATAATTCAGGACTTTGGTGGGTACTCTGGTGGGTACAATGAAGTAGCGTCTCACAATTATGTATCAACTGGTTTATGTCTACAGTACTGAAAATTCGTTATCTTGTAGGTAAAATAATTATATCTTTAATACTTATTTATTTCTTCTGAAATGATAGTGTAGTGTTTGTAACTCCCAAACTATACCAATTATAGTTTATCATGTCTGTTTGTCAAGAACATTTATATAATATTTATATAAACATATAGTAAATATTTAGTCTAGTTTCAAAGTGTAAGTTCAACATCATATTTTTGGGTTGTAACCCACAAAATAGTGAAATAAGTAGAATGTAGCCCTTTTTGTTAGAAAGACTATATTTTGGTAATAAGTTTCCAAAAACCTTATAGTTTTGCAAATCATAAATTTTTCTCATGATTTTTATAACATAGACCATATTTTGTTCTTGTTAGTTTTGCACATGAAAACTAACACATCACAAATATTTGTACAAAAGATAGTGATAACCACATCTTATGCAAATAATGACTTATACTTTAACATAAAGATGAAACTTGCAAATACTTGTATGATAAACAAATTTTGACTTGTATTCCCCCCTAAAACATGGAAAAACTTGAAAATATGGGGGTATGAACTCACATTGAGTGGTTTTGTGGTTTGTTTGAGGAGATGGTGTGAAGATTCCAAGCCTAAATAATTGAATGGGGTTAATGAACTTCCTTGAGAGTAATGTTATACTAAGGGTTTTAACACATTTTAATGTGTGTAAATAGGATGAAACTAACATAAAAATGTATAGAATGCTAGGAATTCTCGAAAATGCTTACCAAAAATATAAGGATAATGCTTGGAGAATGTTGAACTTGGAAGCTTGGACTTGGTTATTTGGGAGGAAATGGAATTAACAGCAAGTGAGAATGGAAATGGTGGAGTTTGTGGAAGGTGAATTCGACCCTAATAAAGAGGGAACAAATGATGGGATTTACTTTGCTAACTGTTGGTTAATTACTTGGATATTTGCCGGATATAAATTGCATAGGAAAAGATGAAAGCATCTAAATCATAAAGGCAACACTCTTATCCACTTCTCCCCCCCCCCCGGAAATCATCTCCCATGACCACAATCACATGTGATTTCGGTCTAGGAGCTTTTGATTGTAGGGTGGTTTTCGGCCTTACAAGATTTCAGTCCTAGGCCTTTCTCAAATAGTGCTTTCGGTTGGATTTTACCCACTAAACGGGTGATTTCGGTCCTAGTGGACCCTTAGCATGTGTTTTAGGCCTTGATGCTTCTCATGGGAGGGTGATTTCGGTCTAGGAGAACCGAAGTCCATAACTTTGTGGGGTACTAGGCCGAATTCTCTAAAGAAAAGTGTAGTTTATGATTGGTTTTATCTTGTTGATTTGTCAAATGTTAATTACGACATGGTTTCTCAATATATATATATATATATATATATATATATATATATATATATATATATATATATATATATATATAAATATATATGTTAACTTTTAAAAACAATGCCCTTTTTGGCTTTCAAAATTTTATTGTAACAAATCACGTTATGAAGTCACTAATACAAGGTTACAATTTAGACCCTGCTTGTTCCAAAAATTTTCGGTTGTCACAATATATATATATATATATATATATATATATATATATATATATATATATATATATATATATATATATATATGAAGAGAGAGAGAGAGAGAGAGAGAGAGAGAGAGTGGAGAGAGGCTAGTATACTTAAATAATCATAAATAACAAGTATGTTATATTTAGTACAAGTAAGTGAGCATGTCCAGTTTCACAGACGGGTCCAGAAATGTTCTGAAATGATAGGCAGTTTTGTAAAAATCACCATAAATTGGAGAAAAATCGTATGAACGTGTGCGAGCAGTCCTTAAAAAGGTATAGACCTGATATATTCGCATATTTTACCGTTTTGAAAAATATTATGTTTAAGATGGGTAAAACAGTCCGTGAGTAGACCACAACTTTTCTGTGAAAGGCTGATTTTTAAGCTTAGAATTGCTTTAGTGACATAATTTGTATTTTTAATTTGCATAGTCTTTGAATCATCCAAATAGGATTTTTTTACTTGTATTCCCCCCCCCCCCCTAAAACTTTAAAAAACTTGAAAATGTAGGGGTATGAACTCACCTTATGTGTTTCTTGATGAGTGGAAGGTTGAGGATGAGAAGTTTCCAGTCAAGAACACTTGAAAAATACTTGGAGATTTGATGATCCTATGGATGTTAATATGTGAATATGTGTGTAAATGATTTAAGATTAGTATAGAAGTATGTAGAAATTTTAGAAGTTGGAGGAAATACTTACCAAAAAGGACCCAAGAATACTCTTGGAAAAATCGTGACTTAGAGAGAGAGAGAGAGAGAGAGAGAGAGTTCCTTTTGGAGAAAAAGTGAATATTTGGAGGAAGTGTTGAAGTGAGGAAATAAACTTCCTGATCATGGGTTTTAAGAGGGAATAATAAGGAAAGTGGATGGGGTTGTTGGGATGTGTAATGAGGGGACAAGGAATTGAAGAATGGAGACTAACTAGAGTTTAGAGAAGTGACATAAAGGTGACATGGGTCTTGATGGGGAGACCCACTTGTGCTGTTACTTTATGTATAAAATAATATCTTTCTACTTTTATATATTGTTTAAAGAAATGGTGTTTATATTTAATAAAGCTTCAAGATGTGCATAAAATATGAGTTTTGGAGGTCTAAGATGCGAAAAATATGAGTTTGATGGAAATCCGACGTCAAAAACTCTTAAAAATGACGAAAAGTCTGAAACTACCAAAACTTCGAAGTCAGCAGGCGTTCCAGAGTGGTTGGGTGCGAAGGCTTCGGATGCGAGAGTATAAGATGCAAAAGTCCAAGATGCGAGAGTTCAGGATGCGAAAGTCCAAGATGCGAGAGTTCGTATGCGAAGGTTAGGTGTGAAAGTTTTCGGCTGTGAAAGTTCCGAAGGCTGCCAAAAGCTTCTGACTGCGAAACTTTGTGGGCTGCGAGGCTTCGTGGGTTGCGTGACTTCGTGGCTGAAAAGTGTAAATCCGAGATTCGCTTGATCTTTTTGGTTTTCTGCTTCGGTTTTGAGCCGTTTTCAACAAAGGAAGGGATGGGATGATGTCGGTGTTTATGGGAAAGGTTAGAAGTGTGATTTTTGTTACTACGAAAGATTTAGGAGAGACTCGAGAGAGATTTAGGAGAGAGAGAGAGAGAGAGATTGTGTTTGTAGCCTTTGTTACGGTTTTGCTCCGTAGTGTTAGGATTATGAACTCCACAACGCCGTGTTATGAGGTTTATTTATCCCCAAAGGATACATAGTTGAAATTTACGAGTGATACTTTTTATTATAATAGTAAGTTGTACATTAGGAAATATAGCGTAAACCCTAACGTACTAGTACTAGTTGAGTTGACCGAGTTGACTTGTTGACTTTGTTTGACTTTACTTGACCAAAATTGACGGTTGTCACATCATTCCCCGTTAGAAAGAATTTTGTCGTGAAATTAGCATTTTGAGTGGGACTTCAAGGGTTGGGGAAAAGATGTGGGTATTTCTGTTTCATCTGGTCCTCGCGTTCCCAAGTAAATTCATGTCCTTGCTTAGCGTTCCACCAGACCTTCACTATGGGTATGCGACTTTGTTTTGTTCTCTTGATTTCCCTGTCCATGATTTCCACCGGTTCTTCGATGAAGTGGAGACTCTCGTTAATTTTAATTTCGTCAAGTGGGATGACGAGAGTCTTATCGGACAAGCACTTCTTTAAATTGGACACATGAAAGGTGGGATTTACGTTACTGAGTTCCTGGGGTAGTTGAAGTTCATAAGCTACCGGACCAATCCTGGCAAGAATCTCAAATGGCCCGATATACCTTGGATTCAGTTTCTCACATTTTCCAAAACGTATCATTCCCTTCCAGGGTGAGACCTTCAATAGTACACGGTCACCAACCTGAAATTCCAAGGGTTTTCGTCGCTTATCCGCATAACTCTTTTTTCGATCCCGGGAAGCCTTAAGTCGTTCCCGAATCTGAACGATCTTCTCCGTAGTTTTTCGTATGATCTCAGGGCCGGTGAGTGTGCTATCAGGTATTTGTTCTCTTGCTAGCTGCGTGTCACCCACTTCAGCCCAACATAGAGGTGATCTACACTTGCAAGCATAGAGGGCTTCGAACAGAGCAACTTTAATGCTAGGATAACTATTGTTGTATGAGAACTCGATGAGTGGTAAGTGGGTATCCCAAGCTTTACCAAAGTCTATCACGCAAGCTATCAACTATAACATTCTCTTTTAGGATTTAACTAAATAAGGTAAAATAGAATAAATAAATGAACCCTAGGATGAGAAGTATATTTCATATTATTTTATTGAAGCCCTAAATCCATAATAGCTTATTAGTGTCAGCCTTGGAAGTAAAATGTTATAAATTCGGGAATTTATGGTTTAAATGGTATCATATGGACGTGTGTTAAATAGATTTGGGCTAAATGGTAAATTCCGGATTCAATTTGTAAAGATTTATGAGGGCAGGGGCTGTTAGGTAAGTTTTGGACTTAAGTTGAAAAAGGTTTGTGGAGGAGGGGCCGAACTTGGAAAATGGAACACAAGTTTGGATGAAGGCACATGATTGAACCCAACGTTTCTTCCATCTCTTTGCTGGGACAACCCTAAACCTCATCTTCATCAGCCGCCACCATGGGAGCTCTCTCAGTCGCCGCCACGTTGCTATGCCTTCCGCCGCTCGCTACCGTGCTGTTGAAGCGCCACCACCACCACCCAGTGCCAGCAATGCCGGGAACAACCGGGAGATGCATCGAAGACTGAAGGAGGTGCTATGTTCGTCGTGTGAAGGTTAGGAGCCACCTGAAATGCATGGTAAGTCCACCCGCAACCCATCTTTTTTTTTTTCTCTCTCTCTCTCTCTCTCTCTCTCTCTCTCTTTCTCTCTCTCTCGTTCTTTTCAGTGGGTGTGACGTTGGAATCGTCACTGCCGTCGTCGGTGGCTATGGGGCCGTTGTTGCGTTTTTCCGGCGCCGCCTGCCGCCTAGGGGGTGGCTATATGTTTGTATTTTCGAGTGTTCATGTTGACTGCTGCATTTATGAGGCTTGTACGTGTGTTATTTGGCCAAAAACCCCCCGCCACAACGATGAGGTGGTGGCTGCCACTGCCTGCTGCCGCCTGCACCGCCTGGGTGGCTATATGCGTGTTGTTTGGAGTGTGGGAGTATGTTTCCTTTATGTTGGGTTGTTGATTGGGTGATTTGGCCGGAGAAAAGTTAAGGAAACCACCACCATCACCGTGAGGTGGTGGCTGCCGCCGTGAGCCGCCGTCGACCACCACCACCCGAGGTGGCAGTGGTTGGTGCTCGACATTGTAAAACCCTAATCGGCCCAATAGCTTAATCTGGAATTAGTTGGATTGTGATTGAGTTGGAAACCCTAATTAGGGTTTAGAAAACCCTAATTTTGGGAACGTTAGTTTGGGATTTACCGGGACCCGCGGTTGGACTGTTAGATTGAAATTGTGAATTATGTCCGACTTCATTATATGAAAGGCCTAGTGGAGTAATGGACTTAATGGATTAAGTCCTTAATGGGTTAAGTCCTTAGTGGTTTAAGTAAGAACACTTAACCCTAATCGTCATTTTATGTGAAAACCCTAATTATAATTGGGCTTCAAGTTGGGCCTTTCTTTTGGGCTTTGGTGTTTTGATCCTAGTTGTGCCATCTGAGAACAAGAGTATGGACTAGATTATCTAGATGGGCTTTAGGGTAAGGCCCATGTAAGGGTTTGGGCCCAAATTGGAAAATTGGGACATAATTGGGCCTTGGTTGATTATTTGACTTTTGGGCCTTCAGAGTATGAGTTGGGCCTTGGTCTTGGACCAAACTAGGATAGGGGTAAAATGGTCCCTTGTACCCCAAGTGTGGATTTATGGTTATGCATTGAAACCCAAATGGTTAATTGGGTTTTTGTTATGATGATTGACAGTTCGGGGATCTGTCAGCCAGCAGCCAGGGATTTATTCGCGGGACTTCAGCAGTGCGAGCTGAGTTTCCTCCTGGTTTGAATAGGTTGAAGGCACCAATACTGGCCCATGCAGTCTGTATGTTCTTGATAGGAACACAGAGTGTGGGCGGGGCCGATATCTCATTATTACCTGAGTATAGATATTAGTCAGATTGTTAGATTGCTATACTTGTTGTCTGTGTGATACCTGTATGTGTTGTTAGGGATGTGAGTGTGGGCGAGGCCTGTATATCCTCATTAGCTGGGTGTGGGCAGGGCCCGTATCTCATAGAGTGCGGGCGAAGCCCTGTATATGTGCTGATTAGTAGCTGATTGTGGGTAGGGACCATATCTTAGCCTTGTTTATGTTTAGTAGCTAAGTGTGGGCAGGGCCCGTATCTTAGTATTATCTGAGTATGAATATGAATTGGTAGATTATGGTTATACTTATTATCTGCGTGATACTTGCATGTATGTTTAGTTAGCGGAGTGTGGGCGGGGACCCGTATCTCCCGGATAGTGGAGCGTGGGCGAGGCTCATACCTCCTAGCTAGCTGAGTGTGGGCGATGCCCGTATCTCCTAGTTAGCAGAGTGTGGGCGAGGCCCATATCTTTGAGATAGGTGAGTGTGGGGGAGGCCTGTATCTCATAGTTAGCCGAGTGTGGGTGGGGGCCCGTATCTCCTTGAGTGTGGGCGAGGCCTGTATCTCCTAGCTGCATGTTATATGATATGTGTATGGTATGTGGTAGTTTGGGGAGACTCACTAAGCTTCGTGCTTACATTTTTCAGTTTTGGTTTTAGGTACTTCCGGTAGCAAAGAGAAGAGCTCGGGATGACTTCAGTGCACACACCATTTGTTTAGCCTGGGACGTTTATACTCTGATATGTTTGACAGATATTTATGATTTTTTTAGATACACGACTTATGATTTTTATATGATGTTTGATAACTATGGTTTTCATAATGATTTAAAATGAAAATTTTGGACTGTATTTTTGGGACGTTTCAAGTTGGTATCAAAGCCGTGGTTTGAGGGATTTGGGCACACTCTCGGGTGTGTCTGAACTCAAACTGAGGAATTGGTATAAATTTTTTAAAAGAAAACCATTTTTTTACAAAAAGGATTTTGAAAAGAGAAAAAGGGTGTGGTGCATGCAATCAGCCGAGCTCAAGTAAGTACTCCCAAATTACCCATACAAGTTTATGTTATGACATGATTATGAGAACTGCATGCTAGATTAGGGCTAAGGATCTAGGAATGATGCCTTGTATGCCTGTTATATGTGTATGAGAATTGCATGCTAGTTTAGGGCTAAGGATCTAGGAAGGATGCCTTATATGCATGTTGTATGAGCTTATTGAACTGTATACTAGTACTGATTAGTCAGTAATACGATGGCTTGAGTAGGATATGCTTGATTATGGTTACTCAATGCTCGAATGCTGCTTGCTTTGTGCTTTTAGGAGTTCTAGTTATCTTTAACTAACTAACGAATATGTGAAGTTACATATTACGAGGACTAAATAATTTCAGAAGGTTAGGTTTATCTCTATTTCGCAGCTCTCGTTTGAGTCTAACCGTTGTAGGGTAGGACCTGTCATTCGAAGAATTATCTAGTCTTAGTGATATGTAATGGTATTCACGAGCTAGTTAGGGGGAGATAACAGGGACTTCTTATGCAACTGATGGCCGAGAGATGGTTGGTGATTACCCTAGGGTAGGCCTAGGATGAGATTAGCAGAGAACAGTAGTAGTGAATGGGACTTGGTGGAGTCAAGGCAGTTCTTGAGGAAAGTACGGATAGATGTAGAAGGTAGTATGGGCCCGTACTACTGAAAGCAGAGGATCCGTACTCGAATCAAGGAAGGATGAGATGAAACTAGGGAACTTGTAGTGTGTGAGATCCCTCGAGTTATGATGAGTATTCTGATGTTTGTTATGGTATATTTCCGAGGATGGTGATGCTACGTGGTAGACCAGATGGTAGTTTTGGTGCCGGCGAGGGACCAGACTCGAAATTTAGAGCCGGGCAGCTTGATGGTCAGATGAGGGAGTTCACCTCATCTGAGATTACGTGCAGTATCATTGACCAGACTCCTGTGATCTTCGGTAAGGTGAAGGAGGGCAGTTTAGAGATTTGTGATGAGAGGCTGGGTACATTCCGCACCGAAATGGCGGCCATGATAGTGACGTGGACGTCAACGTTTCGGGAGTTCAGAAGTCGTGGAGCTACAGATTATCATGGGGCTAAGGACCCCATTGCTAGCAGCAGATGGTTGGCAGTTGTCACCAACATTTTTCGTACCAGCCGTCGTCCTAAGAGGGACAAGGTCCGACTTGCTTCCTGCCTCCTGAAGGACAGGGCACGTGATTGGTGGGCAGAGGTTGGGATTCCTTCCGATACTTTTGCAGATATGATATCTTCTATTTTCTTCTGGGCGGTAATCAGGAATTTGTTCTGTGTTGGAGTTTTGGGCTTTGGATTTGGATAAGCAAAATCTTACATGGAATTTCTGTTATTGTCGGGATTATATTATCAAGAAGTGTGATATGCCATTCTGCATGCCGTAAGTCTTTAATGAATCATTAGAGGGTCGTATTTTGTCAAGTTGGGTTCTAGTGTGTTCCGTTGTCTATTCTGGTCCTTGGCATGATCAATTCAGGGGTTTTTCTTGGAGGGTATTGTAACAAACCGTTATTTCAAACCTATGTAATAACGTAGGTCAATTTGTAGTTCTTTTTAAAATAATAAAGAGAAATTTTAGCATACTGTGTATATTTACATAATTGACCCTCAAAAATAAAGTATTAAACAATCTCGATTGGGATGAACAAAGTGGTAGAGATTGTAACAAGGTTTCCAAAAACATAAAGAACACTAAAATCCGAGTTATAACGAAGAAGTTATGACCAATCGAAGATCCGCGACAAAACCGGCAAAATACTGTTCAGTGTAAAAACTGAATTTTCAATAAAAGGCTTTTCAGCCATAACAATCTAATTGAGAGTTGTAGATTACGTTAAACCGAGAACTTTCATAAAAAGAACATCAAAATCTGACTTCGTAAGAGGAAGTTATGATTTTTCTAAGTTTCAGTATAGCAGTGTACAGCTAAAAAATCGAAATAAAGATCGAGTGATTGAAGGTCTCGTCAACCAAAACGAGAATTGAAGGTCTCGTCAATAGTAGTACAACGGTAAAAAGACAGACAAAAACGGACGTCGGATGAAGAAGTTATGAATTTTTAACGGATTTCCTGTCCCAGTCTGTTAAAAATAATAATATAAAAAATAAATTTAAAGTTAAACGACGAAGTCTAAACAAAAGTCGTAGAGTATAATTTTACCTACGCGTGCATATAAAGAACGTCGAAAACGGAGCTTGTATGCGAAAGTTACGATTTTCACAAGTTTTTGGCACAAAAATCGAGAAATATTGAAAACAGGGCAATTTCGCATGGTGTACCTTCGGCCACGTCACCTCGCATGCGAGGCTTCCCCGTGTCACCTTCTGATTGGACCGAAGTTGTGTGTGTCGCCTTCTGATTGGACCAAAGCTGTCACACCCCGAAACCGTGATGGCGGAATCGTTCCGGGGTGGAGGACGTCATGTGTAGTACCACAACATTTGTATAGCAAGCATAGTAAACACAACCAAACATTGAATACAATCATGAAAAGTGTTTACATTGGTTTGAAACTTGTTTTAAATACATCTAAAGTATGTAAAATATAGAAAAAACATGACTCTTATTGCTCCGGCTCCTCTAATCCAAGAAGTACCTGTCTACTGATTCCCTGAGAATACAAGCAGTTTTGAAAGTATATTAGCATAAAGCTGGTGAGTTCATAAGCATTTAGTTTTGGTGGAAAAATGTTCCTTGAATCCTTTTGAAAAGTGTTCCTCAAGAAAATCCTATATTTTCTTATGAAAAGCGTGTTTGAAAACCCATTCATTCCATGACTTCCAGGTTCGTACAAAACATGTACAATCCAATGAGTCCTGGAATGAATATGAATATCCGCTGGTTGTAAAACAATCCGTTTGAATAGCCGGTTTATCCCGGGAAAATCCTATATTTTCTCTGAAGGTTGAAGGTTGATTATCAGTTTTAAACTGAGGTTTGCAAGTATCTACCATACTCGTGTATATAAAAGCAGTTTTCTTTTAAAAACCCTGGTTACACCCAGAGAAGTATATTAGTCTTAAAAACTAAATAAAAGAAAACTGTGATTAACTAAGTCCTGAAGATATTATTATTAATACCGTCCAGTAATTAAATCGGTTATTACTTTGAGGTTAGTTCACTTGATTCATTATTACAAAAGTAAATATCTGCTACCTAGGTTGTGAGTTTCATGACCATAACTGACTAGATATGGCCCGCAACGGCCTGTATCCTTAATGACTTTGTCACTCGCAGACCTGCCGGTCCGACTGTAGCTAGCAGTGAGGTGCGGGATTATTAGTCCCGTATAGATCTATACACAACAGTCACGCTCTCCCTACAAGAGACTCTGGTCACAAGTGCTAGTCCTACACTCTGATTCTGTGGGAGTGTTACCAAGGACGTGTCTCAAACTTAGCCTAACAAATTTACCAGTAATAATACTGAAAATCATGTTTATGATTTGCATGAATCCTTTATAAAATAATACATTTTACTAAATGATTCACAAGTTCATTGTTCTAGTTTTGAAAACTGTTTCTACGAGTTGATTTCTTAATCGTTTGGTAAAACTGTTTTCCCTTGTTAAAAGCATACTGAAAATAGAATTATCTTAAGAAAAATAACATATTTTGAGCACAAGTTTCCTTATGCTTTTGCTTGTATTCCCCCCTGAAAACGTTAAAAACACGGAAAATGTAGGGGTATGAACTCACTGTTTGACGGATGATTCGAGCGGATGATCAGTTATGAGTGTTGAGTGTCAATGGAGGTTTCGCACTCAAGTGGATCCTAGTAACATATAATTGCACATATATGTATTAGATTTTGGTATTCCATGACAAAACATGACGGGAAACCACCCTAAAGACTTGGAAATGCTTGGCGGGACCTTATGTGATCAAACAAAGGAGGTGTATGGTCATTAGGGTGTGTGTGCGGCCAGGGTGTGCGGCCAGGCTGTGTGTGCGGTTGCACACAGGAGTGTGCGGCCGTACAGAGGGTGTGTGCGGCCGTACAGAGGGTGTGTGCGTCCGTACACTCCTCATTTGTGCCAGAAATGTCGATTTTTAGATGTTCTAGTGCTAATACCAAGTCCTACTGGTGAATGAAGGCCAAACTCTTCACTTTGGAGAGCTTTAAGGTGTGTACGACCACCTTATGAAGGTGTGCGGCCGTACACCTTCATGTGATGAAGAACATGATGAACTTTGATGGTTAAGGGCTTAGATCAATGGGTCCTTCATGTATGATAAGCTAGATGATGGAAAACTCACGTTTTTGAGGCCTTGAGAGCGTTCTTGGATGAAGTTTTTAGAGAGAGAAAGTAGATAGAGAAAGTAGAGCGCAGCCAAATGAAAAGGAATGAGTGAAGGGGTCACCCTATATAAATATGGATTAGTGTGCGGCTGGAGGATGGGTGTGCAGCCACACACTCGTGTGTGCGGCCATACACTCGTGTGTGCGGCCACACACTCATGTGTGCGGCCATACACTCGGGTGTGCGGCCACATCCTCATGTGTGCGGCCATACACTTGGGTGTGCTGCCACACACTCATGTGTGTGGCCACATACTCCTTTTGATGGAGTGTTTGGCCTTTTTGCAACCCTAAATCTTAAGCCAACCCATCCCTAATTCAAACTTTGGTTGTATAAGGCTTTAGATCATCCAAACAGGCTCAAAACAATGCTAAAAGATAGCTGAAACGAGTTTAACATTGATAGAATTTGACTAAGGTACAAGGTAGAAGTTTCGGGTTGTCACATCATCCCCCCGTTAGAGGGAATTTCGTCCCGAAATTCAAGAATAGAGTACAATCATAAACTTGGAAAGAGATGAGGATACTTCTGCTTCATTGAATCCTCGCGCTCCCAAGTGAATTCAGGACCCCGCTTGGCATTCCAACGGACCTTCACTATCGGGATGCGACTTTGCTTGGTACGTTTGACTTCACGGTCCATGATTTCAACAAGTTCTTCCACGAAGTGTAGACCATCGTCTAATTCGATCTCGTCAAGAGGAATCACAAGTGTCTCATCGGACATACACTTCTTTAGGTTCGATACGTGGAAGACAGGATGGCCCAATGTACCTTGGGTTTAGCTTTCCACGTTTTCCAAAACGTATCATGCCTTTCCATGGTGAGACCTTCAAAAGGACGCGGTCACCGACCTGGGATTCAAAGGGTTTTCGTCGTTTATCGGCGTAGCTCTTTTGTCTATCTCGTGAGGCTTTCAGTCGTTCTCGGATTTGCACGATCTTTTCAGTCGTCTCTCGGATAATCTCAGGACCAGTGAGAGTGCTATCGGGGACTTGACCCTTGACTAGCTGCGTGTCACCCACTTCAGCCCAGCACAGAGGGGATCTGCACTTGCGGCCATAGAGGGCTTCAAACGGCACAACCTTGATGCTGGTATGGTAGCTGTTGTTGTAGGAAAATTCGACCAAAGGAAGATGAGTGTCCCATGACGCGCCGAAGTCGATGACACAGGCTCTCAACATATCTTCCAAGGTTTGAATTGTTCTCTCACTCTGTCCATCAGTCTGTGGATGATAAGCCGTGCTCATATCCAATTTAGTTCCAAGAGCCTTCTGTAGTGATTGCCAGAATCTCGAGGTAAACCTGCTATCTCGGTCGGAGATAATGGATACAGGTACCCCATGAAGGCGAACTATCTCCTGAATGTAGATCCGTGTGAGTCTCTCCATCTTGAAGTTTTCTTTGATTGGCAGGAAGTGGGCGGACTTCGTCAACCGATCGACAATTACCCAGATGGCATCGTGCCCACTCGGAGATCTGGGTAACTTGGTGATAAAATCCATCGTTATCCCTTCCCACTTCCAATCAGGTATCTCTGGCTGATGGAGTAGACCTGAGGGCTTTTGATATTCGACCTTCACCTTGGCACAAGTCAGGCATTTGTCCACGAAGGTAGCGATCTCTGCTTTCATGTTCGGCCACCAATACAGTTTCTTGAGATCGAGGTACATCTTGTCCGAACCTGGGTGAACGGAGTATCTAGTCTTGTGAGCTTCGTTCATTATAACCTCTCTATAACCACCGAACTTTGGGGTCCAGATCCGGTCCATGAAATAATAGACTCCGTCTCCCTTGATCTCTAGGTTCTTTTCCATTCCTCTCAAGGCTTCACCCGACATGTTCTCTGGTTTTAAGGCTTCCAGCTGAGCCTCCTTGATTTGCGCAGATAAATGGGAATGGATAGTCATGGTCAGTGCCTTCACTCTACGACCTGAGTAATCTTTTCGGCTGAGGGTATCTGACACCACATTGGACTTGCCGGGATGGTAGCTGATTTCGCACTCGTAATCACTGAGTAGCTCAACCCATCACCGTTGCCTCATGTTTAGCGCCTTCTGGTCGAAGATATGCTGCAAAATTTCATGGTCAGTAAAGATAGTGCACTTGGTTCCATAGAGATAATGTCTCCAGATCTTTAACGCAAAGACCACTGCTCCCAACTCTAAATCGTGAGTTATGTAATTGACCTCGTGTGTTTTCAACTGTCACGAGGCGTAGGTGATGAGCTTTCCTCGCTGCATGAGCACACAACCTAGGCCCTGATTAGATGCATCACAGTAGACAACGAAGTCCTCCGTCCCTTCAGGCAGGGACAAGATAGGTGCGCTGCATAGGGCCCGCTTCAACGTTTGGAACGCAGTGTCTTGCTTCTCACTCCAACAAAAGGGTACGCCTTTCTGAGTCAGAGTGGTTAAGGGTTTGGCAATTCTGGAGAAATTCTGGATAAATCTGCGATAATAGCCAGCGAGACCCAAGAATTGTCGGATTTCTGTGGGCGTCTTCGGTGCAGACCAATTCTCTATCGCTTTGATCTTGGAAGGGTCCACGTGTATGCCTTCTTTGCTAACCACGTGACCAAGGAAATTCACCTTCCTGATCCAGAACTCACATTTTGAAAATTTTGCATATAGCTTCTTTGCCCTTAAGGTTTCCAGCACCTGCCTCAAATGCTGTTTATGATCGTTCTCACTCTGCGAATAGACAAGTATATCGTCGATGAACACAATCACGAATTTGTCTAAGAAAGGGCGGCACACCCGATTCATCAGGTCCATGAATACTACCGGTGCGTTGGTCAGACCAAAGGGCATTACCATAAACTCGTAGTGTCCAGAGCGAGTTCAGAATGCTGTCTTGGGCACATCATTCTCGTGAACTCGCAACTGATGGTACCCTGAGCTTAGATTGATCTTTGAGAAATAACTGGCTCCCTGAAGTTGGTCGAAGAGATCGTCGATTCTGGGTAAGGGATATCGGTTCTTGATGGTCAGCTTATTCAGCTCTCGGTAGTCAATGCACATCCGAAAGGATCCATCCTTCTTTTTCACAAATAAGATCGGAGCTCCCCAGGGTGAGGAACTCGGCCTTATGAATCCTTTGCTGATCAGCTCATTGAGCTGGCTGGATAATTCCTGCATTTCCGCTGGCGCTAAACAGTAAGGAGACTTAGCTACAGGAGTAGCTCCGGGGATCAAGTCGATGCGAAACTCGACTTGACGCTCGGGAGAAATTTCTGGGAGATCTTCAGGGAAGACATCAGGAAAATTGCAGACTTCGGGGATGCTCCCAAGGTCTTTACCCTTTTGTGTCTCATCAACAACATGAGCTAGAAACGCATGGCATTCCTTCCGCAGGTACTTTTGAGCTTTGATGCACGAGATGATACGAAGGTTCGAATTGAGTTTATCACCGTAAATCATGAGGGTTTCGCCAGAGGGAAGGTTGAGGCGAATGGCTTTTTCGAAGCAAAGGATATCAGCACGATTGGGGCTCAACCAATCCATACCGATAATGACATCGAAACTCTTAATAGATACAGGCATAAGATCGATAGGAAAGGAATGATTGCCTAAGGTAAGGGTACATCCTATGAATATGTCGTTCGCGCTCTCTTTCTCTCCGTTAGCCATCTCGACAGTGAACGTTTCGGTTAAAGGTTGGGATTTACGTTTGATTAGATGTTTGAATGCATGACTAACAAAACTCCTCTCTGCACCAGAATCGAAAAGAATGCATGCATGAGAGTTGTCAAGGAGGAACGTACCCGTAACAACGGTAGGATCATTGACCGCTTCCTCCTGGCCCATTCCCAGCACCCTTCCTGCATTGCCACCCGTTGTTTCCTTGGGACAATCTCTCTTGAAGTGCCTAACCTCTCCACAACCATAACAGGCTTGGCCAACACCCGCCCCAGGAGCCTGATTGGTTGGTTGGACTGGTCCTTTGCAAAATCGAGCTGTGTGTCCCTTCTTGCCATAGCTGGTGCACGACATCTCCCGGCACTATCCCTGATGATGGTAGTTGCACTTGTTGCACAGAGGTAGTTTTCCAGCGTAGCGACTGGGGTTTGTTGGAGTAACGGGGACTGCAGCAGGAGTAGTAGCAGGAGTAGTAGCAGCGTGGACTGCCACTATTTGTTGTTTCTTGGAGGGCTCCTGAGAGGACTGGCCCTTGCGCTTGTTTCGAAATTTCTTCTTCCCACTACTCTCCTTCTGTGGTGCAGGAGCAGCCGTCACCTCGTCAAGATCGACTCCATGATCGATCAGAGTCTGAGCCAAATCCTTGGCGCTCTCAAATGTAGTCGGCCTCGCAGCCAAGACATTTCCTTTGGTTGGTTGCGTCAGCCCCCAGATGTACCTCTCGATTTTCTTGCTTTCCGGGGTGACCATTCCCGGACAGAGGAGTGCCAAGTCACAGAACCTAGCAGTGTAGGCGGCGATGTCAGAACTCTTCATCTTCAAGTTCCAAAGTTCGTGCTTCAACTTTTGCACTTCGCCCCTCGGGCAGTATTCTGCAAGCATGAGATCCTTCAGTCTTTCCCAACCCATGTCATTAGCCACCGGTAGGGTTAGGGTTTTGACTCTACCATTCCACCAGGTCAAGGCTCTGTCAGTGAAGGTGCAGACGACGAACTTCACCTTGTTTGCTTCGGAACAGGCACAAATTTCGAAGATGGATTCGATCTTCTCGAACCATCGAGTCAGAGCGATGACTCCTCCGTTTCCATCGAAGGACTTGGGTTTTGCAGTCATGAAGTCCTTGTAGGAACACTCCTTTTGATGTCCCTGACTTCCGTCTTGTCTTTGCGGATCGGTTCCACCTCCAGCCCCACCAGAGTTTACTTGTGCCATTGCCGCAGTTACAGTGGCGGTAACTGCTGCCTGGAACATGACGGGGTCGAACTGGGGAGGTGGTGGTGGTGGCGGAGTGTTGTCCCTTCTGTTGGGTCTTGGTCGAGGAGGCATCTTTTTCTAGAAACAATCAGGAAGAAGAGGATGGTAAGTCCTCAAGATATATGAAACGAGATATATTTCATCATGATGATAAAAGTGTTCTACCAAGCGATAAGCATAAGAAGGTTACTAATGCAAGTAAGTTATCGCTTAAGAAAGAAGAGGTAGCAACACTTGGAGTGATTCTATATACTGAGTTTGGCTCTAGCTAAAATACTCCTATAGTATTTTATGTGAGATGTTTTTGGTAAGTTTTTAGGCTTGCTGCAACACCATAGTCACTCCCAAGCACATGTTGGTCATGTCTCGAATGAATATAGTTAATCAAGCTATATTGACCCTAGAGATGATTACATAACTGCCCAGGTTTAACCACAGTGTCCAACATCCAAATACTTTTGTTTTGTTCTATTTACGACACGGATTCTGATACTCGGGTATACTTATATACTTTTATAAAAATACTTGTATTTCTGAAAGTATACTTTTAGTTTAGAGCGCTTAGGCCCCTTAATATTTATAGTTGTATACCATGTAAGGTTCGGTATACTTAGTTCGCTATAAACAAGGGCTCTGATACCAATCTGTCACACCCCGAAACTGTGATGGCGGAATCGTTCCGGGGTGGAGGACGTCATGTGTAGTACCACAACATTTGTATAGCAAGCATAGTAAACACAACTAAACATTGAATACAATCATGAAAAGTGTTTACATCGGTTTGAAACTTGTTTTAAATACATCTAAATTATGTAAAATATAGAAAAAACATGACTCTTATTGCTCCGGCTCCTCTAATCCAAGAAGTACCTGTCTACTGATTCCCTGAGAATACAAGCAGTTTTGAAAGTATATCAGCATAAAGCTGGTGAGTTCATAAGCATTTAGTATTGGTGGAAAAATGTTCCTTGAATCCTTTTGAAAAGTGTTCCTCAAGAAAATCCTATATTTTCTTATGAAAAGCGTGTTTGAAAACCCATTCATTCCATGACTTCCAGATTCGTACAGAACATGTACAATCCAATCAGTCGTGGAATGAATATGAATATCCGTTGGTTGTAAAACAATCCGTTTGAATAACCGGTTTATCCCGGGAAAATCCTATATTTTCCCTGAAGGTTGAAAGTTGATTATCCGTTTTAAACTGAGGTTTGCAAGTATCTACCATACTCGTGTATATAAAAGCAGTTTTCTTTTAAAAACCCTGGTTACACCCAGAGAAGTATATTAGTCTTAAAAACTAAATAAAAGAAAATCGTGATGAACTAAGTCCTGAAGATATTATTATTAATACCCTCCAGTAATTAAATCGGTTATTACTTTGAGGTTAGTTCACTTGATTCATTATTACAAAAGTAAATATCTGCAACCGAGGTTGTGAGTTTCATGACCATAACTGACTGGATATGGCCCGCAACGGCCTGTATCCTTAATGACTTTGTCACCCGCAGACCTGCCGGTCCGACTGTAGCTAGCAGTGAGGTGCGGGATTATCAGTCCCATATAGATCTATACACAACAGTCACGCTCTCCCTAGAAGAGACTCTGGTCACAAGTGCTAGTCCTACACTCTGATTCTGTGGGAGTGTTACCAAGGACGTGTCTCAAACTTAGCCTAACAAATTTACCAGTAATAATACTGAAAATCATGTTTATGATTTGCATGAATCCTTTATAAAATAATACATTTTACTAAATGATTCACAAGTTCATTGTTCTAGTTTTGAAAACTGTTTCTACGAGTTGATTTCTTAATCGTTTGGTAAAACTGTTTTCCCTTGTTAAAAGCATACTAAAAATATAATTATCTTAAGCAAAATAACATATTTTGAGCACAAGTTTCCTTATGCTTTTGCTTGTATCCCCCCTGAAAAAGTTAAAAACACGGAAAATGTAGGGGTATGAACTCACTGTTTGACGGATGATTCGAGCAGATGATCGGTTACGAGTGTTGAGTGTCAATGGAGGTTTCGCACTCAAGTGGATCCTAGTAACATATAATAGCACATATATGAATTAGATTTAGGTATTCCATGACAAAACATGACGGGAAACCACCCTAAAGACTTGGAAATGCTTGTCGGGACCTTATGTGATCAAACAAAGGAGGTGTATGGTCATTAGGGTGTGTGTGCGGCTAGGGTGTGCGGCCAGGATGTGTGTGCGGTTGCACACAGGAGTGTGCGGCCATACAGAGGGTGTGTGCGGCCGTACACTCCTCATTTGTGCCCGAAATGTCGATTTTTAGATGTTCTAGTGCTAATACCAAGTCCTACTAGTGAATGAAGGCCAAACTCTTCACTTTGGAGAGCTTTAAGGAGTGTACGGCCACCTTATGAAGGTGTGCGGCCTCACACCTTCATGTGATGAAGAACATGATGAACTTTGATGGTTAAGGGCTTAGATCAATGGGACCTTCATGTATGATAAGCTCGGTGATGGAAAACTCACGTTTTTGAGGCCTTGAGAGCGTTCTTGGATGAAGTTTTTAGAGAGAGAAAGTAGATAGAGAAAGTAGAGTGCATCCAAATGAAAAGGAACGATTGAAGGGGTCACCCTATATAAATAGGGATGTGTGTGCGGCTGGAGGATGGGTGTGCGGCCACACACTCGTGTGTGCGGCCATACACTCGGGTGTGCGGCCAGACACTCATGTGTGCGACCATACACTCGGGTGTGCGGCCACACACTCATGTGTGCGGCCATACACTCGGGTGTGCGGCCACACACTCATGTGTGTGGCCATACACTCGGGTGTGCGGCCACACACTCATGTGTGCGGCCATACACTCGGGTGTGCAGCCACACACTCATGTGTGTGGCCACACACTCCTTTTGATGGAGTGTTTGGCCTTTTTGCAACCCTAAATCTTAAGCCAACCCCCCCTAATTCAAACTTTGGTTGTACAAGGCTTTAGATCATCCAAACAGGCTCAAAACAATGCTAAAAGATAGCTGAAACGAGTTTAACATTGATAGAATTTGACTAAGGTACAAGGTAGAAGTTTTGGGTTGTCACAAAAGCCGAGGTCCAGTAGCCAGCCGACACCCTCGTAGGACCACACCCCTCGGACACGCGCCTTCTTCCGATTCGATCGAAGTTCGGTCCAATGGCCATACGACACACCGAGCCAGCTGTCCAAAGCGAGCCTTCTCCCTCGCCACCTGTCCGAACACGCGGCAGCCTCCCTTTGTTTCGGATCCGAGGCTTCGGCCTATATAAGGCATGCGATACCTTCCAGATTTTTTACACTTTTCACCCCATTTTCCATATCTTTTCACTCCTTTCACTTCCACAAACTTACATACAACCCCTAAAGCCCCGATATCAAGTCTAAAACCCTAAGCAAGCCTCGAAGCCCCGAGATTCCCGAGAAAAACAACTTTCTCCAGTCGAAACTCTGCTCGATTTAAGCTGGTTTTTCGTCAAATAAACTCCTTTCCGGGAAACGAAACGCTGTCCAAATCACCACCTATCAAGTGACTTCATACCCCTGTATTTTCATCATTTCTACTATTTTAAGGGGGGGAATACAAGTATAACACAAGAACTTTGTGTTATAAAATCATGATTTCAAATCATGATAAAATGACATTAAATCATCAAAAATACTCAAAACATTAAACTCTTTTATAAACTTATATTTTTCCCCAAAATTCATATTTGTATATATATATATATATATATATATATATATATATATATATATATATATATATATATATATATATATATATATATATATATAAGATTTAAAAGACTTAGGACTGATAACTCAATCTGGGTCCTTTTCCTTGTTTGGATGTGGGCTTATAGTACCGGTTATTTGTCCGAGTGTCGTTTAAATTTTACTTATATATACAATTGTGTATGTATATAAATTTAAAAGTTATTTCATCAGTTCAAATACCTTTGTAACATGTTGAGCAAGGGGTTACATGCAAAAATAGTTAAATACCGATTCAGAAAGTACATATAAATTATAATAGGTATAATTTATGATACATAGAACAATAATTAATGATTCAAGTATACTAGAATACACAGTTTTACAAGAAACAAGGGTTTTGATTCAAAACAAATCAAGGGTTTACAATTGTTACATACATGTTTGAAATACTAATTCAAGAACATACTGTCAATCATTTATTTCAAAATGATTGGGTTTTCATGACTAATATACATGTAGCGTTTATATGCTTTTTATGAGTCATTCAATTCAGGTTGTTTAATTCATTTAGAAAACCAAGGTAAAGTCCTGATATTATAACCAGAGTCTACAGTCAGGGGATCGAAACAAGTTGTGTGTAGATCTATATTGGGATTGACAACCCCACACTCAGGCTGCTAGCTACAGTGAGGCATACACGCCAATGTGTGGCAATTGTTATCAACAGTTTAAACGCCCACAAAGCGTTTGTTTCAAGCCATCATGTCTTAGTATGGTTATAATAACTCATTAAAAAAGATATTAACAATACGTTAGTGTATAATCAACTAAATGTAAGTACACCTTCAAAGTACCAGTTTACAGAATACAAACTACAATGGTTGAATACAGTTTTCAATAACAGTTGGTGAAACCAGGCACACTCTCAGTTACAAGTTTTACAAATACAGAACATTGGTTTACATATGCAAGATACAGAGACACCCTTTTAAACATAGACACTTATGCATTCACTCAACTTTATGTTGATACTCCCTTTTTAAATTACTTGTATTCTCAGGGAAACAATAAACAGGTACTCCCCGAGCTTTTTGAGAAGATGGAGCTATTTTTAGTCATATCTTCTTCTTTTGTATAACTATTTTGTTTTCAATATACAATGATTGAACACATGTAAATACTTATACTTTTTAAATACAATGGTTGTTTGTATATTGATTACTATGACGCATGTGTTGTGATACTACAAATGAAGTCCTCCACCCCCGGACGTTTCCGCCGTCTGGTTTGGGGGTGTGACAGATATTTGGTCAGGGTTAGCATGATAGTTCTCCAGTGGAGTCAGGGTTCAACGATTCTATCAACTGTCGGGTATGACCGACAGTTTCCTATAGAGAAACTTTAGAGTTCAAGGCGCTACTGTTGCTGGGGAGGGAACAATAACAGGAAGATGATGGTGTCAGTTGCGTGAGTTGTTTGATCACTGGATGTGTCAAGAGGATTGTATTTTCGCATAGACTGAACTCGGTTAGAGTTCAATGATTCCTTGAGGATAAAAATTAGAGTAGAGGTTCGTCAGTGCATGGCAAGGGTAATGTTTATTAGTCCCAGGCATAAGAACTCAAGGAAATGGCATGGTGCCATGAGAGGTGATTTGGAACATCAGATTGGTTAAGGTGTCAAGAGCATTCTCCCGGATTCTAGAACTTGGGCAATCGTTGAGATTTAGCTAGTAATGGAATGCTATTTTTGGTAATCACAGGTTATAGATAGCTCTTATTATATGAGGTTCGATGGGCTGGGAATCCATCAGACTTATGGAATGAAAGAGATTCGTCGAATCCAAGTGGGGGAGAATCGATCAGAACTTCTGGGAATTGGATCGGGTGTGAAACTGGGGTAAGTTTCGCATCCTGGTCAAGAATAGAGACGACTCGAGTGACCGTTTAGTTCGAGGTTTCGTAAGTGGGAGTTCAGAGAAACTCCTGGCAGCTGGTAGAAATTTTCTTGTTATGCATAGCATGTTGTGGATGGAGCCAGACCGAGAGTCATGTAGAGCCTCATTGCCTGTTCTTGATTGATGTGGGTTCGATTCAGGATATTTGGAATTGAGGTGGTTGGGTTGTGATGAAACCCGAGATAGTAATCATGGTTGGTTAGAAGTGTTGTGAGACTGTGATGAATCGTAGCATTCACCTGTTCGAGGTAGACTACCATTGGTAGTGGATATGAGCGTAAAGGGGGTAATGAGTTTGTGCCTTGGGCACGCCAGTCAGGATTGCATAGAGTATTTCTCCATTATGGGTTGAGGACCATTGGGGTCCGAGGTGGAGCTGGGCATGTGTAACCCTAAATGGGTGGGACTCGTAGGCAAGGGTGTCACACCCCAAAACCGAGAACGGCGGAATACGTTCTGGGGTGGAGGACGTCATGTACAATATCATAATAATGCATAATAGTAAAGACAAGCAACAACATCCATTGCATTAATATAATAATTGTAATACAAGCGTGTTCTGTACAGTTTGTAAGACACCAAAAGTATAATTAAAATAAAAGAGGAGTCTTGTATGTGCTCCATCTTCTCAAAAGCTTCATCTGTACCTGTCTACTAATGACCTGAGAATACAAGTTATTTTGAAAGCGAGTATCAGCATAAAGCTGGTGAGTTCATAAGTATTTAGTGTCATAGCTTGTATAAAAATGATTACAACCATGTAGTATAATATTTGATATCAATGTTTGAAAATAGTATGCTCCGTAGAAAATCCTATATTTTCCAATAAAAGTAGTCTTTTACCAAGACCCGGTTGGTTGCATGTTTGATTCTTTGAAAATGTAAAAGTTTTCCCAGTGAAACTATCAGTATGAAAATATAGTTTTAGACTTCATTCATATAAAGTAATTGGGAAAATAATGCTTTACCCTAGCAGTGTCACTGTCAGCTTAATGTAATGAAAATGCAGACTCTAGGTAGTATTAAATGTACAATACACCTCGGGGAATCCGTTTTGCCTTTAATTCTTAAAGTGTTAATTAAAGGTCTGAATGTGAACTCGTATGTAACCATGCTGATTGACGATCAAATAACTGATGACCCTCCGAGTCATATGTAGTGATGTGACATTTTGTCACCCCTTGGCCTTTCGGCTGGGACTGTAGCTAGCAGTCGGGATATGGGAGTGTCTGTCCCGTATAGATCTATACACACAATGCCCGCTCTCCCTCCAGGAGACTCTGGTTACACGGTGATACCACTGAGAAGTGTCCTATCAAGAAGTAGTATGTCACATTCTAATTATAGTATATTCTTTTGTATGTTGTATAATGTATTTTCTTGTATATTATATAGAGTGTTCCTCTTGTATAGTACATAGTATTCTCTTTGTATAGTATTTAGCATGTATTGACTCATAACTGTACTGACTCTGGTAGGTGTCATGGTAATAGTAGTAATGAGTAGTAATCCTTAACTATACCTATTATAGTTAAATAGTAATCTTGGTTGCATGCCTTTGTTACACAAAGGTACTGAACTGAAGTGAAGAATTTTATATCCAACACAAATATATATGATATATAACTAAGAATTAAATGACAGTCGGACAAATAACAGAATACCCTAAGTCCACAACCAAACAAGGAACAAGAAATAACGTGAGCTATCAGTCCTAAGTCCTTCAAGTCTTACTTATATAAATATATTAGTATAGATATGGTTTTGAAGATAAAACAAGTTTAAAAGAGTTTGAAAACAGTTTTAGCATTTAAAGAATTTGATAAAAGGTTTGAAACACTTGAAAACCCAAAGTTTGGTGGAAATCTGAAAGTAGTAACAAATCATGTAGTCTGTTCTAGTTATTAATCACATGTGATTGATATCATAACTATAACAGTTCAACTTGTATTCCCCCCCCCCCATAAAAGTATTCAAAATCGTTTAAAAGGTTGATTTAGGGGTATGAACTCACCTGTAGTGAGTGGAGTGGATGGAAGTGCCGGGTAGGATGCTAGGTGTCAAGTGAGGACTTGAACACACACGCGGATCCTATGTAACATGGAGTGATACATAAATGTATCTAATTAGTTATTTAATCACTAAATAAGCAAGTAAAGACACTCTAATGTATGAAAACACTTTGTTTCAAGTGCTAGGAGTGCTAAGGGTTGCATCTAAGGAGAGTATGGCCTCACATTGGAGTTTACCCCTCATTTGGTAGTCTTTATGTGTGTTTACGGTTTCTGGACCATTTCCCCCATGAATTTACGGCCGTAAACTCATGAAAATGGTGCATTTGTGTGTTTCAAGGTCCTATATCTCACAAGGAAAGGTTCCAAGTTCGAATCAAAGGCTTAGGAAGTGGTTAGGGCACAAAAGGACCCCTCATTGGAGTTTACGGTCCTTGGACCATCCTTGAGAGTTTACGGTCGTAAACACTTGGGTTTACAGTCGTAAACCCATGAGTTCACGGCCATAAACTCATGTATGCCTCAACCTTTTCGTGTTTTTGGTGTTTCTAGCTCATGCATGCAAGTTTCTAGCCCTTTATCCAAGCATTTGAAGGTGTTAGGGGCATCAAAACACCATTTGGGGGTGTTTACAGTTTTGGGAGATACCCAAACCGTAAACACATATGTTCTTGGGGATTTTGATGATTTTCCAAGGGATTAACAAGTATACTAAGTAAGTAACTATATAGGAAGGGTACACTTACTTATATGAAGCTTGTAAGAGTGATAAGAGCCCAAAAACACTAGTGTGTGTTCTTGGTGTTTTGAAGAACACTTGAAGATCTAAGTAAAAACCAAGAATCCATGGATGAAATGATGTATAAACACTAGATTAAGTGTTGTATGAACGAATCTAGGAAGGAAACACTTACATTTTGGCGGATTTGAAGAGATGAATTTATGATACTTGAGAGAAAAAGCTTGGTGTTCTTGAGATGGGAAGTGGAAAATGAGGAAAAGGTGTGTAAACTCATGCTATATGCATGAGTTCTTGGGAAAATGGTGTTTACGGCCCAAACACCCCTTGTTTGGCCGTAAACACCTAACTAAGGTGTTTATTATTTTGTTTGCTACACATCACTAATAACGACACTTCCTTTTATTTAATCGTTTGACGAAAAATAAAATAAAACACCCAAACAGACTTAAATCCGGCCAAAAATGTACTGAAATGTTTTTGAATATTATGTGAAGTTCTTACCTGTAGAGATTATACAAATGAAAATTTCGGGTTGTCACATTATTCCCCTGTTAGAGGGAATTTCGTCCCGAAATTAGAGTTCAGGCAATTAAGTTATTACGAAATAACTAAGTAAAAAGATGAGGATATTTAAGTCTCATTTGATCCTCGCGCTCCCATGTGAATTCCGGTCCTCGCTTGGCGTTCCAACGAACCTTCACGATTGGGATGCGACTTTGTTTCGTTCGTTTGACCTCGCGGTCCATGATCTCTACAGGTTCTTCCACGAAGTTGAGGCTCTCGTTGATCTCGATCTTGTCGAGTGGGATTACAAGAGTCTCGTCGGATAGGCACTTTTTCAAGTTTGAGACGTGGAAGGTAGGATGTACGTTACTGAGTTCGCGGGGTAGGTTGAGCTTGTAAGCTACGGGGCCGATTCTAGCGAGAATCTCGAAAGGCCCAATGTACCTTGAATTTAGCTTTCCACGCTTTCCGAAGCGTATCAAGCCCTTCCAGGGTGAGACTTTCAAAAGGACTCGGTCTCCCACATGGAACTCCAAAGGTTTCCTTCGTTTGTCTGCGTAGCTTTTCTGTCGGTCTCTAGAGGCCTTCAATCGCTCACGAATCTGAACGATCTTCTCTGTCGTTTCCCGAATGATCTCCGGACCCGTGAGAGTGCTGTCAGAAACTCGTCCTTTAGCTAACTGAGTGTCACCCACCTCAGCCCAGCACAGAGGGGATCTGCACTTCCGGCCGTAGAGGGCTTCAAATGGAGCAGCCTTGATGCTCGTGTGATAACTGTTGTTGTAGGAAAACTCGATAAGGGGTAAGTGAGTATCCCATGCCTTCCCAAAGTCGATCACACAGGCTCGCAACATATCTTCCAAGGTTTGGATAGTTCTCTCACTTTGTCCGTCGGTTTGTGGATGGTAGGCTGTACTCATGTCCAGCCTCGTTCCTAAGGAGCTTTGTAGTGACTGCCAGAACCTCGAAGTGAATCTACTATCTTTATCAGAGATAATATATACGGGAACACCATGCAGTCGTACGATCTCTCTAATGTAGGTTCTAGTAAGCTTCTCCATCTTGTCTGTTTCCTTGATCGGCAAGAGGTGTGCGGACTTGGTCAATCTGTCGACGATGACCCATATGGTATCAAGTCCACCCGTTGTCTTGGGTAACTTGGTTATGAAATCCATAAAGATCCAATCCCACTTCCATTCAGGTATCTCCGGTTGCTGGAGTAGACCTGACGGTTTCCGGTATTCGACCTTGACCTTGGCGCAAGTAAGGCATTTACTCACGAAGGTAGCAATCTCTGCTTTCATGTTGGGCCACCAGTATGACTTCTTGAGATCCAGATACATCTTATCTGAACCTGGGTGGACGAAGTATCGAGTATTGTGCGCTTCCTTCATGACCAAGTCTCTGAAGCCACCGTGCTTCGGTGTCCAGATCCGGTCCATGAGATATAAGGCTCCGTCACCTTTGGCTTCCAGGTTCTTATCCATTACTCACAGGGATTCTCCCGCTACATTTTCAAGTTTCAAAGCTTCGAGCTGAGCTTCCTTAATTTGTGCGGATAGATGCGAATGGATAGTCATTGTTAGTGACTTGACTCTTCGGCCAGAGTATTCTTTCCGACTTAGGACGTCTGCTACCACGTTGGCTTTACCCGGATGATAATGAATTTCGCATTCGTAGTCATTGAGTAGCTCGACCCACCGTCGTTGTCTCATGTTGAGCTCTTTCTTGTTGAAGATGTGTTGGAGGCTTTTGTGGTCGGTATAGATGGTGCTCTTCGTACCATACAGGTAGTGTCTCTAGATCTTTAGGGCAAACACCACTGCTCCTAATTCAAGATCGTGGGTGGTGTAGTTGACCTCATGTGTCTTCAGCTGTCTTGAGGCGTAGGCGATGACCTTACCTCGTTGCATCAGAACACAGCCGAGCCCTTGATTTGACCCATCGCAATACACCACGAAGTCTTCTGTTCCTTCGGGGAGGGACAATATCGGTGCGGTGCATAAGGCTCGCTTCAGCGTTTGGAATGCTTTCTCTTGCTTCTCTTCCCAGTCAAAGGCCACGCCTTTTTGGGTCAATGTCGTAAGAGGTTTCGCGATTCGAGATAAGTTTTGAATGAACCTGCGGTAGTAGCTAGCAAGGCCTAAAAATTGACGAATTTCCGTAGGCGTCTTTGGTGCTGACCAGTTCTCAATGGCTTTAATTTTGGAAGGGTCCACGTGGATTCCTTCTTCGCTCACCACATGCCCTAAGAATTCGACTCTTCGGATCCAAAATTCGCACTTAGAGAACTTCGCGTATAGCTTCTCCGATCGTAAGGTTTCCAGGACTTGTCGTAAATGATTGCTATGCTCTTCCTTACTTCGAGAGTAGATAAGTATGTCATCAATGAAGACGATGACGAACTGATCCAAGTAAGGACGACATACCCTATTCATTAAGTCCATGAATACTGCGGGCGCATTGGTCAGTCCGAACGGCATTACTACGAACTCGTAGTGTCCGTAACGAGTTCAGAAGGCTGTCTTCGGAACATCCTCCTCAAGCACTCGCAACTGGTAATACCCGGACCTCAGGTCAATCTTGGAAAAGTAACTCGCCCCTTGCAGTTGGTCAAATAAATCGTCTATGCGAGGAAGAGGATAACGATTTTTGACCGTCAGTTTGTTGAGTTCTCTATAATCGATGCACATACGGAACGATCCGTCCTTCTTCTTGACGAACAAGACCGGCGCTCCCCAGGGTGAGAAGCTTGGTCTTATAAAGCCCTTGCTGAGCAACTCGTTAAGTTGACCGGACAGTTCTTGCATCTCAGCAGGCGCTAGACGATAGGGCGATTTGGCTACGGGGGTAGCTCCTGGGGTTAAGTCTATTCGGAACTCAACTTTTCGTTGCGGAGGTAAACCTGGTAGCTCTTCTGGAAAGACGTCGGGGAAATCGCGTACTACGGGGAAGTCTTTTAGGTCTTTCGTTTTCTGGTTCGTGTCGACGACGTGTGCAAGGAACGCGCGATATTCCTTACGTAAGTACTTTTGGGCTTGAATACTTGAGATGATACGGAGACTCATACTGGGTTTGTCTCCGTAGATCAACAAGGTTTCGTTATTTGGTAGGTTCAGACGGATTGCTTTGTCGAAACACAGAATATCGGTACGCTGGAGACTCAACCAGTCCATGCCCACAATGACATCGAAGCTCTTGATTGCTACGGGTACGAGGTCGATTGGAAACAAATGGTTACCTAGCGTGAGGGTGCAACCTATGTAGATCTCGTTATAACTCTCTGTCTTTCCGTTAGCCATTTCTACGACGAAGGTTTCTTTTAGTGGTTTCGGTGATTGTTTAAGTAAGTGTTTAAAGTTTTGGTTTACGAAACTCCTCTCTGCCCCACTATCGAATAGGATACACGCATAAAAGTTATCAAGAAGGAACGTACCCATGACTACTGTGGGTTCTGCTACTGCTTCATTGTGGCCAATAGCGAGTAGTCTGCCTGTTCCTCCCGCATTCCCAACCTTTGGACAGTTTCTTTTGAAATGTCCTACCTCGCCACAGCCGTAGCAGGCCTGACTTACTCCCGAACTGGGGACCTAGGAAATGGGTTTGGGTGGTGTTCGGCAAAACCGGGTGGTATGGCCCTTCCGGTCACAGTTAATGCAGTGCATTTCCCGGCAGGGGCCGTTGTGATGGAAAGAGCACTTGGTGCACTTGGGTAGACTCCCTGCATATGTTTTGGCTGGTATAGGGGCAGCAGGAGTAGTGGCAGCATGGACAACCACCGTTTGTTGGTTCTTTGAAGAGAAGTGGGCTGATTTACCCTTCTTTTGGTCCCACCGCTTCCTTTTGTTGTCGGATGTCTTGGTCGGTGCAGTGGCGACCGTTGTGGTTGCTGACGGAGTGTAAGGAACTTCATGATCAATCAACCTTTGGGCCAATTCCTTGGCACTGTCAAAGGTCGTAGGGTGTGATGCTAGAACGTTCCCTCGATACGGGGGCACTAATCCCCAGATGTATCTTTTAATTTTCTTGCCTTCACTGGGGACCATGTTAGGACACAGAGTCACCAGGTCGCAGAATCTGGCTGTATAAGCCACTATTCGGTCCCCTTCATCTTGAGGCCCCACAGTTCCTCCTCCAGCTTCTGAATTTCGCCCCTCGGGCAGTACTCCCTCGTCAACAGGTCCTTTAGTGTATCCCATCCCATGGCGTTGGCTGTTACCAAAGAGAGTGATTTGACATGGTCATTCCACCACGTCAAGGCCCTCTCGGTGAAAGTGCAAGCTGCGAACTTTATCTTGCTCTCTTCGGGGCACGAGCACATCTCGAAGATGGCTTCAGTTCTTTCGATCCATTGGGACAGTACAATGATCCCTCCGATCCCATTGAAGAATGTTGGTTTGCAGTTCATGAAATCCTTATAGGTAAACCCCTGTGTACGTGGGTGGATTTCACCATGTCTAGAGTTGGTGCCCATTCCGGCTCCACTTGCATCGCCAAAATTTATTTGGGCCATTGCTGCGGTCACAGCTGCGGTTACAGCTGCCTGAAACATCACCGCATCAAACTGTTGCGGAGGAGGTGGAGTTTGACTTGCAGGCGTGTTTCTGGTCGGACGCTTGCGAGGCGGCATCTTTTACTGCAAGTTTATAGAAACGATGATAACCGTAAGAATCAACTGTAAGTACAATGAGAGTGTTTCATGGACTAAATCGCCATAGTCCACTGTTAGGTAGAAATATACTTATAGATTCGAGAAACACAAGAGTACAAACTTTCCCATAGATTAGATAACTGCCAATATTACTGGTATTACTGATGTAAAATGAGTTCAGAAAAGTTAACCTAACAGTAGGTCTTACATCACACCCTAAGGAAAATGTTGCCAGCTTAGAAGTCTAGTTAGAGTGCTTTCAAGTTTAGGAATGTTTACAGACAAGTGCTCTACCGAGCATAGAAAAGAAAAGGCTATTCCTGAATTAAAAGAGAAGGATGAGTTGACATCTTCTACTGGCGACGGGTATCCCTTGGGCGAACCCTAAGGTCAGCCAGTTGGCGTACAACTTCCTGAAGATGTCGCTCATGCGCCCTCTGACGCACTCGGAGTTCCATGACTTCAGCTCGGGATGCAGGTAGCTGTTGCTGCAGAGTCTCATTGGTCCTCCTAGTCCTATCCATAGCTTCTTCGAGTTGGCGGATACGGACAGTGTTAAGGTTAGAGTTGGCGTCAATTTCCACAACTCTGCCGATGGCTGCATGACTTTGTTCGATGTTCCTAGCAATCCTATGGACCATGATGGGCAAGACTCGGTCAGCTGAACCTCCCTCGCTTATGTTGTAAAAGCTTCGATCTCCGTTGAAAGGTAAAGGTTGACCTTGTTCATCACTCCATCGATTTAAGGTTGTTGCCCACATGGCGGTGGGACCTTGAAATGCCGGACGGGGGTTGGGGTTTGGAGCTACTGGGGGTAGGTTGTTGACTTCTGGTTCGGAGTCGGAGCCATCTGAAAAGCCTTCTGCGAGGTGATCATCCAAAGGGATTGGGTGATCATCTTCCGGCTCATCATCAAGCCATCCTCCAATGCCTTGGTTTGGATAGTACGGATCGCCAGGGGGATGAAAGCCAGCCGTGCTATCTACGCGAGAATGGGGAAAGAGTAGTTAATAGACGTACTAATCTAAGATACTTATAAGATGATCGTTATTAGTTGATTCAATACTTGCATAGTGCATACCAATTACATGCAACTGAAACAGGATAGACCTTCGAATAAGTGACCCTAACTCTAAATCCACAACCAAACAAGGAACAGGAAGTAAAGCAAAGATCGCAGATTCTAAGTCTATAGCGCCTTAGTCACATGTAACCGCAGAGTATCCACTTATCAACTATTGTCCTACTAGTAACGAACTTTTTAGTTCTCACATATGTAATTCATAGTAATGCAGAATACTCCTATAATATTCTTGTTATAATGTTCTTGTAGTAGTGTGGGTAAGTTTTTAGACTTGTTGCAACACCACCACCATTCTTAGGCACATGCTAGTCACTCCTCGGCAAATGTAGTTGATCAGGCTACATCCCCCCAAATTTGACTATATGTCTCTAAGCCTAATCATGCTGTCCAACAATCTTAATACTTTTGTTCTGTTCTAGTATGATACTGACACTGGTATGAATAAATGTATATATATACTTAGTTAAATATTTTATTATTTAAAAGTATATATTCTTGGTCAGAGTGTTTTAATCCCGTTGTGTTTATAGTTCGTATATCTTTTATGGGTTGATATACTTGATTCACTATAAACAATGCTCTGATACCAATCTGTCACACCCCAAAACCGAGAAAGGCGGAATACGTTCTGTGGTGGAGGACGTCATGTACAGTATCATAATAATGCATAATAGTAAAGACAAGCAACAACATCCATTGCATTAATATAATAATTGTAATACAAGCGTGTTCTGTACAGTTTGTAAGACACCAAAAGTATAATCAAAATAAAAGATGAGTCTTGTATGTGCTCCATCTTCTGAAAAGCTTCATCTGTACTTGTCTACTGATGACCTGAAAATACAAGTTATTTTGAAAGCGAGTATCAGCATAAAGCTGGTGAGTTCATAAGTATCTAGTGTCATTGCTTGTATAAAAATGATTACAACGATCTAGTATAATAGTTGATATCAATGTTTGAAAATAGTATGCTCCCTAGAAAATCCTATATTTTCCAATAAAAGTAGTCTTCTACCAAGACCCGGTTGGTTGCATGTTTGATTCTTTGAAAATGTAAAAGTTTTCCCTGTGAAACTATCAGTATGAAAATATAGTTTTAGACTTCATTCATATAAAGTAATTGGGAAAATAATGCTTTACCCCAGCAGTGTCACTGCCGGCTTAATGTAATGAAAATGCAGACTCTAGGTAGTATTAAATGTACAATACACCTCGGGGAATCCGGTTTGTCTTTAATTCTTAAAGTGTTAATTAAAGGTCTGAATGTGAACTCGTATGTAACCATGCTGATTGACGATCGAATAAATGATGACCCTCCGAGTCATATGTAGTGATGTGACATTTTGTCACCTCTTGGCCATTCGGCTGGGACTTTAGCTAGCAGTCGTGATGTGGGAGTGTCTGTCCCGTATAGATCTATACACACAATGCCCGCTCTCCCTCCAGGAGACTCTGGTTACACGGTGATACCACTGTGAAGTGTCGTATCAAGAAGTAGTATGTCACATTCTAATTATAGTATATTCTTTTGTATGTTGTATAATGTATTTTCTTGTATATTGTATAGAGTGTTCCTCTTGTATAGTACATAGTATTCTCTTTGTATAGTATTTAGCATGTATTGACTCATAACTGTACTGACTCTGGTAGGTGTCATGGTAATAGTAGTAATGAGTAGTAATCCTTAACTATACCTATTATAGTTAAATAGTAATCTTGGTTGCATGCCTTTGTTACACAAAGGTACTGAACTGAAGTGAAGAATTTTATATCCAACACAAATATATATGATATATAACTAAGAATTAAATGACAGTCGGACAAATAACAGAATACCCTAAGTCCACAACCAAACAAGGAACAGGAAATAACGTGAGCTATCAGTCCTAAGTCCTTCAAGTCTTACTTATATAAATATATTAGTATAGATATGGTTTTGAAGATAAAACAAGTTTAAAAGAGTTTGAAAACAGTTTTAGCATTTAAAGAATTTGATAAAAGGTTTGAAACACTTGAAAACCCAAAGTTTGGTGGAAATCTGAAAGTAGTAACAAATCATGTAGTCTGTTCTAGTTATTAATCACATGTGATTGATATCATAACTATAACAGTTCAACTTGTATTCCCCCCCCCCATAAAAGTATTCAAAATCGTTTAAAAGGTTGATTTAGGGGTATGAACTCACCTGTAGTGAGTGGAGTGGATGGAAGTGCCGGGTAGGATGCTAGGTGTCAAGTGAGGACTTGAACACACACGCGGATCCTATGTAACATGGAGTGATACATAAATGTATCTAATTAGTTATTTAATCACTAAATAAGCAAGTAAAGACACTCTAATGTATGAAAACACTTTGTTTCAAGTGCTAGGAGTGCTAAGGGTTGCATCTAAGGAGAGTATGGCCTCACATTGGAGTTTACCCCTCATTTGGTAGTCTTTATGTGTGTTTACGGTTTCTGGACCATTTCCCCCATGAATTTACGGCCGTAAACTCATGAAAATGGTGCATTTGTGTGTTTCAAGGTCCTATATCTCACAAGGAAAGGTTCCAAGTTCGAATCAAAGGCTTAGGAAGTGGTTAGGGCACAAAAGGACCCCTCATTGGAGTTTACGGTCCTTGGACCATCCTTGAGAGTTTACGGTCGTAAACACTTGGGTTTACGGTCGTAAACCCATGAGTTCACGGCCATAAACTCATGTATGCCTCAACCTTTTCGTGTTTTGGTGTTTCTAGCTCATGCATGCAAGTTTCTAGCCCTTTATCCAAGCATTTGAAGGTGTTAGGGGCATCAAAACACCATTTGGGGGTGTTTACAGTTTTGGGAGATACCCAAACCGTAAACACATATGTTCTTGGGGATTTTGATGATTTTCCAAGGGATTAACAAGTATACTAAGTAAGTAACTATATAGGAAGGGTACACTTACTTATATGAAGCTTGTAAGAGTGATTAGAGCCCAAAAACACTAGTGTGTGTTCTTGGTGTTCTTGGTGTTTTGAAGAACACTTGAAGATCTAAGTAAAAACCAAGAATCCATGGATGAAATGATGTATAAACACTAGATTAAGTGTTGTATGAACGAATCTAGGAAGGAAACACTTACATTTTGGCGGATTTGAAGAGATGAATTTATGATACTTGAGAGAAAAAGCTTGGTGTTCTTGAGATGGGAAGTGGAAAATGAGGAAAAGGTGTGTAAACTCATGCTATATGCATGAGTTCTTGGGAAAATGGTGTTTACGGCCCAAACACCCCTTGTTTGGCCGTAAACACCTAACTAAGGTGTTTATTGTTTTGTTTGCTTCACATCACTAATAACGACACTTCCTTTTATTTAATCGTTTGACGAAAAATAAAATAAAACACCCAAACGGACTTAAATCCGGCCAAAAATGTACTGAAATGTTTTTGAATATTATGTGAAGTTTTTAACTGTAGAGATTATACAAATGAAAATTTCAGGTTGTCACAAAGGGCACTCCGTGGTATAGTTTTGGTGGGACCCGTGGGCAAGGCCTATTTGTTTATAGTAACGCAGGTGGGATCTGGTAGAGACCGTGGGTCAAGGTATTGGATTCAGGATTTCAGGATTCAGTGAGTGGTCAGTGTGTGTGACGCAGAAGGGTGTATCGGCTAGACAGCTTTGTTATTTGGACTCTTGGGAACCTGGTGGTTGGACCAGGTGCGAGACTGGTAGTCTCAGCGTTGGTTTGGGAACCTTTGTACCTCGATCTAGCAAGGGTTGTTGTTACTAGAAGGTCTTGGGTAAAATGCAAGTGCAGATCTATGGATCTTGGTTTACGAGTTGAGTATTGGGTTAGATTCTTGGGTAAGATCACAAGTCGGGAACGAGAGTGTTTTGTGCAGGATTTTCTTTTCCGTGGGTTGAGGATAGGGATATCTATGTGCCGAGAGCATCGATAGAAGAGTTCCAGGGTGATGAATGGATTCAGTTCTGATGACTAAGCAAGCTCTTGTGTTGTGATTTGGAACGGTTCCATTTGTAAAGGACATCAAGATAAGCCAAGAAAATATTAGTGATTTGGAACTTATGTGTAGGGTAGCTCGTATTCATAGGATATGTTAGGTCACTTGTAGTTGGGTTTGGATAATCCCAGAGTAGATGACTTGATTAGGTTGCGCAACTCTCGTTTGAGTCTAACCGTTGCAGGGACGAGTTTCCTATTCGAAGGATTATCTGAGCCTTCTGCCAAGAATAAGTGTACTGCAGGGAAATTTGGTCTGTGATTCTGCTTTCTAGTAAGAACCTCAAGTTATCAGAAGTTGAGTAACCTGTTAGGAGACAAGTGGGTTGGATTCAACAATGGTTCAGTATGGGCTGGCTGTCAGGGAGTCAGAAAATCTCGAGGCTTCAGATTCTAGGTTGAGTAATGCGATCATGTTTCAAGAATTCGTTCACTTTCGGGTTTTTAAACCCTGTGAGGGTTGGTTTTTGGTTGCTTTGGGAAGGTTGTAATATGCTTAAGGTTGTAGCCTTGCTGCTCAGGTTGTTGACTTGCTGGGATTTGTAAGGAATGATTTTGAGGGCGAAATCTAATTTAAGTGGGGGAGAACTGTAACATTCTATTTTGGGATTTAAATAAATAAGATTAAATAAAATAAATAAATAAATGAACCCTGGGATGAGAAGTATATTTCATATTATTTTATTGAAGCCCTAAATCCATAATAGCTTATTAGTGTCAGCCTTGGGAGTAAAATGTTATAAATTCGGGAATTTATGGTTTAAATGGTATCATATGGACATGTGTTGAATATATTTTGGGAAGCAAGGGATAAATGGTAAATTCAAGATTCAATTTGTAAAGATTTCTGAGGGCAGGGGTTGTTAGGTAAGTTTTGGACTTAAGTTGAAAAAGGTTTGTGAAGGAGGGGCCGAACATGGAAAATGGAACACAAGTTTGGATGAAGGGATGGGATTAAACCCGACGTTTCTTCCATCTCTTTGCTGGGACAACCCTAAAACTCATCTTAATCATCCACCACTATGGGAGTTATCTCAGTCGCTTCCATGTTGCTGTGCTGTCCGCCGCTCGCTACCGTGCTGTTGAAGCACCGCCACCACCACCCGCTGCCAGCAACGCCGCGAAGAACTGGGAGATGCGTCGAAGACCGAAGGAGGCGTTGTGTTCTTCGTGTGAAGGTCAGGAGCCACCGGAAACACACGGCAAGTCCACCCACAACCCATCTTTTCTCTCTCTCTCTCTCTCTCTCTCCCTCTCTCGTTATTTTCAATGGCTGTGACGTCGGAATTGTCACTGCTGTCGTCGGTGGCCGTGGGGCCGTTGTTGCGTTTTTCCAGCGACGCCTGCCACCTAGGCGGTGGCTGTATGTTTGTATTTTCGAGTGTTCATGTCGACTGCTGCATTTATGAGGCTTGTACATGTGTTATTTGGCCGGAAACCCACCGTCACCACCATGAGGTGGTGGCTGCCACCGCTTGCTGCATTTATGAGGCTTGTCATTTGGAGTGTGGTAGTACGTTTCCTTTATGTTGGGTTGTTGATTGGGTGATTTGGCCGGAGAAAAGTTAAGGAAAACCATCACCACCGTGAGGTGGTGGCGCCCGAGGTGGCAGTGGTTGGTGCTCGACATAGTAAAACCGTAATCGGCCCAATAGCTTAATCTGGACTTAGTTGGAATGTGATTGGGTTGGAAACCCTAATTTTGGTAACGTTAGTTTGGGATTTACCTGGACCCGCGGTTGGACTGTTAGATTGAAATTGTGAATTATGTCCGACTTCATTGTATGAATGGCCTAGTGGAGTGATGGACTTAATGGGTTAAGTCCTTAATGGGTTAAGTAAGTGTTAGGTCTAAATTTATGGTTTATACTTTGCTTTTCTAGGCTTTTATAGTTTTCGGTCTAGGGCCGAAAACAATCTTGGGTTTAGTTGTAGTTTGGACCGAAATCACGTGTGATTTCGGTCTAGCTATTGGGTTTTGGGATTGGGTTTTGTCCATATGTATAAATAGTGTGTTATTAGGTGTGTTTAGGGGTTAGACAGTAGTGACAAAAGGGGGAGAAAAAGTTCAAGGGGCTGCCATTGTCATATCAACAAGTTCTAGAGAGAGAAACGAGGAGAGAACGTGTGTATGTGTGTGTGTGAATCTTATGTACCGGATCTGTTGGATAATGTGTCTAAGTCCATAACTATTTCTGGTATGTACTTGACCCGATTGGCATGGTCCATTTGGGTTGCATGGCATCATGATAATTGGATAGACAAAATGAGAAGAAGGACACTTATGATTTGTTAATATATTATAAGTTATAATATATTATTATGAACTCGTATTATTTAATTAGTATTGATCAAGAATTAATTTGGAATTAATTTTGTGATCAAAAAGAGACTAATTAAATATATGGGGTTGATTGTGTAAATCATCCATTCATATATAGTACGCTAATGATCCATGGTTTATTGGATTGGGCTAAAACCCATAGGGCGCTCCATGGGTGGTCCATGGAGGTTAAAACCCATGGATCATGTAGGAAATGAAAAGCCATGTCAATTAGGTTTACATGGTGTAACCCTACTTGTGACACACTATATAAAGACCCTATAGGCTAGCAAAATCGGCACTTAAAAAAGAACAAGGAGGGCTAGCCGATTTCGAGTGATAGTGTACTTCGCTCAAAGTTATTCAAAAGTTGTGGTGTTGTGTGAAACATTTGAGGCATCACATTTGGGGTGCTAGGCTCACAAAGTTCTTAGGTAATCCAAGCAACAAGAAAGGTATGTTCTTCTACTAGCTTTTATGTTTTAAGTTCCCCATGCCATGCTAGTTAGGTTAAGAACCTTGGAAAAATAAAATTTGCATGTATCTTAGTAAAACATAGATCCAAGGTTTCTAGGGTTGCATGTACACCTTAGGAGTGTTAGAATGCTGAAAACCCCTTAGAGGTATCACAGCCTAGGCTTGTTTACTTGATACTTGATGCAAATTGTTGAAGAAAATCGAAAAATCTACATTCTGTTGAGTGAACTCGCCGAGTCCATGGGGGGACTCGACGAGTCCAAGTGTAAAAGCATCCTACTCGTCGAGTAGGTTCTTGCACTCGACGAGTAGAAGGCCCTGTGTGCAGTTTTTCGAGTTTTGCTGCTGGAAATGGATTAGAATCATTACCCTAAACTGTTTTGGACTTGTAAAACCTGTTTTTGGTGTGGTAATGATTATTTTAATCCATTTTTAATGGTTATTATCAAAATTTCAAGTTTTATATGTGTTTATATGATTCTTGAAATTGTTGATATGAATGTTCATACATTTATGAGTTTAGTAGATCATAGGAATTATTTGCGAATTGTTTCTTACTTTAATTCTTGATCTAAATGTTTTTAATGGAGTCCATAATTTGTCCTCAAGTTATGGATTACCAAAAGTTTTTTCTTTTAAAGTCCATTAAAGAACACATAGGTTACAAAAAATGAAGAGTCTTCATTTTAATAAAAAATTAACTCATAAGTTATGAAGTTGAAAAGTTTTGAATAGTTACAAAACTTGCCCTCAAGTTTTGGAACATGTAAAGTCACTTTAGAAAACTTTAGTTCCAACCCCTAGAATTTTAAAAGTTAAAATTCAACCCTTATACTTTATAGTATTATAAGTTAATAATATATATATATATATATATATATATATATATATATATATATATATATATATATATATATAAGATCAAGTCGTTTTACAGTTAGTAGGCCTCATTCACGAAGCCGATCTATAAGGGGGGTATAAGGTTGTTGCCTATAAAATGGCAGCTTAATGGGTGTGCACTCTCACCCACCGCTTCCTTGACTAGTGGAGGGTTGTTAGCCGAACGGGTAAGACAATGACTTTAAATTATCATTAAAAGTATAATGATTATTATAAAGTAACTAAATTTTTTTTAAATTCCCAATCTTAGTTACTTTAGGAAAATGTGAGTTTGGTGCTAACCCATGAAATTACACTTTGCACCTTGCTTAAGTCGTTAGTGGAGCGTGTGTGGTTAACCGACACACTAACTTGGATTTAACAAGGTTGGAAAAGGGTGGCTTAAGGTTTATTATAGATCGGTGGAGCACGTGTGGTTAACGGGCACATTGATTAGGTGATAAACATTAAGAGTACCAAGTAAATTTGCATGGTTATTCACACCTTGTTTTGTGATCCTCGGCATCCCAGTCACAAAACTTGAAGGGCACAATCGAGATTGAAACATGCCATTGAAAAGTTCAAATGAATCTCACAAGAATCTAGGAGTTTCAAAAACCAATTAAAACCTAATAATTCATTTCGTTTTCATGGTGGAAATTGGTGAATCGTCATTCACCTACCTTCAAATATTTTATAGCTTGGATTACGGCATCCCTCTTCTAAGTTATAAAATATTGTGTTGGGTCCTAGCCTTAATATTACATTCGGGTGTCTTATTAAGGACTATCCTTATATCTAATCTAAACTTGTCTTTCTTCCTTTTCAGATGTCTTCCAACAATGCTGCTTCTGGCTCAAACCTTACCGACTCCTTCTCTCTCATGAACCCTTGTGGGAGGGTCATCTTTGATGGGACTAATTTCAATGATTGGATTAGGAACATAAGGATGGTCACTCGCTATGAGGACAAGGAATATGTCCTCGAAAAGGAGCTGAAGGAACTTGATGAGTCTTCTGCTACTCCCGAGGAGATCGCTGACTTCAGGACTCATGAGAGAGATGCCACTAAAGTGGCATGTATCATGCTGGCCACGATGACAACCAATCTCCAAAAGTCCTATGAGGACTTTTATCCTTTTGAGATGCACCAGGATCTGATGGAAAGATACCATCAGAGTGCTCGTCAAAAGCGATATGAAATAATCTCCTCCATGATAACAACCTGAATGAAAGATGGTGAACCCATCACAGGCCACATGCAGAAAATGCAAAGGTTTGTGGACCGTCTGATGAAGTTGAATGTGAACTTCCCCGAGGAGTTGGCAATTGACATCATATTGCACTCTTTTCCTTCTTGTTATGATCAATTCCGAATGACCTATCATATGAACAAGGAGGAGGTCACACTTAGCAAACTTCAAGGACTTCTGAAGACCGCCGAAAGTGGTCTTAAAGGTAAATCGGTTGTTACTACTTCTACTCCTACCACCGCCCCTGTTCTGGCTATCGGGCAAGGTAAAGGGAAGAAGAGGAAGAGCCCTTCGAAGGGTACCAAGGGAAAGTCTCTTGATGGATCCTCTTCAAGTAGAACCAAAAGTGGTTCTGTCACTCCTTCTGCCAACCCTAAAGAGGCTGAATGCTTCTATTGCCATGAAAAGGCGCACTGGAAGCGAAACTGCCCAAAGTACTTGCAAGATGTTCAGGATGGGAAAGTGAAACCCAACCATGCAGGTATTTACATTATATTGTCTAATAACTCACCATATTTTAATTCTTGGGTCCTTGATATAGGTTGTGGTATTCACATATGTTTTGATTTGCAGGGACTAAGAAGAAGTGAGAATGTGGAGCATGGGAAGATAAACTTGATCATGGGGAATAGGAAAGTTACACCTGTCACCAAGATTAGAGTTTATTCTTTGTTGCTAAGTAGTGGGTTAGTGTTAGATTTGAATAAATGTTGTTACTCGTCTGAAATGGCGAGAAATATTATTTCCTTTCACGGTTTGTATAAACAAGGATTTACTTTTTCATTTGATAATGAATGTTGTGGTATTAATGCTTTTTATAATAATGTTCTTTATTTTAAAGCATTACCTTGTGATAGTGTATATGAAACTGTGTCGGTTGTAGATAACCTAGGAAATAATGTGTTGTGTATTGATTCTTCCACTAGCTTAGATAAAGCATCATTATGGAATTGTCGTCTTGGACATGTTAGCAAGAAACGCGTAGGCCAACTCCAAAAGGATGGAGTCTTGGAGTCATTTGACCTAAAGTCAGATGATAGTTGTGAATCTTGTTTACTTGGAAAAATGACAAAGTCACCCTTCACTGGTACTTGTGCTAGGGGTGAAGGTTTGTTGGATCTTGTACACACAGATGTGTGTGGAACCTTCAAAACTGCCACAAGGGATGCTAACCGCTTCTACGTGACTTTTACTGATGATTACAGTAGATATGGTTATGTCTACTTAATCAAGCATAAGTCAGAAACCTTTGAAAAGTTCAAAGAGTTTAAACAGGAAGTAGAGAATCAGCTGGGCAGGAACATTAAGATGCTTCGATCCGATCGAGGTGGTGAGTATCTTAGTACATAGTTCCTTGACTATCTTAAGGAATGTGGGATTGTCTCACAACTAACACCTCCCAGAACACCACAGCTTAATGCTGTGGCTGAGAGGCATAATCGAATCTTGTTGGACATGGTTCGTTCCATGATGAGTCGAGCTTCGCTACCAATCTCATTCTGGGGGTATGCCTTAGAGACTGCCGCCCATATCCTTAATCTAGTCCCTACCAAAAAGGTTGCCAAAACACCTCACGAGATGTGGACTGGGAAAGTTCCCAATTTGGACCACATCAAGATTTGGGGTTGCGAGGCTTTCGTGAGGCACGAGACTCACGATAAGCTCGAACCTCGGAGTGAGCGGTGTATTTTCATCCGCTACCCACAAAAATCTTTTGGTTACCTCTTCTATAGACCCAATGATAATGTGGTCTTTGTGGCAAGGAGTGGAGTCTTTCGCGAGAGAGAGTTCATAAGCCGAGGAGACAGTGGGAGGCAAATTGACCTTGAAGAAATTCAAGAGTTAAGTGGTGAAGGAACCTCAAACCCTAGCGATCAACCAGAGGAGGAAACTCCTGTTGATCCAACTGGCGAGTCTGTACCTCTGAGGCGTTCCACGAGAGTTAGGAATGCACCTGAGCATTACTATGGTTTCCATATTACTGCAGACGGTGATACACTTATCATTGATAGTACATTGGTAAGTTTGGATGAACCTAACAGCTACACGGAAGCCGTGGCAGGCCCTGAGTCTGCTAAATGGAAAGAGGCTATGGACAGCGAGATACAGTCCATGTATGACAATCAAGTTTGGAACTTGGTTGACAATATACCAGGTCGTAAGACAGTCGGGTGCAAATGGATCTTCAAGAAGGAGACCGACATGGATGGGAATGTACACACTTATAAGGCGCGACTAGTTGTAAAGGGCTTTTCTCAAACTCCCGGAGTTGACTATGATGAGACCTTTTCACCAGTAGCAAAGATTAAGTCTATTAGGGTTATGCTAGCCATTGCTGCATTTCATGACTCTGAAATATGGCAAATGGATGTCAAAACTGCTTTCCTTAATGGAAAGTTGGCTGACGATGTTTACATGAGTCAGCCAGAGGGTTTTGTCAGTACAAAGTATCCTAATAGAATGTGTAACCTTGAGAAATCCATCTATGGATTGAAGCAAGCACCTCACAGATGGAATCTTTGTTTCGATGAGAAAGTCAAAGAGTTTGGCTTTTCGAAGAGCGAAGATAAGTCCTGTGTATATGTCAAGGCTAGTGGGAGTATAGTTAGTTTTTTGGTACTGTATGTGGATGACATACTACTCATAGCAAATGACGTCCCAACCCTGCAGGAAGTTAAGTCCTGGATTGGGAAGTGTTTCGCTATGAAGGACCTTGGAGAAGCTGCCTATATCCTAGGGATAAGGATTTTGAGAGACAGGAGTAAGAGACTAATTGGACTTTGTCAAACTACCTACTTGGATAAGGTGCTGAATAGATTCAGCATGCAGGATTCCAAGAAAGGAGAGTGACCGATCCAGAGTAACGCCAGACTGAGTAAGACTCAGAGCCTGAGTATAGAGGCTAAGATGAGTCGAGTACCGTATGATTCCACTGTAGGCTCGATCGAGTATGCTATGACTTGTACTTGTCCTGATGTGGCCTTTGCTTTGAGAATGGTCAACAGATATCAGGGGAACCCTGGCAAGGCTCACTGGACTGCGGTAAAGAACATTCTCAAGTACCTGCGGAGGACTAAGGGCTGGGTCCTTACCCTCGGTGGGTGTGATGACTTGAGAGTAGTATGGTATAGTGATGCTAGCTTCCAGACTGATAGGGATAATTTCCGCTCTCAGCCAGGCTGGGTCTTTTTCTTAGACGGAGGAGCAATTACTTTGAAAAGTTCCAAGCAGGAGATAGTGGTTGATTCAACTTGCGAATCAGAGTACATAGTAGCATGCGAGGCAGCGAAGGAGGCGATATGGCTGAAGAACTTCATTGGAGACCTTGGAGTAGTACCAGCTATAAAGGAGCCTATGGAGATTTTCCTGTGATAGTGAAAGTGCAGTTGCCTTAGCTAAGGAACCAAGGGATCACGGGATATCCAGACACATCGATATAAAATGCCATTTCTTTAGACATCGAATAGAAGAAGGACTACTCGTGGCAAAGAGGGTATCATCGGATGAGAACCCAGCAGATCCCCTCACGCAGGGACCACGTAGGGTTAAGCATGGCGCATTGGGCTAAAGGATGATATTAGTTTTAGAAATTAGATATCTTTTGAAATTTGTAAAGTGTAATTGACATTTGATGATAAATAAAAGTTGTTGTTTATTTATATGTAAAGTGTTACTATCTTCTGTCAATCGTTTACTATCATTTCAACTTTTGCATGTTTTGACTTCCAGAATAATTATGTTATGATATATCGTATTATTCAAACCATCCACAGTCAATCATACTTTGGAAGTAGGTAATGAGGCAAGACTGTCATGAAGGGTCTGTAGTTTGTCTGGGAAAAAGGGATTGCAGTGTTCATGAGTACTCCTGGAATGGGGATTCGAGTATTGGATTCAACCCACGCTCACTTGTATCACTTCATAGAATTTATCTCGAGTGATCGTGAGATGGTAATATCATATAAGTCTTCAAACCTAGAGATATGAGTTGTTGACTATGAGTTGGTTATACATTGATTGTACGAAACCGCATTGGTAACTCGATGTCATAAAAATTGCCTTTGTGTATAATTCAACAAGTAGTAGAACAAGCATATGAGTCGAAGTTTATCTGTTCATTTTAGTCCTTGGAGGATTAAAAGCGATATATGGGCCCCTCGATGATTTTGTTTTGACCTATGTACCGGGCCCGGTCAGAATTAAATTGATGTGTTCGATTAAGTTCTATGTCAAACAAATCGGAAATCAGGAAACAAACCGCTGGACAATAAGTACGACATTATTCCATGTATTTGTTCGGCTGATATCTTGAGAGCAGAGGATTATATGATCACTTATCTTAAATGGCAGGTCATCTTAGTTCCGCGAGACTTTGAAAGAGCTACGATTGCTGATCGGTTCCTGAAGACATACTTGCAGTTATAGTTATTAGACTTATCCAAGTGGGAGACTGTTGGATAAGGTGTCTAAATCCATAGCTATTTATAGTATGTACTTGACCCGATTGGCATGGTCCATTTGGGTTGCATGGCATCATGATAACTGGATAGACAAAATGAGAAGAAGGACACTTATGATTTGTTAATATATTATAAGTTATAATATATTAATATGAAATCATATTATTTAATTAGTATTGATCAAGAATTAATTTGGAATTAATTTTGTGATCAAAAAGAGACTAATTAAATATATAGGGTTGATTGTGTAAATCATCCATTGTTATATAGTGGACTAATGATCCATGGTTTATTGGATTGGGCTAAAACCCATAGGGCGTTCCATGGATGGTCCAAGATTTCTAGGGTTGCATGTACACCTTAGGAGTGTTAGAATGCTCAAAACCCATCAGGATCATCATTGAATATTATTGTGTGCATTGAAGATTCATCTTGTTCTTTCTGTTCTTCTTCTCTATTACATCTTGCATCATCCACTTGATTGGGATTCCGCACCATCAAGTGGATCGGATTGATACATCAAAGCGATTTAGGGACTTACAGTAAGAACACTTAACCCTAATCGTCATTTTATGCGAAAACCCTAATTATAATTGGGGTTCAATTTGGGCCTTTCTTTTGGGCTTCGATGTTTGGATCCTAGGTGGACCATCTAAGAACAATATTATGGACTAGATTATCTGGATGGGCTTTAGGGTAAGGCCCATGTAAGGGGTTTAAGCCCAATTTCGAAAATTGGGCCATAATTGGCCATTGGTTGATTATTTGACTTTTCGGCCTTCAGAGTATGAGTTGGGCCTGGGTCTTGGACCAAACTAGGATAGGGGTAAAATGGTCCCTTTTACCCCAAGTGTGGATTTATGGTTATGCATTGAAACGCAAATGGTTAATTGGGTTTTATTCTGATGATTGACAGTCCGGGGATCTGTTACCCAACAGCCAGGGATTTATTCGTGGGACTTCAGCAGTGCGAGGTGAGTTTCCTTCTGGTTTGAACGGGTCGAAGGCACCAATGTCGGCCCGTATAGTTTGTATGTTCTTTATAGGAACACAGAGTGTGGGCGGGTCCCACATCTGATTATTACCTGAGTATAGATATCAGTCAGATTGTTGGATTGCTATACTTGTTGTCTGTGTGATACCTGTATGTGTTGTTAGGGATGTGAGTGTGGGTGAGGCTCGTACCTCCTCATTAGCTGGGTGTGGGCGGGGCCCGTATCTCATAAAGTGTGGGCGAGGCCCGGTATGTGTTCTGATTAGTAGCTGAGTGTGGGCAGGGCCCGTATCTTAGCCTTGTTTATGATTAGTAGCTAAGTGTGGGCAGGGCCCGTATCTTTGTATTATCTAAGTATGAATATGATTTGGTAGATTATGGTTATACTTATTGTCTCTGTGATACTTCTATGTATGTTTAGTTAGCGGACTGTGGGCAAGGACCCATATCTCCCGAATAGAGGAGCGTGGGCGAGGCCCATACCTCCATGCCAGCTGAGTGTGGGCGAGGCTCATATCTCCTAGTTAGCAGAGTGTGCGCGGGGCCTGTATCTCTAAGATTGCTGAGTGTGGGCGAGGCCCGTATCTCATAGTTATTCGAGTGTGGGCGGGGGCCCGTATCTCCTTGAGTGTGGGCAAGGTCCGTATCTCCTAGCTGCATGTTATATGATATGTGTATAGTATGTGGTAGTTTGGGGAGACTCACCAAGCTTCGTGCTTATAATTTTCAGTTTTGGTTTCAGGTACTTCCGGTAGCAAAGGGAAGAGCTCGGGATGACTGTAGTACACACACCATTTGTTTAGTCTGGGATGTTTATACTCTGATATGTTTGATAGATATTTTTGATTTTTTTAGATACACGACTTATGATTTTTATATGATGTTTGACAACTATGAATTTCATAATGATTTAAACATGAAATTTTTGGACTATATTTTTGGGACGTTTCATCAACATATCTTCCAATGTTTGAATAGTTCTTTCACTCAGCCCGTTGTTTGTGAGTGGTAGGCTATACTCATGTCAAGCCTAGTCCCCAAGGATTTTTGTAGCGTTTTCCAAAACGGTGAGGTAAACCTACTATCTCTGTTGGAGATAATGGATATCGTCACACCATGCAGTCGTATAATTTCTATGATATACGTCCTTGTTAGTTTTTCCATCTTGTCTCTCTCTCTTTTATTGGTAGGAAGTGTGACGATTTTGTTAACCTATCGACAATCATCCATATGGTGTCGAGTCCACCAGTTGTTTTGAGCAATTTAGTTATGAAGTCCATGGTTATCCGCTCCCAATTCCATTCGGGTATCTCCAGTTGCTGTAGCAAACCCAAGGGATTTTGGTATTCTACCTTAACCCTGGCGCAAGTTAAGCACTTGCCCACATATGTAGCAATTTCTGCCTTCATGTTTGGCCACCAGTATAGTTTCTTGAGGTCCACATACATCTTTTCTGAATCGGGATGAACAGAGTATTTGGTCTTGTGAGCTTCGTCCATGATGACGTCTCTGTACCCACCAAACTTCGGTGTCCAGATCCGATTCATGAGATAACGAGCTCCGTCACTCTTGACCTCCAGGTTTTTATCCATTCCTCGCAAGGCTTCCCCTGTGACATTCTCGGGTTTCAAATCCACGAGTTGTGCTTCCTTAATTTGCGTGGACAAGTGTGAATGGATTGTTACGGTTAATGATTTTACTCGGCGGCCAAAGTATTCTTTTCGACTTAAGGCATCTGCTACTACGTTGGCTTTGCCTTGATGGTAACAAATTTCACATTCGTAGTCATTTAGTAGTTCTACCCATCGTCGCTGTCTCATGTTGAGTTCTTTTTTATTGAGAATGTGCTGGAGACTCTTATGGTCAGTGAAGATTGTGCACTTCCTACCATAGAGATAGTGTCTCCAGATCAAAGCAAACACCAGCGCTCCTAATTGGAGGTCATGCGTGGTGTAATTGAGTTCTTGAGTCTTAAGTTGTCTCGAGGCATAGGCAATGACCTTTCCTCACTGCATGAGCACACACCCAAGACCCTCATTTGATGCATCGCAGTAGACCACAGAGTCTTTCGTCCCTTCGGGAAGAAACATGAATAGGGGAACTGCATAAGGCTTGTTTTAGTGTTTGTAAGGCATTCTCTTGTTTATCCTCCCAATTGAAAGTCACTCCTTTTTGAGTCAAGGTAGTGAGTGGCTTTGCAATCTTGGAAAAATTTTGTATGAATCTCCTGTAGTAACCAACAAGGCCTAAGAACTGGTGGATCTCTGTTGGTGTCTTTGGTGCTCTCCAGTTCTCAATTGCTATGATTTTGAGGGATCCACATGTATCCCTTCCTTGTTGACCACGTGTCCCAAGAAGTCCACCTTCCAAATCCAAAATTCGCATTTCTAGAACTTTACATACAGCTTCTCCGTCCTTAACGTTTCCCAAACTTGTATTAGATGCTGACTATGCTCTTCCTTACATTGTAAATAGATCAGTATGTCGTCGATGAATACTATCACGAATTTATCTAAGTAAGGTCGGCACACACGGTTCATTAAGTCCATGAACACCGTAGGTGTATTAGTCAATCAGAAAGGCATCACTACAAACTCGTAGTGACCGTAGCGAGTTCTAAATGCCATTTTAGAGACATCTTCCTCCCGAACTCGCAACTGATTGTACCCTGATCTCAGGTCGATTTTTAAGAAGTAGTTTGCCCCCTGGAGTTGGCCGAACACATCGTCGATTAGGGGTAGGGGATATCGGTTCTTGATGGTGAGTTTGTTCAACTCCCGATAGTCAATGCACATACGAAAATATTCGTCTTTCTTCTTTACGAACAGGACTGGTGCTCCCCAAGGTGAGAAGGTCGGTCTGATGAATCCCTTGCTCAGAAGTTCGTTCAGTTGACCGGATAATTCCTGCATTTCAGCCGGGGCCATTTAGTATGGTGACTTGGCTATGGGGGTGGCTCTAGGAATCAAGTCGATTTTGAATTCGACTTGTCGCGCGGGTGGTACGCCTGAAAGGTCTTCTTGGAATACGTCGGGAAAGTTACAGACCTCTGAAATATTCATGATGTCTTTTACCTCCCTCTTCTCATCGATGACGTGAACTAGAAATGCTTGGTACTTCTTGCGTAGATAGTTCCGAGCCTTGATGCAAGAGACAATTCGGAGGTTGGTGCCAGGTTTGTCGCCGTAGATAACAAGGGTTTCGTTACTTGGTAGGTTAAGGCAAACAACCTTTTCGTAGCACATGATATCGGCATGGTGAGGACTTAACCAATCCATGACAATGATGATGCCAAAACTTCTTATTGTGACTCGCATTAGGTTGATTCGGAAGGAGTGTTTGTTTAGGGTTAGAGTGCATCCTATGTATATATCTTTAGTGCTTTCAGTTTTACCGTTTGCCATTTCTACTATGAATATTTCGTTGAGTGATTGTTGTTTTTGTTTGAGCATATGCTTAAAATTTTTGCTCACGAAACTCCTCTATGCACCACTATCGAAAAGTATCCATGCATATGAGTTATTGGGGAGAAATGTACCAGTAACCACGGTGGGGTCCTTCATTTCTTCTTCGTACTCTATGGCCAAAACTCTTCCCACACCGCCACCATTGGTGTTCCTCGCCTTTGGGCACTCTCTTTTGAAATTTCCTTTCTCCCCACAACCGTAGCAGGCTCGGCTTCCCCTGACATTGGTGGCCTGGGTGATTTGTTGAGCTGGCGCCCTACAAAAATGGGATGTATGCCCCTTTTTGTTGCAGTTGTTGCAATGCATTTCCCGACAAGCGCCAGAGTGATGAAAGTTGCACTTGCCACATTTGGGTAGGTTCCCAGCATATTGTCTTGCTGGTGTTGGAGCGGCAGGGGTAGTGGCAGCGTGGACGACAACGATTTGTTGTTTCTTGGCGGGGTCTTGTGCCGACTGGCTATTCCTCTTGTTCCAGAACTTTATTTTGTTGTCTCCCCTTTTTTCTTGTTCAGGGGTGGCCGTCATAAAGCCTTGGTGGACTCCATGATCCACAAGCGTTTGTGCCAGGCGTTCGGCATTGTCAAAAGTGGATGGGTTTCCTGATACCACATTTCCTTGAATCTGGGAGGATAGTCCCCAGATGTAACGTTCCACCTTTTTGCTTTCCGGGGTGACCATCCCAGGACATAACACCGCCAAGTCACTGAACCGGGTTGTGTAGGCTGCTATATCGGAGCCCTTCATTGTGAGGCTCCATAGTTCTTGTTCCAATTTCTGAACCTCGCTTCTCAGGCAGTATTCTGCTAGCATCCTGACTTTTAGTTCCTCCCAGCTCATAGTGTTTGCCACTGGGAGAGTTAGTGACTTGACATGGCCGTTCCACCATGAGAGGGCCCCGTCGGAAAATATACAGGCCGCAAATTTGATCTTACTCTCCTCCGGACATGAACATATCTCGAACACTGATTATGTCTTCTCAAACCATCTTGTCAGGGAAATGACGCCTCCATTACCATAAAAGGTTTTTGGGTTTACAGTTTGAGAAGTCCTTGTAGGAACATCCTCTTAGTCGTCCATGGCTTTCGCCCTGGTTAGAACTATTTGTACCATTTCCAGCCCCATTGGTACCATTAGCACTAATCTGTGATATGGCGGCGGTCACAGCGGCTGTTACGATAGCTTGAAAAATGGCAGAATCCATCGATGGAGGTGGTGGTGATGGTGATGATGCTGCTGATGTGTTGTTGCCATGCCTGTTTGATTTTCGTGGTAGCATACTTCTGCCATAAAGTTCAAAGATGAAATGATGATGAGTCTTCAATAGTGGTTACAAGTCGGGTGTCATCGAACTAGATTATTTTAGTTCTATATGTTTTATGTTCCGACTTTAGTGTATTTTGTAAGCAATTCATGATGGAAATCTACCATAATAAGTAAACAATTGAAAAATCAATCTATGTATTTAATAGTTACACCCCAATGAAATAAAATGCATGCCAATTTTATTGATATATATTTTAGTACATGGTTTTGGAAAATTGACCCAGATGAGGGTCTCCAATACATCAATGTAAGGAACAATTTTTACAGCATAACGACCCCTTGAATAGTGTAATCACTTATTCGTAGGTTCGAACCTACATACAAGAAAGAGTAGCACCGATGCTTACTCGTAAAACATAATTTATAACAAAAAGTGAGTAGTGTAAGCACTACTCGCGGCGTGTGGTGTCCTCGACTCCTCGTAGAGCAGCCACGTGTTCATGCATCACACTAGTCTCTGCTCTGGCTTCTGCCATTTGGCGTTCTGACTTGATCACACGTCCCTCCATTGCGGCCTGATGTTCCCAAAATTCCCGGATCTTGGCTCGGGTCGTGGTAACTTCCTCCTGAAGGGCCTCAATATGATCCCGGGTCCGATCATGATCTTCGTCTAGACGAAGAAGAAGGACTGCGGTGACTTCTGTCGCAGCTCCTACGTCCATGATCCGACTTGCCGATGCCCTGGTCTGATCCCCGAGGTGCGTGACCCACTGAACCATGAAAGGGAGAGCCCTGTCTGTCGGACCTCTATGACTGTGGTTATAGAAACCTCGCTCCATGCCGTAGGGGTAACGCTGATATTACTATCTGCTCCACCTCTCCAGGTCATCTGGACAACGGGGCATGGGTCCCTGGTAGCCCTGACGGTGGCGGGAACCCGGGCGACATAAAGGGGGATTAATGACCTCAGATTCTGCTTCTGAGTCCTCCTCTATCTCTTCCTCGTCTTCTTCCTCCTCTGGATCCTCTTCGGGATCCTCCTTGATCCATCCGCCACTTCCCTGGTTAGGGAAATAGGCATCTCTAGGTTGGTTCCGACAGCTCTATAGGGAATTTCTAAAGGTTTTTGACAAAGAACGAAGAACCAAAGAACACGATTTAGTCTGTTAGTCCTGTTTAGTAAGTTTAATCATTTAGTTCTTATTTTTATGATTTGTAATCAGTTTTTAGCCTTGTCAGGTTAAAAAACCTAGATTTCAGTTGCGCATCGACTCAGCTTTTTGTGCAAGTAAACTGATCGAACAAGTTTTTACACTACCGAGCCTATGAGAAGTATTGGACTTTATTGAGAATTTTACACTATGATTAATGTTACTTTTCTAAATCAATTAAGAGCTTGTTTAGTTAACTTACTAAAAAGTAAGGTTGAGCATGTTTTGATTAAACAATTTGGTAAAAGGAGATTGTTAGAGCTTATTAATGATTTTCAGTACCAGTTAGATAGTTCACAATCTAAATAATCAAGTTGAAGGTTATTTGCATCACTAGGTGAGTCACTGCGGAGCTGAAATTGTTTTAATCATTTGAATTTTCATAAGTTATTAGTTGCATTTTCATAATTTTTCGCTTAATTTTAATGTTAATCATCAACCCCCCCTTTTTTTTAGTGTCAGACTAGTGCGTGCCTTATGCAAGAGGGCATAGACTTTAGGACATGTCCTTGTGGATTTGACCCTGCTTTCCTGTACTACCCCTTAGTGCAATTGAGCAATATTTTATGTGTATTTATTATTTGTTAGGCGCTCATGATAACATCTTAACACTTAGAAGTATGGTGTGATTCCCCCTTCCATGAGGATGAGCGTTCAAGGCCTATTGCATAAATAAGTGTTATTTAGTATTAATTTAGGAGTAGGTTAGTGTTTTTGTTTCAAAAAGTGCTACCGAAAGGTAATTGGTTGAAAGGCATTTTTTTGGGAGAGACGTTCTGTGCTACATCATATCGGCTTGGTTTGAGACAGATCAATTTTGTTTCATTAGGTATGTCATTTGTTTGGTTTCTGTTATTTTGGAACATGGTGCAAGTGTATTTCGGGTAATGGCCAAGCTGAAAGACTAGGGTAACATTTATGGTGTTTGAGTTTCAGACATACACTTATTCAACTTTCGGAAGTTAATGTGAGGTCAAGTTGGATTTCCAGATTCCTTTGGGTTATGGTAACGTTGGTGTCTTTGGTAGTTTTGTGACACTCTTCGTTATCTATACACAACCATGTAAAAGTCATAAAAATTTTAGCTTATTTTTTCGAGGTTGTAGGTGAACTAGTATCAAGGTGGAGTGTTTTTTTTTGTGATACACAATTCTTCGTATACACAACCATTCAAGAATTTTAGAAATCATTGGAAGAATTTTGGACAGCTTGAATTTGCCACTTGTCAACCACTTGAAATGGTTTGGTTTGGTTTGGTTTTTTATAATCAACTAAAATTTGCCACCTGCTATCCACTAGTTGGCTACTTCAAGTAGCCATTTTTTGAGCTTTATGGATTGAAACAAATTTGCCACCTAATCCTAAGTGGCGCTTTTTAACTAAAAATGGCCACCTGAAGTAGCGACCATGTGGCCATTTTCTACTGCTACCTTTTCTTTAAATATGATATTTTAGATCCTTTTCAGGCTACCTTTTCCTTATTTATCTATAGCAATTTCTTTGAAAAGAAACACTTTTGTGTTCTTCATTGCAATCACTTATAAGTGATTTGTAACACCTGTTTGATTTTTGATTAATAATACAATCCATCTGTTTCTCCTTATGGATGTACACAATCACCCCAATTGTGGAACCTCGTGTCTCTTAGGTTTATTTGTTTTCCATTTACATTTTAAATATCTTGGTGTGTGTTGCTCTCATTATTAGACATTGTAATTGTATGTTTACATCCTATTTTGGTATCCATATCATTGTTGGGTTTTACACTTCTGTATGGGACCAAGTGTTTAATATATCTTCAGGGTATATTTGGACTGCTAAGGTAATCATTTGGATCCGCCACCACTAAGGTAATCATTTGGATCTGCCATAGGATCCCCAACACTTCCTGATATTTTTCTTCTTTTCCGTTTTTCTTATTTGGTCTAATCATGAACATGTGAGATTTCTCCCTTGTGAATGATTCCAAAAAAATCTATTTGCTCATCACTATATGGAATGTGTTCCTTGGTATTCAATGTAGCCATACTATTAGACTAGCCAATTATATTGTGATAATTTGTATTATTTGTATTTTAGACGTTCTCAAGTGTAAATATTGTAACCTATTTATATTCACGTGACTAAGAGGGAAATGTGATTTTGGTTTGATTCTATTATGTTATCAGAGTGTGACCTTCTCTCTGAACCCTAGTAGCCGAAATTCTTCAACCCTAGTTCCAGATCATCGTCCATCTCATCTCTTCTTCCTGTTCTACTCATTTCATGTCATCTACTACAATATCAACTCCTGTTCATCATGTTGTTACTGTATCAAACATCCGAAATTATATTCCTATTACCCTCGAATTTGAAAACGGCCAATATACATCTTGGGTTGAGGTATTTAGAATCCATTGTCATGCTTTCCAAGTAATCGATCACATCCTACCTCCTGCTAAATTCATTCCCTTTTCTACCTGTGAAAAAGATGTTGTTGTCAAGACCAATGAACAATGGTCCCACCTAGATGCGATTGTTCTGCAATGGATATATATATATATATATATATATATATATATATATATATATATATATATATATATATATATATAGAATAATATCTAGGGATCCACCATCATCACTCCAGGAACCACTGCAGCTGATGTATGGAAAGCAATAAAGCATATCATTATCGATAGTAATCCTGCCAAAGCTGTATATCTTTAACAAAAAATTTCCAACACAAAACTTGAAATCTTTTCCATATGGTTGCCTACTATCAAGAATTCAAGAGCCTTTAAGGCCAACTCACCGATGTGGATGCTCCTGTTGATAATCAACATTTGGTGATGCAACCTATCGAAGGCCTTACGGATCAATACGATAGCATTGCTACTCTTCTCGAACAATTTACACTGCTTCCCTACTTCTACACTACCCGATCAAAATTATGTCTTGAAGAAACCAAGAAATCTCTACAAACACCCACCGGCAACGCCCTTACTACTTCATCTGTCACCACTGTCACACTGCCATCAACCAATGTCGTGACGTTTGGAACTCATGATCAATGTGATCCTCAGATACACTCGAATCTCATCAGCCTTGGTGTTTGGTTAGAGGCACCTCTGAAGATTTCTATCGTGGTAGAGGCAGGGCAAGCATGGAAGGAGTCGGGGATGCGGTCATGGGTGTGGATCATACACTCTACAGCAGCAGCCGCCATGGATGAACTAGAATTGCCTTACTTGGAACTCTCCACCAGTTCCATACCCTACAGCTCCTCGTTATCAGTTTTGCCCACCAGCAGCTGATATTCTAGGTCCATCTCTTGCACATGCTTATGCTACCTCTGAAGTGTCATACAGTCCAACCAATATCGAACAAGCCATGCACACAATGAAACTAAATCCGGACCCCAATTGGTATATTTGTTGGATTAGGTGTCTAAGCTCATAACTATAATTAGTATGTACTTGACCCGAGAGTAGCATGGTCCATTTGGGTTGCATATCACCAGGACAATTTGATAGGATGGACTTTTGAGAAGAGGTTATTTATGATTTATTAATATATTATAAGTTCTAATATATTAATATGAAATCATATGATTTAATTAGTATTGATCAAGAATTAATTTGGAATTAATTTAGTGATCAAAAGAGACTAATTAAATGTAAGGGGATTGACTTGGTAAATCAATGATTCTTATAGTGTGGGCCAATTGTTATATAGGATGGGCTAAACCAATATTTTAGTCCATGGATAGTCCATAGAGGTTTAACCCATGGATCCTAGGTAATATGAAGTGTCATGGGCATTAGGGTTTACATGGTGCTAACCCTAATCTTGCCACACTATAAGAAGCCCCTTAGCATCCAAAATGGCACACTAGTGATCCTTAGAGTTCTATGAGCCGATTTTGGTTGCAAGAATATTCTCTCAAAAGTCATCCTTTGTCCAAAGGTGTGTTGTGATTCCATTTGAGGCACAACACTTGGGGCACTAAGTTCTTAAAGGCCAAACTCAAGAAGTTCTACAACATACAACAAAGAGGTAGTTATGTAACTCTCTTTTATGTTGATTATGTCATTTTCATGCTGGTTGTAGGCTTAATGCTTTGGAAACAATATTTCATGTATAATTAGAGAAAACATAGATCCAAAGCATTTAGGGTTGTATGTGCACCATAGGATGTTGTAGTATACTAAAACCCTTCAGTGGTATCTAAGCCTAGGATTGTTTTCCATTATACTTGATGTTTTATTGATTTTCAAAGTGAAAAATCAAATTTTCTGCCTTCTGCCCAGTGAACTCGCCGAGTCCACTGGATGACTCGCCGAGTCCCCTCATAAAATGGCCAACTCGACGAGTCCAGTTCATGTACTCACCGAGTTGGTGCTCTAGTGGGCAGATTTTCGTCTTTTGATCAGAAATTGGATTAGGATCATTACCCCAAACAGTTTTTTGAACAATGCAATGTGTTTTTTCATAAGGTAATGATCATGCTTGTCCAATTAAAAGATAATTGTCATAGTTTCAAGATTTGTATTAGTTTATATGATAGATTAATTTCTTGTAAATAGTTGATGTGAATTATCTTAACTTATGAGTTTAATCTAGATCATAGAAAAAAATTATTTGATTATTGCGTTAATTGAAATATTTGATCTAAATGCCTTTTATGAATTCCATAACTTGTGCTCAAGTTATGGAAAATGAAAAGTTTTTCATAAATGTTTTTTTATGAACTCCATAACTTGTCCTCAAGTTATGGAATTTCAAGAGTCTCATTTTAAAAGTCATCTTAAATGGTTTTAAGGTCTTCCATAAATTGTCCTCAAGTTATGGAACTTCAAATGTTTTTCATAAAAACCTCATTAAACTCATAAGTTAGAGAAATGAAAAGTTTTGACAAGTTTCAAAACTTTCCCTCAAGTTTTGGAATTTGTAAAGTCTCACTTTTGATTACTTTAGTTCCAAACCCTAGAGTTTTAAAAGTTCAAATTCTACCCTTATACTTTATATTATTATAAGTTTAGTAATTATATATATGTATAAGACAAGTCAGTCTTACCGTTAGTAGGCCTCATTCACGAAGCCGGTCTATAAGGGGGTATAAGGTTACTGCCTATAAAATGACAGTTTAATGGGTGTCCACTCTCTCCCACCGCTTCATTGACTGGTTGAGGGTCGTTAGCCGAACGGGTAGGATAGGGCATTAATTTTCATTAAAAGTATAATGATAATTATAAAGTAACTAAACTTTTATTAAATTCCCAATCTTAGTTACTTTAGGAAAAATGTGAAAATGGTGCTATTCCATGAAATTGCACTTTGCACCTTGTTAAGTCGTTAGTGGACCATGTGTGGTTAACCGGCACACTGATCTGGGACTGACAGTGCGTGGCAAAGGGTAGCTTGATGTTAATCATAGATCAATGGAGCGTGTGTGGTTAACCGGCACGTTGATTAGGTGGTTGTAACATTGGGTGTACCAAGATAAATTGCATGGTTATTCACACCTTGTTTGTGATCCTCGGCATCCCAGTCAGAAACTTGAAGGGCACAATCGAGATTTAAACATGCCATTGAAAAAATTCAATGAATCTCAAAGGATCTAGGAATTTCAATCCATTTAAAACTTAATAATCAATTTCGTTTGTCATGGTGGTAATTGGTAAATCGTCATTTACCTACCTTCAAATATTTTGCAATTGGATTACGGCATCCCTCTTCCGAATTGTAAAGTATTGTGTTGGGTCCTAGCCTTAATATTTAATTTGGCTGTTATATTAAGGACTTAAATCAACTAACTTGAATTTCTCCCATTGTAGGTGTCTAGTTCAGACAATTATGGTCTTCCCAAATCATTTGGAATAAGCTTTCCTCTTGAAGATGATGTTCCACGATTGGATCGTGGAAGTAGAAATCATACTTCACTTCCTCCACCTCCTCCAATTATTCTCCATAACCCACAAGTTCAAAGACTTGAAAAATTCAAGGTCACTCAAGCCCTATTGGCTAGCAAACACCAAGATGGAAGGTCTGTGTGTACTCATGTCTTGGAAATGAAGTCACATATTGAGAGGCTGAGAGTATTGGATGTTGTTGTCTCAAGGAAGTTGACTGTTGATTGGGTTCTTCAATCACTTCCCGAGTCATATAGTGAGTTTATTAAGGACTACTATGTGACAGACCACAACATACCCCTTATTGATCTTACCTATTTGCTTGTTGCTGCTGAATCAGCAATGATTTGGCGCACTGGAAAAGCAAATTTCATTGGAAGATCTACTTCTCAAACTTCCATGGACATTAACAATGGTAACATTGGAAGTCCAGAAAAGATTTATCTTCCTAATGGAAAGGGATCGGCCATAGTCAACCCGGTTGACCAAATGGTAAAGAGAAAGGCTAAGTCTGAGATTGTCTCATGTGCCAATGCAAAAGAAGCCATTTGTTTCTACTGCCATTTGAAGGGACATTGGAAGTGAAGCTTCCATGACTACCTGAAAGATCTGAAAGAAGGTAGAATCAAAAAGTTTGACTCTATTTCAGGTAAATCTACTATCTAACTCTATTATGTTCCTAATTGTTGATTCTTAATACATGATGTGACAAGGTTGAAATTTTGATGTTTTGTAGGATCATGCAAAAGGAAGGAAGCTTAAAGGAAGAGTATGTTGAATCTGGTCGCGAAGATGGATTTCTATCGCATGGTTCGACGATCATATTTTTGAGCTGCTGCTTAAGAGTTATGATAAATTGCTTAGAAATATGTAGTAACATAGTTTTCATTTGTAATTGCATTGTAAGGAAAAGTTTTTCCGTATTTTATAAATAAATAAAATTTTGTTTTATTTTATTATATCTCCTTGAAATGGCATTTGTGAAAATTGATGTTTGTATGTTTCTATTTTAGCAATATGAATTTGCCAAATAAGGAAAGATTCTCATCACCCAAGTTTTAGTTGGATAGAAACTTGGAATCATGCAAATTGTATTGTGTGATGAATGAGAACCTTCATCTTTGGGAAATTAAGACTAATTCCTTGTTCACATAAATATGTGAGTGAAGTGAAGGACTAGGGGATCAGGTATACTGGGTGTGCGCCGGTCAGGTCCACCACAAAGAACGATAAGACTATTCGTCATGATTTACTAAAGTTTAGTAAATATGGTTATGCTTACAAGTTTAAGTATAATTCTGAACATTGGAAAATTTTCAGTGTATGGCAGAACGAATGAGAAGAATCAAATTAGGCAGAAAGATAGAAGTTTCTCCAATCTGAAAAGATGGGAGAGTAGTTGAGTATCGTGTTTCATGATCATCTTAATGACTATGAAAACCATATCATAATTGATCCTCTAAGGACATCTTAGTACATTTGTATGGCTAAGAAGAAGAATCATAAATTGTTGAAATGGTTAAATCAAGAAGATGAGTCATACTTCGTTCCAAAAACAAGTCTTAGAGTCATACTGCAAGATTGTAACTTGAGTGACATAATCTTAAGAAAGGTTTATAACACTTATCAAATGTAGAGTAAAATGTTTTCTACTCTTCTACATTTGAAATTGGTAAGTTGTGATGTTTTGGATAAAACAAAGACCAACCAAGGCAAATTGTCTGAAGTGTTTGTCTTGATAAGAAACCGCACTAACTCTTGAATATTTGTTTGTCAAGTAATGTTCCTTGGCAAAGTGAATCTTATATGTCAAGAGGTCAGTGGGAGTCTTAAAGATCTTTACAAGTTTCAAGAACTAATCAAGAATAAACCTATTGTTAATCACTTGCACACGACTTGAGGTTTGTAACCTATCGTGTTGACATATTCTTGTTTCTGTTCCCATCCAGATAAAGTTGGCTATGTATGTGAGTTCTATGAGTTCTCAATTGTTTGCATAACAACTTGGAAGCAATGGTAGGCCCTTGTGCTACCAGGTGGCAAGAAATTAAGATTGAACAAGTTCAGTCCATATGAGTTTGGATTTGTCACTAACCATGTCTTGTGATTATGGTTATGACAAATTCACATGGATAGGAACACATACACCATAAAATCTAAGTGTCATAAGGTTTCTCTCTAATTCATGAAAATGATTGTGAGGAGACGCTTTCACTAAGTAGATTTTAAGGAGATAGCAGTTGTGATATTTTCATTCTCAAATTCGATTATGATTACGACATCCCTCTTCATAGTTCAAATTGTGAGAAATGGAAAAAGGGTCTAAACATTTGAGACTTATTGCTGTAAGTTCTAAAATTGTTTAGACACACATGTGAGCTATCTAAGGAAATGTGTATGAGTTTGAGAAGCCTAGATAAAGTCTTATCGAAGCATCTCGTATTAGAAATCTGAACTTTGGTAATGAAAGTCAATAAGTATTGATTTCTAGAAGTCCAGCTGACTTCTGGGTACATGTCAAAGCTAGTGGGAGCATAAGTGTTATGCTAGTAAGATAATAATTATTATGCTAGTGGGAGCATAATTATTATGGAAAGTATTGCAAGTTAGCAATGTTAATTATAGGAAAACAAAGTTTGAATTTGCAAAGATGCAGGGTTTGAAAAGTTGGTTTGCTATAATTAAGGGAGAGGAATTCATACTTCTTCATACTTCATTTCAAATCTAAAAGCCTAGATTGAGTTTTTAATCAAATTTAGTCAAATATATATGAATTTTATGTTGGAATGGTTCACAATAAGGAAATTCTATATGTAGGAATGTTAACTGCGTTCTCAAAATTTGATTATGATTACGGCATCCCTCTTCATAATCAAAATTATGAGAACATGGAAAATAGAAATATTGTAACAAAAGACTGGTCAAGTATCATGTCTTTATGAATCGTGTCCAATATGCTTCGGGTATAGAATTGATTACATGTGCTATAATATTCATCCATTCTAAATTTTCCAAATGCCTAGGGCATTAAGAGGGAAAAAGGACTAGAACCGGATATGACTAAAATGGTTAACAATTGTTAAGGACAATCTAAGGTTCGCTAAGGATTGCTCGCTTGTAGTTGGAAGTATAAAAATGGATGGACCATATTGACATACTCTGAGAAGAGGTAACTCTTGTTCAGAAGTGATAGTCAAAATGGGAATATGGGAATGTTTCCATAAGAGGAAGTTATTCTTCAAATTTGTGTAAGATTAGGAAACTTAATGCAAGAAGGATGTTCAAAGGAATGTACTTTGAATTTGAGACTTCGTTTCCATGGAATTGATCTCCATTGGAATACTTTGTAATGTCTGTTGCCAAGTCTCTGTGACTTTTGTGCATAGTCATTACAAGAGGATCATTGCATATAAGTTTAGAATCTAGTAGATTACAGTAAATGGCAAGAATTTGATATTCTTACATTTAAGGTAAGGATTTGGAATTGTGAAATGAGCATCATTGAAATGTTGTCTGTTGATCTATTTCACAAAGTAAGGATCATAGATATACATAGTGTGCATGCTTGGAGCATGGGACAACTATTGTTTTAGTTCAAGTATTAAGTTGATTATACGAAACATTATACAATGAATAATGAGTAATCAATATGGCACTCAAAAGTTTTGGGGCCATATAAGATTAGTATTATTCTTGTGTTTCACTTTGCATGTTTTGACTTCCCGAATAACTAGGTTATTCAAACCATCCACAGTCGATCATACTTCGGAAGTAGGTATTGAGGCAAGACTATCATGAATGGGTCTGTAGTTTGTCTAGGTGTTTTAGACATAGTTGCAATGTTCATGAGTACTCCTGGAATAAGATTCGAGTATTGGATTCAACCCACGCTCATCTGAATCACTTCATGGATTTTATCACGAATGATTGTGAGACGATAATATCTTATACTCTTGAAACAGAGACATGTGAGTTGTAGTTGCAAGTTCGTTTCACATTGACATATGTAAACGCACCAGTAACTTGGTGTTTAAAACATATTGTTGTGTGTAATTTGATGAGTAAGTACAAGAAAGCATTTGGGTTGAAGTTTATCCATTCCTTTTACCCCATGTGGATAAAAGCAATATATGTGGGCCCCTCGATGATTTAGTGATGACAACCTTAAGTGCTTGGCCAAGCCTGAACTGATTTGATTTGTTCAATTAGTCAGTCGCCATAAATCTGAAATCGGGAAACAATAGATGGACAGAGAGAATGATTATAATCCATGTCTCGGTCCATATGATATCTAGAATGGAGGAAATATGATCCCTTATCTAATGGACGCGTCATTGACTAGGTCAGAGTTCGACAGCGGCTTTTAAGAGCTACGATTGCTAGTCGGGATTTTGGAGTCGCACTTGCAATAATAGTAATTAGACTTATCCAAGTGGGAGACTGTTGGATTAGGTGTCTAAGCCCATAACTATAATTGGTATGTACTTTACCTGAGACTAGCATGGTCCATTTGGGTTGCATATCACCAGAACAATTTGATAGGATGGACTTTTGAGAAGAGGTTATTTATGATTTATTAATATATTACAAGTTCTAATATATTAATATGAAATCATATGATTTAATTAGTATTCATCAAGAATTAATTTGGAAATAATTTAGTGATCAAAAGAGACTAATTAAATGTAAGGGGATTGATTTGGTAAATTAATGATTCTTATAGTGTGGGCTAATTCTTCTTTAGGATGGGCTAAACCAATATGGTAGTCGATGGATAGTCCATGGAGGTTTAACCCATGGATCCTAGGTAATACGAAGAGTCATAGGCATTAGGGTTTACATGGTGCTAACCCTAATCTTTCCACACTATATAATAAGCCCTTAGCATCCAAAATGGCACACTAGTGGTCCTTGGAATTCCATGAGCCGATTTTGGTTGCAAGAATATTCTCTCAAAGTCATCCTTTGTCCAAAGGTGTGTTGTGATTCCATTTGAGGTGCAACACTTGGGGAACTAAGTTCTTAAAGGCCAAACTCAAGAAGTTCTACAAGCTACAACAAATAGGTAATTCTATAACTCTCTTTTATGTTGATTATGTCATTTTCATGCTAGTTGTAGGCTTAATGCTTTGGAAACAATATTGCATGTATAATTAGAGAAAACATAAATCCAAAGCATTTAGGGTTGTATGTGCACCATAGGATGTTGTAGTATACTAAAACCCTTCAATATTGGCATAGGCGCCACCAATCACATGACAAATACCACAGGTAAAATATCAACTTATGTCAATAATAGCAGATCGAACAGTATTATCGTTGGTAATAGTTCACACATACTGATCCATGGTTCTGGACACACCACACTTCATCCTCCCTTACCACCTCTCAAACTCTTAAATGTTTTGCATGCACCTAACCTCATTAAAAACATTTTCTCTGTTCGTCGCCTTACCACTGATAATTTTGTTACTATTGAATTTGACCCTTTAAGTTGTCTTGTGAAGGATTACCAGACACATATTCTTATCATCCGATGTGATAGCAGCGGAGATCTCTACCCTCTTTCACTTCCAAATGCACAAGTCAGCAATCCTTCCATATTTCCTGCTTTGTCACAAGATCTTTGGCATCATCGCTTGGGACATCCTAGATCTTTTTCTTTACGTATTTTAAATAAAAAGAATCTTATTTTCGTTCGTTCCTTTTCCAATAAAAATATTTGCCAGTCGTGTATTTGGAAAACATATCAAGTTACCATTTTATGCTTCTACATCTTTTACATCTTTACCTTTTGATATTGTTCATAGTGATCTATGGACCTCACCCGTTCTTAGCTCGGGTAGTCACCATTATTATGTGTTGTTTATTGATGATTACACTGATTATTTATGGACTTACCACCTATCCAACAAATCACAAGTCTTCTCTTTTTTTCTCAACTTCTATAAACACATAACCACTCAATTTGAACATTCCATCAAATGTTTTCCATTGTGACAATGGCATCGAATATACAACTGATCCTTTCATAACTTCTGCACTACTAATTGTATGTAGTTTCATTTTTCTTGTCCTCACACGTCACCTCATAATGGAAATCGGAACTAACCATCCGCAACATCAATAACATGGTTTGCACCCTCCTTGCTAACGTTTCTCTCCCTACCACCTTTTGGAACCATGCCCTTCGAACGGTAACTTACATTCTCAATATTCTTCCCCAGAAAACAAAATACTATTCTACTCCTACTTTCATTCTTTTTCAAAAACACCCCACCTATGATCACCTTAAAGTTCTCGTTTGCCTATGCTATCCTCTCAAACCTTCCATCTGCATTCATAAAATTGCAAACCGACCCTCTCCTTATGACTTCCTTGGATACCCCTCTAATCACAGGGGGTATAAATTCTACGATCTTTCCTCTCGCAAGATCATAATATCCCGACATGTTGTATTCGATGAACATGTTTTCCCCTTTGCTAAACTTCACTCATCCCTTCCGTCTATGACTTCCTTCAACACTCTATCACTTCCTTCAACACTCACTCATAGCCCAACCACATCCAACTGTCTAGGATTCTATTAACTATCCCACTGACCAAACATCTCATGTCTCCACCCCAACCTCTCTTACTTCTTCTCATAATACCGAGTCAAGTAGACCCACACCGACCTCCTCAAAGACTCCGCCACCTACAAATTCCACTACTATCGTCGACGCACCACCTCTCGTCCATACTTACTCTCGTTGCCGGTAAGCCAACACTCAATACAATATCCCATCACCTCTTACTACCAACACCCAACCACCCACTCATATTCCAAATCCACCACCTTCACCTCCACCACCTCGCACCATTACCACCCAGAGTATATCCGACATCACTAAACCAAAACATACTTTATCCTTACATAATTTTTACCGTCACCATTATTTCTCCACTCCCACATGCCCCATTGATGCACTATCCATACTTGAGTGGAACCATGCCATGACTGACGAGTTTAATGCTCTTATTGATAATAATACTTAGGATTTAGTAACTTGTCACTCCGAAATTAACATTATTCGTTGTATGTGGATTTTTAAACATAAACAAAGGTTGATGGTTCCCTAGAGCACTATAAAGCATGTCTGGCAGGTCTCAACAGGTGGGTGTCGATTGTGAGGAAGCTTTCAGCCCGGTCATTAAACTGGCTACCATCCAGACGGTTCTCAGCATTGCTCTATGCAAAAAGTGGGCAATCAACCAACTCAATGTCAAAAATTCCTTCCTTCACGTGCACCTCTCTGAGAAGGTTTTTATGCATCATCCCCTTGGCTTTCGAGATTCTAGATTTCCTAATCATGTTTGTAGGTTAAAGTGGTCCTTAAACAGCTTGAAACAAGCACCTCGCGCATGGTACCAATGCTTTACAGACTACGTTACCACTCTTAGTTTTCGACATACCACATGTGATCACTCTCTCTTTGTCTATAGCCGCGGCACCGACACTACTTATCTTATCTTTTATGTAGATGATATCATCTTCACCGCCTTCTCTTCAGTTCTTCACCAACAACTTCTATCAAGCCTTTCTTCCGAGTTTTCCATGAAGGACTTAGGTCCCTTACATTACTTCCTTGTCATATCGGTCAAACATGACGCTACCGGCATGTTCCTGTCTCAAGCAAAATACACTTCAAAAACAATAGCACAGGAAAAAATGGGAGATTGAAACCCGGGACACACACCGGTAGGCATAGTCGGAAAACTAAATAGTGAAGTGGGTGACTTAATTGAAGATCTAACTAACTACTGAATCCTTTTTAGGGCTATTCAGTACATGACATTCACCAGGACCGATATATCTTATATTTTTCTGCAAGTTTTCATGCACATGAATGCACCTCAATTTGCCTACTAGAACGCTCTAAAACACATCATTCAATACGTTAAAGGCATAATGCATATAGGGTTATACATGAGTCCCAGTTCACCAACCAACCTTGTGGCCGGATGCAAACCGAGCGGGTTGACCATGTAACATCCAAATTTCCAAACCAAAATTTTCATTTTTAAATTCATATAAAAACATTGTTCATAAAAACCATCTTAATAAAATCACAATGTCAAATACAGATCATCATGAAAATATCAAAGTGCCCCAAAATGTCCGGAATCATAAACTGTAGGAGAATGTGTACAATCATGCCTTCACCTTCCCATGATCCTCAGAAGTACCTAGAAACACATTTAAGCAACAACTGTAAGTAAGAAGCTTAGTGAGTTCCCCAAAATACCATATACAACACAACACAAAATAAACATATATGGGTTATCAGCAACCCTGGAGACTACCCGAAGTCTCAGTCGGCAAACAGCATGCTCGGTAGGTTATCAGCAACCCTGGAGGCTACCCGAAGTCTCGACACACACAGTAACACATATCACAATAATAGCACATAGACCCAGCTTGTCCTAAAAAATCTAAATACATTCTACCACACAGGTAAGAATAGTGAGGAGACTCACCTTGCCTAGATGACTGATAGAACTCACACCTGAACTGTCGGAAATAGACCTCGCCTTCAAAAGATGGACAAAGAGATGTAGATTCTGGATCCAAAGGCTTGAATGCACCACTATTTCTTGAATGATATTCCTTCATTGCCAATAACACTCAAGGATCACTCTCAAGCTCCAAATATCACTTACAAGGGTTAGCGTTTCGATTTTAGCATTTAGAGGAATGCAGGTTGATCATAAGGAGGTCCAAGGTGGGTTAAGATGTTTAAATATGGGCCAGAACCCTAAAAATTTAGGGTTAAAGAGATGCACGAGTACGTATGACGTGCTCACATGTACGCCCAGCATACTCTAATTTTTTGACGTGTCACAAGTCGATGACTTACACCCAGTGTACAGCCTTGTACGCCGAGCGTAAGGTCCTTAATTGCAAATAAATTAAAATCCCAAGGGTTGAAATGGGAATACCCTGAAATGCACGTTACAATTCTCCCTCAGTAGAATCAGACTTTGTCCTTGAAGTCCGTCTCTACAAACACATCAAGGTAACGCTCATGTATGTCAACCTCGGGATCTCAAGTCCACTCAGAGCCTTAACGATGTTGCCATTGAACCTTGACCATGTTAACTACCTTGTTCCTCAAGGTCTTCACCTTCCTAGCCAGAGTTGCCACCAGCCTCTCGTTGTAGTTCATATGACCATCAACCTAAATGTCCTCCAAAGTAACTAGCTTCCTCATTGGCTATAAACTTCCTCAACTAAGAAACATGGAAGGTTTCGTGAATCTGGCTCAACTCCTCATGCACCTCTAACCAGTGTGCCACCTTTCCAACTCGGGCTATTACTCTAAAAGGGCCAATAAACATAGGGCCCAGCTTGCCCCGCTGCCTGAATCGGATAACACCTTTCCAAGGTAATACCTTCAGAAGCACCAAATCTCCAACCCGAAACTCCAACTCGTAGCGTCGTGAATCCACGTAACTCTTCTGATGGCTCTGGGTAGTTAGCAATCTCTATCTGACTTGCTGGATGAGCTCTATTGTCTTGAGCACTATCTCAGTGCTCCCCATGACCCTTTGTCTGACCTCTCCCTAAAATATATAAGTCTGATACTTCCTCCTATACATAAGCTCAAGAAGAGGCATGCCAATGCCGTCATGATGGCTGTTGGTGTAAGAAAACTCAGCCAAAGGAAGGTAGGAGTCCCAACTCTCACAAAAATCAATGATTCATGCACACAATATATCCTCAAGCGTCTGAATAGTCCGCTTAATCTGCATGTCTATCTGCAGATGATAGGCGGTACTGAAATGTAATCAGGTGCCCAAACATCCTAGTCTGACACAATAGAATTCGGCAGCCCATGACCTGCCACAACCTCTTGGAAATAGATCTCGACCAATTTCTCGGCAGGAGAGCTCTCACTTATGGATAAGAAGTGAGAACTCTTCGTCAAACGATCAACTATCACCCAGATCACGTCAAGACCCTTTGCAGTCTTCAACAATTTCGTAATGAAATCCATCGTGATCTGCTCCCACTTCCATAGTCAAGGGTTTCAATTCTCCGTGAGGGCGTTGATGTTCAGCCTTGACCTTCCAGCAGGTCAAACACCACTCCACGAACCACGCCACATACCTCTTCATACACGGCCACTAATAGCTATGTTACAGGTCAAGATACATCTTTATAGCCCTAGGATGAATGGAGAATCTCGACTTGTGGACCTCATCCATCAACAGCCGTCGAGCCCTACTAGTATAAGGTACCCAAACCCATCCATGAAGAGTCAACAACCCCCTGCTATCGATATCAAAGGTTGAAACCTAGCCAACCACTCGCTCACTCTTCTGATTCTCATCCATGATGTCCTCCGACTGCACCTCTTTGATCTTCTCCAAGACTGGAGTCATCATGGTCATCCTCAAACACACATACCTAATCAGGGTGTTGACTGCCCTGCGAATCAAGGTTTCAGCCACCACATTGGCTTTGACCGGGTGGTATAGAATCTCGTAATCATAATCCTTTACTACATCGAGCCACCTCTTATGTATCATGTTCAGATTAGACTGATCCATAAGATAGCACAGACTCTTATGGTCCGTGTAGATAGTACACCAAATCCAATAAAGATAATAGCGCCAAATCTTGAGGGAAACAACGACGGCCCCCAACTCCAAATCATGGGTGGGATACTTCGATGCATGAGGCTTCAGCTGCCTCGAAGCGTATGTAATCACATGCCCTCTCTACATCAACACAACACCCAATCCTGAAATGGATGAATCACAATAGACCATAAAATCCTCAACTCCCTCAGGGAGGGCAAGTACAGATGCCTCACAACGTCTTTGTCGAAGAGTCTCAAATGATGTCTGCTGCTCAGGCCCCCATCTAAACACAACATCCTTGCTCGTCAACTTAGTGAGAGGAACTGCAATTTTAGAAAAGTCTCGAATGAATATCTGATAGTATCCCGCCAAACTGAGGAAACTCTGAATCTCAGATGGAGACTTCGGAACTCCCACCGCATAATTTCACACCCCAAAACCGGAACGGCGGAAACGTTCTGGGGCGGAGGACGTCATGTACAGTATCATAACAATGCATAATAGTAAACAAGCAACAACATCCATTGCATTAATAGAATAATTTTAATACAAGCGTGTTCTGTATAGTTTATAAGACACCAAAAATATGAATCAAAATAAGAGATGAGTCTTCAATGTGCTCCATCTTCTCAAAAGCTTCATCGGTACCTGTCTACTGATGACCTGAGAATACAAGTTATTTTGAAAGAGTTTATCAGCATTAAAGCTGGTGAGTTCATAAGTATTTAGTGTCATTGTTTGTTTGAGAACACTTGTAAGTTCGAAGAAAATGTTTGAAAGTTCTCAATGTAAATGTTTGTAGTGAGTAATAGTATCTCCTAGAAAATCCTATATTTTCTACTAAAAGTGGCCTTCTACCAAGGCACCAATGTTCTGTATGTTTGTTCCGCGTAAAAGTGTGTATTTTCCCAAGTATGTCTATCATTAACGAAATATATTTTAAACATTTATGAATATGTGAGAAGATCACAAAGTAAATGTAATAGGGAAAATAATGTTTTACCTCCGCAGTAACACTGCTGGCTATAAAGTAATAAAATACAGACTCCAGGTAGTATTAAATTTACAATACACCTCGGGGAGTCTTTTTGCCTTTAATCCGTAGTCGGTTAATTAAAGGTTTGAATATGAACTCGTATGTAACCAAGCTGATCGAGGACTGAATAAATGATGACCCTCCGGTGTCATATGTAGTGAGGTGACATTTTTTCACCCCTTGGCCTTATCGGTTGGGACTGTAGCTAGCAGTCGGGGTGTGGGAGTGTCTGTCCCGTATAGATCTATACACACAATGCCCGCTCTCCCTCCAGGAGACTCTGGTTACAAAAATGATACAACACGGTCTTGTTGTATCCGAAAATAGTATGTCACATTCTAGTTATCGTATTCGTATGTTTGTATAGTATATCATAGTGTAGTAATGTTCTCTCTGTACTAGTGTATAGTATGCTCTCTTATATAGTGTATAGTATGTTTGTGATGACTTGTAAACGTACTGACTCTTGTATGCTTCGTTGTACTAGTAATAGTGAGTAGTAATCTCTTAAACTATACCTATTATAGTTTACTAGTAATGTTGTTTGTATGCCTTTGCTACCCAAAGGTACTGAACTGAAATAAAAGCCTTTATATCTAAACACATAGACATGATATATAACTAAGGTTTCAATGACATTCGGACAAATAACAGGATACTCTAAGTCCACAACCAAACAAGGAACAGGAAATAAAGTGAGCTAATCAGTCCTAAGCCCTTCAAATCTTACTTATATAAATATATGTGTATAGACATGAGTTTGGCAATAATATAAGTTAAAAAGAGTTTTATAAAGGATTTAGCATATGAAAGAGTTTAAAATGTTTTGAAGTGTTTGAAATCCATAAGTTTGATAACAATTTGAAAGTAATAGACAATCTTTTTGTTTGTTCTAGTTATTAATCACATGTGATTAATATAATAACTAGAATGTTTCAACTTGTATTCCCCCCCCCCCCCCCATAAAAGCATTTAAAATCATTTCAAAGGTTGATTAAGGGGTATGAACTCACCTGTAGTGAGTGGTTTGGATGGAAGTGCTAGGTAGGATGCTAAGTGTCAAGTGAGGACTTGAGCACACACGGATCCTATTTAACATATAATGACACATATATTGTCACACACCCGAACCAGACGGCGGAAATGTCCGAGGGCTCGCATGACTTAAATTGAATATCATCACAATGAATATACATGAAACATAACATAAACATCACCATGCATTAATACATTACAACTGACCTTGTTCACATCATGTACATTGTCTAAAAATTACATATCCATAGCATAAATTGTTTGAGAGTTTTCAAAACATAACATCCTAACACACTTGGTATTGTTCTTCAGCCTATCTGTTACCTGAAAATACAAGTTATTTTGAAAACGTCAACATATGGAATGTTGGTGAGTTCATAAGCAGGGTTGATATGAAAATGTTTTGTGCAGTTTATAAAACCCAGAAAATCCGATATTTTCTGAAAAGACAATTGTTTATACTAAAGTGTGAAGATCCATAGGTTTATGCATGAATGATTTCAAAGCGTGTATAAACGAGAAGTTTTGCATTATAGTTATTGAAAATACAAGTGAATGGTGTTGATTTCCTCGAAAAACCCGATGTTTTTCGATAATATAATATGATTGCTTCGAATTATTATACCGTCACAACGAATGATTATGAATTCCCTTGATTACCTAGATAGTATTGGATTTATTATGTGACTCGTTATAACCATGCAAGATAATGACTAGTTCATCTGTCTTGGCATTCTAGTGAACGCCAGAATTGATCTTAAGATTTTGTCACCCTAGACTGGCCGAGTGTAACTGTAGCGAACAGCTGAGGTGTGGGGGAGTCACCCCCGTATAGATCTATACACAAACTCTCGCCCTCCCTCCAGGAGACTTTGATTATAACTACAGACTACGACCGACACTTAGAGGTGTCGCCTGTTATTACTCACTTAATTCAAACGAATTTGATTTCCCTTGATTAACGACCTGATTTTGTTTACTTGAATTGACGGCAAGCCTAACAGACGAGGAGAAGAGGATTACGAGGTCCTACTAATTACGTATGTTATTTAAGGCTGTTGAGTATACGAAGGACGCGTTGGCCCATTTCGCATATGATTTATTTGGACCTTACTAGCAATGCTAATGGGCCACTGAGGCCCAATAGCACGTAAAAGCCATTGAGGGTCCCTTAAGCATGTAATTGGGTCGCAGGAGGCCCAATAGACATGTATTATTATTGTTAGGCCCAAAAGTCATGTTAATGGGTCACGAAGGCCTAATAAACATGATTAGAATCTTTCAAGCCCAACAATTTAAATATTTACTTGTTTTAGGTATGGTATAATTATCGGAAGGTCTGATTGTTGAATTGTTAAATCGCAAAGGCACGAAGTTTGTCGATTGTTTATAACGATACTTAAATTTATGAAAAAAGATATATTATTCATTCAAAATTCATAAGTTATAATTTGGTATTTTTGACCCAAATATCTTAATAATAAAATAATGGACTCAAAAATATTGGTTTGACCTATTCAGCCCTTCTTTAATAAAAATGACAATTTTAGTCCCTTTTTATAAAAAAAATGACATTTTTGGTCCTTAAACTATTTTTCTTGACATTTTGGCCCATAGACTTATTTAAATAATGTTTTCAGCCCAAATTTTACTTTTTGGCAGTTTCAGCCGCTTTAGTAAAAAGATTTTCATTTATAGTCCAACTTTTCGCAACTTTTACAAATTTGACCCAAAATCCAAAAACTTTGCATTTTTGATCCTTTTTGGCAAAAACGGTCATTTTAACCCATGAAATAGATTTATTTACCTTTTTACCCACTGTTTTGAGAAATTTACCATTTCAGTCCCTTAAAAACCCATTTTTTCGCAAATTTGGGCCTATGGGCCGAAAAGCCCAAAATTTGGCCCAATAGACTATATTTTACACTTCTAGTCCTTTGAAGAGCATAATATTCATAAAAACTTATATTTTAACAGTTTTGACCCTTTGGGTCCTTATAAAACCGTGAATGAGAACTTTTACCCCAACTTTTGTTTATTTGACAAAAATAGCCCAAAAATGAGTTTTATGTTGTAACATGTTTATTTTAACCTTAGATGATAATTTTTCTTGACTTGTTTAATGTAATACATCTTAGATCACGTATATTTTCCTCCTTGAGCTATAGATCTTGAGATTTCTTTCCTTTTTGGCACATATTGACCACATAAACACATGAAATCACACATAACATACACATACACATAGATCTACACATTTTACTTGTATTCTCCCCCATAAAACTTGTGAAAACCGAAAATAGAGGGGTATGAACTCACCTTTGCTTTTTGTTTTCGGTTTTGAAGAAATAATGGAAGAGTTTGGTGTTGTTTTCGGCCCTAGAAAGCTTCTTGAGAAGACTTTGGCCTAGATAGGTTCTAAGAAGCATGATCATGAACTTTCATGAGTTAGAAGGAGATTTATAAAAGATTCAAGAAGCTAAACCATGGATCTAAGTACAACTTACCAAGGATAATGATTTCTTATGGAAGAACCTCCTTGAAATGTCCTAGATCTCGAAATTTTGATGGAGGAATGAAAGTGTTCTTGAGAGAATTTGGAAAGATTTGGAATGAAGTATGTGTGTGTGTCTCCTCTCGGCCGAAGATAAGAAGAGAGGGGAGAGAGCGAAGTGAAATGATGGTGCATGGTTGTATGTTGGTCCATGCATGGGAATATGAAAGGTAATATGGAGGTGGCACTTCCTAATTAATTCCCCCATAATACTTCTTTTCTCTTTTTTTTATATATTATTTGGGCCGAGAGGGAGAGAGAAAAGAAAGAATTTGGGTCTTTAATGCTTGAGTCCATAATATGGGTCCAATTTGATGGTTTTCGGCCCATTGGGCCTTTTAGAGCAATTCACGGCCCGATATACATCAAGGAATACGTTTTATGGCCTACTAGGGCTAATTAGATTTGTTATGGCCCTATAAGGCCCATTTAGATAAACTAGCCCATTTTAGGCTTATAAGGCCCAAAAAGGTTAAGTTTTATGAAAGTGGGTCCAATTAGGTCCCATTTAAGAGTTCTTAGCCCAAAATAGTGAAATTGGAAGTTTATTGGTCCATTAGGCCCAATAAGGAAATCCTAGTCCAAAATGGACTTGAACCGGGATTTTTAGGGTTTCCAACCTTTTGTTGACTATTTGAATGTTTGTATAGAGTATTGGATGGTATTTTGTGGTCATTGAATAAGCACCATGCATGTTTTCAAGTTTTAGTTACAATGTCATCCTTTTTAAGTGTTTACAAAGCATCAAAATTCCTAGTTGTGACATCATTCCCCCGTTAGAGGGAATTTCGTCCCGAAATTCTTTTTGAAGCTAGACTTGAAAATGCGAGAATAGGTGAGGGTACTTCTGCTTCATGTGGTCTTCGCGTTCCCATGTGAATTCTGGTCCATGTTTCGCGTTCCATCGGACTTTCACAATCAGAATGCGACTTTGCTTAGTACGCTTCACTTCCTTGTCCATGATTTCAACTGGTTCCTCGATGAACAGGAGATTCTCGTTAATTTCGATTTCTTCTAATGGAATGACGAGGGTTTCATCGGATAAGCACTTCTTCAAATTGGAAACATGGAACACGGGGTGTACACTGTTGAGCTCAGCGAGTAGCTACAGTCTATAAGCCACTGGACCGATTTGGGCAAGAATCTCGAAGGGTCCAATGTATCATGGGTTTAGTTTTCCCCGCTTCCCAAAACGAATCACCCCTTTCCAGGGGGAGACTTTTAACAACACACGATCCCCGACTTGAAATTCCAAGGGCTTTCACCGTTTATCAGCGTAGCTCTTCTGTCTGTCTCGTAATGCTTGCAGTCGAGCTCTGATCTGAATTATCTTCTCGGTCGTTTTGTGTATGATTTCTGGTCCCGTTAATGCATTGTTTGGTGTCTGTCCTCTTGCTATCTGAGTGTCACCTACCTCAGCCCATCACAACCGTGATCTACATTTACGCCCATACAATGCCTCGAATGGAGCAACTTTGATGCTTGAGTGATAACTGTTGTTGTACGAGAACTCGATTAAAGGTAAGTGGGTATCCCACGACCTTCCAAAGTCTATCACACATGCGCGAAGCATATCTTCAAGCGTTTGAATGGTTCGCTCGCTTTGACCATCCGTTTGTGGGTGGTAGGCAGTGCTCATGTCAAGTTGTGTTCCCATAGCTTTCTGAAGCGATTGCCAAAAGCGTGAAGTAAACCTACTATCTCTATCTGAGATGATAGATATTGGTACTCCATGGAGTCTCACAATTTCCTTGATATAGGTTCTTGTCAATCGTTCCATCTTGTATGACTCTTTTATTGGCAGGAAATGAGCGGATTTTGTCAACCTGTCGACTATTACCCATATGGTATCCAAACCATCTGTTGTCTTGGGTAGTTTGATCACAAAGTCCATAGTAATCCTTTCCCATTTCCACTCGGGTATTACCAGTTGTTGTAATAATCCTGAGGGCTTCTGATATTTTATCTTTACTTTAGCGCAAGTGAGGCACTTGCTAACGTAAGTGGCAATTTCTGCCTTCATGTTAGGCCACCAATAATGTTGCTTGATATCCAAGTACATTTTATCTGAACCAGGATGGATGGGGTATCGTGTCTTGTGGGCCTCATTCATGACTACCTCTCTGAATCCCCCAAGTTTAGGGATCCAAGTTCGGTTCATGAAATAATATGCTCCGTCCTTCTTAACTTCGAAATTCTTTTCCATTCCACGTAACGCTTCGCTTGTTCTTTTTTCTATCTTCATAGCATCGAACTGGGCTGCTTTGATTTGCGTAGACAGATGGGATTGAATGGTTATTGAAAGAGTTTTTACACGACGATTTGAGTATTCTTTCCGACTCAAGGCATCAGCTACCACGTTAGCCTTGCCTGGGTGGTACTTGATTTCGCACTCATAATCGTTTAGCAGCTCAACCCATCTTCGCTTCCGCATGTTTAACTCCTTTTGATTTAAAATGTGTTGGAGACTCTTGCGGTCCGTGAAAATGGTGCACTTTGTACCATAAAGGTAGTGCCTCCAAATCTTCAAGGCGAAGACCATAGCTCCCAATTCGAGATCATGGGTGGTATAATTCACCTCATATGTCTTTAGTTGTCGGGACGCATAAGCTATCACCTTCCCACACTGCATGAGTACACAGCCTAAACCCTGATTCGATGCATCGCAGTAAACTACGAAGTCCTCTGTTCCCACTAGTAGTGATAGTACCGGTGCACTGCAGAGTGCTCGCTTCAGAGTTCGGAATGCAGCTTCTTGCTAATCTGTCCATTCTAAGGGTACACCTTTTTGTGTAAGCATGGTAAGTGGCTTGGCTGTTTTTGAGAAGTTCTGAATGAATCTCCTGTAGTAGCCTGCGAGACCTAAATATTGGCGAATTTTTGTGGGTGTCGTTGGGATCGCCCATCCTTCAATGGCTTTGACCTTAGAAGGATCCACATGTATCCCTTCTTGACTAACAACTGATGGGTTTTGAGCATTCTAACACTTCCTAAGTGTACATGCAACCCTAATAACCTTGAATCTATGTTTTCTCTATATACATGCAAATTTCTTTTTCAAGGTTATTTCCTAACTAGCATGGCATGGGGATTTCATAAAACATAAAACTAGTAGAAATACATACCTTGTTGTTGCTTGGATTCCTTCAAGACTTTGTGAGCCTAGCACCCCAAATGTTGTGCCTCAAATGCTTCACACAACACCACAAAACTTGGAATAACTTGAGAGAATGCTTCTTACACTTGAAAATCGGTTATGCCCTCTCTAGAAACACTAGGTGCCAATTTTACTAGCCAAAGGGTTCCTTTTATAGTGTAGTCACAATTAGGGTTTTCACATGAATACTCTTAATTGTCATGACTCTTGATTTCTCATGACCCATGGGTTTGTAACTCCCATGGACTATCCATGGAGCTCCATATGGTTACAACCAAACCCATAAACCATGGATCATTAATCCACCATAAAAGAATTGATGATTGTCATAATCAACCCTTTGTATTTAATTAGTATCACTTTGATCACCAAATTAATACTAGATTAATATTTGATCAACACTAATTAAATAATACTATTATTAATATATTAGAACTTATAATATATTAATAACCACAAGTGTCCTTTCTCTCATTTAGTCTATCCAAGTATTGCAATGTCATGCAACCCAAATGGACCATGTCGGGTCGGGTCAAGTACATACCAAATAAAGTTATGGACTTAGACACTATATCCAACAGTCTCCCACTTGGATAAGTCTAATAACTATATTTGCAAATATGACTTCAAAATCCGACTAGCAATCGTAGCTCTTTCAAAGTCTCTCGGAACTGAGATGATGATGATACGCCATTTAAGATAAGTGATCATATAATCCTCTGTTCTCATGATATCAGCCGGACAAACACATGGAACATGGTCTTACTTATTGTCCAACATTTGTTTCTCGATCTCTGATTTGTTTCGACATAGAACTAAATTGAACACATCAATTAGGTTCTGACCGGGCCCGGTACATAAGTCAAAACCAAATCATCGAGGGGCCCAGATATCGCTTCTATTTCTAGAAGGAACAGATAAACTTCGACTGATATGCTTGTACTAACTACTTATTGAATTATTCACAAAGGCACGTTTTATAACATCGAGTTACCAATGTGTTTTCGTACAAGCAATGAATAACCAACTCATAGTCAACAACTCATATCTCTAGGTTTGAAGATTTATATGATATTACCGTCTCACGATCACTCGAGATAAATTCCATGAAGTGATGCAAGTGAGCGTGGGTTGAATCCAATACTCAGCCCTTATGAGTACTCATGAATGTTGTAGCAACCATTGCATTGTCTAAAGCACTTTAGACAAATCATACAAGCCAAATTCATGACAGTCTTGATTCATATATACTTCCAACATATGACTGACTGTGGATGGTTTGAATAATATAATATATACCATAACATAATTATTCTGGAAGTCAAAACATGCAAAGTGAAACACAAGAATAATACTAATCTTATATGGCCCCAACACTTTGAGTGTAAATAAAAACACCTTTTATTTAAGCACCATATTGATTACTCATTATTTATGTTTCGATTAATCAACTTTATGCTTGAATTAAAACATTAGTTGTCCCATGCTCCAAGCATGTACACTATGTTTTTCCAAACAACAATTATGCCATACTCCAAGTATGCATACTATGTTTACATATGGTCCTCTCTTTGTGAAATAGATCAATTGGCAATATTCCAATGATGCTTATTTCACAATTCCAATCCTCGTTGTAAATGGAAGAATACCAAACTCTTGCCATTTACTGTAATCTGTTAGATTCTAAACTTATATACAATGATCCCCTTGTAATGACTATGCACAGAAGTCACAAAGACTTGGCAATAGATATTACAAAGTATTACAATGGAAAACAATTCCACGGAAATGAAGTCTCAAATTCAAAGTACATTCCTTTGAACATCCTTCTTAGCATTAAGTTCTTTAATCTTACACAGATTCAAAGAATAACTTCCACCTATGGAGACAATTCCATATTACCATTTTGACCATCACTTCTGAACAAGAGTTGCCTCTTTTCAAAATATGTCAATATGGTCCTTACTCTATACTTCTAATTGTCCATGAGCAACCAATCTTTGGTAAACTTCAGATTGTCCTCGACAATTTTGCTTAATCATTTTAGTCATTTCCAGTTCTATTGCTTTTTCCATCTTAATGCCCTAGGCATTTGGAAAATTTAGAATGGATGAATATTATAGCACATGTAATCAAACCTATACCCAAAGCATATGGGACATGATTTATGCTATAATTTTTTTTTCCATGTTTTCATAATTCGAACTATGAAGAGGGATGCCGTAATCATAATCGAATTTTGAGAACGCAACATATAGAATTTCCTTATGTTGAACCATTCCAGCATAACATTCATATATATTCTTGACTAAAGTAGATTAAATTCTCAATCTAAGCTTGTAGAATTGGGGTGAACTATAAAATCTTCTCCCTTAATTATAGCAAAACAACTTTTTCAAGGCGAATTGAAACTTTTGTTTTCTATAATTAATATTGCTGACTTGCAACACTTAACATAATAATCATGCTCCCACTAGCATAATGATTATTATCTTACTAGCATAACACTTATGCTCCCACTAGCTTTGACATGTATCCAGAGATCAGCTGGACTTTTAGAAACCAACACTTTATTGACTTTTCTACCAAAGTTCAGATTTTTGATACGCAATTTCTTTGATAAGACTTTATCAAAACCATACACCTTTCCTTAGATAGCTCACTTGTGTGTCTAAACAATTATGAAGAGGGATGCCGTAATCATAATGTTTAGACCTTTTGTCATTCTCACAATTGCTATCTACTCAAATATACTTAGTGAAAGAGTTTCCTTACCATCATTTTCATGAATCGAAGAGAAACCTTATGACACTTAGATTTTTATGGTGTATGTGTTCCTATCCATGTGAATTTGTCATAACCATAATCACAAGACAAAGTTAGTGGCAAATCCAAACTCATATAGACTGAACTTGTTCAATCTTAATTTCTTGCCACCTGGTAGCACAATGCCCACCATTGCTTCCTGGTTGTTATGCAAACAATTGAGAACTCATAGAACTCACAAGCATAATCAACTTTTAACTGGAATAGACACAGAAATAAGAATATGTCAACACGATAGGTTACAAACCTCAAGTCGTGGGCTAATGATTAACAAAACTCTTGATTAGTTCTTAAAACTATTTCAGAATCTTTTAGACTCCCACTGTCCTCTTGACATATAAGACTTCTCTTTATTAAGAACCATTTCCTGACAATACAAATATTCAAGAGCTAGTGCGGATTCTTATCAAGTTCAACACTTCTCACTATTGGTCTTAGCTGGTCTTTGTTTTATCCAAAACATCACAACTTACCAATCTCAAATGTACAAGAATAGGAAACATCTTACTCTACATTTGACAAGTGTTATGAACCTTCTAAAGACTATGTCACTCAAGTTACAATCTTGGAGTATTACTCCAGGATTTGTTTTTGGAACGAAGTATGAATTATCTTTTGATTTAACCATTTCAACAATTCACGATTCCTCTCCTCAGGCAACAAACACACTAAGGTGTCCTTAGAGGATCAATTGTGATATGGTTCCATAATCACTAAGATAATCATAAAACAAAATACACAAGTACTCTCCCATCTCTTCAGATTGGAGAAACTTTTATCTTTCTGCCTTATTTGATTCTTCTTATTCATTCTGCCATACATTGAAACTTTTCCAATGTTTCAGAATTACACTTAAACTCGTAAGCATAACCATATTTACTAAACTTTAGTAAATCATAACGAATAATCTTATCTACCTTTGTGGTGGACCTGACTAGTGCACAACTTAATGTACCCGATCCTTTAGTCCTTCGCTTGACTCACATGCGAATGTGAACAAGGAATTAGTCTTAATTTACCAAAGATGAAAATTCTCATTCATCACAAAATACAACTTGCATGATTCCAAGTTTCTATCCAATTGAAACTTGGGTGATGAGAATCTTTCCTTATTTGGTAAATTATGACACTACCACTAATGAAAGAATCAAATCCATTTACCCATATTGCTTATCAATGGAAACATATAAGCAACAACCTTTTTCACAAATGCCATTGTAAGGATACTTAAAATAAAATCAAAACCATTTTCTTTTATTTTTAAAACTTTGCGGAAAACTTATCCTTACAATCCATATGGAAAACTTGTTGTTATCTATTCCTAAGCAATATATCATAACTCTTAAGTAACAACTCAAAATTCTGATCACCGAACCGTGCGATCGAAATCCATCTTCACGATCAGAATCAGCATATACTTCCTTTAAGTTTCTTCACTCTTCTTTGATTCTTAAAACATCAATATGTGACCCAGTCACATCATGCAATAAGAATCTCAGAATAGAAACTTAATAAAGTTAGATAATGGACTTTACCTAAAGCAGAGTCAAACATTTGACTTTACTATCCTTATGGACTTTTAGGTAAATTTGGCAGCTTCGCAACCAATGCCCTTCCTTTGGCAACAAAAACATATGGACTCTTTGGAAACGGTACACAGACTTAGCCTTTCTCTTTACCATTTGGTCAACCGAGTTGACTATGGCCAATCCCTTTCAATTGGGAAGAAAAAGTTTTTCTGGACCTCCAATGTTACCATTGTCAATGTCCATGGAAGTTTAGGAAGTTGATCTTCCAATTAAATTTTGCTTTACCAATGCTCCAAATCATTGCTGATTCAGCATCATCAAGCAAATAGGTAAGATCATTAAGGTTCATGTCGTGATCTGTCATCAGGGAGTGACTGAAGAACCAAGTCAACACCCAGCTACCTCGAGACTTCGACACCCGGCTCTCCCGGCTTGTCAATATGGGACTTAATCTCCAAGACCTAAGCACATATAGACTTTGTTTGCCAATAGGGATTGAGTGACTTAGAACTTATCAGGTCTTGAAACTTGTGGGATAAGGAGATTTATTGGAGGAGGTGGAGGAAGTGAAGTATGATTTCCAGTCCCACTAATGCACAACAAAGGGATTGATCTTTCACCTTGGCTGCCATTTGGGATATCATCTTCATTAGGAAGCTTGTTCCTAAAGATTTGGGAAGACCATAGCTGTCTAAACTAGACATCTATAATGGGAGAAATTCAAGTTAGTTGATTTAAAGTCCTTAATATAACACCCAATATGAAATATTAAGGCTAGGACCCAACAACCTATTTATAACTGGAAGAGGGATGCCGTAATCCAAATTATAAAATAGTTGAAGGTAGGTAAATGACGATTTACCAATTTCCACCATAAAAATGAAATATAATTAAGTTTTTAATTGGATTTGAAACTCCTAGATCTTTTGAGATATATTGAACTTTCAATGGCATGTTTGAATCTCGATTGTGCCCTCTCAAGTTTGTGACTGGGATGCCGAGGATCACAAACAAGGTGTGAATAACCATACAAATTGACTTGGTACCCTCAACAATATTACCTAATCAATGTGCCGGTTAACCACACACGCTCCACCGATCTATAATAAAGTCAAGTTACCCTTTGCCACACTTACTAGTCCATGTTAGTGTGCCGGTTAACCACACACGCTCCACTAACGACTTGGTAAGGTACAAAGTGTAATTTTATGGGCTAGCACCAATTTCACATTTTCCTAAAGTAACTAAGATTGGGAATTTATAATGTATAGTTACTTTATAATTCATTATACTTTTAATGAGAATTTAAAGTCGTATCCTACCCGTTCGGCTAACGACCCTCCACCAGTCAAGGAAGCGGTGGGTGAGAGTTGACACCCATTAAGTCGCCATTTTATAGGCAACAACCTTATACCCCCCCTTATAGACCGGCTTCGTGAATGAGGCCTACTTGCGGTAAGTGTGACATATTCTTATACATATCTATATAATAAAATTATAATAATAGTATAAGTGTTGATTTTTAAACCTTTTAAAAAATCTAAGGTTTAATTTGGAAAACAGATTTTACAAGTCCAAAACAGATTGGGGTAATGATTTTAATCCATTTCCAGCAACAAAACTCGGAAAACTGCCCAGCACGCTCCTACTCGCCGAGTGCATTATTCTACTCGACGAGTAGGATGAATTTTGCCTTGGACTCGTCGAGTTCTCCCCTTGCACTCGGCGAGTCCAGTCGAACAGTGAACAGTTTTTCGTTTTTTTTTTAACAGTGTTGCATCAAGTATACAGAAAACAATCCTAGGCTCTGATACCACTGATGGGTTTTGAGCATTCTAACACTTCCTAAGTGTACATGCAACCCTAATAACCTTGAATCTATGTTTTCTCTATATACATGCAAATTTCTTTTTCAAGGTTATTTCCTAACTAGCATGGCATGGGGATTTCATAAAATATAAAACTAGTAGAAATACATACCTTGTTGTTGCTTGGATTCCTTCAAGACTTTGTGAGCCTAGCACCCCAAATGTTGTGCCTCAAATGCTTCACACAACACCATAAAACTTGGAATAACTTGAGAGAATGCTTCTTACACTTGAAAATCGGTTATGCCCTCTCTAGAAACACTAGGTGCCAATTTTACTAGCCAAAGGGTTCCTTTTATAGTGTAGTCACAATTAGGGTTTTCACATGAATACTCTTAATTGTCATGACTCTTGATTTCTCATGACCCATGGGTTTGTAACTCCCATGGACTATCCATGGAGCTCCATATGGTTACAACCAAACCCATAAACCATGGATCATTAATCCACCATAAAAGAATTGATGATTGTCATAATCAACCCTTTGTATTTAATTAGTATCACTTTGATCACCAAATTAATACTAGATTAATATTTGATCAACACTAATTAAATAATACTATTATTAATATATTAGAACTTATAATATATTAATAACCACAAGTGTCCTTTCTCTCATTTACTCTATCCAAGTATTGCAATGTCATGCAACCCAAATGGACCATGCTGGGTCGGGTCAAGTACATACCAAATAAATTTATGGACTTAGACACTATATCCAACAACAACATGTCCCAAAAAGTTTACACTACGGAGCCAGAACTCACACTTAGAGAGTTTTGCGTATAACTTTTCGATTCGTTGGATTTCCAAGATTTGCCGGAGATGTCGGCCATGCTCCTCTTCGCTTTGAGAATAGACTAGGATATCGTCGATGAAAACAATGACAAAATTGTCGAGGAATGGTCGGCAGATTCGATTCATCAGGTCCATGAATGCGGCAGGGGCATTCGTTAGACCGAAGGGAATTACAACAAATTTGTAATGTCTGTAACGAGTTCGGAAAGCGGTTTTGGGGATATCCTCTTCCCGGACCTTGAGTTGGTGGTATCCGGACCGTAGATCTATCTTAGAGAAGTAACTTGCTCCTTGGAGCTGGTCAAATAGATCATGGATTTGCGGAAGTGGATAGCGATTTTTGATAGTGAGCTTATTTAGTTCCATGTAGTCAATACACATCATAAAGGAACCGTCCTTTTTCTTAACGAAGAGAACCGGAGCTCCCCAAGGTGAGAAACTAGGTCGGATGAATTCTTTGTCCAAAAGTTCGCTGAGTTGGCTGGACAGTTCTTGCATCTCCACAGGAGCCAACCTATAGGGCGATTTGGCGATGGGTGTAGCTCCTGGCACAAGGTCGATTCGGAACTCGACTTGTCTTTCTGGGGGTATCCCCGGAAGATCTTCAGGAAAGACATCCGGGAAATCGCAAGTCACTGGGATGTCTCGAATATTGACCTCTTCCTTGGACTTATCCACTATATGAGTCAGAAACTTCAAGTCTTTCTTTCGTAGATATTTATGTGCCTTAATGCACGAGATAAGATGAAGGTTCGTGCTGGGTTTGTCTCCGTATATAATTAGGGTTTCGCAATTTGGGAGGTGAAGGCGAACGGCCTTCTCGTGATACATAATTTCAGCATGGTGGGGGCTTAACCAGTCCATGCCGATAATCACATCAAAACTCCTAATAGTTACAGGCATCAAGCTTATTTGAAAGACGTGATGATTTAAGGTCAGGGTAAATCCTATGTAGATTTCCCCAGTGGATTCTGTTTTCCCATTAGCCATTTCCACCGTAAAGGTTTCATTAAGCTTCTGGGGTTGTTGTTTTAACAAGTGTTTGAATTTATTACTCACAAAGCTTCGTTCTACCCCGGTATCAAATAGGATGCATGCATATGTGTGGTTTAGGAGAAACGTACCAGTGACGACAGCAGGATCCTGAACCGCTTCTCCTTGACCCATGGTCAGCACTCTCCCTGCTCCTCCATTCCCAAGGTTGTTGACGTTGGGTCAGTTTCGACGGAAATGCCCAGTCTTCCCACATCCATAGCAGGTGTGGCTTGGCCCCGCGTTGTTGCCACTGTTGTTGTTGGTGTTGTTGTTGTTGTAGTTGCGGTTGTTGTTGTTGTTGTTGTTGTTGTTGTTGTTGTTTCCCTGCTGCTGGTTCTGGGGAGGATAGGTCCTGCAGTATTTTGCCGTGTGACCCTTTCGATTGCAACTGGTACAATGCATCTCCCTGCGTTCGCCATTGTGATGGAGATTGCACTTGTCGCACTTTGGGAGATTCCCGGAGTACTGCCTAGGGGCACTTGGAGTAGATGAGACTGGAGCATGTGGTGTGGAGGGAACTTGGGTGGTTGCAGCATTGACTGTCACTGTTTGTTGTTTCTTCGACGACTCTGAGCCTTATCGCCCTTTTCTCTTGTTATTCTTTCCTTTCTTGTTGTCACTCTCCTTTTTGCCTTCAGTTTCCCCTGACTTCTCGCCCTTCTTGTTGTTGTGGTCGTACAGTTTCTTGGCCAACCTCTTGGCACTGTCGAAGGTTTCAGGATTTGCAGCTATCACATTTCCTTGAATTGGGGAGGTAAATCCCCAGGTGAATCGTTCGATTTTCTTTCCCTCTGAAGTAATCATGCCAGGGCACAACAGTGACAGTTCGCTAAACCTTGATATGTATGCATCAATGTCGGAGTTTCGGACGGTGAGATTCCATAACTCTTGCTCCATTTTCTAAATTTCGCCACGCGGGCAGTATTCGGTCATCAGCATTTCCTTCAACTTCGCCCACGGCATGGCGTTGGCTACGGGGAGAGTCATGGCCTCTACATGTCCATTCCACCAGGTGAGAGCTTGGTCAACGAATGTGCATGCGGCAAACTTCACTTTCATCTCCTCGGGGCATTCACATATCTCGAATACCGATTCCACCTTTTCAATCCATCTCTTTAGGGTTATCATTCCCCTGTGCCATTAAAGGTTCGTGGCTTGGCATTGGTGAAATCTTTGTAAGAGCATGTCTTGGTAAGCCCTTGATTTATTCTGTTGTTTGAGCTTCCAGCCCCTTGTCTATTGCCTCCACCATTGTTCCCTTGGTGGATTTGCGCCATGGTTGTTGTGACTGCAGCAGATACAGCTGCTTGAAATGCAGCTGAGTTGATTTCTGGTGGGGTTGGCTCAGGGTTTCCACGGGTGGGTCGCTGAGGCATCTTTCTGTCATGGAACGGAAAGATGTTGAGTGCCTAAAATTTTTGTGAGTTCGTGGTCCTATAAACTAGGTGTATTGCATGTACTTAAGTAGTTTCACATATTAACATACAATCATGAAAACATAACACATAACAGATAACAACATCATAATAGAACACATATATTTTCCACTAATAATATCCGTACTTTGATACATGAAAATTTGCTCGAAAGAGCATACATAAAGGGTACAGTTCGGCAGCGTAAAGACTCTATGTGTAGTGTAATCACTTAAACATAGAGTCGATGGTACATAGCATAGATCATAAAAGCATAATACTAAAGACGGATACGACTAGTCCTCGTCATGGTGGGATGTGTCAGGGGGTGGTGCTAAGGAAGTGGACGCTCCCTGAAGGCGAGCCACCTGTCGTTCCACGTCTCGGAGTCGAGCCTCCCACCTCACCTGCCTCATGTGGAACTCTTGGATAACCTCTTGCGTCTCCTGTTCTGCACGCTCAACTCTAGTCCGCATCTGGTGCATCTGATCGGCGGTACTCTGAGCTAGATCGCCAGTGTTCCGCAATCGTCTCACCATGACTGGAAGCGCGCGATCAGCCGGTCCTCCCTCCCTCAAGTCGTAGAACTCGCATGCCATGCCAAACGGGGGTCGCTGTCCCTGTTGCCTGCTCCACCTACAAATGTCGATCCCCCAGGGGGTGTAGGGCCAGTTGGGCCCATCCGATGAGCGGGCACCCTAATCGGATAAGGGGGGTTGATGACTTCGGACTCCGCGTCCGAATCACCGTCATCGTCATCGCCGGGTTCCTCCTCGAGGTCTCCTTCGACTTCTTCTACTTCCAGGTCTACCACTGGGTCAGCAGGTCCGCCCTCGACTTCCGCCTCAGGTTCCTCTTCAGACTCCTCTTCGGGGTCTTCTTCAGGTTCCTCTTCCAACCATTTGTTATTCCCTTGTTTAGGGAAATACGGATCTCCAGGGTGATGGAAGTCGGCCATACTGTCTGCAAGAGTGTATATGAATATGCTACTATTATGCCTAAGGTTTATTATTCAGATATTTTAAAAGGTTAAGTTGATGCGTTCTTCTGGGTAACAAAGGGGTATGTTTTTAAGTTTACCGACCATCGCGATTTCCCCAGGGCATGTGATAGTTGTACTCCGAAGGAAATGTAGTTGATCATGCTACATTCACCCCCTTAATACAACTATGAACAGTCCCGGCTTAACCGAGATGCCAGTATCATCTTATTTGATTTGGTATTATGTTCTTTTTCCTATATCGCACAAGTAAAGGTGTTTTATCGTTATATTTTATTTGTTTTGTTCAGAGTTGTTTAGTCCCTCTTTGGTTTATAGTTGCATGTCAATGTGCGGTTAGATATGCCAGTTCACTATAAACAGAGCTCTGATACCAACCTGCCACACCCCCGAACCAGATGGCGGAAACGTCCGAGGGCTCGCGTGACTTAAATTGAATATCATCACAATGAATATACATGAAACATAACATAAACATCACCATGCATTAATACATTACAATTGACCTTCTTCACATCAAGTACATTGTCTAAATATTACATATCCATAGCATAAATTGTTTGAGAGTTTTCAAAACATAATATCCTAACACACTTGGTATTGTTCTTCAGCCTATCTATTACCTGAGAATACAAGTTATTTTGAATACGTCAACATATGGAATGTTGGTGAGTTCATAAGCAGGGTTGATATGAAAATGTTTTGTGCAGTTTATAAAACCCAGAAAATCCGATATTTTCTGAAAAGACAATTGTTTATACTAAAGTGTGAAGATCCATAGGTTTATGCATGAATGATTTCAAAGCGTGTATAAACGAGAAGTTTTGCATTATAGTTATTGAAAATACAAGTGAATGGTGTTGATTTCCTCGAAAAACCCGATGTTTTCCGATAATATAATATGATTGTTTCGAATTATTATACCGTCACAACAAATGATTATGAATTCCCTTGATTACTTAGATAGTATTGGATTTATTATGTGACTCGTTATAACCATGCATGATAATGACTAGTTCGTCTGTCTTGGCATTCTAGTGAACGCTGGAATTGATCTTAAGATTTTGTCACCCTAGATTGGCCGAGTCTAACTGTAGCGAACAGTTGAGGTGTGGGGGAGTCACCCCCGTATAGATCTATACACAAACTCTCGCTCTCCCTCCAGGAGACTTTTATTATAACTACAGACTACGACCGACACTTAGAGGTGTCGCCCGTTATTACTCACTTAATCCAAACGAATTTGATTTCCCTTGATTAACGACCTGATTTTGTTTACTTGAATTGAAGGCAAGCCTAACAGGCGAGGAGAAGAGGATTACGAGGTCCTACTAATTACGCATGTTATTTAAGGCTGTTGAGTATACGAAGGACGCGTTGGCGCATTTCACATATGATTTATTTGGACCTTACTAGCAATGCTAATGGGCCACTGAGGCCCAATAACACGTAAAAGTCATTGAGGATCGCTTAAGCATGTAATTGGGTCGCAGGAGGCCCAATAGACATGTATTATTATTGTTAGGCCCAAAAGTCATGTTAATGGGTCACAAAGGCCCAATAAACATGATTAGAATCTTTCAAGCCCAACAATTTAAATATTTACTTGTTTTAGGTATGGTATAATTGTCGGAAGGTCTAATTGTTCAATTGTTAAATCGCAAAGGCACGAAGTTTGTCGATTGTTCATAACGATACTTAAATTTATGAAAAAATATATATTTTTCATTCTAAATTCATAAGTTATAATTTGGTATTTTTGACCAAAATATCTTAATAATAAAATAATGGACTCAAAAATATTGGTTTGACCTATTCAGCCCTTCTTTAATAAAAATGACAATTTTAGTCCCTTTTTATAAAAAAATGACATTTTAGGTCCTTCAACTATTTTTCTTGACATTTTGGCCCATAGACTTCTTTAAATAATGTTTTCAGCCCAAATTTTACTTTTTGGCAGTTTCAGCCCCTTTAGTAAAAAGATTTTCATTTATAGTCCAACTTTTCGCAACTTTTACAAATTTGACCCAAAATCCAAAAACTTTGCATTTTTTATCCTTTTTGGCATAAATGGTCATTTTAACCCCTGAAATAGATTTATTTGCCTTTTTACCCACTGTTTTGAGAAATTTACCATTTCAGTCCCTTAAAAACCCATTTTTTTCGTAAATTTGGGCCTATGGGCCGAAAAGCCCAAAATTTGGCCCAATAGACTACATTTTACATTTCTAGTCCTTTGAAGAGCATAATATTCATAAAAACTTCTATTTTAACTGTTTTGACCCTTTGGGTCCTTATAAAATCGTGAATGAGAACTTTTACCCCAACTTTTGTTTATTTGACAAAAATAGCCCAAAAATGAGTTTTATGTTGTAACATGTTTATTTTAACCTTAGATGATAATTTTTCTTGACTTGTTTAATGTAATACATCTTATATCACGTATATTTCCTCCTTGAGCTATAGATCTCGAGATTTCTTTCCTTTTTGGCACATATTGACCACATAAACACATGAAATCACACATAACATACACATACACATAGATCTACACATTTTACTTGTATTCTCCCCCATTAAACTTGTGAAAGCCGAAAATAGAGGGGTATGAACTCACTTTTGCTTTTTGTTTTCGGTTTTGAAAAAAGAATGGAAGAGTTTGGTGTTGTTTTCGGCCATAGAAAGCTTCTCGAGAAGACTTTGGCTTAGATAGGTTCTAAGAAGCATGATCATGAACTTTGATGAGTTAGAAGGAGATTTATAAAAGATTCAAGAAGCTAAACCATGGATCTAAGTACAACTTACCAAGGATAATGATTTCTTATGGAAGAACCTCCTTGAAATGTCCTAGATCTCGAAATTTTGATGGAGGAATGAAAGTGTTCTTGAGAGAATTTGAAAAGAGTTGGAATGAATTATGTGTGTGTGTCTCCTCTCGGCCGAAGATAAAAAGAGAGGGGAGAGAGAGAAGTGAAATGATGGTGCATGGTTGTATGTTGGTCCATGCATGGGAATATGAAAGGTAATATGGAGGTGGCACTTCCTAATTAATTCCCCCATAATACTTTTTTTCTCTTTTCTTTTTCTTTTTTTTTATATATTATTTGGGCCGAGAGGGAGAGAGAAGAGAAAGAATTTGGGTCTTTAATGCTTGAGTCCATAATATGGGTCCAATTTGATGTTTTTCGGCCCATTGGGCCTTTTAGAGTAATTCACGGCCCGATATACATCAAGGAATGAGTTTTATGGCCTACTAGGGCTAATTAGATTTGTTAAGGCCCAATAAGGCCCATTTAGATAAACTAGTCCATTTTAGGCTTATAAGGCCCAAAAAGGTTAAGTTTTATGAAAGTGGGTCCAATTAGGGCCCATTTAAGAGTTCTTAGCCCAAAATAGTCAAATTGGAAGTTTATTGGTCCATTAGGCCCAATAAGGAAATCCTAGTCCAAAATGGACTTGAACCGGGATTTTTAGGGTTTCCAACCTTTTATTGACTATTTGAATGTTTGTATAGAGTATTTGATGGTATTTTGTGGTCACTGAATAAGCACCATAGATGTTTTCAAGTTTTAGTTACAATGTCATCCTTGTTAACTGTTTACAAAGCATCAGAATTCCTAGTTGTGACATATATGTATCTAATTAGTGATTAACAACTAATTAAACAAGTAAAGACACCTTAGGACAAGGAAAACACTTTGATTCAAGTGCTAGAAGTACTAATGGGTTGCATCTAAGGGTTGTAGGGCCTCACATTGGAGTTTACGGCCCAAGTGTAAACCCCCATGAGTTTACGGCCCATGGGTTTACGGCCCATGGTGTTTACTGCCCATGGTTTACGGCCCATGGTGTTTACATCCGTAAAATCATGGTGTCTTGTACCATTTTGTGTGTTTAAGGTCCTATAATCATCTTAGAAGTGTTCTTGGCTTTGTTTCTAGGCTTAGGAGGGTGTCGTGGCAACTTTGCACCACTTAAATAGAGTTTATGGCCAAGGGAGATTGCCTTGGCAGTAAACACCCTTCTGGTCACGATTTCTAGATGTTTAACAAGTGATTCTAGTATCCAACAAGCTAAGGATAGTGTACTTACGTAGTGGAAGCTTGAAAGGGTGGTTAGAGTCCAAAAACACTAGTGTGTGTTCTTGGTGTTCTTGGTGAAATGAAGAACACTTGAAGATCTACCTAAAAGAAGAGATTTCATGGATGAAATCAAGAGTGAATCAAGGAGAAGAGATGTATTAACTCATATATGAAAGGATTTACTTGCATTTTTGAAGATTGAGAGCAAAAATCTCAAGATCCTTGGGAGAGAATTCGAGTTCTAGGCTTGGAAAAGTGAAAAGTGGCTGAAAAATGACTAAGGGCCATATATATCATGGAGTTTACGGCCACCATGTGTTTAAGGCCGTAAACCCATGACCCTTGGCCGTAAACTCCTCTTTTTAGGGTTTATGGCATGTTCGATGGGTTACAACTTCAATTGGCACTTCCATTCACTTATTCCTTGGATATACTAGGCTCGGAATGCTCAAATAGACTCAAAATAGTGCTAGAAGTTAGCAGGAACAAGTCTAACTTTGATTGGATTGAATGGTTTGTACAAGATTGAAATTTCAGGTTGTCACATCATCCCCCCGTTAGAGGGAATTTCGTCCCGAAATTAGAGTTTAAGCAACTAAGTTATTACAAATAACTAAGCGAAAAGATGAGGGTATTTCAATCTCATTTGATCCTCGCGCTCCCAAGTGAATTCCAGTCCTCGCTTGGCGTTCCAGCGAACCTTCACTATTGGGATACGGCTTTGCTTCGTTTGCTTGACCTCTCGGTCCATGATCTCTACAGGTTCTTCCATGAAATTGAGGCTCCCGTTGATCTCGATCTCGTCGAGTGGGATTACAAGAGTCTCGTCTGATAGGCACTTTTTCAAGTTCAAGACGTGGAAAATAGGATGTACGTTATTAAGTTCGTGGGGTAGGTTGAGTTTGTAAGCTACATGGCCGATTCTAGCGAGAATCTCGAAAGGCCCTATGTATCTTGTATTTAGCTTTCCACGCTTTCCGAAGCGTATCAAGCCCTTCCAGGGTGAGACTTTCAAAAGGACTCGGTCTCCCACATGGAATTCCAAAGGTTTCCTTCGTTTGTCTGCGTAGCTTTTCTGTCGGTCTCTAGAGGCTTTCAGTCGTTCACGAATCTGAACGATCTTCTCTGTCGTTTCCCGAATGATCTCCGGACCCGTGAGAGTGCTGTCAGGAACTCGTCCTTTAGCTAACTGAGTGTCACCCACCTCAGCCAGCACAGAGGGGATCTGCACTTCCGGCCATAAAGGGCTTCAAATGGAGCAGCCTTTATGCTCGTGTGATAACTATTGTTGTAGGAAAACTCGACAAGGGGTAAATGAGTATCCCATGCCTTCCCAAAGTCGATCACACAGGCTCGCAACATGTCCTCCAAGGTTTGGATAGTTCTCTCACTTTGTCTGTCGGTCTGTGGATGGTAGGTTGTACTCATGTACAGCCTCGTTCCTAAGGAGCTTTGTAGCGATTGCCAGAACCTCGAAGTGAATCTACTATCTCTTTCGGAGATAATGGATATAGGGACACCATGCAATCGTACTATCTCCCGAATGTATGTTCTTGTGAGCTTCTCCATCTTGTCGGTCTCTTTGATGGGTAGGAAGTGCGCGAACTTGGTCAATCTGTCGACGATGAGCCAAATGGTATCAAGTCCACCCGTTGTCTTGGGTAGCTTGGTTATGAAGTCCATTGTGATCCGCTCCCACTTCCACTCTGGTATCTCTGGTTGCTGTAGTAGACCTGAGGGTTTCTGGTATTCGACCTTGACCTTGGCGCAAGTAAGGCATTTACTCATGAAGGTAACAATCTCTGCTTTCATGTTAGGCCACCAGTATAACTTTTTAAGATCCAGATACATCTTATCTGAACCCGGGTGGATGGAATATCGAGTGTTGTGTGCTTCCTTCATGACCAAGTCTCTAAAGCCACCGTGTTTCGGTGTCCAAATCCGGTCCATGAGATATAAAGCTCCGCCACCCTTGACTTCCAAGTTCTTATCCATTCCTCGCAGAGATTCACCCGCCACATTTTCAGGTTTTAAGGCTTCGAGCTGAGCCTCCTTAATTTGTGTGGACAGATGCGAATGGATAGTCATAGTTAATGACTTGGCTCTTCGACTAGAATATTCTTTCCGACTTAGGGCGTCTGCTACTATGTTGGCTTTACCCGGATGATAACGAATTTCACATTCGTAGTCATTGAGTAGTTCGACCCACCGTCGTTGTCTCATATTGAGCTCCTTCTGGTTGAATATGTGTTGTAGGCTTTTGTGGTCTGTAAGATAGTGCTTTTCGTACCATACAGGTAGTGTCTCCAGATCTTCAGAGCAAACACAACTGCTCCTAATTCGAGATCGTACGTGGTGTAGTTGACCTCGTGTGTCTTCAGCTGCCTTGAGGCATAGGCGATGACCTTACCTCGTTGCATCATAACACAGCCGAGCCCCTGGTTGGAGGCATCACAATATCCTTAGCTTGTTGGATAGTATCGGTGCGGTGCATAAGGCTTGCTTCAGCATTTGAAATGCCTTCTCTTGTTTCTCTTTCCAGTCAAAGGCCACACCTTTCTGGGTCAGTGTCATAAGAGGTTTTGCAATTCACGAGAAGTTCTGTATGAATCTGCGATAGTAGCCAGCGAGGCCTAGAAATTGACGAATTTATGTAGGCGTCTTCGGTGCTGACCAGTTCTCGATGGCTTTAATTTTGGAGGGGTCCACGTGGATTCCTTCTTCGCTAACCACGTGACCTAAGAATTCGACTCTGCGGATCCAAAATTCGCATTTAGAGAACTTCGCATAGAGCTTCTCCGATGATAAGGTTCCTAGGACTTGTCGTAGATGATCGCTATGTTCCTCATTACTTCGAGAGTAGATAAGTATGTCATCGATGAAAACAATGAAAAACTGATCCAAGTAAGGACGGCATACCCTATTCATTAAGTCCATGAATACTGTGGGCGCATTAGTTAATCCGAATGGCATCACCACGAACTCGTAGTGTCCGTAACGAGTTCGGAAGGCTGTCTTCGGAACATCCTCCTGAAGCACTCGTAACTGGTGATACCCGGATCTCAGATCAATCTTGGAAAAGTAGCTCGCCCCTTGTAGCTGGTCGAATAAATCGTCTATGCAAGGAAGAGGGTAACGATTTTTGACCGTAAGCTTGTTGAGTTCCCTGTAATCAATGCACATACGAAACGATCCGTCTTTCTTCTTCACGAATAAGACCGGTGCACCCCAGGGTGAGAAGCTTGGTCTTATAAAGCCCGTGCTGAGCAGTTCGTTAAGTTGACCGGACAGTTCTTGCATTTCTGCAGGTGCTAGACGATAGGGCGATTTGGCTACGGGGGTAGCCCATGGAACTAAGTTGATCCTGAATTCGACTTGACGTTGGGGAGGTAAACCCGGTAGTTCTTCTGGAAAAACCTTCGGGGAAGTCGCGTACTACGGGGAGGTCTTTTAGGTCTTTTGTTTTCTGGCTCGTATCGACAACGTGCGCCAGGAATGCACGATATTCCTTACGCAAGTACTTCTGGGCTTGATTACTGAGATGATACGAAGGCTCATACTGGGTTTGTCTCCGTAGATCAACAAGCTTTCGTTATTCGGTAGTTTTAGGCGGACTACTTTGTCGAAACACAGAATATCGGTATGATGAAGACTCAACCAGTCCATGCCCACAATGATGTCGAAACTCTTGATTGCCACGGGTATGAGGTCGATTGAGAATGAATGATTGTCTAGCGTGAGGGTACAACCTATGTAAATATCGTTAGAACTCTCTGTCTTGCCGTTAGCTATTTCTACGACGAAGGTTTCTTTTAGTGCTTGCGGTGCTTGATTAAGTAAGTGTTTAAATTTTTGGTTCACGAAGCTCCTCACTGCCCCACTATCAAATAAGACGGATGTATATGAGTTATTGAGGAGGAACGTACCCGTGACTAATGTGGGGTCTGCCACTGCTTCATTGTGGCCGATAGCAAGTAGTCTCCCCGCTCCTCCCGCATTCCCAGCTTTAGGGCAGTTTCTTTTGAAGTGCCCTGTCTCGCCACAACCGTAGCAGGCCTGGCTCACTCCTGTACCAGGGACTTGGGTGATGGGTTTTGGTGGCGCCATGCAAAACCGGATAGTATGGCCCTTCCGGTTGCAGTTGGTGCAGTGCAATTCCCGATAGGGGCCGTTGTGATGGAAATTGCACTTAGTGCACTTGGGTAGGTTCCCTGCATATGGCTTTGCTGGTATAGGGGCAACAGGAGTTGTGGCAGCATGGACAGCCACAACCTGTTGGTTCTTGTAAGAGGGTTAAGTTGATTTGCCCTTCTTTCGGTCCCAACGCTTTCTCTTGTTGTCGGCCGCTTTGGTGGGTGCTGAAGCAGTAGTTGTAGTTGTTGTTGGAGAAGAAGGGAACTCGTGATCGATAAGCCTTTTGGCCAATTGCTTGGCACTATCGAAGGTTGTAGGGTTCGATGCTAGAACGTTCCCCTGATACGGGGGCACCAAACCCCAGATGTATCTCTCGATTTTCTTGCTTTCGGTGGGGACCATGTTGGGACAAAGAGTCACCAGGTCGTTGAATCTGGCCGTATATGCCACTATGTCGGAACCCTTCATCTTAAGGTTCCACAGTTCCTTTTCGAGTTTCTGAACTTCGCCCCTTGGGCAGTACTCTTTTGCCATAAGATCCTTCAGTGTCTCCCAGCCCATAACGTTAGCTGCTACCAGTGAGAGTGATTTGACATGGCCATTCCACCATGTCAAGGCCCTTTAGGTGAAGGTGCAGGCAACAAATTTTATCTTGCTTCCTTCAGGACAAGAGCACATCTCAAAGATTGCTTCCGTTCTATCGATCCATTGGGACAGCGCGATGATCCCACCGGTTCCGTTGAAGTACGCTGGTTTGCAGCTGATGAAGCCTTTATAGGTACACTCCCGTGTACGTGGTTGGATTTCACCATGGCTAGAGTTGGTGCCCATTCCAGCTCCACTAGCACCACCAGAATTTACTTGAGCCATGGTTGCGGTCACAGCTGCGGTCACAGCAGCCTGAAACATCACTGCATCGAACTACGGAGGGGGTGGTGGTGGTGGAGTTTGATTTACAGGCGTGCCTCTGGTCGGACGCTTGCGGGGCGGTATCTCTTACTGAAAGTTTATAGAGATGATGATAATAGTAAGAATCACTTGTAAGTATGCTGAGAGTGATCCATGGACTAAATCGCCATAGCCCAACCACTAGAATGAGTGTATGATTGAAATAGAGACACCACAATAGAGTAGGGAAACACAAGAGTAAAGACTTTTCAATAGATTAGCTAACTGTCAATATTACTGGTATTAGTGATGTAAATGAGTTCGGGAAAAATGACCTAATAGTAGGTCTTACATCAAACCATATAGGGAAAATGTTGACAGCTTAGGAGTCTAGTTAGAGTACTTGAAAGATAGGAATATTTTACTGACAAGTGCTACATAGGCACAGAAAAGAAAGGCTATTCCTTAACCCAAAAGAAAAGACGAGTCGACATCTTCTACCGGCGACGGGTATCCCTCGAGCGAACCCTCAGATCTGCCAGCTAACGTACAACTTCTTGAAGATGTCGCTCATGCGCCCTCTGACGCACTCGGAGTTCTATGACTTCAGCTCGAGATGCAGTTAGTTGTTGCTGCAGAGCCTCATTGGTTGTCCTAGTCCTTTCCAAAGCCTCTTCAAGTTGGCGAATACCGTGTTAATGCTAGAGTTGGCATCAACTTCCATCACTCGGTCGATGGCTGCACGACCTTGCTCGACATTCCGAGCAATCCTACAGACCATAATGGGTAGGACTCGGTCAGCTGAGCCTCCATCGCTTATATTGTAAAAGCTTCGATCTCCATTGAAGGGTAATGGTTGACCCTGTTCATCGCTCCAATGGTTCAATTTTGTCGCCCACAAGGGTGTGGGGCCTTGAAATGCCGGTCGGGGGTTGAGGTTTAGGACTGGAACCTCTTGGGGCAGGTTGTTGACTTCTGGTTCGGAGTCAGAACCATCCGAAAAACCTTCTGCGAGGTGATCATCCAAAGGAATTGGATGATCCTCTTCTGGCTCATCATCGAGCCACCCACCATTGCCTTGGTTGGGAAAATACAGATTGTCGGGGAGATGGAAGCCAACCATGCTATCTACGCGAGAAAAGGGGGTATAAGAATCTTATAATAAGAGACGTACTAATCTAAGATAATTATAAGATGGCCCTTACTAGTTACTTCAACATTTGCGTAGTGCATACCAGTTATATGTAACCAAGGCAGGATATACCTTCGAATAAGTGACCCTAACTCTAAGTCTACAGCCAAACAAGGAACAGGAAGTAAAGCAAAAGTCACAGATTCTAAGTCTATAACATCTTAGTCACATATAACTTTAGCGTATCCACTTAGCAACTATTGACCTACTAGTAAAGACCTTTTTAGTTCTCAAATAAGTAATTATAGTAACACAAAATACTCCTATAGTATTTTAGGTTTATGTTCTGTTCTAATGTTCTTGTTGTAGTAGTGTTGGTAAGTTTTTAGACTTGTTGCAACACCACAACCATTCTTAGGCACATGCTAGTCACTCCTCGGAAAATATAGTTGATCAGGCTATATCCTCCCAGGTTTGACTATATGTCTCTAAGCCTAATCGTGTTGTTCAACAATCGTAATACTTTTGTTCTGTACTAATGACACTGATTTTAGTATGAATGCAGTTATGTATACTTAGTTAAATATTTTATTATTTAAAAGTATAAACTCTTGGTCAGAGTATATTAATCCCGTTGCGTTTATAGTTTGTATATCTTTTATGGGCTGATATACTCGATTCACTATAAACAATGCTCTGATACCAATCTGTCACACCCCAAAACCGGAACGGCGGAAACGTTCTGGGGCGGAGGACGTCATGTACAGTATCATAACAATGCATAATAGTAAACAAGCAACAACATCCATTGCATTAAAAGAATAATTTTAATACAATCGTGTTCTGTATAGTTTATAAGACACCAAAAATATGAATCAAAATAAGAGATGAGTCTTGAATGTGCTCCATCTTCTCAAAACCTTCATCGGTACCTGTCTACTGATGACCTGAGAATACAAGTTATTTTGAAAGTGTTTATCAGCATTAAAGCTGGTGAGTTCATAAGTATTTAGTATCATTGTTTATATGAAAACGCTTGTAAGTTCGAAGAAAATGTTTGTAAGTTCTCAATGTAAATGTTTGTAGTGAGTAATAGTATCTCCTAGAAAATCCTATATTTTCTACTAAAAGTGGCCTTCTACCAAGGCACCAATGTTCTGTATATTTGTTCCGCGTAAAAGTGTGTATTTTCCCAAGTATGTCTATCATTAACGAAATATAGTTTAAACATTTATGAATATGTGAGAAGATCACAAAGTAAATGTAATAGGGAAAATAATGTTTTACCTCCGCAGTAACACTGCTGGCTATAAAGTAATAAAATACAGACTTCAGGTAGTATTAAATGTACAATACACCTCCGGGACTCTTTTTGCTTTTAATCCCTAGTCGGTTAATTAAAGGTTTGAATGTGAACTCCTATGTAACCATGATGATCGACGATTGAATAAATGATGACCCTCCGGTGTCATATGTAGTGAGGTGACATTTTGTCACCCCTTGGCCTTATCGGCTGGAACTGTAGCTAGCAGTCGGGGTGTGGGAGTGTCTGTCCCGTATAGATCTATACACACAATGCCCGCTCTCCCTCCAGGAGACTCTGGTTACAAAAATGATACAACACGGTCTTGTTGTATCCGAAAATAGTATGTCACATTCTAGTTATCATCTTCGTATGTTTGTATAGTATATCATAGTGTAGTAATGTTCTCTCTGTACTAGTGTATAGTATCCTCTCTTATATAGTGATAGTATGTTTGTGATGACTTGTAAACGTACTGACTCTTGTATGCTTCGTTGTACTAGTAATAGTGAGTAGTAATCTCTTAAACTATACCTATTATAGTTTACTAGTAATGTTGTTTGTATGCCTTTGCTACCCAAAGGTACTGAACTGAAATAAAAGCCTTTATATCTAAACACATATACATGATATATAACTAAGGTTTCAACGACATTCGGACAAATAACAGGATACTCTAAGTCCACAACCAAACAAGGAACAGGAAATAAAGTGAGCTATCAGTCCTAAGCCCTTCAAATATTAATTATATAAATTTATATGTATAGACATGAGTTTGACAATAATATAAGTTAAAAAGAGTTTTATAAAGGATTTAGCATATGAAAGAGTTTAAAATGTTTTGAAGTGTTTGAAATCCATAAGTTTGATAACAATTTGAAAGTAATAGAAAGTCTTTCTGTTTGTTCTAGTTATTAATCACATGTGATTAATATAATAACTAGAATGTTTCAACTTGTATTTCCCCCCCCCCCCATAAAAGCATTTAAAATCATTTCAAAGGTTGATTAAGGGGTATGAACTCACCTGTAGTGAGTGGTTTGGATGGAAGTGCTGGGTAGGATGCTAAGTGTCAAGTGAGGACTTGAGCACACACGGATCCTATGTAACATATAATGACACATATATGTATCTAATTAGTGATTAACAACTAATTAAATAAGTAAAGACACCTCAGGACAAGGAAAACACTTTGATTCAAGTGCTAGAAGTACTAAGGGGTTGCATCTAAGGGTTGTAGGTCCTCACATTGGAGTTTACGGCCCAAGTGTAAACCCCCATGAGTTTACGGCCCATGGGTTTACGGCCCATGGTGTTTACTGCCCATGGGTTTACGGCCCATGGTGTTTACGGCCGTAAACTCATGGTGTCTTGTACCATTTCGTGTGTTTAAGGTCCTATAATCATCTTAGAAGTGTTCTAGGCTTTGTTTCTAGGCTTAGGAGGGTGTTGTGGCAACCTTGCACCACTTAAATAGAGTTTACGGCCAAGGGAGATTGCCTTGGCCGTAAACACCCTTCTGGTTACGATTTCTAGATGTTTAACAAGTGATTCTAGTATCCAACAAGCTAAGGATAGTGTACTTACATAGTGGAAGCTTGAAAGGGTGGTTAGAGTTCAAAAACACTAGTATGTGTTCTTGGTGAAATGAAGAACACTTGAAGATCTACCCAAAAGAAGAGATTTCATGGATGAAATCAAGAGTGAATCAAGGAGAAGAGATGTATTAACTCATATATGGAAGGATTTACTTACATTTTTGAAGATTGGGAGCAAACGTCTCAAGGTCCTTGGGTGAGAATTCGAGTTCTAGGCTTGGAAAAGTGAAAAGTGGCTGAAAAATGACTAAGGGTCATATATATATATATATATATATATATATATATATATATATATATATCATGGAGTTTACGGCCACCATGTGTTTACGGCCGTAAACCCATGACCCTTGGCCGTAAACTCCTCTTTTGAATGTTTATGGCATGTTTGATGGGTTACAACTTCAATTGGCACTTCCATTCACTTATTCCTTGGATATACTAGGCTCGGAATGCTCAAATAGACTCAAAATAGTGCTAGAAGTTAGCAGGAACAAGTTTAACTTTGATTGGATTGAATGGTTTGTACAATATTGAAATTTCGGGTTATCACACATAACCGCCTCTATCTTGGTTGGGTTAACCAAGATACCATTCCGATTGACGAGGTGTCCCATAAAATGAATCTCACGCAACTAGAACTCACACTTGGAGAACTTGGCGTATAACCTGTCGATCCTCCAAACGCCAAGAATCTCGCACAAGTGTTCCTCATGCTGCTCTCTAGTCTTCGAATAGACCAAGATGTCATCGATGAAGATAATCACTGACCGATCCAACATGGGCCTACACACCCGGTTCAAGAGATCCATGAATGTTGCGAGTGCATTGGTAAGCCCAAAAGGCGTCACCATGAACTCGTAATGCCCATAACGAGTTTGGAAGGCCATCTTCTGAATACCCTCCTCTCGCACTCACATCTGATGGCAACAAGACCCCGGGTCGATCTTGGAAAACCAAAACGCCCCCTGCAACAGCTCCTGAATCAGAGATAATAACTCATGCATCTCAGGTGGCGCAAGGCGATACGGTTCCCTGAAAATCAGCGCCAAACCAGGGATCAGATTAATCTGAAAACTCCACCTGCCTCTTGGGAGGCACATCTAGTAACACCTCCGGAAAAACATTAGGGAAATCACGCACAATAGGAACATCAGAAATGGAAAGCGATCTCTGTTCGTCATCTCGAGTATCCACCACATATGCTAGATAACCCATGCACCCATGTTGTAACCACTGCCTTGCCCTGGCGGCAGAACATAAATTTGATCCTGACCTAGTACCCTCGCCGTAAATGGTAAGCACTCTCCCACTAGGATCTCGAACCGTCACTAATTTACGCTCCCCTTCAATTAGAGCTCCAAAACGGCACAACCAATCCATACCCACGATAACAAATACATCTCCCATCGCAATAGGGATAAGGTCTATCGAATACCCAACACCAAAAATATTCAATACACAGCCCCGATAGATGTCAGTAGTGGAGACCTCATGCTCATCAGATATAGAAATCCTCAAAGGCCTACTCAGGGCCTCACGTTTAATGTTAAAACCACGAAAAAAGGATGATGACACAAAATATCGACTCGCACACGAGTCAAACAACACTGGAGCAGGTACATAATTCACAAGGAAAGAACCTAAAAGGAGCAATATCATAAGAAAAAATAAAACAAATCAAAAGAAATAATAAAGAAACACATACCAGCCATGACGTATGGTGCTGATCGGGCCTCCTCTATTGTTAGCTGGAATGCACTCCCTTGAGCCCTTGGAGCCTCGACCTTCCCCAACCGACCATCAGTAATACGCAAAGTAGTAGGAGCAGGAACCTGAACTGTCCTCGATGCAAGATGAGGACACTCGGACCTAATACGACCCATCTGGTTTCAACTGAAGCAAAACCGAAATCCATTGGGTCAATCCTTCTCCATATGCCCTTCCGACCGACAGGGTCCCTCATGACCCTTGTCGCACTTGCTACAAGTGCGGCCCTTCTGGCCTCCAGCTCTTGAGTCAACGGGTTTGAACCGCTTAGTCGCCGACTGTGACTACACTGGCCTCCTATCTCTCCCCTAAGTCTCCCTCTCCTATCTTGCCTGGGTCTCCAGCTCAATCTCCCTCCTCCTGGAATTGGTCTGCAGCTCTGCCAATGTCTGATGTGAAGTGTTCACCACAAAATCACGAATATCCTTCCTTAGGATACTCAGGAACCGACTCATACAAGCCTGCTCTGAAGACATGTGCTCAGGGAAAAACATGGCCCTCTCATGGAACGTCTTGGTGATCTCAGTCACCATCTTTATCTTCTGCTTAAGACAGGAACTCCTAGGTCAACCGTTATCTCTCAACCACTAGAACAATATCATCTATGATCAGTAAATCTCTCCGAAGTCACTGCAGAGTGCTCCATATGAGAATAGTCAGCCGTCACAAACTTCCACCAATCCTTCGCTCCCAAGAGAAGCAGGTTCAGCGCAAAGCGAATCGTCAAATTCCCCAGACAAAAGCAAGTGTAAAAACAACCCTCAACATCGGAAATTCATACATCTCGGCAATTAGGTCCTGGGTCCTGTCAAACTTTGGTGTCTTCTTGTTGTTGAATTCCCGGTACCACAACGAATCACCCCTCTGCGGTCTTGCAGCAGCAACGGCTGCGGTGGTTGCAGCAGTAGCAACCTCAGTGATGGCGGCATAGCGCTCGTCGAAAGTGTTGATCAACGTGGTCTTAATAGACCTCGACATCTCTGGTATGGCCTCATTGATCGTTGCGACCACCTTGGCGGCGATGATCCTACAGTCTCATCATGATTGGCACTCGGCCTCTCGGGGTCGCTGAGCCTGAACCTCGGGTAACCACCATACTAAAACACACAAGAAAACTACCAGAAACAAGCGAAAGTGCATGCACAAACATTTATACACTCCTGTAAGTTCCTTAGTACCTTAAGATTCCTTCTTCAGTCACATACGGATCCGATGCTTTTAGTAGTACGGGCCCACTATTACCTTCCACATGAATCCGTATTTTCCTCAAGTCGTCCTCTCAAGACCCTAGGTCACAAGAACTATATTCCTCAAGGGTATCTCTACATTGACCCTGCAAGTTCCTCAGAACCACTACTAAGCATCTAGGAACTCATCCTAGACTACTCCCCAATACCACTCCGCCTCATAAAGATCTCCGTTATCCTCTCCATTTGCTTCGTGCATGCCAATCATACACCATATAGGACTCGATAGACAGTCGATTAAATTATTCTACCATAACTCCACAACCAAACAATGAATAGGAAGAAAGGCTAAATCAGGAATTTTAAGTGTACAAAATCCTAACTATGTACAATTATGCAGCATACACTAAGCAAATAGAATTGATAAGTTCAATCTCATAGAAGCAACCCTCTAGGCTAAAGGCATCACAAATCAGGGAACCCTAACATATTTTTCCCGAAGGATCCTTAGCCTATCACCTAACATACAGTTCTGTCATTTCATACGATATTAGCTCAACACTACACGCAAAATAAATAAAGAAATTTTAGGAAACAACTGCTCGAGCTCTGGCTGATTGTACACACTGCTTCATTCGGTTTTCTCCTTTGAAATTCTTTTTTTATTTTTGAAAAGTTTTTATGAAAATCCTCAGATCCTTAGTTTGAGTTTGGAATCCCATGAGTGTTTATCCAAATCCCTCAAACCAGGGCTGTGATACCAATTTATAACATCCACATTTCCAAATTAAACTTTTCATTTTTAAATTCATATAAAAACATTAGTCATAAAAACCATCTCATTAAAATTGCAATGTCAAATATAGATCATCATCAAAATATCAGAGTGTCCCAAAAATTATGGAATCATAAACTGCAGGCGAATGTGTACGATCAAGCCATCGCCTTCCCGCGATCCTCAGAAGTACCTGGAAACACATTTAATCAAAAACTGTAAGCACGAAGCTTATTGACTTCCCCAAAATACCACATATAACACCACACAAAATAAACAGCTATCGGTCATCAGCAACCTTGTACAGTTCCCGAAGTCTTGGTGGGCAAACAACACGCCCGGTAGGTTATCAGCAACCCTGGAGACTATCCGAAGCCTCAACACACATAATATCGCATATCACAGTAAGAGCACATAGACCCAACTGGTCATCACAAATATAAATATATTCTACCACACAGGTAAGAATAGTGAGGAGGCTCACTTTGTACAGATGACTGATAGAACTCACACCCGAACTGCCGGAAGTAGACTCCACCTTTAAAATACGGACAAAGTGATGTAGATTCTAGATCCAAAGGCTTGAATGCACCATCACTTCTTGAATAATATTCCTTCACTACCAAGAACACTCAAGGACCACTCTCAAGCTCCAAATCTCACTCACAAGGGTTAGGGATTCGATTTTAGGGTTTAGAGGAATGGAGGCTAATCATAAGGAGGTTCAAGGGGGATTAAGATGTTTAAATAGGGGACACAACCCTAAAAATTTAGGGTTAAAGAGTTGCACGAGTATGCCCGACGTACTCACATGTACGCCCGACATACTCCAATTTTTGACATGTTACAAGTCGATGACTTACGCCCGACGTACAGCCTTGTACGCCCAATGTAAGGGCCTTAATTACATATAATCTAAAATGCCAAGGTTTGAAATGGAAATGTCTGGAAACGGGTGTTACAGCCTGGAAACCCGTCGTTCTACCTTAGGAAACTGTGTTTACTTGGTGGACAACTTGATTTCCTGGTCGTCCAAAGGTCAAACAACTATTTCCCGATCTAACGCTGAAGCGGAATACAGAGGGGTTGGTAATGTAGTCGCCGAAATTTTTTGGATACGTAATCTACTTTTAGAGCTTGGTCTACCACCTTGACATACGTCGTTGGTCTATTGTGATAATTTAAGCGCCATTTATTTATCTAAAAATCCGATTCAGCATCAACGTGCCTAGCACATTGAGATCGGTATTCATTTCGTCCGGGATAAAGTTCAAAGAGGGCAGATTCTAGTGTTACATATACCCACAAGATATCAGTTCGCCGACATTTTTACAAAAGGCCTAACTCGTGTCCTCTTCAATGGTTTTTGTTCTGGTCTATGCATTCGTCAACCTCCTCGTTACTAGGGGGTATATTAAACTAGCCGATTATATTGTGATCATTTGTATTATTTGTATTTTAGAGGTTCTCAAGTGTAAATATTTTAACCTATTTATATTCACGTGAATAAGAGGGAAAGTTGATTTTGGCCTGATTCTATTACATACATTACATACGAACATTCAAAACGTCATCTATTTCATCTTACATATCCTCAACACTTTTCCAGCATTTTTTGGCCAACATATCCGAGTAATCTCTTCGAGATTAGGCTTCTAAATCCTCCTAGGGTTGAGCTTCTATATTCCAGGTGAAGCACCAGCTATGAGCGATGATTCAGGCATAAAAGACCCCAAAATCACTAAGAAAAAATAAACAACCTCAAGAAAACACAACAATTGCGAAAAAATTCTAGAAAGAGAAATTAGAAAGCGTATGTTTTATTTAGGACCAATCACAATCGTACGTGACTTTGGTCGAGGACCGGGACTAGTTGAGGATTTGACTTGAAGCTCCCGGTCTAGAGATTGGTTATGTAAACCTCTAATATGAGACTAGGAGTCTAAAGGACCGCACACGACCCGATTGAGGACCGTGTCTTAAACAAGCTTATTTATTTTGTTAAGGAGCATGTTGTGACAACCCGAAAAATTTTGCTTTGAAAGCTCAGTCAGTCAACTCAACTGAGTGTCGGACTAATTGGTAATGAGTTCTAGCCTGGTTAAAGGTCATTCTAAGGAGTTTTAAGCCTAGTACACTTAAAGAAATAAGTGTTAGAATGTACCTGCTAGAGACACTATGCAACATTCGGGCCTTAATCCTCATCAAAAGGAGTTCACAGCCACAACACTTGAGTTTACGGCCGTAAACTCAAGGTGGGCCGTAAACCCCCTCCTTATAGGCTCATATCCTTCAACTTTCTTCATTCTTTCATTTCCAACTCAAGAACACTCCATTTCTCTCTCAACTATCATCCCGATTTTCATCCTAGATCTTCAAAAGTTGTAAGTGTTCTTCCTTAGTTTGATGTTAATCCTTCTTAGCTAGCTTCATTTAATGATTTCATCCATGGAAATCATCTTTTCTTAGATCTTCAAGAAACACCAAGAACACCAAGAACACACACTAGTGTTCTTGGCCAAAATCGACCATTTCAAGCCTCTATATCATAAGTACTCTTCCCTATACTTGATATCTAGTTAAGACTCATGCTTAGAACCTTGAAAACATCAAGAATGCAAGACCAAAAGGAGTTTACGGCCAAGCCATCTCCCATGGCCGTAAACCCCTATAAGTAGGCCATTTTGGCCATAAACTCTTCCTAAGGCTTGGATTTGAGGCTAGAACACTCCCTTGTGCTTTGTAAGACCTTGAATCATCACCAAACTCATCATTTAGAGAGTTTACGGCCCAAGAGTAAACACCCTTCGCCGTAAACTCCAATTATGGTCAAGTCTTGGACCTTAAACACATCTAGGCCTTTGCTAACCTTTGGGACATTTAAGCCTTTGAAAATCCTTACCTTTAAGACCCTAAATGTGACCATTTAGAGAGTTTACGGCCAGGAGTAAACTCCCTTGGCCGTAAACACCTCAACACTCTCCATTGTGTTGGTCCTTCTCATCCTTGTGTAGAGCAAAAGTCCCTCAAGCTTCCCTAGCCTTCAAACACCCTCTTATGCATGTTTGACCATGAGTTTACGGCCGTAAACTCCCTTGGCTGTAAACCCATGGCAGTAAACTCATGGTGGTGCCATTCCACTTTCCTTTGATGAATCACATGTGATTCCAACACTTGGTCAAAGTGTTTCCTAGTCCCGGAAGGTGTTTCCTTTCATATAGTTGCTTATAAACACTATATTCATGCCAATATATGTCATTTAGGACTTGTTGTGTCTCGGGACTTCATTCATGGAACTTCTCATCCTTACGCGCGTATTCATTTGAATCACCCACATCAGGTGAGTTCATACCCCGTAATGAATCTTTTAGCTGTTTTAAATGCTTTTAGGGGGGGGGGGGGAATACAAGTTGAACACAATGATAATGGTGTAAATGTTTGCTATAAACATCTTTCAAAAGATTACTTATGTCTTTTATAAGTGATCAAAACATTTCAAAAACTCTTTTAAAGTTATGTTACTTTATAGTTTTACAAAACTCCATTTTTAAACTACAAGCATAACTTAGTAGATAAATGAGTCTTTTCAAGAACAGTTCAAGTAAAACGTAAGTAAACTATAATAGGTATAGTTTAGGAAGAAACTACTCATTACTTCTAGTACAATGAAGCATTCAAAGAGTCAGTTCATACGTGAGTCAGAACACACTATTATGAGAAACATTACTACACTATGACTTACTATACAAACACTGATATACGATAAATTAATGTGACATACTATTTAAGGATACAACAATACAGTGTTGTATCATATTGTAACTAGAGTCTCCTGGACGGAGAGCGGGCATCTTGTGTATAGATCTATACGGGACAGACACTCCCACACCCCGACTGCTAGCTACAGTCCCAGCCGATAAGGCCAAGGGGTGACAAATGTCACCTCACTACATATGACACCGGAGGGTCTATCATTTATTTAGCCGTCGATCAGCATGGTTACATTCGAGTTCACATTTAAACCTTTAATTAACCGACTAAGGATTAAAGGCAAAAAGACTCCCTGAGGTGTATTGTACATTTAATACTACCTGGAGTCTGTATTTTATCAATTTTTAGCCAGCAGTGTCACTGCTGAGGAAAAACATTATTTTCCCTATTACATTTACTTTGTGATCTTCTCACATATTCATTAATGTATAAACTATATTTAGTTAAAGATAGTCTTACTTGGGAAAATACACACTCATACAAGAAACAATCACACATAACATTAGATGCCTTGGTAGAAGGCTACGTTTAGTAGAAAGGACCATAATGCTAACCTTATGATTCCTTAATGTATACATCAAAGGATACATATATATCAATAGGATCCGACAGGTAATAGGATGTGTGCTCTCCGCTTCACTTCATGTTCCTTGTTTGGTTGTGGGCTTGGAACGAATTCACCCAGTCTATTTTCTATTCGATTCTAGATATATATATGTTCAGTACACATTAAGTCATCATAAGGGTACCAGGTATGGGTCAAGTCATAGGACACAGAGTCAACGAACAGTTTTCTAGTACAAAACATATTTTCCAAATCAGAACTTTTGGTATACAAAACAAGAAACTTACTAGTTAAGGGTTTAATCCATTTTATTAAACCAGTATAAACTTAAAGGACATTTGGTGATTAACCCTATAATACTATAGTTTATACATCATGGTTATATATCATTAAGACCCAATAGGTAGTTGGATGTGTGCTTTCCGCCTTACTTCCTGTTCCTTGTTTGGTTGTGGGCTTAGGGCAGATTCACCCAATTAACCATCTATTCGATATTAGATCATATATAGTCAGTATAAACTAAGTGATTATAGAAGTAATCACTGTGGTCACCATTTTATTATAAGGAATAAGGGTTTTCTTAAAGAATCTTTTCATTAAATATAAAGGAACCATTACAATTAACTCCATGAGTAACAAGTGAATACGCCAGAGTTATATACAACAATGATCTAACAAACAATGGGATGCGTGTTATCCGCCTTACTTCCTATTCCTTGTTTGGTTGTGAGCTTAGGGCAGATGCGTACAGTCGGTTGTTTGTTTACTCTGAGTTTTATATCACTTGTATCCATTTAGTAATCATAGAAAGGATTGTAGAATCATTTTTACGTATCTTTCATCAAAGTAGGAAATATAGGATTTTCTAAGAGGAACAGGCGAACTTTTCTAAACAGAACTTACAACTTACTACATTTTTCAACTACATTTTCAAAAACATTTTACAACAACTTTCTACAACTTACTACATCACTAAAATCTTATGAACTCACCAGCTTAATTGCTGATCAACTCTTTCAAATAACTTGTATTCTCAGGAGCCTAGTAGACAGGTACTCGTGCTGGGATTCAGAAGATGGAGCAGTATAGCTTCAAGTCTTGTTTATTATTTGCTTATGTATTCTATGTTTTGTGAACACACACTTTGTAAACACTTTCTTTCTAATGAAATGGTTGTTCATTACTTTGATTACTATGATGCATGTCTTGTGATACTAAACATGACGTCCTCCACCCCAGAACGTTTCCGCCGTTCCGGTTTTGGGGTGTGACAGATTGGTATCAGAGCATTGTTTATAGTGAACTAAGTATATCAACCGATAAAAGATATACAACTATAAATACAATGGGGCTTAAGTGCTCTGGATAAGGATATATTTTAAGAGTATAACGATAAGTTATAAAAATATACCTACTTGCTTATACATGTACATACTAGACCAAGTATCAGAAGAAGAACAGAACTAAAGTATTTAAAGGTTGTACACTATCGTCAAACCTGAACAGTTATGTAATCATAGCTAGGATCAATATAGCCCGATCAACTATATTCATTCGAGATGTGACCGACATGTGTTTGGGAGTGATATGTTGTTGCAACAGTCTTAAAACTTAACTAAACACCAGTCAAGAGAATACTAGATCAAGTACATTAGAGTTAGAATACTATAGGAGTATTCTATGATACTATAACGCGATAACAAGTTTAAAACATACCAAGTAGATTACATTAAAATACTATAGGAGTATTTTAGGCACTATACAAATAACTTATGTGATAACTTAAAAGACCCTTACGGATAGGTCTATAATCTTACAATGTATACTCCCAAGGTTTTATATAATTGAGATCTTATAGACTTAGAATTTGTGATCTACGCTTCACTACCCATTCCTTATTTGGTTGTGGTTTTGGAGTAGGATCACTTATTCGAAGGTCTATTTAATCTTGAATTATATACAACTTGTATACATTGTACAATTATAGCAGGACTCTGTAAGGATCACCCCATAAAGTTACCATTAATCTCATAGATTCTTTAGTCACATCCATTCTCGCACGACAAACCCAGATAGATGTAACCACTTCCTCATAGGAGTCAACAGAAGAGTCAAGGAGGAACAAGAGCAAGTTCATGAGGAGTTTTCAAAGAAGGATCAACCGAAGTAACCAAAACGTCTTATACGTCACACTAATAAATAATAATCTTGGTTAACTTAATGAGTTAGTGGAAACACTGCTCACATTATGTGTTAGGATTATTTTCTTACATGCAGCTGGTAACAGTTATTCAGACAAACATATATTCATTCGAGAATAGCCATTTCAAATTCATAGAGTTTATTAGGTGTAGACTCTTTTATGAATTGTTTCTAGAACCCTGTGGAAGTCAGGACCCGATGCACTCAGAACTAGGATAACCTTGTCTTTTCAGCTTTCGGCTTGTGTCCACTGCTATAGACTTATTCCGTCTCATCTTTGAATTCTTTCAGAAAAGATGCCTCCTCGCAGATCGAACAGACGCACTACTCTGATAACTCCAACTCAACCGCCACTACCCCCGCCACAGTTCGACCTAGCTGCTTTTCAGGCAGCGGTAACAGCAGCAACGACAGTCGCCCTAACCCAAATTCGCGCAAGTGCTATCAGTGGATCCGGTAGCGGTGCCTACCTAAACAACCACGGAGATACCCACGAATACCCGCAGGAATTTACGTATAAGGACTTCATGAGCTGCAAACCCAAATCCTTCAATGGAGATGGAGGAGTCATCGATCTGATGCAATGGTTCGAGAAAACAGATTCGTTCTTCGAAATCTGTTCATGCCCAGAAGGGAGCAAAGTCAAGTTTGCTGCCTGCACCTTCTCCGGAAGAGCCCTAACATGGTGGAATGGCCATGTTAAGTCACTGACTCTAACAGTGGCTAACTCTATGGGCTGGAAAAACTTGAAGGAAATGATGATGGGAGAGTACTGCCCAAGGGGCAAAGTACAAAAGCTAGAACAAGAACTAAGGGAGCTCAAGATGGTTAGCTCAGACATAGTGACCTACACTGACAGGTTTAGCGACTTGGCAGCACTATGCCCCGGGATGGTTACCCCGGAGAGCAAGAAGATAGAAAGGTACATCTGGGGTCTGACTGCCCCGACCCAAGGAGATGTGTTGTCTTCTAACCCAGCCACATTCGATAGTGCCAAACGCCTGGCCCAGCGACTCATTGACCATGAAGTCCACCATGGAGTAGAAGTCCCGGTTCCTGAGCCATGGAGTGAAGAGGACTATGGACAGAAGTCGGAGAACAAGAGGAGGAAGAAGCAAACAACACAGGACACCCTGCAGGAGGAACGGACTATGTACACCGCCACAACACCTGCTACTCCAACACCTGCCAGTCGATATGCTGGAACCCTTCCGAAGTGTGGGAAGTGCAACTATCACCACACCGGAGTACGCCGGAAAATGCAGTGTCTGAACTGCCACAGAAAAGGACACACAGTCCATTTCTGCAGGGCACCGGCTCAACTGATCTCCCAAGTCCCCGGAGTTGAAGAAAACCAAGCCTGCTATGGCTGTGGTGAGACTGGACACTACCAGAGGGACTGGCCGATAACAAAGAACTCAGGCGCGGATGGAAGAATTCTAATGATCACCGCAGGAGAATCGACCTCGGAGTCGCCATCGAGCAGCGGTACGTTTCGATTTAGTGATTTCTTTGAAAATTAATTTATATTTATATAAGATTAGAACTTGGGGATAACACTTAAAAGTAATTATAATAACTCACTCATAGGAACAAGTCACAGTATTCAAGAGAACTAAAGGATCCGCTTAGAGAAGCTATGATGGCTGGACATATACATCAGGGTTGTGCATAACTAAGATGTTGCAGGCTTAGAGTGAATAATTCCGCCTTAATTCCTGTTCCTTATTTGGTTATGGATTTGAGACAGAGTTACTCAGTCGACAGTCTTATTCATCTTAAATATTCATAACTTGTATATGACAGGCGATCGTAGTGGTACCGAGGAGGATCATGATATAAAGTATCATCACCAGTTATCAAAACACTTTCATTAGTATGTATGCGCACATAGCGGTACGATACGTAGGAGTGTTAACATCAAAGGGAAAACAGAAAGCACTGGATTATTTACAAAGAGTACATTGTCGAGCACAGTAGAAGTACAATTTCGAACACACTAGAAGTACATTGTCGAGCACACTATAAGTACATTGTCGAACACACTAGAAGTACTTTTTCTGAACACACTAGAAGTACATTGTCGAACACGCTAGAAGTACATTGTCGAACACGCTAGAAGTACATTGTCGAACACACTAGAAGTACATTGTCGAACACACTAGAAGTACATTGTCGAGCACACTAGAAGTACATTGTCAAACACACTAGGAGTACATTTTCGAGCACACTAGGGATACATCATCGTATAACAGACGTTTCTTTCAAATTGGCCAAAACATTGTTTAGTAAAGAGTCTGTTACTATCATTCGTCATGAATTGGCGTGGTCCTCACCATACTAAGTTCATATGTTTCTATCGCCTCGATCGTCAAGTTCTCGAAACCTTCGTCATTCGTATCGACTGTCCGACCCAAACCTCAGTTTTATCTTTCGTATTCTAAAACTCTGAAGTACTCGTGCGAAGAGTACTTTGTCCTCCGAAGCCTTATCGTCGAATGTCCGCAGACCGTCACGAAATACCACTCGTCCACCAGACCAAGTTCGAGCACAGAGGCTATGGACGAATACAGCCCACCTATCACTATTCAGTGTATACGCGAGGGTGGTATATGATTATGATTACGCAGATTTAGTATGTGTGTTTCCGCCCTATCTACTGTCCCTTGTTTGGTTGTGGACCTGAGGCAGAGTCGCACATCCGACCGTCTTACTAATCCTAATTATATACGACTTGTATGCACGAGGTAATGATAGATGGACCAAGTACGAATCATATCATGAACGTCAGGGCAAAGATGCCAGGTCTACGAGTAGGTATTCTGCAAATCAGAGGAGCGCAACCCCAGTAGTACTGTAAGAAAGTTAATTTCGGGACGAAATTCCATCTAACGGGGGGATGATGTGACAACCCAAAAAATTTTGCTTTGAAAGCTCAGTCAGTCAACTCAACTGAGTGTCAGACTCATTGGTAATGAGTTCTAGCCTGGTTAAAGGTCATTGTAGGGAGTTTTAAGCCTAGTACACTTAAGGAATAAGTGTTAGAATGTACCTGCTAGAGACACTGTGCAACATTCGGGCCTTAATCCTCATCAAAAGGAGTTCACGACCACAACACTTGAGTTTACGGCCGTAAACTCAAGGTGGGCTGTAAACTCCCTCCTTATAGGCTCGTATCCTTCAACTTTCTTCATTCTTTCATTTCCAACTCAAGAACACTCCATTTCTCTCTCAACTATCATCCCGATTTTCATCCTAGATCTTCAAAAGTTATAAGTGTTCTTCCTTAGTTTGATGTTAATCCTTCTTAGCTAGCTTCATCTAATGATTTCATCCATGGAAATCATCTTTTCTTAGATCTTCAAGAAACACCAAGAACACTAAGAACACATACTAGTGTTCTTGGCCAAAATCGACCATTTCAAGCCTCTATATCGTAAGTACTCTTCCCTATACTTGATATCTAGTTAAGACTCATGCTTAGAACCTTGAAAACATCAAGAATGCAAGACCAAAAGGAGTTTACGGCCAAGCCATCTCCCATGGCCGTAAACCCCTATAAGTAGGCCATTTTGGCCATAAACTCTTCCTAAGGCTTGGATTTGAGGCTAGAACACTCCCTTGTGCTTTGTAAGACCTTGAATCATCACCAAACTCATCATTTAGAGAGTTTACGGCCCAAGAGTAAACACCCTTGGCCGTAAACTCCAATTATGGTCAAGTCTTGGACCATAAACACATCTAGGCCTTTGCTAACCTTTGGGACATTTAAGACTTTGAAACTCCTTACCTTTAAGACCCTAAATGTGACCATTTAGAGAGTTTACGGCCAGGAGTAAACTCCCTTGGCCGTAAACACCTTAACACTCTCCATTGAGTTGGTCCTTCTCATCCTTGTGTAGAGCAAAAGTCCCTCAAGCTTCCCTAGCCTTCAAACACCCTCTTATGCATGTTTGACCATAAGTTTACGGCCGTAAACTCCCTTGGCCATAAACCTATGGCAGTAAACTCATGATAGTGCCATTCCACTTTCCTTTGATGAATCACATATGATTCCAACGCTTGGTCAAAGTGTTTCCTAGTCCCGGAAGGTGTTTCCTTTCATATAGTTGCTTATAAACACTATATTCATGCCAATATATGTCATTTAGGACTTGTTGTGTCTCGGGACTTCATTCATGGAACTTCTCATCCTTACGCGCGTATTCATTTGAATCACCCACATCAGGTGAGTTCATACCCCGTAATGAATCTTTTAACTGTTTTAAATGCTTTTAGGGGGGGGAATACAAGTTGAACACAATGATAATGGTGTAAATGTTTGCTATAAACATCTTTCAAAAGATTACTTATGTCTTTTATAAGTGATCAAAACATTTCAAAAACTCTTTTAAAGTTATGTTACTTTATAGTTTTACAAAACTCCATTTTTAAACTACAAGCATAACTTAGTAGATAAATGAGTCTTTTCAAGAACAGTTCAAGTAAAACGTTAGTAAACTATAATAGGTATAGTTTAGGAAGACACTACTCATTACTTCTAGTACAATGAAGCATTCAAAGAGTCAGTTCATACGTGAGTCAGAACACACTATTATGAGAAACATTACTACACTATGACTTACTATACAAACACTGATATACGATAAATTAAGGTGACATACTATTTAAGGATACAACAATACAGTGTTGTATCATATTGTAACCAGAGTCTCCTGGACGGAGATCGGGCATCTTGTGTATAGATCTATACGGGACAGACACTCCCACACCCCGACTGCTAGCTACAGTCCCAGCCGATAAGGCCAAGGGGTGACAAATGTCACCTCACTACATATGACACCGGAGGGTCATCATTTATTCAGCCGTCGATCAGCATGATTACATACGAGTTCACATTTAAACCTTTAATTAACCGACTAAGGATTAAAGGCAAAAAGACTCCCCAAGGTGTATTGTACATTTAATACTACCTGGAGTCTGTATTTTATCACTTTATAGCCAGCAGTGTCACTGCTGAGGAAAAACATTATTTTCCCTATTACATTTACTTTGTGATCTTCTCACATATTCATTAATGTATAAACTATATTTAGTTAAAGATAGTCTCACTTGGGAAAATACACACTCATACAAGAAACAATCACACATAACATTAGATGCCTTGGTAGAAGGCTACGTTTAGTAGAAAGGACCATAATGCTAACCTTATGATTCCTTAATGTATACATCAAAGGATACATATATATCATTAGGATCCGACAGGTAATAGGATGTGTGCTCTCCGCTTCACATCCTGTTCCTTGTTTGGTTGTGGGCTTGGAACGAATTCACCCAGTCTATTTTCTATTCGATTCTAGATATATATATATATATATATATATATATATATATATATATATATATATAATATATATATATATATATATATATATATATATATATATATATATATATATATATATGTATGCTCAGTACACATTTAGTCATCATAAGGGTACCAGGTATGGGTCAAGTCATAGGACACAGAGTCAACGCACAGTTTTCAAGTACAAAACATACTTTCCAAATCAGAACTTTTGGTATACAAAACAAGAAACTTACCAGTTAAGGGTTTAATCCATTTTATTAAACCAGTATAAACTTAAAGGACGTTAGGTGATTAACCCTATAATACTTTAGTTTATACATCATGGTTATATATCATTAAGACCCAATAGGTAGTTGGATGTGTGCTTTCCGCCTTACTTCCTGTTCCTTGTTTGGTTGTGGGCTTAGGGCAGATTCACCCAATTAACCATCTATTCGATATTAGATCATATATAGTCAGTATAAACTAAGTGATTATAGAAGTAATCACTGTGGTCACCATTTTATTATAAGGAATAAGGGTTTTCTTAAAGAATCTTTTCATTAAATATAAAGGAACCATTACAATTAACTCCATGAGTAACAAGTGAATACGCCAGAGTTATATACAACAATGATCTAACAAACAATGGGATGCGTGCTATCCGCCTTACTTCTTGTTCCTTGTTTGGTTGTGAGCTTAGGGCAGATGCGCACAGTCGATTGTTTGTTTACTCTGAGTTTTATATCACTTGTATCCATTTAGTACTCATAGAAAGGATTGTAGAATCATTTTTACGTATCTTTCATCAAAGTAGGAAATATAGGATTTTCCTAGAGGAACAGGCGAACTTTTCTAAACAGAACTTACAACTTACTTCATTTTTCAACAACATTTTACAACAACTTTCTACAACTTACTACATCACTAAAATCTTATGAACTCACCAGCTTAATTGCTGATCAACTCTTTTAAATAACTTGTATTCTCAGGAGCCTAGTAGACAGGTACTCGTGCTGGGATTCAGAAGATGGAGCAGTATAGCTTCAAGTCTTGTTTGTTATTTGCTTATTTATTCTATGTTTTGTGAACACACACTTTGTAAACACTTTCTTTCTAATAAAATGGTTATTCATTACTTTGATTACTATGATGCATGTCTTGTGATACTAAACATGACGTCCTCCACCCCAGAACGTTTCTGCCGTTCCGGTTTTTGGGTGTGACACATGCTTAGATTCTGCGCAAGGAAGACGGAGACTAAAAGGCCAAGGCTAACACTCTTACACATCTCTAATATTGGGCAATATACATACATGTTAAATAGTTAACAAAGTTTTTAAAAATTGAGATATTATTAAGGATACACTTGTTACACAAGATAAGATAAAACATGACAAAACAAGTTGTAATGCATTTAATGGGGAAAATGACTCTTGAGGGTAATTAACTTTTGCGTTTGTACTCATTTGGTCCTTTTCCTTTTTTTGTATTCAATATACCATCGAACTTGTTGTTTGTGTTCACCATAACTCTTTTGACATGTGATAGCCGGTCAAAGGGTTATGGTGAACACAAACAACAAGTTCGATGGTATATTGAGTACAAAAAAAAGGAAAGGGACCAAATGAGAACAAATGCAACAGTTGGTTACCCTCCTGATTCATTTCCCTTTACTCATTTACAGCAAATCTCACGTCATCTCCTACTGATATTAATGACTTTATGAGATTCATTATTGCTTCTCTTCAAAACATAACCCACGAAAGAACATTATTCATACATGTACAACTTTGTAATGCACTTGAACATTTATTAGGGGAATCTTGACTAAGCAGGCGCATTTCATGACTACATTTACATTTCCAATCAAATGATTTATCGTATCATGGATTGTAGACAAGTCTACAAACGAGTGGAATCACAAGTGCTGTGATTTTTGAGTTTACTTAGCTTTAAGATCGAATTCATGGGATAAGATACAACATCAATATGTACAATATCATGCTGCTTTTGTAGACACATCACCATAGTATACATTGAGGTAAACGTTTATGCTGATAAATATACCTCTCATACACAGTCATATCCTTTTGCAAAGAGGTGTTGACAACTAACCACGGTAAGCATAGCTTAGACCATGTTTTAACAAAGTTACCCCTCTGAAACGCTCTTCACATATGTTATAGCCAAAGAATGTTACAGTCTTTGATAATTTTGCAACTTTAATTTCATTTAACTTTTCGGGAAAAATGACTCAGGAGGGTAACAAACTGTTGAGTTTGTTCTCATTTGGTCCCTTTCCTTTTTTTGTATTCAATATACCATCAAACTTGTTGTTTGTGTTCACCATAACCCTTTGACCGGCCATCACAGGTCAAAAGCCGGTCAAAAGGGTTATGATGAACACAAACAACAAGTTTGATGGTATATTGAATACAAAAAAAAAGGGACGAAATGAATACAAACGCAAAAGTTAATTACCCTCAAGAGTCATTTTCCCCATTTAATGTGCACATGACTCAAACATGTGTGCATGAAAACGAGAACAGTTTAAAAAAAAGTCTCGTCCAAAAATGTGGAACAAGATGACATACTCATTATGAATGTTGTTTTGTCCGTGCAAAAGGTGTGAATACAACTCTTATCATCATCATCATCAAACACAGTCATACAATGATCATCCAGTCTCTAAAGCCATGATTTGATCGAACAAACATTTATATACACAAGAATCGTATCTCATCATGTAACCCAATTTCATATCTTTGGATTTCATTAAACCATTAAAGTGCTAAACAAAAGAACAAAATACAAAACAAAAACAAATGGACGTTATACAGAAAACATTATACACGTAAAATTGACATGAATCATATCTAAAGAAAGACACACAGTCTTTGCTTGCTACGCCTTTTCTTCAGTTTTGGTGGTTGTAACACAACTCTAATTGCAGCATCAAACACAGCTTTGACATTCTGATAATAAACAAATGAATCAATAAAACCAAAAATCAAAAATGATTAAAATAACTTTCACCTTACAATTTTTATAAAATAATGATTTCAAACCTGTTGAGTCTTGGAGCTACACTCGATGTATACAGCTGCACCAATAGTTTTCTTGAGTTCTTCCCCCTATCCAAATTAGTTTTACTTCACATCCTTAATATTTGAACTTTTCTAGATTTTATAATGGATCATGAAAACCATAGGGGTGTAAAGTGTAATTCTTGAAAAGGTGAAGGACTTACCTGGGAAGTTGTAATGGGAGTGGCATTTGGATGATCACTCAAGTATTGTTTGTCTTCGCGTAGATCTAAAGAATTCCAAAAGCATAAAAAAAATGATGATGAGTAAATTGCTCGCAACCAAATCACATGATGCCATATTGTAAATAAAAAATAATTAATAAATACATATATTGAAACTTGTTATAAATTAAAAATGTTTTATGACAAAAAAACAAATTGGAATAATAGAATGTTACCTAGTTTAGTCCCCACTAGCACAATGGGCACAGTTGGAGCATAGTGTCTCAACTCTGAGATCCACTGCAAATAACAAATATGTAACATTTATTTAGGAAAAATGTGGAATTCTAATTTCTAATTCTAAGTCAGTGTCACAATTCTATTACCAAAGAAAATTTATGTGGGTGTTTTATATAAATACCATAAATTAGGGACACAATGACTGAAGTGAAAAAGAAATTGAACAAATTGAACAGAATGAAGAGCAACCTTCTTGGAGATGTTTTCATAGCTGGGTCTGCTGATAAGAGAGAAAGCCAATAGAAAGACATCTGCTCCTCTGTAACTCAGTGGTCTGAGTCTATTATAATCCTCCTGGCCTGATTTATCATCAATTTACACCTTTCGTGATGTTAATTTATCACAAATTTCTGATTAATCCATCAATTATGACTATCAGCAACTCAAAATGCATCAATTTCGTTCAAGCGTTTTGCAGTAATCACGTAACCTAATTGGATCGGAAAAGAGGTAATAGACAGTAATTACCTGCAGTATCCCAAAGGCCGAGATTAACAGTGCTTTCACCAACGACCACATTAGCGCTGAAGTTATCAAACACAGTAGGAACATAATCCTACAGAGAAAACAGAAATCGAACTCAGATAATTAAAAGCTTGTAGGGATTCTTCGATTATAAGAGATGATGAAATGAAATGCGTACGGTGGGGAAGGTATTGCTGGTGTAGGAGATGAGCATGCACGTCTTTCCGACGGCGCCGTCGCCGACGGTGACGCACTTGATGAATCTCGCGGCGGCCATGGATTTGTGATTGAGATCGGTGGTGTGTTTGTAAGGGGGAAGATTGAAGAAGATGAAAAGGAAATGGCGAGTGGGAGAAGGGTTTAAATTTTGAATAAAAATGGAGGGGTCGTTGTAGTTAAATGCACCATTTCTTCGCTCAACTTTTCCTTATAAATTAATTGTTAATCATATAAAAATATTTCTAATTTAAATATTTAATTATGGAAGTTTGAAAATTACTCAAAAACAGACATGATTATTTATTTAAGATAATATAACCAAAGGTGATGGTTATGATTTTAATTAAATATAAAAAATTCACAACCGACTTGAATACTTGTTATTATCATTTTTATGAAAAATTATGCCTTTTTGTTGCTGAATTGGTATATTTTATATTTTAAATTGTGTGTAAAATTAAAGGTATAAATTTATAAAAAAGAGAACGGTGTTATTTTCTTTTTGAATTCATGCACTTCTTTTTTACTACTTTAGTGCTTTGTTTGTTAGACTTTATAATGATTGAAATTGGGTATAATGTTGCTTTAAGTGGAAGGACAGATTTTAAAGAGTAAAGAAGATTGTGGTGTTTGGTTTATATGGAGTTTGGTGTTGGTGTTGGTTGGACAGATGTTTTTAGTCTTGTTGATATTATCATTTTAAGGAAACAAAAGAACCAAATTTTCTCTCACGAGAACTTAAGTTTGATCAAGTCATATTTGGGACGAAAAACACCGAAAAGGTTATAATTTTTTATTTCATTATTTCACACTCGTTTTTTTGGTCGTCCAATAAAACTACAAACTTAATGTCAACGAAGTTAGATGGTTCAAAAACAAATATCGGTTAATTTTGTGGGCAATTATTTTTTCCCGCTGATCATGGACCCTCCTACTATGTTCAAATACGGGTTGATGCTGGTAGATCAACAATCATAAACAACCAAAACTATCATATGCTTAACAACAATGTTAAAACTAGAATATTATCATGGATATGTGATCGGAACAGGTCCTATATGGTACTAATATTTGTTAGAAAAACTAGGGTTTGTGGTGGAGATCTCGATACCAACTTGGATCGTGAGAACACTTTCCGAAATTCAGCCTAGGATAATCCAAGCGGACACTTACGATATTAGGCAAAGAAATCGTAAGCCAAATTGCTAGAAAGATTTTGTGAAAGTTTGAAGAAATCCGAGAGCTAAATTTCGTGTATTTCTTCTGAGAAGGAAGAACCGTTTATATAATAAACGAGATTAGGGTTTCATTAGGGTTGGGCCGTTCATGAGTTGCTTTGGAAGCAAGTCAGGGTAATCCGGATTTTAATGAGGATTTAGGGTTACCAAAAGTAACGAGTTTCGTTAGTTTTACTATAATCACCCTCAAGAATCCGGATTTTGGTGGTTGTAAGACAACTCTGGTTGCAGGACCCCAGCCTGGGGCTCTGCCCCTTGGACCCCGCTAGGGGCGCTGCCCCCGGACCCCCGACTTGTCGTCGAACCGGCTTCTAATTTGATCTTATACATGCGTGCACTCCGCACAAACTCGTACATATATTAGAATACAAATTATGAAGCCCCTTAGCTCACATGTTAATTCCAGTTACATAAAATGACATTGTGACACTAAAATCACCAACAATATTGATTTCCACACCACCTTTTACTTTGAGAAGTTCATTTTTACCATAGGTATCATAGACATGTTCCATCATGGATTCCCCATCGTAGTTATAAGGTTTTATTCAATTCACCTTAATCCACAAGATGTATTTACAATTATATACAATACAAGATAACAACAACAACTGATTTATGGGAATACATACACATAATTTATTTATCAAGGCTTATCGCTAATACTCCCCCTGAAGCGTGTGGCAAACAAACACGCAGCTTGGCAAGGAACTGCTCGAATAGTGGGCGTTGAAGACCTTGGTAAATATGTCAGTCAACTGTTACGAAGTTGGAACAAATTAGGTGTGTAATTGGCTAGAACAAAATGATAGTCGATGTAAATAAAATGAAGACCATAGGAAAAATTAAATGAAGACCATAGGATAAAGTTTCGTTGACATATCGTAAAATTCTTTTAACCGCTTGAAAGTGATCAGTAGCATGTAAAAATTGGCTGACTTGTCAAGGCGAGTGATGGTAGGATCTAAACAACTATAGCCCTCGTAATGAGGACTATATACGATAAAAATACATGAGGTGTTGTGATGGGCTAATTTGTTAGCTAAACAATTTCGTAAGTATGGAAAAACCCGATATTCAAACGCCCCAAAAAATATCATAGTTTAGTGGTGAATGAAACAACATTTCGAATAGGGTCGTTTGAGCAAGAATCTTTAATGGAGGACTGTTCATAATATAAGTAGCAGAGCTCAAAGCATAAACCCAAAAGGAAGTAAGGACAGTAGCATTAAAGAGCATTGCTAGGCTGGTTTAGGTAATATGACAATGTGCCCGTTCGGTTCGACCGTTTTGTTATGAAGTATGAGAGCATGATAAACAATGGTGTGTGCCATTTATCATAAGAAAGGCACAAACATGGATGTTTGTGAACTCGGTTCCACCATCACTCTTAAAAGCTTTTATTTTATAAGAAAATTTAGTTTGAACAAATGCTATAAAAGATTTTAATAAATTTAAGAACTCAAAATTCATCCGCAAGGATAAAACCACGTGAAGTGTGAAAAATCATCAACGAAGATACAGCAATATAAATATCCTTGTTTGGAAGGAACAACTTTGACCCCATAAGTCACAATAAACTAAATCAAAACACATCAAAGAACGTTTTTCATTAATTGAAAATGTATCACACCCCAAAACCGGAACGGCGGAAATGTTCTGGGGTGGAGGACGTCATGTCAAGTATCACAACATATGCAGTATAGTAATCAAAGTACAACAACCATTGCATTAATAGTAATAATTTTACATAGGTTACATTTAACAACAACATCAAAGTAGATATAAGAAATAACATAAGCTGCAACTTGGTACTAGGCTGACTTCGCAAAAGCTCCCGGCGTGTACCTGTCTATTGATGACCTGAGAATACAAGTTATTTTGAAAGCGAGTATCAGCATTTTAATGCTGGTGAGTTCATAAGTATTTAATGGCATTGATATAAATACATGTTTTTCTTCAAAATAATCTCATAAAAGATGGTGGTTTAGAATTTACAGAGTATTAGAATTCCTTCCAGAAAATCCTATATTTTCTAATAAAAGTAGTCTTCTACCAAGACCCTATTGTTTTATGTTTAAGGAGTAATTTCCCCCAAAGGTAACTATCTTTATCAAAATATAGTTTTTACTTTAAAGAATATGTGAGGAAATCATAAGCAAAAGTAATAGGGAAAATAATATTTTTCCTCAGCAGTAACACTACTGGTTAAAAGTAAATAAAACATAGACTCTAGGCGGGACGCCTCGAAAAGTCTAAAAGAATGAAGTACGGACTCCAGACGGTATCGAATGAACAATACGTCTCGCAAAGTCTAAAAGAATGAAGTACAGACTCCAGACGGTATCGAATGAGCAATACGTCTCGCAAAGTCTAAAAGAATGAAATATAGACTCCAGACGGTATCGAATGAGCAATACGTCTCGCAAAGTCTAAAAGAATGAAGTACAGACTCCATACGGTATCGAATGAGCAATACGTCTCGCAAAGTCTAAAATAATGGAGTACAGACTCCAGACGGTATCGAATGAGCAATACGTCTCGCAAAGTCTAAAAGAACCTTTAATCCTAAGTAAGTCTGTTTAAAGATTTTAAAATGTGGCCTAGTGTATAGCTAGGAAGATCTATATAATGATAATTTTATATATAGAAAATACCATGATGACACTTATTACCTTAAAGCCATGAATTATAAGGTAACTCTAAAGATACTCGTAACCATACTGATTGACAATCGAATACTTGACGACCTGCTGGCGTCGGAATGAATGTGACATTTGTCACCCCTTGGCTTGGTCGGCCGGGACTGTAGCTAGCAGTCAGGATGTGGGAGTGTCTGTCCCGTATAGATCTATACACACAATCCCCGCTCTCCCTCCAGGAGACTCTGGTTACCACTCGATAACGGTGAAATCCGCGTGTGAGGATGTATCTCGTGTTTTGAAATCTATATACCTTTCTTTTTACTAAAAGTACAAGTGTTTATAATATAGATATAACTAAGTTATCCTTTATGAAAGTTATGGTTGGTTTCTAAACTATACCTATTATAGTTTACTTGGAAGGTTATCTGGATGCCTTTGCTACCCCAAAGGTGATGAATTGGCTGATGGAACTTTTATGACCATATATGTACACATGATATATAACTAATATTTAAATGACCTTCGGACGGATAACCGATACCCTAAAGCCACATCCAAACAAGGAAAAGGAATTAAAGCGAGTTAGCCTTCCTAAGTCCTTTAAACATTTCTTATATAACTATACATATATAGGCATGCATTTGACAATATAAAAGTATAAAAAGAAGTTTTGGTAAAACCTTTGGAAATTAATAAATAAGAATTTATGACTTGATGTCAGTTTATAAAACAGGATTTGAAAACCTTTAGCTGGATAAAACAGTTTAACATGCAGAAATCTATTTGCTAGACAGTTATTAATCACATGTGATTGATCTAATAACCTTCTAGTTCAACTTGTATTCCCCCCCATAAAAGCATTTAAAATCATTTAAAAGGTTGATTAAGGGGTATGAACTCACCTGACGTGGGTGATTCGAATGAACGGATGGTATAGGATGCTAAGTGTCAAGTGAGGACTTGAACACCCACGCAGATCCTATTTTAACATGTAATGATACATTTAAGTATCTAATTAGTCTTTTAATAACTAATTATGCAAGTAAAGACATCCTAATACATGAAAACACTTTGCTACAAGTGCTAGGAGTACTAAGGGTTGCATATAAAGAGAGCATGGCCTCACATTGGAGTTTACTCCTCAAATGGTGGCGCTTATGAGTGTTTACGGTTTCTGGACCACTTCCCCCATGAGTTTACGGCCGTAAACTCATGGGAATGGTGCCATTGGGTGTTCAAAAGTCTTATACCACTCAAGGAAGTAAGCTAGACTCGAATCAAGGGCTTAGGAAGTGACTAGGGCTCGAAATGACCCTTTGTTGGAGTTTACGGTCCTTGGGCCACTCCTTGGGAGTTTACGGTCGTAAACACATGGGTTTACGGCCGTAAACTCATGTTTGTCCATTTCTTTCGTGTTTTGGTGTTTCTAGGTTAAGCATGCAAGGTTCTAGTCACTTATACAAGCCATAGGGGGTGTTAGGGGCACAATATCAACCCTTTATAGAGTTTACGGCCAAAGGACCATTTCCTTATGATTTTACGGCCGTAAACTCTATGTGGACATGGTTTCTTTGATGTTTAAGGTCCCTAGTTCAATGGTGGTTGGTTCTAGGCTAAGTTCTGGGCATAAGGAAGGAAGAAAGGACATCATTGCACCCTTAAAGGGAGTTTACGGCGCAAGAACATGTCTTGGCCGTAAACTCTCTTCCAACCCTTGTTTCTTGATGTTTGTAAGGCCTAAACATGTTAAACCTTGTGTACAACGAGTTATAACGAGAGTACTTACGATCTAGGAGCTTGAATGGTCGGTTTTGGCCAAGAACACTAGTATGTGTTCTTGGTGTTTCTTGAGGATCTAAGCAAACATGATTTCCATGGATGAAATCAGTGGATGAAGCTAGATTTATGGATGTAACAACAAAACAACGGAATAAACACTTACATTTTGGAAGATAGGGACGAAAATCGGGATGATACTTGAGAGAAAACTCAAGTGTTCTTGTGGTGGGAATGAAATAATGAAAGAAAGTTGAAGAGATTGGGTCTTATAGGGGAGTTTACGGCCCACATTCAGTTTACGGCCGTAAACTCAAGTGTTGCGGCCTTGAACTCCTTTTTGATGGTGTTTAACCCGATTTGATGTTCCGTGGTTCTAGCAGGTACTTCCTAATACTCATACCTCAAGTGCACTAGGCTCCGAACACTCAAACAGACTCTAAATTGTGCTAACCGATAGCAGGAGTGAGTCTGACGCTGAGTTGAGTTGGCTGACTGGGCTTTTCCAAGGCAAAGATTTTAGGGTTGTCACATCATCCCCCCGTTAGAGGGAATTTCGTCCCGAAATTAGAGTTTAGGCAAGGAAGTAGGTATGAACAATCGAGTAAAGAGATGAGAATACTTCCTATTTGATTGGTCCTCGCGCTCCCAAGTGAACTCCGGTACTCGCTTGGCGTTCCAGCGCACCTCCACGATTGGGATGTGGATTCGTTTCGTTTGCTTGAACTCTCGGTCCATGATTTCTACAGGTTCTTCCACGAAGTTGGGGTTCTCAATGGTTTCAATCTCGACGAGTGGGGTTTCGAGGGTCACGTCGGACAAGTACTTTTCCAAATCTAAAATGTGGATAGATTTAGGTGGAATTTATGGAATTCCAAAAGTAGTTGAGGTCTAGCGGATGCTGGACCAATTCTTATCAAGAATCTCTGATGGTCCTAAGCTCTTGGAAAGATAGGATGTTTCAGTACTTAGAACATAATGTACTTCCATGGTTAGATCATCACTTGGCGTGATCGCCATTTTGAAGTTCCAAAAGTTCTTTCGCACTGGGGGTGTATTCTCCGGTTTGGTTCGTAGAAGGCTCAGATCGTCTTCGGATTCGTATCTCCTACTGATTAGCTTTCGAAGGTTTTCTGAATCATTGGGGTTATTGGTTATATGTTGGCATCTATTGGCTACGTGGCATCTATCTCGACCTAGTGCAAAATGGACATGCACTTCTACTCTTGAGGTGTTTCTAACGGAAACTCTCAAAGTCGGTGAGATAGGGGGGTTTTACCAGACGATGCTTAGAAAATTTAAATTTTCATCATTGTCTAATAGATGCTTTCACAGCATGATCCCTAATCGGAAAGAATCATGCTCTCACTCGCTTTGCTGTTTCATGGATAGCAGTCTCTGATCAGAGCTAACTTAGCCCTTAGAGATTTTCTGAAGCGTTTGACTAATTCAGGAGGTGATTCTACTATCTTGTTAGAGATAGTATTCTTTGGAACACCTAGTAGTTTAACAAATCTCTAAGACATGCTCCCTTTTCTAATGTGTCGGCTTCCTCCGGTTTGTAGGAAACGCGTATTCTTGTATAACCCATCGACTAACACCTAGACTGGTGTCGCGTCTACAATCTCTTTATGACCTGGGTTATAAAGCTTAACACAACGTGCTGCCTACTTTACTCGAGTATTCCTAGTATTAACTTTGGAGAATTGCAGTCTATTGTCTATAGAACGACGGTGACTTTTTCTCGTGTGAAGAGGCGGTGTGTCCTAGGCACTATTCGTCTGTAACTGGATGGACGAAGTGCCTGAGTAGTGCGAGTTTCCCTTGCAACTACTCTTCCGGTGTTAACGGGATTCTCCATTTGGATCTAATCTAGATAGAAATGGATTCTGCTACACAGAACCTCTAATTTCTTCATCCATTCTCCCCAGAGTTTAACCTGTCGAATCTTTCTGGTTTCTGGGCTCACTACTGAGATGCTTAATTTGTGGGATTAAGCGTGAATGGATGGTCGTAGTCAATGTTTTGACTCTTATGACTTGAGTTACCTTTCCTAACCAAGGGTGTTAGCTACTATGTTGGCTTAACCGGGATGACTACAAATTTCGAATTTGTGGTCATTTTAGTAGCTCAACCCGCAGTGGTTCTCTTGACTCCAGTTCCTTTTCTATGGGATAGGATGAAGGGTCTTATTATAAGGTTCGTGGTCGACCTCATACTCGGCTTAATCACTAATACTCGGTGTATGCAAGTCGTATATAATTGAGATTTGACAGGATGTTCAGATGTGTGGCCCCACCCCAGACCCACAACCCAACGAGGAACAGGGAGTAGGGAGGAAGCACACATCTTAAATCTTATTGATCTAAATTATATACCACTCTTATGCATATACTCAGTAGTAGTAAGTTAATCCCATGAGTTCTTTCTCTTGATTCACGAACCTGATTGTGCGGTGCGGACGACCTTTTTGGAGGATCTATCGAGTAGGTTTCGGGCGGTTATTGTCTTCCGTGAAATATGCGGTGTCTTCCGCCTCTGGTTCTAACGGTCTAAGGAGGGGTTGGTTAACAGCGCGTGTGGTACCCTTTTCCTGGGTACTTTGGAAGGTTTGGGTAAGAGAGACGACGGAAGGTTCGCATTAGGTTTTCTTATTAGGTTCGGAAGAACTTTTATTTGACGCATAGGCTATGGTGAAAGTTCTCTTTACACAGCACTAGGAATTTTCACATGGTCGCACCAAGTCGAACCATGATTGACTGCAGTGTCGAATTTTACAAGCATCGACATGATATGGAATGAAGATCGATTGGACCATGTGCTGAACAGGGCACACAAGTTCTTAGCGTCTCGGGTTTCGTCCATGGTATCACTATCGCGGATACTTAGACCGATAGAATTGACGCGGAACTCTAGGGGGTCCTGATGTTTTGGAGTATTGTACTTCTCATGAATGGATTTCTCATGAGGCCTCTCTGTAATCGCCTAGTATACACCAGTCATGTATAATTAAGATTAAAAGGACTGTTGACTGAGCGACTCCGCCCTAAATCCACAACCAAACGAGGAACAGGAGATAAGGCAGCATCACTCACTCGAGGTCTATCAATCTTAATTATAAATGGCCTTAACGTATATATCAAGCCATCATAGCTTTACCTAATGGGTTTTTGAATTCTTACAACAGTGCTGCAACTTTCGCCTTAACAAGGGAGTAATTACGATTAGAATTTATTTATTAAAGTTCTCGGTTAGCTACTTAGGATTGAGAGACGTACCAAAATTCTACCGGGTTTCTTGATGTTTCCCCTAGGCATTAGGGTTAGACTCCTCCTGCGCCCTTGTCATTTCCTTCAGCTGGGTAGTCCCTCTTGAAGTGCCCAATTTCACCATGAAGATGGTATATTGGACTGGTCCCAACATTGGTGGTTGATGTAATGAACTCAATCGGGGTTCTACAGATACGAGAGGTATGCCCCTTCCTGTTGCATCTGACACAAATAAATTCTCGATAGATACAATGATGATGGTAGCTACACTTGCTGCAACGGGGGAGGTTTCCTAGGTATGGTCTTCTTGTAGTCGAGACGGAAGGGTTGACAGGGGTATTGACTACCTCAGTTCGTTGCCCTTTGGGAGGTCCTTGAGTCGAGGTACTTCCCTCATCATTCTTAAACTTTCTCTTCGGTGGATTTGGTTGGGGTTCTTGGGTGGCTGGGTATACAGGTGTTGGTTGCTGCTGTCCATTGCTAAGATCGGGATTCCCGATAGGGCTCTTGCTAACATCGGTGTTGTTAGCATTCAGGTGAGCCATGACAGCTGCTACGGCTGCTGAGACCCGCAGCTCGGAACGTAGCTTCATCGAATTGAAGGACCGGTGGCTTACTAACGGGTTGGTTACATTTCTTCGGAGGCATGGTTTTTCCTACCCGAAAAGGAACACAAGCTGATGAGAGACGATGGTTAACCCTAGACGTATCTTCTTTACTATGATAGGCACAAATTTTCCCGCGCCTTGATGTATGGTTATCTGAGTGCCGACCTACATCCCTATGATGCAGTCTGGGTAACAGGGTGGGAGTAAGTGTATCGGAAGGCCATAAAATGGGAGTCGTTCCTACTAAGTTATCTTCATACTGGAGAGGTTCACTCTCCGGTTTTGAAAAGATTTGAGAGAAATTCGGAACGAGGATCACAGAAGAAAAGGCTCATGAAAAACTTATGGCTAAACACTCTCAATCGAGGTTTTTAGATCCGATCTATTCGTATTACTTGCGACGGGAAAGACGATTTGCCTAGCACATAGTGTGAGCAGTGTAATCACTAACTCACTAAATTGTATTATTTTATGGATTCATTAGCGTGACGATAACGAGGAAAAGACACTTCTCGGGTTCCATGTATTGGCTCCCTGTGTCTACTTCTTATCCTTGACTAGAACGGGCGTTGGTTTCCTTCGGATACTTACCTAGGGTTCTCTTCTCTTGTAGAACTATTGAATTTCTGCTCCGCCTTACTTCTGATTCTGACTCTGAGTGTCATCCCTTCACAATGGAGGACTGGAATCTCGGAAGTTTAGGCGAATTTCCCACTGATGTCCCTAAAAGGCATAGGCACATGGTGATTTCAATAGTCTCGTCCCTGTTCATTTATTTCCTAATTGGAAATCTTCTCAATGAACCTCTTCTGGGTCTGTATCGACTCTTCTGCCGATTACTGAAGAGGATAGGGTTTTCTAAAGGGGTTCGTGCGAGAATGGAAATGTCTAAAGAATCCTAAGAGATTATTAAAACATTTCACTGGGTGATCCACATCGAGTCCTGCTACAATCACATAGTCTACACAAATCATATATAACTTAGATCTGATAGGCCTTCGAATACGTGATACTACTCTACACCCACATCCAAACAAGGAAAAGGAAGTAGAGCGAAACCATGCATTCTTAGCCTATGAGATCCTTACTATATATATAATCTTGGAAGTATACACTCTGTAATCATAGGTCTATCAATAAGGACCTTTTTAGCTTACACGCAAGGTTATTTATGGTTCCTAAAATACCCCTATAGTATTTTAATTACATGCTTGATTCTTATCTTCTGAACATGCTTTTGGGTTTATTGTGAGTCTTTTAGTATCCTAAAATACTCCCATAGTATTTTAAACTTTATGTTTGGCTCTAGCATTCCTATTTGGTAAGTTTCAGATTTGTTGCAACACCACTATCACTCCCAAGCACACGTTAATCGCATCTCGAATAAATATAGTTGATCAGGTTATATTTATTCCAGCTTACGATTACATAACTGCCCAGGTTTGACGGTAATGGTCAACATCCAAAGACTTTTATTCTTATTTTCTTGTGATACTTTGTTCAGGTGTTTAGATTCTGGATGTTCTTATACTTTTGTAAAATATGATTATATTTTAAAGTATAATTCTTGGTCAGAGTGTTTTATCCTAATGTATTTATAGGTTGTATATCTTTTATGATTTGATATACTGAGCTCACTATAAACAATGCTCTGATACCAATCTGTCACACCCCAAAACCGGAACGGCAGAAATGTTCTGGGGTGGAGGACGTCATGTCAAGTATCACAACATATGCAGTATAGTAATCAAAGTACAACAACCATTGCATTAATAGTAATAACTTTACATAGGTTACATTTAACAACAAAATCAAAGTAGATATAAGAAATAACATAAGCTGCAGCTTGGTACTAGGCTGACTTCGCAAAAACTCCCGGAGTGTACCTGTCTATTGATGACCTGAGAATACAAATTATTTTGAAAGCGAGTATCAGCATTTTAATGCTGGTGAGTTCATAAGTATTTAATGGCATTGATATAAATACATGTTTTTCTTCAAAATAATCTCATAAAAGATGGTGGTTTAGAATTTACAGAGTATTAGAATTCCTTCCAGAAAATCCTATATTTTCTAATAAAAGTAGTCATCTACCAAGACCCTATTGTTTTATGTTTAAGGAGTAATTTCCCCCAAAGGTAACTATCTTTATCAAAATATAGTTTTTACTTTAAAGAATATGTGAGGAAATCATAAGCAAAAGTAATAGGGAAAATAATATTTTTCCTCAGCAGTAACACTACTGGTTAAAAGTAAATAAAACATAGACTCTAGGCGGGACGCCTCGAAAAGTCTAAAAGAATGAAGTACGGACTCCAGACGGTATCGAATGAACAATACGTCTCGCAAAGTCTAAAAGAATGAAGTACAGACTCCAGACGGTATCGAATGAGCAATACGTCTCGGAAAGTCTAAAAGAATGAAATATAGACTCCAGACGGTATCGAATGAGCAATACGTCTCGCAAAGTCTAAAAGAATGAAGTACAGACTCCAGACGGTATCGAATGAGCAATACGTCTCGCAAAGTCTAAAATAATGGAGTACAGACTCCAGACGGTATCGAATGAGCAATACGCCTCGCAAAGTCTAAAAGAACCTTTAATCCTAAGTAGGTCTGTTTAAAGATTTTAAAATGTGGCCTAGTGTATAGCTAGGAAGATCTATATAATGATATTTTTATATATAGAAAATACCATGATGACACTTATTACCTTAAAGCCATGAATTATAAGGTAACTCTAAAGATACTCGTAACCATACTGATTGACAATCGAATACTTGACGACCTGCTGGCGTCGGAATGAATGTGACATTTGTCACCCCTTGGCTTGGTCGGCCGGGACTGTAGCTAGCAGTCAGGATGTGGGAGTGTCTGTCCCATATAGATCTATACACACAATCCCCGCTCTCCCTCCAGGAGACTCTGGTTACCACTCGATAACGGTGAAATCCGCGTTTGAGGATGTATCTCGTGTTTTGAAATCTACATACCTTTCTTTTTACTAAAAGTACAAGTGTTTATAATATAGATATAACTAAGTTATCCTTTATGAAAGTTATGGTTGGTTTCTAAACTATACCTATTATAGTTTACTTGGAAGGTTATCTGGATGCCTTTGCTACCCCAAAGGTGATGAATTGGCTGATGGAACTTTTATGACCATATATGTACACATGATATATAACTAATATTTAAATGACCTTCGGACAGATAACCGATACCCTAAAGCCACATCCAAACAAGGAAAAGGAATTAAAGCGAGTTAGCCTTCCTAAGTCCTTTAAACATTTCTTATATAACTATACATATATAGGCATGCATTTGACAATATAAAAGTATAAAAAGAAGTTTTGGTAAAACCTTTGGAAATGAATAAATAAGAATTTATGACTTGATGTCAGTTTATAAAACAGGATTTGAAAACCTTTAGCTGGATAAAACAGTTTAACATGCAGAAATCTATTTGCTAGACAGTTATTAATCACATGTGATTGATCTAATAACCTTCTATTTCAACTTGTATTCCCCCCCCCCATAAAAGCATTTAAAATCATTTAAAAGGTTGATTAAGGGGTATGAACTCACCTGACGTGGGTGATTCGAATGAACGGATGGTATAGGATGCTAAGTGTCAAGTGAGGACTTGAACACCCACGCAGATCCTATTTTAACATGTAATGATACATTTAAGTATCTAATTAGTCTTTTAATAACTAATTATGCAAGTAAATACATCCTAATACATGAAAACACTTTGCTACAAGTGCTAGGAGTACTAAGGGTTGCATATAAAAAGAGCATGGCCTCACATTGGAGTTTACTCCTCAAATGTTGGCCCTTATGAGTGTTTACGGTTTCTGGACCACTTCCCCAATGAGTTTACGGCCGTAAACTCATGGGAATGGTGCCATTGGGTGCTCAAAAGTCTTATACCACTCAAGGAAGTAAGCTAGACTCGAATCAAGGGCTTAGGAAGTGACTAGGGCTCGAAATGACCCTTTGTTGGAGTTTACGGTCCTTGGACCACTCCTTGGGAGTTTACGGTCGTAAACACATGGGTTTACGGCTATAAACTCATGTTTGCCCATTTCTTTCGTGTTTTGGTGTTTCTAGGTTAAGCATGCAAGGTTCTAGTCACTTATACAAGCCATAGGGGGTGTTAGGGGCACAATATCACCCCTTTATAGAGTTTACGGCCAAAGGACCATTTCCTTATGATTTTACGGCCGTAAAATCTATGTGGACATGGTTTCTTTGATGTTTAAGGTCCCTAGTTCAATGGTGGTTGGTTCTAGGCTAAGTTCTGGGCATAAGGAAGGAAGAAAGGGCATCATTGCACCCTTAAAGGGAGTTTACGGCCCAAGAACATGTCTTGGCCGTAAACTCTCTTCCAACCCTTGTTTCTTGATGTTTCTAAGGCCTAAACATGTTAAACCTAGTGTACAACGAGTTAGAACGAGAGTACTTACGATCTAGGAGCTTGAATGGTCGGTTTTGTCCAAGAACACTAGTGTGTGTTCTTGGTGTTCTTGGTGTTTCTTGAGGATCTAAGCAAACATGATTTCCATGGATGAAATCAGTGGGTGAAGCTAGATTTATAGATGTAACAACAAAACAACGGAAGAAACACTTACATTTTGGAAGATCGGGACGAAAATCGGGATGATACTTGAGAGAAAACTCAAGTGTTCTTGAGGTGGGAATGAAATAATGAAAGAAAGTTGAAGAGATTGGGTCTTATAGGGGAGTTTACGGCCCACCTTGAGTTTTCGGCCGTAAACTCAAGTGTTGCGGCCGTGAATTCCTTTTTGATGGTGTTTAACCCGATTTGATGTTCCGTGGTTCTAGCAGGTACTTCCTAATACTCATACCTCAAGTGCACTAGGCTCCGAACACTCAAACAGACTCTAAATTGTGCTAACCGATAGCAGGAGTGAGTCTGACACTGAGTTGAGTTGGCTGACTGGGTTTTTCCAAGGCAAAGATTTTAGGGTTGTCACAAAATGGTAATTATTTTCTTTTAGAAAGCTGATAAGAGAACATACACGAAGTTTGGGTAAAAATGAAGTAAACGACAAACAACCCAATTTATTTAATAAGGAAATTGTGTCAAAATGAGCATGACCTAATCTAGTGTGCCATAAATCATAAGAGGAACATAATTTGGAAGTTTTTAAAGTCGTAAGAAAAACTCGAATATCATGCTTGAGAACAAGATACCATTCTCTCATATGCCCCTTGCTAAGATTTCCTTTTTTTCGCGATTCTGAATGGTATAAAACAGATTAGAAAATAAAATATCCACTAGAGAATCCTTTTTTAATTTGCTGATTGAAAGAAGATTCTTGGTGAGATTAGGAACCAAAAAACCACATGCTCATTGCCTGCATAAGTGGAAGCCGAATCAAGATTAGTAGTGGATGATTCCATATGAGTGGAGGCACTAGAGTCAATGTACCAATCCAGAGAATCATTGGTAACATGTCATTGAGCATGGGATGCTACTAATAGCTAATTTCTAGATATACATATAGATAAATTATTTATCAAGGCTTATCACTAATAGTAGTTATACATAGGCGGTGCATCATCTTAAACAAGATCTAACTCATAAGGAGGACAAGTTTTACATGATGAATATGAATCGTAGATCAGTTTGGTATATATATGTTTTATCTTTTCTTTTACTTATGTTTTATCTAATTCAATGTTTTAACCACTAAAAAGTTTATTACACTGCTTAACTAAATGATATTTGGAACTCAGAAGGTGAAGTAAGATATTAAATTGTTGAGCTGTCAAATGAAATGTAATGATAGGTGATGTAGGATTGGCAGTCTATTAAAATAAATCTAATAAAAATCTAGTTTTAAATTTATAAAACCTAACTAATCCAAACTAAGACTTACCAATCACCAGGCAGTTTACCTAATCATGAATAGTATAGTTTGGGTAAACAAGGATGTCGTACTCAAGGGGAACAGTAGTGTACCACTAAATAATATCAAAACTAAATAAATTAAAGAGGGAATTTGTAATAATTAATCTCAATAAAGAATTAATCGAAGCAGATATATATATATATATATATATATATATATATATATATATATATATATATATAATTAAAACAATAATAATTGAAAGTACGTTTGCTTAGATTTTGATTCACCTAATGATTATCATTGATTCACATAAAGTAAAATGGAAATTAGTGGATATCCAACGATTCCTAAATTAATTAATTCAAACTCAATATCATTTATCATATGTTTCTAAGTTATCTACCAGCATGGATAGCTTTCCTAGATCCATTTTATTAATTCATATCATAAAAAACTTAATAGGTATGATCGGTCCCATTGGTTGTGGTATCCTTTTAAATTGTCTAAATCAATATCATAATCATGAACATTAAATCAGTAACTCTATGCTTAACATAGGGTTGACTCTTCAGTCAGAACTACTTACGCCTTAATTAGTAATGTTATGATCTCCTAATTGTTAATTAAGCAATTGATTCAAGTAATATAATACGAACTTAATCATAAGATCATGAACTCAGTGTTGGTGATTTATATTACCGATGTTATTTAAGTGTAATGGATTAATTTGTTGACCAAATACAATCTTGATAAACATTGAACAAGTAAGGGTGGTGCGGAGTGCACACTTGTTTGAGTTTGTTCAAGATTCAAAGTATATTGTCATTTAGGGGCGAAGACCTTGAACCAACACGGGTTTGGGGGTAGCGCCCCTGGTAGCAGGGTCTAAGGGGTGGCAACCCCTGCCTGGGGTCAAGCTGACCCTTATCTTGAAACCCATTTTTGTGATAGTTTAGTGTTGGTTAATTGATGCTTGTAAAGCTATTTTAGGACAGTTTTGTGTTGGGTTTTGTGTACTATAACACTCCTATGGTGCACATACAACCCTAATAGCTTTGGATCTAAGTTTTCTCTAGTTATACATGCAATAAAATTTCCAAATCATGAAGCCTACAACTAGCATACAATTTAGGTACATGAATCATAAAACTAGTTAGAATAATACCTCTTATTGTAGCTTGTAGTTTTGGCCTTTCAAGAGCTTAGCACCTCAAGTGTGATGCCTCAAATGGTTCACAAACACCATGAACAAAGGAAGACTTTGAGAGAGAGGCTAGACAGACTTAAATCAGTTATGACTCTTTTAAAATGCATATGGGTCGATTTTGGCTAAGGGATAACACATATATATTGTAGGATTCGAAGAGTCATGGGTAAACCCTAATCCATACACTTAGGTTATGATCCATATCTCATGTGGGCTAACTCTTCATGGATACTTACATAAACTTAGCCCATCATGGATCAATAGCCCAAACAATATATATCACTGATTTACATAATCAGTCCCCGCTAATTTAATTAGTCTATTTTGATCACTAAATTAATTCCAAATTAATTCTTGATCAATACTAATTAAATATTATGATTTCTCAATTAATATATTATACTTATAATATATTAGTAAATCATAAATAGCCTCTTTCTCAAATATTTATACTGTTAGATTGTTCTGGTGAAGGCAACCCAAATGGACCATGCTACTCTCGGGTCAAGTACATACCAATTATAGTTATGGGCTTAGACACCTAATCCAACAGTCTCCCACTTGGATAAGTCTAATAACTATTATTACAAGTACGACTCCGAAATCCCAGCTAGCAATCGTAGCTCTCAAAAGCCACTGTCGAACTCTGACCTAGTCAATGATGCGTCCATTAGATAAGGGATCATATATTCCTCCATTAGATATCATATGAACTGAGACATGGGTTATAATCATTCTCTGTGTTCATGTGTTGTTTCCCGATTTTCGATTTATGACGACCGACTAATTGAACAAATCAAATCAGTCCAGGCTTGGCCAAGCGCTTAAGGTTGTCATCACTAAATCCTCGAGGGGCCCACATATATCGCTTTTATCTCACATTGGGTAAAAGGAATGGATAAAATTCGACTGAAATGCTTGCTTGTACTTACTCATCAAATCACACACAAAAATATGTTTTATAACACCAAGTTATTGGTACGTTTACATATATCAATGTGCAACCGACTTGTAAACTACAACTCACATGTCTTGGTTTCAAGAATATAAGATACTATCGTATCACAATCACTCGTGATAAAATCCATGAAGTGATTCAGATGAGCGTGGGTTTAATCCAATACTCGAATCTTATTCCAGAAATACTCATGAACACTGCAGCAAAATTGTGCTATGTCTAAAACAGTTTAGACAATCTACAAACGAATTCATGACAGTCTTTCCTCAATACTTACTTCCAAAGTATGATCGAATGTGGATAGTTTGACTAACCTAGTTACTCGAGAAGTCAAAACATGTAAAGTGAAACACAAGAATAATAGAATCCAATATGGTCTCAAAACTTTTGAATATAAATAAAACACCTTTTATTTAATCACCATATTGATTACACATTATTCATTGTATAATGTTTCGATTAATCAACTTAATACTTGAATTAAAACAATAGTCATCCCATGCTCCAAGCAATCACACTATGTTTACCTATGGTCCTTACTTTGTGAAATAGATAAATTGTAAACATTTCCAATGACACCCATTTCGCAATTCCAAATCCTTATCGTAAGTGTAAGAATACCAAGTCCTTGCCACTTACTGTAATCTGTTAGTATCTAAGCTTATATGCAGTGATCCTTTTGTAATGACTATGTACAAAAGTCATAGAGACTTGGCAACAAACATTACAAAGTATTCCCTTTGGACATTGGTTACTGGACCAATTCCATGGAAACGAAGCCTCATATTCAAGGTGCGTTCCTTTGAACATCCTTATTGCATAAAAGTTTCTAACTTACTCATAGATTCTTGATATCCAACTCCCATTAGGGAAACTTTTCCATAATTGCCATATGATTCTCCATTTTTAATAGAATCCTATCTCTTCAGAATTATATCAATATGGTCCATTCATCATTATACTTCTAATTACCCACAAGTGATCAATCCTTAGTGAACCTTGGGTTGCCCTTAGCAATTGTTTAACAAGTTTAGTCATATACAGTTCTGGTCCATTTTCCCTCTTAATGCCCTAGGCATTTGGAAAATTTAGAACACATAAAATATTATAGCATATACAATCGATCCTATATCCGAAGAATATGGGATAGGATTCATAATGTCTTATATAAAGACCTGATACTTTACCAGTCTCTTGCTATAACATTTCCATGTATAGAACTTCCTTATGTCGAATCTTTTCAAAATAACACTCATATATGTCCTTGACTAAATTTGATTAAAATCTCATTCTAAACTTTTAGAATTGAAATAAAGTATAAGTTCCACTCCCTTAATTACAGCAAACCAACTTTTTAAACTCCGCAACTTTGTGAATTGAAAATTTAATTTTCTATAAACAGTATTGCTAACTCGCAACACTTATCATAATAATTATGCTCCCACTAGCATAATAATTATTATCTTACTAGCATAACACTTATGCTCCCACTAGCTTTGACATGTACTCAGAAATAAACTGGACTTCTTGAAATCAATACTTGTTGACTTTCTTACCAAAGTTCAGATTTCTGATACGAGATGCTTCGATAAGCCTTTATCTAAGCTCAGACACCTTTTATTAGAAAGCTCATATGTGTGTCTAAACTATTCAGAACTTACAACAATAAGTTTCGAATGTTCAAACTATTTGTCATTTCTCACAATTCGAACTATGAAGAGGGATGTCGTAATCATACTCGAATTTGAGAATGTAAATATCACAATTGCTATTTCCTTAAAATCTACTTAGTGAAAGCGTTTCCTCACAATCATTTTCATGAATCAGAGAGAAACCTTATAACACTTAGATATTATGGTGTATGTGTTCCTATCCATGTGACTTTGTCATAACCATAATCACACGACAAGGTTAATGACAAATCCCAAAATCATATGGACTGATCTTGTTCAATCTTAATTTCTTGCCACCTGGAAGCATAAGAGCCTACCATTTCTTCCAAGTTGTTATGCAAACAATTGACCACTCATAGAACTCACATGCATTGTCAACTGCAACTGGAATGGGCCCGGAAACAAGAACAAGTCAACACGATAGGTTGCAAACCTCAAGTCGTGCGCTAGTGATTAACAATAGGTTTATTCTTGATTAGTTCTTAAAGCTTTTCAAGATCTTTAAGACCCCACTGACCTCTTGACATATAAGACTCTCTTTGTCAAGAAACATTACTTAACAAACAAGTATTCAAGAGTTAGTGCGGTTTCTTATCAAGACAAAACACTTCACACAATTGGTCTTAGTTGGTCTCTGTCTTGACCAAGACATCACAACTTACCAATTTTAAATGTGCAGGAGTAAGAAAAAACATCTTTTCTATTCCACATTTGATGAGTGTGTTATAAACTTTCTTAAGATTATGTCACTCAAGGTACAATCTTGGAGTATGACTCTAAGACTTGATTTTGGAACGAAGTATGATTCACCTTAATTGATTTAACTATTTCAACAATTCCTGATTCCTATTTTTAGCCATACAAGTGCACTAAGGTGTCCTTAGAGGATCAATTGTGATATGGTTTTCATAATCATTATGATTATCATAAAACACGATACTAAAGTACTCTCCTTTCCTTTCAAATTGGAGAAACTTTTATCTTTCTGCCTAATTTGATTCCTTTTATTCGTTCTGCTATACATTGAAACTTTTCCAATGGTTCAGAATTACACTTAATCTTGTAAGTATAACCATATTTACTAAACTTTAGTAAATCATGATGAATAGTTTTATTGTTCTTTGTGGTGGACCTGACCAGTGCACAACCAAGTGTACCCGATCCCCTAGTCCTTCACTTGACTCACGTATACATATGAACAAGGAATCAGTCTTAATTTCCCAAAGACGAAGGTTCTCATCCATGACACAATACAAGTTGCACGATTCCAAGTTTTTGGACAGTTGAAACTTGGGTGATGAGAATCTTTCCTTATTTGGTAAATTATGACACTACCACAAACGAAAGAATCAAATCCATATTGCTAAAAATAGAAACATACAAACATCAATTTTCACAAATGCCATTCCAAGGAAATATAAATAAGATAAAATCAAAATTTCTCTTTATTTATAAAATGCGGAAAACCTTTCCTTACAACGCAAGTATATATGAAAACTATGTTTCTAAATATTCCTAAGCAATCTATCACAACTCCTAGCATCAGCTCAAAAATCCAATCATCGAACCATTCGATCGAAATCCATCTCTTCGCGATCAGACTCAACATGCTTTTCCTTTAAGCTTCCTTTGATCCTAAAAAACCTCAAAATGTAATCTTATCACATCATGTATTAAGAATCTACAAATAGGAACTTAATAGAGTTAGATAGTGGACTTACTTGAAGTAGAGTCAAACTTTTTGACTTTACCATCCTTATGATCCTTTAGGTAGATATGGCAGCTTCGCAACCAATGCCCCTTCTCTTGGCAATAGAAACATATGTAATCTTTGGGAATGGTACATGGGACAATCTTAGACTTAGCCTTTCCCTTTCCCTTGGAAAGAGAAATATTTTCTGGACTTCCAATGTTTCCATTGTCAATGTCCATGGAAGTTTGGGAAGTAGATCTTCCAATCAAATTTGCATTACCAGTGCACCAAATCATTGCTGATTCAGCAGCAATTAGCAAATAGGTAAGATCAGTAAGGGCCACGTCGCGGTCTGTCATATAGTAGTCTTTAACAAACTGACTATACGACTTAGGAAGTGACTGAAGAACCAAGTCAACAGCTAAGTTCCTTAACACAACGACTCCTAACATTCCCAGCCTGACAATGTGTGACTTCATCTCCAAGACATATGCACACATAAACCTTCCATCTTGGTGGTTGCTTGCCAATAGGGCTTAAGTGACCTTGAACTTTTCAATTCTTTGAACTTGTGGGTTAGGGGGAACTATTGAAGGAGGTGGAGGAAGTGAAGTTCCACTACAGCACGAAGAAGGGATTAATCTTTCACCTTGATTGTCTTGTGGAATATCATCTTCATGAGGAAAGCTTTTTCCATAAGATTCGGGAAGACCATAGTTGTCTGACCTAGACATCTATAATGGGAGAAATTTAAGTTAGTTGATTTAAGTCCTTAATATAACACCCAACATGAAATATTAAGGCTAGGACCCAACACAATATTCTACAATTCGGAAGAGGGATGTCGTAATCCAATTGTAAAATATTTGAAGGTAGGTAAATGACGATTTACCAATTTCCACCATGAAAAACGAAATTGTTATTAAGTTTGAAATGAATTGAAATTCCAAGATTCTTTTGAGATTCATTGAACTTTTCAATGGCATGCTTAATCTCAATTATGCCCTTCAAGTTTGTGACTGGGATGCCGAGGATCACAAACAAGGTGTGAATAACCATGCAAATTAGCTTGGTACACTTAATGTTACAAATCATCCAATCAATGTGTTGGTTAAGCACACACGCTCCATTGATCCATAATTAACATCAAGCTACCCTTTGCCACACATTGTCAGTCCCAGATAGTGTCGGTTAACCACACACGCTCCACTAACGATTTAACAAGGTGCAAAGTGCAATTTCATGGGTTAGCACCACATTCACATTTTTCCTAAGTAACTAAGATTGGGAATTTATAAGTGTTTAGTTACTTGGTATTTTCATTATACTTTTAATGAGAATTAATGTCCTATCCTACCCGTTCGGCTAACGACCCTCCACCAGTCAAGGAAGCGGTGGGTGAGAGTGGACACCCATTAAACCAACATTTTATACGCAGTAACCTTATACCCCCTTATAGATCGGCTTCGTGAATGAGGCCTACTAACGGTAAGACTGACCTTTTACTTATACATGTAATATATAAAACCTTTTAATTTTATATAGTATAAGGGTGTATTTTACACATTTAAAATACTTGGTGGTTTAATCTATTAATAAATTATACTCTTAATTTAATTAATCTTAAACCATGTAATTATGGATTTATTAAACTTCTCTTTTAATTAAACACTTTAATTAATTTAATAAAGTCCATAAGGTGTAATTGAACTATTCAAGGCATCGAGGTTATTAAAAATTCAAAATTAAAACTATTTAATTAATTTTTAAGTTATGAACCCAAGAGATGCATCTTTTGAAACCTTTAAATTACTAGATGTTTTAGAATTCAATATTACAAATTAAAATCTTTTAACTAAACTTTTCAAATTCCAAAACTTGAGGGCAAGTTTTGAAACTCTTCAAAACCTTTTGGATTCCAACTTGATGACAAGTTTTGTAACCATCCAAGACTCTTGAATTTCATAACTTATGAGTTTAATGTTATTTTAATGGATGAGACCTTTCATGTTCCATAACTTGAGGATAAGTGATGGAAGTCATTAAAAAACATTTAGATCAATTTTAACAAATAGAATTATCATATAATCTAGGATTGATGTAATTTCACTCATAAGGCAAGATAATTCATATCAACAATTTACAAGTAACTTTGTTTATCATATAACCAACAATTATTTTAAAACTTTGACAATTATTTTTTCATTGGATGAGTATAATCACTACCATATCTGAAAAAACAGATTTTATGATACAAAACAGTTTGTGGTAGTGATCCCAATCCAATATAGGCCAAAAAACCCGAAAATTAGCCATCTGCCAGTGCAACTCGTCGAGCCAGGCTTTGGACTCGTCGAGTTCATCAATGGACTCGGCGAGTTCAATCTAGCGGAAGGCCATTTTCAGCTTTTTTCAACTTTAAGCAATTTCTAAATGCAACTATATAACATAAAACTACCCATGGATCTGATACCACTGTTGGGTTTTGTGTACTATAACACTCCTATGGTGCACATACAACCCTAATAGCTTTGGATCTAAGTTTTCTCCAGTTATACATGCAATAAAATTTCCAAAGCATGAAGCCTACAACTAGCATACAATTTAGGTACATGAATCATAAAACTAGTTAGAATAATACCTCTTATTGTAGCTTGTAGTTTTGGCCTTTCAAGAGCTTAGCATCTCAAGTGTGATGCCTCAAATGGTTCACAAACACCATGAACAAAGGAAGACTTTGAGAGAGAGGCTAGATACACTCAAATCGGTTATGATTCTCTTAGAATGCATAGGGGTCAATTTTGGCTAAGGGATAACACATATATATTGTAGGATTCCAAGAGTCATGGGTAAACCCTAATCCATACACTTGGGTTATGATCCATATCTCATGTGGGCTAACTCTTCATGGATACTTACATAAATTTATCCCATCATGGATCAATAGCCCACACAATATATATCACTGATTTACATAATCAGTCGCCGCTAATTTAATTAGTGTCTTTTGATTACTAAATTAATTCCAAATTAATTCTTGATCAATACTAATTAAATATTATTATTTCTCAATTAATATATTATACTTATAATATATTAGTAAATCATAAATAGCCTCTTTCTCAAATATCCATCCTATCAGATTGTTCTGGTGAAGGCAACCCAAATTGACCATGCTACTCTCGGGTCGAGTACATACCAATTATAGTTATCGACTTAGACACCAAATCCAACAGTGTCCCACTTGGATAAGTCTAATAACTATTATTGCAAGTACGACTCCAAAATCCCGACTAGCAATCGTAGCTCTCAAAAGTCGTTGTCGAACTCTGACCTAGTCAATGACGCGTCCATTAGATAAGGGATCATATATTCCTCCATTAGATATCATATGAACTGAGACATAGGTTATAATCATTCTCTCTGTTCATGTGTTGTTTCCTGATTTCCGATTTATGACGACCGACTAATTGAACAAATCAAATCAGTCCAGGCTTGGCCAAGCGCTTAAGGTTGTCATCACTAAATACTCGAGAGGCCCACATATATCGCTTTTATCTCACATTGGGTAAAAGGAATGGATAAAATTCGACTGAAATGCTTGCTTGTACTTACTCATCAAATCACACACAAAAATATGTTTTATAACACCAAGTTACTGGTGCGTTTACATGTGTCAATGTGCAACCGACTTGTAAACTACAACTCAAATGTCTTGGCTTTAAGAATATAAGATATTATCGTCTCACAATCACTCGTGATAAAATCCATGAAGTGATTCAGATGAGTGTGGGTTTAATCCAATTCACGAATCTTATTCCAGAAATACTCATGAACACTGCAGCAAACTTGTGCTATGTCTAAAAAACTTTAGACAATCTACAAACGGATTCATGACAATCTTTCCTCAATACCTACTTCTAAAGTATGATCGGCTGTGGATAGTTTGAATAACCTAGTTACTCGAGAAGTCAAAACAAGTAAAGTGAAACACAAGAATAATAGAATCCAATGTGGTCTCAAAACTTTTAAATATAAATAAAACACATTTTATTTAATCACCATATTGATTACACATTATTCATTGTATAATGTTTCGATTAATCAACTTAATACTTGAACTAAAACAATAGTCATCCCATGCTCCAAGCAATCACACTATGTTTACCTATGGTTCTTACTTTGTGAAATAGATAAATTGTAAACATTTCCAATGACACCCATTTCGCAATTCCAAATCCTTATCGTAAGTGTAAGAATACCAAGTCCTTGCCACTTACTGTAATATGTTAGTATCTAAGCTTCTTGTAGTGATCCTTTTGTAATGACTATGCACAAAAGTCATAGAGACTTGGCAACAGAAATTACAATGTATTCCCTTTTGACATTGGTTACTGTACCAATTCCATGGAAGCGGAGTCTCATATTCAAGGTGCATTCCTTTGAACATCCTTATTGCATAAAAGTTTCTAACTTACTCATAGATTCTTGATATCCAACTCCCATTATGGAAACTTTTCCATAATTTCCATATGAATATCCATTCTTATTAGAATCCTATCTATTCATAATAATATCAATATGGTTCATTCATCATTATACTTCTAATTACCCACAAGTGATCAATCCTTAGTGAACCTTGGGTTGTCCTTAGCAATTGTTTAATAAGTTTAGTTATATACAGTTCTGGTCTATTTTCTCTCTTAATGCCCTAGGCATTTGGAAAATTTAGAACACATAAATATTATATCATATGCAATCGATCCTATATCTGAAGCATATGGGACACGATTCATAATGTCTTATATAAAGACCTGATACTTTACCAGTCTCTTGCTATAACATTTCCATGCATAGAACTTCCTTATGTCGAATCTTTTCAACATAACATTCGTATATGTCCTTGACTAAATTTGATTGGAATATCAATCTAAACTTTTAGAATTGAAATGAAGTATAAGTTCCTGTAACGCCCGTAGATTCGGGCTAGTCAATTTAGAGACGATAAGCGTCAAAAATGACTTTTTAATAGAAGATTATTTAGAATGAATAATCTTAACCAAGTCATAGTATATGTTACAAGGGTTTCGTATAAATAAAGAACGCCGAAATCCGAGTTATAACGAAGAAGTTATGGCCCGTCGAAGTTTTACGGCAAAACCGGCACGGCACCGGGAGACATAAATAGTGAATTTACGATAGAAGACTTTTAGCCTTAGTGATCTAAACAAAAGTTGTAGTATACGTTAAACCGAGAACATACAAAAAAAGAACGTCAAAACCTGACTTCGTATGACGAAGTTATGATTTTTCTAAGATTTGGCATAACAGTTCACAACCCGAAATTCGAATTTTAGATCGATCGATTTTTGGCCAACACAACCTAAATGAGAATTGAATATCTCATTAATAGTAGCGCAACGGTAAAAATACATACGAAAACGGACGTCGGATGAAGAAGTTATGAATTTTTAACGGACTTTTCCTGTCCCGGCCTGTTAAAAATATAACTTTAAAAATAAAGTCAAAATTAGCCGACGGAGTCTAAATGAAAGTTGTAGAGTACGTCTCCACCTACGCATGGATATAAAAAGCATCAAAAACGGAGTTCGTATGAACAAATTACAAATTATAATAGCATATTTACGTATTAAAATAAAGTATAAATCATATATACGTACACATATATATAGATATGTATATATCATTAGAAAGGTATCGACGATGCGGTAATTATAAGACTAGTGTTGAATACTTTTGACATTAGTTTAGTACAAATATCGTTAAATCTATTTAAAATAATATTATAAAGGGGTGTTTAGTTGTTTATATAACTATAAGGTCCTTAAGTAAATATAGAGGGTAGTTTTTGGAAATTCAATTATTATAAATAAGAGCCTTGGGCTATCATATTTCTTGCACCATTCTATTGATTCAAGAGTCTTTCTCTTCTTATCCCCCGAGCATTTCGGTCTCTCGTGATTCGACTTCTCTTTCTGTAGTTTTAGTATAGTAAAGTGAGCGCTGAAGCGCTGCACGAATCTTTCCTAGAAAGATTCAGCGACGAAGTTCTGACCCTGCAGAGCCCGACTCCTAGCTAAAACCCCCTTGTAAGTAAGTTATGCTTACCCTATTTTAATATATCTTTTATTTAAAATTAGTTTTGTTATTATGAACTTATAATAAATATTTGGGCTATTATTATGACTTATATAAGTGTCGTTATAATATCTTTTTAACTACTCGCGGTACGGGGAATCTGGTTTAAAGGGTCGCATAGGGTTGTTGGATTTCAGAAGTGCTATATGCCAAAATGGTCCTACCCTCCGGTGTTTTATGTCTGGCCCCTGTCTGTACATAGTGGTTAGAAAATATTGTTCAAACGCTTATATAATAATAATAATAATAATAATAATAATAATAATAATAATAATAATAATAATAATAATTAGTCACGGTAAATATTAGACTAAAATCTTGTGGTAATAATGCTAGGTTTCGTCGAAGGAAAATAGAATCGTTAAAAGTGAAGCGCTGCCCGAATTTGGAATCATCACTTTAACAAGTGAGTGCATAGTTACTTTCATCTTACACATAGATATGAAGTATTTAATATAAATTACATGCTATGTGTGCATATTGTCTGTATACTTGCCGTCTATGCTGGGTGAAAGATTTTTATACATGTTTTAAATGATTTAAACTGTATATGTATTTTATATCTACAAAATGTGTTGGCTAAAACATTGGTAGATGAAATAGTTGCTGTGTGACAAAAACAAAATGATGAGAGGTGATATAGACCATGAGATAAGGGTGAGAGGTGAACCATGAGAGAAGCCTTTTACCCAAGTGTTGGCCCCGTCATCTAGCAGAGTATGGATGACAACCACAGACTATTCTAGACAGTCCAGTGGAACACTAGCAGGCTCACAACCTGTAGGTGTATTTGAACTGTGTATTCACCAGCTGTACTCTAAAAACCCATTGACAAGTATTGCGAGTTGATTCTCGGAAACGATACTGTCAATAAACGAGATTACCCTGGCGACTATGAGACTTAGTGCCTAAACCCTGGCGACTATGCGACTTAGTGTCTGTTGTATAAACTCTGGCGACTATGAGACTTAGTGCCTAAACCCTGGCGAGTATGCGAATTAGTGTCTGTTGAGTAAACCCTGGCAACGATAGATTTCATGCCGTTTCCTTAGGATGATCCTTAGGAATGAATTAACGAGGAATAGTCGATTGTTAGGGTAGATCCTTGAGAGTAAAGAAGATAATGGGGATGGGTAATTGGGTTGATTGTTTGATGTTTAAACATAATAATTATATTATTGTGGGTTGAAAACCCTATGTACTCACCAGATTTCCCAACCTGACCCACTCAGCTTGTTTGTATCACAGGTGTCGATATGAAGTTACATTACACTGAGAGATTAAGGAGATATAAATCACTAGTGATAATGAATGTAAGTTTTGTTTATGCTTATGTTTCTGTATTGCCGATGACATCCCAATATTTTTAAATGAATAAAATACATTTCTTCGGAAATGCTTTGATAACACATTTATCATTTTTTTCTGGGAACAAATTCCGCAACATTTTTATTAAAAGAAGTACTCTGATTTTTTTATAAAGCATAAACAAAATCGGTCTTTTCTGGCCGTAAAAATGGGGATGTCACAGTTCCTCTCCCTTAATTATAGCAAAACAACTTTTCAAACTCCGCACTTTGCGAATTGAAAATTTTGTTTTCTATAAACAGTATTGCTAACTCGCAACACTTATCATAATAATTATGCTCCCGCTAGCATAATAATTATTATCTTACTAGCATAACGCTTATGCTCCTACTAGCTTTGACATGTACTCAGAAATAAACTGGACTTCTAGAAATCAATACTTATTGACTTTCTTACCAAATTTCAGATTTCTGATACGAGATGATTCGATAAGCCTTTATCTAAGCTCATACACATTTTATTAGAAAGCTCATATGTGTGTCTAAACTATTCATAACTTACAATAATAAGTTCCGAATGTTCAAACTATTTGCCATTTCTCACAATTCGAACTATGAAGAGGGATGCCGTAATCATACTCGAATTTGAGAATGCAAATATCACAATTTCTATTTCCTTAAAATCTACTTAGTGAAAGCGTTTCCTCACAATCGTTTTCATGAATCGGAGAGAAACCTTATGACACTTAGATATTATGGTGTATGTGTTCCTATCCATGTGACTTTGTCATAACCATAATCACACGACAAGGTTAATGACAAATCCCAAAATCATATGGACTGATCTTGTTCAATCTTAATTTCTTGCCACCTGGAAGCATAAGAGCCTACCATTTCTTCCAAGTTGTTATGCAAACAATTGACCACTCATAGAACTCACATGCATTGTCAACTGCAACTGGAATGGGCCCGGAAACAAGAACAAGTCAACACGATAGGTTGCAAACCTCAAGTCGTGCGCTAGTGATTAACAATAGGTTTATTCTTGATTAGTTCTTAAAGCTTTTCAAGATCTTTAAGACCCCACTGACCTCTTGACATATAAGACTCTCTTTGTCAAGAAACATTACTTAACAAACAAGTATTCAAGAGTTAGTGCGGTTTCTTATCAAGACAAAACACTTCACACAATTGGTCTTAGTTGGTCTCTGTCTTGACCAAGACATCACAACTTACCAATTTTAAATGTGCAGGAGTAAGAAAAAACATCTTTTCTATTCCACATTTGATGAGTGTGTTATAAACTTTCTTAAGATTATGTCACTCAAGGTACAATCTTGGAGTATGACTCTAAGACTTGATTTTGGAACGAAGTATGATTCACCTTAATTGATTTAACTATTTCAACAATTCCTGATTCCTATTTTTAGCCATACAAGTGCACTAAGGTGTCCTTAGAGGATCAATTGTGATATGGTTTTCATAATCATTATGATTATCATAAAACACGATACTAAAGTACTCTCCTTTCCTTTCAAATTGGAGAAACTTTTATCTTTCTGCCTAATTTGATTCCTTTTATTCGTTCTGCTATAAATTGAAACTTTTCCAATGGTTCAGAATTACACTTAATCTTGTAAGTATAACCATATTTACTAAACCTTAGTAAATCATGATGAATAGTCTTATCGTTCTTTGTGGTGGACCTGAACAGTGCACAACCAAGTGTACCTGATCCCCTAGTTCTTCACTTGACTCACATATAAATATGAACAAGGAATCAGTCTTAATTTCCAAAAGACGAAGGTTCTCATCCATCACACAATACAAGTTGCACGATTCCAAGTTTCTGGACAATTGAAACTTGGGTGTAGAGAATCTTTCCTTATTTGGTAAATTATGACACTACCACAAAAGAGAGAATCAAATCCATATTGCTAAAAATAGAAACATACGAACATCAATTTTCACAAATGCCATTGCAAGGAAATATAAATAAGATAAAATCAAAATTTCTATTTATTTATAAAATGCGGAAAACCTTTCCTTTTAACGCAAGTACATATGAAAACTATGTTTCTAAATATTCCTAAGCAATCTATCACAACTCCTAGCATTAGCTCAAAAATCCAATTATCGAACCATGCGATCGAAATCCATTTCGTCATGATCAGACTCAGCGTGCTTTTCCTTTAAGCTTCCTTTGATCCCACAAAACATCAAAATGTAATCTTATCACATCATGTATTAAGAATCTACAAATAGGAACATAATAGAGTTAGATAGTGGACTTACCTGAAGCAGAGTAAAACTTTTTGACTTTACCATCTTTATGGTCCTTTAGGTAGATGTGGCAGCTTCGCAACCAATGCCCCTTCTCTTTACAATAGAAACATATGGAATCTTTGGGAAGGTACATAGGACAATCTTAGACTTAGCCTTTCCCTTTCCCTTGGAAAGAGAAATCTTTTCTGGACTTCTAATGTTTCCATTGTCAATGTCCATGGAAGTTTGCGAAGTAGATCTTCCAATCAAATTTGCATTACCAGTGCGCCAAATCATTGCTGATTCAGCAACAATTAGCAAATAGGTAAGATCAATAAGGGTTACATCGCGGTCTGTCATATAGTTGTCTTTAACAAACCGATTATACGACTCGGGAAGTGACTGAAGAACCAAGTCAACAGCTAACTTCCTTAACAAAACGAATCCAAACATTCCCAGCCTGACAATGTGTGACTTCATCTCCAAGACATGTGCACACACAGACCTTCCATCTTGGTGTTTGCTTGCCAATAGGGCTTTAGTGACCTTGAAATTTTCAAGTATTTGAACTTGTGGGTAAGGGAGAAATATTGGAGGAGGTGGAGGAAATGAAGTTCCACTACAGCACGAAGAAGGGATTAATCTTTCACCTTGATTGTCTTGTGGAATATCATCTTCATGAGAAAAGCTTTTTCCATAAGATTCGGGAAGACCATATTTGTCTGACCTAGACATCTATAATGGGAGAAATTCAAGTTAGTTGATTTAGGTCCTTAATATAACACCCAACATGAAATATTAAGGCTAGGACCCAACACAATATTCTACAATTCGGAAGAAGGTTGCCGTAATCTGATTGTAAAATATTTGAAGGTAGGTAAATGACGATGTACCAACTTCCACCATGAAAAACGAAAGTGATTATTAAGTTTTAAATGAATTGAAATTCCAAGATTCTTTTGAGATTCATTGAACTTTTCAATGTCATGTTTAATCTCGATTAGGCCCTTCAAGTTTGTGACTGGGATGCCAAGGATCACAAACAAGGTGTGAATAACCATTCAAATTAGCTTGGTATACTTAATTTTACACATCATCCAATCAATGTGTCGGTTAACCACACACGCTCCATTGATCCATGATTAACATCAAGCTACCCTTTGCCACACATTGTCAGTCCCATATTAGTGTGTCGGTTAACCACACACGCTCTACTAACGACTTAACAAGGTGTAAAGTGCAATTTCATGGGTTAGCACGAAATTCACATTTTTCTTAAGTAACTAAGATTAGGAATTTATAAGTGTTTATTTACCTAGAATTTAAATTATACTTTTCATGATAATTAATGTCCTATCCTACCCGTTCGGCTAACGACCCCCCACCTGTCAAGGAAGCGGTGGGTGAGAGTGGACACCCATTAAACCACCATTTTATAGGCAGTAACCTTATACCTCCTTATAGACCGGCTTCGTGAATGAGGCCTACTAACGGTAAGACTGAACTTTTACTTATACATATAATATATTAAACCTTTTAATTTTATATAGTATAAGGGTGTATTTTACACATTTAAAATACTTGGTGGTTTAATCTATTAATAAATTATACTCTTAATTGAATTAATCTTAAACAATGTTATTATGGATTTATTAAGCTTCTCTTTTAATTAAACACTTTAATTAATTTAGTAAAGTCCATAAGGTGTAATTGAACTATTCAAGGCATCTAGGTTATTAAAAATTCAAAATTAAAACTACTTAATTAATTTTTAAGTTATGAACCCAAGAGATGCATCTTTTGAAATCTTTAAATTACTAGATGTTTTAGAATTCAATAATACAGATTAAAACCTTTTAACTAAACTTTTCAAATTCCAAAACTTGAGGGCAAGTTTTGAAACTCTTCAAAACCTTTTGGATTCCAACTTGATGAAAAGTCTTGTAACCATCCAAGACTATTGAATTCCATAACTTATGAGTTTAATGTTATTTTAATGGATGAGACCTTTCATGTTCCATAACTTGAGGACAAGTTATGGAAGTCATTAAAAACATTTAGATCAATTTTAACAAATATAATTATCATATAATCTAGGATTGATCTAATTTAACTCATAAGGCAAGATAATTCATATCAACAATTTACAAGTAACTTTGTTTATCATATAACCAACAATTATCTTAAAACTTTGACAATTATATTTTCATTGGATGAGTATAATCACTACCATATCAGAAAAAATAGATTTTATGATACAAAACAGTTTGTGGTAGTGATCTCAATCCAATATAGGCCAAAAAACCCGAAAATCTGCCATCTGCCAGTGCATCTCGTCGAGCCACGCTTTGGACTCGTCGAGTTCATCATGAACTCGTCGAGTTCAGCCTGGCAGAAGGCCATTTTCAACTTTTTTCAACTTTGAGCAATTTCCAAATGCAACTATATAACATAAAACTAGCCATGGCTCTGATACCACTGTTGGATTTTGTATACTATAACACTCCTATGGTGCACATACAACCCTAATAGCTTTGGATCTAAGTTTTCTCTAGTTATACATGCAATAAAATTTCCAAAGCATGAAGCCTACAAGTAGCATACAATTTAGGTACATGAATCATAAAACTAGTTAGAATAATACCTCTTATTGTAGCTTATAGTTTTACCCTTTCAAGAGCTTAGCACCTCAAGTGTGATGCCTCAAATGGCTCACAAACACCATGAACAAAGGAAGACTTTGAGAGAGAGGCTAGACACACTCAAATCGGTTATGATTCTTTTAGAATGCATATGGGTCGATTTTGGCTAAGGGATAACACATATATATTGTAGGATTCCAAGAGTCATGGGTAAACCCTAATCCATATACTTAGGTTATGATCCATATCTCATGTCGGCTAACTCTTCATGGATACTTACATAAACTTAGCCCATCATGGATCAATAGCCCAAACAATATATATCACTGATTTACATAATCAGTCCCCGCTAATTAAATTAGTCTCTTTAGATCACTAAATTAATTCCAAATTAATTCTTGATCAATACTAATTAAATATTATGATTTCTCAATTAATATATTATACTTATAATATATTAGTAAATTATAAATACCCTCTTTCTCAAATAGCTATCCTGTCAGATTGTTCTAGTGAAGGAAACCCAAATGGACCATGCTACTCTCGGGTTAAGTACATACCAATTATAGTTATGGGCTTTGACACATAATCCAACATTTTGAATTCATTTTTCAGACAAGGAGTTAATACTCATTTTTGGTCCTAATCCTGGTACATTCACAAGAACAGAACTTCACCATTCTCTTTGTTCAAAACCACTAATTTTATCCAATTGAACTTTTGAGTTATACTATCGAAATACTTCAGTTTGAAAGTGTTTCATGACTTTCAGTGGATTCTAAATAATCGATTTATCCTGAATTTCTAACACTTAGCTACATAGACATAAAACTACCAATATTAATACGTATGGATCTTTAATCAAGTGTTCATAATAAATTGAATAACTACTAATATTCCTTTTGAAACATATCAAATCATAATCAAGTCGGATCATCTATATCTAAACAAAAGTAATGAGACTTAACCCATAATCAATACTAACAAAACAAGAAAAAATAAAATAATGCTAAACATAATGCAAGCAAATCGAAATTAATCTTCTTGAAGTCATTACTGTGACGTCCCCATTTTCACTGTCTGAAAAAGACCTTTTCATTTGTGTTTATTTAAAATAGAGTTTATTTATAAATGTGGAATTTAGTCCTGTAAAAGTATTTTCGAAGAAATGTTTTTCATTGATTTATTAAAGCTTGGGATGTCATAACTGATACAAGAAACATAAGCATGAACGTAATCATTACCGGCCTTACATCATCTAATGGCCTACATTTCCTTTAATCCCTCATCAAGTCCGAACATCATTATCTTTTTACTGCTTCTTGTGATACAAATAAACTGAGTGGGTCAGGTTGGGAAACCTGGTGAGTACATAGGTTTATCAACCTACAATAATATAGCTAATTTGTTTAATTATTTACTTTATATCAATCAATTAACCCGATTACCACTTCCCACTTTCTTCTTATTTTATCCGTAAGGATCTATCCTAAGGGTCATCATAGTTATCGTTGCTGACAATATTGTTTCAGGGATTTCTCCGCAATACATGTCAGTAGGTTTCTTTCTATTTTCATTCCTAAGGATCTGTCCTAAGGATCATCATCATTACTAACAGTACTATTTCAGGGATTTCTTCGTAATACGTGTTAGTAGGACCTATCTTATGGCTCATCATATTAATCATTGCTGACAACATTGTTTCAGGGATTTATCCGTAATACATGTCAGTAGGTTTATTTCAATTTCCATTCCTAAGGATCTGTCCTAAGGATCATCTTAATCATCAATGCTGACAGTACTGTTTCAGGGATTTCTATGCAATACGTGTTAGTAGGAAGTGGAGTACATTACATGGGTACAAATTCCATCACCTATAAGTTATAAACATGTCTGTGTTCCACGGGACTGTCTTAAATAGTCCCGTGGTCATCACCTATACTCTGTTAGATGACTACATCGTTAGTACACTAGTACCATTCCTACATCGTCAATATGCTAGTACCATTTTTGCATCGTCAGTACATTAGTACCATTTCTATATCATTACTAAGCTAGTACTTTTAAAGTCATGACATCCTATTGTCATTTTCATCACTCATCATACGATGACATATTATCATTCTAATCTCTCATTATCCTTCATTACCCGATGTATTATATTCTTGAAAATACATATATGGCTTAAATCATATAAAATTTATCTTTATAATATTTCATCAAATACAGAACATCTTGGTGCATAAGCGCATATAGCATTCAGTTATCTAAATACTTCATATCTATGTGTCAGATAAAAGTAACTATGTAGTCACTTGATAAAAGTGGATGTCTCCGAGTTTGGGAAGAACTTCGCCTTGGTACTTTAGCTTTTCCTCTGACATGATAGAGATTTTCCCGATAAAAGTTCAAAAATTGCACTTGCAGAATCCAGACTCGAGAGCTTCCACTTTCCAGGCTCTCAAGAATTCCAGAGCTTCACTAAAATATCCTCAACACTAAGAAATTTCAGACCTATAATTCAGAGAATCATAAGGGAGGTTTGGAAAGTTGTGAGGAACAAATGAGCCATTGCATCCTATTTATAGTAGGGGTGCATGTCACGCTCCATAGATGTATGTCACACATGTTGTTGGGGCTGGTGACATGGCTTTATTTCTTGCTTAACTCATGGTGACTAATGGGTGGGGCTACGTCGACTTGTCAGTGTGTGTCGTGCTCCTTGTCGGTCCGCACATGCACGTGTGGATTTTTTGATTCTTAAAAAATCATATCTTCTTCATATGAGCTCCATTTTTGACATTCTTTATATCTAAGCATAGCCACCGGCGAGGTCTACAACTTTCATTTAGACTCTGTCACCTAGGGGGTGTTTGGCTTATCTTTTGAGAGCCCAAAAGTTCTTTTTAGAAAAGATAAAATGCAAAAGATGTTTGGTAAAAGCATTTTAAAAGCAACTTTTGGATTTTTGATATAAGGAAAACTGAATTTTTGGAAAAGTCAGGAAATCCTAACATTTTGTAACTTTTGCCAAAAGGACTTTTGCCTCCCCAAAAGATAAGCCAAACACCCCCCTAACTTTGACTTTTTTTAAGCTATATTTTTATTAGACCTAGACTGTTTAAGTCTATATAAAAATCATAACTTTCGCATGCGATATCAGTTCTCGAATGTCCTTATATAGACAGGTAAGTAATGACAAGATCTTCAACTCTCGTTTAGATTGTTTCTCCTAACAATCGACTGATTTCTATTCCGGATATGTGTCGCGCACTGCTGCGCCAAGACTTCAAAAAATCATAACTTCCTCGTATGAAGTCAGATTTGGACGTTCTTTATATGTACGCTCTTGCTTTTATGATTACTAGGACTTTCGTTTAGATTATTTTCCCTGAATATCCTCCACCAATTATATCTATTTATGGCTTTGACAATCAATTATCATATTCTTCTTTAGTCATCTAGCCCTATCTTGTGGGCATTACGATTATATCCCCCTTAGGATGATTATGTCCCCAAATCATTATCAAAACATGGTTTGTATAATGACTCTACACATTACCTTTCCATCCTAGGTAATAACCGTAACACTTATTTCGTTAAAAACGAGTTTATAACTTTTAGACTTCTTGACTACTGGCGATGCTCAATTTTACACCTACTCTAAACTTGATCTTTATTAGGGACTCTTGCTACTTATAGAATGGATTTAGCCTGAGACATGGTCTTTACTTTGACTACCATAACAGACTGAATAGTCATGCTCTAATGACCTTACATTGCATGATGCAATGGCTAGACACAAGCCTCTTTGAGTCATACTCCAACATGGACGATACTCTTCTTCATGTTCTAATGTGATTTAATCATAACATGTAGAATTTATAGCTACAAGTTGCTTAGTCTTATCAACGACCATGATACTTCTATTGATCGCTTTGATTATATTTTCCTTCGATCTTTTAACTAAAGTTGGACACGATCCGTAATGACCACTCGGGTCGAAATAATATTTATCTTCGTAGTCATTACCGAGACAAAGGTAATGATAGAAATGAACAAAATTGCTCAACTACTAGTGTCTTAGCAACCTTGTGACTTTTCCTGATTCAAGTGTGAGTCATGTGCTTCCGGTAGTATAGGCCTCTACTACTTTTCATACCTACTCATACTCGTCCCAAAAATCATCTCGTGGTTTTCCAAGTTCTTATTCCTAAAATCACAAAATGATTTAATACATACAAATGTGTCCAAAAAGCACATGTCCTAATAAACTCTGCTAGGCACTCTAATAATGATTATGCGTTTTACCACGTACATATGAATTTTCCTTGTCTCCTCTTTGGTGTTGTTCCTTTTCACTCTTTGCGATTCGACTGCTAATTTCTGTTACCGTTCTTAATCCACTATGTGCTCTCACCATTACAATTCGTACACCAACACATGCGTTCAATGTACCGAGGCGTGAGTTTATTATGGTAGAGAAGATTTTAGTTATGTTTAGACGCATAATCTTCCTTATTACTTCGAAAATTTATATGCTAGTTCTAATACCTTAAATAAACATTTAGAAGCCTGAACACATATAATTTCTTTATCCAAGTTATGGTCGACAATAGACCTTTCATCTAGTTAAGTAATAGTAGTTTGGGAACCTAAGGCATGCTACAATGTAATTTACTTAGCACATAACAACAAATTAGGCATCTTATCCTAAATCATTCTATCACACATTTCTCCATCGTCACTTAGGATTCTAAGTTTAAGTCTAGAAATCCTCAAATATTTCTAGTTCGCTTAAACTAATGCTCTGATACCAACTATGACATCCCCATTTTATGGTCCAAAAAATCACTTTATTTATGTTTATTTTAAAATAGAGTTTATTTATAAATGCATAATTTGGTCACGTAAAAGTATTTCCGAAGATATGTTTTTCATTGACTTATAAAAGCTTGGAATTTCATAACTGATACAAGAAACATAACCATAAACATAATCATTATTGTCCTTACATCATCTAATGTCCTACATTTCCTTTAATCTCTCATCAAGTCCGGACATCATTATCTTTGTATTGCTTCCTGTGAGGCTGTGATACAAACAAACTGAGTGGGTGAGGTTGGAAAACCTGGTGAGTACATAGGGTTTAAAACCCACAATAAGATAGTTAATTTGTTTAATTATTTATTTCGTATCAAACAATTAACCCGATTTCCCATCTCCGTTTTCTTCTTATTTTTTCCCTAAGGATCTATCCTAAAGGTCATCATAGTCATCGTTGCCGACAATATTGTTTAATAGATTTCTCTTCAGTACATGTCAGTAGGTTTCTTTCTATTTTCATTCGTAAGGATCATCATCATTACTGACAATATTGTTTCAGGGATTTCTCCGTAATAAAAGTCAGTAGGCTTCTTTCAAATTTCATTCCTAAGGATTTGTCCTAAGAATCATCTTAATCATCATTGTCGACAGTACTGTTTCAGGGATTTCTCCGCAATACGTGTCAGTAGGAAGTAGAGTACATCCAATGGGCACAAAGTCCATCACTTACAGGTTATAAACCTACCTGTGTTCCACGGGACTTTCTTGAATAGTCCAATGGTGTAACACTCCAAAAATCACAACCAACCACTAATCAACATTGTTTACAAAAAGAGTCATTGTTTCAAAACCGTTATTTCAAATTAGAATTTTCCCAAGACCCAGTGACATAAAACAGGAACCTGTGTGCGATCACGCCTTTGCCATCCCATGATCCTCAGAAGTACCTGAAATGATAAACTAAAAACTATAAGCCAAAGATTAGTGAGTTCCCCTAAATTACTAGCAAACCATATAGCAAGCAAGCATACAAATATGAGCATCCAACCTGACTGGACCGCCTCATAGGGCCTACAACCTATCTATACCGCTCTATGAGCCTTCGACATGACTGGACTGCCTCATAGAGCTTACATCCTATCCGGACCTCTCTACGGGCCACCGGCCTGACTGGGCCGCCTCGTAGGGCCTACAGCCTCTCCGGTTGTCTCCAGGTGTCTTGGCCTACAACACAAAGTAGGACCGCCTCAACTCAACACACCATGTCGACATATGCAATAGATAAACATAAACACATAACCAACAAATACAGCTAATCATACGGATCTACCAAACAGTCATATCCTAGTATATCACTATCCTAACTAGGATAAATAATCTAGTTGCTCGGCCTTGGTGCCTTCGACTCACGGGTACAGTTAGGAAAACCCACCTCTCAGTATGAATGCAGTCTGAATAAATCCTTGCTCCAACAACCGGCTCTACCTGACTCCTAAATATCAAACATTTCCCAATTCTAAATTAATAACAATTTTACCAAAATACCCTGGGTCAAAACTGGTCAATATCAACAAAATCCACTAAGTCAACCCAGCCTAGTCAACTCAGGCCTCATATGCGAGGCATAATTTGGGTGTACGCAAGGCGTACTCGTGTTCGAGGCATCGAGGCTTAACCTACGTACGCACATCGTACCATTTGGTACACCCAATGTACAAACAAGTTTCTTCTTCACCCCTTAAGAGCTTAATACTTCGACTTTTTATGTCCAAATGCAGATCCAAGGTTAAAATACTACTAAAAGTCATAAAGTTTCCAACTTTGTGACTTTGCATGCCCATTAAGTGCTTAATACACAAAATCTTAACTTATTAACACCTTAAGACCTTCTAGAGCATGCATGGGGAAGAACTAAGCATCAAGATCACATTTTTATAACTCAAGACCCTCACTGGGTCTGAAAGGACAACTTATTTGATCAAGAGCATGCCATGCTCAAGATTCACAAAGGTTGTGACCAAAAATGCCCTAAATGGAGGAATATATAGATATACATGAAAGGATGATCAAGCTAGGAGCTTTTTACCTCCTAAAGGTTGTTAGCAAGTAGGGAATACCAGATCCAAGCTTCTACCAAGCTCGAAAGTCCTTCTACCTTCTTCTTCTTCTTCTTCAAGAACACCACCAAAACAGACAAACGAGCTCAAAATGCACTCTTCTCACTTAGGGTTTGCTAGAGGGATGATCTTTGGATGGAGGCTGATTAGGGTGAAGGTCTTGGGGCCATAAAGATGTTTAAATAGGGTCCAAAACCTAAATTTTAGGGTTTGAAACCTTCACACGTACGCCCTACGTACGCAATGTATGGCCAGCGTACAAGGTCCCGTGCATGTACGCCTTGCGTAAGAAGAGCACGCCCATCGTACTAAGTCTTCAACCAAAATTACCAAAATACCACTATGGGCCAAAAATGCAATATTCTTCACATGTAGGGTTAAAATCGAAGCTACCTCATCATTGTGATGTTAAAATTCTCCCCCGCTTGGACTAGACTTCGTCCTCGAAGCCCACTGCTGTGAACAACTCCGGGTAACGCTCCTGCATCTCAGACTCGAGCTCCCAGGTCCACTCGGAGCCTTTCCGATGTTGCCACTAAACTTTTACTAACAGTATCTCCTTGTTGAGTAGGACCTTAATCTTTCTCTCCACCACTGCTACCAGCCTCTCAATATAATTCAGGCGCTCCTCGACCTTAATATCATCTAAAGGGACCACTTCCTCTTCGTGAAACACGCACTTTTGCAACTACGAAACATGGAAAGTGTTGTGGATCTGACTGAGCTCACTTGGTAAATCCAACCGATAGGCTACCCTTCCAGCCCTGACAATCACACGGAACAGTCCAATATATCAGGGACCTAATTTTCCCCTCTTCCAGAATCGTATCACACCCTTCCATGGTGAGACCTTCAGCAGCACCATATCTTTGACCTGGAACTCCAAATCTGATCGACGCCGATCGAGATAGCTCTTCTGCTGACTCTTAGTTGTCTGCAATCTCTTCCAGATCTGCTAGATTAGCTCCGTATTCTGGAGGACTACCTTAGTCCTCCCAATGACTCTATGACCAACCTCCCCACTAACAAACTGGGGTACGATATCTCCGACCATAAAAAACCTCGAAGGGCAGTACACTAATGTTGGAGTGATAATTGTTGTTATAGGAGAACTCCGCAAGAGGTAGGTAGGAATCCCGACTCCTACCAAAATCTCTGACACAGGCCTATAACATATCCTCAAGTGTCTCAATGGTCCGCTCACTTAGACTGTCAGTCTATGGATTATAAGCAGTGCTGAAATGTAACCTCATACCTAGTTCCTCGTGGAACTTCTGCCAAAATCGAGAAGTAAACCGAACATCTCGATATGATATATAGGAAACCAGAACCCCGTGATGAGCAACAATCTCACAGACATACACATCGGCCAATTTCTCAGTCGAGGAGCTCTCCCAGATGGCCAAAAAGTGGGAACTCTTGGTCAATCGACCCATGATGACCCAGATAGCATCAAAACCCTTGGCAGTCTTTGGTAGCTTGGTGATAAAATCCATGGTGATCTGTTCCCACTTCCACATGGGAACCTCCAAAGGCGGTAGCTTGCCATACGGCCTCTGATGCTCGGCCTTGACCATCCTACAGGTCAAGTACCTCTCAACATAGCAAGCTATCTCCCTCTTCATACACGGCCACCAGTAACTTCGTCTCAAATCCCGATACATCTTGGTGGCTCCCGGGTGAATCGAAAAAAGAGACTTATGTGCCTCCTCCAAAACTATCTGTCTGAACCCGCCGAAAACTGGAATCCAGACCCGACCACACCGGGTCAACAATCCCTGACTATCGGTGACAAATATATCGATCTCGCCCCTGATCCTCATCTGTTTCCAGTTCTCCTTCTTGATTCCTTCTGCCTATGCCTATCTGATCAAAACCAAAAGTGAAGAATCAATGGATATCCTCATACACATATCCCCAGATGAAGATCCAGTCGAATTGCAGCTCAAAGCATCCACAACCACATTCGCTTTACCTAGATGGTAAAGGATCTCACAATCAGAATCCTTGACTACGTCAAGCCACCTGCACTGCCTCATGTTCAGGTTCGGCTGGTCCATAAGATATCGCAAACTCTTGTGATCCATGTAAACGGTACATCGGGCTCCATACAGATAATGTCTCTAAATCTTGAGGGCAAACACTACTACCCCCAACTCTAGATCATGAGTAGGGTATCGTGCCTCATGCGACTTCAACTACCGAGAAGCATACACAATCACTCGCCCCTATGCATAAGAACCGCCCGCAAACCTGTGATGGATGCATCACAAAATACCATGAAATCCTCGACACCCTTCAGAAGGGTCAACATTGGGGCCTCATATAATCTCTGTCACAGTGTCTCAAACGCCGTCTGCTGCTCAGTGCCCCATCAGAAATCCATGCCCTTTCTTTTCAGACGAGTGCGGGGTACAACAATCTTGGAGAAGTCCCAGATAAATCTCTGTTAACATCCTGCTAAACCGAAGAAACTCCTTATCTCTGAGGGAGACTTCGGAACCTCCCACTGCATCAAAGCCTTAATCTTGGCCGAATATACCAAAATTATGTTATGGTTAACGAGATGCCCCAAGAACTGGACCTCTCATAACCAAAACTCACATTTCGAGAACTTGGCATACAACTATTCTCGCCTCAACACCCACAAAATTTCTCGAAGGTGTTCCTAATGCTGCTATCTGGTAGTGGAATACACCAAGATATCATCAATAAAAACAATAATTGATCAATCATACATCGGCCTGAATACCATATTCATCAAGTCCATAAACACCGCAGGCGCATTGGTTAGCCCAAATGGCATCACCAGAACTCGTAATGCCCATAACGAGTCTGAAATGTTGTCTTCTCCACGTCCTCCTCTCTAACCCTCACCTGAGGATACCCCGACCGTAGATCAATCTTGGAGAACTAAGATGCACCCTGCAACTGATCAAAGAGGTCATCAGTCTGTGAAAGGGGATAACGGTTATTCACCGTCAACTTGTTCAACTCCTTGTAATCAATGCACATCCGGTGTGAACCATCCTTCTTCTTGACGAGCAATATTGGTGCTCCCCATTACAAACTGCTTGGTCTGATGAACTGCATGCCTAACAACACTTGAATTTGAGACGATAACTCTTGTATCTTAGGTAGTACCAAACAGTACAACGCCTTGGGAATCGGAGCCGCACCTGAACTTAACCAGCCTCTCGGGAGGCACACCGGGTAACTGCTCTGGAAACACATCAACAAACTCCCTAACGATTGGCACATCTAAAACCGATGTCTGCTCCCCCACCCGAGTATCAACTACATAGGCAAGATAACCCATACAACCATGCCGAATATTCTACGGAGCCCTGGCTGCCATACAAAACCCTGACCCAATCCTGGTACCCCTCTCTATAGATGACCAATTCTCCGCCACTTGGGGTTCATACTACTACTCGCTGACACTCACAGTCAATCATAACACCAAACATGCTTAGCCTATCCATCCCTACAATCACGCATACATCCCCCATAGGGATATGGATCAAATCAATCAGATAAGGCACCTGAAGATCTCCAGTATACAACCCTAATAATGTCTGGATGCAGAAATCCCATGTTCGTTGGCGATAGAAACCCGCAACGGACACTCCAACTCGCCAAGGGTCATATCGAAATTCCTACTAAAAGACTAAGATACAAAGGACCGACTCACGCCCAAGTCGAATAACACAAGATCAAGGAAAGAATTCACTAAGAATACCTATCAGAAACATAACATAATCATACCATAAAATAACCGATAAAATGATTAATAGAATCATACCAGTAATGACGTCTAGAGTTGCTCTGTCCTCCTCTACCGTTTGCTGAAAAGCGCGACCTCGAGCCCTCGGGGGCTCTGCCCTACCCTGGCATCCATCGATGATCCTCAAAGTAGTTGGCGCTGGAGCCTACGCCGGTCCCACAGTGAGCAAAGGATAGTTGGCCTTAATATGGCCAACCTGATCACAGTGATAACAGATCCTGGTGGCCGGTACGGGAACCTGCTGGTGAAAATCCTTGGCATAATACCCATCCTTGCCACATTTGTGGCACCCAAACAAAGATCACAATGAACCCTCATGAACCTTTCCGTACTTGCCACAAGTGTGGCCCCTCTGACTCCCCGATCTCACATCAGCGGCCTTCAACTGCTTCGCTGCAGGATGCGACTGCACTGGAGCCCGCCTCCGCTCCCTCGTCTAGAGCTCCAACTTAATTTCCCACCTCCTAGCGGCCTCCTGTAACCCCACAAGTGAACCATAGTGCTGACTAGACACAAATTGGTAGATGCCAGTCTAGAGCATGCTTAAGTACCGGGCATCTGATCTGGCTCAGAAGCAGCAAAATCAGGGCAAAACAGTGCTCGCTCAGAAAACATCTTGGTGATCTCCGTCACCTACTCGGTCCCCTGCCTCAAGTCAAAATACTCTTGGGTCAATCTCTCCCTCTCAACCAAGGGAACATATCTCGTGCGAAACATCACAGAGAACTGCCCCCATGAAGCAACAGCCCTCTGCTCCGTATTATAAGGGCTAGTAACTAACCTCCACCAATCCTTGACCCCCAACCTGAGAAGGTTCAGGGCGCACTTGACATTTTGGTCAGCTAGACAGGAGCAAGTAAAGAAACATCCTTCAACATCAGACAACCACCTCATAGAAATGATCGGATCCTAAACCCCGTTAAACACCAAGGGGGCTTCATATTATTGAAGTGTCGGTACTGGAACGCTCGCTCTCCAAGAAATCCAATGGCGCAACTTCCATGGTAGCTGCAGCAACAACAGTCTCAGTAAGTTCAGCGTATCGGTCATCAAATTACTCAATCATCGCGGTCATGATTGACGCGAACAGCTCCGATATCTGCCCCCAGATAATAGTCACAACCTTAGAAGAAATCTATGCCCTAATCTCATCCTCAGTCAACCTCGGCCTATCCTGGCCACTCGACCCAACTCGTATCTCGAATCTCCTCGTGACCACCATACTGAAAATAAACAAGAAAATAGCAGATGAGGCGTATTTAATACCATATGAGCAATTCTAAACAACAAAAGTCTAGGGTTGTGACTTCCTTGCTACGCGTACGGGTCATGTGCTTCTGGTAGTACGGGCACATACTACCTTCCACACCTACCCATATTTCTCTCAGAATACCATCACAACGACCCTAACAACACCAAATAGGATACACATACATCCTATTCTCACTCCCTAGAGAAAGCATAAACATCACTCAACTGGTCGGCTGCTCACACATAACCCATCCATGAAACTTCCACCAACCCATGCAGCACTCGCGTGTGCTAATCATATATAACACTGAATCATATAGACAGTCGAATACTTGATTCTACCCTAATCCCTTCATTAAACTAGAATAGGAAATAAGGCTAAACCAAACACTCTCAGGCTATGGAATTTTAGTTAGGTACAACAATGATGCATACACTAAGCAACTACAGTAATGATGTCAATTCCATTCAAAAAAGAATCCTAGTCTATCTAGCATCAATTATCAGGCAATTCTATCATGATATTCTTGAAGATCCCTAGCGTACCAGTAGTATGTTTTTCTAACATAAACATAATATCAGTAATACTGTGGGTAACTTGGGGTATACTTTCTTGCTCCGGCTGGTCGTACACACATCCTTCTTTGTTTAATTTTGAAAACAATTTTGAAAATCAGTTTAAAAACTTTTGCAGTTAGCTAGTTTGAGTCTGGATTCACATAAATGTTCATCAATTTCTCTCAAACCAAGGCTTTGATACCAACTTGTAACACTCCAAAAATCACAATAAATTTAAAATGCTCAAAACCAATCATTAATCAACATTGTTTATAAAAACAATCATTGTTTAAAAAGCATTACTTCAAATCAGAGTCTTTCCAAGATCCAGTGACATAAAACAGGAAGCTGTATACGATCACGCATTTTCCTTTCCACGATCCTCAGAAGTACCTAAAACGATAAACTAAAAACTGTAAGCTAAAGCTTAGTGAGCTCCCCCAAAGTACGAGCACACCATATAGCAAGAAATCATACAAATATGAGCTGTCAACCTGACTGGACCGCCTCGCAGAGCCTACATCCTATCTGGACCACTTTACGAGCCTTTGGCATGACTGGACCGCCTCATAGGGTCTACAACCTATCCAGCCCACTCTATGGGCCACCGGCCTAACTGAACCGCCTCGTAGGGCCTAACTGAACCGCCTCGAGTGTCCTGGCCTACAGCACAAACCAGGACCGCCTCAAGCCAACACAACATGTCGACATATGCAACATACAAACATAAACACATAACCAGCAAATACAGATAATCATATAGATCCACCAAACAGTCATATACTAGCATATCAGTATCCTAACCAGGATAAATATTCTAGTGGGCCGACCTTGGTGCCTTCGACCCACGGGTACAGTAAGGAAAACTCACCTCTCAACCTGAATGAAATCTGAATAAATCCTTGCTCTGACAACCGGCTCTACCCGACTCCTACATATCAAAACATTTCCCAATTCTAAGTTAATAACAATTTTCCCAAAATACCCTTGGTCAAAACTGGTCAAAATCAACAAAATCCACTGAGTCAACCCAACGAAGTCCACTCAGGCCTCATATACGGGGCTTACTTCGGGTGTACGCGGGGCGTACTCGTGTTCGTGGCATCGGGGCTTAACCTCCATACGCATAATGCACCATTTGGTACACCCAACGTAGGCACAAGTTTTCTTCTTAACCCCTTAAGAGCTTAATACTCTGACTTTTTAAATCCAAATGCAAATCCAAGGCCAAAATACTACGGAGTGTCATAAAGTTTCCAACTTTATGACTTTGCATGCCCATTAAGTGCTTAATACACAAAATCCCAACTTCTTAACACCTTAAGACCTTCTAGAGCATGCATGGGGAAGAACTAAGCATCAAGATCACATTTTTATGACTCAAGACCCTTCATTGGGTCTGAGCGGAGAACTTATTTGATCAAGAGCATGCCATGCTTAAGAATCAAAAAGGTTGGGACCAAAAATTCTCTAAATGGAGGAATATATATTTCTACATGAAAGGATGATCAAGCTAGGACACAAATGAGCTCAAGAACACCACAAAACACATAAATAAGCTTAAAATGCACTCTTCTCACTTAGGGTTAGCTATAGGGACGATCTTTAGATGGAGATTGAATAAGGTGAAGGTCTTGTGGCCATTAAGATGTTTCAGTAGGATCCAAACCCTAAATTTTAGGGTTTGAAACCTTCGCACATACGCCCTGCGTACGCAATGTACACCCAGTATATAAGGTCCCCACGCATGTACGCCTTGTGTACGAAGCGTACGCCCAACATACTAAGTCTTCGACCAAACTTACCAAAATGCCACTATGGGCCAAAAATGCAATATTCTTCACATGTAGGGTTAAAATCGAAGTTACCTCATCATCGGGATGTTACAAATGGTCGTCACATATATTTTGTTAGATGACTACATTGTTAGTACACTAGTATCATTCCTACATCGTTAGTATGTTAGTGTCATTCCTACATCGTTAATATGCTAGTACCATTTCTACATCGTTAGTATGCTAGTTCCATTTCTACATCGTTAGTACGCTAGTACCATTTCTACATCGTTAATACGCCAGTACAATTAAAGTCGTGATATCTTATTGTTATTTTCATCATTAATCGTACTATGGCGTCTTATCATTCTAATCTCCCATTACCCTTCAATACCCAATGTATTGTATTCATGAAAATACATATACGACATAAATCATATAAAATTTATCTTTATAATATTTCATCTAACACATAACGTCTTTGTACATAAACACATATAGCATTCAATTATTTAAATACTTCATATCTATGTATAAGATGAAAGTATCTATGCACTCATTAATAAAAGTGGATGCCTCGGAGTTTGTGCAGAACTTCGTCTTGGTACTTTAGCTTTTCCTCTGACGTGACAATGATTTTCCTAACAAAGGTCAGGAAATTGCTTGGGTAGAATCCCGAATCGAGAGCTTCCACTTGCTGGGCTCTCATGGACTCCAGAGCTTCGCTAAAATACCCTCACACTAAGAAATTTTGGAACTATAACTTAGAGAATCATAGGGGAGGTTTGGAGAGGTATGAGGAACAAATGAGGCATTGCAACCTATTTATAGTAGGGGTGCATATCTCGCACCATAGATGTGCGCCATGCATCTTGCCGCAGTTGGTCGTGGTGGCTAATGCGTGGGGCTGCATCAGCTTGCCGGTGCACGCCGTGCTCCTTGTCGGTGTGCGCGCCTATGCGTATAGATTTTCTGATTCTTAAAAAAATCATATCTTCTTCATACAAGTTCCGTTTTTTATGTTCTTTATATCCAGACATAGCTATCAATGATATCTACAACTTTCATTTAAAATTCGTTGGCTAATTATCATTTTATTTTGAAAACTATATTTTTAATATGCTTAGACTGTTAGAGTCTGTATAAAAATCATATCTTTCACATGTGATATCCATTCTTGACTGTCCCTATATTGATGGATAGGTAATGATGAGATATTCAACTCTCGTTTAGATTGTTTTTCCTAACAACTGACCGATTTCTATTTCAGTTTTGTGCCGCGCACTGCTGTGTTGAGACTTCGAAAAATCGTAACTTCCTCATATGAAGTCAGATTTGGACGTTCTCTATATGTACACCCTCGGTTTTATGATTACTACAACTTTTGTTTAGATTATTTTCCCTAAATAATCCTCCATTGATAGTATCTATTTATCGCTTTGACAATCAATTATCCTATTCTTCTTTAATCATTTAGCCTTATCTTGCAAGCGTTACAATTACTTCACTTCTATTTTTCGGCTTCGATTTCTGGACTATATTCTTCTTGTTTTCCTCTATATTCTTCAGCATTTTTTTGTTTTGGATGTTCAAGAGCTCTATTTATAACATTTTAAGACCGACATAAATCACGACACGATTTCATAAAGTTGGTATTTATCTTCAAAATTTTCTTCATACTAATATCTAACTATCTTCTTTGGTCATTAAGTCACAGAATTATGCTCCATGATTTCTCTTTTTAATCATATGGTCATTTTTAGCTACAAAACATAAACGTATAACAATTAAGCATCTTTTGTCCTATTTTACTAACAAAAATACCCAAAAAGTACATGAAATGTATCTTAAAATATGTATAATTTAGGACACATCAAAATACCCAAAACATGGTCTTTACTTGTCCTCAAGCAAACATAAAGTTATTCAAGTCAGATTCTATGTTTTACTTCAATATTATATATTAAGATTGCATAAGATAACCCTATTCCGAATCCACCAATTATATCCAACTTCAATGCATATATTTTTGTCTAAATCCTAATAACTTTTCCAATTTTAAATACCCACAATCTTCATAAATTCTTCATAATTAATATGAGCAATACACACTTTTGCATCACTTCAGATATACCTATTAAAAACTCCCTAACCTCAAGGTTTTTTTTGTTCCAATTTTCAAGATTTTGATACTATCCCATAATGATGTTTCTATATGAGATACCACTGTACTTTCCACTTTCCTTGGTACATAAAATTTTATGATGTGTCTTGATTGCACATAGTACCAAATTGACTAGATTTAGCTCGTGACTTTCTACGGAATAATTTTGGCTACTTGATAATTTTCCTTCCAAAGGCCATTAAAAAAACCACGACTTTCGATGGGAGATATAAGATATAATTTATTTTCTCATCCCAAAGGTCATATATTGACTCTCTTCTTAAGCTCAATTAAAAATTTTGTATTTTTCTGTATTTCACTTTTTATAGTTGGAACTATTTTTTCCTTTCTTTTTAGTAATGTAGAAACTTAACCTCAACCCTTATTAACTTAAATTAATTTAAGGGATAAATTTCAACAAATAATACAAAAAATATATAGTATCCCCATACCACACAAGTTCACATTTTTTCCACTAAATAAAATCTTAGGATTCTTTTCACATTATCCTATTTAACATTAATAAACTTAATCTTAATGTAGTTTAATCTAGATTAATATTTCATATTATAGGTGTATTTTTTATTCTAGAATTATCAATTTAGCATTTTATAAATATTACAATCGATCCCTTACCACACACTTAAATGATACAACGTCCCCGTTCTATAAAAATAAAGTAAAAAAATAGTAATCGGAAAGAACTCCCCAAGTGGCGAGATCGATTGCTCAACATTTACACCATATGATGATGAAAACTCTTGATCTTCAACTAGAGTATTTAAGCAGTAGTAATACACAAAAACAAATTTGTCCATCTTCACAGCTGAATCGCGGCGAGATATGTTCATTCCGTCGAGATTTTCTCTCGAAATGTCTTTGCTATCGATTTGGCAGATTCTCACGGCGAGATTTTAATGATCTTGGCGTGATATGGAAACAGAGGCAACATTATTTGCAACTTAGTGTGAGTTTGTACTTGAAAGTTGTTTAATACCTTAGCTATTATCCTTTGTAAGCTATTCGGCTGGCAATTCCACACTTATTTTGCTGCTAAAGGTTGTTCAAATAATTTTCTAAAGTTTTGCCAAAAGAATCCAAACAATGTTAACGTTAGTGTATCAAGATATGATATTAATGCATATGAGAATATAAATCATTCAAAAATCCAAGTTGTTGTTAATCCTAAAGTGATCGAAAAAAAAATCATCCATACCAAACGAAAATTAAAATTACAATTGTCTTAACAAGCATCACATAAAATAGGGAAACTATGATAAACAAATCAATTTCCTCCTTGAGGGACATCTGGATCCTGATTAGAGAAATCTTAATAATATAGATAAGGCCCATAATGATCCGGAAAGGGGCCCAACTGGTCTGAACTAGCACCAATGTGATATCCGTACAACCATTGGATTCCATCGTCGCTCCTTTGCATGTCGTCTTGCTGATTTTCCAACATACCTCCCATGTATCCTAATTGTGAGGATACCATGTGAAGTTGGCGACTTAGTGATGACAAAGAAATCTCACCATCGGTGTACTCAGGACCTCTTGTAGCCATGCGACACACTCTGAATTTCTCTGCTTGCGTTGGCTCCAACCCATCTTCCTCCTCATCAGCATTCTCGGCCATCTCTCCCTCATCATCCTATATACATCATCCTAGCTTATAAGGGCCACACTTCAATACCTCTCTGTCCCTCGGGTAACGATCAGTGATATGTGTATTGGCCAACTTGGTGACAATATGCCCTTCTAGGAAATATTTTATAGTAACTCCCTTTTTACTTAGGTAGGAGGTAAGAAAGTAAGGGATGTTGACAATTTTTTTCTCAATCAAGCACCAAATATGGAAGATTTTTATTTCATTTACTTTGTCAACCTCCGGCCTCTGCCGGAGAAAAGAGAAAATAAAACGATGTAGAAGATAGTGAATTGGATTATTGAGTTAGGTTGCCTTGTTGATTTTTGGATTGTAACTACCATTGGAAATGGAATTTCATTACGTAATGTGATCATACTTAGGATGGACGAATTTAAGACAGTTCTTGAAAAGGGGCAGAAAATTGCTTTTTTGAGTGTCTGCATCGGTGTAAATACCACAACTACTGCAAACTGTATAAGGATGTACGTGCGTTGAATTCCACTGAGCTGAAAAGTTATACAAGGAAGTTTCGGGTCGAAAACCCCTTGTTGGAAATTATAGGCAGTGAAGAATTCGATGCAAGCTTCTTTGTAAGTAGGTTTGGTAAACCTGTCAGATCTTCCTACAACTTCTCATATATTTCCACTTGATCGGCTGTTCCCCTAGGGCATAGTGAGAGAGAACACGTTTCTTCCGCAAAGATTCACAGTACTTCTACTCGGAACGATCTCTAAATGTTGTCCATATAGCTACTGAGATCTCGTGTTGTTGTTTTGTTGTTATCTTCCTCTGAGTATTGATATCATTCTAGAAAATAGATTAATTTAGTCAAAGTACTAAAATATGAAACAGTGAAGGCTAGCACAAAAACTCGGCGCGATATAATCCAAATTTCGACGAGTCTTAGGGAGACTTAGAGATCGCGCTACAATTTCTTGCATCTCGGCGTGATAGGCAGCTATCCAATTTTGGATATTGCAGTTTCTCCTACAAAAAGCCTAATCTAGCCAATTTTCGACTAAAGGGTTTCAATATAATAGAAAATGAGTTCAAAGTAACAAATCGATCATGATTTCAAGCACTATTTATAGAAAAATTTGAACCCTATATATTTCTTAACAAAACTCACAATGCCCAACTTATTATCAAGGGATTGGTGTATCTATTACCATAGAAGTGTTAGATCATTACCTTGGAGTTGAAGGTGCAAGAAAATCACAAGAATCGGGTGAAATTGTCGAAAATTGCCTGTAATGGTGAGCTAGAGTTGTGAAAAGCAAAAAATGGAAGAGTTTAGGGGTTAAGATGATCCAGACATACGAGATTCATGACAAAATTTTCTGGATCATGGTGCAATTTTTATTTGGGTCAAAAATTTATTTACCAAAGTTGCAAGTAATTGCAATGCTATTTTCCGATTCGGGTGAGATGATGTGTACAGTCACGCATTCGTCTTGCCCCGATCCTCAAAAGTACTTACTTGAAGCATTTAAATCAACAACTATAACTCAAAGCTTATTGAGTTCCCCAAAATACCCCACACAACATGTTGGGTCAAAAATATGATTTATACTTTACTTTTCTAGGAAATTGTAGTTTTTGGTCTAGAACCGAAAATAGCCTTGGGTTTACGGTTGTGAACGTGTTTACGGTTGTAAACGCGTTTACGGTTGTAAACATGTTTACGTGTTTGCAGCCTCTGTTCCCTATATATAGTTTTAGTAGGTGTCAGAGTATAAGAGAGACTATACGGCTAAGAGAGAGAAGAGAGAGGACGTGAGGAGCTTAAGTGTGTGAAACTCAAGGTGTTTTAGAGAGAGAAGAACTAGTGTGTGTGTGTACTTTGTGTATGGAGCATCATTCTATTCATTGAATACATCATAGATTCACTTATTCTTCTTCTTCTTCTTCTCTATTTTGATCTACCGTCATCCAATTGATCGGGATTCCGCACCATCAATTGGATCTGATTGATACACAAGCATATTTGGGACTTAACACAACAATACACATACAATGCATACACATGACGCCTACAACATGAGGCTGGACATCAATCCAGAGCCTACAACATCTAAGCCGAACCACTCACCTTAGGTCTGCACTATGAACTAGACCACCCGGTTCTATTGGCCTACAACACATAACTGTACCACCTAAACCCAACCACAATATGTCAATATATGCAAATAACAATAACAAAGCAAACACATGTAATCATAATAGATCTACTAGTCTAACTGATCACTACATCATATCAAAATCCTAACATACAAAGAATATATAGTATAGTACAAAGTATAGAGAGAAAAATTACCTCACAAATGAAAGCATAAATCCCTACAACCCATCACATGCAATAAACCGGTACCACACTCACCTAGCCAAATAAGGATAAATCCTGAATCTAAGGCATGTACACTAAAGTTTGACCTCAAGTCAAAAGTGGTCAAAAAGTCAACGGTCAAAAGTCAACAGTCGAGTCACCATACCATAGCCACGTCATGGTGGCTAAACGCCAAAATAGTCTTGAATTCCCTCGCCGCCATGTCGTGGCAGCAACATTGCCACGTCGTGAACGTCCTGACCAACTTAATTAATTAAGCTCTTAATCCTTATTTCAAAGCTCCAAAGCTGTTTATCCCTTCTTTAACCTCTAGAAGCCTAGATCTAAAACCCTAACTTAACAGGGACGAAGTGACCTATAAAACTCATGCATGGTTGATTAATGATCAATATACAAACTTTATGGGACCATAAGGTCCAAGAACTAACATAAACCTTATCCAAGGTCCTGGAGTTGCTTCGAACCTCAAGGATTCATTTCCAAAAGCCGAAAGGGACTTAATAACATCATAAACAACCCATATAATGGAAAGGTATGAACTTTATACCGTATAGAGCCTAAGGATTGATGTAGAATCATCCCTCAACAGCAACAAGTCACACCACAAGCTTGAAATACCCTTTCCTTCTGCAAGGAACCTTGAAAGGCCAAGAACACACACTTTTTCACCAAGAACAAACACACATACATACACACCCTCTAGGGTTTCTCTCAAAGGGATTGAGGCTGGAGTTGAGAGCAAACCCTAGCCATAAAAATGTTTAAATAGGGCTCAAGACCCAAAATTAGGGATTCTCATTCTGACACCGCCACATTATGGTCATTGCATGACCATGTCGTGGTGATTATAAACACGCTTTCCTTTGTAGAGCTCAAGTACAACATGGTGAGCCTTATCACCACATCGTGGCACCTCAAGGAAAATACCTGGAAATAGATGTCACATTAGCATTGTGACATTTCTTGGTTTTATCCTTATAAATCGTTAAGTTGGAGTATTTGTTGTTTCTTAATTCTTCCAACTAGTTCATTTTCATAAATCTATGAGTTCCAACTTAAGATATGTCTAAGTTGCAATTTTTTAGTGCACAATAAGCCTTATGCTATATTTCTATTAGGAGATAGCATGTGTAACGCCCGGTTCGCAGGTAATTCCTTAAAATTCTAAGTGTTTTATTTATTTTGCATATATGCCTATTATACTGGGTGTAATTAAGGTACGCGGGGTGTACCTTGTCAAACTTGGACACATGGTTTTCCTCCTAGAATTTGGGCGTACCTATGGTATGCAGGGTGTACTCGAGTCAGGGGCAAACCCTAAAATTTAGGGTTTGGACCCTATTTAAGCACCTTATGACCTCAAGACCTCTTCTATCAACAACCTCCTTCATCCCAAAGCAGTTCCCATGAAACCCTAGGCCCTTTTTAGAGAGTATTGAGCCTTTTGTGTGTTTTGGTGTGTTTTTGGTACATCTTGAAGAAAAGAACAACCCTTTGGAGAAACACTTGTTGATTTGAAGCTTGTGGATCTAGAATCTATTCACCTTGATCATCCTCTTGAAGGTATAAAGTCTCAACCTTGTTGAATCATCTCTTAGATCTGGTTAGTTTAAGGTTTTTGACATATTTTGGTCCTTTGAGTAGATTCATGTGAGTATAAGCTACTCTAGAAGCTTAGGATAGTAGATCTTGATGTTTTTGAGTTCCCTAATGCATAAAAATAACATCTTGATGGATTTAGCTCAACCATGCAAGAGTTGATGTTCATATCATGGAGTTAGAATGTTAAAAATGGGTGATACGATTCTTTGAGCCATGCAAAGGCATCAAGTTGATGACTTTATCATTTAAGACGTTTCCCAAGAGCAAGATCTGTCATTTGGACGTTTGGACTTAAGGCATTAAGTGGTTAAAATGAATCTTGGCAATCAGGGGAGTACACAGGGTGTACATATGCGTACGCTCAGCATAACACATTCAACACCCAAGCTTTCCCCTTGTTGTGAAGGTCAGTATGTGGGTCATAATGGTGGTACACAGGACATAATGGTGGTACACATGGCGTACTCACCAGAAGGCCTTTTGGGCCATTTGTGGGCCTTGGGTTTTTAGGCCATTCTTGGGCTTTGTATCTTTAGAGGCTTTACCCTGATTATATATTAGGGATAGTTTGAATGTGTTCAGTTGAGGAGCTATCATAGCAGCAGCCTGTGTGTGATTTTACATCATTTGATTGAGGTGAGTCTTCTCATAATGTTTTGGCGGGTCGAAGGTACCAATATCAGCCTATTGGTTATTGTTATTAGAATGCTAGATGTTTGTGTGATTCTTGTATGTATTGTATATGTTTGTATGTATACTGGGCGGGGCCCGATACCAGGAGACGCTTAATGAGTATGTTGGGTGGGGTCCATCACAAGCTACAGACAGATTTGTATCGTGCGAGGCCTGATGGATTTCTGGAAAGTCCCATTGTATGTATGGTATGTGGTATTTTGGGGAAACTCACTAAGATTTGTGCTTATGGTTTAAGTTTATGTTTCAGGTACTTCCAACTCGAAGCGGAAGGGCACGGCCTGATCGCAGCACATCCACCGATGTTTTGCATATTTATGATTTTGGGATGATACTCTGATAACTATTTTCTCCTTTTCCTACCTTTTTATGGTTGATATAAATATTTATTGATTTTGGTTGACTTAAAAATGAAAAATTTTATTCATGATTTTTGGGATGTTACAAGTTAGTATCAGAGCCTTGATTTGAGGGATTCGAACACACTTTTAGGTTTGTCTGAACTCAAACTGAGGATTTGTCAAGTTTTTTTATAAAGAAAAGATTTTCTAAAAGGATTAATTCTAAAAAGAAGGGGTGTGATGCATGCAATCCGCCGAGCTCAAGTAAGTGTTCCCAAAATACTCATACATGTATGTTTGATTCAGTGTCTGAATATTTGAATAGCATGCCAGACTAGGGTTAAGGATCTGCACAGGATTTGTATGATAGGAGAGATGCCTTGTATGCTTACTGTATGAGCCCCTATAACTGAATGCTATTTTGGATTAAAAATGATATATAGTATGGCATGTTAGGAGGTGTTCTGGTTAGAACTCGATGCTCTAATGTTGCTTGCTTTATGCTTTTACGAACCACTTCTAGTTCTAGCTAACTATCAAGAGAATATGCTAGGCTACATGTTGCAGAATTTCGATAATTTTAGAAGGTTAGGTTTAACTATATTGAATTGCTCTTGTTTGAGTCCAACCGTTGTAGTGTGAGACCTTGCAGTCGAACAATTATCTAATTTTTATGACATGTAATTATATTTGTAAGGTAGTTAGCAGGTATTAGTGGGGGTTTCTTCTGCAGCTGATGGTGGAGAGTGGTGGGAAGGGAATCCTAGGAAAACCTAGGAAGCATGTTAGCATTAGCAGATTCGTTGTTTAGGGAGTCACTTAAGGGAATCGGGACAACTCTTGAGGAAAGTACGGATATGTGTGGAAGTTAGTATTGGGCCCGTACTACTAGAAGCACGAGATTCATATTAGAGTCAAGGGAGTCATGAGGATACAAAAGATCTCGCTTGGTGTGAGATTATTCAAGTGTTTTCTAATGGTTTGTATGGTTTTTTTTTGTATGGTGGTCACTCGAGGTGGTTTAGGTCCTGGTGAGGGATTGGGTTCGGGCTCTAGAGCCATACCTTGGGATGATCAGATGCTGGAGTTCATTTCATCTAAGATTACCCACAACATTCTAGAGCAGACTCCTGTGATCTTTGGTTCGATCAAGGAGAGCATTATGGAGTTGATGAATGAGCGTATGGGCACATTCCATACCGAGATGGTGGCTATGATGGGTGCACACCCCTTGACCTTCCGAGAGTTTCGTGCCCGTGGAGCTCCTAAATTCTTCGTGAAAACGGACCCCATTGCTAGCAGATGGTGGTCGGCACACATTAGGAACGCTTTCTGGTCTAGCCTCTGTCCCAAGGAGGCGAAGGTCAGAATTGCATCATGTCTTCTGGAAGACAAAGCTCTTGACTTGTTGGAGGAGGTATCCCATGCTTTAGGAGGCGAGGATGTCTCAGCAATGACTTTGGATGATTTTGTTTCAATGTTCAGGGCGGAGTTTGCACTAGTGATCGAGGTCCAGTAGCTGGCGAGGAGTTTTAGGACCTTTGCCAGACTACTGAGTCAGTAGCAGAGATTAGCACGATGTTCATGGAGAAGGCCTTGGTAGTTCCGTCGTATGTGGTGGACGAAGAGATGAAGAAGGGCCGGTACCATTATATATTGAAGGATGAGATACGGGTGTGTGTGGGCATGTCTAGCTACAAGACATTCGAGGACATGATAGCTTGGGCTCGCGAGCGGGATATTGATCTATAGACTGTGAGGAAGAGGTAGCTAGTTCAGGTGAAAGTGTCGGAGGGCTCGAGGAAGAAGCCCAAGGTTGTAGATTCAGGATTGAGGGGCCATCAGGGCCAGGATCGATGCAGCTAGTGTGCCCGGACGCACCAGGGAGCTTGTAGGGCGGGTGCTCTGGTTGCTTTAAGTGCGACAAGACTGGTCACTTCAACAAGGATTATACTTCCACCACAACCACCCAGGGATCAAGTCTGATTTGCTTTCATTGCAATCAGGGGGCGACAAGAAGGCCGGTTGTCCGAGTTTGGGAGTAGGGGGAGTGGTGGTACCAAACGCTCTGGCGACATTGAGGATTACCGACAACCTATAGGGCAAGGTGAAGGCGTCATTTGTGAGGAGACGATCTTTCCAACTGTCAGCCAAGGAGGCTCGTGCAGTTCCAGATGTGGTTATAGGTATGTATTTCCTCCCTATTTCATTATTTGCTTTGATGTTTATGCTTATTATATATTATTGTTGTTATATAGGTACGTTCCTAGTGAACGGTGTTCCAACTTTAGTTCTGCTTGATTCGGGTGCCACCTCATCGTTTGTGTCTCATACGCTTAGCAATAGGTTCGGTGACACTCCAGGGGTGCTTGATTATCCATTAGATATAGAGATTGCCGATGATTTTCTAGTGCGGGTATGGAGGGTACATCGAGGTTATGTTCTGGAGATATTCAGTGAGCGGTATCCAAGTGTTTTGGTTCTTATTCCTTTTTGCGAGAGCAAGGTGATCGTGGGAATGGATTGGTTGAGCCCTAATAGGGGTAATGATTGACTTTGGGCACCCGTTATTTTGGGTTTGAACCCCAAGTGGAGGAGAACTAGTTATTCATGGCGAGGGTGCTCAGCATGGACTGTCTCTCTCTTTAGTTAGGAGAGCTAGGAGATATCTGCAACAGGGTTGTTCTGGTTTTGTGGCTTATGTATTGGATAACAAAGAAGGGAAGAAGAGGACGATTGATGATGTGCCGATTGTTCGGGAGTATGCAGATGTGCTCCCGGAGTACTTGCACGGAGTGCCTCCGGAGAGGAAGGTGGAGTTACGTATAGATTTGGTTCCAGGTGCGGCTCTGATAGCCAAAGTACCCTATCGATTAGCACCTCCAGAGATGCAACAGTTGTCTACGTAGCTACTGGAGCTATTAGACAATGGGTTTATTGGACCGATTTGTTCATCCTAGGGAGCATCAATCCTGTTTGTAAAGAAGAAATATGGCTCCCACATGATGTGCATTGATTATGGGGATTTGAAAAAGTTCACGGTGCGTCTTGGCTCTCCAAGATTGATTTGTGTTTAGGTTATCATCAGATGAAGGTTCTATATGAGGATGTTTAGAAGACGACCTTCAGGACTCGTTATGGTCATTATGAGTTCATGGTGATGCCTTTTGGGCTCACCAATGCACCAGCAGCGTTCATGGATGTCATGAACCGGGTTTGCAGACTGATGTCAGATCGGTCATTCATCGTGTTTATTGATGATATCTTGGTCTATTCTAAGACCAATAAGCAGCCTGAGGATCATCTGCGAGAGGTTCTTGAGACTCAAGGCGGGAGATGTTGTATGTGAAATTCTCTAAGTGTGAGTTCTGGTTGCGCGAGGTGCAGTTTCTGGGGCACCTTGTCAACCAGAAGGGTATATTGGTCGATTCGGCCAAGATCAAGGTCGTGATGCAGTGGGAGGTTTCGAGGTCTCCATCCAAGATTCGAAGTTTCCTTGGTGTAGCTGAGTATTTGTAACACCTACAAAATCAGGCTAAGCATTTAAGATATAATATAAGTATCGTAATAACAAAAATAGGAAAAAAAATCAATTGAATCGTCCATAAATCGTAAAAATAAGTGCGCCGAAACATATATATATATATATATATATATATATATATATATATATATATATATATATATATATATATATATATAGAAAGTACACGTCGTCCCGATCCCTAAAATATAATTTTCGTATAAATCTCACTCCATATGAATTAGATATGATTTTTATAAAGATATAAAAGTCAGCCGCGCACAAGGAATGTGTGACGTCAAAAGGTACGAAAAGAATGATTGACTTTTGGATAAAGTCACCAAAATGAAAGTCGTAGTACTCTTTAAGATATAAATTTGGTAAAAGGAACACCAAAATCGGAGTCTGTACGAGAGAGTTATGATTTTTTTTAAAAATCATTAAATCTTATATAAATAGGTACGAAAAATAACTTCATAATTAGCTGATGGACTCTAAAGGAAAGTTGTAGATCTCGTCGAGAGCTTTCTGGGGATATAAAGAACATAGAAAACGGAGTCCGTGTGAAGTAGTTATAGAATTTACAAAATCTATGTTTTGCGTCCCGCGTAGTGCGTGACGTGCGCTTCTTGAAGGTGAAAACCTGGACTACGGAGAGCCTGACACATGGCACAAAGTGGCTGGGGAGACGTTGCCTTACAATGCATGATGTGCACCCCTTTTGCATGCCACGCACCCCAAAAACGGCTATAAATAGGAGGCGAAGCCTCATTCCCTTCCCACGCCTCCCAAGATCTTCTCTCTCGAGTTGCTTTCGATTTAAGCATGTTTTCCCTTAGTTTCAGTCTTCGGTGAAGCCTGGGACTCCTGAAGTAGTAGTAGCTAGTGAGTAGAAGCTCTGCTAGTGCAATTTAGGGACTTTTGTCCAAGAAATGTCTGTAATTTAAGCTACACTCTCATTCTTTTAGTCTAACTTATATTTATAGTCATATTCGTTATTATGAACCTATAAATAAGATTTATCAGTGATTCCAAGTCATTATATTGATTGATCTACTGACGGGGATGATGTCAAGGCTGGATTTAGTGAGGTGTTTAAAGTGGGATTTCCAAACAGTATACTCTATATACCAAACAGACCCTACCTCCGATATGATCCTACATGGTTATCCTTCATCAACTATAGATCAATAGACATTGGGATTATTGCAAAAATCTAGACTATAGTTATTAGAGTCGCTAGGATCATGAAACTAGACTAAGACTTAACATTATATGTATCTAGGTCTTTTGGAAAAGTGTTAAGGCGAAGTGCTGCCCTAACCTCGAGTCATCTACGGTTATCAAGTGAGTACATAGTTACTTTCTTCTTAAACATAGATATGAATTATCCAGATAATTACATGCTTATGTGCTTATTGTCTGTGCTGAGAATATTATGTGTTAAATATGATATTATGAGATGATATTTAACTGATTTAATCATATAAGTATTATACACTTATAAATATGTATTGGGTAGTAATAGGTGATGGTATATAGGAAATGATAGATAGGCGACGGTAGTTAGGTGATGATAAATAGGAGATGACTAGGAGATGCCCTGACCTTGACTTGCGATGTGGCGATGTAGTCATCTACCGGAGTATAGATGGCGGCCACTGACTAATCTAAACAAGTCATGTGGAAACAACGACAAGCTCATAACCTATAGGTGATGAATTACGAGTTCAAGCGATGTTATAACGACGTATTCATGTGATGATACTCTAACCCATACTGGACACGTATTGGGGGGATAATCCCCGAAACAGTACTGTTTATGTAATGTAGACGATGACCCTTAGGAAAAGTACTTAGCAATAAACATATAAGGAAATGTTATATAGGCGATGATAGGTAAACACGATATAGGTGATGATCCTTAGGATAACCCCTTAGGGAATAATAAATAAGAAAACGGGGATGGTTAATTTGGTTAATTGTTTGTTTGATAATTAAACACATTAACTATATTATTTTGGGTTGAAAATCCTATGTACTCACCAGGTTTCCCAGCATGACCCGCTCAGCTTCTTTGTATCACAGGTAGCGGTATAAAGTTGCATGCATGATGAGAGATTCAAGGAGATGTAGACCGTTAGTATAACATCCCCATTTTCACGGCCAGAAAAGATCGATTTTGTTTATGCTTTGTTTAAAAATTAGAGTAACATTTTAAATAAAGAGTTGCGGAATTTGTTCCCAAAAACAAAATATGATAAAGATTTATCAAAGCATTTCCAAAGAAATGTATTTCATTAAAAACCTAGGGATGTCATGTTCGATACAGATCAAAAGCATTAACAATACAACATAAGCCTTACTACATTATTTTGTATTTACAGGCCTATAATCCCTTATCTCTCATCCAAACATCTATGCTCATGCGCCACTACCTGTAATACAAGAAACTGAGTGGGTCAGGCTTGGGAGCCTGGTGAGCACATAGGGTTTTCAACCCACAATAAATAATTTATTATTTTCATCAACCAAACAAACCCGATTACTCGTTCTCGTTATCCTCACTTTACGTCCCAAAAACATCTAACATAAGGGACCTAGCCTAAGGATTTTCATCGGGGCGACAACACATGCTTCGAGGGTTCCTCAGCAATTCATGTCAAATAAGGCAACCATATGGGGGATGGAGTACTGCTGGTGAGCACACAATTCAAATAAACACCTACAGGTTGCGAGTCTGCTAGCGTTCCACTGGACTGTCTAGAATAGTCTGTGGTCGTCATCTATACTCCGCTAGATAACTGGATCATCAATAACATCTATAACGAGGCCTCTCATTATTTTAGTTTGTCACACAGGATCTATTACATCTACCCATGTTTTACCCAACACATTTTGTAGATATAAAATACATATACAATTTAAATCATTTAAAACATGTATAAAATCGTTCATCCAGCATAGATAGCAAGTATACAGATAATATGCACACGTAGCACGTAATTTATATAAAATACTTCATATCTATGTGTAAGATGAAAGTAACTATGCACTCACTTGTTAAGGTGGTGATTCCGAACTTGGACAGCACTTCGTTACTCTTAAAACAATTATCTCCGACAAAACCTAGTATCATTACCACTACGCTTTAGTCTAATATTCACTGAGACTAATTAATAGTCTAATTATCATTACTATTATATAAGAGTTAAACAATACTCTTCACCCACTATGTACAGACAGGGGTCAGACATAAAACACCGGAGGGCAGCACCATTTTGGCATATAGTACTTCTGAGTCTCATAGTCGCCAGGGTTTATACAACAGGCACTAAGTCGCATAGTCGCCAGGGTTTAGGCACTAAGTCTCATAGTCGCTAGGGTTATCTTGTTTATCGACAGTATCGTTTCCGAGAATCCACTCGCAATACATGTCAATGAGTTTTTAGAGTACAGCTGGTGAATACACGGTTTAAATACACCTATAGGTTGCGAGCCTGCTAGTGTTCCACTGGACTGTCTAGAATAGTCTGTGGTTGTCATCCATACTCTGCTAGATGACGGGGCCAACACTTGGGTAAAAGGCTTCTCTCATGGTTCACCTCTCACCCTTATCTCATGGTCTATATCACCTCTCATCATTTTGTTTTTGTCACACAGCAACTATTTCATCTACCCATGTTTTACCCAACACATTTTGTAGATATAAAATACATATACAGTTTAAATCATTTAAAACATGTATAAAAATCTTTCACCCAGCATAGACGGCAAGTATACAGACAATATGCACACATAGCATGTAATTTATATTAAATATTTCATATATATGTGTGAGATGAAAGTAACTATGCACTCACTTGTTAAAGTGATGATTCCAAATTCGGGCATCACTTCACTTTTAACGATTCTATTTTCCTTCAACGAAAGCTAGCATTATTACCACAAGATTTTAGTCTAATATTTACCGTGACTAATTATTATTATTATTATTATTATTATTATTATTATTATTATTATTATTATATAAGCGTTTGAACAATATTTTCCAACCACTATGTACAGACAGGGGTCAGACATAAAACACCGGATGGCAGGACCATTTTGGCATATAGCACTTCTGAAATCCAACAACCCTATGCGGCCCTTTAAACCAGATTCCCCGTACCGTGGCTAGTTAAAAAATATATTATAACGACACTTATATAAGTCATAATAATAGCCCAAATATTTATTATAAGTTCATAATAACAATACTAATTTTAAATATAAGCTATATTAAAATAGGGTAAGCATAACTTACTTACAATGAAGTTTTAGCTAGGAGTCGGGCTCTGCAGGGGTAGAACTTCGTCGCTGAATCTTTCTAGGAAAGATTCGTGCAGCGCTTCAGCGCTCACCTTACTATACTAAAACTACATAAAGAGAAGTCGAATCACGAGGGACCGAAATGCCCGGGGGATAAGAAGATAAAGACTCTTGAATCAAGAGAATGGTGCAAGAAATATGAGAGCCCAAGACTCTTATTTATAGTAATTGAATTTTCAAAAACTACCCTCTATATTTACTTAAGGACTTTATAGTTATATAAACAACTAAACATCCCTTTATAATATTATTTTAAATAGATTTAACGATATTTGTACTAAACTAATGTCGAAAGTATTCAACACTAGTCTTATAATTACCGCATCGTCGATACCTTTCTAATGATATATACATATGTATATATATGTGTACGTATATATGATTTATACTTTATTTTAATACGTAAATATGCTATTATAATTTGTAATTTGTTCATACGAACTCCGTTTTTTACGTTCTTTATATTCACGCGTAGGTGGAGACGTACTCTACAACTTTCATTTAGACTCTGTCGGCTAATTTTGACTTTATTTTTAAAGTTATATTTTTAACAGGCCGGGACAGAAAAAGTCCGTTAAAAATTCATAACTTCTTCATCCGACGTCCGTTTTCGTCTGTCTTTTTACCGTTGTGCTACTATTAATGAGATCTTCAATTCTCATTTAGGTTGTGTTGGCCAAAAATCGATCGATCTTAATTTCGAATTTCGGGTTGTGCACTGCTATGCCAAATCTTAGAAAAATCATAACTTCCTCATACGAAATCAGATTTTGACGTTCTTTTTTTTGTATGTTCTCAGTTTAACGTATACTACAACTTTTGTTTAGATCACTAAGGCTAAAAAGTCTTCTATCGTAAATTCACTATTTACGTCTCCCGATGCCGTGCCGGTTTTGCCGTAAAACTTCGACGGGCCATAACTTCTTCGTTATAACTCGGATTTCGGCGTTCTTTATATGTACGGAAACCTTGTAACATATACAATGACTTGGTTAAGATTATTCATTCTAAATAATCTTCTATTAAAAAGTCATTTTTGACGCTTATCGTCTCTAAATTGACTAGCCTGAATCTACGGGCGTTACAATTATCTCCCCCTTAGGATGATTACGTCCCGGAATCATCAACGAAACAGGGTTGTATAATGACTCCCTACGTTATCTCTTTATCCTAGGTAGTACTCGTAACTTCTATGTTTCTTCGAATGCGTATTTAACTCCTGATCTTCTTGACTGCAAGCGGTGCTTGATCTTGCACCCGTTCTCTATGTCTTGTTAGACTTTCAATCATGACCTTCATGTCACAAACTCGCTCTTTATCAGAGACTCCTTCTTCTTCTTAACAAACTTAAGATATGTTTATTTGATTTCCACGATAGACCGATGGGTCACGTTCTAATGAACTCTCATCGTATGTTGCAACGCTGAGACTCAGGTCACTTAGAGTCAAATTCCGGAATGGAATATACTTTCCTTCATGTTCTAATGTGATATAATCACATTTTAACATGTAGCATTTCTAGCTACCAACTTCTTTAACTAGCGCGATACTTCTATTCACCGCTTCGATTATCTTTCACTTCAATCTTCTGGCTTAAGTTAGATGCTACATCGAACTTGGTTCTCTGAACCACGTAACATACTCATCTTAGTCAGACTCAATTTGATATGACCACTAGGGTCGAAACAACAATCATCTTCTTAGTCATTGCCGAAACGATGGTAACGACATACTTGAATAAAACGGAATCAACTACTAGCTTCTTGGTAACCTTGTGACTTTCCCTGATCCAAGTGTGAGTCCTGTGCTTCCAGTAGTATAGGCCTCTACTACCTTTCATAGCTACTCATACTCGTCCCAAGTATTGTCTCACAGTTCACCCAAGTCACCATACAATAAAATCACATAACAACTTGACACATCAGATAAAAAAACAAAGATTTTATATTATTCCTTGAAACGATTACATAGGTGTTCAAGTTCAACCAATACTATGCCTATAATAGGCTACACCACGTGGTACTATCTACACGACTACTTCATAGATCATCATTCCTGATCCCTTTCATTGCCATCTGCTTCGTCAAGGATCATATGGAACGCCCTTGCCTTCGGTTTCGGTGGAATGTTTGGTCTTGCTGCCTCTTTCTTCTTCGGGCAATCCTTAGCAACGTGCCCTTCTTCACAGCATTCATAACACACCCTTTTGTTGGCGGTGCACTCGTTGGCGTAATGCCCGACCTTTCCACACTTGTAGCAGGTCTCTTCCTCGCTACATTTCCCGCAGTGCTTCTTTTTTCACTTCTCGCACCATTTCGCTTCGGTTCCTCCTCCACTAAACTCTTTTGAACCATACTTGATCTTCTTATTGTTGGGCTTTGCAGACCCCTTGAACTTCCTCTTCTCGCCAACCTCAACCTTGCTGGCAGCTCTTCCCTTAATCATATCCTCCACAGACTTGGCAGCCCAAATAGCTGCCTCCAGAGTAGGTGCCTGACGTACTGGCACCGCATCCTCCCATGGAAGTCCCTTTGCATACTTGTCGATTTTTGTCAGCTCATCCGGAACAAGACACAAGGTGAACTCCATCTTCTCTGTGAAGTTGTTGGTGTATTCATCAATTGACATGATTCCTTTCTTTAAGGTCAGGAATTGGTTCTCTAGCTCGAGCAGGTTTTGGGCCGAGCAGTACTTACGTTTGAACTGCACCAAAAACTCTGCCCATGTCAGTTGTAGGGGCTCATTGGGGCTTAGAGTCTTCCCCAGGGTATTCCACCAGCGTACAACGCTTCCTCGGAACTGACGTACTGCAAAGGTGGTCTGTAATATGCCTCTGCAACCACACGTCATGAAATCTAACTCCATATCCGATATCCAATCCATGACTCCGATCGGATCTTCCTTTCCAGTGAAAGTTGATGGATTGCAAGTCAAAAAAATCCTTGTATTTGCATCCATTCCTCTCGAATCCGTCATCCTGGTTATTTTGTCGAACTATTGGTGGGTTGTCTTGACTAACAGTCCCACTGTAGTTCCCTCCTTCTGACTGCCCATCGTTCAATTCGGGCTGTTCAACTGGCATTGTAGGTTCGTCCCTATTTTCATGCAACATCTGCCTCATCTCTTATCGTTGTTCAGCCAACATAGCCTGTATCATGGCTTGTACTCCGGCCATTGTAATTGGCTCAGGAGCAGCTGCTACAACAACTATTTGTTCAATAACTGGTGGTTGATGCTTGTTCCCATTTGCATTCCCGACTCCATTGCGGGTTCTCGCCATTTTGATCTTCACACCGAATAGGGAGAATTTAGATCTTTATGTAGGATAGACGTTTAATTTACCCTTATCTCTCCGAAACGTTTACATGTTAGTTCTAATATCGTAGTCGTAAATTTTAAATCCTAAACACATAAGGTTTCCAGATCCGGTCGGCAACAGACCATAGATCCGAACAAATAACAACATATTTGACACAAATCATTTAGCACATAAAAGCATTTTAGGCACAATTCCTAAAATAAGCTAGTGCTCACACCTCACAATCATCGCTTAGCATTCTAAGTTTAAGTCTAGAAATCCTACAAATTCCTTGTTCGCTTAAACTACTGCTCTGATACCAACTGTGACATCCCCATTTTCACGGCCAGAAAAGACCGATTTTGTTTATGCTTTGTTTAAAAATCAGAGTAACATTTTAAATAAAGAGTTGTGGAATTTGCTCCCAAAAACAAAATATGATAAAGATTTATCAAAGCATTTCCAAAGAAATGTATTTCATTAAAAACCTCGGGATGTCATGTTCGATACAGATCAAAAGCATTAACAATACAACATAAGCCTTACTACATTATTTCGTATTTACAGGCCTATAATCCCTTATCTCTCATCCAAACATCTATGCTCATGCGCCACTACCTGTAATACAAGAAACTGAGTGGGTCAGGCTTGGGAGTCTGGTGAGCACATAGGGTTTTCAACCCACAATAAATAATTTTATTATTTTCATCAACCAAACAAACCCGATTACTCGTTCCCATTATCCTCACTTTACGTCTCTAAAACATCTAACATGAGGGACCTAGCCTAAGGATTTTCATCGGGGCGACAACACATGCTTCGGGGGTTCTTCAGCAATTCATGTCAAATAAGGCAACCATGTGGGGGATTGAGTACTGCTGGTGAGCATACAGTTCAAATAAACACCTACAGGTTGCGAGTCTGCTAGCGTTCCACCGGACTGTCTAGAATAGTCGGTGGTCGTCATCTATACTCCGCTAGATAACTGGATCATCAATAACATCTATAACGAGGCCTCTCATTATTTTAGTTTGTCACACAGCAACTATTACATCTACCCATGTTTTACCCAACACATTTTGTGGATATAAAATACATATACAGTTTAAATCATTTAAAACATGTATAAAATCGTTCATCCAGCATAGATAGCAAGTATACAGATAATATGCACACGTAGCACGTAATTTATATAAAATACTTCATATCTATGTGTAAGATGAAAGTAACTATGCACTCACTTGTTAAGGTAGTGATTGCGAACTTAGACAACACTTCGTTACTCTTAAAACAATTTCCTCCGACAAAACCTAGTATCATTACCACTACGGTTTAGTCTAATATTCAATGAGACTAATTAATAGTCTAGCTATTATTACTATTATATAAGCGTTAAAAAATACTCTTCAACCACTATGTACAGACAGGGGCCAGACATAAAACACCGGAGGGCGGGACCATTTTGATATATAGCACTTCTGAAATCCAACAACCCTATGCGGCCCTTTAAACCAGATTCCCCGTACCGCGAGTAGTTAAAAAAGATATTATAACGACACTTATATAAGTCATAATAATAGCCCAAATATTTATTATAAGTTCATAATAACAATACTAATTTTAAATATAAGTTATATTTAAAATAGGGTAAACATAACTTACTTACAAGGGAGTTTTAGCTAGGATTCGGGCTCTGCAGGGGTAGAACTTCGTCGCTGAATCTTTCTAAGAAAGATTCTTGCAGCGCTTTAGCGCTCACCTTACTATACTAAAACTACAGAAAGAGAAGTCGAATCACGAGGGACCGAAATGCTTGGGGGATAAGAAGAGAAAGACTCTTGAATCAAGAGAATGGTGCAAGAAATATGAGAGCCCAAGGCTCTTATTTATAGTAATTAAATTTACAAAAACTACCCTACATAATTACTTAATGACCTTATAGTTATATAAACGACTAAATACCCATTCATAGTACTATTTTAAATAGATTTAACGATATTTGTAATAAACCAATGTCGAAAGTACTCAACACTAGTCTTATAATGACCGCATCGTCAATACCTTTCTAATGATATATACATTTGTATATATATACGTATACGTATATATGATTTATACTTTATTTTAATACGTAAATATGCTATTATTATTTATAATTTGTTCATACGAACTCCGTTTTTAACACTTTTTATATCCACGCGTAGGTGGAGACGTACTCTACAACTTTCATTTAGACTCCGTCGGCTAATTTTGACTTTATTTTTAAAGTTATATTTTTAACAGGCCGGGACAGGAAAAGTTCGTTAAAAATTCATAACTTCTTCATCTGACGTCCGTTATCGTCTGTCTTTTTACCGTTGCGGTACTGTTAATGAGATCTTCAATTCTCATTTAAGTTGTGTTGGCCAAAAATTGATCGCTCTAAAATTCGAATTTCGGGCTGTGCACAGCTATGCCAAATCTTAAAAAAATCATAACTTTCTCACACGAAGTCAGATTTTGACGTTCTTTTTTTTGTATGTTCTCGGTTTAACGTATACTACAACGTTTTTTTAGATCACTAAGGCTAAAAAGTCTTCTATCATAAATTCACTATTTACGTCTCCCGGTGCCGTGTCAGTTTTGCCGTAAAATTTCGACAGGCCATAACTTATTCGTTATAACTCGGATTTCGGCGTTCTTTATATGTACGGAACCCTTGTAAACATATACTATGACTTGGTCAAGATTATTCATTCTAAATAATCTTCTATTAAAAAGTCATGTTTGACGCTTATCGTCTCTAAATTGAGTAGCCCGAATCTACGGGCGTTACATATAATGAGACATTGTAAGTTTTCGTTTATGCTTATGTTTTGTATCAGTTATGGCATCCCAAACTTTTATAAATCAATGAAAAGAATTTCATCTGAAATGCCTTGGTTTGATATTATGTCATGTCAATGATATTTTTAGGGACCAATTTCGTAACAAAAGAAATACTCTGTATTAAAATAAGTATAAATAAATTTTTTAAAATGACCATAAATTTGGGGATGTCACAGTTAGTATCAGAGCATTAGTTTAAGCGGACTAGGAATTTGTAGGATTTCTAGACTTAAACTTAGAATGTTAATCAATGATAGTGAGGTGTGTGTCCATATTATTTTCGGTAGTACACATGAATAACAAGCAATAGCTTACTTTAGGATAAGATGGCTAATTTACTTTTATGTGCTAAATGATTTCTAGCATGCTTTACGTTGCCTAAATTGCTATTTCTTAATTTGATTTAAGGTCTGTTGCTGACCTAGATATAGGAAATTTTATGTGTTCAGGTTTCTAAACATTTAATTACGGTATTAGAACTGGCATATAACTTTATGGAGTAATAAGAAGGAATACGCTTCTAAACCTTCTCTATCTATATTCTTGTCTCCGTACACAAAACGCATGTTTTAGTGTTCAGAACGTCATGATGAGAACTCACAGCAGACTGAGCAAATAAGAAGGCTTATGATATTGAATGATACATATCGAAATATATCAATGATAGAACTTTAATTTGGTGTAACTCTTAAAGTCGTCCCATCGTCTGGCGTTTCCACCGCCAACCAAGTAGAAGATGAATCGTGGTTGAAAAATGTGAGGAAGAAACCCTAGAAGAGTTTATTAGTACAAGTGCTTATTTGAACAGTGATTAGGTGTGAAAGGTAGTAGAGGCCTATACTACCGGAAGCACAGGACTCACACTTGGATCCAGGAAAGTCAGAAGGTTATTAAAGTCTCTAAGTAGTTGAGCTATTTTGTTCATTTCCATCATTACCTTTGTTTCGGTAATGACTATGAAGATAAATATTATTCCAACCTTACTGGTCATCTTGGATCGAGTTCGACTAATCTACGAAGTGAGATCGATGTTGCATCCGACTTTAGGAAAAGATATTCGAAGCGATCAGTAGAGGTATTGTGTTCGCCATTAAGATGAAGCAGCTTGTAGCTAGAAGTGCTACATGATAGAATGTGATTTCATTAGAACATGAAGGGAGGTATCTTTCATTCTAGATTCTGAATCAAAGAGACATGAGTCTAAACATTGCATCATACTATGAGAGGTCATTAGAACATGATAGATCGGTATGCTACGGTAGTCGAAGTAAGGACCTTAAATTTCAGTTAAGTCTAGTAGTAGTCTCCAATGATGATCGAATTTAGAAGGAATAGCAAATGCAAGAATTTAGCACCGTCAACAGTCAAGAAGTCTAAGAGTTGGAAACTCAATAGAAAAGACATAAGAGTTACGATTACCACCTAGGATGGAAAGGTCATGTGCGGAGTCATATACAAGCCCAATTTTGTTAATGATTCCAGGACATAATCATCATAAGGGGGAGATACTTGTAACACCCGCAAAATCGAGCTACACATTTAAGATATAATATAAGGTTTGTATTAAGAAAAATAGGAAAAAAAATCAACCGAATCATCCGTAAATCGTAAAAATAAGTGCGCCAAAACACACACACACATACACACACAGATATATATATATATATATATATATATATATATATATATATATATATATATATATATATATATATATATAATATTTAGAAAGTACACGTTGTCCCGATCCTAAAAATATAAATTTGGTAAAAATCCGACTCCGTATGGGATATAAAGAACGTCAAAAATAGAATTCGTATGAGAGAGTTTTGAATAAAGTCACCAAAATGAAAGTTGTAGTACTCTTTAAGATAGAAATTTTGGTAAAAGGAACACCAAAATTGGAATCCGTATGAGAGAGTTATGATTTTTGCAAAATCAATAAATCTTATAAAAATAGGGACGAAAAATAAATTCATAATTAGCTGATCGAGTCTAAAGGAAAGTTGTAGATCTCGTCGAGAACTTTTAAGGGATATAAAGAACGTCGAAAATAGAATTCGTATGAAGATGTTATGGAATTTATAAAATCTTCGTTTCGCTTCCCGTGCAGTGCGCACTGGGTGCGCGACGCATGCTTTAAGAAGGTGAAAATGAGGACCACAGAGATACTGACACGTGACACAAAGTGGTAGGGGAGACGTAACCTTAAAATGCGTGATGTGCACCCCTTTTGCACGTTGTGCACCCCAAAACGACTATAAATAGGAGACCAAGCCTCTTTCCCTTCCCATACCTCCCAAGATCTTCTCTCTCGAGTTGCTTTCAATTTTAGCCCTTTTTCTGTTAGTTTTAGTCTTCGGTGAAGCCCTACGACGCTGAAGTAGTAGTAGCTAGCGAGTAGAAGCTCTGCTAGTGTAATTTCCAGACTATTGTCGAAGAAACCTCTGTAAGTTAAGCTACACTCTCATTCTTTCAGTGTAACTTATATTTATAGTCATATTCATTATTATGAACCTATAAATAAGATTTATCAGTGATTCCAAATCATTATACTGATTGATTACTTATGGGGATGATCTCTAGGCTGGATTTAGTGACTTTTTTAAAGTGGGATTTCCAAACATTATACTCTATATACCAAAAAGACCCTACCTCCGATATGATCGTACCTGGTTAACCCTCATCGGCTCTAGATAAGTAGACATTGGGATTATTGCAAAATCTAGACTATAATTATTATAGTCGCCAAGATCATGAAACTAGACTAAGACTTAGCATTATCTACATCTAGGTCTTTTGGAAAAGTGTTAAGGCGAAGCGTTTCCCAACCTCGAGTCATCTACTGTTATCAAGTGAGTACATAGTTACTTTCATCTTATACATACATATGACATATCAATATAATTACATGCTTATGTGCTTATTTCTGCACTGAGAATATTATGTGTTAAATATGATATTATGAGATGATATTTAACTGATTTAATCATATAAGTATTATACACTTATAAATATGTATTGGGTAGCAATAGGTGATGGTAGATAGGAAATGATAGATAGGTGATGGTAGATAGGTGATGATAAATAGGAGATGACTAGCAGATGCCCTGACCTTGACGTGCGATGTTGTGATGTAGTCATCTAGCGGAGTATAGATGGCGACCACTAACTAATCTAAACAAGTCATGTGGAAACACCGGTAGGCTCATAACCTGTATGTGATGAATTACGAGTTTAGACGATTGGGGGAGTAATCCCCAAAATAATACTGTCTATGTGATATAGGCGATGATCCTTAGGAAAAGTACTTAGAAATAAACATATAAGGAAATACGATGTAAGAGATGATATGTAAACACGATATAGGTGATGGCCCTTAGGATAACCCCTTAGGGAAGAATAAATACGAAAAAAGGGATGGGTAATTGGGTTAATTGTTTGTTTGATGATTAACATATTAACTATATTATTGTTGGTTGAAAATCCTATGTACTCAGTAGGTTTCCCAACCTGACCTACTAAACTTCTTTGTACCACAGGTAGCTGTATAAACTTTCATGAATGATGAGAGATTCATGGAGATGTAGACCGTTAGTATAATGAGACATTGTAAGTATCCGTTTATGCTTATGATTTGTATCAGTTATGGCATTCCAAAATTTTATAAATAAATGAAAAGCATTTCAACTGAAACACCTTTGTTTGATATTATATCATGTCAAGGATATTTTTGAGACCAATTCCGCAACAAAAGAAATACTCTGTATTAAAATAAGCATAAGTAACGTTTTAAAATGACTACTATTATCAGAGGTTTATCGAGAATTTCTCCAGGATGAGGTTCCAGTCTTGGTGGTTTCGGATCACGATGTGAGGTTCACTTCTAGTTTTTGGAAAACGTTCCATGTGGAGTTGGGTACTTGATTTCACTTCATCACAATTTCTCATCTGCAGACCGATGGTTAGAGAGAGCAAACTAACCAGACCTTAGAGGATATGCTACGTGCATGTATGCTGGTTTTTAGTGGTAGTTAGGATACGTATCATCCATTAGCTGAGTTTTCTTACAACAATAGCTACCATGCAATTATTGATCAACCTGTTGGATAAGATGTCTAAGTCCATAACTTATTTGGTATATACTTGACCCGACCCGGCATGGTCCATTTGGGTTGCACTTCACCCAAACTAGTTATGGATAATTTTATGAGAGTTGTATACTTACGATTTATTAATATATTATAAGTTATAATATAGTAATATAAAGTCATGTTACTTAATTAGTTTTAATCTTGAATTAATTATGAATTAATTTAGTGATTAAAAGGAAGACTAATTAAATCATGGGCTATTATATTTATATAGTGTGGGCTAACACTCATTTGGGAATGGGCTAAGCTTATATGGAAGTCCATGGATGATCCATGGAGCTTTTACCCATGGATCCTTGGAAGAGGAAAAGACATGGGTTATTAGGGTTTCACCCTAACCATGTACACTATATAAACAAGCTTATGTTGCATGAAAAAGACACTAGTGTGTGTGTAAGTGTGGTGACCAAAATCAAGAGTTAGTATACTCTCTCATACATTTTCCAAGTTTGTGGTGATTTGTGATTTCCATTTGAGGCATTCACATTATTGGTGCTTGGCTCTCAAACTCCAAGGAATCAACAATCAACAAAAGGTATGTAATTCATCTAGTTCTTTTATGGTTAAAAGTACCCCATGCCATGCTAGATAGGTTATAAACCTTGGAAAATAATATTTTGCATGTATCTTAGACAAACATAGATCCAAGGTTTAATAGGGTTGCATGTACACTTAGGAAGTGTTAGAATGCTCAAAACCCAACAGTGGTATCAGAGCCTAGGCTTGTTTGTTTGATACTTGATGCAAAATAGTGATAAAAAGTCGATTTTTTTGTTGTCTGACTGATGAACTCGCCGAGTCCATGGGGGGACTCGCCGAGTTCATGTGTAAACTCATCCTACTCGCCGAGTAGGTTCGTGCACTCGGCGAGTAGGAGCCTCAGAATGCAGATTTTCGACTTTTGCTGCTGGAAATGGACTAGAAACATTACCCTAAACTGTTTTGGTGTTTTAAAACTTGTTTTAGTTGGTGTAATGGTTGTTCTAATCCATTTACAATAGCTTATATCAAAATTTCATGCTTTGTATGTGTTCATATAATTCTTGAAACTTTGATGATCATGTTCATGTTCTTATGAATTTAGAAGATGATAGGAATTATTTGCTGAATTGTTTAGGATTAATTCTTGATCATTTATGTGTTTTAATGGAGTCCATAATTTGTCCTCAAGTTATGGATATCCAAAGGTCACTTCTTTTAAACACACACTTAAAACACATAAGTTACATGGAAATGAAGAGTCTTCATTTTATGAACCTTTAATTCATAAGTTATGAAATGAAAAGTTTTGAATAGTTTCAAAACTTGTCCTCAAGTTTTGGAATTTGTAAAGTTACACACACTTTAATATACTTTAATTCCAAACCCTTAGAGTTTTAAAAGTTAAAATTCAACCCTTATACTATTTATAACATTAATGGTTAATTATTATATATATGTATAAGATCAAAGTCGTCTTACCGCTAGTACACCTCATTCACGAAGCCAGTCTATAAGGTGGGTATAAGGTTGTTGCCTATAAAATGGCAACTTAATGGGTGTCCACTCTCACCCACCACTTGCTTGACTGGTGGAGGGTCGTTAGCCGAACGGGTAGGACAAGGACTTATAAATTCTCATTAAAAGTATGATGAATATTATAAAGTAACTAAAACCTTTTATAAATTCCCAATCTTAGTTACTTTAGGAAAATGTGAATATGGTGCTAACCCATGAAATTCACACTTTGTACCTTACCAAGTCGTTGGTGGAGCGTGTGTGGTTAACCGGCACACTAACTTGGACTAGTAAGGATCACGAAGGGTGACTTAATGTTTATCATAGATCAGTGGAGCGTGTGTGGTTAACCGGCACATCGATTAGGTGATAATATTAAGGGTACCAAGTGAATTTGCATGGTTATTCACACCTTGTTTTGTGATCCTCGGCATCCCAGTCACAAAACTTGAAGGTCACAATCGAGATTGAAACATGCCATTGAAAAGTTCAATGAATCTCAAAGGAATCTAGGAATTTCAAAAAACCAATTAAACCTAATAATTCATTTCGTTTTCATGGTGGAAATTGGTGAATCGTCATTCACCTACCTTCAAATATATTATAGCTTAGATTACGGCATCCCTCTTCTAAGTTATAATATATTGTGTTGGATCCTAGCCTTAATATTACATTTGGGTGTATTATTAAGGATTCGATATATCTAATCTAAACTTGTTTTCTTCTTTTCAGATGTCTTCCAACAACAAAGCTTCGGGCTCTAACCCTACTGGCTCTTTTTCCCTCATGAACCTTTGTGGGAGGGTCATCTTTGATGGTTCCAACTTCATGGATTGGATCCGGAACATCAGGATGGTTACTCGTTACGAGGACAAGGAATATGTCCTCGATAAGGAGCTAAAGGAGCTTGATGAGTCCACTGCTACTCCTGAGGAGGTCGCTGAGTATCAGGCACATGAAAGAGATGCCACCAAGGTGGCATGCATCATGATGGCCACCATGACAGCTGAACTCCAAAAGTCCTATGAGGACTATTACCCTTTTGAGATGCATCAGGATCTGATGGAAAGGTACCATCAGAGTGCTCGTCAAGAGCGGTATGAAATAATCTCCTCCATGATCACTACCCGTATGAAGGATAGCGAACCAATCACGAGCCACATGTAGAAAATGCAAAGGTATGTGGACCGTCTAATGAAACTGAATGTGAACTTCCCTGAGGAGTTGGCAATTGATATCATTTTGCACTCCTTGCCATCGTGTTATGATCAATTCCGTATGACATACCACATGAACAAGGAGGAAGTCACACTCAGTAAGCTTCAAGGACTTCTGAAGACTGCCGAAAGTGGTCTTAAGAGTAAGTCGGTTGCTACTCCTAGTCCTACTACTACCCCTGTTTTGGCTATCGGGCAAGGCAAAGGGAAGAAGAGGAAGCACCCTTCGAAGGGTACCAAGGGAAAGTCCCTTGAAGGCTCCTCATCTGGAACCAAAGGTGGTTCTATCACTCCTTCTGCCATCCCTAAGGATGTTGAATGCTTCTACTGTCAAAATAAGGGGCACTGGAAGCGAAACTGCCCAAAGTACTTGCAGGATGTCAGGGATGGGAAAGTGAAACCATCTCATGCAGGTATTTACACTATATTGTCTAATAACTCACCATATTCTAATTCTTGGGTTCTTGATACAGGTTGTGGTATTCACATCTGTTGTGACTTGCAGGGCCTAAGAAGAAGTGTGGATGTGGAGCACGGAAGGATAAACTTAATCATGGGGAACAAGAAGGTTGCACCTGTTACCAAGATTGGAGTTTATACTTTGTTGCTAGATAGTGGGTTAAAGTTAGATTTGAATAAATGTGTGTACTCGTCTGAAATGGCGAGGAATATTATTTCCTTTCATGCTTTGTACAAACAAGGTTTTACCTTTTCTTTTGATAATGAAGTTGGTAGTATTAATGCTTTCTTTAATAATATTCTTTATTTTAAAGCATTACCTTGTGATGGTGTGTATGAAGCTGTATCGGTTGTAGATAATTTAGGGAATAATGTATTGTGTATTGATTCTTCTACTAGCTTGGATAAAGCATCTTTGTGGCATTGTCGTCTTGGACATGTAAGCAAGAAACGCATAGGCCAGCTCCAAAAGGATGGAGTTTTGGAGTCGTTCGACCTCAAGTCGGATGATAGTTGTGAGTCTTGTCTACTTGGGAAAATGACAAAATCATCCTTCACTGGTACTTGTGCAAGGGGTGAGGGTTTGTTGGACCTTATACATACTGATGTATGTGGACCATTCAAAACCGCCACAAGGGATGCTAATCGCTATTATGTGACTTTTATTGATGATTTTAGTAGATATGGTTATGTCTACTTAATCAAACATAAGTCAGAAACTTTTGAAAGGTTTAAAGAGTTTAAACAGGAAGTAGAAAATCAATTGGGCAGGAACATTAAGATGCTTCGATCCGATCGAGGTGGTGAGTATCTTAGTACTGAGTTCCTCGACTATCTTAAGGAGTGTGGGATTGTCTCACAATTGACACCTCCCAGGACACCACAGCTGAATGGTGTGGCTGAGAGGCGTAATCGAACTTTGTTGGACATGGTTCGCTCTATGATGAGTCGAGCTTCGCTACCAATCTCTTTTTGGGGGTATGCCTTAGAGACTGCCGCCCACATCCTTAATCTAGTCCCTACAAAGAAGGTTGCCAAAACACCTCATGAGATGTGGACTGGGAAAGTTCCCAATTTGGACCACATCAAGATTTGGGGTTGTGAGGCTTTCGTGAGGCGTGAAACTCATGACAAGCTCGAACCTCGCAGTGAAAGGTGTATTTTCATCGGCTACCCACAAAAATCCTTTGGTTACCTCTTCTACAGACCCAGTGAGAATGTGGTCTTTGTGGCTAGGAGAGGGGTCTTTCGAGAGAGAGAATTTATAAACCAAGGAGACAGTGGGAGGAAAATTGACCTTGAAGAAATTCAAGACTCGATTGGTGAAGGAACCTCAGACACTAGCAATCAACTTGAGGAGGAAATTCCTGTTGATCCAGCTGACGAGTCTATACTTCCGAGGCGTTCCACAAGGGTTAGGAACACACCTGAGTTTTATTATGGATTTCATATTACTACGGAAGGTGATACATTTATCAGTGACAGTACACTGGTAAATCTGGATGAACCTAACAGTGTTAAGGAAGCCATGGCAGGCCCAGAGTCTGCTAAATGGAAGGAGGCTATGGACAGTGAGATACAGTCCATGTATGACAATCAAGTTTGGAACTTGGTTGACAATGTACCAGGCCGTAAGACAGTCGGGTGCAAATGGATCTTCAAGAAGAAGACCGACATGGATGGGAAGGTGCACACTTATAAGGCTCGACTGGTTGCGAAGGGGTTTACTCAGACTCAGGGAATTGATTATGATGAAACCTTTTCACCAGTAGCAAAGATTAAGTCTATTAGGGTTATGCTAGCCATTGCTGCATTTCATGATTATGAAATATGGCAAATGGATGTCAAAACCGCTTTCCTTAACGGAAAGTTGGCTGAGGATATTTACATGAATCAGCCAGAAGGTTTTGTCAGTGCGGAGTACCCCAATAGAGTGTGCAAGCTTGAGAAATCCATTTATGGATTGAAACAAGCATCTCGAAGTTGGAATCTTTGTTTCGATGAGAAGGTCAAAGAGTTTGGTTTCTCAAGAAGTGAAGATGAGTCCTGCGTGTATGTCAGAGCTAGTGGGAGTATAGTTAGTTTTTTGGTACTGTATGTGGATGACATACTACTCATAGGAAATGACATCCCAACCTTGCAGGAGGTTAAGTCCTGGCCTGGGAAGTGCTTTGCTATGAAGGACCTTGGAGAAGCTACCTATATCCTAGGGATAAGGATATTAAGAGAAAGGAGTAAAAGACTAATTTGACTTAGTCAGAGTATCTACTTGGATAAGGTGTTGAAAAGGTTCAACATGCAGAATTCCAAGAAAGGAGAAAAACCGATCCAAAGCAATGCCAAACTGAGCAAGGCTCAGAGCCCGAGTACAGAAGATGAGATAGCTGAGATGAGTCGATTACCTTATGCTTCCGCTGTTGGTTCGATCATGTATGCTATGACTTGTACTCGTCCTGATGTGGCCTTCGCTTTGAGCATGGTCAGCAGATATCAGGGGAACCCTGGCAAGGCTCATTGGACTGCGGTAAAGAATATTCTCAAGTACCTGCGGAGGACTAAGGATTGGATCCTTACCCTTGGTGGGAGTGATGATTTGAGAGTAGTAGGGTATAGTGATGCTAGCTTTCAGACTGATAGGGATAACTTCCGCTCTCAGTCGGGCTGGGTCTTTACCTTAAATGGAGGGGCAATCACTTGGAAGAGTTCCAAATAGGAGACTGTAGCTGATTCGACTTGTGAATCAGAGTACATAGCAGCGAGTGAAGCGGAAAAGGAGGCGATATGGCTGAGGAACTTCATCGGAGACCTTGGAGTTGTACCAGCTATTAAGGAGCCTATGGAGATTTTCTGTGACAGCAATAGTGCGGTTGCCTTAGCCAAGGAACCAAGAGATCATGGCAGATCCCGACACATTGACAGAAAATATCACTTCATAAGACACAAGATAGAAGAGGGACTCCTCGTGGCAAAGAGGGTATCGTCAGATGAGAACCCTGCGGATCCCCTTACGAAGGGACTGACGAGGGTGAAGCATTTGCAGCATGCGAGGCGCATCGGGCTGAGGGACGATATTAGTTTTACAGATTAGATAGCCTTTTCTGAAACTTGTAAAATGTAATCGATGTTTGATGATGAATAAAATTTGTGATTTATTTATGAGTAAAGTGTTACTATCATTGTCAATTATTTACTATTGTTTCAGTTTTGCATGTTTTGACTTCCAGAGTAATTAATTTATTCAAACCTCCACAATCGGTCATACATCGGAAGTAGGTATGAATCAAGATTGTCATGAATTGGGATTGTAGATGACTAAAGGTGTTTAGCCATAGCAATGGTTGCTACAACATTCATGAGTACTCATAAGTTATGAGTATTGGAATAAACCCACGCTCACTTGTATCACTTCATGGAATTTATCTCGAGTGATCGTGAGACGGTAATATCATATAAGTCTTCAAACCTAGAGATATGAGTTGTTACCTATGAGTTGGTTGTGCATTGATTGCACGTAAACGCATCAGTAACTTGATGTTATAAAACGTGCCTTTGTGTGCAATTCAATAAGTAGTAGAACAAGCATATGAGTCGAAGTTTCTCTGTTCCTTCTAGAAATAGAAGCGATATCTGGGCCCCTCGATGATTTTGTGTTGACCCATGTACTGGGCCCGGTCAGAACTAAATTGATGTGTTCAGTTAAGTTCTTTGTCAAACAAATCGGAAATCGAAAAACAACTGCTAGACAATAAGTAAGACATTGTTCCATGTATTTGTCCGGCTGATATCATGAGAGCAGAGGATTATATGATCACTTATCTAAAATGGTGCTTCATAGTTCACAAGAGTTTTCGAGAGCTACGATTGCCGGTTGGTTCCTGAAGTAATATAGGCAAATACAGTTATTAGACTTATCCAAGTGGGAGTCTGTTGGATAAGATGTCTAAGTCCATAACTTATTTGGTATATACTTGACCCGACCCGACATGGTCCATTTGGGTTGCACTTCACCCAAACTAGTTATGGATAATTTTATGAGAGTTGTATACTTACGATTTATTAATATATTATAAGTTATAATATATTAATATAAAGTCATGTTACTTAATTAGTTTTAATCTTGAATTAATTATGAATTAATTTAGTGATTAAAAGGAAGACTAATTAAATCATGGGCTATTATATTTATATAGTGTGGGCTAACACTCATTTGGGAATGGGCTAAGCTTATATGGAAGTCCATGGATGATCCATGGAGCTTTTACCCATGGATCCTTGGAAGAGGAAAAGAGATGGGTTATTAGGGTTTCACCCTAACCATGTACACTATATAAACAAGCTTATGTTGCATGAAAAAGACACTAGTGTGTGTGTAAGTGTGGTGGCCAAAATCAAGAGTTAGTATACTCTCTCATACATTTTCCAAGTTTGTGGTGATTTGTGATTTCCATTTGAGGCATTCACATTATTGGTGCTTGTCTCTCAAACTCCAAGGAATCAACAATCAACAAAAGGTATGTAATTCATCTAGCTCTTTTATGGTTAAAAGTACCCCATGCCATGCTAGATAGGTTATAAACCTTGGAAAATAATATTTTGCATGTATCTTAGACAAACATAGATCCAAGGTTTAATAGGGTTGCATGTACACTTAGGAAGTGTTAGAATGCTCAAAACCCAACACAACCTCCTTTTAAAATGATTTATAGGAGGAAGTTTCAAACTCTGATTTGCTTGGGTGAGGTTGGGCAGCGAGTTATGGGTAGCATGGAGGTAATGCTCCGGACAATTGAGTTGATCTAGCAGTTGGGCAAGAGATTGCAGACCATGCAGAGCCAACAAAAGAGTTATGTTGATCAACACCGGTCAGATCTGGATTTCCAAGTTAGGGATATGTTACTCCTGAAGGTGTCACCTTGAAAGGTGTCATCCAGTTCAAGATGTGGGGTAAGTTGGGCCCCAGATATATCAGCCTTATCAAGGTTATTGCCCGGATGGGCAAGGATTCTTATCATTCAGAGCTACCTGACGAACTCAGTCAGATTCACAACACTTTTCACATCTCTCAGATGCAGAAGTGCTCGGTTGATGATTCCATAGTGGTTCCTTTCAAGGACATCCAGGTGGATGAGTGCCTAAATTACATTGAGAGACCGATTGTCATCCTAGACAAGAAGACGTAGACCTTGTGAAATAAGGTTGTGGATCTAGTGAAGGTGCAATGGAAGCACCAGAAGGGTTCATAATGGATATGGGATCCTGAGAAGGATATGAGAGAGAATACCCAGAGTTATTTGCATCAACGTACTTCAAGGATGAATTACGATTCAAGTGGAGGAGAATTATAACACCCGGTTCCCAGGTAATTCCTTAAAATTCTATGTGTCTATTTATTTTTTCAGCGAGGCATATTATACGTGGAGTAATTAAGGTATGCAGGGCATACCGTGTCGAAATTGGACATAGTGTTTTCCCCCTAGTACGTTGGGCGTACCTATGCTACACAAGGCGTACTCGAGTTTGGGGAAATCCCTAAAATTTAGGTTTTGGACCTTATTTAAGCACCTCATGACCTCAAGACCTCTTCTATCATTAGCCTCCTTTTTCCCAAAGCAGTTCTCATGAAACCCTAGCCCCTATTTAAGGAGTATTGAGCCTTTTGTGTGTTTTGGTGTGTCTTTGGTGCATCTTGAAGAAAAGAAGAACCCTTTGGAGAAGCACTTTTTGATTTGAAGCTTATGGAACCAGAATCTATTCACCTTGATCATCTTCTTGGAGGCATAAAGTCTCAATCTTGTTGAATCATCTCTTAGATCTAGTTAGTTTATGGTTTTTGCCATATTTTGGTCCCTTGAGTAGATTCATGTGAGTATAAGCTACTCCAGAAGCTTAGGATAGTAGATCTTGATGTTTTTGAGGTCCCTAATGCATAAAAATAGCATATTGATGGATTTAGCTCAACCATGCAAGAGTTGATGTTCATATTATGGAGTTAGAATGTTAAAAATGGGTGTTGGGCCTCTTTTATCCATGCAAAGGCATCAAGTCGATGACTTTATCATTTAAGACGTTTCCCAAGAGCAAGATTAGTCATTTGGACGTTTGGAGTTCAGACATTAAGTGCTTAAAATGAATTTTGGCCATCAGGGGAGTACGCAGGGCATACAATGTTGGCCTATTGTCTGTATGACTGTTCATCATTTAATTGACGTGATTCTTCTCATAGTGTTTTGGCGGGTCGAAGGCATCAATGTCGGCCTATTGATTATTGCTATTAGAATGCTAGCTGTCTGTGAGACTCTTGCATGTATTGTATGTGTTTGTATATATATCGGGCGGAGCCTGATGTCATGCGAGACTTGATGAGTATGTTGGGTGGGGCCCATCGCATGCTACGAACAGATCTGTACTGGGTGGGGCCCAATGTCGGACGAGGCCCATTGTATGTATGGTATGTGGTACTTAGGGGAAACTCAATAAGGTGTGTGCTTATGGTTTAAGTTTATGTTTCAGGTACTTCCAGCTCGAAGGGGAAGGGCATGGTCTGATCACAATTCATCCACCCATGTTTTGCATATTTATGATTTTCGGATTGTACTCTGATAAATATTTTCACATTGTCATACCTTTTTATGGTTGATATAAATATTTGATGGATTTTGGTTAACATAAAAATTATAATTATAATTCATGATTTTTGGGATATTACAAGTTGGTATCAAATCCTTGGTTTGAGGGATTCGGACACATTCTCAGATGTGTCTGAACTCAAACTAACGATTTGGTAAGTTTTTCATAAAGAAATGATTTTATAAAAGGATTACTACTAGAAAGAAGGGGTGTGATGTGTGCAGTCGACTGAGATCAAGTATGTGCTCCCAAAATACTTATACATGTCTGTTCGATTCAGTATGTGAATATGCGAATAGCATGCTAGATTAGGGCTAAGGATATGCTTAGGATTTGTATGATAGGAGGGATGCCTTGTATGATTATTGTATGAGCCCCTATAATTGCATGCTAGTTTGTATTACAGATGATATGTAGGATGGCATGTTAGGTAGTGTTCTGGTTAGAACTCGATGCTTGAATGTTGCTTGCTTTGTGCTTTTAGGAACCACTGCTATTATTAGCTGACTATCAACCGAATATGCTAGGTTACATGTTGTAAAAATTAGATAATTTTAGAAGGTTAGGTTTAACTCTATTGCACAACTCTTGTTTGAGTCCAACCATTGTAGTGTGAGACCTTGCAGTCGAAGAATTATCTATTTTCTGCGGCATGTAATTATATTTGTAAGGTAGTTAGCGGGTGTTACTGGGGGGTTTCTTCTACAACAAATGGTGGAGAGTGGTGGGAAGGGAATCCTAGGAGAACCTAGGAAGCATGTTAGCATTAACAGTTAGGAGAACTGGGACGACTCTTGAGGGAAGTACGAATATGTGTAGAAGGTAGTATTGGGCATGTACTACTGGAAGCACAGGATCCGTACTCGAGTCAAGGGAGTCGTAAGGATACTAAGGGATCCGCTTGGTGTGAGTTTCTTCGAGTGTTTTCTGATGGTTTGTATGGTTTATTTTCAGTATGGTGGTCACTCAAGGTGGTTCAGGTCCTGGTGAGGGATCAGGTTCGGGCTCTGGATCCAGACCCTTGGATGATCAGATGTGGGAGTTCATTTCATTTGAGATTACCCACAACATTCTAAAGCAGACTCCTGTGATCTTTGGTTCGATCAAGGAGGGCATTATGGAGTTGATGGATGAGCGTTTAAGCACATTCCGTACTGAGATGGTGGCTATGGTGGGTGCATGCTCCTTGACCTTCCGAGAGTTTCTTGCATGTGGGAGTACTCCTGATTTCATCAGGAAGAAGGACCCCATTCCTAGCAGATGGTGGTTGGCAGACGTAGGAAACGCCTTCCGGTCTAGCCTCTTTACTGAGGAGGCAAAGGTCAGACTTGCATCCGGTCTTCTGAAAGGCATAGCCCGTGAATGGTGGAAGGAGGTATGCCATACTTTGGGAGGCGAGGCTGTCGAGGCGATGACTTGGGATGATTTTGTTTCAAGGTTCAGGGTGGAGTTTACACAAGTGATCGAGTTCCAGCAACTGGCAAGGGAGTTTTAGGACCTTTGCTAGACTACTGAGTTAGTGGCAGAGATTACCGCCATGTTCAGGGAGAGGGCCTTAGTAGTTCCGCAGTATATGGCGGACGAGGAGATGAAGAAGGGTCGGTACCATTATATATTGAAGTGTGAGATACAAGAGTTTGTGAGCATGTCTAGCTGCAAGAAATTTGAGGACATGATACCTTGGGCTCGCAAGCAGGGATTGATTTGGATACTATGAGGAAGAGGAAGCTTGAAACATCCCAAAAATACAAACCAAAAATTTTGTTTTTAAATCATTAATAAAACCATAAATATCCTCATCATATAAAAAGCATAAATAGTGTATCTCAAAATATCATAACAACTGTCAAAATATATCAGAGTATAAACATCTCATGCTAAACAAATGGTGTGTACACTGAAATCATCCCGAGCTCCTCTTTTACAAACTAAAGTACCTGAAACCAAAACGAAAAATCGTAAGCACGAAGCTTAGTGACTCTCCCCAACTACCATATACCATTCACATAACATGAAACTACTACGGGCCCCGCCCACTCTCATGGAGATTCGGGCCCTGTCCACACTCTGCTGTTTAGGAGATTCGGGCCCCGCCCACACTCCACGGTCTAGGAGATTCGGGCCCCGCCCACACTCCGCCGTCTAGGATTTTCGGGCCCCGCCCACACTCCGCTGTCTAGGAGATTCGGTCCCCGCCCACACTCCGCTACTAACATGCATACAAGTATCACACATACAACAAGTATATCTAATTCTATCAAGCAGTCACATATCCATACTCAAATAATACTACGAGATTCAGGCCCCGCCCACACTCGGCTACTATGAGATTTGGGCCCCGCTCACACTCGAATAATATTTAGATACAGGCCCTCCCCACACTCACATATATAAACAAGCACATACAAGTATCACACAGAAAACAAGTATAGCAATCCAACAATTGTGGCGTTAATTGTGAAACTACACCATTCAATTGTGGTGTCCTAGGTGGCGTTAATTGTGAAACTATTCCACATTCCTTGAGGTAGTCGTGGAATTCAAGACTTAGGTACTCTCCACCTCGATCAGATCGAAGCATCTTGATTTTCCTGCCCAATTGATTCTCCACTTCTTGTTTGAACTCTTTGAACTTTTCAAAGGTTTCTGACTTGTGCTTGATTAAGTAGATATACCCATATCTGCTATAATCATCTGTGAAAGTCACATAGAAGCGATTTGCATCCCTTGTGGTGGATCTAAAGGGTCCACATACATCTGTATGTATGAGATCCAATAAACCCTCACCCCTCGCACAAGTGCCAGTGAAGGGTGACTTGGTCATCTTTCCAAGTAAACAAGATTCGCACGTGTCATCTTCCCTAAGGTCGAACGACTCCAACACTCCATCCTTTTGGAGTTGGGCTATGCGCTTCTTGTTGACATGTCCAAGACGACAATGCCACAAGGATGCTTTATCCATACCATTGGAAGAATCCATACACAACACATCATTTCCTAGGTTATCTACAACCATAACAGTTTCATAAATTCCATTACAAGGCGTTGCTTCAAAATATAAAACACCATTTAGATAAGCATAAATCGAACCATTCTCATTATTAAACGAATATCTAAATCCTTGTCTAAATAAACCATGAAAAGAAATGATGTTTCTTGCCATATCTGGCGAGTAGCAACAATTATTTAATTCTAAATTCAAACCATTCCTAAGCTCTAAAGAATACACTCCAATCTTGGTGACAGGCGACGTTCTTCTGTTTCCCATGATCAGATTTATTCTTCCAAGCTCCACATCCCTATTTCTTCCTAGTCCCTGCAAATCAGAACAAATGTGGTAACCACACCCTGTATCAAGAACCCAAGAAATAGTATGAGATGAATCATTAGATTTAATTGTGTAAATACCTGCAAAAGATGGCTTGATCTTCCCATCCTTGATGGCTTGCAAATATTCCGGGCAGCTTCTCTTCCAATGCCCTATTTTGTGGCAATGGTGGCACTCTGCCTCCTTTGGGTTTGGGTTGGGCTTAGCAGGATCAACCTTGGTCCCACTAGAGGAGGAACCATTTTGGGACTTTCCTTTGTGGTGGTTCTTTGAAAAAGCCTTCCTCTTCTTGCCCCTTCCCTGTCCAATAGCCAAAACAGGAGCAATGGGTGGATTGGGAGTTGGTGCAACAGACTTGTCCTTGAGGTTGCTCTCAGCAGTCCTCAGGAGCCCTTGGAGTTTGCTTAGGGTGACCTCTTCCTTGTTCATGTGGTAGGTCATCCTAAATTGGTTGTAGCATGAGGGCAAGGAGTGAAGAACAATGTCGATAGCCAAATCTTCCCCAAAGTTGACATTCAACTTGCGAAGACGATCAACATACCTTTGCATCTTTTGCAAGTGCACAGTAAGAGACTCTCCACTTCCCATTTTAGCAGTAATCATATTCGTTATGATTTCATAGCGCTCTTGCCTCGCGCTTTGGTGATACCTCTCCATCAAGTCTAGATGCATCTCATAAGGATACATGTCCTCATAGGACTTTTGGAATTCTGAGTTCATTATGGCTATCATGATGCAATGGACCTTCGTTGCATCACGCTCATGGTTCTCAAAGACAGCCATTTCTTCAGGAGTAGCAGTTTCTGGATTGATCTTTTCGAGCTTCTCATCGAGAACATACTCTTTGTCCTCGTAACGCGCGATTGTGCGAATGTATCTTATCCATTCGCTAAAGTTCGTTCCATCGAATGTCACTTTTTGACAAAGGCTCATTAGAGGAAATGAGCTAGCAGCTGTGTTGTTTGCGTTAGACATCTACAAATAGAAAGAACAAAGTTTGATTAGATTAAGTCCCTAATCAACACCCAAAAAGAAAATTAGGGCTAGGACCCAACAACATTATTTACACATTAGAAAAGGGATGCCGTAATCCAACATGCAAATAATTTGGAGGTAAGTGAATGACGATTCACTAATTCTTCACCATGAAAAACATAAGCTTTAAGTTTTAAATGTATTGAGAATTCCTAGATTTCATTGAGATTCATTGAACCTTTCAATGACATGTTTAAATCTCGATATGCCCCTCTCGTTTGTGACTGGGATGCCGAGGATCACAAAGTGGGTGTGAATAACCATGCAAATGTACAAGGTGCCCCCACTGTTACAGTTACCTATTCAATGTGCTGGTTAACCACACACGCTCCATTGAACTATAACAAACAATGAGTCACCCTTTGCCACCTTTGCTTAGAACCCAATTAATGTGCCGGTTAACCACACGCGCTCCATTAATGTCTTAGCGAGGGTACAAAGTGTAATTTCATGGGATTGCATCAATTCACTTTTCCTAAAGTAACTAAGATTGGGAATTTTATAAAACATGTTTAGTTACTTTATATAGATTCATTATACTTATTAATGAGAGGAGGTTTGCCCTATCCTACCCGTTCGGCTAACGACCCTCCACCAGTCAAGCAAGCGGTGGGTGTGAATGTACACCCATTAAGCGCCATTTTATAGGCAGCAACCTTATACCCACCTTATAGACCGGCTTCATGAATGAGGCCTACTAACGGTAAGACTAGCATTGTAAATCATACATATATATATATATATATATATATATATATATATATATATATATATATATATATATATATATATATATATATATATATATATATATATATATTAAGCTTGTAATAATATAATAGTATAGGGTTGAATTTTAAACTTGTAAAATTCTAGGGATTTGAAATTTAAAATTATCCAAATTAAACTTTTAATCACAAAATTTAAAATTTCAAAGCTTGAGGACAAGTCTTGAACTTTTTCAAAGCATAAGGATCAAATAGCAAATAATATAAATCATCTAATTAGATTATCTCAATTTGATCTTATTTAATGTTACTTGCAAAACAATTTACCAATTCAATTCAAATAATCAACAATTATCATATAAGGAAATTATTATTCAACTAATTGGTAATTATCTTTTGTTAGGTCAAGAATATACTCATATATATGATTAAAATCGGATTTTAATGACCCAAAACAGTTAAGGCAAGTATCCTCAAGTAAAACAGCAAGAAATCCCGAAACTTCCTCCTTCTGACGTTCGAACTCGCCGAGTACCTCTATGGACTCGCCGAGTACCTCTATGGACTCGCCGAGTCCACAGTGGAACTCGCCGAGTACAGCAGTCAGAATCACAAAATCGAATTTTTCAAGCAACAATCAATCAACCAATGCATCAATTCAATAGAAATCAATCAAAGCTCTGATACCACTGATGGGTTTGAGCCATAAGAACTTTCCTATGTGCATATGCAAACCCTAATTGCTTGGATCTAGGTTTCTCTAATTGAACATGCATTGAATCCAAGACTTGCAATACTAGATCTAATGTAATATATTGAATCTAATCATATGAAATCAGATCTGAAAGAATACCTTGAATTACTTGCTTGATACTTTTTCTTCTTGGAGCTTAGAGTCACAATTGTCACTCCTCTAATGGCTTACAAACACCAACTAGCAAGAAGATGATCTTGAGAGAGAGGGAGGAGGGATAGAAATCGGCCCTAGGGTTCCTTGGCTTGCAAGAGTGTCGATTTCTCCACCCCAAGGGTCCTATTTATACTATGAGCTATTAGGGTTTCTCCTTTAACCCTAATTGAATGACTTAGGCCCTAAGCAATCCAAGATCCTTCTAGATACAAGGCTTGGACGAAATTAAGGTTCCCAAGCCCCTAAATTTCGTTCACCCTAATATCCATAAGGATACATAGCCCAAAATACAACTATCACACATTTGACAGTTTATGCCCTTTTATTCAATTAACCTCTTTAAGTCACCAAATTAATTCTCAATTAATATATGACTTATAATATTATTATTCCTTAAAAATATATTATTCTTATAATATATTAATAATATTTCTTCTCTCTTAACAAATCATCCTGTCAAGTTGCTATGGTGAAGGCAACCCAAAAGGACCATGCATAACCGGGTCAAGTACTTACCAAATATAGTTATAGCCTTAGACACTAATCCAACAGTCTCCCACTTGGATAAGTCTAGTAACTATATATGCAAATATAATCCGATTAGCAATCGTAGCTCTCAAAGACGCTGTCAACTCTGATCTTATCAGTATCCTGTCCTTTAGATAAGGGATCATATAATCCTCTGTTCTAGATATCGTGCGGACAATTACATGGAACATGGTTATACTTATTGTCCTGCAATTTTGTTTCTCGATCTCAGATTCATTTGACATAGAACTTAATCGAACACATCAATTTAGTTCTGACCGGGCCCGGCACATAAGTCAAATCAAATCATCGAGGGGCCCTGATATCGCTTTTACCCTCTTAGGATAAAAGGAACAGATAAACTTCGACTTATATGCATTTATTATCCACTAATCAAATTACACACAACAATACGTTTTATAACATCAAGTTACTGATGCGTTTGCATATTATCAATGCATAACCAATTAACAAACAATAAACCATATATCTAGGTTTTAAGACTATATGATATTACCATCTTGTGATCACTTGTGATAAATTCCATGAAGTGATTCCAACAAGTGCGGGTTTATTCCAATGCTCAAATCAAGTTCATAAGCACTCATGAACGTTGTAGCAAACCTTTTGCTATGTCTAATACACTTTAGACAATCTACACACCAATTCATGACAGTCTTCATTCATATCTACTTCCAACATATGAACGACTGTGGACTATTCGAATAATTCGATTATTATCAAATAATTAATTACTCAGGAAGTCAAAACATGCAAAATGAAACAACAGTTAAACAATTAACATAAGACAGTAGCTTTACTTATAAATAATACTCCTTTATTTAATCATCAAATTTCAATTACATTTATCTATTACACGTTTCCAAACTATCTAATCTAAACTAATATCGTCCTTTAGCCCAATGCTCCTAGCGTGCTGCAAATGCTTAACCATGCTAAGTCCCTTCGTAAGCGGATCTGCTGGGTTATCCTCTGACGATACCCTCTTTACCACGAGGTGTCCTTCTTCTACTCGATTTCTAATAAAATGATATTTTTTGTCGATATGTCGAGATCTACCATGATCCCTCGGTTCCTTGGTCAAGGCAACCGCTCCTTCATTATCACAGAAAATTTCCATAGGCTCCTTTATGGTAGGCACAACTCCAAGATCACCAATGAAGTTCTTCAACCACATAGCCTCCTTTGACGCTTCGCTCGCTGCAATGTACTCTGATTCGCACGTTGAATCAGCTACTGTTTCTTGCTTGGAACTTTTCCAAGTCACTGCTCCTCCATTGAGGGTAAAGACCCAGCCCGACTGCGAACGGTAGTTGTCCCTGTCGGTCTGAAAGCTGGCGTCACTATACCCTCGTACCTTTAAGTCATCACTCCCTCCGAGGACTAAAAACCATTCCTTGGTCCTCCGAAGGTACTTAAGTATATTCTTGACCGCAATCCAATGAGCTCTGCCTGGGTTCCCCTGATATCTACTGACCATGCTCAAAGGAAAGGCCACATCAGGGCGAGTACAAGTCATAGCGTACATGATTGAGCCAACTGCGGAAGCATAGGGTATTCGGCTCATCTCAGCTATCTCGGCTTCTGTACTCGGGCTTTGAGTCTTACTCAATTTGGCATTACTCTGTATCGGTAGTTCTCCCTTTTTCGAGTTTTCCATACTAAAACGTTTTAGTACCTTATCCAAGTAAGTATTCTGACTAAGTCCTATTAGTCTCTTACTTCGTTCTCTCACTATCCTTATTCCTAAAATATAGGAAGCCTCTCCGAGGTCCTTCATAGCGAAACACTTCCCGAGCCAGGACTTAACCTCCTGTAGAGTCGGGACGTTGTTTCCTATGAGCAGTATGTCATCGACATACAAAACGAGAAAGCTAACTATACTCCCACTGGCCTTGACATATACACATGATTCATCTTCACTTCGTACAAATCCAAACTCTTTGACTTTCTCATCGAAGCAAAGATTCCATCTGCGAGACGCTTGCTTAAGCCCATAAATGGACTTCTCAAGCTTACACACTCTATTGGGATGCTTTGGATCGACAAAACCCTCTGGCTGAGCCATGTAAACATCCTCAGCCAACTTCCCATTAAGGAAAGCGGTTTTTACATCCATTTGCCATATTTCATAGTCATGAAATGCAGCAATGGCTAGCATCACCCTAATAGACTTTATCTTCGCAACTGGTGAGAAGGTTTCGTCGTAGTCAATTCCAGGAGTCTGAGTGAAACCCTTCGCAACCAATCGCGCCTTATAAGTGTGCACGTTCCCATCCACGTCGGTCTTCTTCTTGAAGATCCACTTGCACCCGACCGTCTTACGACCTGGTACATTGTCAACCAAATTCCAAACTTGGTTGTCATACATGGACTGAATCTCGCTGTCCATCGCCTCTTTCCATTTTACAGACTCTGGGCCTGCCATGGCTTCCTTATAGCTATTAGGTTCATCTAGATTTATTAGTGTACCATCACTAATATACGTGTCCCCTTCGGTAGTAATATGAAAACCATAAAACTGGGGATGAAGTCTAACTCTTTCGGAACGTCTAAGAGGTAAGGACTCGTCAATTGGTTCAACCGGAGTTTCCTCCTCGGGTTGAGCGCCAGTGTTAGAGGTTCCTTCATCGCTAGATTCTTGAATCTCTTCAAGATCGACTTGCCTCCCACTGTCTCCTTGGCTTATGAGTTCTCACTCTCGGAAAACCCCTCTCCTCGCAACGAAGACAACATTGTCATTCGGTCTATAGAAGAGATATCCAAAGGATTTCTGTGGGTAGCCGATGAATATACATCGCTCACTACGAGGTTCGAGCTTGTCGTGAGTTTCTCGTCTTACGAAAACTTCACAGCCCCAAACCTTGATATGTGCCAACGAGGGAGCTTTCCCTGTCCACATCTCGTGAGGTGTTTTGGCAACCTTCTTTGTGGGTACTAAATTAAGGATATGGGCGGCAGTCTCTAAGGCATACCCCCAGAATGAGATAGGTAGTGAAGCACGACTCATCATGGAACGAACCATGTCTAGCAAGGTTCGATTACGCCTCTCAGCTACACCATTCAATTGTGGTGTCCTAGGTGGCGTTAATTGTGAAACTATTCCACATTCCTTGAGGTAGTCGTGGAATTCAAGACTTAGGTACTCTCCACCTCGATCAGATCGAAGCATCTTGATTTTCCTGCCCAATTGATTCTCCACTTCTTGTTTGAACTCTTTGAACTTTTCAAAGGTTTCTGACTTGTGCTTGATTAAGTAGATATACCCATATCTGCTATAATCATCTGTGAAAGTCACATAGAAGCGATTTGCATCCCTTGTGGTGGATCTAAAGGGTCCACATACATCTGTATGTATGAGATCCAATAAACCCTCACCCCTCGCACAAGTGCCAGTGAAGGGTGACTTGGTCATCTTTCCAAGTAAACAAGATTCGCACGTGTCATCTTCCCTAAGGTCGAACGACTCCAACACTCCATCCTTTTGGAGTTGGGCTATGCGCTTCTTGTTGACATGTCCAAGACGACAATGCCACAAGGATGCTTTATCCATACCATTGGAAGAATCCATACACAACACATCATTTCCTAGGTTATCTACAACCATAACAGTTTCATAAATTCCATTACAAGGCGTTGCTTCAAAATATAAAACACCATTTAGATAAGCATAAATCGAACCATTCTCATTATTAAACGAATATCTAAATCCTTGTCTAAATAAACCATGAAAAGAAATGATGTTTCTTGCCATATCTGGCGAGTAGCAACAATTATTTAATTCTAAATTCAAACCATTCCTAAGCTCTAAAGAATACACTCCAATCTTGGTGACAGGCGACGTTCTTCTGTTTCCCATGATCAGATTTATTCTTCCAAGCTCCACATCCCTATTTCTTCCTAGTCCCTGCAAATCAGAACAAATGTGGTAACCACACCCTGTATCAAGAACCCAAGAAATAGTATGAGATGAATCATTAGATTTAATTGTGTAAATACCTGCAAAAGATGGCTTGATCTTCCCATCCTTGATGGCTTGCAAATATTCCGGGCAGCTTCTCTTCCAATGCCTTATTTTGTGGCAATGGTGGCACTCTGCCTCCTTTGGGTTTGGGTTGGGCTTAGCAGGATCAACCTTGGTCCCACTAGAGGAGGAACCATTTTGGGACTTTCCTTTGTGGTGGTTCTTTGAAAAAGCCTTCCTCTTCTTGCCCCTTCCCTGTCCAATAGCCAAAACAGGAGCAATGGGTGGATTGGGAGTTGGTGCAACAGACTTGTCCTTGAGGTTGCTCTCAGCAGTCCTCAGGAGCCCTTGGAGTTTGCTTAGGGTGACCTCTTCCTTGTTCATGTGGTAGGTCATCCTAAATTGGTTGTAGCATGAGGGCAAGGAGTGAAGAACAATGTCGATAGCCAAATCTTCCCCAAAGTTGACATTCAACTTGCGAAGACGATCAACATACCTTTGCATCTTTTGCAAGTGCACAGTAAGAGACTCTCCACTTCCCATTTTAGCAGTAATCATATTCGTTATGATTTCATAGCGCTCTTGCCTCGCGCTTTGGTGATACCTCTCCATCAAGTCTAGATGCATCTCATAAGGATACATGTCCTCATAGGACTTTTGGAATTCTGAGTTCATTATGGCTATCATGATGCAATGGACCTTCGTTGCATCACGCTCATGGTTCTCAAAGACAGCCATTTCTTCAGGAGTAGCAGTTTCTGGATTGATCTTTTCGAGCTTCTCATCGAGAACATACTCTTTGTCCTCGTAACGCGCGATTGTGCGAATGTATCTTATCCATTCGCTAAAGTTCGTTCCATCGAATGTCACTTTTTGACAAAGGCTCATTAGAGGAAATGAGCTAGCAGCTGTGTTGTTTGCGTTAGACATCTACAAATAGAAAGAACAAAGTTTGATTAGATTAAGTCCCTAATCAACACCCAAAAAGAAAATTAGGGCTAGGACCCAACAACATTATTTACACATTAGAAAAGGGATGCCGTAATCCAACATGCAAATAATTTGGAGGTAAGTGAATGACGATTCACTAATTCTTCACCATGAAAAACATAAGCTTTAAGTTTTAAATGTATTGAGAATTCCTAGATTTCATTGAGATTCATTGAACCTTTCAATGACATGTTTAAATCTCGATATGCCCCTCTCGTTTGTGACTGGGATGCCGAGGATCACAAAGTGGGTGTGAATAACCATGCAAATGTACAAGGTGCCCCCACTGTTACAGTTACCTATTCAATGTGCTGGTTAACCACACACGCTCCATTGAACTATAACAAACAATGAGTCACCCTTTGCCACCTTTGCTTAGAACCCAATTAATGTGCCGGTTAACCACACGCGCTCCATTAATGTCTTAGCGAGGGTACAAAGTGTAATTTCATGGGATTGCATCAATTCACTTTTCCTAAAGTAACTAAGATTGGGAATTTTATAAAACATGTTTAGTTACTTTATATAGATTCATTATACTTATTAATGAGAGGAGGTTTGCCCTATCCTACCCGTTCGGCTAACGACCCTCCACCAGTCAAGCAAGCGGTGGGTGTGAATGTACACCCATTAAGCGCCATTTTATAGGCAGCAACCTTATACCCACCTTATAGACCGGCTTCATGAATGAGGCCTACTAACGGTAAGACTAGCATTGTAAATCATACATATATATATATATATATATATATATATATATATATATATATATATATATATATATATATATATATATATATATATATATATATATATATTAAGCTTGTAATAATATAATAGTATAGGGTTGAATTTTAAACTTGTAAAATTCTAGGGATTTGAAATTTAAAATTATCCAAATTAAACTTTTAATCACAAAATTTAAAATTTCAAAGCTTGAGGACAAGTCTTGAACTTTTTCAAAGCATAAGGATCAAATAGCAAATAATATAAATCATCTAATTAGATTATCTCAATTTGATCTTATTTAATGTTACTTGCAAAACAATTTACCAATTCAATTCAAATAATCAACAATTATCATATAAGGAAATTATTATTCAACTAATTGGTAATTATCTTTTGTTAGGTCAAGAATATACTCATATATATGATTAAAATCGGATTTTAATGACCCAAAACAGTTAAGGCAAGTATCCTCAAGTAAAACAGCAAGAAATCCCGAAACTTCCTCCTTCTGACGTTCGAACTCGCCGAGTACCTCTATGGACTCGCCGAGTACCTCTATGGACTCGCCGAGTCCACAGTGGAACTCGCCGAGTACAGCAGTCAGAATCACAAAATCGAATTTTTCAAGCAACAATCAATCAACCAATGCATCAATTCAATAGAAATCAATCAAAGCTCTGATACCACTGATGGGTTTGAGCCATAAGAACTTTCCTATGTGCACATGCAAACCCTAATTGCTTGGATCTAGGTTTCTCTAATTGAACATGCATTGAATCCAAGACTTGCAATACTAGATCTAATGTAATATATTGAATCTAATCATATGAAATCAGATCTGAAAGAATACCTTGAATTACTTGCTTGATACTTTTTCTTCTTGGAGCTTAGAGTCACAATTGTCACTCCTCTAATGGCTTACAAACACCAACTAGCAAGAAGATGATCTTGAGAGAGAGGGAGGAGGGATAGAAATCGGCCCTAGGGTTCCTTGGCTTGCAAGAGTGTCGATTTCTCCACCCCAAGGGTCCTATTTATACTATGAGCTATTAGGGTTTCTCCTTTAACCCTAATTGAATGACTTAGGCCCTAAGCAATCCAAGATCCTTCTAGATACAAGGCTTGGACGAAATTAAGGTTCCCAAGCCCCTAAATTTCGTTCACCCTAATATCCATAAGGATACATAGCCCAAAATACAACTATCACACATTTGACAGTTTATGCCCTTTTATTCAATTAACCTCTTTAAGTCACCAAATTAATTCTCAATTAATATATGACTTATAATATTATTATTCCTTAAAAATATATTATTCTCATAATATATTAATAATATTTCTTCTCTCTTAACAAATCATCCTGTCAAGTTGCTATGGTGAAGGCAACCCAAAAGGACCATGCATAACCGGGTCAAGTACTTACCAAATATAGTTATAGCCTTAGACACTAATCCAACATTATTCTTGGTCCAACACTTGACATTCTGATGGTCCAATATCTCATAATCATCAAGGCCTAGTTATGGCCCATCTATGGTCCAGTTTTCCAAATTGGGCCTTATCCTAAGGTCGAATCAAAATATTCTAGTCCGTACTTGTTCTTGGATGGCCCGTCAATAGTCCAAACATCTAGGCCCAACACAAAAGGCCCAACTCAAAACCCAATGCAATTAGGATTTTCACATGAAATGACGATTAGGGTTAAGTGTTCTCACTTAACCCATTAAGTCCATTATTCCGCTAAGCCAACAAACAATGGAATCGACATAAGTCATAACTTTAGTCCACTGGTCTAAACGCGGGTCCCGACAGTCCATAACTAACATTTTCTAAATTTAGGGTTTTCTAAACCCTAATTAGGGGTTTCAATCCCAACAACGAACTAGCCCAGTCCAAAGTTAAGTGTTTAGGTCCATCAGGGTTCTACTAGGCCGAGCTCCACCCACTGCCACCTCGGGCAATGGTGGTCGGCGGCGACTCATGGCGGCAGCCACCATTTTCAATGGTGGCGGTGGTGGTTCCTGCCTAAAAATCGCACATATTACTTGATACATAATAAACACACACACAACCACCTCCTACGGTGGCTAGTGGCGACAAAGGGTGGCAGAAATGGTGGCAGCCACCACCATGAGGTGGTGGTTGTGGGTGTTTGGCCAGTTATCTCACATACAACACCACAAATATCGAGAACAACTTGTATACTCGATTGTACTCAAATTATGCCACCTCTTAGGTGGTAGGCATCGCCGGAAAAACGCAAACAGCGCCCAAGTCGCACATTCAAGGAAGGAATAAAGTTTACCGTGAACATCCGATGGTGCAACGGCATGAAGACGAGAAGCGAAGGGGATGGTTGCAGCGGGAGCACACTGGTCGCGTCTTCACCGGAGGAGGGTAGCGGCGTTCACAGCTTTGCTGGTGGGTCTCGGTGGCTCTTCCGGCTTCTCACACGTCTCCAGCAGCAGGTGTTATCGTGGTGGTTATCGGCGAGGCAGCAGGCGGAGAGGCGGCTATCAGACTGGCGATGCGAACGGCGGCTGGGGGAGCTTCTGATGAGCGTGGCGGCTGCTGAAAGGTGCCCTTAGGGTTAGGGCTGCATCCGTTTCACGAAAGGGAAAGGGGGGGGGGGGATCGAGTATATCCCGTGACTCCAATCAAACCTTAATTCATTTATCCAATAATAGTCCCTCCCCATAATATTTGTTTTCAATTTAAATCCAAAACTTACACTTTAACCCCTTGCCTCCATAAATCTTTTCAACTTTAATCCAATATTTACCATTCAGCCCCTCTCTTCATGATTTTATTTCAATTTAAATCCAAAATTTACCAAACCACCCTCAACCTCCAAAATTCTTTACAAAATAATCTGAGAATTACATTTTAACCCCCAACAACAACGCATTGCTAAATTATTCCGCATTTAGGGCCACTAATCGTTTATTAATTTTATCTATTTATTTATTTAATAAAAGAGATGTTACAACTCTCCCCCACTTAAATTAGATTTTGTTCTCGAAATCATTCCTTACCATTCCTTACATGCCAAACCACTCAAGTAACATGGCCAAAATCATTGGCACACCCTAGCCTTCCCCAGGGTAACCATGACCAACCTTCGCAAGGCCCTAAAATCTGCAGATGAACGAATTCCTTGCAACAAGTTCACATCTACTCCGTCTAAAATCTGCAGTCTTGAGGTTCCCACTAGAAAACAAAATCACTAACCAAATTATCCTTGTAGATAACTTATACTTGGCCAAGGATCAGATAATCCCGCTGTGAGTGACTTAGCATAACCCAAGCTATTTGTGACTCTATTCATACATGAAATCCTAAAATACCATTACTGCTTGAGACATTGAGACTGTCCGAAGCACTGAACTGCCTGAAACACTGAACTGCTTGAAACAGCATGCTGCCACATGGCTGCTTCCCAAAATCTCCCGAGACCTCTCTGGTCCCAATTCGTTCACCAGTCATATAAACTATCGGGTTCCGGCCCGGTTGCGGAGCCAAAAGACTCCCATGCGGTCCCTCCACACGACTTCCGAACGAAAGCCTTGTCTGTCAATAGTTGCCACCAGTTATCTTGCCACTGTGGCTTTATAAATCCTGGGATCCCTGATCCCGTGCCTTGACCCAACGGTCTCTGCCAGGTCCCACCTGCATAACTATAATCATACGGGCGTCGCCCTCGGATCCCACCCAAACTTAATCATTGTCGCATAACATCCTCAGACACTAGTACTCCCAAGCATATGTGAGTGCTGGCCTACCTTTCGGTCTGATTCAACCGGCTAATGCCAAGCATATCTGGGTGCTCGACCTACCCCTTTCGGTCTAACCCGACCGAAGATTGCTGAGCATATCTGGGTGCTCGACCTACCCGAGCCTAACTCATCTGAATGAACTTGTGAATGCTACGGCTACGCCCGCGGACTTACTATTGGGTTTTGAGCATTCTAACACTCTTATGGTGTACATGCAACCCTATAAACCTTGGATCTATGTTTTCTCTATTATACATGCAAATATTAACTATTCCAAGGTTTCATCCTAACTAGCATATTATAAAGCACCTATACTACAAAGTTCTAGTTAGATGACATACCTTTTGATGTAGCTTGATGTCTTCAAGCTTTAAGATCTTAGCCCCAATAGTGTGGAAGCCTCAAATGGAATCACAAATCACCAAAACACCTTGGAAGAACTTGAGAGAATATGTATGCACACTAAAATCGGCCCACTCTTATTTTCACACACTTGTACCAATTTTGTGAGCCAAGGACCCCTTTATATATTATGTAGGATTAGGGTTACATCCATGTAAACCCTAATACCCATGACCTTTCATTTACATAGGATCCATGGGTTAAAAGCTTCATGGACCATCCATGAAAGCTTAGCCCAACCTAAATGAACTTGGCCCATTCCATATATATAAGAGTCCATATTTAATTAGTTCTTTTTGATCACTTAATTAATTCTAAATTAATTCTTGATCAATACTAATTAAATAATATGATTCCATATTAATATATTAGAACTTATAATATATTAATATAAATCATAAATATACTATTCTCAAAAGACTATCCATATAAATTGTGCCGGTGAAGTGCAACCCAAATGGACCATGCCGGGTCGGGTCAAGTACATACCAAATATAGTTATGGACTTAGACATTAATCCAACAGTCTCCCACTTGGATAAGTCTAAAACTATTATTGAGTATGACTTCAAAACCTAAATGGCAATCGTAGCTCTTAAAGCCGCTGTCGAACTCTGACCTTGTCAATGACTTGTCCATTAGATAAGGGATCATATATTCCTCCATTCTAGATAACATATGGACCGAGACATGGATTATAATCATTCTCTCTGTCCATTTGTTGTTTCCTGATTTTCGATTTATGATGACTGACTGATTGAACAAATCAAATCAGTCCTGGCTTGGCCAAGCACTCACATGTGTCATCGCTAAATCATCGAGGGGCCCACAGATATCGCTTTTATCCCGAAGGTAAAAGGAATGGATAAACTTCGACTCATATGGCTTGTTCTACTACTTGTTGAATCATACACAAAGGCACGTTTTATAACATCGAGTTACCAATGCGTTTTCGTGCAATCAATGTATAACCAACTCATAGTAACAACTCATATCTCTAGGTTTTAAGAATATAAGATATTATCGTCTCATGATCACTCGTGATAAAATCCATGAAGTGATTCAAATGAGTGTGGGTTGAATCCAATACTCAGAACTTATCAGCACTCATGAGTGTTGTAGCACCACTTTGTCCACCAACTTGGACCTCTACAAACCAACCCATGACAGTCTTGATTCATATCTACTTCCAACATATGACCGACTGTGGATGGTTTGAATAACTTAATCATTCAGGAAGAGCGACTTAGTTATTCTGGAAGTCAAAACATGCAAAGTGAAACACAAGAATAAATGAATCAAATATGGTATCAAACCCTATGAATATAAATAAACACTTTTATTTATCACCATACTGATTACTCATTATTCATTGTTTCGGTTTTATCAACTTTATACTTGAATTAAAAACACTAGTTGTCCCATGCTCCAAGCATGTACACTATGTTTTTCTTAAACAATAGCTTTGCCATACACCAAGTATGCACTCTATGTTTGTCTATGATCCTTACTTTGTGAAATAAACCAATTGAACATAATTTCAATGATTCTAATTTCACACTCCCAAATCCTTATCGAAAAATGTGAGAATTTCAAATTCCTATCATTTATCGAAATCTGTTTAGATTTTAAACTTATATGCACTGACCCTCCTGTAATGAATATGTACAAAGTCACAAAGACTTGTCAACAGTCATTATAAGGTATTCCAATGGAGATCAACTCCATGGAAACTAAGTCTCATATTCAAAGTACATTGCTTTGGACATGCTTCTTGCATTAAGTTTTCTAATCTTACACAGATAACTTCCACCTATGGAGACAACTCCATATTCTCATTTTGACTATCACTTCTGAATAAGAGATGCCTCTTTTTAGAATATGACAATATGGTCCTTCCAAAATTAGCACTATACTTCCAACTGTCCCTAAGCAACCAATCTTTGGTAAACCTCAGATTGTCCTTGACAATTGCTTAATCATTTTAGTCATATCCAATTCTAGACCTTTTCCCTTCTTAATGCCTCTGGGCATTTGGAAAAATTTAGAAATGACAAATATTATAGCACATGCAATCGATCCTGTACCCAAAGCAAATGGTACATGATCCATGATGTCTCACATAAAGACATGATTCTAGACCAGTCTTTTGCTACAATATTTTTATTTGCCATGTTTTCAAAATTTGACTATGAAGAGGGATGTCGTAATCATAATCGAATTTTGAGAACACAATATATAGAATTTCCTTAAGTTGAACCAATCCAACATGAAATTCATATATATATTCTTGACTAAAGATGATTAAGGTCTCAATCTAAGCCTTTAGAACTGAAATGAAGTATATCCTCTCCCTTAATTATAGCAAAACAACTTTTTCAATCCCTGCAGCCTCACGAATTGAAACTTTTGTTTTCTATAATTAACATTGCTAACTTGCAACACTAACAATAATTATCATGCTCCCACTAACATGATGATTATTAGCATAACACTTATGCTCCCACTATCTTTGACATGTACTCAGAAATCAGCTGGACTTCTAGAAATCAATACTTTATTGACTTTCTTACCAAAGTTCAGATTTCTGATACGAGATGCTTTGATAAAACTTTATCAAAATCATACACCTTTCCTTAGATAGCATGCATGTGTGTCTAAACAATTTCAGAACTATGAAAAGGGATGTCGTAATCATAGTCTCAATTGTTTAGACCTTTTGCCATCTGCTTCAAATCTACTTGGTGGAAGTGTTTCCTCACCATCATTTTCATGAATCGGAGAGAAACCTTATGACCCTTAGATTTTATGGTGTAAGTGTTCTTATCCATGTGAATCGTCAAAACCATAGTCATAAGAAAAGGATAATGACAAATCCAAACTCATATGGACTGAACTTATGCAATCTTAACTTCTTGCCACCTGGCAGTACAGGGCCTGCCATTGCTTCCAAGTTGTTATGCAACCAATTGAGAATTTTTAGAACTCCTATGCAAAGCCAACTTTAACTGGAATGGGCACAGAATATGTCAACACGATAGGTTATAAACCTCAAGTCGTGTGCTAGTGAAGAACCTCAGGTTTTATTCTTGATTAGTTCTTGAAATTCTTTTTAGGATCTTTAAGACTCCCACTATCCTCTTGACATATAAGACTATCTTGCCAAATATTCAAGAGATAGTGCGGATTCTTTATCAAGACAAACACTTCACACAATTGGCCTTAGTTGGTCTTTGTTTTATCCAAAACATCACAACTTACCAATTTCAAATGTACAAGAGTAGGACACTTTTACTCTTACATTTGACAAGTGTTTTAAAACTTTCTTTAAGATATGTCACTCAAGTTACAATCTTGGAGTATGACTCTAAGAATTGTTTTGGAACGAAGTATGACTCATCTTCCTGATCTAACCATTTCAACAATTCATGACTCCTCTTCTTAGTCATAAGAATGCACTAAGATGACCTTTAGAGGACTAATTGTGATATGATTTCTAAATCATTAAGATGATCACAAACATGATACTAAAGTACTCTCCCATCTTTTCAGATTTGAGAAACTTTTATCTTTCTGCCTAATTTGATTCTTCCCATTCGTTCTGCCATACATTGAGACTTTTCCAATGTTCCAGAATTATACTTAAACTTGTAAGTATAACCATATTTACTAAACTTTAGTAAATCAAATAGTCTTAACGAGCTTTGTGGTGGACATGACCAGTGCACAAGAATGTGTACTCGATCCCTTTAGTCCTTCACTTGACTCACACATCCATGTGAACAAGTAATTAGTCTTGATTTTCCAATGCTTGAAAGTTCTCATTCATCATACTATTCAACTTGCATGATTCCAAGTTTCGGTCCAATTGAAACTTGGGTGATGAGGAACTTTCCTGATTTGGTAAATTTAGACACTACCACAAATGAAAGAATCAAATCCATTTTCCAATATTGCTGTCAGTGGAATCATATAAGCAACAATTTTCCACAAATGCCATTGTAAGGATACTTCAAATAAATAAAATTAAACAATTTTCTTTTATTTTAAAACTTTGCGGAAAAACTTATCCTTACAATCCACATGGAAAATTGTTGTTATCTATTCCTTAGCAATATATCATAACTTCTTAAGCAACTGCTCAAAATTCTGATGCGATCAAAATCCACCTTCGCGATCAGAATCAGCATATACTTCCTTTAAGATTTCTCTCTATTCTTTGATTCTTAAAACATCAACATGTGACCCAGTCACATCATGTAATGAGGATCTCATAATAGAACTTAACAGAGTTAGATAATGGGCTCTACCTGATGTAGAGTCAAACTTATTGACTTTAACATCCTTAGGTAAATTTGGCAGCTTTGCAATCAACGCCCCTTCCTTTGGCAAAATAAACATATGGACCCTTTGGTAATGGGACTATCTCAGACTTAGCCTTTCTCTTTACCATTTGGTCAACCGGGTTGACTATGGCCAATCCCTTTCCATTGGGAAGAGAATGCTTTTTCTGGATTTCCAGTGTCACCATTGTCACTGTCCATAAAGTTTTTGGGAAGTTGATCTTCTAATCAAATTTGCTTTACTATCGTTCCAAATCATTGTTGATTCAGCAGCACCAAGCAAATAGATATGATCATTAAGGTTCATGACATAGTCTGTTTCATAGTTGTCCCAAAGGAACTCACTTTGTGACTTAGAAAGTGATTGAACATCCAACTTTCTCAAGACTTTGACACCCAACTCTCCCGGCTTGTCAATATGTGACTTCATCTCTAAGATGTGATCACACATAGACCTTGCTTGCCATTAGGGCTTGAGTGACCTTGAACTTGTGGGTTTGGGAGAATAATTGGAGGAGGTGGAGGAAGAGAAGTATGACTTCCATGAGCCAAACTCGGGAAGTCATATTCATTAGGAAAGCTTGGTTTGGGAAGATCATTGTTGTCTAAACCAGACATCAACAATGGGAGAAATTCACGTAAAGTTGATTTAAGTCCTTAATATAACACCCAATATGATATATTAAGGCTAGGACCCAACAAACTATTTTATAACTTGGAAGAGGGATGCCGTAATCCAAGCTATAAAATATTTGAAGGTAGGTGAATGACGATTCACCAATTTCCACCAAGATAAACGAAATGTATTATTAGGTTTTAATTGGTTTTGAAACTCCTAGATTCTTTTGAGATTCATTGAACTTTTCAATGGCATGTTTCAATCTCGAGTGTGCCCTTCAGGTTTTGTGACTGGGATGCCGAGGATCACAAAACAAGGTGTGAAGTAACCATGCAAATATACTTGGTACCCTTAATATTTACCCCTCAATCGATGTGCCGGTTAACCACACACGCTCCAACGATACTATGATAAACATTAAGTTACCCTTTGCCTACCTTGTTAAGTCCAGGTTAGTGTGCCGGTTAACCACACACGCTCCACTAACAGCTTAAACAAAGTGCAAAGTGTAATTTCATGGATTAGCACCTTATTCACATTTTCCTAAGTAACTAAGATTGGGAATTTATAAGTGTTTAGTTACTTAGTATTCATCATTATACTTATAATGAAGGGAGAATTATAGTCCTTGTCCTACCTGTTCGGCTAACGACCCTCCACCGGTCAAGGAAGCGGTGAGTGAGAGTGGACACCCATTAAACTTCCATTTTATAGGCAGTAACCTTATACCCCCATTATAGACCGGCTTCGTGAATGAGGCCTACTAATGGTAAGACGACTTGCTCTTATACATATAATATATTAAACTTTTAATATTATAATAGTATAAGGGTGTATTTTAGACATTTAAAATACTTGGTGGTTTAATCTATTAATTAAACTAGACTTTTAATTTAATTAAACTCAAACCATATATTTATGGATTAATAATACTCTTTTAATTAAACGCTTTAATTAACTATTAATAAAGTCCATAAGAGTTAATTTGAACTATTCAACAAAACATCATAATTCCAATTATTAAACTCAAAATTAAAACCATTTAATTAATTGTTTAAGTTATGAACCCAAGAGTTTTAGAATTCAATTCTTTTTTTCATAAAAAACTTTTCTCAAATTCCAAAACTTGAGGGCAAGTTTTGTAATTCTTGAAAACCTTTGGATTCCATAACTTATGGAATTAATGGTGTTTTATGATGAAACTTTCCATGTTCCATAACTTAAGAACAAGTTATGGAATTCTTTAAAACATTAACACCAAATTTTGTAACTCCATAAAAACTTTGAATCAAATTTTTTTTAAAAAAAAAAACTTTCATATCCATAACTTATGGAAGTTTCAAAAACCCTTAAGATCACAACTTTAAAAAAAAAAAATTTGAGCTCCAAAATTTTATGACAAAATATGTAACTCCTTGAAACATTTAGATCAAACTTTTAAAACTAATAAAATAATCATATCATTTTATCTTTTACTAAATTTGACCTAATTCAACTCATATAGCAAATGATTCAAATTTTACAAATAATTAGTTTTTCACAAAAACAAGTAATTATCTTAAAATTTGACAAACGTCATGTTTTTTTTTCCTTTTTTTTCAACTTGAAAATAAAACATTTGCATCAATATAACAGAAAACAACCCATGGCTCTGATACCACTGTTGGGTTTTGAGCATTCTAACACTCTTATGGTGTACATGCAACCCTATAACCTTGGATCTATGTTTTCTCTATTATACATGCAAATATTAACTATTCCAAGGTTTCATCCTAACTAGCATATTATGAAGCACCTATACTACAAAGTTCTAGTTAGATGACATACCTTTTGATGTAGCTTGATGTCTTCAAGCTTTAAGAGCTTAGCCCCAATAGTGTGGAAGCCTCAAATGGAATCACAAATCACCAAAACACCTTGGAAGAACTTGAGAGAATATGTATGCACACTAAAATCGGCCCACTCTTATTTTCACACACTTGTACCAATTTTGTGAGCCAAGGACCCCTTTATATATTATGGAGGATTAGGGTTACATCCATGTAAACCCTAATACCCATGACCTTTCATTTACATAGGATCCATGGGTTAAAAGCTCCATGGACCAACCATGAAAGCTTAGCCCAACCTAAATGAACTTGGCCCATTCCATATATATATATAAGAGTCCATATTTAATTAGTTCTTTTTGATCACTTAATTAATTCTAAATTAATTCTTGATCAATACTAATTAAATAATATGATGCCATATTAATATATTAGAACTTATAATATATTAATATAAATCATAAATATACTATTCTCAAAAGACTATCCATATAAATTGTGCCGGTGAAGTGCAACCCAAATGGACCATGCCGGGTCGGGTCAAGTACATACCAAATATAGTTATGGACTTAGACATTAATCCAACACTTACAACACTTCTAACACTATCTGGCAACCTTGTGAATGCTACGGCTACACCTGCAGACTTATAACACTTCTAACACTATCTGATCACATGAAGAATGTTACGGTTGTCCCGCAGTCTTACATCACTTTCCACACTGTCTGACTGCTAATGAATGACACATCTATCCCGCAGTCTTACATCACTTCCCATACTAGCTAAACCGTTGACCATGGTTTTACCGCTGATTACCCTACCGAACACATCCAGCATCGAGCATACACCTGACCTAGCATCCCAAACTCAACTCATGTCCTGACTGGAATCCCCAACCTGATTCCCTAAGGCTTGCAGTCAAACATTTCGGGAACGCGATCTTATTATTGGTAAGTTTTTCGAACTTCCAACTCACACTATCCTCGATCCATATAACCGCTTGGGTTGTAATCCCTTCTGAAAAGGATGCGAAACTTATCCCAGTTTCAAAACTACTCATGTTTCTGAATCCCTGAACGAGTCTCCCCCACTTATATTCGACTAAGTCTTCACAATATATGAAAATTGGAAAAATCTTCCAATCCTTCTCTCTTTCCAATGATCGATCCGATGACAACCAGCTCTCACCAACTAGTGCTCCATCACTAGCTAATTAATAACAGTTACTAAGACCACTGAGTCCCGTCGATTCTAGATAACCATCCTGCGGTATCCTGACTGCAGACCATCCACAGAACGCCCCTGATCCGATCTCGACCATAAACCAAGATGGCACTGTACATTCCCAATCCCGCAATTAGGAAAATGACCTTTCGCTATCAGCTAATAATTCTCGGTATGCAATTGGCATATGAATTCTCTTGAAAATATAATTCAAACACAGACAGAGGGTAACCGATAGTTATACTTACTCAAACCCTTGGAACGAAAGGCTCCACCGTGCAGTTTCCCACAAGTACTGCATCGAATCTGGCCCTGCTGGCCCCTCTAAAGCTGATCCTAAATCTTGGGTCTCCTCCTAAGACCCTTCAGTATAAGCAACTGGTCTGATTCCCTCTTACCAATGTGATCCAAGTCCCTATCCTATTCTCGTGCTCTAGAAGTCATATCATTCAAGGTCTCACATCCCGGGATACTCACGATCTCCCTGCTATCATTATGTTTTATGTCATGATACCTTACCTTCTTCATTTCCTTATCTGCTGCATATTGCAGTACCAACTAAGCCCTCTCCCGAGACTTGGCAGTGATCTCTGCCACAGTCTCAGTAGTCTGGTGGAGATCTAAAACTCTCGCTCCAACTGTTGCGCCTCAATCGCCTGGGCAATCTTTACCCAGAATCTGGTCGAAAAGTCATCCCATGACATAGCATCGACTGCAACATCAATCAACTCACTACCAACCTCTTACCATCAATCACGTGCCCTGTCCTTCAGGAAACAGGAAGTAAATTGGACCATGTTCCTCTCGGGCAATGGTTGGTACAAAAAGTGTTCGCGACATCTGCCAACCATCTGCTGCTAGCAATGGGGTCCCTAGCCCCATGATAATCTGGAGCTCACGAGCTCTGAACTCCCGAATCATTAACATACATGTCCCTATCATGGCTGCTATCTCAATGCAGGATGCACTGATGCACTCAGCCTCTCATCACAAATCTCTAAAATGCCCTCCTTGATCATACTGAAGATCACAGGAATCTAGTCAATGATATTGCGCGTAATCTCAGATGGAATGAACTCCATCATCTAACCATCAAGCTACCCAGCTCCAGAGTCCGAGCTTGATCCCTCGTCGGCACCAGAACTACCATCTGGCCTACCACGTAGCATCACCATACTCGGAAATATACCATCTCAATCATCAGAATACTCATCATAATTGAGGGATCTCACACACTACAAGTTTCCTGGGTTCATCTCAGCCTTCCTTGATTCGAGTACGGATCCTCTGCTTTCAGTAGTACGGGCCCATACTACCTTCCACATCTATCCGTACTTTCCTCAAGAACTGCCTTGACTCCACCACGTCCCTTCTACTACTACTACTCCACGCGCTACTCTCATCCTAGGCTTGCCCTAGGGTAATCACCATCCCACTCTCCGCCATCAGCTGCATAAGAAGCCCCTACTGTCTTTCCCTAACTAGCTCGCGAATACTATTACATATCACTAAGACTAGATAATTCTTCGAATGAGAGATCATACCCTACAACGGTTGGACTCAAACAACAGCTGCGAAATAGAGCTAGACCTAACCTTCTGAAATTATTTAGTCATTGCAGTATGTAACTTAACATATTCGTTTACTAGTTAGCAAAAGATAGCTAGAACTCCTAAAAGCACAAAGCAAGCAGCATTCGAGCATTGAGTACACATAATCAAGCATATACTACTTTGGCTATCATACTGACTGGTCTGTACTAGCATGCATTTCTCATAAAGTTGATACACATATAACAGGAACATAAGGCATCCTCTCTAGATCCTTAGTCCTAATCTAGCATACTGTTCTCATAAGCTGATAAACATATCATAACATAAACTTGTATGGGTAATTTGGGAGTACTTACTTGAGCTCGGCTGATTTCATGCACCACACCCTTTTCACTTTTCAAAATTCTTTTGTCTTTTCAAATTCTTTTCTCTTTTCTAAATTCTTTTTCTAAAAATGATTTCTTTATGAAAATTTTCATACCAAGTCCTCAGTTTGAGTTCAGACACACCCGAGAGTGTGCCCGAATCCCTCAAACCAAGGCTCTGATACCAATTTGAAACATCACAAAAATACAACCAAAAAATTTCGTTTTTAAATCATTAATAAAACCATAAATATCCTCATCATATAAAAAGCATAAATAGTGTATCTCAAAATATCATAACAACTGTCAAATATATCAAAGTATAAACATCCCAGGCTAAACAAATGGTGTGTACACTGCAATCATCCCGAGCTCCTCTTTTGCAAACCGAAGTACCTGAAACCAAAACTGAAAACTGTAAGCACGAAGCTTAGTGAGTCTCCCCAACTACCACATACCATACACATAACATGCAACTAGGAGATACAGGCCCTGCCCACTCTCATGGAGATTCGGGCCCCGCCCACACTCTGCTGTCTGGGAGATTCGGGCCCTGCCCACACTCCGCTGTCTAGGAGATTCGGGCCCCGCCCACACTCCGCCGTCTAGGATACTTGGGCCCCGCCCACACTCCTCTGTCTAGGAGATTCAGGCCCCGCCCACACTCCGCTACTAACATGCATACATGTATCACACATACAACAAGTATATCTAATTCTATCAAGCAGTCACATATCCATACTCAAATAATACTACGAGATTCGGGCCCCGCCCACACTCGGCTACTATGAGATTCGGGCCCCGCCCACACTCACATACATAAACAAGCACATACAAGTATCACACAGACAACAAGTATAACAATCCAACAATCTGACTGATATCTATACTCTGGTAATAATGAGATATGGGCCTTGCCCACACTCAGATACTAACATATCACATATACGGGCCGACCTTGGTGCCTTGGATCCATTCCTACCGACAGGAAACTCACCTCGCACTGCTGGAGTCCCGCGAATAAATCTCTGGCTGCTAGCTGACAGATCCCTAGACTGTTAACATCAAAATAAAACCCAATTAACCATTTGGGTTTCCAATGCATAACTCTAAGATCCCTACTTAGGGTAAAAGGACCATTTTACCCCTAACCTAGTTTGGTCCAAGATTAAGGCCCAAACTCATACCCTAAAAGCCAAAAAATCAAATAATCAACCAAGGCCCAACTATGGCCCAATTTTCCAAATTGGGCCCAAACCTCTACATGGTCTTGCCTTAAAGCCCAACCATTTATTCTTGGTCCAACACTTGACATTTTGATGGTCCAATATCTCATAATCATCAAGGCCCAGTTATGTTCTATGGCCCAATTTTCCAAATTGGGCCTACGCCTGTCCAATAGGCCTTATCCTAAGGCCCAATCCAAATATTCTAGTCCATACTTGTTCTTGGATGGCCCATCAATAGTCCAAACATCTAGGCCCAACTCAAAACCCAATGCAATTAGGATTTTCACATGAAATGACGATTAGGGTTAAGTGTTCTCACTTAACCCATTAAGTCCATTATTCCGCTAAGCGAACAAACAATGGAATCGACATAAGTCATAATTTCAGTCCACTAGTCCAAACGCGGGTCCCGATAGTCCAAAACTAACATTTTCTAAAATTAGGGTTTTCTAAACCCTAATTAGGGTTTTCAAGCCCAACAACGAACCAGCCCAGTCCAAAGTTAAGTGTTTAGGTCCATCAGGGTTCTACTAGGACGAGCACTACCCACTACCACCTCGTGCAGTGGTGGTCGGCGGCAGCTCATGGTGGCAGGCGCCGGCAGCCACCATTTTCAATGGTGGCGGTGGTGGTTCCTGCCTAAAAATCGCACATATTACTTCACATATAATAAACACACACTGCCACCTCCTACGGTGGCTGGTGGCGGCAAAGGGTGGCAGAAACAGTGACAGCCACCACCATGAGGTGGTGGCGGTGGGTGTTTGGCCAGTTATCTCGCATACAACACCATAAATATCGAGAAAAACTTGTATACTCGATTGTACTCAAATTCTGCCACCTCTTAGGCGGTAGGCGTCGCCGGAAAAACACAAACAGCGGCCAAGTCGCACACAAAAGGAGGGAATAAATCTTACCGTGAACATCCGACGGTGGAACGACATGACGACAGGAAGCGAAGGGGGTGGTTGCAACGGAGCACACGAGTCGCCTCTACACCGGAGGAGGGCAGCGGCGTTCACAGCTTTGCTGGTGGGTCTTGGTTGCTCTTCCGGCTTCTCATACGTCTCCGGCAACAGGTGTTATCGTGGTGGTCATCGGCGAGGCAGCAGGCGGAGAGGCAGCTGTCGGACCGGCAATGTGAACGGCGGCTAGGGGAGCTTCTCATGAGGGTGGCGGTTGCTGAAAGGTGCCCTTAGGGTTAGGGTTGCATCCGTTTCACGAGAGGGAAAGGGGGGATCGGGTATATCCCGTGACTCAAATCAAACCTTAATTCATTTATCCAATTATAGTCCCTCCCCATAATATTTGTTTTCAATTTAAATCCAAAACTTACACTTTAACCCCTTGCCTCCATAAATCTTTTCAACTTTAATCCAATATTTACCATTCAGTCCCTCTCTTCATGATTTTATTTCAATTTAAATCCAGAGTTTACCAAACCACCCTCAACCTCCAAAATTCTTTACAAACTAATCCATGAATTACATTTTAACCCCCAACAACAACGCCTTGCTAAATTATTCCGCATTTAGGGCCACTAATCGTTTATTAGTTTTATCTATTTATTTATTTAATAAACGAGATGTTACAAAGCTGGTTCAGGTGCGTCCAGTGTGGCCTGATGAACGAGGGAGCTTGTAGGGTGGGTGCTTATGGTTGCTTCAAGTGCAGCAAGACTACTCACTTCAACATGGATTATACTTCCACCATAACCACCCAGGGACTGAGTCTGATTTGCTATCATTGTAATCTGAGGGGCCACAAGAAGGCTGATTGTCCAAGTTTGGCAGTAGGGGGAGCGGTGGTAGCACCTGCTCTGGCGACATTGAGGATTATCGATGACCGCTAGGGCAAGGTGGAGTCGCCAGTTGTGAGGAGCTAAGCTTTCCAGCTGTCAGCAAAGGAATATCACGCAGCACCAGATGTGGTTACAGGTATGCATTTCATCCCTATTTCATTATTTGATTTTATGTTTATGATTATTATATATAATTGCTGTTATATAGGGATGTTCCTAGTGAACAGTGTCCTAGCTTTAGTTTTATTTTATTCGGGCGCCATCGATCGTTTGTGTCTCTTGAGCTTAGGAAGAGGTTCGGGGACACTCCAGGGGAGCTTGATTATCCATTAGAGGTAGAGATTTTTAATGATCGTCCAGTGCAGGTATCAAGGGTACATCAAGGTTGTGTTTTTGAGTTATTCAGCAAGCGATATTTGGTTGATTTGGTTCTTATTCCTTTTCGCTAGAGCAAAGTGATAGTAAGAATGGATTGGTTGAGCCCTAATGGGGCAATGATTGACTGCGGGCACCAGCTAGTTCGGGTTCGAACCCCAGGTGGGGGAGAACTAGTTATTCATGGCGAGGGTGCTCAACGTGGACCAACTCTTTGTTCAGCTACGAGAGCTAGGAGATATCTACACCATGGTTGTTCTGGTTTTGTGGCTTATGTATTAAATACCAGAGAGGAGAAGAATAGGATGATTGATGATGTGATCATTGTTTCGGGAGTATGCAGATGTGTTCCCGGAGGACTTGACGAAGTGCCTCCAGAGAGGCAGGTGGAGTTTCGTATAGATCTGGTTCCAGGTGCTGCTCCGATAGCCAAAGCACCCTGTCGATTAGCACCGCCAGAGATGCAGAAGTTGTCTATACAACTGCAGGAGCTGTTAGACATGAGGTTTATCTGACTGGTTTGTTCACTATGGGGAGCACTGATCCTATTTTTAAAGAAGAAAGATAGCTCCTACAGGATGTGCATTGATTATCGGGAGTTGAACAAGTTGACGGTGGAGAACCACTATCTACTTCCGAGGATCGACAATTTGTTCGACCAGTTGCAGGGTGCGTCTTGGTTCTCCAAAATTGATTTGCGTTCAGGTTATCATCAGATGAGGTTTCGAAATGAGGATGTTCTAAAGACGGCCTTTAGGACTTGTTATGGTCATTATGAGTTTGTGGTGATGCCTTTTGGGCTCACCAATGCACCAACAAAATTATGGATGTCATGAACCATGTTTGCAGACCGATGTTGGATCGTTCAGTTATCGTGTTTATTGATGATATCTTGGTATATTCTAAGACCAATGAGCAACATGAGGATCATCTGAGAGAGGTTTTGGAGACTTTAAGGAGGGAGAGGTTGTATGCCCAATTCTCCAAGTGCAAGTTCTGGTTGCGCGATATGCAGTTTTTGGGGCACCTTGTCAAACATAAGGGTATATTTTTCGATCCGGCCAAGATCAAGGTTGTGATGCAGTGGGAGGTTCCGAGGTCTCCATCTGAGATTAGGAGTTTCTTTGGTTTAGTTGGGTATTATCGGAGGTTTATCGAGAATTTCTCCAGGATCGTTGTTTTTTTTACTAGGGAGTTGTTTTTTTTTTCTCTACAGGTCTGTGTGACCTCTTTTGTCTGTGTCGCACAGACACGCGTAGACATAGAGGCTTGCAATGTGTTTGTTTTTTAGAAGTCCGCATACATAAAAACATCTGCGTGAGGTCTTCATGGCATAGACTTGGCCTTGAGTCTTCTAAGGTCTACACGCTTTTATTCATAACCTGAAAAAAATGTACATGTGTTTTCTCCCAATGTACCGACGCCTCCATAATTCCTTCTTCGACCATTCAACGCCTCCCTCCTTCATCGTTCATCTTCATCCTCTCTCTGTCGGGGCTGTCCTGGTGGTCGTTCACAACCGTCTTCGTCGTCTAGAAGTCGTCCGCTATTCTGACATGGCCCTTTTCCTGCTGTATGCTTCTGCCGATGCCAGGTAACCCCCTTCTTCCTCGACTATTTTTTATAGGGTTTGTATAATTTTGCTGTTATTTTTTTGTTGAATATGTGTCATTCCCGATTTAGTATCTAATTCAATTGGGATTGAGAATTGATCGAGTCTGGAACGTGAATTGGTGAAATTAGAATCACGTACTGGTACAATTGGAAGTCAACTGGGTCGCCGACTGATTTAATTGAAATCTCGTTTAATTGAAATCTAATTTTTTTCTCTGTGAAGCGATGACGCTATTTCTTGGCAAATAAATGATTAGATTTTTTAAATTATTTCATTTTTTATTTAATTAACTATTATCACATATGTAATTGATTTTAGTTGATCATTTATATGATTTCACATTGATTTCCTTAGATTTAAATGATTTTGCAATTCATAATTCTTATGCTTATATATACAAGCATGATGAATTTTGAACATATACTTCACTCTTCTCTTCACAATAACAACAATACATGATCTCACAGGAGTTGGTTGTAGTCTTCTCATCGACATAAATTTGAATGGGTGAAAGATGTGCTTGATGATGTTGCTTAACGTTATTATATGGAGTTTGATGATTTTTTATATACATTAAATTTTGATTAGATTACAATGGCCATTTAATGTAAAAAAAAAATTCTGGTTAAATGATAATTCGATTAGATTGCAATTGACAATTTGATGTTATTTATGTATATAATTGTCAAAGAAAACATCATAATATATTGCATATGTATATTTGTGAAATCAATTTATTTAAATTTCAGTCTAGTTTATCAGCCTGCAGACGTTAAAAAACAAACAGTCTTCTTCTTGCAGGCTGCAGACATTTGGTCCACCTCTTTTTCATCAGAGGTTTGCAGATGTGGTCCGCAGACTGTAGACATTTTGCCTCCAAAAAAACAAAAAACATTTAGGTTGACGAAGAAGTCTACTACATTCTGTTGGGGCCTGAGCAGCATGCGACATTTGAGACCTTGAGGTAGAGGTTATGTGAGGCTCAGATTTTGACCCTTCCAGAGGGTGTGGATGATTTCGTGGTGTACTATGATGCATCGATTTCAGGATTGGGTGCAGTTTTAATGCAGAGGTGTCGAGTGATAGATTCTACTTCGAGGAAGCTGAAGCCTCATGAAGCGAATTATCCCACTCATGATTTGGAGCTAGGGCGGTGGCTTTTTTCTCTTAAGATTTGGCGACATTACTTGTATGAGGTTCGTTGTATCATTTACATGGACCACAAGAGCTTGAGATATTTGATGGATCAGCTAAATCTGAACATGAGGCAGCGCAGGTGGCTTGATATGTTGAATGATTAATGATTGTGAGATCATTTATCACTCAGGAAAGGCCAACGTGGTGACCGATGCTCTTAGTTGCAATACGGATGGTGCATCGATCAGGGATGTTTGTTTGAGGATGACTTTGATTACCCCACTCTTGGAGCAGATTCGAGAGGCTCAGGTCGAGGCTATGAAAAAGGAGCACTGGAAGAGTGAGCGCATAGTGGGTCAGGAGTCCTCTTTTGATTATGATAGTCGGGGATTATTAACCCTTTATCCGAGATTTTAGGTCCCATACTTTGGGGGTTCGTGATAGATTTTGATGGAGGAGGCATATAATTCGAGGTTTTCTATTCATCCGGGAGTGACAAAGCTATATAGAGACCTCCGACTTGATTATCGGTGGCCCTGCATGAATCGGGATGTGGCTTGGTATCTGAAGAGGTGTTTTACTTCCAGGAAAGTCAAGGACGAGCATCAACAACCTCACGGAAAGATGGAGCTGTTGGGTGTTCCCGTTTGGAAATAGGAAGAAATCACAATGGATTTTATCACAAAGCTACCGCAGACCGCACGAGGGGAGGACTCGATTTGGTTCATCGTGGTTCGATTGACCAAGAGTGTGCATTTTATCCCTATTTAGTTGAGGACCCATCGTAGCAGCAACTTGTGTGTGTGACTGTTCATCATTTGATTGAGGTGAGGGTGTTTTGGCGGGTCGAAGGCACCAATGTTGGCCCATTGATTATTGTTATTAGAATGCTAGATGTATGTGTGCTCTTGCATGTATTGTATGTGTTTGTATGTATACCGAGCAGAACCCCAATGCCAAGCGAGGCCCGATGGATGTCGGGCGAGGCACATTGTATGTATGGTATGTGGTATTTTAGGGATACTCACTAATCTTTGTGCTTACGATTTAAGTTTATGGTCCAGGTACTTCCAGCTCGAAGGGGAAGGGTACGACCTGATCGCAGTGCATTCACCCATGTTTTGCATATTTATGATTTTGGGATTGTACTCTAATAACTATTTTCATCTTGGCTGTGTAATCTGGTCCATGGTGTCAGGACCTGTTTGTTCTCCATGACAGTGCCTTAATATGTCTTGGATTTTCTTTCCAAAAACGCATATGTTAATTATTCTGTCAATGCAGTTTTTAAAAAAGTATAGATCATCCCAAATTTAATGTTTTAAGTCTAAAAATAATATCTTCTTCTGTTGATAAGGTATACTTTTCGACAAAACTCTTACTGCTAAATAGTTACTATATCTACATACCAAAGGGCTTCAGTGTTTACTTTCATTAAGTATTCATTTGGGAATTTATCATTTATCTCTACTTCATCTAATTATTGTAAATTAGGATTTTATAGATGCAATATATGATCTGCTTCTACATTTCCCAATCCTTTCTTATCTCGAATTTTGGTATTGAATTATTAAAGCAACAAGATCCATCTATTAATTCTTGGGTTTGAATATTGTTATTAAATACATATTTTAATGCAACATGGTCTGTGAAAACTAACATTTTAGATAAAACTAGATATGAGCGAAATTTATCAAAAGCAAATATGACATCCACAAATTCTTTTTTAGTTGTGATGTAATTTTCTTGAGTTCGATTCAAAGTTTTGCTAGCATAGTAGATTGGTTTAAATCTTTTATTAACTATATGTCTTAAACTGCTCCTACAACATAATCACTAGCATCACACATTAATTCAAAGGATAAATTCCAATCAGGATCCACAATAATCGGGGCAGTAGTTAACATATTTTTTAATTTGTCCAAGGCTATAAGACATTCTTTGGAAAGTTCGAACTTGGTTTCTTTCAACAAAAGTTGTGTTAAAGGACGAGCAATGTTTGAGAAGTCTTTTATGAATCTTCTCTAGAATGTTACATGTCCTAAGAAACTTCTTACTCCCCTCACGTTAGTATAGAACTGACAATGGGTCGACTTGGGTTAGGTTCGGGTTCAACCCATTTAATAAATGGGTTGAAATTTTCAATCCAACCAAACATTTTTATTTAAATAGGTTCATATTCCCAAGCAAGCCTAAAATTTAGATTAATAGGTTGTCACCGGGTTGACTTGTTTATATAGTTCCTGACCCACCCTATTAAATAAATGGGTTAAAGTTGGGTTAACCCATTTAAAATAGAATAAATTAATTAATTAACTAAATATTATACCACTTGAATTAGTTCCATACATAATAATACAACATTATAATTGCTAAATTAATACTTTGATTAATACATGATAATATTTAAATAATTATTAAATTAAATATATATTAAAGTTAAATTGATTGGCGAGTTGAAAACATATTGATAATTTTTGCCCAACCCAACCTATTTAATTAAATGGGTTAGACGGGTTGACCCATTTAACTTAAATGGGTTGAAAATCTCAACCCACCCTACTAATATTGGGTTGGGTTCGGGTTGGTTAGCGGGTTGGGTCGATTTTTGCCGGCTCTATGTTAGTAGGTGGCGGCAATTTAGCAATTGTATCTATTTTTTCCCTGTCAACCCCAATTCCTAGATTTGAAACCTTATGTCTGAGAACAATTCCTTCTTTTACCATAAAGTGGCATTTTTCCCAATTTAGAACTAAGTTTATTTCTTCACATCTAGCTAACATCTTGTCTAGATTTAACACACAATTATCAAAAGAATTTCCAAATATTGAAAGGTCATCCATGAAAACTTCCACGGTGTTTTCTACCATGTCATGAAAAATTCTTGTAATGCTTATTTGGAATGTTGCAGGTGCATTGCAAAGTCCAAATGACATTCTTCTATATGCATATGTTTTGTAAGGACAAGTGAAAGTTGCATTTTTCTTGGTCTTTTGGATCGATAGGTATTTGAAAGTAATTGGAGACACCATCTACGAAGCAGTAATAAGAATGTCTAGAAAGACGTTCTAACATTTGATATATGAATGAGTGGGAAATGGTCTTTTCGAGTTGTTTCCTTTAGTTTTCGATAATCTATGCATACTCTCCACTCAATCACTCTTCTTTCTAAAATTAGTTCATATTTCTCGTTAGCTATGATTGTCATTCCTACCTTATTTGGAACCATATGTATTAGGCTCACCCAAGGGTTGTCTAAAATTGGGTAAAACATCCCAACATCCAAAAGTTTGACTACTTCCTTGTAAACAACTTCTTGCACTTTTAGATTCATTCTCCGTTGAGGTTTTATGGTTGGTTTTGAATTCTCTTCCATGAGTATCTTATGTGACCAAAATGATGGGTTTATCCCTTTGATATCTGAAATTTTCCATTCAATTTCTTTCTTTCTTCTTTTTAGATGGTCTATTAATTTGTTTTTTTCTTCTTGGATAAGATCATTTGCAATTATAACGGGTGATTTGAAATTTTCGTCGAGTTTAACATATTCTAAATGGCTTGGAAGAGGTTTAAGAATAGTTTTTGTATTAGCTTATGGTGGGGTTTCTTGTTCATCTTCCACTTGACATAGTTTTAATTTTAGAGACATTTCTTGGTAGTCAACGCTTTTTCATAGCGAGATTAATAAGTTGCGGCTATTTTTTGTCGGAAGTAATTTTTTTTATATATGATGTATTTTTTGCTTATTTGTGTATATTTCACAGTATGCAAGCATCTCAGATTCTCAGGATTGTTTTTTTCATATTCTTGATCCGAAGAAGTTCAAGTGTTCCTATGAATGAGAGTAAGAAGGAAGAGAAGTGAAAGATGTGAAAATGAAGTGAAAGAGAATGTGAGAACGAAGAAGCATGAAAAAGAGTAAGAAGGAAAAAAATGTGAAATATAATGTGACCTATTGTCAATATATTAGGATCTCAGAACGAAAGATCGAAGTATGCTTGGTTGCCTTGCATATGGGGGCATTTTAACATATAAATGGAGGGACTAAGCGTGTAACAAAAAAGTTTGTGGAGTATGACTTGAGTTAAGAAAATAAATTAAGGATCAAACACACAAACTACCACAAACTATATGGACCATTCATGTAATTTATTCTATTTATAATTATTCAACAGGTTCATTAGGATGTTTATTAAACATAAATAATCCATTCAACAAAAAATGGTTTAGAAGGTTAAACTAATCATTTTTGTCATACATCATATCTATTCAACAATCTTACCAACATTTGGAATCATTTTATACTATTTTGAATCATTCGTGCTTCTTAACTATTCCAACATTTTAACCGTTCAACGTTAGAATATTAGTCATTTTCCTTTGGATAGATGCCAAAACAATCATTAAAACCTTATCAAAAGAATCTTTTATGCCTAAGGAAATATTTTTAAAACAAAAAATAGCATGAGACTATCTCTGTAGGTTTTTTTTTCTTAATTGTAAACTAAACCATGTAGGGGAACATATAAAAATTTCAAATATAAAAAAAAAAGAAACATATTAAAAAGCAATAACACATTGGCATAAAAATTTGTATTTTTGTAAATAGAGTATGTATTTGAGGTATTATATTATTAAATTTATATTTTTGAGACAAAATTATAAATATTATTTGCGGATTCGGGCCTTTGACAGGAAGAGGATTACTATAATTTCATACATTGGGCTGCAATTTGGGGTCCACCTGCAGAATCGTGGCCCATTATATTTAAATTCTTAAATTTTTTTAGGTCATTTTGACACTCAACAATTTGCTCCGATTTTTCTTTGTCTCTCTGTCATCTATGTCATGGATGAGAACAAAACAATGTTGTAATTTACTTTTTATAGTGTTTTTATAATTCAAGTTCAAATTAATAGTAATATGTATGTTTTATGGCCGGAAATCGGAAAAATTGTAAATGATTATGAACGAAATCGCAGGCCATTTTGTAATGTACATTTTGTGCATAAAGACTTGTATAATCGCGGATGGCCATGCCATCTATGATTTTTTTTATAGTCATTACTCATTTACCATTTTTTTCGATTTTGTTTCATGTTTTTGTTGTTAAGGTGTATCCCTCGATTATCTTGTATTAATTTGTATGATATTTGGCTTGAATCCAAACACACAAGAATGCAATCGTAGTTTAGAGATAAAATCGCAGAAGAGACCATGGCATTTACAATTTCTTTCATCATTTTACATTTTTTAATAGTATTTAGTGGTTAATGTTTCGGTATGCAAACGAAAGACTAAATGTTAGTGTAACTATAAAAGCTTCTTGTCATAGACTAAGGGAAGTAGTTAGTCGGTTACAAGGTCCACGTTGTGATTTATTTGATGGGACTGCATTCGGACGCGAGTTAAAAGTACCAGTTATGGCGATCTGTTAATGTGTCATGGTTTGTTTCTTCACCGGTTACGTCCTACTGATGAAATGGACATTGAAGACAAATTATACTTCCAAATATCTCGATATGGGATTTCGTTTGGGCCGAAGAGTTTTATTTGATAATGGGTTATCGCTTTGGTCGATGCCCTCAAACAAAAAAAGAATTTGAATACTTTTACAAAAAAGGACAAGGACATTCGTCTTTTTGATCTTAGTTGTTCCCACAATGTATGGGCACCTCATTAATCATTAGAGATTTAGAGGAGTCCATAGAAAACAATCATTTTTTTAACTGTTTCGGACGAGAATGCCATCAAAGCTTGTTTGTTATACATTCTAACCCATGGATTTTTGGGAAAAGAACTAAAAGATAAAATAACAAAAGAATGGCTATGGGTGAGAGAACTAAAAGATAAAATAACAAAAGAATGGCTATGGAAAAGAACTAAAATATAAAATAACAAAAGAATGGATGTGGGTGAGAGAAAACTTGGATGAATGGAATATATATAACTGTATTTAATTAATTTATCAATTTATGTCAATAATTTAGTTATGTTATTTTATTTTTTAGGTTTGCATGGAGGACTTTTTTTTGTGGTGTCATAGTTATGGCGAAATGAAGAAAATCTTCACAAAAATCGATAATCAAAGAAAACACGTATAAGGTGTTGACGTTAAAGCGTCTGGATTTTCTCCATAGTTACAACCAACATACTAATAGTTTTTATGTTCCACATAGAGAATTGATGGTTGCACCACATTTTTATTTTCAATAACACTATAATATCGAGATACACTAAGAGTGATAAAATTACCTATCAGGTTGTTGCTCCTCTTTCCGGTGGATATGTTTGTGATAAGCCTGGACGTTTTGGCCAAGTCTATCAAAGACGGAAATAGATTACTTCAGGGCTAAGCAAAGTATTTTGGTATCTTTTAAATAAGGATTATTATCCAGTTGTTAGTTATTTGTTTAGACTATGATTCTTATTCCTATTTTAAATGATTTTGTTTAGGGTTGTTAGCAGGTCACTATAAAATATGGTGTACCATTGATTATATTTTTATGCAATTAATAAAATGGTCTTGGACTAATTGGAGACTACCTATTCTCGAACTCAGGAATATCGGTTCTAACCCTAGAACCTGATCTAATACCTATCATTTGGTATCAAAGCATTGATTCTCCGGGATGGGGTCGAAACTCAACAACACAGATCGGATTGGCAACCTGGAAGCAATAAACGGGAGGATGCAGAAGTAAACCGTGCTGAGAGTGATACATAGTTTCAATAGCTGATGAAAGCAATAAACGAACTAAAGGAAGGCTCAAGCAAAGGAGAGAAAAAGAAAGAAAAGGAACCGAAAATTGGGTTCGGATCATTCTTGGACGATGAAGACGGGGAGGAAGAATCGGTTGGTTCGCAAAAAGGGAACTCTGGAGGCAAAACCCGAGACCCATCACGTGACTGCCGCAAGATCAAGATGCCAATCTTTGAAGGGAATGATGCTCACGGCTGGATTTACCGATTGAACGGTACTTTGAAATCCACAACATTAGAGAAAAAGACCAACTCAAAGCAGCCTCAATCTGCATGGAAGGAGCAGCTTTATCATGGTATCGCTGGAACGAAGCCAGAACCCCGTGTCGGTCATGGGAGGGGTTCAAACGAAAGTTATTAGACCGTTTCCAAGAATGACGAGAGGGGAACATATACGATCAGTTCCTTAACATCCAACAGGAAGGAATAGTTCGAGATTATGTGAGTAAATTTGAAAGCTTGGCGGGTCAGCTCATTGATCTTCCAGAAAATATCTTGGAAAATACCTTCATTAAAGAGTTAAAGCCAGAACTACGATCAACAATACCTATCATGGAAATCGAAACTCTTGCCAAACCCATGAGGGTAGCCGCAAAGATAGATGAGAACAAAACCATAGGGACCACCAAAACCGGCAGCAACACTTTCACAGCTCGAAGCACGACCGGAGGGACGGCAAAGTCGAATTTTTTAACCACCGCGACTACATCAAGGAACAAGACTGACCAGAAACTCCACACCGGGAATACGGGTGGACAATTTAAACGGCTAACAGCAGCAAGATTGGCAGAAAAAACGAGCTAAGGGAATTTATTTTAGGTGCGATGGGAAGTTTGCACCCAGACATCGATGCCCTAGCAAAACGCTCCAAGTGCTAATCGTAGACAAGAACGCGAGTGATGAAGAATAAGAGACTTCAGACCATACTCATCTCGATATGGTGGAAGTATCTTTAAACTCAATTAGTGGGCTAACCCCGCCACATACAATGAAGATCAAAGGCAACTTTAGAGGAGCTAAGGTTGTGGTGTTAATTGGTTCTGGTGCAACACACAACTTTATTTCAACGCATGCGGTAGCTTAGCTGGGGTTGACGATATCTGTGACAACCGTCAATTTTTGGCCAAGTCAAAGTCAACAAGTCAAACCGGTCAACTCATCTAACCCTTGTATATTAGGGTTTCCATTATGTTTCTTATTGTACAACTCGCAATCTTAATACAAAGTATCACTTAGAGTTTTCACGTGTTCGGAAATTCTGAACCCTAATCAGGGCAAGAGACGAAACTACTCGATAAAACATTATTCCTTAACCCTCGGGGGCATATAACAATCATAACGAGACTTAACGAGATGAGCAAACCTTGCGTTACAAAGCCAAACACTCAAAAAGGCCACAAAAAAAGTCTCTCCCAATCTCTTTCACTCTATCTTTCTCTGTCTCAAATCTCTCCAAATCTCTCCAAGTATGTCAAATCTCTCCCAAATCTCTCCAAGCATTCCAAATCTCTCCAAGTTTGTGAAATCTCTCCAAGTATGACAAATCTCTCCCAAATCTCTCCAAGTATGACAAATCTCTCCCAAATCTCTCCAAGTATGACAAATCTCTCCCAAATCTCTCCAAGTATGTCAAATCTCTCCCAAATCTCTCTCAAAACCTCTTTTGATTTTTTTTGTAATCATTTGGGGCATCCCGACACTTGACTTGGTGAAAAACCATTCGAAACGGGATGATACCTTGAAAAATAGCCTATTATGGCTGAAGCCTCTCTATAGAGACCAAACCCTCCTTGAGCCGAAGCTCCACGGACCAAATCCGAAGGCCTCTTAAGGAACCGCAGCCATAGGACCGGAACGGCTGAGGACCGGAACTGCTGAGGACCGAGGTGGATGAAGACCGAAGCTTGAACCGAACCCGAAACTGGAGCACCGCATCTGACCTTCAACTGCGGTCCCTTCTGATGAGTCAGCCTGCGGTACCTGCTCGGACCGAAGTCCCTCCCCCTCGGTTCCAATACACCAACCAAACCATCCCTCCGGTTCTAAGGCTGCTAAGACCGGAACCTCGCCCCTGACTGCGGATTTTCCCATTTTCCACCCGGTTTTCGACCACGACTCCGTTTTAAGCCCGTTTTTAATTATTTTAACGAGGGATTTTCACCCAAACTTATATTTTGACATATAAGACCCCATACATTCATAAATTAAGCATATTTTTAGGGAAATCCTTATTTAAGAATAAAAATCTATTAAGTTAGATCTTGTGGTGGAGTGTTGACTTTGTCTTAGTGTATGACACAAGCAACCACCCTATGCCCACTCCATGACCAACCATTGTCCTTCCACCATACCTAGTCACTTCCATCGTCCTTCCCATCATTTTCTTCCAGCCATACACTTGAACAAAAGGTAGAATCATTATCTCTCCTCTCTCATTTCTCTCATTTCCACCAAAGAACAAACACCTTTCTCTCTCACTTCTCTCTCTCTCTCTCTCAAATTCGAGATTCAAGGGCTGATCATCAAGTTTTCTTTCACTTTTGGTAAGTGATATTATCCTCCTTATGATTATTTCACTTCCTTCTACCCAAATCATAGATTACTTACACAAATTCCATCACATTTGTGTTAGATCTTCGAACCTTCAAGGCATCTTCTAAGTGTTCTTAAGTTGAACACTTCCTTTTCTTCAACATCCATCCACTAAGAACACACAAGGTGAGTTCATACCCTTATCTTTTCATGTTTTTCTTAAGTTTAAGGGGGGGGAATACAAGTTAAAACACCAAGAACACAACTAAACTCATTTAACAGCTTTCATCAGAAAAGTTTAACTCCATTCACGGACTGTTTTGGTTAACTTAAACATTTTAGTTTTCAAAACTGTAAGGTGCAAATAGTTCAGGTTCATACCTTTAAAATGACTATTTGCACATCACCATACGATTTTTCTACGATTTATGGTGATTTTGATAAAACTGCCTACCATTTCAGAAACAAATTCGGATCAGTCTGTGAATATGAACATTTTAACACAAGTTAAAGACTTCTAAAAATCATAATAAAAATTATGAATAAACTATACACATTTTATGAACTCTCAGAATTTACGAATTTAGTTTTCAACTTCGTATGATTTTTCTATGATTTTTCTAAAACAATGTAGAAAAGTCAAAATCTAGATAACAGCTTATAACTTTCATCACACTTTGTAACTTGTTGAGAAAAGTGTTAATCTTTGAGGATTTCATACATGTGTTTCTTGTTGTGGTATAATTATATATATTAGAAAATACTCACTGAATTGTAAGAATACTCCACCATTACCAATATTACAAAACAAGGCATGATAAACATGGTTATATTTTTGCTATACATTCGACTTTCATAGAAAAGGGTTCTTATACACCACAAACAAACACGCTAAACTATAATTGGTATAGTTAGGTTGCATATACATTACAAACATTTTGATAAACTATAATAGGTATAGTTTATGTTTCATTTATATTTCAAACTCATTACAAAGGATTTACAAAAAGAGGTACAAGTACAAAGTACCGGGTTCACACAAATAGGAGTACAAATACAAAGTACCAGGTTCACACAAAAAGGGGTACAAATACAAAGTTTCAGGTTCACACAAAAGGGCTACAAGTACAAAGTACCGGATTCACACCAAAAAGGGGTACAAATACAAAGTACCGGATTTATACAAAAAGGGGTACAAATACAAAGTACCGGGTTCACACAAAAATGGTTTTTATGATATTAAAACTACATATCGTTAGAATTGTTAGTTTTCAGCTATAATTGTTGAGTGTACATGTTAGAGTTATATGAAATTGAATTGAAATCGACTTAGAATTGGTGGGCCCGCCTTATCTCCTGTTCCTTGTTTGGTTGTGGACCTAGGGCAGACCCATTATATTCAACGGTTTATTTGACTTAAATTTTATATGACTTATATACGCTGGGTGATTATAGAAGGAATCTATGGGTCTTTCTAGGATACATTATCGCATAACATAGAAGCATTCATTTCACACTTAATAAAGAAAATATTGGATTTTCTGGAAACATACTCTGTCGCTTTTACAAGGAAAACGGTTTCTTTCTCAAACAAAACTCTTATGAACTCACCAACTTAATTGTTGACACTTTTTCAAAACTACTTGTATTCTCAGGAAATCAGTGAAACAGGAAACCAACAGCATTTTGAGGATGGGACGATAAATCGTCAAACAGTTCATTTTGTCATCATAATGTAATTGATTTTGAAACATGTAAACTTATTCTATGATGTAACCTTTTCAATTATATTTATGATGGTTGTATTTACTTTGAGCACTATTATACTCGTTGTTGTGATACTTTACATGAAGTCCTCCACCCCCGGACGTTTCCGCCATCCTTGGTTTGGGGATGTGACAGATTGGTATCAGAGCATTGTTTATAGTGAACTAAGTATATCGAACCACATAAGATATACAAACTATAAATGCATTGGGACTAAGGTCTCTGATTTAACATTTTCAAAGACTATACTTTTAGAAATAAATAGTTTCTTGTTAAAAGCATACATGCATGCATACATACTAAGGTCAGCATCATCCTAGAACAAAACAAAAAGTGGTGATTGTTGAATGGCACAAGTAGGCTTGGGGATGTATAGTCAGGTCTGGGAATGACATAGCCTGTTCAACTATGTCTATCCCAGAAGTGATTAGCATATGCCCGGGAATGGTTGTGTTGTTGCAACAAGTCTAAAAACTTACTAACCCTATCTACAAACAAACATTGAAAAACATAAGTCAAACATTAAAATACTATAGGAGTATTTGGAGATACTATAATCAACTTATGTGAAAACTAAAGACCCCTATTGGTAGGTCTATAATGACTGAGTGCATACGCTAAGGTTATACATAATTAAAGATATTATAGACTCAAAATCTATGACTATTGCTCTACTTCCTGTTCCTTGTTTGGTTGTGGACTTAGAGTAGAGTCATTTATTCGAAGGTCTATTCTATCTCAGATTATGTATAACTGGTATGCACTATGTGATTATAGACGTGACTAATAAGGATCACCCCTATAAGTAATTATAGGATTAGACGTCTATTAATTATCTCTTCTACCCCTATTCTCGCACGAGCAACGTGATGGGTAAATCTTAACGCCCGTACAAAACCTACTTCTACCCACTACCATAACTCCGTCTCAGGGACGTTAGCAGAAACACCGAGAATAGTTCCGTAAAGTACGAAATTTATACGTGTGTATATAAATGGTAAGGGAATAACTAGAGAATATCAATAAAAATTGGCATTTCATTGGGAGTTTACCACATATCTCATAACCTGTTATTACAAACGATTTGCTTATGGTAACTCTAAGATTAATTAATGTATACCTCAAGGTTATGTGTAATTAAGAGACAATCGGCTTAGAAATGGTAAGTCCGCCTCATTTCCTGTTCCTTGTTTGGTTGTGGGCTTAGGGCAGAGTCATTAAGTTCAACGGCCTATTGGACCTTAATTACACACAACTGGTATACATTGGGTGATCTTAAGAGTGGATCGGGCATGGAACAAATCACAAGATTACATTCGAGTCACTTCTACTAAATTCATTCATATGGATTTTCGTTATAAATTGCATGCAAGATACTTTTAAGTCGAACATAATACAGAAGAAATTAGTTCAATAACATCCGACTTGTCACCGCTAGTGGAAACTTACCGTCTGTTCATATTTACAAACTTATGACAGAACTATGCCACCGAAGAAAAATTCCAGACCTCCAGGCAGCACAACAGCACCACCACCTCCGCCACCACCTCCACAGTTTGATCCCGCAATGTTCCAAGCTGCAGTAACAGCAGCCGTGGCAGCCGCAATGTCACAAATTGGTACAAATGGTATCAGTAGTGCTGGATTTGGAGCCACAAACTCTAACCATGGGGACAGTACAGGACGTACGAGGGAATGTTCGTACAAGGACTTTACTAGTGCCAAACCCGATTCTTTCAATGGAAGCGGGGGCGTCATCACATTGATGCAATGGTTCGAAAAGACCGAAACGGTCTTCGAAATTTGTGCATGCCCCGAAGCAAACAAGGTCAAATTTGCAACTTACACTTTCTCTGGCCGGGCCCTCACTTGGTGGAAAAGCCACGTTAAGTCACTAACGCTTGTAGTGGCTAACTCGTTAAGCTGGGGGGACTTAAAGACGATGATGCTGAAGGAATATTGCCCAAGAGGCGAAGTGTAAAAGCTAGAGCAAGAACTGTGGGATCTCAAAATGACAGGCTCTGACCTTGCGACTTATACCGCCCGATTTTGTGATCTAGCACTCCTTTGTCCCGCTATGGTCACCCCGGAAGGCAAAAAGTTGGAGCGATACCTCTGGGGATTGTCCCCCCAAATTCAAGATAGCGTGTTGGCCTCAAGACCAACTACCTTTGACAGTGCCAAGGAATTGGCACAACAACTCATCGACCATCGAGCCAGCCATGACACTGCGACAACCACCCCTGATCAAGTAAGAGGAGGAAACAACAAAAGGAAGTTCTGGGACAACAGGAAGGACCAACCAGCCCAGGACATCACTAAGAAGCAACAGATCGTTGTTGTTCATGCTGCCACAACCCTCGCCATGCCAGCACCCATAAAACAATACGCTGGAACCCTTCCAAAATGCAACGAGTGTAACTTCCATCACACTGGGGCTTGCCGCAAGATGCATTGCAAAAATTGCAACAGAGAGGGGCACACTGTCTGTTTCTGTAAGGCACCAGCAAAACCCATCAACCAGGTCCCTGGCACTGGAGTAAGCCCAGCCTGTTACAAGTGCGGCGAAACGGGACACTTTAAAAGGGACTGCCCAAGAGCAAGAAATGCCGGTGATGGTGGAAGGGTGCTTGCGATCACAGCAGGAGAGACCACCCCGGAACCGCCCGTAAATATCAGTACGTGTTTCTAACATCGACGTTTAAATTCTAAATTTCTTTTTATTACTAAAACTAGCATCAATTGAAGTATATCAACCATAAATCTCGAGAACACGTCAAAACCCGAATAAGTCTTATCATCTATATAAAAACACAGGGTTTTTACTGGTGAATCTATGATGGCTAGTGTAAACATTATAGTCGTATATCATTAAGATTCTATGGACTTAGAATATGTTATTCCGCCTCATTTCCTGTTCCTTGTTTGGTTGTGGGCTTAAGGCGGGGTCACTCATCCGAATGCCCTTGCAATTTTAATGATATACGACTAGTTTACACAAAGCGATTAAAAAAGATCTGGTAGGACTTATATTGTAAATTTCATCACAAATTGTTAAAGCATTCGTAATACCAGTACTCACTAACTACATTATGAAATATTCATAGTGGTAACAACAAGGATAAAACAAGGAGCATAAAGGCACACATTGAATACACTATCATTCCAAAACAATAACTCCTTTTAAATAAACTCAACTCAAGTTACAATAAGAAGTTCCAAGGTCGTCATTTAACATCAGGCGGGTTGGTCCCCACCATAATCAATTTCTCGTACTACGAAAAGTTTCCCCCATCTTTCCTCCAAATTCTTGAAGTCCCAGTCGAAACGCTAATTTCAGGACGAAATTCTTTCTAACGGGGGGATGATGTGACAACCGTCATTTTTTGGCCAAGTCAAAGTCAACTAAAGTCAACAAGTCAAACCGGTCAACTCATCTAACCCTTGTACATTAGGGTTTCCATTATATTTCTTATTGTACAACTCGCAATCTTAATACAAAGTATCACTTAGAGTTTTCACGTGTCCGGAAATTCTGAACCCTAATAAGGGCAAGAGACGAAACTACTCGATAAAACATTATTCCTTAACCCTCGGGGGCCTATAACAATCATAACGAGACTTAACGAGATGAGCAAACCTTGCGTTACAAAGCCAAACACTCAAAAAGGCCACAAAAGAAGTCTCTCCCAATCTATTTCACTCTATCTTTCTCTGTCTCAAATCTCTCCCAAATCTCTCCAAGTGTGTCAAATCTCTCCAAGCATGCCAAATCTCTCCAAGTATGTGAAATCTCTCCAAGTATGACAAATCTCTCCCAAATCTCTCCAAGTATGTCAAATCTCTCCCAAATCTCTCTCAAAAGCTCTTTTGATTTTTTTTTTTGTAATCATTTGGGGCATCTCGACACTTGACTTGGTGAAAAACCATTCGAAACGGGATGATACCTTGAAAAATAGCCTATTAGGGCCGAAGCCTCTCTATAGGGATCAAACCCTCCTTGAGCCGAAGCTCCAAGGACCAAATCCGAAGGCCTCTTAAGGAACCACAACCATAGGACCGGAACGGCTGAGGACCGGAACTGCTGAGGACCGAGGCGGATGAAGACCGAAGGTTGAACCGAACCCGAAACTGGAGCACCGCATCTGACCTTCAACTGCGGTCCCTTCTGATGAGTCCGCCTGCGGTACCTGCTCGGACCAAAGTCCCTCCCCCTCGGTTCCAATATACCAACCAAACCATCCTCTGGTTCTAAGGCTGCTAAGACCGGAACCTCGCCCCTGACTGCGGATTTTCCCATTTTCCACCCGGTTTTCGACCACGACTCCGTTTTAAGCCCGTTTTTAATTATTTTAACGAGGGATATTCACCCAAACTTATATTTTGACATATAAGACCCCATATATTCATAAATTAAGCATATTTTTAGGTAAATCCTTATTTAAGAATAAAAATCTATTAAGTTAGATCTTGTGGTGGAGTTTTGACTTTGTCTTAGTGTATGACACAAGCAACCACCCCATGCCCACTCCATGACCAACCATTGTCCTTCCACCATACCTAGTCACTTCCATCGTCCTTCCCATCATTTTCTTTCAGCCATACACTTGAACAAAAGGTAGAATCATTATCTCTCCTCTCTCATTTCTCTCATTTCTACCAAAGAACAAACACCTTTCTCTCTCACTTCTCTCTCTCTCTCTCTCAAATTCGAGATTCAAGGGCTGATCATCAAGTTTTCTTTCACTTTTGGTAAGTGATATTATCCTCCTTATGATTATTTCACTTCCTTCTACCCAAATCATAGATTACTTACACAAATTCCATCACATTTGTGTTAGATCTTCGAACCTTCAAGGCATCTTCTAAGTGTTCTTGAGTTGAACACTTCCTTTTCTTCAACATCCATCCACTAAGAACACACAAGGTGAGTTCATACCCCTATCTTTTCATGTTTTTCTTAAGTTTTAAGGGGGGAATACAAGTTAAAACACCAAGAACACAACTAAACTCATTTAACAACTTTCATCAGAAAAGTTTAACTCCATTCACGGACTGTTTTGGTCAACTTAAAAAATTTAGTTTTCAAAACTGTATTAGGTACAAATAGTTCAGGTTCATACCTTTAAAATGACTATTTGCACATCACGATACGATTTTTCTACGATTTATAGTGATTTTTACAAAACTGCCTACCATTTCAGAAACGAATTCAGATCAGTTTGTGAATATGAACATTTTAACATAAGTTAAAGACTTCTAAAAATCATAATAAAAATTATGAATAAACTATACACATTTTATGAACTCTCAGAATTTACGGATTTAGTTTTCAACTTTGTATGATTTTTCTATGATTGTTCTAAAATAGTGTAGAAAAGTTAAAATCTAGATAACAGCTTATAACTTTCGTCACACTTTATAACTTGTTGAGCAAAGTGTTATATATATTAGAAAATACTCACTGAATTGTAAGAATCCTCCACCATTACCAATATTACAAAACAAGGCATGATAAACATGGTTATATTTTTGCTATACATTCGACTTTCATAGAAAAGGGTTCTTATACACCACAAACAAACACGCTAAACTATAATAGGTATAGTTAGGTTGCATATACATTACAAACATTTTGATAAACTATAATAGGTATAGTTTATGTTTCATTTATATTTCAAACTCATTACAAAGGATTTACAAAAACGGGTACAAGTACAAAGTACCGGGTTCACACAAATAGGAGTACAAATACAAAGTACCAGGTTCACACAAAAAGGGGTACAAATACAAAGTATCAGGTTCACACAAAAGGGCTACAAGTACAAAGTACCGGATTCACACCAAAAAGGGGTACAAATACAAAGTACCGGATTTATACAAAAAAGGGTACAAATACAAAGTACCGGGTTCACACAAAAATGGTTTTTATGATATTAAAACTACATATCGTTAGAATTGTTAGTTTTCAGCTATAATTGCTGAGTGTACATGTTAGAGTTATATGAAATTAAATTGAAATCGACTTAGAATTGGTGGGCCCGCCTTATCTCCTGTTCCTTGTTTGGTTGTGGACCTAGGGAACCCATTATATTCAACGGTTTATTTGACTTAAATTTTATATGACTTATATACGCTGGGTGATTATAGAAGGAATCTATGGGTCTTTCTAGGATACATTATCGCATAACATAGAAGCATTCATTTCACACTTAATAAAGAAAATATTGGATTTTCTGGAAACATACTCTGTCGCTTTTACAAGGAAAACGGTTTCTTTCTCAAACAAAACTCTTATGAACTCACCAACTTAATTGTTGATACTTTTTCAAAACTACTTGTATTCTCAGGAAATCAGTGAAACAGGAAAACCAACAGCATTTTGAGGATGGGACGATAAATCGTCAAACAGTTCATTTTGTCATCATAATGTAATTGATTTTGAAACATGTAAACTTATTCTATGATGTAACCTTTTCAATTATATTTATGATGGTTGTATTTACTTTGAGCACTATTATACTCGTTGTTGTGATACTTTACATGAAGTCCTCCACCCCCGGACGTTTCCGCCATCCTTGGTTTGGGGGTGTGACAATATCTAACACAAGCATGGTGAGGGTGCGTTTAGGCAATATGATGACGGATAAGAGTTCGGGGACATGTAAGGGAGTTTTGCTCACTCTTCCCGAATACCAAGTAATGGACGAATTTTTTCCGCTACCATTGGGAGGCATCGACGTGATTCTCGGTATCAAATGGCTTCACACGTTAGGAGAGATGATTGTTAACTACGGGATCTTCGAATGAAATTTTGGGAATGAGATCGTCAAGTAACGCTTGTAGGTGATCCAAGCCTTTCTAAATCCTTAGTATCTTGTAAGTCGCTCGTTCGCATGTTAAAACACGAAAATAATAGTTTTTTATTACACTTGGATTCGACAGAAAAAGTATCAGGATCATCCACTCGGCTCTCGACAGAGTTCCAAACTGTTATCGACGAAAACCGAGAAGTTTTTGAGATGCCTCCCGGTCTTCCTCCATTCCGCAGCCACAAACATGCCATTCTGTTACACGAGGGTACGACCCCAATCAATGTTAGACCATATCGCTACCTTTTTGCGTAAAAGGATGAGATCGAGACGTTGGTATGGGAAATGCTACATGTTGGTGTCATTCAACCGAGTACTAGCCCTTTCTCCAGTACAGTGTTGTTGATCAAGAAAAAAGACAACAGTTGGCGTTTTTGTGTGGATTACTAGGCCTTAAACAAGGCAACAGTTTTAGACAAATTTCCAATTCCGGTAATAGACGAATTGCTAGATGAACTACATGGGGCCACTATATTTTCAAAAATCGATCATAAATCCGGCTACCACCAGATTCATATGAAATCATAAGACATTGTGTTGTACAACCTCCACTCAAATTCACGTACAAGAGAATGAAGAATCAAAAAAAAGATGACACGCGCAGGAGGGACCACTAACCTGCCAACAGACCTGCAGAGGTAGTGGGTTGGCAGGGGCATTTTGGGAAATTCTAGGACCAGTTATCATTCTAGTCTATTTGAAGGAAGAAGACATTCCAAAAACAGCCTTTCGATCCCATGAAGGTCATTACGAATTCAAGATAATGCCTTTTAGCCTTATTAAAGCGCCAACGACTTTCCAATCAGTGATAAACAAGGTATTCAAACCTTATCTACACAAGTTTGTATTGGTATTCTTTGACGACATCCTAGTGTACAGCCAAAATGAGAGTCAGCATCAGACACACATGGAATTGGTTTTGCAAACACTAAATCAACACCAATTTTTCGTAGACCCAAACAAATGTGAATTGGGTAAGCTGCAACTCGCTTATTTGGGGCACGTGATATCAGAACAAGGGGTTGTTGTTGACAATGAGAAGATCAAGGCGATCGAAGCTTGGCCAACTCCGACAACTTTGAAGGAGCTGAGGGGATTCACGGGCCTAGCTGGGTATTACAGGAAATTCATCAAAGGATACACAAGTATTGCCTCTCCATTGACAGGTCAGCTCAAGAAGGAAAATTTTGGGTGGAACGCAGCTGCAAAAGATGCCTTTCAGGCCTTAAAATCAGCCTTGGTGCATACTCCTATACTTGCCACGCCAAACTTCAACAAGCTTTTAATTGTGGAAACTGATGCTTCTGGCACCTGGTTGAGGGCCGTGTTGATTCAAGAAGGGCATCCCATAGCTTATTACAACTAGGTGTTGGGAGTAAGAAATAGATTCAAATCAATCTATGAAAAAGAATTAATGGCCATAGTATTGGTTCTAAGAAGGTGGATGCACTACTTACTTGGCAGACACTTCATCATTAGAACCGATCAAAGGAGCTTAAGGTTTCTGATGGAACAAAGAGAGGTGGGACCAAAATACCAAAAATAGATGTACAAGATTATGGGGTTTGATTTCAAAATCCAATACAAACCCGAATCCACGAACAACGTCGTCGATGCTCTGTCACGTGCAACCCCAGCAGAGGCAGAATTACAATTGTTACAACCCTTGTGGTCGGTGCCAATGAATGAACTAGAGGCGGAAGTGGCTAATGACCCCTTCATTTAACAAATCATAACTGACATTACAGAAGGAGAGAGAACTCATGCAGGATACAACTGGGAGAATGGGAAGTTGTTGTATAAGGGTAGAATGGTCATACCCCAAAAATCAAGATTTTTCCAGGTTTTACTCAAGGAGTTTCACGACTCCATATTAGGAGGGCATGAAGGCGAATTCAGAACCTATTAAAGGCTGGCAGCTGAGTGGTTTTGGGTCGGCATGAGAAAGGCAGTTCAAAAGTATGTACAAGGCTGTATCACGTGTCAGACACAAAAATCCTCGAATACCCACCCGAATGGATTACTCCAGCCTTTTCCCATTCCTGATCAAATATGGGATGAAGTTTCAATGGATTTCATTGATGGTTTGCCAAAATCAGAAGGGTACAACTCAATTTTGGTGGTGGTAGATCGACTCACTAAATACTCCCATTTCATCGTGATGAAACACCCGTTTACAGCGACAACCATAGTTGCCACCTTCATCAAAGAAATTGTGAGATTGCACGGGTTTCCAACCTCCATTGTGTCGGATAGGGACAAGATCTTCATGATCTTGTTCTGGAAGGATCTCTTCAAACTGCAAGGCACTTAGATGCTCAGGAGCACCGCCTACCATTCGCAAACGGATGGTCAAACAGAAATTGTTAACAAATCGGCGGAACTCTACCTTCGTTGTTTCATCCAAGGAAAACCAAAAACATGGATCAAATGGTTGTCATGGGCTGAATTCTGCCACAACACCGCTTATCACGTGGCTGGAAAAACCACCCCATTCAAGGCCTTGTATGGACGTGATCCTCCCCGAGTCACAAAGGTTCAAAAAGGAGATACATCCGTTTCTACTCTAGAGGACCAACTCATAGAGCGTGATGCGATCTTGGAAGATCTTAAGGGACACTTACGTCAAGCCCAACAGAATGAAGGCTATGGCGGACAATGAACAGAAAAAAAAATGTTGATTTTAAAGAAGGAGAATGGGTGTTCCTCAAGCTGCAGCCGTATAGACAGCAATCCCTAGCCAACAGACCTTTCCAGAAGCTAGCATCTAGGTTCTATGGACCTTTCCAGATCACACAAAAGGTGGGGAAGGTGGCCTACAAAATCCAATTGCCGGACACAGCAAAAATTCACCCTGTATTTCACGTGTCTCAGCTCAAAAAGGCAATAGGAAATCAGATTGCAGATCCCACTCTTCCAGCTCAGATGACAGAGGACTTAAGACTAGATTAGAATCCGGAATCAGTGTTGGGCGTACGTGTCCAGGGGAGCATGGTCAGAAAACTGAAGTACTGATTAAGTGGAAGGAAGTTCCAGAGTTTGTATCCACTTGGGAAGACTTTGTTACTATTTTAGAATCCTTTCCGAAATTCAACCTTGAGGACAAGGTTGAACTTTGGGGGAGGGGTAATGTTGTGCAACCTCCACTCAAATTCATGTACAAGAGAACGAAGAATAAAAAAAAGATCACACACGAAGGAGGCACCACTAACCTGCCAACAGACCTGCAGAAGTAGTGGGTTGGCAGGGGTATTTTGGGAAATTCTAGGACCAGCTGTCATTCTAGTCTATTTGAAGGAAGGGACACCTTTAGCTGAGTCATCTGATTATTCTTCATAGAAGTTTCTATTCCTAGGAGATTTGTATCATCTCAAACAGCTACTACTTTCTATCATTTTCATTTCCTTAATTGTATTGCAAGTTTCCTAAAGAGTAATACAATTTGCTGTTGATTCTTGGATCTTTCTCTGTTATTTATTTGGTTCCACAACACATTGCTAAAACCGCTTTCCGAACGCATGAAGGACACTACGAATTTTTGGTTATGCCGTTTGGGCTTACTAACACCCCGACTACGTTTCAATCGCTAATGAACAAAGTTTTTCATCCACTGTTACGACGTTTTGTGCTAGTGTTTTTTGACGACATACTTGTTTATAGTAAATAGGCGGCGGAACACGTGGCTCATTTGACGACAGTTTTCAAGGTATTACGCGAAAACCAACTTTATGCTAACAAGAAAAAAATGTTTTTCGCTCAATCGCAGGTAGAGTATTTAGGACACATTATTTCCAAGAAAGGTGTGTTAGCAGACCCGACTAAAATTAACACGATGTTGGAATGGCCAATCCCAAAAACATTAGGAAAATTACGGGGATTTTAGGGTTAACGAGATATTATTGCAAGTTTGTGAAAGGGTATGGGCAAATTGCCTTACCTCTAATAGAACATTTTAAGACATATGGGTTTAAGTGGTCCAGGAAGGTGACGATAGCATTTCGGAAATTACAACAAATGATGACACAAGCACCAGTTTTGGCTCTACCATACTTTACTGAGGATTTTGTTGTTGAGACGGATGCGTCTGGGTTTGGAGTGGGCGCGGTATTGATGCAACAAAGCAAGCCTATTTCATTTTATAGTCACATGTTGGGGACCCGAGCTAGTTTAAAGTCGGTGTATGAACGAGAGCTCATGGCAATAGTATTTGCAGTTCAAAGGTGGCGGTACTATCTTTTAGGGAGAAAATTTACAATTCGTACCGACCAAAGAAGCTTAAAATATTTGTTGGAACAACGCAAGGTGACTAAGGATCATTAGAAGTGGTTATCCAAATTGTTGGGTTACACGTTTGAAATTGTCTACCGACCGAAAAAAAATAAGGCGGCGGATGCGCTTTCACGACAGGTGGCTGAAAACCAATTTCAAACTATTACCACGACATGTAAATTCAATTGGGAGCGGTCATGGAAGGAATTGGAAGAAACAGACAAGATTCTTACCCTTAGACAAAAATTGATTAATGGTGAGTCGGGTATTCCTTGGAATTGGGAAAAATGTTGTATAACGGGCAGTTAGTATTGAATCGGGAATCTTTTTGGATTCCAGAATTATTCAAGGAATTTCATGATGGGGTAGTTGGTGGTCATTCGGGGGTTCAGAAGACATATCAACATATGGCTCGAGAAGTCTTTTGGTACATGATGAAGGGAGATATCGCAAGGATGGTTGCAGAATGAGATATTTGTCAGCTCCAAAAATACTCAACTCTCGCATCGAGTGGATTGCTACAGCTATTAGAACTACCATCGAACGTATGGTCCGAAATAACCATGGACTTTATCGATGGTTTGCCTAGTTCCGAAGGATACACTGTCATTTTTGTAGTTGTTGATCGATTAAGTAAGTATGCTTATTTTATACCCTAAAAACCTCCGTATACCGCCTTGTCGGTCACAATAGATTTTATTAAAGAAGTGGTACGTCTACATGGGATACTGAAATCAATAGTATCAGATCTGGATAAAGTGTTCTTGAGTCAGTTTTGGCGAAAATTGTTCGGGTTACAGGGAACGACCCTCTAGCACAACACTGCCTATCATCCTCAAACGAATGGTCAAACTGAAGTCGTTAATCGTTGTGTAGAGACATATTTGCGAGGTTTTGTTAAAGATGCTCCCAAAAGTTGGAATAATTGGTTGGCTTGGGCCGAGTACTGGTATAACACGTCTTTTCATACTTCGACTAAAACAACACCATTTAAAGTATTGTATGTACGAGATCCACCACATTTATTATATTATGGCCATTCCAAATCGGTGGTCAGCTCCGTGGATTAGTATTTGGCGAAACGAGACCGTTTGCTGCAAGAATTGAAGGGTTATTTGCTTCGTGCGCAACAGATGATGAAAGATCAGGCAAACTTGCATCGTCGGGAGGTACATTTTGATGTGGGTGATTGGGTTTGTTTAAAACTTAAACCTTATTGCCAACGTTCGGTTTCTAGACGTCGTAATTAGAAACTTGCCCCATGATATTTTGGGCCGTTCGAAGTACTGGAAAAGATTGGCAAAGTAGCTTATCGATTGTGTTTACCTTCATCTTCTCGCATACATAACGTGTTTCACGTCCCATAACTATGCAAAGCTACTTGCAATCAAGTGGCAGCCTCTCAGTTACCATCAACTTTAACTGAGGATATGGAAGTACTGTTGCAACCGGATCGGATTGAAGGAGTGCGTGATGGGGTTGGGGGAAAGGAGGTATTGATTCATTGATTGGATCTTCCTGAGTATGAGGCTGTGTGGGAATTGTTCGAGATGTTTTGGCTCGATCTATCAAAGACGGAATAGATTACTTCAGGGCTAAGCAACAAATTTGGGAAAGTATTTTGGTATCTTTTAAATAAGGATTATTATCCAGCTGTTAGTTATTTGTTTAGACTAGGATTCTTATTCCTATTTTAAAGGATTTTGTTTAGGGTTGTTAGCATGTCACTATAAAATATGGTGCACCATTGATTATATTTTTATGCAATTAATAAATTGGTCTTGGACTATTTGGAGACTAACTGTTCTCGAACTCAGGAATATCGGTTCTAACCCTAGAAATTGATCTAATATATATCCTTTTCCTGTATGGTCGCCTTTATTAGTAGTATCACCTTCATCAACCACCATACAGACATTCACATGTTTTCTAAAATTACACTCATCGAGTGTATAATATCATCATAATCAACTATGACTCAATAATGTCACAATTCAGGATGTTAGAAAACAAGACTAATATTAGGAGTCTCACTTTTCGCTATATCTAAAAATTCACTAAAATTAATATTCTTCGAAAATGGCACAACAAAATTGAACATTAGGAGTCCCTTCCGGTGGCCAAACATATGATAGTTGATTATGATAATCAACTGACACCCACCTCCCATATGTTACTATCGAAACAAAATATTTGGTAGAGCTCATACTATTCAAAATACATGAGATAAAAAATTACAATTATAATATTGAAAATGTACTAGAGAAAAAAAAACACTTTCATTTTAGATATGTACTAATAAAAATATATGAAGTGGTAGTCAAAGATGTCAGAAATCGTAGTAAAAATATACAAAATCATAGTCAAACTTATATTGATAAAAAAGAGCTATGTCGAAACCGCATATGAGTGAGAGGAAACCTCAGATGGCCATATGTAATTTCTTCATCTAAAAAGGGTGATGAAACTAGAAATCATTGTCAAAATGTACAGATCCGTAGTCAAACTTAGATTGGGATGATAAAAAAAATCAGGCCGAAACTGCAGACGAGTAAGAGGAAACTGCATACGACCATATGCCATCCGTGATTTCGTTATCTACAAAAAAGGTGACGAAACCACAGACGGTATGATAGGAAATTGCTGATGACAATATGCCATATGCGATTTCATCATATAAGAAATGAAAAAAAAAATATAGACAAAGGCAAAATCATAGATGAGAGCTGAAATCATAGACGAGTTAGCCTCATCTGCAGTTTCTATTGTTATTTTGTGAAATATGTTAATTTTTTGCTATTTAATAAAAAAAACATTAGAAGATTAGCATATATTTGTAATTTTTTTTAGTAAATAACATTAGTAATTGAAATCGTAAAAACTATTCACGAGGTTAACTTATGTAGAAGGTTAAAAAATAATGGAATGACAAATTTGAACAAATCTTGCAAAATATTAGAAATTACAACAATTAAATTCGTCACATGAATAAAACGGTAAAAAAAATTGAAAATTTTCAAAGACCTTTATATCAATAACCAAATATTAACTATTAACTTACTTTTAATAAAAAATTGAATATCTCCAAATGGGTTTGATGCAAAAAAGTCTCATTATTTTGAAAAAGTTTTTGATAAAGTATTAAATAACTTTTTTTAACATAAAAATCTCATTATTTTGAGAAAATCATATAATCTATCGTTTCCTATTAAAATTAAACAAAAAACAGATTTTCTTTTTCACTAATTTAATCAAAATGTTAAATAATCAAGATTTTTCTATTAAAAATTTTTTATGACTTTCTTAAATTTTTTTTCCAAAATGATCATTTTCTACATAAAACCTATCCCCAAATTTAAATAAAAAAATAAAAAATAAAAAACCCAAATAAAGAAAAAGTCATACGGTATCTCACTGCTCACCGGCCACTGCTCTCCGCCACCGGTCTAACCCTCTCGCTTTGACGCTGTCACACTTGCAGTCACCATCTCTCGGTCACGGCTCATGCTTTCTCTGTCGCCAACGGCCTCTGGCTGTATGTAGTGAAACTATGTGTTGATTTAGTTAATTTATCTAGGGTTAATTTTTCCAGTAAGGACCTTTTTCATTCTCTTAAATATAGGACATATTTGATCATGCTCAACACTACTAGTTTCCAATATAAGGATTATTCTTGTTGTTCATTTCAATGTTAGTGATTTGACTTTTATTGTCCAGTTTCTTAGTAATTATCTTTTACAACACCTGATGACAATAGGTTTGCCTTATGTCTTTCTCGTTAAGAATAGTTACATATATATATTGGTAAAAGGGAGCATATTCCACAATTTCAAGGATGTACTAGAGGGAGAGTAAGTTTTCAGCAACTAGCTCATAGGCTTATAGCTTGACTCTTTGGCTTATTCTCTTTGTTCTTAGACCTAAGTAAAGGCTTCCAATTCTTTGTGAAACATTTTGTTTAGGATTTACTACAATAAACACATGAAAATAGTAATTAAAATAACTGGAGGATTAGCATGACTTGACTCACCACCGGTTTAGGGTATCAAATGACAAAATAAGGGCCTTGTTTATGTATTTTTGTCATAGAAAAAGAAGTAGCCAAGGTTAAGACTGAAGATGTAGTTTGTGCCATAGAAAAACAGAAAACCTAAGCTATGGGAAAACTCTAGTAACATTGCTTAACTATAATTATTGCTAATAGTATCCCACTGGCATTTGTTTCTATGAAATGAATATTTTCGTTGATGCTAAAGAAAAAAAAGATGCAACAATTTCTTGTTGGTTAATGATTCTCCTGTTAGAAACTCACAAGAAGCTTTCATGATGGAGGTGCGCGCATCAAGAATGGTAAGAAGAATTAATACCATCATCACATTTTCTTACTAATTATCTATTTTTTATTTTAATTAATTAAAGCATGGAAACAGATGTACAACTTGTTAACCAACATGTACAAGCAGTCGATTCTTTGTTGAAATTGGTATCAGAGTTGAAGCAAAAAAGTTATATTTTTAGGATTTGTATCATTGAATGACCAACAAAGAATCGAGGAACTAAACCATCAAGCTGAAAAAGCTATATTTTTAGGATTTGTATCATTGAATGACCACGTGGAAGAGAATAGAGGAGCTAAAGCATCAAGATGAAAAGACTGATAAAATATTAGCTAGAATTAGTGAAGATGCTCCTGCTAACCTAAGGAAATGGAATCACATTACTATTCATCTTTTCTTAGGTCAAACCAACACTAGCATAAAAGAATAATCACTAGATTTCTTTCTCTTATTTAGGCTTCTACTTTAGGTAGAAGAAGTGGTGTCACGCTTGCCATAGTATAGAGACATCATATATGATTTGTCACACTGTTTCAAAGGTTTGCCATTTAGAGGGCATGTATTGCCATGCTTGCCTTTCTATTTTTTTTTCTAAAATTAATTTATATAAAATTTAATCAGTTTGAACAAATTATCTTTATAAAAACTTAAATTTCATTAACTTGAAAGGAAATTACAACACGCTTTAAATAACAACACACTTGATGAGATTAAAACTCTTTAAGATCGATGAGATTCTTAACAAACAACACAATAACACAAAGTAAATAAGAACAGAAGATGAATCAAACTGATGTCGAATGATTAATAAGCCACAACCTCAGAAGAACTCTATTAAGAATTGCTACTGTAGAGGTGTGGTAGGGTTACAATAATGATATGAACGACAACCTTAATTACGGTGCATGCATGCACACTATTTATACTAAACCCTAATAAGAGACGGCTGGACAGGCCCAAACCGTATACAAAAAGGACTAAGATAAAAAGCCCAATGACGCAATCTTCTGTACCTAACAATCTCCCCCTTTGCGTCAATTGAGGCGAGAGAAATCTACTGTTGTGCTTGTTTTGTCTTCTTCACTGTCTTGAACAGCTTCGGTATGATAGCCAGTAGAGTATGACGAAAAAGAATATACCAGCGAAGCATGTCATTAAAATTCTTTTTAACAGCATCGTCATTTTGTTTGCGCATGTTTATAATACTCAAGATATGCTCCAAACAAGTAGTGGAGAACAGGTGTTTGTCGGGTAAGGCGAACATGCATATTTGGTTTTCTCCACGAGTGAACATCACCGTGAGATATTTCGTGTCTATTCTGCCCATTTGCATCTTGTTCACGTCGCTTGCTTTACGAATAGGTTTGACAGTTGGCTTCTTCCTCAAAGCAGAGGCGATCTCCTGATCCAACTTCTCGACTTCATGTATGTATGAGACCAGCATTCACTTTATGTGAGCAAGAATGGGATCATACTTCTCTTCTTCGGTTAGCAGGAAGTTTGTGAGCAGGATCCAATCGTGGGGGTTAAGGTTCGGAAGATCAGCAAGAGAGATCTCATGAACCGAGTTTTCAGAACCTCGAGTCACCCCAAACTTCACATTGCTAAAGCTTCCTGCAACGATTGGCTTTAGAACCTCGACCGATGTAATCTTCTGTGCACTCCAGGTCAAGTACTGAGGTTGAGAAAAAGCAAGACAGTAATCAATTAAAGAACGATCAGTTTTCACGTCAGGAGAGGGAATTGATGCTGTCGGCTCAAAGCAATGAAAAACAAATGCCCTTCGGGTGATCGGCATATCGAATTGTGAGTCTTTGGTATTTTCCAAGTCAAAAGAATTTTCTGGCTCAAGCCAATGAGTGCTTGGAGACTCAATTGCTTCTTTCAGCAACTTTTCCAATGTCCATAATGGAAAGAGAGATTTTCTCCTTTCCAAAATGTCATGGGCTTCTTTTTCTTTTCTTTCCCTCTATTCGGCTTCACGTGCAACTTTGATATTTTCATCAAGAGTTCAGTCACAGTGCTTTCGCTTTAACAATTCTTCTTCAGTTTCTTCTTCTTCTTCACTTTCGCCGATAATTTTCTTTCCATTGGAACTCGAAGCTACATTATCCTTCGGTTCATTGGCGACTTTCGGTTTTGGAGAAATCTGAGTAGGAGGAGTTTGAGTAGGAGGATATTGAGTAACTTCTCCCCCTTGTTTCGGAAGAGCCCCCGCCTCGGAAACACCCTCAAGACGATGCAATATCTCAAGCGCTGGACGGAGTTTCTCTGCTATGTGTCGACGGACACTGATTCTAAGAACTGAGTTATGAGCATCAAGCAGATTGGTGAGAATGACAGTGACATCACCCACACACGTCTTCATGACTGTCTTTTCAGACTGGAGCTCATCAATAATCTTGTGCGCTTGGGTGAGCTTTAGAGTCTTAGTTTTAAGCTGAGTAGTCCGAAGGGCCAGTTCGTCTATGACTTTGCTTTCCATAGCTAAATCAGCATGGAGTTTGTCAAGACGAGAATTGATTGAAGCTTGGAGCTCTGTATTATCAGCTTGAATCCCTGTACGAATTTGCTCAAAATTTTCCTTCTCAGCCTAGAGCGAAGGGGTGAGTTTCTCAATAGTAACGTTCACCATTTTAGCATTCTTTTCAGCAGCCGCCTGGAGAGAATCCAAAAATAAACGAGCATCTGAGATTAGTTTTTTGACATTTTCGGTCGCCTGCTTACATGAAGTGGTAGAGGCTTCCACATCTTTGGTGGCTTTATCAATGGATTCCTGATGCTCTTTAACCAGTGTAGAGAACAGGGCCTTGACCGCTGCTTCAGAGTATTCAGTGGTAGAAGAGGTAGAGGTAGAGGCAAGCAAGGAATCGAGCTTCTCATTCATATCTTTAAGATGCCTTTTCGTGACTGGGGCATCATCATCACTGTCGCTTTAAACGGTAAAGGGGCTATAATGGAATGTGTCAAACTCCACATCATTGCCACCAAGAATGGTGTCAGACTCGTCGGAGTGAACTGGGGAAAGGGGTTTAGAAGTAACAGGGATGTCAAAACCAGAAGTCTTTGCCCCCGCATCAGATGCGTTGACATTAACAGGTGGTTCGGTTGTAGTGGTAGTTGTGGTGGTGGTTGTTTCGGTGAATAGTGGTGGTGGTAATGGTGTAGAAGTGGGTGGTTGAGATGACACTGGAGGAGGGCAAGGAGCTATCGAAATAGGAACATAAGAACGAGGTGGAGATGGAATGGTTTCAGTAACATGTACCTCATGATCTGGTGAAGGTGGAGGCGAATCACCTCGAGGCGAGCCTTTTGACAGACATTCTTCGCTTTCGCTTGACTCTATGATTGGTTGATCCGAAGGCACATAATCCGAATCGCTTGATGAGGATACTTTCGGCTTGAGAGTCGTCTTCCGCAACTTTCGCTTCTTACGAGCCGAAGGTTCAGCAGTTTGACCCTTTCGCTTCTTGGGTGTGATAAGTTTAGAGGAGGGTCCCTCTTGAACTTCCTTCATTTTGTCCCCTTTCTTACCTCCTTTCTTTGACTTGTTAGCCTCATCGAGGTAACATTGCATCTCGGGAGTGAGTGCCCTTAGACCCGAAAAAGATAATTTATTGTATTCCGTAATGATGATACTATCCCCGGAAACACACCTGTACATCGTCTCAAGGATGGAACCGATGAATGGAAACTTAGAAGAGTCAACCATGATGATCTTAGTGGTATGGAAAGTAGCAATTACAGACATTAAAGAATCTGCCATGAATGGGACTTGAAATTTCTCCACAGCCTTTTGGGTAACGATGGTCCAGAATCTCCCACATGAAATCTCAGTGTGACGAGAGGATGAATTCAAAGTTTGAACTAATTGAGTCCAGAGAATAGACCCACAATCGAGATGGATGCCATGGTATAGACCATAGATAATGGTCATAAAAGCTTTGCTTGCACCATCAGATCCAACCACTCGTTCAGAAAAACCCTTAAAGAGAAGGGTAAATAACCCATTCCATTGAGGAGGCAGGCAAGGTTTCTTGACCTTTGTAATGGTGGAGAGAAGATCAGTATACCCCATGTTGTAGAACATCTCGAAGATCTGTGCAGTCGTAATCGAGTCAGGATTCACCATTGAGTCCACATAAGTTAACCTTAAAGAGAGCAAAACCTAATTTTAGAGACATAAGTTTTCTTATCGAAAATCTCGAACATAATACGCTCCTCAGCCTTGACGTACTTCGCTGAAGAGTAAACTTGAGATAGAAGAGACATTGGCACACATTCAACTTTGGAAAGAGCATGTACCAGTGGAGAATACTTAAGGCATTCGAAGATCTGCAGCATAAAAGCATCATACTCGAATGGAGTCAAGTCGATGATCAGGTTCTGGTTAGGCTTGATCGTGAGTAGAGTAGATTGAGCGGTGTGTTCTTTAACTGAAGATGATTATGCCATTGTTGAAGCTTGGTGAGGAAGATGAACAGTAGAGAGAGTATTTGCCTTTAGAATGCTTGAGAGATTTTTGTGAGTGGTAAAGAAGAAAAAGAATGATGAGAAATCCTTTTATACGATTACCATGAGAGAGAAAATCGTTAAGGATCACGTAGGCGAGATTTTCGGAAACGACACCTGATTAGATGTGATTTGACAACTGTTGCCCCTGAAAAAGCGTGTCAGTCGGCGTGAAGATAGGTGACGTTTCATATTTCACGCGCCTTTAGTTGAAACTTATCCATTCACCTTCTCTTCATATTATTTAAATGTTTCAACTTCCTTTCAAAGAAACGAATCCTTCTCTGACTTCATAGTCCAAATAAATAGACCGAGCTCTTTTCGCTTTATAACATATAAGACCACCAGTGAATTAGAAGCGAAACTGCAAAACTAAAAATTACCATTAGTGCCACGAACAAGACTTTTGGAAAATCATAAAGATCTTCGTGCAAGAGTGTGCCAATGAAAAAGAAATAAAGCAAATTATTTATTTGGGATATTAGTGATGTCATTAGAGACATAAAACAGATGATCCCGGTCACGAATCTCTTCTTTCAAAGTCAAGAGAGACTTAGAAGTGTCTGTGTGGTTTCCCGTAGAAGTATGATCAAATGCTTATTAAGAAGCATTGAAAGGTATCTTTTCAAAATTAGGCTATAAGGGTGGCTTTTAGCTTCAACCGAACGTCGTATCTTGATATAAGACCAAAAGTTAGGTGAAGTACTTGTGTGGCTGGTGTAGCCTATAACATCAAGTAGGTTGGGATCTTTTTCAATGACTTGGTGAAATAGCAGAAATCTCAAAAATAAAATGAAACTGGATCTTTTGGGAAGAATTTCCTTAGTTTTAGACAATTTCATAAAGATCTTAATAAATAAAAGAGATTTCTTGGTGCATACCACATGAGTGGTTTCGTTAATACATGGGTGAAAACTAGAACATTCAATTGTTCACCGTCAATTCATGTAAGGTGTTGAATTGTGAGTTTCACTTAGATCATGGTGAAATGAAACTAAGATCATTAACACAGATGTTGTGTAACCGTAAACCTCAGTGGTACATTCTGAGAGTCTTAAGGGTTACTTTCATTGAAGCGAAAATAATGGAGAAAAATAGTGAGATGGTTAAAGAACCGAAAGTACCTTTGCTATACAAAAGTGACCAAGCAGATAACTCTTAACTCAATGTGAGAAGAGTAAGGTAGCTTATAACTTAAGTGAATTTAGCAGCCTGGTTGGGAAGAAACGATATGTATATATCGAATCAGTAAGGCTTCACTATATAGTCGTTGAGGCTTTGGACAACATGCAGCAGCATGCTTTTCGGGACACTTAGCTAGTATACAGAGTAAGAGTATATACCTTCCCATGATTCTTTGTTGAGACAAGCATCAAATGTGTTAGAATCTAGTGTAAACAAATAAAAGAAAATATTTTTGCATTTTTGATATTTTTGAAAAAATAAATAAAAACAGAAAGGAAAAATATTTTTGTATTTTTAAAATTTCTGAAAAAGAAATAAAAACAGAAAGGAAAAATATTTTTGTATTTTTAAAATTTCTAAAAAAGAAATAAAAACAGAAAGGAAAAATGTACAAAAAGTATACATGAAGTTTCAACCGAACGTTCGCCTTTTGATGGATGAAGCGAAATATACCGAGCCTTCGGTACAATTCGGTGCCCAAAAAATTCGGAACCGAAATAGACCGAGCGTTCGCTCTATTTCGCTTGTTAAAATTTTAAAGAGGCAAAAGCGAAAGATATACTTATGGAGGCGAAGGTGGTTTCGGTACAGATTCGACTTCCATCATTCCCAAGCCTTGGAGTATTCTGTTGAAGGATGCATCAGGCAAGGCTTTCGTGAATATGTCAGCCAATTGATCTGTGGAACGTACGAAATGAATTTCAACATTACCATCTTCCACGTGATCCTTGATAAAGTGATACCTCAGTGCTATGTGTTTCGTCTTTGAGTGAAGCACTGGGTTGTGACATATTCAGATTGCGCTTTCAGAGTCACGATAGAGTGGGATTCGCTTCATGTTTAGGCCATAGTCTCTTAACTGACTTTGAATCCAAATGACCTGTGAAGCACAACATGCAGCGGCAATATATCCAGCTTCAGCTGTGGACAAGGATACACACGTTTGTTTCTTGGATTGCCAGCTGGCGAGTTTGCCATCCAAAAATTGACAACCGCCTGTGGTGCTTTTCCTATCTTGACCACATCCTCCTAGATCGGAATCAGAGAATGCTTGAACGAAGTATCCTGATTTCGCAGGATACCATATGCCGAGAGACGAGGTTCGCTTCAGGTATCGGAAGATGTTCTTGACTGCCACCATGTGAGGTTCACGTGGATTAGCTTGAAACCTGCCATAGTAACAAACAGAAAACATAATATCTGGTTTACTAGCTGTAAGATACATTAAAGACCCTATCATTTGGCGATAGAGCGTCATATCAGCAGCTGGTTTTTCCAGTGATGGCGTTAGCTTCGTCCCGAAAGCCATTGGAACCTTCACTCTTGAGTCTCCCATCATGCCGAACATTGCCAATAAAGTCTTTGTGTAAGCCTCCTGATTGATAAAAATTTCTTCTGGTCCCTGTCTTATGTTCAATCCAAGGAAAAAGTTAATTGGACCCATTGAACTCATCTCAAATTTAGTCTCCATCAACTTCCGGAATTCAGCTCTTAGGCTAGAATTTGTGGAACCAAAGATGATGTCATCGACATAAATTTGGACAATCATTAAATGGTCACCCTCTTTCTTGCGAAAGAAGGTTGGGTCAACCGAACCTTGTTTAAACTTGGACATTTTAAGAAAACGAGTTAAAGTTTCATACCAGGCTCTAGGAGCTTGCTTCAGACCATATACGACTTTGTCCAAAATATAGCAATGGTTGGGATACTTTTCATTCACGAAACCCGGTGGTTGCTCAACGTATACAGTTTCTTCTAGTTCTCCGTTCAGGAAAGCACACTTGACGTCTATCTAAAATACTTAGAAGTTTTTGTGTGCTGCGTATGCCAAGAAGATTCGAACTGATTCTAACCTTGCTACTGGAGCGAAAGTCTCTTCATAGTTGATCCCTTCTTCTTGACAATATCCTTTCACCACAAGTCTCTTTTTGTTCCTTATGACGTTGCCTTCTTTATCCATCTTGTTGCGAAACACCCATTTTAGACCTACCACAGATGCATCAGGTGGTGTGGGAATCAATCTCCAAACCTTGATTCTTTCGAACTCATTGAGTTCGTCTTGCATGGCCTGAACCCATCAGAGTGATCAAGTGCAGTATTAACTGTTTTCGGTTCTATCTTGGGGACGAACGAATTAAACATGCAATCTTTCACTTGAGAGAATAAAGCAGTTTGTTTCGCTTTCAGTTGAGAATGTGTAAGAACTCCCTTAGATGATTCACAAATAACTTGAGTTTTCGGATGATCTCTTGTCCATTTTGTGAGTGGAGGGTAGGATGGATCATAAGTAGGATCCAGTTCAGCATTGACTTCCTCTTTGAATTCTGATTGACCATCCGAATCATCATTTGTATTTTGGTTCTCCCCCTCGAATGATGAGACGGTTTGAACATCAGGTTCAGAATTCTCCCTCTCGAGTGGACTTTCATGGGTCATGGTTGGAGATGGGTTCTCCCTCTGGAAAGGCGAATCGGATTTATTTGCCATAGACGAACCCTCCCCTTGCAATGGAGTGCTTTCTTTTGGAGGTTCGCTTGAGATTGAAGGTTCGCTTTCCATTTCTTTTGTGGCATCATCGATTATCTTCTTTATTTCATCGACGTTATTGTCTGCTTCTTTTTCTTCAGAGTTGATAGCCTTCTCTGGCTCATCAAAAAGTAGCATGTATTCCTCATATAGGTAAGCTATTGGAATTGTGACTGGACTTGGTGTTGGAAAGATGTCTCCCGTCTGACTTTCGCTTGATTGATTCTTCGTCAGGTAGTTATCGCCAAACGTGACATAATAGGTTTCTTCTATTTTCTTGGATCGTTTGTTGAGAACCCTATATGCCTTGGAGGTCAGCGAATAACCCAAAAAGATACCTTCGTCTGCTTTCTCATCGAACTTGTTTCGGTTTCCTTTGGAATTAAAGATGAAGCACCTGGAACCGAAGACATGGAAAAACTTGACGTTAGGTTTGCGATTATTTAAGATTTCATATGGAGTAAAAGTAAATAGCTTATTCAATAAGGATCGATTTTGAGTGTAGCAAGCTGTGGCGATAGCATCAACCCAGAAATATAGAGGCAAACAAGCGAAACTGAGCATGGTTCGGGCTGCTTCACATAAGGAATAGTTTCGTCTTTCAACTACGCCATTCTGCTGTGGAGTGTAGGGAGCAGAAAAGTTGTGAGTTACTCCCTTTTCAGCTAAGAATTCTTCAAACTCTTTGTTTTTAAATTCCAGCCCGTTGTCGCTTCTGATGTTACGAACCAGCTTTCGCAACTGAACTTCCACTTGCTTTATAAAGTTCTTCTGCTTTGGAGTGGCCTCTGATTTCTGTTTAAGAAAATATACCCAAGTGAAACGGGAAATTTCGTCAACAATAACAAGTATATACTTACTACCGCCGACACTTTCAATTGCTGATGGTCCACAAAGATCAATATGTAGAAGCTCAAGAGGCTCGATGATCTTAGTGTTTACAAGAGTTGGATGACTCTTTCTGCTTTTGTAGTGACATAAGAACATGGTTTGGCATGCGAAATTAAAGTTTGCACAATGAACATGGTGATTTGGGTGTTCAAGAGATGTATTGATTGTATATGGTGTTACACAAAAAGGATCTAGATCTAGACTACATAAATAACACACACTTTACACACTCACTTTTACATCTCTCAAGCACACCTCTATAAGTGGACTAAACCCACCTTATATAGAGGTGTTTACATGTCTCTCTCTCACTCTCACTAACACATGGGTCTAAAGGCTAATGCACCACATGCAAGTGGGTTTTACAAAAGTCAAACATTTACAAAGTCAATCATGAATAACTTTGTACCCCAACATTCTCCCCCTCAAAGTTAGGAATGAATGACCCACTTCAAATCTTCCAAAATCAAGCAACTACGCGATTCGAGCCTCAAAGGTGATAAATGTTGAAACAAACTTCAATCTTCAATTCTTCCATGATTCTTCAATTTGAGCTCTAGGATGTGAGACCATACAAACCGAGCATCAACGAATGATCACGAGCTTCTCAAACTCCAAATCGATCACCCAAAAGTTGAGCATAAAAACACATCCCAAAAATCTTCAATAAAACCAAACCCATTTCGAAAATAAATCATTTCCGAACATCCAATTGCATCATTTCGTAAGCTTCAAAACTTCAAGATCACTTCGGTCTTCAAATCCGCGTAATATGAAAAATTCAAGTTCGAATTTCCATATAAATTTCTCCCCCTTTTTTATAATCGAAAATTGATTATAAAACCTTCAAGGAAAGAGAACGTGCTCTATTCGGAATTTTTCGTGTCAAAACTCCCCCTTAACATGTGGCATAAACTTTGTGCTTCAATCCGGAAAACCCAAAAAATATTTAATTTTTAGCTTCGTTCACGGATCGCCTTTGACAAAATTTCTCAAAAATGGGTAGAAATTGTCAATTTCAAAATTCTGCAGTGACCCGGTGCGCCTAAAACAACAAAATATGCAAAACTCTCCCCCTTTTCCAAAGCTGGGTAGAAAGCGTCAATTTGCACAAACTGTAGGGGCTTGAAATGCATTTTCTTCAATTTTCAGCAAAAACAGTCCTTTTTCGAATTTGGGTATGAACCGCCAACCATTCGAAGCCTCAGGGACTATTTTCGAAAATTCTGCCATTGTGCACCAAACATACGAAGAGTTGACCCAAACCTTCGAAAATTTAGAAAATTTTCGAATTTGGGTGAAAAGTGTCAAACATTCGAAACTTCAATTAATTGTGGAGGTTGCCAAATATTCGAAAGTTCAGGGGCTGAATTCGAAAAATCTGCTTTTTGATCAAAACATACAAAATTTTGATCGATCATACGAAGCCTTTTTCCAATTGACAACCATTCGAAATTTGAGGGACTACATTCGAAAATTTTTCTTCTCCATTCCAAACATACGAAAATTTTGCATCCAAACATACGAAATTTTTTTTTTCTTCTCTCTCCCCTTCGTATGAAAATCATCTTCCCCAAAATTTTTCTCTCCTCTTCATACGAAAATTTTCCCAAACACACGAATTCGAAGCATTCGAAGCCTATCCAATGAACAATAACTTCTTAGCCATTCATCCAACCTCTGAATCGACTTTTCGTTCTTACAGTTCTTCCCAAACCATCAACAGTAAAGTTTCGTTCAATTTTCTCGACCCAATTCTTCGTTCTTTTCATTACAGGGACCCCAAAATCGATTTCCTTAAATCCTTAACTTCGCATAATCGATTCCAATATCCACTTAGACTCCGCATCGACCATCTGTTCGTCAATGGGTCCAAGTTTCCATCGATTCCAATCCTTCCAAGAACGAATCCAGACTCCAACATCATCCTAAATCAACCCAAAATCGAATTCCTTATCAAGCCAAAATCGAATTCGTTCTCAAGAAATCAACCTAATCTAGCTTTCGTTCTTTAGCCCCAAAATATCTATATCCAAACAATAAACCATCAACAACAGCAACAGGTCAAATTCATAGCCTTCGCGATCATTCATCCAAACACTTCATCAACCCGTCGATTTCAAATCCTCGAAATCAAAATCAACGCAATCCAAGTTGTTTCCAAATGTCGACTTAACATCCAATACATTCGAAACAAACGATAAAATACAGTCAATATCGATTTCGAAAACAATCGATTCTAATTTCTTTCGATTTTGTCTAACCATCATCTGAGTTTGACTTCTTTTCACCAAAAGATTTAATTTCGACATCATTAACTTCAAACATGTTCGCAATCTGACTCAATTTAGTATTCTCCTTGCAACCATAAACATCGAAATCAACAATTCTTTGAACAATTTCAGATCAAAACACCCAATTTCAAAAATAGAACCATCTTCATCGTGTTCTTGAGCATTCATCATTATCGTTAATTTCAAGTTTAAGAATCGATAGATGAATCAGAAAATCAATTTCAAAATCAGTTCAACAATTGTGAGATACTATTTCCGATCGACAAGGAGAAACACAAAATTGCTGAAAAGATTAATCATGAAATTTCATGATTTTGAGATACGATTTACGATCGTGCGACTCAAACAACTCGATTGAAAAAATTTGTCAAATAAGCATATTGATTAAATCAATTAATCGTGAATTAACAGAAAGAACAAGTCAGATGTTGAGAAATCTAGATGTTTATAAACTTGCGAACAGATGATGCGACTATGAAGAATATTCACTGAAAAAAAAATCAAATGGATTGGAGTCATATTTTGGTACAGATGAACAGATGCGAAATATGGGCTCAAATATGACGTTATCGGATCAAAGTGATTAACGGGCTTAAAACCAATGATGAACAGTAACTCGTTATGTGATTGGATTGAATTCGAATTTTAGATCAAAATATTAGAAAACAAGATTAAGCTTGATCAAAAAAAAATATTGGATCAACAAAGGAAATTGAAACAAATTAGATCCAATGAATCAAAACGATCAAAATTCAAAAACGTAACGCACGAATCAACAAGATTAAGAGAGATCATAGAGAGAGACTCACCAAAATTGCTTCAAATTGTGAAAAAAGTTGCCAAACCGAGAATCGTTCTTCAAAAATCACCTTGATCTTGAAGACCCGCTCTGATACCAATTGTAGTGACATAAGAACATGGTTTGGCATGCGGAATTAAAGTTTGCACAATGAACATGGTGATTTGGGTGTTCAAGAGATGTATTGATTGTATATGGTGTTACACAAAAAGGATCTAGATCTAGACTACATAAATAACACACACTTTACACACTCACTTTTACATCTCTCAAGCACACCTCTACAAGTGGACTAAACCCACCTTATATAGAGGTGTTTACATGTCTCTCTCTCACTCTCACTAACACATGGGTCTAAAGGTTAATGCACCACATGCAAGTGGGTTTTACAAAAGTCAAACATTTACAAAGTCAATCATGAATAACTTTGTACCCCAACAACTTTGTTTCCCCATTTCGCATGCTGCACACAGGTGATCCTTATCAAACTTTAAGAGAGGAAGCCCTCGCACGTGATCACCAAGAACTAGCTTGTTGATGTCTTTGAAGTTAAGGTGTGAAAGCCTTCAGTGCCAAAGCTAGCTTTCATCAAAGTGAGCCTTCGTTAGCAGACATATAGTTGGCTTCCCTCTTATGGGATTTAAGTTTAAGGGATACATCTCCCATTTTCGTTGTGACTTCAATAGAACTGCTTTCGTCTTTTTCTCTATAATTTCTGATCCTTCATCGTCAAAGGATACTTTCAGGCCAATTCCCACAACTAATTGTGAACACTAATTAGACTGTGTTGCAACCCTTCCACATAAGCCACCTTCCGGATTGAAAAATCTCCATTTGTGATCATCCTGTAGCCTTTTATTGTTCCAAAAGAGTTATTACCATACTTTACACATCCACCATCTTTGAGAGCACGAAACTCTCTCAACTCTTCCTTTCTTCCCGTCATGTGAAACGAGTAGCCACTATCAATATACCATTCATCGTCAAACTTCTCGTCACATATAACCTGCAAAAATTAAGTAGTTTTAGGAACCCAAAGTTGCTTGGGTCCTGGTGAGCCTTTTACAGAACATGGAAAAGCAATAGAAAGATCAAGCATATACATTCGTTTTAGTAAAGTGGTTTCGACTTTCCTTTTAATGGTGAAAACCTTGATTTTGTTATTCGCTTTGTTTGAATCAGTTTGTTTTTCTTTATGTTGATTCTTAACAAATTCTCTCTTATCCTTCCTAGGGTTAGTGGTCGTCTTCTTTGTTCGAACTTCAGAATCTGAGACGAGCTTTCCCTTCCCTTTATCATCCTTGATAGGAGTTTTCTTTGGTTGAGTGTGAGGATGATTGGGTTTCTCAGAGAACCTTTTAGGAACTGATGACTTATGAGCGAAACTACCATTTTGTTTCTGTGAAGCACAAGAATGACAGTGTGAACACTGTTTGGGTTTCGCCTATGAATGTACTTTCGTCTTTTGGGTTGAAGCTTTTTATTTACGTACATAGTTGGAGTTCTGGGATTGCCAAAACTGCTTCCTCTCGTTGAAATTTTTCTGATATCTCCTGTTTCGTTGACGTTTCTGCTCTACAAGTTGCTTGGATGATTTGTGAATATTCACATTCGGCTTCGCCTTCCTGGCATGAGGTTCGGTTCTCACTGACTGAGGTTCACTTATACCTTTTGAAAGTTCACTTTGAACGTCCTTGGTGCCACTTGTGCTGGCTTTATCGAAACTTGAAGGTTCATTTACTGGTTCAGTTACGTATCTGCTTTTCACTTTCCACGAGGTTCGTTCCGACAAGCCTTTCGTTTCATCGGCATTGTCGATTGGGGCTGACTAAAAATGATCATAACAGCCATCAGCGTTATCTTCATCTACCAAGGTTGTTTGCTCAACTGTATGATTCTTAGTAACTCCAGCGGTAGTGTACACTTGATTTGGTACGGTTTGTACCTTTTGGTATACCACAACCTTCTCTTTCAAGACTTTGACCTTTTCTTTGGACAATCGAGCGAACTCAACAGAGTTTTCGGATATAAGGACTTTTGTTGGTTCAGGTTCGGTTTTAATAAATTCAGAACAGTCAACCTCATCCTCTACAGATATTTCACTCATGTCACTGTCCTCATCAAATTCAGATGTATTTTCAGCATTAATCTTGTTATCTGAACTCAACTTAGAACTCGATGAATCAAATTTCTGTACAGTTTCAGTCTTTATTTTCAATCTATCATTTTCATCTAGTAAGTTTCTGAGCATGTCCTTGTGGTCGTTGGACTTAATAAATGACTCAATTTTGTCCAGTCCAATTCTATAGGCTTCAGAAGTTTCTTCTGATGAGACAATTGATTCACAATTATAGCAATCAGCATCTATTTCGTCTTCCTTTAATTCAAGGAAAGGCAAAATCATTTTGTGAATTTTGTTGCCAATCTCACAATCTAAATGCAACTGAGTAATATTGGAATAAAGACGTTTAGCAATCAAGGAAAAAATATTCCTTTGTTTCAAAAACTTTAATCTGTCACGTTGAAAATAAATCAATTCGTCTCTTGCCCTAACCAACTCTAATTCCTTCTTCTCTATCCACTTCCTTCGCTCCTTACTCTTGGAAGACACCCTGCTAATTTGATCAGTTAGGTTAGAATTCGTGAGGCGAGTTTGTTTTAGGCTACCACTTAAACTAGAGAAGGTGAATTTTAAATCATTTAATTCTTTTTCATAGTTAGATACGGGTATTTTAAGATATTCAAGGATGGAATTTACGTTCTTGATCAACTGATCGCACTCATTGATCTGCTCTCCGACTGGTTTTGCGGTAAAGCATTTGCCTTCCCTCTCCTTCGCTTCTTCACACCCGCCATCTGTAGTGTAGCCTCTCATTTGTGACACACCAGCTGTTACCATCAAACATCTTCTAGTAACTTCAGAGCCTTCTGCCTTCGCAACAAATGTCCTGCCATGTGTGGGCTTGCGAACTTCTTCATCTTCCGAGTCAGTAGACCAAACTTCTACTCCACCGAAGTCGTTCTCTATGACATCTTCCTGCACAATCAAAGCATGCATAGATTTATCATTAGTTTTCTTCTTCTTGATTTCCTCTAGCTTACGCTTGAAGTAAGCTTCATCATCTTCTCCCTCTTTCTTCTCATTCAGCTTTCGTAACATGCAATCCTTCGCCAAATGATTCTGCTCGTGACAGTAGTGACAATCATACCCAGAGTTACCAACTAGCTTCCCTTCTATCTTCTCTTCTTCCTTCTGAGGAGTATTTTTGTTATCCTCCTTCGCCTTCTCGGAACTATAACTCCCTTGCTAGTTTCGGTTCTTAGCAGAAGGGAATTTCTTCCTTGCGAACTGCTTGGGGTTAGACACCATTAGAGCATACTCCTCACTAGTAAGATCACATTCTGAGAGATCAATCTTAGGTTCTTCATCGACCGTGGATTTACCTTTAGCCACAAGTGCCAATGAGCCCAAACTAGAAACAACTTTTGAGTCTTTTGTCACAACACTTTCATGTGACTTGAGAATCCCTACGAGCTTTGCCAACGAGTAAGTCTTGAACTGTTCATGTGCTTTAACAGTTGAAACGACCGACATCCATTCGGGTCTTAGGCCATTCATGAAAGTGACCTTCTGCTCGATCACCTCTCTGCCAATTCCGTGCTTAATCATTTTACTGAGAAGATGGTTGTACCGATTGAACGTTTGAATAAGACCTTCCTCAGGCTTTTGCTTGAAGTCACTGAACTCCGAAAGCAGAAGAGTTTGGATGGAATGTTCGAGATCCTCATCGGTGGAATATAACTCCTTAAGCCTTTCCCAGATCTCCTTTGCAGTAGTACACGTACTCACCAGACGAAAGGTATCAGATTGTAAAGCGAATTTGATCATCCTCATAGCTTTTACATTGCTAATCAGTTTGTCATTCTCGTCTTGAGGGACTTCTTTCACATCTATCATTAGCTGATTGTACTCTTTCTGTGTCTTGATGGTTCTGTTGGTTCCGGAGTGAACGAAAGGACCCAAAGTAATAGCCTCCCAGATTAAATATATGTTATCCTCTGAGCCGAGAACATAGTCTTCAAAGTGAAGATCTCATATTACATATTCATGAGTATATAGGATCGGAATCCTTGTGGTCGAGCCAATGCTATTAGAGATGTTGATAGGATTGGTTTGAGACTCGTCGAGAGACATGATGATTCGATATGCTTACCTGTCAAGAATTAAACTTGTAAAGATTGAGTTAGGGTAATATCGAGATCTAGGAACAGCGTCAATAAAGTGATGACGGCTCCAATGGATTCGATAAAAGCGGAAACCCTAAGGATTTTCTTCTAATAGAAGAGATGCATATTATTTACATAGCCTCCTGCTCTGATACCAATTGATGAGATTAAAACTCTTTAAGATCGATAAGATTCTTAACAAGCAACACAATAACACAAAGTAAATAAGAACAGAAGATGAATCAAACTGATGTCGAATGATTAATAAGCCATAACCTCAGAAGAACTCTATTAAGAATTGATACTGTAGAGGTGTGGTAGGGTTACAATAATGATATGAACGACAACCTTAATTACGGTGCATGCATACACACTATTTATACCATAACCCTAATAAGAGACGGCTGGACAGGCCCAAACCGTATACAAAAAGGACTAAGATAAAAAGCCCAATGACACAATCTTCTGTACCCAACAACACTTTAAATTAAAATAACACACAAAACAACTATAAATTAAAACAAACACGACACTAGAGATTAAAGACAACAAACTTAAAGTTAAAAAACACACAAGACATTGTTATGAGAAAAGTATACAATTAACAAAGTAACATATATATAACAAAAGAAATTGAAATAAAATATAAATACAAGAATCAATTCATAAGAAAAAAAATACTTGAATGCGATATGCATAGCAGAATACACAGACTCAAAGATATAAAGATTGACGCATGCTTTGCAGTGTCCTAAGACAAAACTTTCCCTGGTAGGAATCTATCTAGATGTTATAACAATCTATTCAAGATGTGATCTTGAATTTGTCAAAAATCTCTATGGTCCCTTCATCTTCAAAAAAACGAACTTGCAAGAGTTTTGTGGTGTAATGTGATTTATGTAACCCTCCACAAATGACTGAAAACAAGTATTTATACGCTTTGATTATGACAGTTGGAAACTGTCAAAAACCAAAAATAACTGCTAAAATACCTAACAATTCAGTAATTACGAATTTAATAAATTATTAATAAATAAAATTAATTTCGTAATTAAAAAGATATTTAATTAATCAAGAAGACCCTTGTAACACCCATTTTCCAATACGGATCAACTAAAGACTTAATGGGATCAAAGATGAGATTTTTAGGAAAACCATATGCCACGATGTGGTGCGTGGATGAACACGAAGTGACATAGCTTTTATAGAACGTGCACTTCTGGTGAGCACCACGACATGGCAAGAGGGTTGCCACAATGTGGTTGCTTTTGCAGCCCAGGCCCATGATTTTTAGGGTTACTTTCGTATTTAAAGTCTTTAACCCCAAGATTAGGGTATCCTCTTCAGCCTCCAACCTTCCAAAATGAAACCATAGCCTCCTTTGTTGATTCTTGATGTATTCTTGGTGTTCTTGAAGTTTGATGCCTTGTATTAAACTTTGGGAAGAAGAAGAAGAAGAAGGTGTGCTTGCTAGATAGAAGAGTGTATCTAGTTCAGATTTTGCATCTCCTGCATCTTGTCGGGTTTGGGAAGGTATAAAGCTTCCACCTTTATCATCCTCTTCTTTTCTTTCATGCCATGAAGTCCCTTGAAGAAGTGATCTTGGAGTTTTAGACAACTCCAAAACCTTATGTTTATTTGTGACCATCTTTTGGCCTTTGGTGATGGGAAAAAGTGTTAAGTGTTAGTCCCCTTTGCTCTATGCACTAGTGGAAGTCATATTGAGGACTTTATGGACTTAGGCTTTAACATTTTGTCTTATGGCAATGTCCTAATGGATAAAGTTGTAAACTTTATCCATTAATTCAATGAGAAGAAGTAGGTATGAAGTCTTGAGCCTTAAATTGTAAGGATTAAGTGTTAAACGAAGATTTTGGCTCTTGAACAGAAACCACGGCGTGGCCAAGAGCCTGTGATGATCCGGTGATCTCCTGAATATCAATTTTTTGTCTGGACATGCCCATGACGTGGCCAAGAGGTCTCCACGTCGTGGTGGCCGTTGACTAGGTTGACTGTTGACTTTTGTTGACCGCTGACTTTTGACCGGTTTGACTTGGGTTCAAACTTGGAGGATTTGTTTTGTTGATTAGGGATTGATTTCTTCTGATGTAAGTCGGTGTAAGGGTCAAAATGTTGTAATTAGTCGAAGTGTATTTTGCACTCTTCGAATGTTTTGTAATCTATTTTACTAAGGCGCTTTTATTCGAAGCTTAAGTGTCTATGCATTAGTATATTTTTTGTACGCTTTCTGTTCCCTATAAATAGGGTTATTTACTAGAGTTAGATAAGAGTTTTTACAGACCTGTCTTTGTACTTTGTAAACATTCGAAAGCGTAATAGAGCTGAAACAAGATCATATTTACATCCGTTGTTCAATCTCGCATTCTTACTTGATTTTATACTCTGATTCATTTTATACTCGATTCATTGTTTCATCAATTGGTATCAGAGCAGGAATCACATCTGCGATCTGATTTTCACCTATTCAAAAAGTTTTTGAATCAACTTTTTGATTCAAAAGTTTCCGCACTTTTTGATAGTGAAAAATTTGTCTAGATTTTAGTTTGTGATTCGATTCTGCATTTGAATTGTTGAATCGAGTGTTCTTCTTGTAATTCCGATTTGATTCAACTAGTTTGTTTTCAAATTTCCAAATTTTCTTCAAAGTTTTCAAAATCATCTTCCGTACAAGAATGGCGAGCTTCAATCTCTATTCGATGACCTCGTTTTCTCATCTGTTAGGATCATCGACCAAAATTCCAATGCTAATCCCTGAATATTATGATTAGTGGGCTGATCGTATGCAGGATTATCTGAATGGTCTTGATGAAGAATTATGGTCATGTATCACTGGAAATGTCAATGTTCCAGTGAATGTTCAAGCAATTGGATCAGCTTCTGCAATTTCTGGTGTTGAAAATCAAACCGATCGTCTGAAGAAACTGGAGAAGAGATGTATGAGGGAATTGCGAGAAGCTTTACCTCCAGTTGTGTACAATTAAGTAAGGAGTTGTACAACTGCTAAGGAGATCTGGAACAATCTTAAAGATAAGTTTCAAGGAAGTGAGAAGACAAAAATCAATTCAGTCAAACAGTGTTTGGTGGAGCTGAAAGATTTCAGACAAAAAGAAGGTGAAACAATTGAAGTTTACTATGATCGTCTGAACGAGTTAATCTATCGTTGCAATCGCTATGGAATTAGCAGGACTTCAATGGAATTCAATCTCATCTTTGTGATGGGTCTTCGAAAAGAATGGAGAAGCGTGAGTATGATGGTGAAGAATCAGCAAAGTTTTGATACATCAACTCTCAATAATTTGTACAATCAGTTAAAGACACACGAAATTGAGGTAAATGAAATTGCTGAGGAATCGAAGCTCAATTTGGGAGGTCCATTGGCACTTGTGTCCAAGATATCTGAGAAAGAAGCTGAAAATGGTGATTCAGAGGAAGAAGAGGGATTCATCATGAATTCGGATGATGAGACAATAGCATTTTACTCGAATAATCGTGTTAAGAAGTTTTTCAAAAAGCCGTTCAATCCGAAGGCTAAGCTTGCTGAGGTAAAAGGAAGTGCTATGAGTAAAACTGTTGTTGAGGAGAAAAAGAAGGTTGAGAAGAAATATTCGAAGGTGTCTGAAGGAAAAAGTGAGAAGAAGCTGAAAGGTGATGCTGGAATAGATTGTCATTATTGCAATGGAGCCAATCATCTTGCGAATGATTGTATGCTTCGGAAGAAGGGTGAGAGGAAGAATAAAGTAAAAGATGAGGCTTATTATGCAGAGAGGCTTGAGGAGGTTCGTACGAAAGCTAAGAATTTGTCACTGGTCGCAAAGGGTGAACAGGAGGAGGAAGGAACTTATCAAATCTGGTCATCCGGATCAGACGATGAAGAAATAAGGAATCCAACACATAGAGCAATGTATGCGAAGATGGAGGAGGACTCGGATGAAGAGGAATTCGAAGTGCAAGGAAGATGCTTCGTATCCAAGGCAGCAGACAAATCTCCAATGACAACAAAGGTACGTAATATTCTCGAATCTTTTAATATTTCTACACATGCTTATGACTCTAAACTAATATCTTTTGATGAGACTGTTACTTATTTTGATTCAATTGTTGTGTCTGCTAGCAATGAGGCCATCAAGTTGTCCATGGAGTTATTAGAGACCAAAAAGCAATTAGACATGAAAATAAGTAAAGTTGATTGTTTGGAATTACAGATAACGAATATTATGTGTGATAGGGATACTTTATCAAGTGAAGTCAAACTTTTGCTAGCACAAAGAAACATATATTGTAATTCGGCTAAGAGACTTTATGGAAAATTAACTGATTTACATCATTCATGTGAAATAAGTAAAGAGCAACATCGAAAATTACTACCTTTTGTAGCATACGAAAGAGCTAAGGTAGATAATATTTTGTATGATTGTGAGAAAATAATAGCTGAATTTGACAAAGTTCCTGATGATAGATATAAATATGGAATTGTCAAAATTGATGAATGTCTTGATGCGAATGAATTAGTTAACATAGTGAATGATACTTTGACTAAATCTGAACAAATCCAAATTTTGAAAAAGACTGAGAATTCAACATCTGATTCTCAATCTAATTTTGCCGATATTGAAGATAATTCTGACAATATTAGTGAAATTAGTGATCTTGAGGATGTTGATTGTTCCCAGTTGTCTATTGTTAATGTTGCATCAACATTTAAAGGGAAAGAAAAAGATAAGGACTTGATGGTTAAGAAAGAAATTGATATACCCTCAACTTCGAAAGTTTGTGATTTGGACTTTGTGGATATCAGAGATAGTCAAACTGATGATAGTGATGATGAAACTAAAGAGAAAAGTTCGAAGAAAAAGAAATCTTCAAAGGAAGAAGAAATTCCTCGAATTGTGGTTGATCAAGTGTATGGTGATACAAAAAAGTTCGAAAAAGTGATGAATGAACAAGGTGCTCAATATCTTGAAACGAATACTGTGGTTTATCCAAATTTCAAATGTACAGATGATTTCATTTTTCCAAATCAAGTATTCGTAACTACTGGAAATGTTGAGAATATCAAACCAGAATTAAAGAAGTTAGTTGAAGAAGATAATTTGAAAACAACTGATGAAGGTTTCTTCGCAAATCAAAGCACAGTTGAAAACAACCTAACAAAGAATTCGTATGTTTTTCAACGTCAAAAACCACAAAGAAAATGGGTTGAAAAATCAAAAATTGAAAAAGAGAATTCAAAACAAGTTGTAAAGGAAAATGAAAATGTTGTCAAACTAAACTCCAAGGAATTCAAAGATCAAATTGACAAATTTTCGAAGGAAAATAACATTTCAAAAAGACAAGCAAGGAAGAAAATATTCTGGCAGATTATTGAGTCTCAAAAGATGTCAGATGAAATGACAAAAACAGATTCAACAACTTTTTCAAACAAAAGGAAAAATCCCGCTCAAACAAATCAATACTTGTCTGAATCACAATCACCCAAAAATGTTTTCAAAGCTAAAAATTTCTCTTTTTCAACAAATAATCAACCTTCATCACAATCAAATTATTCAAGGTCTGAAGTGAATAAACAACCAAAGATTTCGAAAGTTTCAGAAACTAATATTCCAAGAAAATTTTCAAATAAATCAAATCCAACTCAAAAATTCTTTCAACGTCAACATTTTAAATCAACTGTTGATACATCTTATGATCAATCTTTTCTAACTAATCCAAAAGTTGATTTTGTTCCTCAAAAGCCAAATTTTCCTAATCATACGAAGAAACAAACTTTGAAAATTTCACATGAGAAAGGGATAACTTCAAGGAAGAACATTGATCATTGGCTTGAAGGCAAAGGAAAAATGTATCAGTCGAGTACATTTTCAAAGGAGCAAATTCACGAAGCATATGAGAAGTATGTGAATACTTCATCAAACGACAGTTCATCTTCAAAGGATTCGAACATATCAGTCAAAGCATGGAAACCAGTAATGAAAGCAAAGAATGTACACTCACACTCACAAACTCAGAATACGAAGGGTAATGTCAGTGAACATCTGAAACCATCAAAATCTTATGTTTCGGTTCCTATAAATGATGATGTGAACTTAATTGATAGTCTCAAAACCAAAGTTTGTGATTGGGTTAAAAGATCTTCATTACATTCGAAATTGAAATCTAATTTCCAAGGACCCAAAAAGCCTTGGGTACCTAAATTTTTCCACTGATTGTAGGTACTATGTGACGAGAAATATAATAATAAATGGTACATTGATAGTGGTTGCTCTCGTCACATGACTGGGAAGAAGGAGAATTGACGTGATTTTCGAAGCCTAAAGAATGATGGAGTTGTGAAGTTTGGTAACAATCAAAAATGTCAAGTAAAAGGATATGGGAAGATCACGAACGGACAATTCACAATGAATCGTGTTGCCTATGTTGAAGGTCTTCAACATAACTTGATAAGTGTTTCCCAACTTGTTGTGGGCACTGGCAATCAAGTTCTTTTTAATAAAGAAGGAAGTTGTTATTTCGAATGTCCACACAAAAGAAGTTTTACTTAAATAAAAAAGGAAAGGTGACATGTTCACTTTGGACATCAATCCGATAGTAGGCAAACCTGCTATATGTCTTCTTTCGAAAGCTACATCAGACTTAAGTTGGCTTTGGCATCGAAGACTTTCTCATCTCAACATTCGAAACATCAACAAACTTGGGCTGAAGCAGTATCCACCGCATGTTTTACTCAAAACAAATCTTTCATCCATCGTCGTTTTAACATCACTCCATATGAAATTCTCAATAATCGAAAACCTAACGTCAAATTTTTCCATGTTTTCGGATGCAGGTGCTTTATTATGAATCTCAAGGATAATCTTACAAAATTTCAAGCTAAAACAGATGAAGGGATTTTCTTGGGATATTCACATAATTCAGTCGCATATCGTATGTTGAACAAAAGAACACGAAAAGTTGAAGAAACTTATAATCTTACATTCGATGATTACTATATTAAACAAACTGAAACGCATTTTGAAAATCATCCTATTCTAAAAGAAATACAAGATGAATCTGACCCTTCACAAACATTGGATATTGATTATGATTTAATTTTGGTATTTCAGATCATGCTGTTAATGCGGAAATTAATGCAAAAGATAATCATCTCTCTGAATTAACGAAATTTACTGTTGATTCAACATCAACTTCTCAAGAGAAAGGCGAAAGTATGCAAAATAATCCAGTGAAGGGGGAGCACTTGGATTCGAACCCTCTAGTTGAGGGGGAGCATTCTTTCGAGGGGGAGACTGAGAGATTGAATGCTGATGTTGAGGGGGAGCATAATGTTGAGGGGAGCATTTAGAAAACATTGAGAATAATAATGATTTTGATGATGTTTGTTCGATTGCAGGTTCAGAGAATGATGATTTATACGAAGATGCACCTTTGGAATTTGATCCAGCTTATCCGCCAATGGAAAAATGGACAAGAGATCATCCGAAGGATCAAGTAATTGGGAATCCACAAGAGGGTGTTTTAACAAGAGCTCAAATTCGTGCAAAGAATGAGGTAATGAATACTCATCAAGAATTTTGCATGTTCAATGTTTTCATCTCTAAATTTGAACCAAAAACAGTTAAGGTTGCAATGGAACACTCAGATTGGGTTGTTGCGATGCAATCTGAATTGTCTGAATTTGAACGAAACAAGGTTTGGAGATTAATTCCTAAACCATGTTAAATACGAGCGTGACGAGCTCGCGGAGGAGGTTTGGCTTATCGAAGAGGAGCGACACAAGTTTGATGAGCGCTACGTCGTGCTGTCCGGGGAGAAGACTGTTGCGGAAGCTCAGGTGGCGACTCTGGATGGGAAGGTGAATCTCTTATCCAACACATCCAAAATTTGGTATCACAGAAAGAAGTATTGGCGGAGCCTTTGACACTGTGAGACGATCAGTTCATCGATGAGGTCTCGAGGAGAAAAATCTTGCGATTCGTCGATGATTTAGCATTGGTTCTCCAGAAGGGAGTGGTTTGGGTGGTGGACCGTGTTGTTGAGAGTAGTGAGTTCATGATTGGGATTCGTCACATGAAGGCCTCGTGTGTGGCTGCTGGTGTAGAGAAGGGAAAGCAGGTGGCACGAGCATGGTCAACTGGTAATGGCCCTGGCTCGTCTGATCTGGACACTGTAAGGGTTAAAATGTTGTAATTAGTCGAAATGTATTTTGCACTCTTCGAATGTTTTGTAATCTATTTTACTAAGGCGCTTTTATTCGAAGCTTAAGTGTCTATGCCTTAGTATATTTTTTTGTACGCTTTCTATTTCCTATAAATAGGTATATTTACTAGAGTTAGATAAGAGTTTTTACAGACCTGCCTTTGTACTCTGTAAACATTCAAAAGCATAAGAGAGCTGAAACAAGATCATATTTACATCCGATGTTCAATTTCGCATTTTTACTTGATTCTATACTCTGATTCATTTTATACTTGATTCTTTGATTCTTTAATTGGTATCAGAGCAATTGAAGACTTTGCTATATGTCTTCTTTCGAAAGCAACATCAGACTTAAGTTGTCTTTGGCATCGAAGACTTTCTCATCTCAACTTTCGAAACATCAATAAACTTGTGGTATAAGATCTGGTAAGAGGTTTACCTGTACTTAAATTTGATAATGATTCTTTATGTGCAGCTTGTGAAGTTGGAAAGCAACATAAACAAGGTCATCCAATTACGATAGATTCGAAAATTGTCGCACCTCTGGAGCTCTTACATATTGATTTGTATGGTCCATCAACAGTTTCAACACTCAACAAGAAAATGTACATATTAGTCATTGTTGATGACTTTTCCAGATTTACGTGGGTTTATTTTCTCAGGCTTCAATCCGAAGTTGCACAAATCATGATTGACTTTATCAAAAAGATGGAAACAACATTGAAGAAGATTGTTCGAAAAATTAAGAGTGATCATGGAACTGAATTTAAGAACAATGTTCTTGATTCATTTTTGGTGGACAAAGGGATTTCGCATAATTTTTCATCTCCATACACAACACAACAAAATGGTGTCGTTGAACGAAGAAATAGATCTCTATGCGAAGCAGCAAGGACTATGCTGGCATATGCGAATCTTCCACAATACCTTTGAGCTGAAGCAGTATCCACAGCATGTTTTACTCAAAACAGATCTTTCATCCATCGTCGTTTTAACATCACTCCATATGAAATTCTCAATAATAAAAAACCTAACGTCAAGTTTTTCCATGTTTTCAGATGCAGGTGCTTTATTATGAATCTCAAGGATAATCTTACAAAATTTCAAGCTAAAGCAGATGAAGGGATTTTCTTGGGATATTCACATAATTCAGTCGCATATCGTGTGTTGAACAAAAGAACACGAAAAGTTGAAGAAACTTTTAATCTTACATTCGATGATTACTATATTAAACAAACTGAAACGCATTTTGAAAATCATCCTATTCTAAATGAAATACAAGATGATTCTGAACCTTCACAAACATTGGATATTGATTATGATTTAATTTTTGGTATTTCAGATCATGCTGTTAATGCTGAAATTAATGCAAAAGATAATAATCTCTCTGAATTAACGAAGTTTACTGTTGATTCAACATCAAGTTCTCAAGAGAAAGGCGAAAGTATGCAAAATAATCCAGTGGAGGGGGAGCACTTGGATTCGAACACTCTAGTTGAGGGGGAGCATTCTTTCGAGGGGGAGACTGAGAGATTGAATGCTGATGTTGAGGGGGAGCATAATGTTGAGGGGGAGCATTTAGAAAACATTGAGAATAATAATGATTTTGATGATGTTTGTTCGATTGCAGGTTCAGAGAATGATGATTTATACGAAGATGCACCTTTGGAATTTGATCCAGCTTATCCGCCAATGGAAAAATGGACAAGAGATCATCCGAAGGATCAAGTAATTGGGAATCCACAAGAGGGTGTTTTAACAAGAGCTCAAATTCGTGCAAAGAATGAGGTAATGAATACTCATCAAGAATTTTGCATGTTCAATGTTTTCATCTCTAAAATTGAACCAAAAACAGTTAAGGTTGCAATGGAACACTCAGATTGGGTTGTTGCGATGCAATCTGAATTGTCTGAATTTGAACGAAACAAGGTTTGGAGATTAATTCCTAAACCATGTTAAATACGAGCGTGACGAGCTCGCGGAGAAGGTTTGGCTTATCGAAGAGGAGCGACGCAAGTTTGATGAGCGCTACGTCATGCTGTCCGGGGAGAAGACTGTTGCGGAAGCTCAGGTGGCGACTCTGGATGGGGAGGTGAATCTCTTATCCAACACGTCCAAAATTTGGTATCACAGAAAGAAGTATTGGCAGAGCCTTTGACACTGCGAGACGATCAGTTCATCGATGGGGTCTCGAGGAGAAAAATCTTGGGATTCGTCGATGATTTAGCATGGGTTCTCCAGAAGGGAGTGGTTTGGGTGGTGGACCGTGTTGTTGAGAGTAGTGAGTTCATGATTGGGATTCGTCACATGAAGGCCTCGTGTGTGGCTGCTGGTGTAGAGAAGAGAAAGCAGGTGGCACGAGCATGGTCAACTGGTAATGGCCCTGGCTCGTCTGATCTGGACACTGTAAGGGTTAAAATGTTGTAATTAGTCGAAATGTATTTTGCACTCTTCGAATGTTTTGTAATCTGTTTTACTAAGGCGCTTTTATTCGAAGCTTAAGTGTCTATGTTGAAATTAATGCAAATGATAATCATATCTCTGAATTAACTAAGCTTACTGATGATTCAACATCCACTTCTCAAGAGAAAGGCGAAAGTATGCAAAATAATCCAGTGGAGGGGGAGCACTTGGATTCGAACACTCTAGTTGAGGGGGAGCATAATGTTGAGGGGGAGCATTCTTTCGAGGGGGAGAATGAGAGATTGAATGCTGATGTTGAGGGGGAGCATTTAGAAAACATTGAGAATAATAATGATTTTGATGATGTTTGTTTGATTGCAGGTTCATAGAATGAAGATTTATACGAAGATGCACCTTTAGAATTTGATCCAGCTTATCCGCCAATGGAAAAGTGGACAAGAGATCATCCGAAAGATCAAATAATTGGAAATCCACAAGAGGGTGTTTTAACAAGAGCTCAAATTCGTGCAAAGAATGAGGTATTGAATACTCATCAAGAATTTTGCATGTTCAATGTTTTCATCTCTAAAATTTAACCAAAAACAGTTAAGGTTACAATGGAACACTCAGATTGGGTTGTTGCTATGCATTCTGAATTGTCTGAATTTGAACGAAACAAGGTTTGGAGATTAATTCCTAAACCTGAAAATGTTTCGATTGTCGGGTTAAAATGGATTTTCAAAAATAAAACCGACAAAGATGGAAATATCGTTCGAAACAAATCCATACTTGTTGTTAAAGGATATTCACAACAAGAAGGAATCGACTATGAAGAAACTTTTGCCCCTGTCGCAAGACTCGAGGCTGTTCGTATATTTCTGGCTTATGCAGCTCACAAAGACTTTGATGTTTATCAAGTGGACGTGAAGTGTGCATTTTTAAATGAAGAGCTTGAAGAAACAGTTTACGTGGAACAACCCCCAGGTTTTATTAACGAAGAACATTCGGATCATGTTTATATTTTAGATAAGACAGTTTATGGATTAAAACAAGCACCACGAGCATGGTATGCAACTCTTACTTCATTTTTGAAACAATCTAAATTTAAACAAGGATCTGTTGACCCCACATTATTTCGAAAGAAAGTTGGGAATCATCTAATGCTTGTTCAAATTTATGTTGATGATATTATTTTTGGCTCAACTGACCCTGTCTTATCTAGAGAATTCGAAGATTTGATGAAAAGTAAGTTTGAAATGAGCATGATGGGAAAAATCAATAATTTTCTTGGACTGAATATTCGTCAAAGCAGAGAAGGAATTTTTATTAATCAAGAAAAATGTACGAAAAATCTGCTAGAGAAGTTTGGATTGACGAATAGCACAAAGTTACGAGTTCCTATGGCAACCGGCATAAAGTTGACACCTTCGTTAGATAAACCTGCAGTTGACCTAACTCTTTACAGGAGCATGATTGGTTCATTACTTTATCTTACAGCAAGTAGACCTGATATCATGTTCTCTGTGTGTAATTGTGCTAGGTATCAGTCAAATCCATGAGAACCACATCTCAATGCTGTGAAGAATATTTTTCGTTATCTTAAAGGAACAATTTCATTAGGATTGTGGTATCCTTCGAAATTTGGGTTCTTTGTACAAGCTTATTCGGATGCAGACTTGGGTGGTTGTAATCTTGATAGAAAAAGCACAAGTGTCGGATGTCAATTTCTTGATGGCAAATTGGTGAGCTGGCAGTCGAAAAAACAAACATGTGTATCAATTTCAACAGCTGAAGCAGAATATGTGGCTGCTGCTGCTTGCATATCACAATTATATGGATTCAAAGTCAATTGCGTGATTATGCAATTAATATGAAAAAGATTCCATTATATTGTGATTCTCAAAGTGCAATAAGAATTTGTCATAATCCTGTGCAGCATTCGAAGACTAAACATATAGCTCTTCGTTATCATTTCATCAAGGATCACGTGGAGGATGGAAATATTGACGTGCATTTCATGAAAATAACTGATCAGTTAGCTGATATTTTCACGAAACCTTTAGATGAAAAATCCTTTGTAAAAATTTTAGAAGGACTTGGAATGATCGATGGAAATTATGTTCCATGCGAAAAAGGAGAATGATGGTTGACCAGGAATGATTCAGAGGCGCTGTTCATAGTCAACGCTTCGACCCCTTCGAATTCGAAGATTTATCATTTTTCAAGGGTTGATAAAATTTCGTCTATTTGCAACAAGTACATTTCGTTTGTCATTTTATTTTCGAAAAATTAAAAATCCAAAAAGATTTTCGTTTGTTTTGTCATTTTATTTTTTTTAAAATTAAAAATCCAAAAAGATTTTCGTTTGTTTTGTCATTTTATTTTCGAAAAATTAAAAATCCAAAAAGATTTTCGTTTGCTTTGTCATTTAATTTTCGAAAAATTAAAAATACAAAAAGATTTTCATTTATTTTGTCTTTCATTCGAAAAAGCAAAAAAAAAACATCAAAAAGATTTTATCTTTATTTCGTTCTTTATTTTCGAAAAATTAAAACAACAAAAATATTTTGTTTCTTATTTCTTTTTAGTACTTTGTTGCAGATATTCATGATGATAAACAGAGGATAATGCTTGCAGTACTAATGCTTGCAGTACTAGGGTCAGGTAAATTTATCTTACGAATCTTTAAAATTTTGAACTAGTTAAGTTGTCCCTAGAAGCATGCTGCTGCATGTTGTCCAAAGCCTCCAATTACTCAATGTGTGTGTACGAAAGCCTTAATGAAATATTTCATACGAAAATTTCTTCCAAATCAGGCTTGTATTCACATTAATCTCTTGAGCTACCTGACTCTTCTCACAATGAGTTAAGAGTTTACTGTTTTGTCCAAATATAACAGAGGTACATTTCGTGTCTTTTATCCATCTTTTTCATCCAAAAAGTTCTTACACGATCACACACAAAGACATATGTCCTAGAGGTCTCAGAACACACCAATCGAGACTTAGACATATCAAAAATCTGTGTTCATGATCTGACATCATGAGACCGTGATGAAGGTGAAACCCAATAATCTACACTTTTAAGGAATTGACGGGGAACGATGTTCTAGATTTTCACGAAATCTTTGTTTCAGTACCCACATTCGAAACTCAAAATCATATTCTATTCATATGAGTGGTCTTGATCAAACATTCGAAACCCATGATGTTTGTTACCCAACAAGATCCAGCACAAATTTTTTCTCATGAATATGCTTTCCGTGTGAGTTTCATTCGTATTCCAAAGTCACTTAAAATTTTTCAAAGCAAACTTGTCACTGATTACAATGGTCAAACAAGTAATTTCTATTACAATTTATCACCTTATGTTTAGGATGATATGTAACGAAATTTTTATAGCTACCCATGAAACCTTATAAAAGAAGCCCTTCGATACTTCTCTTCAAATATTCGATTGTATTTCACGGGAACACACACCAGCTGTTGATCATCTCTCTTGGTGATTAACGAAGCAATCTTTGCCCGGGGTTATATCAGGCTTCGTGTCAAATTGATATTTTGACATCACAGTATCCTAAAATTTTCTTTTTATTGCTTCTCGTCTACATTTTTTGGAACACTGCACTAACGAAATCCTTGAGGTTCTGAGTAATACCAACTCAGGCTGATGATTTCAAACATCTGGCACATGACTTCGCTTTTCATCCCAAAAGTGAAAGAGCCTTTCCTCCATCCGAAGGATGCTGACGGTTACTATTCCTTGACAAGACACGAACAGACTGTGGGAGGAGCCGTTTCCTTGTTTCAAGGCGATGTGACAGTTACTTTTTGCCACCTGGACATTTTTTGGCAGACTGATGCGACTTTTAAGGTGCCACGTCGGATATCATTAAATACACATCCCGCTTCAAATTCAAATTCTAGGGTTACATATAAAAGGGGATTCCAAGGTCTCTTATCAGTTTACGCATTCAAAGTAAAAAATTCCCAATTCTCTCTGCTCATCAAAGCTTTCAAACTCTAACAATGGCGACTTCTGTTCATGTCGATGCTGATCCTTCTCACACGACTGAAGATGTGACTTCATTACCGATTATGAAGATTCAAGGGACTAATTATCAATTGGATGCTGATGTTTCTCAATACCCTGAAGAATTGAAGATGTTGATTGTTGCTTTAAAGAGTTATCTTCTATCAAAGGCTATGTTCAGTTCGTTTTCAGTTCCGATGTCATGGCTTTCTCAAGCAGGATCAACGGCTACATACAACAAAGCTTTTGATGCTATTACTTTTAATCTGGTTAATGACAAAAAGGTCAGATTGTCAAAGAAACTCTTTTGCCAAATTCTTGAAATTCCAAATTCACCACCATATGTTGATTTCACTTTCCCTCAAATTGTTCATATGTTCAATGAGATGGGTTATCAACCACAACTCACTAAGATCAGTGATTTTAAGAAATCTGGTCTTCCTAGTATCTGGAATTTTCTATTTGGTATTTTTCTGTGGTGTTTAACTGGTAGAACTGTGGGTCTCGATAAAGGACGAATGGAGGTCTATGCCATGGTTGCTGGGCTATACTATGATCTTCAAGTGGATTATTCTACACAGTTATGGAAGGAGTTTCAAAAGAATGTAGAACACACGAATGCTCTTCATGGAATTTTGTGTGCAAGGTACTGGAGCTTGATTCTCTAATATTTTTACAACAAGGAGGGCATTTTGGTACCCAATGATGAAGAAAAAGCTGTTTTCCAGATCTTTCACAGTCCGAAGGATGTCACAGATAAGGTTGAAGATTTTCCCTTTGTGGCTCGTATTCCTGATGCTATGCTCAAAAGAGTTGATCCTTCGAATTCTGTCTTGGTGGCATATTTGAAAACTATTGATTCTACTATAGAAACTGGGACACTATTGGAAAGGGAAGATAAGAAATCCAAGTCGTCAAAGAAGAATGAAACTACTTCTTCTGAAAACAAAGTCACAGAGTTGAAATCTACGAAATCTCCAAAGAAGAAGCCTATTACAGTTGAAGTGTCTGTTGCTAAGACAAAATTGATTGAGCCTGTTGTTGAAGATACTCAAGAGCAAGTGGTCATTCCTTCGAAGACCGGTATGTTTCGAAGAATCAAAATGAAGTCCAAACATACAAGCAAGTCTCCAACACATAAAGTGGTCCGAAAGCCTCAAGTTACTCATCAAGGTGTTTTAATTCGTGAAGTGCCAGCACCTGTTTCTCCATTGTCAAAGAAACGAAGGGCTGAGGATATGGCCAAACATTTGTCAAAGAAGAAGAAGAAGAAGACACGAAAGCTTATGCTTTCCACTGAGTCTACAGAAGATGATGATGAAAGAATTCCTGAAACACCAGAAGTAACTCTTCATGAAGAAAGTTCAACTCCTGAGCAGACAATAATCATACCACCCGAAGATTCGGTTGCCAAATCAGTTTCTGAGGAGGTACGAACTTCAGGCATCCCTGCAAACGTATCTGATACGGATGCAAATGTCAATATGGGTGAAGGAGATTCGAAGAAAGAAGATCAATGTCATCCTACTTCTACAGCCTTCGAAAATATTGTTTCTTTACCTCCACCAATCACTCCAATTACTTTAACCACTGATTCCCCTACATTCGAAAATATCATCAATCAACCCTTTACTTCCATTTTTTCTTCTCAATCCACTGATACACCTAAACTTAATTCGTCTGTTCAAGAAATTGTTCTTATGGAAACCGACACTGACAATGAAGGTTTTGGAGGCACATTTGACGAATTAAAGTTTGATGACGAAGAAGAAGATTTTCCAGATCATATGTTGATGACGATGAAACAGTTTAAAATTTTGAATAAGAAGTTGAATTCCGTAATTCAATCTCAAGCTGATTTGGGGGGTGGTTCGTCAGTCACAAGTTTGGAAGTTGATACTATGTTGCAAATGTTCGAAGCCAAGATAGTGGGTAAAGTCTCTGGGATGGTTAGAGACTCTGAGTCAAGAATTTTGGAGAAGGTTGATCATATTGATCAAAACAATGAGCTACGGATAAATTTTCAAAATTTAAAGTTTGCTGGAGATTTAAAAGACTTGAAGACAATTGCAAAGGAACGACATGTTCTCTTTGTTCAAGATGTTAAGAAAGTCAGGGAGGATGTTAATTTGCAGATTCGTGAACTTCGCGAAGATATGCAAAAGGAGGTTGCTAGTGTCCAACAGGATTTTGCATCTCTGAGGCAGAAGATTGACATTATTTGTGATGTTGTCACGAAGTTTGTCAAATTATACGAAAGTATGAGTCCTCAACTTACTCAACTTTCTACCATGGAAAATAACAACTTTGTGGAAGTGCTTACATTGCTGAAGGAGTTAAAAGCTCTATCTGTCAAGCCAGTTTCGTCTTCTTTGATTACTCCAGAATTCTTATCCCAGAAGTTCAACCAATTCGAAGCTATTTTACACAAGCAACTGGCCCCTCTTTCTCGTATATCAAGCCTTCTACCAACAACCGATGCCCCACCTGTTTTTACAGCGGTGCAAGGGGGAGAAAGAAATGTTGAAGATACGAAGGCTGGAGGTGAAGATGCGAAGGTTGTGGGAAAGGTGTTTTCTTCAAAGATCCCATCAACAAAGACAATTGTTGCATCTGCTGGGCCGGTTACTTCAACAGTCATAACAACTATGCCAATTACAAGACCAATTTCGAAAGGAATTGTGATTGATAAATCTGCTGATACTGGTGGGAGTGGTTCGAAAACAAAAGAGGTAATAGATAATTCAGCTTTGAAAGATAAAGGGAAAACGATAGTTGTGGAAAAGTCGAAAGAAGAAAAGAAAGTTGAAGCAGAAGCTGAAATTGAAAAGCTAAGGTTGATTCAAAGCATAATGACTCAACGTGCAAGTGATCCGAAGGGTATGGACAAAGGTGATCCGTCCAAACACTACAATTACGAAACAATTGAAGCCAAGGTAGCTTTTAATCATATGTATTCGTTTGAGAAGAAAACCAAAACAAAGTTATGTGGTTACGAATATTGATACAAGTCAGCTGGACTTTCCAATGAATGAAATGATGTTCATCATGCCTCAATTTAAAGCAGAAGGAAATTTCAAAGAAAAGGATGATGGTACTCACATGAAAATTAGATTTCATGATGTTCTTGCTAAAGCCCCTGAGGAAGTTTGGTCTTTGGTAAAGATCAAGAAAGTAATCAGTATGAAAAAGGATGTGGTGTTCGAAAACACAGTCCAAAATATCAAGTATGTGGTTGCCAGGGCAAATGGAAATATTTGCGAATTTACAATTGCAGATTTTCCATTAATGAACTTGTATGATCTTATACAAGTTGCATTGATTCTGATAGATAAATAATTTTCATATCTTCAAAACACTGAACCTGATGAATTTAAGCTTGGGATTGCTCACATCAAGATTTTCATTGAAAATTATTATGAGTGCTTGGCTCTAACAGATGTGGAGTTACCTACAACTAAAGGTATGGAAATAAAAGCTCCAATGGCACCTACGAAGACTCAAGCAGAATTGAAAAAGTATGCTGATGGTGAAACCTGCTTGAAGCCTTTTGGGATGGTCTTCGCAGGAAAAGACAAGGCTGGAAAAGCAAAACGTTTCTTATTTCAGGCATGCGAAGTGGAAAGATATTCAACATCTCAATATACGAACTTAATTGTTCGTATGAATCATTGTAAGAAGAACAATGAAGGAGATAAGAAAGAGCTGAAGAAAATAATTTCCTGGTACACGGAAATTCGAAGAGTGATGTTGTCTTCCATCCAGCTTCTTACAATTTAAGAAGGTCGACTATGATTACAAAGGGGGAGATTGTAAGGTTCAAAATGTTGTAATTAGTCGAAGTGTATTTTGCACTCTTCGAATCTTTTGTAATCTATTTTACTAAGGCGCTTTTATTCGAAGCTTAAGTGTCTATGCCTTAGTATATTTTTTGTACGCTTTCTGTTCCCTATAAATAGGGTTATTTACTAGAGTTAGATAAGAGTTTTTACAGACCTGTCTTTGTACTCTGTAAACATTCGAAAGCGTAATAGAGCTGAAACAAGATCATATTTACATCCGTTGTTCAATCTTGCATTCTTACTTGATTTTATACTCTGCTTCATTTTATACTCGATTCATTGTTTCATCAGTCGGCTCACGGGATTGAGCTGTTGAAGGTGTGAGAGTGTTGTTGTGCTTCGTGGGTTCTTCAGTTCAGGTGAGTTTCTCACTATGCCACATATCCTATTATATATCCTTTGCATAGTAGGATAGATGTACTACTAGAGTACAAGTATGCTAGTTGATTGGGATAACTCATTGTTATGCATGTGCAATGTTAGACACTTGGTTTTATGTTATGTTAGACTGGTAGGGTCTTGCTTGATGATCGTATGATATTGTTAGGAGTTATGTTTGGTTAAGGTAACTAGGGAATGCTAGTAGCCAAGAGTATCTAATATGCTAGTATAACTTATGTGGTTATGTTACCTGATTGTGTGGTAATGATAGTTCGGGTTCTATGTAGTTTAAGTGAGATAGTCTCTTATGTTCTTGAAGTTCAAATGAGATAGTATCATATGCCACAACCAATTCAGATGAGACTGAGAATGAGAGAAGAAACATCGTCGAAGAGAGTTGTCAGCAAAAAACATGTCCAGAACATAGATATCATTCTGTCGGTTTGTTGTGAATTGTATTTTATATTGATGTCTTTGTTCTTGCTTGTGTACTCTTTTATAGACTATATTGAGGGGGAGGTATCTCCAAGAAAGGAAACTGATTCATGAGCTTTTATATCAAAAGATTTTCTAGCATCAGTTTTATGATTATCCTGAAAAAGGCTACATAAAGGTCTCTAAAAAATTTGTATATTCCTTTTTTAACTATTCATTTGTTGACCATCTCTCACGCTATTATCTCCTTACCATTTTTGTCTTGTATCATATTAAATGAATTGTTGGTGAATTCTAAATTCTAGACCGAAACTTAACTTTATGATAAAGAAGATAAACCACTTCTCGTTGATAAGTTTACACTGTTTTATGATTCATGCTGATTCCACCTCAGTGTGATTGAAACACTTCATTCTCTCCTCAAACTCTTCTTGATAAATCTTAACTTATCACACAAATTGATAAGAGATTTAAAAATATGTGTCGATGGTTAGGCTATGTACCATAACTTATCACACGCACCAATCCATTCTCGCCATACATTATTCTTTAGACTTTAATGATTCAGCGTATGAAGCCAGACACTGATGAGAATTCGAAAATCTGTGTCGATGGGTATATCATTGTCAGTGATGTATTACACACACCTACCCATTCTCTCCTAACAAATCTTCTATTAAAGAAGTTAATGATTCATTGTATCTTCCACTCACTGATAAAACTTCGACACTCTTTGCCGATGGGTACATTCCATACCAAAATGTATTACACGCATCATTCCATTCTCATCTTTTATTATTCTAATAAAAGAAATTAATGATTTAGCGTATAAAACCATACGCTGATGAGACCTCGAAATACTATGTCAGTGAGTGATAGTTCAAACCCACACGATCAGGAGACATCACAATCTCACTTGATTGTGAGTTGCATTCTTGATCCGCTGATGGAGTAAGTCGGATACACCGATCACTTCCGGTAGTAGCAAAATGTTGCTGATGTAAAAAACGGGGATAGATACTTTCACGACATATTCATATTTTCAGGGGGAGATACTAATACTATTCATTTTCTTAAGGGGAGATATGTTCAATCTTCGACATATGAACCTCCATACGCTGTCTTCGACATATTTTCATTTGTGTCCAGAAAAATATCTCTAAGTGAAGAATCTGTTATGTCATCAAATTCAAGAAATGAAGTTCTCACCTCTAGGGGGAGCGAATGCTAAAGAACTTGTTGAAAATTAGTTTTGACATCATCAAATAGGGAGATTGTAAGGTCACACCTTATGATCTGGTGAGTCAAACACTACACGATGACCACCAACGCCAATGCCAACACCATATCTCATCAGCGTCGGCATGAACCAATGATCTTGGTGATCATATGTATATTAGGCAGTGATGTGTGTGTGTGTATATATATATATATATATATATATATATATATATATATAAAATAGATATCTGATCCGTAATCTTAGTGATTAGGATCATACCTTTACTTAGATAAGTATACATCCCTTAATTAGTGGGATATTAGTTATTATTAACGTATCCCACTAAGAATACGTCAAAAATAACGGAACAGTCAGACGGTTTAAGAAAAGACCAACGTACACCTAACGCCAGGCCCCCACTCTCTCCCTTATTCTCGCGATCCCAACCTCATTCCTTGGCGCTCAAGCATAAAAGCCGGTGTCGAGACAAAATAGTACTATCCGTCTCCCTGAGTGACAGGTGTGCCACTTAGAATGTTGGTTCTGGCAGCCCTGCACCAATTGTAAGAAACTACGCGCGGAGCACGATCTACCAATCAAGGACCATTTTCCCCAGCCGCTTTTGAAAAGGTAAAAGACTCTGCTGGGGATTTGTTCCCTTGATCACAGGTATAAAAAGGTCCCTTCTCCTCCAAGAGAAGGGACCGAAAAAGAAAATCTTCTAGCCCTTTCATAAAACCTTCACCTTCTCTCTAAGAAATTGACTAACTTGGTCGTCGGAGCTTCGATCCGGGACTACCTCCCAGACGAGGACTGATGGGCTTGTTTCCTTTGCTGTGATACTTTGGCACTCCATCCCATCCATCAAAAAGACGGAGTTAAGCCGAAGACCTATTACAACAGTTGGCGTCATCCGAACATGCACCCAATACGGCACAACCCGATAAACAACAATACGTGTCTATGACAAAAAAAACAAAGCCCGTAGCACCACAAAATGATAGCATCGGTTCCACAAGGAAACGCCGCCAGCCAGCAGAATTGGCTGTCTAGCGCCAAGCGTTCGGCCGACCAGCGCCGTCATAGAATTTGCGACAAGTATATGATCCTCGCTGACCACCTTTATGGTCAACAAAAGCCGACATTAGAAAACAGCATCGCCGACACGGAGTGTTTACGATCAACAGACCATACACGAAACGTGAGCGACACGAGGCAAACCACAGCGTCAAAGCGCTGACCCGATAGATCAACAACATCAACTTCTCCACCAAAGACCTGAAACCACAGCGTCAACGCGCTGTACGAACATTGTTTCCGGCAATTACCGGAGTCCTGGAAAGCAGAATTAAAGCCCCCGACAGGTGGATCTCTGGTCGGCGTCACGGGACACAACCTATGGCCCCTTGGAACAATACATATCCCATTAATTTTAGTCAGCCACGACGGAAGAAAGAGTAGGACATGAACAATTGAATTCTCTGTAATACGCCACCCAACATAACAAAACATACTGTTAGGGCGCCCGTCACTCTTCGATCTGCAAGCCGTGCCGTATAAAATTCATGGCACACTAAAATTTGGCACATGGCTCGGCTCAGCTACGATTGTCGCCGATACCCCGCACAGGCGGACGTGTCACCAAATAATGACAGCGCTCGACCTGATCAGCGCCCTTAAGAAATCTAAAGAAGACCACCCACTAGAAAAGCATGTAATACACAGTGAGCACCGTGAACAGGCAATAAACATTAGAGGTGACATACTGGCGGAGACCAAAGTTCAACTAGTCGTGCGGCTAACATGCTTCGCCGGGGTATTCACATGGCAACCTGTAGACATGACTGGAGTAGACCGAACAATCATTGAACACAACCTAAACATCATCCCGGGTAGCGCTCCGATAAAGCAAAAAAGGAGGGGACAAACAAGTGATGGAAACAAGGCAATCACTGAAGAGGTCTCGAAGCTCGTAAACGCAGGCATCCTTCAAGAAGCAATGTTCCCTATATGGATCGCAAACCCGGTAATGGTAAAGAAACACGACGGCTCGTGGCGAATGTGCATCGACTATTCCGACCTGAATAATGCATGCCCAAAAGACCATTATCCCCTCCCGGAAATAAACCAAAAGGTCGAATCTCTGGAAAGCTTTTAACTCAAATGTTTTCTTGACACCTACAAAGGCTATCATCAAGTCCAAATGCTTCGGGAAGACGAGGAAAAGACGGATTTCCACACCGATCAAGGCACGTTCTGCTACCAGAAAATGCCATTCGACCTTACAAACGCTGGTTCGACATACCAGCGCTTGATGGATAAAGTCTTTGCAGAGCAGATCGGAAAGAATGTGGAAGTATATGTCGACGACATGGTAATTAAAAGTCGCAGCGCAACAATGTTGCTCCAAGACATTGAGGAGACCCTCCAAACCCTGGCGTGAGTATAGATGAAACTCAACTCGGGAAAACGCACTTTTGGAGTAGAAGAAGGCCGGTTCCTGGGATATCGGATAACTAAAGAAGGGATCAAACCAAACCAAGTCAAGACTCAAGAATTTCTCGATTCCAAAATCCCACACAGCATAAAAGGAGTCCACGAAGTCAACGGGAGGCTTACCGCGCTAGGCAGTTTCATCGCGAAATTGGCAGAGAAAGCTCTACCACTCTTCCATACCTTGAAAGGGTGTATCGACAAGAGTCACTTCAAATTGACGAAAGAAGCAGATGCAACTTTCCGATGCCTAAAGGAAGCCCTTCACCAGCTACCAACAATGGCGAGCCTCCTCCCGAGAGAAACCTTACAAATATACCTCGCAACGGCCGATGAAGCCATTTCATCGGTACTAATGGTAGAAAGAAACAAGAAGTAGTTACCAATACATTTCGTAAGCAGGGCATTACAAGGCTTCAAAATCAACTATCCAGTCCTGTAAAAACTGTTGTTGGCCCTAATCTACACGGCCAGATGCCTGCAACGCTATTTTCAAGCACATAAAATCGAAGTGCTAACCAGCTTCCCAATAAAACATGTCATGTTAAGGCCCGAAAAGTTAGGACGATTAGCGAAATGGGTGATAGAGCTAGGGGAGCACGATATAGATTACCGCCCTGGAATAGTATCAAGGCGCAAGCACTAGCAGACTTTTTGGTAGAAATACCAGACACACTTAGAGGAATACCAAGAGCCTTACCAGCTGATCCGCTAGAGCCCGACGCAAGCAAATAAATATGGGAACAACACACTAACGGCGCAGCAAGTAAGGAGGGCTCGGGTGCAGGCCTTATCCTCAATAACCCTAAGGGAGATGAAATCACATACGCCTTGAGATTCGACTTTCAAGTTTCGAACAACGCGGTGGAGGACGAGCAACTTCTTGCAGGCCTCCGATTGGCACAAGAAGTCGGCACAACACATCTCTGGGTTTTTAGTGATTCGCTGTTGATAACCAACCAGGTTAATGGCACGTAAGAAGCCAAAGATCGAAGAACGCAAAAATGTCTGGAAAAGTTGCGACAGTTGATGCATTCGTTCAATAGCTTCGAAATCAAACAAATACCCAGGGGGACAATACAAGGGCCAACGCTCTTAGGAAGTTGGCATCGATGTCCTTTGACAACTTAACCAAGAAGGTACCAGTAGAGGTTCTCGGAGAAAGAAGCATCGACAACAAGCAAGTCGATGCCATTGCAGAATCGTCGGACTGGACCAAGCCATACCTAGACTATTTGCATCATGGGGTCCTTCTGGATGATCCGGAAGAGGCCAAGCAGATAAAAATCAAGGACCCCCAATTTTTTGTAAAAGGTATGCAACTGTACAAGAGAGGCTACCTAGCGCCTTGGCTCAGATGCATATCGCACGAGGAAGGCCAAGTCCTCCAAGACACTCGGGTGAAGTCGAAGCACATGAGGGAGCACGAGCACTCATGGGCAAGATACTACGTTTAGGGCTATATTGGCCCAACGTGTACAAAGACGCGGCGAGGGTCACAAGGAAATGCCCGAAATGCCAGACGTTCGCCCCATTCGAGAATCATCCTGCAACAACCATAGCCTTTCTACCAATGAGGCATCGACATCGTAGGACCATTCCCAACGACTCCAGCGGGATTAAAGTTCCTGTTGGTCGTAGTTGACTACTTCACAAAGTGGATCGATACAGAACCCCTAGCCACGGTCACGGGCAGGCAGATGATCCGATTCTTGTGGAAAAACATCCTAATCCGGTTTAGCAGCCTAAGGTCCTGATAAGCGAGAATGACACATAGTTCGAGGGAAGCCCTTTCAGTGAATGGTGCAAGGAAAAGCGGATCCATCGTCGCTTTACCTTGTTTGCACACCCCCAGGCAAACGGCCAGACTGGAGTATCAAACAGGACCATCGTGAATGGGCTCAAGAAACGCCCGATGAAAATAAAAAGGGCCTGTACAGAAGAGCTGCCAACAGTACTGTGGTCATACCGCACTACCGCGAGAACAGGGACAGGAGAGAGGCCCTTCGGCCTAACATACGACATGGAAGCAGTGCTCCCACTTGAGATTCTAAGTGAATCATTACGGGTAACCAGCTTCGATAAAGGCCTGAACGATGATGAGCGACGATAAGACCTTGACATGTTGGACGACAAACGCCAAGCTGCCCGACTGCGACAAGCAACCTACAAATCTCATACATAAAACTTTTACAACAAACGGGTACGCATAAAGAACTTCAAGGTAGGAGAATGGATGTTGAGGAAGAACGAGGCTAGCCACTCGAAGCCACTGGGGAAGCTAAGTGTAACCTGGGAAGGACCCTACAAAATAGTGGGGGCGCATCGGGACGGAGCATACTCACTAGAAGCAAAAGGCGGGAGACCGATACCCCGCACGCAACCTGCACCACTTTTATTCGTAAAAACAACCGGAAAAGGGCATAACCAAAGGAGGGGGTAGTGACGCTCGGACCTCCGACCTAAAAGCCACACTTTGGTCAAACGGTTTACATGAAGATGTTTAAGTTGCCCTTAGAACTTTTTGATTAATAAAGTTTCACAAGATAATAGACTAAACTTACTAGTCAATATACGCACACGTGTATGTAAAGCATAAATACAAACACAAAGAACAAAGGGGGGGAGGGGTGCACGGGCTTGCCAGACGAGAACACGGGCTGATCACCCACATTGTTTGAGCAAAACGACCCATCAACATGCAACCACAAATCTCGTAAAGAGATAATCCATTTACATATATGTCGGTTTAAACAAGCAATAAAGCCTCTAGGCTTTCAAACCAAACGTGCCCAAAGGGTCTGAAGGATCATAACCTTCCCCTGAAAATTTAGCACATACGAGTTCAGGGAGCCTCGAGGTGATGACCTCGGCTCAACTTAAGCGACCACAAAAGAGAGGCAACTGGCCACTCAGTTAGGAGCCAAAAGCAAGGCCTACAAAATACTCTTCGGGGAGACCCCTCCCCAAACACACACACACACACACACACACACACACATATATATATATATATATATATATATATATATATATATATATATATGTATATATATATATATATGTATATATTAGGGAAGCTCGTAAGAACGGGAAAACATTAATGATGAAGATCCAACAAGGGCGAATACAACAAAATTCTACAAAGTACATACAAAAAATGAGAAATAAAACAACAAACATACAAAAATAAAATGAGAATTAACCCCAGCGAGGTTGGGTCAAAGCAGTGCCCCAAACGCCATCGTCTGGCACGTGTTCCTCCTCCTCAGTGCACAATTGGCGAAGATCAGCAAGGCCGAGCTCACCCAAACGAAGGTAGGACGCGAAGTCTGTCTCGGCAAAAGCCCTAATGGCAGCATGCATTGCATCAACAGATTGTGCCATGGTGTCTGAAGAATCAAAGAATCGAGTATAAAATGAATCAGAGTATAGAATCAAGTAAAAATGCGAAATTGAACACCGGATGTAAATATAATCTTGTTTCAGCTCTATTACGCTTTCGAATGTTTACAGAGTACAAAGACAGGTCTGTAAAAACTCTTATCTAACTCTAGTAAATATCCCTATTTATAGGAAACAGAAAGCGTACAAAAAATATACTAAGGCATAGACACTTAAGCTTCGAATAAAAGCACCTTAGTAAAATAGATTACAAAACATTCGAAGAGTGCAAAATACATTTCGACTAATTACAACATTTTAACCCTTACAATCTCCCCCTTTGTAATCATAGTCAAAAATCTTAATTCGTAAGAAGCTGGAAGGAATACAGCATCACTCTTCGAATTTCCGTGTACCTGGAAATAATCTTCTTTAACTCTTTCTTATCTCCTTCATTGTTCTTCTTATAATGATTCATACGAACAATTAAGTTCGTATATTGAGACGTTGAATACCTTTCCACTTCGCATGCCTGGAATAAGAAACGTTTTGCTTTTCCAGCCTTGTCTTTTCCTGCAAAGACCATCCCAAAAGACTTCAAGCAGATTTCACCATCAGCATACTTCTTCAATTCTGCCTGAGTCTTCGTAGGAGCCATTGGAGCTTTAATTTCCATACCTTTAGCCGTAGCTAACTCCACATCTGTTAGAGCCAAGCACTCATAATAATTTTCGATGAAAATCTTGATGTGAGCAACCCCAAGCTTGAATTCATCAGGTTCCGTGTTTTGAAGATATGAAAACGATTTGTCTTTCAGAATCAATGCAACTTGTATAAGATCATACAAGTTCATTAATGGAAAATCTGCAATTGTAAATTCGCAAATATTTCCATTTGCCCTGGCAACCACATACTTGAAATTTTGGACTGTGTTTTCGAACACCACATCCTTTTTCATACTGATCACTTTCTTGATCTTTATCAATGACCAAACTTCCTCAGGGGCTTTTGCAAGAACAGCATGAAATCGAATTTTCATGTGTGTACCATCATCCTTTTCTTTGAAATTTCCTTCTGCTTTAAATTGAGGCATGATGAACATCATTTCATTTATAGGAAAGTCCAGCTGACTTGAATCAGTATTCGTAACCATATAACTTTGTTTTGGTTTCTTCTCAAACGAATACATATGATTAAAAGCTACCTTGGCCTCAATTGTTTCATAATTGTAGTGTTTGGACGGATCACCCTTGTCCATACCCTTCGGATCACTTGCACGCTGAGTCATTATGCTTTGAATCAACCTTAGCTTTTCAATTTCAGCTTCTGCTTCAACTTTCCTTTCTTCTTTCGATTTTTCCACCACAATTGTTTTCCCTTTATCTTTCAAGACTGAATCATCTTTCACCTCCATTGTTTTCGAACTACTCCCAACAGTATTAGTAGGTTGACCAATCACAATTCCTTTCGAAATTGGTCTTGTAGTTGGCATTGTTGTTATGACTGTTGAAGTAATCAGCCCAGCAGATGCTATAACTGGCTTTGTTGTTGGGATCTTTGAAGAAAACATATTTCCTATAACCTTCGCATCATCACCACTAGCCTTCGAATCACCAGTTTTTCTTTCTCCCCCTTGCACCTCTGTGAAAATAGGAGGGGCATTTGTTGTTGGAAGAACGCTTGAAATGCGAGATAGAGGAGGAAGTTTCTTGTTGAGAATTGCTTCGAATTGTAGGTACTTTTGAGATAAAAATTCAGGAGTAATCAAGGAAGAAGAAACCGGCAGGGCAGATAGGTCTTTTAATTCCTTTCGCAAAGTAATCACTTCCAAAAATTGGCACTTTCGTTTGTTGAAAGTTGAGTAAGCTGAGGACTCAAACTTTCATACAATTTGACAAATCTCGTGACAGCGTCACAAATAATATCAATCTTCTGATTCAGAGATGCATAATCCTTTTGAACATTTGCAATCTCTTTTTGCATATCTTCGCGAAGTTCACGAATCTACAAATTGACATCCTCCCTGACTTTCTTTACGTCTTGAATAAAGAGAACATGCCTTTACTTTGTTGCATTCTTTAATTCTTTCATATCTCCGACAAACTTTGAATTTTAAGAATTAATTCGTAGTTCATTGTTTTGATCACTATGATCAACCTTCTCCAAAATTCGTGATGCTGAGTCTGTAATCATCCCAGATACTTTACTTACGACTCTGGCTTCAAACATTTTCAACAAAGTATCAACCTCTAAACTTGAAACAGACGAACCACCCCCCCAGATTAGCTTGAGATTGAATTATAGAATTCAACTTCTGATTCAAAATTTTAAATTGCTTCATTGTCATCAGCATATGATCTGGAAAATCCTCTTCTTCTTCATGAAACTCTAATTCTTCAAACGTACCTCCAAAACCCTCATTTTCAGTTTCTGTTTCCATAAAAACGGTTGAAGTAGGTTTGGGTGTATCAGTGGATTGAGAAGAAAAAATAGAAGTAAAGGGTAGATTGATAATGTTTTCAAATGTTGGGGAATCAGTGGTTGAAGTAATTGGAATAATTGGTGGAGGTAAAGAAACAATATGTTCGAAAGCTAAAGAAGTTGGATGTCATTGATCTTCATTCTTCGAATCTCCTTCACCCATATTGACATTTGCATCCGTATCAGATACGTTTGCAGGGATGACTGAAGTTCGTACCTCCTCAAAAACTGATTTGGCAACCGAATCTTCGGGTGGTATGACTATTGTCTACTCAGGAGTTGAACTTTCTGCGTGAAGAGTTACTTCTGGTGTTTCAGGAATTCTTTCATCGTCATCTTCTGTAGACTCAGTAGAAAGCATAAGCTTTCGTGTCTTCTTCTTCTTCTTCTTCGACAGATGTTTGGCCATATCCTCAGCCATTCGTTTCTTAGACACCGGAGAAACAGGTGCTGGCACTTCTCGAATTAAAACACCTTGATGAGTGATTTGAGGTTTTCGGACCACTTTATGTGTTGAAGACTTTCTTTTATGTGTTGACTTCATTTTGATTCTTCGAAACATACCGGTCTTCGAAGGAATGATCACTTGCTCTTGAGTTTCTTCAACAACAGGCTCAATCAATTGTGTCTCAGCAACTGACACTTCAACTGTTAGAGGCTTCTTCTTTGGAGATTTGAAGATGTCAACTCTGTGATTTTGTCTTCATGAGAAGTAGTTTCAGTCTTCTTTGACCGCTTGGATTTCTTATCTTCCCTCAATAGTTTCCCAGTTTCGACAGTAGAATCAATAGTCTTCAAATATGCCACTAAAACAGAATTCGAAGGATCAACTCTTTTGAGCATTGCATCAGGAATACGAGCAACGGATGGAAAAGCCTCAGGACTATCTGTAAGATCCTTCGGATAGTGGTACGATTGAAAAATAGCTTTTTCCTGATCATTGGGTACCAAAATCCCTTCCTTGTTGTAAAAATATTGCAAAATCAAGCTCCAGTATCGTGCGCACGAAATACCATGAAGAGCATTCGTGTGTTCTACACTCTTTTGGAATTCCTTCCACAATTGTGTAGAATAATCAACTTGAAGATCATAGTATAGCCCAGCAACCATGGCATATACTTCCATTCTTCCTTTATCAAGACCAACTGTTCTCCCAGTTAAACATCTCAGAAAAATACCAAATAAGAAATTCGAGATACGTGGAAGACCAGATTTCTTAAAATCACTGATCTTGGATAGTTGAGGCTGATATCCCATCTCATTAAACATATGAACGATTTGAGGAAATGTGAAAGCAACATACGGAGGTGAATTCGGCATTTCAAGAATTTGGCAAAAGAGTTTCTTTGATAATCTGACCTTTTTGTCATTCACCAGATGGAAAGTAATTGTATCAGAAGCTTTATTGTAAGTAGCAGTTGATCCGGCTTGAGAAAGCCATGACATTGGAACAGAGAATGAACTGAACATCGCCTTAGACAAAACAGAGCTCTTCAACGCAACGATTAACATCTTCAATTCTTCCGGGTATTTAGAGATATCACCCTCCAAGTAATAGTTAGTTGCTTGAATCTTCATAATTGGCAATGAAGAGACATCTTCAGTGGTATGAGAAGGATCAGCATCAACATGAACAGAAGTCGCCATTGTTAGGGTTTGAAAACTTTGAAGATCAGAGAATTTGGGAATATTTCTTTTTGATCGCGTAAATTGATAATGAACCCTTGAATCCCTTTTTATATGTAACCCTGAAGTTTGAATTTGAAGCGGGAGGTATATTTAATGATATCTGACGTGGCACCTTGAAAATCGGACCATTACTGTGTAAAAGTAGCCATGCGTCAAAAAGTATCTGTCACATCACCTTGAAATCCGGACAGAATACCATACGTCATTAAAAAACAACCTGTATTGTTATCCCCAAGAAGATTGTAAGCGTCAGAACCCTTCGTATGGAAGCAAGGCTCTTTCGCTTTTGGGATGAAAAGCGAAGTCATATGTCAGATGTTTGAAATCATCAGCCTGAGTTGGTATTACTCAGAACCTCAAGGATTTTGTGAGTGCAGTGTTCCAAAGAATTTAGACGAACAAAGATAAGAAAAATTTGGGATACTGTGATGTCAAAATATTAATTTGACACAAAGGCAGATAAAATCCCGGGCAAAGATTGCTTCATTAATCATTAAGAGAAATGATCAACAGCTTGTGTAGGTTCCCGTGAAATACATTCGAATACTTGTAAATAAGTATCAAAGGGCTTCTTTTATAATGCTTCGTGGGTAGTCAAAAAATTTCGTTACATGTCATCCTAAACATAAGGTGAAAAATTGTAACAGAAATTACTTGTTTGACCAGTGTAGTCAGGGACAAGTTTGTTTTGATAAATTTGAAGTGACATTGAAGTTCGAATGAAACTCTCACGGAAATCATATTCAAGAAAAAAATTTGTGCTGGATCTTGTTGGGTAACAAACATCATGGGTTTCGAATGTTTGATCAAGACCACTCATACGAAATGAATATGATTTGGAGTTTCGAATTTTGGTACTGAACCAAATATTTCATGAAAATCTAGAACGTAGTTCCCCGTCAATTCCTTAAAAGTTTAGAAAATTGGGTTTCACTTTCATCACGGTCTCACGATGTCAGATCATAAACACAGATTTATGATATATCTAAGTCTCGATGGGTTTGATCAGAGACCTCTCGGACATATGTCTTCGTGTGTGATCGTGTAAGAACTTTATAGGTGAAAAAGATTGATGTAAGACACGAAAGGTACCTCTGTTATTTTTGGACAAAACAGTAAACTCTTAACTCATTTGGAGAAGAGTCAGGTAGCTCAGAGACTAATGTGAATATAAGCCTTATTGGGAAGAAATTTTCATATGAATAATTTCATTAAGGCTTTCGTACACACACATTGAGTCATTGGAGGCTTTGGACAACATGCAACAACATGCTTCTAGGGACAACTTAACTAGTTCAAAATATTGAAAATTTATTGATTCGTGCGAAAAATGTACCTGACCCTAGAAAAGAAATACTAAAAAGAAATAAGAAACAAAATATTTTTGTTGTTTTGATTTTTCGAAAATAGAGACAGAACAAAAGCAAAACAAAATCTTTTTGGATTTTTAAATTTTTCGAAAATTAAATGACAAAACTAAAATAAACTAAAATCTTTTTGGATTTTTAATTTTTCGAAAATTAAATGACAAAAGCAAACGAAAATCTTTTTGGATTTTTAATTTTTCGAAAATTAAAAAAAAAAAAAAAAGCTAACTGTACTTGTTGCAAATACACGAAATTTTATCATCCCCTGATAAGTGACAAATTTACGAATTCGAAGGGATTCGAAGCGTTGACTATGAACAGTAACCTCTGAATCAACCCTTAAAATATATGATAAATTTACGAATTCGAAGGGATTCGAAGCGTTGACTATGAACAGTAACCTCTGAATGTTGACTGTTATTGCTTTGTTTTTCATTCAGCGCCTCTGAATCATTCCTGGTCAATCATCATTCTCCTTTTTCGCATGGAACAAAATTTCCATCTATCATTCCAAGTCCTTCTAAAATTTTCACAAAGGATTTTTCATCTAAAGGTTTCGTGAAAATATCAGCTAACTGATCAGTTGTTTTCACGAAATGAACTTCAATATTTCCATCCTCCACGTGATCCTTGATGAAATTTTAACGAAGAGCTATATGTTTAGTCTTCGAATGCTGCATAGGATTATGACAAATTCTTATTGCACTTTGTGAATCACAATATAATGGAATCTTTTTCATATTGATTGCATAATCACGCAATTGACTTTGAATCCATATAATTTGTGATGTGCAAGCAGCAGCAGCCACATATTCTGCTTCAACTATTGAAATTGATACACATGTTTGCTTTTTCGACTGCCAGCTCACCAATTTGCCATCAAGAAATTGACATCCACCACTTGTGCTTTTTCTATCAAGATTACAACCACCCAAGTCTGCATCCGAATAAGCTTGTACAAAGAACCCAGTTTTCGAAGGATACCACAATCCTAACGAAATTGTTCCTTTAAGATAACGAAAAATATTCTTCACAGCAGTGAGATGTGGTTCTCGTGGATTTGACTAATACCTAGCACAATTACACACAGAAAACATGATATCAGTTCTACTTGTTGTAAGATAAAGTAATGAACCAATCATGCTCCTGTAAAGAGTTAGGTCAACTGCAGGTTTATCTAACGAAGGTGTCAACTTTATGCCTGTTGCCATAGGAACTCGTAACTTTGTGCTATTCGTCAATCCAAACTTCTATAGCAGATTCTTCGTATATTTTTCTTGATTAATAAAAATTCCTTCTCTGCTTTGACGAATATTTAGTCCAAGAAAATTATTGATTTTTCCCATCATGCTCATTTCGAACTTACTTTTCATCAAATCTTCGAATTCTCTAGATAAGACAGGGTCAGTTGAGCCAAAATTAATATCATCAACATAAATTCGAACAAGCATTAGATGATTCCCAACTTTCTTTCGAAATAATGTGGGGTCAACAGGTCCTTGTTTAAATTTAGATTGTTTAAAAAATGAAGTAAGAGTTGCATACCATGCTCGTGGTGCTTGTTTTAATCCATAAACTGCCTTATCTAAAATATAAACGTGATATGGATGTTCTTCGTTAAAAAAACCTGGGGGTTGTTCCACGTAAACTGTTTCTTCAAGCTCTCCATTTAAAAATGCACACTTCACGTCCATTTGATAAACATCAAAGTCTTTGTGAGCTGCATAAGCCAGAAATATACGAACAACCTCGAGTCTTGCGATAGGGGAAAAAGTTTCTTCATAGTCGATTCCTTCTTGTTGTGAATATCCTTTAACAACAAGTATGGCTTTGTTTCGAACGATATTTCCATCTTTGTCGGTTTTATTTTTGAAAATCTATTTTAACCCGACAATCGAAACATTTTCAGGTTTAGGAATTAATCTCCAAACCTTGTTTCGTTCAAATTCAGACAATTCAGATTGCATAGCAACAACCCAATCTGAGTGTTCCATTGTAACCTTAACTGTTTTTTATTCAATTTTAGAGATGACAACACTGAACATGCAAAATTCTTGATGAGTATTCAATAACTCATTCTTTGCACGAATTTGAGCTCTTGTTGAAACACCCTCTTGTGGATTTCCAATTATTTGATCTTTCGGATGATCTCTTGTCCACTTTTCCATTTGTGGATAAGCTGGATCAAATTCCAAAGGTGCATCTTCGTATAAATCATCATTTTTTGAACCTACAATCGAACAAACATCATCAAAATCATTATTATTCTCAATGTTTTCTAAATGCTCCCCCTCAACATTATGCTCCCCCTCAACATCAGCATTCAATCTCTCATTCTCCCCCTCGAAAGAATGCTTCCCCTCAAAATTATGCTCCCCATCAACTAGATTGTTCGAATCCAAGTGCTCCCCCTCCACTGGATTATTTTGCATACTTTCGCCTTTCTCTTGAGAAGTGGATGTTGAATCATCAGTAAGCTTCGTTAATTCAGACATATGATTATCATTTGCATTAATTTCTGCATCAACAGCATGATCTGAAATACCAAAAATTAAATCATAATCAATATCTAAGGTTTGTGAAGATTCAGATTCATCTTGTATTTCTTTTAGAATAGGATGATTTTCACACTGCGTTTCAGTTTGTTTAATATAGTAATCATCAAATGTAAGATTAAAAGTTTCTTCAACTTTTCGTGTTCTTTTGTGCAACACACGATATGCGACTGAATTATGCGAATATCCCAAGAAAATTCCTTCATCTGCTTTAGCTTGAAATTTTGTAAGATTATCCTTGAGATTCATAATAAAGCACCTGCATCCGAAAACATGAAAAAAATTGACGTTAGGTTTTCGATTGTTGAGAATTTCATATGGAGTGATGTTAAAACGACGATGAATGAAAGATCTGTTTTGAGTAAAACATGCGGTGGATACTGCTTCAGCCAAAAGGTATTGTGGAAGATTCGCATATGCCAGCATAGTCCTTGCCGCTTCGCATAGAGACCTATTTCTTCGTTCAACAACACCATTTTGTTGTGGTGTGTATGGAGATTAAAAATTATGCGAAATTCCTTTGTCCACCAAAAATGAATCAAGAACATTGTTCATAAATTCAGTTCCATGATCACTCTTAATTTTTCGAACAATCTTCTTCAATGTTGTTTCCATCTTTTTGATAAAGTCAATCATGATTTGTGCAACTTCGGATTTAAGCCTGAGAAAATAAACTCACGTAAATCTGGAAAAGTCATCAACAATGACTAATATGTACCTTTTCTTGTTGAGTGTTGAAACTGTTGATGGACCACACAAATCAATATGTAAGAGCTCCAGAGGTGCGACAATTTTCGAATCTATCGTAATTGGATGACCTTGTTTATGTTGCTTTCCAACTTCACAAGCTGCACATAAAGAATCATTATCAAATTTAAGTACAGGTAAACCTCTTACCAGATCTTGTACCACAAGTTTATTGATGCTTCGAAAGTTGAGATGACAAAGTCTTCGATGCCAAAGCCAACTTAAGTCTGATGTTGCTTTCGAAAGAAGACATATAGCAAAGTCTTCAATTGCTCTGATACCAATTGAAGAATCAAAGAATCGAGTATAAAATGAATCAGAGTATAGAATCAAGTAAAAATGCGAAATTGAACACCGGATGTAAATATGATCTTGTTTCAGCTCTATTTCGCTTTCGAATGTTTACAGAGTACAAAGACAGGTCTGTAAAAACTCTTATCTAACTCTAGTAAATATCCCTATTTATAGGAAATAGAAAGCGTACAAAAAATATACTAAGGCATAGACACTTAAGCTTCGAATAAAAGCGCCTTAGTAAAATAGATTACAAAACATTCGAAGAGTGCAAAATACATTTCGACTAATTACAACATTTTAACCCTTACAGTGTCTAGATCAGACGAGCCAGGGCCATTACCAGTTGACCATGCTCGTGCCACCTGCTTTCCCTTCTCTACACCAGCAGCCACACACGAGGCCTTCATGTGACGAATCCTAATCATGAACTCACTACTGTGAACAACACGGTCCACCACCCAAACCACTCCCTTCTGGAGAACCCATGCTAAATCATCGACGAATCCCAAGATTTTTCTCCTCGAGACCTCATCGATGAACTGATCGTCTCGCAGTGTCAAAGGCTCCGCCATTACTTCTTTCTGTGATACCAAATTTTGGACGTGTTGGATAAGAGATTCACCTCCCCATCCAGAGTCGCCACCTGAGCTTCCGCAACAGTCTTCTCCCCGGACAGCACGACGTAGCGCTCATCAAACTTGCATCTCTCCTCTTCGATAAGCCAAACCTTCTCTGCGAGCTCGTCACGCTCGTATTTAACAGCAGCCAGCTCCGCTAAACCAGCCCCGCTAAACCAACCCCTACGTAACAAAGACGAGCAGCAGCCACCACCAAGTAGGGATTAACCTGAGCAGCGACATATTGAAGATCGTTCGCCATGTGAGAATAAGAAAGAGCGTCGAGAGCCTCTAGGGTAGCCGGAGGAAACGCATGCCAACTTTAGCGTTTTGAGCATTCTAACACTCCTATGGTGTACGTGCAACCCTAGATGCTTTGGATCTATGTTTTCTCTAATATACATGCAAACTTTTGTTTTTCCAAAGCATCATCTTAACTAGCATACAATGGAGTATCTTTACTACAAAATTTTAGTTAGATGACATACCTTTTGTTGTAGTTGGAAACCTTGGACCTTTAAGAACTTAGTGCCCCAAGTGTTGCACCTCAAAATGGAATCACACAACACCACCAACAATGTAGGAACTTGAGAGGAGGTTGTCTTGCTTCACTAAATCGACTAGCACTCTTCTAAGCTTCCTTAGCTCCGATTTCATGAGCTAGAGGGGTTCTTATATAGTGTGGCTTAATTAGGGTTACACCATGCAAACCCTAATGTGCATGACCTTCCATATTCCTCATGCTCCATGGGTTTAAACCTCCATGGATCATCCATGGGTCACCACATGGGTTTAGCCCAACATAAAGAACTATGGATCATAAGCCCACATTATAAGAATGAATGATTTACATAATCAATCCCCATATATTTAATTAGTATCTTTTGATCACAAAATTAATTCCAAATTCATTATTGATCAATACTAATTAAATAATATGATTTTATATTAATATATTAGAACTTATAATATATTAATAAATCATGAATATGCTCTTCTCAAAAGTCCATCCTTACAAATTGTTCTGGTGCCATGCAACCCAAATGGACCATGCTACTCTCGGGTCAAGTACATATCAATTATAGTTATGGGCTTAGATACCTAATCCAACAGTCTCCCACTTGGATAAGTCTAATAACTATTATTGAAAGTACGACTCCCAAATCCCGACTAGCAATCGTAGCTCTTAAAAGCCGCTGTCGAACTCTGACCTAGTCAATGACACGTCCATTAGATAAGGGATCATATATTCCTCCATTCTAGATATTGTATGAACATGAGACATGGATTATAATCATTCTCTCTGTCCATCTATTATTTCCCGGTTTTCGATTTATGACGACTGACTAATTGAACAAATCAAATCAGTCTAAGCTTGGCCAAGCACTTCGGGTTTGTCATCACTAAATCATCGAGGGGCCCACATATATCGCTTTTATCCACATGGGGTAAAAGGAACAGATAAACTTCGACTCAAATGCTTGCTTGTACTTACATATCAAATTACACACAACAATATGTTTTATAACACCATGTTACTGGTGCGTTTACATATGTCAATGTGCAACCGACTTGTAATTACAACTCACATGTCTCCATTTCAAGAATATAAGATATTATCATCTCACAATCACTCGTGATAAAATCCATGAAGTGATTCAGATAAGCGTGGGTTGAATCCAATACTCGAATCTTATTCCAGGAGTACTCATGAACATTGTAGCAAACTTGTGCTATGACTAAAACACCTCTACAGACCCATTCATGACAGTCTTGCCTCAATACCTACTTCCAAAGTATGATCGACTGTGGATGGTTTGAATAACCTAATTATTCGGGAAGTCAAAACATGCAAAGTGAAACACAAGAATAATACTAATCCTATATGGCCCCAAAACTTTTGAGTGTCATACTGATTACTCATTATTCATTGTATAATGTTTTGTTTTATCAACTTAATACTTAAATTAAAACAATAGTTATGCCATACTCCAAGCATGTACACTATGTTTGTCTATGGTCCTGAATTTGTGAAATAGATCAATTGAAAAGCGTTTCAATGATGCTCATTTCACAATTCCAAATCTTTATTGCAAGTGTAAGAATTCCAAATTCTTGTCACTGCTAAACTATCATGTAATGCAGTCTTTGTAATGTCATGGTACCAAAAGTCACAGAGACTTGACCAACGATATTACAAAATTTTCCAATGGAGATTGTTGACAAAGCAATTCCAAGGAAGTGAAGTATCAAATTCAAAGTACATTCCTTTGAACATCCTTCTTGCATTAAGTTTCCTAATCTTACACAGATTCAAATAATAACTTCCACTTATGGAAACATTTCCATATTCCCATTTTGACTATCACTTCTGAACAAGAGTTGCCTCTTTTTAGAATATGTCAATATGGTCCATCCATTTTATACTTCCAACTACAAGAGAACAATCCTTGGCAAACCTTAGATTGTCCTTAATAGTTGTTAACCACTTTAATCATATCTAGTTCTAGTCCTTTTTCCCTCTTAATGCCCTAGGCATTTGGAAAATTTAGAACGCGAGAATATTATAGCATATGCAATCGATCCTATACCCGAAGCATATGGGATGCGATTCATAATGTCTAACATAAAGGCATGATACTTGATCAGCCTTTTTCTATAATATTTCTATTTTCCATGTTTTCATAATTTTGATTATAAAGAGGGATGCCGTAATCATAATCAAATTTTGAGAGCACAATTAACCTTTCCATATATAGAATTTCCTTATGTTGAACCATTCCAACATAACATTCATATATATATTTGACTAAATTTGATTAAAAACTCAATCTAAGCTTTTAGATTTTGAAATGAAGTATAAATTCCTCTCCATTAATTATAGCAAAACAACTTTTCAAATCCACAACTTTGCGAATTGAAACTTTTGTTTTCTATAATTAACATTGCTAACTTGTAGCACTTACCGTAATAATTATGCTCTGACTATCATAATAATTATTATCTTACTAGCATAACACTTATGCTCCCACTAGCTTTGACATATACCCAGAAATCAGCTGGACTTCTAGAAATCAATACTTATTGACTTTCATTACCAAAGTTCAGATTTCTGATACGAGATGCTTCGATAAGACTTTATCTAGGCTTCTCAAAATCATACACCTTTCCTTAGATAGCTCACATGTGTGTCTAAACAATTTTAGAACTTACAGCAATAAGTCTCAAATGTTTAGACCTTTGCCATTTCTCACAATTCAAACTATGAAGAGGGATGCCATAATCATAATCGAATTTGAGAATGCAAATATCACCATTGCTATCTCCTTAAAATCTACTTAGTGAAAGCGTTTCCTCACAATCATTTTCATGAATTGGAGAGAAACCTTATGACACTTAGATTTTATGGTGTATGTGTTCCTATCCATGTGAATTTGTCAAAACCATAATCACAAGACAAGGTTAGTGACAAATCCACAACTCATATGGACTGAAATTGTTCAATCTTAATTTCTTGCCACCTGGAAGCACAAGGGCCTACCATTGCTTCCAAGTTGTTATGCAAACAACTGAGAACTCATAGAACTCACATGCAAAGTCAACTTTATCTGGAATGGGCATGGATACAAGAATATGTCAACACGATAGGTTACAAACCTCAAGTTGTGTGCTAGTGTTTAATAGTAGGTTTACTCTTGATTAGTTCTTGAAACTTTCAAGATCTTTAAGACTCTCACTGACCTCTTGACATATAAGATTCTCTTTGTAAAGAACCATTCCTTGACAAACAAATATTCAAGAGTTAGTGCGGATTCTCATCAAGAATGATACTTCACACAATTGGCCTTAGTTGGTCTTTGTTTTATCCAAAACATCACAACTTACCAATTTCAAATGTACAAGAGTAAAAACATTTTACTCTACATTTGATAAGTGTTATAAACCTTTCTTAAGATTATGTCACTCGAGCCACAATCTTGGAGTATGACTCTAAGACTTGTTTTGGAACGAAGTATGACTCATCTTCTTGATTTAACCATTTCAACAATTCACGATTCCTCTTCTTAGCCATGCAATTGCACTAAGATATCCTTAGAGGATCAATTGTGACATGGTATTCATTAAGATGATCATAAAAAATGATACTCAAGTACTCTCTCATCTTTTCATATTTGAGAAACTTCTATCTTTCTTCCTAATTTGATTCTTCTCAATCGTTCTTCCATACATTGAACTTTTCTAATGATTCAGAATTATACTTAAACTTGTAAGCATAACCATATTTACTAAGCTTTACTAAATCTTGATGAATAGTCTTATCGTTCTTTGTGGTGGACCTGACCAGCGCACACCCAGTGTACCCGATCCCCTAATCCTTCATTTGACTCACATATTCATGTGAACAAGGAATTAGTATTAATTTCCCAAAGATGAAGTTCTCATTCATCACACAATGCAGGTTGCATGATTCCAAGTTTCTATCTAGCTGAAACTTGGGTGATGAGAATCTTTCCTTATTTGGTAAATTTTAACACTACCACAAACGAAAGAATCAAATCCATTTTCCAATATTGCTATCAATGGAAACATATAAGCAACAATTTTTCACAAATTCCATTGTAAGGAAATTTTAAAAATAAGATAAATTTCAAAAAAAAAATTTATTTTTAAAAATTGCAGAAAACTTATTCTTACAATGAAAATACATATGAAAATGTGTTGTTATCTATTCCTAAGCAATCTATCATAACTCTTAAGCAGCAGCTCAAAATTTTGATCATCGAACCATGCGATTGAAATCCATCTCTTCACGATCAGAATCAGCTTACTCTTCCTTTAAGTTTCCCTTCAATTCTTCAAAACATCAAAATGTAATTACATTACATCATGTATTAATAGAGTTAGACAGTGAACTTTACCTGAAGTAGAGTCATACACTCTGACTTTACCATCCTTGTGATCTTTCAGGTAAATATGGCAGCTTCGCAACTAAAGCCCCTTCTCTTGGAAATAGAAACATATGGACTCTTTGGGAATGGTACACGGGACTATCTCACACTTAGCATTTCTCTTTACCATTCGGTCAAATGACTTGACCATGGCCAATCCCTTTCCATTGGGAAGAGAAAGTTTTTCTAGACTTCCAATGTTCCCATTGTCAATGTCCATGGAAGTTTGGGAAGTAGATATTCCAATCAAATTTGCTTTACCAGTGCGCCAAATCATTGCTGATTCATCAGCAACAAGCAAATATGTTAGATCAATAAGGGTCATGTCGTGATCTCCCATATAGTAGTCCTTAAGGAACCCACTATATGACTTAGGAAGTGATTGAAGAACTCAGTCAACATCCAACTTCCTCGAAACTCCGACACCCAACTCTCCCAGCCTGTCAATGTGACATCCCCAATTTCACGGTCCGAAAAGACCTATTTGTTTATGCTTTATTTGAAAATCAGAGTATATTTTTAAATAAATATATTATGGAATTTGTTCCTAGAAAAACATGATAAATATATTATCAAATTATTTCCGAAAAATGTATTTTATTCATATTAAAACTTTGGGATGTCATCATCAATACTGAAACATAACCATAAACAGACCTTACATTTATTTACACTGGTGATCTACATTTCCTTTAATCTCTCAATGTAAAGTAGCTTCGTATCGATACATGTGATACAAATAGACTGAGTGGGCCAGGTTGAGAAACATGGTGAGCACATAGGGTTTTCAACCCACAATAATATAATTATTATGTTTAAACATCAAACAATCAACCCAATTACGCATCCCCATTATCTTCTTTATCTCTTAAGGATTTACCCTAAGAATTATCTATCACTCATTCCTAAGGATTCATCCTAAGGAATAGGCACGAAATCACATCGTCGTCAGGGTTTATCTAATAGGCACGAAGTCACATCGTCGCCAAGGTTTTGACAACAGGCACTAAGTCCATAGCTGTCAGGGTTTATCTAATAGGCACAAAGTCACATCGTCGCCAAGGTTTATACAACAGGCACTAAGTCCATAGCTGCCAAGGTTTATCTAATAGGCACGAAGTCACATCGTCTCCAGGGTTTATCTAATAGGCACGAAGTCACATCGTCGCCAGGGTTTATCTAATAGCCACGAAGTCACATCGTCACCAGGGTTTAGGCACCAAGTCTGCATGGTCGCCAGGGTTTAGGCACTAAGTTTGCATAGTCGTCAGGGTTTAGGCACTAAGTCTGCATAGTCGCCAGGGTTCTTAAATTACAACTGGTGAAAACATAATTCAAAAATACCTAATCCATACTCCCAGATCTAAAACTAACCTCTCTACCTGATCCATACTCCCGGATCTGGTATGTATGATCCATACTCCCGGATCAATAACTAATAACGATGTTTATACCATGCTAGATGACTAGATCATCTTAAACATCGAGACCTCTCATCAATTTTTATTTCATCACACATCATCTAATTCATCTACCCATGTTTTACCCAACATATTTGTAGATATAAAATACATATACAGTTTAAATCAATTAAAACATGTATAAAATGGTTCATCCATCATAGATAGCAAGTATACAGATAATATGCACACATAGCATGTAATTTATATAAAATACTTCATATCTATATGTAAGATGAAAATAATATGCACTCACTTTAGTAGCGTGAGTTGATAGAATCTAACTAGAAACAGTCGGCGGTTCGTGATCGTCGGGCTCGGAAGGCAGAAACGCCTTCAGCAAACGAGAGAGAGAGAGAGAAAGGAATCGGTGTAAGAAGAACAAGGGCTGAACTTGCTATTTATAGGGTGTTCTGGGCCCATTCACGTCATGAATCATGATAGGTTCACGTCGTGAAATTCCATGAGTCATCCCGTAGCTTTAACACGTGTTTTGTAGCCCCGATTAGTGTCCCTGACACGTTTCACGTCGTGAACTTCTTGTTCACGTCGTGACTTAAGGCGACTAGGGTTCCAGCGACGTGTCATGTTCTCAACAACTGCATCTTCGGAAGGCCATAACTTTTTCATACGAGCTCCGTTTTTGACGTTCTTTATATCCACACGAAGGTGGAGACGTACTCTACAAGTTTTTATAGAACCCTTAAAAAGTACTCTATCATAAACTCACTTTTTACGATTCCCGGTGTCGTGCCGGTTTTGTCGCGAAACTTCGACAGGTCATAACTTCTTCGTTATAACTCGGATTTCGACGTTCTTTATATGTACGGAAACCTTGTGAAATATACTACAACTTAGTTAAGATTATTTATTCTAAATAATCCTCTATCAAAAAGTCATTTTTGACGCTTATCGTCTCTAAATTGACTAGCCCGAATCTGCGGGCGTTACAATTATCTCTCCCTTAGGATGATTACGTCCCGTAATCATCACCAAAACAGGGCTTGTATAATGACTCCATGCGTTGTCTCTTTATCCTAGGTAAGAACCGTAACTTCTATGTTCCTTCGAATGAGTTTCTAACTCTTGGATTTCTTGACTGCATGTGATGCTCAATCTTGCACCCGCTCTTTATCCTATATTGGACTTTCAATCGTAACCTTCGAGTTACAAGATCGATCCTTATTGGAGAATCTTACTGCTTCTTAAACAGAATTAACTTAAGAGAAGTTCATTACTTCGATTATCATAACAGATCGATGGGTCATTTTCTAATGACCTCTCATCGTATGATGCAACGCTTAGACTCAGGTCTCTTAGAGTCAAATTTCAGAATGGAATATACCTTCCTTCATGTTCTAATGTGATATAATCACATTTTAGCATGTAGCATTTCTAGCTATAGGCTTCTTACTTAAACAATGGTCGCAATACTTATATTGATCACTACGATTAAATTTCACTTCAATCTTCTGGCTTAAGTCGGATGCTACATTGAACTTGGTTCTCTGAACCACGTAGAATACATATCCTAGTTGGACTCGATATGATATGACTACTAGGGTCGGAATAACAATCATCTTCTTAGTCATTACCGAAACAATGGTAACGACATACTTAAACAAAACGGAATCAATTACTAGCTTCTTGGTAACCTTGTGACTTTCCCTGATCCAAGTGTGAGTCATTTGCTTCCGGTAGTATAGGCCTCTACTACCATTCACACCTACTCATACTCGTCCGAAGTATTGTCTCGCAGTTTTCCAAGTCACCATACAAGAAAATCACATAACAACTTAACACACCAGATAACAAAACAAAGGTTTTATATTATTCCTTGAAACGATTACATAGGTGTTCAAGTTCACCCTAGACTATGCCTCTAATAGGCTACACCATACGATAATATCCACATGGCTACTGGATAACTCGATCTTTGGATATGAAGTCCTCATCCTTGATTCCTCGCATTGTTTTCTGCTTCGTCGAGGATCATGTGGAATGCCCTTGGCTTTGGTGGTGTGTTTGGCCTTGCTGCCTCGTTTTTCTTTGGGCAGTCTCTAGAAATATGCCCTTCTTTGTTACATACGTAGCACACCTTCTTGTTGGACGTGCACTTGCTGGCTTAATGCCCTGTCTTTCCACATTTGTAGCAAGTTATTTCCTCGCTACATTTTCCGAAGTGTTTCTTTTTACACTTCTCGCACCATTTAGCTTCACTTCCTCCTCCTCCTTCAGACTTTGAGAATTTTATCTTCTCATTGGACCTTGAAGATCCTTCAAACTTCCTTTTCTCTCCTGCCTTATCTTTTTCTAGACCCTTTCTCTTATCTGGGTCTCTACATTCTTAGCTGCTCTAACGGCTGTTTTCAAAGTAGTTGCCATTTTGACCATTGGGCCAAAGTCTATTGGCAATCCGTTAGCAAACCTATCTATCTTGGACAGCTCAGTAGGCACCAAGTAGGGGAATAGCATCATCCTTTCGGTGAATGTGGTGGCATACTCATCAACACTCATCTTCCCTTTCTTCAGGTTCTGCAACTCGTTATTTAGGTCTATCAGATCTATCTCTGAGCAGTACTGCATTTTCAACTGCTCCATGAATGCTTCCCAAGACATTCGCATGGCTTCTCCTCGTGGTATTGTATATGCCAACAACTTCCACCAACTTAAAACTCCAGTCTTTAGTTGTCTGACTGCAAAGACTGTCTTTTGCTTATCACTGCAGTTGCAGCTTTCAAATACCATCTCCATCTCGGAGATCCAGTCCATAATCTCCACTGGCTTTGGGCTTCCAGAAAGACCTGGTGGTTTGGCACCCAAGAAGTTCTTATATATACGTTCATCTCTGTCGATTCCCCTCTCCGGGTCATTCCTTCTTGCCACTGGGGGTTCAACTTGGCTCACAGTGTGACTGTAATTTCCTTCCTCTGACTGACCTTCATTCAGTTCGGGCTGTTCAACAGGCACAGTAGGTTCATCCCTATTCTCGTGCAACATTTGCCTCATCTCTTCCCTCTGTTCGACCATCATAGCCCGAATCATGGTTTGTACTCCAGCCATTGTGATTGGCTCAGGTGCAGCTGCTACTACAGGCGCTTGCTCAATCACATGAGGTTGAGGCTGCTGATTGCGATTTTCATTGGCATTTCTGACTCCACTTTGGGTTCTTGCCATGTCGATCTATACACCAAATCAGACGTTCGGTGTGTAGTGACGATAATTAAGATAAGAAAATATTTTATTTATGATAGACGTATAAATCTCCTTGTCACACCAAAAAGTTATATGACAGGTCTAATACCGTAATCAAACGTTTAGAAATCTGAACACATAAAATTTCCAGATCCGGTCGGCAACAGACCATAAATCCAAACAAATAATAGCATATAAGGCATCTTTATAGCTATAACATAAAACATTTAGCACATAAAACATTTTAGGCATCTTTCCTAAAATAAACTAATGCTCGTGTCTAAAATATAGCAGACACTCATCTCACAATCGTCGCTTAACATTCTAAGTTTAAGTCTAGAAATTTCCTACAAATTCCTAGTTCGCTTAAACTAATGATCTGATACCAACTGTGACATCCCCAATTTCACGGTCCAAAAAGACCGATTTGTTTATGCTTTATTTGAAAATCAGAGTATATTTTTAAATAAATATATTGCGAAATTTGTTCCCAGAAAAACATGATAAATATATATCAAAGCATTTCCGAATAAATGTATTTTATTCATATTAAAACTTTGGGATGTCATCGTCAATACTGAAACATAAGCATAAACAGACCTTACATTTATTTACACTAGTGATCTACATCTCCTTTAATCTCTCAGTGTAAAGTAGCTTCGTATCAATACCTGTGATACAAATAGACTGAGTGGGTCAGGTTGGGAAACCTGGTGAGCACATAGGGTTTTCAACCCACAATAATATAATTATTATGTTTAAACATCAAACAATCAACCCAATTACGCATCCCCATTATCTTCTTTATCTCTTAAGGATTTACCCTAAGAATTATCTATCACTCATTCCTAAGGATTCATCCTAAGGAATAGGCACGCAGTCACATCGTCGCCAGGGTTTATCTAATAGGCACGAAGTCACATCGTCGCCAAGGTTTATACAACATGCACTAAGTCCATATCTGTCAGGGTTTATCTAATAGGCACGAAGTCACATCGCCACCAAGGTTTATACAACAGCCACTAAGTCCATAGCTGCCAAGGTTCATCTAATAGGCACGAAGTCACATCGTCTCCAGGGTTTATCTAATAGGCACGAATTCACATCGTCGCCAGGGTTTATCTAATAGGCACGAAGTCACATCGTCGTCAGGGTTTAGGCACCAAGTCTGCATGGTCGCCAGGGTTTAGGCACTAAGTCTACATAGTCGCCAGGGTTTAGGCACTAAGTCTGCATAGTCGCCATGGTTCTTAAATTACAACTGGTGAAAACATAATTCAAAAATACCTAATCCATACTCCCAGATCTAAAACTAACCTCTCTACCTGATCCATACTCCCGGATCTGGTATGTATGATCCATACTCCCGGATCAATAACTAATAGCGATATCTATACCTTGCTAGATGACTAGATCATCTTAAACATCGAGACCTCTCATCAATTATTATTTCATCACACATCATCTAATTCATCTACCCATGTTTTACCCAACATATTTGTAGATATAAAATACATATACAGTTTAAATCAATTAAAACATGTATAAAATGGTTCATCCATCATAGATGGCAAGTATACAGATAATATGCACACATAGCACGTAATTTATATAAAATACTTCATATCTATGTGTAAGATGAAAATAATATGCACTCACTTTAGTAGCGTGAGTTGATAGAATCTAACTAGAAACAGTTGGCGGTTCATGATCGTCGGGCTCGGAATGCAGAAACGCCTTCAGCAAACGAGAGAGAGAGAGAGAGAGAGAGAGAGAGAGAGAGAGAAAGGAATCGGTGTAAGAAGAACAAGGGCTGAACTTGCTATTTATAGGGTGTTCTGGGCCCATTCACGTCGTGAATCATGATAGGTTCGCGTCGTGAACTTCCATGAGTCATCTCGTAGCTTTAACACGTGTTTTCTAGCCCCGATTAGTGTCCCTGACACATTTCACATCGTGAACTTCATGTTCACGTCGTGACTTAAGGCGGCTAGAGTTTCAGCCACGTGTCATGTTCTCAACAGCTGCATCTTCGGAAGGCCATAACTTTTGCATACGAGCTCCGTTTTTGGCGTTCTTTATATCCACACGAAGGTGGAGACGTACTCTACAAGTTTTTCTAGAGCCCTAAGTCTAAAAAGTAATCTATCATAAACTAACTTTTTACGATTCCCGCTATCGTGCCGGTTTTGTCACGAAACTTCGACAGGTCATAACTTCTTCGTTATAACTCGGATTTCAACGTTCTTTATATGTACGGAAACCTTGTGCCATATACTACATATTAGTTAAGATTATTTATTCTAAATAATCCTCTATCAAAAAGTCATTTTTGACGCTTATCGTCTCTAAATTGACTAGCCCGAATCTGTGGGCGTTACAGTCAATATGTAACTTCATCTCCAAGATGTGAGCACATACAGACTTTCATTCCTGCCAATAGGGCTTTGAGTGACCTTGAACTTGTGGCTTAGGGATAATTATTGGAAGAGGTGGAGGAAGTGAAGTATGATTTTGTGGAACATCATCTTCAAGAGGAAAGCTTGTTCCAAGAGATTTGGGAAGACCATAGTTGTCTGAACTAGACATCTAGAATGGAAGAAATTTCAAGTTTAGTTGATTTAAGTCCTTAATATAACACCCAATTGAAATATTGAGGCTAGGACCCAACACAATATTTTACAAATTGGAAGAGGGATGCCGTAATCCAATTTGCAAAATATTTGAAGGTAGGTAAATGATGATTTACCAACTTCCACCATGAAAAACGAAATTGATTATTAAGTTTGAAATGGATTGAAATTCCTAGATCCTTTGAGATTCATTGAATTTTTCAATGGCATGTTTAAATCTCGATTGTGCCCTTCAAGTTTGTGATTAGGATGCCGAGGATCACAAACAAGGTGTGAATAACCATGCAAATTAGCTTGGTACACCTAATGTTATAACCACCTAATCAATCTGCCGGTTAACCACACACGCTCCATTGATCTATGATTAACATAAAGCTACCCTTTGCCACACACTGTTAGTCCCAGATTAGTGTGTCGGTTAACCACACACGCTCCACTAACGGATTAACAAGGTGCAAAGTGCAATTTCATGGGTTAGCACCAAATTCATATTTTCCTAAGTAACTAAGATTGGGAATTTATAAGTGTTCAGTTACTTAGTATTTCATTATACTTTTAATGAGAATTTAAATGTCCTGTCTAACCCATTCGGCTAACGACCCTCCACCAGTCAAGGAAGCGGTGAGTGAGAGTGGACACCCATTAAACTACCATTTTATACGCAGTAACCTTATACCCCCCCCCCTTATAGATCGGCTTCGTGAATAAGGCCTACTAACGGTAAGACTGACTTTTACACTTATACATATATATATATATATATATATATATATATATATATATATATATATATATATATATATATATATATTAAACCTATAATATTATAATAGTATAAGGGTTGAATTTTAAACTTTTTAAATTCTAGGGTTTGGAACTAAATGTTTCAAAGTGAGACTTTGCATTTACAAATCCCAAAACTTGAGGGCAAGTTTTGAACTATTCAAAAACTTTTGGAATCCATAACCTGTGAGTTTAATATAGGTTTTATGAAAAGACTTTTGACATTCCATAACTTGAGGACAAGTTATGGAGTTCATAAAAACATTTATGTAAAAGACTCTTCAAGTTCCATAACTTGAGGACAAGTTATGGATGACATAAAACCATTTAAGATGACATTTAAAATTGAGCCTCTTCACTTTCCATAACTTGAGCCAAGTTATGGAATTCATCAAAAAACATTTAGATCAACTATTGTAACTTACAAAATCAAACAATTTGCCTATGATCTAAATTAAACTAATAAGAACAAGACAATTCATATCAAACAAATTTCATGTAATTAGCCTAACCATATAAACTAATACAAAACATGAAACTTTGACAATTATCTTTTGAATTGGATAAGCATGGTCATTACCACATCAAAAGCATGTTTAATAGTTTAAAAAACAGTTTACGGTAATGATCCTAGTCCAATTCCAGCCTTAGAACTTGAAAATCTCCATTCTGGAGCACCAACTCGTCGAGTGCATGAACTGACTCGGTGAGTTGGTCAGTTTTGTGAGGGGATTCGGTGAGTTCCCTAGTGGAATCGGCGAGTCCACTGTCCAGAAAGTAGAAAAACGGGTTTTTTAGGTTTTGAAAGCAAGTTGCATCAAGTATATTGGAAAACAACCCTAGGCTCTGATACCATTGTATGGTTTTGAGCATTCTAACACTTCTATGGTGTACATGCAACTCTAGATGATTTGGATCTATGTTTTCTCTAATATACATGCAAACTTTTGTTTTTCCAAAGCATCATCCTAACTAGCATACAATGGAGTATCTTTACTACAAAATTCTAGTTAGATGACATACCTTTTGTTGTAGTTGGAAACCTTGGACCTTTAAGAACTTAGTGCCCCAAGTGTTGCACCTCAAATGGAATCACACAACACCACCAACAATGGAGGAACTTGAGAGGAGGTTGTCTTGCTTCACTAAATCGGCTAGCACTCTTCTAAGCTTCCTTAGCTCCGATTCATGAGCTAGAGGGGTTCTTATATAGTGTGGCTTAATTAGGGTTACACCATGCAAACCCTAATGTGCATGACCTTCCATATTCCTCATGCTCCATGGGTTTAAACCTCCATGGATCATCCATGGGTCACCACATGGGTTTAGCCCAACATAAAGAACTATGGATCATAAGCCCACATTATAAGAATGAATGATTTACATAATCAATCCCCATATATTTAATTAGTATCTTTTGATCACAAAATTAATTCCAAATTCATTATTGATCAATACTAATTAAATAATATGATTTTATATTAATATATTAGAACTTATAATATATTAATAACTCATGAATATCCTCTTCTCAAAAGTCCATCCTTACAAATTGTTCCGGTGCCATGCAACCCAAATGGACCATGCTACTCTCGGGTCAAGTACATACTAATTATTGTTATGGGCTTAGACACCTAATCCCACACCGACACCATTCACGAGCAGGTCCCTGTTCCGACAAAAGGGAACCAGGTGCAAGACTCCACCCATGAAGATATACACCAGTAGCGCCAAAGATGAAGGTCCCGCTACCAACGGGGAATCACCAGGAACATAAGGAGATACGGAGTAAGTACCCACAATGCCTGGATACCCCAGCCGACGCAAATCTGCTGCCTCCATTGCTTGCGGGTCGTCAGTATCAGCAATCTCAATAACAACATGGGACTTAAAAAGCAGATGATTAATGTTGCGTTTCTGACGCAAACTTTGGATAATAGAACTGCCACCGACATCTACCTCGAGGGCGGAATCCACAGCAACAGACCGACGATGGGAGACGAATTTACCACTTGCCACACATGATCCGTAGACCCCCGCCTCGACAAGAGGGACATCAACCTCAAAAACAGGGCCAACTCTGGTTGGAGCCGGTAGCGTCTCCACTTGAGGGACTTTGTGATACTGTAGATCCCTTACAAAATCCCACCGTAGCACTTGCTCAAGAGACAGAAACCTCTCGCTACCTGCAATGGCAAACAACGTAAAACCCCTTTTTTCTCAGCAACAGAAACCAGATACCAAGCAAAGGCAAGCAAAAAAGGGGGAGGGGGAAGGTAACACTTACCATCATTGTCCAAAAAAATTGAGGCATCTTTCCACATGACCACAAAGCAGCACTCATTCCGACTGCTGCCAATACCTATCCAACCAGTCTTATCCGTTAAAACAGATTCCTCTTAACGTGCGAGCCACCCACAGACCGACCCCGACAGTTGGTGTGCCCGATCCGAAGCCATGGGCATGCGAGGATAGCCAGCCCCAAACAAATCACTGTTAACCGACATCCACCAATCATGCCAATACTTCTGAGGCACTTTCTGGTTAACTATAAAGGAATGTGTGTTACGGCGTTGAGAGAAAGTGTGAACGCCCGAATGAGTAGACCAATTGAAGAAAGACTGGAATGCTTGAAGATAGGGAATTACCCCCAACGCTAGACACCCTAATTCAAACCCAACTATCTTGTTCACAACATTCGGGGTCAAGTCGTGGACAGAGAAACCATATTCTCGCATAACCTCATCAAAGAAACCAGAAACGGGAAACCGAAACCCGACCTCGAAGATCGCCACCAGAATACCCACTTTCCCAGCCGGTGGTTGATATATGGTAGACCCTTCCAACGGGAATTGAACCCCATGCTCAGGCATAAACCGAAATCAGAAATGAAGGGACTCGAACTCCTCGGGTGTAGGAGCAACTCCAGATCTAGCAGAGGCTATCAAGAATTAGAGAGAAAAAAATATGGGTGAAAGAAGAAATGACAATAGAGGATGGGATGACGGATTATCGTAAGAGGAAGTGTATAACCGTTCCCACAGATAGAGAAACCTAAAATAAAAAGAAAAAGGAAGAAAGAGAAGAAGAAAAAAAGGAACGAAGCGATGCTGTCTCGCCAGAACGGCTCTATTACACGTTAAGGACTGTTCCCACCAAACGTGTGCCCAGACCTATGCTAGAACTACTCAACTACCCTAAGCAAACGCTGACGTCTACTAGCCTAGGGGACTTGTTGATGTATCCCACCAAGAATACGTCAAAAATAACGGAACCGTCAGACAGTTTGAGCAAAGACCGACGTATGCCTAACGTCAGGCCCCCACTCTTGCTCTCCTTCTCACGATCCCAAACTCATTCCTTGGCGCCCAAGCATCATAGCCGGTGTCGAGAAAAAATAGTACTAGCCGTCTCCCCGACTTAGAACGTCGCTTCTGGCAGCCCCGCACCAAAGGTAAGAAACTACGTGCGGAGCACGATCTACCAATCAAGGACCATTTTCCCATGCCGCTGTTGAAAAAGTAAAAGATCCTGTGAGGATTTGTTCCCCTGATCACAGGTATAAAAAGGTGTGACAACCGTCAAAATTTAAGAAAGTTCTAAATTTGAATAAACTTAGTTGCACATATAGGCACAATACATACTAAACTTGGTAACTAGAAGCTAAGTTCTAACCTACTAGAAACTTGGAAACAATTAGAAATAATGGATAATGCACTTAGATTTCACATTAATATGTGAATTCTACAACTACTTAACTATAGTGACTATCCATATTCGGGTCACTCTTTGACTCGAACACCTTTTCATGAATCATATACACACATCATGCATTTGACCTGGTAATAGAAATTAGGTCACAATCTTGTTTAAACTAGGATCCAACTAAAATCTAGGACTAATATACTTGACTCTTACGATTCTAGTAAGTTGTCTAGCTATTGTAGGAAATGCCAATACCCGAATTAGAACGAAATCTAAACAATTGTTACAATTAAAAAAAAGGGTATAAAAGCCTAATATACTTGACTCTTACGATTCTAGTAAGTTGTCTAGCTATTGTAGGAAATGCCAATACCCGAATTAGAACGAACTCTAAACAATGGTGGTAGGGTTTCACCCAAGAACAACATGCATGTTGTTTGATGATGAAATCCAAGGACCAAAACTTATGTCAAACCCTAAAATACGAATTTTTACAAGTTTTGAAGATTCATCTACCTTATGCATTCAAGTTTTTCCTTTAAAAACATCACTTTGAACAAAATATGTCCATGCATGGTCTTCAAACCGTGATGTATGTGATGAACATCAAGTTAAAGATCTTGACGATCAATGTACATGTAAATGATTTTATTCATAAAAAATCTAGATATCCTTGTCTGTTCGAAATAAAATTTCCTCAGATTCCCAGTAAGATGATATGAGGATCTGGAAAATCCCAGGAGTTTTTATCATTTCTTTAATTTATTAAAATTGTTACAAGAAAACAAGGCCATAAATCATTTAAAATACTTTCTGAGGTCTATAAATCATAGGTAAATTTGTTGATGACCCCTAAAGTAAATGATAACATCTCAGTAAGTTTCATCGATTTTGGTTACTGTTTGGCATGGTTTTGATTTTTTTTAAATTCAAATAAATCATAATACCACTTAAGGGAATGTGAAAAGGCTATCTAAGATTTTTCGCTGATCCTACCTCATGTGGAATGCTTAAAAAAATATTTTCAGAATTTTTCATAATGCATACCTATTTTTCCCCGATTTTTGTATTTATAATGGACTAATAATGGGAAAAATAGTTCTACTCATCCAAATATCATGAACATTTACCAGAAGACCTTATAATATATTAGAACTCTAAATAAAAATTTGGATTATTTTTCTATTCAATATGCTAATTTTTTCTATTTTCTAAGATTAAATACACTTAAATCCACAAAATCGGATATTATACAAAAATCACCATTGGCATTTTTCTCGGATTATGTACACTGTAAATGAAGTGTACAAAAATTTTGGTAATTTACATTAACTGTTTGATAATTATTCACCATATAATGATTATTTAAGATAATAAAACAAATAAAAATAGCAAGAGTAATTGAAAAATATATTTTATATTTTTCACTGCTTCTATATGTATAATAACAGTGTTACAAAATGTTTGGGCAGCTTTGGAAACTTTTTTCTATTTATTTCCATTTTTGTTAGAATAAATACACAAAAATCATAAAATCGGGTTAAAATGTTAAGAAACCTATTTTTTTATTTTTCCCAGCTTAAGAATGTTTAATGGCAGTAGTATAAAAAGTTTGGGAATTTTTATCATCTGGATGCTATTTTTCACGAATTTATATTGTTATGAAGGCTTAAAATTTTGGAAAAATAGTTAACCACATCAAAAAATCAAGGGAAAATTTCTAGAAGACCTCTACCATACTTGGAACGAAAATGTAAAATTTGATGAATTTTGGAAACTGTTTGATAATATTTTTGGATATTTAGGAGTTTAAAACACCTTTAAATGTGTTGAAATACCCTCAATTAATATTACAAAAACCTGGAAAATAATATCCAGAATTATCTTAATCACATGAGTTATAAAATATCACCATTTCAGAAAAATTGTTACCAATTCAATATAAAACCAATATTAGAACAAAAATTTGGCATTTCTCTATATATAGAATTTAGTATACTAACATTAGATTTCGACATAGAAACTCACTAGCGTGTGTTTGATGTCGCAGGATCCCGGTAGTAAAGGCATTGGTGTATTCCGAGGCACCACTTGTAGCTACTTGAAACATTGTGAGTATTCACGACTCCCCCTATTTCCGGTTTTTATGTTTTGGAGTGGAAAAGCATGTCCGAAAAACTATTTATTGTTCGTTGTATTTAAATTGATTTGTATCAAACTTGATTGCTATATTTTGCTATGTATGTTTATGCAACTTGAAACATGAGGCCTTATCGTCTTAAGTCCCTTCCCTTACACTTTACTCCAACCATTAACTCTTTGAGCCAATGGTCATAATGGATAGCACTATTAGGAATTGACAACTCCTCACTCGCCCGATTGCTTGAGTGCATGATACCATATTAATCTATGGAACAATAAGCATAAATCTTGATAGGGAATCAATCAATGGCTTGGTTGTGAACTCATTGTTTGCTCATATACATACGAAACTAGCTTACTTATTGTAGCAACGAACTTTTATTATTGGAAACTTATTTACTTGTCTTAGCAACGAACTTGGTTGCTCATTATAGCAACGAAAGTTGTTTACTCGTTTTAGTAACGAACTTTATTTCTCATGAGAATATGAACGTTGCATCTCATTTGGGCAACATACTTTATCTTTCATGATGACAACGAACTTTGTTTATGCAAACTTATTACTCATTTTTGCAATATATTTCTATTTATGGAAACTTTATTACTCGCTTTAGCAACGAACTTCTATTCATGAAAACTTATTTAATTATTTTAGCAATGAACATTTGTTTATGGAAATTGTTATCAATATTCTGATTATCATGATTTCAAACTATATTATGTTATAAACTTCTGAGTACTCACCAACTATTCTTATAGTTGACGCTCGTTTTACATGCTTTTTCAATAATCATCAAGTAAGTGGCACTTAGGGACACTTCACTTTCAGGAGCATTCGCAAGTGTTGTATTTCAATTTACATTGTAATTTCATTTAAAAATTTATTCAAAGTCATTGTAAATTTGTAATGATTTTTAATACTATGGTTAGTGTTGTCTTTTTACTTTTGCTATGAGACGCTTTGTACTGCCACGCCCCGTGTTTCCGCTTTAGCGGGGTGTGACAGAAATGGTATCAGAGTCAAAGGTTATATAGAATACCGGTTTTCCTATGGAGAACCACAACTATAGCCAAAAAAAATTTAAAACTTTTTTAAAATACTGAACATACTACTGGTATAACTAATTCGAGTACGCATAATTGGACTTTAATTAAGTATAGCCTGTCCAACTATGCTTAATTAAGGAAAGTTAATGCGAGGCTAGAAACGGTTATAGTAGAATTATGTTCAAAACGATTTTCAACTTGAACTTTTGAAAAACAAAATTTTTCAGTGTGCGTACGGCCATTGCATATTATAGGCATTCATCTAGGTACACTTAGAAACTAAGTGCACTTTTACCATAATGTCTTATTTAGAAATATTCTTATCCCTTATCAAGTGCTAGGTTAACCAGTTAGGTTATATCACTAGCCGCTCTAGGAGCGATCTACTTAGTATTGAGAATGAGTATTCATCGGTAGCTATTGACTTTAGACATAAGGTTAGTAGCTAGATAGACACTAGTAATAATCTTAAGTCGAAACCTATACCAATTATACCTCAATACCCCTTCATCGTCTTCGTACTAGAGTTACAAATAGAAAAGCGTTCCGACACCGACACGGATGAGAATCAGAGCATTACGTAAGGAGGTAGACGAGTCGCCACTAGTAATCACTTGGATACCATTGGCGAGCATTCCCGATTCGACTCACGAGGAGACACGAAGGTTTAACCCATATGTAAGACCTTATTTCCACCTTGAGCTTAAAAGCTAACATAAGATATCCCTTTGACCCAAAAGATTTTCTTTAGGTAGTTCTTACCCTACCATCTTTACTTCGAATATCCTAATTCAAGAACAAACAATTACCCTTATGACAAAAACTTACAAGTCTTACTTCAAGACCCCCTAGATGCACTAGTGATTATATCGAGTATACAACCATCTTACACTTTCCAATTTACTAGCATGTTTCATGCCCAACCTTTAACCTTAAGTTTTCATGCCCAATCAAACATCGCACTACTTCGTTGTACGAATCCTTCCTACAAATTTTAAATATTCCTTCGAACCTTATTACTTTCATACATTCGTTTAAGCCTTATCGACATTACTGGCGTTCCTATCATTATAAAGGATTACATCCTCTTACGCCGCGAGCCAGACGCCTAACCTATAACTTAACTTTTGACCTCTATAAAAGGTCGTAAACTGCATTGACACCATAAAACGTTTTTCAAACAATTTTTCTTGTCCTTTTTCTTGGGGAAAAGACATTGGTACTCGTCTTATACTCGCCTTAGTATTTAGGTATGATTAGCTACACTAATCTACCTATTCCTTACTTCTTAATCTTCCATCGAAAAGTTATTTCGCTTCATCGGTTTTATTTATCATCGATAAAATACTTTATAACCACTTCATACAACTTACTAGACCTTTCCTAACAATGTAAGCCATATTTCTCGCTAAAAACAACCAAATTTACTTTTGACAACTAGCTTTAACTTAACACTTTTCTTCAAAACTCAATTTAACTAATATTGGTTTTTACCTTGCTATTTCAATTTCATTTCAAATCCATTTCAGTGGATAGATGTGCTTTTAAGGGCATATAAACCATTTTAAACCTTGAATACCATTTTGGCACATTTTTGAAAAACTTAGAAACATTTTCTTTTACAAAAGTGTTTAAATTCTATGCTATAAAACTTAAATGTATGACATTGAAGTTCATATTACGCGTAAAAGCTTCAGCGGATCTTTCAAACCACTTTTGTTTTGGCTCTTTTGACCACTTTCTCATCTAGGCATTGTACTTTACTTAAATGTGTTTTCTTGAAACCCACTATGATATTTCTGCAACTTTCTACTTCACACATGTTTATAAGACATCTCTAATGCTTACATTTCAAAACATACCTTATTTGTGTACTTTGCTTCAATATAGCTTTATAAACTATAAAGGATCTGAAATTTATAGCATTTCAAAACTTAGTGTTCACTTTTAAACTTCTAGTGACACACTTTCAACAATGTATAATTATTACTCTAAATATGTTGAGTCTCTACCTTATCCGTTTTAACCATTCTTGGACTCAAGTCTAAAAAGTCAAAAGTTGTCATATTTTCAATTACTAGTGGTAGTATTTCTTCTTTTTCACAAATGAAATTTAACTTAATAGATAACTCATGATTTTTTTTAGCAAACGCTTTAAAACTTCCACATGTCTATTTAGTCACCAGTATACATCAATAATTAAAGTTTAAAATATATCTCAACCTGAGATTTAAATCTACTTACGGATATTGTCCTTAAAATTTTAACTGTCGCTGCTACCTTCCTTTTCTTTCCCCTGCACTTGATTTCTTGCTCTCCTTCTGATTTTCGCACACCCATAATAATAACATAATACATTGTCTAACTTTGTTTCTGTCTATTTTGTTTCTCTCTGTATCATGTTCGTACACATGCAGACTAGAAGTCTACTCTTTCGTTTTGAGCGATTAATACGTGTATAGTCGTGAGGCATAAGTTAGTCAACTTTGATATACTCAATTACGCCTTTTATCATATACATTTTGTTTTTATTTTGAAATCTACTGTAAACAAGTAATCCTTATTTACATTTTCTCTTTCGTTTTAAATTCGGAAACTTGATTTAAAGTGCAATTTTCATTGTATTTACCTTACAATTAATACACAAGATGAATACCCTTATGCTTAACATTTTTCTATATCCGGAAAATATATGTGAAAGAATACATTTTCTTATGTTTCTTCTTTTCTTTAATAGTGTATATAAAAAAAGGTTTTAAATGTTACGATTATCTATCATTCAAATGATTGTTTTTGTAAGATCACTAAATAGAGAATGCACTATTTTCAATGATCGATATTTTTACACATTTCTTAAAATAGCATTCTGCTTTGCAATCTCCAGTGAATTCCTAAATTTTGAAACTTGTTTTCATAAATACCCTGACTCCTCCTAAACTGTATTTGTCTTGACTTAGACAATTAGACAATTTTTCAAAAGAGTAATCAAAATATTTATGTATAAATTTCCTTATTGATGACTTAAACCCTTAACCTTAATTAATCTTTATATTATCTTACTACTTCATTTGATCGCCACACATGTATCTTCATTTTCTTGGAATTATTACACATTTTAATAATAGTGAGATTAATTATCATTTCTAAGCACTCAAAATGCTATCTACACAATGTGATTTAATTTATCATAAACTTTCATTGCCTCCATCTGCAACAGTGACTCTCTAATTATATATACTCTTCGAAAATGGTTCTATTATTGTAAGAGTAAACGTAGTAGTAATTATATCCTCGAAGATCCTAAATCATTTCGTAATTTATTTTATAGACGACACTTAAATAGTCTTTACGTTTGAAATGAACCAAAACTTCGTTGCCTACCCTTAGCATTTATCTTTAGGAACTTACCCTCGATTGTTTCTCTTTCATTCGTGCTACCCCCTTCTTATTTCGGAATATATCTTTTCCACATTTAGTAGCCCACACGAAAGTGAGCAAATTGTCACTAATTTCTTCTTTATTAGGCGGCGAATTTACACTTAGTGCTGATTTAGAATGCGACTTAAAGATCAATGCGGATTTAACGCTCAATGTAGGTGATGCTTTAAAAGAACTTATAACACTCTTTTAAGTTAGATAATATCTAACTAGATAATCTTTTCAACTAAGTCTTCATGGTTGGATCATGATTTCCATGATCCTAATTTCTCGTAATCTAGACTGTAGAACTCGAATTAAGGAAACACTAATTTGTTGATAGCTAAAGAGTTGGGCTCTTTTCGTGAGGAATTAACCCAAAATAATCAAAGAGCTCTTCAAATTACCACCTCTCCAACTATAGAATTGTGTTCGGCTAATTTCTGATAGAATACGTCACGAATTGAATTTCGGGACGAAATTATTTCAACCGGGGGAGACTGTGACAACCGTCAAAATTTGAGACAGTGTTAGATTTGAATAAACTTAGTTGCACATATAGGCACAACACATACTAGACTTAGTAACTAAAAACTAAGTTATAACCTACTAGAAACTTGGAAACAATTAGAAACAATGGGTAATGTACTTAGATTTCACATTGATATGTGAATTATACAACTACTTAACTATAGTGACTATCCATATTCGGGTCACTCTTTGACTCGAACACCTTTTCATGAATCATATACACACATCATGCATTTGACCTGGTAATAGAAATTAGGTCACAATCTATTATAAACTAGGATCCAACTAAAATCTAGGACTAATATACTTGACTCTTACGATTCTAGTATGTTGTCTAGCTACTGTAGGAAATGTCAATACCCGAATTAGAACGAACTCTAAACAATTGTTACAATTAAAAAAAGGGTATAAAACCCTAAAAATAAATTAAAATCTTCTAATTTCATGTCCACATGATGGTAAATATCTAACAAAGTTCCAAAAGCCCTAAAGAGCCCAAAAATCCAAATTTATAAACTTTAAAATCTAAAAACCCTATAAGATTTGTTATAAACCTTACTATATCAAATTTAAATAATTAAGTTATGGGATATAATCAAAGACATAAAAATTTAATTATCAAACATACATCATATTTTATGAGCTAAAAACAAAGATTTTTAATAAGTTAAGAATTAAATAATGAAGCCTTTTTATAAAAATTAGGGTTTTATAAAAATTAAAGAGAAATTATATAAAAATTTAATTATGAGAGAAAAGACCCCTCTCATACTCAAAAAATCGTCCACCACATCCCATGCTCCCTCTTCCCCAAGTCTTTCAATCATTTTATCTTCTCTTACACTCCAACTTCCCTTCACCCTCTCTGTCACACTCCACTATTTACCACACTCAAAACTCTCTCTTTCTCTCTCAAAACCCACGAAATTCTTCAGCTAAGAACATCTCTTAACCTTCAAATCTTCATCTTCTAGGGTTGTTCTTCAATGTAATCACGAAAATCCTTCATCTTCCTTCACTTTCTTTCTTGTTTTAAAAGTTTTTCTTGCACTTCTCCTTCTTCTACACCATTCTTTATGAACATTCATGAACATTCATGAACATATCCATGAATTTCGAGTTTGGTGATGATGGTGGTAGGGTTTCACCCAAGAACAACATGCATGTTGTTTGATGATGAAATCCAAGGACCAAAACCTATGTCAAAACCTAAAATACAAATTTTTATAAGTTTTGAAGATTCATCTACCTTATGCATTCAAGTTTTTCCTTTGAAAACATCACTATGAAAAAAATATGTCCATGCATGGTCTTCAAACCGTGATGCATGTGATGAACATCAAGTTAAAGAGCTTGACGATCAAACTACATTGTTAATAATGCATGTAAATGATTTTATTCATAAAAAAACTAGATATCCTTTTCTGTTCGAAATAAAATTTCCTCAGATTCCCAGTATGATGATATGAGGATCTGCAAAATCCCAGGAGTTTTTATCATTTCTTAAATTTATTAAAACTGTTACAAGAAAACAAGGCCATAAATCATTTAAAATACTTTCTGAGGTCTATAAATCATAGGTAAATTCGTGGATGATAACATCTCAGCAAGTTTCATCGATTTTCGTTACTGTTTGGCATGGTTTTGAATTTTCATTTTTTTTAATTCAAATAAATCATAAAACCACTTTAGGGAATGAGAAAAGGCTATCTAAGATTTTTCGCAGATCCTACCTCATGTGGAATACACAGAAAAATATTTTCAGAATTTTTCATAATGCATACCTATTTTTCCCCGATTTTTTTATTTATAATGGACTAATAATGGGAAAAATAGTTCTACTCATCCAAAATTCATGAACATTTACTAGAAGACCTTATAATGTATTAGAACTCTAAATAAAAATTTGGATTATTTTTCTATTAAGTATGCTATTTTTCTTCTATTTTCTAAGATTAAATACACTTAAATCCACAAAATTGGATTACAGTATATAAAAATTACCATTGGTATTTTTCTCGGATTATGTACACTGTAAATGAAGTTTACATAAATTTTGGTAATTTACTTTAACAGTTTGATAGTTATTCACCAATTAATGATTATTCAAGAGAATAAAACAAAGAAAAATAGCAAGACTAATCGAAAAATATCTTTTATATTTTTCACAGCTTCTATATGTATAATAACAGTGTTACAAAAAGTTTGGGCAGTTTTGGAAACTGTTTTCTATTTATTTCCATTTTTGTTAGAATAAATGCACAAAATCATAAAATCAGGTTAAACTATTTAGAAACCCATTTTTATATTTTTTCCAGCTTAAGAATGTTTAATGGAAGTATTATAAAAAGTTTGGGAATTCTTATCTTCTGGATGCTATTTTTCACGAATTTATATTTTTATGAGTGCTTAAAAATTTGGAAAAATAGTTAATAACATCAAAAATTCAAGGAAAAATTTCTAGAAGACCTCTACTATACTTGGAACGAAAATGTAAAATTTGATGAATTTTGGAAACTTTTTGATAATATTTTTGGATTTTTAGGAGTTTAAAACACCTTTAAAGGTGTTGAAATACCCTAAATTAATATTACAAAAACCTGGAAAATAATATCCAGAATTATCTTAATCACATGAGTTATAATATATCACCATTTCAGAAAAATTGTTACCCATTTAATATAAAACCAATATTAGAACAAAAACTTGGCATTTCTCTATATGTAGAATTTAGTACATTAGCATTAGATATCGACATAGAAACTCACTAGCGTGTTTTTGATGTCGTAGGATCCCGGTAGTAAAGGCATTGGTGTATTCCGAGGCACCACTTGTAGCTACTTGAAACATTGTGAGTATTCACGACTCCCCCTATTTCCGGTTTTTATGTTTTGGGGTGGAAAAGCATGTCCGAAAAACTATTTATTGTTCGTTGTATTTAAATTGATTTGTATCAAACTTAATTGTTATAATTTGCTATGTATGTTTATGCAACTTGAAACATGAGGCCTTATAGTATTAAGTCCATTCCCTTACACTTTACTCCAACCATTAACTCTTTGAGCCAATGGTCATAATTGATATTGCTATTAGGAATTGACAACTCCTCACTCGCCCGATTGCTTGAGTGCATGATACCATATTAATCTATGGAACGATAAGCATAGATCTTGATAGGGCATCAATCATAGGCTTGGTTGTGAACTCATTGTTTGCTCATATACATACGAAACTAGCTTACTTATTATAGCAACGGACTTTTATTATTGGAAACTTATTTACTTGTCTTAGCAACGAACTTGGTTGCTCATTATAGCAATGAAACTTGTTTACTCATTTTAGTAACGAACTTTATCTCTCATGATGACAACGAACTTTGTTTATGCAAACGTATTACTCATTTTTGCAATATATTTTTATTTATGAAAACTTTATTACTCGCTTTAGCAACGAACTTCTATTCATGAAAACTTATTTACATATTTTAGCAATGAACATTTGTTTATGGAAACTGTTATCAATATTCTGATTATCATGATTTCAAACTATATTATGTTATAAACTTGTGAGTACTCACGAACTATTTTTATAGTTGACGCTCGTTTTACATGCTTTTTCAGGAATCATCGAGTAAGTGGCACTTAGGGACACTTCACTTTTAGGAGCATTAAAATGTGTTGTATTTCAATTTACATTGTAATTTCATTTAAAAATTTGTTCAAACTCGTTGTAAATATGTAATGATTTTTAATACTATGGTTGGTATTGTCTTTTAACTTTTGCTATGAGACCCTTTGTACTGCCACGCCCCGTGTTTCCGCTTTAGCGGGGTGTGACAAAAGGTCCCTTCTCCTCCAAGAGAAGGGTCCGAAAAAGAAAATATTCTAGAACTTTCATAAAACCTTCACCTTCTCTCTAAGAAATCGACTAACTATGTCGTTGGAGCTTCGATCCGGGACTACCTCCCAGACGAGGACTGACAGGTTTGTTTCCTTTACTGTGATTCTCAGGCACTCCATCCCATCCATCAAAGAGACGGAGTTAATCCAGAGACCTGTCACAACTGTTATTGTAATCGTATATAATCAAAATTAGGGTGAAACCCTAATGTAGTCTTGGTGACCGTCTTTGTGACCTCGTTGTCTTTGTGAAAACATTCTTTCTTAGTGAAAGTATATTTGTGATTACTCATGTTCTTTTGTTTTTCTGTTTAATCTTTACTTAATTTGTTTGTTCTTTGTTATTCACACTTGAGTGTATCCAATCAATACAAACCTTCATTATTTTGCCCTGATAGTGTATACGATCAATCGAAATTCGAAGAACGTTTTCGTATTAGTAGAAATTTATTCTTACGTATAGCTAGAGATTTGGAAAATAATTATGACTATTTCCAATTGAGATGGGATGCTAGAGGTAAACGTGATTTTACTCCAATAAAAAATGCACATCCACTCTTAGACAATTGGCTTAGGGCATAGCCACAGACGCATCAGATGAGTATTTGAAAATGTCTAAGAGGACGGGTCGAAAATGTACATATCTTTTTTGTAAGTATATTATAGAGCTTTACCGTGACGTATACTTGTGACATCAGACTATAAGTGATGTCAAACAGTTGTATGCTGCACATCAAGCTAAACATGGTTTTCCAGGGATGCTTGGTAGCATTGATTGTACACATTGGGAGTGGACAAATTGTCCCAAAACATGGCAATGTCAATTCACGTGAGATGATCATGGGGTGTCGACTGTTATATTCACATGACCTATGGTTTGGGCATGCATTCTTTGGTATGGAGGGGTCAAACAATGACCTGAATGTGCTTGGAACGTCTCCGTTATTTAACGACATTTTGCAGGGTAAAGCGCCAAACATGCCATATATTGTAAATGGAAATTAATATAAGTATAGGTATTACTTAGGTGATGAGATATATCCATAGTACGCTACATTTGTCAAGTCATACACATATACGACCGATGAAAAACAAAAAATTGTTCAAGTTAGCACAAGAATATGCTAGGACGGATATGGAACCGGCGTTTAGAGTCCTCAAAAAAGTGACACATAATCAAACATCCGACACAAACATGAGATATGGCAAAATTGACGAAAAGTTTTGACTGCTTTTGTTATTTTACATAACATGATAATAGAAGAAGAGGGTATGGCTATTTATATGTATACCGCGAACGATATACTTAATCCACCTGCAGTAAAAACAAGTCGGCGGCCCGACATACTTCACAAGGGTTTTGGAAATACAAAACCGTGAAACACATCACGATCTACGTCACGATTTGACCGAGAACATATGGAAAAGACAATTCCAAGGGCAAAATGACAATAACGAGTAGGAGGATGAGGAGGCTAAGGACGGTGACACTGATAACGCGGTCGGTGACGACGAGGAAGATGAGGACGACAACGACGACGGGTAATATTTTCTATGTTTTCTATGTTTTTTGGGTTTTTAAATTTTTATGCTTTCTAAGTAATGTAATGTTTTATGTTTTTTATTAGTAATTTAGGTTTTAAGTTTTTTTATGTTTTTATGTAATTCAGGATTTAAATTTGTTTTTTTAAATAATGTAAAATATTTTTTTATGTTTTAAATTATGTTTTTATTTAATTTAATGTAAAAAACATAAAAAATAAAAAGATAAATATTGTGTAGTGGTAACCATTTCCAAGGGCTAGTGGTTTGGTGATGAGCTTGTAGTGGAGGTGACGTGGCGTTGAGTTTGCAACACTTTTTGAGTGAGTTGAGTGTAACCACTCCCCATAGACTTAATCATTCTTTCATACCCTCCACTATTCTTCTCAGTTCTCACAAGTCGCATCAAATTACCTAAATTTTCAGCTTCTTAGTTTTCACAACTCGCATCAGGTTACCCAATTTTAGTTCCCAGTTACTAAATCTCGATTAAGTATCAAAAGATAATAATTTTGTAAAGTAGCAGGTTTGTATTTCTTATCCTTAATTATTAGTTTTTGATTTCTCACTCTCCTTTCTCGGCTCCCAATTCCTGATTTTGATGTGTATGTAATTTTTCTCACTATTTGTGTTTCTCACTCTGCAGTTTTCAATATCTGTTTTGCAAAGTATAAGTTTCATGATTTTGCTATGTATGTAATTTTTATCAGATTTCTTGGCTCTCGTTACTTCAAATTTTAGACTCCTTTATGATTTCTGTTTGTAATTATATATCTGATTTCTTGACTCTATTCTGATTTTAATATTAGGATTTAGACTTCTTTATTCTTTCATACTACTCAATATCATATTTAAGGTAATATGTTTGTAATTAGAACTTTTTGAATTTTGTTTGTATTTTAGAATATTAGTGTATTAAATTTTTTATTTTTACTTGTTTAATTTGCCGCCCCATAAATTGGGGACATAAATCGAAATTTTGGTGTATTCTTATCTCAAAGTTAGGGATGTCAACGGGGCCAAACGAGACGGGGAGTGCATCCCCCACCCCCACCCCCGACATTTCCCTGTTCCCCCGTTCCCGCCCCGCCCCCGCCCCCGAAATGCCAGCCTTCTTACCCCTGCCCCTGCCCCCGTATCCCCCTTATTACCCCCGCCCCCGCCCCTGTTCCCCCGTCCTAGATTGATTTTGGGTTGCCTTTTTTGGGCTTAAAGAAATTGTTGTTTGGACTAAAAGAAACTATTTTTTAGGTAGCAAATAATTATTTATAACAGAATTTTTACATGTTAAAACCAAAAAAGTTATAGCATCTTAAAAATATTATACTAACACTTAAAAACTTATTTTTTGTTGAATTTTGGAAGCTCAAAATCATGTTATTGTTTATTATATTTATATAATTAATATGTTTCTAATTTATTAATGGGGTCCCCATAGGGGTTTCGGGACGGAATTGCCCACCCCCGCCCCCGCCCCCGCCCCCGAAATTAAAACGGGGGTTAACCTTGCCCCACTCCCCGTCCCCGCCCCTGATTTTTTTAATAAATATCCTTAAACGGGACGGGGCCCACGGGAACGGTGTCTCACATGACTTTTTGACATCCCTATTCAAAGTAGTGTAATTTAGTTATTGACAATTGCATAATGTTTTCTAAAAAAAAACATCTACTAGAAAGCAAAAAAGGAAAAAACAAAATTTGGAGTTTTGTAAATGATTTTGCCTAATAATATAGTGTAAGTTCAAATTTTGGAGTTTGTTAAACGAGTGATTATTAGCTAAATGATTATATTGCATATTTCATCATATTAACTATTATTGTTACTGTGTTGTATCTGCACAGAAAAGTTTTTTTTTTTCAAGTGTTGTATATGTAGAGAGAAGTTTTTTTTTTTTGAAGATGAAGTTATTGAAGACTTACCTAAGGTCATTAATGTCATAAAAATGTTGAATGGTTTGCGAACATTATGTATAGAGGAAATATATATGATAGATAAATTTGATCTTTATAGTATTATTAATGATTTTCATTCAAAAAAAACTAGAATGAGTATTTATATTAATTAGTAGTTTTTGTAATTGTTGTGACTATATTTGTATTCTTGATAATAGTATTAATTATTTTTGTAAATGGTGTGTTTATTTTTTAATATTTATTTTATTTATGACTTTGGGGGCCATTTTTTTCTTCTCGCCATGCACCCAAAAATATGATTGGACCGGCCATGCCTACGAAACACATTGTTAAGCTGCATTACAACTGCGTTTGCATTTCTCTATTTGGAGAAGAATTGATCTTTACTTCAAGGTTTATCGTCTTCGCCGTTGTATATTTTGGAGACTCTCCTCCAGAAAATAGGCGTATCGACGCTAATGTTGATTGGCTCTTCAGTTACATCGACCCATGAACGATTCAATATGATCTCTTCATCCTTTGACCAAGCATACGAGCCATTTTTTAGAGATGAAGTTTTGAAGAAGATGGAAAATAAAAAGGATAGGAGAGTTAATGTGGTGAAAAATGAAAAAGGATGTTGGTATTTATAGTAGAGGATGAAAGGTTTAAAATTTGAAAATTAAAAAAAAAAACAGTTATATTTTAAAAATGAGGTATGTTTTTTAGAAGTGGGGTGTTTTTTGAAAGGGATAATGTCATTGTCGCACATGAAACTTTTTACATTTGGCTAATTTGGTCCTTAAAGTTTTTTTTGGTACATTAGACCAGTAAACTCGTAATTGACCTATTAATTACACCATTTCATCAACTTTTAAACGGTTTCCCGGTTGACATTTTATATATGTCAATTAATATATATTTTTTTGTCTAATCTGATGCCACGTCAATTAATGATATACGAAGCTTAAAGCCTTTCGTCTTCAGCTATCAAACTTCACTCGTCTTCATTATTCAGCTGTAAAAGAAACTGAGTTAGGGTTTGTCAAGCATTCCTGTGATCGAGCTGAAGAAACAAAGAAGTCGCAGCAATGGCACAATCGGAACCTAATGGAGTGTTTGCGATGGTGGAACTCAACTACCAAGGGGTATTTAATCGAAATCCTTTCTCTTACACTGGTGGTGTTAAAACCATCTGCAATGATGTCAACTTTTCTTCTATGACTTATTCTGAGTTTGTGACCTTCTGCGAACGTTTCATGCATGAAGAGTGTAAAAAGTTTTACTATTGTGAACCAGGCAATTCTTGATGGAAGGGCTTAATCCCATTTCAGATGATGTGGAATATGTTGCTTTTATTTTTGATGCTTATGGAACAGATGGTGTAATTTCGGTTTATGTGGATTATATTGGGGTTGGTGTTGATGGGTGGCTTGATGATGAAGATAATGATGATGATGAACATGAGTCTTGTATTGATGGTGAAAATGAAGATTAAATAGATGAACTTAGGAATGTTGCCTTTGAAATTAATGAGGATGTAGTGCATATGAATAAGACATAAAATGATCCTTTCTTGAGTAAGTTATGTGTTGATGATGAGGAGGATAACAACATTGTAGATGATGACAATGGGAGAGAAGTTGAACTTAACATTCAAACTCATTCCATATTTAATGAGCTATTACACTGGAAAAAACAAAAACCAATTCTAGGGATGAGATTTAAGGGTCCAGGACAAGTAAAATCAATGTTATGTAACTATGTTGTAGCTAATGGATATCAATTGTGTTTTGAAAAAAATGATAGGAAAAGACGTTTGGTGAGGTGTTGCAAGGGTGCTTTCACATTTAGATTATGGACTTCTTGGATGAGTGATGAAGAGAGTTTCCAAATCAAGTCACTAAAAGTTGATCATAATTGTGCTAGGAACTTCAAGTTTGGATCATTGGTGACATATGCATGGATTGGGAGTCACTATACCAAAGAGATTGTACAAAGTCAGAAAATAAGTGTAAGGAAAGCTTAGGGTAAAGGGAATTGCCACGTTTGGTATCCAAGTTAGTATGGGGCAATATAGAAGAGCAAAGAAGTATGCACTGAATCTTGTTGAAGGTAGCCTTGTTGAACATTATGGTAAGCTATGGTCATATGGTCATGAGATTTTAAGGACAAATCCTGGGTCAACTGTGAAACTAGATGTGGAGGATGGTCCAAATGGAAAGAAATATTTTAGCAAGTTCTATTATTGTTTTCAAGGAGTTAAACAAGGTTGGATTGAAGTGTGTAGAAGGATAATAGGTCTTGATGGATGTTTTCTTAAAGGTGTTTGTAAGGGGGGATTGCTTTGTGCTATTGGGAGGGATGCAAATGACAAGATATATCCTATTGCTTGGGTAGTGGTTAATGTGGAGAACAAGCAGAATTGGAAGTGGTTTTTAGAGCTTCTAATTGATGATCTAAACTTGAATTTAGGAAATGGTTTCAGTTTAATGTTAGACCAACATAAGGTTAGTATTTTACATAGTAATTCATTTATATTTATTTTATACTATCTGATTTAAACCTTTGTACTAATACAGGGTTTGATAGAGGTTGTTAAAGAGTTGTTGCCATATATAGAGCACAGGCAGTGTGCTAGACATATTTGATAGAATTTACAAAAGAGATTCACTGGAGCCATTTATCATACCTTGTTTTGGAGAGCATCTAAAGCCACAACTAAGCATGTTTTTAAAGTTGTGATGAAGGAAAGTGAGAAATTGAACCCAGATGCCCATCAATATCTCATGGAGAAAGATCCTAAAACATGGTCAAGAGCTTTCTTTCAAGCTGGAAGGGGTTGTGATGCAGTTGAAAATGGCTTCTCAAAAAGTTTTAATGTTGTAATAGTAGATGCCATGAAGAAGCCCATAATAACCATGTTATATGAGTTAAGATTATACAAGATGGACATAATCTACAACATGAAAATTAAACGGACAACAATAGGGAAATCATATTTGTCCAGATATAAGGGATAAGGTGAATTTGCTTAAAAAAGTTCAAAGGCATTATCAGTTACTACCAAGTGGATTAAACCAGTTTGAGGTAAGGGGAGCAACAGATACATATGAGGTGGACTTAGAAAGGAAAACATATTCATGTAGGTTGTGGCAATTGAATGGATATGGATGTGCTCATTCTGTAGCTAGCATATCCTTTCTTAATAGGGATGTAGAAGCCTATATAGACAACATGTTCAGCACAACCACATTTAGGAAGGCATATAATTACATAATTGTCCCCATGAATAGCAGTGACATGTGGCCAGAGACAAATTATACTCCACCATTGCCTCCTATTAGTAGAAGGATGCCTGGTAGGCCAGCTACTAAGAGGAAGAAATCTACTATAGAGAATACAGGAACACACATGGTTTCTAAGGCTGGAAAGAAAATAAGATGTATTATTTGCAAGGAGATAGTTCACAACAAGGCCACTTGTCCACAGAGAAGGCCCTAAAAGTTAAATGTGAAGAAACAGAAGAAACAAAAAGTTTGTGTGAAGCAAAATGCAGGACAGGTAAAACCATTTAAAATTTAAATTTATTTACATATGATTTGTCACTAACATAATTATATCATGCCATATAGGGTAGTACAAGTGAACCACAACAACATGAAGAGGTTGAAATGACTCCAATTGAGATGGATACTACTCAAAATGATATGCAAGTTACTCCTACTGATGTTGAATCCAGTAGTACAGGACATTTTAGTCAGTCTATGCAATTTACTCCACCTAGAAGTTATGAAGTTGATGAGGGTGTTGTGGTGAGGAAGCTGTTGTGGGTGAGGAAGCTGAGGAGGGTGAGGAAGTTGTTCAATTATGATGAGGTTAATCCTAATGCCCAAGTTGATAATGTTCAAATTCAAGAGGTTGTTCCTGTTATCCAGGTTCAACAGGTAAGGGTTAGGCCAATTTCAGATATTTTGAAGAGGATAAGGAGAAGAAAGTCAGAGAGAATATTGAAGCTGAAATTAGGAAAAACAATTGGTGGTGTTGATGATCCAAGAAATTCTAAGGGAAAAGCTCTTGTAATTGATTAGTGTTGATTGTAATTTGGATTTAAAGTTTATGTATTAGGATGATGGTAATTTGTTTTAAAGTTTATGTATAAGGATGATGGTAATTTGGATTTAAAGCTTATGTATTAGGATGATGGTAATTTGAATTTTGTATGGATGGTGCCTTTCAATTTCACTCATGACACAAAAGGGTATTTTCATCATTTATGTATGGATGGTGCCTTTTTAAGTTCACTCTTGACATAAAAGGGTATTTTGGTCATTTATGTATGGATGACAGAAAAGGGTATTTTTTTCATGAGAGAAAAGGGTATTTTGGTCAGTAATGGTCACTCTTGACATAAAAGAGTATTTTTGTCATTTATGTATGGATGACAGAAAAGGGTATTTTGGTCATGACATAAAAGGTTATTTTGGTTAGTAATGGATATATGTTGCCTTTTTACTGAAAAACTGTTCACATGATATTTTACTCACTTATGAAAGTAAGTTGCCTTTTTAAGTAAAATCATGACATTTGGCTTTGAATATTTCTGCATGGAAAAATTTTGAATAATGTGCATGCATGTGAATGTTTTATATGGTCCCGGGTATGATTCTATAATGGGTTCAAAGGTCCCATTTTTCCATTATTAAAACACCCACCGACTAGTAACTACAAATGGTCCCCATACACATAGTGTACTTCCACATGGACCACTTTCTCTTTTGTTCCCAAAATGAAAACATGCACGACAACCAATCTAATTAAATATATTTTTTGGGAATACAAGCCATGCATATGTTTCATTAACATCAACATCTGATTATACAAAATGCCCTATAATTGGGACTTTGAATATTTTTTTACATTAAATATCATATGCCCTTTCATTAAGGACTTACCACCTTACAACATCAACACATCAAGGTTGATAGCCCCAACTTGTAACTAAAAGCAGCTTCAATACATACAAAATGCCCATCATTACTGACATTCTAGTCTGCCTTTACAAAAAAATACAAGGGATCCCAAAGAACAAAAGCTTACACTAACCAACCTAACTAAGTACAATCACCCCCTAACTTCAAAACACAAATGACCAAGCAAGAAAACAACAAGGCAACTATCATCCGGTACCTGCCTATTGCCTTCCATGCATCATAAACTTCTTTCTCACTCTTTGCCACCTTATATTGCTCCTGTGACAGCAAAAAATCCACTTCAGCAACCCTTCTCCTCAAATTGTTCATCTCAGACAGATCCTCTTTAGCATCCAATTTCTGCTTCAGAGAATATAGCAGGTTTTTGTAGTACCCTTCTGCATGTTCTTCATCTTTCCATTCAAAGAAGCTACATTTCTTCAACCTAGTCTATAAAAAGCCAATAAAATTAGGGTTTGATTCACAATCACAAATCAGCTAACTTTAATGTACTAATGAAATGGGTTTGATTCACAATCCACCATCGTCAAGAAGCAAATAAAATTAGGGTTTTTTAAGCAAACAAAATACAAATCTACCATGATCGTCTTTACAGCAAGAAACAACACATCAAACCCTAAAATACTAAGTTATCAAAATCAGGAGTATCGGGACCTACCATACTGTTTTGACAATTCCAGAAACGCCTCCCAGGGTTTGTTATCTTCCAACACGTTCGTTCTTTAGCTGGAACGCCACAATCACAAATCTTTACCCCTTCTCGCGACTGAACATGAGTGACTTGTAGCTGATTCCTTGAGGTCGATGAGCTCGAAGACATTGTTCTTCATGACGGAAATAGTCGGGGGGAAGTCTTTGACTTTTCAGAGAAGGGTAAGTAACACTTTAATGGAGGTCTGAATGAGGGTTTCAATTAATAAGCCTATATTGACAAGTGGACTTCTTCGACACATAAGCATCCCACGAAAGCTTATTGGACACATCAGCATGCCACATAAGCATTGTAACCGGTAAACCTTCTAATTTTTTAGATAATGATGTAATTAATAGGTCAATTACGAGTTTACTAGTCTAATGTACCAAAAAAAACTTTAAGGACCAAATTAGCCAAATGAAGAAAGTTTCATGTGCTACAGTGACATTATCCCTTTTTTGAAATTGTAATGGTAAAAAAAGGAAAAATAAAACAACTTTCTCTCTCATCGGTATACAGCCACCGAGTTTGGCCACGGAACTCAGCATGTCGAGTTGGTGGCCCGTTGTTCATCGAGGACACGTCGGCAATTACCGATCTCTACCGAGACCATTCCCTGCAGCCTTAGTCTTTTACAAGATTCAATCTTGAAAACATGAACTTTGTATGTTTTGTGTTTTAGGGGTTGTGTTAAAACGAATGGTTAAAGCCAAATTTGAGTATGTTTTTGTTATTGAAGCTTCATTTGTCAACTTGGTTTCTTAAATCCAATTTTTTTGTTTAAGATTATGGTGATGGATATTTGTAGACGGACAACCATTTCATATCTTCCCCAAAGAACATAGGCATATTACATAACGACTGAAACAACCACTTGAAAAATAAGATCATGGACTTGAAATTAGCCTTTATATCTCAAATGTTGTCATCTGATTCAACAACCTACCTGGTGTCCGTGTCGTATATGACTATATGTTCTTTCGATGTTTTACTCATTAGTGCTAATGGAATCTTAAGTAAGTCAATAAATAATATTTTGTCATGCACCAAAGAATCTTCCAAGTCTTTTCTTTTTATATTCTATGTAAGAACTTTGCATACAACACTTTCCACCCGATAATTGAGGCATTCTTTCCCAAGTTCTTCATTAACAAGTTTCTTATCTAAAGTCAGTGATAAGAAATTTTTTTGAGAACCAATATTTGCCGTGAACATAAGAATATTTTTCCAACCGATTTTTTCACTCCAAACAACACCATAAGACCCAAAGTTGTGCCCGAAAAAAGCATTGAGACTCAAAAGAGTCATTATCTTATAGATTCGGATCGGGTTTATTGCCACACTGGATTCGATCGGGGACACAATAAAATAAGTAATAAATCATTGACCTATCTGGGCCCACTAAGAATAACAATGGTAGAGTGTGCAACTGCTAGTTGAATGTGGACAAGCCCAACTTACCTAACGAATCTCATAATGTTGGGCCTACTAATCAGACAACACCCAATATCCTGAAGCTCAATTAATCAACATGGATACAAACCAGCTTCTGCCGAATACTTATTCAGCTGACTCAAATCAAATGGATGTCGACAACAAATTGACGATGATAATGGTGGATTTGGATTCTGATGCAACATAAGACTTAGCACCAAATGATGATTAGGAGACTGATGATTCGATCCAATCACACTTCAGTGAAGAACTACATCAGACGATTAAAATCCGAAGACCAAGAGAGAACAGGGAACTAAGAATGGGTAAACTATCCTACATATACAACGATCAAACTAATAGGAAGATTGAATAAGTCAGCGCATAAAAGGAAAACAGGCGGGAAATCGGAGAAGAGGGGTAGCAACTAGCAACCATGAAAACCTAAAAGCAACAAATTTCAACCACAAAGATGATGAATAGAGTACTTATAAGTGTTCTTGTACAAGGCACCATTGAAGAGAAGAAATGATAAAGGACTTGGAGACATAATCAATAGAAAAATGCTATCTTAGGTAAACCATGAATATTATTTCTCTAAATATTTAATAGCATTTTTCATGGTTTACAGAAGACCTGGAAACAAGCATCACCATATATGTTTTTGGGGACAACCTATAATAGAATTCGAAACTGTGAAAGCATGTAGAAAATTTGGTGGTATATTATCATTTGGAACCCACAAATATATGACAAGATACAATCAATATCTAGTGTTGGATTCCTTGTTATTAGAATAAAGTGGTTTCCAAGACAACATGAGTGCTAGTTTATTAACACATATGCCCCTACAACACTTATCAGAAAAACAAATTTTATGTGATGAAATAAGTGTAACGACCAAAATCTCAATTTGTAATGTTATTAGATTACAAATTGTAATGTTAATAGACATTGGTTATACTAATGGAAAGATCGACATGTTTTGACGTATGCAAAATAGGGACAAAGGGAAAACTTCAATAAAGTCCTTACAGCCTCATAATCGATTTAGTCTTTATATATTTTTTTTATTCAATTAAGTCTCAAATACCGTTAATCGTATTCAATTTAACCATTTGACCCGGTCAACAGCTCATCCAACTTTCAAAAATTACATTTTTGGCCTAGATGTCAAAATTTATTACAAATTTGGTCCAAAATTTACACTTTTGGCTCAGATTTTAAATTTTGTTACAAATTTGGTCCAAAATTTACCCTTATTGCCCAAATTTTAGAATTTTATTATGAATTCATCATAACTTTAGTTTTTTTACAACTTTTTTTCTCAAAAATTTGTTTCTAATATGTTTTTTCTTCATAAACTCATATTTATACAAAAAAAAACGTATTTTCACATAAAAATCTTATATGAAATATCTACTTATAAAAATAGGTTTGGATTATTTGTGCGATTTCTCTTAAAAAATCAATTAAGAAATTAAAAGTATCCCTAAATTATACTATTAATTTATAGTTTGTCAAAAACTAGTTACACTCATTTTAATATTATTTATTTGTTCTTTAATCACATATATAGGACAAATAATGTCAGTTCTTAATTGTAGTTCATAGAAAAAAATCATTTTGTTAAAAAAAATCGACATTAAAAAAGAAAGGAAATACAATATTATAAACAATCAAATTAAGAAGAGATTGATTGTCAATAAAAAATCACAACCTAGATCAGACACGTGCCATGAATGGATATGTTTTATTTAGATAATATATTTATTAAAAAGTTATAAAAAATATATCAAAGTTATGATTTTAACTTTTTTCTAAAAAAAAACTCTTACTAATAAAATATAATATTAATATATTATATATATATTTGAACTTTCATATATAATGTAATTTTAGTTTTTAGGTTGTTGATAAATGGTAAAACAAATTTTATTTAATTCAAAAAAATAAAATGGTTAAAAGGATATATAATGTAATGAAACATAATTATTATTAATTGAATATCTACAAATTCCACATTCTTAGGAATAAAATGAAATTTTCTATGAACTACAATTAAGAACTGGCATTATTTGTCCTCAGGGCCGGCCCTAAGGGTGTGCAGGATGTGCAGCCGCACAGGGCCCCGGGATGGCTCCGGAAAAAATAGGGCCCAAATTTAACAAAAATATATACTTATAATGTTTGTATATATATTTGTTTCTTCAAAAATAAATCATAAGCGTCACTTTGCTAGCCGGCAAAATCCCATTCCTTACGCGCGCTCGTTCGTGTTTGATGTGGGTTCGATCCCCACCTAAATTCACGCTTTTAATTAAATAAATGTTTTTCTTTTTAATAATAGAAGTTACATAACAACCCCTCAAATTTAGTAGTTAATTCCATTTAATAAATCAATTTTCATAAGTTACAACTTTGGCCTTCCTAACTTTTATAATTTCACATTTTGAGTAATTAAACAATTTTGTTTTTCGTTCTTACTCGTACAATTCATCAAAACCTCTAGATTTATATATATATATATATATATATATATATATATATATATATATATATATATATATATATATATATATATATATATATATTGAACTGTCTCAATTCTCGGGCAATCGCACCAAAAACTCGCGTTCCTTTTGGATTTCCTTCTTGATCAATCAAAACTGTGGCATTGTCATCATATCGTATTATCATACCGTTTTTACGTTTAAGTTTTTTACAAGTACAGACAATTACAGTTTTGACAATTTCTGATCTTTCTAGAGGCATGTTTGGAACTGCGTCTTTGATCACAGCAACAATAACGTCACCAATATGAGCATATCGGCGATTGTTATATATATATATATATATATATATATATATATATATATATATATACACACACACACACACACACACACACACACACATAATTTTTTATATAAATTTATTTTTAGGGGGGCCTTTTTTTCATGTTTGCACCGGGCCTAAGATAACTCAGGACCGGCCCTGTTTGTCCTATAAATGTGATTAAAGAACAAATAAATAGTATTAAAATGAGTGTAACTAGTTTTTGACAAACTATAATTTAATAGTATAATTTAGGGTTACTTTTAATTTCTTAATTGATTTTTTAAGAGAAATCACACAAATAATCCAAACCTATTTTTATAAGTAGATATTTCATATAAGATTTTTATATGAAATATGTTTTTTTTTTGTATAAATATGAGTTTATAAAGAAAGAACATATTAGAAACAAATTTTTGAGAAAAGAAGTTGTAAAAAAAACTAAAGTTATGATGAATTCGAAATAAAATTCTAAAATTTGGGCAAAAAGGGTAAATTTTGGACCAAATTTGTAACAAAATTTTAAATCTGGGCCAAAAGTGTAAATTTTGTACCAAATTTGTAATAAATTTTGAAATCTGGGCCAAAAATGTAATTTTTGAAAGTTGGATGACCTGTTGACCGGGTCAAAGGGTTAAATTGAATACGATTACCGGTATTTGAGACTTAATTGAATAAAAAAATATATAATGACTAAATCGATTATGAGGCCAATATGTAAGGACTTTATTGCAGTTTTCCCTTCTTTTGCCTGATATGAGTTAATATTCAAATTTGAATTTTGTTCATGTTCAAGAAAGTTGAATCATAGTTGATAATCAAATTTGTGTGCTTACTAATAGAACTCAACAATGAAGAATGAAAAATGGTAAACTATGTGTGATAAATATTTAAATTGGGATAAAAATACAACATAGTGATAAATGACTTTTATATGTTGGGTTATAGTAAAATTTGTGTTTATACATGTTCTAATATCTATTAAAATTTAAAAGGTGCAATAAGTTTAGTACTTCACATGGATTTCCAAGAAACAACAAAGTAGATTGTTATAATTGGAATAAAGATTAGAGTAGACTGCTCGGCTATAATGTCCTCATATGTAATAGATCATGGTGGGGGATGACAAGAGTCAAGAAATGAATGGTTAGTTACGAAAACACATCGGAAACATTTGCCTAAGAGTGGTTGTATATGTGGAAAGGATGTAGGGAACAAGAATACTAGAGTACACATTCTTAAATTTGGCTTATAATGAAGCATTTATATGTCATTAGGAAAGTTGGGTTTTTTACAATAACCCCATGATAGTATTGTAAATGAAGATAAAAATGAATAATTTCTAAAAAGAATCAACTCATATGGAGTTGAAACAAAAAACTTGTGACATTGGAAATTTAGTCAATTGATAGAAATAAAAGTTGATGAAAGGTTTATAAACTTTCCGCAGGGTCATGTTTGAGACGAATAGATTGAGATCAGTAACTTATAAGAAGAAAATTTCTAAATAAATGTTATAGATTTAGTAACAAATAATCCTTAGAAAAAAAATGATTCCGGCCAATTGGAGCTAAAATGAAATAGTTATAAGCATGTGAAAAAGAGATGCAACTTTTGAGATTCCACAAGACCGGTGTTAAAATGTGTTCAAAAGTGTTTATACATTACTGTTTTTTAGCATAGAGTGCCATAATTTGGATCATAACTCTTCCAAATATGTGTGTGTGACCTGAGGTGTGAAATTGGTATGTTGTGGCACTAAATTGAGTGAAGCATAATGGAAATCAGAGGCAATTAACTAGAATCAAGAGCACAAGGTTGGATTAAAAGGTATCCATACTTAATCTTTCAATTAATTGTTGTCAGTTATGAAGATTGATATATGCATGAAGTTGGTATGTGATTGATTGAACTTGCATGTAACAATTTAGTGATGGCAATGAAATATCGAATGGATTTAACATGGTTAAACATGTAATTATTATGGATTGAGCTTGGTAACTAATGATCTTTGTTACCATCATTGTGAAGGAATATGCTATTTAAGATACAATGGCATCATGTATTAATATGGATGGTTAGCTAATGAAAGTCAAACTAGTAAGTAGTGCTAGAATTACACAGGTACCAACTTAATTGTCAAGCTGGATGGAATGAAATGTTATGATTGATAATGTGGTGAAATTAATGAATAAAAGTATGTTATATATACTAAATGTACATTGGAAACTAATCACCCAATCCTGGGAAATTATATAGGAACTTGAAACATGTGATGGAATTGTGTTAGGTTGTTATTGAAATAATGATCTAATTGGTAAAACCAATTAGTTTGTTTAATTTGGAAAGAGCTACATATTGCTAGTCATTGTAATATTAGGTTAAAAGTGATACTAGATAAGAATGGAACATAGGAGTTGGTTGGAAAAACAAGTAAAGACTTGTTACATGTATATGTGATATTCGAATTGTCTATAAGAACAAGTAGGAACTTGATATATTATGGGTTATATGATGATTGATTACTAATATTTAATGGATCAATATAGGAGTTGGTTGGAAAAACAAGTAAAGACTTGTTACATGTACATACATGTGTATGTGATATTTGAATTGTCTATAAGAACAAGTAGGAACTTGATATATTATGGGTTATATGATGATTGATTACTAATATTTAATGGATCAATCCTATAGATATTGTGTAAGGTCAACCATAGAATTTGATAATGCAAAAGCTTCACGCTGATTCTTATAGGCACCAACCTCTCACCAGCGCAATGGATTGAAGCTTAGGTGTTGTTTGTTTTTTTCTAAAAAACCACTTCTGACCACTTATTGTTGTGTCGCGCAGCACACGTGCAGCACTTGGCCATTCGTAGTTGTTTGTTTTTCAGAAGACTTCTAACTTAAAAAATGTTGCGTGTGTGCTGTGTGGCGCAACACTAGACCATTTGCTTCAAACCTCCTTACACATTACTTTAACTTATTGTGGCAGTCTGCAAACGTTAAAAACCAAACAGACTTTTTATTACATGATGCAGCTGTTTGGTCCATCTCTTCTGCTACAGAGGGTTGCAGAGGTGGTCCGCAGACTTCAAGCCTTTTCGCTTCGAAAAAACAAACATCACCTTAGTCTACAATGTAGTGTCATTGTGTAAACTATTTAAATGTAATACCTTCTATATATAGATAGATAGGTAGTTAGTCAATACATATGATATCTTAGGGATATAAGATATACTTTATTGTTTACGTAGATTAGGTGATATCCCTGATTTGTAGGGATTCACATCGTAATTACTTTTCTATATGTATTAGGGTTCGTATAATTAGATGATCATCGAACCCTAGAGAGATTTGTGATTGTTCTCTTTAAGAGAACATTTTCTTACTAAAAAACCTTTGTGATATCTCTTTGTGTTCTTTTGGTATCTTTTCATTTGTTAATTGACTAAGATCAAGGGCTCCTACAACTAGTATCAGAGCAGGTCATCTTGTTAGATTAACAATGTCTTCTTCTTCTTCCTTATGAAATCATTCTAAAATTACTTTCGTTCATACAATACCACAATTTGATGAAAAGAATTTCACAATGTGAAAGTGAAAAGAAATGATGGTTCTTGAAACCATGGATTACTCTATGTTGATCATCATCAATGATGGTCCTCATGTTACTATGTATCAGCCTACGAATGAGAATATTAAAGATGGTGATATGATCGAAAAACTTGTCCATGAATTTAATGATGAAGATAAACGTCTTGTTGCTCTTGATGTGAATGTTCGTGCTGTTATAGGGAACGCTCTACCCTATGATATCTATCACTTTGTATAAAGCTGCAGTCTGCTAAAAAGATGATGCAAACGCTAACTGTCGCATAAGAAGGTAATTATGAAGTAAAGGCAGTCAAATAAAAAACAATTTGAATCAACGATATAACCATTAAAAAAAAGAATGAATCCCTTACCCAGGTCTTCAATCATTTTAATTTCTTGGTAAACAATATGCGTCAACTAAATATGAACAAAACAAGAAATTCTCCGGTGCTAAAGTTTCTTGCTTCACTGAATGATAGTTGGGAACATCATGTTGATGTTTTGAAGAATAGTGAAAAAATTGCAACCATGGATTTAGCCTCTCTATTTGTTTATCTTCTAATCATGAAGAAACAAAGATTTTGCGTAAGGAAATCATGCGAGATACTCACAAGGACAAATTTGTGGCTTTATACAACAAGAAGTCTCCTCAAAATAGCGACAACGACTTCTCAGACGAATCTAAAGATGAAGCCCTGATTGTTAAACACTATATTACCAGGAATGACAAGAAACCATTTGGCTTTAAAAGGTATCAATCTAAGACTGACTCATTAGCGTCCAAAGGTTATGACGCTAAAAGAAAAACTGATGCCGAGAAGAAAGGTTTCAAGTGTGGAGGCTCTGATCATTTTTTTAGAGATTGCAAATCAAAGAAAGTTGACACAGATGAAGGTTATGAAGTAAACTACAAGAAGCTGTTAGCATCTCTAAAAAGGCAGAACATCGATGTCAACGTGCTGGTTGTTTAAGTAGAAAATTGGGTGTTAGAAAAAGAATCATCTGATGAAGATAAAGGTAAGGATAATTGTTTGATGGCTTGTACTGAAGATCCGGTCGTTGATAAAGAAAGAGGCTCTAGTTGTTTTAAAGATGATCTTGCCAAAGCTGCGAAGGACTCAAAACATCTTGATTGGGATTCATCATCTTTGTATCAGGTAAATAAGTTCATTACTTACACTGATAGCGAAAAATCCATGATTTTTAATTACTTATGTCATAATCTTTCAAATGTTAATCAAGAAAAACATATTCTTAGGGTTGAGATTGACACACTTATGAATAATTTGTCTGACATTAAGAAGACTCTTGCCTTTACCAACACTAAAGTCACAAACTTATCTCTTACCAACACTGATCTCCACTCTAAAAAGGATAGGGCTGAAGCACATTCTAATAAACTTCAAAATATAATAAATAACTGGGATAATTCTCATCAAAAGATGAGTAAAATAATAAATGCGTAGATTCCTGATCAGTGTGAGAAAATCCTTGATGGAGATATTGATGAAGCTGGTAACATCTACAAACATATTGAATCTGAATCTATGTTCTCTTCTCCCAATGATCTCAAGGAAGATTTTAAAACTAGGTTCATTAGTCACTCATTTATAAATTACTCTCTCATTGATATACATTATACTACTAACCCTGAAGGTATCACTCTGTGCACTTCTTGTCTAACTACCTTGGATCCTACCATTCGTAATCACATCCTAGACATTCCTACTCCAACCACTGAAATGTATCTAAAATTTCACATTTCTAACGGTGAGTTTCATTCCATACATGAGATACTCAATGAGTTCCCAAAATGCATTGTTAGCAGCTATGACATTGAGTCCTCTCACTCCTCTGACAGTGATGAATCTTTGTGTACATCAGCGTTATAGGCCCCCTCCACATCCCATCACACTGGTAAATATTTTATTTCCAAATCCAAAATTCATGATTTTCATAAAAAATGTAAAACCCCAATAATTTAAGCCCAAAAATTTCATTATAATTATAATAAAACCATCAACCCAAACATTTTTTTATGAAACCATAATAGAATCAAAGTGTAAGCAAAACATCCAGATACATCATAGTCAAATAAAATGCGGAACAATGTGGTGTGTGCGATGTGATCATCTCAAGCTCTTCCCCTTGGATCCGGAAGTACCTGAAACATAAACTAAAAACTGTAAGCATGAAGCTTAGTGAGTTCCCAAAACACCACATACTATACATATCAAACATATAATGGGCCCCGCCCTTCATTGGGCCCCGCTCAGAAGAGATCTGTCAATAACATGAGATGGGCCCCACCTCATCACATTCATCAGGCCCCGCCCGGTATACATATAGAAATATAAACACATGCAATAATCACACAGATAAATAACATACAATATAGTCATCAGGCCATGCCTGGCATCGGGCCCCGTCCGGTATACACATAAGATATCATACATGCAAGAGTCACACAGACAACTAGCATCCTAATCATAATAAACCATGGGCCAACATTGGTGCCTTCGACCCGCCAAACACAGTGAGGAAACTCACCTCAAGCTGCTTAATATCTTAGATAAAGCTCAGACTGCTGATCCGGAAAAATCCCCTTGCTAACATCATCAATAATACCCAATTAATAATTGGGTCTTAACCTATAATCAAGAATCTAGATCACTTGTCCAACATCCAAGTTAAAAGACCATTTTACCCTTTTCTTACTTGGCCCAAAACCAAGGCCCAACCCATTTTCTCAAAAAGCCCAAATTCCTAAATGGCATCCCAAAGCCCAATATGACCCAACTTCCTAAATGGGCCCAAAACTCATCATGGGCCTAAATCCAAGAAGGCCCATAGCCTAGCAATGGCCCAAAGTTAGAAGTCAAATGGCCCAACAAGGCCCAAAAACCCTAAAAGTCCAATAGTATCCCAAAATGAAGAAGTCAACAAAAGTCAAGTTGCTGAGTACACCCGGCGTACTCAGGCTTACGCCCAGCGTTCTTCCTCCGAGGCCAGTACGAGCTGGGTATGCCTAGCATACGACGCAGTTGATTAATTTTCACCATTAAGTGCTTAATCGGTTAATCCATCCCGTCAAATTCTAAGATCTGGTCCCTAATGATGTCTTAACATGTAAAGTTGGCAGATTTACTCCCATGCATCACTTAATGGAACCCAAAACCCAAAAAGAACCACCTTAAGGACCCTAACATATGCTTGGTCCAATATAACTCATAAAGATTGGATTTTTATGGACAAGGGACCTCAACGGTGCTAAGATCTACCATCCATGGCTTCTGGAGTAGATCATACTCTCAAATATGGTTTAAAGGGCCCAAAAATGCACAAATGAAGCCGTAAATTGGATCAAGCATAAGGAACCATCAAGTTGAAAACTTTATACCTCAAATAGCTTCCAAAGATGATGATGATTCTATATCTACAAGCTCAAGCCACTCCAAAGCAACCTCCAAGTGTTCTTCTTCTACTAAATCACCAAAAACACCACCAAAACTCACTTCCAAACTCAAATTTCACAAATGGCAATTAGGATTTCGATCTTAGGGTGTAGAGGAGTGGAGGCTGACCAAATGATACAACCAAGGCAACATAAGTTGTTTAAATAAGGCACAAACCCTAAAAATTTAGGTTTGCCCCTGCTTAGCGTACACCATGCATACTCCCACGTATGTCCAGCGTACATGGGCGCCTCCGCGACCATCAATCGAGCTAGTACGCCCAGCGCACTCGGCTAGGGACTAAAATGAAAAGAATTCACATTAAGGGTTAAAAAGGAACATACCACTAGATCTTGAATGTTACAACTCTCCCTCACTAGAATCAGACTTCTTCCTCGAAGTCTGCTGCCGTGAATAACTCAGGGCAGTGCTCCCTCATCTCATCCTCTGGCTCTCACGCCCATTTTAAGCCATTGCAGTGTTGCCACTGAACTTTCACGAACTCAACAACCTTGTTCCTCAAGGTTTGTGTCTTCCTGTCAAGAATCGCCACCGGTCTCTCGATATAGTTCAGGCGATCGTCCACCTCAATATCCCCCAATAGAACCATCACAGAATCATCCACCAAACACGTCCGCAACTGAGAGACGTGAAATGTGCTATGGATCTGACTAAGCTCCTCGAAAAGATCCAAGTGATAAGTAACCCAGGCCAAAACCCTGAAAGGACTGATGAACCTGGGGCCCCCTCTTCCTGAATCGGATGACACCCTTCCAAGGTGACACCTTTAGGAGAACCATATGCCCAACCTGGAATTGTAGGTCTGATCAATGCTTGTCGGCATAGCTCTTCTGTCGACCCTAAGTTATCTGTAGTCTACTCCGTACCCTTTGAATTAACTAGGTAGTCTTAAGTACGACTTCGGTACTCCCCATGACTCGCTGACCGACCTCACTCCAACATATCGGGGGTCCTGCACTTTCTCCCACAGAGCATCTCAAAAGGAGTTTGATCGATGCTGGCCTGATAACTATTGTTATACGAATACTCCGCCAAATGGAGATACGTATCCCAACTCCCATCGAAATCCAATACACATCCCGAAGCATATACTCTAAGGTTTGGATAGTACTCTCAATTTGTCTATCCGTCTGCGGATGGAAAGTCGTGCTGAAGTGCAGAAGAGTACCCAACTCCTCATGAAACCTCTTCCAAAACCTGCACGTAAATCGGACGTCCTTGTCTGAAACCACTGAAACCGGTACCCAATGTCGTGCCACAATCTCCCTAATGTATATGTCGGCCAACTTCTCCGCAGAGATACTCTCCTGAATCGGAATAAAATGTGTGCTATTGGTCAATAGATCCACGATGACCCAAATCGAATCCACTATGTGCACTATCCAAGGCAACTTCATAATGAAATCCATGGTAATCTCTTCCTATTTCCAAAAGGGAATGTCAAACTGTAACAATGTAAATTTTAAAACCATTTTTCATTTTTCTAACACAATAAAACTCATATAATAATCTCAAAATCTCATGTGTATCAAATGTCATCCCAATAAAACATATCCCAGAATCTCAAAACATAATCCTCAGCCTGTGTGTACAAATCATGCCGGCGCCTTCCCGCGATCCTTGCTAGTACCTGAAACACAATCCACATAACACGGTAAGCACAAATGCTTAGTGAGTTCCCCAAAATACCACATACAACACATAAGCCACTCAAGGCTACAACTCGGTATGACCCTCTGGTCAATGTGTCTCAGCAGGACCCTCTAGTCTCGTAGCTCGTTGGACCCTCTGGTCCGGTCTAGCTCGTTGGACCCTCCGGTCTGGTCTGAATCGTTGGACCCTCCGGTCCGGTCTGATCGAGGACCCTCCGGCCTCATAAGTCGTTGGACCCTTCGGTCCGGTCTATATAACACATAGCATACATATAACACAAAGTGCATAAATCTCAACATACACATACACATAAGACCCTCCGGTCTGCACATAGATACCACTCTAGGTAATGTATAGTGAGAAGACTCACCTCGGATAACCTTGGAAAGTCTCGAACACGGAATACTGATCTAGCCTCCGCCTAATCACATAAAGTAATTTACCTCCAATTAACAACGATTCTCATAGGCTGGACTAATCCCTTCCTACAATCTCTCAGAGGGGAAAAGACCATTTTACCCCTCCAATGGTCTAAATGTCTAAAAGTTGACCAAACCCTAAAAGTCAACGAAAGTCAACTCCAGTCAACGGTCCAACTTTGACCAGGCTCGTCGAGTGCACTCGGGTGACTCGGCGAGTCCATGCGTGTCCTCAGAATCCTCCGAAGGCCTCACTCGACTCGTCGAGTTAACCTTTCACTCGATGGGTTACTACTGATCGCGAATCGTGGAGCAACACGATCCGACTCATCGAGTCCTCTCATGGACTCGGCGAGTTTCCTCCATGACAATGTTCAAACGACCTTCTGAGGTCAGATCTGTTTCTCTAACTTATAGATATGACCTCCTAACATCCAAAGATCACGTAAAGGTCTGAATTTGGCATTCATGCATGGTGTATCTTACATAATATACCATAGAAACCCCATTAATGCTTCCTAGCTTCAAAACCCTATAATTTCTCTACTAAAGCTTCATACTTTCTGGCTCTCTGGACCTAGGAAGGTCCAGATCTATAAAACACGTAGACAAGATGGGTTTGATGCATTCAAGACCCCAATAAGAAAGTGATTCAACCCCTAATCGTCAATAAATGGAATCTACATAATAGGGAAGAAAGGGGGTTCGATTTGGTACCTCAGAATGAAGCTCCTTGCTTGAATAACTCAGATCAACAACTTCCTCTGGTTCCTTTTTGCTAGAATCTTCTTTCTCCTTGCAAGATCACACCAACTAGCTCAAGATAGCTCTCTCTCTCTCACTCTACACACTCACAGCTTGTTAGGGTTCACTCTCTGGAAAGGTGGCCGCAAATGAAGGCCATAAGTGTCTTTAAATAGGTCTCAAACCCTGGGATTTAGGGTTTCCACTCCCAGCGCCTACTCGACGAGTATACTCCCGGACTCGTCGAGTAGATCATTAAACCCGCGTGGTCACGCCGTCCCTACTAGACGAGTTATCGCACCAACTCGTCGAGTAGATCAATGAACCTAAAAATACATACTTAAAACCACATACCTGGGAATCTGGATGTTACAATTCTCCCCCACTAGAATCAGACTTTACCCTCGAAGTCATGCTCCGCAAATAACTCTGGATGCTGCTCCCGCATCTCCGACTCCGGCTCCCAAGTTAGCTCTGACCCTCTCCGGGGTTGCCACTGGACCTGAACCAGAGGCACCTCCTTGTTCCTTAGAACCTTGATCTTCCGATTCAGGATCGCGATCGGCCTCTCGATGTAATTTAGGCTCGCATCCACCTGAATTTCCTCTAATGGCACTACCGCCGTCTCATCGGCCACACACTTCCGTAGCTGGGACACGTGGAAGGTGTTATGGATTTGGCTCAACTCCTTAGGTAGCTCCAGCTGATATGCTACCTTGCCTACCCTGGCAATCACCCTGAAAGGTCCAATGTATCGAGGCCCCAACTTGCCCTACTTCCTAAACCGGATCACTCCTTTCCATGGGGAAACTTTCAGAAGCACAAAGTCTCCGGCCTGGAACTCAAGCTCGGATCATCGTCTATCCGCGTAACTCTTCTGACGACTCTGCGCCGTCAGTAACCTCTGTCTGACCTTCTGAACCTGCTCGGTCGTCTTCAGCACTATCTCAGTGTTGCCCATAACTCTCTGCCCCACCTCACCCCAACAGATGGGAGTGCGACACCTCCTCCCATATAGGAGATCAAAGGGAGGCATACCAATGCTCGAGTGATGGCTGTTGTTGTAAGAAAACTCAGCCAAAGGTAGGTATGTGTCCCAACTTCCACCGAAGTCCATGACACATGCCCGAAGCATGTCCTCGAGCGTCTGTATCGTTCGCTCACTCTGTCCATCCGTCTGTGGGTGGTAAGCTGTACTGAAGTGCAGTCTCGTACCCAACTCCTCATAGAACTTCCTCCATAACCTGGAAGTGAAACGTACATCTCGGTCTGACACAATCGAGATCGGCACTCCATGCCGCGACACCACCTCTCTCACATATATCTCTGCCAGCCTCTCTGCAGAAGAGCTCTCACTGATAGCAAGGAAGTGAGCGCTCTTTGTCAGCCGATCCACAATCACCCAAATTGAATCAACACCCCTCGCGGTCCTCGGCAATTTTGTGATGAAATCCATAGAAATATGTTCCCACTTCCACTGGGGAACCTCTAGAAGCTGCAACTTGCCATACGGTCGCTGGTGCTCGGCCTTAACCCGGCGACAGGTCAAGCACCTCTCTACTACCCATGCAACGTCCCTCTTCATACAGGGCCACCAGTAGTCTCTCTTCAGGTCCAAATAGATCTTAGTGACCCCGGGATGGATCAAGAATCTCGATCTATTCGCCTCCTCCATCAAAGTGCTACGTGCCCCGCCCGTATAAGGCACCCAAATCCGACCTCGAAAGGTCATCAGCCCTCTGCTATCTGTCACAAACTCGGATACCTGTCCAACCACCCGCTCTCTCTTGAGGTTCTCCGGTCTCACAGCCTCTGCCTGGGCCTCTCGGATGGTATCTAATACCGGAGTCATCATCATCATCCTCATGCATATGTCTCGAATCGGGGCGCTCTCCGCCCTGCGGCTCAGAGCATCGGCTACCACGTTAGCCTTGCCCGAGTGGTACAGGATCTCACAGTCATAATCCTTTACCACATCCAACCATCTCCTCTGGCGCATGTTCAGGTTGGGCTGATCCATCAAATACTTCAAACTCTTGTGGTCCGTGTATACAGTACACCGAACCCCATACAAATAATGGCGCCATATCTTGAGGGCGAACACCACTGCCCCCAACTCCAAATCGTGGGTGGGATACCCCATCTCATGAGGCTTCAACTGCCTCGATGCGTATGCTATCACGTGCCCTCTCTGCATAAGCACCGCACCCAACCCTGATATAGACGAATCACAATATACCACGAAATCCTCCATTCCTTCCGGAAGGGCTAACACCGGGGCTTCACATAATCTCTGGCGAAGAGTCTCAAATGAGGTCTGCTGCGCTGGACCCCAAGAAAAAGCAACGCCCTTCCGGGTCAATCTGGTAAGGGGAACGGCAATCTTAGAGAAATCCCTGATAAATCTCCGATAATAGCCAGCCAACCCCAGAAAACTCACGATCTCGGTGGGGGATCTCGGCACCTCCCAACTCATCACAGCCTCAATCTTAGCCGGATCGACCAATATTACATTCTAATTAACGAGATGTCCCAAGAAATGGACCTCTCGTAACCAGAAATTACACTTGGAGAATTTGGCATAAAGCCTCTCCGATCTCAATACTCCAAGGATCTCCCTCAGGTGCTCCTCATGCTGCTCTCTGGACCTCGAATACACTAGAATGTCGTCGATGAACACAATCACCGATCAATCCAACATCGGCCTGCACACTCGGTTCATGAGGTCCATGAACGCTGCTGGTGCATTGGTGAGCCCAAAAGGCATAACCACGAACTCGTAATGCCCATAACGAGTCCTGAACGCCGTTTTCTAGATATCCTCATCACGCACCCTCATCTGGTGATATCCAGATCTCAAATCTATCTTGGAAAACCAAGACGCACCCTGCAACTGATCTAACAAATCGTCGATCCTCGGCAATGGATAACGGTTCTTGACCGTTAACTTGTTCAACTCCCGGTAACCAATGCACATCCGGTGTGAACCATACTTTTTCTTGACAAAAAGGATCGGCGCTCCCCACGGCGAGTTACTCGGTCGGATGAATCCCTTCCCCAACAGCTCCTGAAGCTGTGAGGATAACTCCTGCATCTCCGGTGGCGCAAGGCGATAGGGTGCCTTGGCAATAGGTGCTGCCCCCGGAATCAAATCGATGTGAAACTCCACCTGCCTCTCGGGAGGCACACCCGGCAACTCCTCGGGGAAAACATCCGGAAACTCTCGCACTATCGGTACGTCGCCGACAGAACTCGGCCTCTCAGTGGCAACTCGCGTATCCATCACATAGGCTACAAACCCTCTACAGCCCTGCTGTAGACTTTGCCTCGCTCTGGCAGCCGAGCAAAATGCTGACCCAGATCGGGTACCCTCGCCATACACCGTAAGTACTCCCCCACTAGGGTCTCGTATGGTCACCAACTGAAGCTCGCAGTCAATAACAGCTCCATATCGGCTCAACCAGTGCATGCCCACGATGACACAACCATCCCCCATCGCAATTGGTACCAGATCTATCGGGAACTCAACACCGAAAATCTCGAGTACACATACTCGAATCACATCAGTAGCATACACCGCTCCCTCGTCGGCTATAGAAACTCGCAGAGGCCGACTCAACACCTCTCATCGGATACTGATGTGCTGGCTAAATGCTAAGGACAGGAAAGATCGACTCACACCCGAGTCAAATAACACTAAATCAGGTACAGAACTCACAAGAAAAGTACCTATGCATACCACAATATAAGAAAAATATCTCAAACTCAGTACAAGTAATTAAATGAATACATACCAGCCACGACATCGGGTGTTGCGCGGACCTCCTCCGCTGTCAACTGAAAGGCTCTCCCGTGAGCCTTCGGTGCCTCGGCCTTCGCTGGCCGGGCCTTGGTAGCTCTAGAAGCAGGTGCAGATCCCTGTGCTGATCCCTGAAGTAGCTGTGGGCACTCGGCCTTCTGATGGCCCGTCTGGTTGCAGTGAAAGCAAACCGAAAATCCGTTGGGGAAATCCCTCGCGATATGCCCCTCCTTCCCACACTTGTAGCACACACCTGCTCTGCACGTCCCATCATGAGTCTTGTCACACTTCCCACAAGTGCGGCCCTTCTGGCATCCAGACATCGAAACAGCGGGCTTTGCCCACTTGGCTGCCGGTTGAGACTGTACCGACCGCCTATCCCTCCTCTGATACTCAGCCTCCTCCCTAGCCTGAGTCTCCATCTCAATCTCCCTCTTCCGAGCATTTTCCTGGAGCTCGGCAAATGTTCGGTATGTCAAGTTCGCCACGAACTCACGAATGTCTCTCCTTAGTATGCTCAGATATCGACTCATACATGCCTGCTCGGTAGACACATGCTCAGGGCAAAATAACGATCTCTCATGAAACATCCGTGTAATCACAGTCACGGACTCCGTCCCCTACTTGAGGGACACGAACTCCTGGGCTAGACGTTCCCTCTCCACCGGGGGAACATACTCATCTCGAAACATGGTGGTGAACCTCTCCCAGGTCACCGCTGTAATCTCTGCTGGAGTGAAGTCAGCTGTCACAAACTTCCACTAATCCTTCGCCCCCAAGCGAAGCTGGTTCAGCGCGAACCATACTCTCAGATGCTCGGGACAAGAACACGTGTAAAAGCATCCCTCAATTTCATAGATCCATCTCATCGCGGCTATCGGATCCTGAGTCCCATCAAACTCTGGTGGCTTCGTGTTGCTGAACTCTCGGTACAGCAACGAGTAACCCCCCTGTGGCCTGGCAGCGGTAACGGCTGCGGTGGGTGCAGCAACAGCAGCCTCGGTAAGAGAGGCATACCGCTTGTCAAATGTCTCAATCAATGTGGTCTTGATAGACACAAACATCTCAGGAATCTCAGCTCAAATGGCTGCGGCCACCTCCTCGTGAATCAACCTACGGATCTCCTCATCACTGGTACCACTGGTACCACTGCCTCCTGGGTTGTGGCGCGTCCCAACCATGATGTCGCTGAAACACAACACAAAAGGAATCAGAGACTCGCTCGAGTATACTCGCACTCAATACTCAACCCTACTTGTTCTTTAGTACCCTAAGGATTCTTACTTGGACTGCTCACCGATCCGGTGTTTTCAAGTAGTATGGGCCCTATACTACCTTCCACAATGCATCGGTATTCACCCCAAGTCCTCCTCCTAGGATCCCAGATCACAAGTACTCTATATCTCACTAAACTCAGGCTACCCTCCAGTAGACCACTCATAAGCTCCTCGCTGCTACCTACTCACTCTCGAAGTATCTCATAACAACAGTAATCTCCTAGGCTAAGGCATCACAAATCAGGCCACTCTAGTCCTAGATATGAATACCTAGCCTACTTTAACATGCATAGCATATCACATAATATCTCATAACACATAATGTAAGGGTATTTTGGGAAATCATCGTTCGGGCGCTGGCTGATCGTACACGCTGTTCCGTTCTGCTTGTCTCAAATCTCTTACTCTTTTTAGAAAAATTGTTTATTTTATGAAAAATTTCCTCAAATGCTCAGTTTGAGTTCAAATACGCCCGAAGGTGCATCCGAATCCCTCAAACCAAGGCTCTGATACCAACTTGTAACGACGTAAATTTTAGAACAATTTTTCATTAATTTTTCCAACACAATAAAACTCATATAATAATCTCAAAATCTCATGTGTATCAAATGTCATCCCAATAAAACATATCCCAGAATCTCAAAACATAATCCTCGGCCATTGTGTACAAATCATGTCGGCGCCTTCCTGCGATCCTCGCTAGTACCTGAAACACAATCCACATAACACGGTAAGCACAAATGCTTAGTGAGTTCCCCAAAATACCACATACAGCACATAAGCCACTCAAGGCTACAACTCGGTATGACCCTCTGCTCAATATGTATCAGCGGGACCCTCTAGTCTCGTAGCTCGTTGGACCCTCTGGTCCGGTCTAGCTCGTTGGACCCTCCGGTCTGGTCTGAATCGTTGGACCCTCCGGTCCGGTCTGATCGAGGACCCTCCGGCCTCATAAGTCGTTGGACCCTCCAGTCCGGTCTATATAACACATAACATACATATAACACAAAGCGAGTAAATCTCAACATACACATACACGTAAGACCCTCCGGTCTGCACATAGATACCACTCTAGGTAATGTATAGTGAGAAGACTCACCTCGGATAACCTTGGAAAGTCTCGAACTCGGAATACTGATCTAGCCTCCGCCTAATCACATAAAGTAATTTACCTCCAATTAACAACGATTCTCATAGGCTAGACTAATCCCTTCCTACAATCTCTCAGAAGGGGAAAAGACCATTTTACCCCTCCAATGGTCCAAATGTCCAAATGTTGACCAAACCCTAAAAGTCAACGAAAGTCAACTCCAGTCAACGGTCCAACTTTGACCAGACTCGTCGAGTGCACTCGGGTGACTCGGCGAGTCCATGCATGTCCTCAGAATCCTCCAAAGGCCTCACTCGACTCGTCGAGTTAACCTTTCACTCGACGGGTTACTACTGATCGCGAATCGTGGAGAAACACGACCGGACTCGTCGAGTCCTCTCATGGACTCGGCGAGTTTCCTCCATGACAATGTTCAAACGACCTTCTGAGGTCAGATCTGTTTCTCTAACTTATAGATCTGGCCTCCTAACATCCAAAGATCACGTAAAGGTCTAAATTTGGCATTCATGCATGGTGTATCTTGCATAATATACCATAGAAACCCCATTAATGCTTCCTAGCTTCAAAACCCTATAATTTCTCTACTAAATCTTCATACTTTCTGGCTCTCTGGACCTAGGAAGGTCCAGATCTATAAAACACGTTGACAAGAGGGGTTTGATGCATTCAAGACCCCAATAAGAAAGTGATTCAACCCCTAATCATCAATAAATGGAATCTACACAATAGGGAAGAAAGGGGGTTCGATTTGGTACCTCAGAATGAAGCTCCTTGCTTGAATAACTCAGATCAACAACTTCCTCTGGTTCCTTTTTGCTAGAATCTTCTTTCTCCTTGCAAGATCACACCAACTAGCTTAAGATAGCTCTCTCTCTCTCTCTCTCACTCTACACACTCACAACTTGTTAGGGTTCACTCACTGGAAAGGTGGCCGCAAATGAAGGCCATAAGTGTCTTTAAATAGGTCGCAAACCCGGGGATTTAGGGTTTCCACTCCCAGCGCCTACTTGGCGAGTCTACTCCCGGACTCGTCGAGTAGATCATTAAACCCACGTGGTCACCCCGTCCCTACTCGGCGAGTTATCGCACCAACTCGTCGAGTAGATCAATGAACCTCAAAATACTTACTTAAAACGACATACCTGGGAATCCGGATGTTATACAAACGGCTGCATCTTTCCGTAAGGTCACTGATGTTCGGCCTTAACTTTCCTGCAAGTCAAGCGTCTCTCTACATACCAAGCTACATCTCGCTTCATCTAGGGCCACCAATAATCAGGACAGAGGTCTCTATACATCTCTTTCTCCTCGGGATGAATGGAGAATATCGATTTTTGCGCCTCCTCTATCAAGACCTGACCTGCACTACCCCAATAAGGAACCCACACCCTTCGATGGAGAGTCAATAACCATCAGCTATCGTAATCAAAGGAAGCCACCTGACCCACAAGGCGCTCACTTTTTCAGTTCTCTTCCTTTATAGCCTCAACTTGAGCCTCTCAAATCTGCTCTAAGGGTGGAGTAATCATTGTCGTCATCAAACAAATATCCCTGATCGGAGCCGCAACCGCCTTGCAGTTGAGAGCATCGGACATCACATTGGCCTTCCCTAGATGGTAAATGATCTCACAATCATAATCCTTTTGTTGGGTTTTGAGCACTATAACACTTTCTAAGTGCACATACAACCCTAAATGCTTTGGATCTAAGTTTTCTCTAATTATACATGTATTTTCTTTTTCCAAAGCATTCACCCTAGCTAGCATACATTTGAAGCTATATAATATGAAACTTAGTTAGGATTCTTACCTCTTAAGTAGGGTAAAGTTCTTAACCTTTGAAAGCTTGAGCACCTCAAGTGTGATGCCTCTATTGGTTCAAAAACACCAAGTTGCAAAAAGGAGGATTCTAGAGAATAAGTTACTTATGCCAATGTATGGTGTAACCAGTTTTGGTGCATGGAGGAGGATTTTTATATTTGTGGCAAGTGCTAGGGTTACACTTTGTAAACCCTAATGATCCATGACTTTTCAAATCCTCATGCTCCATGGGTTTAACCTCCATGGACCATTTTATTGGTTTAGCCCAAGTTGCATAATTATGGATCATTAGCCCACACTTATAGAATCATTGATTTACATGATCAATCCCTCCATATTTAATTAGTCTCTTTTGACTAAAAAATTAATTCTTAATTAATTCTTGGACAATACCAATTAAATAACCATATTAATATATTATACTTATAATATATAAATAATTCATAAATAACCTTATTCTCTAAAGTCCATCCTATCAAGTTGCACTGGTGAAGGCAACCCAAAAAGGGACCATGCTACAATCGGGTCAAGTATATCCCAGTTATAGTTATGGGCTTAGACACCAAATCCAACAGTCTCCCAATTGGATAAGTCTAATAACTATAATTGCCAATATCCTTTCCGGATCCGACTTAGCAATCGTAAGCTTTCAAAAGCCATCATCAACTCTGACCCAGTCAGTGACACATCCTTTTAGATAAGGGATCATATATTCCTCTGTTCTCAAGATATCAGCCGGAAAAATACATGGAACAATGTCATTCTTATTGTCTAGCAGTTTGTTTCCCGATTTCCGATTCGTCTGACATAGACCATAATTGAACACATCAAATTAGTTCTGACCGGGCCCAACACATAGTCAAAACAGAATCATCGAGGGGCCCAAGATATCGCTTTTAATACTCTTAGGATAAAAGGAGCAGATAAACTTCGACATTATATGCTTGTACTAACTACTCATCAAATCATGCACAACGACACGTTTTATAACATCAAGTTACTGATGCGTTTTCATGCCATCAATGCACAACCAACTCGTAGTCAACAACTCATATATCTTGGTTTGAAGATTATATTATCTTATCGTCTCACAATTACTCGTGATAAATTCCATGAAGTGATTCAGGTGAGTGTGGGTTGAATCCAATACTCAAATCTTATTTCAGAAGCACTCAAGAATGGTGTAGCAAACATGTTGCTATGCCTAACTCCTTAGACAATCATACAAGCCAACTCATGACAGTCTTGATTCATACCTACTTCTAATGTATGGTCGACTGTGGATAGTTTGAATAAATCTTCTTTATTCTGGAAGTCAAAACATGCAAAGTGAAACAATAGTAAATAACTGACAAAAGACAGTAACTTTACTAGTAAATAAAACTCATTTTATTCAAACATCAAATGTCAATTACAATTTAGCTATTACAAGTTTCAATTTATCTAATCATTAAAACTAATATCATCCTTGAGCCTAATGACCCTCGCGTGCTGCAAGTGCTTACCCCAAGTTAGTCCCTTTGTAAGAGGGTTTGCTGGGTTTTCTTCTGATGATATCCCCTTTACCACGAGGTGCCCTTCTTCTACTTGATGTCTTATGAAGTGGTACTTTCTGTCGATATGTATAGATCTTCCATGATCTCTCGGTTCTTTGGCAACAGCCCCTTCATTATCGCATAAAATCTCCACAGGCTCCTTTATGGATGGAATGACTCCAAGGTCTCCGATGAAGTTTTTCAACCATATCGCCTCCTTTGACGCTTCGCTTGCTGCTATGTACTCTGATTCACACGTTGAATCAGCCACAGTCTCCTTCTCGGAACTTTTCCATGTCACTGCTCCTCCATTCAGGGTAAACACCCAGCCTGACTGAGAATGGAAACTATCTTTGTCGGTCTGAAAACTGGCGTCGCTATACCCTGTTACTCTCAAGTCATCACTCCCACCGAGGGTAAGGATCCATTCCTTAGTCCTCCGCAGGTACTTAAGAATGTTCTTAACTGCAATCCAATGAGATTTACCAGGGTTCCCTTGATATCTGCTGACCATGCTCAAAGCAAAAGCCACATCAGGGCGAGTACAAGTCATAGCATACATAATCGAACCAAATGCCGAAGCATATGGTATTCGACTCATTTCTGCTATCTCATCCTCTCTACTCGGACTCTGAGTCTTAGTCATTTTGGTATTGCTTAGGATAGGTAGGTTACCTTTCTTGGAGTTCTCCATGCTGAAACGTTTCAGCACCTTGTCCAAGTAGGTACTTTGACTAAGTCCTGCTAGCCTTTTACTTATGTTTCTCAATATCCTTATCCTAACAATATAAGCAGATTCTCCGAGGTCCTTCATAGCAAAACACTTCCCAAGCCAGGATTTGACCTCCTGCAAGGTTGGGATGTCATTTCCTATGTCATCCACATACAAAATCAGAAAGCTAACTATACTCCCACTAGCTTTGACATATACACAGGACTCATCTTCGCTTCTCGAAAATCCAAACTCTTTGACTTTCTCATCAAAACAAAGATTCCATCTACGAGATGCTTGTTTTAATCCATAAATGGATTTCTCAAGCTTACACACTTTATTAGGGTATTTTGCATTAACAAAACCCTCTGGCTGATTCATGTAAACATCCTCAGCCAACTTTCCATTAAGGAAAGAAGTTTTCACATCCATTTTCCATATTTCATAGTTATGAAATGCAGCTATGGCTAGCATAATCCTTATAGATTTAATATTCGCTACTTGTGAGAAGGTTTCATCATAGTCAACTCCTGGAGTTTGAGTAAAGCCCTTCGCAATCAGTCGCGCCTTATATGTGTGTACATTCCCATCCATGTAGGTCTTCTTCTTGAAGATCCATTTGCACTCGACTGTCTTACGGCCTGGTACATTATCAACCAAGTGCCAAACTTGATTGTCATACATGGACTGAATCTCGTTGTCCATAGCCTCTTTCCACTTAGCAGACTCGTGGCCTGCCATGGCTTCCTTGTAGTTGTTAGGTTCATCCAAATTTATCGGTGTACTATCACTGATAAATGTATCACCTTCAGTAGTAATATGGAAACCATAATAAAACTCAGGTGCATTCCTAACTCTAATGGAACGTCTAAGAGGTAAGGACTCGTCAATTGGTTCAACTGGAGTTTCCTTCTCAGGTTGAGCGCTAGTGTTTGAGGTTCCTTCACCGCTTGACTCTTGAAGCTCTTCAAGGTCAATTTGCCTCCTACTGTATCCTTGGCCTATTAATTCTCTCTATCTCTCTCTCGAAAGACTCCTCTCCTTGCAATGAAGACAACATTGTCACTCGGCCTATAAAAGAGATATCCAAAGGATTTCTTTGGGTAGCCGATGAAAATACATCGCTCACTTCGAGGTTCGAGCTTGTCGTGAGTTTCTTTTCTCACAAAATCCTCGCAACCCTAAATTTTGATGTGGTCTAGTGTGGGAACTTTCCCTGTCCACATCTCGTGAGGTGTTTTGGAAACCTTTTTGGTAGGGACTAGATTAAGGATATGGGCGACAGTCTCTAAGGCATACCCCTAGAATGAGATAGGTAACGAAGCTCGACTCATCATGGAACGAACCATGTCTAGCAAGGTTCTATTGCGCCTCTCAGCCACACCATTAAGCTGTGGTGTCCTAGGAGGTGTCAATTGTGAGACAATTCCACATTCCTTAAGATAGTCAAGGAACTCGATGCTAAGATACTCTCCTCCTCGATCGGATCGCAGTACATTTATCTTCCTACCCATTGATTCTCCACTTGCTGCTTAAACTCTTTGAACTTTTCAAAGGTTTCTGACTTATGCTTGATTAAGTAGACATACCCATATCTACTATAATCATCAGTAAAAGACACATAGAAGCGGTTTGCATCCCTTGTGGCGGTTCTGAATGGTCCACACACATCTGTGTGTATGAGGTCCAACAAACCTTCACCCCTTTCACAAGTACCAATGAAGGGTGACTTGGTCATCTTTCCAAGTAAACAAGATTCGCAAGTGTCATCCGACTTCAAGTCGAATGACTCCAAAACTCCATCCTTTTGGAGTTGGGCTATGCGCTTCTTGTTGACATGTCCAAGACGACAATGCCACAAGCATGCTTTATCCAAATCATTGGAAGAATCAATGTGTAACACATTATTTCCTAGGTTATCTACAACATTCACAGTTTCATATACACCATTGCAAGGTAATACTTCAAAATAAAATACACCATTACAATAAGCATAAATACCACCATTTTCATTATTAAAAGAAAAGGTAAAACCTTGTTTGTACAAACTATGAAAGGAAATAATATTTCTCGCCATATCGGCTGAGTAACAGCAATTATTCAAATCTAAATTTAATTTATTACTTAGCAATAAAGAATAAACTCCAATCTTGGTCACAGGCGACACTTTCCTATTTCCCATGATTAAGTTTATCTTCCCGTGCTCCACATCCCTACTTCTTTTTAGTCCCTGCAAATCAGAACAAATGTGAATACCACAACCTGTATCAAGGACCCAAGAATTAGCATGTGATAAATTATTAGATTGAATTGTGTAAATACCTGCAAAGGAAGGCTTGATCTTGCCATCCCTTATGTCCTGCAGGTACTTGGGGCAACTTCGTTTCGAGTGCCCATTTTCATGGTAGTGGAAGTACTCTGCTTCCTTAGGATTGGAAGAGGGATTAGCTGAACCAACTTTGGTTCCACTTGAAGAGGATCCATCAAGAGACTTTCCCTTGCGGCTCTTTGAGGGAGCCTTTCTCTTCTTTCCCTTCCCATTCCCGATTGCCAGAACAGGGGCAGAAGTAGTAGTAGGAGTAGACACAACCGAGTCAGAGGAACCACTATCTTGGAGAAATCCTGAATAAATCTCTGATTGAAGCCTTCCAGATCAAGGAAACTATGAATATTAGAAGGAGACTTCGGAACCTCCCATCCCATCACCGCCTCGACCTTGGCCGGATTGGCCAGAATATCGTTTTGATTAACAAGGTGCCCTAGAAACTACACCTCGCGCAAGCAGAACTCATACTTGGAGAACGTCACATAAATTCTCTCCTTCCTCAAGGTCTCAAACACCTCCCTTAAATGCTCCTCATGCAATTCCTGGCTCTTAGAATAGACCATGATGTGATCAATAAACACAATCACAGACCGGTCCAACATGGATCGACATACGCGGTTCATGAGATCTATGAACGCGACTGGAGCATTGGTGAGCCCAAAGGGCATCACCACGAACTCGTAATGACCATAACGAGTCTGGAACGCCGTCTTCTGCACATCCTCCTCTCTGACCCTCATCTGATGATAACTCGAAGGAAGATCAATCTTGGAAAACCAAGATGCACCCTGAAGTTGATCAAACAAATCATCGATCCTCGGGAGTGGATAACGGTTATTCACCGTTAGCTTACTTAACGCCGGGTAGTCAATACACATCTGATGTGACCCTTCATTCTTCTACACAAACAGGAATGAATCTCCTGATGGCGAACTACCCGGTCGAATGAACCCCTTGTCTAACAGCTCTTGTAGTTGTGTAGACAACTCCTGCATCTCTGGAGGAGCCAGGCGATATGGTGCTTTGGCTATCGGAGCCGTACCCGGAACCAAGTCAATCCTAAAGCCCACCTTCCTCTACGAAGGCACTCTAGGCAAGTCCTCCGAGTAATCCCTAACAACAGGAACATCATCCATAGTCGCCTTACCCTTTTCCCAGGTATCCATAACATAAGCAACATATCCGGAACAACCTTGCTGAAGATAGCGTCTGGACCTAACTGTTGAACATAGGATCGGCCCACGCTGAGCTCTCTCTCACTGAACCACTAACTCTCCCCCACTTAGGGTCCGAATACGTACCATTTGATGCTCACAATCGATCACTACCCCATTAGGGCTCAACCAGTCCATCCCTACAATAACTTGTTCCAGCGCAAAGGAATAGTAACCAAATCAATCGGATACTGCTCGCTGAACATCTCTAAAACACAACCTCGATAAACCCTCGATACCTAGACACATCAATCATCCGCAATCTCAACCTCTAATGGACAATCCAGCTCCCCCGGAGCACCAGTAAACCTCTTGCTGAGCGTAAGAGATACAAAAGATCGGGTAGCCCGGAATCAAACAATACCAAGGCAGAGATACCGTTTACAAGGAATGATCTCGTCACCACATTAGATGTTGCACAAGCCTCCTCGACTGTTAGCTGAAAAGCCCTGATCCTTACAACAGGCGCGTTCGCCTTGCCCTGGAGGCCATCAGTAATTCGTAGAGTCGTTGGAGCGGGTGCTACCACGGGTCTCGCTGCTGCCAAACTCGGGCAATTGGCCTTCTTATGGCCCCTCTAATTGCAATGGAAGCAAATAAGGTCATATGTCTGGGTGGTGGTAGTAGTAGCAGTGTAATCCCTGCTAATATGACCCGTCCTTCCGCACTTGAAGCAGCCATAACCACCCACCCTACATGCCCCATCGTGCTGACCTCTCGATCTCGAATCAAATACCTTGGGGCTCTTGCCCAAACTCCCTGAACCCTGAGACTGATATGGCTTCCTCTTCCTCTCCATCTTTAAATCAATCTCCCTTTCTCTGGCTCTCGCAATCATATCCTCTAGTTTCCTGCAACTAGATCGGCTCACAAACTGCCTAATATTACTCCTCAACATCTCATGGTGTCTCGCCTTCCTCATCTCCTCATCTGCCACATACTGCGGAACCAAATTTCCTTCTCGCGGAACAGAGCAGTGATCTCAGCCACCGTCTCAGTAGTATGGCGAAGGTCCTGGAACTCCCTCGCCAACAGTTTCACCTCAATTATTGGTGCAAATTCAACTCGAAATCTCATCACAAAGTCATCCCATGTCATCGAAGCAACTTTAGCGTCTCCTACGGTGCGTCCAACCTCCTCCCACCAATCTCGAGCTCTATCTTTCAAAAGACAGGAAGCAAGTCATACCTTTTCCCCATCGGGAAAACTGCTAGTATGGAACACATTAGCAACATTCTTTAACAAATGTATGCTTGCGATCGGGTCCTTCTCCCTGAAGTACTCCGGAGCCCCACATGCCTGGGACTCACGGAAAGTAAACGAGCGTGCTCCTATCAATGCCACCATATTAAAACAGAAAGAGCCCAAGTGCTCCTCCAAAACCTCCATGATACCCTCCTTGATCATACCAAAGATCACTTGAGTCTGCTCGAGTATGCTGCGGGTAATCTCAGACGAAATGAACTCCCACATCTACTCATCCAATTGTTCGGCCCCAGAGCCTGAACCCTCACCAACACCAGAACTACTACCAAGTCTTCTTCGAGTGACCACCATACTGAAAATAGACCATTCAAACCATCAGAACACACAAATATATATATATATATATATATATATATATATATATATATATATATGTATATATATATATATATATATATATATATATATATATATATATATATATCGAGGAATTCCATACACTACTAGCTTCCTGGTATCATCGCAAATTTCCTTGACTCGAGTACGGATCCTCTGCTTTCAATAGTACGGGCCTATACTACCTTCCACATCTATTCATACTTTCCTCAAGGATCTCCCTGAATCCTCTAAGTCACTCCTTTATCTATCCATACAAATCTTGTCACAACTAGCAAATTTGGCTAGGAAGTTTTATCCTTATGTAAGCATTATCAATGGCAACAATTGTAACCATGACTTGAAACGTGATGTTTATTCAATGACATAAAACTTCCATCTAAAAATCCAAATGAAAAATCAAAGATTCAATGCTAAGTTCTTCAAATAGTCAACTTCAGATTGGAAACCCTAAAAATCCAGGTTTAAGTCCATTTTGGACTAGGATTTTCTTATTGGGCCTAAAGGACCAATAAGCCTCCAATTTGACTATCTTGGGTTAGAACTCTTAAATGGGCCCTAATTGGACCCACTTTCATGAAACTTAACCTTTTTGGGCCTAATAAGTCTAAAATGGATTAGTTTACCTTTAATGGGCCTTATTGGGCCATTACAAATCCAATTAGCCTTAATGGGCTCAAATCCATTCTTTTATGCAAGATTGGGCCGTGATCTACTCCAAAGGCCCAATGGGCCAAAAACCATCAATTTGGGCTTCACATTATGGAACTCAAGCACTAAGGCCCAAATCTTTTCTCTTCCCTCTCCCTCTCGGCTCGGCCCAATTAAAAAAAAGAGAATAAGAAGGGTTGACTTTTATGTGCCACCTCCTTATTACCCTTTATATTTCCATGCAAAATCCAACATATATCCATGTTAGTCATTTCATCACCTCTCTCTTCCCCTCTCTTTTTCTTCTTCGGCCGAGAGCACAAGGAAAACACACACACACACCACTTCAAACTTCTTCCAAACTCTCTCAAGTATTCTCCTCCTTCTCAGTCCAAAATCTCGAGGATTTGCTTGTGTATCAAGGGGATTTTCAAGAGAATACCATCATTTCATGGTAAGTTATACATATCCAAGGATTATATAACTCTTTTCTCATGTTAGACCCCTTCTCTTAAACATTTGTGGTAATCATACTCCTAGAATCACCTCAAGTTCGAGATCCACATCAAGGTATTGTTAGGACCAAAATCTTCTTCATATCTCCTTCAAAAACCAAAACAACTAATCAAGGTGAGTTCATACCCCTTTGTTTTTGGTTTTTACATGATTTATGGGGGAGAATACAAGTAAAATTTGTAGATCCATGTGTTTTTGGTATGATATGTGTGATTTCTGGAATTTATTTGATGATTATGTGTTAGAAACTTGATCTATTCGAGATTCTTAAACTTGTTAAGGAAATATGTGACCTAAGATATCTTATACATATTATTATCAAGACAAAAGTATTATACAAGTTCAAACTAAGTAAAACAAAACACAAATTCTATTTATGAACCATTTTTGACAAATAAGCAAAAGATGGAGGAAATGATGTCATTACGGTTTTTATAAGGGTCAAAAGGGTCAAATCTCTTAAAACAGGAGTTATTATGAAAATCACGGTCTTTAAAGAACTAAAAGTGAAAATTTTAGCCTAATGGGCTAAAGTTTAGGCTTTTCGGCTTTTAGGCCCAATTTGCGAAAAATGGGAAACTTAAGGGACTGAAATTGTAAGTTTATCAAAATATGAGTTAAAAACATAAATAACAAATTTCAAGGGCTGAAAACGTTTTTCTTACCAAATAGGACTAAAAATGCAAAGTTTTTGGATTTTGGGCTAAATTTGTAAAAATTGCGAGAATTGGGACTACAAGTGTAAATCTTTTTAATTAAAGGGTTGAAACTGTCTAAAACCTTATTTTGGGCTGAAATCATGATTTAAATGAGTTTTTGGGCCAAAAATGTCAAGAAACATAATCTAAGGACCAAAAACGTCATTTTTCATAAAAAAGGTAAAAATTTGTCATTTTTACTAGAAAAGGGGCTGAATTGGTCAAACAATTATTTATGGGCCAATTATGCTAATGTTAAGATAATTGGGTCAAAGTACATAATTTTAATAACTTATGGATTTAAATAGAAAGAATATATGTATATGTTTTTTTTTATAAATCTAAATATCATTATAAAACAATTTGGCGAATGTGGTGACTTTTCAATTTAACAATTTGTGTGAAATAGACTTTACGACGTTAATACTTTACAAAACAAGTAAACATTATATCGGATGGGCTTTAATACTTCTAATCATGCTTATTGGGCCATCGTGACCCATTAACATGACTATTGGGCCCAACATAAATAATACATGTTTATTGGGCCTCAGGTGACCCAATTACATGTCCAATGGACCCTCAATGGCTTTTACATGCTATTGGACCATAGTGGCCCATTTGCATTGCTAGTAAGGTCCAAATCAATCATATGTGTGATGGGCTAACGTGTCCGTCGCATACTCGACAACCTTTAATAACATGCGTGATTAGTGGGCCCCCGTAGTCCTCTTCTCTTCGTCTGTTAGGCTTACCTCTTATTCAAGTAAACATAAATCAAGTCGTTAAACAAGGTTAATCAAATTCATTTGGACTTAGTGAGTAATAACGGAATAACGGGTGACACCAAAAAGTGTCGGTCGTAGTCTGTAGTTATAATCAAAGTCTCCTGGAGGGAGAGCGAGAGTTTGTGTATAGATCTATACGGGGGTGACTCCCCCACACCTAAGCTATTCGCTACAGTTAGACTCGGCCAGTCTAGGGTGACAAAATCTTAATTCAATACTGGCTTTCACTAGAATGCCAAGACAGGCGAAATAGTCATTATTATGCATGGTTATAACGACTCACATAGAGATCCAAATACCCTCTCAGTAATCATGGGAAGTCATATTCATTCGTTGTGGTGATACAATAATAGAAAACGATCATATTACTTATATCGGAAAACATCGGGTTTTCCGGGGGAACAACATTATTCACCTTCACTTTCGATAACTATAATGCAAGAATTCATACTACTTTTAGTGAGTAATAACGGAATAACGGGTGACACCAAAAAGTGTCGGTCGTATTCTATAGTTATAATCAAAGTCTCCTGGAGGGAGAGCGAGAGTTTGTGTATAGATCTATACGGGGGTGACTCCCCCACACCTAAGCTATTCGCTACAGTTAGACTCGGCCAGTCTAGGGTGACAAAATCTTAATTCAATATCGGCTTTCACTAGAATGCCAAGACAGACGAAATAGTCATTATTATGCATGGTTATAACGACTCACATAGAGATCCAAATACCCTCTCAGTAATCATGGGAAGTCATATTCATTCGTTGTGGTGATACAATAATAGAAAACGATCATATTACTTATATCGGAAAACATCGGGTTTTCCGGGGGAACAACATTATTCACCTTCACTTTCGATAACTATAATGCAAGAATTCATACTACTTTTACTCATTTGAAATCATTCACGTATATACTTATGGATCATCACACCTATTTCGTAAAACAATTGTCTTTTTAGAAAATATCGGATTTTCTGGGTTTTACAAACTACACAAAACATTTTCATATCAAACCTGCGTATGAACTCACCAACATTATTTATGTTGACCGTTTTCAAAATAACTTGTATTCTCAGGTAACAGATAAGCTGAAGAACAGTACCAAGTGTGTTAGGATGTTATGTTTTGTGACTCTCAAACTATTTATGCTATGGTTATGTAATATTTAGACAATGTACTATATGTGAACAATGACGGTTGTAATGTATTAATACATGGGGATGTTTATGTTATGTTTCATGTATATTCATTGTGATGATATTTCAATTTAAGTCACACGAGCCCTCGGACGTTTCCGCCGTCTGGTTCGGGGTGTGACAAATCTCAACATGATAATGCTCCCAGCATGGAATCTCTTCCTAGATTTTCCTAGGGCAATCACTACACCACTCTCCGCCATCCGCTGCAGAAGGAACTCCCTCTAACACCCTCTAACAAGCTCACGAATAAAATTACATATCATCGACACCAGATAATTCTTCGAATGAAAGGTCTCACACTACAACGGTTGGACTCAAACAAGAGTTGCACAAAAAAGTTAAAACCTAACCTTCTAAAATTATTTAGTCTCAATAATATGTAACTTAACATATTTGCTTACTAGTTAGCTGAAGTTAATGAGAACTCCTAAAAAGCACAAAGCAAGCAACATTCGAGCATTGAGTAATCTAAAGCAAGCATAACCTAAACATGCCATCCTATCACTGACTAATCAGTACTAGCATGCAAGTCTACAAGCTCATATAACAGGCATACAAAGTCATCTCTCCTAGCATTCTATCATGCAATCATGAGAAGATCCTTAGCTCTAACCTAGCATGTAATTCACAGATTCACAATTCAAAGCATAACATAAACATGTATGGGTATTTTGGGAAAACTTACTTGAGCTCGGTCGATTACATGCACCATATCCCTTTCTTTTATTAGACACTCTTTTTATAAAACATTTTCTTTTTGTAAAATCTACCAAATCCTCAGTTTGAGTTCAGACACACCCGAGAGTATGCCTGAATCCTTCAAACCAAGGCTCTGATACCAACTTGTAAAGTCCCAATAATTTAAGCCCAAAAAATTTCATTTTAATTATAATAAAACCATCAACCCAAACGTGTTTTATAAAACCATAATAGAATCAAAGTGTAACCAAAACATCCAGATATATCAGAGTCAAATAAAATGCGGAACAATACAGTATGTGCGATGCGATCACCCCGAGCTCTTCCCCTTGCATCCGGAAGTACCTGAAACATAAACTAAAAACCGTAAGCACGAAGCTTAGTGAGTTCCCCAAAACACCACATACCATTGTTGTGATATGTCTCCGGCTCGATTCCTGCTCCGTGAGGGATGGAAAAAAGGGCCTGAGAATCATAGCAAAGAAAACAAGATCGTCAGTCGTCGTTCGGGAGGTTGTCCCACAACGATGCTACGACGATCAAGTCAGCTCCAGGTTCTAATAAAAGGGTGAGAAAGAATGAGACAAAGGGTTAATGTTGAATGTTGGTCCCTTCTATTGGAGGAGAAGAGACCTTTTTTTACCTGGAATCGGGGGCTAATAACCCCGACCATATCTTCTATTTTAGTAGGTCTGGTAGGGGTAGACGGCTTCCGATTGGTAGATCGTGCTCTGTGAGGTGCTATTTGTTATTGGTGTAGGATTTCCGGGGGATCAGCGTCCTGAGCTTTACACCTGCCGCTCTGGAGGACGAGTGGTACTATTTTGTCTTGACACTGGCTTTTGTGCAAAGAAACAAACACGAGGTTATGAAGGGCGAGGGCGAGGATGCGCATTAAGCGTACACCGACTTTTTCCCAAGACGTTTATCAAATTGACGGTTCTGCGTATACCTGACGTATTCCTAATGGGATACATCAACAACCATACATATCAAACATATAATGGGCCCCGCCCGGCATCCAGACCCGCTCGGAACAGATCTGTCAGTAACATGAGATGAGCCCCACCTCATCACATTCATCAGGACCCGCCTGGCATCGAGTCGCGCCTAGTATACATACAAACATATTCATCAGGACCCGCCTGGCATCAGGCCCCTCTTGGCATCAGGCCCCGCCCAGTATACATATCAGATATCATACATGCAAGAGTCATGCAGACAACTAGCATCCTAATCATAATAAACATGGGTCGGCATTGGTGCCTTCGACCCGCCAAATACAGTGAGGAAACTCACCTCAAGCTGCTAAATGTCTCAGATAAAGCTCAGACTGTTGATCAGGAAAAATCCCCGCACTAACATCATCAATAATACCCAATTAATAATTGGGTCTTAACTCATAATCAAGAATCTAGATCACTTGTCCAACATCTAGGGTAAAAGACCATTTTACCCTTTTCTTACTTGGCCCAAAACCAAGGCCCAACCCATTTGCTCAAAAAGCCCAAATTCCTAAATGGCATCCCAAAGCCCAATATGGCCCAACTTCTTAAATGGGACAAAAACCATCATGGGCCTAAATCCAAGAAGGCCCATAGCCTAGCAATGGCCCAAATTCAGAAGTCTAATGGCCTAACAAGGCCTAAAAACCCTAAAAGTCCAATAGTGTACCAAACTGAGGAAGTCAACAAAAGTCAAGGCTGCTGAGTACGCTCGGCGTACTCAGGCTTACACCCATCGTTCTTCCTCCGAGGGCAGTACGAGATGGGTACGCCAAGCGTACGATGCAGTTGATTAATTTTCACCATTAAGTGCTTAATCGGTTAAGCCATAACGTCAAAGTCTCAGATCTGGTCCCTAATGATGTATTAACACGTAAAGTTGGCAACTTTACTCCCATGCATGACTTAATGAAACCCAAAACTCAAAAAGAACCACCTTAAGGACCCTAACACATGCATGGTCCAATATAACTCACAAAGATTGCATTTTTATGGAAAATGGACCTCAAAGGTGCTAAGATCTATCAGCAATGGCTTCTGGAGTAGATCATACTCTCAAATATGGTTTAAAGGACCCAAACATGCACAAATGAAGCCCTAAATTGGATCTAGCATAAGGAACCATCAAGTTGAGAGCTTTATACCTCAAATAGCTTGCAAAGATTATGATGATTCTGGATCTACAAGCTCAAGCCACTCCAAAGCAACCTCCAAGTGTTCTTCTTCCACTAAATCACCAAAAACACCACCAAAACTCACTTCCAAACTCAAATATCACAAATGACAATTAGGATTTCGATCTTAGGGTGTAGAGGAGTGGAGGCTGACCAGAGGATACAACCAAGGCAACATAAGTTGTTTAAATAGGGCACAAACCCTAAAAATTAGGGTTTGCCCCTGCTTAGCGTACGCCCTGCGTACTCCCACGTACGCCCAGCGTACGTGGGCGCCTCCGCGACCATCAATCGAGCCAATACGCCCAACGTACTCATAGAGTACACGGCTAGGTACTAAAATGAAAAGAATTCACATTGAGGGTTAAAAAGAAACATACCACTAAATGTCAAATGTTACAAAAAAAGTCTCATCTCATTGGAAACCCAAATGTCCAAAAAGTATAAACAAAAATAAAAAACATGGGAGAAAGATATGTTATCGTTGTTGAGACTCTTCTCATAAGATCAATGAGTGCACTATTGATGAAAATTTTAAGAGAATTGACAATCTTCGGTTAAGAAATGAGAAATTGATCAAAAAAAAAATTGCTAAACTGCCTTCCTTCTTCGTGTTATAATATTTTTAGTGTCAAAAAGCCTATTGAAAAATGGGACAGTATGTTCTAATTTGTCTCTTAGCATTTCAGGGTCAAGAGCATGTTTGATATCTAGATAGTGGGTGCTCAAAGCATATAACAAAATGCAAATATCTCCTGAATGATTTTGTTGAAAAGGGTGGCCCTATGGTGAAGTTTGGAGACAATCGTAAAGGAAGAACTATGAGATTTGGATCGATTCAATACAAGTCTATGAATTTCAAGGATGTTTCTATGCATCACGTCTGAGATATAATCTCATTTCTATCCATCAACTTTGTAACGCTGCTTATAAAGTTTTCTTCAATAAAAAGGAGGGAAATATAGTGGACACAAGGAATTCTATCTTGCTCAGGAAAAATAACATTTATATGTTTAAAGTGTTTACTGCTTGATACATAATTATTGCTTTGTGCTTCCAATACTTTACTACTTTGCTTTCAAAAATTACAAAAACATGAGAATTCTACTTCAAATTAGTGACGTGTTTGCGATAACTTTTTGTTTTGATTAATTCCGCATATGACCTTCAAAATTACTGACCTTAAATTTCATATATCCGAACTTAAATTACTTATTAACCATGTACCCGACAAATATGTTTTTCCTTTTTTATGTTAATTTGGTTACATAACGAGAAACATTAGTAGAATAATTGAACATATATATATTTCGTGATTTCGATTTGGTATTTTATAGTCAAATAAACACGTACAACATTCGGCATATATTCATGTTGAATTTATTTTAGAGTAAATTGTGTAATATATTTTGAGATTTTCTGTGTGTAGCAATTATAAAAGGAAGTAGGAGCATGTGGTTTCTGATTCCCTTGATTAAGCCAGTTAGATTGAGAAAAGAACCCCAGCTGTTTGATAGCTGTCCCTATCTCCCCCCACGTGACCCAATTCTCCACCACAATTTTATACGCCCATATCTTTCTTTTTTGCTTTAGTAGTTTATAATATTTGATCGATCTGTAGAAAGAAATGTATCATTCTTGTATTATTTCTTAAAAACTAACATAGTTAAAGGAAATTCATTCTATTGGTTTGACAAAACCAGAACCAGAAACCACAGTTTCTAAAACAGTGATATGTACATAATAATTTTTTTTATATATAATAATTTATATTTTGAACTCTATAACCTTCTAAAACAAAAATGATTATGTATAATGTATAACTTTCTAAAACATAAATTATAATATATAATAAAAAGTTATTATATATGGATCAAACTCCTTTTTATAATGTTAGACCAAACACCTCAACGCTGTACTTGTTTTAAAATTTACATATTGCTTTTATAAAAGTGATTACAAGAGTGACAACAGCTCTCTAATATTAAAGAGTAAATTACACGATTCGTCTCTGGTCCAAATGCTAAATTGCACGTTCTATCTTTATTTTCAAAAATTAACTCGGACCGTCTCTGTATTATCTTTTTTTTCACTCGGGTTGTCCCTATGGACATAAAATGACTATTTTGCCCTTAATAATTTTTTTTTCTAATTTTTCTTTTATTAATTTATAATTTTTAGATTAAAAAAAAAGAAAAAAAATATATCTTTACCCAAGAACACCCTAACCCGTTCCCTGATTTCCTTCTGCCAATTCGTTTCCCTCTTTGTCATTCGCCTCCATCCCCGTTCAAAACCCTAGACCCACCTGCATCTTCGTTTGAAATACGAGAATCTGAGGTACAGAGAGGTGCGGGCGACGATTATTCAGTTGATGGCGAACACTAGATGGTTCGACGATGGCGGCACATTTCGAAGCCATGGTCATCTTCTTCGAGTTTGCTTCTCGTTTGGTAGTTGAAGCCATGTACATGATTTCTCTACATTTCGAAGCAGACCACTTGAAGTTAAACCCAACCCTCTCTTTCTCGATTCTAGTTCACTACAAATCAAGATTAGAGAACCCCCTCTTTAATTTGGGCTTTATTTATCTCAGTGAAGTGTAGAGAGACAATGAATTGCAGGTTATGGTGTAATAAATTGTCGAACAGGGGACAATGGTGATGGTGATTGCAGAGTTGGTGGTTCCACCGGAGATTGTGGTGATGAGGCGGCATTGGTGGTTCCACCGGAGGCTATAATGATGGCAATCCTCCATATCCAGAAATCGTCTACGACTCTCTCACCAAAGATTGTGATCACATCAGGTAGTTACAATGGTTGGAAAATGGTATCATTCATCTGGTATACGAAGGTGGTATTTTGGTGGTGATGGTGGTGGGTCGAGATTCTACAGGTGGTGTTTGAAGTGATCATAGGTGGGTTTCCCGGTGGAGGCTGTTTGAGGTGATGTTGCTGGTTAGGTGGTTAATGGAGGTTCACGATTAGTTTTTAACTGGTGTTTGTACAAGAGGGTGGCGATGGTGAAGGAGGTGGTAGTTTGTGGTTCTTTTCTGGGAAACATGTATCATAAAGAGGAGGTGAAACGGGTGCCTCGATGGAAGGAGGGTGGTGGTCTTAAGCTTTGAACCAGGGAGTGGAGTGGAGTGAGGTGAGGGTAGATTTTCCGGTGGCGGCTCAGGCTCAGATTTCCGGTGATATTGGTGGTGGTTAAGTGTTCTTCAATAAGAGAGAGAGAGAGAGAGATTAGATTGACCTATAACTTTATTTAAAATATTTTTAATAATTAAAAATGATAAAAATAAATGAAAAATAAAATTACAAAGGGCATTATAGTCATTTTATGTCTCGCAAAGGATTAAGCGTGTAAATTTAAACTAACGAGGGATCAAACGTGCAACTTTTAACTAAATGAGGGATGATCCGAGTTAATTTTTAAAATTAGGGATTGAACGCGCAATTTAGCATTTGGACCAGAGACGAATAGTGTAATTTACTCAATATTAAACCTTATCATTTTTGCATAAAAGTGATTACAACAGATACAAGAGCTCTCTAATATTAAACCTTATATCGTTTTTGTATAAAGTTATGTTAAATTATTATTTTTTCAACTCTAAATTTATAATTATAATTATTTTCTAGCTTCTTACTGGTTATTAATAAAATCTTCCGCTTTTCCAAAAGAAAACTCCAAATTTATACTATCAAAAAAAGAGGCAACTATTGTTTAATATAAAAATGATGTTTTGTAATAATTCAGTGTTGTTTCTATACAAAAATAGAGGTTGGGTAAAAAGATGTTAAAGAGTTCCTTTAATCCTTTTGTCACCAATTCAGGTTAACTCGGTCTTATATTTTATAACCAGTTTCGTTATCATCAAAATATAAGACCAGCCAATTCAACTTTTAAGTTTTAATTCAATAACTACAATATATATATATATATATATATATATATATATATATATATATATATATATATATATATATATATATATATATATATATAGGAGTAGGATCAAATGAGAACACCCAAAAGGTTGAGAACGCGAGAACAGATCTAAACCATTTAAAAATCTAAATCTAAGGTTATTATCGAATGGACCATTTATGTAAAGTTTTAAAAGTTACAGGTATTAAAGTGTAACTTCAAATGATGATAAGGGTATTATAGTAATTAGATCTTTACCATCGTTAGTTAATTCCTATAATTCCTCAATCACTCACTTATTTCCTTCCATTTCCCGTCTCTCTCTCCATCTCTCTCTGTAAACCTAGGTACGCCTCCACCCTACATCATTGATCCACCACCAAAAGGGAATCGATGAAGCCAAAAAAAAGGAAAGGGAAACATGATCTCCAAATTGCTGTTGATCGGAGGAGAAGGATTCACGAACAGAGCAGGGATCAGGAGGCATAATCGATTGGGGAATGTTAGATCCTCGTCTGATCGAGTGACAATGAACGGCTGATCTACTCATCACTGGTGCAGAAGAGGCGTCGACCTTCCCCTGATCTACTCCAAATCGCTCAACGAGTATTGTGCCAATGTATCGAATTCCAAAGTGAATCTCGATTTCCAATGTGTCGTTTGAATCGCATACAGGTAATTCGATACATAAATTGGATGTCAAATTCGATACATAAATCGCATACAACTTATCTTCTTCCCCTATCCGAGCAAATACTTGATTGCATATCGTTTTGGTTATAAATATTCCAGACCTACATCTAGATTCAAGAGGCGACATTCTTTTGCATGTGTATGTTTCTCAGGTATGGTACTTTACTCATTTAAATCGGATAGTAAGGGAAGAAGATAAGTTGTGCACATAAGGTGCTCGATGAAATGCCCGAATTCAGAAAACTGGAACTTGAATGCTTGTTCGATTCTTTCCCAATATTTTCCTTGATTTCTTTTTTCTAACGATATTCAACGAATGAAAATCAAAGCTAACCTTTTGCTACACCCTCACTGACAAGCAAAAACAATAGAACATTCAAATTTCTCTGTATTGATGCAAACTAAATTACTTAAATATTTCTATCTGTTTGCCATTTGTTTTTTTTTTTTCTTCCTTTTCTGCAATAATCATACATGAATATAGCTATAATTATACATGAATATACAAGCGTTTGTGAATAAATGAAGATGTATATATACATTCCCTATACATTATTATAGTTTGTGAATTGTTTTTTTTAATATCATTGAACTCATTTTACAGGTATGAATTTAAGAATAACAATAATCACAAGTGCCTTTGTTTTTGGGTGTGATGTTGGATACTAGCAGAAAATCATAAATCAAAGCTGGTTGAGTCTCACTCTAACTTATAGTAGTTGGATATAAGAGGCATATAGATCAAGAGGGTAGCATGAGACAATAAAAGCAAGATTTGGATGCACTTCAAAAGGCAAAAAGCACCGGCATCATTAATCCTTAATGATTACTAGCGATCCAAAGATCAAGAGGTAAGAGTTGAGTCCCTTTCATTAATGATTATAACACTTTGATGCATTAATGATTATAACACTTGATGTAGGTTTTGGATACTAAAGAAGATAAAATATATGGTTTTCAATCTCACCAATTTCTACTAACAGTACAAGTAAGATCATATTTATTTAAAAGTTTTCATACTTCATAGACAATGGTCGTTGATAAAAGGTTAAAACTGATGAATTAATCTATTGATTTTTGTGTTAGGTCCATTGAGAAGAAATAAGGAAACAAAATAGCAATTGGAAGCAAATTTTCAAGAAAACGGAGTTTGATGTTTCATATATGTATTCTTTTATGCTGATAGAAAAACAGCTAACTTATGTATTGTAATTTCATTTTTGATTAGAAGTATATTTCATGTGTGATTGAAATGTATTCAATATTGATTAGAGGTGTTTGTATCTTGGTTGAATAAATGATAATGAACATATATTCGTGTTTATTATTGTCTTTTAGATGTAATTTATGTATTATTGTGTTATATTCATTTGTGATTAAAACAATATCCATTTGTGATCTTTGTGAATAAAAGTGTATATTCATTTGTGATTGTGAATAGAAGTGTATTAAAATGGGATCGTAAATAAAAGTGGATTCATTTGTGATTTGAGTTGTACTGATTTCCTTTTAAAGAAAAAGAAACGGTCATAAATTATTTTTCGGAAAAATCATTATAATTTTTTTTATATATATTCCATTAACTAAAAAGAACTATTAATTGTTTTAGGTAATTAAAATCATTATCCCTAGATTTTAGGAAATCATCAATTAATATTTATATAAAGTTACTAATATACCCTTATAAAATGATTGGTCCAGAACTGTTCTTGCTTTCTCAACCTTTTAGGTGTTCTCATTTGATCCTCTCCCTATATATATATATATATATATATATATATATATATATATATATATATATATATATATATATATATATATATATATATATTATTTTATTAATAATTTTTATTTCTAAAATATAAATTATAAAGTTTTATATATTTTATTTTATTAAAAAATTAAAAATTTATCACTTAAACTTTGCACAATAACCATAATTAACCTAGAAAAATGGTGCAGCCCAATGAGGATTCAATTTTTGTTCTTTTCACGAATCAAGTTTGAGGATTCAGTTTTTGTTTCTTTTAATAATTTTGTCATTATTGATCGGAAATGAAAATAGTTTTATAATTTAGACCATTTTTATGAACACGTTCTACTATAAAATCTTCTATAATATATGAATAAAATTTTCATATTATTCTAGAATGATTATGAATAATAAAAAAACACGTATTTCGTGTAACATTGTTTACTAATGTTTGTTATTCTTTATTAAAATAGAGATGTACTGTCACTAAATTATAAATTTTTAATATTTGTAACATTAAACACTTTGAAATGTAGCATACGGAATCCCAAAACAAAGATTTATTTGAAAAAAAAATAACAAAAACACTCCAGAATATGAATATGAACAGTGCTTCAGAATGAGGGCATTCCGGAGAAAGTGATCATTTTTCAAAAACATAAAACAAATGAATATTTTCTTTGAAAACCCCATTTATTATGATTAGATTACTCAATTTCCCTAAGTTGAGGTTAGATAATAATAATTCAAATTGAATAAACATGTTATTCATAAGAGAAAACATGTTTTATTATTGATATCATAGTTTACAACCTAAGAGTTAAGGTCAACTCCAATGGACCTTTAAAACACCTTGTTAGAGGATGTTTTTAGTCCAATCAACCATCAAAAATCATATAACTTTTGTGTTTGTTCTTTTCTAACAACAAATATAGAGGCCAAATATGAAAGTGTTTAAAACCATCATTTTAGAGGTTGGTTGAAATATGATCATTAAAATGGTGTTAAATAATCATCATTTTCATGTTTGTGGTTTCAGAAACACTAATATTTAGTTACGAGCAAGGTTATAAATCTCCAACTCAGTTATTACATGAGATTATGAATTCAAAAAGTGCATGATGATCATACAAATAGATTATGTTCATAGTCAATGTATTATGCCATATTTAAGTTATGTGATATAATGGAAACTATAGAGCTAGTTGCCACATAATGAAATCGATACATTATATGTGAATAGAACATGTCTTGGACGTAAATGAAATATTAAATGAATAGATTGATAAATTTGATAGGAATTAGAGTTAGAAGAGTGAAGGGACAAGAAGATTGTGAAGAGGAGAGTGTACTTAGACAACTTAACTACCAAGGTAAGTACATGTGGAAATTTTAATTGGGACATGGCAAACAATATTTTCTCATAGAACCGAGTTTTTATATCAACTTGATTTAGGTTTTGTGTATTTCTTTGATTCGGTATTGAAATTGTTTTAGTGGGGAAATCTATAGAAAAGTCCCAAACTTTTGGGAAAAGTTTCAATAAATTCCTAAAAGTTTTTTTTTTGAACAGAAAAGTCCCGATTATTTAAAATTTTGCCCAAATTAGCGAAAAAGACATTTTTTTTATTTGACCAGCAAATGACAGATTATATGATTTTCTCAAAATAATATGACTTTTCTGTTCAAAAAAAAATTAAGACTTTATTGAAACTTTTCCCAAAATTTTGGAACTTTTCTGTAGATTTCCCGTTTTAGTGCATTGTTATGTCATTGTTCTAAATTACACAACATGCTAGTTGAGTTTTGTTTGAGTTTGTCCAAGTTTTGTTTTGATAATTTGAGTTCAAGTCACGAATGATTTTATTTCTGTAGTTGTAGGAAATATTCTCATGGTCATAACAAGTTATTGATTTTCCATAATTAGCAGTGTCCTTTTAGGTTACACACAAGATATGATTTAAACTAAAATGACAAAAAAGAAAGATAGGAATTAGTTTATTAACATACCAAAGTTATAGTAATTTAACTCGAAACTAATTAAGCTCAACGAATTAAGTGTAAATATCTTTGACTTGAATTGTTAATCATTATCTATTATATTAAAAGATAATGATAACTTAGAAAAAGTCAATGGATAAGCACAAAAGATATTGTGACATCCCCATTTCTCGGCCAAAAAAGACCGATTTTGTTTATGCTTTATAAAAATCAGAGTACTTCTTTTAATAAAAATGTTGCGGAATTTGTTCTCAGAAAAACATGATAAATGTGTTATCAAAGCATTTCCGAAGAAATGTATTTTTATTCCTTTTAAAAACTTGGGATGTCATCGTCAATACAGAAACATAAGCATAAACAGAACTTACATTCATTTACACTAGTGATCTACATCTCTTTTAAATCTCTCAGTGTAAAATAGCTTCGTATCGACACCTATGATACAAATAAGCTTGAGTGGGTCAGGTTGGGAAACCTGGTGAGTACATAGGGTTTTCAACGTTTATCTAACAGGTACTAAGTCCATAGCTACCAGCGTTTATCCAATAGGTACTAAGTCCATAGCTACCAACGTTTATCTAACAGGTACTAAGTCCATAGCTACCAACGTTTATCCAATAGGCACTAAGTCCATAGTTGCCGATGTTATATATTAGGCAAGAAGTCTATAGCTGCCAATGTTCACTCATATCATCTTTCATCTCTCATCATTCATCTACCCATGTTTTACCCAACATATTCATAGATATAAAATACATATACAGTTTAAATTATTTAAAACATGTATAAAATCGTTCATCCAACATAGATAACAAGTATACAGATAATATGCACACATAGCACGTAATTTATATAAAATACTTCATATCTATGTGTAAGCTGAAAGTAACTATGCACTCACTTGTCAAAGTGATGATTCCAAATTCGGGCAGCGCTTCGCTTTTAACGATTCTATTTTCCTTCGACGAAACCTAACATTATTATCGCTAAGTTTTAGTCTAATATTTATTGCGACTAATTATTAGTCTAGATTCATCATTAACTCAAAGTCTACTTCATGATCTATCAATTAAGGAACAACCAGGTAGGATCATATCGGAGGTAGGGTCCGTTTGGTATACGAAGTATACTGTTTGGAAATCCCACTTTAAACACCTCACTAAATCACAGCCTAGACATCATCCCCGTAAGTAGATCAATCAGTCTAACGACTTGGAATCAGTGATAAATCATGTTTATAAGTTCATAATAATGATAATGAACTTAAACATAAGTTATACTTAAAGTAGGGTAATCATAACTCACTTACAGCGGGTTTTTATTAAAAACCGGGCTTCGCTAGAGCAGCGTTTCCGAACAGAAAAGCTCTGCTTCACAGAGCCGTCGGGCGCTCCGGGGATTCCGCTTCGTGCTAGGGAGGTTCCCTAGGCTTTTCGGGGCTAGAGAGAGGTTCTAGAGAGAGGGGGAAGTGATGGGAGGTGTGAGGAAGAATGGAGGCTTCTCCTCTTATTTATACGGGGTTGGAGGGTCACTCACGTCGTGAGTTTCTTGATGCTCACGTCGTGAGCCAGCTGGAGACAACCAGGCACAACCTGGTGCTGACACGTGGCATCGCACATAGGGTGGAAATCAGCCGATTTTCAAAAATTCATAAATTTCGCATAGGAGCTCCGTTTTCGACGTTCTTTATATCCACGTGTAGGTAAAAATAAGATCTACAACTTTCATTTTGAGTATGTTGACTAATTCTCGACCGATCTTAAATTTAACAGTACAAGGAGATTATACTGTTAAATGTCCGCGTAAAATTCATAATTTCTACATACTGACTCCGTTTTCGTCTGTCTTTTTACCGTTGACTTCCTATTAATGAGATCTTCAATTCTTATTTAGGTCGCGTAGGCCAAAAACTGCTTGATCTAAAATTCGAGTTTCGGGCTGTGCACTGCTAAGCCAAATCTTAGAAAATTCATAACTTCCTCATACGAAGTCAGATTTGGGCGTTCTTTTTATGGACGCTCTCGGTTTAACATATTCTACAACTTTCGTTTAGATTACTAAGGCCAAAAAGTACTCTATCGTAAATTCACTATTTACGTTTCCCGGAGCCATACCGGTTTTGCCGTGAAACTTCGACGGGCCATAACTTCTTCGTTATAACTCGGATTTCGGCGTTCTTTATATGTACGGAACCCTTGTAACATATACTAAAACTTAGTTAAGATTAATCCTTCTAAATAATCTTTCATCAAAAACTCATTTTTGATGCTTATTATCTCTAAATTGACTAGCCCGAATCTGCGGGCGTTACAAAGTGAAGGTGGATTGTATCTGATCCCACATCGGCTTGGAAGGAGAACTAAACATTTCCTTATAAGGGGTGTGGATACCTTCCTTGTCACAACGTGTTTTAAAGTCGTGAGGGCAGCAGATCCCATAAGAACTCTGCAGTTAAGCATGTCCGGGCGAGAGAAATCCAGGGATGGGTGACCCTCTGGGAAGTTTTCGTGCCGGGAGCCCAAAGCGGACAATATTGTGATACGTGTCGGAGGGGGGTGTTACAAATGTTATCAGAGCTAGGCCACGGGTCGATGTGTTCAACTGGGACGTCGAACCCTATAATAGGGGGTGAAGGTGGGTTGTACCTGATCCCACATCGGCTTGGAAGGAGAACGAAACATTTCCTTATAAGGGGTGTGGATACCTTCCTTGTCACAATGCGTTTTAAAGCTGTGAGGCCAGCAGATCCCATAAGAACTCTGCAGTTAAGCGTGCCCGGGCGAGAGCAATCTAGGGATGGGTGACCCCCTGGGAAGTTTTCATGCCGGGAGCCCAAAGCGGACAATATTGTGATACGTATCAGAGGGGGATGTTGTCCAATGCTTTAATCAACCATCTTGGTGTGTGATCACATTAGAGAGGTGATGGTTTAGACATTCACATCATCAAAGGAACCAAGACCATCAAAGTAAAAAAAGGGTATTGTTTTGATCCTTTTCATTTTATGTTTTATGTTACTAAAAGTTTGTTAGAATGAGATCCTTGGTGCTTTATGATGGTTCAAAGTTATGTTTTGCTTTCATTTCTATTGTGTGAAAAATCATCATAAATCAACACTTATGTCTAAACAAGATACGTCACAATTCAGGGAGATTGCAGACTTTACTGGGATGGTACCTCTCATCGTGAAGTATATGTCGAGACCAATTACCTTAACGTGTTGAATTTCTTGCTCCTTATTTTGAGAATTATTTATTTACCTTGACTGTTTGGATTTATTCCTTCCATATTGGGAGTTATTTAGTCACCTTGATGTGTTGGATTAATTCCTTCCATCTTGGGCGTTTACCTAAATACCTTAATATAGTGGAATTGTCCTCTCTATTTTGAGTGCTTTTCCGAAGAGGATAGTAAGTTTTTATTGATTTTTATTATATATTGCTCAGTAATATATCTTGATGCATGAATTTGATTTAGATGACCTATGTAAATTGTTTAAAAATCTTAACTAGTATAAAACTCATGTAACTCATGAGATAATTTGTCTTACGTATTTTTTTTTAAAATGTCATATATCTCTGGTTCAAAAACAAGGACCTGGAAATGAAAAATCACTAGAGTTGGATTTTATAAGCCAAAGAAATGGGACATATCGTTTGGTAACTTTTAGTGTGTTTTTTTTATATTCAAATTGTCACCCCAAAAAGTTATGTTCACATATACAACCATAGATTTTAAAGTTTTTAAAGTTGGGTGTCTCACATATTTTGTTCTTCTCCATTAATGCTCAGTCGCATGACATGACACAGTCACATATACAAGCTATTTATCCTTTCGATATTGACAGTAATGACTCTGGATCTAATGATCCAGATCATGATACACCCACAATATCATACATTGCTCATATTCCACCTTATCATACACATGTTATGATACTTAATCTTCCACCACCTCATAACTCCACTCGTAATCATACGTCTACCAAGATCCTATAGTTTGCTTATTATATTATTTTCCTTTGTATGATTCCTTTATTTCCAATATACATAATCTATCAGAACCTGAGTCCTATATAGAGAAGCTCTTTTCTGATCCCCCTTGGTAGAATATTATGGTTGAAGAGCTTACGACTCTTCACCAGAACCATACATCGGATCTTATTCCACTCCCACCCAAAAAGCATATGAGTTCTTATTGTCGGATATATAAGATTACAACCAAGTATGGAAAGTTACTTGAATGGCGTCATGCCAAATTTGTTGAGAAAGGGTACTCGCAATGTTACCCTTAAAAAGAGTCTTGCTATAGATCTTATGCTTGGATCTCTCACTAGTTCTTATGATAATTTCAACTTTATTTATCAATAAATAGTGTAGAGAAAACATTGATTGAATTATTAAACCTTCTCCAAACTGTGGAAAACGGAAAGGAATTAGATTTCTTATCCAATTCTAGTTATTGTCTTTCTTAATGTTGATGGGAAGAAGAGGAAACGTTCAAATCATAAATAGAAGGAGCGGTTTTGGCCGGAAATTCCCATTATTATGAAATGGAATTTGTGCATCCTCTATTCCATGCAACCATGATTCAAAAGTGGCAAGTTGTAATCAATGCAAACACAAGGATCATAAGAAACAAAGTTGCCTAAGTACTTGAAATATCTTCGAGTCGGTAAAGTCAAGTGTCAAGTACTTAAATAAATGAACTCGATAATACTCCTAATTCATGGATCCTTGATGCGTGATGTGGCAATCACATTTCTACGTCATTGAAAGGATTTAAAGGAATGAAAGAAGTTTTAAGCATTAAGATCTAAACCTAATCATTAGAATGGACAAGTGTCGTATGTCTCGGTGATTGGACTTCGAACTTGTACTTAGTAATGGAGTTAGGATAAATATAGTTATTTGTTATTACTCTTTGAATATGTCTAGAAACCAAATTTAATTTTTTGCGTTGTATAAACATGAGTATCAATTTCATTTAATAATGGAAAGGTAATATTCTAGTTTATAAAGATGGTTGATTTATATTTAAAATATGTTCTTGCAATTAGAATTCATGAAATTGTAGTTTGTGTTTCTAATAATAGTAAGGTTAACTGTAATATTGATTTCTTTAATATTTTAGATAAGAACATGCTTCTGGCATAATCGTCTTGACCATAGAAATAAGAATCGCATTTCCAACCTCCAATTGGACCAGACTTGGAATCATTCAACTTCGAGTTGGATGATGTATGCAAATCTTGTTTGTTGGCAAGATGACTAAGTATCCATTCACATGAAAATGTGAAGGAGATGAAGGATTGTCGGATCTTAAATACACTAATGTCTGTGGACCCTTCAGATGCACCATAACGAACTGCAAACACTACTACATCATATTTACTGATAGTTTTAGTAGATGTGATTATGATTATATGATTAAGCATAATTCTGACATTTTGAAAAGTTTCAAATAGTGTTAGAACAAATTATGGAATCAATTTGGCATGAAGATAAAGGGTCTCTAATCTAAAAGGGAAGGAGAACGCATTAGTATCAAGTTCAATGATCATCATAGAAATTGTGGAATAGTTTCTATAATTGGCTTCTTTAAGGACATCATAATGAAATGGTGTTACTAGAAAGAGAATCGAATGATATATGGTTTGATCTATGATGAATCGTTCTGTGCTACCAATTATGTTTTGGGAAATATACACTTGAAATAGTAGAGCATGTTTTGAACCTTGTAACCGACTAAATAGGTTTGAAGACACCCCATGAATCGTGTACTTGGAAAGTTCCTTACCATTTAGGTCTTGTTTTGTGAGGTCTTTCATTAGACGAGAAACCAATAACCAACTTGATTCGATATCTAAGAAGTGTTATATTCTTTGGTATTCACTAAAACTTTTTATATTTAAAGACCCCTAATAATGTGGTGCTTATATCTCAAACGTAGTGTTCCTTGAGAGAAAGAACATATACATATCAAGAAATCAGTGGGAGTCATTTTGATATTGAAGAAATTCGAGATATGAATGACAATGAACCTATAGTTGGCTCTATCTGTTAACTTGAGGTTGATATACTAGTTGAGTCAAATGACATTGTCTTACCTCTTCACATATATGGCAGAGTTCATGCACCTTCAGAGTTTTATGACGTTCGTCTAAATGTGGAAGGATACATGTTGATTAGTGATAAAACACTGATCAATTTGGATAATCATAATAGCTACTAGGAAGCAATAGCAGACCCTAAGACTACTAATGAGAAGGGTCTAAGGATAACAAAATTTGGTCCATGAAGGATAACCAAGTTTGAAACTAGTTGATCAAAAACCTAGTATTGTAACAGTAGGTTGCAATTAGATCTTCATATGAAGACTAACATGAATAAGAATGTACACACATTCAAATATAGTATTGTGGGGTTTCGCTCAGACTCAAGAAATTGATTATGAGGAAACATTCTCACTAGTAGCTGAGAAAATGTTTATGTGGGTATTTTTTACCATTGTTGCCTTCTTTGATTTAAGATATGGTAAAGTGGATGTTTAAATGACTTTCCTTAACAGGAAACCTCTGATGGGTGTATGACACATCTTGAAAGGACTTAAACATACAAAATATCCAAACAAGGTGTTTAAGCTTGAGAAGTTTATTCATAGATATAGACAAGCACGGTGTAGTAAGGAATATGTGCTTTTATGAGAAGAGTCAAAGTGTTTTTTCTTTCTAGAAGTCTAGATAAGTCTTGAGTACATGTCAAAGCTAGTGGGAACTTGATTGTATTCCTGGTATTGCATGTTGATGACAATATTGCTCATAAGAAACATTGTCCTTAAGTTGGAAAGTGAAAAAACTCAAGAATAGTTTCACTATGATGGACATGGAGATGCGACATTGATACTTGGTGTTCGGATCTAAAAGTATAGACCAAAATGTTTAATTGGACTCAGTCAAAGCACATATATTGAAAAGTTTCAACATGAAAAAATTCCAAGAAAGGAATTGTTCATATGCATCATAGCAAGGACTTGAGTGAATCTCAAAGTTTTTGTTTTATTCATAAAAATTATAGAATGACTCGATTCCTATATGCTTCAGATATAGGATTGATCATGTATGCTATTACTTGTGCTTATTTTGGTTTCTCAGATGTTTTGAGCATCGTGGTATTGTATCATAAATTTGCTCGACTAAATTGTTGGACAACTGTCAAGGACGCTTTGAGGTATTTAAGACGTATCAAGGAATGGTTGCTTGTAGAAAGTAGAGAACATGATTGACAGAGATAAAGTGATACAAATTTAAGAGATGACTATGAGTCATAGTATAAATGCACATTCATCATAAATGGCAGTGTTTTAGCATGAAATATTTCATGTAGATGATAGTGGTAGGCTTAATATTTCGAGTCAGACTACATTAGTGTGAGGGAAGTATCCAAGGAACGTACCTAGAATAGAAAATTTCATAGTTGACCTTGAATTTATTTTAAGTAACAAATTGTAATAAAAAAATATTATGTGAAGGTGCATTCGCATTAACTAATGATCCTTGAGACCACATGAAGTCAATGCATAGAAGGAGGAAATTCCACTACATCCAAGAAAAGGTTTAGGATTGAGATCTAGTTCTGAAATGAATATATTTTTCATGATTCGTTCACCATGTGATGACCAAAGGAAAACATGATATGCATGCTAAGGGCATTGGCATGAGAAATGTTAATAAGTTTGGTTTTTAAGTCTATTACCCCGAAACATTTTTTACAATCAATAAATTTGTAATTATGTGTTGATTAGATAATATGGATATATTTATATTCAAGAGTATGATACCATAAACAATTAGTTTATTATTGTGTTTCCTTTTGCCTATTACTTCATGATTAATTAATTTACTCGAAACTCCACCGTCAGTCATACTTTTGGGAGCAAGAAATGATTTAAGATTGTCATCGAGATTTTAAGCATTGGATAAACCCGTGCATATAGATTACTTCATGGATTCAATCATAAGAAATTCTAAGACGATAATGTCTTTCTTCAAACAGAGATACATAGGTTATAGTTTTCTAGTCTTTTATGCATTGGTATTATGGAAACACATCTGTAACTTGATGTTATAAAATGTAGTTCCATGTATGGCATGATGAGTAAAGGTTATGATTATGTAGTCAATGTTTATTTGTTCCTTTTTCCTTAACATCAAAAGCGATATCTTTGGGCCCCTCGGTGATTTGATGTTGACATTCATGTGCAAGGCCTTTCTCGGACTAAATTGATGTATTCAATCTGTAGTCTGGATTTAGTCATTATAAATTAGAAACCGAGAAAAAAAATCTTGGACTATAAGATTGATTTGTACCCATGTCTCATGTTCATACGGTATCATGTAGAACGAAAGAATAGTTGATCCCTTATCCAAGGCCCAATGTTTGATTATATTAAAGTTTGACATTGCCTTTGGAAAGCATACTTTGATAGTTATTCAAAGCATGTATATGTAATTGTAATTGATGACTTGTCCAAGTAGGAGACTATTGGAATAGGTTTCCAAGGTCATAACTAAATTGGTCAAGCTCAAAACTAAATTGATATTGATAGGATTTAGGCAAAACAAATAAACTTAAAACCCTTAAGTTCACATGCAACCTAAGGATCTATGTTTTCACTATTGAACCTATACAAAAGAACATGAAATAAGAAACCCTAGGTTATTTTCAAAAATATCAAAGAAAGGTTTAGGATTACATACCTTATTGTTATTTTAGTAAATAACCAGAATCATTTACTTGTAGATCTCTTGGTAGCAAGCACCACAATTGTCGTGCCTCTAATGGTTCACACCCAAGCTAGAAAGAAGTAGGCTTAAGGGAGAGAAGAGGGGAGAGTGAGAATTTAGGCTATCCCTTGAGGTATGAGTGGCCAAAAATGCAAGGGTTATGGGTCTTCATATACTGATAATGGGAAACCCTAGATAACCCTGATTTGAATATTAAATTAATATTTCAAATATGGTATTTATCTCATTCCTTATTTATCCACATGAGATATTCTATAAACCCTAGAATATCCCCTCAAAACCGTCCACCGCCTATGCTGGAAGGTTCTAGAGCCCTTTTTTATCTATTGAACAATTGCACTTTAGACTCTACACTTTTAGTTAATTCCATTAATCCCAAAATTAATTCTTATTAATTATCAATTATATAATTGCTTTTCTAATTAATATATTACTTTAATAATACATTAATAAACTTTTTATATTAATTTATTAATTACATAATAAATAAATCTCTCTCTAAAAAGTCATTATGTCCAATTGCTAGGTTTGAGGGCAACCCAAAAGGACTATGCTACTATAAATTCAAGTATATACCAATTATAGTTATGAGCTTAGGCACCTAATCCAACAGATATAACTTTATGGAATAATAGTAAAGTCCTTTTTAGGTTTCCCTCATAACCAGAAATAACTAGAAATGACCTTGTGAGAGAGATAAAAAGCTTTTTTAATTTTTATATATGATTAATATATTAATTAGAAATAGTTGGAATTAATTAATTATTAATCAGAATTAATTTGGAATTAATTTGAATTAATTAAATGTGCAAGGGCTATACTTTAATTTTCAATAGTTGAAGAAAAGAAGCAATTCTAGAACCATCCATGGTATGAACAGTTTAGGGATGGATTCTTGGGTTTCTGGAAGCCTTCAATTGATGATAAAGATAACTATCATGAATAGATAAAATCGGAATATTTTATTATACAAATTAGGGTTTATCCTAGAGATCCCCTAGTATCTCCTATGTGCATCAAATTTCGTGGTTAACCATTCCAAGAAGGAGAAATTTGAATTTCTCTTCTTCCCTCCTTTTTCCTCTTGATTTCTAGTGTTCTAGGGTTTTGTGTGTGAGTCATTAAAGACAACCATACTTTTGGTGCTAGATTTCTAAAGCAAATATGAGGATTAGAGAGTGTTATATACAATTATAAAACAAAGGTATGTATTCCAATCCATTGATTTTGATTATACCTAGTCTATATGATTGTTTCATAAGTATGTTGTTATAATGAGTAAAGACATAGATCTCTAGATTGCATTTGCCTATAGTTAGATTTTATGTGAATTCCATTGTGCAATTACTTGTTTTGTAACCTTGAAAACCCATTATTCACAGTCTCTCCAGATTTGGTTTGAGAAGCCACCTATAGTAATTACTTATCTTGATTTTGTTCCCATTAATCATCGTTCAACGTTGTTTGTAATTAGATGGACGAGTGTAGGTCAGTTTCTCTTATCCTTATATATAGATGATATGATTAATAATAGTGATGAATATGATGGTAGTGAATCCTTAAATAATGATTTGGCTTAACGGTATGCTATGAAATACTTAGGAATGACACATCATTTTTTGGGTATTCAAGTTGCTTAATCTCCAAAGATTTATCTTCTATATCAGTCAAAATACATATTTGATGTGTCTGAACACTCACAATTCACTAACAACATAAATGTTGATATACCCCTTTAAACAAATGCATAGTATTCCACGACTGATGTTGTTCCTTATCATATCCAAGCTTGTACCCTATTGTTATGGGAAGTCTTGTTTACCTTACTACCACCCATTCCAATATTGCTCATGTAGTTCATATGGTTAGCAATTTTATAATACTCATACTACTATTCATTAGGGAGTTGGTCTTCATATTATGAGATATCTTAGTGGTTGTGACATCCCTTATTTTCCAGAACCAAAAAAAAAGTTTTCTTTACATTTTCAAAACCATGTTATCTTTGTTTGTGGAAAATCCAAGTTTAATAAAACATTTTGAGTACAATGTTGTTTCAAAATAACAAAACTCTAAGGATGTCATAATCAATACCCAACATGAGTTACAGTGTAAAGACCTATCGGTCGTGAATACTATTGGATGTTGCCTCTTTAACCATTCATCATCCTAATCAAAATCCAGCAGCCTCAACACCGCTACCTGTGATGCATATAATTTGAGTGGGTGAGGTTTGTGAACTTGGCGAGACACATATGGTTTTCAATAAACAATATTATTATGATAATAATCCATAATTAATAAACCTATAAAACCAGTTGTTACCAAAAAAATATAGATATATTACACATCATAAATATCTATAAGGCATTATACCCTTTATACTTAGTTATGCAACCCCTCCATTATCACACATTGACCTTATAAAAATGATTCCTAGATATCTAACATGATCGATCACCGTAAGCAACGAGTAAACTATTCTGGTTCGGGGATTCCTTGACAGTAGAAGTCAATAAGGAAACCACGAGGTGGATAGATGTAATGTCCTGATTTTGAAGGAAAAATTTTTCATTTTTATAAAACAACATTTCATTAATTTGTGACAAATACCAATGTTTTACATTCAAAAGTCACTTATCTGAATTCAGAGTATATGCAGGAACAAATTACCAATGTGTATGTACAGTCGAGCTTCATCCTTTTTATTATCTGATGGAGTTCTAGAAAACATTTAATATCAACTGGGTAAGCGCTAGGTTTAGTGAGTTCCCCAATATACCATATACCACAATACACATACATGCATACAAATAATATGTGTATCTTAGACTTACGGCCTATATGTCATTTTGTATTCAACACAGGTCTACATGTACTTACGGCCTACAAGCCATTTCGTTAAAATGTGTCAATGTGTACCTACGACCTACATGCCATTTTGTTAACACGTGGTCCTATAGGCTCTCAACCTCCTTGTCTTTCCGTCATCATCCCTAACTAATTCGTAATAGATTTTAAGCATATCAACAGTCACGCACATAGATATTACATATTTGAATCTATAGGGACATAAAAAACTATACTGTGGTGTCTACACTGCTGGTTCCTATATCCTAACATACACGGATATCTACTGGAATAGATAATATAGTGAGATAAACTCACCTGGATAGTTACTTCAAAGATTAATAGCTATCCGAACGATCCTACTGACGAGCAACGAGCCTAACGACTATTAACCTATAATACTATAACTTATTAGATCCTAAGGGAATCTGGTAGTGTAGGCTAGACCTATCACTAATCCCAATGAATACCAATATTTCTATCAAGTAAGGATCAGCCAGGCAGGACATTTAGGAGGCAAGATCATTTTGGCATATAGCTTTTCTGAAATCCAACAACAAGGCTAACATGACAATTCTAGTCACCTCTGCCATAAGTAGATCAATTAGTATAACGACTTGGAATTACTGATAAATCTTAATTATAGGTTCCTAGTAACGACTTATAGCTATAATTATAAATTACATGGAGGCAGAGTAAGTGTAGCTCACTTATAAAGTAGTATTTATGAGAACCGGGATCTAAGCGGTCAGAATACTGACTTGGGATCTCCTAATCGAAGATTACAAATAAGATGAGTACCTAGGGGTGTCGTAGGGCTTCGTCGTAGTACATAAATCTAAGGAAAATGGGCTAAAATTACAGAGAGAACTCCGCTATAGAGGCTGTAGGGGTGTGAGGGTCAGAGCATATGCGGAGTAGGCCTTATATAGGCAATAAAAATCTTGCGCACCGTGCACTAGGGGTGACGTGGCTCCTCTGGTTTTTTGACACATGTCCTCTATTGGGTGGGGCTGCGTGGTTGATTTCCGGCGCAAGCTATGCGCGACATGCGTGCGCGTGACGTTTTTCAAATTTTCAAAATTGCATAAATTCTTCGTACAAGCTCCATTTTTTATGTTCTTTATATCCACAGAAAGCTCTCGACTCATGTATAACTTTCATATAAACTCCGTCGGCTAATTTTGACTTCATTTTTTTCATACAGGTTTAGACTGTTAAATCTCTTCTAAAATGCATAGCTTTCTTTTCCGGAGTCCGTTTTTTACCGTCCTTATATTGTTGGTTTCCTATCAACGAGATCTTCAATTCTCGTTTATATTGTTTCGGCTAAAAATTGATTGATCTCAAAGTCGATTTCTGAGCTGTATACTACTATGTTGAATCTTAGAAAAAATATAACTTCCTCTAATGAAGTCAGATTTAGACGTTTTCTATATGTACGCTTTCGGTTTAACGACTACTATGACTTTCATTTAGATCACTTAGGCTAAAAAGTAATTTATCAAAAAATTACTTTTTACGATACGCAGAGTCATGCCGGTTTAATCGTGAAACTTCAAAGAAGGATAACTTGTTCATATGAATTTAGATTTACGCGTTCTACATATCTACGAAAATCGTATCGACATTTCCTATGTGTCTATGATGATTACTTAGGCTAAAGAGTAATATATTTCTACTTCTAATTTTATAAACAATGGTTTATATTGAATCCTATGGAATGGTAAAAATAGGGTGTTACAACTCTCCCCCACTTACAAAGATTTCGTCCCTGAAATCCTGTTCATAGCGCACCTAGACGTTATCTTATAAGAGTTATCAATAACTAGTTGGCATTGTTGTATCTACATGTACTATAGAACTTCATTTTCTACCTTAAATGTACTCCTGAGCTCCCCGCGAAGTCTTCCAAAACCGGGAACTTGTCGGTTGGGACTTTCTGAATTTATATTTTACGATGAATGGTCACCTTAAGACGTAAAATGTTGATTTGTTCTGTTGACTAGGAACATTGTTGACTTGTTTTGACGCGAGTAACCAGATAAATTTATCTATGACGTCCTAACAGGATTTTGTTTCAATAAAAGGCTTACAGTGTACTGTTTTGACTTTGTGTCCTATGATATTTTTCTATGACGTACCCTTGAAACACTTACTATCCAAGATTACAAGTAGCTTATTTTCCTAGTTTACGTGTCCTAACGACCTGAAATTTAACCAACGCTACTATAACGAGTTTACTAATCCTTACTATGGTTTGAGTTTAAATCTCTAAGTCTTGTATACGTCTTGAGTACTTGATGATTTTTATATCGATCTACGCAAACTACTGATTTCTTATCTACTGTCCTCTACTACGAGGATAAATCGTACATTTTTGTAAGCACGAGCCTATCGGGTCCTCTTGAGTGTCTAAGTTGAATCCGAGAATTCGGTAATTTACTAAATCCTATCTGATGCTTGGGATGAAAGACCAAAACTTTCCTTGAGAAGCAACAAGCTCATAACCTATAGATCATCTTAGCAGGAGACTTCCCTCTTTCTTTACCCTAAACCTGCATGAAAACGTCTATCTTCTTAGGTCGTATTCCTTATGACGAAACTAACAATCTCCACCTAACTAATTTTCCACTCCTATACCTTAGTGTCAAGAGTCGAGCTACTCACCGTACTTCTTCCTTAAGGGTTGGTTCTCCCCCACTTGGGTTCGACCCATTATCTTTTACTACTTGTTACTGATCAAATCTTAAGCTGGTTTTGCTTATACAATTGGTAGTTCCTTTTTTACCTTAAAGAAACTAAATTTTGTCATATCCAATGACCTTTTATATTCCTATCGTACTACTACTAATTGTTGTATTCTTTACAAGTGACTTCCTTAAAATAAGATAAGAATAAGTTGTTTGGAAATACACTAGCACATACGTTTGACTATCATTAACACTAGCAACCATGTGTAAAGTAAACATCCCATATTTTTTATAATATTGTAGTCATACATTTATTACATTATTTGAAGCCTAATAATACTATTGACTTCTACAACGTGATCTCACTCATATTGGAGCTTTCCCTTGATCAGAAGAACAACCAGCCATGTTCTTTGGTGCTTCCCTTGCTTCCTATGTTATGAGTTGACATGCTCGCCCTTTGACCCTAGGGGGTTCAACTCCGCCTTATATTCTTTCAGTTATCCTTAATGTTACAGGTGTTGGAGTTTGTATTGTGCATGTTGGGTTCAGAAGAGGACAGTTGGCCTTAATGTGGCCCATTTGGTTGCAGTGGAAATAGATGTGCACTCCCTATGCTCCTTGCTTACAGTCTCGACTGTAATTTCCTTGATTGCCGCAATTGTAGCATATTACACCACGAAAAATCCCTTCTTGTGATCTTCCATACTTATCACACCTTGGACCTTTCTGTCCTCCAGACCTTGAATCTGTGTGCTTGGATCTTTTGGCTGTTGGATGGGACAGAGCTGGAGTCTGCCTCTTTTCCTTCGCTTAAGTTTCCAACTCAATCTCCCTCCTTCTGGCATGGTTTTTCATCTCTTCCAAGGTCTTATATCGATTGCTTGATACAAACTCTCTGATATCGGTCTTGAGTATGCTCAAGTACTCAGACATCTAAACCTGTTCTGATGAGGCATAATTTGGGAAAAACATTGCTCTCTCTGTGAACATTTTGGTGATATCTGTTACTGACTCTATTGTTTGTTTAATCGACAAGTATTCCTGAGCTAGTTGCTACCTTTATACCAGTGGAACCTACTCTTCCCTAAACTTCTCCACAAATTGTTCCAGTGTCACTACGCTTTTCTCAAAAGGTGAATAGTCCTTCGTGACAAAATTTCACCAGTCTTTCGCCCCATAGTGGAGAAGATTTTGCGCATACCTAAACTTTAGGTTGGATGGGCAAGCATAAGTGTAAAAATATCCTTCTACTTCGTAGATCCATATCATTGCAATGATTGGATCCGTGACACCTTCAAACTCCAGTGGTTTGGTGTTGTTGGACTACCTATAGGGCATCTCCTTCTCCCTATGTGAGGCTACGGAAGCAACGACAGTAGTGGCTGCTGAGTCGGTGGTGCTAGCTACAATGGCATACCGTTCATAAAAAATGGTGATTAGTTCTGTCTTGAAAGATCTGATCATCTCTGGAATCATTTTTCTTACGACGGCTAATACTCCCGATTCTATCCAGTCACGAATTTCACTCTCGCTTGGTCTTGATCCTTCTGATTCAGAACCCGAACCGCTTCCTCTTGTGATAATTACCATTCTGGAGATATAGATAGGGCTAGATTAATATGAATCTATAAACTATTTCGGGGCAACGGTTGATCCTCTCCAACTTGTTAGTGACTTTGCGATTCTTCTTGATCCAAGTAGGAACCCTGTATTTGCGGTAGTATGGGCCCTTATACTACTTCCCATACCTTTTTATACTCATTCCAAGAATTATCCCAATGATTCTAAGTTACTATGCTCTCCTATAGACATGCCTTTTTAGACACATGGTGTTCAAGGGTCTAACTACTCTATTTCCTATACTTTTCTATGATCTTACATTTCTACTGACGTTCTATTATATGTCACATTATACTTCCTAGAATTTCATTCTAGGATTCCTTCCACTTCACTATACTATCAACCAGGGAAGAACTGCTACTAATATTAACTAATTATCCGACGAATACGATTACATGCCTAAAAAATCAAACAGTCTCTCGACAGAAAGATTCGACACTACGATAGTTAGACTCAAAGGAGGGTTGCACAATAGTGCCAAACAAGGCAATCTAAAACACTTTAGTTTTGGGAGCACGCAACCTAACGTACTTGTCGAATAACTAATTTATATTGATATAGGTTTTAAACAGTAAATAACACACAATCCCTTAGGCTACAATGCATATTAACTATCAGGCATTCCTAATCTGCAATTCCTGTAAGGATCCCTAGCCTACATACTAGCATGCATTTCTAACAGTTCATATATCAACATATACAATAATATGGATATTTTGGGAACTACTTTCCTATATGAGCTTTTGATGACTGCACACATTGCATTATTTCCTTTTCATGTTATTCTTTTTTTCTTTGTGAAAAGATTTGTTAATTAGTTAGATCCTTTATTTGAGTCTAGAATTACATGAGTGTTCATCCAGTTCACTCAAACCAGGGCTTTGATACCAACTTGTAACTTCCCGATTTTGAAGGCAATTTTATTAATTTTTATAAAACAACATTTCATTCATTTGTAACAAATACCAATGTTTTATATTCAAAATTCATTTATCTTATTTCAGAGTATATGCGAAAACAGGTTGCCAATGCGTGTGTACAATCGAGCTTCGCCCTTTTTATTATCTGATGGAGTACCTGAAAACATTTATCATCAACTGGGTAAACGCTAGGCTTAGTGAGTTCCCCCAATATACCATATACCATAATACACATACATGCATACAGATAATAGGCATATCTAAGACTTACGGCCTACACGCCATTTTGTCTTCAACACGAGTCTACATGTACTTACGGCCTACACGTCTTTTCGTAAACACGTGTCAATGTGTACTTACGGTCTACATCCCATTTCGTTAACACATAGGCCTATAGGCTCCGGACCTCCTTGTCGTTCCGCTAAGATCCCCTAACTAATTCACAATAACTTTTAAGCATATCAACAGTCACGCATATAGATATTACATATTTGACACTACATGCACATAGAAAAGTATACTATAATCTCTAAACTATTGGTTCCAATATCTTAACATACACGGATATATACTGGAATACATAATATAGTGAAATGAACTTACCTATACAATTACTTCGAAGATTAACAACTATCTGGACGATCCTACTGACGAGAAATGATCCTAACGAGTATTAACCTATGATACCATAACTTAGTAGATCCTAAGGGAATCTGGTAATGTAAGCTAGACCTATCATTAATACCAATGAATATTGATAGTCCTATCAAGTAAGGATCAGCCAGGCAGGACAATTGGGAGGTAGGATCATTTCTGCATATATCATTTCTGAAATCCAACAACCAAGCCAACATGACCATTCTACTCACCTCTACCATAAGTAGATCAATCAGTATAACGACTTGGAGTTATGATAAATCTTAGTTGTAGGTTCCTAGTAACGACTTATAACTATAATTATAAATTACACGGAGGCAGAGTAAGTCCAGCTCACTTACAGAGTATTATTGATGAAAATCGAGATCTAAGCGAGCATAATACTGACTCGGGATCTCCTACTCGAAGACTACTACTCATATGAGTACCCAGTGGTGTCGCAGGGATTTGCCGCAGATCTAAAAATCTAAGGAAATGGGCTAAAATTGCCAAAAGAACTCCGATATAGAGGTTGTAGGGGTGTGAGGGTCGGAGCAGGCAAGAAAAAGCTATCAAGTCACACACTCTAGGCCTTATATAGAGGTTATAGTGTTTTGATTGTTGTCTTTGGGACAGAAGTTTCGGTTCGGGTATCGGTTCCCATGGGAGGATTGTCTTAGGCGTAGAATTTTTTGTTATGATCACCAGGTTGGTCGTTTCGATATGAGTGTTAATAAGGATCAATTTCGAGGACAAAATCTAATTTAAGTGGGGAAGAGTTATAACACCCGAAATATAGAAGGTTGATTATGGAATTATGCCGATTTCAAGAGCCAACTCGGCGAGTTGGAGGAGCCAACTCGGCGAGTTGGAGGAGCCAACTCGGCGAGTTGGAGAAGCCAACTCGGCGAGTTGAAGATGAAGAATCATAGGGATTTAATGGGTCTAATCGACGAGTTGAGGAGCCTAAAAGCAGCGAGTAGAAGTTGCCTTGACCGCGAAGTTTCATGAGGCAAGTCGACGGGTTGAAGAGCCTCAACTCGGCGAGTTGGCCACTCAGAAGGAAACCCTATTTTTGGGGTTTCTCACCCTATTTAAACACCTTAAGTGTCAGGTGTTGGCATCATTTCCAGCCACTATAGCCCATAACCCTAATCTCGAAATCCTAGAGCCTCCATGAGTGTTGTGAGCTCATTGTGGGTGTGTTTTGGTGTGTTTAAGGATCATTAAAGGAGGAAAAGCTTGGTGCATGGTGGTGGTTCAAGAAGGAGCTTTCAGATCTGGGTTCTTTCCTCCATTTCCAGCACATTTCGGGTATAAAGTTCTAACCTTGCTTAATAGTTGATCAGATCTCCTTATTTTGGGTATTGTTGTGTTTTGGCTTCTTTTTGGGGATGATGATGGAGTATAGTCGTTTTAGGGGTTGTTCTTTCAGATTTGGGTTGGTTTTGGTACCCTTGAGCTTAAAGGTGCAAACTTTACGAGGATTTTGTTGTCATGCATGCATTAAGTCAATTATTAAGTCCATTCCAAGCTTAAGAGCTTCATTTAGACATGAATGAGCATAAATTTGGCAACTTTATGTGGTTTTCTGGCTCAAGGAAGTCAGATCTATGTTTTGGAGTCATGGCCTTATGGATTAAGTGCTTAATGTGTTAAGAGGTGGGTTTCTGGCGAACTCGGCGAGTTGGCTCGGATACCTCAACATTATCAGATTGATAGAGGAACTCGGCGATTTGGTAGGTCAACTCGTCGAGTTGACTTGGTTTTTCCTGATCTGTGCAGATTGATGGAGAAACTCGACGAGTTGAAGGACAACTCGGCAAGTTGGTTCAACTTGGACCGTTGACTTTAGCCTCTGACGTATGTCTTTGACCAAGTTTGTCTCGAGGGGTGTTTGTGATATCCTGATTTGGATTTAAGGAAAATATGGGCTTAGGATAAGACCCATATGGTATTAGGCCCAATTCTGAAAATTGGGCCATTAGTGGGCCTTCGTGGATCTTTTGGTTTTGAGCCTCAGTTTTGGTTCATGTTGGGTTAGGGGTAAAATGGTCATTTTACCCCAAGTATGGATTATGGATTATAGCGTGGGACCCAATTGATAATTGGGTGTGTTATTGCTTTTGATAGCTCGGAAGCCGGCAGGACTGCAACTAAGGACTTTCTTTTGAGGAGCTTCTGCATTCGAGGTGAGTTTTCCTCACTGTATTTGCGGGTCGAAGGCACCAATGACAGCCATTGGATTTTTATCCTGGTCTATCGTACGATTAAGTACTGTGGTGATCTGTTAGATTTGTATCCTGTAGATAGGATGATGTTATGCTTAGTGATCTGTTGGATCTACCTGTTATCTGTTCTGGCTATATGTTTTCCAGTAGCATGTATTGATGTAGTGTGGTTGGGATGAGACTGTACTGCTTTGTGCTTCCAGTCAGCAAACCCGATAATGTTTATATAGGTACATTCTATGTATGCTTATCTGTTATGTATATGTCGACATGGTTTGTGTGTCTGGTTGGGTTGAGACAGACCTGCTTTGTGCTGAAGGCCAACATACCCAGGGCAGCCTGGATAGATTGAAGACCTGTGAGGCAGACCAGTCAGGCCGAAGGCCTGGAGAATGGTCTACATAGGTTAAAGGCCCAGTGAGGCGGTCCAGACATGCTGAAGGATCTATATGCATCCTGTTATTTGTATATGTTATCTGTTTGGGTGTTGGTATTTTGGGGGGAACTCACTAAGCTCCGTGCTTATAGTTTTTGTTTATGGTTTCAGGTACTTCAGTGGATTGTGTCAAGGTGAAGGTGTGACCGTACACATCCTCGCGTATTGGGACTTATGAATTCTGGGAAACTCTGATAATGTGAATGTTTTAAAAACTATGTTCAAAGAGATTCTGATTTTTAAATAGTGTTTTGGGAAAAACGGTTCTGTAAATACTTCTATAGAAAAAGGGTTGTTTTGAAAAGTTTAAATTTTATGAAGATTTTGGGACGTTACAAGTTGGTATCAGAACCTTAGTTTAAGTGAATTGGAGGAACACTCATGTGGATCTAGTCTCAAACTAAGGTAAAAGATTTTCGAAATGATTTTTAAATGGTTTTCAAAATACTTAAGGAGGATGCGATGTGTATGATCAGCCGGAGCCAGTAAGTAGACCCCAAAATACCATATTGGTATTTGATATTGTGATATGTTAGAACATCATGCTAGGAATAGGCTAGGGATCTTTGGGAAATGCATGATAGAATTTCCTGATTATATGATGCCTGATAGCCTAGGATTCTTCTTTATATGAAATTGACATAATTACTGTAGTTGCTTAGTGTATGCGTCATAGTTGTACATAACTAAGATTCTATAGCCTGAGAATATTTGGTTTAGTTGTATTTCGTGTTCCTTGTCTGGTTGTGGGCATAGAGTAGGACCGAGTATTTGACTGTCTATAGGATCCAGTGTTATGTATGGCTAGCATACACGAGTGTTGTAGGGTTGGTGGAAGTTTCATGAGTGGGTGCAGTGTTTAGCGGGCCAGCACAAGGAATGATTAGCCACTCTTTAGAGAGTGAGGGCAGGCCGAAGGTGTACCTATGGTGTTCGGAGTTGGAGATCGAGGATTTTGCACGAGGATGTGTCAGATTTTGTTGCATTTTAGTGCTAATCGGCTTCTCTGCTCAAATGTTGTTTGCTTTGTGCTTAGTAGGACCCATGTTGATGGGAGCTAACCATCAAATGAATAAATTAGATTATATGATATGAGGGTTAAATAATCTTAGGATAAAAGACTTGGACCTATTGCATAGCTCTTGTCTGAGTCCAACCGTTGTAGGGGCTGAGTCCTTTAGCCAAAGGATTATTTAAGCCTGGTTGCATGTAATTGTATTCGTGAAGTGGTTGGCTGGCGTTGGTAGGGGTTCTTCAGCAGCTGATGGCAGAGGGGGTGTGGTTGAATCCTAGGATAACCTAGAGAGTATTCTGGTACAGTTGTTTCGTTGTTGAGCAGATTTCAGGAGTATTTTATGATTAGGTCTTAGAGGACCCGAGAGGATTCTTGAGGAGAGTATGGATAGGTGTGGAAGGTAGTATTGGGCCCATACTACTGGAAGCAAATGATCCATACTCAAATCGAGGAGCATTTCAGAGATTCTAAGGAGTGGTCAGGGTAGATAGCATGGTTGGATACCATGGTTCGAGACAATGGTTCCGTATCTGTTGATCTTTTGGCTTGGGCCGCTCAGGCGAGGATGGGTTTTGTGTTGTTCAGGTCCCTGTGGCGATATTGATGTGGGTTGAATGGTTCAGAACCAGATGAGTCTGTTGATTGGAAGTCTTGAGGGTTTTGTTAGAGGTCATGCCTCGAGCCACGAGACAAAGGGAGGAAGCGGTTGACATGATCGGTTGGGATTTGCATCTGGGATTTGAGTGGCAGATTGTCGGGTCAGATTGTAGATATCTGTGGCAGGGATTTTTCCCCTTAGTTTTTCCGAGTTAGAAGGAATGGACAGGCTTTTGACCTCCCGAGTCAGGTTGGATTCTCAGCTTGAGGTACGTTGGTCGCGGTAGTCGGCGATAGCATGTCAGCGCTGGTGTGCGCAAGTGGTTTGATGTGGCACAAGTACCTTAGCGATGTGAGCAAGGGTTGTATCCTAGGGAGATGGGAAACTCAGGTGTCGGATTTCCGTGTGAGTTGCATGCAGGGGTGTATGTTGGATCGTAAATCGGCAGTTTCCTATGATTTGTAACTGTTATTATGGGAAGATCTGAGGTCTTCAGTTGTATCTCAGGTTCCTTGTGGGGTTCGTTTGATCCGTACCTAGAGGACCATTCTACAGGTGATATTCGTTTCATGGTCAGGTATGGTTGTACCTGGATGTGCTACTTGGGTTATGTTTTGGTTCATCACCAGTGGGCGGTGGTTCGAGTTCTAAGTGGGGAGAATTGGGATTCCCAGGTTGAACGTCAGTCATTGAGGGTTCTGTCAGTTCGCTGGTTGGTTTGCTTCTTTCAGATTTGTTGGGCAGATGTTGGTTGGTGGACCCTTTTCAGAAGCAGGTATGTTCAGCTCCAGGTGGGTTGTGGTTTCTCTGTTTTGGGTGTCAAGGTATTCGAGACCATTGGTCGTTGAGTTCGTTATCCAGCGGAAATTCACTGAAGGATTTAAGTGGTGCCAGTTAGAGGTTAAGGAATGCGTTAGCTACCCTCCTGTTCAATATATTCTAAGTCCTTTCGGTTTTCAGGTGTGCTTAACCTTAATGGTAGAGTGGGAGCGTGGTTCATAGCAGACTCATATCTTGGTAGCCTTCAGGATCATATTAAAGGTTTTCTCGAGCTAGTGGGGTAGTGATGGAATCCCTTCAGTCGAGTATGGGGTCTTGTTTTGACCGATCATGAAGATGTTTTCTATTTCGATTAAGGTGGCATGACGATTATCTCTGGTGTTTCTTTTCTCTTCGGATGAGATTTTGGGTCTCTTAAGTATGTGTATGGTGGTGTTCCGTGTGAGTTGGACAAGATGGCTTTGGGGCTCTTGGTTCGAGTTATGTGCATGGTTCTCTTGGGGTTCAAATTCCGATTTGGATCAAGAGTGCAATCGTTATCCTTTCCGTGGATCGTGTGCGACTTTGTTTTCATAAGTATTTCTTGGGTAGCAACTATGTGGTGCTCAGTGGCGCTGTGTGAGTGTCGTCAAGGTCTGTGTGTTATCGGAAGCATTCCAGTCATAGGTTGTGGGACTAGTGATCATAATGGTTCATTTCTTCTATTTGTAGTGCTTTCGGAGTGGGCACGCTGATGGGAATGGGACGAGCCACAAATATGTTGGTTAAGTAAAGGGAGCAGTAAGGATCGACGGAAGTATCAGTCTGGTATTAGAAAGTCTCGACAGGTTGTATGCAATAATTCCAGTTGTTTGCAAGCGGTTGTTAGATTAGTGATTCTCAAGTTGGAAATTCCTTATGCAGACGTAAGTCATAAAGTTCTTGGTGATTGCATCGAGTGGCTGGCCAGGTGGGAGTACACCGGAGTCGGTAAGGGTTGGATGTATAGCAAAAGTTCATTGTTTGATCGTCATTACTCGTCAAAGAGGTGGTCGGTAATGACATAGCATAGAGTCAAGGGTGTTAAGATTTTGGGTTCATCATATGGTTTGGTTTTGGGATAAGTCCGCGGTCGGTGTTTTTCAAGGATCATTCTTCATGCATCTGGTAATGCCCCATTTAGGGACTGGGGGTAGATTCAAATGGATGTTCATCAGCGTTAGGGAAGATTCCATGAGGAGGTATCATGGGTAGCCATTTTCAAGCAGGATTTTAGAGGAAACTCGTGATGGGAATCGCGAGTGGGACCATGCAGGGTCCGTATCCAGAGCGGAAGCGGTTAAGAAATCTATATATCAAAGGCATCAGTTGGAGTATTCAGAGTCTAGTCTATGTGTCTGCGCTCCAGGATGGTTCTACCATTGTGAAGGTTGAGCAAGTGAGGAGATTTCAGGCTCCTAGTGTCAGTGTTTTGGGAAGTATCAGTGTTTCGGGCTGTATTATTGACGTGGGATTCCACGTGTGTGTGGAGTATCTGGTAGTTTGGGAAATGATAAGTCACTCGCAGCAGGATTAAATAATCTCAGAGTAATTGGTTTGACCCTGTTGGGCAGCTCTCGTCCGAGTTAACCAATGCAGGGATGAATCCTCTCCTCGAAGGATTATCTGAGCCTTCTGTCGAATATAAGTGTTCTATCACTATATATGGTTAGTGACTTTGTTTCCCTTTGGAGCAGCAATATGATCAGGGGTTGGAAGCATTTTGTTTGGTACGAGACTCTATGAGGTTGTCTTAGTGACAGTTCGGTGGTGGAGGTCTGATAGGGAGTCAAACCATTGAGACTTTAGGTTTCAGATCTCAGGGGAGGTAAGATTGGTTTTTATTCAAAAGATTGAGGATTCGTTCTTCATCGGTCTTGAAGAGCTATTCAAGGGATAGGTTCGGTAGATCGGGATAGACTGTTGTTTGATCAGAGTTGGAAGTGTTATGGTTGGTCTGTTATTCATTGAGAGCTTGGCATGGAGTTGTTTCTATGTGGGCGGTCTGTTGGGGAGTCAGACCATTATAGATTTCAGGTCTCAGAATGGTGGAAGTGGTTTGCATGGGCTGAAGTTTTGAATGTTGTCTTTGGGACGGAAGTTTCGGTTTGGGTATCGGTTGGCATGGGAGGATTGTCTTAGGCACAAAGTTTTTGATTGTGATCACCAGGTTGGTCGTTTTGATATGACTGTTAATAAGGATCGATTTCAAGGACGAAATCTAATTTAAGTGGGGGAGAGTTGTAACACCTGGAATCTAGAAGGTTAATTGTGGAATTATTTCGATTTCAAGATTGAACTTGGTGATTTGGAGGATCACCTCGGTGAGTTGAAGATGAAGAATCGTAGGGATTTAATGGATCTACTCAACGAGTTGAGGAGCCTCAACTCGGTGAGTAGAAGTTGGCTTGACCGCGAAGTTTAATGAGGCAACTCGACGAGTTGAAGACCCTCAACTCGGCGAGTTGGCCACTCAGAAGGAAATCTTAATTTTGGGGTTTTTCACCCTATTTAAACATCTTAAGTCCTAGGTGTTGGCCTCATTTCCAGCCTCCATAGCCCGCAACTCTAATCTTGAAACCCTAGAGCCTCCTTGAGTGTTGTGAGCTCATTGTGGTTGTTTTTTGGTGTGTTTGAAGATTATTGAAGGAGGAAAAGCTTGGTCCAAGGTGGTGGTTCAAGAAGGAGCTTTCAGATCTAGGTTCTTTGCTCCATTTCCAACACATTTCGTTTATAAAGTTCTAACCTTGCTTAATAGTTGATTAGATCTCCTTATTTTGGGTCTTGTTGTGTTTTTTGGCTTCTTTTTGGGGATGATGATGGAGTATAGTCGTTTTAGGGGTTGTTCTTTCAGATTTGGGTTGGTTTTGGTACCCTTGAGCTTAAGGTTGCAAACATTATGAGAATTTTGTTGTCATGCATGCATTAAGTCAATTATTAAGTCCATTCCAAGATTAAGAGCTTCATTTAGCCATGTATGAGCGTAAATTTGGCAACTTTACATGGTTTTCCGGATCAAGGAAGTCAAATCTATGTTTTGGAGTCATGGCCTTATGGATTAAGTGCTTAATGTGTTAAGAGGTAGGTTTCTGGCGAACTCGGCGAGTTTGTTGGATAAACTCGGCGAGTTGGCTCGGTTTTCCCCGACATTTTCAGATTGATAGAGGAACTCGGCGAGTTGGTGGGTTAACTCATTGAGTTGACTTGGTTTTTGCCGATCTGTGCAGATTGATGGAGAAACTCGACGAGTTGAAGGACAACTCGGCGAACTTGGACCGTTGACTTTGACTTTTGATGTATGTCTTTGACCAAGTTTGTCCCGATGGGTGTTTGTGATAACCTGATTTGGATTTAAGGAAAATATGGGCTTAGGATAAGACCCATATGGGGTTGGGGCCCAATTCAGAAAATTGGGCCATTAGTGGGCCTTCATAGATCTTTTGGTTTTGAGCCTCAGTTTTTGTTCATGTTGGGTTAGGGTTAAAATGGTCATTTTACCCCAAGTATGGATTATGGATTATAGCGTGGGACCCAATTGCTAATTGGGTGTGTTATTGGTTTTGTTAGCTCGGAAATCGGCAGGGTTGCAGCTGAGGACTTTCTTTCGGGGAGCTGCTGCATTCGAGGTGAGTTTTCCTCACTGTATTTGCGGGTCGAAGGCACCAATGTCGGCCCTTTGGATTGTTATCCTGGTCTATCGTATGATTGAGTATTGTGGTGATCTGTTAGATCTATATCCTGGTAGATAAGATGATGATATGCTTAGTGATCTGTTAGATCTACATGTTATCTGTTCTGGCTATATGTTTTCCAGTAGCATGTGTTGAAGTAGTGTGGTTGGGTTGAGACAGTACTGCTTTGTTCAGCCAGTAAACAAACCCGATAATGTTTAATCAGTACATTCTATGTATGCTTATTTGTTATGTATATGTCGACATGGTTAGTGTGTGTGGTTGGGTTGAGGCAGACCTGCTTTATGCTTAAGGCAACGGACCCAGAGCGGTCCGGATAGACTGAAGGCCTGTGAGGCGGACCAGTCAGGCCGAAGGCCCGGAGAACGGTCCAGACAAGCTGAAGGCCCGGTGAGGCGGTCCAGACATGCTAAAGGTTCTGTGAGCGGTCCAGACAAGCTGAAGGCCCGGTGAGGCAATCCATACATGCTGAAGGCTCTGTATGTGTTAGGGTGCAAAGTCACGGTTGGATGTGGAGTGTTAGGCTTACCCTCTTGTATGTGTAAATAGGTTGAGTCTTTCCTATAATTAGGAAGTGAGTGACGCCCATTATGTTAGGAACCATTTGGAGTGTTAGAAAAAAGAGAGAATTTGTACAAGACTCACTTTGTATGTTCTTTCCAGATCTAATATGAGCTTTAAAAGATTTATTTACTTCATGTGTTCTTGATTTTGTATGATGATTCACTAGATCTTTCTTATTCCGCACATGCCATCATAATCAAGACCACTACAATTGGTATCAGAGCGGGTGTTCTTGATTTGATCAAGAATTGATCCATGATGGCATTCTACATTTGGTGATTCTTCATGTTCTTATCGATCTTCGTGATTAGAGAGTGTTTTGTGTTCTAAAAATCAAAATTTTCCTTGATTTGATCCATAATTCAATTTTCTCTCTCTAGAATACTTGTTTGTACTAGTTTCTCTCACTAGAATTTGGTTCATATTCACTTTCTCTCTCTAGAGATCTCCTTGATTTTCTCTTTCTCTCTCTAGAAAACCCAAGTTCATATCGTTTGATTCAAAAGGAAAGAAGCAATTATGAGGAAATGTTTGATACAGAATGGAAATTCTCTAGGCGAATACACTTTTGAATCCATTCTTTATTGATTGACTGTTGGATTGAAAAGTGAATATGCACTCATTTCAAATGGAGAAAAGAATGAGGTTGCAGAATTAATTATGTTGGATTAGGTGTCTAAGCCCATAACTATAATTGGTATAAAGTTGACCCAATAGTATCATGGTCCTTTTGGGTTGCCTTCACCGGAACAATTTGATTGGATGGTTATTTGAGAAAGAGGTTATTTGTGATTTATTAATATATTATACGAATAATATATTAATTGAGAAATCATGTTATCTAATTGGTATTGATCAAGAATTAATTTGGAATTAATTTAGTGATCAAAAGAGACTGATTAAATTTATGGGGACTGATTAGGTAAATCAGTGATATTTATAGTTTGGGCTAATGATCCATGTTCATTAGGCATGGACTAAACCTATATGAGAGTCCATTAGGGTTTAGTCCAAAGGACCATCAAATGTGAAGAGTCATGGTGAATTAGGGTTTACATGTATGAAACCCTAGGAATTCCACACTATAAAAGTAACCCCTAAGCACCCAAAAATCGGCCAAGCTATTCCAAGGTGAAACCCTAGCCGATTTTGGTGCTTCCTAACCTCTCTCTCATAAGCCTCCTTTTGCATTTGGTGTTTGTGACTTATTAGAGGTATCACATTTGAGGTACTAAGCTTTTGAAAGGCCAAGAACTACAAGCTACAACAAGAGGTATTCGTCTAACTAGTTTTTATATTGTATATCTCAAATTGCATGCTAGCTAGGGTGTATGCTTTGGATGAAATGATATTGCATGTATAACTTCAGAAAACTTAGATCCAAAGCATCTAGGGTTGTATGTGCACCATAGGATTGTTATAGTGCTCAAAACCCTACAGTGGTATCAGAGCATAGGGTGTTTTATGTTATATTGATGCAATTGTAATGTTTTCAAAGCTGGAAAATTTTGATTTTTGGCCTTTGACTGCTGTACTTGACGAGTTCGATGATGGAACTCGACGAGTTGGTCCAACTCGACGAGTCCATGCCATGAGCTCGACGAGTTGGATCATCTGCTTGCAGATTTTTGAGTTTCTTGGCATGTTTTGGATTAGGATCATTACCACAAACTGTTTTGACTATTAAAATTCGATTTTTCCTATAAGGTAATGATTATCCTCATCCAATTGTATGATGATTGTCAAATTTTAAGATAATTACTTGATTTTGTGAAAAACTAATTATTCGTAGAACATGATTTGAATCATCTTGCTATATGTAATTAGATTAGGTCAATTTTGTGATATAGTTAATTATATGATTAAGTTAATTGTTTTCAAACTGATCCAAGAGTTTTGAAAAGTTTCAAAACTTGCCCTCAAGTTTTGGAATTTAAAAAATTAATTAAAAAGTTTTAATTTTGAAATATTTAAATTCTAAACCCTAGAGTTTTAAAAGTGTAATATTCAACCCTTACAATATTATAACATTAAAAGCTTAATACTTATATATATGTATAAGACAGTTAGTCTTACCGTTAGTAGGCCTCATTCACGAAGCTAGTCTATAAGGGGGTATAAGTAAATTTCCTATAAAATGGCGATTCAATTGATGTCCACTCTCACCCACCGCTCCCTTGACTAGTGGAGGGTCGTTATCTGAACGGGTAGGATAGGACATTAATTCTCATTTAAAAGTATAATGATAATTATAAGAAGTAACTAAATACTTTTCTAAATTCCCAATCTTAGTTACTTTAGGAAAAATGTGAAAATGGTGCTATTCCATGAAATTGAACTTTGCACCTTGCCAAGTCGTTAGTGGAGCATGTGTGGTTTACCGGCACACTAATTTGGACTAACAAGGGTGGCAAAGGGTAGCTCGATGTTTTCATAGATCAATGGAACGTGTGTGGGTAATCGGCACATTGATTAGGTGATAAATGCCATCAAGAGTACCAAGCACATTTGCATGGTTATTCACACCTTGTTTGTGATCCTCGGTATCCCAGTCACAAACTTGAAGGGCATAATCGAGATTAAACATGCCATTGAAAAGGTTCAATGAATCTCAAAGATCTAGGATTTTCATAAAACTTAATTCTTTTAAATTTTGGTTTTGGGTGGTGAAAATTGGTAATCGTCATTTACCTCCCTTCAAATAATTTACAATTAGATTACGACATCCCTTTTCTAAGTTGTGAATTATTGTGTTTGGGTCCTATCCTTAATATTTCATTTGGGTGTTACATTAAGGAATTTCTATCTAATGAAACTTATCTTTCTTTTCAGATGTCTACCTCAAACAACGCTTCAAACTCAATATCTTCTGGCTCTTTTTCCCTCATGAACTTATGTGGGAGGGTCATCTTCGATGGGTCAAATTTCAATGACTGGATTCGGAACATCCTCATGGCCATTCGATACGAGGAAAAGGAATATGTCTGCGACAAAGAGATAAAGGAGATTGATGAAGAAACTGCTATTCCTGAGCAACTGGCTGAGTATAGGGCTCATGAAAAGGACACGACAAAGGTGTCGTGCATCATGCTAGCCACTATGACTTCTGAGCTTCAAAAGTCCTATGAGGACTTCTGGCCTTTCGAGATGCACCAATATTTGATGGAAAGGTACCATCAAAGTGCTCAGCAAGAAAGGAATGAAATTATTGCCTCCATGATAACAACAAAAATGAAGGATGGAGAGTCCATCATGGCCCATTTGCAAAAGATGCAAAGATATGTAGACCGCTTGCTAAAGTTGAATGTTAATTTTGATGAGGAGTTGGATATTGACATTATCCTACACTCTTTTCCTTCTTGATATGATCAGTTCTGAATGACTTATCATATGAACAAGGAGGAAGTCACTCTAAGCAAGCTTCAAGGCCTTCTGAGAACTGCTGAAATTAGTTTGAAAGGCAAGTCTGTTGTACCCACTCCTACTGCTGCTGCCCCAGTCCTGGAAATTGGACATGGTAAAGGGAAGAAAAGGAAAGCTCCTTTAAAGAATCACAAGGGGAAGTCTCGTGATGGATCCCCTTCTAGTGGATCCAAAGGTGGTTCTGCTACTCCTTCATCCAACCCAAAGGAAGGAGAGTGCTTCCATTGTCATGAAAAGGGGCATTGGAAATGAAGCTTCCCTAAATACTTGTAGGACATCAAGGATGGGAAGATAAAGCCCACCTTCGCAGGTATTTACACTATTCAATCTAAAAACTCATCACATGCTAATTCTTGGGTCCTTGATACAGGATGTGGTTTTCACATTTGTTCTGATTTGCAGGGTCTAAAAAGAAGTAGGGATGTGGAGCACGGGAAGATGAACTTGATCATGGGGAATAGGAAAGCGTCGCCTGTCACCAAGATTGGAGTTTATTCTTTATTGCTTAGTAATGGGTTAAGGCTAGATTTGAACAATTGTTGATACTCGTCTAATACGGCGAGAAACATTATTTCTTTTCATGGTTTGAATAATCAAGGTTTTAGATTTTCATTTAACAATGAAATTGGTTCTATTAATGCTTTTTATAATGATAAGTTTTATTTTGAAGCATTGCCTTGTAATGGTGTATATATGGTTTTCATCTGTATTATATGGTTTTCATCTAACAGGTGAAGGTGATACGTTTATCAGTGATAGTACACCGGTAAATTTGGATGAACCTAACAACTACAAGGAACCCATGGCGGGCCAAGAGTCTGCGAAGTGGAAAGAGGCGATGGACAGTGAGATCCAGTCTATGTATGACAATCAAGTTTGGAACTTCGTTGACAATGTACTAGGTCGTAAGACGGTTGGTTGCAAGTGGATCTTCAAGAAGAAGACTAACATGGATGGGAAAATACACACATATAAGGCGCGATTGGTTGCAAAGGGCTTCACTCAAACTCCTGGAGTTGACTATGACGAGACCTTCTCACCAGTAGAGAAGATCAAGTCTATAATGGTTATGCTAGCCATAGTTGCATTTCATGATTATGAAATATGGCAGATGGATGTCAAAACCGCTTTCCTTAATGGGAAGTTGGCTGAAGATGTTTATATGAGTCAGCCAGAGGGTTTTGTGGATGCGTAGTACCCTGATAGAGTGTGTAAGTTTGAGAAATCCATTTATGGATTAAAGCAAGCATATTGCAGATGGAATCTTTGTTTTGATGAGAAAATCAAAGAGTTTGGTTTTTCGAGAAGCGAGGATGGGTCCTACGTATATGTCAATGCTAGTGGGAGTATAGTTAACTTTCTGGTATTGTATGTGGATGATATACTACTCATAGGAAACGACGTTCCAACCTTGTAGGAAGTTAAGTCGTGGCTTGGGAAGTGTTTCACGATGAAGGACCTCGGGGAAGCTGCTTACATTCTAGGGATAAGGATATTGAGAAAGAGGAGTAAAAGACTAATAGGACTTAGTCAAAGTACCTACTTAGACAAGGTGTTGAAACGTTTCAACATGGAGAATTCCAAGAAATGAGAATTGCCTATCCAGAGCAATACCAAACTGAGTAAGACTCAGATTCCGAGTACTGATGCCGAAATAGCAGAAATGAGTCGAGTACCATATGCTTCCGCAGTTGGATCGATCATGTATGCTATGACATGTACTCACCCTGATGTGGCTTTTTCTTTGAGCATGGTTAGTAGATATCAGGGGAATCCTGGTAGAACTCACTGGAGTAAAGAACATTCTTACGTACCTGCGGAGGACTAAGGATTGGGTCCTTACCCTCGGTGGGAGTGATGACTTGAGAGTAACAGAGTATAGTGACGCCAGCTTTCAGACCGACAGAGATAATTTCCGCTCTCAGTCGGACTGGGTATTTACCCTAAATGGAGGAGCAGTAACATGGAAAAGTTCCAAACAGGATACTGTAGTTGATTCAACATGCGAATCAGAGTACATAGCAGCAAGCGGAGCGTCAAAGGAGGCAATATGGCTAAAGAACTTCATCGGAGACCTTGGAATTGTACCAGCTATATAGGAGCCTATGGAAATTTTCTGTGACAATGAGGGTGCGGTCGCCTTAACCAAGGAACCAAGGGATCATAGCAGATCCAGGCACGTCGACAGAAAATATCACTTCATAAGACATAGAGTAGAAGAAGGACTCCTCGTAGTGAAGAGGGTATCGTCAGAGGATAACCCAGCAGATCCCCTTACGAAGGGGTTGAGTAGCGTTAAGCATTTGTAGCATGCTAACAACATTTTCCTAAGGGACGATATTAGTTTTAGTGATTAGATAGGCAGTTAGAAATTTGTAATAAATAAATGTAAGTGACATTTGATGATTAAATAATAAGGGTTTTATTTATAAGTAAAGTTTACTATCTTCTGTCAATTGGTTATTTTATATTTCACATTTTGAATGTTTTTACTTCTAGAATCATATGATTATTCAAACCATTCACAGTCAATCATAATTTGGAAGTAAGTTATGACGTTAGACTGTCATGAATTGGTTTGTAGATTGTCTAAGGTGTTTAGACATAGCAAAGGTTTGTTGCAACGTTCATGAGTACTCTTGAAATAAGAATTTGAGTATTGGATTAAACCCACGCTCACATGAATCACTTCATGGAATTCATCATGAGTGATTGTGAGACGATAATATCGTATAATCTTCAAACTAAGATATATGAGTTGTTGATTACGAGTTGGTTGTGCATTGACAATACGAAAACGCATCAGTAACTTGATGTTATAAAACATGTTGTTGTGTATAATTTAACAAGTAGTTAGTACACGCATATAAGTCGAAGTTTATTTGTTCCTTTTATCCTAAGAGGATTAAAAGCGATATCTTGGGCCCATCGATGATTTTGTTTTGACTTATGTGTCGGTCCCGGTCAGGACTCAATTGATGTGTTCAATTAAGTTCTATGTCAAACAGATCAGAAATCGGGAAACAAACTGTTGGACAATGAGTATGACTTTATTCCATATCTTTGTCCACACGATATCTTGAAGAACAGAGGATTATATGATCCCTTATCTAAAGGACGAGACATTGATTTGATCATATTTGGAAAGCGGTTTTTGAGAGCTACGATTTGATCAGATTTGGAAAGCGGTTTTTGAGAGCTACGATTGCTAATCGGATTTTGAAGTTGCATTGGCAGTTATACTTATTAGACTTATCCAAGTGGGAGACTGTTGGATTAGGTGTCTAAGACCATAACTATAATTGGTATGTACTTGACCCGATAATAGCATGGTCCTTTTGGGTTGCCTTCACCGGAGCAATTTGATAGGATGGTTATTTGAGAAAGAGGTTATTTGTGATTTATTAATATATTATATGAATAATGTATTAATTGAGAAATCATATTATCTAATTGGTATTAATCAAGAATTAATTTGGAATTAATTTAGTGATAAAAAAAGACTGATTGAATTTACGGGGACCAATTAGGTAAATCAGTGATACTTATAGTTTGGGCTAATGATCCATGTTGATTAGGAATGGACTAAACCTATATGAGAGTCCATTAGGGTTTAGTCCAAAGGCCATCAAATGTGAAGAGTCATGGTGAATTAGGGTTTACATGTATGAAACCCTAGGAATTCCACACTATAAAAGTAACCCCTAAGCACCCTAAAATCGGCCAAGCTATTCCAAGGTAAAACCCTAGCCGATTTTTGTGCTTCCTAACCTCTCTATCATAAGCCTCCTTTTGTATTTGGTGTTTGTGACTTATTAGAGGTATGACATTTGACGTACTAAGCTTTGGAAAGACCAAGAACTACAAGCTACAACAAAAGGTATTCATCTAACTAGTTTTTTATATTGTATATCTCAAATTGCATGCTAGCTAGGGTGTATGCTTTGGATGAAATGATATTGCATGTATAACTTGAGAAAACTTAGATCCAAAGCATCTAGGGTTGTATGTGCACCATAGGATTGTTATAGTGCTCAAAACCCTTCAAATTAGTCATCCAATTTATCAAACCAAAGACTTGTTTGATCGATTGATTACAACTTATCAAGAAAGACGAAGAAATAAGAAAGAAGGTGAGGTCATAAAAGGAATTTTTCTTGTTGAATGTAAATATGGAAGCAATAAACTTGAATATTATGCAAATTGTCGTGAAGCTCAGGAACATGTTCTTGATGATGATCATAGTGTTCTTGATGTTCTTGATGTTCAAGAAAAAGGAGTGCAAGTTAACTCTCATGAAGATGATTTTTTTTTGCTCAATTGGAGTTCAAACCCATGATATTTTGTGTTCTTGTGATTCGTTTGAAGGAATGATTCCTTATCGGAAGCCAGTGATTCAAGAAATTCACAAGTATCAAACTCCAAAAGATTTGATTCAAACTCACAAAGTTAAAGTTTTTGAAGGTGGCTTTGTTCATGAAATCAAATCTTCAAGATGCAAAAAGATGAGAAAGAAAAAGAATAAGAAGAAGATTAAACGTAAAAACAAGTGTGTTTATTCACAAAATTCATCAAATGTTTTGAAGCCGAAATCCGTGAAGCAAATTTGGGTTCCAAAGCAACAATCTCCAAATGTTGCATTGAATTTGAAGTCAAAACCCAAAAGTGTTGATGGTTCTTATGAAGATGTTCTTGGATCGTTGAAGAACATGAAGAACACGAAGAACGAGTTGTACATCACGCATAGTGGGTGGTACAATGTTCAAATTTGAGATTTTCTCGTTCCAACAAAAGAACCAAGATCTTCTAAATTTGATTCGTTCATTGAAAATGGAACTCAATTCATCAAAACGGTATCTCAAATTCTCAAATGGATTCCAAAACATCCTTGATTTCTATTCGTGATTTGCGTTTTTCATTTTGATCGATTTGTCTCATTGGATCAAAGTCGTTTCAACCTCATTCATTGATCCAATTATTTTTGTTTAGATCAACTTCAAACCAAATACAAAAGCCAATATTGTTCATCCATATCCAGTTATTCATCTATTTTTCATTCTTCGCATATTAATTCTCTCTTTATTCACCTAAACTGAGTTTTGATATGTTTGAATTCAAGTTCTATGAATCGAAATCGAAAATCCTTGTAGTCGAACTCATCTTCAATTGATTGGAACAAAATTTGATTCCACTGATTCAATGCTATTCGATAGATGATTTCAAAGTTCAAAAATAAAAAGTCAATTTTGAGTTTCGATGTTCAAGATGCAAATTTTGATTATCGTTCGAAAATCAGTTCTGATTGTTTCATGTTAACCTTCGATTGATGTTTGATGTTCGTTATCCTTATGACGAAGGGTTGAATAATCTGTGTGGAACAATTGATTTTGGGATAACTGTGAAGAAAACGCGAAGCACACTAGTCCAAGATTGGAATCGTTAACAAAGGATCTAATAATTCGTTTTTGGCTAATTGATTTGAGAGTTGAACTAAGAACAGATTGTCGATGCGATGTTGGGTATCAGTTGGAATCGATAGTTGGTTTGACTTTCAAAAGTCAAAGAACGTTTGGTAACGAATTGGCAATTTTGAGTTTGATGAAGAAATCGGTTCTAAGGTTTGTTAAAGTCGCAATCGGAATCGATTTTGGGGATAGATTTCGAAGGTATTGGATTTGGATTTGAAATCGATTGATCAAATGGTGAGTATTGAAAAGTAATCGACTGGGAAAAGCGAAGACTGTGAACTCAAGTGAAGGATGTCGATTGGTGATCGATTTTGAAATCGTGAATGGATTTTGATCTCGATGACTCCAAGTTTGATTTCGAAGATCATCGACATGACAAATTTAATTTCGATATGCGAAGGGTCTGGTAATAGGGAACGAGATGTCAAGAATCAATGAATTGGCTGTTGATGTGGGCTCCTTGCTTGATATAAACTTGGAATTGGTTGTTGATGCATACTGAATTCATTAGTGATGGTCCTTTACTGAGTTTCGAAGGTTTGAGTATCGACAAGCGAAAGGATGATTTTGAAGTTTTGGGCTGGATATCGATGTAGCAAAATGGATTTTGAAAGCGAATGAATATAAAAGCGAATGGAAAATACTGATGAAAAAGCGAAGGATTATTGATTTTTGCAGTTAATGTTTCGAAGCTTTGATATGTGCTGTTGATGTCCATGATTTAGAAACCTTGCAATAAGGAAGTGTCGATTAAGCGATTGAATGGTCCAGAAGTTATTCAGCGATTTGATATGCTTCGTTTTCGATAGTTCTTTGATTAAGAAAAAGCTTCGTTTTCAATGGTGTTGTGGATTTCGTTACCTGGTTCACGACTTGGGAAGAAGGAAGAAACACGAAAGTTTCGAAATTGGTCCCTAAAGTTTCGAAGATATGGCAGTTTAAACCCATTTCGAAATTAGGAATGATTTTCGACATTTTGGGAGAAAAGAAAGTATTATCATTTCAAGCCCCTGCACTTTTTTCGAACTTTGTAGTTTATACCCATATTCGACATTCGGGTATAATTTCGACATTTTGAAGCATTATGAAGAAATTTCAAAAAGAGTCCCTGCAGTTTCGAAATTTTGGCAGAAAAGATCCAATTTCGAAAATGGGGTAACAAAGCTGAGAAATTGAATAAGTTTCATGTTCAGTCCCTGCAGTTGGTGTGAATTTACACTTTATGCCCAGTTTCGCAAATGGGGGAGTGTTTCACATCTTAAGCTGTTTTTGGCGCAACGGGTCCCTACAGAATTTAGAAAGTGACAGTTTTTACCAGGATTTTGGAAAATCTTGCAACTCTCACCCAAAAGTCGAAAATTTTCATAAATTGGAAATTTTTTCGAGGCTTTTTCATGATTGTTTTTCCGTGCAAGTTTTTCGGTTGTTTCATTTTTGGCACACATCAAGGGGGAGTATTGTGAAGATTAATCCTCGGGCGCTTCTCACCCTTAATGGGTTTTATAATCATTTTTTGATTATAAAAAGGGGGAGAATGAAGAATGGGTATTCGAATCTTCGAGTATTCCCCTGCGGATTTGAAGACCGGTGTTACTTAGAGGGGGAGTTTGGTCTTGATCGCGCAAGATTGTTGGATATTGAAGCCAGGACATCCAATCCTAACTTTGAGGGGGAGAATGTTAGGGTGCAAAGTCACTGTTCGATGTGGAGTGTTGGGCTTACCCTCTTGTATGTGTAAATGGGTTGAGTCTTTCCTATAATTAGGAAGTGAGTGACTCTCATTATGTAAGGAACCATTTGGAGTGTTAGACTAGAGAGAGAATTTGTATAACACCCACTTTGTATGTTCTTTCTAGATCTAATATGAGCTTAAAAATATTTATTTACTTCATGTGTTCTTGAGTTTGTATGATGATTCACTAGATCTTTCTTATTCCGCACATGCCATCATAATTAACACCACTACAGTATGCATGTTGTTATTTGTATATGTTATATGTTTGGGTGTTGATATTTTTGGTAAAATCACTAAGCTTCGTGATTATAGTATTGGTTTATGGTTTCAGGTACTTCAGTGGATCGTGTCAAGATGAAGGCGTGACCGTACACATCCTCGCGTTTTGGGACTTATGAATTCTGGGAAACTCTAATAATGTGAATGTTTTGAAAACTATGTTTAAATAGATTATGATTTTTAAATAATGTTTTGGGAACAATAGTTTTGTAAATACTTCTATAGAAAAAGGGTTGTTTTGAAAACTTTAAATTTTATGAAATTTTTGGGACGTTACACTAATTGTGTCAATCGGGTGAAACTTAGATTTCATTAGAGGGTTGACCAACTTAATGACTTGGACTTAATTTGTGAGGATTAGGATGGAAAGGGACCATCTTGGATGATATTAGGTGTTCCTTAGTTAGTTCAGAGTCACTTTGAAAGAGCTTTTTGAAAGAGGGACTAGAAGTGCATAAGTGAACATAGATGGGACTATCTGAAGCATCCTTTATCCTCATTCCCTCCATTGATGATTTTATTTTCTTACATTCTCTATATATCAATTACATTTCCCAGACCCATGTTACCTTCAGCATCAAGATTACACTTGAAGTATTGTCAAATTTCTTCTCAAACTAGCAACTAGACGTAGTTGCCTTCTCCCTTTCTCTTCAATTTCGTGTTAATGATCTTGGATCTTCTAAGTCATATTTCATCTTCCATCCATGGTTTTCTTTTGAAATCTATGTTTTAATTTCACTCCATGATCCATCTCCAAGCCCAACTAGCTAATAGTTAGGAGATTTGGATGATTGGAGTTTTTTGATGGATTATTTAAACCCTAGATGGTGAAATCCGAATATATTATTTATTATATAGTTTTGAGATTTATTTAATGCTTAATGGTTGTAGTTAACTTCAAAATTCTGATCTATTTGTCATTTTGTGGCTTATGATGAAATTTGTTTAATGTTTTGTTTAAAATCCATCATCCATGGGGATGATTTGTGTGATATCAATTCTAGGAATCATAGATATATTTTTTGTGAATCAAATGATTTCACAATGTTTATTTTCAAAATTAAATAATATTTTCTATTCCAAAATTCTAAGTCATATTGTGATTAATACTACAATTTGGTAATTGTTAAGCTTTTATGGGAAATAGAGCTTCAATGAAGTTTTTATGAAGATTTGAGCTTAATGTATAAGTGAATAAGCTTCATGACTTCTTAAATCCTTGTATTTTTAGTTGTAGAAATCATTCATAGTATTATTGGTTCATTTACCATTCACACCTAGTGAATTGGTACAAATTGAGTTCTTACTTTCGTATTTAACTTTCAAATCGAGTTATGAAATGATTTTAGTAAATTGTGTTAGTCTATGTTTTTGATTGGAATCCTTCTTTGCATTCATTTAAGTTGTCTTAACCTCTATTCGAAGTTATTGTATTCATTGGAATCAATCACAATGTTCTTTGGAACGTAGGATACCTAAATAAGAAGTAAAAACAAAAATCTACAATTTGTGCCAACTTTTGCGACACGAACCATACATGTTCGCGATGCGTTTGCTATTCAATCCCAATTCTAATTTTGTATTAACCTTGTGTTTCGAGTATGGTTTATTCCTTTTGTTCCCTTTGGCTTCTATGATCCATATTAGGAGTTAAGAGATGTAACTTGGTCTAAGTTTCTCAAGAAAACCTTAGAAGGATATTATGGTCTTTTGACAACCATGTGATGATACTAGTTGATTGACTTGGAGCCATTGAGATCAAGTGATGAAGCTCGAGTGAATAAAGAACTTCGTGTTGCAAGTCCAAGACTAAGATGAGTACGTTTACCTTGAAACACATATCCCCAGGCTTTGAGTGTTTTCTACTTATGATTTTCCCTTATGTGAAATACCACATGTATGCCTATATTATTGGCTTTGATGATGTAAAAATGTGTTTCACTAATAAATACCTTTTTAAATGAATCCTGATACGTCCTTTATAGAGCTAAGGACATATTTTGAAAATGATTTTTTATTAAATGGATTAAATCTTGTAAAATAATATTTCGGGTTTGATTACTCTTTTGATCTTCACATTGATTATCGGGAGTATGTCCTTCTTCATTAAGTTTTATTTGAGAAGAATATTATATACATATTAGATTCCTAGTGGTTTATGTGTGTTTATACTTGTTGGCATTCATGAAACAATAATTATGGAAGTTATCAAATCCATACGTTTGAAATTATACAAACATTTATTGATATATGTGAACTTATTTGAATTACTGAGAAATGTTTCATTTTGTTATAACTACTTTTTATTGTTTCCCTTATATGAAAAGATATATGAGTTTAGACATTTATAAAATTATACTCTAGCTTATGCCATAACTATCCCCAAATTGAAAAAGATATATGGCTTTTGAATGAAATATCAAGAAAATTTCACCATAAGTCACAAACTAACAAATAGATCATAGATTTGAAGTTAAATACAATCATTGGGCATAAAATCAAGCTCAAAACTAGATAGTGAACACTAGATTCGGATTTCACCATCTAAGGTTTAGAAAACCTATCAAGCCAACTCCAATCATCTATATCTAACAACTATTAGGTAGTTCGAACTTGGAGATGGATCAAGAAGTGAAATTAAAACAATGATTTCATAAGACCACAATGGATTGAAGAAGAAATCAAACTTAGAAGACAAATAAGACCATTAACACGAAATTGAAAAGAAATGGAGAAGGAAACTACCTCTATTTGCTAGTTTTTGAATGAATTTGACAATTCTTCTAGTGGAAGATTCAAGCATCAAAGTAACATGGATTTGGAAGATGACATTGATCCATGGAGAGGGTTAAGAGGCTATAATCATGAATGCAGGTGATGATGAAGAAGGAGGCTTCAAATAGACCCATCTATTGTCACTTATATACTTCTAGTCCCTCTTTCCAAAAGCTCTTTGAAAATGACTCCAAAATAAATAACTAACATCTAATATATACCAAAATGGTCCCTCTCCATCCTAGCCTCACAAATTAAGTCAAAGTCATTAAGTAGGCCAACCCTCTATTCGAATCTAAGTTTCACCCTATTGATACAACAGGTTCGTTTAGCAAAATTTAACCTGTTAGACACTATAATTTTATTATTTTATAATTACTAATTGACGATAATATTTCATTATTATTGTTCTCAATTGTTCACATTTTATTTATTTATATTCAAAAAAAAAATATTTTACTGAAAAGGCCAAAATAATACTAGCCTGAAAATTAGGATATTACAATTATCTATCGGTTAGGATGATTCTATCTTCAGAATCAGTATGGGAAATAAAAGTCATAATATTTCAGCCTAAAGTATCAAGGTCCTCTAGTTGTTTTGATCTCATTTTGGATAATACAACGCGTCGGCCACCAAATTAGGTATAACTACTTTTTATTGTTTCCATTATATGAAAAGATATATGAGTCTTGACATTTATAAAATTGTACTTTAGCTCATGCCATAACTATCCCCAAATTGAGCTCTCTTGATGTTTTTGTGATTTTGATGAGGTATATTTAGGTATTATTTGAGTGTTTAATCATATTCTAGTATCACAATGACTAACCTTGGGATTATACTCACTAGCTCCCTATGGCCAAATCCGCTTATTGATAAACTTGTGTACATTAGCATATGAAAGTAGAAGTTAGAGGATTAGCAGTTTTTGGGATATTTAGAAGAGTGATATTGATGTTCTAACTTAAATTATGGTTCTGATATATTTTGAGACACTCTCATATGATGAATTAATTAAACCTAAATATATTTTGGAACTTGATGTTTGGGACCGTTTTCTGCTAGTTAACACTCTGAAATTTCTTTTAAAATGTTTTAGTTAAATACTATTTAAAATAGCCCATGCGAGGGGTGTTTATGTTTGAAATTAAAGATTTGGTTTAAGTAGAGTAGGTGCTTAGATTATTAGTTAGACTTAAACCGTAAGCTTTAGTGGTGATTTGGAATAATGATTGTGTTCTTGTAAACATTAGTCTTAGTATCCCTAATGCGCTTGAGAATATTCTAGATGACTTAGTTTTGATTAGGTTAACCCTGAATTTGTAATCTCAAGTTAAAATTTTAGACCTAGAATTATTTTAAATCTAATATATTGTTGAAATTAATATTTTATTAAACTAACCAAATTGGATTTCTAAGGATGGTGACAACTAGAAGTCATGGCAAAGCTATCAAATAGGAGATAAGTAAGAAAGATATGGACAAATAAAAAATGTCAACTTCATTAAAAGAGCTTAAACTGAGGATAGAGGAAGTGGTGAAACAACAAGAATAAATATTACTTGGGAGATTTCAAGAAATGTTAGAGGAACAAGAAGCAGGACATTTAAGAGAAATGACTATGGTAGTTAAAGAGTGATATGAAAGATATATTTTACCATCAAGAAGAAGACTTCAAGATGATAATGATGTTGCAACATGAAGAACAAAATTGTCAAGGCAAGGTAATACTTAAAGCCTTAATGGAACAATACACAGAAAAGGAAAGAAAAACATTGCACATGAAATTAGACCTCGCTCGAGTGAATAAATATTATGGAATTCAAAATAGCAACTTCTCAAGAATTGGAGATAATATTTCAGTGAACAAGTCTGGGGAACGAGTTGAAGGACTAAAAAAGGAAAGGAAGAGGTAGTGATTTCAAAGGACAAGAAAGAGATGGAGGAGACTTCGGAAGTGTTTATCAAAACTGAGCGTCCTGGTACAACTCACTATTTTAACAACTTGAAATCTGGTCATGGCCTAACCGGATGCCTGCAAATCAGATGCTACAATTGTTTGGAGTTCAGTCACATCACAACAAATTGCCAATATTAGGAACATCAGGTACTTCTAATCGCCTTCAAGTCTTAAATTCTTTTATCTGCATATGTGTATCAAGATACAAACTAAGAGTGTAAAGATGATATGAATGTTTCGGTTATGGCAATACTTGATGTATTAGAATAGAAACATGTCCAACTTGTGGATCGAGAAACTTGATGATGAATTTAAGTATTGGTGTTTATGGTGTGTATGGTGTTTATTGGTATGTATGCGATGTTATGGCGAGCATAACATTACTAACACACAATATTCACTATGCCTTAACGAAATTAGATAGATTTCGGTAAATCAAGCTTTATAAAAATATTTTAAAGGAGTGGATAACCACCTGCGAGATTGGGAATTTCATGATACCTAATACTATTATGTATTTATTCATGATACCTAATACTATTACAACATACACACAATAGTTGTAATCATACATGATTATGTATAACTACAATATTCACACATACACACACATACACACACACACACACACACACACACACACATATATATATATATATATATATATATATATATATATATATATATATATATATATAACATACATACTGTGATTGCAACATAAATCACATGAGTTGCAAACACAAGTATTATTGCAAACTCATGTATGCTTTCAACATATATAATACTTTTGCAACATATTCTTGTTCAAGATATGAAGCATATAAATAAAATTCAACATGCTCATATTAAATAACTCATTTGGTATGATAAAACTGATATCATAAATGACATTTCATATAAATTATATAAATGTAGCCACGTTTAATTAAAAATGTATTATAAAATATTTAAATACATCATTGACTCAACCACAAAAGACTACTTGTTTCTCATTAGGTAATTTCTAGAATCTTGATCTCCAAAACTATTGCATATATTACAATAACTTTTATTTTGTTTTCTTTTTGAATTCCTTAGAGTTCGAAGACATGCATATGAAATAAATAACATAAACATTGTGTAATGTAAACCATTATATAGTTAAAAGAACACGTTGTTATACTTACTAGGCGGATTGACAAAGGGATCATCATCATCTTCAATGTAAATTGTTTGCTTTCCCTTGTTAATCTCATATCTTTCAAGAGTTCTTCAATACCTGAAACTACCTTCGATATCAATGTTGTTTCGCTCCAAAATACTTAGTCTATAATGTTCTTTAAGAACGCAGAATATGAGGAACTTGCCTGGGGGAAAGGGACTGAGGCCTTCAATTCCAACAAATATCATATAAGATAGCATGTTGTCCTGGATAAGGATTGGAGTCGGCCCTCGCCGCCTTCCTTAACAAAGCCTCGAGCCTCCTTTGCGTCACCTTCCTAGTTCTTGAGTACACGTTAGGATATTACTTCAGGAGCTATCCAAGCCATTGAGGAGCCTGCTCAAGCTGCTAAGGATGATGAATGATCATAGAGGCTCTTCTTCCGTATGAGATCTTATAACCAGGAAGCATAAATAAAACTTATGAAAGTTTAATTATGTTATTATGATGACAAAATTGCAAAAATGGTCTCTGTGGTATGCATTTTTTTTTGGGTTTTAGTCCAAACCATGACTTTTTTGGATTCGTGGTCCTTTTGGGCTAGTTTCGTTGCGTTTTTAGTCCCTCTGAATAGTGAAATGACTGTAATACCCTTGGGTTATTTATTTTTCATTTTCTTTCATTTCTTTTTAAATCTAATACTAATATATTTTTTTAATAATTAATAAATTAAGAAGGGGCCCACCTTCTCTCTCTCTCTCAAAATTGGTGGAGTCCGATTCTAAAACTCACAAGAACACATATACACATAGATTTCATGATTTCTTCTTTTGGATCTATGTGTTCTTGGACCTCTGATTTTTCTCTGTAACTAAACTCCAGATTTCATCTTCTTCATCTGGTGGCAGATCTTGCACCACCCACAAAAATCTTTGCTCGCTTCCCTCCAACCCAATCATTATTCCCTTCAACTACTTGTAGACCATTGGATTACATAATCGACTTCCGCTTTCACCTTCCCAAATGGATTCTCACCACCTAGAGGAGATTTCCTGTCCACCGTCGATTGCCATGTTGGCTCGTCGAATTCAAACACAGATGTGACAAAATTTTGACGGGAGATAGTTTGACAATCGTCTCCCCACCACCGCCATTTACTCACGTATGAGTTTTGTGGGTCCTGTAGATCAACTGAAATGGACTGATTTGGTGTGTTTTCTATTCTTCTACAAGTGGGTAAAACCCTTAAGCATCTAATGAAGCATTGGAAAATACTTCATCATGGCGTGGAGCAGGTGGGTTTTTTTGCAGTTTATATTAGAGGAGCCATTTTCATGTTTGATTTCAAAATCAAGTGCTCTTGATTGTTCTTAATATTATTTCAAGTTTCAGGTGGTGTGGTCATTTCCAGTGGTGGTGGTGTAATATTAGTGATGGTGGTTGTGGTGAAGATTAACGCGATGAATTCAAATACAGATCATTTTCTGGGTTTTTTACTGATGTTTTTTCAAAGCTTGATGGATTAGATCTTAAAAAACGATCGAGTGAGTCTTCAAAAGGATATCATATGTTTTTTTAGGTAATTTGTTTATTGTAATGATTTATTCATAGGAACAATTCCTCATCTTACTCCAATACTCTCCATTGTCGACAGTATGATCTTACCTCCTCTATAAACAGTGGTACAACTATCACCATGGAAAACCTGTAAATGCATTCCATAAGTGAAGATGGAGCTTTTTTTGGTCAGTCTAACTATAATTCATACGTTTATACATCAAACAGAGGTAGCAATTCAAGCTCCATGAAGAATTTCAGCACCAAAACAACTAGATTAGGAACACGGGCACAAGGTATTGAGAGAGAGAGAGAGAGAGAGAGAGAGAGAGATAGAGAGATAGAGAGAAGGTGGGCCCCTTCTTAATTTATTAATTATTAAAATAAATATATTAGTATTAGATTTAAAAAGAAATGAAAGAAAAATGAAAAATATAACCCAAGGGTATTACAGTCATTTCACTATTCAGATGGACCAAAAACGCAACGAAACTAGCCCAAAAGGACCACGAATCCAAAAAAGTCATGGTTTGGACTAAAACCCCAAAAAATGAATACCATAAGGACCATTTTTGCAATTTTGTCTATTATGATTTAGTTTATTATTCAATAAGATGATTCCTAGAACATATATATATATATATATATGTATGTGTGTGTGTGTGTGTGTGTGTGTGTGTGTGTGTGTGTGTGTGTGAGTTCATTTGAGACGAACATAATTTTGTGAGACCGTGAGACCAAAAAAATTTTGTGAAATATTTTAATATTCTATTGTTCGTAAAAATAGAATATGAAATATATTCTAACATTATATGTTTTAGAATATTTCAATATAAAACAAGTTAAATTTATTTGTTTAGAATATTAGAATATTACACATATTTAATTTTTATAAACACTAGAATATTAGAATATTTCACTAGAAAAATATAGTCTCATGGTCTCACAAAATTAGGTCGTCTCATATGAACGTAACCATATATATATATATATATATATATATATATATATATATATATATATATATATATATATATATATATATATATATATATATATATATGGGATGGTTCAAATAAAAACAGTAAATAGTGTGAAAACATAAAAACACTATTTTTATGCTATTATTCAACAATGAATAGATGAATAATCACACATTAAAATTAATATTAGAATTACTACAATAATACATATAAATAAAATTTATAATAAATAATAATATTCTAATGAAAATATGAATAATCAAACATTAATATTCACATTATAATTACTTCAATAATACACATATACAACATTAATTGCAGAATAATAACATAAATATAGTGTTTTTACGTTTTTACATTGTTTAGTGTTTTTATTTGAACTTTTATATATATATATATATATATATATATATATATATATATATATATATATATATATATATATATATATATATATATATATATATATATATATATATATATTAAAAGAGTTAATATATAACTAACTAACTATAAAGGCATGTATATAGAGTAATACAGAGATTACATTACAGTTTTTGGATAAATTTCATAGGAAACACAATACGGTACTAAAATTTTTGTGAGACTGTAATTTTATTTAATTCAGATAATGGTATATATATATATATATATATATATATATATATATATATATATATATATATATATATATATATATATATATTAAAAGAGTTAATATATAACTAACTAACTATAAAGGCATATATATATATATATATATATATATATATATATATATATATATATATATATATATATATATATATATATATATATATATATATATATATATATATATATATATACCATTATCTGAATTAAATAAAATTACAGTCTCACAAAAATTTTAGTACCGTATTGTGTTTCCTATGAAATTTATCCAAAAACTGTAATGTAATCTCTGTATTACTCTATCTTTGCCGTAAAACTTAAAGAAAAGTGTAGAAGAAGAACATTTTCCGTTTAAACCAGACATAAAATAATAATTAAAAGAACATATGCACATGGGAATCCTTTAGTGTCTTTTACATATATATAGAATGCAGCTTGCTTTGTTTGGTTATTGGTTCACTTATTTTTCTCTACATTTGCACTAAATTTTCAAGGGAGATAGAAATGGCACAGCTGCCACCAAAAGTGCCACAAAACTGGTCGGAAAACTACCACCACCACCAAAAGCCACCGTCTACTGATCATTTGCCACCACCTACAACCGCTGCGGCCACCACCCAAATGGATCCGTCATGGGTGGACGATTTCTTGGACTTCTCATCAACCAAACGAGGCTCCCACCGCAGATCCGTCAGTGACTCCGCCGCCTTCCTAGATATCCCAATGATGGCGGAGGACAATTGCCGGAGATCATCTGCACCAGGGTCAAGAAGCGGCAATGGCGGTGGTGCAGCCACGGAATTTGACCGGTTTGATGAGGAACAGTTCATGTCTATGTTTATTGACGATGAAAACGGGACTGGGCCCACAGTTTCATGCTCAAATCCTTCGTCACCATCAGATCATAACAGCATGAATGATCAGCAGCAGATCGAGGAAGAAGAGAGTTCATGGAAATCCGATACACAGTTCAATCCCCATGCAGGAACTATTATGGATAATTCAAACGACAAGATTTTTGATCCCAAAAGGATAAAAAGGTAATTTCGTATAATTTATGTTCATTTACAAATTAAATCCTTTTTATTTTTCTGAATTGAGAGTGAAATTTGAAGTATTTTTCCTCACAGAATTCTGGCGAATCGGCAATCTGCTCAACGATCAAGGGTGAGGAAATTGCAATACATATCGGAGCTAGAACGCAGTGTTAATTCTTTACAAGTATGTTTTTAATCTGTTTCTTTAAATTTTATAAACATATATAGTTTTTTGATGAATAATTAAATCCAGAAAGATTTATATATTTATAATTTTGTAACAATTAAAGGCAGAAGTATCAGTGCTGTCACCAAGGGTAGCATATTTGGACCATCAACGATTGGTTCTAAACGTGGATAACAGTGTTCTAAAACAAAGGATTGCTGCTCTCTCTCAGGACAAGATATTTAAAGATGGTATGTATAATTTATTCAAATTAATCAATCTTTATTTATATATACATGTAAATGAAAATTTGCAATATATATAATTGTTAAAAAGTAGGATTAATTGCAATGATATATGTATATTCATAATTGATTTGTTTAATATGAAATTTTACTTTATTTCTTTCTATTAAATCATTATACGTTGCTATTTTATCTGAAGACTACAATTTAATCCAAATAACAAAATTCACTGCTATATTTAGTTAATTTTCTACATAATAATATCTTCATCAGAAAACAATTTCAAATTACAATTGATAACTTGATAATTGATATAGTTTTAGAGTATAATATCTTATTAAGATTTGATTAAAAATAAAATATTGTGTTAGAAATAAATGAAAGTAAGATGGAAAAAATAAACAAAGTTATCTTACTTTTTGTCTTTTTCTCACACGTTTGGAGTTCTGGATAATGTATTTTCTAGTATTATTTAAATAGATAATAAAACTCTAAAACAATATAATATGATCATGATATAGAATTTTGATATAAATAACAAGTTATGAAAATCTAAATTATAAAAAAAAATCAAAAAATATGAAGTATAACTTTTAAATTAATAATAAGTATTTCATTTTTATATTCTACTTTACAATTCATCAACTATAGTATATAATAACTCAAAGTGCATATTAACATGTTCATGCAGTGCATGTTACTCCACGATACACTTCTGATTCCATATCTTTTATTTAATTTATACAAACAGGCTACCATATCAACTTTAATATATATATATATATATATATATATATATATATATATATATATATATATATATATATATATATATATATATATATATATATTCTTGTAAATCTTTTTTGTTTATGATATTATTTTATAAAACGAATGCAGCTCATCAAGAAGCATTGAAGGGAGAAATAGCGAGGCTTAAGCAGATGTATTACCAACAAAACATGAACAAAAAGATGGAAAATGGATCAAATGCAACCCATCATCATGATTCGCCCATTTCTGATCATGCTAATGCTCAAGAACAGCTTATGATTAACTAACAAAGCCATTAAACCCTTGATCTTCATCAACAACACTCTTATTGGTAAGATCAATCTTTCATGAGCTTATTACTGATTTGTTGTGTCAAGAACATAAACCTAATGATCGTGATTTTGATTTCCTTGCTAACAGGATGTATGATTGCAAAGATGTTCTTAAACTAGAATCCAATCATATGATCTCCAATGGTTCCCACTGCTTGATGAAGATTGTTTCTTTATTATTAATTAAATTTATCAAAATGTAATTAATTCGTCACAATGATTTGTTAAATTCCCTTCATTTTAATTGTCTATTTATGATATCATTCGCAAAAATCAAAAAGAAACGAAAGGATTGCCTGTTTGTTTTGTGATCACGATGGTTTGGATGTACCACATATATCGTCATCACATATATATTTTGTCTTCTCAATCACCCAAATCATGTATCTTTTCTTTCACAATCAATGTATTAGTTTTTCCTATCATAAAGTCCGTTAATCTATGCTTTTTGCTAGATACACGCAAACCCGAATTAATTAAGTAGTTCAAATAACATTGGATTTTTAGTAACTTAATATGAAAATCTCATTATCGAAAACTGTTTGCGGATAGGACGTATTCGACAAAACTAACCAGTAGCGTTTTGTTAAACGCTAAGTGAAATAGCTTTTAGATTTGGAGTGTTTTGTCTAAACTATACGGTAAAAGTCTGTAGTTTCAAACGAAACGTTTTGTTTAAAATGGAGCGTTTTGTCAAATGCTAGAAGTTAAAAGCTCTCAAACGTTCCGTGACAAACACGTTCATAGTGTTTGTTGAAAACTAATAACAATCCATAGATAACTAATAATAATATAGAGAGAGAAAATTGTTTATAAAGAATTGTTAACTACAAAGAAATATAAATAATTAAGACTATAAATAGGAAAACTATCTAGGGTTAACCTAGCTAATGGGTTAAACATAAAGTCTAATAGAAAAAGAGCCTAAAGAAATTATTATGCTAACATCCCCCCTTCGAATTCACAATGCGATGAAAACAAGCATTGAGAGTTTGTCTTCAAAGAAACGAAAAAGGAGAAGTTGAGTGTGCCTTAGCAAACATTCATATCCACAAGCAACCAAACAATATGCATTCCAATAGCGGCGAACGATCTTCATATAAGCAAAATACCAAAAAAAATATTCAAGAGAAGCAACAGAACCAAACAACTTGCACGAAAACATCCAAAATCAAACAATTTGCACAAAAACAGCCAAAACCAAACAATCTGCATGAAAGCAGTCAAAACAAACAATTTGCATGAAAGCGTTCAAAACGAAAACAATTTGCATTTATGTAGCATACAAACGAACCCCAAAGATACTAGTGGAAGCATCACAACAAAGAAAACTCAATATGCAAATGTGCACTATACTAAACTATTGTACCCAATCCTCCTTATCCTCTTTCCCTCCCTCAAACTCACAATATGTTTGAGCAAAAAGCATTGTGAGTTTGTCAAACAACAGCAACACCGAAACAAAAGCAAAAACCAACGGAAAAATAAAAATAAATAGAGATGTGAAGCAAAATTAGAACATAAGCAAATACGACCAAACGAAAACAATCCTGAATCAAATACTTTTATAACCGAAATTGGAAATAGAAACTACAACCGGAAAACAAACAAATGAATTAAACTAGAACAAGAACGCTAGAAATAACAAATGAAAAACTAAAAAAAAGCACAAAATGGAGTGACTGGCAAGAGCAAAACAAAAACAAAAGAATAAGAAAACTTTTTTAAAATTAATACCAAACCAAGCATAGCATCTGTATTTTTTTGTAACATTAAAACTCTTAACAAACTATATTTGTAACAAGAAGGTAAGATAAAAGAATTATAATTGTTCTTAATATGAAGCGACATTCTTGCAAAAGTAAAGCAAAAAAAATGAAGGAAGAATAGAACAGCGTAGATTAGGCCAATCATTCAAAATAATCAAACCTTATTTTTTTTAAGAAGCTTTCAAAATCAACGAAAAAAAAAGAACATGAATTGAACCGGAAACATTAAGAACAACAAGAGTAGCAAATTTTTGACAATCAAGGTTAATTTTCCAAGAGTTTCGGCAACTAAAGAAAAGTGTAATAAAACTTTCAATTAGGTTTCATAATTGGAAAAAATATTTAATAAAAGCAAACTAATACCAACAACGAATACGGACAAATACGGGTAACCAAACAAACAAAACTTCGAACAATAAACAAAACGGACAAACGATGAACAGTATCAAACGATGAACACTAGCGATGAATAGTACAACAGTACAAACAATGAACAGTGAAACAACAGATAGAAAACGTGTCGTGATTTCACCCGTCGCGTATACGTAATATGCAAAAAAATCCCAAATTGCGGCGCAATTACCAAAATTGCATCAAGAATACGTAATATGAAAAAACAACCCAAACGAAAAACCCAATATTATTGTGTGAAAAAAAAACTAAAAACGGCAACAATCGAAACCCCAAAAACAAATAATTCAAACAAATCAAATCAAACGAAATACATAAACAAATTAGAAAATCATACCCATGATCGCAGCGAGATTCACAAATTGCGACGAGATTCACAAAATCACATCGAAAATATCGATCAAAAGGTATTTTCACGGCACAATATAACAAATCGCGACGCGAAATCGACGAAAAACGAACAAGTCATACCAAAAGGTGATGAAATAATCAACAACAATCAAAACCCTTAAAACGACAAATTCAAGCAAAACAAACTAGAAGGAATATAGAAATGAATTTAACAAAAAAAACATACCAAATAATCATAAAAGACGGTCGAACACAATTTGATACAATGAAAACTAATAACAATCTACATAGAACTAATAATAATATAGAGAACAAACGGCTAGGTTTACATTTTTGATTAAAAAACATTGTGAACTACAAAGAAAGGTAAATAAGGCTATAAATAGGAAAGTTATCAAGGGTTAACCTAGCTAATGGGCTAAACATAAGGCCTAATACAAAAAGCGCCCAAATAACTTATTATGCTAATATATGTATGCGTTGTCTTCGATATCAAGAATACTCAGCTTGTTTGTGATTGTTCAGCATCCTTAAAATATAAAAGACTTTAGTTGTGTCTTTGCTTCTCCGTAGGTGATTCAAAGGCAATCATAAATTTCATAAAATATGTCTCATGATTTACAGATTATTGAAAATATGAATTATCACTCTTTGAACAGGATGTAATCCTTATAAGACTAGAGATTGGAACATTTTTAAAAACATGCAAGAATCCAACAATACCTTGGATGAAACATATCCTTAAACCACATATGGTCCTTATATGGAAAACATATATTAAGGAGTTCTAGCTTTCTTCAATTCTAATTTATTCATATTTAAATTCCAAAAAAGAGAACTAAATCTTCTTTTAAACTCAGGATCGTTATAGGTATACCAAGATACCTATGAAAATTTAAAAAAAAAATACAATTCAAGTAAAAATGAAAATTTTTAAAAAGTATATTTATGAAAAACGATAAAAATATATTAAATGAAAAATACAAAGTGAACACATTTCTAACATGGATAGTAGCCTTTATAGCCAACTTGGAAGTGATATGATGCATGCATAATCTATGGTTTGATTTTGGAAAAACATGCTCAATTGCCTTCTTTATTGTAGAATCTTGGTTAGATAAAAACTAAAATAAGATGTCTGCCAAATGACCTGAAAAAGAGATTCCAACAACCATATGTATGATTCGGTTCCTTCACGAGCTAATAATCCAGTCACAAAAGTTACACATCCCTTATAGTTGTTTTTTGTTGAGTTAAGTACTGCTATTTGATTAGTCAAAAGGAAACTCTGGTATGTTGCATACTATATTGGAATTGATAGTCTCAGCTTGTGTTTATGATGGTGACCTCATCATGGTGCTTTAAAGATCTCATTAGTGTGTAACATTCGAAAGTATTTGTATGTTTCCTTTAACCCCCCCCCCTTTATGCAAAAACCTTTCATTTTGTTCCCTAGCTCAGTATGTGGGGTGTACCCTATGGGTACGCTGAGTGTATCGGTTCTCCGATGGATCGCAGATGCACCCACGTACACTGGGCGTACGTGGGAGAATGTGAGGCTTACTCCGGCCAGCTAGAAACCCTAACTTTTAGGGTTTTACCCCTATATAATCTCATTAAGTCCTATGAACTTTGCTTCTTATCAGCCTCCATATCTCCTAAACCCTAATCTCTACCCTTAGCCACCATTTTAGTGCTCTTGAGCTCTTGTAAAGAATATTAGTGTTTTCTTGTGCATTTTGAAGTGATAAAAGGGTATTGAAGATTCATTTCTTGGAGTGAAGCTTAGAGATCCAGAATTATCACCTATTTTGCAAGCCATTGAAGGTATAAAGTTCTTAGCTTGACAACTCCTTGTGTAGATCTAGTTTGGGGTGATTTATGGCTTATTTTAGTCCCTTTTGGTTTGTCCTTGTGAGTAGAGGTTACTCCAGGAGCTTAGCCTCTAGATTTGGACGTTTTAGAGGTCCCTAATGCATAAAAATGTCACCTTGATGGGTTTTGTGCAACCATGCAAAGTTGATGTCTCATTTCATGGAGCTAAGATGCTAGAATTTGACCTTAGGGTGTTTTTAGCCATGCAAAGGCTTAAAGCCTTTGACTTTATGGATTAGGACCTTAATATGATGATATCTTGTTGATTGGATAATAAGTTCTGAATTGATTAAGTCATTTGGCCAAAGGGTTGGGATCAGGCCAATACGCGGGGCGTACTCCTGGGTACGCTGAGTGTACTGGTACGTCGGGTGTATGCTAGTCTGGGCCGAATGAATTGTGGGTTTGGGGTTTTGGGTTATGTTTTGTTTGGGCTTGGCCCCTTAACTCCCATGGATAATTTCTGGATTTTGGGCTTTTCTAGATTGGGTCATTTGGGCTTTGAGTGTCATTTAGGAAATTGGGCCTTTAGAGATCAAAGGGGTTGGGCCTTGATTTTGGGACAAGTAGGAAAAAGGGTAAAATCGTATTTTACCTTGGATGTTGGACAAGTGAACTAGACTATTGATTTTGGATTAAGACCTAATTATTAATTGGGTATTATTGATGATTGAAGCGCGGGGATTTTCCGAACCAACAGACTGAGATTTTATCTTAGAGATTCAGCAGTTTGAGGTGAGTTTCCTCACTATGTTTAGCGGGTCGAAGGCACCAATGCTGGCTCATGGTTTGTTATGTATGGTTTCTAGTTGTCTGCGTGACTCTTGCATGTGATATGTGTTTATATGTTTACCAGGTGGGGCACGATGAATATCTTGTATGCTATTTATCTTTGTAATTATTGCATATGTTTGTATGATTATATTTTTATATGTCTATATGTATACTGGGCGGGCCCGATGCCAAGCGGGGACTGATGACTGACAGATCTGTTTACCGAGCAGGACCCGATGTCAGGCGGGGCCCGATGACGAGTGCGGCCCATTATATGTTTGATAATTATGGTATGTGGTATTTTGGGGAACTCACTAAGCTTTGTGCTTACGGTTTTCTGTTTATGTTTCAGGTACTTCTGGTTCGAAAGGGAAGAGCCTAGGATGATTGCAGTGCACACACCACATCGTTCCGCATTTTTATATTACTCTAATGTACTTGGATGATATTGATTCACCATGATTTCTATGACTTTGTTTGGATGATGGTTTTATTGATTTCAAAATCAAAATTTTTAGTCTTGATTTTTTGGGACGTTACAAGTTGGTATCAAAGCCTTAGTTTGAGGGATTCAGACATACTCTCGGGTGTGCCTGAACTCAAACTGAGAGTTTTTTTGAATTTTCAAAAGAAATGTTTTATAAAAAAGGTTTTCTAATAAAAGAAAAAGGGTGTGGTTCATGCAATCGACCGAGCTCAAGTAAGTTTTCCCAAAATACCCATACATGTTTTATGATATGCTTTGATTTGTGAATCTGTGAATCGCATACTAGTTAGGGCTAAGGATTTGCTCAGGATTCGCATGATAGAATGTTAGCATAGATTCCATTATATGCCTACTGTATCAGCTTTACACTTGCATGCCAGTACTGATCAGTCAGTGATAGGATGGCATGTTTAGGTTATGCTTGTTTCGATTACTCAATGCTTGAATGTTGCTTGCTTTGTGCTTTTTAGGAGTTCCCATTAGCTCCAGCTAACTAGTAAGCGAAGAAACTAAGTTACATATTTTTTTAGACTAAATAGTTTTAAAAGGTTAGGTTTTAACTCTATTGCACAGCTCTTGTTTGAGTCCAGCCATTGTAGTGTGAGACCTTTCATTCGAAGAATTATCTGGTGTCGGCGATATGTAATTGTATTTGTGAGCTAGTTAAAGGAGGTTAAGTGGAGTTCCTTCTTCAGCTGATGGCGGAGAGTAATGTGGTGATTACCCTAGGAAAGCCTAGGAAGAGATTTAGTGTTGGGAGCCCTGTCTTGTTGAGGATTGTATGTATGGGTAGGTAGTGGCTTGGAGGATAAAAGGCGATCCTTGAGGAAAGGACGGATAGATGTGGAAGGTAGTATGGGCCCGTACTACTGGAAGTAGAGGATCCGTACTCGAGCCAAGGAAAGTTGTGATGATACCAGGAAACTTGTAGAGCATGAGACTCCTCGATATTATGTATTCATGTTCTGATGGTTTGCGTTGTCTATTTTCAGTATGGTGGCTACACGAGGAGGTTTTGGTAGTGATTCTGGTTTAGGCTCTGGAGCCGGACAGATGGACAAGCAGATGCGGGAGTTCATTTCGTCTAAGATTACCCGCATGATACTCAAGCAGACTCTTATGATCTTTGGTATGATCAAGGAGGGTATCATGGAGGTGTTTGAGGAGCGTTTGGGCTCTTTCCATTATGAGATGGTGGCTTTGATTGGGGCACGTTCATTGACTTTCAGGGAGTTCTAGGAATGGGGGCTCCGGAGTACTTCAGTGAGAAGGACCTGATCGTGAGCAAGTGTTGGTTAGCGGAGACTTAAACCATTAAGACCATAATTAAGCTCAAAACCATGATTACAAACTCAAGGTGAGGATTATAGTCTTAAGTGGTTAAGACATTGAATAATCTTCCAAAGATGGTAATTTCTTCAAACTGATCACATTTGGAAAAAAGAATAAATTAGTTTAAACTAATTTTTTTACATACAAAATAAACAAATAAAAAAATACATATTTATCAATTACATCTTCATGAATAAATAAATAACAACCACACCAATACAAGTGTTCTAATGGCTTGTTTATACACAACATCATCATATGAAATAAAAATACAAACACTTTGTTTTTCTATGACACTTTTATACAACCAAAATACATGAAATTTTTGGTTGCATAAAAATAACAATTATAAAACTACAAGTTGTCATAGAAAACATATTTTGTCTTCTTTGCCAAACGAAATACCAATCATGTTTTTTAAAACCAAATGTTAACAAACATAAAAATAAATCATTCTAACATGTAAAAGAGACTATAATACCGCTAATGGGTTTTGACAACTAAAAACGATCTTTTTATCATATAACGGCAAACGGAAACGATTTCAAAATAGTTATTATTTTAAGACCATTTTAAAGCAAACCCACCTAAGATCCATTTACATGAGTTAGAAAGATTATAAAAAAACATAGGATAATCAGATGACAACCTTTGAAGACTTTGATCCCACTTGGCAATTGGGGAGTTGATGAAGATGGCAAAAGATAAGAAGCTTGATCTTCTCTAGAGGTATCTACCAAAAAGTTTGAATCACCAAGAATTCTAGTTCTCTCTTGTAATAATACTTCTTAAGCCTTTAAGAACTTATCAAAAATAAGTCTTAGAGGAGAAGGACTTTATAAGCACCCAATACTTTCACTAGTCTACTTTAGAGAGAAAGACTGAAAGAGAGTGAGGGAGAGAAGGAGAATTCATCAATGAGAGAAAGAGAGTAAAAACTATCTTAAAAATAAAGGCTTTCACTCTCTTATATATTAACTCATAAGATCCAAGCACCATACTTTCATTAATAACAAAGGTATGGCTTGTAAGAGGGATGGTGCATGTAAGATGAAGTCAAACAAGCAACCTACATCCACTCTTAGTGAGTTAGGGTCAATAGAAAGATAAAGGATGGGGTTAGAGTGTCAACACTTCACCTCTTTTTCCTTATGTACAAAATTAAATCTAGTGAACTTTACTATGACGAGTTGAATAGTTAGACTCTCTTAAGATATTATTTTCATAAGATAATAATTTCCTAGTTAAATACAAGAGTTGAATATATTTATTAATAATCAAATTCTTAATAAATATTCAATAAGTGACTACTTGCTAAAGGTGTGGCCCTACATGATCATATGTTATTGGCAAACATCATTTTAAAATGATTCTTGAGCATATAGATCCAATAATTGCCACAAGGGCTCACCATAACAATGGATCTTTCCACAAAGAGCCACCAAAACAATGGTTCTTTCCATGAAGACTTAGAATAACAATGGATATTGCCATGAAGGATCAACATAACAGTTTAACAATGTAAGCCCATGGTATTATTCCCATAAAGACCAACACTGCACTTTAACAATGTCTAACCATAGTATTTTGGCCCTAAAGGGTACCATTATGATTTACCAATCCACAAGAATGTTTCTCAACTATAAAAGCTTCATATGATATACAATATGAATAAGTTACAGTTTCAGCTATACATAAACTTTGTATGTCAGCAACAATCGATATAACTCCATTTATACAATCTTTCTTTATCAATCAGCAATGATCGGTAATAATTTCAGCTATACAACCTTTCTCTATTATTCAACAATGACCAGTAATAAATTCAGCTATACAAGCTTTGTCGATGATTCAACAATGACTAGTAATAACTTCAGTTATATAAGTTTTCTCTCTTGATCCTCAATGACTAGTTGATAGCTTCATTTTGTTACTTCTTTTCCTAGTTTATTTTAGTTCATTCCATCTCATTTTAGTTAATCTTCATGCATATTTTCTCTTTTTGTTCTTTTTCACCTTTATCGGGTACTTTCTAGTCTTTTGAGCTTAATTGCAGGATTTATCGAAGGCTATTCAACATGGAGGAATGTGGGGCCTTTGGAATCTTGTGATTTGCTTGTGGAAATGAAGTGGTGCGATTGGGCTTGTTGTCAACATGATCGAGGGAGCAAATTGGGCTTAATTTTGGATAAAGAATGATGATGATAATGTGAAGAGAATTTGAGCTATAGAAGATCAAGGAAGCAATGGGCCATCTTGGTGTTGGGTTTTATTTAAAAAAAACTAGTTTCAAAAACTACAAATAATGGCAAACGGAAGGCTTGAGTTTTATAAATAACATAACATTTTATCACCCACCAAGGATCGTCTTGCGAGTAGTAGAAAGATTTAAAGCACAACCTTAGAAGGAAGAAGAAGCAACAACCTTTGATGAATTTTGGGTCCTCTAGGGGAGGCTTGAATTTTGAAGAAGATAGATAAACTTTAGGACACCAACAATTGATCAACATGTTGTAATGCTAGTTACAACTCTTAAGCTTTAAGTCAAAACAAAGGTATGACTTAAAGAGAGAATGTAAGTAACTTCTAACTCTTCAATACTTGCAAGAAGGTAAGAGAGTGAGAGGGTTGAGAGGATTTTCGGCCATAAATCATGCAAGATAGTGTATGGCAAATGAAAGCCTCTAAAGCCTTCATAAAGCAATAATATTACCCACAAGTCCTTAACCCATTAAGCCCTCCATGCTCCTAAGGCTACTTGTCTCCCCATGTTTGCACCTTACCCATTTCTTTTTAATAAAAAAATCAAAAGACCATAACTCTCTTAACTAAAATAGTTTTGGCCATATATATATATATATATATATATATATATATAAGAATGGATAGTTTATATTTTATAAAATCTAAGTTTATAAAATATAAATTTTGTCTTTTGCTAAAATACAAAAGGTTTCCACTAGTCCAAAACGTTGTGCATGACTTACAAATTCATACCTTATGAAATAACATATTATTTATATTGTAAAATAATTATTTCCATAAAATAAATCCAATTTATTATAAGAGTTTATGAATACTAATTAAAATCAATTTCTAATAAATAATCAATTGTATCAAGTTGTTGTTAGTGTGACCCTTAGTATCATATGTTATTTAGTAATATCAATTTAATATGACTCTTGATCATACTAGATCTTTCAATCTCCCACTTGCACAAGACTCATATTAGATTGATATAGACAGTGGTGAGTGTCTAGCAACATTTCACTGCCTCCAATAACATATGGCATTGTGTCATTGATAAGTGCATATTTGGTCATATATTTTGTCTAATATCTTAATACTTTTTGGCTATTTTGTCTCAATTACTGAACAAAAGGTACTTAATTATGTTTGAATTGTATTTTCAGCCTAAAAGACATGCTCGAGTTAAAAAGGAAGCGGGATTAGCAATCGGAAGCTCGGGAATTGAAGAAAGAAGAAATTAAGCTAAAAAGGTGAAGGGCTCGGCGAGTTGGTCCTCAACTCGTCTAGTAGATAGGAATATTCTCAAACAAATCAAGACTTGCCGTACACGGGTTTTACGTGATGGACTCGTCGAGTCGGTCAAAGGGACTCGACGAGTTGCCCCTGTTTTTAAAAATCTATATAAAGGGCATTAATTCCCGAGACAAGGGCTCTTGGCTGGATCTTTTTGCGACTAATTGGCGAATAGAAGGTTTATTGGAGCTCCGGAATTCGAAGAACAACCCTAGAGATCAATTTGGAAGAGATCGAAAGGCAACACACACTCTCTTTTCTTAATCTTTTGCATACACTATGTTTTTGCTATTGGATTTCATTTTTGAGATGTTACCTGCTGTAGATATGAGCTAAAAACTCATTACTTATGTTTGGATAGATAAACTTAGGAATATGGTTTGATTTTATGGTATTGGATTGATTGGGTTTGGTGAATTGTTTTGTTAAGCTTGTTAAAGACCCTTATGTGTTGACAATAACTATTTTCTGTTAATTATCAAGTCTATTAAGTTGCATGAACATCCTCTTAATTGCTTGTTTCATATGATTTATGTGAAAAAAAATATTATATGCCTAGTATTAGTGAATATGAACCTAGGATTAATTAGAAAATAAGTAAGTTAATGGGTGAGCTTGTGTGATGAACAACCATACTGTAACACCCTAAAACTGGTATGTCTTGAAGCCCTCAAGAAATTGCATTTTTGCCATAATTGGTCCTTTAAGTATCCTGGGCGTACTTAAGTGTACGCTTAGCGTACTATGCATGGGTGAACGTGGAGTAGCTGGGCGTACCAGCATGTACGCCGGGCGTACGTGCCAGGGGTCCAAAACCCTAATTTCCGGACATGAGACCTATTTAAGCAACCTTAAGTCCCTTGGACTTAACCCTAGAGAGCATCCATTGCCTTAGAATGTCCTTACACTTCAGAGAAACTTGTGAGACCATTCTTGAGCTTTAAAGAGTGCATTGTGGCCTTTTAGTGTTCTTTCCAAGAAGAAGAGGTGGTTACACAAGCTTGGAACGAGTTGGTGCTTCAAGAACCTGCATATTAGGCACCTTGCAAAGCTATTAGAGGTAAAAAGCTTGAATCTTTCTTCTTCAATCTTTAGATCTAGCTAGGGTTTTCTCCCTTGTCCCTTTTGGTTGATTTTGGACCTCCATTGGTGAGTTATGTAACTCCAAAGAATGGAAATGGCAGATCTGAGGTCCCTTAGTCCTTTTTCATCATAAAAATGGAATCTTTGTGAGTGTTTTGACCTCATGCATGGGTTAAGAGCTTCAAAGAGGTCTTAATGATGGTGTTGGGAGCATATGAGATATGCAAAGGCATAAAGTTGCCAACTTTATGCCTTAGGTCGTCTTAATAGGGTTAGATCGGACTTCTGGACGTAAAAGAATTGAGTATTAAGCACTTAATGGAAAAAGTGCTTAAACCATTAGTACGTTGGGCGTAACTTGGTGTACGCTGCGCGTAAACCTTAGAACCGCAGTACGTTGCGCGTACCAGGATGGTACGCTAAGCGTACACATCACAGTGGAGCCAAATTCGTTTTGGGCCTTTGAGCTTTTGGGCCTCATTTGGTTATTGGGCTTGGTGGTAATCTGGGAATTATGGACTATATCATTCGCTATGGACCATGGACATATTGATTGGGCCTTATTGGGTCAAGTGGCCCATTAAGGATTTTGGTCTTGAACTTTGGTCCCAATAGCAAGGGATGGATAATTGGGCCTTATGGAAGGGTTGGGAGTTTGGGTTCCGTGGTTATTCAAAATCCTAACATTATTTAATATTACTATTCAGCACCAGAGGTTGCAGACTGTTAGGAGAGCAGCTTTTGTATTCAGCAGACGGAAGTGAGTCTTCTCACCATACCAATGGGTCTAAGGCACCAAGGCCGGCCCATTTTATACTAGTTGGTATATTTGCTATGTAGAGGAGTGTGTCATATGTATGTATGTATGATCTGCGGTAGAGGTAGCCTTTGTGGCTAATGGTAGAGAAAGCCTTATGGCTGACGGTAGAGATAGCCTTGTGGCTAATGGTAGAGATAGTCTTATGGCTGATGGTAGAGATAGCCTTTGTGGCTAATTGTAGAGATGGCTTCTAAAGCTAGTTGATATGTGATATGTGGTAGTGGTAGCTCGTATAGCTAGTTGATAAATATTGCATGGTAAAGATAGCTTTATGGCTAATATGTTATGGTCATGTGGATTGTGTGGGGGGTATGCTCTGGGGAACTCACTAAGCTTTGCGCTTACAGTTTGTGGTTTTGTTTCAGGTACTTCCGAGCCCAAGGGAAAGGGCAATGAGGGATGGCGCGGCGTGCACTCTGTCTCTTCTCATCGTTATGTTTTTGGGGACACTCTGATGGTTTCTTTTAAGTTGTAATGAAAATGAATTTGAAAACAATTATGATTGGGATTTTATGAATTATGCGAAATCGATTGGCTGTTTTTAAAAATGAAAATTTATCTGAAAATTTTGGGTCGTTACAAGTTGGTATCAGAGCCTTCTTTTGAGGGATTCGGGCACACTCTCGGGTGTGTCAGGACTCAAACTAAGGAGTTGGTAAAAATTGTTTTCAAAAATAACTCAAAAATGTTTCAAAAGGAAGTGAAAGACGAGAGTGCAACGCGCGTGATCAGCTGAGCCAAGTAAGTAATTCCCCAATATGTTAGCCATGTTATACTGATATTTGAGCCTTGTTGATTATATGGAACTTGCTATGTGTATGCTTTTAAAATTGTATATGATTAGGAGCTTATAGCCTCAGAGTGATTGATTTGGCCTTATTTCCTGTTCCTTTTTTGGTTGTGGTCCTAGGGTAGAATCTTTTATTCGAGAACCCTTGAGTTTTGATGTAGTAGGTGTCATGGTCGCATGGGCAGCAACGACATGTTGCTTCTTCGAGAACCCTTGAGTTGGCTGTTCCTTTCTCTTATTCCCAGACTTTCGCTTCCTGCTCTTCAGCTTGGGGTTTGGAGTGCTTTGATAAACTATCACTTGTTGACTTCCGGGGTTGTCACTTCGACTGGATTTGTCAACACTATCTCCACCTTTGTTGGTGTTGTTTGCGTTGAGTTGTGCCATAGCGGCGGTTACGAAAGCTGTTACAATAGCATGGAATATAGCAGAGTCCATCTGCAGAATTGTTGTCTCACGGGTGCGCCTGTTATTTCTGCGAGGTGTCATTTTATGCTGCATGATGATGAGCCAGATCGTCAGTGGCGATGGTCATTTCTAATTGTACCCTATAAATTTTGTGTTTGGACGTATGATTCTAAATGTTCCAATCTACATCCCCATGATGTATATATGGTGTTGAGTAATGGTAGACCTTGTACGAATATTAAGCCTATCCCTAGAGTACATGGATTGTTTTGGTTTTAAGATCCTTGAGCATTTAGCGGTTTCAGGGGTTCGGTTGTGCATATGATAAAGTTTAAAGTTTTAATCATGAAACAAAGGAATAAGTCTCGTAGTAGATCACAACATCACGACAAAACACACAGTAATATTACTAATAATATCCAATATTGTTCATGGAAAATTGCTCGATAGAGCGTACAGTACATGATAGCATAGAATCTAATAGCATGACAACTCTATGAGTAGTGTAGTCACTTAATCATAGAGTCGATACAACCTAGTACACATATTAGAAATACGATGGACATAGAAAATCATAACAATACTGATGAGTGGCAGGACTGTTCCTAATCTCGGTGATGTGCATCAGGTGGTGGGGCTGATGACGTGGATGCGCCCTGAAGACGCGCCACCTGTTGTTCTGTGGCTCGAAGTCGATCCTCCCAAATTGCTTGACGTACATGAAAGTTATGAATTACTTCCTGAGTTTCCCGTTCCGCTCTTGCCACTGCGGCTCGCATCTGATGTAGCTGATCAGCAGTGCTCTGGGCCAAGTTGCCGGTGTCCCTCAATCGCCTTACGATGACAGGGAGTGCTCTATCTGCATGTCCTCCCTCTCTCAGGTCATAGAACTCCCTGGCCATGCCGTACGGGGGCCGCTGACCTTGCTGCCTACTGCATCTCCATATGTCCATACCCCATGGTGGTGTGGGGCCACTGGGGCCTATTCCGTAAGCGGGCACCCTAATCGGGTAGGGTGGATTGATGACCTTGGACTCCGCGTCCGAACCACCATCGTCGTCGGCATCATGTTCCTCCTCCTCAATATCTACCACTGGCTCAGCAGGTCCGTTCTCGATTTCTACTTCGGGCTCTTCCTCAGACTCCTCATCAGATTCCTCCTCTGGTTCTTCCTCTTCGGGTTCTTCTTCTTCTCCGGATTCCTCTTCGGGTTCCTCCTCAGGCTCCTCTTCCAGCCATCCATTATTCCCTTGCTCGGGAAAATAAGGGTCTCCAGTAAGGTGAAATCCAGCCATAGTGTCTGCATGAAAATACATAAGAGTATATGTTATTCCTATAGTGTATTAGTTATTTTAAATTGGATTTTTGTATGCTTTTCCATTTTTCAGGGAATCTATAAGGGTGATTTTTTGTTTCATTTGCCATTTCGATCATATCCGAACACATGTCTGCCGTACTTTGGATGAATGTAGTTGATCAGGCTACATTCATCCCCCAATACAGACACATAATATTTCGAGTACCATCGAAATGTTCAAATCCCTCAAAAACTGTTATAAGTGATTATATTGTTATTCTAATATTCGCACGTAAAGGTGAAAGTTTTTATTTTTGTGTTCAGAGTTGTTTAGTTCCCTTTTTTATGTTTATAGTTGCATATCAATGTATGGTTAGATATGCCAGTTCACTATAAACACTACTCTGATACCAACCTGTCACACCCTCGAACCAGAAGGCGGAAACGTCCGAGGGCTTGCGTGACTAACAATTGAATACCATAACAATGAATATACATGAAACAAACACATGCATCACCAACATTACATAATACAACTTACATAGTTCACATCAAGTACATTGAACAGATATTACATATGCATAAGTATATTGTTTGAAAGTTACAAAACATGAAGTCCTAATCACGCATGATAATCATCTTCTGCTTATCTGTTACCTAAGAATACAAGTTATTTTAAAAATGGTCAACATAAAAATGTTGGTGAGTTCATAAGCATGTTTGTGAAAATGATTTGTATAACTTTGAAACCACCAGAAAATCCTATATTTTCTGAAAAACAGTTTAGTATGTTTGTGTCAGATCTTGTGTTAATGCATGTGTGTTATACTTTATGAGAATGTATCACGATATTTCTGAAATTATAAGGAGAATGTAAGGAGAATGCCTCCAGACAACCCGATGTTGTCCGTAAAACGAGAATGTTGTCGTACCAACCCTCGAGGTTGAGTACCAGTACATGTATGAAGTTGATTTCCCATGATTGATGAAATGGTAATGGATCTCTATGTGAGACGTTATAACCATGCATAATAATGACTATTTCACCTGTCTTGGCATTTTTACAAACGCCGGTTTTGATCATGATTTTGTCACCCTAGACTGGCCTAGTCTAACTGTAGCGAACAGCTCAGGTGTGGGGGAGTCACCCCCGTATAGATCTATACACAAACTCTCACCCTCCTTCCAGGAGACTCTGGTTATAACTACAGGCTACGACCGACACTTATTGGTGCCGACCGCATATTTCTCACTAATCCCAATTATCACCCCGAAAATTTGAATAGTATTGATCACAATCCATTTATTGTTTACATGAGTATGAGTAAAGCCCAAACAACACGAATAAGGACAACAGTGGTCCATTAATCATGTATGTTAATTTAGGCTATCGAGCACATGAGTAAGTTGGACCTTACTAGCAATGCAAATGGGCCACTAAGGCCCAATAGCATTTGAAGCCATTGAGGGTCCATTAAGCATGTAAGTGGGACGCCAGAAGCCCAATAAACATGTACTATTTACATTGGGCCCGATAATCATGTTAATAGGTCACGAATGCCCATTAAGCATAATTTGCAAATATTAAGCCCAACCGATATATTATTCTTCGTTGTCTTGTATAGTATTAATGTTGTAAAGTTTACTTCACACGAATTGTTAAATCGAAATATCACAATATTTAACGGTTGTTTTATAAAAATATATTGTTCTTTTTTAAATCCATAAATGATAACATGTTGGTATTTTGACCCAATTGTTTTAATAATACATAATTGACCCAAATATAATTGTTTGGCCAATTTAGTCTTTTTCCAAATAGAAATGACAATTTTAGTCCCTTTTTATGAAAAATGACATTTTAGGTCCTTGGATTATTTTTCTTGACAATTTTGGCCCAAACATAATTTAAATAGTAATTTCAGCCCAGAATAAAATCTTTGGGCAGTTTCAGGTCCTTATTTGGAAAAGTTTGCATTTATGGTCCAAATTTCCGCAAATTTCACAATCTTGACCCAAAATCCAGAAACTTTGCATTTTTAATCCAATTTAGTAATAAGAATCATTTTCAACCCCCTGAAACTTGTTTATTTATGTTTTGAAACTCATGTTTTGATAAATTTACAGTTTTAGTCCTTAAAATATCATTTTTCGCAATTATGGGCCTAAAAACCAAAAAGCCCAAATTTTAGCCCATGAAGCTAAAATTTACATTTTTAGTCCTTTAAAAGTCATGATTTTTATAAAAACTCATATTTGTAACTAATTTGACCCTTTTTAATCTTTATAAAACCGAAAATGGTATAATCTTGCTCATCTTTTGTTTATTTGGCAAAAATAGCCCATAAACAAGATTTGTGTTTTGTTTTGCTTATTTAAAACTTGTATAAGACTTTTGTCTTGACATTAAGATGTATAAGATGTCTTAGATCACATATTTTTCCTATTGTAGTTAAAAATTTCGAATAGACCACATATTAGCACATATTCATCACATAAACACAAGAAAACACACATATCATACAAATACACATGGATCTACACATTTTACTTGTATTCTCCCCCATAAATCATGTAAAATCGAAAATAGAGGGGTATGAACTCACACTGAGGTTTGTAGCTTCGGTTTTTTAGGGAGAAATGGAAGAGTGTTGAGGAGATTCTCGGTCCTAGCAAACTTCTTGAGATGATTTTCGAGTTCTATGATGTTCTAAGAGTATTATGGAAACATAGTTGTAAGAAGGGTAAATGAGTTTAAAGATGAAGTAAACCAACTTGTGTTTGTGAGATCTTACCACAATATGAAGCTTGAGATAAATTTCTTGATGATCTTCCTTGTGCTTTCGGTTTTTTTCTTAAAGGAAAATGGATGGAGAGTGTAGTTGAGTTTGGAAGAGATATTTTGGAGAGAAAGGGAGAGGATGGCTGAGAGATAGAGTGAGGGAGTGAGAGATATAGAATTTGATTTGTGATGGTGTGATGGGTGCATGGATACATGCACTCTTGCATGGATATCCAACATACAAAAGTTAGGTGTCATTTGTTGGATAATTCTCCATTTACACCCCTTTTTTTATAGTTGGACCGAGAATGGGCTAAGGAAGGAAGTAGTGAACTAATTTGGGCCCATTCTTGGTCTTGCCTGAAAGCACAAGATCCAATAAAAGGTTTTCGGCCCATTGGGCCTTTAGGGTGGTTCACGGCCCAATTTTGTATGAAAGAATGGATTTATGATCCATTAGTGTTAATTAGATTAGTTATGGCCCAACAAGGCCCATTAAGGGTAATCCAATTCATTTTAGGCTCCTTATGGCCCAAAATGTTAATTTTCATAAAAGTGGGTCCAATTAGAGCCTAATTGAGGGTTTTAAGCCCAAAATAGTCAAATTGGAAGCTTATTGGTCCCTTAGGCCCAATAAGGAAATTCTAGTCCATAGTGGACTTAAACCGGGATTTTTAAGGTTTCAAATCTTTACTTGACTATTTGGAGTGTTTGTATAGAGTTTTGGCTTTTCAATTGGGTTTTAATGGAAGTTTGTTGCCATTGGATAACATTCTATGCATATCAAGTTATGGTTACAATCTGTGTTATTGATGTAGTTTACAAAAGTATAAAATTTCCTAGCAAATTTGTTAGTTGTGACATCATCTCCCCGTTAGAGGGAATTTCGTCCCAAAATTCTTTTGAAACTAGGTCTGAGGATGCGAGAATAAGTGAGGGTACTTCCGCTTCCTTTGGTCTTCGCGCTCCTATGTGAATTCCGGTCCACGCTTTGCGTTCCATCGAACCTTCACAATTTGGAATGCGACTTTGCTTAGTACGCTTCACCTCCCTGTCCATGATTTCAACTGGTTCTTCCACGAACAGGAGATTCTCGTTGATTTCGATTTCATCTAATGGAATAACAAGAGTTTCATCGGATAAGAACTACTTCAAATTGGAGACATGGAACACGGGGTGTATGTTGCTGAGCTCCGCAGGTAGCTGCAGCTTATAAGCCACTGGACCGATTCGGGAAAGGATCTCGAATGGTCCAATGTATCTCAGGTTTATTTTTCCCCGTTTCCCCAAATGAATCATCCCTTTCCAGGGAGAGACCTTTAATAACACCCGATCTTCGACTTGAAATTCCCGAGGCTTTTGTCGTTTATCAGCGTAGCTCTTCTGTCGGCCCCGCGATGTTTGAAGTCGAGCTCTGTTTTGAATTATCTTTTTAGTTGCTCCGCGGATTATCTCTGGTCCCGATAGAGTACTGTTCGGTGCCTGCCCCTTTGCTAGCTGAGAGTCACTCACCTCAGCCCAGCATAGAGGTGACTTGCATTTGCGACCATATAGCGCTTCGAAAGGAGCAACCTTGATGCTCGTGTGATAACTGTTATTGTATGAGGACTCAATCAGAGGCAAGTGGGTGTCCCAAGACTTGCCGAAGTTAATCACACAGGCTCTAAGCATGTTTTCAAGCATCTGGATGGTGCGCTCGCTTTGTCCGTCCGTTTGAGGGTGGTAGGTCGTGCTCTCGTCTAATCGTTCCCATTGCCTGCTGAAGGGGTTGCCAGAATCTTAAAGTGAATCGGCTATCTCGATCCGAGATACTAGATACTGAGATTCCACGAAGTCTTATTATCTCCACCTTGTAAGATTCCTTTATTGGCAGGAAACGAGCGGATTATGTTAACCTATCGAAAATCACCCGGATAGTGCCCAATCCGACTCTTGTAATAAGTTTCGTTCCTCTTTGACTTCGTGGATTTTATCCATCCCACGCAGTGCTTCCTTCGCGATGTTCCCCGGATTCGATGCCTCCAAGGCTGGTCGCAGGTGTTGGCAGTGTTTGTTCTTGTTTCGTGAGTAGACGGGTATGTTATCTATGATATTAAATAAATGGTTGGCTTGGAATGGTTGGGAAAAACTCGGTTTATGGGGTCCATGAATACCGTTGGGGCATTTGTTAGACCGGATGGTTTTCACAACTAATTTGAAATGGTCGTAATGAGTTCGGAAAGCAATTTCTGGAATGTCCACTTCTTGGACTCGGAGCTGATGGTAACCGGATCTTAAACCTATTTTGGAGAAGCAACTAGCTCCTTGAAGCTAGTCAAGTAGGTCGTCAATCCGAGGAAGTGGGTATCGGGTTTTTGGATAGTGAGCTTATTCAATTCCCTAAAATCGCTGCGCATTCTAAAGGATCAGTCTTCTTGACGAACAAGATCGGAGCTCCCCAGGGTGAGAAGCTTGGCCTGCTGAATCCTTTGCGCCACAATTCCTTCGATTGACTGGATAATTCCTTAATTTCGGTGGAAGCTAACCTGTAGGGTGAATTAGCAATTGATGTGGCTCCTGGTATTAGATCAATTCGGAATTTGATCTGCCTTTCTGGGGGTATTTCCGGAAGATCTTTAGAAATTACATTCGGGAAAATCGCATGCCACTGGGATAACTTGGATATTTGCTTCTTCTTTAGTCTTGTCCACAATGGGGGTCAGGAATGCGTAGTTCTTCTGTTGTAGGCACTTCTATGCCTCGATGCACGATATGAGACGAAGATTGACGTCGGGTTTATCTCCGTAGGTAATTAGGATTTCGCGTTTGGGGAGATGAAGGCGAACGACCTTCTCGTGGCATATAATATCAGCATGATGGGGGCTCAAGCAATCCATGCCGACAATCACCTCAAAACTCCTAATATTTACAGGCTTCAAATTTATTTGGAATGTGTGGTTGTTTATTGTTAACGTTCATCCTATATAGATATCTTTAGTTGATTCTGTTTTTTTCCCATTAGTCATTTCCACTGTAAACGCTTCGTTGAGCTTCTGGGGTTGTTGATTTAGTAAGTTTTTGAATTTATGACTAACAAGACTTCGCTCTGTCCCACTATCAAACAAAATGCATGCTTATGTGTTGTTGAGTAGGAACGTACCGATGACAATAGTCGGGTCTTGAACTGCTTCGCCTTAACCCAGGCTCGAAACTCTTCCTGATCCTCCCGTTCCTTGGTTGTTAGCATTAGAGCAGTTGCGTCCGAAATGACCGGTTCTTCCCCACCCATAGCAGGTGTGATTGGTCCCAGCATTGGTGTTGTTGTTAAGGTTGTTGCGATTGTTATTGTTTTTGTTTGGCTACTGATTCTGTCGTGGATAAGCTCTACAGTATTTGGCGGTGTGACTCTTTCGGTTGCATCTCTTACAGTACGGCTCCCGGCAGGCTCCCTTATGATGGAAATTGTACCGGTTGCATTTTGGAAGGCTTCCAGCATATGATCTCGCTGGTTTTGATGTAGTAGGTGTCATGGTCGCATGGGCAGCAACGACATGTTGCTTCTTCGAGAACCCTTGAGTTGGCTGTTCCTTTCTCTTATTCCCAGACTTTCGCTTCCTGCTCTTCAGCTTGGGGTTTGGAGTGCTTTGATAAACTATCACTTGTTGACTTCCGGGGTTGTCACTTCGACTGGATTTGTCAACACTATCTCCACCTTTGTTGGTGTTGTTTGCGTTGAGTTGTGCCATAGCGGCGGTTACGGAAGCTGTTACAATAGCATGGAATGTAGCAGAGTCCATCTGCAGAATTGTTGTCTCACGGGTGCGCCTGTTATTTCTGCGAGGTGTCATTTTATGCTGCATGATGATGAGCCAGATCGTCAGTGGCGATGGTCATTTCTAATTGTACCCTATAAATTTTGTGTTTTGACGTATGATTCTAAATGTTCCAATCTACATCCCCATGATGTATATATGGTGTTGAGTAATGGTAGACCTTGTACGAATATTAAGCCTATCCCTAGAGTACATGGATTGTTTTGGTTTTAAGATCCTTGAGCATTTAGCGGTTTCAGGGGTTCGGTTGTGCATATGATAAAGTTTAAAGTTTTAATCATGAAACAAAGGAATAAGTCTCGTAGTAGATCACAACATCACGACAAAACACACAGTAATATTACTAATAATATCCAATATTGTTCATGGAAAATTGCTCGATAGAGCGTACAGTACATGATAGCATAGAATCTAATAGCATGACAACTCTATGAGTAGTGTAGTCACTTAATCATAGAGTCGATACAACCTAGTACACATATTAGAAATACGATGGACATAGAAAATCATAACAATACTGATGAGTGGCAGGACTGTTCCTAATCTCGGTGATGTGCATCAGGTGGTGGGGCTGATGACGTGGATGCGCCCTGAAGACGCGCCACCTGTTGTTCTGTGGCTCGAAGTCGATCCTCCCAAATTGCTTGACGTACATGAAAGTTATGAATTACTTCCTGAGTTTCCCGTTCCGCTCTTGCCACTGCGGCTCGCATCTGATGTAGCTGATCAGCAGTGCTCTGGGCCAAGTTGCCGGTGTCCCTCAATCGCCTTACGATGACAGGGAGTGCTCTATCTGCATGTCCTCCCTCTCTCAGGTCATAGAACTCCCTGGCCATGCCGTACGGGGGCCGCTGACCTTGCTGCCTACTGCATCTCCATATGTCCATACCCCATGGTGGTGTGGGGCCACTGGGGCCTATTCCGTAAGCGGGCACCCTAATCGGGTAGGGTGGATTGATGACCTTGGACTCCGCGTCCGAACCACCATCGTCGTCGGCATCATGTTCCTCCTCCTCAATATCTACCACTGGCTCAGCAGGTCCGTTCTCGATTTCTACTTCGGGCTCTTCCTCAGACTCCTCATCAGATTCCTCCTCTGGTTCTTCCTCTTCGGGTTCTTCTTCTTCTCCGGATTCCTCTTCGGGTTCCTCCTCAGGCTCCTCTTCCAGCCATCCATTATTCCCTTGCTCGGGAAAATAAGGGTCTCCAGTAAGGTGAAATCCAGCCATAGTGTCTGCATGAAAATACATAAGAGTATATGTTATTCCTATAGTGTATTAGTTATTTTAAATTGGATTTTTGTATGCTTTTCCATTTTTCAGGGAATCTATAAGGGTGATTTTTTGTTTCATTTGCCATTTCGATCATATCCGAACACATGTCTGCCGTACTTTGGATGAATGTAGTTGATCAGGCTACATTCATCCCCCAATACAGACACATAATATTTCGAGTACCATCGAAATGTTCAAATCCCTCAAAAACTGTTATAAGTGATTATATTGTTATTCTAATATTCGCACGTAAAGGTGAAAGTTTTTATTTTTGTGTTCAGAGTTGTTTAGTTCCCTTTTTTATGTTTATAGTTGCATATCAATGTATGGTTAGATATGCCAGTTCACTATAAACACTACTCTGATACCAACCTGTCACACCCTCGAACCAGACGGCGAAAACGTCCGACGGCTTGCGTGACTAACAATTGAATACCATAACAATGAATATACATGAAACAAACACATGCATCACCAACATTACATAATACAACTTACATAGTTCACATCAAGTACATTGAACAGATATTACATATGCATAAGTATATTGTTTGAAAGTTACAAAACATGAAGTCCTAATCACGCATGATAATCATCTTCTGCTTATCTGTTACCTAAGAATACAAGTTATTTTAAAAATGGTCAACATAAAAATGTTGGTGAGTTCATAAGCATGTTTGTGAAAATGATTTGTATAACTTTGAAACCACCAGAAAATCCTATATTTTCTGAAAAACAGTTTAGTATGTTTGTGTCAGATCTTGTGTTAATGCATGTGTGTTATACTTTATGAGAATGTATCAATATATTTCTGAAATTATAAGGAGAATGTAAGGAGAATGCCTCCAGACAACCCGATGTTGTCCGTAAAACGAGAATGTTGTCGTACCAACCCTCGAGGTTGAGTACCAGTACATGTATGAAGTTGATTTCCCATGATTAATGAAATGGTAATGGATCTCTATGTGAGACGTTATAACCATGCATAATAATGACTATTTCACCTGTCTTGGCATTTTTACAAACGCCGGTTTTGATCATGATTTTGTCACCCTAGACTGGCCGAGTCTAACTGTAGCGAACAGCTCAGGTGTGGGGGAGTCACCCCCGTATAGATCTATACACAAACTCTCACCCTCCTTCCAGGAGACTCTGGTTATAACTACAGGCTACGACCGACACTTATTGGTGCCGACCGCATATTTCTCACTAATCCCAATTATCACCCCGAAAATTTGAATAGTATTGATCACAATCCATTTATTGTTTACATGAGTATGAGTAAAGCCCAAACAACACGAATAAGGACAACGGTGGTCCATTAATCATGTATGTTAATTTAGGCTATCGAGCACATGAGTAAGTTGGACCTTACTAGCAATGCAAATGGGCCACTAAGGCCCAATAGCATTTGAAGCCATTGAGGGTCCATTAAGCATGTAAGTGGGACGTCAGAAGCCCAATAAACATGTACTATTTACATTGGGCCCGATAATCATGTTAATAGGTCACGAATGCCCATTAAGCATAATTTGCAAATATTAAGCCCAACCGATATATTGTTCTTCGTTGTCTTGTATAGTATTAATGTAGTAAAGTTTACTTCACACGAATTGTTAAATCGAAATATCACAATATTTAACGGTTGTTTTATAAAAATATATTGTTCTTTTTTAAATCCATAAATGATAACATGTTGGTATTTTGACCCAATTGTTTTAATAATACATAATTGACCCAAAAATAATTGTTTGGCCATTTTAGTCTTTTTCCAAATAGAAATGACAATTTTAGTCCCTTTTTATGAAAAATGACATTTTAGGTCCTTGGATTATTTTTCTTGACAATTTTGGCCCAAACATAATTTAAATAGTAATTTCAGCCCAGAATAAAATCTTTGGGCAGTTTCAGGTCCTTATTTGGAAAAGTTTGCATTTATGGTCCAAATTTCCGCAAATTTCACAATCTTGACCCAAAATCCAGAAACTTTGCATTTTTAATCCAATTTAGTAATAAGAATCATTTTCAACCCCCTGAAACTTGTTTATTTATGTTTTGAAACTCATGTTTTGATAAATTTACAGTTTTAGTCCTTAAAATATCATTTTTCGCAATTATGGGCCTAAAAACCAAAAAGCCCAAATTTTAGCCCATTAAGCTAAAATTTACATTTTTAGTCCTTTAAAAGTCATGATTTTTATAAAAACTCATATTTGTAACTAATTTGACCCTTTTTAATCTTTATAAAACCGAAAATGGTATAATCTTGCTCATCTTTTGTTTATTTGGCAAAAATGGCCCATAAACAAGATTTGTGTTTTGTTTTGCTTATTTAAAACTTGTATAAGACTTTTGTCTTGACATTAAGATGTATAAGATGTCTTAGATCACATATTTTTCCTATTGTAGTTAAAAATTTCGAATAGACCACATATTAGCACATATTCATCACATAAACACAAGAAAACACACATATCATACAAATACACATGGATCTACACATTTCACTTGTATTCTCCCCCATAAATCATGTAAATCGAAAATAGAGGGGTATGAACTCACACTGAGGTTTGTAGCTTCGGTTTTTTAGGGAGAAATGGAAGAGTGTTGAGGAGATTCTCGGTCCTAGCAAACTTCTTGAGATGATTTTCGAGTTCTATGATGTTCTAAGAGTATTATGGAAACATAGTTGTAAGAAGGGTAAATGAGTTTAAAGATGAAGTAAACCAACTTGTGTTTGTGAGATCTTACCACAATATGAAGCTTGAGATAAATTTCTTGATGATCTTCCTTGTGCTTTCGGTTTTTTTCTTAAAGGAAAATGGATGGAGAGTGTAGTTGAGTTTGGAAGAGATATTTTGGAGAGAAAGGGAGAGGATGGCTGAGAGATAGAGTGAGGGAGTGAGAGATATAGAATTTGATTTGTGATGGTGTGATGGGTGCATGGATACATGCACTCTTGCATGGATATCCAACATACAAAAGTTAGGTGTCATTTGTTGGATAATTCTCCATTTACACCCCCTTTTTTATAGTTGGACCGAGAATGGGCTAAGGAAGGAAGTAGTGAACTAATTTGGGCCCATTCTTGGTCTTGCCTGAAAGCACAAGATCCAATAAAAGGTTTTCGGCCCATTGGGCCCTTAGGGTGGTTCACGGACCAATTTTGTATGAAAGAATGGATTTATGGTCCATTAGTGTTAATTAGATTAGTTATGGCCCAACAAGGCCCACTAAGGGTAAACCAATTCATTTTAGGCTCCTTATGGCCCAAAATGTTAATTTTCATAAAAGTGGGTCCAATTAGAGCCCAATTGAGGGTTTTAAGCCCAAAATAGTCAAATTGGAAGCTTATTGGTCCCTTAGGCCCAATAAGGAAATTCTAGTCCATAGTGGACTTAAACCGGGATTTTTAAGGTTTCAAATCTTTACTTGACTATTTGGAGTGTTTGTATAGAGTTTTGGGTTTTCAATTGGGTTTTAATGGAAGTTTGTTGCCATTGGATAACATTTTATGCATATCAAGTTATGGTTACAATCTGTGTTATTGATGTAGTTTTCAAAAGTATAAAATTTCCTGGCAAATTTGTTAGTTGTGACATGTGGGCAGTGTATCAGTGATACGGGACTTTCGGGATGTTTTTCCCGAAGAGTTGCCAGGAGTGCCTCCGGAGAGGCAGATGGAGTTTCGCATCGACTTGGTGTCGGGTGCCGCTCCGATAGCAAAGGCACCATACAGGTTGGCACCACCAGAGATGCAGGAGCTATCTACGCAACTCTAGGAGCTGCTAGACTGCGGGTTCATCCGTCCGAGCAGTTCACCATGGGGAGCACCGATCCTTTTCGTGAAAAAGAAGGATGGATCGCATAGGATGTGCATTGATTATAGGGATCTGAACAAACTGACGGTGAAGAACCGTTATCCTTTGCCAAGGATCGATGACTTATTTGATCAGTTGCAGGGTGCGTCTTGGTTCTCCAAGATTGATCTTTGGTCCGGGTATCATCAGATAAGGATTCGGGAGGAGGATGTACCGAAGACGACTTTCAGGACTTGATATGGGCATTATGAGTTTGTGGTGATGTCGTTTGGGCTCACCAATGCCCTGGCAGCGTTCATGGACCTCATGAATCGGGTATGTAGTCCGATGTTGGACCGGTCAGTGATTGTTTTTATTGATGATATTCTGGTCTACTCTAAGACCAGGGAGCAGCACGAGCAGCATTTGAGGGGGGTATTAGAGACCCTGAGGGCGGAGAAGCTTTATGCGAAGTTCTCCAAGTGTAATTTCTGGCTACAGGAAGTATAGTTTTTGGGGCATGTCATCAATCAAGACGGAATTTCGGTTGACCCAGCCAAGGTGGAGGCTATGATGCGATGGGAGGTACTGAGCAATGCCTCGGAAATTCGTAGCTTCTTGGGTTTAGCGGGCTACTATCGGAGATTTATGCAGGATTTCTCCAAGATCGTTGTACCATTGACCCGCTTGACCAAGAAGAATGTGACCTTTCGGTGGGGTGAGGATCAACAGATTGCGTTTGAGACCCTGAGACGGAGGTTATGCGAGGCTCCGATTCTTGTACTACCTGAGGGGTTGGATGATTTAGTGGTGTACTGTGATGCATCGATTTCAGGGTTGGGTACGGTATTGATGCAGAGGGGGCATGTGATTGCTTACGCCTCAAGGCAGCTGAAGCCTCACGAGGTGAATTACCCCACTCATGACTTGGAGCTGGGGGCGGTGGTGTTCGCTCTCAAGATCTGGAGGCACTATTTGTATGATGTGTGGTTCACCATTTATACCGATCACAAGAGTCTAAAGTATTTGATGGATCAGCAGAACCTCAATATGCGGCAGAGGAGATGGTTGGATGTTCTGAAAGATTATGATTGCGAGATCTTATACCATCCAGGGAAGGCCAACATGGTGGCTGATGCATTGAGCCGCAAGGCGGCGGGGTCCCCGATTAGGGACATTTGTATGAGGATGACTGTGATTTCGCCCTTGTTAGACATGATCAGAGAGGCCCAGGTTGAAGGGGTGAAGAAAGAGAATTGGAAAATGGAGAAAATTCAGGGTCAGTATCCTTTGTTTGTTAAGGATAGTCGCGGTCTTCTGAAGTAGTGTGGCCGAGTATGGGTGCCGGTATCGGGAGGGGTGAGGCAGAGGCTATTAGAAGAGGCGCATAAGTCCAAGTTCTCTATACATCCTGGCGCAACAAAAATGTATAGAGACTTGAAGCTGAGTTATTGGTGGCCCTGCATGAAGCGGGAGATCGCTTGGTTTTCGGAGCGGTGCTTGACCTGCAGGAAGGTCAAGGCCGAGCATCAGCGGCCTCATGGCAAGGCTCAGCCGTTACCCATTCCCATGTGGAAGTGGGAGGAAATCACTATGGACTTCATTACAAAGCTTCCGAGGATGGCAAGGGGCGTGGATGCCATATGGGTTATCGTGGACAGACTAACAAAGAGTGCACACTTCATTTCGATTTCCGAGAGTATATCCGCGGAAAAGTTGGCGGATATTTATGTTCGCGAGGTGGTGGCTAGACACGGGTGCCCGTGTCTGTAGTCTTTGACAGGGATGTCCGGTTTACTTCCAGGTTTTGGAAGAAGTTTCACGAGGAGTTGGGCACACAGCTACATTTCAGTATGGCATACCACCCTCAGGCCGACGGTCAGAGCGAGAGGACGATCCAGACGCTGGAGGACATGCTTTGGGCATGCGTACTGGATTTTGGAGGGAGCTGGGATACATATCTCCCATTAGCAGAGTTCTTGTACAACAATAGTTATCATGCTAGTATTGATCGAGCCCCATTCGAGATGTTGTATGGTCGGAGGTGCAGGACCCCAGTGTGTTGGGACGAGGTTGGACATCGGGTCATGGGGAGCACTGAGGTGGTGCTCAAGACTATCGGATTGATTCAGCAGGTGTGTGACAGGTTGCGAGTCGCGCGGAGCCTTCAGAAAAGTTATGTTGACCGACGGCGTTCGAATCTCGAGTTTCAGGTGGGGGATTTTGTATTACTGAAGGTGTAGCGCTGGAAGGGGATTATCAGGTTTCGAAAGAGGGGCAAGTTGGGGCCTCGGTTCATAGGCCCGTTCAGGATTACGGCCCGAGTGGGCAAGGTGGCATATCGCTTGGAGCTGCCTGAGGAGCTTAGTCAGATTCACAATACCTTCCATGTGTCTCAGCTTCGGAAGTGTGTGACTGACGAGTCCGCAGTTGTTTCCTTGGATGAAATTCAGGTGGATGGGAGCCTGAATTATGTCGAGAAGCCGGTCGCCATCCTAGATAGGAATACGAAAGGTCTTCGGAACAAAGAAGTGAAGCTGGTAAAGGTCCAATGGCAGCACCGGAAGGGCTCCGAATGGACTTGGGAGCCGGAGGAGGAGATGCGGGAGCATTACCCTGAACTGTTCACAGCTACGGACTTCGAGGACGAAGTCTAGTTCAAGTGGGGGAGAGTTGTAATACCCTAAAACTGGTATGTCTTGAAGCCCTCAAGAAATTGCATTTTTGCCATAATTGGTCCTTTAAGTACGCTGGGCGTACTTAAGTGTACACTTAGCGTACTATGCATGGGTGAACGCGGAGGAGTCGGACGTACCAGCATGTACGACGGGCGTACGTGCCAGGGTTCCAAAACCCTAATTTTCGGACATGAGACCTATTTAAGCAACCTTAAGTCCCTTGGACTTAACCCTAGAGAGCCTCCACTGCCTTAGAACGTCCTTACACTCCAGAGAAACTTGTGAGACCATTCTTGAGCTTTAAAGAGTGCATTGTGGCCTTTTAGTGTTCTTTCCAAGAAAAAGAGGTGGTTACACAAGCTTGGAACGAGTTGGTGCTTCAAGAACCTGCATATTAGGCACCTTGCAACGCTATTAGAGGTAAAAAGCTTGAATCTTTCTTCTTCAATCTTTAAATCTAGCTAGGGTTTTCTCCCTCGTCCCTTTTGGTTGATTTTGGACCTCCATTGGTGAGTTATGTAGCTCCAAAGGATGGAAATGGCAAATCTGAGGTCCCTTAGTCCTTTTTCATCATAAAAATGGAATATTGGTGAGTGTTTTGACCTCATGCATGGGTTAAGAGCTTCAAAGAGGTCTAAATGATGGTGTTGGGAGCATATGAGACATGTAAAGGCATAAAGTTGCCAACTTTATGCCTTAGGTCGTCTTAATAGGGTTAGATCGGACTTCTGGACGTAAAAGAATTGAGTATTAAGCACTTAATGGAAAAAGTGCTTAAACCATTAGTACGTTGGGCGTAACTTGGTGTACGCTGCGCGTAAACCTTAGAACCGCAGTACGTTGCGCGTACCAGGATGGTACGCTAAGCGTACACATCACAGTGGAGCCAAATTCGTTTTGGGCCTTTGAGCTTTTGGGCCTCATTTGGTTATTGGGCTTGGTGGTAATCTGGGAATTATGGACTATATCATTCGCTATGGACCATGGACATATTGATTGGGCCTTATTGGGTCAAGTGGCCCATTAAGGATTTTGGTCTTGGACTTTGGTCCCAATAGCAAGGGATGGATAATTGGGCCTTATGGAAGGGTTGGGAGTTTGGGTTCCATGGTTATTCAAAATCCTAACATTATTTAATATTATTATTCAGCACCAGAGGTTGCAGACTGTTAGGAGAGCAGCTTTTGTATTCAGCAGACGGAGGTGAGTCTTCTCACCATACCAATGGGTCTAAGGCACCAAGGCCGGCCCATTTTATACTAGTTGGTATATTTGCTATGTAGAGGAGTGTGTGATATGTATGTATGTATGATATGCGGTAGAGGTAGCCTTTGTGGCTAATGGTAGAGAAAGCCTTATGGCTGATGGTAGAGATAGCCTTGTGGCTAATGGTAAAGATAGCCTTATGGCTGATGGTAGAGATAGCCTTTGTGGCTAATGGTAGAGATTGCTTCTAAAGCTAGTTGATATGTGATATGTGGTAGTGGTAGCTCGTATAGCTAGTTGATAAATATTGCATGGTAAAGATAGCTTTTATGGCTAATATGTTATGGTCATGTGGATTGTGTGGGGGGTATGCTCTGGGGAACTCACTAAGCTTTGCGCTTACAGTTTGTGGTTTTGTTTCAAGTACTTCCGAGCCCAAGGGCATGGGCAAGGCGTGATGGCACGACGTGCACTCTGTCTCTTCTCATCGTTATGTTTTTGGGGACACTCTGATGGTTTCTTTTAAGTTGTAATGAAAATGAATTTGAAAACAATTATGATTGGGATTTTATGAATTATGCGAAATCCATTGGCTGTTTTTAAAAATGATAATTTATCTGGAAATTTTGGGTCGTTACACATACAAGATGTTGATTGAATTGATAAATTTAATTAGCTAATATTACAAGTCTTACTTAACCCGAACTAAATGCTAGTAAACTAGTTAGTTTAACCAATTGGCCACTATTTGAATTAATTAGTTTGCTAAGGATTAGTAATAGTGAACATGAATCTAATCACATTAGGAATCGGTAGCCAATGACAATTTAATCCATTGCACTTGCCATAAAATCAACCATAGGAATAAGTGAGTCGAATCTGAACAGAAGTCTCTTTTATTATTGAATATAGTTACTTTTTATTTCCTTTAGTTGTTAATTGTTTTTCTTTGAAAGTTAGTTATTTGTTAAAGTTTCTAGTCTTGCAAAACTAGAGAAAACCCTTCTTTTATTATTTGTTTTTAGTTAGATAATTCTAGTAGTTAGTTTAATAATTATCGTTTTCTGTGTTCGATACCCTACTTGCTTAAACTATATCACTAATCGATAGGCACACTCCCTTTGATGTGTTAAATTTATGTTAAAATAGTGGGGCTAAAACTAGTGCATTTCACTCACATCAAGTTTTTGGCGCCGTTGTCGGGAAACGGTTCTAATAGTTATTTTAATTGCTAGTGTTATCGATCCTTTGTGTAAGATTTATCTTACATAAAGTTACTATTTTTGTCATTTATTTAGTTAGTTTAAAGTACTAGTTTTTCTGTTTTAGATTTGGATCTTTAGTTTTTTTCAGTTTTAGCAGTGAACTCGTCGAGTCCAATCGAAGCGACTCGACGAGTCCATCGCGTTTTTCATTTTTGTTTTTATTTCGTTTTGTTCCTTTTACGCATGTTTTTCTGTTTTCTTTCAGGTATTATATGACCCGTGGATCAAATACACCTTTGGTCCCACCACTCGAAGACCCGGAATCCGCTCTTAGGAAGAACAAAGATAAAACCGTTGAAGTAACTATCCCGCCAAAGAAGTCACCTTTCAAGACCTTAAATCAGTCTTTAGGAAGAAGAAAGGAAAGAACATAGGTGAATCTAGCAGTCAAAAGATCGAAGGGAGCAAGATAGAAGGTTTTGAACAAAATCCTATTCCAAAAGAGACCGAGTACGAGACAGAATCTGAAGAAGAAAGCGAGCAAGAAAGCGAACCCGACAACACCATGGCTGACATTGCGGACATAACCATGGGTGAATACAAAAGAAGAATGTGTGATGATACCGGATCAGGAATCGTGCAACCCGCGATTCCAGTAACTGCTACCTTCGAACTAAAAGGCCACATACTCGCCCAACTCAAGGACATCCCATTCTACAGGAAAGATCACGAAGACGCATACAAGCACATCGACGAGGTCAACGACACAACCGACTACTTCAACATCCCTAATGTTCCTCGCAAGACTGTTTTGCTTCGTATGCTACCGGTTACACTAAATGGAGCCACGAAAGATTGGCTAAAAGCACTCCCTCCAGGATCCATCACCACATGGGCTCAATTGCGTGAAGAGTTCATTGATCAATTTTGCCCTCCCTCAAAAATAGCAAAATTGAAGAAAGCCATTGAAAACTTTGAACAACAAATAGGAGAGTCACTTTATGAGGCGTGGGAAAGGTATAAGGGCTTATTGAGGAGTTGCCCCCATAATGATCTTAACATTCAACAAGAAGTCTCCATTTTCTATGATGGAGTGAACGTGACGACTAGGCAACTCCTTGATTCCCAAGGACCACTCACGAAGAAAAATCTCGATGTTATAAAGGAGCTAATTGAAGAATTCTCTAAGCACTCTAGAGAATACCATAACCCAAGGGGTGACTCGACTCGAGGGGCAGTGAACTCAGTTTCCGATAATATGGCGGCAGTGATGGCGAAATTGGATAGTTTGGACCGAAGAATGACAAAAATGGATCAATCCATCCATGCCATCCGGGTGGGATGTGAAAATTGTAGCGGGCCTCACCTTACTAACGATTGTGATCTAGACGGGCATGGGAACCGAAAAGTACAAGTGTGTTACTCAAGTGGCGATAAATATGATGAAGATTGGCGAAAACCAAAAAAAGAGTGGCTACCATACGATAAGTACAAGAAGGAAAAGGAGGAGAAATATAGGATGAAGACAAGAGGGTTTTATCAAAAAGAGGAACCGGTGCAAGAGAAGAAAATGGACTTTGAAGATATGCTCACAAGATTTACAGCTGCATCCGAGAAAAGACACAACGAAACCGATGTTGCAATAAGAGAACAACAAGCCATGATGAAAGAGCAACAAGCATTGATGAGAAATCAGCAGGCCTCTATACTTAACATTGAAAAACAGTTAGGCCAACTTGCACTACAAATCAATCAAATAGCACCGGATGAACTTCCAAGCAATACCGAAAAAAATCCTAGAGGCGCTCAAATCAACATTGTGACGACTAGAAGTGGGAAGATAATTACCCCTCTGACACCTATAATGAATTCGAATACAAAAAAGGTATAGGAGAAACAGAATGAAGACCCGAAATCACAACCAGTCGACCCGACTCGTCGAGTCATGGAGAAGGACTCGACGAGTCCATAGTCTGAACAGAAAATTGATCCCCCTTTGAAACCTTATCAACCTCCATTGCCATTTCCAAGTCGGGCTAGACAAGAAAATCAGAATGAAGATTATCAAAAGTTTCTGGAACACATCAAAGCCCTCCAAATCAACATTCCTTTTATAGAAGCGGTTGCACAAATGCCTAAGTACGTAAAATTCTTAAAAGAATTACTCACGAATCGAAAGAAGTTGGAAGAGGTTTCCAAGGTGGTGCTTAATGAAAATTGTTCAGCCGCAATGTTGAACAAATTGCCAAAGAAGATGGGTGACCCGGGTAGTTTAACGTTGTCATGCCAATTCGGGAACTTAGCTACTAGTAATGTATTAGCGGATTCGGGGGCGAGTGTTAATCTTGTGTCATACTCTTTCTTTAAGAAGTTGAACCTTTCGGAGCCAAAACTGATTCGTATGGAAATTCATTTAGCAAACAAGATGGTGACATTTCCAAGGGGAATATGTGAGGACTTATTGGTAAAAGTTGATAAATTTGTATTTCCCGTGGATGTCATAGTGCTAGACATGGAAGAGGACCACCAAGTGCCGATCATTCTTGGAAGACCTTTCCTAAACACCGAAAGTGCCATAGTAGACATGAGAGACTCCAAACTTACCCTTCGGCTGAGAGAAGGGTCAGTTACATTTGGAGTTGATCGCGCCATGAAGCATTCCAAATATAGTGATGACACGGCATTTTCGGTGGACACTTTGGAAGAACTAATGAAAGAATGGAAAGAGGACAACTCAAACGAGCCCGCCATTGCCCTTGAAGACAATTTTGATGCTGAAAAGACTTAAAGAATATAGAAAATCTGCTCGAAGAAGCTGAATATGAAGAATTAATCAAAAGTGCAGAAAAGTCTACTCGCCGAGTCGAAGGCACTGACTCGACGAGTCCGTGTGAAAATTCGCGATCAGACAAGAATTGTTGCCTGATCTCGACAAGTCTCCTCTCTGGACTCGACGTTTTTAATGTACAAAACATGAAATTAGAGCTGAAAACTTTTCCTGAACATTTAGAATACGCATTTCTCGAAGAAGGTGAACCAAAGCCTATTATTATCGCTTCCGACCTCACCAAATCTGAAAAAGAAGAGTTAGTTCAAGTTTTGAAGAAAATGAAGAATGTCATCGCATGGAAAATTACCGACATAAGAGGAATAAGTCCTTCATATTGCTCCCATAAGATAAATCTTGAGGAAGGTGCGAAGCCAGTAGTGCAACACCAAAGGCGTTTAAATCTGGACATGCAAGAGGTGGTCAAGAAAGAAGTTGTCACGCTCTTAGATGCAGGGATTATATATTCCGATTTCCGATAGTCCATGGGTTAGTCCCGTTCAAGTAGTGCCAAAGAAAGGAGGGATGATGGTCGTGACAAACAAAAAGAACGAGCTTATACCTACACGAACGGTAACCGGTTGGCGGGTGTGCATCGATTATCGAAAGTTAAACGATGCCACTTGGAAAGACCACTTTCCTCTCCCTTTTATTGATCAAATGCTTGAGAGATTATCGGGCCATAGCTATTATTGTTTTTTAGATGGGTTTTCAGGTTATTTCCAAATACCCATTGACCCAATTGATCAAGAGAAGACTACTTTCACTTGTCCAAGTGGAACATTTGCTTTTCGACGCATGCCTTTTGGGTTATACAATGCGGCGGCGACTTTCCAACGATGCATGACGGCGATATTCCACGACATGGTGGAAAAATTCATGGAAGTATTCATGGATGAATTTTCTATTTTTAGCTCTTCTTTTCATGATTTTCTTGCTAACCTCGACTTGATGCTTGCTAGGTGTGAAAAGACCAATCTAGTATTGAACTGGGAAAAATGTCACTTTATGGTGAAAGAAGGCATTGTATTAGGCCATAAAGTTTCCAAGGCGGGGATTTAGGTGGATCGGATGAAAATTGACAATATTGCTAAATTACCTCCACCAACTAATGTAAAGGGCGTTAGGAGTTTTCTAAGTCACGCGGGTTTTTACTGCCGCTTTATTAATGATTTTTCCAAAATTACTAGACCTTTAACTCAACTACTTTTGAAAGATGTACCTTTTAATTTTTCTAAAGAATGTTTAGCCTCTTTTGAAATTTTGAAAGAAAAATTAACTAACGCCCCGATCATTATCGCCCCGAATTGGAACTTACCATTTGAGATAATGTGTGATGCAAGCGATTATGTGTTAGGAGTTGTACTTGGCCAAAGGGTTGATAAGCACTTTCAACCCATTTACTATGCAAGCAAGACCCTACATCCTACCCAAGAAAACTACACCACAACCGAAAAAGTTATTAGCCGTGGTGTATGCCTTTGACAAATTTCGTCCCTATTTAATTTTGTCTAAAACTATTGTGTTTACTGACTACTCTGCTATTAAGTATTTGTTTGCCAAGCAGGATGCAAAACTGAGGTTGATCTGATGGGTGCTGTTGCTTCAAGAATTTGACATCGAGATCAAGGACAAGAAAGGGATGGAAAATGTGGCTGCTGACCATCTTTCTAGATTAGAAAATCCGGCAACGGAAGAGATGGATGACAAGGGCATTGAAGATAGCTTCCCGGAAGAGTATTTGATGGTTATAATGGGGGAAGAACCATGGTATGCCGATATTGCAAACTTCTTGGCAGGAGATTTTCTTCCAAAAGGGCTCACTCACCAGCAGAAAAAGAAGCTCTTTTCAGAAATTAAATATTATTTCTGGGATGAGCCATACCTTTTTAGGAGTTGTGCGGATGGGATCATAAGAAGATGCGTTTTTGGTAAGGAAATCTGAGAGATACTAGAGCATGGCCACAATGGACCGGCATGAGGACATCATGGGGTACAATTCACTGCTAATAAAGTATTTGATGCAGGGTTCTATTGGCCTACTATCTTCAAGGATGTTGCTACTTATGTGAGGGAATGTGATACTTGCCAAAGGACGGGTAATATTTCGGAAAGGAATAAAATGCCTCAAAGGAATATTCAAGTTTGTGAAATCTTTGATGTGTGGGGTGTGGATTTCATGGGACCATTTCCTTCATTCAAAGGCAATAAGTACATACTTGTGGCGGTGGATTATGTTTCAAAATGGGCAGAAGCGCAAGCATTACCAACCAATGATGCAAGGGTTGTGGTAAAATTCTTAAAAAATTATTGTCTAGATTTGGAGTACCCAAGGCGTTAATTAGTGATAGAGGAACCCACTTTGCTAATGATCAACTAGCAAAAGTGTTGCAAAAATATGGTGTACGCCATAGATTTTCAACACCTTACCTTCCACAAACAAATAGGCAAACCGATGCCACAAATAGGGCACTCAAAAGAATATTGGAAAGATCGGTGGGTAGTAATAGAAAAGATTGGGAGGACAAATTGGATGATGCACTTTGGGCATTTAGGACCGCATTCAAAACACCCATTGGAACCACACCCTATAAATTGGTTTATGGTAAAAATTGTCATTTACTCGTGGAGCTTGAACACAAAGCCTATTGGGCTTTGAAAACATGAAATTTTGAGCCTAGTGAGTTGCGTTCCAATCGACTTTTGCAAATGAATGATGTGGAAGAATTGAGGAACGAGTCTTACACTAACTCGTTGATCTATAAAGACAAGACAAAAAGATAGCATGATGCAAGGTTGAAGGGTAACAAGGAATTCGAAGCTAATCAAAAAGTTCTTTTATACAATTCAAGACTAAAGCTTTTTCTGGGAAAATTACGCACTCGTTGGTCCGGGCCTTTTACAATCAAGCAGGTATATCCGTACGGGGTAATTGAGTTGTGGAGCAAGGATGGGTCAAGCTTTAAGGTGAATGGGCATCGGTTCAAGAAATATGAAGAGGGCATACTTAATGAATAAATACTTGACGAAGGGATGGATTTTGAGAAAGCTGCTGCAACGTAGAGTGGGAAGGAGTCCAGCTAAAGACTCCTCAAAAAGAAGCACTTACGGGAGGTAACCCGTGGTTTGAGTTTGCTTTCTTTTTACCCTTTTCTTTTCGTTTTGATTTTTAGTTTTCTTTGTTTTGTGTGTTTTAAAGGATTTTTGGTATTTATCCTCTGTTTAAGCTTAAAATGATTGCTTGAGGACAAGTAAGGTTTGAGTGTGGGGTGTGGTGAAATTCATTTTTAAGAGAAAAACAAAATTTTTCGAACAGAAGGAACAACTAGTCGAGTTCAGTCGACCCTACTTGACGAGTCTGTCTGGAAATCCACGACAATACGTAAAATACGTCTCTACTCACCGAGTTGGGGACCCCCAACTCGACGAGTAGACTTTATTAACGGAAAAAATAATTTAAACTCTGTAAATTAGGGTTTTTACCCTAAAGAGTAAAAGTTCCAATTTCACAGTCGTCACCACCCCCCCCCCTCATTCGACCAAGAAGTGCTCTAAAGGAAGAATTTCAATTTACGTGATCTTCTCTTCCAGTTTGCTCAAAAGGTAACATTTTTCATGCAAAATCTTGTTAAAGTTTAGATCTTTAGTAGTTTACAAGAAGTAATTTATTAAAAACCCGATTTTTAGTTTTGGACAAAAATTCTAGGGTTTTGATTTTAATTAAATTAGAGTGTTTGGACTAGAGTTTTTTGTGAATTAGTACTTGGATTATCGTCCTAAACAACCCCCTAGAATGAATTTTAGATTCACATAACAGATTTTCTTCGAATCAGAAAGGAACCCGCGATTTGTTCATCGGAGTCGACGAGTCCATGTTACAGTTTCCAAATTTTTGTTTATTTAACAAGTTATGTGGTTTGTGGTTGTTTTCCTTGTGTTTAATTTTTCACAAGATGTTCAAAAGGGGACAAAGCTCAAGGAGAGACCAAGGGGATTTCCCTTGGTTCAACTTTCCCGAAATCAGAACAAAGGCCAACATGACTAGATGGAAAAAGAAACTTGAGACACATAAGAAAAAAGAGTTCTATGTACCAAATGAACTGAATTGGACATGGATTGGGAAAGTGGGTTTGTAGGATTCTTTAAACCCATACTTAACAAAGGTCTTCATTCAAGATGGGATTCAAGTCACATGCGACGGGTGGAGGAGACTATTTTGGATACAAGAACCGGTGTATCGGGAGTTATGCTTGGATTTCTTTCCCACTGTCTCGTTCCTAGGAGGGGATGACTACTATAACCCCAACGCCTTGACCTTTTGTCTTGGTGGGGAGTACCGGCAATGTAGCATGGTGGAGCTAGGATGGAGGATGGGCCTTTATGACCAATCTTTGGTCATGACTGAGGCGTTTGATACATTTTTGGATTGTTGCTACAAAACTTTTCCTAAAGGAATGAACTTTTCAAATTGGTGGTCCACAATAGCTAACAGTGTCTATATACCTTCCGCGACTCAAGAAGGGAGCATCCGGTCACCAATCCATCGCCTTATTCATCGCCTTATTGCAAGCACAATCAACATGAGAAAATATGACGACAAGGTGCCAAGCCTTGATGTTTTCTATTTATGGTCCATAATTATGCCAAATACCTTTTGCAATCTTCCTTATTGTTTGGCGAGGTATTTGGGAGAAGGAGCGGTAAAAGAGAGAAAGACCTCTAAAATAATCGGGGAATGTTTGTGACCAAGTTAGCAAGGTCGTATGGTATTCTTGAGAGAGGGGTCGTGAGAGTGTTAACCATGCTACCCACACCTCCGTTCAATGTTATTCTTTTTTAGGAGGGAGAAGATTGTGGAGGACTATGGTGGTGGTAACTTTGAAATACCGGAAGATGATGAGGTGATAGCTTTCGAACAACCGGGGAGAAGGGTTAGGCCTAGGCACGAACATGCACATGAAGACCCACCGGTAATTCCGGTGGAGGACGAGTTGCCAATGGATTGGTATAGTGTAGAATCAAGGGCATATCAAGATGATCTTGGGCAGAGTATGAATTACAACAACATGACACTCGCCCAGATGATGAGCCATTTGCATATGCCAAGGATGGATGGGCCCGAGTATCCATATGTTAGAAGTTGGGATGAAAGGTTGAATCAAAGAAGAAGTGGAGTCGGATGGATCGGACTTGGAGGAGATGATGAAGAGGATGAAGAATAATTATCCTTTTTGATTTTATATTTATTTATGTGTGGTTGTTTAAGACAATTTTTTTTATTTTGCTTGGTGTGTTTTCATATGTTTGGTTAATGTTTGAACAATTAGTAAGTAGGTTTTCAAGTTTGTTTTCCTTATTTATTACGTGTGTTTGTTTTCGATATTTTCAGTTTAAGGGTGAGAGAATAACTGCATGAATCGAGAGTGAGAAGTAAACAAGAAAAAAATCAAGTCTAGAAGAGAAGATTAAGAGTTTTGAGTCCGGTTTTGAGTCCGACAATTAGAGCAGTTACAAGAGTGTCTTTTACTGAAGGAAAATGAGGGGGAGTGTCACGTTGATATTATCCAAACACCCCACAAACAGACCTGAAGCAGAAGAGAATTTTTGTCCATACAGCGCCTACTCGTCGAGTCCATATCTAGAACTCGACGAGTCCAAGTGAAAAAAAGCAACTTTTCTGCTGTTATAAAGATAAATCGCCAAGTCTCCACATGGACTCGACGAGTTTCTCAACCTCTTATCCGCTTGATGATTTGATGCCCTTTGACGCTGATTTTGATTATATTATTTGAAGATTATTTTCTGAGCATTTCCAAGAGCTTGTTCCTTTATATTTGGAGTTGTGCACACGATATTTGACGCCCGAGGTATGGATGAGTTGTTCCCGTATGTCAATTGAAGATGGAGCTTTAAATGAAGAAGATCAACCTCGCCACTACTATCCCAGGGGAGTTTGTTCCAGTTCCCTCTTTACTTTATTGTTCTTTATCATGCATAATATGCAATGGGGACATTGCATAAATTAAGTGTAGGGTAGGGGGTTGGTTATATTAGTTAATTTAGATTTTTAGCTAAATTTTCAAAAAAATTTGCATTAAAAATTGCTAGGACTTAATTTAGAAAATTTGGTAAAGCAATTAGGATTCATGCTAATATTGTGTTTGATGATTGTATGAGGACCTAAATGTTTAGTTGAGCCAACATACGTTCTAGTGCATTTGTGGCCCCCTTTATTCTAGTGAAATCATGGGACAAAAACACAACCTCGCTTAGTTTGAGGGACGCAACATGTTTAGCATCGTATACTTGAAATGTATCCAAGAAAGCTTAAGTAGTCATCGCACACTAAGACTAATGCCTTTAACCAATAAGGGTTGAAGTTAATCTCCCTTGCTTAAGCATGTAGGAATTGAGTGAAAAAAATGAAAAAAGTGAGATGTATATATATATATATATATATATATATATATATATATATATATATATATATATATGTGTGTGTGTGTGTATGTGTGTGTGTGTGTGTATATATATAATAAGAGAGAGAGAGAGAGAGAGAGAGAGAGAGAGAGAGAGAAATTTTGGAGCCATCAAAGAATAAAATTGAAGATCAAAATTCTGAAGAATTTCAAAAAGTTGAAGATACCAAAAATCAAACAAAAATACGGTGAATTCAAGAAATCAAAGATCAAATATTCAAAGAATTGAAGAATTCAAAAAAAGGGAGCTCCATTGTGGTATCAAAAGTTGTAATATTTCTAGATTATGTGTGCTTCGGTAGCTTAACCAAAAATACCTTGAGGTTAAGAAAGTTTTCTGCGGATGGATTCGGAGGGATGCATAAAATAAGCGTTGTTCAAAAGAAGTGGGCGAGTGTTTATGAGGATTGTAAGTATTTAGGATTAGGGGGGTCTTTAGGAAAAAAAATTTAGACACAAATGCATGCGTTGCGGTCTTGGCATAATGGATGGGTTTGATTAGGATTGTCTTGTGTGGTATTAGTGTGTTAAAACTCAGTTTTGCTTGGGGGCAAGCAAAAGTTAAGTTTGGGGTATTCTGATATGTGCATATTTGGTCATATATTTTGCCTAATATCTTAATACTTTTTGGCTATTTTCTCTCAATTATTGAACAAAAGGTACTTAATTATGTTTGAATTGTGATTTCAGCCTAAAAGACATGCTCGAGTTAAAAAGGAAGTGGGATTAGCAATCGGAAGCTCGGGAATTGAAGAAAGAAGAAATTAAGCTAAAAAGGTGAAGGGCTCGGCGAGTTGGTCCTCAACTCGTCTAGTAGATAGGAATATTCGCAAACAAATCAAGACTTGCCGTACACGGGTTTTAAGTGATGGACTCGTCGAGTCGGTCAAAGGGACTCGACGAGTTCCCCCTTTTTCATAAATCTATGTAAAGGGCATTAATTCCCGAGACAAGGGCTTTTGGCTGGATCTTTTTGCGACTAATTGGCAAATAGAAGGTTTATTGGAGCTCTGGAATTCGAAGATCAACCCTAGAGATCAATTTGGAAGAGATCGAAAGGCAACACACACTCTCTTTTCTTAATCTTTTGCATACACTATGTTTTTGCTATTGGATTTCATTTTTGAGATGTTACCTGCTGTAGATATGAGCTAAAAACTCATTACTTCTGTTTGGATAGATAAACTTAAGAATATGGTTTGATTTTATGGTATTGGATTGATTGGATTTCATGAATTGTTTTGTTAAGCTTGTTAAAGACCCTTATGTGTTGACAATAACTATTTTATGTTAATTATCAAGTCTATTAAGTTGCATGAACATCCTCTTAATTGCTTGTTTCATATGAATTATGTGAAAAAAAATATTATATGCCTAGTATTAGTGAATATGAACCTAGGATTAATTAGAAAATAATTAAGCTAATGGGTGAGCTTGTGTGATGAACAACCATACAAGATGTTGATTGAATTGATAAATTTAATTAGCTAATATTACAAGTCTTACTTAACCCGAACTAAATGCTAGTAAACTCGTTAGTTTAACCAATTGGCCACTATTTGAATTAATTAGTTTGCTAAGGATTAGTAATAGTGAACATGAATCTAATCACATTAGGAATCGGTAGCCAATGACAATTTAATCCATTGCACTTGCCATAAAATCAACCAAAGGAATAAGTGAGTCGAATCTGAATAGAAGTCTCTTTTATTATTGAATCTAGTTACTTTTTATTTCCTTTAGTTGTTAATTGTTTTTCTTTGAAAGTTAGTTATTTGTTAAAGTTTCTAGTCTTGCAAAACTAGAGAAAACCCTTCTTTTATTATTTGTTTTTAGTTAGATAATTCTAGTAGTTAGTTTAATTATTACCGTTTTCTGTGTTCGATACCCTACTTGCTTAAACTATACCACAAATCGATAGGTACATTGCCTTCTATGTGTTAAATTTATGTTAAAATAGTGGGACTAAAACTAGTGCATTTCACATACATCAGTGATTCCATCAACGCCCAATTCCCCAGAAGCCCCAAGGCTACAATTGATGATTAAGGTAATTTTATCGGTTATCCCTTTGCTACAGAAATCATGTTGAACATGAGATATAGATCGCAGTCAATCTCATATAAGTGTTCAACTTTACATCAAGCCTTAGATGTCTAACTTTCAACGAATAAGAGGAACAAATCCCATCTTGACTACATACGCCTCTTGCATGGTTCACATCATACCTGATAATAGCTTTTATAACTGCGTGTTTAAAGAACAGCATTTGACTACATAAAAGTATAACATTCTCCACACTCAAGTCCCATATATTTATCTCAGGTGTTAAGGAAATACAGATATTACCTTTATCAAGTATTATTCATGACAGCGATCCACGAAATGATCTTGAACGGGTCAATCCAATACTTTCTCTCTAGAAAGTACCTATGAAACTGGTTACAACGCTTTGTCAACCATTCCAATTCATATTAGTCTTACTTAATTATTGTTCCCACAATAGTAATCGACTATGGATTTTAGAGTAAATAAATTTACTCATGGATTAAACATGTTAATAAAGAACACAACAAATATTTAATGAAAAGATCATATGCCATATATATCATAGTCATTACAATAGATGATGTTACAATGTCTTAATATTCAATACTAATACATAGATCAAAGCCAATCACTAGAATAGTGAAGACCTATTCATCGAGCATGACCTTCAAACTTAACATTAGGGGGGAGCTTCATGAAAAGGTCCGCCAAATTTTGATCAGTGTGAACTTTGCGAATACTAATTTCACCTTCTTCAACTTTATACCGGATGAAGTTGAATCTTTGGCTAATATGCCTGGTCTTTTTGTGTGATCTGGGTTCTTTTGCCAAAGCACTAGCACCCTCATTGTCATAGAAAACGTCTAGGGGGTCCTGAATGGTAGGGACTACCCCTAGATCTCCAATGAATTTCTTCATCCAAGCAGCCTCTTTTGCAGCTTCAGAAGCAGCAATGTATTCTGAATCTGTAGTGGATTGTGCAACAACACTTTGCTTGGAGCTTTTCCAAGATACCGCACCCCCATTATAATGAACACATATCCTGATTGTGATTTTCAATCATCTTGATCAGTTGTAAAGGAAGCATCAGTGTAGCACTTTACACTTAAGCTTTCTTCCACACCTCCACAGACGAGGAACATATCCTTAGTTCTTTGTAAGTACTTGAGAATGTTCTTCACAGCTGTCCAATGACTTTCCCCTAGATTTTGTTTGAATTTGCTTACCATGCTCATAGCATAAGCAAGATCGGGTCTTGTACAGTTCATGGCGTACATGATGGATCAAATTGCAGAAGCATATAGAACATCCTTCATATTGTCTAGCTTAGCCTTTGTGCTAGGACATTGAGATGAACTTAGTACAGTGCCATAGCCATAGGTACAAATCCTCTCTTAGAGTTTTCCATATTGAACTTTCTCAATATATGTACCTTGGTTTAGACCTATTAATCATTTTGATCTATCTCTATAGATTTTGATTCCAAGAATGTATTGTGCCTCACCTAGGTCCTTCATTGAGAAGCACTTTCCAAGCCATGTCTTTACACTTTGTACAGCTGGAATGTGATTTCCATGATTAATATGTCATCCACATATAGGACCAAGAATGTCACTGAGCTCCCACTAGTTTTCATGTAAACACAAGATTCGTCTTCATTCTAATAAAACCATACTTTGTGATTTCATCATCGAAACAATGATTCTAGTTACGAGATGCTTGTTTTAACCTATAAATGCATCTCTTGAGTTTACACACTTTATTAGGATGCTTTTGGTCGATAAAACCTTCAGGCTGAACCATATAGACATCTTCTTCCAAGTTCCCATTTACAAAAGCGGTTTTGACATCCATTTTCCATATCTCATAGTCATAATATGCATCTATGGCAAGTAGTATCCTAATAGATTTAATCATAGCGACTAGTGAAAAGGTTTCATCATAATCAACCCCATGAGTTTGAGTGAATCCTTTAGCAACAAGCCTTGCTTTGAATTTGTGTAAATTGTCATCCATGTCAGTCTTCTTCTTGAAGACCCACTTACTTCCAACAATCTTGCTATTGGGAGGAAGTTCAACCAAATCCCAGACTTGATTTTCTCTCATGGATTGTATCTTTGCATTCATGGCTTCAAGCCATTTGTCATATTCGGGATCTGACATTGCATATCGGTAGTTGATGGGCTCATCAGCATTCATCATCATGAAGCACTCGTCAATGAGAAATCCATATCTCTCAGGTTCATGACGAGTTCTATAGGATCTGTGAATGCCTTGTGTTTCCACAAGTTGAAGGACAATGATCTCTTCATCTTCAATAACCTCTTGTTCAGTACTAGTGCCAACTAATTTTGCATCGGGTTGAGGTTCTTGATCTTCTTCAAGTTCCACGCGCCTCCCACTTGCCTCATCCATTAGAAACTTGCTTTCTAAGAATTCATCTTTTTGTGAAATAAAGATCTTATTTTCACTAGGGATGTAGAAGTAATATCCTAAACAATCTTTATGATATCCTACAAAGATGTACTTGGTAGATTTAGGCTCAAGTTTGCTTGAAGTCTCTTGTCTAACATAAGCTTCACAACCCCAAACTTTCATATAAGATAAGGATGGAGCCTTTCCATACCACATCTCATAAGGTGTTTTCTCTACCTTTTTAGTTGGTGCCATATTCAAGATACGGGCTGCGGTGAGTAAAGCATAACTCCAAAATGATAAAGGAGGAGTACTTTGAATCATCATAGATTGAACCATATCAATTAAGGTCCGATTTCTCCTCTCATAAACACCATTAAGTTGTGGTGTTCTAGGTGGAGTGAGTTGTGAGATAATCCCACGACTCCTTAGATGGTCTTGGAACTCTTGGCTCAAGTACTCGCCTCCTCTATCCGAATGAAGGATTTTGATTGTTTTGTCGATTTGATTTTCAACTTCACTTTGAAACAATTTAAACTTTTCAAATGCTTCATGTTTATGTTTCATCAAATACACATAACCAAAATGACTAAAGTCGTCAGTGAAGGTGATGTAATATCTTTCACCATACTTAGACATTGTTTTGAAGGGACCACATACATCAGTGTGTATGATGCCTAATAAAACACTCGCCCTTTAATTTGTTCCAAAGAAAGGGGATTTTATCATTTTGCCACATAAACAAGATTCACATATGTCAAATAGCTCAATGTCATTTGCCCCCAAAAGTCCACTCCTTTGGAGTTGAGATATGTGCTTCTTGTTTATGTGTCCAAGGCGACAATGTCATACATATGTTTGGTTCAAATCTTGTTTGAGCCTTTTGGTGTTAACATGATAAAGGGACTTATTGTTTGAGGTGTCATCTAGGTTTAATTCATAAATTCCATTTATTGCTCTAGCCTCAAAATAGAATATTCCATCCAAGAAGGAATGAAGATTATCATCAACAAATTCAAAATTAAAAGCAGATTTTTTTAAAGGGGAAATTGATACAATATTTCTAGTAATAGAGGTAATCAAATACACATTGTTTAATGTTAAATACGGACCAGATGGTCATTGTAAATCAAAATGTCCTATTGCTTGGACTGCAACCCGTGCTCTATTGCCCACATGCAATACCATCTCATCTGTCTTCAGTTCCTTACTCTTTCTGAACCCCTGCAACGAATTACAAATATGAGTTCCACAACCAGTATCAAATACCCAAGTGTTAGATGAAAAAGTAAATAGTCCAATTTCAATCATGAAAATGGATATACCTGAAGGGCACTCCCCGGCCTTCTTGTTCTTCAACTCATCAAGGTACTTAGGACAATTCCTTTTCCAATGTCTGACAACTCCACACTCAAAGCATGTGTCATCTTTGGCAACCTTTTCCTTCTTCTTGGGTGGTGGGTTTTGGGGAGCTTTCTTCCCTTTGCCCTTACCAGCTTGTGGCTTTCCCTTGAAGTTCTTGCCTTTGTTCTTCTGGACCTTTCCTTCCCTAATCATGAGCACTTGGGGGGTTTTCCTTGGGATATTCTTCTCTGTAATTTTTAGCATCCCGGGCAACTTAGAGATAGGTTTCTCCCACCCATTCATGTTGTAGTTCATGATGAAGGTATCGTAAGACTTTGGCAATGAGCTCAGAATTAAGTTTGTGGCCAAGTCTTGTGGATATGGAGAGCCCAATCTCTCTAGTTGATCCAAATATATTTTCATCTTGAGAACATGCATGCTCACATTTACACTCTCCTCCATTTTCATGCCATGGAGTGCTCTTACAGTTACGAACCTGTCGGTTCTAGCTTTCTTACTAAACATCTCCTTGAGATGTTCAATCATGTCAAAGGCAGTAAAGAGTTCCAGATCCCGCTGAAGATCAGGAACCATAGAAGCAATCATAAGACATGAAACATCAAGTGAATCATATTTATGCTTTAGTCATGCATCATGTGCAACCTTTGGGAGAGCAGGTGGTTTATCAGGGGTTTATTTTTCAAGGACATAGTCTTTCTTTTCTTGTTTCAAAACGATTCTTAAATTTCTGTGCCAATCTAAAAAGTTGGAGTGGCTGAGTTTTTCTTTGTCAAGAATTGGCCGAATGTTCATTGGGTGGTGGTGTGTTACAGTAGTTGGTGGAGCCATCTACAAAAGTTTAACAAAGTTTTCATTTAGTATTTAATTCTTTAAAAATGATACTCTTTTGTTTCCAAAAACATCATTTATTTAAAGTCTAGGATCCAAGTTACAAATCGAATGAATGGTTAGGTAACCTTTATCCCATTTACTCAATTTTAACAAGGTAAATAACTTGTATTAATTACACCATTTGTAATTCCTAGATGTATGAGAACCTTAATAATCCATTTGTTAATTTGACATGTTTGGTCTCATGTATGCCTTGGAACACTCTTGCTTAGGTGACCTTTATCACAAGAGGTTTCCAATCAAGTCATCCAATTAGAGAAACGTGTATAATTGGCCTATAACTTGGTTATAAAAATCGCAAAAATACTTTGGCCACCAAAAGATGATACTAATGGTTAGGTATCCTTTATCCCACTAGCATTATACAAATGATGTGAAAATTGTTTCTAAAGTTTGATGGCATAGACTTGCATGTATTTTGAAAAAGGGATTTGTATATTTTATTATTCTATTTAAAACATATGATATCATGACAATTGCATGCATCCAATATGTCATGGTATCAATTTTCTAAAAAAAATCACTTTTAAGGTTCTTATAAAAACCTGGTTTTTATACTTCGGCTTGGTTCAATTTTAAAATTAATATCTAGTATTAAGTTTGAGTTTGAACCATGTAGAATCTTTTAATATTGTTTCATAAAACTTCCGTTCATTAGATAAGACTTTGGAGTTTGAATAAGTTATAAAAACATGATTTTTACACTTATAATTCAATATTTCAAAAGTTGTCGTAATTAGCAATATTATAAAACCGGTTTTTATTTTGTCAATATTTCAAACTCGATGTGATATTTATTTTGTTCAAAATTATTTTAGCATGTGAAAAAACTAATTTTATCAACCACGCAAAATAATACATAAAATAAACAACACAAGCATGCATAAAAGATATGTGCATAAACATAGTCAACTAGTGACATTTTTGTGAGCCAACACAAAAGATGTCAAGTCCATTCCTAAAGGGACATTTAAAGGGACCAAAATACTTCTTGTAATATTGTTGTAGAAGCTCCCACTTGAGTAAACATCCATTGCTTGCAAAAGATTTGAAGGGATTCTTTAAAGAAAAACTCACAGCTTTCATGACACTTTTCAGAAAGTGTCATCTTTCTGTTCAGCACATTTTCAGCATATGATCAGCATTCATGACACTCTTCAGAAAGTGTCACGTTCTGCCCAGCACTAGTAGAACTCGAAATTTTCCCTTTTGTCTTCAAAAAATGGCTCCAACTTCATTTATTGTTACATCTTTGTGCAAATAAATTATTTCTAAAAACTAATCTATTACTTTACAAAAATAAACAATAAAGACTAATCTATTTAATTATTACCTACCATATGAATAAATAAATTATTACAACCATTTTTATAACAACAAACACAACAACATAAAGGTCATTGGCTAGTTTATGCACATCATACAATATAACATACACATAAAACAACCATTGTTTTTCTAAGACAACTTAAGGTGACAAAAAATGCATGTAAGTTTTTATCACATAAAATAACAAATATGAAGTTGTCAAAGAAAATATGTATGAACTTGTTTTTATACAAAACAAAGTTATCCATATTTTCCAAAAACTTAGATTTCCAAAAATCATAAAATCTAACCAAACTTGCAAGGTGGCCCTTGATACCAATTGTTAGGTTTTATTTATTAAAAAAAACTACGAATAATGGCAAACGAAAGACTTGAGTTTTATAAATAACATAAACATTTTATCACTCACCAAGGATCATCTTGCAAGTAGTAGAAAGATTTAAAGCACAACCTTAGAAGGAAGAAGAAGCAACAACCTTTAATGAACTTTGGGTCCTCTAGGGGAGGCTTGAATTTTAAAGAAGATGGATAAACTTTAGGACAACAACAATTGATCAACATGATGTAATGTTAGTTACAACTCTTAAGCTTTAAGTCAAAACAAAGGTATGACTTAAAGAGAGAATGTAAGTAACTTCTAATTGTTCAATACTTGCAAGAAGGTAAGAGAGTGAGAGGGTTGAGAGGATTTTCGGCCAAAAATCATGCAAGATAGTCTATGGCAAATGAAAGCCTCTAAAGCCTTCATAAAGCAAGAATATTACCCACAAGTCCTTAACCCATTAAGCACTTCATGCACCTAAGGCTACTTAGTTCCCCATGCTTGCACCTTACCCATTTCCTTTTAATAAACAAATCAAAAGACCATAACTCTCTTAACTAAAAGAGTTTTGGCCATATATATATATATATATATATATATATATATATATATATATATATATATATATATATATATATAACACCTAAAAGGTTGAGAACGCGAGAACAGGTATATTCATTTGTGATTCTATGTATTCATTTATGGAGAAATGATAAATTTTTACGCACAATCAACATGAATATGCTTTTTCTCTTCAATTGAAATTAAAGGCGTAAAATTTATCATTTCTCCACAAATGAATACATGGAATCACAAATGAATATACTTTGTTCTCGCGTTCTCAACCTTTTTGGTGTTCTCATTTGATCCTACTCCTATATATATATATATATATATATATATATATATATATATATATATATATAAGAATGGATAGTTTATATTTTATAAAATCTAAGTTTATAAAATATAAACTTTGTCTTTTGCTAAAATACAAAAGGTTTCAACTAGTCCAAAAAGTTGTGCATGACTTATTAATTCATACCTTATGAAATAACGTGTTACTTATATTGTAAAATAATTATTTCCATAAAATAAATCCCAATTTATTTATAAGAGTTTATAAATATTTATTAAAATCAATTTCTAATAAATAATCAATTGTATCAAGTTGTTGTTAGTGTGACCCTTAGTATCATATGTTATTTAGTAATATCATTTTAATGACTCTTAAGCATACTAGATCTTTCACTTGGGAGAGTTAATAATACACAATTGGGCTATCACGAACCTTTACATGTGGGCTGGACCAAGAAATAAAGGAGCAAACTAGAAGGCCAATCAAATGGGCCAAATATCCCATTCAGCAACATCCACACGGTCTGTGTGGATCGTGCTGTGAAGAATCCGGATTTTTGCCTTTAGACTCTTTTTGGGAAAAGTGGGTGGAATACTTTTGAAAAACTTTTTTTGTAACAACAGAAATTTCAAACCAAATTTTTCATTTTTAAAACTCATAAAACATATGTCTCATCATTAATTCTCAAAAAAAATCAACAAGTTTTAAAACAATTATTCAAATCCAGGATCCTCAAACATGTTCCATCTCAACTGTGTGTGTACAATCATATCGGCGCCTTCCCGCTATCCCCTGAGGTACCTGAAACACATAAAAAATAACACGGTAAGCACGAATGCTTAGTGAGTTCCCCACAATACCACATACAACAAATTCGCCACTCGAGGCTATACTCTGTAAGACCCTCCGGTCCATGTGTCTCAGCGGGACCCTCCAGTCCCGTAGCTCGTTGGACCCTCTAGTCCGGTCTAGCTCGTTGGACCCTCCGGTCCGGTCTGATTGAGAACCCTCCGGCCTCATAGTTCGTTGGACCCCCCGGTCCGGTCTAAGCAACAAATAATACAGCATACAATACATATCACACAAACATGCATAACTCAAACAAGCACATAAGACCCTCTGGTCACACATAGTTACCACTCTAGGTAAAGTATAGTGAGAAGACTCACCTCGTAAGATAGCTAGTAAAAATCTCGTGCCCGAAATCCTCGATCTAGCCTCCGCCTATCACAAGGTAATATTTCTAATTAATATTCTACTCTTATCTCTGAAAAGTGGGTAAAAGACCATTCTACCCTTCCCTGACCTCTTTCACTCATTTTGACCAAACCCTAAAGTGAACAGAAGTCAACTCCAGTCAATAGTCCAACTTTGACCAGACTCGTCGAGTGCACTCGGGAGACTCGTCGAGTCCAGTCGATTCTTGGTAACCTCAGAAAGCTCCAACTCGACGAGCTAACCCTTAACTCGTCGGGTCACCACATGACTCAATTCATCGGGACAAACCCTGGGCTACTCGTCGAGTCAGCTGCTCGACTCGGCGAGTCTATTCAGACTCATTTGCATTCAGACAATTTTAGTGCAAGCTACTTTCCCAAACTTCATATCTATACTCTCACAGCCAATTAATCACGTAAAGTTGTGGACTTTACGTCCATGCATGGCATCTAGAGCGAGAAATGCCAATAATATATAATAAATGGGCTTCACTCTTCCAATGATTCATTTAAGTTGGATAAAGCATGAGTTCTAAGGTGTTAAGGACCCCCTTGGGTCCAGATCTAGGGTTTACACTCTTTCATGAAACCAATTTCTCAAAACCCCAGAAGAGGAGAAGGAAAAGAACCCTAATCTACCCAAAATGAGAGATCTATAACAATAACAGGTGGGAAGTCGAGATTAATACCTCCAACCGAAGCTCTGAGTGTGAAAACCAGCAGATCCAACACCCTCTCTGATTCTCAAGCTTGAAACCCTCTTCTTCCTTGCAAAACAACCACCAAGAAGCTCAAAATGGTTCTCTCTCTTGCCCAAAGCACTCAGGACTCGTTTAGGGTTCTCTCTTTTGAAGGATAGCCGCAATGGGAGGCCTTAAGGGCCTTTAAATAGGTCTCAAACCCGGACAATTAGGGTTTTCCTCAGCAGCGCTGACTCGGCGAGTCTGATACCTGACTCGTCGAGTCCATTCATTTAACACGTCACCAAGTCGCGACCCTACTCGATGAGTTGAGGCACCAAATCGTCGAGTCCCTCCAAAATCTTTAAATTAAATATTAAAACTAATATACTTGGAAAACCGGATGTTACATTTCTCCCCCACTAGAATCATACTTCGCCCCCGAAGTCCTGCTCCGCAAATAGCTCGGGGTACTGCTCCCGCATCTCTGACTCCGGCTCCCAAGTCAAATCGGACCCCCTTCCGATGTTGCCACTGGACCTGAACCAGGGGCACTTCCTTGTTCCTCAAAACCTTCACCTTCCGATCTATGACCGCGATCGGCCTCTCAATGTAATTTAGGCTCGCATCCACCTGAATGTCCTCTAGTGGTACCACTACCGTTTCGTCGGCCACACACTTCCGCAACTGGTACACGTGGAAGGTGTTATGAATCTGACTCAACTCTTCAGGCAGCTCCAAATGGTAGGCTACCTTCCCCACTCTGGCAGTCACTCTGAAAGGACCGATGTATCGGGGTCCCAGCCTTCCCCGTTTTCTGAACCGGATCACCCCTTTCCATGGGGAAACCTTCAGGAGTACAAAATCTCCAGCCTGGAACTCGAGCTCGGATCATCGCCTATCCGCATAACTCTTATGGCGACTCTGGGCTGTCAGTAACCTCTGTCTGACCTGCTGAATCTGCTCAGTCGTCTTCAGCACTATCTCAGTGCTGCCCATAACTCTCTGCCCCACCTCTCCCCAACAGATGGGGGTACGACACCTTCTCCCATACAGGAGCTCAAAGGGAGGCATACCAATGCTCGAGTGATGGTTGTTGTTGTAAGAAAACTCAGCCAAGGGTAGGTATGTGTCCCAACTCCCACCGAAATCCATAACACATGCTCGAGGCATGTCCTCGAGCATTTGAATCGTCCGCTCACTCTGTCCGTCCGTCTGCGGATGGTATGCAGTACTGAAATGTAAGCGCGTGCCCAACTCCTCGTGAAATTCCTTCCAAAACCTGGAAGTAAAACGCACGTCTCGATCTGACACTATCGAGATCGGCACTCCATGCCGAGATACCACCTCTCTCACATAAATCTCGGCTAACTTCTCTGCAAAATAGCTCTCACTAATAGCAAGGAAGTGAGCACTCTTCGTTAATCGATCCACAATCACCCAAATCGCGTCAACTCCACGTGCCGTCCTCGGTAACTTGGTGATGAAATCCATGGAGATCTGCTCCCACTTCCACTATGGAATCTCCAAGGGTTGCAATGGACCGTGTGGACGCTGGTGCTTTGCCTTGACCAGCGGCAGGTAAAACACCTCTCAACTACCCACGCAACATCCCTCTTCATACAGGGCCACCAGTAGTCTCTCTTCAGGTCCAAATACATCTTAGTGGCCTCGTGATGGATCGAGAATCTCGATCTATGCACCTCCTCCATCAGTATGCTACATGCCCCGCCCAAAAAGGGCACCCAAACCCTACCTCGGAAGGTCATAAGCCCTCGGCTATCCGTCACGAACTCGGATACCTGCCCAATCACCCGCTCTTTCTTGCGGTTTTCTGGTCTCACGGCCTCCGCCTGGGCCTCTCGAATGGTATCCAATACCGGAGTCATTACTGTCATCCTCATGCATATATCTCCAATCGGGGCACTCTCCGCCTTGCGACTCAGGGCATTGGCTACCACGTTAGCCTTGCCCAGGTGATACAGAATCTCACAGTCATAATCTTTTACCACGTCCAACCACCTCCTCTGGCGCATATTCAGGTTGGGCTGATCCATTAGATACTTCAAGCTCTTGTGGTCCGTGTATATGGTACACCGAACCTCGTATAAGTAATGGCGCCAGATCTTCAGGGCGAACACCACTGCCCCCAACTCTAAATCGTGGGTGGGATACCTCGTCTCATGAGGCTTCGGCTGCCTCGATGCATATGCTATCACGTGCCCTCCCTGCATAAGCACCACTCCTAACCCCGATATAGATGCATCGCAGTAAACCACAAAGTCTTCCATTCCCTCAGGAAGAGGTAACACCGGAGCTTCGCACAATCTCTGGCGAAGAGTCTCGAACGAGGTCTACTGCTCGGGACCCCAAGTAAAAGCAACGCCCTTCCGGGTCAACCTGGTGACAGGAACGGTGATCTTGGAGAAATCTCTAATAAATGTCTGATAGTAGCCGGCCAACCCCAGAAAACTCCTGATCTCGGTGGGGGATCTCGGCACCTCCCAACTCATAACCGCCTCAATCTTGGCTGGGTCGCCCAAAATCTCATTCTGATTAACGAGGTGTCCCGAGAACTGGACCTCTCGTAACCAGAAATCACACTTGGAGAATTTGGCATAAAGCCTCTCTGATCTCAATGCTCCACGGACCTCTCTCAAATGCTCCTCATGCTGCTCCCTAGACCTCGAATACACCAAAATATCGTCGATGAACACGATCACCGAACGATCCAACATAGGCCTGCATACCCGGTTCATGAGATCCATGAACGCTGCTGGTGCATTGGTGAGCCCAAAAGGCATCACCACGAACTCGTAATGCCCATAACGAGTTCTAAATGTTGTCTTCTGAATATCCTCATCGCGAACCCTCATCTGGTGATAACCAGACCTCAATCGATCTTGGAAAACCAACATGCACCCTGCAACTGATCGAACAGATCATCGATCCTCGGGAGTGGATAACGATTCTTGACGGTCAGCTTATTCAACTCCCGGTAATCAATGCACATCCGGTGGGAACCATCCTTTTTCTTAACAAAAAGGATCGGCGCTCCCCAAGGCGAGCTACTAGGTCGGATGAATCCCTTTCCCAACAGCTTCTGAAGCTGCGAGGATAACTCCTGCATCTCAGGCGGCGCAAGGCGATAAGGGGCCTTGGCTATCGGCGCCGCTCCCGGAATCAAATCAATCTGGAACTCCACTTTCCTCTCGGGAGGCACACCCGGTAATTCCTCGGGAAAAACATCTGGGAACTCGCTCACTATTGGAACCTTCGCGATAGAACTCGGTCTCTTAGCAGTAACTCGCGTATCCAACGCATATGCTACAAAACCCATACAACCCCGCTACAGACTCTGTCTCGCTCTGGCAGCCGAGCAAAATGTTGATCCAGATCTGGTACCCTTGCTGTACACAGTAAGCACTCCCGCACTAGGGTCTCGTATAGTCACCAACTGACCCTCGCAGTCTATAATAGCCCTGAAGCGGCTCAACCAGTCCATGCCCACAATGACGCAAACATCCCTCATAGCAATCAGAACCAGATCAATTGAAAACTCAACACCGAAAATCTCGAGTACACATCCCCGGATCACATCAGTAGCAACCACAGCGCGCTCATCGGTTATAGAAACTCTCAGAGGTCGACTCATCGCCTCTCGTCGAATGCTGATGTGACGACTAAACGCTAGGCATACGAAAGATCGACTCGCACCCGAGTCAAATAACACCAAAGCAGGCATAGAACTCACAAGAAAAGTACCTACGCATATCACAATATAAGCATAACATATCTCAATAATAGAATAAGTAAGAGAATATACCAGCCACAACGTCTGGTGCTGCGCGGACCTCCTCCGTTGTCAACTGGAAGGCTCTACCACGAGCCTTTGGTGCCTCGGCCTTCACTGGCCGACTCTCGGTAGCTTGAATAGCAGAAGGCGCAGATCCCTGTGTTGATCCCTGAAGCAACTGCAGGCACTCGGCCTTCCTATGGCCAGTCTGGTTGTAGTGGAAGCAAACCAAAAATCCCTTGGGGCAATCCCTCGCGATATGCCCCTCCTTCCCACACTTGTAACACACACCTGCTCTGCACACCCCATCATGGCTTTTTCCGCACTTCCCACAAGTGCGTCCCTTCTGACCTCCCGATCTAGAATCAGCGGGCTTTGCCCGCTTAGCCCCCGGCTGAGACTTAGTCGGCCGCCTATCCCTCCTCTGAGACTCTGCCTCCTCCCTAGCCTGAGTCTCTAGCTCAATCTCCCTCTTCCGAGCATTTGCCTGGAGCTCGGCAAATGTTCGGTATGTCGAGTTCTCCACGAACTCACGAATTTCTCTCCTCAGTATACTCAGATATCGGCTCATACGTGTCTGCTCAGTAGACACGTGCTCAGGGCAAAACAACGCCCTCTCATGAAACATCCGTGTGATCACAGTCACAGACTCAGTCCCCTGCTTGAGGGACAAGAACTCCTGAGCCAACCATTCCCTCTCCACCGGGGGAACGTACTCGTCTCGAAACATAGCGGTGAACCTCTCCCAAGTCACTGCGGTAATCTCTACAGAAGTGAAATCAGCTGTCACAAACTTCCACCAGTCCTTCGCCCCCAAGCGAAGCTGGTTCAGCGCGAACCGTACCCTCAGATGCTCCGGACAAGAACATGTGTAGAAACATCCCTCAATGTCAGAGATCCATCTCATCGTGGCTATCAGATCCTGAGTCCCATCAAACTCTGGTGGCTTTGTGTTGCTGAACTCCCGATATAGCAACGAGTCACCCCCTATGGCCTGGCAGCAGCGACAGCTGCGGTGGCTGCAGCAGCGGCCGCCTCAGTAACAGCAGCATATCGCTCATCAAACGTCTCAATCAGTGTGGTCTTAATAGACCCAAACATCTCCATGATAGCCTCTCGGATCGCTGCGACCACCTCCTCATGAATCATCTTGCAGATCTTCTCATCACTGGTATCACTGGTACCGCTGCCCCCATCGTTGCAACGCGTAACCACCATGATTTCTCTGAAACACAACATAAAATAATCAGAGACTCGATCGAGATCACTCATACTCGATCACTCACCCCTACTTGTTCCTTGGTACCCTAGGGTCTCTTACTTGGACTGCTCACTGATCTGGTGTCTCCAGTAGTACGGGCCCTATACTACCTTCCATACCACATCAGTATTCACCCCAAGTCCTCCTCCTAGGATCCGAGTTCACAAGCACTCTATTTCTCACTGAATACAGGCTACACCCTAGTAGACCTCTCATAAGCTCCTCTCTGCTACCTAATCACACTCGAAGTAATTCACAGCAGCAGTAACTCCTAGGCTAAGGCATCATAAATCAGGCCACTCTAGTCCTAGATTATGAAATACCTAGCCTACTCTCTAGCATGCATATCATATCTCATATCGTCTCGTAACACATAAAGTAAGGGTATTTTGGGAAATCACCATTCGGGCGCTGGCTGATTGTACACACTGATCTTTTCCGCTTTCTCTAAAAATCCTTTACTCGTTTTTAGAAAAATATTCGCTTCTTTTGAAAACTTTTCTCAAATCCTCAGTTTGAGTCCAGACATACCGGAAGGTGTATCTGAACCCCTCAAACCAAGGCTCTGATACCAACTTGTAACAACATAAATTTCAAACCAAATTTTTCATTTTTAAAACTCATAAAACATATGTCTCATCATTAATTCTCAAAAACAATCAACAAGTTTTTAAAACAATTATTCAAATCCAGGATCCTCAAACATGTTTCATCTCAACTGTATGTGTACAATCATATCGGCGCCTTCCCACTATCCACTGAGGTACCTGAAACACAAAACAAATAACACGGTAAGCACGAATGCTTAGTGAGTTCCCCAAAATACCACATACAACAAATTCGCCACTCTAGGCTATACTCTGTAAGACCCTCCGGTCCATGTGCCTCAACGGGACCCTCCAGTCCCATAGCTTGTTGGACCCTCTGGTCCGGTCTAGCTCGTTGGACCCTCCGGTCCGGTCTGATTGAGAACCCTCCGGCCTCATAGTTCGTTGGACCCTCCAGTCTGGTCTAAGCAACAAATAATACAGCATACAATACATATCACACAAACATGCATAACTCAAACAAGCACATAAGACCCTCTGGTCACATATAGTTACCACTCTAGGTAAAGTATAGTGAGAAGACTCACCTCGTAAGATAGCTAGTAAAAATATCGTGCCCGAAATCCTCGATCTAGCCTCTGCCTATCACAAGGTAATATTTCTAATTAATATTCTACTCTTATCTCTGAAAAGTGGGTAAAAGACCATTCTACCCTTCCCTGACCTCTTTCACTCATTTTGACCAAAACCTAAAGTCAACAGAAGTCAACTCCAGTCAACAGTCCAACTTTGACCAGACTCGTCGAGTGCACTCGGGAGACTCGTCGAGTCCAGTCGATTCTTGGTAACCTCAGAAAGCTCCAACTCGACAAGCTAACCCTTAACTCGTCGGGTCACCACATGACTCAGTTCATCGGGACAAACCCTGGGCTACTCGTCGAGTCAGCTGCTCGACTCGGCGAGTCTATTCAGACTCATTTGCATTCAGACAATTTTAGTGCAAGCTACTTTCCCAAACTTCATATCTATACTCTCACAGCCAATTAATCACGTAAAGTTGTGGACTTTACGTCCATGCATGGCATCTAGAGCGAGAAATGCCAATAATATATAATAAATGGGCTTCACTCTTCCAATGATTCATTTAAGTTGGATAAAGCATGAGTTCTAAGGTGTTAAGGACCCCCTTGGGTCCAGATCTAGGGTTTACACTCTTTCATGAAACCAATTTCTCAAAACCCCAGAAGAGGAGAAGGAAAAGAACCCTAATCTACCCAAAATGAGAGATCTATAACAATAACAGGTGGGAAGTCGAGATTAATACCTCCAACCGAAGCTCTGAGTGTGAAAACCAGCAGATCCAACACCCTCTCTGATTCTCAAGCTTGAAACCCTCTTCTTCCTTGCAAAACAACCACCAAGAAGCTCAAAATGGTTCTCTCTCTTGCCCAAAGCACTCAGGACTCGTTTAGGGTTCTCTCTTTTGAAGGATAGCCGCAATGGGAGGCCTTAAGGGCCTTTAAATAGGTCTCAAACCCGGACAATTAGGGTTTTCCTCAGCAGCGCTGACTCGGCGAGTCTGATACCTGACTCGTCGAGTCCATTCATTTAACACGTCACCAAGTCGCGACCCTACTCGATGAGTTGAGGCACCAAATCGTCGAGTCCCTCCAAAATCTTTAAATTAAATATTAAAACTAATATACTTGGAAAACCGGATGTTACATTTTTTGTCCAAGTTTTAAACACTTTTTTACTGGTTTTGGAGAGGATACGAGGAGGACTCTTGGAAGAAGACACATATTTGCTCTCTAAGAAGATTTTGAAGATTGTGGATTTCTTTCATCTTTCATCTTGAACAATGTTTGGTATCTCTAATCTACTTTGTTTTTCTTTAATCTTGGCCATGCTAGGCTAGATTTATGTTTGGTTGATGTTGGTTTAACGCATGGATAATTAGTTACATTGAAGACTTCATATGAACTTGTGTTTGAAGTTCGTGGGAATGTTTTCTAGTTAAATATCTTCTTGTTTTTATTTGTCCTTGATCATGAGCTTGTATGAATGAATGTTTATTTTGTTGGCTGATTTCTTGGTTAAGTAATGGACCCTCAAATTAGTAAGCAACAATTGGTTTATATGTTTGTTTTCATTTCATTTAGACCATGGAAATATTTCCTCCATAATGATAATGTAAGCATTTGATTATGTTTTGGACTTGGTGACTCTTAAAACTTAATGCTCGTTGATTTTCACAAAATTATATGTTTCATTGGTTTTGTGAATTTGATTAAGAAAATGTGTTTTGAGCTCCTCTAACCATTTTAATAACAAAGAAGAGTTTAGGTGATTTGTGCTTATGAATTGCTATAGCCAAGTTAAATTAAATCGCAAGTGTTGTTTCATTTTGTCTAATGATAAGTTAACTAAAAAATTCATGTGGTGTATTCCAAAATTAACCAACTTCCCTTCATTATTTTAATCAAATTATTTACTTGTTTATTTTTAATTTCTACATTCAAGCATAGTTTTAGTTTTCTCAAAACAATCAAAAAGATTTAAGCCCACATTTTACTTTTATTTTTGTTTCACAAGTACTTGAACAAGTGAATTTCGTAGAGATATAAATTGAACCAATCTCCGTGGATACTATCCCTTTACCATTATACACTATTTTGTGTGTAAGATTTAGGGTTATTAATTTTGTTGGCATCAACAACCACCACTAGTAAGAACTTCATCTATATAAGCTTACTACATCATGCATCTATAATAAGCTATAATTTTCAATTATATCAACTTATCATATACTACAACAATAATCAACTAACTATTTATCAACAATGGTATCTTTCATCAACATAACAATATCAACATATCTAGATACCAAATCAACAAAGAAGGAAGCATGGTTACTCACCTTAGGTTTTTACTTAAGGATTAGTTCCAAATTCATGTAGTTCTTTATCAGCTTTTGTTTCCTGAGCTATCAAAACAACACAGCATAATTCAGTATACAAACCCAACAACATAACTAGCTTCTTAAAGTAACTTAACTTCATAACACCCCTTTACCTTTTCCATCATTTGTTCAGTCCATATTTGATTTGAACTTGAACATACAATTTCATCTCTTTCTAGTTTTCATCCATTAATAAGCATATTAGCTTTCTTCTAAATTTCAATTAGTTTACCAATTTAGGATTTGATTCAAATTTTCCCAAATCATCACAACAAAAGTTCCATGTTCTTAGCAACTTTCTCCAAGTTAGGGTTTAACTCATCATTCTAAATTTCACCATAACAAGAACTTCAAGCTTTTACTTGGAAGTTCAAAGCTACTAACCAAGTTTTCTACACCTTACTTCTCCTACTCTACCAAACTTTTCCTTATTTAATAACACATAGAAACTAGGGTTCTTGATCCCCTTTCAATTTAAGTAATCAAGAAAGAATCATCAAGAGAAGAAACAATCATACCTTGTTTCAAGTGGAGATGAAAATTTATTGTATTCCTCTTGATTTCCTCTTTAATTCTCTTCAAGTTGGTGTTGAGGGACCTCCATAAATGTTTTCTTTTGTTTTGAGAACTTTTAGAAGGTATTTGAAGTGTTTATAGGAAAATATGAACCGACTCACCCATTTATCCATGTTGTTGAGAACTCAACACCAAACACGGGCCGTATTTCCAAAACATGGTCGTGTGTGGCCAAATAATCCTAATATAGCATCGTATATTGTTTAAATATATTTTAACACAATTCATGCATGTAGACACCAAAACATAAACGTGGATCGTGCTTTGCGTTACACGATCATGTTTTGGTCCAATTTATCCATTTTTGGCAATGTACCTTCCCAACTCAACTCTAGTTTAACCCCCCCCCCCCCCCCCCCAAACTTCAAATTCCCATAGGTCATGACTTCCTCATACGGACTCCGTTTTAAGCAATTTTTTCACTCACGTGTTCTGCATCATCATGGATAAATTTTATGATCAAGATTTAGTCAGTTAGACCTCATTAGATCTAACTTCCATAGTAACAAACATCGTCTATCAACTAACAACTTATTGGTATTAAATCAACAAATCTTTTCAAAACAACATGACTTTTCATTATATTATTTTACCATTGTATGCAAGAGTAATTATCATACAACCAACTATTTTAAATGATAATTATACCACGGTTTATTTTTATAATTCATAAAATGAGGAGTTACAATATATTTAGAAACTGTCAAAAAAAATTGAATCATACAAATATCCTTAATTATAGAGATGTGGTTATTTTTATTATTAATTATATTATTTAAAAGTCTATCTTGTCCTTTTTAATGAGTTTGGATGAAGAAATCGATATTAATAACCTCCATAAGTGTGGTATGAGTAGAACTCACTCAACCCAATGTCACATCAGCTCCATATTAGTTTTTTTCTTTCATCTTTCCCAACTCACAATACATGGAAATAACATTTTTCCAACCCACTTGCCACATCATTATTTTTAATTTAATTAAATTATAAAATATAAAATTAAATAAAACATAATATGTTTTTAATTAAAAAAAAAACTAGTATACATAAAAAATACACGATAAATAAAAAAACAATAACTAGAAAAAAAAACATAAACAAAAAGACAACATTAAAAATAAAAAACAACAATTAAAATTAACAACCGGTCATGAAAAATTCTATAACTCTCAACCATATTTTTCTGCATTTTGTTGTTTTCGTTCAAGCACTGTTCACTGTCAAGTGATCATGTAGGTTGAGAAAAAATTGCATGTCTCTCTCGTGTATCTCCATGTCCAACAATTTGGCTTTCCTTTCTTCATTTTCTCATGTAAGACACAATTTTTCATCCCGGCATCGTTTTCTCTTTTCTGCCTCTTTTTTGTTCACAGTGTGGATGCCGGCAATTTCGTTGACCAGGTCAACGATTTTATTTGGTGTTGATGCTCCGGATACCGTTTTTTTCCTTTTCATTGTCTCTGAGGCGGTAAGGTCATTTCTTGGTGTTGTTGGTCAAACCTGGGTGGAAATTGTGCATCTGAACATGTTGTGTTGGCTTTGGATGAAGAAGTTTTGGTTCGTTTTGAAGAATGAGGCATGGATTCTTCACCGGTTGTTTTTACTTACAACCATTTTGCATGTTATTTCAAAACAACCCAAGCTTTTTCATGAGGAAAAGATTTCTAATTACTAAGTCTCTGGTACTCGCTTTGTGCATCTTTTAGAGCATCGACCTCGGATCTCCTGCTAGCAAGACTGTTTATCTTACGATTATAGATGCAGTTGAAATCATTGCATTTCTTTTGAAAGTGTTTCCATTTTGAGTTTACTTGATATCATGTTTGATACGTACCACCCAGTTGAACATTAAAATGTTCTAAAACCGACTCCCAAAATGCATCCGACCTTTGGTGATTTCGATGTTTTTTATCTTCAGAAACATCGACAAACGCCCTAGCCAAAGTCACCTCTTACTTTTCCAACCATTTTTTGACTTTTGGCGCTTTGTGTAGTCACGTTTGTTCCCGGCAACTGGTTGTTGCTCATTGTTATCTTGTTCGAGAGCGGGCTCGTCACTAGAATCTGATGATTCTAAGTTTTGAGTATCTTGGTACTAGGATACATCGGGCGGAAAACTTTGGAATTACGTTTCAGGAACCCCTTGAGAATACTGCATTTATTAAGTAAAACCCATATTATCATGTGGAAACGAAATGAGTTGTAGCTTTGTCATAGCAGGTATTGTTAATAGTTTGGGTTTTGCTGATTTTGTTGGTATTGTTGATAGTTTAGATTTTATTGGTAGTTTTGGGAGTCTGGAGAAAAAAATGGAATTTCTTGACTTGAACCGTCTTGCTTCGATTTGCGTTTTAGGATAGAACTGCCTTGTTTTGATTTTCCTCTGGAATCCATTGAGCGGAATTGAGAGAAATATAAGGAATTTATGGAATTATATAGAGGAATAGAGAGAAATATACAGATAAAAAGTTTTAAAAAATGGTCAAAGAGCACAATTGATGCATGCATGCTTTTCCTCGAGATTCTTCACCAAACTCACGGGCTACATAACCCGCTGTCCCATTTTTTGCTTGGTCCAAGCCCCCGTACCGACTGTCCAATTCATGTCTTCTTGAGCCACTCCGGCCACCCTAAGATTATAATTATGTCACAATCGTTTGTACTGAATAAGTATTTTATGTAGTAGTTAAAACCATAATAGTATTGTTTTTGACCGTTTGTTTCAAAATTGGCAAAATGCAAAGAAAACACAATATATTGTTACCATTTCGTCAATTTGGGTATCAAAGTATTAATTTTTTTCATTGTTGTAATGATTAGCTCAATAAAATACATAAATCGATATCTAAATGGAAAAAGAAAACCACACTTTAAAGAATCAACCCATAAAATAATAAGACACGATATGCTGATCTGCTGTAATCAGAAAGGTGTTGTTTTAAATAATTATATAGTTAACGATGAAACAGTGAAAGATACATATGCTTTTTCAATATTTTATATACGCTTGTGGTAAACATAGATGGTATGTTGCATGTGTTGTGGGACATAGCCTTTTAATATTTTATAAACTTGGCCATTAAATAATTGGATAGTGGCAAAATCATGTTCTCATGTTACATTGTTCAGATCTCAGAATGATTGATGCTCAGAGCATGGACTTTTCTGAAGCCTCATGTGCGTTCTTAAAGAAACATTAAATAATTCTCAAAAAGTAAAGAATGTCTTACTCATTAACATGCTTCAACAAATATATATATAAAAAATACCCTTAAAGAAAATCGTTAATCAACAAAAAAAAATAGATCACAGGGATATTTACGTCTTTTGCACAAAAGAGTGCGATCAGTGGAAGCAGGTTTAATACATGTCAAACACACAGTAGAGTCTGTTTTGTTAACTATGTTTGAACAAAATAGAAGAGGGATGAAAGACATATCAAGACATCTGTCAAAATAAGTCCCACAACATCGAAAACAAATTTTGGAGCAAATAATCCCCAAACCTACAAAAAACAGTGGAAAAAGATTCAGTTGAGTTGAATAATTGTTTTTTTAATATTTTTTAATAATCATTTATATACCATCAAATGTCGTCTTTGGATTATGACACATAGAATAGTGAATGTGGTTGTTATAGCCATAATAAGCCCATATATCAGATAAACCTGTACAAAAAAAAATTAACTATGATTTCAAAGAGATTAACAAAATAAAGGGTTAAAATAAAATAAAACAAGTTACAAAAAATAACCTGAAATAATTGGATTAAGGAGTGTGGTGTTTGCTTGGGTTTGTTAGATGAGTTATAACTGTATGCAACAAGAAATGGAAGTCCAAGAGTTGGAAGAATATGAGAAAAGCCATATGTTTCGATTGTTAGAAGGATGGCTTGGGGTATAATAGTAAATTCATCAAACCTGAAACAATTTCACACTTTACTTCTATCGACTACTAATTTAGAAATTTTGTGATATTAAATAAAATAAAAAAAACACTAACCCAACAAATGCAGCAGCATACCGAAGTCCATCAAATGCACACCTTCATAAAGTAACAACTCACTTTACTTAATACACAAATAAATAAAAATATGAACTCCAAAAATCATTATAAAAAATCTAGAATTTCAAATAATTTCTTACCAATGACCAGTGCAAAAGAATAGACATGATCCAAAAAGGCTCCATTGAGTAACAGGAGAAGAATAGCAAGCTAAAACACCAATTTTAGCATTTTTATCATCCTCTTCTAGGCCTTTCAGCCTTGATATCATCCACCCTACAGAAACAAAAAAAAAAAAAAAAAAAAAAGTAAAAGATTGTATGAAATAGTTGATGGGGTTGAGGTAGGGTGGGGTGGGTGGGGTAGGGTGGGGTGGGGTGAGGGGGTACCTCCAACAACCAAAGCCAAAGCAATCCAGGGACCTTGTCTCCCAGACAAGATCATGAGAGTAGAGCTCCATGTAGATAACATAGCAACTCCTTTCATCACTGTTGTTTCTCCCCATTTTGAACTTTCAACTTCCTCAAAAAACCGAAAAACTACTAGAGATAATAACTGTGTAATACCCATAAGGTATATTACACGAGGGATGACATTGCCTTTTATGACATCAAATATGGGATGTGTCATATTTGATAAGTTACTTTCTAAGATCCAATGTAATGCAACTAGAATGTAACTAAATATACTTCCTGTAATAACAAGTTTCAAAACCCATTTACACGAGGCGGAAGCAATGCTTTTGTAAAGCATGTAGGCTAATATGATCAAAGGTAGTAATGGCGCCACGTCAGCAACATACATCTTGGAGTCCAATACTTCATTGGAACCTTGCTTTGATAAGTTGAGTTCTATTGTCAATCTTAGGATGGAGATTATTAGAATAAATGTAATTGCCTGTGAATATTAACACAAACAGTTAACACCTAAAAAATAATAAAATGAAAAAAACAAAATCGTCATTTTTCCATTTTTCCTTACTTCTAATATCATCTTCTTTCTCATGATTGAATGGCGTAAGCTTAGAATACCAAGAGACCCCAAAAGAAAACTCGTCATTTTTCCTTCTTCCACTAAATCAGATAAAAACAAAATATTTTCAATGATGAGGATGAGGGCATTCACGTCTTTTTGCACAATCATCACTTACATATGTAACTATTTGATAAGAAGCTACACGCGCGTGCAGCCACTAAAACACAGCTCACAATCAGCCCAAAGGAGACAGCACTAGTTTCATTAGGGGCAAATACGTCTTTATGTACGTGATCCACCCTCATGATGACAAGTAAATGGACGAATATGGACATGAATAAAATCCCAAAACCAATGCCCATCATTCTTAAATTAAATTCTGTGAACTTGGTGCGTGCCAGCTCAGCAACACTTGATAAAAAACTAGAATATAAATCTATTTGTGTTTTGAGGGCTTCAAATGATGACGTGGCATGGAAGGAAGTTGAGTTTGACCAGGTGTTGACTGCTTTAGCATACATTTCCTCTACATGCTTCAAGTCATCAATGGAGAATCCTATAACTGATGAAGCTGTGTAGACATCTATGTATCTCTTCACCTACGTGAATATCAGAAAAAAGGAAGGGCTAGAATGTAATTTTACAAACTTTAATTTTAGATTTTGAAAATGTATTCAAGTTAAAAAGTTTACCTGCCAAGAATTGACACAAAGTACTTTTGCATAATTTTGCATCCATTCTTTGACTTTTTGTTGACTAAGACCTTCTTCAAGATTCTTCCATGTTCCAGCTACTAAACCATATAGCATTGGATTAACACCACCAATGCTGTTTCAGTAAAAAAAAAAAAAAACAACAAAGAAGTTTTAATTGGTGAAATAAAAATTGATCAAATTATATAAAAAAATTTATATCATTTATATACCTTCCATAAGGAAAGGGGATCCCAAGTAATGCTGACACTGTTGCAGCAAAATCAAGCTGTAGAGTTTATTTAAGTTAAGATTTTGTAAGAAAACTGAAATCATTACAAAGAAAATCCAATATATGATATGGAATTATGCATTATGCATTAAGAATATAGAGAATCAAACCTGTTGAATAGAACTAACACAAACCTTCCTTCCATGCTGTGAATACAATAGAAAAATGAGTATTAGTTATATAATAAGAGTAGGGGTAATGTTGTCAAAAACAAGTATTTAACAGAATAAATAGGAAATAGTACCAGATCTAGTTTACAAGATGAGGCATCAAACTCTGATGGAATAGGAAGTGAAGGCTTTTTCAAACTCATTGCAAAAATTGATGTTTCAACCTGCATATATCATACCTTACAATTTACACAATGACATTTTAAGAGAACTACAATTACAAATTTACAAAATTACAAATTTACAAATTTAAAATATTACATACCTCTTCAGGAGTTCCACCACCATGATCACCATTTATAGTTTGTCCATGATCACCCATAACAAGAAGCAAAGTATTTTCATGGAGGCCACCTTTACCAGATTGGCTCTGAAGCACTTCCACAACTTTCTGAAGTAGAAAAATGGCACCAATCCAATCAAAATTGTGTAAGAAAAGATTATAAAGAATATAAAGATAATTAAATATCATTCAGTCTACCATATTTAAGGTTTAAGCACTTTGTAATTTGGCTCCCTATATATAAAGCTAAATGCAGGAAATAGAAACATACTTCCATTTATTTGTGTATTATTGCATCCTGCTTTCATTTATTTTTAGGGTTAATCTCATACAAGACCTTATATTTTGTGTTTTTTTTTCCAAATTAAACCTCAACTTCACTTTTTTCCTGAAAAAGACCTTGTATTTTTTCATTTTTTTCAATCTGGCCCTTTTAGTCATCTTTTTCCGAAAAAACTTGTAAAATGTGAGGGTTTTTTCGGAAAAAAAAACTAAAAAAGTTGAAGTTTTTTTGCGGAAACAGTTAGAAGGGTGAGGTTTTTTTGGAAAAAAAAGACAAAGTTGAGGGTTATTTCGGAAAAAATGAAAAAAAATACAAGGGATTTTTCAAGAAAAACACAAAATATAAGGCCTTTTATGAGATTAACCCATTTTACAGCATTGTATTTCGAACCTTTTTCGAAAAATCTAGCCAATTATAACTTATAGCATTGTACTTTCGATTTTTTATTTATTAATGCTGATAGAACTTGTTAATCACTTGAAATTTAATATCACGTAATTTACACAAGCATCTATAAGGGCATATACCTCCAATTGCTCATTATACTGCTCCAGTTTCTCAATCATTTGAGCTGAATCAACACCAAATATATGTCCAGCATGATCCTGTTTCACCCAAAATAAATCACCACCATACTTATTCAGTTATTCTCATATAATACATAATCAGAGACTATATATTAAAACATCATCAAACCTTATTACTACCAAATAAGGATACATACCACACCAAGAAAATGTGCTATAAGTACATCCCAATCATCATCATACAGGGTTGGAACTAGGTGACTGATACAACCATTATCCACCTGTCAAACAAACCGGTTACTTACAAGAACCTCAATCAAATGAATATCAAATGCAAGAACAAATTAAAAAGCATACCATATCTAGATCTTTAACATTAAAAGAGGGGTAGGGATATGATTTATTGAAGTGATTGGGAAACAACTGTGTCCAAGTATCATCTCCCATCATTACAATTCGTTTTCCATTTGCAACAATCTGTAGATGGAAATATAATAAGAAATGGGCATTGAGAATTTCTTAAGAAAACCAACTCAAATCCCTATAAGGAATTAAGGATCAGAAAGAAAAGAATGATGATACAATGTCATATCATGTATGATTAAACCAAACCTGATGTATAAGATTATCTTCAATAATTGCAGGGGCACCAAAGCTATTCCCTATGTCGATAAAAGTTGGAAGTCCACCTGTTGTCAATCCCTGAAAGAGTTGAAGTTAAAATGTGCCACGTCTATCACTTGTAACAAACAAAAAACAATTTAGAGGTTGCTGATTGATTAATGATTATAACCTATGGTTTGCTCCATTACATTCTTTTAACTATTTCCCTTTATAAAAAGTATGAACTACAGTCAACTATGCTCACCTTCAAACGCTGCAAACTTGTTGTAGGTGGATCTGCAATAGCTTTGAAGATCCTAGCAGCAGATTCTGGATCTGATGCAAGTTTGTGTAGCACTTGGAGTTTGTCCATCCATGGTTTCTTCTCTGTAACATTCCCACAAAACCATTTCTATAAGCATCATTCCCTTCCCATGAAAATTGGTATAAATTCTATGTTGAGATAACCTCAAGTTAAAGTTAAATATTCCCTCTTTATCATAACAAAATATAGATAACATTTCTTGTTATGTAGGTTTTCTTTTGATCTTTCTCATCTCAATTCAGAGCTGTAAACTGATCGTGACATATTCAATGCATAACATTACCTTCAAAGAATGTACTTGGAGCAACAAAATCAATCCTGAAAACCGAAATGTCAAAAAATCACTTCACATGAGTAGAGAGGGAATATTTTTAACAGAGAGAGGAGAGAGAAGTGTGCCTGAGAGCATCAAGCACAATGATAACAATGCGATCAACTGCAGGTTTAGTCCAGCAAGTAACATTTTCATGGTTGCTTTGAGGAGATGGAACTGGAAGACCACAGGGAGATTGGGAAACCTCTGAACAATGACTGAAGTATGGAAGTTCTGTTCTTGTGAGGAGGAAACCACTGGTGAAGAGTAGTATGGCAACACAATGGAGAAGTAACACCGAGAAGAACACCATGAACACCCATCTCTGGTCACCCCAGGACTTGCTCCTCCACCACTCAGTCAATGACATTGCCTTGTAGACGATTTTTTACTTGTGACAAACCACAACCTATGCAATCACGAAACAGGAGACGGATGTTGGAGAAAAAGCTTCAGTGAATGAGCATATGAGTCAGCAAACTTTAGCATATGATCTAACTATAAGGAACAAACCAAAGCCTTCTATAAAACATGATCTAGCTATAGGAAACAACCCAAAGCCTTCTACAATAGCAGAGAACTTTAAACTACAATGAATAAAGCAGCATCAATGAGCACCAGGAAACTCAAAATCGAGACACTTATCTCAGGCATTTTATCAAACAGCTAGTATGCCTTTATTGCAATCATCTTTTCAGCGGAAATTACAAAAAGAAAAACAGATTTGTTCAGCAACATGTACTAGAAACAATAAATTGCTTCAGCAACAGGTACTAAAAACAATAATTTGAAATTACTTACTTGTAGTTTGATGTCAGCAACGGAAGCTTTACGGAGGCATGATGGACTAGAAAACAATACGATGAACAGGCCTTCTCCTTTCTGTTCGTCTCCCTTCTAATATTGATTTTTTTTTCGATTGGAGAAGCAGCGCCAATGAAGAAGAAAAAGTGAAGTCGATGGAGAACAAGAACGATGGCAGTGATGGTGATGGTTAATGGCGAAGAAGCAATGTCAGCATATTGATCATCGGCGTGGAGAAGCTGTTTTCAGAAGGAGCGTGTTTTTGAAAGAAGGGCAAACGAGGCTTCTTTTACAGCTTTGGATTTCATTTTGAATCTCGAAATTGATTTTAACAAAACCAAAAAATAAAAATAAAAATAAAAATAAAATACTTATGGAGTTATGGTGATTAAAAAGTTTAATTAAGTTATCATGGTTGAAAAATGATTTTTTTTTAAATATTTGGATTAATTTTTGTAGTGAAAAAAATCAATAAGTGAATAAGTTTTTTTTTAAAATGTTTGTTTTAACTTTTATATATATATATATATATATATATATATATATATATATATATATATATATATATATATATATATATAGGTATTTATCTTTTACAATCCAAAAAATATAAGGGTTTTGAAAAGTTAGAAATCATAACCTATAAATTTCTTTTTTGAAGAGTGATGACAAATTATTTTAAAAGTCTTTTTCATATTGCAAACACTTTGTTTAACTTATTGACTTTTCAAAAAGTCAATAAATCAATAAATTGTTTTTATAAATAAAATCTCAAACACTTCTAAGAGGCATAAATGGTGTATCAAATGAGGCTCTTTCATACTTATTTTCTTAATGAACCCACTAAAAGGCTTATTAAATAAGGCTTTTTAAGTATTATCTTTTTTAATGAACCCAGTAAAAACTTTATCAAATAAGACTTTAAGTATTATCTTTCTTAATGAACCAGTAAAATGTTTATCAAACAATGCCTTAAATACTATTTGGTGTTAGTTTGAATTGTTGGATCAAATAAGGGGGTGTATGGGATTGTTTATTAAAACTGTAACACCTTGTTTTGAGGCATTCATAATTTTGGGTCGAGACCCGAAGAACAAGTATCATAAGTCTTCGGGCTTTGGGAAAGAGAGGTTTAGACCCATTCGGATGTGGCTAATGTAGATTATGTGATCCAAGAGTTCGGTTTGTGCTTTGGAGTCAAAGGGTAAAACGGGAAAAATAGTGTTTCAGACTTCTTTTATGAATTATATATTTTTGTTCGATGTATTTTAAGTCAAAAGTAATTAGATAGGGTTGTAGAGCTCCTCAATACCTTCCTGTGCATATAAAGATCGTCGAAATCGGAGTTGAAACGAAGAAGTTACGACCGTTTGAATTTTGGACAGTTTTGGGTTAAGTCGCATACGTTGGGCATACGGGGAGTACGTTGGGTGTACTAGGGCATCCTGAGTACGTTGGGCATACGCGATCAATGCCCAAACCCTATTTTCGTGGTTTGAGCCCTATTTAAGCTCCTTAACTTCCCCAAGCCCATTCCATTCTCAGCTTCCACGTCTCCAACACCCTCCCATGAAACCCTAACCCTAGTTTGAGCCTTGTGAGCTAAAAAAATGTGTTTTCAGTACTTTGGAGTGTGCATGGTGCACCTTGGAGAAGAAGAAACTCCTTGAGTGTTGGTTGCATTGGAGCTTGTAGATCCGGACCTTGTTCACCTTGATCTCTCTTCTAGAGGTATAAAGTTTGAATCTTGATGATGTATTTGTTAGATCTAACTAGTTTTGGATGTTATGAGCTTTTGGTTATTGTAGTGCATAAAGTTTAGATCTTGAAAGTTTGTGACCTTGTTATGGATAAAGTTGGAAACTTTAGTCATCTAAACATCATTGTGATTCATATCTGAAGATTTGAGACTTGGACTTAATGGATTAAGTTGAAAAAGATGCACTTTTGGTTCCTTTTGATACTTAATGGATAGATCTTGGTGGTTTGGACCATTCTAATGGATAAAGTTGGAAACTTTATCCATTATGGAGCTATTAGGAGCCATAAAAATGTGACATTGGTCCTTCTATTTCTTCCATGCAAGTGTCATGACGTCTTAATGGATTTATAAGTTAAGGTTTTGGCTTTTGGACCTTTTCTAGAACTGGAAAGTCATAAAGGTGGAAACTTTATGACTTAGAATGATGTTGTGGGACTAGATCTGAGTGTTGGATGAAAGGATATGACATCCCCATTTTCACGCCTAGAAAAGACCGATTTTGTTTATGCTTTACAAAAATCAGAGTACCCTTTTTATAAAAATGTTGTGGAATTTGTTCCCAGAAAAAACATGATAAATGTATTATCAAAGCATTTCCGAAGAAATGTATTTTATTCCTTTTAAAACTTTGGGATGTCATCGTCAATGCAGAAACATAAGCATAAACAGACCCTACATTCGTTTACACTAGTGATCTACATCTCTTTTAAATCTCTCAGTGTAATGTAGCTTCATATCGACACCTGTGATATAATTAAAATTGAGTGGGTCAGGTTGGGAAACCTGGTGAGTACATAGGGTTTTCAACCCACAATAATATAATTATTATGTTTAATCATCAAACAATTAACCCAATTACCTATTCCCATTATCTTCTTTATTCTTAAGGGTTTACTCTAAGACTCATCTATCCTGCATTCATTCATTCTAAGGTCCATTACTTCCAGGGTTTATATGACAGGCACTAAGTCCGTAGCTGCCAATGCTCGTTCGTAAAGCACTAAATCCATAGCTGCTAAAGTTCATTTATCGGGCACTAAGTCCATAGCTACCAGCGTTTATCTAATAGGCACTAAGTCCATAGCTGCCAATGTTTACTTAAATCATCTTCCATTTCTTATCATTCATTTACCCATGTTTTACCCAACATATTCGTAGATATAAAATACTTATACAGCTTAAATCATTAAAAACATGTATAAATTGTTCATCCGACATAGATATCAATAACACATATAATTTGCACACATAGCACGTAATTTATATTAAATATTTCATATCTATGTGTAAGATGTAAGTAACTACGCACTCACCTGATAAGGTGGTGATTCTGAATTCAGACAGCGCTTCGCTTTTTAAAAATAATTTCCTTCGACGAAACCTAGAATTATTACCACTAAATTTTAGTCTAATGTTCATCGTGGCTAATTATTAGTCTTAATATTATTATTATTATATAAGTCTTTAAACAATACTTCTCAACCACTATGTACAGATAGGGGCCAGACATGAAACACCGGAGGGCAGGACCATTTTAGCATTTAAGCCGTTCTAAAATCCAACAACCCAGACGGCCCTTCAAACCGGATTCCTCATACCGTGAGTAGTTAAAAAGATATTATAACGACACTTATATAAGTCATAATAATAGTCCAAATATTTATTATAAGTTCATAATAACAATATTATATTTAAATATAAGCTATACTTAAAGTAGGGTAAGCATATCTTACCTACGAGGGGGTTTGGCTAGGAGCCGGGCTCTGCATGGGCAGAACTTCCGAGTCGAAAGCTCTTCTTCTCGGAGCCTTCCGGTGCTCCAGGACTCGCCTCTAGCACTTAGAAGTTGTTAGGGAAGGGGGAGACGGTTTGGGATAATGGGAGAGAAAGAGTATGAAAGGTGTGAGTTTTGGGGGTGTTCTACGCCTCTATTTATAGGCTGTCTGGGGCTTCTCATGTCATAGGACATGGTGCTCACGTTGTGAGCCTTGCGTAGGCACCAAGGCGAAGTCTGGTGCTGACACGTGGCGTAAGATGCAGGTAAAACAGCCAATATTTAAAAATTCATAACTTTCGCATACAAGCTCCATTTTTTACGTTCTTTATATCCACGCGTAGGTAATGACAAGATCTACAACTTTACTTTTGACTCCATCGGCTAATTCTCGACCAATTTTAAACTTAACAGTGTGAGAAGATTACATTGTTAAATGACCGTGTAAAATTCATAACTTCTACATACGAACTCCGTTTTCATATGTCTTTTTATCGTTGAGCTCCTATTAATGAGATCTTAAATTCTCATTTAGGTTGCATTGGCCAAAAATCGGTCGATCTAAAATTCGAATTCCGGGTTGTACACTGCTATGCCAAATCTTTAAAAAATCATAACTTCCTCATACGAAATCAGATTTGGACGTTCTTTTTATGCACGCTCTCGGTTTAATGTATACTATTATTTTTGTTTAGATTGATAAATAAAAAGTACTTTATCGTAAACTCACTTTTTACGTCACACAACGTCGTGTCAGTTTTGTCGCGAAACTTCGACAAGTCATAACTTCTTTGTTATAACTCAGATTTTTGCGTTCTTTATATGTATGGAAGCCTTGTGACATATACTATAACTTTGGTTAAGATTATTTATTCTAAATAATATTCTATCAAAAAGTCATTTTTAACGCTCATTGTCTCTAAATTGACTAGCTCGAATCTGCAGGCGTTACAAAGGACTTAAGTGATTAAGCACATAATGGAAAAGTGGCATTTGGCTGAGTACATTGGGCGTACATTTGTGTATGTTGTGTGTACTCGTATGGGGTCCCGTTCCCGGATGGTGAGTACGCCATGTGTACGAGATGAGTACGTTGGGCGTACTTACCCTGAAGTTTGACTTATTGACTTTGACTTCTGTTGATCGTTGACTTTTTGACCAAGTTTGACCTTGGGTCAAACTTGAGGGTTTTAGGCTATTAATTAATATTTTATCTGGTTCTGGTATTAGTGGATTCGCGGGTGCAAGCAGTGCAGAAAAGAGATCGTGTCATAGTGTGTCAGGGCTCTTCGATTCAGGCGAGTCTTCTCCTTGTGCTTATGAATCAAAGGCACCAATGTTGGCTCACTAAATTGTGTATGTAGGATGCTAGTTTTCTTTGTGACTCTTGCATGTTTGTATGAGCATGTTTGGTAATATATATATATATATATATATATATATATATATATATATATATATATATATATATAGGTGTGTGTGTGTGTATGTTGACCAGTTGGGTCTTGCTTGTTGTATTGAGACTGCTGATAGTCTCCAAGGTTGTTGATAACCCACTGGGCATACTGCATGCCTAATGGGACTACTGATAGTCCCAAGGGTTGCTGATAATTTATACCTATTTATTTTTGTTGTGTTGTGTGTGGTATTTTGGGGAACTCACTAAGCTTTGTGCTTACGATTTATGGTTTACATGTTTCAGTTTTCTTATATTAAAGGTGGGGAACGGATCGATTTCATCGCATCAATAGGGGACTTGTTCACATGATAACTTTTAATAATACTCTGATAAATGTTTTTAAGATCTTGTAGTTATGATTTGAATAAACACTTAATGTTTTAATTGAAATTTTTGGGTCGAAATTTGGGTCGTTATAAGTTGGTATCAGAGCCTTGGTTTAAGGAATTCAGGCATACTCTCGGGTCTGATTGAACTCAAATTGAGGAGTTGGTAAAATTTTCTAAAAGAAAATGATTTTCTAAGAAGGTTTTTAAAATAAAAAGGGGTGTGATGCATGTAATCAACCGAGCTCAAGTAAGTATTTCCTAAAATACCCATGCGTGTTATATGATTGATGTTTGATGTGAGTATATGCGAATTGCATGCTAGATTAGGGATAAAGATTAGATCAGCATTGCATGGTAGGATGTCTGATTAGGAGAGATGCATTTATTCCTGTTTTGTGAGCTGGTAGTGATGCATGCTAGTGACTATATATATTTAGGAGCTTTTGAGATAGGACTGCCTGTTTATGTAATGCTTTTAGTTCTAGATGCTCGAATGTTGCTTGATTTGTGCTTTGTAGGAATCATATTAATGCTAGTTAATTATTGCATGAATATGTTATGTTACATGCTGCAAAAGTTAAATAATCTCAAAGTGATTGAGCTGGCCCTATTCTGCAGCTTGTGTCTAAGCCTAACCGTTGTATGGCTAGGTCTTTTAGTCGAAGGATTATTTAGGTTTTGTTGTATGTAATTGTACTCGTGAAGTAGTTAGCTGACATATATGGGATTCCTTCAGCAGCTGATGGTCGGGTGAGGTGGGAATCCTAGGAGAGCCTAGGAAGAGCTTTAGTGCGAGTGATGCGTTATTTAGCAGATTTTGGAGGGTATCATTATGAGAAAGTGACTTAGAGGATTCGAGATGATTCTAAGGAAAGTACGGATATGTGTGGAAGGTAGTATTAGGCCCGTACTACTGGAAGCATAGAATCCGTACTCGAATCAAGGAAAGTCCCGCAAATTCTAAGAAGCTGGTTAAGGGTAGGAACATGGTTTGGCACCATGAATCTGTTGCAGCATTTTGGATATTATCAGCTTTTCGGTTATGGTTGTCTGGGAAGAAGACGGGTCGGGTGATTGTTTGGGCCTTAGTGGCCATGTTAGTTGGGGTTGATTGGTGCAAACCTGAATGAGTAATTAATTTCAAGGTCATAAAGGTGGAAACTTTATGACTTTGAATGATGTTGTGAGACTAGATCCGACTGTTGGATGAAAGGACTTAAGAGATTAAGCACTTAATGGAAAAGTGGCATTTGGCCGCGTAAGCTGGGCGTACCTTTGTTTATGTTGCACATACTCGTATGGGGTCCCGTTCCCGAATGGTGAGTACGCCATGCGTACGAGCTGAGTACGTTGGGCGTACTTAGCCTGAAGTTTAACTTGTTAACTTTGACTTCTGTTGATCGTTGACTTTTTGACCAAGTTTGATCTTGGGTCAAATTTGAGGGTTTTGGGCTTTTAATTAAGACTTTATGTGGTTCTAGTATTAGTGGATTCACGGGTGCAAGTAGTACCGAAAAAAGATCGTGTCGTAGTGTTTCAGGGCTCTTCGATTTAGGTGAGTCTTCTCCCTGTGCTTATGAGTCGAAGGCACCAATGACGGCTCACTAAATTGTGTATGTAGGATGTTAGTTGTCTTTGTGACTCTTGCATGTTTGTATGAGCATGTGTGGTAATATATATATATATATATATATATATATATATATATATATATATATATATATATATATATGTGTGTGTGTGTGTGTGTGTGTGTTGACCAGCTGGGTTTTGCTTGTTGTTACTGTGATACGTGATATTGTGTACTGAGACAGCTGATAGTCTCCAGGGTTGTTGATAACCCACCGGGCGTGTTGCTTGCCCACTGAGATTGCTGATAGTCTTCAGGGTTGCTAATAACACACTGGGCATACTGTTTGCCCACTGGGACTACTGATAGTCCCTAGGGTTGTTGATAACCCATAACTGTTTATTTGTGACGTGCTGTGTGTAGTATTTTGGGGAACTCACTAAGCTTTGTGCTTACGATTTGTGGTTTACATGTTTTAGGTTTTCTTATATTAAAGGAGGGGCACGGCTCGATTGCATTTCATCAATGGGCTGGGGGACTTGTGCACATGATAACTTTTAATGATATCTTAATAAATGTTTTTGAGATCTTGTAGTTGTGATTTGAATAAACACTTAATTTTTTATTGAAAGTTTTGGGTCGAAATTTGGGGCGTTACATCAACCAACTTATGATTATCTGTAAAAGTTTTTTTTAAGGGTTGTTTAATAGTTGATCACTAAGTTAAATATGACCGAGTTAGACAAAGTCGACTTTGTCTGAAGCTCTGAATGCATCTACATATAGCTGAAACCATATTGTTTGATTACACATCTAACTAGTAGTATTGACTTTGAAAATGATCATTTTACCCTTATCTTATGTTTGTGTTAAATAAAATGCATATGTTTGATTGTAGATATGAAATAAATAGCACCAAACTACGTATCTAAAATTGACAAATGAAGGTTGTAGCAAGCAATAGAAGAACTTAATTTGTATCATTTTTATTCTTTTAAAATAAGAATGGTTTAGAATAAAAACATTTAGCTACTTGAATAAGATCATATAAATAGAACTTGAAGAAATTACAACAAAACTATTACCAAAAAGAACTGCATAATAACATTATACAAAATCTATTGTATTTATCATCGGCTACTATTTCATCTTTATTTTTGTAAAAGCTTCATCATCATCGTCATTTGAGTCTCCTTGTATTTTAATATGTAAGGATTTGAAACTAAAGCATAAAATATATAAGATTTTTATTCGAGTATATACAAAACCAAATGTAAATAACATGAAACTCAACCAAGTTAGCAGTAGGTTCTCAACAGTCTATTCAAAAATCACATTTTTAACAAAACCAAGTACCAACTGTTTTGACTACAACTTTGATAACTAACAATATTTACACATGAATTAACAACTAATCAACATCAATACATATTAAAAGAAAACAAAACTAACTTTGATTGTTTCCTCCGAACACAATCAAAAACTTAAAATTGAACTTGAAAACCCACAGTTAAATAGTTAAATACTGGAAGAATGTAGGTAGTTGACATCAAAATGAAACAAGATACATGATATGCTAATCAACTTTATTTTTTCCATAATACAACCCAAATTTATTAAAATTATTTAAAAATAGTAAAATTAAAAAAATGATTACATGAAAAAAAATAGTGCTTATCGTCGGAGTTGCGGAGGGTGGAGTCGGTGCTAGAGGACGAGTGGTGGAGGAAGCGTTATTGAAGGGTTGAGGATGAAGGTTGACTGACCTTCTTTGAGTAGCGACACAGGTACATGATTCTTGAGGGAGGTGTGGGCATTTTGCTTAGGGTTAGAAAAGGGAATGAGGCTTTTGGTCAACCTATTTATGTAGTGGGTTGGGTAAGAGGTAAAGTTTTTGGTATCAAACACTTATTAGACCGAGTAAGGGGTCGTTTGATAGTTGTTGACTGAGTTGGTGCTAACCGAGTTAGTGCTAACTGAGTTAGAACATCTGACTGGGTCCCTATCTGATTGAAACCATATTGTTTGATTATATCTCTAACCGACTATGGTGAATGATGTAAATTTACCATACTACCCATTGATGGAAAACAACAATTGTTCGTTAATTGTTTACTTATTAAGTAAAAAAACAACAAATGTTCATTAATTATTTTACTTGTTAAGTAAAAAAAGCCATTACCATACAACAACCTTTTGCTTGTTCTTAAATCTTAATATTGATTGTACATTTGAAAAAAAAAAGAAAATAATGAGAATACATATTTAATAGTATGTTTGTATTTCATAATGACTATATCATGTAATTTCACTTTATGTTTATGATATTATGAATAATAAAATAGTTTGTTACAAATTTTATGATAACAATCTTAATATTGGAGTGTTCTTGGTGCATCTTGGAGAAGATGGAGCTCTTTGGAGAAGTGTTGGTTGCATTAGAGCTTGTAGATCTAGACTTTGTTCACATTGATCTTTCTTCTAGAGGTATAAAGTTTGAATCTTGATGATGCATTTGATAGATCTAGCTAGTCTTGGGTGTTATGAGCTTTTGGTCATTTTAGTGCATAAAGTTTAGATCTTGAAATTTTGTGACCTTGTTATAGATAAATTTGGAAATTTTATCTATCTAAACATCATATCGATTCAGATCTAAAGGTTTGAGACTTGGACATAATGGATTATGTTGGAAAAGATGCACTTTTGGTCCCTTTGAGACTTAAAGACTAGATCTTGGTTGGTTGGACCATTCTAATGGATAAAGTTCGAAACTTTATCCATTATGGAGTTATTTGGAACCATAAAAATGGCATCTTGATGGGGTTTGATGAATCATGCTTAATTTGGTGTTCATATTAAGGGTTTAGATGGATAAAATCGGGTTTTGGGTCCTATAAAGACATGCAAAGGAGTATAGTTGGCAACTTTATGGTTTATGACCTTCTTTAGAGGTTAGATATGAGTTTGGACGTTTTGGTCTTAAGCATTAAGTGCTTAATGAGAATTTTGGCCATCTGATGAGCCCGTTAGGCGTATGTATGCATACGCTCAGCGTAATGCATGAAGTCCCCGTCTGTAAGCTTTGGCGTTTTGGGCCTTGGGTCTTTTGGGAGTTAGGATATGAGGTGTTGGGTCTGATATGGGAATGGTAAAATGGTCTTTTACCCATTAGAAGGATATGATACGATTTTTGACCTTGGATTTTGAAAATTACCTTAATTATTGATTAGGGATAATTTGGTTATGTTCAGTGTGAGGATTCTGGTAGCAGCAGCACGTGTGTTCGGTTATCTCGGATTGAGGTGAGTCTCCTTACTAGATCAATGGGTCGAAGGCACCAATGTCGGCCCATTACTTTGTTATGTAGAATGCTAGTTGTCTCTGTGATACTTGCATAATAGACCATGATCTGGCCCTTAGTAGTTGTATGAAAGACCATGATATGTCCCATAGCACTTGTATGTAAGACAAGGATTTGACTCTCAACATTGCAAGGAAAGACCATGGGGGTAGCCCATGACACTTGTATGTAAGACCGGGATTTGGACCTCGACATTATAAGGAAAGACCATGATTTGGTCCATGGCAGGAAGTGATTGTAAGACTATGATTTGGACCATAACATTCACTTTCTTATGTATGGTATGTGGTATTTTGGGGAACTCACTAAGCTTTGTGCTTACGGTTTTATGGTTATGGTTTCAGGTACTTCCAGTTCGAAAAGGAAGGACCCAACTTGATCGAAACGCATCCACCTATGTTTCCGCAACTATATGATTTTTGGGATTGTACTCTGATAACTATTTTTATTCTAATATACTTTTGAATGATTGAAAATGATGATTGGTGTTTCTGGTTGAATTAAAAATGAAAATTTTACCTTATAACTTTTGGGATGTTTCATTTTGATAATGTCAAAACAATTTTTTTACCTTTGTCTTTTTATGGAAAATGGTTTTATAAACTTTGTTTATGTCTTTTTAAAATGAAAAATTTGTCTTGAAATTTAAGACGTTACATAGGACAATAATCAACGACAAATTTTACTAACAAGTGTTGTGTATGACTACCATCAAAATTTCTGGCGAGGATGCATATGAATCTGATAGGTGCATTCAAGTAGGCAAACTAAAGTGAGTTGTCGTAGCGAGTGAAGGCGTTACGGTTGGAGTTTGTGAAAAAGACGATCTAAAAGAAGGTAAAGCTGACAGTTGGGGCAAGTTGCAATTTTTTTGGGGGAATGAGGCGGGGATAAAATGTAACACCTGTGTTCCATTATGGTTTAGCTTGTATTCTCTAGGGATAAAGATGGATTTGTGTTGGGAAAAACCCTATGCCATGACGTGGAGTAAGGATGCCCACGGCGTGGCATGGAATAGATGACACACATATTTTATTGAGTCGCCATGGTGTGGCAACTGTTTTGGCCTAAGCCCATCATTCTTTTAGGGTTCCTTGTGTTAAACCCATCTAAACCCATTTTAGTGTTCATTATCAGCATCTAAGCCCTCTTTCACCTCATAAAACCCTAGCGTCCATCCCTTGTTTGATTCTTAAACTTTTTGGAGCTTTCTTGGATTGGATAAGAAGAGAGGAAGAAGAAGAAGATCTTTTGGTGGAGCTTGTAAGGAATCAGCATTATCATCACCTCATATTATCTTTGGACCTTTGTAAGTGTCCGAGTTATTTACTTTATGTCATTTGGTGGTTGGATCTTGAATATCATCCAATGTTCCTCGTATTTGAGCAAGTTTAGAGGGAAGGAACTCATAAAGTTGGCAATTTTATCACTCTCCTGACTCCCAAGAGTGTTATATGTTATGGATATAGTCTTTGATCGAAGATCTTATCATTTGCCTAAGTTTTGGCCTTTAGGGTTCATATTTTGACCTAAGATGGATCTTAGACATGTATTGGGCATGCATGTCTATAAAGTTTCCACCTTTATGATAGATCTGGTATTAGAAACCCTTATGTAGTAGTTGGGTTAAGGACTTTTTTGGATTTAGGGCTTAATGATTAAGACATCATGGGTTCTGGCTTTATTTGGACCTAGGATTGAGATCTTGATCTCTTTGGGTGTCTATGACTTAATGGATAAAGTTGAAAACTTTATCCATTTAGACAATAGTATGGACTAGATCTGAACTTTGGATCCCTTAGGATTGAGGGAGGCAGCTTAATCCATTAAGCTGCTGAAGACTCAGTGCCCACGACGTGGCACCAGGTCGTCACGGCGTGGTGATAAGGAATATTGCGATGGACTAATGTTGGAGGGCCACGTCGTGACCATAGGTGGCCACGACGTGGTGGTTGACCGAAGTCAACAGTGACCTTTGACTTTGACCGTTGACTTTTTGACATGGGTTGACTTTTAGCCAAGATGGCTGATTTCAGTATGTAGTCTAAGGTTGGACCTTGTATGTTGTGATAGCGGTTGCGTGGCTTTAGGTTGAGTGTTAGTCGACCTTTTGATTCAGGTGAGTCTTCTCATTATACTCGGGGGTCGAAGGCACCAACACCGACCCATTAGCTTATGTTATATAGGAAGACCAAGGGGTGACCCTTGGTATTTGTATGAAAGACTTGGAGGTGGCTCCCGAAAAATTGTATGCAAGACTAGGGATCAGACCCTGACAGTTATAAGTAGTATGCTAGTTGTCTTTGTGATACTTACATGGAAGACCAGGAGGTGGCTCTTGACACTTATCTGTAAGACCCAGGGTTTTGGCCCTCGGTATGGCAAGGAAAGACCATGATACAACTCATGACATATTGACAAGACTATGGTTGACACATAACGATCTTTACTGTATATATGATATGTGGTATTTTGGGAAACTCACTAAGCTGTGTGCTTACGGTTTCATATTTATGGTTTCAGGTACTTCCAGTTCGAAAGGGAAGGGCCCGACGTTTTCACTTTGATATTACTCAATTAATGATATTACTCTGATGTTTAAATAATATATTCACTTTGATCAGTTTTGGAATAACTCTTTTGTATGATTTATTGTTAAAGAAAATGAAAATTTTACTATGAATTTTGGGACGTTACAAAAAACATGGCGGTTGTTAGAGAGCCGAGGAGTCGTGATGTGATCCAACGAGAGAGAGAGAGAGAGAGAGAGAGAGAGAGAAACGTTTTATTTTCTTTCCTTTTATGTTTTTTTATATCAATTAAAATTAAAAACCATTTAAGAAATATTATTATATATAATAAAAAACAATTTGGTTAGGAATAATATATTTTTAGGTTTTAAACTTTGGCCATAAAAATTTATAATTATAAACTTTGGCCAATAGTATACTTTTGTGGTTTAAGACTTTCTCCACAAAACTGTGTTATTTTAGACTTTGACCACAAAACTTTCTTATATCGGTAGATTTGGTCCATAGACTTTCGTATGCTGGCACTTTTCGCCCCTGACTCTGTAGAACGACAATTTCCACCATTTACTCTGTAAAATGTTACTTTCACCCCTCAAATTTGAATTTCATATGTTGACAACTTTGGTCCTTATATTGAAAATAAATTAGAAAACATGTCTCCGTAATTTACAAGAAAAGGTTATTGTGAAGTATTTTTTTACACAAATGGTCCATGTGTTTAAATAATATACTATATGGGTTTGACACTTTCATTACAAGACTTTCATATGTTGGCTGACCTGATCCCTTTGTAGAAAGTAAATTACAAAATTATCATTGTAATTTATAGAAAAAGTCCCTATGCAATTTTTTTACAACAAATGGTCCATTTGTTTAAAAAAAAATAGAAAAATGCTTATTGCATAATATAAATTTTATAGATTACGACTCTCACCCTTAAAGAGGACATTGAAACTTATGAGGTTGACAAAGGTAATTGGAAATTACCGGTGTGTCCCCCATGAAGCAAGGAGGGGGGGGGGGTGGGGGTAATTTTTAGTTAAAAATATAATAAAAATGACAAAAACGTTTTGTTATGTCAAAAATGATTAGACAGGCAAGCTTTTGAAACCAGAAAGACCAGACGTATAGGAATTTCAATATTTATCGTTAATTCTTTACTACGTATGTTTTAAGAAAACATAGGATCAATCATGTAATTTTGTTTTCCTAAAACAGTCCTAATGATTTTTTTTACATAAATGTTTTTTTTTTTTTTTTTTTTTGACAAAAGTTGTCATGCCAATGGTCCTTATATACAACATAAAACCAAACAGACATTATACATATGGACCATTGCCGTGACAACCTTTGTCGAAAGGGACCATCTATGCAAAAAAAAGTTTCATATGGACGGTCCGAGAAAAATATTTTAAACTAACAAGACCATTTGTGAAATTGTGTCAAAAAATATAATTAGAACGAAATCTATAGACTACCCAAACGACGAGGACTATTTATGTAATTTACTCTTGCTGTAATAAGCTCCGGGGTTTGAATCTTGACGCAGAGGAAGCCAAGGAACAGTCACCAGTTGTCGCCATGGCTGTTACTCGTAGTCCCTCCCATTCTCAACCCCAACAACATAAGGACGACGACGACGATTTGCAACACCAAGATCCAAATCCCATTCAATCGAAAGAAGCCGAACAGTCACCACCGCGGCAACCACCAAATTCTGAAACCCTAGATCCCCCAAACCCTCATCAATCGCCCCTCCATGATGACGGAGTTCAGAATCCTCAAAAATCTGACAAAGACGAAGAAGCCCTGTTGACGCATGATGTAGACGATCAACAATCGCAACAAAAAGACGATCATCAAACAGGTATGACTCATGCTACAATTCCCGAACCAATTGTACTTCCCGAAGAAACCAAAAACCCACCTCCATCACCAGCACCACCACCACTTGCGTCACCAGTCAACCCCCAGCGCCGACTCAACAAACGCAAGAAAGCCTTTAACCGTAATCCTCATAAACGCAAGAAACTTCAAAACCTAACCGATATCCTCAAACCCATTCCCTTTATACCAACCAAAAAATTAGATTTTGACAAGCACGAGGAGGTTTTAAAGCGTTTAGGGTTATACGAGTTTAGCAAAATCGAGTTCGACCGTAGCATAAGGACCGATCTTGTTGTTCAGTTGATTGTGAATTATGATCAGAAGAAGCGGTGTAGTTACGTTAATGATGTCAGGTTAAATCTGAATAGGGCTGATTTATCTAGAACTCTAAAGCTGCCAGCACCGAGGCCAGAGAAAGGAAGCAGTAGCACTGTGGAGGAGGTGGATTTGGATTCTGAGGTGTTTTCCGATGAAGCAATTGGGTTCATTGATGATTTCGTTTCAAGTTGGATACTTTTACATGAGGATTCATGGGTTATGCCACCCGATTTAGCTAAAATGACTAGATGTGTTAAAGATGGCCACCCTGAGAAAATGGATCCCGCTAGATTGATTTGGCATATGGTGGAGAAAGAACTAACTCAAGGAGATAAGCTCGTTGATTGCTACTATGCATCACATTTGCAGTACCTCATAAGGTCACAGCGTCCTGAGTTCTTCATGGAAGAAGATGAAGGTGTTGCTAATGGCATTGCTGAAGATGTAGAAGAGAAACAAGAGAAACAAGAGAAACAAGAGGAAGAAGAGAAAGAAGAGGAAGAAGAGAAAGAAAGGAAAGAAGAAGAGAAAGAAAGAAAACAAGAAGAGAATGAAGAGAAAAGTTTGATAGTTGAAGAACAAGGTATTGAGTTAACTTTAGGGTCGGATGTTAAGGAAATAGTACAAGAAGAGGTCAAGAAAGATGATGAGGTCATGGTGGATGCCGAAGAACACAAGGAGGATGAGGCGGCGGTGGAGGAGGTGGAGGAGGAGGTGATGGAGGAGGTGGAGGAGGAGGAGGAAGAACAGGGGAACTGGCTTTTGTCTGGGAAAAATGAATTAGGCAACCATTTTTTCCAGCGATGTAATAGTGATTTGAACAACTATGAAGAACCAAAGGTCGAAGAACTCGAAGATGAAGATGAAGATGAACAGATTCAACAAGTGGAGGATGAAGATGAGGAAGAAGAAGAAGAAGAAGGTGGTGAAAGAGCAGATGAAGGATTCAACATGGAGATGGAGGCGAATGATGATTCTCTAGATCGAGATGGATTAACTGGTAATTTCCTTCAAGGAGTTGAAGCATCTCATAATCCTTTCGGTGGCATGGATCTTTTTGGATCAAGAGAAGGTTCATTCATGTCTCATGGTGGGCCCTCCTCTTTCTTCAATGGTGGCAAAAGAGTGATGGAAACCGAAGAACACATAACCCATGTTGACCCAAATCACAAAAGGTTAAAAACCGATGAAATTTGGGGTCAAAAACCAACCGATTTCAATACATGCATGGATCAAATGCAACAATGGATGGAAAAAGCCAAGATGCTACACGAATCAAAAGAACAAGCTTTCGAACACTCCCAATATAATCACGAATTAGCAATAAGTCAGCTTCAAGAACGCCAAAACTACATGGAAATGTTGATAAAGTCAAAAGATGAAGAGTTATCAAAGAAGCACACAGAGGTATTTAGGCTTGAACGTGAGCTTTATCTAATGGGGGATCTTGTAGCAGGGTATAGAAAGGCTTTGAATGATACTAGGTTTAAATTCTCTGAGTATAGAAAACGTTATGCCCTTCATGAGGAACCCATTTACAAAGATGCGGGTCCCGGTGGTTTGGTGTTGAGTACACGGGAGTTGGAGAAACAACGGGTGAAGCAGGAGGAAGATCGGGTGAAGATTCTTAAGATGTTGAAGGATCATGAAGAAGAATGTGTTTCTAAATTGGGAATGCATCATGATAAGGTCTTGAAGATGGCTGATAAATTGGTGTCTGTTGAGAATGAAGTGAAGAATCTCAAAGGAATGTCTGTGGAACGGAAATCGACTCGGGATAAACCGGAATTAGCTGTTGAAAGTGAAGAGAATCGGGAATTGTTGGATGAAGGGGAATTATTGGGTGAGGCTGAAGTCCACCAGAAGTCAGTGGAGGAGAATCAGGAAATGTCTGTGGAGCCTGAAACGGATCAGAAGTTAGCAGATGAAGTTGTGGAGAATGATGAAAATGTAGAAAGTGTTCCTCTTGATGCTGATGAATCAAAGGTAAACATCAGTTGTAAGTTGTAAACTTAGTTATAATGTTTTCATGAAATAGTAATACATGGATGTGATGTGATGATGGTTGATATGTTGCAGGAAAAGGAAGGTGGTGAGGAGTGAAGTGATTTTTGTTGTGCAGGGAAGAGGAAGATAGTAAGTTTCCATTGGTAAATCTTGCTTTTGTTTAGCACTAAACACTACTTATCATTGAATGTAGGGTTGGCTTAGTGACACATGTCAAAAGTTTGTCTTATATCTTATCTTATGTTATGTTATGTTAGTGTTTATATCAATTTTTTGTTGTGCATCATGTGCATGTGTGTTGCTGACGTGGCCAAACCTGACATGGTTGATATCCCTCTCACACTATGTTGACATAAGCCTTTTTGGATGTTTTTTTTTTCCCTTTTCATTAAGTTCTGAATGAGTAAAGTTGGAATAAATAGTGTGAATGAGATTAATAACCAATTTTGTTTCCACTATATTCATCAATTTTAACTTATGAGGCAAAAAAGATGCAAAAAAGGACAAATAAATAAAGGGTTGATGTCTTAATAGGTTGCTTACATGTGGTTATTAGCTTAACCTATTAAGTTATTATGTCTAGATTAAGTAAAAAAGAAACAATCATATATAGTGGTTTGGATTAAGTGCTTAACCTATTAAGTACCAACATGCCTTTAGCCTACCCTGTTCTAGTTGTGTGTGGGGGATATAGATGGAATTAAAAAGTTGATTACAATGCATATTGGTCAATGTTCTAAAAAATGCTTGCCAAATGTAATAAAACGCTAATGTTGTGTCCTAATTATGTGTTTGACTTGGTGTATATTTATCATTTTATCTTAATTAAGTGTATATTTATCATTTTACCTAGAACAGCAAGAGAGAAATGTTAAAAGCCGGAAACCATTGCGTGTTTGGGTCTTGTAATACCAAAAGAAAAAAAAAACATGTCAATTTTTTTTTATTTATTTTATAAAGGGAGGTGATTTGTACATAATAAAATTTTGCAGTCCACAACATTTTTTTTATGAATAGACAATTGGACTAATATTATAAAAGTCCTAAATTTTTAACCCGTAATTGGAAAAAGCCCTAATATTTTTTTTATTATTGCTATGGCCATAACTTTCTTGCAGAATTATCACTCTAGCCCATCTAACGAGTTTCATGGTTAACTTGGTTAATTTTTTTTGTAAAATCAGTCCTAAAAGTTCAAATTTGGTCCCTGAGGTTTGCAAAAAATTATACCACATGATGTTTTAACTTTATTTTTCGTTTTTTATATACTTTATTTATTTTCGGTTTTTTTATAAATATATATACATTTTTTATTTTCGTTTTTGTATATACTTTATTTATTTTCATTTTTTAATTTTATTTTTCATCAATTTGATTTTTTTTTACCTTTTTACCTTTTTTTTTTCTATTTTATAGTGTATATATAGAGTATATTAGAGGTTTTTTTAGTTTTTTTTCATATTTCTTTTCGTATTATATTTTAATTTTTTCATCTTTTTTTTTTATTTTTTTTTATTTGTTTTCCAATTATTTGTTTTTATTTTTTTGTATTTTTAACTTTTTATTGACCTTTTCAAAAAATATAAAATGTATTAATATATTAGATTATATTACAATTTATATAATTTATAGTTTTTGTAATTTTTTTTATTTTTATTCAAGTAAATAAATTTGTTATGTTTATATTTGTAATTTCGGTCCAACTTATTTTCTTTTTACTTTTTTTTCTTTAGTGCTATTATATTTATGTTACGAAAAAATGAAAATTAAAAAAAAAATTAGCTGGTTTATTGAGAATTAGTGTTTCAATGTGTTATATAACTTGGAAATTAAATCATATTTTTATATGTAATATTAATAGTTTAAATTCAAGATAATATTTTTCAATTTGATAATAGACTAAAAGAAAATAATAATAATAATAATAATAATAATAATAATAATAATAATAATCGGTCTCTATAAAAAACTTGTTATAGTAATTTATATTAAATTCGAGTTCGTTTACTTGAATCAAAATAAATAAAAACATTAGAAAAACCATAAATAAGTAAGATAGAAAAAAATAGAAAACAAAAGGTATAAAAGATAAAAAAATCAAATTGTTAAAAAATAAAGTTAAAAAATGAAAATAAATAAAGTATATAAAAAAAGAAAATAAAAAATGTATATATATTTATAAAAAAACCGAAAATAAATAAAGTATACAAAAAATGAAAAATAAAGTTAAAAAACTATGTGGTGTAATTTTTGCAAAACTCAGGGACTAAATTTGAACTTTTTAGGACTGATTTTGCAAAAAATTTAACCAAGTTAACCATGAAACTCGTTAAGTAGGCTAGAGTAATAATCCTGCGAGAAAGTTGTGACCATAGCAATAATAAAAAAAATATTAGGGCTTTTACCAATTTCACGTTAAAAATTTAGGACTTTTATAATATTAGTCCTAGACAATTTTATCCTTTCCTCTATTTTACTAAACTTCATTCTTTATCCTTTTGACTATATAAATATTTATCGTTTTTTTTACAAAATTTCAATTTTACAATTTTATCTATTTTTATCAAACTTACATTTTACCCCTATCACTACAAAAATAGTTTTTTGCTCTAGATTTTTTTTTGTCACAAATAAACTTCAAAAATATAAATCAAACGTATATAGTTCACTTGATAGTAACATTTAAAATCAAAAATTTAATTATATGACCAAGTTTTTACCAAAAAAATATGATCAGACAACCATCCACCAGATAGAAATCTAAACAACCATCCAAATCAAAAAAAAGAAAATAATAAATAAAGAACTAGTCATTCAAAATAAAAATGAAGAACTATTACGGGCTTAAAAAGGACCATCCAAATCAAACGTAATTACTGTATATACGTTTAATCGATTAAGTTGTTTTCACCATCCACTTTATTGCGTCTCTGAGATGATTCCACCAACTCAAATCTTGAAGGACCTCGTGTTGTGGAAGTTATTCCTCTTTTCTTTTTTGATTTTGGAGATCTTCCTTTTGGTTGTTGAATCACGAGCTCAAAAACAGTATCAGATTGGTTCATAAGTTTAGTGATCACTGAAAATACATGTTCTTTCTTGTTTAAGGGAGCATGTCCCCGACAACACCTTCTACCTTGTTTGGACATTTAGGACGTGGAGGCGTCCTAGTGGTCATTGGAGCTTCTTTCTCATTCCCATATGGCGACTGATCTCCAATATGTTGCGGCCTAGGTTGCTCCGTATTTGGTGGTGGTAGCCGTCGTCTTTGCTATTAGGGTGCCAACTGGTGGAGCTGGCTGTGGTCAAGAGAGAACATGATGATCTTAGAGAGAAAGTGTGGCTCCTTGAGGATGAGAGACGTAATTTCGAGGAGCGTTACGTTGTTCCATCTGGAGAGAAGTCCAGCTAACTAGCTTGGATGGGGAGGTAGGGCATTTGTCACAACAAGTGCGAGATTTGGTGGTGGGGAAGGAAGCACTGGAAGTGCGTATGAGACAACACAGCGAGCAGCTGGTGGTCGAGGCCTCAACGAGGAGAGCCTTGGAGGAGGATTTGTCATGGATCCTTCAAGAGGGGGTGGTCCGGATAGTTGACCAACTCATTGATAGTGAAGAATTTTCACTTGGGGTCCGGCGCCTGAAGGTGACATGCGTGGCCGCCGGTATTGAGAGCGGTAAGCAGGCGGTGTGGAAGCAGTTGGCTACCATATTTTTTGATCCGGCGGAGCTGGGTGCTGCGGCGCAGTCAACACATATGATGCATGCTGCCATAAAGGCGTTCTTGGAGACAGATTTTGCTTCGTACCTCCGCCTTGGCGGGGCTCCGCCAGCTTTGTTTGGATCCTCCAGTGGAGGAACGTCCTCCGACGGGCTATCCGGGGGACGTCAGACCTTCCTCTGCTCTTCCTGGCAGTTGACTATTCTTTTCCTTGAACCACATCTTTTTTTAATATAATTATATTAGCTTGTCTGTGATCTTCATGTAAGTCCGGGGAACACCCAGTGGACAATACATATTTATCTTTTGTTTTTATAGCATTGCTTTTGTTTAAGAGGTTGGCTTGCCTCTGTTTCCGGTGGTTTGTTTTGGCTACCGGTGTGTGTCCGCTTCTTTTCTTAATTAGGCAATCATTTCCCAAGGTTTACATTGGCCTTAGGGCTTGACTGGGTCGATAATTGAGCTATCTGCTCAATCTGCAACTCCAGAGTCCTTGCATGTCTAAGTCCCCTTGAGTCCACTCTCGATATTCGTGCTGGGGAATTGAGACGTGCCCTATTTTCAAGTTGTGGGCTTCTATTTCTAGGCCAAAGCGTTTTAGTTAGCTTTTAGTTTTGAGCTTTGGCTAGCTCGTTATGTTGGGGTGTCGTTTTTGGCTAAACCTTATTGACTACCCCATTGGGACTTTGCTCTAAGTCCTGGGCCTTGGGGAGTTGCACTCCGACCTTAATCATCTAAGTCAATTCGAGATCGTCACCTCGAGGCTTTTAGGACTTAGGTACTGTTTTCTTTAAGGGAAAGGTTATGAGCCTTTGAAGCCTTTATTCATGCCATGGTCGAGGCTCGTGGCCTTTTGGGCCGAATTGACATGTTTAGGGAAAGGTTATGAACCTTTGATGCCCATGTTTGCATTCTCGCAACGGTTTCGATCAAATGATGTGGATGATCAGTCCTTGTTACCATTTGGTAAACGTACACAACCTCTTATGATATCAAGCTTGAATTGTGAAAAAATGTTCTAACAATTTTTTTTGATAGTTGTCAATTTGCATCACTTTACTGATAATATGTGTAGAACATCAATATTGTTTGATGACAATAAGAAGTGGCTACATTATGTACGAACTAAGGACTGGTTCTTGGGCCAGTTATTGGGATGTGATTATCCATTCGGAGTTCGATCATGCTACCCTTTCCCCAATTGTATCTTATTTTCCTCCGTGCTCTAGGAATAGAAGTGATGCAGGTTATATGTGTTCCAGGTGTGAGGGATCAGTCTCCTGTCCTCGACTTCTAGGACATAGGCTCCGTTCCGGTGTGCCTTTATAACTTTTTACGATCCTTCACAAACGACGCTTAGCTTGCCTTGGGGCTGTGCGTGGCTGGACTCATTCTTGTGCAATACCTACTCTCCCACCTTAAAGTTTTTTACCCGTAAACATCGGTTGTAGTAATTTTCGGTGCGAGCCTTGTAGGCTTCTTGGCGGAGCTGTGCAGCTTCACACTTTTCATTGAGTACGTCTAGATTCTGACGGAGTTCAACCTCATTGGTGTAACATTCCGTTTAAAATAAAATAAATTAAATAAGACAAATAAAATAAAATTAGTAAATATATAAATAAATAAATAAATAAATAATAGCCCTAAAACCCCGAGATGTATTTTATATTTTAATTTAGCCCTAAAGCCGTAATAATCGATCAGTGATAGCCAGGGGAGTTAAATGTTATAATTTCAAGAATTTGGGGCCTAAATTGTATCTTTGGGACTTAAAATGCAAAGAATTTCGTGACCAAGGGCTGTTTGGTAAATATTTGGCCTAATTTGAAAATGTAAGTGGCTGGAGGCGCTGGAAGTGTCAACTATGCACTTAAGTTTGGAATTGGAGACGGGAGATCAAACCCGTCACCCATCTCATTCCCTTGCCTCATATAGCACCGATACCCCCATCACAAACCCTAACCCTAAGAGCACCAGCCGCCGCCACCTTATCTCTCCCATATCCACCGACACCATCTCCTTCGTCGAACCACCACCGCAACCATCCTACTGCCGGCGACGACTAGCACTGTCAGGGAAGCTTTCGAGACCGGAACGACCACTGCCGCCATTCCTCCGCCACTTCTTCTACTTTTCTGCCGTCATCTGCAGCCACAACACGACAGTCGCTGGTGCTACTGCGACTGCCCCTCGCCTTCTTTCCGTCCCACAGAAGCTAGCCGCCACTGCCACCGCTCGTACAACCCTCCCATTTGCTGCTCCGGTTATCGTTTGCCACCCCAAAGGGGCTGTTGTGTTCGTGTTTCACGTGGGTACGTGTATGTTGCTGCTTCAAGTCGTGAGATGTGTGCATGGTTGCGTCTGGGCTAACTGGAAAGGTGATGAACCACCATGGCTGCCAACCATGGTGGTTGCCGCCGGTTGCTGCCTTTCTGCCACCACCAGGCACCGTATGTGGTGGCTGTGTGTGTGAGTTATGGTGTGTGTGTTTATTTTCCGTTGGATGTTTTTGGGTGATGCTTGACCGGAAACCGAAGAAAACCCCTACCACCACCGTGAGGTGGTGGCTTCCGCCTTCGACCACCATTTTTGGTGGTTGTATTGGGCTTATTACTTGTTCTTTTGGTGCTAGTGTGTGTGTTGTAAGAAATTGTATGTACATTGGATTATTGGAATATTACTCCAACCACCGCCGTGTGCGGGTGGTTGCCGCCTCCTGCCGCCATGGACCTCCGCCGACCACCAGTGCCCGAGGTGGCAGTGGGTGGTGCCCAATTTATTAATTATATATTTATTTATTTAATTAGACAATCAATTAAATTTAGGGGTTGGAAACCGATTAGGGTTTAGAAAACCCTAATATTAAGAAACCCTAAATTTAGAGTTGGTCGGGACCCGCGTTAAAACTATTAATTGAACCTAAAATAATAACTTAATAATTCCCTACAAATAACTCGATGCAATATTGGATTTAATGGATTAAGTCCTTAATGGGTTAAGTGAGGAACACTAACCCCAGTTATCATTTTATGTAAAAACCCTAGAATCGAGGAGCTTTATTTTGGGCAATAATCGGGCGCGTATTTGGGCTGTTGACTGGATTATTATTTCAACCGAAAACAACCAAGTCAAACATTAATCAATCATACCCTTAAGTGATTAAGTCCTTAATGGGTTAAGTGTTCTTACTTAACCCTAATCGTCATTTCATGTAAAACCCTAATCGTCATTTCATGTGAAACCCTAATGTTAGGATTAAAATCCTTAATGATTGATTAGATTGAAGAACAGATAAATATAGAACAAAATAATGATTCAAGAATGTCGAATGATTAAACGCCACGCCTCAGAAGAACTCCATGAAGAATTGCTACTGTAGAGGCGTGATTAGGGTTACAGTGTAAAGATCAAAAAGTTAACTAAAATAAGATGCATGCATGCATCTTAAATACTCTAACCTAGAAATAAATACGAGTGGACAGGCCCAACTCGTTAATACAAAACAGACTAAACAAAAAGCCCAATGACGCAACATCTAATACCCAACAATCTCCCCCTTTGCGTCAATTGAGACCCGAACTCACTAGCCTTGAATTCGTTTATGTACTTCATAAACTTTGGGAATGATGCCAAAAATTGTCTGTCGAACTTGCATGTACCACAAAATCATATCAGTGAAGCACTTGATGTCATCGTTATTATTTCCCTTGAATCTTTTCACCAAATCCAGTATATGCTCAAGGAAGGAAGTAGTGTACAAATGCTTGTCGGCAAGGAAGAAACATCCCCTTCGAAAGTCAGCACCGGTTCGTTCCCTAGCTTGATACACCACTTACCATTCCTTTTTGTAAATCTTCCCCAAATTCAGCTTCTCAAAATCTTTTGGAGATTCGGTACGAACAGCAGAAGGCTTCTTTCGCAACACTGCTGCAACCTCGACATCCATATCCCCAATCTCTTGAATGTAAGACTTGATCATAATCTGAAGATGGGACATGACAGGTTCGTATTTTTCTTTTTGCTTCAGCAGCATGTTATAAAGAACGAACCAGTCATTGGGATTAATACAAGGTAAGTACGCGAGAGTGAACTCGTAGCACTGACTGGTTGAACCTCTTGCAACTTTGAACTTCGCGTTCGGAAAGCTGTCAGTCTCGTTTGGTCCAGTGACTTTCACACCAGTTATTTTGCTCAAGGACCAAGTTTCGTATTGAGGCTTCATGTGCTTCAAATAAAATGAGAACAACATATGATCAGCTCCGCTGTCCGTGATTGGGACATTCGCAACTTTCACGAAAGCCCGAAACTTGAAAGCCTTTGGAGTGATTGGTAGATCCAATTGCGAATCTTGTGTGTTTTGAAGATCCAAAGACACAATTGGATCTAACCAATACTGGTTGGGTAAATCGACTGCGTCATTCTGGATTCGCTTCAAGGTCCATTTGGGAAACAGAAGCTTCTTGCTTTGAAGAGTGGCCTGAGCGTCTTTCGCAACTCTTTCTTTTTCTTCAGCCTCTCGGATGATTTGTTGATGCTCATCTAGTTCGGCTTCACGAGCCTTTCGCCTTTTCAGTCCTTCTTCATCAGACACTTCTTCTTCTTCATTATCGATAATGGGCTCCTCATTGAACAACTTTTCCTTACCCTTTGGTTCTTGCTTAACAACTGGCTTAACAACGGGTTTAGTTGGAGCTTTTGGTTCTTCTTTTCTTGACCCGCTGGACACACCTTCTCCCCCTTGTTTTGGAGTAAAGGATTGATCCAAAACATCTTCTAGCCTGTGAAGCATTGCAAAAACGGGACACACCTTCTCAAGCAGATGCTTGCGAACCGTGATGGTGAGCATCGAGTCCCTGGTCTCAAGGATATCTGAGAGTATTCCTGTAACATCAGTAATACAGCTTCGCATGACAGCCCTCTTAGATACCAAATCATTGACCTATTTTTCTGAGGCTTCAAGTTTGGTACTCAGCACCTTCACTTCTTCTGTTTTGAGAGAAAGAGAGTCCTTGAGGTTACTCTCCTTTGCCAGTTTATCGTGAAGCTTAGAAATCTGAGAGGAGATAGAGGCTTGAAATGATTGCGAACCGTGATGGTGAGCATCGAGTCCCTGGTCTCAAGGATATCTGAGAGTATTCCTGTAACATCAGTAATACAGCTTCGCATGACAGCCCTCTCAGATACCAAATCATTGACCTATTTTTCTGAGGCTTCAAGTTTGGTACTCAGCACCTTCACTTCTTCTGTTTTGAGAGAAAGAGAGTCCTTGAGGTTACTCTCCTTTGCCAGTTTATCGTGAAGCTTAGAAATCTGAGAGGAGATAGAGGCTTGAAATGATTCATGGTCAGTTTTCAGACCAGTACGGATCTCTTGTAATTTCATCTTCTCAGATTTGAAGAGTGACCCCAGACTCTTCAGAGGCTCATTTGCTGCAGTGGTATTGGAGTTGAAAGTGGTTGGAAAGTTCTCCATGAAAGTGGAAGTATCAGAAATTAGTTTATCGAATTTTTCGGTCATAGTCTTGCAGACTTTAGCAGAATCAACAATTGCCTTGTTCATCTTGTCAGCATTGGCAGTATGTTCCTTTGAGATTCGTTCAATGAGAGACTCAACTGCAGCTTTAGCATATGCATCAGACGAGGAAGCCTTGGTAGAGAGAATCAGTTGATCAATATTTTCATGAAGGGACTGAAGTTGCCCTTTTGTTACAGCCGCTTCATCGCCACTCTCAGTCCGAATTTGAAATGGACTGTAAGTAAATCCCCCAAGTTCTTCATCTTCAGCATCACCAAAGATGATATCAGAGTCATCTCGGTTAAGAGGGGAAACAGGAGGTGAAATATGGGTTGAGAAACCTGAAGTTTGAGCCCCCGTATCAGATACGTTGACCGAAACATGAGGTTCGATAAAGGTAGAGAATGGGATAGTAGAATCAGTGAATAGTGGAGTAGATAGAGGAATGCTTGTTTGTTGTTGTGTAGATACTGGTGGAGGGCATGGAGCAATGGTAATTGGGATAAAGGTGGTTTTAGGGGAAGGAGGTGGAGAAGGAACATAATAATTGAAAGTTGGAGTTACCTCAGGATTGAATGTCTCCTTTGTATTGTGAACGATTTCATCTTCATTGAGAACGTTAACATCCTCCTCAACGTGAATTTCTGACTGAGTATCAGACTCCGAACCTTCGCTTTCACTTGGTGTTGGGGTCTTTCGCTTACGAGCAGGCTGCTTTCGCTTTTTGGGATTGACTGTAGAGGGAGCAGTTTTCGCCTTTCGCTTCTTTGGAGTGACAGCTGGCTCAGATGGACCCTCTTTCGTTTGCTTTTGCTTACCCCCTTTTTTACTTTTTCATCTTCATCAATTGTCAAGCGCATCTCAGGAGTAATGGTGCGAGCTCTTGAAGATGGAAGCTTTTTGTATTCCTCCAAAATTTTGCTTGCAGCTGGAACACAACGAAACATGGTCTCCGGAATGGAACCAGCAAAGGGAAACTTCGAGTTTTCAGCAATAATGATCTTGGTTGTGTGAAAAGTAGCAATCGAAGACATCAGGGAATCTTTCATCATGGGAATTTGGTGTTTTTCTATTGCCCTTTGAACAACAATGGTCCAAAAACGAGCATAGGAAATCTCACTGTGTCGTGTCGTGGAGTGAGTACTTTGCACCAGTTGAGCCCATAGAACAGTGCCATAATCAAGGTTGATGCTGTGGTAAAGACCATACACCAGAGTCATGAACATCTTATTGGCACATTCTGAACCTGTGACTCTTTCAGAAAAGGCTTTGAAGAGAAGAGTGAACAGACCATTCCATTGAGGAGGCAAGTTGGGTTTTCTGAACTTGGAGATTGAAGGAATGTGATCTGTATACCCCATCTCATAGAACATCTCCAAAATAGCTTCGATGGAGATTGAGTCTAGATTCACCATGGAGTCATCGTATGCAAGCCCTAGAAGAGAACATAACCTTGACTTGGTGATAGAAGTTTTCTTGTCAGAGATTTCGAAGGTGATGCGTTATTCTTTCTTGATGTACGATGCGGAGGAATAAGCCTTCGAGAGTAGAGACATTGGGACGCACTCAACCGTAGTTAAGGCATTGACCAGAGGGGAATACTTCAGGCATTCAATGATGGGTAGCATGAAATAATCGTACTTGAATGGAGACAAATCAAGAATCAAGTTTTGATTATGTTTAATGGCAAGCAGTGATGAGTGAGCGGTTTGATCATGAATTGATGAAGAAACAACCATTGTTGCAGGTTGATGAAGAAGAAGAACAATAGAGAGAATTTGCCATTAGGGTTCTTGAGAGAATTTGATAGTGGTAAAAGGTAACGATGTGAATTAAAAATCCGTTTATACGATTATGCAGGAGAGACAATTGAAGCGTCGATTGATTGATTTCCTTTGAAACGACACCTGAAAAAGCGGGATTTGACAACTGTGGCCCCGATAAAGGTGTCAGGCGGCGTGATAAGTGGAAGCGTTTCAAATTCCACGCGCCTTAATTTTGAACTTTTATCCACCAACGGCCGCGTCATCATTATCTTGTTCTCATCCTTTCAATCTCCATTCATTGCAGTAAATATCCATACGGCCGTTCGCATTTAAGACACAAGGTAACTTGTGTGTATAACACTAAGCATCATTGAATCCGCGAAACTGAAAATGCCATAAGTACCACAAGCAAGACTTTAGGAAAATCATAGAGATCTTCGTGCGAGAGTGTGCCAAAGAAAAAGAAATAAAGCAAGATATATCTGTGGGATATTAGTGATGTCTTAAAACACACGAAACTATAGATCCCGGACAACGATCTCTACCTTCAAAATCAAGAGAGACTAAGAAGTGTCTGTGTGGTTTCCCGTTGAAATACGATCAAATGTTTGACAAGAAACATTGAAAGGCATCTTTTAATTAGGCTCAATGGGTGGCTAACTCTCCAACCAAACAACGAACTTGACATAAGAACGAATGTTGGATGAAGTACTCGTGTGACCAATGTAGTCAGTTGAACGAGTAGGCGAGGAATTATTTTAGTGACAAGATTAAGCATTTGAAATCTCAAAAAAATAAAACTGGATCTTATGGGAAGAAGTATCTTGGAACCAGAACACTTCATAAAGATCTCGCAAAAGAAAAAGAGATTCCTTGATACATACCACGAAAGTGGCTTTCGTTAATACCATGGTGAAAATCTAGAACATTTAATTGTTCACTGTCAATTCATGTAAGCGTGTTGGATTTGGGGTTTCACTCAGTTTGTGGTGAACGAAATTAAGATCATTAACACAGATGTTGTGCAACCATAAACCTCAGTGGTATAGTTGAGAGTCTCTGTCACACCCCCAAACCTGATGGCGGAAATGTCCGGAGGTGGATGACTTCATGTTTAAGTATCACAACACATGCATCATAGTAGTCGAAGTACAACAACCATTGCATTAATAAGTATAAGTTCTTACATAAGTGTTCAAACATTGTATATTGACACCAAGAGTTACATAACCAAAAGATAGAAGACATGAATCTATACTGCTGTGTCTTCTCCAAAAACTCCGAAGATGTACCTGTCTACTGGTTCCTTTTTGTGGGTATTTCGATTGAAGGTTCGATATAGGATGTTATTTCCACGAGTGAAGTCCCGTAGCAAAGCCGAGTCAAATAGGGGTGTTAGAAGCAAATTGCGAGGCTGTTTGGGGTTTACGGCCAGAAGAGAGAGTTTGCGGCCACCTTTAAGCGTGTGTTCTTGGTGAAACCAAGAAGATTCAAGAATTTACGGCCCAAAGATATGAAGTTTGGAAGATGTTTGCTTGGAGAAATAGAGAACACTCGGTGTTCTTGGTAAGATCCGAAGGAGATTCAAAGGAATTTGGATGATAGTTGAGAGAGAATGAGAGTTTTCGGTTGATGTTCTTGAGAGAGAAGTGTGAGTTTTCGGCTAGAATTGTAAGAATGAGAGAAAAATCCGGACTTCTCATATATATACATGCGAGTTTGCGGCCGAAAACACTTTCCGAGGAGATAAGATCTTCGGGTTTGCGGTTGCGAAGGGTTCATGGTTGCGAACCTCGTTTGCGGCGGTGAACTACGTTTGCGGTGCGAGGGTTTAGCGCCTAAGCGAAGGTTTGCGGCTCGGATGAAGGAGGTTGTGAAGGCAGTTTGCGGTTCCTGCGAAGCTTCTCAGACTTTGGATGTTTTTGCTTCTTTATTTTAACAACACTTTTACCAAGTGTTTAAATTTATCAAATAGATTAATTTAACTTTATTAATTTAACGAAGCACTAAATTTGACTTTTGTTGACTTTTACAATGTAGAAAATAATGGGATGTTACAGTCTCAAGGGTTACATTGATGTGTATGAAGGCAATGGGAAAATGTGAAGATGGTTCCAGAGAAGCGAATGTACCTCTGCTAAACGAAAGTGACTAAGTGTATAACTCTTAACTCAAAGCGAGAAGAGTAAGGTAGCTCATGACTAATGTAAATTTAACAGCCTATTTGGGAAGAAACAATTGGTAGAATTGATTCATTAAGGCTTCACATCGAGTCAATAGAGGCTTTAGACAACATACAACAGCATGCTTATAGGGATACTTAGCTAATACATAGATAAAGAATGTTATACCTGCCCTATCACACGAATCTGTGCCTCCATGATCTTCTTAAGATATTTTTGGTGTGTTGAAATTTTTGAAAATAAAAAAAGAAAAATAAACATAAATAAAATATTTTTGTAGTTTGAGATTTTCTGAAAAAGAAACAAATTTTTTTGAATTTTTGAATAAAATAGAATAATGTACAAATGAAAATAAATCAATGTCAAATAAAACAAAAAAAAAATAATAAAAAAATGGATGATGCGAATTAGGGCGAATGTTCGTGCCAATTCGTGTCCCGAAAAAATCCGAAACAAATTAGAGCGAGCGTTCGTGCCAATTCGCGTGATAAAAATAAAATTGAAAGCGAGCAGAATTATTTGATGCGAATTAAGGCGAACGTTCGTGTCAATTCGGTTCCCGAAAAAATCGGAAACGAATTAAAGCGAGCGCTCGTGCCAATCCGCGTAACAAGAATAAAAACAAAAGGATAACAAATATTTTCAAATTTTTGGATTTTTTCAAACAAAATATTCTTGAAGTTTTGAAACATTATACATAAAGTACATAAAGGATATTGGTTAAACTGAACCACAAATGAACAGTGGACAACGAGTCTCTACGAGTGTTCGCATCGATTCGTGTCAACAACTTTATTTAAGCGAAGGTGGTTTCGGTACAGATTCAACTTCCATCATTCTTAGGCCTTGAAGAATTCTGTTGAAGGTTGTTTCAGGTAAGGCTTTTGTGAATATGTCAGCCAACTGATTAGCGGATCTCACGAAGTGAATTTCAATGTTGCCGTCTTCTACGTGATCCTTGATGAATTGATACCTTAGTGTTATGTGTTTCGTCTTTGAGTGTTGCACTGGGTTGTGACAAATGCGAATAGCACTTTCAGAGTCACAGTATAGTGGGATTCATTTCATGCTTAAGCCATAGTCACGAAGTTGACTTTGAAACCAAATGACTTGAGATGTACATGAGGCAGCAACTATATATTCAACTTCAACTGTTGACAAAGACACACACGTTTTGCTTCTTGGATTGCCAACCGACAAGTTTACCATCTAGAAATTGGAATCCTCAAGTTGTGCTTTTTTTATCTAATCCACATCCCCTAAGGTTAGCATCCGAAAAGAAGAAGCCTGATTTTGTAGGGTACCATATGCCAAGTGATGAGGTTCGTTTCAAGTATCTGAAGATATTCTTGACGGCCACCAGATGAGGTTCGCGTGGATTTGCTTGGAACCTAGCACAATAACAAACATAAAACATAATGCCTGGTCTACTAGCTGTTAGATACATTAATGATCCTATCATTTGACGATAAAGGGTCATATCAGCAGCTGGTTTTTCCAGAGATGGTGTCAGTTTCGTTCCGAATGCCATTGGAACCTTCACTTTAGAGTCTCCCACCATGCCAAACTTAGCTAGTAAGGTCTTCGTGTATGCTTCCTGATGTATGAAAATGCCTTCTGGTCCCTGTCTTATATTCAATCCAAGGAAAAAGTTTATTGGACCCATGGAGCTCATCTCAAATTTTGTTTCCATCAATTTTCGGAATTCAACTGTTAAGCTGGGATTCGTAGAACCGAAAATGATGTCATCAACATAAATTTGGACGATCATCAAGTGGTCACCCTCTTTCTTGCGAAAGAAGGTTGGGTCAACCGAACCTTTTTTAAATTTGGACATTTTAAGGAAACAAGTGAGAGTTTCATACCAGGCTCTTGGAGCTTGCTTGAGATCATAGACTGCCTTGTCTAAGATGTAGCAGTGATTGAGATACTTCTCATTTACGAACCCAGGAGGTTGTTCCATGTATACTGTCTCTTCTAATTCTCCATTCAAGAACGAAACATTTAACATCCATCTGAAACACTTCAAAGTTCTTGTGTGCTGCGTATGTCAGGAAGATGCAAACAGATTCCAACCTTGCAACAGGTGCGAAGGTTTCTTCATAGTCGATGCCTTCTTCCTGACAATATCCCTTAACCACGAGTCTCGCCTTGTTTCTTATAACATTCCCTTCTTTATCCATTTTGTTGTGAAACACCCATTTTAAACCTATAACCGAAGCATCTGGTGGAGTTGGAATTAGCCTCCAAACTTTGTTTTGTTCAAACTCATTGTGTTCGTCTTGCATCGCTTGCACCCAATCAGAATGATCAAGAGTAGTATTGATGGTTTTGGGTTCTACCTTGGAAACGAATGATTTAAACATACAATATTCTAGTTGAGAGAATAATGCAGTTTGTTTCGCTTTTTGCTGAGATCTCGTAAGGACTCCTGCAGAAGATTCACCGATTACTTGGGTTTTAGGGTGATCTCTGGTCCATTTGGTTAGTGGAGGATAATTTGGATCATAAGAGGGATCCAATCCAGCGTTTACTTCTTTGAATTCTGATTGAACGTCCGAATCGTCATTCACATCCTTATTCTCCCCCTCGAATGACGAGTGCTCCTCTTCTTCAGGAATTAAAGTATTTCCTGTGAATGGAGGTTTGAGAGAAACTGTGGGAGGTGAGTCATTTGTATCAGATGGTGGGTCAGACGAAAGAGACGAAGAGTAACCCTCCCTCTGCGATGGAATGTTCATATCTTGTGGAGTTGGTTGCTCCCCCTAAGGACGTGCATTGGAGTTAGAATTCTCCCCCTGGAATGGAGTGCTCGTGTCTTGAGGCATGTTCGTAGTTGATGGCTGATTGTGCATGTCTTTCGTAGCGTCATCAATTATCTTCTTTAATTCATCCACTTTGTTGTCAGCTGCTTTTTCTTCGGATGTGATAGCCTTTTCTGGTTCATCAAAAAGTAACATGAATTCGTCATACAAATTGGAGATTGGAATAGTGGCTGGACTTGGCTTAGGAAAGATTTCCTTCAATTGATGCTCTTTCAACTGAATCCTCTTCAAGTATTTTTCATCGAACGTGACATAGTAGGTTTCTTCCATATTCTTTGAACATTTATTGAGAACCCTATATTCCTTGGAGGTCAGCGAATATCCCAGAAATATACCCTTGTTAACTTTCACATCGAATTTATTTCGTTGTTCCTTGGAATTGAAAATGAAACACCTGGAACCAAATACATGGAAAAACTTAACATTAGGTTTGCGATTGTTTAAGATTTCATAAGTATTAACAATGAATCGCTTATTCAGAATAGATCTGTTTTGGGTGAAACAAGTAGTCGCAATTGCATCCGCCCAAAAGTATAAAGGCAGACATGCGAATGTGAGCATGGTTCGCACAACTTCGCACAAAGAGCGGTTTCGTCTTTCAACTACACCGTTCTGTTGTGGAGTGTAGGGAGCAGAGAAGTTGTGTGAGACTCATTTTTCAGCAAGAAATTCTTCAAACGCCTGGTTTTTGAATTCTAGCCCATTATCGCTGTAAACATTACGAACCAGCTTTCGCAGTTGAAGCTCACTTTGCTTTATAAAGTCCTTGAGTTTGGGAGTAGCTTTTGATTTCTGTTTAAGAAAGAACACCCATGTGAAACGTGAAAAATCATCAATTATTACGAGAATGTACTTACTACCACCAACACTTTCTATTGCAGAAGGTCCACAAAGGTCGATATGTAGAAGTTTCATTGGTTCAATGACTTTTGTGTTTACTATCGTAGGATGACTTTTCTTGCTTTGCTTCCCTATTTCACAAGCTGCACATAAATGATCCTTATCATACTTCAAGAGAGGAAGTCCTCGCACATGATCACCAAGCACAAGCTTGTTGATGTCTTTGAAGTTGAGGTGCAAAAGTATTCTATGCCATAGCCAGCTATCATCAGAGTGAGCTTCCGTAAGCAAGCATATGGCAGGCTTCCATCGTATTGGGTTTAGATTCAAAGGATACATTTCTCCCTTTCGCTGCGACTTTAAGAGAACTGCTTTTGTTTTCTTTTCAATTATCTCAGATCCTTCATCGTCAAAGGGAACTTTCAAGCCCGTCCCTACAACCAACTGTGAAACACTAATTAGGTTGTGTTGTAAGCCTTCCACATACGCCACGGTACGAATTGAAAAATCTCCGTTCGTTATCATCCCATAGCCTTTGATCTTTCCAAACGAATTGTTTCCATACTTTACATTTCCACCATCTTTGAGAGATCGAAACTCTCGCAACTCCTCCTTCCTCCCTGACATGTGACGCGAGCAGCCACTGTCGATGTACCATTCGGTGTCAAACTGCTCGTCACGAATAACCTGCAAAAATTAAGCAGATTTAGGAACCCAAATTTGCTTGGGTCCTTGTGAGCCGAACGGGGAAAAGTAATTGCGATATGAACCATATAAGTTCATTTAACTAAGGTGGTTTTATCTTTCTTAGTTATGGTGAAAACTTTTACTTTGTTATCTTTCATTTCCGTTTCTTTTGAATCATATTGCTTTCATTTATTTTTGATTTGATTCATGACGAATTCTTTCTCAACTTTCTTTGGGTTAGCAGTCGATTTCTTGGTTTGAGCGTCAGAATCCAAGACTAACTTTCCCTTTCCCTTGACATCTTTGAGCAAAGCCTTCGTGGGTTGAGAATGATGAGATTTTGGTTTCTCATTGGGCTTCTTTGAAAAAGAGGGTTTTGGAGCAAAGTTCCTAGTTGGTTTCTATGGATTGCAGGAATGACAGTGCGAATATTGACCAGGATTCGCATGCGAACGAGCTTTCGCATTCTGATTGGAAGATTTTTCTTTGCGAACATAGTTAGAATTTTGGGATTGCCAAAATTGCTTCCTTTCATTGAGATTTCTCCGATATCTCTGATTTCTTTGACGTTTTTGCTCTGCAAGTTGCTCTGTGGACTTGTGAACATTTGCCTTGGGTTTCGTTTTTCTTGCATGAGATTCGTCCTTCACTGATTGAGGTTCGTTTTCCTTTGTTCCACTTGAGCTTCCTTTCTCATAGCATGAACGATTGTTCAACGGCTCTGCACGTATCTTCCCTTCACTTTCCACGAGGTTCGTTCGGACAAACCCTTCGTTTCGTCTGCATTATCGATAGGAGCGGACCAAAAGAACTCGTCAAAACCATCTTTGTTGTCTTCGTTGACAATGGACGTTAGTTCAACAGTTTGATTTTTGTCAACTCCTTTAGTGGCAAACACTTGATTAGGGAAAGTTTGCACTTTGGGAAAACTGTTGCTTTGGCTTTTAAAATTTCTGGTTTGTTTTGAGAAATACGTGCGAACTCAACCGAATTTTCAGAAATCAAAGTTTTCGCAGTTTTATTTCCGTTTTTAACAAACTCTGAGCAATCTAGGTCATCCTCAACAACGATTTCGCTCATATCACTGTCCTCATCGAATTCAAATGTGCTTTCAACATTTATTTTGTTTTCTGAACTCAATTTGGTAATCAATGAATCGAATTTCTGTATTGTATCAGATTTGACTTTCTTTTTATCATTTTCGTCCAAATGTTGTTTTAACATGTTTTTGTGGTCTTTGGACTTAATATATGATTCAATTCGTTCCAGTCCTAACCTGTAAGCATCAGAAGTCTCATCAGACGAGACAATAGATTCGCATTTATACCAGTCGGCGTCAATTTCGTCTTCCTTTAATTCGAGGAATGGTAAAATCATCTTGTGAATTTTCTTACCAATCTCACAATCAAGGTGCAACTGAGTAATGTTAAAGCAAAGCCTTTTAGCAATCAAACAAAAAAATGTTACGTTGTTTTAAATGCATCAAATTGTCTCGTTGCAAGTAAATTAACTGATCCCTAGACTTAGACAAATCCGACTCGATCTTCTGAATCCACATTCGCCTCTCATCGCTTTTCGATGAAACCCTGCTTATTTGACCGGTTAGGTTAGAGTTTGTCAAACGAGTTCTTTTTAGACTATCGCTAATGTTTGAAAAGGTGAATTTTAGATCGTTTAATTCAGTTTCGTATCTAGACACCGGTATGTTGAGTTATTCGAGAATTTGGTTTACCTTGTTGATTAGCTGTTCACATTCGTTGATTTGTTCAAGAACTGACCTTGCAGTGAAACAGCTATCATCCATTCTTTCACTCTCGGTAGCATTCTCCTGCATCTGTGACCCTTCACTCGTCACCATCAAGCACCTTCCTGCAAACTGCAAACTTTCCTCTTTCGCAACGAACGCCCTGCCATGTGTGGGCTTACGAACCTCGTCGTCTTCCGAGTTGGTTGACCAGACTTCAACTCCTCCAAATTCATTCTCAGCCATATTTTCCTGCACAATCAAAGCAGGCATAGAGTTATCAGTAGTCTTTTTCTTTTTGATCTCCTCCAACTTTCGCATGTGGTAGGACTCATCATCTTCTCCTTCTCTCTTCTCATTTAGCCTTCTCAACATACAATCCTTGGCTAGATGATTTTTTCCATGACAATAGTTGTATTCATAGCCAGAGTCTCCCATGACCTTTTTCTCCTTCTTATCTTCCTCCTTCTGAGAAGCACTTTTGTTCTCCTCTTTCACCCTTTCTGAGCTGTAGCTGCCCTGCCAGTTTCGGTTCTTGTTTAATGGGAATTTCTTCCTTGTGAACCTTTTGGGATTTGAGACCATTAAAGCAAACTCCTCGTTCATAAGATCACATTCAAAATGATCTGACTCAGAATCTTCCTCTGCAACAGTTTTGCCCTTCACAACAAGAGCTAGAGATTCCATACCAGAAACAACTTTTGCTTCTTTCGACACCTCACTTTCATGTGCCTTGAGAATCCCAACAAGCTTGGCTAAAGTGTAAATTTTGAATTTCTCGTGCGCTTTGACGGTAGAAACCACTTCCATCCATTCAGATCTAAGCCCATTCATGAGAGTAACCTTTTGCTTGATCACCTCGTGTCCAATACCATGCTTCATCATTTTGCTAAGAAGATGATTGTAGCGATTGAATGTCTGGCTCAGATTTTCTTCTGGCTTCTGTACGAACGCACCGAACTCCGAAAGCAGGAGTGTTTGAGTTGAATGCTCAAGATCTGCGTCAGTGGAGTAAAGTTCTTTAAGCCTTTCCTAGATGGCTTTCGCAGTATCACACGAACTAACAAGACGAAAAGTATCGGCCTGCAAAGCGAATCTAATGATCCTCATTGCTTTGACGTTGCTGATCAGTATATATTTTTTGTCTTAAGGAACATCCTTCACATAAAGGAGCAGCTGGTTGTATTCCTTCTGAGTTTTGATGGTTCTTTTGGTCTCTGTGTGAACAAATGGACATAGAGTAATGGCTTCCCATATCAGATAACCATTGTCGTCTGAACCGAGAACATAATCTTCAAAATGAAGCACCCATACTTCATATTCATGAGGAAAGAGATTTGGGATCCTTGTTGTTTATCCAATACTGCTTGAGATATTAATAGAGTTGATGTTGGAATCATCGTGCTGCATGATGATATTTTCTTTGATATCTGTAAAGAACCAGACGTGTAAATTGAGATTGTTTGTTGGGTAATATCAAGATCAATTTAAGCCATCAATGTGACAATGAAGACGACTTGAACTAGATCCTATATTAACGGAAACCCTAAAACTCTGTAAACAGAAGAAATGCGTATAGATTGCACAGTCTCCTGCTCTGATACCAATTGTTAGGATTAAAATCCTTAATGATCGATTAGATTCAAGAACAGATAAATAAAGAACAAAATAATTATTCAAGAATGTCGAATGATTAAACGTCATGCCTCAGAAGAACTCTATGAAGAATTGCTACTATAGAGGCGTGATCAGGGTTACAGTGTAAAGATCAAAAAGTTAACTAAAATAAGATGCATGCATGCATCTTAAATACTCTAACCCTAGAAATAAATACGAGTGGACAACACCAACTCGTTAATACAAAACAGACTAAACAACAAGCCCAATGACATAACATCTAATACCCAACACCTAATCGTCATTTCATGTGAAGTGGTTACTGTTGCATGTGACTATAACCTGTGATCGAGTATTGACTCAAGTATCTTCCTGTAGGTGATTGGAAGTGAGTTGAAGCTGGTAGAGTCCTTCGTCACTACAGTGGTTTCTGCACCCACATCGAGGTGAGTTTCGCCTCACTGTACCGTGGGTCGAAGGCACCAATGCCGACCTACTAGTATTGATTATTTGCTAGTAGAGGGATGCACTAGGGACTGTGTATATTCATGTAGGATAGACTGAGGACTCTTGATCTAAGCTCTCTTATCTGTTCCTTGTTTGGTTGTGGTTTTAGAGTAGGATCACCTGTCCAGGTGACTATCTCTCCTCTAAGTATATACGTTTATGCATTCCTTGGATTGTTGATATATAGTATGCTGTTATGCTGTAGTGATCTATTAGATCTGTCTCCTGGTACGGAGTTTGTTGCTTTATGGTAATAACTTGTAGAACTGTATGTTATCTGTGCTTTCTGGTTATCATCTATGGAGTGCCCTTAGGGGCTGTCAGTGGTTATGTAGGATAGCCTGAGAACTCTTGGTCTAGGCTCTCTTGTCTGTTTCTTGTTTGGTTGTGGCTCTAGAGTAGGACTATCTGTTCGGGTGGCTATCTCACCTCTGGCTACTTATGGTTACGCATTCTATGGGGGTTAGCTGGTAGCGGGACTGTATGTGGTTAGAGGATTAGTAGGCAATAGCGAGCTGTATGATTGTTGTTGCCTGTATTAAGTGCATACTTGATCATGATTGTTATATGTCGACATATTGTGTTTGGTTGGGTTTAGGCGGTCCTTCTTTGTGCGGTAGGCCATGATACCCGGTGTGGACTGGCTGTAAGCCGTAGGCATGGATGCTCGGGAGGAGCGGTAGGCCAACAAACCATGGGTATTCCATCCTGATGGTTGATTGGACCCGACATATTGGTGTCCCAACCCGAGGGTGATTAGGCCAATATGCTTATGATACGAGGGTATTCCATCTCGAGGATGACTGGACCCATCGTGGACATGCCTGGTATTCCAACCCGAGGTTGATTGGGCCAGGTGTGAGTGTTTGCGTTTATGTTTTGTTTTGGTGTGGTGGTACTTTGGGGGAAACTCACTAAGCTTTGTGCTTACAGTTTTGTTTATGGTTTCAGGTTTTTCGGATGATCGGAATGTCAAGGCGAAGGCGTGACCGTATACATCCTTGGTTTTACAAAAGATTGGATCTTGGGAAACTCTGATTTTCAAATAATGTTTGAGAACACTATTTTTGTAAACATTTTATTAGTAAAAGGATCGTTTTGAAAAGTTTAAATTTGTTGAAATTTCTAGCACGTTATAAGTTGGTATCAGAGCCTTGGTTTGAGTGAATTGGAGGAACACTCATGTGAATCCAGTCTCAAACTAAGGAAAAGATTTTCAAAATGATTTTCAAACGGTTTTCAAAATACTAAAAGAGGATGCGATGTGTACGATCAACCGGAGCCAGTAAGTGGACCCTAAAATACCACACTACTATTTGATATTTTGATATGTTAGAACAACATGCTAGTAATAGGCTAGAGATCTTCAGGAATTGCATGATAGAATTTCCTGATTGTATGATGCCTGATAGCCTAAGGTTCTTCTTTATATGGAATTGACATCATTACTGTAGTTGCTTAGTGTATGCATCATAGTTGTACATAATTAAGATTCTATAGCCTGAGAATATTTGGTTTGGCTTTATTTCCTATTACTTTTCTGGTTGTGGGCTTAGACTAGGGCCGAGTATTCGACTGTCTATAGGATCCAGCGTTATGTATGACTAGCATACACGAGTGCTTCAGGGTTGGTGGAAGTTTCATGGATGAGTCGTGTGGGGTAATTCGACCAGTGTGAGATGTTTAGCCTTCCTCTAGAGTGAGGATTGAGTGCTCGCCTATGCTTATATGTATTGTTAAGGCGTTGTGATGATCATTGAGACAAATATGGGTAGGTGTGGAAGGTAGTATGAGCCCGTACTACTGAAAGCACAGGACCCATACGCGTATCAAGGAAGTCACAACCCTTAGGGTCTAGTTGGGAGTTGGTTCCCTGTTATTCATGCGAATTATCTGATATCTTCCTCGTATGTTTTCAGAACGGTGGTTACAAGGCGCTTCGTGGCTGGATCCGAATCAGGATCAGGATCAGGAGATGGCGGTCAGGAGGGATCGACAGTGCCCGAGGTTGTTGGTCAGATGAGGAAGGATGAGCTAGACGCCAGGATTCGAGAGATCCTGCACGATGAGTGTCACACCCCAAAACCGGAACGGCGGAAACGTTCGGGGGTGGAGGACATCATGTTCAGTATCACAACAATGCAAAGTAGTAAACAAGCAACAACATCATCGATTGCATTAATAATATAATTTCATACAAATGTGTTCTGTCAAGTTATATAGACTCCCAAAATATACATCAAAGTAAAAGATGAGTTTTGAACGCGCTCCATCTTCTTAAAACCTGGCACCGGTACCTGTCTACTGGTGACCTGAGAATACAAGTTATTTTGAAAGAGTTTATCAGCTTTAAAGATGGTGAGATCATAAGTATATTAATGTCTGTATTTGTATGAAAGTGTTTGTAAGTCTGTAGTTGTATAAGTTTGTAATTGTTTGAACTCTCCTAGAAAACCCTATGTTTCCTACTAAAAGTAGCCTTCTACCAAGGCATCTAGTATCTGTGTGTGTGTCTCTTGTAAGAGTGTGTATTTTCCCAAATCCGACTATCATTAACCAAAAATATAGTTTTTACATTATTGTTTATTGTGTGAAGATCACAAAGTAAATGTAATGGGAAAATGAAATAGTACTGTAGTGTTGTATTCAGTAACTACTGCCATACTAACTACCTTAAACCAATTGTTATTTAAAGTACCATGTGATCGGCCTGTATCCTGCTACCGACTCTAGAAAAACGACGATGTAAGACGTCGTAAGAAATGACGTTTGGCAGTCATAGACTTGCAAGTCCCACTGTAGCGAGCAGCAAGGTGTAGGATAGTCAATCCAGTATAGATCTATACACAAACTCATACGCTCCCCACTTAAGGAGATTCTAGATACAAAACGGTCATGACAGGTAGTGCCATTCCCCGTTACGTGGCTCACATAAATGTAATAATGTTCTAGTATATGTATGTGCTAGCTGTATTGTGTGTTCTCTCCCTGTCTAGCATGTATTGTTTGTTTCTCATCATAGTATTCTATTGTTTGTTTCTCATCATAGTATCTATTGTTTGTTTCTCATCATAGTATCTATTGTTTGTTTGTTATTGACTCATGTATGAACTGACTCATTGTATGTTGCACTGTTCTAGTAATAGTATTAGTATCTCCCTAAACTATACCTATTATAGTTTACTAGTAATGTTGTTTGAATGTATGAACATGTTTGTGTACCTTTGCTACCCAAAGGTATTGAAATGAATGAAGTAACCTTTTATATCTATACACATATACATGATATATAACTAGGATTCAAACGACCTTCGGACAAATAACCTGAATACCCTAAGTCCACAACCAAACAAGGAACAGGAAGTAAGGTGAGTTATCAGTCCTAAGTCCTTTCAATCCTACTTATATAACTATATCTACATAGATACACATAATATAAGTTAAAAGAGTTTAATAAAAGTATTTGATATAAAAAAGAGTTTATAAAACAGTTTGAAGTAAAACAGTTTGGTAACACAGTTTGAAAAGTAAGAAATCCACTTGTTTGGTAGTTATTAATCACATGTGATTGATATAATAACTATAATTGTTTAACTTGTATCCCCCATAAAAGCATTTAAAAGCATTTAAAAGGTTAATTAAGGGGTATGAACTCACCTGTAGTGAGTGGTTTGGATGAACTGATAGTATAGGATGCTAAGTGTCAAGTGAAGACTTGAACACACACAAGGATCCTATTTAACATATAATAACACATATATGTATCCAATTAGTCATTAAACAACTAATTAACCAAGTTAAGACATCCTAGGACATGTAAAACACCTTATTTAAGTGTTATAAGTACTAAGGATTGCATCTAAGGGTTGTAGGACTTGGCTATTGAGTTTGGGGTCCAAGGGTAAACTCTTTTGGAGTTTACGGTTTTGGGACCAACTCTTATTGAGTTTACGGTCGTAAACCCATGAGTTTACAGCCGTAAACTCATGGTACTTTTACCATTTTGTGTTTTGAAGCTTTAAAGGTCATAAGAAGCATTCCTACTTCATGTTTAAGCCTTAGGAAGTGATTAGGGCACTATTTCACTCCTTTGTGGAGTTTACGGTCCTTGGACCATTTCTCTTTGGGTTTACAGCCGTAAACCCAAAAGGTTTATGGTCTTTTTGATGTTTTAAGTCCTAAGCACTTTAAGGTTATGTTCTACACTATTATCCAAGGCTTTGTAAGGGACTAGGGCACACTTTGGCCCCTTTATTAGGGTTTACGGTCCAAGAACATCTTGGACCGTAAACACCTTTGATATTGTGTTTCCTTGGTGTTTTCTGGATGATTAGAAGTGTAACAAGTCTTATAACAAGCCTAGGTAAGAGTACTTACTATGTAGAAGCTTCAAAAGGTGCTAAAAGTCCAAGAACACTAGTGTGTGTTCTTGGTGAAACTTGAAGATCTACACATTTGGAATGATTTCACGGATGGAATCATGTAAGATCACTAGATTAAGTAAGATATCAACTTATTAGGGCTAGAAACACTTACAAAGTTGAAGATCAAGAAGGAAAATCGGATGATACTTGAGAGGATTTGAGTTTTGGATCTTGAAAAGTGAAAAAGTGATTAAAATGGCTAAGTGCCATATTTATACCCTTGGGGTTTATGGCCGTAAACACCTTGTTTAGGCTGTAAACTCCAAACTCTTGGAGTTTTGGGACTTTATTGTTGCACAATAAACCCTAGGGCATCCTCTCTCCTGTTATCTCCTGAATTACTAGGATTTAGAACACTCAAACTGACTCTACACAGCTCAAAAGTTAGCAGAAACTGTTCTGAGTTCTATTGAAATGAATGGTTGTACAGAATAGAAATTTCGGGTTGTCACATCATCCCCCCGTTAGAAGGAATTTCGTCCCGAAATTAGAGTTTAAGCAAATAAGTAGTTACAAATAACTATGTAAAAAGATGAGGATATTTCAGTTTCATCTGATCCTCTCGCTCCCAAGTGAATTCAGGTCCTCGCTTGGCGTTCCAGCGAACCTTCACTATCGGGATACGACTTTGTTTAGTTTGCTTGACCTCCCAGTCCATGATCTCTACTGGTTCTTCCATGAAGTTGAGGCTCTCGTTGATCTCGATCTCGTCGAGTGGGATTACAAGAGTCTCGTTGGACAGACACTTTTTCAAGTTCGAGATGTGGAAAGTAGAATGTACGTTACTGAGTTCGCGCGGTAAGTTAAGTTTGTAAGCTACAGGGCCGATTCTAGCAAGAATCTCGAAAGGCCCTATGTACCTTGGATTTAGCTTTCCACGCTTTCCGAAGCGTATCAAGCCCTTCCAGGGTGAGACCTTCTATAGAACACGGTCGCCCACCTGGAATTCCAATGGTTTCCTTCATTTATCAGCGTAGCTTTTCTGTCGGTCTCTAGAGGCTTTCAATCGTTCACGAATCTGAACGATCTTCTCTGTCGTTTCCCGAATGATCTCCGGGCCCGTGAGAGTGCTTTCAGGAACTCTTCCTTTAGCTAACTGGGTATCACCCACCTCAGCCCAGCACAGAGGGGATCTGCACTTTCGGCCATAGAGGGCCTCGAATGGAGCAGCCTTTATGCTCGTGTGATAACTGTTGTTGTATGAAAATTCGACAAGGGGTAAATGAGTATCCCATGCTTTCCCAAAGTTGATCACACAGGCTCGCAACATATCTTCCAAGGTCTGGATAGTCCTCTCACTTTGTCCGTCGGTCTGTTAATGGTAGGCTGTACTCATGTCCAGCCTAGTTCCTAGGGAACTTTGTAACGACTGCCAGAACCTCGAAGTGAATCTACTATCTCTGTCTGAGATAATGGATATGGGAACACCGTGCAGTCGTACAATCTCCCGTATGTAGGTTCTTGTAAGCTTCTTCATCTTGTCTATTTCTTTGATAGGCAGGAAGTGTGCGGACTTGGTCAATCTGTCGACGATGACCCATATGGTATCAAGTCCACCCGTTGTCTTGGGCAACTTGGTTATGAAGTCCATAGTGATCCGCTCCCACTTCCATTCCGGTATCTCCGGCTGTTGTAGTAGACCTGAGGGTTTCTGGTATTCGACCTTGACCTTAGCACAAGTAAGGCATTTACTCACGAAGGTAGCAATCTCTGCTTTCATGTTAGGCCACCAGTATAGCTTTTTAAGATCCAGATACATCTTATCTGAACCTGGGTGGACGGAATAACGAGTGTTGTGCGCCTTGTTCATGACCAAGTCTCTGAAACCACCAAGTTTCGGGGTCCAGATCCGATCCATGATATAATAAGCTCCGCCACCCTTAACTTCCAAGTTCTTATCCATCCCTCTCAGGGATCCACCTGCCATGTTTTCAGGTTTCAAACATCGAGCTGAGCTTCCTTAATTTGCGTGGACAGGTGTGAATGGATAGTCATAGTCAAAGATTTGACTCTACGACCAGAATATTCTTTCCGACTTAGGGCGTCAGCTACTACGTTGGCTTTACCCGGATGATAACGAATTTCGCATTCGTAATCACTGAGTAGCTCGACCCACCGTCGTTGTCTCATGTTGAGCTCCTTCTGGTCGAATATGTGTTGTAGGCTTTTGTGGTCTGTAAAGATAGTGCTTCTTGTTCCATACAGGTAGTGTCTCCAGATCTTCAGAGCAAACACAACTGCTCCTAGCTCAAGATCGTGTGTGGTGTAGTTGACCTCATGTGTCTTCAGCTGTCTCGAGGCATAGGCGATGACCTTACTTCGTTGCATCAGAACACATCTGAGCCCTTGATTCGACGCATCACAATAGACAACGAAGTCTTCTATCCATTCGGGGAGGGATAGTATTGGCGCGGTGCACAAGGCTCGCTTGAGCGTTTGAAACGTTCTCTCCTGCTTCTCTTCCCAGTCAAAGGCCACGCCTTTCTGGGTCAGTGTTGTAAGAGGTTTCGCAATGCGGGAGAAGTTCTGAATGAACCTGCGATAGTAGCCAGCGAGGCCTAGAAATTGACGAATCTCTGTAGGCGTCTTCGGTGCTGACCAGTTCTCAATGGCCTTGATTTTGGAAGGGTCCACGTGTATTCCCTCTTTGCTAACCACGTGCCTTAAGAATTCGACTCTTCGGATCCAAAATTCACATTTCGAGAAATTCGCATAGAGCTTCTTCCAAACGCATTGTTTCTAAGACTAGTCGTAGATGTTGACTATGCTCCTCCTTACTACGAGAATAGATAAGTATGTCATCGATGAAGACGATGACGAACTGATCCAAGTAAGGATGACACACCCTATTCAGGCCGTAAACACCTTGTTTAGGCCGTAAACTCCAAACTCTTGGAGTTTTGGGACTTTATTGTTGCACAATAAACCCTAGGGCATCCTCTCTCCTGTTATCTCCTGAAGTACTAGGCTTTAGAACACTCAAACTGACTCTACACAGTTCAAAAGTTAGCAGAAACTGTTCTGAGTTCTATTGAAATGAATGGTTGTACATAATAGAAATTTCGGGTTGTCACAATGAGGTTGCCACTTTGTTCTGGGCACAGCTGCCAGAGATGTTTTGGTCTATTAAGACCTCCATGGTCGAGCATTTCGACGAGCGCTACGCATCCCTTGCAGAGACGGCTGCCGCATCAGCTACATCAGCTGTAACAGCGACAGGGAGAGGAGCCAGTCGGGCTTTTCAGTACCGAGACTTCGATTTCACGAAGCCCCCGAATTTTGATGGGACTCAGGCTCCGATCATAGCCACGTGGTGTCTGTCTGACATGGAGGGATGTTTCTTTACGTGCTCATGTCCTGCTGACCAGAAGGTCAGATGTGCCCTGAACTTGCTGAGGTCCGGGACAAAGGACTGGTGGAGGTTGATGACTGGGTCGTATACGGATGATCAGAGAGCTGCGGTTACTTGGGAGCAGTTCAGGGAGATGTTCCGCGCTCGTTACATTCCACGGGTCGAGTGCGAGCGGCTGTCACAGGAGTTTTTGGATCTGAGACAGGGTACAGAGTCGGTGACGGAGATCACCCGCATGTTCACTAAGAGGGAGATGTTTTGCCCGGAGTTTGCATCCGAGCAGGCTCAGATGACTTGTTATCTGTGCATGATTAAGTCTGATATCAGACAGTTTGTTGCTACTCAGCGGTGTGATACCTTACTGGAGTTACAGGAGGCCGTATGGAGGCGAGAGATTGAGATAGAGACCCATGTGAGGGAACAGCGTCAGGCTCCGGATCAGTCCCAGCCTACAGCAAAGCAGTTCAAGTCCGCCGGCCAGAGTTCATGACTAGTTGGAGGGAGGCGCAAAGCTGTTACATGTCGTCGGTGTGGCGAGGAGGGTCATTTTGGAAGAGATTGTAGGCGAAGTGTACGATCTTGTTTTGATTGCGGTCAGGAAGGCCACATCAGGGCTTATTTCCCGCTTCTCAGTGAGGTGCTGGATCCTACACCCTTAGCTTGGCAGTTACCTGATGGTCGTCAAGGGACCGCTGGGGTTCCGAGGACCTAGATTTGAGATTGGCAATTCTTCTATTTAGAAATTGTGGTAGTATTGGTATTTGTCTGTCCTTTCTTTTTATGTTTCAAGGTTTAGTTGTAGTTTTGGATGATCAGTTAAACGAAAGTGTCTTATTTAGCTTTGTATCAACTGATCTCTTGTATGGATTAATTATCTTTGTCCTCGATTGTGTGCGTATTGGAGGTTGTGAATGTCGTGTTGCTTCAGATTCTCCTATGTATGTGGATATTAGTGGTTGGGATCAAGTAATAAAGTCCAAGTTAGCCTGAGTATCGAAGGAATACAAAGCTCTCGGATTCTAGCATATTTCAAGTGGGGGATAATGGACCCTGGTAGCAGGAAGACTCTTAGCCAAGATTCGGTTCTCTTTCGGATTTCCCTAGGTTCCAAATTTCTGCATAACTGCTAAATATTCAGGTTTGCGACAAAATCATTGTTAGCTGTTGGATTCCCTTCGGTTTGTATTTGTCTCAGTTGTGATAGCATCTCTAGGGCGTGCTAGTGATTAGGCCCTAATGTTTTAGGAGCTCAGGTTAGGGGTTTGCTTTTATGTTATCCTCTGATCGGGGGGAACCCCAATGTTGATAGTGGATGGCTCAGTTGGGTTGTCAGAGCTGAGAAAGAGTGTGGTTCAGTTCAATATGAGATCAGGTAGTTTCATTGCGGTGAAGAATCCCTTTTGGTGTGGGATTAGAGTGTTGGCATTTGGCTGAGAAGATCGGAGACCGATCCATTCCGTGAATGTTCGTTCATATTGGTTGTTGTGAGGGAGTGCATCTTGAAGTAGAAACGAGAGCTGATTTCGAGGACGAAATCTAATTTAAGCGGGGGAGAATTGTAACATTTCGTTTAAAATAAAATAAATTAAATAAGAAAAATAAAATAAAATTAGTAAATATATAAATAAATAAATAAATAATAGCCCTAAAACCCCGAGATGTATTTTATATTTTAATTTAGCCCTAAAGCCGTAATAATCGATCAGTGCTAGCCAGGGGAGTTAAATGTTATAATTTCAAGAATTTGGGGGCTAAATTGTATCTTTGGGACTTCAAATGCAAAGAATTTCATGACCAAGGGCTGTTTGGTAAATATTTGGCCTAATTTGAAAATGTAAGTGGTTGGAGGGGCTGGAAGTGTCAACTATGCCCTTAAATTTGGAATTGGAGACGGGAGATCAAACCCGTCACCCATCTCATTCCCTTGCCTCATATAGTACCGATATCCCCATCACAAACCCTAATCCTAAGAGCTCCAGCTGCCGCCACCTTATCTCTCCCATATCCAGCGGCGCCATCTCCTTCGTTGAACCACCACCGCAACCATCCTACTGTCGCCGACGTCTAGCACTATAAGGGAAGCTTTCGAGACTCGAACGACTGTGAACGACCGCTGCCACCATTCCTCCGCCACTTCTTTTTTTTTTCTGCCGTCATCCGCAGCCACAACACGACAGTCGCCGGTGCTACTCTGACTGCCCCTCGCCTTCTTTCCGCCCCACAGAAGCTAGCCGCCACTGCCACCGCTCATACAACCCTCCCATTTGCTGCTCCGGTCATCGTTTGCCACCCCAAAGGGGCTGTTGTGTTCGTGTTTCACGTGGGTACGTGTATGTTGCTACTTCAAGTCATGAGATGTGTGCGTGGTTGCGTCCGGGCTAGCCGGAAAGGTGATGAACCACCATTGCTACCAACCATGGTGGTTGCCGCCGGTTGCTGCCTTTCTGCTACCACCAGCCACCGTGTGTGGTGGCTGTGTGTGTGAGTTATGGTGTATGTATCATGTAGTGTGTGTGTTTATTTTCCGTTGGATGTTTTTGGGTCATGCTTGACCGGAAACCGAAGAAAACCCCTACCACCACCGTGAGGTGGTGGCTGCCGCCGCCGACCACCATTTTTGGTGGTTGTATTAGGCTTATTCCTTGTTCTTTTGGTGCTAGTGTGTGTGTGTGTGTGTTGTAAGAATTTATATGTACATTGGATTATTGGAATATTACTCCAACCACCGCCGTGTGCAGGTGGCTGCCGCCTCTTGCCGCCATGGACCTTCGCCGACCACCACTGCCCGAGGTGGCAGTGGGTGGTGCCCAATTTATTAATTATATATTTATTTATTTATATTGAGAATCAATTAAATTTAGGGGTTGGAAACCCTGATTAGGGTTTAGAAAACCCTAATATTAAAAAACCCTAAATTTAGAGTTGGTCGGGACCCGCGTTAAAACTATTAATTGAACCTAAAATAATAACTTAATAATTCGCTACAAATAACTCGGTGCAATATTGGACTTAATGGATTAAGTCCTTAATGGGTTAAGTGAGGAACACTAACCCTAGTTGTCATTTTATGTAAAAAGCCTAGAATTGAGGAGCTTTATTTTGGGCAATAATCGGGCGCGTATTTGGGCTGCTGACTGGATTATTATTTCAACCGAAAGTAACTAAGTCAAACATTAATCAATCATACCCTTAAGTGATTAAGTCCTTAATGGGTTAAGTGTTCTTACTTAACCCTAATCGCCATTTCATGTGAAACCCTAATCGTCATTTCATGTGAAACCCTAATCGTCATTTCATGTGAAGTGGTTACTGTTGCATGTGACTATGACCACTGACCGAGTATTGAATCAAGTATCTTCCTGTAGGTTGTGAGAACAAAATCGATCTGATGCGCAGGGACAAGTTTTGAGAACTCAAACCTTGAGTGAATGCTTAAGATCAATGTCTGCTTGCTAATAAATGTTCAAGTCAAGCCTGGAAAGACCAGTCAAGTCTTAGATAATATATTCAACAAATGATCAAGTCATTAAATTAGAAATGAGAATAAATGATCAAGGTAAAGCTAATAAATGAAGAACAACAAGAATGTTTGAAAGAAGTTTTAAGTAACTTAGTAAGATGCAAAAAGTTGAGTGAAAGATCCGTTGTTGACTTGTATTGAATGCTCCTACAAATAGGAGTGAAGGTTACAGCGAATTAACTAGAATACTTACATAGGACCGGACAACATAAATGTTTCTGACATTCTGATTGTCTAATACAATAAAAGACTAAGTCCTATGAAATGTCACATCAATACAAAGACAAACATAATAAATGCACAAATACAAAATAGTGTTGCTCCAGATCAGCATTCATTCCGGACATGAGAATCATTCCGGAATGCCTTCAGCTTCACATCTTCTTCTCTTCTGTTCCGGACAGATTCCGGACCACTCTTCACCATTGACTCCGGACCATTTACTTCGGAACACATGTACTTCAGACTTAGGATTGCTAGAGGTTCACTTTCAGGTTCCAACAATCTCCCCCTAAGTGAACTTAGCAATCCATCCAATTACACTGCTTCTTCCTTGATGAAAGTGTAAGCTCGGAACCGCCATTCTCTGACTTCAATGTACCAGGTCAGTTGACTTACAAACTTTGCTTTGACCTATTCCGGTGCTTTAGACTTTGATGCCCGAGAGATGAACTTCCGGAGTGCTTTGGTCGGGACTAGGTGTTTGTCGAGGACACGGAAAAAGTCCTTCTTGTTTGTCTTCCTTGTTGTGTAGACAAACCCTAGAACCGGGTCATCGATTGGACCATCTTCGAGCAGATCAGCTTCCGGAAGAAGATAGGTGATCTTCGCAACATAGTCTTCAGTTCCGTAGAGATGAGCCAGTTCATAGTCACATCTACAAAATTCCGCGACGTAATCTTTGAGGAAGCTTAGAGTAGCATGAAATGCACCCATGCTGATATCGTTGTTTTTCATTCCTCGAAAGTGAGCAGCCAGAGTCAGAATGTCGTTCAGATTCAAGGAAGGGAAGTCCGGATCAGTAATGGTTCGGTAGTTAGGCTTGTTCTGGAAGACGTGAAATCAAAATAGTGGGCAGTTGAGTTCGAATTTCACTAGGATTTTTCTTGCAAATCCATGGAATTTGGTGATTCTTTTTATAGTCCATACTTCCTTAAACGGTTGAGCATTCTTGTAGTAGAATGTCTCAAGCCTTTCTCTTTCAGTCTGGAGGATCACTTCCGGATCATCATTTGGGTGAAGAGGAGCAAACTTGATGTAGTATTTTCTGAAAGGAGAGAGAGGAAGATCGAGTTGTTCGGAATCGTTGGAGGGAACATCGTAGTACATGTACGAAACGATATCTTGATCCCGGAGTATGCCTTCACGGCAAAGAGGAGAGATGCCACGCATCGGATCAGGATTATCCTTAAGAGCTTGGATCCGGATGCTGTCCTCTAACGCCTTGTTGATTTCCTCCTGAGACCATCCTTGTTTTTGCTTGAGAGGAGGTCCGAAGTGGAAGGCTTGTTGTTCAGCAGTCATTGGCCTTTTGCCTTTGTGTCTTTTTAGTGCATCCATGATGAGCTTCATGTTTTCATCCACCACAAATTCCGGAGTGCGGTTCGGAAGAGGATATTCCGGAATGTCATTAGGGATCTGGAGTGGTGAGCCCTGGTCTATTGGAGCAATTTTGGAGCCGGAATAGGTGGGAGCATAGAAGGAGTGGCTCGGAAGGCTTCAGCTGTGAGGAAGGATTTGGATTTGGCCATTTGAATGGCTCTTTGAAGAGCATCTGGTAAAGAGGATGGCGAAGAGACTGCTGTAACAAATCGTTATTTCAAACCTAGGTAATAGTATAGGTCAATGTGTAATTCTTTTTATAATAATAAAGAGAAATTTTAGCATACTGTGTATATTTACATAATTGACCCTCAAAAATAAATTATTAAACAATCTCAATTGGGATGAACCAAGTGATAGAGATTGTAACAAGGTTTCCAAAAACATAAAGAACACTAAAATCCGAGTTATAACGAAGAAGTTATGACCAATCGAAGATCCGCGACAAAACCGGCAAAACACTGTTCAGCGTAAAAACTGAATTTTCAATAAAAGGCTTTTTAGCCTTAACAATCTAAATCAAAGTTGTAGTTTATGTTAAACCGAGAAGTTTCATAAAAAGAACGGAAAAATCTGACTTCGTATGAGGAAGTTATGATTTTTCTAAGTTTCAGTATAGCAGTGTACAACTAAAAACTCGAAATAAAGATCGAGCGATTTTTAGCCGACACAACCTAAACGAGAATTGAAGGTCTCGTCGGTAGTAGTACAACGGTAAAAAGACAGACAAAAACGGACGTCAGATGAAGAAGTTATGAATTTTTAACGGATTCCCGTCCCGGTCTGTTTAAAATAATAATATTAAAAATAAAATCAAAATTAGCCGACGAAGTCTAAACAAAAGTCGTAGAGTATGATTTTACCTACGCGTGCATATAAAGAACGCCAAAATCGAAGCTCGTATGCGAAAGTTATGATTTTCGCAAGTTTTGGCACAAAAAAATAGGAAAAACCGGGCAATTTCGCATGCCACGTCACCCTCGCACGTGGCGGCTGCTGATTGGACCGAAGCCTTGCGTGGCACCTCCTGATTCGACCAACTCCGCGGTCCAATCCCACTCGGACAACCTCGCATGAGACACACCGGACATTACCCTCGCACGCCCCTCGGATGCCCCATTCGCACGTGCCTTCTTTCTACTAGACCGAAGTATGGTCCAATCTGAGCCTCCCATCTGCGAGCCTGCGGTCCGAAGTAAGCGCAATCCTTCGCCACCTGTCCGACGCGTGTCAGCCTCGCATGGCCTCGGGTCCGAACCTTCGGCCTATATAAGGCATGCGAGGGTTCCGAAATAATTTACACTTTTCACCCCAAATTTCATTCTCTTTCATATTTTCCACTTCCACAAACTCATATACAACCCCTAAAGCCCCGGCATCAAGTCTCGAACCCTAAGCAAGCCTCGAAGCCCCGAGATTCCCAAGAAGTAACCTCTCTCCTATCGAAACTTTGCCCGATTTGAGCCGGTTTCTCGATAAATAAACTCCTTTTCGTGAAACGAAACTCTGTCCGATTCACCACCTATCAAGTGAGTACATACCCCCGTATTTTCATAATTTCTACTGTTTTAAGGGGGGGAATACAAGCATAACACAAGAACTTTTTGTTATAAAATCATGATTTCAAATCATGATAAAACGACATTAAATCATTAAAAAATACTCAAAACATTAAACTCTTTTATCATCTTATATTTTTCCTCAAAATTCATGTTTGTATATATATATATATATATATATATATATATATATATATATATATATATATATATATATATATATATATATATATATATATATATATATATATATAACTAAGGTTTAAGAGGCTTAGGACTGATAACTCATTCTGAGTCCTTTTCCTTGTTTGGATGTGGGCTTATAGTACCGGTTATTTGTCCGAGTGTCGTTTAAATTTTACTTATATATAAAATTGTATATGTATATAAATATAATAGTTATTTCATCAGTTTAACTACCTTTGTAACATGCTGAGCAAGGGATTACATGCAAACATGGTTAAATACACATTCAAAAAGTACATATAAATTATAATAGGTATAATTTATACATAGAACAATAATTCATGATTCAAGTATACTAGAATACACAGTCTTACAAGAAACAAGGGTTTTGATACAGAACAAATCAAGGGTTTACACTTATCAAATACATGTTAGAAATTCTAATTCAAGAACATACTGTCAGTCATTTAGTTCAGAATGATTGGGTTTTGATTCAAGAACATAATGTCAATCATTTATTTCAGAATGATTGGGTTTTCATAACTAATATACATGTAACGTTTATATGCTTTTTATGAGACATTCAATTCAGGTTGTTTAATTCATTTTAGACAACATAGGAAAAGTCCTGACATTATAACCAGAATCTCCAGCCAGGGGATCGAAACAAGTGTGTGTAGATCTATATCGGGATTGACAACCCCGCACTCAGGCTTACAAGCCGATGAGTGGCAATTGTTATCACCAGTTTAAACGCCCACAAAGCGTTTGTTTCAGGCCATCCGTCATAGTATGGTTAAAATAACTCATTAAAAAGATATTAACAATACGTTAGTGTATAAACAACTAAACGAAAGTACACCTTCAAAGTACCAGTTTACAGAATACAAAATACAATGGTTCAATACAGTTTTCAATAACAGCTGGTGGAGCCAGGCACACTCTCAGTACAAGTTTTTCATAAAGGAATACAAATACAAAACATTGATACAAAGAGAATGGTTTTATGGGAATAAAACTACTTTTCATATACAACAGAAAATATAGGATTTTCTGGAACAATTTACATATACAAGATTCAGAGACATCCTTTAAACATAAACACTTATGCACTCACTCAACTTTATGTTGATACTCTCTTTTCAAATTACTTGTATTCTCAGGAAAATAATACACAGGTACTCCCCGAGCTTTTTGAGAAGATGGAGCTACTTTGAGTCATATCTTCTTTTGTATAACTATATTTTGGTTCAATATACAATGATTGAACACATGTAAATACTTATACTTTTTAAATACAATGGTTGTTTGTACTTTGATTACTATGATGCATGTGTTGTGATACTACAATTCTAGTCCTCCACCCCCAGACGTTTCCGCCGTCTGGTTTGGGGGTGTGACAACTGCGGACCATATTCTCTTCTCTTCCTCAGTCAGTGCCTTTGGGAATATCTTCTTCGGAGCTTCGAGGCCTAGAACTCCTTTGGTGACGTATTCTTCTTCACTGCCTTCTTCTTCATCAGAGGAAATTCTTAGAAGTCCAGACACAACTTGGACTTCATCGTCGAAATTCAAGTCTTCATCTTGGAGTGTGAACTCCGAGGCAGGTTTCCATGGTTGGCTTGGACCTTCTCCCCCTCTTGCATCGATGGATCTCGGAACCGGTGCAAGTACTACAGATTCCTTGAGATCGTCAAACTTGGAGAAGACTTTCTGAAGGCCCGTGTTTAGTTGAAGAATGAGGGTATCGTATGCTTCAGAAGTGGGAGCTTGAGCAGCAAGGTGATCGAACAGATGACCGAGAACAGCTAACATCTCATCAAACTTTCGATTCGGAACATCAACAATGTTCTAAGTGGATCGAAGTAGCTTGATAAGGACTTGTTGAATGATGAGGTTCATCTCGTCCTTCTTCTTGATCTCCTTCTCCAGCCTTTGGATTTGTTTCTCATGACGAATATGGGTCTTCTTTATAAGATAGTTGGTAGCAGACACCAAATCCTCATGGACTTTAAGCATAGAGGTGATTGTTTCGAGATAGTGGTCAACCGAAGCATCATATTTAGCTTCAACTTCCTCAATGGAGTGCTTGAGCCGGAGAGAAATCAGTTGATCAAGTTGGGCTTCTTGTTCCGCAATTGAAGGTCCGGATTGTTGTGAGAGAGACTGAAGGATGGCATCGAGTTTGGAATCAAGTCCGGAAACCTTTTGATCCAACTTTGTGTTGAGCTCTGTTACAGATGTTTCGATTGAGGAGACCTTCTTCATAGTATCTGACACATTGGTTTGAATTTCAAGGAGAGAAAAAGGATCAATGTGATCACCAGAAGAGGATTCGGAGTCAGAGTCTGAGTGTTGTGGAGGAGCTTGATGTGATGAAGTATGTATGGATGGACCAGGCTTGGTGATGACATCATCTTCATGTAGCTTGGAGTTTGGTCCACCATCCGGAGTGGTTGAAGAAGATGATCCGAAGTCAAAAGCAGACTTGGAGGTTGATGGTTTGGATTGAAAGCGGATGGATGACATGAAGTTGGGGTCCGGAATAGAGTTGCCTTCATCAGTGATCATTATTTCTTCGGAGATTTCTTCATCCGAATCAGTTTGGAATACGTTGGTGTGAGTGGTGATTGGAGGTTGTGCCGAAGCAAGTTCCCGATTGGCATCATCATTTGTAGGAGGAACATACGGAAGATTGCTTTGATGAGCTCTGTTGTACATTGAAGTAAGAATAGCCTCCACTTGAGCTCTTTTCAGATCCGGATGTTTGGAAATAGCCCTGTTAACATAATCTTCCCATTGAGGATCGTTAGCACCTGGTCGTCCTGTACACCTTCCGAGTATCAGACCAGTTGGGGCATCCGGAGTCTGAGGGACTGCTCCAGCTCCGGGGTGCTTAGGGTCCGGAACAGGGGTTCTGGAGTGTGTGCTTGTGTGAGAAACAAGACGGATATCAAATGAGACTCGTGGGTGTGTTCCAGGGGCTTCAAGAAACTATGGTCAACACCGGCATCACCTTTTTGGGAAGGTGAGGGTGGATTATGTGGAGACTCCCCGTGAGTGTGTGCAGGTGATGTTGAAACATTGAGGGGTACCTCAAATGAGTGGGCATGAGGGGTGTTCGAATGGCCAAAGTCAGCCTGAATGTCATGAGCATCTTCCTTTGGAGAGGAAGAGCTGACTTTGGTTCTCTTTTTAGGCTTTGGCGTGGTGGGAGAACTCTTCCGTTTGGCAGATTTCTTAATCTTAGGTCCGGACGTAGGAGGAATGGCCTCTTTCGAAGTGGGCTCAACTGAGACTGGGGCAGGTTGTGTTGGGTCAAACACAACCAAAGTCTCTAGATGTTGTTTCAGATAAATGGAATCGGAAGGGATTAAGGCCAACATGTGGTCCGGAAGTCGTCTAACCGGACCAGAAGCGGATTGGTCCGGAATCCTATCAGCTTTGACAACTTTGAATGAAACACATACTGTTGAATCATAAAAAGTGACCCTCTTGAACTTCAGCTACCGCAGCCATCAAGCACCCGCAGTCGAGCTCCTTCATCAGCAACCGCATCCGGAGTCTCTACCTACCGCAATCACTTTACTAGATTACTTTACTTGTCTTTTATTGTAATACTCTCTATTGTCCAGTATGCCTTGCATGGCTACTGATAGAGATGTAATCTAGTGTACTTCGTGAGTCTCTATAAATAGAGCTCATTCTCTTGTATTCAAAACTACGCATCTATCTATTCTGAATACACATCTCTGAAGTTATCTTTTCTATCTCTCTATTTCACTACGCATCCCTTCTTACTCTCAAATCTTACTAGAGTACAACTGATTATAACCTCTCTTCGGAGCAAGTCTTTTGTGACTTAATCACTAAGTTTGATCTTCCTTATTAACTTGGTTTGAATGCATTCCTTGTTATGAATCATCTTAAGTGTATACTTGATATAACAATTGTTGTCATTTCTATTTCTTTACTTTTCCGCAACTAACTCTCTAACTATCTAACTCTAACTTATTAATATTATTGTTGAGCTTTTAGATCCTTTGAGATTAACTATTCTGCAATCTACTTGTTCTAACGTTTGTTCAAGTGTGTCTCTAAGTTTTTCTCTCAACAATTGGTATCAGAGCCATAGTGGTTGCTTTTTGAAAACGGAACTCTGATTTTCAAAGGGCCTTCTATACCACTGAAGCTCATTTCTTAAAAAAAAAACTTCAAAAAATGGCACAATCGTTATCTCTGAATGTTTCCAACAGTGTTGGTGGTTCTAACCGAGCCCCAATACTGGTAGCAAATGAATATCATCACTGGTCACAATGAATGGAAAGATACTTAAGGAGACTTGGTAGAGATGTATGGCAATCCGTAGAAGAAGGACCATATGTCCCAGTCCTTACACCAGTCCAAACTGACGGCGCTACAACCAGACTAGGAGGAGGACAACCAGTCATGAGCCGTCCCACCAAGGATGATCTCGATAAAATGGAAAATGATGCTGTTGCTTTTTATGAAATCTCCTGTGGAGTTGATCCTGACAACTTCGATATTATCATAAATTGCAAATCAGCAAAAGAGATCTGGGAAGTTCTCAAGAATCTGTACGAAGGCTCAGAACAAGAACAAGACAAGAAGCTTACTACCGCACTCAATGAGTTCAACAACTTCAAAGCTCATACCGGCGAAAGCCTGGAAGACTCCTTCAAAAGGTTCAACCTGATAGTCACCAAGTTGTCCAATGTGGGCACCATCCGCAGTAACCATGAAACAAATCTTCAGTTTCTCAATGGTTTGGGAAGACATTGGACTACGGCTAAGATGATAGTCCAAGGCGATAGAAAGATTCATTCTTTGTCACTCTACAAGCTCTATGGAGAACTGCTAGCACAAGAATCCACCGTACTCAAAGACTGTGCTGACTTCGGAGGACCACTTGCTCTCATAGCACAAGCTCCACATAATCAATCTTACTCTCCCTCGTATGACACTCCACCGCAGTCATACGAAGCTGACTCAGAGTATGACGATAAAGAAGAATTTCAGAAGGCTATTGCTCTGGTTAGCCAACAGTTCAACCGTCTACCACTTCCTTCCTTCCGCAAGAATCAACAGTTCAACAAACCTCCATTCAACCGTAACTTCGGTTCCCAGAATAACCATCCTCGTTATCCCAAAAGTTCTCATCCACCACCGCAATCTCAAAATAATCAACCAAAGGAGGCACCGCAGTCTACTCAGACCACTGACTCCGGTACTCCCTCAGAAGACAAGACTGATGTTGTAATTTGTCACAAATGCAACAAAGAGAATCACTTTGCAAGAGATTGTAAGGCCAATGTAGTGAAAGACAAAGCATTCTACCTTAGAATGGCCCAAGAGTTGGAAGATAAAGAAAAGGCAAGGGCATACGTAGCCCATGTCAAAAGAGACCATCAAGTTTGGTCATCCGGAGACGAAGATGAAGCCATCAGCAGTATCAAAGGAAAAGGGAAAATCTGCATGCTGGCAACTGCGGATGATGATGGGTCTACAAAGCTAGACAAAAACTACTGCTACATGGCAAAGGATGGAACTCTAAGCATCGTCAAACAGGTAAAACTTATGATCCAAACTCTAAACTATAACATGCATGACTGTCAACCCTACATAGATGATCTTAATGACACTTGTGCTGCCGTCCTTACAGACTATAACAAAGCCTTAGATGAGAAGAACATTGCGTCCCAAGAGATGTTCCACGTGAGAGGACGACTGGATAACAAAAGACTCAAAATGGCTACGTTAGAGAATGACTTAGAGTTAGAAAAAGATGCAAGAATGTTGAGTGAAGCCCAATTAGAAATAGCTTTGAACCAAAGAGATTTAGCTCAGAGTGAAATTGTACGCTTAAATCTTTTAATCGAAAAATTGTTCAATGAAAGTGAAGCTATTGAAAATTTGGTAAACAATGGAACCGTGGACAATACATACAATTGGGGTTGGTCAAATGGATATCCTACCGCAATGGATTCCTCACCCCGGTTCAACAAAGACAGACTGTATGTCCCTCCAGACCGAGAATTTCATTTCCCAGTCAATGACAAGACCTTTCCCGAAGACATCAAAACTCACTTCGGTAGACTGCATAGTCTAAGCAATAATTGTGTCATTGAGGAAATTGTGCCTGCGGTTTCGGGTCACACATGTGATCAAATTCCTATATGTGGCACCATTTACCCAAATTCTCAAACCTCATCAGTAGTTGATGAAGAAATTGTCATTGAGGGCCCCAAAGTCTCGAAAGACTTTCCATCTCTGCCCTCAGACCGCAATGTTTCTCACTATAGCCAAAAGTCCCACAAAAGTCCCACTGCAGTCCCAACTAAGACTTACTCTGCGGTAGTCAAGTCATCCCTAGCGCAGTCTTCGAACAAAAGTTCTGCCACTCTTCAAACAATTCATCACGAATTACCCATAGAAAACTTTGAAGTGGGTCAATGCTCTCAAATCCCTGAATCTTCAAGTTCTGATGACTCAAGCCCTCGTTTTCACAAATTTTCATAGGGTTCTAGGAAACCGCAGTTGAACAACAAAGACTGCGGATCACCAAAATCCTTAGCCAAAAAGGCTTTCAAAGAGGATATTCGATCCCGTGGCACAAATAGACAAATTTTTTCGAAAAACAAGAAGCATGTCAGATTTCCAAAGTCCAAGAGTCCAGAAAAATTTGTTTTCTCACACTATTTTTCAAAAAACTCTCCTATCAAGAAAACACACAAAAAGGAATGTCAAGTTTCATCAGTCATTTCTAATTCATCTGACAAAACCCAAAAAGGTGCAAAGTCTTTTCAAAACAATGGTTTTCAAGTCTATTCCTCAGATGACCCAAAATGGAAGGGTATCTTACCCACTCCAACACTTTTAAAGTCACGTCAAAATTTCAAAAAGTGGAAGGGTATTCTACCAACTCCACCAAAAAGAACTCAAAGACCTACACATGCTAAACCTTTTCAAAACCCAACACCACTCATGTTAGGGATTACCAACCTCAGACCGATATCAAGTCCGATTCATCCTATAGACTGCTGACCAAGCGTAGTGTCAGATCAAAAGACAAAATCTCTTTTTGTAAATGTCAGTGTAGTTTTCAAAAGGATTCATCCTATGTCAAATCTAGTCGGAGTCAGAAACCTCTTACTTTTTCAAAAACTCACAACACTCCAAATCTGCACACACACCCAGGACTAGGATCAAAAGTTGACAAGAGACCCGTTCCTGCAACCTCGGTCCATGCATCATTCAGAAATTCACCAATTTCCCCAGGCTCCAAACTAGTTTGGATGCCTAAACTAACCGTGTAATTCTCAGGCCTTGTGCAAGGAGGAACAAGAAGATGAATGGTTAATTGACAGTGCCTGCTCCTTGCACATGACCGGAAGGTTAGAATACCTTCGGGATTTCAGGCCAATATGCAATGGTGAAAATGTTACATTCGGCAACAATGCGAATGGAGTCATCCGAGGTTACGGTGTTCTCACTACGGGGAATTTTTCTATTTAAAAGGTTGCTTATGTAGAAAGCGTTAAACACAATCTCATCAGTGTTGGCCAACTATGTAAGGCAGGACATCGAGTTGAATTTGATGATCAATTCTGCTATGTAATGACAAGTGATAGGAGCACATGTTTGGTCAAATCTCGATCCGAAGGTACCATGTACCCTTTGGATGTCTCTCTGATCATTGGTAGACCGCAGTTGTTCTTCCTATCCAAAGCCGTATCCGAAATCAGCTGGCTATGACACCGCAAGCTAGCTCATCTCAACTTCAGGTACATTAACAATTTGGTCACCGGAGAACTAGTCAGAGGTCTCCATATTCTCAAATTCAGCAACGATACTCTATGTCCGGCGTGTGAATGTGGGAAGCAATCCAAAGCAAGTCACCCCATGGTGATTGATTCTTCAATCTCTGAACCTCTAGAGCTCTTACACATTGATCTTTGCGGTCCATTAACCGTAGTCAGTCTCCATCACAAGAAATACATACTGGTTATTGTAGATGACTTTACACGCTTCACATGGGTCTTCTTCCTTAGACTCAAGTCAGAAACACCGCAGATTCTCATCAATTTCATCAAGGAAATAGAACTTCAGATCAAGCTTCCAGTAAGACGTATCCGCAGTGATAATGGAACCGAGTTTACTAATCATATTCTCAAAAGTTTCTTGGTTTCCAAAGGCATCACTCACAACTTCTCAGCTCCTTATACACCACAACAAAATGGGGTAGTAGAGAGAAGGAACCACACTCTAGTAGAAGCAGCCAGATCCATGCTCAATTTCGCACACCTTCCTCTCTACTTCTGGGCTGAAGCTATAGCCACCGCATGCTTTGTTCAAAACCGAAGCATTGTGTGAAAACGCCTCAACAAAACACCGTATGAGGGCCTTAACAACCGCAAGCCAAATGTTCGCTTCTTTCATATCTTTGGGTGTAGATGTTTCGTGATCAACAACCGAGATCAGCTTAACAAGTTTGCACCGAAGTCTGATGAAGGCATCTTTCTTGGCTATTCCACTAACAAAGTTGCTTACAGGGTCCTCATCAGACGTACAAGGCTAATCATTGAAAGCTTCGATGTGAAATTTGATGACTTTCACATCCGCAACGCCCCTCCATCCACTGAAACCACAACAATCATGGAAAGTGATATTCCTGCCTCTTCAGGTCCTTTAAATCTTGTTGAAGTCAATTATGACGATCTCTTCGACCCTGTAGAAACAGCCAAGTTATCCGAAGTTCTTGTGTCACCGGCAGCTCAACAACAACACGCTGATGTTTCTGGTCCATCACTATCCGAAGTAGCATCTCTCAATACTTCCACCTCTCCGGTTGAGGGGGAAAGCTCTACTCCGGATCAAGCAACAACCGTCGAGGTTACAGTACGCTCTACTCCGGATCAAACAACAACCGTTGAGGTTCCAGTACTTGATGCTGCTCAAGTTCCTATCCACAGAGAATCATTACCATCAAACGTATCTTCGGATTCGGATGATGAACTCATAGAGAACATTGACACAAGAACCGATTCAAGGATTATCACTCTTCCATCCGCAGTCCAGGGGGAACCTTCTCACGTTCCAGAGGAACTCCCATCCGCAATCCAGGGGGAACCTCTTCCAACTGCTCAAGAAAATTCCATTCTCGTTCCAACAAACCAAGATGATTCCACATGATGTTCTCAAATCCAGGGGGAACTGCCATCTCCAACCGCATAATCTTCTGATATTGAAGATATTCCCTCTACCGCAGCTGCTGATCATCTACAACCCCGTCTACACGTATGGACGAAGGACCACCCACCAGGTCAAATCATTGGCAACCCATCCGCAGGTATCCAGACTCGATCTTCCAAGGACTTATCTGATCATTGTCACTACGCAGCATTTATGTCCTCGGTCGAGCCCCGAACGATCAAAGAAGCATTGCTAGAACCTGATTGGATATCCGCAATGCAAGAAGAGCTAGAAGAATTCAAAAGAAACAAAGTGTGGAAGCTCATCCCGAAGCCACATGGTCACACCATTGTTGGTGCTAGATGGGTATTCAAAAACAAGCTGGATGAATCTGGTGCGGTAGTCAGAAACAAGGCAAGGCTAGTTGCAAAGGGCTACAGTCAACTTGAAGGTGTTGACTATGATGAAACGTATGCTCCGGTGGCACGAATGGAAGCCATCCGAATCTTCTTAGCATACGCAGCCCACAAAAACGTCAAGGTACACCAAATGGACGTTAAGAGTGCATTTCTCAATGGGGAATTAAAAGAAGAGGTTTATCTTCAGCAACCTCCAGGCTTTGAAGGTATTGAATTCCCAGACCACTGCTACAAACTTGAAAAAGCAGTCTACGGTCTGAAGCAAGCCCCAAGAGCATGGTACGAGACTCTCTCTGAATTTCTTGTCTCGTCCGGATACAAAAGAGGAGTGATTGATCCCACTTTATTTAGAAAAGCAAATGGTGACCACCTTATGCTAGTACAAATATATGTGGATGATATCATCTTCGGATCGTCTGATTAAGGAATGGTGGATGAATTTGCCAAGCTCATGACCAACAAATTCAAAATGAGCATGAATAGAGAGATTAACTTCTTTCTAGGACTTCAAGTGAAACAAGTTCCGCAAGGGATATTCATTCATCAAGAGAAATACATCACTGAACTGTTAAAGAAATATTCTATGGACAACTGTTCTTCGGCTAAGGTCCCCATGGCCTTCGGATATAAGATCTCTGCTGATCCCTCAGGCGAATCTGTGGATCACAAGACTTATAGAGGTATCATAGGCTCTTTGATGTACCTCACCGCAAGCAGGACAGACATTGTCTTTGCAATAGGTGTATGCGCAAGGTATCAGGCTGACCAAATGTGTCACATATGACCGCATCCAAACAGATACTACGGTACCTGAAAGGAAGCAAGTCTCTTGGATTATGGTACCCTGCAGGAAATGATTTCAGCCTTCAAGCATTCACATATGCGGATCACGCCGGATGCAAACTAGATAGAAAAAGCACTTCAGGTGGTTGTCAATTTCTGGGTGGAAGACTCGTCAGCTGGTCATCAAGGAAACAAAGTTGTGTATCTCTGTCTACCGCAGAAGCTGAGTATGTGGCCGCAGCTAGCTGTTGTTCACAAGTCCTATGGATGAAGACACAACTTATGGACTACGGATACAAAATGTTGCGGATACCAATTTACTGTGACTCTGAAAGTGCTATTGCTATTTCTCACAATCCAATTCAACACTCCAAGACTAAGCATATTGAACTACGGTATCACTTCATCAAAGACCACATCTTGAAAGGTAACATTGAACTCATCTTTGTCCATACTCAGGAAGAGATTGCTGATGTGTTCACAAAAGCGCTCGACTCCACTAAACTTAACACCTTCCTGCAAATATTGGGAATGATGAATCCAGACCCGCAATTCTTTTTGAATTGATAAATACCGCAGACCATCCTTGGTCTCCGTTGCGGTTCTAACTGAAAGCTACTTATGATAGATGGTTTTGGTACTGCAGTCTATGTACCGCAACCATAAATCATACTTATCTTTCATGGGTCGTTATTGTTTGTTATTACTAACCTTTTGTACAAGTGCTCTCCTCAGTTCCTATACTGCAGACATTCATCTGTTCATCCGCAATGACATCTGTTCATCCGCAATGACATCTGGTCATCCGCAATGAAGTGTCCATCCGCAATCACATTGATAATTTCTCAACTGTTTCATTAATCCTTGATTCATGGGGTGCTATTTAATGATCCTTCATTAAATAAGAAAACATTAAATAAAAAAACATTCCTTGAGAAACTGTCTCATTCTCCTTTTTGAATAAACCTTGTGTCAGACCTATTTTAGGTATGATGACAAAAATAACGTTTTTCCATAAATGCATCCTTAATCTGTCTTTTCATCTTACCCAGCACATCCCATCCGTTACAACTTCTTTTCCCCTCACCACACGATCACCTGACGTAATGATGTACGTCTGACTTTTCATTAAATGCAAATCCCTTTTGGTAAAATCTCAAAAACCTTTTTAAAACCGTTTCGTCTTATGTGGCTGAGATTTAATTTCCAATTCAAAAGATTCCCCCCAAACGACCTTTTACCTTATCCTCTCTTTTTACCTAGGGTAAAAACAGTTACTGTTTCACTTCACCCCTATATAAACCCTTCGTCTTCCCCATAAACACTTTACGCTTTCTGAACATTGAATATTCCCTCTCAAATTCCTACAAGCACTCTATTTTTCTACTCTTTCTCTCAAGCTCCTACAATGGAGAAATCAGGTGTTTCCAAGAAACAATCCAAGGCATCTGGATCAGTGAACCCTACTGGTTCAGACTCTCCCACGATTGCTTCAAGCAACTTCAGAGCTATATTCGACGATCATTCATCCTACAATGCTCCGATCAAGCTGATGATCAAGTTTCTGAAGAATCATCCCTTGTTTGGCCCCTTCGATGCTTTCACGGACGTTGTCCCAATATTAACCCTATTCAAATGTGCCTTCTCCGCCTATCGCCCACTCGAAAACCCACAAGAAGTCCATCTTAACCTGGTTAACGATTCTTTGGTCATTCTGTCCAAAGAAAAGTTTCTTTCTGCCATTAACCTCCTTGTTCATCCCTCCATCAAGATTTTCACCCCATCCATGGCGGACGTTACCTCTGCACTTTACCAAATGGGATATCAGAAGAAGATTAGAGGAATTGGGGAATTCAAGAAAAACCAACTGCCTGCGGTCTGGCAATTTGTTTGCCATTTCGTCATCCGCAGTCTATCCGGCAGAACCGGAGGCACGGATAATATGGGACTTAAACTTTTGGAGCTGGTGTGGAGTATCTTCACAGGTCATGACGTGAACTACGGGCAGATCCTATGGGACGACTTTCTTCAATACATTCCCAAGGAGAGCCCAAGGGAGAACCCAACCGAACTCACTTTCGCAAGGTTCTGGTCCCTCTACATTTCAGACCTCCATGCGGATGCAGGGATCGACATGGGCAGTGACATCAATTTCTTTGTCCCCAAGGATCTCAAAAGGTAGAATCCATCCTCTGATCAATCTATTTTTGGACCAATTCGAAGACTTCCTACCCACATTCTTTCCACTATTGGTCTTGAGACTGCTGATGTCTCAGATCATATTGAGGCTACGGAAGGTATTGCCCCATACCTTCCTACCCCGCCTCTTCAAAACCCATCCGCAATCATCAACCCTGAAGGTACCGCAGTCCCTTCTTCCACTACTCTATCTAATATTTCTCAAAGAAGAAAGAAATTGGCCTCCAAGAAGAAACAAAGAACTCCCAAGAAGAATGCTCCCAAACCAACCGCACCCACCAAGAAACGTAAAATCAAACCAACCGCTCCCACACTTGATAGTGATTCTGATGAGGATGCGCAACCAATTGCCATCCTTAAGAAAAGAAAAACCAATACCACTGGCCATATGCGTGACCGGACCAATACTGAAGCCTCTCAAAAGGCTCCGGTAGTCCTTGGGGTGGCCGCAGACCCATTCAACACCACCATCGAATACCACTCAAGCTCAGAAAGTGAGTTTGTTTCATCACTTCGTGGAGACTCCCCCCCAATTCAATCCCAAGAGGATGACACTGGTGCACGCCCTAAGGTCTCCAGGGCTTCCTGACTGCATTTCTTTTCACTTGAGGAGTTGCGCTCCATCCTCTTGAACGTAACCCAAACACTTCAAACACCTCCCCAACCGCAGGGCACTTCTTCCGCCCATGCCAGAACTGAGCCGAGGCCAAACTTGACTACTGGTCAAGGAGACCAAGGAAGCTCAGGAAATCCTACTCTGCTTACATCCGCAGCAGGTGGTTTAGGCACGGTGAGCACAAATGTGCAAGGATCCGTGAACCCGAAGGACACTTCGGTGCGCGTCCAAGGATTTGACGGGGATGAATCAAATGACTCATGGTTGAACTATACTCCGGTGACTGAGTCAGACATCAAGAAATATGCCGCTTTCAGAAGGGCATTCCAAGCACGCAAGTAACAACAGATCAAGCAACAACAACAAAAGGAACAAGAAATCCAGTCAGTGGCTAAGTATTGGGCAGATGCAATCAATAATGCCAATACCGTAGCCACCATTCTGAAGGTTCAAGACTGGATGACCGAGATGGCTGAGACAATCCTCAAAGCTCAAGCAACAGGTGAAGGTGCAGGCCCCTCCAGAGTAACTCCAACTCCAACTACAAATCCAGTTCCAACTCCAGCAGTTAATGAATCACAAGACGAAGGAACCGCAATAGAAGTCAGTTCTGCTCCCACCTTTGGTCTTGATGATGATACCATTCAGGAAGTAAACAAAGCCTCTCCCTCTGATGATGACCTTATGATGTTCGATGAAGAAGAGGAATCCAGTGGCTCTCACCATTCAACTTCTAAACCCAAAGAGAAAAAGAAAAAGAAAAAGAAGAAGAATGCTGTCACAAGAAAAGAATTTCCGAGCTTACAAGCAAAAGTTGATCAAATTCTAGCTGCGGTCAAGCCAACTCAACCGCAACAAGAAGACACCCCCGGACCGCAGTCATTAATCGAACAGATAGAGCGCTTGGAAACGCGTGAGCGATTGGCTGCTGAGAGAATTTCTCTCAATGTTGAAATGGGAATCCGGTCCCTTGACAACAATCGCAAAGCAGATCACAAGGACTTCATGGCTGCTGCGGAATGCCTCATCTCTGAGGTGACCGCAATCAAGAAAGATCTCCAAGCAGTCATTGTGGATCAAGCCTCACAGTCTCAAAAACTGATAGCTGAGACTCACACTGCGTATGAGTCCACTATCTCAGTTCTTCAAGCCACAATCAATAGACTGCAACGATCCCTATCCTCCAACTTCCATGGTCCCGAGATTCTTCAGCTCACCAAGGAAATTCATAGACTGCTCTTCAACTCCTCCATTCCCAATAATCAACAGTTGGCCGATGCCCTCAAAGCTCAATTTCAAGACGTTTTTGCCAAAGTTGATGGCCTTCAAAAATGGCTTGAGGAAGCCCCTGGGTTTCATTCCTCAGGAGGGGGAAGTGAAGACGAAGTCCATCACAGTGAAGAAGAAGTCCATCATTCAAATCAATCCATCTCACAGCATCAGAGTCCCCCCATCATCACCGAAAAAATTCCTACACCGCAACCCTCACCGCAACCATCTCATCACACTCCATCTCATCAGACTCCACCTCAAAAAGAGACCACGGTTGAGAAACCAGAGACTCCCCCTCACTTCAAAAACCTGGTTGAGCACATGTCCTCTCCAAGCTCAAATGACTCCCTTGCCACCACCCATAGGAAAAAAGATTGGAAGGCAACTAAACTTGCGGAGCTCATATGGAGAGAATGCGGTTTTGATACCATCATGGACGAATCCTTGATAAACTCTTGGATCAATCCTCACCGCAGACTACTGGATGAAGACTACAGACCTCACCTCACCTATGCTAAACCCCCTTCGGATGGCTACTGGGATGTCCAAATCTCTCCAAATGCCAAATACTTCACTGTGTTTGAGCAATTCGACCGCAGCCTTCCAGACCACAAAAGACTGCCAATGGAATTTGAGAGACTTAGTCTTTTTTATGCTAAGCATGCCTCTCCCATTGAGAAAATATGGTCTAACGATAGACCATCCGCAGTCAAGAACTACAAGATTCGGAAGTTCATGAAGGCTGACTTCATCCAGTACACCCTCACTAGAAGGGAACACGACTATGTCCGCACCCAAGCTGACTTCCCTTGCATGAATTCGGAAGAAGTCTTTCTCATAGCTAAGGTGTTTCAGAACAAGTCGGAGAAGCATCCGAAGATGAAGATTGCGCTTGAAAGGGCTAATACCTTTTTGAAGGAAACGGTCTGTGATTTTGCTAAAATCGACGTAGACATCTACCGCACCATTGCCAAGAAATTTGATCTGCCTCCACTCGATCCTGCACCAATGCCTACCGAAGGCTATCAAGAAAGATCCTTAGGTGCAACCAATTTTCCTGAACTTGGAGTCATTTTCAAAAGGAAGATCGATAATGTCAAATACTTCATTCCTATGACTGCCATGCATCGCCTCACCAGGAAGCAACTTGATATCTGCCGAACCGCAGTTGAAAAATCGAAGCACACTACTGCAGAAGTCAAGTTCGAGATTTTAAGGAGAATCATCTGGTTGGAAAACATCAGGAAGTTTTGGTGGATCCTGATCAAGTTTCTTAAACTTGATAGCTGAACAAAAGTTAAAGAGGTCACTTAGGGGGAAATTGTTGAATCATAAAAAGTGACCCTACCTACCGCAGTCACTTTACTAGATTACTTTACTTGTCTTTTATTGTAATACTCTCTATTGTCCAGTATGCCTTACATGGCTACTGATAGAGATGTAATCTAGTGTACTTCGTGAGTCTCTATAAATAGAGCTCATTCTCTTGTATTCAAAACTACGCATCTATCTATTCTGAATACACATCTCTGAAGTTATCTTTTCTATCTCTCTATTTCACTACGCATCCCTTCTTACTCTCAAATCTTACTAGAGTACAACTGATTATAACCTCTCTTCGGAGCAAGTCTTTTGTGACTTAATCACTAAGTTTGATCTTCCTTATTAACTTGGTTTGAATGCATTCCTTGTTATGAATCATCTTAAGTGTATACTTGATATAACAATTGTTGTCATTTCTATTTCTTTACTTTTCCGCAACTAACTCTCTAACTATCTAACTCTAACTTATTAATATTATTGTTGAGCTTTTAGATCCTTTGAGATTAACTATTCCGCAATCTACTTGTTCTAACGTTTGTTCAAGTGTGTCTCTAAGTTTTTCTCTCAACACATACCTCCGGAGGATCGATGGAAAATGGAATTGGTTCGGAAAGCTCAAGGAAGAGTTGTTGAATCGTCAGTGCCCAAAATCTAGGGCTCGAAATTTCGTTTTCCTTCCTCTTGATGGAAAACATGCAGAAATCTTGCCATAGGACCTCCAGAAGATCGACTGCATTTGGGCGTCCGGAGAAGATGCTATAAACCACATATAGCCAGTCCTTGCTGAGGGTGTCGGTACCACCGTGCTTGCCGGCCAACCCTCGAATGATAAAATGAATTAGTACCGTCCATAGTCCAGAGACGGCCGATTTCTTGAAGTCTTTGGCTCTGTAATCTTGATTGTAGCCAATGTGATTCAGAAACGTATGACACTCTTCAGTAGTGGGTTCTTGAACTTTGAATCCCTTGGGATTTGGTTTAACGCCGATCGCCTTGAGGAAAGTGTATTTGTAAATTGGAATGATTCGATCGCCAATGATTTTTGTTTCTAACACACCATCGACTTCCTTGATGCTTGTAAAAGCCCTGTGGAGATGATGAAGTGGAAGGGGGTGGCTCATGAACTTTAGTGAGAGGGATGGAGATGGGATGATTCGCGATGAACTCCACCATAACACGAACAAATTCATCGTAATCTTTAGGGTTTAGGGAGAACAGTTGCGCCGTGTCCCTTAGAAACAATTCAGGGGAGGTTGATGAAGATGAACCTTTTGATCGTTTCTTATTGGCAATGGATTTCTTGGGAGTTGAAGCGGTTGGAGCAGTTTTTGGTGGTGAAGGAGGAAAAACCATTGTTGTAGAGTTATGAATGTTTGAAGAACACGAAGAACTCAGAGAGAATTTAAGGGTTTTGGAAGAATTAAGCGCGTAAAGAGGTAAAAGGGGGTGTTAATTGGTATTTATAGGTAAGGGAAGGGGGTCGGGTCGGTGGGTGTAATGATGAGGATCCGAGTTCGAAACGGGTTGCATTAAATGAGAAATTGGTTTAGGGGGCTGAGTTGACCTGGGAGGTGAAATGTGAGATTGTTTGTAACTGGAAATGGAAAACCCTAAACGGCGATTCGATGGTTGCTTTATGGGGGCGTGCAATCGTGTCATGAGATTCGAGGAAGATAGGATAAGGATCTTCCTAAAAAGTAACCGTTGAAGAAACGTTTCACCTTATTAACCTTTGGAATTACGGATGAGCGGTTCCGGATAATGTTTGATCCGGAGAATAAAGAGTTGTGCTCCGGAACATGGTTGATTGGAAAAGTGGTCTGGAATGAGAAATAATCCGGAGTGAGTTTGTGATTCCAGAGCCGAATTTCGGTTTGATTTGAAAAAGCTTTGTGATTCCGAAACATAAATTCCGAAATAATGATTTTCAAGAGTTTCCGGAGTGAATTTAAAAAAGTTTCCGGAACATGATTTTGAAAGCATTTCGGAGTGAGATTTTAAATAAAATTCCGGAGCAAGATTTGTAAAGCATTCAGGGGTGAGATATGAGAAACCTTCCGGAGTGAATTTTGAAATTCCGAAGTGCAGAATGCAATACCTTTCCGTAGTGGAATTCCGGGATGCCATTATGAAGTATATTCCGAGATGAAAATTTGAGCACTATGGCAATGTGGACTTTAAATAGAAAACAATTAGGACGAAATGTACAGCTTAAAACTCAAGCGATGGTCAGAAATAAAGACAAATAAAATGATCCTATGTATTGAAAGAGAAAGTAGTTCCGATATGAAAAATTTAGATCGGAACTAATTTTCTTTCGAGTACGTCTATCAAAGAGAAGAATGCTCTTGAAAGAACTGAGGATCTTGTATCATCATACCCATCTTGTTCAGAAAACCATTGAATTTGGTTTCATCTAATTCCTTGGTAAAGACGTCAGTAATCTCATCCTCATATGGAACAAATATGAGTTCAATGTTACCATTTAGAACATGATCTTTTATGAAATGGTATCTTATATCGATGTGCTTAGTAATTGAGTGCTGAATTGGATTGTGGGAAATCGCAATGGCACTTTGAGAATCACAATAGATAGGAATGCGTTGAAAGCGGTAACCATAATCCAAGAGTTGAGATTTCATCCACAGAACCTGAGATGTACAGCTGGCAGCAGCAATGTATTCGGCTTTGGCTGTAGAGAGTGCAATGCAGTTCTGTTTCTTGGATGACCAACTGACCAAACGACCACCTAAGAATTGATAGCCACATGAAGTGCTTTTTCTATCAAGTTGAAGACCACCATAGTTGGAATCTGAATAGGCTTGAAGTAGAAAGCTTTCGTTTGGTGGGTACCAGATTCCGAGACTCTTAGTACCTTTGAGGTATCGGAAAATTTGTTTCATAGCCAAGAGATGAGACATCTTTGGGTTGACTTGAAATCTGGAACATAAATATGTGGAAAACATGATATCCGGACGACTTGCTGTGAGATAGAGTAGGGAACCAATCATTCCGCGGTACTTCTTTTCATCAATAGAAACACCTGAAGGGTCTGCAAAGATCTTGTGTCCGAAGCTCATTGGTACCTTTGCTGAGGCACAGGTGTCCATTGAGTATTTCTTGAGGAGTTCTGAAATGTACTTCTCTTGGTGAATGAAGATTCATCTGTTAGTCTATTTGACTTGGAGGCCAAGAAAGAAGCTTAACTACCGATTCATGCTCATTTGGAATCGATTGATCATAAGTTTAGCAAAGTCAGCAACCATAGATGAATCCGTAGATCCAAAAATGATGTCGTCCACATAAATTTGTACCAGCATGAGATGCTTTCCATTTGATCTTCGGAATAGGGTAGGATCTAGAATTCCTCTTTGTAAACTGGAGCGCTTGAGTAAATCAGTGAAGGTTTCGTACCATGCCCGAGGAGCCTGCTTGAGTCCGTAGACTGCCTTCCGGAGTTTGTAACAATAGTTTGGAAAGGAGAGATTTACAAAACCGGGGGGCTGTTGAAGGTATACCTTAGTGTCAAGTTCACCGTTAAGAAAAGCACTCTTAACATCCATCTGGTAAACTTTGAAGCCTTTGTGAGCAGCATAAGCAAGAAAGATTCTGATGGGTTCAAGACGTGCAACAGGAGCAAAGGTCTCATCGTAGTCGAGCCCTTCAATATGTGTAAATCCTTTTGCCACCAATCTTGATTTATTTCGAATAATAACTCCTGCGTCATCTAGCTTATTGCGAAATACCCATCTCGTACCGACAATGGGATGATTCTGAGGAGGAGGCACGAGAGTCCAAACTTCATTTCGGTCAAATTCTGCCAGTTCTTCTTGCATGGTTGTAATCTAGTCAGCATGTTCTAGTGCTTCCTTGATGGATTTGGGTTCAACCATCGATATAAATGCTGAGAAATGGCATTCATTTTGGATACTTGTAGCAGAACGAGTCTGTACACCAACATTGGGGTTTCCAATTACTTGGTTTGGAGGATGATCCTTTGTCCAAACGTGTAACCTTGGGAGTTCTTGTGCAGCCATCGATCCGATATCAATAGTGGAATTGATTTGCTCCCCCTGAATGGTTTGAATGTGAGGATGATGCTCCCCCTGAACTTCTGAACCAGAGAGATTGACATCATCATCAGATGGGAACTCAAAGAAATTTTCATTTTCATCAATGTTAAGAGGATTGGAGTCATCGAAATCAGCAGCTGCATCTTGGAAGCCTTCCACATTTGATTCAAGGGAGGGATGAGCATTCTCCCCCTCAACCCGAGAAGGTTGAAATGGTTTGGAATCAAATGGAGAGAGGCTTGGGATCAGACCGAAGACGTTTTGCGAGACAGGGGCTTCCGAAGGAGAGATTGGATTGAGAGTTGGCCTTGTTCGAGATTCTGAATCAAGGGCGGTTTCGGAAGGACCAAAGAGAGTTTCAAAGTCAACTTCAAGAATTGTTTGGGGGTTCGGACATCCTGGCGGAGGAGCATCAGACTCCAAAATGTGAGTTGTAATATGAGTTGGGCCAGAGTTCCGAATGAAGTTGTCATCGAAAGTAACATCAAAGCTTTCTTCCAGAACATGAGTTCTCCGGTTAAGAACTCTGTAAGCTTTAGATTTTGAGGAGTACCCAAGGAAGATGGCTTCATCAACTTTAGATTGGAACTTGGTAAGCTGATCACGGTTGTTCTTGATGAAGCATCTGCATCCGAAAACATGTAAAAACGAGATTGTTGGCTTCCGACCATTCATTGCTTCGTACGAAGTCATGTTGAGGCGTCAATTGATGATACTTTGGTTTTGAGTGAAGCAGGCAGTAGATACGGCTTCAGCCCAAAGGTAGAGTGGTAGATTTGTGAAGTTCAACATGGATCGAGCAGCTTCAACGAGAGTTCTATTGCGTCTTTCAACTACTCTGTTTTGTTGTGGAGTATAAGGAGCTGAGAAGTTGTGGTCGATTCCTTTTTCAGTGAGAAAATTTTCAATGGTGGAATTAGTGAATTCCGATCCATTATCACTTCGGATTCTCCTAACTGGGAGTTTGATAAGAACTTCTATTCCTTTGATAAAATTGATGAGCTCTGAGGCTGTTTCAGATTTCAGCCTTAGGAAGAAGACCCAAGTGAACCTTGTAAAATCATCAACAATCACAAGAATGTATTTCTTATGATGAAGAATTTCCACGGTGGATGGTCCACAAAGATCAATGTGTAGAAGTTCCAAAGGTTCCGAAATGGATTTTTCGATGATAACAGGATGAACCTTCTTCGATTGCTTACCACACTCACAAGCAGCACACAAATGATCATTTTTGAATTTGAGAAGAGGTAAACCTCTCACCATTTCGCCGGATACGAGATCATTCATGTACCGAAAGTTTAGATGAGAGAGCCTTCGGTGCCATAACCAACTGACGTCAGGAATAACTTTGGAGAGAAGGCAGAGTTGCGGTTTGCCAATAATCATGTTGATGTCGAGCAGGTACATGTTTTTGTTGCGAAGCGACTTAATTAAGCACACTTTCCGGTCTTCAGTCATTTCATAGCTGTATTTTTTGCAAAATTCCACACGTCGATTTGAATCAGTGAGCTGAGCAACACTTATCAAATTATGTTTCCGATCAGCTACATAAGCCACATTTGAGATAGAGAAGTTTTCATTGGTGAGAATTCCATAACCACTAATTTGGGAGTTGGAGTTGTTTCCATACGTCATGTAACCAACGTTTGGAGAAAGCTTTAGATCTCGCAGAAAGTCTTTCTGCTCCATCATGTGCATGGAGCAAGCACTATCAATATACCATATTGTTTCTTGCTCCGAAGCACAAAGTGCCTGCAAGATTAGTGAATAATGGAGTTTTTAGGCTCCGAATTAGACTTTGGGATGTAGGCACAGGCTTTGGACTTTGATTGTGACTTAGGAACAACTTTGTGTTTCTGGGTGGTATACTTTGAATTCTTTGGAAACAGACAGAAGGCTAATGTCTTTTCATCTATCCAGTAGTCATATTCAATGGCTTGGAGGTTTCGAACAGTCTTCTTCGGACCCTTGACTTTCGGAGCGTTGGTAACATTTGTAACCTACAAAATTGTTGTTTCATCAATGGGAGATTTGACTTTCCACAAAAAATTTTTCTTTGAAGATTTTGAAAAAATTGTTTTCTTTGCATTTGTGGATTTTCTTGATGACACATTAGTTTTTGAAAGATTGGGTTTAAGAATTGTGCCATCAGATTTAGCAATAAAAACGGATGAACAGTCCGAGGAGAAGTAATTTGGACTGTCATGTCATTCACACGAGATTTAGGCTGAGTAGAACTAACTACTTTCTTGGGTTCTACATGATTGAGAGATTCAGAAGGTCTTTTTAGGATCTTTGTAACATACACGTTTTGAGATCGTGTTTTATATAAATAATATTATGAAATATTATGTGATATTGAGTACTGAGTTCTAACAGATAGTTTTTACTAGAAATAAGGTAAAACTATGTTTAGAATCACTCAAAAATTATTGGAAGTCTTATGAGATTCCAATTAAAAGCTAAATAGTGAAATTTAGCGAAAATATAAAACTTGAAATAAGTAAAATTTTATTGTTGAAAGTTGTAGATAATCTCGTTAGAAACACGTAGGCGAAAACCTCGTCGAAATCCGAGTTATAACGAAGAAGTTATGACCAATCGAAGATCCGCGATAAAACCAACACGGTGCCGAATGATGTAAAAAGTGAGTTTTTGATAAACTACTTTTTAGCCTTAGTGATCTAAATGAAAGTCGTAGTATTCGTTAAACCGAGAAGTTCGATAAAAAGAACGCCAAAATCTGACTTCGTATGAGGAAGTTATGATTTTTACAAGTTTCAGCTTAGCAGTAGACAGCTAAAAACTCGAATTTTAGATCGAGTGATTTTTAGCCGACACAACCTAAACGAGAATAGAAGGTCTCGTCATTAGTAGTACAACGGTAAAAAGTCTGACGAAAACGGACGTCGGATGAAGAAGTTATGAATTTTTAACAGATTTACCAGTCCCGGTCTGTTAAAAAAAATAATATAAAAATAAAGTCAAAATTTTGCAACGAAGTCTAAACGAAAGTTGTAGAGCATAATTTTCTCTACGCGTGCATAAAAAGAACGTAAAAAACGGAGTCCGTATGAGAAAGTTATGGATTTTACAAGATTGGGCACATTCTTCGAGAAATTTCGCATGAATAGTGATTGCCACGTCACCCTCGCTCGGAGTTGGCCACGTGTCTGAAGCTGCTGCATGGCATGTCCGAGAAGCGACGCGTGTCGCACAGGTGTCCGAAGAAGCACGTGATCCTCGCATGCCACACGTGATCCTCGCATGCAACACGTGATCCGACCCTCGTGTCCTCCTCCCATTGGACCGAAGCAGCCAACCCAATCCGAAGCAGCCAGCTCTCCGGCCGAAGCTTCGCCCTGCTGCCGCGTGTTCCGAGCCTCGCACACATGCCCTCCTCTCCTCGCTTCGGATCCTAGGCTCGCACCTATATAAAGGGTGCGAGACCTCCTGGTTACATGTTTGAATTTTGGTCCTTTTCAACATTTTCTTACATTCCGACTTTCCCCGAAGCCCCGGTACTTATTCCAAAGCCCGAAGCGCACCCCGAGATTCCCGAGAAGCCCGAAAAATTTATCTTTTCGGTTTCGAAGCTCTACCTTCGCAGAGCCCGGTTTTCAAGAAAACTCCCGGTTTTCAACGAAGAAAGTCATATTTAAAGCCGAAGTGCTGCCCAAATTACTATTTTGACCCCCGGTTATTTCTCGGTGAGTTTAATATATAGGAACAATTGTATGTTATGTGTTATATGTGCTATGTGCTTTTCCATGTTATCATCTCGAGTTGTTGTATCTGCTATTTTATAGCAAGGCTGTACCTCTGACTTGAAGTGTATGACATAAGCATCACTTGGGTATTGGTATGAACCGTTGACCATGAAGTGTATGACATAGGCATCACTTTGGCTTCGGTAGTATGCTAAGATAAGGCTGAAAGCCTAAATATTCTAGCAAAATGATATTCTTGAGTATTTACTGTGCCATTTGTGCTGAAACTTTTTTGATTTTATATCAAGTATGGAATTTGTTATGTCTCATTGATTAATATGGAAAGCTTTTCGCATTATGCCTTTGTTGTTCCTTGTTCCTCTTTGCTTCTGGCATATTACAGTATATATATGGCATAACGTTATATTGTATCTATTATTGAACTCACTAAGCGCCACCGCTTACCCCTCTCAATGTTGAACTAATTTGCAGGAGATAAGCATCCAGTATAGTTATATACTGGTAGCAGATTATTTTTGAATAGTTTGAAACTACTGTATTGATAGAAGATTTTTGAATAGTTTGAAACTATTGTATTTTGCACTCCCATATGTATAAATCTATAGAATCCTGGGAAGTTATGTAATATATAACACTATGAAATAGTGGGTTTGTATCCAATAGTTTGTAACCGCTTTATCAATATAAAATATTGTTTTATGAATATGCATGTAGCATGTTTTGGAGTAACTATATTGTCAAGTATGAAAGTTGGGTCTTTCAGAAATATGAAAGTATAGAAAGGGTTCTTTCAATCATGGTATCAGAGCAGTGGTTTAAGTGAACTAAATTCCACGGATTGGTATTTAGTCTTAAACTATTGGAAGTTCAATATATGAACTTAATTATTGTAAGTATAGGGATACAAACCATAGGAAATATATATATAAAAGTATTAGGTAATAGTAAACCCTAATATTCTAAAATACAACATTACTCCCTATTTCAGAGCAATGGCTGAACAAGTTAGTAGCCATACCCCCGAGGTTGGTGAAGGTCCTCAACCTGAGGAAGTGAATACTCCAGTATCTCCTCGTGAGGAGCGACTCTTGGGTAAACTTACCGGTGTTATTCGACAGACTCTCGAAGAACACAAAAAGAGTGGTGATAAAGGAAAAGAGAAAGCCACTGGAGAATCTTCGAGAGGAGAGGTGAAGCGTCCCTCGTTTAAAGATTTCAAGAGTAGCGGTGCTACAGAGTTTTCTGGCGTTCTTAATCCAATTGTTGTTCTTACTTGGATCCAGAACACAGAAAAAGTGTTTCGTATTTCTCATGTAGATGCTGAAGACAAGGCTAACTATACTTCTGCAATGCTCATCGGAGAAGCCTTGGTCTGGTGGGAAGCAACCTATGAAGCTCTCAGCAAGTTTGACCAAGAGAATTTATCCTGGGAAATGTTCAAAACTCGTGTGCTAGAGAAGTACTGTCCTCTAGACATGAGGAGGAGGTTGGAGAAAGAATTCCTCGAGCTTAAACAGGGAGGAATGACTGTGAATGAGTATGAAACCCAGTTCAATCAAAAAGCACGGTTTGCCGTAAAGTATATTCCAACTGAAGATGAGAAAATTCAGTTATTCTTAGAAGGACTACGGCACGAAATTCACGATTTCGTTGCCAATCGGGAAGTACTATCATTTGATAAAGCTGTTGAGTATGCTCGAAAGCGTGAGCATGACTTAGAAATATGTGGTGCCACTCTTACTGTTCCGAAACATCCACGTACTGAAAGGTCTGCTCCTGCTTCCCCTATTCCACCAACTCAATTCGTTCGATCTGAACCTAGCAAGCAAGTACAATCTCAGAGTGCTTTTCGTGGCCGCGGCAGGTCACAATCTTTTTCTCTTCAGTCGGCAGCTTGTCGAAATTGTGGAAAGAATCATCCGGGCGAATGCAGACTAGAGGAAAGAACCGTGGTCTGTTTTGGATGTGGAGAAGTAGGACACAAGAGGCCAGTGTGTCCAATGAAAGGTGTTACATGCTTTGCATGTGGTGTTACTGGCCACATGAAGCGTTTTTGCCCCACCCTTACTAGTCAGATGACGGGAAATCAAGCTTCCGTTCAACAACCGGCGAAAAGTCAAGCTTTCGTTCAACAACCGGCGAAAAGTCAAGCTCCTGTTCAACAATCAAGGGGTACTCCAACTAAAAAGGAGGAGGTTCCAAAAGCTAAGGGTCGTGCATTCCAGATCACCACAGAAGAGGCACGCGAGGACCCGAATGTTGTGACGGGTACATTTCTTGTTAACTCTAGACCTGCTCACATCTTATTTGATTCTGGTGCCTCAGATTCTTTTGTGTCTTATGAATTTGCGCATTCTTTTCAAATTGCTTGCTATGCACTCGCGCAACCCTTTCACGTAGAGACTGCTGGAAGTATATCATTACTTGCCGATAAAGTCTATAGGAATTGTGTTATAGAAATTGAAGGCTACAATTTTCTTGCTAATCTAATTCCTATCTCCTTGCCCAACTTTGACATTATTCTCGGCATGGATTGGTTGTCGAAGAACCACGCAGACCTTTTGTGTTATGAAAAGATAGTACGTATTCCCATTGAAGGGGAGAATCCTATCTATGTCTATGGTGAACAAGGAACCTTAAAAATAATATCTTTCCTTAAAGCCCGTAAATTCATATCGAAAGGGTGTTCTATCTATCTGGCCTACACAGTCGATGTCTCGAAAGAAGATAAGAAAACGGTGAATGATGTTCCCATTGCTAAGGAATATCCAGATGTTTTTCCCAAAGAATTGCCTGGTCTTCCTCCGGACAGGCAAGTAGAATTCCGAATTGACCTTGTGCCTGGTGCTGCTCCGATTGCTAAGACTCCTTATCATCTTGCGCCAGCTGAGATGAAAGAAATGATGATCCAACTGCAGGAATTACTTGACAAAGGCTTTATCCGACCAAGTACCTCTCCCTGGGGTGCTCCGGTACTGTTTGTCAAGAAGAAAGATGGATCGATGCGGATGTGCATTGATTATCGTGAGCTGAATAAGGTGACTATCAAGAACAAGTATCCACTACCTCGCATCGACGATTTATTCGATCAACTTCAGGGTGTTAGCTATTTCTCCAAGATTGATCTAAGATCTGGCTATCATCAGTTGAAAGTTCACGAGCAGGATGTACCGAAGACTGCTTTTCGTACTCGATATGGGCATTACGAATTCCTTGTTATGCCGTTTGGTTTAACGAATGCTCCTGCTGTATTCATGGATATGATGAATCGGGTATGCCGCCCAATGCTCGATAAATCTGTCATTGTATTCATAGACGATATTCTAATATATTCCAAGACTGAAGCTGATCATGCCATTCATATTCGTGCGGTGTTAGAACTTCTTCGAAAGGAGAAGCTTTATGCTAAATTCTCGAAATGTGAATTTTGGCTTCGCCAAGTTCAATTTCTCGGCCATGTTATTTCTGGTGACGGTGTATCCGTAGATCCTACTAAAATTGAAGCTATTCAAAATTGGGAAGTGCCCCGTAATGCTTCCGAAATTCGTAGTTTCTTGGGTCTCGCGGGATATTACCGGAGATTTATTAAGGATTTTTCTCGTATAGCCGTACCTCTCACGAGTCTTACACGAAAGGAAGTGAAGTTCGAATGGGGTGAAGCCCAAGAAAAAGCTTTCTCGACTCTAAAAGATCTTTTGACCCATGCTCCAATCTTATCACTTCCAGAAGATGATGATGATTTCTCTGTATATAGCGATGCTTCAAGATTAGGACTCGGTTGTGTGTTGATGCAACGTGGTAAAGTGATAGCCTATGCCTCAAGACAACTGAAAGATTATGAAAAGAATTATCCCACTCATGATCTCGAACTCGCTGCAGTGGTATTTGCCCTAAAACTTTGGAGACATTACCTCTTTGGTACAAAATGTCAATTGTATACCGACCACAAGAGTCTCAAGTATATATTCAGTCAGCAAACTCTGAATATGAGACAACAAGGAGCCATGGAGCTGATCAAAGACTATGACTGTGAAATCCTATATCATCCTGGAAAGGCTAATGTAGTTGCCGATGCACTTAGCAGAAAGGTTTATCGTAATAGTATGTGTTATGCTATTACTCACACCACAGTAAAGTTCACTATCCTAGATGAACTAGAGAAATGGCAAGTAGAAGCCCTAAATCCAGAAAATGTGAAGAAAGAAGGGATGGTACATTACACCGATGTTTTACTTGATGATCCACGAGGATTGAAGGTATTCAAGAATCGGCTATGGATTCCGAAGATTGGTGAATTAAGAAAGAAGATTTTAGATGAAGCCCATAAGTCTAAACTGTCAATACATCCTGGTACAAGTAAAATGTACTATGATGTAAGAACTGATTATTGGTGGCCTGGATTAAAGAGAGACATTGGAAGATATGTACAAGAATGCTTAGTATGTTTACAAGTCAAAACAGAGCACCAAAAGCCTTACGGAACCCCAGAAAGCCTTAGTGTACCTGTATGAAAATGGGAAGAACTGTCCATGGATTTTATTACCAAATTGCCAAAGACTGCTAGACAGCATGATAGCATTTGGGTAATCGTCGACCGCCTGACTAAAAGCGCTCATTTTCTTGCCATGCGTGAAACGGCTCCAATGGAGAAATACGCACAAGTATACTTGGATGAAATTGTTGCAAGACATGGTGTGCCACTAAAGATCGTTTCCGATCGTGATACTCGCTTCACTTCTCACTTTTGGGCGAGTATGCAACGTGAATTGGGATCTCGAGTTGCTCTCAGCACAGCCTATCATCCCCAGACAGATGGACAGACGGAGAGAACAATCCAAACGGTAGAAGATATGCTTCGTACATGTGTCTTGGAGTTCGGTGGTAACTGGGATAAATACTTACCTCTTGTCGAATTCTCGTATAATAACAGTTACCACGCTTCAATCAAAATGCCGCCATATGAGGCATTATATGGTCGCAAGTGTCGTACTCCATTATGTTGGCGTGAAATAGGACATAAAATCCTTGGAGGCCATGAAATGATTCAAGACACCACCGACAAGATTCAAATTGTACGAGAAAGAATGAAAGCCGCCCAGGATCGACAAAAGTCCTATAAGGAAAAGAGGAGACGACCAATAGAATTCCAGGTGGGGGATTTCGTAATGTTGAAGGTATCCCCATGGAAAGGTCTTATGCGATTTGGAAAGAAAGGAAAACTAAGTCCTAGATTTGTTGGTCCTTTCAAAATCCTCCAGAGGATTGGTAAACAAGCATACCGCTTGGAATTGCCTGAAGATTTGGCAGGTATTCATGATGTCTTCCATGTGAGTTATCTGCGCAAATGCCTAAGCATCTATGATGAGGCAGTTCCATTATCCGAGGTGAAACTGGATAATAAATTAACTTATGTAGAAGAGCCTGAAGAGATCGTAAACGAAAGAACGACTAAGCTACGTAATAAAGAAGTAGAGTTGGTGCTTGTCAAATGGAAACACCATCGAGGCCCGAACTATACTTGGGAGAATAAGAATGAGATAAGAGTGAAATATCCCCATTTATTTTAATCGATGTAATTTCGGGGACGAAATTCTTAAAAGGAGGAGGTATTTGTAACATACACGTTTTGAGATCGTGTTTTATATAAATAATATTATGAAATATTATGTGATATTGGGTACTGAGTTCTAACAGATAGTTTTTACTAGAAATAAGGTAAAACTATGTTTAGAATCACTCATAAATTATTGGAAGTCTTATGAGATTCCAATTAAAAGCTAAATAGTGAAATTTAGTGAAAATATAAAACTTGAAATAAGTAAAATTTTATTGTTGAAAGTTGTAGATAATATCGTTAGAAACACGTAGGCGAAAACCTCGTCGAAATCCGAGTTATAACGAAGAAGTTATGACCAATCGAAGATCCGCGATAAAACCGACATGGTGCCGAATGACGTAAAAAGTGAGTTTTTGATAAACTACTTTTTAGCCTTAGTGATCTAAATGAAAGTCGTAGTATTCGTTAAACCGAGAAGTTCGATAAAAAGAACGCCAAAATCTGACTTCGTATGAGGAAGTTATGATTTTTACAAGTTTCAGCTTAGCAGTAGACAGCTAAAAACTCGAATTTTAGATCGAGTGATTTTTAGCCGACACAACCTAAACGAGAATAGAAGGTCTCGTCATTCGTAGTACAACGGTAAAAAGTCTAACGAAAACGGACGTCGGATGAAGAAGTTATGAATTTTTAACGGATTTACCAGTCCCGGTCTGTTAAAAATAATAATATAAAAATAAATCAAAATTTTCCGACGAAGTCTAAACGAAAGTTGTAGAGCATAATTTTCTCTACGCGTGCATATAAAGAACGTCAAAAAATGAGTCCGTATGAGAAAGTTATGGATTTTACAAGATTGGGCACATTCTTCGAGAAATTTCGCATGAATAGTGATTGCCACGTCACCCTCGCTCGGAGTTGGCCACCTGTACGAAGCTGCTGCGTGGCATGTCCGAGAAGCGACGCGTGTCGCACAGGTGTCCGAAGAAGCACGTGATCCTCGCATGCCACACGTGATCCTCGCATGCAACACGTGATCCGACCCTCGTGTCCTCCTCCCATTGGACCGAAGCAGCCAACCCAATCCGAAGCAGCCAGCTCTCCGGCCGAAGCTTCGCCCTGCTGCCGCGTGTTCCGAGCCTCGCACACATGCCCTCCTCTCCTCGCTTCGGATCCTAGGCTCGCACCTATATAAAGGGTGCGAGACCTCCCGGTTACATGTTTGAATTTTGGTCCTTTTCACCCCTTTTCAACATTTTCTTACATTCCGACTTTCCCCGAAGCCCCGGTACTTATTCCAAAGCCCGAAGCGCACCCCGAGATTCCCGAGAAGCCCGAAAAATTTATCTTTTCGGTTTCGAAGCTCTACCTTCGCAGAGCCCGGTTTTCAAGAAAACTCCCGGTTTTCAACGAAGAAAGTCATAGTTAAAGCCGAAGTGCTGCCCAAATTACTATTTTGACCCCCGATTATTTCTCGGTGAGTTTAATATATAGGAACAATTGTATGTTATGTGTTATATGTGCTATGTGCTTTTCCATGTTATCATCTCGAGTTGTTGTATCTGCTATTTTATAGCAAGGCTGTACCTCTGACTTGAAGTGTATGACATAAGCATCACTTGGGTATTAGTATGAACCGTTGACCATGAAGTGTATGACATAGGCATCACTTTGGCTTCGGTAGTATGCTAAGATAAGGCTGAAAGCCTAAATATTCTAGCAAAATGATATTCTTGAGTATTTACTGTGCCATTTGTGCTGAAACTTTTTTGATTTTATATCAAGTATGGAATTTGTTATGTCTCATTGATTAATACGGAAAGCTTTTCGCATTATGCCTTTGTTGTTCCTTGTTCCTCTTTGCTTCTGGCATATTACAGTATATATATGGCATAACGTTATATTGTATCTATTATTGAACTCACTAAGCGCCACCGCTTACCCCTCTCAATGTTTAACTAATTTGCAGGAGATAAGCATCCAGTATAGTTATATACTGGTAGCAGATTTTTTTTGAATAGTTTGAAACTACTGTATTGATAGAAGATTTTTGAATAGTTTTAAACTATTGTATTTTGCACTCCCATATGTATAAATCTATAGAATCCTAGGAAGTTATGTAATATATAACACTATGAAATAGTGGGTTTGTATCCAATAGTTTGTAACCGCTTTATCAATATAAAATATTGTTTTATGAATATGCATGTAGCATGTTTTGGAGTAACTATATTGTCAAGTATGAAAGTTGGGTCTTTTAGAAATATGAAAGTATAGAAAGGGTTCTTTCAATCTTAGTGGGAGCAATGGATTTTTGACTGTTGGTCGTTGAACGAAGATTCCGAGATACACTCTTTTTGGAGTTCTCAAGGAACCTGGAATTTTGTCTGGTCTTAACTTCCTTTTTATGAGCATTTCGCGCTTCTACTTTGGGATCTACAAAATCCTTCCTATTTAACATCGGTTTTCTTTTGAGGTAAGGTGAGGATTTTGAAGATTGCCCTGCAGACGGATTGCTAAACTTGGGATTAATGGGAACCAAACTTGTTTTTGAGGTTACTAAAGAGTCCGATTCACAAGAATCATAGGAGATACAACTTGAGATTTCAATTTTATCATCTAAGGATGCCCATACAAACTCAGAGGCAATAGTTTCAGTTGTCACCGAAATGATTTCTTCAACCACATAGTTGTTCGTATGATTACTCTTAGGAACATAATCTACGCAATTTGAAAGACTGTGATGAAATTCCGTGGTCCGATTCAGGTCCAGGTTTATCCGAGGCGGAAGAGGCGTGGAATCGGGGCATTTGACAACAATTGGTTTGAGCTCAGGAATTAGGGACTCAAAATGGTATGTGGTCTCAGGAAGTGGTGACAAGGGAGAAACAAGGGTGTCCGAATGTTTGATGTTCGGAACCTCTTCCATGAATGTCAAATTTTGCAGTTCCTCTAAGGGACTAGCAATTGGTTTCGGAAACTCGCTTCCGAGACCAGGTGCTTTAGACCATGGATGGCGAAAATTATGAGTCATCCGAACATCTGCTTCAAGCATGTCTAAAGAATTATGCAACGCATCTATCTTAGCATTGAGACGTTTGTTATCTGAAATCAATCATTACGTTCGGAATAGGTGATTTCACATTTATCTTTTAAAATGATACATTCATCGTTTGACATTACAAGTTCACGCTCTAAAGACTCGATTTTCAATTTTTTATCCTCGAAACGTAACCTAAGACGTTTTAACTCACACTCCTTCTTCTCACTCGCGTCTATAGCAGACTCATAGGATTTATAGATAGTGCTCATATCTGTTTGAATCTGGGTTAGATAAGGTTCACAAAGAGACAAATCAAAATTATTATCAACGATCATTGATTTTACCTGCTGAACGATGCTTCGACCAGGTGGATCGTTGGTGGCCATGTAGCAATAGTGAGGTTCAGCAACATCATCTTCATCTTCTGACCCAGAAGATCAATACCCTTCATCACATTCAACAGTTTGTCTTGCATTAAACACATATTCCTTCCAGTTACCATGTCATCATCATCCCCGGATGACCAATATCCTTCAACATCTCTTGAAATCGTTGTTACAAACGCTTTTTCGCTTTCAACCATTTCTTGGGCTTTTCGGACGTAGTAAGCAGAATCCTTGATTTTTGGTTTCTGCGGAGCATCAGCCAGGAAATCTTTAGCAAAATGGTTTGCATGTCCACACTTATGACACACAATTTTTGGTTTGTCTGATTTGGAGCCCTGAGAAGATTCCGGAGTAGAGTTTGGCTTAGTGATGTTTGGTTAGTATGCGGGAGGATTTTCCGAAGTTGGTTTAGCTTCCGGAGCTGAGTATTGTTGAGGATTGTTATGGTGAGGAGCATGGAATCAGTTTTGGTATGGTTTGTAAGAGGGATTAAAAGGACGTTTGTATTTCTTTGAGAGTAGAGCAAACTCCTGTTGGAAACGGAGTTTAGAGTCCAAGGCTTCAGAATCATCAACAAGATAGATTTGTGTGGGTAAGATAGGTGCGGATGTTTGAACAGATGGAACAATGGGTTTAAAAGGATCCGAAGTAGACAAGTTCGGAATAGTTGATTCGAAAGAACTGAGAAGGGCAAGAGGACCTCCGGAGAGTTCCCTTATGGTTTGAGCAACATTAGACTCATGTCCTTGAAGTTCATCAAAAAGTTGATAGAGCTTCAACTTTTTTAAGGAACCATTGCTTTGGAGACAAGATTTCACATTACCCCATCCTTTTCCGAGACTGTTTATGAATTTGAGATTGTACTCCAAAGGAGTTCGGACAATCCCATGAGCAGTCATGTTGTTGACCACGATTCTGTAACGGTTGGAGGCCGAGGCTACTGATTCACCAGGAGTGGTAGTGAAAGTATCGAAGTCGTTGACAATTGAGGTGAGGCGCTTGTCTTTCATATTTTCTGAACCTTCAATCAGGTCCTGAAGAGTGTCCCAAATCTCTTTGGCTGATTTGCACAGCTTTATATGCTCGAAGAGTGAGGGAGGAACACCAAACACCATTTCTGAGAAGGCAACTTGATCAGCATGCAGCTTCTCAATATCATCTGCGGTTAGAGGAGCTGGACGAGTATCATCTTGACCTATAAGCTGAGCAGCAACATCTCTCACAACGATTCTTACAGAACATGAGGACCTTCTTTGACGGATCTCCAGATTTCTTCACCTTTATCTTTGGCCAGTAAAAATCTTTCCATTCTAACTTTCCAGTGATCATATTCTTCCACAACTAGTAATGGGGCACATGTAGGGCAACCCACACTATTTGCGATTTGCATTGAAATCATTTGATGAGGATTAGAAGCAGCCATTGAAGTTAAGATATCTTCAAGCTAAAGTGGTATATAGAAGAACTTTTATCCTTAACACAAAAATGGTTGAAATACCAGGGTAATTTCAAACCAACTATAATATGATCTTATGAATTCAAACGACAACCACTCAAGCTCTGATACCAATTATGAGAACAAAATTGATCTGATGCGCAGGGACAAGGTTTGAGAACTCAAACCTTGAGTGAATGTTAAGATCAATGTCTGCTTGCTAATAGATGTTCAAGTCAAGCCTGGAAAGACCAGTCAAGTCTTAGATAATATATTCAACAAATGAACAAGTCATTAAATGAGAAATGAGAATAAATGATCAAGGTAAAGCTAATAAATAAAGAACAACAAGAATGTTTGAAAGAAGTTTTAAGTAACTTAGTAAGATGCCAAAAGTTGAGTGAAAGATCAGTTGTTGACTTGTATTGAATGCTCCTATAAATAGGAGTGAAGGTTACAGCGAATTAACTAGAATACTCACATAGGACTGGACAATAGAAATGTTTCTGACATTCTGATTGTCTAATACAACAAAAGACTAAGTCCTATGAAATCTCACATCAATACAAAGACAAACATAATAAATGCACAAAGACAAAATAGTGTTGCTCCGTATCAACATTCATTCCGGACATGAGAATCATTTCGGAATGCCTTCAACTTCGCATCTTCTTATCTTCTGGTCTAGACAGATTTCAGACCACTCTTCACCATTGACTCCGGACCATTTACTTCGGAACACTGTACTTCAGAATTCAGAATTAGGATTGCTAGAGGTTCACTTTCAGATTCCAACATAGGTGATTAGAAGTGAGTTGAAGCTGGTAGAGTCCTTCATTGCAACAGTGGTTTCTGCATGCACATCGAGGTGAGTTTCACCTCACTGTACCGTGGGTCGAAGGCACCAATGCCGGCCCACTAGTATTGATTATCTGCTAGTAGAGGGATGCCCTAGGGACTGTGTATAGTCATGTAGGATAGACTGAGGACTCTTGATCTAAGCTCTCTTACATGTTTCTTGTTTGGTTTTGGTTTTAGAGTAGGATCACCTGTCCAGGTGACTATCTCACCTCTGAGTATATACGGTTATGCATTCCTTGGATTGTTGATATTTAGTATGTTGTTATGCTGTAGTGATCTATTAGATCTGTCTCCTGGTATGGAGTCTGTTGTTTTATGGTAATAACTTGTAGAATTGTATGTTACCTGTGCTTTCTGGTTATCATCTATGGAGTGCCCTTAGGGAATGTCGGTGGTTATGTAGGATAGCCTGAGAACTCTTGGTCTAGAATCTCTTACCTGTTCCTTGTTTGCTTGTGGCTCTAGAGTAGGACTATCTGTTCGGGTGGCTATCTCACCTGTGGCTACTTATGGTTACACATTCTATAGGGGTTAGCTGGTAGCGGGACTGTATGTGGTTAGAGGATTAGTAGGCAGTAGTGAGTTGTATGATTGTTGTTGCCTGTATTATGTGCCTACTTGATCATGATTGTTATATGTCGACATATTGTGTTTGGTTGGGTTGAGACGGTCCTGCTTTGTGCGGTAGGCCAAGATACCCGGTGCGGACCGGCTGTAAGCCGTAGGCATGGATGCTTGGGAGGAGCGGTAGGGTTGAGGCGGTAGGCCAACAAACCATGGGTATTACAACCTGATGGTTTATTCGAACCGACATATTGTGTAACACCCCTAATCCAACAGACCAAGAAAGGAAAGGAAAACCCTAAGTCAAGGAGTCAACTCGTCGAGTTCAAGGAAGAACTCGACGAGTCGGAGCAAGTTCCGTGTCGGGGATTAAGTGGCCGACTCGGCGAGTCGGGGGACTGACTCGGCGAGTCTGGTCTGGGTTGGGAAACCCTAATTTCGGGGCTTGGTGCCCTATTTAAGCATCTCATTCTCATTCTATCAGCCTCATTTGTAGCCTCCATTGTCCAGAGCCTCACCCACGAAACCCTAGTGCCTTTCTTGTGATTGTGAGCCATTTTTGGAGTGTGTGTGGTCTACTTGGAAACTTGAAGAAGGAGAAAATCTTGGAGGAATCAAGAAGAGAATTGTAGATCCAGATGTTGCTTCTCAATCTCATCACTTTCTGGTAATCAAGTCTTGACCTTGCTCATCAACCTCTTAGATCTCCTCATGTCCCTTTTGTTTGAGTTTTGGTTCAAAAGCTAGATCTATGGGGACAAGGACGTCCCAAGCTTAGATCCATTCAGATCTAGAGCCCTTAGGTGTGGCTAAGGCACAAAGGTGCAAGCTTTATGCAATTAGGATGTCCCATGCAAGCTTAAAGAGATTATCATGGCCTTTTGGAGCCCTAAAGGCCATGCAAGGAAGTAAAGTCCGGGACTTTATGTGGTTATTGGATGTCTAGAGCCTAGACCTTGATCTCCTGCTTTGGTTTGGACTTTGGAGTAATAAGGGTTTTAGATCATGAAGTAATGTCTTAATGAGCTAGGTATTTGTCTAAACCCATTAAGAAGGACTAGAGGTGGGTAAAGTTGGAAACTTTACCCTCATGAGGTCATTTCCAGAGTACCTTTGAAGTATTGGAGTTAGCTCTGAGGTATAGGGGCTTAATCCATTAAGATAGCCCAACAGACCAAGGAACTCGGCGAGTCCAGGGTAGGACTCGACGAGTTAAAGCGGGTTGTTCTGAGTTGGTTCGCGTTAGAACTCGGCGGGTCTGAGGAAATAACTCGGCGAGTTGACTCGGTTTATCCCTAGTCTGAATAGCCAGGGAACTCAGCGAGTCAGGGGCTGACTCGACGAGTTAGTTCGCGATTGCAGGATTCTGAGCTTGTGGACTTGGCGAGTTGATGGAGCAACTCGGCGAGTCAAGTCAACCTGGAAGTGTTGACTTTGACCATGGACCATGGACTTTGACTTTGACGAGAGTTGACTTAGTTGACTTCTGGAGGACATTTTGGGACTAAGTGTTATGTTGGTATTGGTAGCTCGGGGAGCTAGGGGAGCAGTAGTTCGGGGAATCGTCGGATAGCTGCCAGAGGTTTCAGCCAGTCTTCAGTTGTGGGAGGTGAGTCTCCTCACTGTGTGAATGGGTCTACGGCCACAATGCGGGCCCATGTAGTTTATGAGTAGGAAGACCCGGGGGTTAGCCCTATGCACTGTATGCTAGTATGTTATTCCGGACCAAGGTCCGATGCCGGGCGGGAGTCCGAGGAATGTTTGTATGTTAGTTTATACTTGTTGTCTTTGTGATACTTGTATGTGCCTGGTAGGGAGGTGAGTGTGGGCGAGGTCCCGTATCTCACCATTAGCAGAGTATGGAGGAGGTTCCATATCTCATTATTAGCAGAGCAGGGGCGAGGCCCGAGTCAGGAAAAAGATGAGTGTGGGCGGGGGCCCGTATCTCATTATTAGCAGGAGCATGGACAGGGTTCCATGACTCACCAGTAGCAGGACAGGGGCGGGGCCCAAGATAGGCGAGGCCTTAGTACATGGATTCAGTAGAGTATGTTTAGTTTATGCGTTATGTGCTATGTTATATGATTGTATGTGTTGAGTGGGCGGGGCCCGGAGATAGGCGGGACCTAAGAGAGACATATGTGTATATCGAGCGGGGCTCGATGCCAGGCGGGGCCTGATGCCGGGCGGGGCCCGATGCCGGATCTAGTCCGATGCCGGGCAAGTCCCGATGCAGCGGGCGGGGGCTCAGTATATGGACATGTATGTGGTATGTGGTAGGTTGGGGAACTCACTAAGCTCCGTGCTTACGATTTTCAGTTTTGGTTTCAGGTACTTCCGATAGCGGAGGGAAGAGCTCGGAATGATCGCATGACACACACCAAAGAAGTTTAGCCTGGGATGTTTACTCTGATAAAATGAACAAGTGTTTTGAAAAGATACTCTGATTTGTTATATAACCCTTTTGGTATGTTTGAAATGATTTGATACTATGATTTAGTAATGTTTTAAAAAGAAATTTTTGGTCATGATTTTGGGATGTTACAATTTGGTATCAGAGCCTTGGTTTGAGGGATTCGGATACACTCTAGGGTGTGTCTGGACTCAAACTAAGGAATTGGTATGAAAATTTTCAAAAGGAAAATCATTTTTGGAAAAAGAGCTTTGAGAAAAGAAAGGAATTTCTAGAAAAAGAGAAGAGTTTAGAAAAGAGAAAAGAACTTTGAAAAAGAAGAAAAGAGGTGTGGTGCATGCAATCAGCCGAGCTTAAGTAAGTACCCCAAAATACCCATACAAGTTATGACATGATATGCTTATTAGAACTGCATGATAGATTAGGGCTAAGGATCTAGGAGGATGCCTTATGTGACTGTTATATGTGTATGAGCTTTATGAATTGCATGCTAATACAGATTTTTGAGTAGAGGATAGAACAGTTTGAGTGAAATGTGTGGTTAGTTTATTTCCCATTGTCTGAATGCTGCTTGCTTTGTGCTTGTGGGACTCTTACTAATGTGAGCTAGCTATTAAGTGAATATGCTAAGTCACATGTGGCACAGGCTGGATAATCTCAGAGTAATGGATTTGACCCTATTGCGCAGCTCTCGTTTGAGTCTAACCGTTCTAGGGATGAGTCTATTACTTGAAAGATTATCTGATCTCTGTTGCATGTGGCTATATTCATGAGGTAGCTAGTTAGCATTAATTGGAAGTCCTTCAGCAGCTGAGGACGAAATGAGTTGGAGGTTACCCTAGGGCACGCCTAGGATGAGAGCAGTGCTGGGAACAGTGTTAGTAGCAGTGAAAGGGACTTGGTGTAGTCGAGGCAATTCTTGAGGAAAGTACGGATAGATGTGGAAGGTAGTAGGGGCCCATACTACTGAAAGCAGAGGATCTGTAGTTGATTCAAGAAGGGCTGAGAGAAAACCAGGGAACTTGTAGTGAGTGTGTGATCTCTCGGCAGTGATGAGTATTTTGATGATAGTTATGATATGACTCATGCAGTATAGTGACGCTTCGGAGTAGACCAGTTGGCGGATCAGGCGCCGGAGAGGGATCAGGCTCGGGTTCAGGGACCGAGTAGCTCGAGGAGCGGATGAGGGAGTTTGTATCAGCCGAGGTTACGCGCAACATTCTAGATCAGACTCCTGTGATCTATGACACGGTGAAGGAGGGCATACTGGAGATATCAGATGAGAGGCTGGGAGCCTTCCGCACAGAGATGGTGGCCATGATGGGAGCGCGTACTTTGACATTCCGAGAGTTTAAAGCTTGTGGCGCACCAGATTACCATGGGGCTAGGGACCCCATCGCTAGCAGCAGGTGGTTGGCCGATGTTTCCAACGCCTTTCGTACGAGCCGATGTACCGAGGGGGACAAGGTCCGACTTGCCTCCTGTCTTCTGAAGGACAGAGCACGGGATTGGTGGGAGGAGGTTGGACACGCCATTGGAGATGATGTCGCGTTGGACGCGATAACATGGACTGATTTCTCGGCTAGGTTTAGGGCCGAGTTTGCACCAGTGATCGAGGTGCAGCAGCTAGCACGAGAGTTTCAGGATTTGAAGCAGACGACTGAGACTATGGCGGAGATCACCACCAAGTTCAGAGAGAGAGCCCTTCTCGTGCCGCAGTATGTGGCGGACGAGGAGATGAAGAAGGCTCGGTATCACGAGATGCTGAGATGTGACATCAGGCAGTTTGTGAGCAGGTCCATCTGCAACACACTGGAGGATATGATTGCTCGTTCCAGGGAGAGAGAGATTGATTTGGAGTTAGAGAGGAAGAGGAAACCGGATGAGATAGAGGTAGCTACAGGTTTAGGCAAGAGACCCAAGGGGTCAGACTCGAGATTGAGGGATTTCCAGAGCAGCAGTCGATGCGGGAAGTGTGGCAGGACGCATGAGGGTGCGTGCAGGAGCGGTAGTGGTGGTGATTCTGGCTGCTTCAAGTGCGGCCGGACTGGTCATTTTAGTAGAGATTGTACAACCACCACCACTCAGGGATCAGATCTGATATGTTTTCATTGTAGTTAGAGGGGCCACAAGAAGGCCCAGTGTCCGAGTTTACTTTCAGCAGGACAGGAGATAGCACCTGCCCCTGCGACTTTGAGGATCACCGACGGTCGACAGGGCCACGCAGAGGCGCCTACGGCATGAAGCAGGGCGTACCAGTTGGTTTCGGATGACATGCGAGCAGCCCCGGATGTGGCAGGTGCATATCCTTTATCTGTTTGACAGTTTTATTGCGATGTATTTGCTATGGTACTGCATCGATATTAGTGATTGTACTTTGGATTCTGTTTCCTGCTTATGATTGAGTTATATGCCATCTGCATACCATGGGTTTTGAGTGGTAGTCCGTAGTTGTACCCCCTTTTAGAGCAGGTTACTCAGGATGAGGTCACTGTAGCAAGCGTGAAATAGGACTCTAGAAGTACTTCGCCAGCATACAAGCACGGTGGCGTCACGATATTGGTTAGCTTTGGAGCACTAGCAGCAGTAAACATCAGTTCTTAGCAGAACAATCGGCGAGTGGTAAGAGGAATTGGGAATCCTTTCCATGCAGTAAGCTATAAGGAGCTAGTTGAATCGAAGTGGGGGAGAACCCTCCAAGTATTCAGTAGTAGAAGTAAGTGAGGAGTTGGAATGAGTTCGCAACTTTGTTGAGCAGGGTAATAGTCTGAGTGGTTGTTCGGAATTAGAAACGCGTGAGTTGGGAGTTTGGGAAACTTCCCATTGTTGATTTTGTGTAGTAGAGAACAGTAGATGAATTGTTTGGGAAAACAGGTTGAAGATTTTCTCGGCAGGACGTGATTTTAGCCAGGATGTAAGACTACGGGACAACCGTAGCATTCACCAGCAGGTAGATAGTATGGAAGTGTAGCGAGGCTACGGGATGACCGTAGTATTCACGTTAGTTGATGGCTGGTTTGGAAAACCAGGTTGGAGGATCGCCAGCAGGACTCGAGTGAGTCAAGATGCAGATTGAGTGAATGTCCGACATGGGATGCTTTCAGATTAGTAGTCAGTGAAGAGGCAGCATGGGGAGTTTTGTAAGACTTCGGGATAGCCGTAGCATTCATTAGATGTTTATTTAGAGGAGTGTGGGCGGGGGCCCGTATCTCCTAGTTAACGGAGTGTGGGCGAGGCCCGTATCTCCTAGGCAGCCTGACAGAGATCGAGAAGGGATAGTTTGTTGAGAATTCAGGATGGTTTAGGACCCGCGTAGCCCTGGATAGGTAAGACCGAGGCCAGGGTCGCTCAGTAGTATGGTTTGGGTGGGACCCGTGGGCGAGGCCCTTGCGATAGTAGCAAGACAAGTGAGACTTGAGGGAGAGACTGCTCTAAGATATAGTTTGGGTGAGACCCGTGGGCGAGGCCCATGAGATTTTAGCAACGTAGGTGGGACCTGGTAGAGGCCTTAGGGTCAGGAAACAGGATCGGGGACTCTAGGATCGATAGGGCCATGAGTGGCAGTGTGGATGAAGTAGTTTCATTAGCTGAAGTTTTATGCGGAGGTCGCTGGGAGCGACTGAGAGAGTGATCAGTGGTTTAGTAACCGGGTGTAATCCGGTATTCCAGATAGAGGATAGATAAGTTAGGACCTGGGAGGTCCCATTTCTTATGGAAGACAGATAGAGCAGTTTTAGTGAGCCGAAGTTTTCTTCGGAAGTCGCTGGGAGCGACTGAGCGTTTGAGCTTGGGTGCAGTAACCGGTGGGAGTCTGGTAACCCAGATTATGGAAGACTAGTTGGGACCAGAGTGGTCTCGGTTCGTCTGGAAAGCGGACAGGAGATATCAGGACCTTTGGTCGGGGATAGCGATAGGAGAATTCCTGGTGGAGTAGCTAGTTGACCAAGAGGTGCTACACCACTCACGACAGGGTTGAATAATCTCAGAGGGAAGGGTTTGACCCTGTCTTGCAGCTCTCGTATGAGTGTAACCTTTGCAGGGATGAATCTTTTACTCGAAGGATTATCTGATCCATTCGCTGGGTTGGGTGTTCAGCACTGAGATATAGTAGGGGAAAGCATTCAGTGGGTATCAGTGTAGTGACCAGCACTGGGAGTGGCTGGAAATGCAGATACAACGAAGAGTATGTCCTTCACAGAGATAGGAAAAGGAGTTGATTGTGTACCATTGCCTTGGGAAGGCCGTAGCGGCGCAGAGTAAGTGGGGGTGAGCCCCTTGGATGCCAAGTGAAAGTAATCAGGGAGTACTGGAAGAATTGTCGGCTGTATAAGAGACATATTCTCAGGATTGCTGGTGATCAGAGTACTCTCGAGGTTTTATCTCCAAGGATTAGTTATGGTTGAATGTGCATGCGGAGGTTCAATGGAAATTACCCCCCGAGGATCGGACTCAGTAAGAGATGTATTCACCGGGCAGAAATGTTGTGATCAGATTGCAGGATAGTTGGCCGTAGCGGACTTCGACGACGAAGTCTAGTTTAAGTGGGGGAGAGTTATAACACCCCTAGTCCAATATACCAAGAAAGGAAAGGAAAACACTAAGTCAAAGAGTCAACTCATCGAGTTCAAGGAAGAACTCGACGAGTCGGAGCAAGTTCCGTGTCGGGGATTAAGTGGCCGACTCGGCGAGTCTGGTCTGGGTTGGGAAACCCTAATTTCGGGGCTTGGTGCCCTATTTAAGCATCTCATTCTCATTCTCTCAGCCTCATTTGTAGCCTCCATTGTCTAGAGCCTCACCCACGAAACCCTATTGCCTTTCTTGTGACTGTGAGCCATTTTTGGAGTGTGTGTGGTCTACTTGGAAACTTGAAGAAGGAGAAAATCTTGGAGGAATCAAGAAGAGAATTGTAGATCCAGAAGTTGCTTCTCAATCTCATCACTTTCTGGTAATCAAGTCTTGACCTTGATCATCAACCTCTTAGATCTCCTCATGTCCCTTTTGTTTGAGTTTTGGTTCAAAAGCTAGATCTATGGGGACAAGGACGTCCCAAGCTTAGATCCATTCAGATCTAGAGCCCTTAGGTGTGGCTAAGGCACAAAGGTGCAAGCTTTATGCCATTAGGATGTCCCATGCAAGCTTAAAGAGATTATCATGGCCTTTTGGAGCCCTAAAGGCCATGCAAGGAAGCAAAGTCCGAGACTTTATGTGGTTATTGGATGTCTTGAGCCTAGACCTTGATCTCCTGCTTTGGTTTGGACTTTGGAGTAATAAGGGTTTTAGATCATGAAGTAATGTCTTAATGAGCTAGGTATTTGTCTAAACCCATTAAGAAGGACTAGAGGTGGGTAAAGTTGGAAACTTTACCCTCATGAGGTCATTTCCAGAGTACCTTTGAAGTATTGGAGTTAGATCTGAGGTATAGGAGCTTAATCCATTAAGATAGCCCAACAGACCAAGGAACTCGGCGAGTCCAGGGTAGGACTCGACGAGTTGAAGCGGGTTGTTCTGAGTTGGTTCGCGTTAGAACTCGGCGGGTCTGAGGAAATAACTCGGCGAGTTGACTCGGTTTATCCCTAGTCTGAATAGCCAGGTAACTCGGCGAGTCAGGGGCTGACTCGACGAGTTTGTTCGCGATTGCAGGATTCTGCGCTTGTGGACTTGGCGAGTTGATGGAGCAACTCGGCGAGTCAAGTCAACCTAGAAGTGTTGACTTTGACCATGGACCATGGACTTTGACTTTGATGAAAGTTGACTTTGTTGACTTCTGGAGGACATTTTAGGACTAAGTGTTATGTTGGTATAGGTAGCTCGGGGAGCTAGGGGAGCAGTAGTTCGGGGGATCGTCGGATAGCTGCCAGAGGTTTCAGCCAGTCTTCAGTTGTGAGAGGTGAGTCTCCTCACTGTGTGAATGGGTCTACCACCACAATGCCGGCCCATGTAGTTTATGAGTAGGAAGACCCGGGGGTTAGCCCTATGCACTGTGTGCTAGTAGGTTATTCCGGACCAAGGTCCGATGCCGGGCGGGAGTCCGAGGAATGTTTGTACGTTAGTTTATACTTTTTGTCTTTGTGATACTTGTATGTGCCTGGTAGGGAGGTGAGTGTGGGCGAGGTCTCGTATCTCACCATTAGCAGAGTATGGATGAGGTTCCATATCTCATTAGTAGCAGAGCAGGGCGAGGTCCGAGTCAGGAAAAAGATGAGTGTGGGCGGGGGCCCATATCTCATTATTAGCAGGAGCATGGATAGGGTTCCATGACTCACCAGTAGCAGGGCAGGGGCGGGGCCCAAGATAGGCGAGGCCTTAGTACATGGATTTAGTAGAGTATGTTTAGTTTATGCGTTATGTGCTATGTTATTTGATTGTATGTGTTGAGTGGGCGGGGACCGGAGATAGGCGGGACCTAAGAGAGACATATGTGTATACCGAGCGGGGCTCGATGCCAGGCGGGGCCTGATGCCGGGCGGGGCCCGATGCCGGATCTAGTCCGATGCCGGGCAAGTCCCGATCCAGCGGGCGGGGGCTCAGTGTGTGGAAATGTATGTGGTATGTGGTAGGTTGGGGAACTCACTAAGCTCCGTGCTTACGATTTTCAGTTTTGGTTTCAGGTACTTCCGGTAGCGGAGGGAAGAGCTCGGAATGATCGCATGACACACACCAAAGAAGTTTAGCCTGGGATGTTTACTCTGATAAAATGAACAAGTGTTTTGAAAAGATACTCTGATTTGTTATATAACCCTTTTGTAATGTTTGAAGTGATTTGATACTATGATTTAGTAATGTTTTAAAAAGAAATTTTTGGTCATGATTTTGGGATGTTACAATTTGGTATCAGAGCCTTGGTTTGAGGGATTCGGATACACTCTAGGGTGTGTCTGGACTCAAACTGAGGAATTGGTATGAAATTTTTCAAAAGGAAAATCATTTTTGGAAAAAGAGCTTTGAGAAAAGAAAGGAATTTCTAGAAAAAGAAAAGAGTTTTGAAAAGAGAAAAGAACTTTGAAAAAGAAGAAAAGAGGTGTGGTGCATGCAATCAGCCGAGCTCAAGTAAGTACCCCAAAATACCCATACAAGTTATGACATGATATGCTTATTAGAACTGCATGATAGATTAGGGCTAAGGATCTAGGAGGATGCCTTATGTGACTGTTATATGTGTATGAGCTTTATGAATTGCATGCTAATACAGATTTTTGAGTAGAGGATAGAACAATTTGAGTGAAATGTGTGGTTAGTTTATTTCCCATTGTCTGAATGCTGCTTGCTTTGTGCTTGTGGGACTCTTACTAATGTGAGATAGCTATTAAGTGAATATGCTAAGTCACATGTGGCACAGGCTGGATAATCTCAGAGTGATGGATTTGACCCTATTGCGCAGCTCTCGTTTGAGTCTAACCGTTCTAGGGATGAGTCTATTACTCGAAAGATTATCTGATCTCTGTTGCATGTGGCTATATTCATGAGGTAGCTAGTTAGCATTAATGGGAAGTCCTTCAGCAGCTGAGGACGAAATGAGTTGGAGGTTACCCTAGGGCAAGCCTAGGATGAGAGTAGTGCTGGGAACAGTGTTAGTAGCAGTGAAAGGGACTTGGTGTAGTTGAGGCAATTCTTGAGGAAAGTACGGATAGATGTGGAAGGTAGTAGGGGCCCATACTACTGAAAGAAGAGGATCTGTACTCGATTCAAGAAGGGCTGAGATAAAACCAGGGAACTTGTAGTGAGTGTGTGATCTCTCGGCAGTGATGAGTATTTTGATGATAGTTATGATATGACTCATGCAGTATGGTGGCGCTTCGGAGTAGACCAGTTGGCGGATCAGGCACCGGAGAGGGATCAGGCTCGAGTTCAGGGACCGAGCAGCTCGAGGAGCGGATGAGGGAGTTTGTATCAGCCGAGGTTACGCGCATCATTCTAGATCAGACTCCTGTGATCTATGGCACGGTCAAGGAGGGCATACTGGAGATATTGGATGAGAGGTTGGGAGCCTTCCGCGCAGATATGGTGGCCATGATGGGAGCACGTACTTTGACATTCCGAGAGTTTAAAGCTTGTGGCGCACCAGATTACCATGGGGCTAGGGACCCCATCGCTAGCAGCAGGTGGTTGGCCGATGTTTCCAACGCCTTTCGTACAAGCCGATGTACCGAGGGGGACAAGGTCCGACTTGCCTCCTGTCTTCTGAAGGACAGAGCACGGGATTGGTAGGAGGTGGTTGGACACGCCATTCGAGATGATGTCGCGTTGGACGCGATAACATGGACTGATTTCTCGGCTAGGTTTAGGGCTAAGTTTGCACCAGTGATCGAGGTGCAGCAGCTAGCACGAGAGTTTCAGGATTTGAAGCAGACGACTGAGACTGTGGCAGTGATCACCGCCAAGTTCAGAGAGAGAGCCCTTCTCGTGCCGCAGTATGTGGCGGACGAGGAGATGAAGAAGGCTCGGTATCACGAGATGCTGAGATGTGACATCAGGCAGTTTGTGAGCAGGTCCATCTGCAAGACACTGGAGGATATGATTGCTCGTTCCAGGGAGAGAGAGATTGATTTGGAGTTACAGAGGAAGAGGAAACCGGATGAGATACAGCTAGCCACAGGTTTAGGCAAGAGACCCAAGGGGTCAGACTCGAGATTGAGGGATTTCCAGAGCAGCAGCCGATGCGGGAAGTGTGGCAGGACGCATGAGGGTGCGTGCAGGAGCGGTAGTGGTGGTGATTCTGGCTGCTTCAAGTGCTGCCGGACTGATCATTTTAGTAGAGATTGTACAACCACCACCACTCAAGGATCAGATCTGATATGTTTTCATTGTAGTTAGAGGGGCCACAAGAAGGCCCAATGTCCGAGTTTACTTTCAGCAGGACAGGTGATAGCACCTGCCCCTGCGACTTTGAGGATCACCGACGGTCGACAGGGCTGGGTAGAGGCGCCTACGGCATGGAGCAGGGCGTACCAGTTGGTTTCGGATGACATGCGAGCAGCCCCGGATGTGGCAGGTGTGTATCCTTTATCTGTTTGACAGTTTTATTGCGATGTATTTGCTATGGTACTGCATCGATATTAGTCATTGTACTTTGGATTCTGTTTCCTGCTTATGATTGAGTTATATGCCATCTGCATACCATGGGTTTTGAGTGGTAGTCCGTAGTTGTACCCCCTTTTAGAGCAGGTTACTCAGGATGTGGTCACTGTAGCAAGCGTGAATTGGGACTCTGGAAGTACTTCGCCAGCTTACAAGGACGGTAGCGTCATGATATTGGTTAGCTTTGGAGCACTAGCAGCAGTAAGCATCAGTTCTTAGCAGAACAATCGGGGAGTGGTAAGAGGAATTGGGAATCCTTTCCAGGCAGTAAACTATAAGGAGCTAGTTGAATCGAAGTGGGGGAGAACCCTCCAAGTATTCAGGAGCAGAAGTAAGTGAGGAGTTGGAATGAGTTCGCAACTTTGTTGAGCAGGGTAATAGTCTGAGTGGTTGTTCGGAATTAGAAGCGCGTGCGTTGGGAGTTTGGGACACTTCCCATTGTTGATTTCGTGTAGTAGAGAACACTAGATGAATTGTTTGGGAAACCAGGTTGAAGATTTTCTTGGAAGGACGTGATTTTAGCCAGGATGTAAGACTACGGGACAGCCGTAGCATTCACCAGCAGGTAGATAGTATGGGAAGTGTAGCGAGGCTACGGGATGACCATAGTATTCACGTTAGTTGATGGCTGGTTTGGAAAACCAGGTTGGAGGATCGACAGCAGGACTCGAGTGAGTCAAGATGCAGATTGAGTGAATTTCCGACATGGGATGCTTTCAGATTAGTAGTCAGTGAAGAGGCAGCATGGGGAGTTTTGTAAGACTTCGGGATAGCCGTAGCATTCATTAGATGTTTATTTAGAGGAGTGTGGGCGGGGGCCCGTATCTCCTAGTTAACGGAGTGTGGGCGAGGCCCGTATCTCCTAGGCAGCCTGACAGAGATCGAGAAGGGATAGTTTGTTGAGAATTCAGGATGGTTTAGGACCCGCGTAGCCCTGGATAGGTAAGACCGAGGCCAGGGTCGCTCAGTAGTATGGTTTGGGTGGGACCCGTGGGCGAGGCCCTTGCGATAGTAGCAAGACAAGTGAGACTTGAGGGAGAGACTGCTCTAAGATATAGTTTGGGTGAGACCCGTGGGCGAGGCCCATGAGATTTTAGCAACGTAGGTGGGACCTGGTAGAGGCCTTAGGGTCAGGAAACAGGATCGGGGACTCTAGGATCGATAGGGCCATGAGTGGCAGTGTGGATGAAGTAGTTTCATTAGCTGAAGTTTTATGCGGAGGTCGCTGGGAGCGACTGAGAGAGTGATCAGTGGTTTAGTAACCGGGTGTAATCCGGTATTCCAGATAGAGGATAGATAAGTTAGGACCTGGGAGGTCCCATTTCTTATGGAAGACAGATAGAGCAGTTTTAGTGAGCCGAAGTTTTCTTCGGAAGTCGCTGGGAGCGACTGAGCGTTTGAGCTTGGGTGCAGTAACCGGTGGGAGTCTGGTAACCCAGATTATGGAAGACTAGTTGGGACCAGAGTGGTCTCGGTTCGTCTGGAAAGCGGACAGGAGATATCAGGACCTTTGGTCGGGGATAGCGATAGGAGAATTCCTGGTGGAGTAGCTAGTTGACCAAGAGGTGCTACACCACTCACGACAGGGTTGAATAATCTCAGAGGGAAGGGTTTGACCCTGTCTTGCAGCTCTCGTATGAGTGTAACCTTTGCAGGGATGAATCTTTTACTCGAAGGATTATCTGATCCATTCGCTGGGTTGGGTGTTCAGCACTGAGATATAGTAGGGGAAAGCATTCAGTGGGTATCAGTGTAGTGACCAGCACTGGGAGTGGCTGGAAATGCAGATACAACGAAGAGTATGTCCTTCACAGAGATAGGAAAAGGAGTTGATTGTGTACCATTGCCTTGGGAAGGCCGTAGCGGCGCAGAGTAAGTGGGGGTGAGCCCCTTGGATGCCAAGTGAAAGTAATCAGGGAGTACTGGAAGAATTGTCGGCTGTATAAGAGACATATTCTCAGGATTGCTGGTGATCAGAGTACTCTCGAGGTTTTATCTCCAAGGATTAGTTATGGTTGAATGTGCATGCGGAGGTTCAATGGAAATTACCCCCTGAGGATCGGACTCAGTAAGAGATGTATTCACCGGGCAGAAATGTTGTGATCAGATTGCAGGATAGTTGGCCGTAGCGGACTTCGACGACGAAGTCTAGTTTAAGTGGGGGAGAGTTATAACACCCCTAGTCCAATATACCAAGAAAGGAAAGGAAAACACTAAGTCAAAGAGTCAACTCATCGAGTTCAAGGAAGAACTCGACGAGTCGGAGCAACTTCCGTGTCGGGGATTAAGTGGCCGACTCGGCGAGTCGGGGGACTGACTCGGCGAGTCTGGTCTGGGTTGGGAAACCCTAATTTCGGGGCTTGGTGCCCTATTTAAGCATCTCATTCTCATTCTATCAGCCTCATTTGTAGCCTCCATTGTCCAGAGCCTCACCCACAAAACCCTAGTGCCTTTCTTGTGAATGTGAGCCATTTTTGGAGTGTGTGTGGTCTACTTGGAAACTTGAAGAAGGAGAAAATCTTGGAGGAATCAAGAAGAGAATTGTAGATCCAGAAGTTGCTTCTCAATCTCATCACTTTCTGGTAATCAAGTCTTGACCTTGATCATCAACCTCTTAGATCTCCTCATGTCCCTTTTGTTTGAGTTTTGGTTCAAAAGCTATATCTATGGGGACAAGGACGTCCCAAGCTTAGATCCATTCAGATCTAGAGCCCTTAGGTGTGGCTAAGGCACAAAGGTGCAAGCTTTATGCCATTAGGATGTCCCATGCAAGCTTAAAGAGATTATCATGACCTTTTGGAGCCCTAAAGGCCATGCATGGAAGTAAAGTCCGGGACTTTATGTGGTTATTGGATGTCTAGAGCCTAGACCTTGATCTCCTGCTTTGGTTTGGACTTTGGAGTAATAAGGGTTTTAGATCATGAAGTAATGTCTTAATGAGCTAGGTATTTGTCTAAACCCATTAAGAAGGACTAGAGGTGGGTAAAGTTGGAAACTTTACCCTAATGAGGTCATTTCCAGAGTACCTTTGAAGTATTGGAGTTAGATCTGAGGTATAGGGGCTTAATCCATTAAGATAGCCCAACAGACCAAGCAACTCGGCGAGTCCACGGTAGGACTCGACGAGTTGAAGCTGGTTGTTCCGAGTTGGTTCGCGTTAGAACTCCGCGGGTCTGAGGAAATAACTCGGCGAGTTGACTCGGTTTATCCCTACTCTGAATAGCCAGGGAACTCGGCGAGTCAGGGGCTGACGCGACGAGTTAGTTCGCGATTGCAGGATTATGAGCTTGTGGACTTGGCGAGTTGATGGAGCAACTCGGTGATTCAAGTCAACCTGTAAGTGTTGACTTTGACCATGGACCATGGACTTTGACTTTGATGAGAGTTGACTTTTTTGACTTATGGAGGACATTTTGGGACTAAGTGTTATGTTGGTATAGGTAGCTCGGGGAGCTAGAGGAGCAGTAGTTCGGGGGATCGTCGGATTGCTGCCAGAGGTTTCAGCTAGTCTTCAGTTGTGCGAGGTGAGTCTCCTCACTGTGTGAATGGGTCTACGGCCACAATGCCGGCCCATGTAGTTTATGAGTAGGAAGACCCAGGAGTTAGCCCTATGCACTGTATGCTAGTATGTTATTCCGGACCAAGGTCCGATGTCGGGCGGGAGTCCGAGGAATGTTTGTATGTTAGTTTATACTTGTTGTCTTTGTGATACTTGTATGTGCCTGGCAGGGAGGTGAGTGTGGGAGAGGTCCCGTATCTCACCATTAGCAGAGTATGGACGAGGTTCCATATCTCATTAGTAGCAGAGCAGGGGCGAGGTCCGAGTCAGGAAAAAGATGAGTGTGGGCGGGGGCCCGTATCTCATTATTAGCAGGAGCATGGACAGGGTTCCATGACTCACCAGTAGCAGGACATGGGCGGGGTCCAAGATAGGCGAGGCCTTAGTACATGGATTCAGTAGAGTATGTTTAGTTTATGCGTTATGTGCTATGTTATATGATTGTATGTGTTGAGTGGGCGAGGCCCGGAGACAGGCGGGATCTAAGAGAGACATATCTGTATACCGAGCGGGGCTCGATGCCAGGCAGGGCCTGATGCCGGGCGGGGCCCGATGCCGGATCTAGTCCGATGCCGGGCAAGTCCCGATGCAGCGGGCGGGGCCCAGTATGTGGACATGTATGTGGTATGTGGTAGGTTGGGGAACTCACTAAGCTCCGTGCTTACGATTTTCAGTTTTGGTTTCAGGTACTTCCGGTAGCGGAGGGAAGAGCTCGGAATGATCGCATGACACACACCAAAGAAGTTTAGCCTGGGATGTTTACTCTGATAAAATGAACAAGTGTTTTGAAAAGATACTCTGATTTGTTATATAACCCTTTTGGTATGTTTGAAATGATTTGATACTATGATTTAGTAATGTTTTAAAAAGAAATTTTTGGTCATGATTTTGGGATGTTACATATTGGTATCCCAACCCGAGGCTGATTGGGCCAATATGCTTATGATACGAGGGTATTCCATCCCGAGGATGACTGGACCCATCGTGGACATGCCTGGTATTCCAGCCCGAGGTTGATGGGGCCAAGCGTGAGTGATTGAACCGTGAAAGAAACTACTAATACAACAAATGTAAATGCAACATTCCAAATGGATCCCACCACGATGCAAAACATGCTTGCACTAGGAATTGCTATAACCTTGGTAGCATACGAGGCAACCCGAAATGAAAGCACTGGGTATATTGGAAGTGGCACTCCAATAACTCACCAAAACAACCCCAGACACTGCTCCTACATGGAATTCGTGGGCTGCAAACGTCGATCCTTCTACGGAACTGAAGGAGCTGTTGGTCTATCCCGTTGGATAGAAAAGACTGAGGCAGTTTTTCACATCGGTGCTTGCCTCGACGACTTCCGGGTCAAGTACGCTACATGCACGCTGATGGACTCTGCCTTAACATGGTGGAATAACCATGCAAAGTCCATGGGAATCGCTGAAGCTTATTCCATGGGTTGGGAACCACTAAAACAGATGATGATCAGATAATACGGCCCCCGACATGAAATCTAGGCTCTAGAACAAGAGCTTTGGAATCTGACCATGCAAGGATCTGAGATAGCTGCCTACACCTCCCGATTCAATGAACTTGCTAACCTTTGCCCAGGAATGGTACCCTCGAAATATAGAAAGATGGAGATATACATTTGGGGACTAGCATCACTGGTCCAAGGTCTGGTTACTACATCCAGACCATCCAATTTTGATAGTGCTAGGAAATTGGCCTATTAGTTGATTGAGTACTGTATCCATCAAGGTACCATGGTCCCACCAACAGAAAAGAACCATGCTGGAAGTACCAAAAGGAAGTTTCATGGGAAATCAAAAGGGGACCCCAAGCATCAAAAACAAGAACTAGAACATGTGGCTGTCTATGCCGCAATTACCAACACTCCCACCCCAACAAAGTCATACACTGGGAGTTTACCTCATTGTACTAAGTGCAATTTCCACAATTTTGGTAATTGCAGGGAGGTAATCTGTAACAAGTGTAACATGAGAGGTCACATGTTAAGGTACTACAGAAAAACCCCAACCACTACGACAAGAGGAAGCCGTAACTGTTTTGAATGTAATCAACCAGGGCATTTTTAGGAAGGACTACCCGAAACTAAAGAATCAGGGTGGTAGTGGAAGAGCACTTATGATCACTGCTGGAGATACTCTCCAGGAACCACCTGTGGTTATTGGTACGTTTCATATCAACAATGTTTAGGCTTCAATATTAATTGATACTGGTGCCGATAAAAGCTTTATCGACCATAGGTTTCGAAACACGACAAAAACATAAATTCCGCAAACTTAATGAGACTTACTTAGTAGATATGTCAATCAACCAAATGGAAAGCACTTTAGAGATACTCACCAATTTCCTACTCACCCTAAATAAGCACGTCATTCATATATAAACTAAGGACCCTTGATGGTAATCTATGCTTGCCAAGTATATACGTTAGGGTTGTAATAATAGAGATTCTATAAACTTAGGATTTGTGAATCCGATTTACTTCATGTTCCTTGTTTGGTTGTGGGCTTAAGGTAGAATCAGTTATTTGATCGTCTATTAAATCTTGATTATATACGGCATGTATGCACAAGGCATTTATTGAAGGACCAGACAAGGATCAAGTACCACAAAAATGCATTACGATTCATCGAAACCCCTTGTACTATCATTACGAACTCAATTTCGGGACAAAATTTCCTTTAATAGGAAGGTAATGTGACATCCTGTAATTTATGGCTAATATTGTAGATGGCCAATTCACCGCGAATCTCGTTGTAACTTGACTTATTGAGTTTTAGTGCATCTTAAGTAAAATAAATAAGTTCATTTCAACTATTATATGATACCTGATGATATCATACTTCCAAATGTATAAAATCATAAACGAATCAAATAGCGCAAATTGTAACCTTAGTTATACGTCTGAAAAACTAAAAATTCGTAATAAGCAGTGTTGAGCGAAGTAGTTATTCTAGACTCATAGTACATGTTCCACTGTTTCCAAAAATATAAAGAACATCCAAAACAGAGTTCGTACGCAAAAGAGACGACAATTTTAAGAAAACAGACAGTAAAACACTAAGTTTCTTTAATCGCCTAAAACCGAATCAACCCGTTGAGACACTTAACCTTATATTTAATTTCATACTCAAAATATTTTTAGTAAAAGTATTCACGAAAATTGAAAAATCGAGCGTTACTGGCTATCTAGACACGAAACTTTATACGCGATTTCCCGGAGTTCCGTAACTTGAAAAATTAGTCCATTTGAGTTTTTGAAATCCTTGAATTAAATTCAATCTATCGGCACGTTCGAAAAAAATTCTCAACATTCGGATCCGGATGCACTCGATTATGTATATTTTTGAGCATTTAATGAGGGTGTACCCTTTAGGCGGACCCATTAGACATGGAAGGAGTATGTCATCAGCCATCTCCTGATTTCCCACGTTCCCTCTCCCTACCCTCTTACCCTCTTACTTATACTCCATCTCCAAAAGTACACGAAATGGTTCTTGATTTGATTTGAAGAGTATGGCTTTCTTGGACATGAGAGTTCTTCACTGGACTATAAATAGGAGCTCACACCTCTTCTAAATCCACACATCATAAGCCATTTTCTTCCCCTCTCAAATCTGTATCTCTCAAACCTCTATCTCTCTCTTTCTCTCTCAAATCCTTCTCTCAAACCTCTCTCAAATTTCTCTCCCTATAATCTCTCTATCTCTCTCTTAGTAACATACACACACACAAACACCACCATATACCACTGATTCCACCACCCTAAACCGCACTATCCCACCCTTATAACCACTCCCTTAAACACCAACATCATCCCATCCCTCCCTTTCCTTGAAATCAACTCGAAACCGGAGAAGAGAAATGAAAACAACAAGCAAACTTCAGAATTCTATCACCTTCGGAATCTACTCACTCCGGAAGACTGTCACCTTCGGACCTCCTTCTACTTTGGACTCAGCCAACTTCGGATCTCTCCACCTTCGAAATTTCTCCTTATTTTGGAACCCTCAAACTTCGGAACCGGAAGCTTCGGATCTTCCTGCATTTTGGATCCGCACTTTGGATCTTCTACAGTTTTGGATTTTTCTAAGCTTCGGATCCTTCTTCACCTTGGATTTCTATAGCTTCATAATTTCAACAAGCCTCAGATCGTTTACACCCCGAAACTTCTGCACCTCGGAATTTCTGCCACTTTGGATGTCTCCCACCATCATAGAAGGCTCCTATTGCCTCTCCTTTCATCAAAATTAAACTAATCTCAGAAGTTTAAATTCTCAATAACACATCCCGATTCTCGCATCCAATACTCAAAAACAACTCGGTAACCACACATTAAGGTGAGTTTACGGCCCCACTTTTACATATTTGTACTATATATATGTGCCTAAATTATCGCATCCATGTACTACTTGTACTATATATATATATATACATACATGTGCCTAAATTCTTTGTTTATACAAACAACATCATCATTTTTATGCGATATAAGTCACAGAAAAATATTATTTACTACTCTATTACTTAGGGTATGGGGAATTTGGTTTGAAGGGCCACTTAGGCTGTTGGATTTCAGAACGACTTAATTGCTAAAATGATCGTGCGCTCCGATGTTTCATGTCTGGCCATTGTCTATACATGGTAGTACGTGTATTAAGTAATATTTATCATACAAAATACACTCGAAATATCATTATATTGTGTAAACACATTACTAGTTTGTGAATTATTTGTTTAAATGCTTATATGGTGTATGTAAACAATATCGTTTTAAACTTCGATACCCTAGTGTGTTATGTTGTTAAAATAATAAAACTAATAAAAACAACATATACTTTCTGACTACAAAAGTGATGTGACTGTATAGACGGTTATCAACTTGGTAGTTTCAACATACATCATACATACACAAAGATATATAGGTTATATATTTATACAACTTATAGAACTTGTATGTTAGGCTCATACATGTTCTTGTGTACACTATCTTAAGATTTATCAAATGTTTAAACAAGTATCATACACTTTTATGCTTACACTTATCAAATATACTTGTCATCTGTCCGTTTACCCATATCTGCGGTCGTTAACTACAACCTTGGTAGATGACTTCATCCGTCTATCCGTACAACTTCATTGCTATAAACTTAAATAGATTTCATTATCTAGAAACCATAGTTGAGATTTCTATCTTTATCAAACATTTCCAACCACAATTTTACTTACAACAAAGGCAATACTTTTTGGATCATATTAAAAGTATCATTATTACAATAAACTTGTGACTCACACCAACCTTTGTGTTGACCCTCAAACTTACATGTATTCTTAGGAGATCATTAGATAAGCTTTCAGACAAAAGATTAGTCATGGATTACAGACAAGCCAAATATCTAGTTTTTGTTATCTGCCTACCTATTTAAGGCAACTACTATACTATTATTATCTAGTAAGAACGCTGTATTCAAACTTAATGATGGAATACAAATGTTGTTTTGTTTATCGTTGTACTTGTGCTATATATTTAGTTTATGTGTGATCCATGAACTTAGTTGCACAACCTGGCATGTTCCGCCTCGGTAGGGGGTGTGATAGTGTTCGATGATCTTACAGTCTACCCCCATCATGTCTGCGGGTTTCCAGGCAAATGTGTTGGAGAATTGTTTTAAGAGTGCGATTAACATAGTTTTGGTTTCCGCCGATAGTTCTGCACCAACCCGTATTGGTTGCTCTGGATGATCTGGGTGAATCATGTGTTTTTCTATGCAATAGTCTTCCTTTGAGTTTTTGGGGGCTAAAATTAGTTCTGGGGCTGCAATAATATGATGGCAGACATGTGGGCGTGGGGTACTAGCGACAATTATGGTTGAACCAGTACGGGTGCTGAACTTAATGGCACCGTGGATGGTTGACGGTATGACCTGCAATTTGAAAAGTGTCGGATGCCCGAGTAATATGTTTTGTTCCGCTAGTAAACGGATTACTGAGAACTCGATCGTTTGTGTAATGATTTGCTTCCCGTCATGGCTAACCAGCGTAAGGGGAGGTGTATGGTAAACAATGGCCATAGGCTGTGTCCTGTGAAACCGACCAAAGGGTCGCCTGTTGGTGGTTTCAGGTCCTCCTTCCTGGAATTCGACAGCTGTCGGAAGCAATGTTCGTAGAGTATGTCGGTGCTATTTGCTATTATATATGTAGACGCAGTGGATTTGCTTTTGGCGTATACATGTAGTAAGTAGGAGCGGATCCTTGGGGTTCCAGTCGCGTGGACACGGGTCCTCTGATGAGAAGTTAATGTTCAAGAGGTTTCTAGATAGTACCTCCACATCATCATCGACCTTGCATCGTTCGTACCTGTTGTGTGGTCTTTTGGTGGTAAGAACCTCGTTCTGGGGATCTTGGTGTTGATTTGTATAGGATTTGAACTCCGGTGGCTGTTCCACAGAACGCACTATGTTCGGCGTGCCAACCACTAGAGAGAACAGATGTCTGGACATTAAGAATTTGTAACATCTCAAATTTGAAGACAAAATTTTCATTTTTAATTCACCAAATATTACTCATAAATTTAAGTCATCACATAAATTATTAATATTTATCAAACAATATCAGAGTATCCCAAAATCCACAAGATATCATAAGCCGAAGAGTGTGTAGAATCATGCCTCTGCTTTCCCGAAATCTACAGATGTACCAGAAACACATTTAAATCAACACTGTAAGCACGAACCCTAGTGAGTTCCCCAACATACCACATACACAAATAATAAGCCTCTCGTGGCTAAATCTCGATAAAGACCCTCTGGTCATGTGTCTCAGTGAAGACCCTCCGGTCCCACGTCTTAGTGTAGACCCTCCGGTCATAGCTCAACATATATACAGAACCATTCAACAACATAAGTCACAAAGACAGAATGCATAATAACACATATAGTAGGTAAGTGATGGTTTTTGAGCATTACAACATTCCTATGTGCACATGCAACCCTATTTGCTTTGGATCTAGGTTTTTATCAAGTTATACATACAAATTAATTTTCCAAAGCAAGAACCCTAGATCTACTATATAAAACCGAAATCTATACATATTAGGGTTTAGAAGAATACCATTCTTGTTAGCTATTAGTAACAAGTAATACTCACTTCAATTCCTTGACCTTCGAAAGCCTAGTGCCCCAAGCGTTGCACCTCTAATGGAGTCACAAACACCACAAGCAAAGAATGAGGGAGCAGGAATATGAAATCGGCTAGGGTTTCTCTTAGAAGGTAGGCAAGCCGATTTCTTGAGGCTAAGGGGTCTTTATATACTTGTGGCTGCTAGGGTTTTAGGTGGAAACCCTAATCTAATTGCTTAAGCCTTAAGCAGTCCATGGAAACCTTCCAGAAGGCCCCCTTGGACGAAATCTTCTATGGGCTTCCCATAGATTTCGTCCAACCCTTCCAAGGTGATCCAACAACCCATTTTGCAACTAGCAATGATTTTTAAAATCAGTCCCCGTTCTTTTAATCAGTTCCTTTGATCACTAAATTAATTCAAAATTAATTTCTGATCAATACTAATTAAATAATATGATTTCTCAATTAATATATTATTCTTATAATATATTAATAAACCATTAAATAACCTCTTACTCCAAAACTCATCCTATCCAGTTGCTATGGTGAAGGCTGTTGGATAAGGTGTCTAAGTCCATAACTATGTTTGGTATGTACTTGACCCGAGAGTAGCATGGTCCATTTGGGTTGCATGGCACCAGAACAATCTAAAGGATGGACATTTGAGAAGAGTTTTTTTTATGATTTATTAATATATTATAAGTTCTAATCTATTAATATGAAATCATATTATTTAATTTGTATTGATCAAGAATTAATTTGGAATTAATTTTGCGGTCAAAAGAGACTAATTAAATATATGGGGATTGATTGTGTAAATCATTGATTCTTATAATGTGGGCCAATGATCCATAGTTCTTTAAGTTGGGCTAAACCAATCTCATAATCCATGGATAGTCCATGGAGGTTTAAACCCATGAAGCATAAGGAATATGGAAGGTCATGCACATTAGGGTTTACATGGTGTAACCCTAGTTTTGCCACACTATATAAGAACCCCCTTGGCTCCTAAAATCGGCACTAGTGATATTTGGAAGAGCCATAGCCGAATTTGGTGCAAGAACATTCTCTCTCAAGTCCTCCATTGTTGGTGGTGTTGTGTGAAGCATTTGAGGCATCACATTTGGGGTGCTAGGCTCTTAAAGGTCCAAGGAATCAAGCTACAAGAAAAGGTATGTCTTCTAACTAGATTTTTGTTATAAAAGTACCCATGTTTGTATGCTAGTTAGGATAATGCTTTGGAAAATCAAATTGCATGTATAATTAGAGAAAACATAGATCCAAAGCATTTCGGGTTGTATTTGCTCCTTAAGGATGTTAGGATGCTCAAAACCCATCAGTGGTATCAGAGCCTAGGATTGTTTTCTATTATACTTGATGTTTTATTGGTTTTAAAAGTGAAAAAAAATCGAATTTCTGCATTCTGTTCAGTGAACTCGCCGAGTCCACTGGGTGACTCGCCGAGTCCAGTTCATGTAATCACCGAGTTGGTGGTCCAGTGTACATATTTTTGAGTTTTAGCAAGAAATTGGATTAGGATCATTACCCCAAACTGTTTTTTGAACCATGAAACCTGTTTTTCCATAAGGTACTGATCATGCTTGTCCAATTAAAAGATAATTGTCAAAGTTTCAAGATTTGTATTAGTTTATATGATTAGCTAATTTATTGAAAAATGTTGATGTGAATTATCTTTGCTTATGAGTTTAACTAGATCATAGATATTATTTGACACTTCTTGTTAGTTTAATTGTTAATCTAAAAGCCTTTTAATGGACTCCATAACGTGTCCTCAAGTTATGGAAAGCCAAAAGTCTTTTCCTTAAAAGTCATTAAACTCATAAGTTAAGAAAATGAAAAGTTTTGAATAGTGTCAAAACTTGCCCTCAAGTTTTGGAATTTGTAAAGTCACCTTAAGAATACTTTAATTCCAAACCCTAGAATTTTAAAAGTTTAAAATTCAACCCTTATACTTTATAGTATTATAAGTTTAATAATATATATATATATATATATATATATATATATATATATATATATATATATATATATATATATATATATATATATATAAGATCAAGTCAGTCTTACAGTTAGTAGGCCTCATTCACGAAGCCGGTCTATAAGGGGGGTATAAGGTTACTGCCTATAAAATGGTGGTTTAATGGGTGTCCACTCTCACCTACTGCTTCCTTGACTAGTGGAGGGTCGTTATCCGAACGGGTAGGATAGGACTATAATTTTCATTAAAAGTATAATGATAATAATAAAGTAACTAAATGTTTTATTAAATTCCCAATCTTAGTTACTTTAGGAAAATGTGAAATTTATGCTAATCCATGAAATTGCACTTTGCACCTTGCCAAGTCGTTAATGGAGCATGTGTGGTTAACCGGCACTTTAACTTGGACTAGTAAGGGTGGCAAAGGGTGGCTCGATGTTTATCATAAGATCAATGGAGCGTGTGTGGTTAATCGGCACATTTATTGAGTGATAAATGACATCGAGAGTACCAAACACATTTGCATGGTTATTCACACCTTGTTTGTGATCCTCGGTATCCCAGTCACAAACCTGAAGGGAACATCGAGATTTAAACATGTCATTGAATTGTTCAATGAATCTCAAAGGATCTATGAGTTTCAATCCAATTAAAACTTAATAATCAATTTCGTTTGTCATGGTGGAAATTGGTAAATCGTCATTTACCTACCTTCAAATATTTTGCAAGTTGGATTACGGCATCCCTCTTCGAAATTATAAAATATTGTGTTGGGTCCTAGCCTTAATATTTCATTTTGGGTGTTATATTAAGGACTCTTTATCAAATCTAAACATTGCCTTTCTTTCTTTTAAGATGTCTTCCAACACTGCTTCTGGCTCAAACCCTACTGGCTCCTTCTCTCTCATGAACTTGTGTGGGAGAGTCATCTTTGATGGGTCCAAATTCAATGAATGGATTAGGAACATCAGGATGGTCACTCGCTATGAGGACAATGAATATGTCCTAGACAAGGAGCTTAAGGAAATCGATGAGTCTTCTGCTACTCCTGATGATATCGCTGAGTTTAGGACTCATGAGAAGGATGCCACCAAGGTGTCTTGTATGATGTTGGCCACGATGATAGCGGAACTCCAAAAGTCCTGTGAGGACTTCTACCCTTTTGAGATGCACCAAGACCTGATGGAAAGGTACCATCAGAGTGCTCGTCAAGAGAGGTATGAAATCATCTCTTCCATGATAACAACAAGGATGAAGGATGGTGAACCCATCACGGGCCACTTGCAGAAAATGAAAAGGTTTGTAGACTAGTTGCTAAAGTAAAATGTGGAATTCCCTGAGGAGCTGGCTATATATATCATTCTACACTCCTTACCTCCATGTTGACCAGTTCCGTAAGGCTTATCATATGAAAAAGGAGGAGGTCACACTTAGCAAACTTCAAGGGCTTTTGAGGACTGTTGAAAGTGGTCTCAAAGATAAAAATGTTGTTTCTACTCCTACCGCAACTTCCCCTGTTCTGGCAATTGGAAAAGGGAAGGGGAAGTAGAGGAAGGCTCCCTCAAAGAGCCGCAAGGGAAAGTCTCTTGATGGATCCTCTTCAAGTGGGACCAAGGCTGGTTCTGCTGCTCCATCTTCCATTCCTAAGGAAGCAGATTGTTTCTATTGTCATGAGAAAGGGCACTGGAAGCGACGCTGCCCCAAATACTTGCAGGATGTCAAGGATGGGAAGGTTAAACCCACCCATGCAGGTATTTATACTATTCTATCTAAAAACTCATCACATTCTAACTCTTGGGTCCTTGATACAGGTTGTGGATTTCACATTTGGTCTGATGTGCAGGGCCTAAAATGAAGTAAGGATGTGGAGCATGGGAAGATAAACTTGATCATGGGGAATAGGAAGGTTTCACCTGTCACCAAGATTGGAGTTTCTTCTTTGTTGCTTAGTAGTGGGTTAGAAATAGATTTGAATAATTGTTGCTACTCATCTGATATTGCGAGAAATATTATTTCCTTTCATGGTTTGTACAAACAAGGTTTTAGTTTTTCATTTGATAATGAAATTGGTGCTATTAATGCTTTTTATAATGGTGTTTTTATTTTAAAGCATTACCTTGTAATGGTGTATATGAAACTGTGATGGTTGTAGACAACTTAGGAAATAATATGTTGCACATTGATTCTTCCAATGAATTGGATAAGGCATGCTTGTGGCATTGTCATCTTGGACATGTCAGCAATAAGCGCATAGGCCAACTCCAAAAGGCTGGAGTTTTGGAATCATTCGACTTAAGGTCGGATGACACTTTCGATGTGTGTGGGCCCTTCAGAACCACCACAAGGGATGCTAACCGCTTCTAAGTGACTTTTACTGATGACTACAGTTGATATGGCCATGTCTACTTAATCAAGCATAATTCAGAAACCTTTGAGAAATTCAAAGAGTTTAAACAAGAAGTGGAGAATCAGCTGGGCAGGAAGATAAAGATGCTCCGATCCGATCGGGGTGGTGAGTATCTTAGTATCGAGTTCCTTGAATATCTTAAGGAATGTGGGATTGTTTCACAATTGACGCCACCTAGGACACCACAACTTAATGGTGCGGCTGAGAGGCATAATCGAACCTTTTTGGACATGGTTTGTTCCATGATTAGTCGACATTCGTTACCTATCTCATTCTGGGGGGTATGCCTTAGAGACTGCCGCCCATATCCTTAATCCAGTCCCAACTAAGAAGGTTGCCAAAACACCTCACGAGATGTGGACATGGAAGGCTCCCTCGTTAGCGCACATCAAGGTTTGGGGTTGCGAGGCTTTCGTGAGACGCGAGACTCACGACAAGCTCGAACCTCGAAATGAGCGGTGTAATTTCATCGGCTACCCACAGAATTCCTTTGGTTATCTCTTCTACAGACCGAGTGACAATGTTGTCTTCGTTGCGAGGAGAGGAGTCTTTCACGAGAGAGAACTCATAACCCAAGGAGACAGTGGGATGCAAATTGACCTTGAAGAGCTTCAAGAGTCAAGCGGTGAAGGAACCTCAAACACTAACGATCAACCTGAGGAGGAAACTCCTGTTGAGCCGATTGACGAGTCCGTACCTCTGAGGCGTTCCAGTAGAGTTAGTGTTCCACCTGTGTTATATAGTTTTCATATAACATCTGAGGGTGATACATTTATCAGTGATAGCACACTGATAAATTTAGATGAACCTAACAACTACAAGGAAGCCATGGCAGCCCCCGAGTCTGCTAAATGGAAAGAGGCGATGGACAGCGAGATTCGGTCCATGTATGACAATCAAGTTTGGAACTTGGTTGATAATGTACCGGGTCGAAAGACAGTCGGGTGCAAATGGATCTTCAAGAAGAAGACCGACATGGATGGAAAGGTACACACTTATAAGGCGCGACTGGTTGCGAAGGGCTTTACTCAAACCCCGGGAGTTGACTATGATGAGACCTTCTCGCCAGTAGCGAAGATTAAGTCTATTAGGGTTATGCTAGCCATAGTTGCATTTCATGATTATGAAATATGGCAAATGGATGTCAAAACCGCTTTCCTTAATGGAAAGTTGGCTGAGGATGTTTACATGAGTTAGCCAGAGGGTTTTGTCAATGCAAAGTACCCTAATAGAGTGTGTAAGCTTGACAAATCCATTTATGGATTTAAACAAGCATCTCGTAGATGGAATCTTTGTTTCGATGAGAAAGTCAAAGAGTTTGGATTTTCGAGAAGCGAGTTTGAGTCCTGTGTATATGTCAAGGCTAGTGGGAGTACAGTGAGCTTTCTGTTTTTGTATGTGGATGACATACTTCTCATAGGAAATGACATCCCAACCTTGCAGGAGGTTAAATCCTGGCTTGGGAAGTGTTTCGCTATGAAGGACCTCGGAGAAGCTGCCTATATTAAGGGGATACAGATATTGAGAGACAGGAGTAAGAGACTAATTGGACTTAGTCAAAGTACCTACTTGGAAAAGTTGTTGAAAAGATTCAGCATGATGGATTCCAAGAAAGGTGACTTACCGATCCAGAGCAATGCCAGACTGAGTAAAACTCAGAGATTGAGTACAAAGGCTGAGATAGTTGAGCTGAGTCGAATACCATATGCTTCCGCGGTTGTATCCATCATGTATGCTATGACTTGTACTCGCCCTGATGTGGCCTTTGCTTTGAGCATGGTCAACAGATATCAAGGGAATCCTGGTATGGCTCACTGGATTGTGGTAAAGAACATTCTCAAGTACCTGCGGAGGACTAAGGGCGGGGTCCTTACCCTTAGTGGGAGTGATGACTTGAGAGTGGTCGGTTATAGTGACGCCAACTTTCATACCGACAGAGATAATTTCTGCTCTTAGTCGGGCTGGGTCTTTACCCTGAATGGAGGAGCAATAACTTGGAAAAGTTCCAAGCAGGAGACTTTAGCTGATTCAATGTACGAATCAAAGTACATAGCAGCAAGCGAGGCGGCGAAGGAGGCAATATGGATGAAGAACTTCATCGGAGACCTTGGAGTTATACCAGCTATAAAGGATCCTATGGATATTTTCTGTGATAGCGAGAGTGCAGTTGCCTTAGCCAAGGAACTGAGGGATCATGGCAGATCCAGACACATCGACAAAAAATATTACTTCATAATACATCGAATAGAAGAAGGACTCCTCGTAGCAAAGAGGGTATCGTCAGAGGAGAACCCAGCAGATCCCCTCACCAAGGGACTGAGTAGGGTTAAGCACTTACAGCATGCGAGGCGCATCGGGCTGAAGGACGATATTAGTTTTAATGATTAGATAGCATTTTAGAAACTTGTAATAGTTGAAATGTAATTGACATTTGATGACTAAATAAAAGGTGTTTTTTATTTATAAGTAATGTTACTATCTTGTGTCAATCATTTACTATTGTTTCACTTTGCATGTTTTGACTTCCAGAATAATTATATTATTTAAACTATCCACAGTCGATCTTACTTTGGAAGTAGGTATTGAAGGCAAGACTGTCATGAATTTGGCTTGTAGATTGTCTGAATTGTATTAGACATAGCAAAGGTTTGCTACAACATTAATAAGTGCTCATAAGGTCTGAGTATTGGATTAAACCCACACTCACTTGTATCACTTCATGGAATTTATCTCGAGTGATCGTGACACGATAATATCATATAAGTCTTCAAACCAAGAGATATGAGTTGTTGACTATGAGTTGGTTGTACATTGTTTAATGCCCGTGTTTCTAGGCTAGGCATTAATATTGACGTTATAGTCTAGGTTAACCTTTGTAACTCATTTTGAAGAAATGAAAAGGAATTATGTGAATATTATGTGTTTTATGCTTAATTACTAGGAGTTAAATAATTAAGAATAAAAATGAGCGTCAAAAATAAATATTAGATAAAGCCGATATCTATTAATAAAGTTGTAGTGGTCGTGACAAGGATTACGGATATATAAAGAATACCGAAATCCGAGTTATAACGAAGAAGTTATGACCTGTCGAAGTTTCACGATAAAACCGGCACGGTGCCGAATGTCGTAAAAAGTGAGTTTTTGATAAACTACTTTTTAGCCTTAGTGATCTAAACAAAACTCGTAGTGTTCGTTAAACCGAGAGTAGTATAAAAAGAACGCCCAAATCTGACTTCGTATGAGGAAGTTATGATTTTTCGAAGTTTCAGCTTAGCAGTAGACAGCTAAAAACTCGAATTTTAGATCGAGTGATTTTTAGCCGACACGACCTAAATGAGAATCGAAGGTCTCGTCAATAGTAGCACAACGGTAAAAAGACAGACGAAAACAGACGTTGAATGAAGAAGTTATGAATTTTTAACGAATTTCCTGTCCCGGTCTGTTAAAAATAATAATATAAAAATTAAAGTCAAAATTAGCCGACGAAGTCTAAACGAAAGTTGTAAAGCGTAATTTTACCTACGTGTGCATATAAAGAACGTCAAAAACGGAGCTTGTATGCGAACGTTATGGATTTTAGAAGTTTTGGCGCGAAAATCAAGAAATATTGTCAAAACCGAGAAATCTCGCATACGTGGACTTCGGCCACGTTTCCTCGCCTCGCATCCGACGCGTGTCCAAAATATTGCTGAGTCATCCAAAGTGGTCCAGTGAGAAGGCGACGCGTGCCCCCTTCCCTCGTGCATACGAACCTTGCAGAAGCCACGAGCCCCCCCTCCTCGGACCCGGACTTCGGTCCAATCAGGAGCTGCCAGCGAGCCCCTCGCATGTGCAGCCCACGTGCGAGCAGGTGCTGCCCTCTTCGGATCTGCTGCCACCTGGGAGCTTCTCAGCCGTCCGATCAGAAGCCTCCCCCTATAAATAGAAGGCTGCGAGCCTTCTCGGATACATTTTGAAATTTGCCACTTTTAGCCCCTTTCTTCATATTTTCTTCATTTTAATATTCCCCAAAGCCCCTTTATCGATTATAACCCCCGGAATATGCCACGAAGTGCCCGAGAAGCCCGGAAAATTTATCTTTTCGGTTTCGAAGCCCGACCTTCGCAGAGCCCGGTTTCTCAATAAAACTCCCTGTTTTATTAGAAACGAACGTTTTAGGAAACGAATTGCTGCCCGATTATCATCAAATCATATGAGTGTGTAGTCACTTTCATCTTACACCTAGATATGAAGTATTTTCTATAAAATACGTGCTATGTGTAATTATATTAAGTGTTTATTTGAGGTGACTGTTGAACATATGTTTTATACAAGTTTTAAACAATATATGTATTTTATCTACAAATATGTTGGGTAGAATATGGGTAGACAAAATAGTCGATGTGTGTTAAAATGGTGAGAGGCCTCGGTGTTGTTGTTGTTGAAGTCGTCTAACGGAGTATAGATGACGACCACAGACTTTTCTAGACAGTCCAGTGGCACACTAGCAGGTTCGCAACTTGTAGGTGTTGGTGAACTAAATGTTCGCTAGCGTACTCCATCCCCATCGTGGTTGCCTTTAGGACATGTATGGCTGAGGAGACCCCTTAGCAGTAGTGTCCATCCCGGTGATATTCCTTAGGCTAGGTCCCTTGTGATAGGTGTTTAGGGACGTAAAGTGAGGACAACGGGAATGGGTAATCAGGGTTATTATTGATTGGTGAACTTAATAAGTTTATTATTATTGTGGGTTGAAAACCCTATATGCTCACCAGGCTCCCAAGCCTGACCCACTCAGCTTTTTCTGTTACAGGTAGTGGACCCCGAGCATAGTCGGAGGATGATGAGAGATTTTGGGATTATAGGCCAGTAGTTGTAAATAACTGTTGAAAGGCTTATAATGTCTTGTTTATGCTTTTGATATGTATCGGAACATGACATCCCGAGGTTTTGATATGAAATGAAACTATACATTTCTTAAAGAAGGTTTTGATAAAATTTTATCATGTTTTGTTTTGGGGACCAATTCTGCAACATCTTTTAAAAAAGATTTCTATGATTCTATTTTAAAAAGCATAAATTAAATCGGTCTTTTCTGGCCGAGAAATTAGGGGATGTCACAGTTGGTATCAGAGCATTAGTTTAAGCGAACTAAGAAATTGTAGGATTTCAAGACTTAAACTTAGAATGCTAAGTGGTGATTGTGAGATGAGTGTCTACCATATTTTACACACGAGCACTAGTTTATTTTAGGAAAGATGCCTAAAATGCTTTTATGTGCTAAATGCTATATGTTTGCCATATATGCCGTGATTTGTTCGGATCTATGGTCTGTTGCCGACCGGATCTGGAAACCTTATGTGTGTAGGATTCTAAGCGTATGATTACGAGATTAGAACTAACATATAAACGTTTCGGAGTGATAAGGGAATTGAAATATCTAACAAGGATAAAGACCTAAATTCGCCTTATTCGGTATATAGATTATAATGGCAAGAACTAGAAGTGGAGCGGGAAATGCAAACAGAAACCAACAACCTCAACCTCAAGTGGTGGAACAGGTGCCAATAGTAGGAGCTGCACCCGAACCCATCACCATGGCTGGAGTACGAGCTGTGATTCAGACCATGATTGCTGAACAGAGGGAGGAATTGAGGCAAATGTTGCTGAACAACAGGGATGAACCTTCAGTTCCTATTGAACAACGTGAATTGAATGACGACCGATCTGAAGAAGGAAACAACAGTAGATCGGTTGGTCATAGTGAACCACTTGTGGTTGGGAGAAATAACCACGAAGATAGGGTGCAAGTATAAGGACTTTATGACTTACAAGCCATCAACTTTCACTAGAAAAGAAGATCCCGTCGGAGTAATGGATTGGATCTCAGAAATGGAATTGGCTTTCATGACTTGTGGTTGCCAAGGCAAGTTACAAACCACATTCGCAGTACGTCAGTTCAGGGGTAGTGCTGCTCGTTGGTGGAACACTTTGGGGAAAACCCTAAGCCCTAATGATCCACTGCAACTGACTTGGGCAGAGTTCTTGGTGCACTTCAAGCGCAAGTACTGCTCGGCCCAAAACGTACTCGAGTTAGAAAATCAATTTCTAACGTTGAAGAAGGAGAGTATGACCGTTGACGAATATACGAATAACTTCACAGACAAAATGGAGTTTGCTTTGCGTATTGTCCCAGATGAGCTGCAAAAAATTAACAGGTACGCAAAGGGACTTCCATGGGAGTATGCGGTGCTAGTACGTCAGGCACTTACTTTGGAGGCAGCTATCTGGGCTGCCAAGTCTGTTGAAGATATGATAAAGGGGAGAGCCGCCAGCAAGGTTGAGGTTGGCGAAAAGAGAAAGTTTGAAGGAACTTCAGGTTCCAATAAAAAGAACAAGTTCTCTAAGACTGGTTCGAGAAAATTCGGAGGAGAAGCCGAAGCCAAGTGGTGTGACAAGTGCAAGAAGAAACATGCTGGGAAATGCAGCGTGGAACTCACTTGTTACAAATGTGGAAAGCCAGGGCATTATGCTAATAAATGCACCTTCACTAATAACGTCTGTCATGGGTGCCATGAAGAAGGGCATATTTTGAGGGATTTCCCGAAGAAGAAGGATGCAGCAAAACCCAATCTTCCACCAAAGCCGAAGGCGAGAGCCTTTCAGATGACACTTGAAGCTGCGAAAGAAGAAGCCGATGTCGCTTCAGGTATCTTTCTCGTAAACGAATTGCCTGCCCAAATTTTGTTTGATTCTGGAGCCAATTACTCCTTTATATCGCATGAATTTGGTAGAAAACTAGCTTTGCCTGTAGATAGACTAGTTAATGCTTTATTAGTCGAGATTGCTAGTGGCAAGTTTATACCTGTTAGTCATCGTATGAAAAACATCCTCATTGACTTGGATGGGAATATGTTCCACGAGGAATTATTGCCTATCGAGTTAAATGTATTCGACATAGTTTTAGGAATGGATTGGCTTAACGCCAATGATGCCGAAATATTATGTAGAAAGAAGATAGTAAAAGTAAACCCGTCAGGGAAAGAGTCGTTTATGGTGTACGGAGACAAACACAGAGTAAACTCTGGAATCATTTCCCTAATGAAAGCCAGAAAGTGTTTGGCCAAGGGATGTACATCATATCTATCGTTCGTGATCGATGCTAAGAAGGAAAAGAAGGAGGTGCAGAATATTCTGGTGGTGTGTGACTATCCGGAAGTCTTTCCCGAAGATCTTCCCGGATTGCCCCCTGATCGACAAGTAGAATTTCGTATCGACTTGTTACCAGGAACGACGCCGATAGCAAAAGCACCGTATCGATTAGCACCAACAGAGATGCAAGAACTTATGACACAACTTCAAGAGTTATTGGACAAAGGTTTCATTCGACCTAGTTCATCACCTTGTGGATCCCCTGTGTTATTTGTAAAGAAGAAAGACGGGAGCATGAGAATGTGCATCGATTACAGAGAGCTGAATAAAGCAACAATAAAGAACAAGTACCCGTTGTCGAGGATCGATGATCTGTTCGACCAGTTGCAAGGTTCGAGCTATTTCTCGAAGATCGATCTTAGGTCCGGATACCATCAACTAAAGGTGAGAGAGCGGGATATCAAGAAGACTGCGTTCAGAACAAGATATGGACACTATGAATTTTTGGTTATGTCGTTCGGACTAGCCAATGCCCCAGCAGCTTTCATGGATTTGATGAACATGGTTTGTAAACCATACCTTGATAAATCCGTGATAGTATTCATAGACGATATCTTGATTTATTCGAAAAGTAAGCAGGAGCATGAAAAGCATCTGTGTGAAGTGCTAGAAGTTCTGAAAAAGGAGAAGCTGTATGCAAAGTTCTCCAAATGTGAATTTTGGATTCAAGAAGTCCAATTTTTAGGTCATGTGGTTAACCAAGAAGGACTAATGGTTTACCCAGCAAAGATTGAAGCTGTGATGAAGTGGGAACAACCAAAAAGTCCTACGGAGATTCGAAGCTTTTTAGGATTAGCCGGATATTATCGTCGATTTATCCAAGGCTTTTCTTCGATTGCTACTCCATTAACAGCTTTGACCCACAAAGGAGCTACTTATGCTTGGAATGAGAAGCATAAGGAAGCCTTTGAAAAGTTAAAGAAGAGATTGTGTGAAGCACCGATTCTTTCGTTACCTGAAGGAGTTGATGACTTCGCAGTCTATAGTGATGCCTCTGGAGTTGGGTTAGGATGTGTTCTGACCCAAAGGGATAAAGTGATCGCGTATGCATCGAGGCAATTAAAAGAGCATGAAAAAAACTACCCCACTCATGATCTGGAGTTGGCAGCGGTAGTATTCGCCTTAAAGATATGGAGGCACTATCTTTATGGTACTAAGTGCAAACTTTTCACTGATCATAAGAGTCTCCGATATCTCTTTAATCAGAAGGAATTGAACATGAGGCAACGGCGTTGGCTAGAACTCAAGGACTACGACTGTGAGATACTTTACCACCCTGGTAAAGAAAATGTTGTTGCTGATGCTCTCAGTCGGAAGGTAAATCTTGAAAAGAAAAGGCCAAGAGCGTTGAGAATTGAAGTTGTCTCTACAATTGTGGAAAGTATAAAGAAAGCTCAAGAGGAAGCTTTAGAGAAAACTGACCGGAAGGAGGAAGGTTTGGGTAAAACGTTGGTGTTTGATACAAACGGTCAAGGACTAAAGGTATTTAAAGATAGGATTTGGGTACCTAAGACGGGAGGAGTAAGAGATCTTCTGATGGAAGAAGCTCACAAGACCATGTACTCGATTCATCCCGGCAGTACGAAAATGTATAGGGATCTAAAACCCTATTACTGGTGGCCGACGATGAAGCTCGATGTTGCTAAGTATGTGGCCGAGTGTGTAACTTGTGTTAGGGTTAAGGCACAACATCAGAAACCGTATGGGAGTTTAGAACCTTTGCTTGTACCCATGGGTAAATGGGAAGATATTACCATGGATTTTGTGACTAAACTGCCCAGAACAAAGAACGGTCACGACATGATTTGGGTGGTCGTTGATCGCTTCACTAAGAGTGCACATTTCATAGCAGCCAAAGAGAAATGGTCTATGGATAAACTTGCGAATTCTTACGTGAAGGAAATTGTGAGGCTTCACGGTGTTCCGTTAACGATTGTGTCCGATCGTGACAGCCGTTTTACCTCAAGGTTTTGGAGGAGTCTACAAGAGGAATTGGGTACGAAGTTGTGTTTGAGTACAGCTTACCATCCGCAAACTGATGGTCAAAGCGAACGAACAATTCAAACATTGGAGGATATGCTGAGAGCATGTACCCTAGAATTCCAAGGTAACTGGGATGAACACTTACCTCTAGTAGAATTTTCCTATAATAATAGTTTCCACTCAAGAATCAAGATGGCACCTTATCACGCGTTGTATGGAGAAAAGTGTCGAATGCCGTCATGTTGGCTGGAAGCTGGGGAAAAGCAGTTTATGGGACCTGAAATAGTCCATCAGACTGCTGAAAAGTTAAAAATAATTAGGGAGAGGATGTTAGTTGCTCAAGATCGACAAAAGAGTTATGCTAACAAGAAAAGACAACCGATATCCTTCGAAGTTGGAGATTCGGTTTTACTTAAAGTCTCGCCGTGGAAGCGATTTATAAGATTTGGTAAAAGGGGAAAATTGAGTCCAAGGTTTATTGGACAATTTAAAGTTCTTCAGAGGATCGGGAATCAGGCTTACAAGCTAGAATTACCGGAAGAACTAGAGGGTATTCATAACACCTTTCATGTGTGTTATTTGAGAAAGTTCATGGGAGATGTGCCCGACATAATTCCCATTTCTGAATTAAGGTTGGATGAAAACAAGAGGTTGATTGAAGAACCTGAGGCAATCGTTGACCGTAAGACTAAGAAGTTTCGACGCAAGATGGTCGATTTAGTGCTTGTGCGCTGAAAATGTACGAATGGGCCGTGTTTGTTGATGAGTCGCTACCCGCAGTTGTTTGTTGATGTGTGATTCTGGGGACGGAATCATCCTAAGGGGGAGAAAATTGTAATGCCCGTGTTTCTAGGCTAGGCATTAATATTGACGTTATAGTCTAGGTTAACCTTTGTAACTCATTTTGAAGAAATGAAAAGGAATTAGGTGAATATTATGTGTTTTATGTGTTTTATGCTTAATTACTAGGAGTTAAATAATTAAGATTAAAAATGAGCGTCAAAAATAAATATTAGATAAAGCCGATATCTATTAATAAAGTTGTAGTGGTCGTGACAAGGATTACGGATATATAAATAATACCGAAATCCGAGTTATAACGAAGAAGTTATGACCTGTCGAAGTTTCACGACAAAACCGGCACGGTGCCGAATGTCGTAAAAAGTGAGTTTTTGATAAACTACTTTTTAGCCTTAGTGATCTAAACAAAACTCGTAGTGTTCGTTAAACCGAGAGTAGGTATAAAAAGAACGCCCAAATCTGACTTCGTATGAGGAAGTTATGATTTTTCGAAGTTTCAGCTTAGCAGTAGACAGCTAAAAACTCGAATTTTAGATCGAGTGATTTTTAGCCGACACGACCTAAACGAGAATCGAAGGTCTCGTCAATATTAGCACAACGGTAAAAAGACAGACGAAAACGGACGTCGGATGAAGAAGTTATGAATTTTTACAGGATTTCCTGTCCCGGTCTGTGAAAAATAATAATATAAAAATTAAAGTCAAAATTAGACGACGAAGTCTAAACGAAAGTTGTAGAGCGTAATTTTACCTACGCGTGCATATAAAGAACGTCAAAAACGGAGCTCGTATGCGAAAGTTATGGATTTTAGAAGTTTTGGCGTGAAAATCGAGAAATATTGTTAAAACCGAGAAATCTCGCATACGTGGACTTCGGCCACGTGTCCTCGCCTCGCATCCGACGCGTGTCCAAAATATTACTGAGTCATCCGAGCTGCTAAATCATCCGAAGTGGTCCAGTGAGAAGGTGATGCGTGCCCCCTTCCCTCGTGCATCCGAGCCTCGCAGAAGCCACGAGCTCCCCTCCTCGGACCCGGACTTCGGTCCAATCAGGAGCTGCCAGCGAGCCCTCGCATGCGCAGCCCACGTGCGAGCAGGTGCTGCCCTCTTCGGATCTGCTGCCACCTGGGAGCTTCTCAGCCGTCCGATCAGAAGCCTCCCCCTATAAATAGAATGCTGCGAGCCTTCTCGGATACATTTTGAAATTTGCCACTTTTAGCCCCTTTCTTCATATTTTCTTCATTTTAATATTCCCCAAAGCCCCGGTATCGATTATAACCCCTAGAATACGCCACGAAGTGCCTGAGAAGCCCAGAAAATTTATCTTTTTGGTTTTGAAGCCTGACCTTCGCAGAGCCCGGTTTCTCAATAAAACTCCATGTTTTATTAGAAACGAACGTTTTAGGAAACGAATTGCTGCCCGATTATCATCAAATCATGTGAGTTTGTAGTCACTTTAATGTTACACCTAGATATGAAGTATTTTCTATAAAATACGTGCTATGTGTAATTATATTAAGTGTTTATTTGAGGTGATTGTTGAACAGATGTTTTATACAAGTTTTAAACAGTATATGTATTTTATCTACAAATATGTTGGGTAGAACATGAGTAGACAAAATAGTTGATGTGTGTTAAAATGGTGAGAGGCCTCGGTGTTGTTGTTGTTGTTGTTGTTGAAGTCGTCTAACGGAGTATAGATGACGACCACAGACTTTTCTAGACAGTCCAGTGGCACACTAGCAGGTTCGCAACTTGTAGGTGTTGGTGAACTAAATATTCGCTCGCGTACTCCATCCCCCTCATGGTTGCCTTTAGGACATGTATGGCTGAGGAGACCCCTTAGCAGTAGTGTCCATCCCGATGATATTCCTTAGGCTAGGTCCTTTGTGATAGGTGTTTAGGGACGTAAAGTGAGGACAACGGGAATGGGTAATCAGGGTTATTATTGATTGGTGAACTTAATAAGTTTATTATTATTGTGGGTTGAAAACCCTATATGCTCACCAGGCTCCCAAGCCTGACCCACTCAGCTTTTTCTGTTACAGGTAGTGGACCCCGAGCATAGTCGGAGGATGATGAGAGATTTTTTGATTATAGGCCAGTAGTTGTAAATAACTGTTGAAAGGCTTATAATGTCTTGTTTATGTTTTTGATCTGTATCGGAACATGACATCCCGAGGTTTTGATATGAAATGAAACTATTCATTTCTTAAAGAAGGTTTTGATAAACTTTTATCATGTTTTGTTTTGGGGACCAATTCTGCAACATCTTTTAAAAAGATTTCTCTGATTCTATTTTAAAAAGCATAAATTAAGTCGGTCTTTTCTGGCCGAGAAATTAGGGGATGTCACACATTGATAGTACGAAACTGCTTCAGTAACTTGATGCTATAAAACGTGTTGTTGTGTACAATTTAATGAGTAGTTAGTACAAGCATATGAGTCGAAGTTTATCTGTTCCTTTTGGTCCTTGGACGATTAAAAGCGATATCTTGGGCCCCTCGATGATCTTGTTTTGACTTATGTGCCGGGCCCGGTCAGAACTCAGTTGATGTGTTCAATTAAGTTCTATGTCAAACAAATCTAAAATCGGGAAATAAATTGCTGGACAATAAGTATGACGTTGTTCCATGTATTTGTTCGGCTGATATCTTGAGAATAGAGGATTATATGATCACTTATCTAAAATGGCACGTCACAGTTCGACAGAGGCTTTTAAGAGCTACAATTGCTAGTCGGATCCTGAAGTCATACTTGCAGCTGTAGTTATTAGACTTATCCAAGTGGGAGACTGTTGGATAATGTGTCTAAGTCCATAACTATATTCGGTATGTACGTGACCCGAGAGTAGCATGGTCCATTTGGGTTGCATGGCACCAGAACAATCTAAAGGATGGACATTTGAAAAGAGTTTTTTTTTATGATTTATTAATATATTATAAGTTCTAATATATTAATATGAAATCATATTATTTAATTAGTATTGATCAAGAATTAATTTGGAATTAATTTTGTGAGCAAAAGAGACTAATGAAATGTAGGGGGGTCGATTGTGTAAATCATTGATTCTTATAATGTGGGCTAATGATCCATAGTTCTTTAAGTTGGGCTAAACCAATGTCATAACCCATGGATAGTCCATGGAGGTTTAAACCCATGGATCATAAGGAATATGGAAGGCCATGCACATTAGGGTTTACATGGTGTAACCCTAGTTTTACCACAGTATATAAGAACCCCCTTGGCTCCAAAAATCGGCACTAGTGATCTTTGGAAGAGTCATAGCCGAATTTGGTGCAAGAACATTCTCTCTCAAGTCCTCGATTGTTGATGGTGTTGTGTGAAGCATTTGAGGCATCACATTTGGGTTTCTAGTCTCTTAAAGGTCCAAGGAATCAAGCTATAGGAAAATATATGTCTTCTAACTAGATTTTTGTTATACAAGTACCCATATTTGTATGCTAGTTAGGATAATGCTTTGGAAAATCAAATTGCATGTATAATTAGTGAAAACATAGATCCAAAGCATTTAGGGTTGTATGTGCACCTTAAGGTTGTTAGGATGCTAAAAACCCATCAAAGGCAACCCAAAAGGACCATTCTACAATCAAATCAAGTACATACGAATTATAGTTATGGGCTTAGACACCTAATCCAATAGTCTCCCACTTATATAAATCTAATAACTATAACTGCAAGTATGACTTCGAAATCCGATTAGCAATCGTAGCTCTCAAAATCCACTGTCAAACTCTGACCTAGTCAATGACGCGTCCTTTAGATAAGGGATCATATAATCCTCCGTTCTGCAAGATATCGTGTGGACAAAGACATTGAACATAATCATTCTCAATGTCTAATAGTTTGTTTCTCGACTTCTGATTTGTTTGACATAGAACTTAATTGAACACATCAATTCAGTCTTGACCGGGCCCGACACATAAGTCAACACAAAATCATCGAGGGGCCCAAGATATCGCTTTTACCCTCTTAGGATAAAAGGAACAGATAAATTTTGACTTATATGCTTGTACTATTTACTTATCAAATTGTACACAACAACACGTTTTATAACATCAAGTTACTGATGCATTTATGCATTATCAATACACTACCAACTCATAAACAACAACTCATATATCTCGGTTTAAAGATTATACGATATTATTGTCTCACAATCACTCGTGATAAATTCCATGAAGTGATTCAAATGAGCATGGGTTTAATCTAATACTCAAATCTTATTTCAGAAGTACTCATGAATGTTGCATCAAACCTATGCTATGTCTAAGCACTTAGACAATCTACAAACCAATTAATGACAGTCTTGCTTCATTACTTACTTCCAAAGTATAATCGACTGCGGATAATTTGAATAATCCTATTATTTAGGAAGTAAAACATGCAAAACGAAACACAAAATAAACAATTGACAAAATATACTAAACTTTACCCATAAATAAATCTTCCATTACTTAATCATAAAATGTCAATTACATTTAAATTGTTACAAGTTTCTAACTATCTAATCACTAAAACTAATATCGTCCTTCAGACCAATGCTCCTCGCATGTTGTAAGTGCTTAACCCTGCTCAGACCCTTTGTGAGGGGATCTACTGGATTCTCCTCTGACGATACCCTCTTGACTACGAGGAGTCCCTCTTCTACCCGATGTCTGATGAAGTGGTATTTTCTGTCGATCTGTCTGGATCTACCATGACCCCTTGGTTCTTTGGTTAAGGCAACTACTTCTTCATTATCACAGAAAATATCCATAGGCTCCTTTATGGATGGTACAACTCCAAGGTCTCCAATGAAGTTCTTCAACCATATTTCCTCCTTGGACGCTTCGCTCGCTGCTATGTACTCTGATTCACACGTTGAATCAACCAATGTCTCACGCTTGGAACTTTTCCAAGTAACTGCTCCTCCGTTTAGGGTAAATACCCAGCCCGACTGAGTGTGGAAGTTATCTCTGTCGGTCTGAAAGCTGGCGTCACTATACCCTGTGACTCTCAAGACATCACTCCCACCAAGTGTAAGGACCCAGTCCTTAGTCCTTCGCAGGTAATTAAGAATGTTCTTAAGTGCTGCCCAATGACCTCTACCCGGGTTCCCTTGATATCGGCTAACCATGCTCAACGCAAAAGCCACATCAGGGCGAGTACATGTCATAGCGTACATGATCGAACCAATGGCAGAAGCATATGGTACTCGACTCATTTCCACTATCTCGGCATCGGTACTCAGACTCTGAATCTTACTCAGCTAGGTATTGCTTTGGATTGGCAGTTCCCCTTTCTTGGAATTCTCCATGCTAAAACGTTTCAGCACCTTGTCGAAGTAAGTACTTTGACTAAGTCCTATTACTCTTCTACTCCTATTTCTCAAAATCCTTATCCCCATAATGTAACCAGCTTCTCCTAGATCCTTCAAAGCGAAACACTTACCAAGCCAGAACTTAACCGCCTGCAAGGTCGTGATGTCGTTTCGTATGAGTAGTATGTCATCAACATACAAAACTAGAAAGCTAACTATACTCCCACTAGCTTTGACATATACACAGGACTCATCCTCGCTTCTTGAAAATCCAAATTCTTTGACTTTCTCATCGAAACAAAGATTCCATATGCGAGACGCTTGCTTTAATCCATCGATGGATTTCTCAAGCCTGCACACTCTATTGGGGTACTTTGCGTCTACAAAACCCTCTGGCTGACACATGTAAACATCCCCAACCACCTTCCCATTAAGGAAAGCAGTTTTGGCATCTATCTTCTATATTTCATAATCATGAAATGCAGCTATGGCCAGCATAACCCTTATAGACTTGATCTTGGCCACTAGTGAGAACGTCTCATCATAGTCAACCCCCAGGGTTTGAGTAAAGCCCTTCGAAACTGGTCGTGCTTTGAACATGTGGACTTTCCCATCCATGTCGGTCTTCTTCTTGAAGATCCACTTGCACCCGACTGTCTTTCGACCTGGTACATTTTCAACCAAATTCCAAAATTGATTGTCATACAGATTGGATCTCGTTGTCCATTGCCTCTTTCCATTTTGCAGACTCGGGGCCCGCCATGGCTTCTTTGTAGTTAGTAGGCTCATCCAAATTTACCAGTGTACTATCACTGATAAACGTATCACCTTCCGTAATAATTTGAAAACCATAAAACTCTGGTGCTATCCTAAATCGAGAGGAACGTATTAGAGGTAATGACTCGTCAATCGGTTCAACATGAATCTCTTCCTCAGGTTGAGCACTAGTGTTAGAGGTTCCTTCATCTCTTGAATCTTGAAGCTCTTCAAGATCAATTTGCCTCCGACTGTCCTCTTGGCATATGAGTTCTCTTTCATGGAAAACCCCTCTCCTTGCTACGAAGACTACATTGTCACTAGGTCTGTGCAAAAGATATCCAAAAGATTTATGTGGATAGCCGATGAAAATACATCGCTCACTACGAGGTTCAAGCTTGTCGTCAGTCTCTCGTCTTACGAAAGCCTTGCAACCCCAAACCTTGATATGTGCCAACGAGGGAACCTTCCCTGTCCACATCTCATGAGGTGTTTTGGCAACCTTTTTAGTTGGTACTAGATTAAGGATATGGGTAGCAGTCTCTAAGGCATACCCCCAGAATGAGATAGCCAATGAAGCTCGACTCATCATGGAACGTACCATGTCCAACAAGGTTCGATTGCGCCTCTCAGCTACACCATTGAGCTGCAGTGTCCTAGGTGGCGTCAATTGTGAAACAATTCCACATTCCTTAAGATAGTCGTGGAACTCGATACTAAGATACTCACCACCCCTATCGAATCTGAGCATCTTTATTTTCCTGCCCAATTGATTCTCCACTTCTTGCTTAAATTCTTTGAACTTTTCAAAGGTTTCCAACTTGTGCTTGATTAAGTAGAATATCCATACATGATATAATCGTTGGTGAACGTTACATAGAAGCGGTTAACATCCCTTGTGGTGGATCTGAAGGGCCCACACACATCTGTGTGTATGAGATCCAACAATCCCTCACCTCTTTCACAAGTACCAGTGAAAGGTGAATTAGTCATCTTTCCAAGTAAACAAGATTCACTCGTGTCATCTGACTTTAGGTCAAATGACCCCAAGACTCCATCCTTTTGGAGTTGGGCTATGCGCTTCTTGTTGACATGTCCAAGACGACAATGCCACAAGCATGCCTTGTCTAAACCATTAGATGAATCAATACGTAAAACATTATTTCCTAAGTTGTCTACAACCATCACAGTTTCATATACACCATTACAAGGCAATGCTTCAAAATAAAAATTACCATTACAGAAAGCATTAATAGAACCAACTTCATTATTAAATGAAAATCTAAAGCCTTGTCTGTACAAACCATGAGAAGAAATAATATTCCCCGTCATCTCTGACGAGTATCAACAATCATTCAATTCTAATCCTAACCCACTACTAATCACTAAAGACTGAATCCCGATCTTGGTGATAGGCGATGATTTCCTATTCCCCATTATCAGGTTCATCTTCCCATCCTCTGTATCCCTACTTCTTCTTAGCACCTACAAATCAGAACAAATGTGAAAACCACATCCTGTATCAAGGACCCAAGAACTAGCATGTGATGAGTTATTAGATAGAATAGTATAAATACCTGTGAAGGTGGGCTTTATCTTCCCATCCTTGATGCCCTGCTAGTATTTCAAGCAACTTCGTTTCTAATGTCCCTTCTCGTGACAGTAGAAACACGTAGCTTCTTTAGGATCGGATGAGGGAGTGACAGAACCGACTTTACCTTTGGATCCATTTGAAGAAGATCCATCAAGAGACTTTCCCTTGTGGCTCTTAGAGGGAGCTTTCCTATTTTTCCCTTTTCCATGTCCTATAGCAAGGACCGGGGCAACAGCAGTAGGGGTGGACTCGAAAACTTTGCCTTTAAGTCCACTTTTAGCAGTTCTTAACAATCCTTGAAGTTTGCTTAAAGTGACTTCCTCCTTGTTCATATGATAAGTCATCTTGAACTGATCATAATAATGAGGTAAAGAGTGGAGGATTATATCAATGGCCAACTCTTCATCAAAGTTGACATTCAACTTGAGCAAACTATCCACATATCTTTGCTTTCTTTGCAAGTTGCTCGTGATAGATTCTCCATCCTTCATCTTGGTTGTTATCAGAGAGGCGAAAATCTCGTACCTTTCTTGACGCGCACTTTGATGGTACTTTTCCATAAAATCTTGGCACATCTTGTAAGGCCAGTAGTCCTCGTAGAACCGCTGCAGCTCAGGAGTCATAGTGGCCACCATAATACACGACACCTTTGCCGTGTCCTTTTCGTGAGCCCTATACTCAACCACTTTTTCAGCAGTAGCTTTGGTTTCATCTATCTCTTTGATTTATTTATCGAGGGTGTATTATTTCTCCTCGTATCGCAAGGCCATTAGAATGTTGCGAATCCAACCATTGAAATTGGATCCATCGAAGGTGATCCTCGCACAAATGTTCATAAGAGAAAAGGAGCTTGAGGAGGTGGAGTTCGAGCCAGAAGCGTTGTTTGAGCCAGACATCTGAAAAAGAAAAAGGAAAAAGTTTTGATTAGACAAAGAATCCTTAATATAACACCCAAATGAAATATTAAGCATGGACCAACACAATAATTCACAGTTCGGAAGAGGGATGCCGTAATCCAATTGCAAATTATTTGAAGGTAGGTAAATGAAAATTTAGCAATTCCACCACGAAAAACGAAATGAAGAATTGGGTTTTAGATGAAATGAAATTCCTAGATTCTTTTGAGATTCATTGAACATTTCAATGGCATGTTTAATCTCGATTATGCCCTTCAAGTTTGTGACTGGGATACCGAGGATCACAAACGAGGTGTGAATAACCATGCAAATTAGCTTGGCACTCTCGATGTCATTTACCACCTAACCAATGTGTTGGTTAAACACACTCGCTCCATTGATCTATGATAATTATCGAGCGACCCTTTGCCACCCTTGTTAGTCCAAGTTAGTGTGCCGGTTAACCACACATGCTCCACTAACGACTTGGCAAGGTGCAAAGTGCAATTTCATGGAATAGCATCATTTTCACATTTTTCCTAAAGTAACTAAGATTGGGAATTTATAAAAACATTTATTTACTTTATAATCATCATTATACTTATTAATGAGAGAATTAATGTCCTATCCTACTCGTTCGGCTAACGACCCTCCACTAGTCAAGAGTGCGGTGGTTTCTTGGATACCCAATGGCGGTCATTTTATAGGCCGCTTCCTTAAACACCCCTTATAGACCAGCTTCGTGAATGAGGCCTACTAACGTTAAGACTGACTCATCTTATACATATATATACATATTAATCTTTTAATATTATAATAGTATAAGGTTTGTATTTTATACTTTTAAAACATTAGGGTTTTAGAATTTAATATTTCAAAATTAAAACTTTTAATCAAATTTTAAATTCCAAAACTTGGGGAAAATTTTGAAACTTTTCAAAACTTCTAGATCAAATTTTAAGCAATTAAACTAATCATATAATTTTGACATTATCTTAAAATTTGACCTAATCCATCTTATTTGGTAAGGAAATCAGATTACCATTCAAAAAATTCAATTTTTGGTGATAAAAACGATTTATGGTAATTATCCCAAACCAAACAAGATAAGGAAGTCGAAAAATCAGTTGTCTGATGAGTCAACTCGTCGAGTCAGGCTTGGACTCGTCGAGTTCATCATTGAACTCGTTGACTTGGCCAGTCAGAATGTGATTTCAGGTTTCTTCCAGCTTTGAACAAATTACAATTGCATCATATATAACAAAAAACACCCTAAGCTCTGATACCACTGATGAGTTTTGAGCATTACAACATTCCTATGTGCACATGCAACCCTATTTGCTTTGGATCTAGGTTTTTCTCAAGTTATACATACAAATTAATTTTCCAAAGAAAGAACCCTAGATCTACTATATAAAACTGAAATCTATACATATTAGGGTTTAGAAGAATACCTTTCTTGTTAGCTAGTAGTAACAAGTAATCCTCACTTCAATTCCTTGACCTTTGAAAGCCTAGTGCCCCAAACATTGCACCTCTAATGGAGTCACAAACACCACAAGCAAAGAATGAGGGAGAAGGAGTATAAAATCGGCTAGGGTTTCTCTTTGAAGGTAGGCAGGCCGATTTCTTGAGGCTAAGGGGTCTTTATATACTTGTGGCTGCTAGGGTTTTAGGTGGAAACCTTAATCTGATTGCTTAAGCCTTAAGCAGTCCATGGAAACCTTCTAGAGGGCCCCTTTAGACGAAATCATATGTGGGCTTCCCATAGGTTTCGTCCAACCCATCCAAGGTGATCCAACAACCCATTTTGCAACTATCAATGATTTGCAAAATCAGTCCCCGTTCTTTCAATCAGTCCCTTTGATCACTAAATTAATTCCAAATTAATTTCTGATCAATACTAACTAAATAATATGATTTCTCAATTAATATATTATTCTTATAATATATTAATAAACCATTAAATAACCTCTTACTCTAAAACAAATCTTGTCCAGTTGCTATAGTGAAGGCAACCCAAAAGGACCATGCTACAATCAAATCAAGTACATACTAATTATAGTTATGGGCTTAGACATCTAATCCAATAGTAAGACCCTCCAGTCCCAATAATACAAATAAGACCCTTCGGTCAATAATATAAATAAGACCCTCCGGTCAACAATATAAATAAGACCCTCAGATCAATAACATAAATAAGACCCCCTGGTCATGAATGCATTACCACATAGGTAAGTATAGTGAGAAGACTCCCCTCAACCGCTACACGAGAAATCGTACACTACCGTTGCTGATGCGCACTGGCTCCTTAACTGAGCCAAAACAACCCAACACCATAATCAAAAACTATGCAAGGCTACACCCCAACACTATGCCCCAAAGATGGCCCCACCCCAATCAGGCCAAAACAACCCAACACTTGTGATATGTCCTCGAGCTTAACACCGTTACTAGTTGTTCCGCCTAAGTTTAGCTTGAGAATCACAACAAAGAAAGAACCAAAGTTAGTCGTCGTCCGGGAGGGGGTCCCATAATGAGACTCCGATGGTCTAGTCGAAAGTTGTATGAGAGAATTGAGGTTTAGTTTGAGATAGTGAGAGACATGATTCCTTCTCTTGGAGGAGAAGGGTCCCTTTTATACCTGTTGTTGCAGGGAGCATGTCCCCGGCAACAACTTTATCCTTGTTTGGACTGTTAGGACGTGGAGGTGTCCTACTGGTGGGTCATGCACCACTAGTTGTTATCCGCTATTGGTGAAAAGTTACTAAGAAGCGGCGATCTGAGAGTTACACTTGTCATTCTTGGGAGAAATTTGGTACTATTTTGGCCTTTTATGGGCCGTGTTGTTAAGACGTCGGGAAACTAAAAGAATGTGTGTGTTAAGACGTCTGAAACCCAAAAGAAACGGAGGGGTCACCTCGCACCGAAGACCAACCACCGATACTGCTATCAGAACCCTTCTGAAGAATGAACCTCAATACTCTGCCCTCAGAAACTAAAAGAATGACATACTGATCCGCATGTAAACCGAAACCCTAAACTAGGTCTGACCTCCCGTTGGACAAAACCGTTATACTACCAAACCCATGACGATTCAGCTTCGACCCCGAACTGAATGACCATGAAGGACTGGAGCCATCCACTGATACGCGCAAACATAAGCCCCAACTACCTTCCAATGCTTAACGCCAAATCCGAATACAATATCGACTTCCGACCCGAAAGTTGAACCGCCAAAGGCTACCCTTAGCACATTCGGCAATATGACTCCACAACCGTTCAATCTAACAAAGCTATCTCAACCAATCACATTGTATACGCAATCACTAAGTTCCCTTTACCCCCAAGCGAATATTACAACCGATCTGTAGTCACACATCACCTTCGACTTCTGTCGTCTACCACTCACTAATTCCATGCGTGCTGTGGATTCATCCACTCTCTTACAATCTCGCAACCGCTAGATTACAAAACAATACCACAATCTCATTATCAAACCATCACCATACTGAGTTCACTGAAATCATACTCTGTGACCCAACATAAATAGGTGCACACACCCACCCAAATTAAGCATTACTACTCCTGATGAAGATTATCGCATACAAAGCACCTTCCCTGAATACAAATCTACACCCTTGGACAACCCCGTCTGGTGACAATTAACTTATAGGTCCACAACTGGAATAGATATATAGTCGTTTCGATGTTCCACTTAGGGATGAGTAGTTTGTCCCAAATCCCGATCCCGTACCGGTACCGTACCGGAACCGGTACCGAATCGTATCGAATTTGAAAATATGGGACGGTACTCGGTACTCCAAATATATGAAATTCGGGATTCGGTACCACCGGTACAGGTACTAGTACCGAAAACCGGTACCATTCCCGGTACCGGTATCGGTGATGTTAATTCGGTTCGGTACTCGGGATTGACTTTTGATAACATTCGGTTTTCGGGAAATCGGGAACGGTACCGGTCGGTACCGGTTCCGCCCCATGCTCATCCCTAGTTCCACTTGCCATCAAAACAAACCCGAGTCTTATAATAATCCTACAATCCAACAATTTAGGGCATCATACTCGGAAACCACGATACACCATCACGGAAGCTCATGATAGCTTGTTACGACCACTGATCTTCAACTTACACAACTCTAAGCCTTTGAAGTAGTCCAACTCATTAATGAATTACGGAAAAATCGTCAATGACTAATAGCGTGTTGACGAAAATCTAAAACCCCAACATTTACGGACTAAAACCCATGCAAAACTACACATACCGACTTTGAAGTTGATTGACAAATCAACTGCTGCCCTTCATGGAGTATAGATATCAAACTATACGCTGAACTAGCAAATCTCTCAACAATCGAAACTTGACCTCAACGACCAAACCACCTCGAAACTCGAACATTGGCGAACCCGGAAGAAACACTGACCACCATAAGATCCCTGACCAACGACTACCTGTCGTGAAGACACTCTTTCATTCCTGAGCACACACAATATGCGTCATCTCGCTCTGCACCTTTCCTTGACTACCTCTAGACCCAAGTCTCATATACCCGGACCACAGATCCCTATAAACCAATCTTTTGAACCGCAACTTAAACAGACTAATAATCCTCCCAACAGAATACCCAATTCTCCCCCACTTAGGGTTCGAACCAACGCCAATTGGCATACCAAACATACCACACTACAAAACGGCTCACCAGATATATACCATACCCGACTCCTGGGATGTACCATGCAACACTCGATGATCTTCTAGATAAATACCAATCAACTCCAAGTATTCCGAATCTCAGATGGAAACCTCGGAAACTTCCCAATGTGACTGCCTCCAATCACCAAGAATCTCATACAACTGCGTAACCAGATATTCCGACTGTCCTAAAATAGTATCGACTCTTTATCTGGAAATAATGGATTATCACCCGCTTCATTCTCTGAATCCTCAACCAACACCTCATCGCAAGAATCAACATAGAAATATGTGACTTCACCCTCACAGTCGATTTGCAGCATAGACAACGAGGGTCATCGTTCCGATATACTCCTCCGGATTACCTGAAATAGTTGCTTGAATACGACTTACCAAACTCAATCAAGGCATATCATTGTCCTAGTCGGTCACTGTCCCTATTGATGACTCTCTGACGGCATAATAGATACCGCAAGACACTCATACCACAAAATCCCTTTGATGCCAATACCACAACTATCTGGTACCTCACGGGGTCTTCCTCTAATCTCTGAAATCAGAAGCTCACTCACCCTTCCTTCCAAAACGGAAAGAGGGAATTGACGGGTTTTGAGCATTCTAACACTCCTAAGGTGTACATGCAGCCCTAGAAACTTTGGATCTATGTTTTCTCTAATATTCATGCAAATAATAATTTTCCAAGGTTTACATCCTAACTAGCCTGGCATGGGGTACTTGTAATATAAAAATTAGTAGAATGACATACCTTTTCTTATAGTTTGGATTCCTTAAGACCTTGTGAGACTAGCACCCCAAATGTGATGCCTCAAATGTTTCACACAACACCTACAACTCTTGGAATAACTTGAGAGTACAACACTTTGATCACAAAATCGGCTTGCCCTCATTGTCTTGCAATAGTGGCCGATTTTGCTAGTTATGGAGCTCTTTATATATTGTGTCACATGTATGGTTACACCATGTAAACCCTAATGTGCATGGCTTTTCATTTCCCCATGATCCATGGGTTATAACCTCCATGGAGCATCCATGGAGCACCCAATGGGTCCTAGCCCAATCTAGTGAATCATGAACCATAAGCCCACTATACAAGAATGAATGATTTACAAATCAATCCCCATATATTTAATTAGTCTCCTTTTGATCACAAAATTAATTCCAAATTAATTCTTGACCAATACTAATTAAATAATATGTTTTCATATTAATATATTAGAACTTATAATATATTAACAAATCGTAAGTGTCCTTTTTCTCATTTTGTCTATCCAACAGTTGTGATGAAGATGCAACCCAAATGGACCATGCCAAGACGGGTCAAGTACATACTAATTATAGTTATGGACTTAGACACCTTATCCAACAGTCTCCCACTTGGATAAGTCTAATAACTATAATTACATGTATGACTTCAGGAACCGACTAGCAATCGTAGCTCTTTCAAAGTCTTGCGGAACTGAGATGATGATGCGCCATTTAAGATAAGTGATCGTATAATCCTCTGTTCTAGATATCAGCCAGACAAATACATGGAACAATGTCGTACTTATTGTCTAGCAGTTTGTTTCTCGATTTCCGATTTGTTTGACATAGAACTAAACTGAACACATCAATTTGGTTCTGACCGGGCCCGGTACAAAGGTCAAAACAAAATCATCCAGGGGCCCAGATATCGCTTTTAATCCTCCAAGGACTAAAAGGAACAGATAAACTTTGACTCATACGCTTGTTCTAATACTTGTTGAATCATACACAAAGGCACGTTTTATAACATCGAGTTACCAATGCGTTTTCATACAATCAATGCATAACCAACTCATAGTGAACAACTCATATCTCTAGGTTTGAAGACTTATATGATATTACCGTCTCACGATCACTCGAGATAAATTCCATGAAGTGATACAAGTGAGTGTGGGTTGAATCTAATGCTCAAAACTTATGAGCACTCATGAATGTTGTAGCAACCATTTGCTATGTCTAGCACCTTAGACATCTACAAACCCAATTCATGACAGTCTTGATTCATATCTACCTCCAACATATGACTGACTGTGGAGAGTTTGAATAAAGATATTATTCTGGAAGTCAAAACATGCAAAATTGAAACAATAGTAAATAATTGATACAAGATAGCAACACTTTACTTATAAATAAACAACAACTTTTATTTAATCATCAAATGTCAATTTACATTTTACAAGTTTGAAAAAAAAAACTATCTAATCTGTAAAACTAATATCATCCTTCAGCTCGATGCGCCTCGCATGCTGTAAATGCTTAGCCCTACATAGTCCCTTCGTGAGGGGATCTGCTGGGTTCTCATCCGATGATACCCTCTTCACCATGAGGAGTCCTTCTTCTATCCGATGTCTAATGAAATGGTATTTTCTGTCTATGTGCCTGGATCTGTCGTGATCCCTTGGTTCCTTAGCTAAGGCAACTGCACCCTCATTATCACATAAAATCTCCATATGCTCCTTAATAGCTGGTACAACTCCAAGGTCTCCAATGAAGTTCTTTAGCCATATTGCCTCCTTTGCTGCCTCGCTTGCCACTATATACTCTGATACACAAGTTGAATCAGCCACTGTTTATTATTTGGAACTTTTCCAAGTGATTGCTCCTCCATTTAGGGTAAAGACCCAGCCCGACTGAGAGCGGAAATTATCCCCATCAGTCTGGAAGCCAGCATCACTGTACCCCACTACTGTCAAGCCATCACTCCCACCAAGGGTAAGGAGCCAGACCTTAGTCCACCATAGGAACTTGAGAATATTCTTCACCGCAGTCCAGTGAGCCTTGACCGGATTCCCTTGATATTTGCTGACCATGCTCAAAGCAAAGGCCACATTAGGGCAAGTACAAGTCATATCATACATAATCGAGCCCATAGCGGAAGCATATGGTACATGACTCATCTCAGCTATCTCAACCTCTGTACTCGGACTCTGAGTCTTACTCAGTTTGGCGTTGCTCTGGATTGGTAAGTCACCTTTCTTGGAATCCTGCATGCTGAACCTTTTTAGCACCTTATCCAAGTAGGTACTTTGACTAAGTCCAATTAGTCTCTTACTCCTTTCTCTCAATATCCTTATCCCTAGGATATAGGTAGCTTCTCCAAGGCCTTCATAGCGAAACACTTCCCAAGTGAGGACTTAACTTCCAGCAGGGTTGGGATGTCATTTCCTATGAGTAGTATGTCATCCACATACACTACCAAAAAGCTAACTATACTCCCACTATCCTTAACATACACACAGGACTCATCTTCGCTCCTCGAAAAACCAAACTCTTTGACTTTCTCATCGAAACAAAGATTCCATCTACGAGATGCTTGTTTCAATCCATAGATGGATTTCTGAAGCTTACACACTCTACTAGGATGCTTTGCATCGACAAAACCCTCTGGCTGACTCATGTAAACATCCTCAGCCTAACTTTCCATTAAGGAAAGCGGTTTTGACATCCATTTGCCATATTTCATAATCATGAAATGCAGCTATGGCTAGCAAAACCCTAATAGACTTAATCTTCGCTACTGGTGAGAAGGTCTCATCATAGTCAACTCCCGGAGTTTGAGTAAAGCCCTTCGCAACCAGCCGCGCTTTATAAGTGTGTACATTTCCATCCATTTCAGTCTTCTTTTTGAAGATCTACTTGCACCCGATCGTCTTACGACCGGGTACATTGTCAACCAAGTTCCAAACTTGATTGCCATACATGGATTGAATCTTGCTATCCATGGCCTCTTTCCATTTGGCAGATTCAGGGACTGCCATGGCTTCCTTAAAGTTGTTAGGTTCATCCAGATTTACCAGTGTCCTATCAATGATAAATTCATCACATTCCGCAGTAATATAAAAACCATAGTAATGCTCAGGTGGATTCCTAACTCTTGTGGAACGCCTCAGAGGTACGGACTCATCAACATGAGTTTCCACCTCAGGTTGATCGCTAGGGTTTGAGGTTCCTTCACCGCTTAACTCTTGAATTTCTTCAAGATCAATTTGCCTCCCACTGTTTCCTCTGCTTATATATTCTCTCTCTCGAAAGACCCTTCTTCTTGCCATAAAGACCACATTCTCACTGGGTCCGTAGAAGAGGTAACCAAAAGAATTTTGTGGGTAGCCGATGAAAATACATTGCTCACTTTGAGGTTCGAGCTTATACCGAGTCTTACGTCTCACGAAAGCTTCGCAACCCCAAATCTTGATATGGTCTAAATTGGGAACTTTCCCAGTCCACATCTCGTGATGTGTTTTGGCAACCTTCTTGGTAGGGACTAGATTAAGGATATGGACGGTAGTATCTAAGGCATACCCCCAGAATGAGATTGGTAACGAAGCTCGACTCATCATGGAACGAACCATGTCTAACAAGGTTCGATTGCGCCTCTCAGCCACACCATTAAGCTATGGTGTTCTGGGAGATGTCAATTGTGAAACAATTCCACATTTCTTAAGATAGTCAAGGAACTCTATACTAAGATACTCTCCTCCTCGATCGGATCAGAGCATCTTAATGTTCCTGCCTAACTGATTATCCACTTCCTGTTTAAACTCTTTGAACTTTTCAAAGGTTTCTGAATTATGCTTGATTAAGTAGACATAACCATATCTACTGTAATCATCAGTAAAAGTCACATAGAAGCGGTTAGCATCCCTTGTGGCGGTTCTGAAGGGTCCACACACATCTGTGTGTATGAGGTCCAACAAACCTTCACCCCTAGCACAAGTATCAGTGAAGGGTGACTTTGTCATTTTTCCAAGCAAACAAGATTCGCAACTATCATCTGACTTTAAGTAAAACGACTCCAAGACTCCAACCTTCTACTGTTGGCCTATGCACTTCTTGTTAACATATCCAAGACGACAATGCCACAAAAATGCTTTATCCAAACTAGTGGAAAAATCAATATGTAATACATTATTTCCTAAGTTGTCTACAACCGACACAGTTTCATATACACCATTACAAGGTAATGCTTTAAAATAAAGAACATTATTATAAAAAGCATTGATACCACCAACTTCATTATCAAATGAAAAAGTAAATCCTTGTTTGTACAAGCCATGAAAGGAAATAATATTTTTCGCCATTTCAGATGAGTAACAATAATTATTAAAATCTAACACTAACCCACTACTTAGCAACAAAGAATAAACTCCAACCTTGGTGACAGGTGAAGCTTTCCTATTCTCCATGATTAAGTTTATCTTTCCGTGCTCCACATCCTCACTTCTTCTTAGGCCCTGCAAATCAGAACATATATGAATACCACAACCTGTATCAAGAACCCAAGAAGTAGAATGTGATGAGTTATTAGACAATATAGTGTAAATACCTGCATGGGTAGGCTTGACCTTCCCATCCTTAACATATTACAGGTACTTGGGGCAGTTTCGTTTCAGTGCCCCTTTTCTTGAAAATAGAAGCATTGAGCTTCTTTTGGGTTGGAAGAAGGAGTGACCGAACCACCTTTGGTTCCACTTGAAGATGAGCCATCAAGAGACTTTCCCTTGGTACCCTTCGAAGGGTTTTTCCTCTTCTTCCCTCTACTTTTCCCGATTTCCAGAACAAGGGGCGGCGGTAGGAGTAGGAGTAGTAACAACCGATTTCCCTTAAGACCAGTTTCAGTGGTCTTCAAGAGCCCTTGAAGTTTGCTAAGTGTGACCTCCTCCTTGTTCATGTGATATGTCATTCGAAATTGATCATAACAAGTAGGTAAGGAGTGCAGTATGATATCAATAGCCAACTCCTCGGGGAAGTTCATATTCAACTTGAGAAAACGGTCCACAAACCTTTGCATTTTCTGTATGTGGCCCGTGATGGGTTCACCATCCTTCAATCGGGTTGTTATCATGGAAGAGATGATTTCATACCTCTCTTGACGAGCACTCTGATGGTAGCGGTCCATCAGGTCCATGTGCATCTCAAAAGGGTAAAAGTCCTCATAGGACTTCTGGACTTCAGCTGTCATTATGGCCAACATGATACATGCCACCTTGGTGGCATCTCTCTCATGACTCCTGAAGTCAGCAATCTCCTATGGAGTAGCAGTAGACTCATCAATTTCTTTCAGCTCCTTGTCAAGGACATATTCCTTGTCCTTGTAACGCGTGACCATCCTGATGTTCCTAATCCAATCATTAAAGTTTGAAACATCAAAGATGACTCTCCCACAAAGGTTCACGATAGAGAAGGAGCCGGTAGGCTTTGAGCCAGAAGCAGCATTGTTGGAAGACATCTGAAAAGAAGAAAGACAAGTTTAGATTAGATATAGAATCCTTAATAAGACACCCAAATGTAATATTAAGGCTAGGACCCAACACAATACTTCATAACTTGGAAGAGGGATGACGTAATCCAAGCTATGAAATATTTGAAGGTAGGTGAATGACGATTCACCAATTTCCACCATGAAAAACGAAATAAATTATTAGGTTTTAATTGGATTGAAACTCCTAGATCTTTTAATGATAATTATAGTCCTTGTCCTACCCGTTCGGCTAACGACCCTCCACCAGTCAAGGAAGCGGTGGGTGAGAGTGGACACCCATTAAGCTGCCATTTTATAGGCAACAACCTTAGACCCCCCTTATAGACCGACTTCCTGAATGAGGCCTACTAACGGTAAGACTGACTTTTTCTTATACATATATATATTATTAACTTATAATATTATAAAGTATAAGGGTTGAATTTTAACTTTTAAAACTCTAGGGTTTGGAATTAAAGTTTTCTAAAGGACTTTACAAATCCCAAAACTTGAGTGCAAGTTTTGAAACTATTCAAAACCTTTCATGTTCATAACCTATGAGTTTAATGGTTTATTAAAATGAAGAATCTTCACCTTATGTAACCTATGGCTCTTTAATGACAATTTAAAGAAGTGACTTTTGGTAATCCATAACTTGAGGACAAATTATGAACTCCATCAATAGGCATCAAGATCAAGAATTACACTAACAAACAATTTGCAAATAATTCCTATGATCTTCTAAAACTCATAAGTATGAACATTCATATCAACAATTTCTAGAATCATATAAACACATATAAAACCTAAAAATTTGATAATAACCATTGTAAATGGATTAGCACGATCATTACACCATCAAAAACAGGTTTTATAAGTCCAAAACAGTTTACGGTAATGATTCTAGTCCATTTCCAGCATCAAAACTCGAAATTCTGCAGACAGGGGCTCCTACTCGTCGAGTGCAAGAACCTACTCGACGAGTAGGATGCATTTTCACTTGGACTCGTCGAGTCCACCCATGGACTCGCCGAGTTCACTGAACAGTGAGCAGAAAAATCGATTTTTTCAAGCAGTTTGCTTCAAATACAAAGAAAACAAGCCTAGGCTCTGATACCACTGAAGGGTTTTGAGCATTCTAACACTCCTAAGGTATACATGCAACCCTAGAAACCTTGGATCTATTTTTTCTCTAATATTCATGCAAATAAGAATTTTCCAAGGTTTAAATCCTAACTAGCATGGCATGGGGTACTTGTAATATAAAAACTATTGGGTTTTGAGCATTCTAACACTCCTATGGTGTACATGCAACCCTATAAACCTTGGATCTATGTTTTCTCTATTATACATGCAAATATTAACTATTCCAAGGTTTCATCCTAACTAGCATATTATGAAGCACCTATACTACAAAGTTCTAGTTAGATGACATACCTTTTGATGTAGCTTGATGTCTTCAAGCTTTAAGAGCTTAGCCCCAATAGTGTGGAAGCCTCAAATGGAATCACAAATCACCAAAACACCTTGGAAGAACTTGAGAGAATATGTATGCACACTAAAATCGGCCCACTCTTATTTTCACACACTTGTGCCAATTTTGTGAGCCAAGGACCCCTTTATATATTATGGAAGATTAGGGTTACATCCATGTAAACCCTAATACCCATGACCTTTCATTTACATAGGATCCATGGGTTAAAAGCTCCATGGACCATCCATGAAAGCTTAGCCCAACCTAAATGAACTTGGCCCATTCCATATATATAAGAGTCCATATTTAATTAGTTCTTTTTGATCACTTAATTAATTCTAAATTAATTCTTGATCAATACTAATTAAATAATATGATTCCATATTAATATATTAGAACTTATAATATATTAATATAAATCATAAATATACTATTCTCAAAAGACTATCCATATAAATTGTGCCTGTGAAGTGCAACCCAAATGGACCATGCTTGGTCGAGTCAAGTACATACCAAATATAGTTATGGACTTAGACATTAATCCAACAGTCTCCCACTTGGATAAGTCTAAAACTATTATTGAGTATGACTTCAAAACCTAACTGGCAATCGTAGCTCTTAAAGCCGCTGTCGAACTCTGACCTTGTCAATGACTTGTCCATTAGATAAGGGATCATATATTCCTCCATTCTAGATATCATATGGACTGAGACATGGATTATAATCATTCTCTCTGTCCATTTGTTGTTTCCCGATTTTCGATTTATGATGACTGACTGATTGAACAAATCAAATCAGTCCTGGCTTGGCCAAGCACTCACATGTGTCATCGCTAAATCATCGAGGGGCCCACAGATATCGCTTTTATCCCGAAGGTAAAAGGAATGGATAAACTTCGACTCATATGGCTTGTTCTACTACTTGTTGAATCATACACAAAGGCACGTTTTATAACATCGAGTTACCAAATGCGTTTTCGTGCAATCAATGTATAACCAACTCATAGTAACAACTCATATCTCTAGGTTTGAAGAATATAAGATATTATCGTCTCATGATCACTCGTGATAAAATCCTTGAAGTGATTCAAATGAGCACGGGTTGAATCCAATACTCAGAACTTATGAGCATTCATGAGTGTTGTAGCACCACTTTGTCCACCAACTTGGACCTCTACAAACCAACCCATGGCAGTCTTTATTCATATCTACTTCCAACATATGACCGACTCTGGATGGTTTGAATAACTTAATCATTCAGGAAGAGCGACTTAGTTATTCTGGAAGTCAAAACATGCAAAGTGAAACACAAGAATAAATGAATCAAATATGGTATCAAACCCTATGAATATAAATAAACACTTTTATTTATCACCATACTGATTACTCATTATTCATTGTTTCGGTTTTATCAACTTTATACTTGAATTAAAAACACTAGTTGTCCCATGCTCCAAGCATGTACACTATGTTTTTCTCAAACAATAGCTTTGCCATACACCTAATATGCACTCTATGTTTGTCTATGATCCTTACTTTGTGAAATAAACCAATTGAACATAATTTCAATGATTCTAATTTCACACTCCTAAATCCTTATCGAAAAATGTGAGAATTTCAAATTCCTATCATTTATCGAAATCTGTTTAGATTTTAAACTTATATGCACTGACCCTCCTGTAATGAATATGTACAAAGTCACAAAGACTTGTCAACAGTCATTATAAGGTATTCCAATGGAGATCAACTCCATGGAAACTAAGTCTCATATTCAAAGTACATTGCTTTGGACATGCTTCTTGCATTAAGTTTTCTAATCTTACACAGATAACTTCCACCTATGGAGACAACTCCATATTCTCATTTTGACTATCACTTCTGAATAAGAGATGCCTCTTTTCAGAATATGTCAATATGGTCCTTCCAAAATTAGCACTATACTTCCAACTGTCCCTGAGCAACCAATCTTTGGTAAACCTCAGATTGTCCTCGACAATTGCTTAATCATTTTAGTCATATCCAATTCTAGACCTTTTCCCTTCTTAATGCCTCTGGGCATTTGGAAAAATTTAGAAATGACAAATATTATAGCACATGCAATCGATCCTGTACCCAAAGCAAATGGTATACGATTCATGATGTCTCACATAAAGACATGATTCTAGACCAGTCTTTTGCTACAATATTTTATTTGCCATGTTTTCAAAATTTGACTATGAAGAGGGATGCCGTATTCATAATCGAATTTTTAGAACGCAATATATAGAATTTCCTTAAGTTGAACCAATCCAACATGAAATTCATATATATATTCTTGACTAAAGATGATTAAGGTCTCAATCTAATCCTTTAGAACTGAAATGAAGTATATCCTCTCCCTTAATTATAGCAAAACAACTTTTTCAATCCCTGCAGCCTCACGAATTGAAACTTTTGTTTTCTATAATTAACATTGCTAACTTGCAACACTAACAATAATTATCATGCTCCCACTAACATGATGATTATTAGCATAACACTTATGCTCCCACTAGCTTTGACATGTACTCAGAAATCAGCTGGACTTCTAGAAATCAATACTTTGTTGACTTTCTTACCAAAGTTCAGATTTCTGATACGAGATGCTTTGATAAAACTTTATCAAAATCATACACCTTTCCTTAGATAGCATGCATGTGTGTCTAAACAATTTCAGAACTATGAAAAGGGATGTCGTAATCATAGTCTCAATTGTTTAGACCTTTTGTCATCTGCTTCAAATCTACTTGGTGGAAGTGTTTCCTCACCATCATTTTCATGAATCGGAGAGAAACCTTATGACCCTTAGATTTTATGGTGTATGTGTTCTTATCCATGTGAATCGTCAAAACCATAGTCACAAGACAAGGAAAATGACAAATTCAAATTCATATGGACCGAACTTATGCAATCTTAACTTCTTGCCACCTGGCAGTACAGCTCCTGCCATTGCTTCCAAGTTGTTATGCAACCAATTGAGAACTTTCAGAAGTCCTATGTGAAGCCAACTTTAACTGGAATGGGCACATAATATGTTAACACGATAGGTTATAAACCTCAAGTCATGTGCTAGTGAAGAACCTCAGGTTTTATTCTTGATTAGTTCTTGAAATTCTTTTTAGGATCTTTAAGACTCCCACTATCCTCTTGACATATAAGACTATCTTGCCAAATATTCAAGAGATAGTGCGGATTCTTTATCAAGACAAACACTTCACACAATTGGCCTTAGTTGGTCTTTGTTTTATCCAAAACATCACAACTTACCAATTTCAAATGTACAAGAGTAGGACACTTTTACTCTTACATTTGACAAGTGTTTTAAACCTTTCTTTAAGATATGTCACTCAAGTTACAATCTTGGAGTATGACTCTAAGAATTGTTTTGGAATGAAGTATGACTCATCTTCCTGATCTAACCATTTCAACAATTCATGACTCCTCTTCTTAGTCATAAGAATGCACTAAGATGACCTTTAGAGGACTAATTGTGATATGATTTCTAAATCATTAAGATGATCACAAACATGATACTAAAGTACTCTCCCATGTTTTCAGATTTGAGAAACTTTTATCTTTCTGCCTAATTTGATTCTTCCCATTCGTTCTGCCATACATTGAGACTTTTCCAATGTTTCAGAATTATACTTAAACTTGTAAGTATAACCATATTTACTAAACTTTAGTAAATCAAATAGTCTTAACGAGCTTTGTGGTGGACATGACCAGTGCACAAGAATGTGTACTCGATCCTTTTAGTCCTTCACTTGACTCACACATCCATGTGAACAAGTAATTAGTCTTGATTTTCCAATGCTTGAAAGTTCTCATTCATCATACTATTCAACTTGCATGATTCCAAGTTTCGGTCCAATTGAAACTTGGGCGATGAGGAAATTTCCTGATTTGGTAAATTTAGACACTACCACAAATGAAAGAATCAAATCCATTTTCCAATATTGCTGTCAGTGGAATCATATAAGCAACAATTTTCCACAAATGCCATTATAAGGATACTTCAAATAATTATAATTAAACAATTTTCTTTTATTTTAAAACTTTGTGGAAAAACTTATCCTTACAATCCACATGGAAAATTGTTGTTATCTATTCCTTAGCAATATATCATAACTTCTTAAGCAACTGCTCAAAATTCTGATGCGATCGAAATCCACCTTCGCGATCAGAATCAACATATACTTCCTTTAAGATTTCTCTCTATTCTTTGATTCTTAAAACATCAACATGTGACGCAGTCACATCATGTAATGAGGATCTCAGAATAGAACTTAACAGAGTTAGATAATGGGCTCTACCTGATGTAGAGTCAAACTTATTGATTTTAACATCCTTAGGTAAATTTGGCAGCTTTGCAATCAACGCCCCTTCCTTTGGCAAAATAAACATATGGACCCTTTGGTAATGGGACTATCTCAGACTTAGCCTTTCTCTTTACCATTTGGTCAACCGGGTTGACTATTGCCAATCCCTTTCCATTGGGAAGAGAATGCTTTTTCTGGATTTCCAGTGTCACCACTGTCACTGTCCATAAAGTTTTTGGGAAGTTGATCTTCTAATCAAATTTGCTTTACTATCGTTCCAAATCATTGCTGATTCAGCAGCACCAAGCAAATAGATATGATCATTAAGGTTCATGTCATAGTCTGTTTCATAGTAGTCCCAAAGGAACTCACTATGTGACTTAGAAAGTGATTGAACATCCAACTTTCTCAAGACTTTGACACCCAACGCTCCCGGCTTGTCAATATGTGACTTCATCTCTAAGATGTGATCACATATAGACCTTGCTTGCCATTAGGGCTTGAGTGACCTTGAACTTGTGGGTTAGGGAGAATAATTGGAGGAGGTGGAGGAAGAGAAGTATGACTTCCATGAGCCAAACTCGGGAAGTCATATTCACTAGGAAAGCTTGGTTTGGGAAGATCATTGTTGTCTATACCAGATATCAACAATGGGAGAAATTCACGTAAAGTTGATTTAAGTCCTTAATATGACACCCAATATGATATATTAAGGCTAGGACCCAACAAACTATTTTATAACTTGGAAGAGGGATGCCGTAATCCAAGCTATAAAATATTTGAAGGTAGGTGAATGACGATTCACCAATTTCCACCAAGATAAACGAAATGTATTATTAGGTTTTAATTGGTTTTGAAACTCCTAGATTCTTTTGAGATTCATTGAACTTTTCAATGGCATGTTTCAATCTCGAGTGTGCCCTTCAGGTTTTGTGACTGGGATGCCGAGGATCAGAAAACAAGGTGTGAAGTAACCATGCAAATATACTTGGTACCCTTAATATTTACCCCTCAATCGATGTGCCGGTTAACCACACACGCTCCAACGATACTATGATAAACATTAAGTTACCCTTTGCCTACCTTGTTAAGTCCAGGTTAGTGTGTTAGTTAACCACACACGCTCCACTAACAGCTTAAACAAAGTGCGAAGTGTAATTTCATGGATTAGCACCTTATTCACATTTTCCTAAGTAACTAAGATTGGGAATTTATAAGTGTTTAGTTACTTAGTATTTATCATTATACTTATAATGAAAGGAGAATTATAGTCATTGTCCTACCTGTTCGGCTAACGACCCTCCACCGGTTAAGGAAGCGGTGAGTGAGAGTGGACACCCATTAAACTGCCATTTTATAGGCAGTAACCTTATACCCCCCTTATAGACCGACTTCGTGAATGAGGCCTACTAATGGTAAGACGACTTGCTCTTATACATATAATATATTAAATTTTTAATATTATAATAGTATAAGGGTGTATTTTAGACATTTAAAATACTTGGTGGTTTAATCTATTAATTAAACTAGACTTTTAATTTAATTAAACTCAAACGATATATTTATGGATTTAATAATACTCTTTTAATTAAACGCTTTAATTAACTATTAATAAAGTCCATAAGAGTTAATTTGAACTATTCAACAAAACATCATAACTCCAATTATTAAACTCAAAATTAAAACCATTTAATTAATTGTTTAAGTTATGAACCCAAGAGTTTTAGAATTCAATTCTTTTTTTCATAAAAAACTTTTCTCAAATTCCAAAACTTGAGGGCAAGTTTTGTAATTCTTGAAAACCTTTGGATTCCATAACTTATTGAATTAATGGTATTTTATGATGAAACTTTCCATGTTCCATAACTTAAGAACAAGTTATGGAATTCTTTAAAACATTAACACCAAATTTTGTAACTCCATAAAAACTTTGAATCAAATTTTTTTTTAAAAAAAAACTTTCATATCCATAACTTATGGAAGTTTCAAAAACCCTTAAGATCATAACTTTAAAAAAAACTTTTGATCTCCAAAATTTTATGACAAAATATGTAACTCCTTAAAACATTTAGATCAAACTTTTAAAACTAATAAAATAATCATATCATTTTATCTTTTACTAAATTTGACCTAATTCAACTCATATAACAAATGATTCAAATTTTACAAATAATTCGTTTTTCACAAAACAAGTAATTATCTTAAAATTTGACAAACGTCATGTTTTTTTTCCTTTTTTTTCAACTTGAAAATAAAACATTTGCATCAATATAACAGAAAACAACCCATGGCTCTGATACCACTGTTGGGTTTTGAGCATTCTAACACTCTTATGGTGTACATGCAACCCTATAAACCTTGGATCTATGTTTTCTCTATTATACATGCAAATATTAACTATTCCAAGGTTTCATCCTAACTAGCATATTATGAAGCACCTATACTACAAAGTTCTAGTTAGATGACATACCTTTTGATGTAACTTGATGTCTTCAAGCTTTAAGAGCTTAGCCCCAATAGTGTGGAAGCCTCAAATGGAATCACAAATCACCAAAACACCTTGGAAGAACTTGAGAGAATATGTATGCACACTAAAATCGGCCCACTCTTATTTTCACACACTTGTGCCAATTTTGTGAGCCAAGGACCCCTTTATATATTATGGAGGATTAGGGTTACATCCATGTAAACCCTAATACCCATGACCTTTCATTTACATAGGATCCATGGGTTAAAAGCTCCATGGACCATCCATGAAAGCTTAGCCCAACCTAAATGAACTTGGCCCATTCCATATATATAAGAGTCCATATTTAATTAGTTCTTTTTGATCACTTAATTAATTCTAAATTAATTCTTGATCAATACTAATTAAATAATATGATTACATATTAATATATTAGAACTTATAATATATTAATATAAATCATAAATATACTATTCTCAAAAGACTATCCATATAAATTGTGCCTGTGAAGTGCAACCCAAATGGACCATGCTTGGTCGGGTCAAGTACATACCAAATATAGTTATGGACTTAGACATTAATCCAACAGTCTCCCACTTGGATAAGTCTAAAACTATTATTGAGTATGACTTCAAAACCTAACTGGCAATCGTAGCTCTTAAAGCCGTTGTCGAACTCTGACCTTGTCAATGACTTGTCCATTAGATAAGGGATCATATATTCCTCCATTCTAGATATCATATGGACTGAGACATGGATTATAATCATTCTCTCTGTCCATTTGTTGTTTCCCGATTTTCGATTTATGATGACTGACTGATTGAACAAATCAAATCAGTCCTGGCTTGGCCAAGCACTCACATGTGTCATCGCTAAATCATCGAGGGGCCCACAGATATCGCTTTTATCCCGAAGGTAAAAGGAATGGATAAACTTCGACTCATATGGCTTGTTCTACTACTTGTTGAATCATACACAAAGGCACGTTTTATAACATCGAGTTACCAAATGCGTTTTCGTGCAATCAATGTATAACCAACTCATAGTAACAACTCATATCTCTAGGTTTGAAGAATATAAGATATTATCGTCTCATGATCACTCGTGATAAAATCTTGAAGTGATTCAAATGAGCGCGGGTTGAATCCAATACTCAGAACTTATGAGCATTCATGAGTGTTGTAGCACCACTTTGTCCACCAACTTGACCTCTACAAACCAACCCATAACAGTCTTTATTCATATCTACTTCCAACATATGACCGACTGTGGATGGTTTGAATAACTCAATCATTCAGGAAGAGCGACTTAGTTATTCTGGAAGTCAAAACATGCAAAGTGAAACACAAGAATAAATGAATCAAATATGGTATCAAACCCTATGAATATAAATAAACACTTTTATTTATCACCATACTGATTACTCATTATTCATTGTTTCGGTTTTATCAACTTTATACTTGAATTAAAAACACTAGTTGTCCCATGCTCCAAGCATGTACACTATGTTTTTCTTAAACAATAGCTTTGCCATACACCAAGTATGCACTCTATGTTTGTCTATGATCCTTACTTTGTGAAATAAACCAATTGAACATAATTTCAATGATTCTAATTTCACACTCCTAAATCCTTATCGAAAAATGTGAGAATTTCAAATTCCTATCATTTATCGAAATCTGTTTAGATTTTAAACTTATATGCACTGACCCTCCTGTAATGAATATGTACAAAGTCACAAAGACTTGTCAACAGTCATTATAAGGTATTCCAATGGAGATCAACTCCATGGAAACTAAGTCTCATATTCAAAGTACATTGCTTTGGACATGCTTCTTGCATTAAGTTTTCTAATCTTACACAGATAACTTCCACCTATGGAGACAACTCCATATTCTCATTTTGACTATCACTTCTGAATAAGAGATGCCTCTTTTCAGAATATGTCAATATGGTCCTTCCAAAATTAGCACTATACTTCCAACTGTCCCTGAGCAACCAATCTTTGGTAAACCTTAGATTCTCCTCGACAATTGCTTAATCATTTTAGTCATATCCAATTCTAGACCTTTTCCCTTCTTAATGCCTCTGGGCATTTGGAAAAATTTAGAAATGACAAATATTATAGCACATGCAATCGATCCTGTACCCAAAGCAAATGGTACACGATTCATGATGTCTCACATAAAGACATGATTCTAGACCAGTCTTTTGCTCCAATATTTTTATTTGCCATGTTTTCAAAATTTGACTATGAAGAGGGATGTCGTATTCATAATCGAATTTTGAGAACGCAATATATAGAATTTACTTAAGTTGAACCAATCCAACATGAAATTCATATATATATTCTTGACTAAAGATGATTAAGGTCTCAATCTAAGCCTTTAGAACTGAAATGAAGTATATCCTCTCCCTTAATTATAGCAAAACAACTTTTTCAATCCCTGCAGCCTCACGAATTGAAACTTTTGTTTTCTATAATTAACATTGCTAACTTGCAACACTAACAATAATTATCATGCTCCCACTAACATGATGATTATTAGCATAACACTTATGCTCCCACTAGTTATGGACTTAGACATTACTCCAACACTCAGAACTTGTGCCGGTGAAGTGCAACCCAAATGGACCATGCTGGGTCGGGTCAAGTACATACCAAATATAGTTATGGACTTAGACATTAATCCAACAAAAACTAGTAGAATGACATACCTTTTCTTGTAGCTTGGATTCCTTAAGACCTTGTGAGACTAGCACCCCAAATGTGATGCCTCAAATGTTTCACACAACACCTACAACTCTTGGAATAACTTTAGAGTAGAACACTTTGATCATAAAATCGGCTAGCCCTCCTTTTCTTGCAATAGTGGCCGATTTTGCTAGCTATTGAGCTCTTTATATAGTGCGTCACATGTAGGGTTACACCATGTAAACCCTAATGTGCATGGATTTTTATTTCCCCCATGATCCATGGGTTATAACCTCCATGGAGCATCCATGGTGCACCCAATGGGCCCTAGCCCAATCTAGTGAATCATGAACCATAAGCCCACTATACAAGAATGAATGATTTACAAATCAATCCCCATATATTTAATTAGTCTCCTTTTGATCAAAAAATTAATTCCAAATTAATTCTTGACCAATACTAATTAAATAATATGATTTCATATTAATATATTAGAACTTATAATATATTAACAAATCGTAAGTGTCCTTTTTCTCATTTTGTCTATCCAACAGTTGTGATGAAGATGCAACCCAAATGGACCATGCCAAGCCGGGTCAAGTACATACTAAATATAGTTATGTACTTAGGCACCTTATCCAACAGGAATAATATAATCCTCACCATAGAAATTGCCATCACAATCCATCGACCGAACACTCAACTCAGACTGCAATCCTCAACAACGCATCATCTCCACTTCCTTTTTCAGTCCCGTGACTCCAACTGGTACCTCAACGGTCAAATCCCTGGACACCTAAACTAAATTTTCCTCGCAAGGTCTACTCCATTTAAACCCGACCGACATGGCCCTCGGGCCCAACAATTTACCAGACCCACTCTCAGGATGAACGACCACAGTCGGATAACCGGTAAGGATGGAAACACACTCTGCCACGAATCATGGTATCCAAACCATGTTATCTCCCCTCAACCTGCTACTTAGAACCTCTAGAATTCTATTTGTTTCGAGTATGGATCCTCTGCTTTTTAGTAGTACGGGCCCAATACTACCTTCCACATCTACCCATACTTTCCTCAAGGATCGTACCAGATTTTCTAAGTAGCTACTCAACTCCCCTATCGACCAATGCCATTCCACATGCTCATTCCCCAACGAATACTCACCGCTAAGCAACGCACTCATCAGACTGAAATTACTCCCTAGGCTCTCCTAGGATTTCCTTGACTCCGCTCTCCACCATCAGTTGCAAAAGGAACTCCTATTAATACCTGCTAACTACTCCTCGAATACAATTACATGCTACATGAACAAGATAATTGTTTGACTGCAAGATTCCGCCCTACAGCGATTAGACTCACCCGAGAGCCGCGCAATAGAGTTAAATCTAACCTTCTAAAATTATCTACTGCATGAAACATGTAACCTAACGTATTTGGTTAATAGTTAGTCGGTGTTAATGGGAGTCTCTAAAAGCACATAGCAAGCAGCATTCGGGCATCAAGCAACCTCCACGAACACGTAAAACCACTCTAGCATACAATCCCAAATGCTCTATCCACAACACAAAAGACATCACCGAACTCAAGCAACCCTACCTCGCAACTCCTCGGAGATCTCTAATCATACATATGCAGCACTACCAGCTCACATAACAGGCATAAAGGTATCTCTCCTAAGCAGGCACACTAGCATGCAATTTTGATCAGATTCCTAGCCCTAAACTAGCATGCAGTTCTATTAGGTCATAATAACAACACATAATCAAGTAAGAGTATTTTGGGAAATCACCGCTTGGGCTCTGGTTGATTGTACACACCGCTTCAGATCTGCTTCTAAAACTCTTCAATCTCCTTGGAAAATCGTGTGATGAAAAATCATTTCTTTTGAAAAGTTATCAACTCCTCAGTTTAAGTCTAGACATACCCGAGGGTGTTCCCGAATCCCTCAAACCGAGGCTCTGATACAAAATTGTAACACCTCAAATTTCAAGACAAATTTTTCATTTTTAATTCACCAAATCTTACTCATAAATTCAAGTCATCACATAAATTATAAGTATTTATCAAACAATATCAGAGTATCCCAAAATCCACAAGATATCATAAGCCGACGAATGTGTACAATGATGCCTACCCTTCCCGGAATCTACAGAAGTACCTGAAACACATTTACATCAACACTATAAGCACGAAGCTTAGTGAGTTCCCCAACATATGATATACACAAATAATAAGACTCTCTTGGCTAAATCTTGATAAGGACCCTCCGGTCATGTGTCTTAGTGAAGACCCTCCGGTCCCACGTCTCAGTGTAGACTCTCCGGTCATAGCTCAACATATATATACAGAACCATATAACATCATAAGTCACAAACATAGAATGCATAATAAAACATAGAGCAGGTAAGACCCTCCTGTCCCAATAATACAAATAAGACCATCCGGTCAATAATATAAATAAGACCCTCCGGTCAACAATATAAATAAGACCCCCCGGTGAATAACATAAATAAGACCCCCTGGTCACGCATGCATTATGACACAGGTAAGTATAGTGAGAAGACTCACCTCAACCACTACGCGAGAAATCCTACACTGCCGCTGCTGCTGCACCCTGGCTCTTGAACTGAGCCAAAACAACCCAACACCATAATAAAAAACTATGCAAGGCTACACCCCAACACTATGCACCAAAGATGGCCCCACCCCAATCAGGCCCACAATGACCCAAACCATTGGGCCCACTAAGACCCAACCAATAGATCCATAAAGGCCCACTAACAGCCCATTTTCCAAATTGGGCCCAACCCCCATATGGGCCTTATCCTAAGCCCAAAGCTTCTCTTAGCCCAACAATAATCCCAGATGGCCCAGAGGCCCAAACAGTAAGTCCAAACAAAACGGCCCAAAGATACGAAGCCCAAAATCAACAAGCCCACAACGAGACTACACAGGGCGTACCTCCCCTGGTACGCTCAGCATACACGCAGCTCCTGATCGGGGAAACTAGACCAGTACGCGGGGCGTACTGGGACTTTCGCGGGGCGTAGTACTCAGCTCCAAAAACTCTATTTTCAACTTAACCACTTCAACCCAAAGCATCCAAACCTCAGGGAAGCTTCATTAAAAGCTCCTAACTGATAACGCTTGCGACTTTATCAGTTTGCATGTCTTAATGGGACCCAACTTCCAAAAATAACCATTAAGACTCTCTTAAATCATCTTAAATCATGCATGAAGAGGTCTAGACGACAAGGTTCTTATTTTTATGAATCAAGGCAACCCAATACACTTAAAAGGACAGGAGATTTACTCTGAAGTTCACCAAACTCACAAAGCTCCAATATTGGGACATAAAACCCTGAAAATGGACCCAAAACTAAAAGTATCACAACAATATGCAAGTTTCGAACTTGATACCTCTGGAAGATGCACCAACAAGAGTAGAACTCAGATTTAAAAGCTAGAAGCACAAACTATCCTCCTTCAAGACTCCTTATTCACCAAGAGCTTCACCAAGAACACTCAAACGAGCCTCCACACTCACAAAAGCTAGGGAAAACGAGATTAGGGTTTGAGAAGGCTTGGAAATTGGAAATGGTGGCTAAAAATGAGGCCATCATGTTCCTTAAACAGGGTCACCTCAAAATATTACGGTTTCTTTCTGGACCTAGTACGCCCAGCGTACCCCCTGGTACGCCCAGCGTACCCCCTGGTACGCCCAGCGTACTAGGTGGCCTCCGCGATCATGCAAAGCGCATGAGTACGCTGCACGTACACAAGTGTACGACCTGCGTACCCAGTTGCCACCCATTTCTCAATAAGGATTAAACTTGCCAAAACTTCAAACTATCATAACTTCTTCGTTATAAGTCTGTTTCCAACGAACCTTATATCCACCGAAATTTGGAGAGAAGCCCTGCGCTTCTAGCAACACATCACAGCCTTAAAACTCCCCGAACAAAACCCAAAATTCATAAAAGACCGAGCCAACGCCTTCACCGATACTCTTGGGATTTAAGCACAACCCGATCCCTTTTATCACACGACCTACCTTATCCACATCCAAAAAGGGCCTAAACCTTTCTCTTTTAAAGCCTCAAAACCTTCTCATACCCAAATTACGGCCCACGAGCCTTAAATCACAAAACGATCCAAAACAGGATGTTACAGAATTACGTGGAAGATGGCATGGTCCGTGGGAACCAAGTATTTGCCCCTTTTTCAGAGGTAGCAGTTGTGGTCGAAAAACCACCGGTTGCGACAGTTTAGTCGCTGTCATGCTTGCAACCGGCTATTCTGTTCTGACGGGTGGCGGTCGCCGTATCTGACCTTGCATCGGTGTTGTTGGTGTGTGGGTGAAGGCTTTTCCGTCTGAAGTAGATGGTCGTGTGCCGCCGTCTAGGGTCGTTTTAGGGTTGTATAAATTCGGGTACACGCCTGGATGGCACCAAATCTTGTGATATGTCCTCGAGCTTAACACCGTTACTGGTTGTTCCGCTTGAGTTTAACTTGAGAATCACAACAAAGAAAGAAACGACTTTAGTCATCGTCCGGGAGGGGGTCCCTGAATGATATTCCGACAGTCTAGTCAAAAGTTGTATGAGAGAATTGGGGTTTAGTTTGAGATAGTGAGAGACGTGATCCCTTCTCTTGGAGGAGAAGGGTCCATTTTATAACTATTGTTGCGGGGAGCATGTCCCCGACAACACCTTGAACCTTGTTTGGACTGTTAGGACGTGGAGGTGTCCTACCGGTGGGTCATGCACCACTAATGGTTATCCGCTATTGGTGAAAAGTTACTAAGAAGCAACGCTCTGAGCGCTGCACTTGTCATTTTTGGGGGAAATTTGGTACTATTTTGGCCTGTTATGGGCCTTGGTGTTAAGATGTCGGGAGCTAAGCGCAAGGCTGCGAGCGCGAGGGCCCGAGCCTAGCAATTATACTAGGCAATGACCATTTGCTAGGTCGTCCTTTAGATAATCACTCCTTTGTCTTTGACGTATTTCTGGAGGGATACGTTAATAAGGCTGATAGCGTGCCCCTAGAATGGGCTAGAAGCCGCGCTTGGGATGAGCTAAAGATGCCTCAAGGTAGGCCTCCAGGACAAGCTACTCCCAGCATAGCCGCCCCGACGAAGTCACGCGCTCACGGTCACCTCGCTAGAGCTAGCCGACCACGTAGAAGGCTCGGCCCACAGCATGTGCCTTCCACTCCACGACAAACCCAAAGGATCCCAACGACAAGGAGAATGCTCAGAGCATTACTACCTGAACCAATCTCTAGCTCTGGAAATACGAGGAGCAAGATTAGCCAATTAGGGAATCGGATCCTGTTGGATCTGACGACCTTACCCCCGTACGGATTGGTGAGGAGGTCTCAGTATAAAATACCTCCTCCGCCACATCAAACGGTAAGTCATACCCTCCTAATCCTCACCATACACTCTCAGTTCACCCACTGACTTGACCGTCTGAGCATTTTCCTGGGAGCACCTCCCGGAGAACGGCTGACGGTTTCCTTCTGTTATAACGCTGCAGGTCCTCCCGGAGCATTCGTCACCGCACCGCAGAAACTAAAGCCGCCACGCCTGTGTTCCTTGAGGACCAGGACGCATCATTATCACCATCCGGTGTATGATAACAAACAATCAACAACCAGACATCATTAACTTTGTAGATGACGGCAGAAGGCACTGGCGAAGCCAACAAAATGCCAGAAAGCCCAGTCAGATCCATGATATCGTTAGAACCTGACATGACCACTACTTCACCACACCCATCGACGACCGTCGCAACCAATACACCACAGTCTGGTGGTCCAACGATGGTTCACACTCTGATGAGCAGCCCCTGGGTGACAACGATGGAGGGACCAATGCCTTTTCTCACCACACTACCGCAAACCTTCCCGCTTAACAGCAACCACGAAACGTCGACACTCAGCGGCATGACGCCGCCGATGACATCAACCACCAGTTGAACATTATCCTTTACACAAACACCACCCCCACTAGCAAACCAAATCGTCGGTGAATAGGCTACCACCCCCTATACAACTCCATTCACGACAAACATGCTACACCCTTTGTTGTTACAACAACCTCCGTCGTTGATAACGAGTCAGATACCCTCAACTAACCAACTGCCACCATTGAACCAACCATTCGGGACAAACATACTACAATATTCGCCATTAAAACAACCTCCGTCATTGGGAACGAACCAGATACCCTCAGCCAACCAACTGCCACTGTTAAACTAGCCATTTACGACGAATATGTCGCTCACCTTCCTGTTTCAACCCCAAAGTTTCTACGGACCTACCCCAACGCCTCTTTTAGAATACAACAACATGTTGTTATAACCGTATCTAGCGACCCAACAGTTCCACCCTAATCATATTCTTCAGGTCCCAAACGAAGACTGCTTGTCAAGAAGTGTAACATCACCCTTTGCAAAAGAACTCTTAGTCTACGAAATACCGAATACTACAAAGTTGCCACACCTCAAGACCTACAATGGAACTACAAACACAGATAGCCACATCGACACGTATAAGTGGACAATGACCTCCATAAAGCTATATGAACGGTTCTGGTGCACATACTTCCCAACAACAGTAGATGGCAATGCAGGAACGTTGCTTAAAACTCTTCGTACATGAAGCATTTACAACTTTGGCCAACTAAAATATCACCTCTTGACGAATTTCATGCCACTACGAAACTACAAAGGACACTCTCACTCCATTATTGGTTGTAAACAGAAAGAAGGAGAGACGGTAAGAGAATATTTCCTAAGATTCACCAATGCTACCCTCGACGTCCCAGGACACGACGAAGGGCTAATAGCGGGAGCGTTCACGTAGGGTATCCTTCCCGGGCCGCTGTCCTAGAAGCTCAATGGAAAGAAACCTCAGATGCGAGTCGAGTTGAACGAGAATGTAGAACGTTACCTATGGCAAGAAGAAGGACAGGCAGCAAAACAAGCATACTTCAACGCTATGACTTCCCCGACCACGAAACACTACCATGAATCTGCCCACCACCCAGAGAGCCAAGGTGTAAACAGACACTTTGGGCGCCCAAGGCGCTCTCAGGGGCGTTTCAAACCATTCTCGCAGGACAAAAGAAAAGGGCGACGACCGGACATCTATATCATAGCTGATAGGCAGGCTGGAAAGGGGGTCAAAGGTCGCTATTGCGAATACCACAAAAGCAAGAACCATGACATTGTCAATTGCTCAGTGCTAAAGCGTGAAATGGAAGAAAAACAACTAAAAAGGAACTTTATAGAAATAGCATGAGGCCTCCGCACCAAGTTTGACGCAGAAAATGCCAATGACGGAGCGAAGGTGAATGACCAGCCCCAGGAAATCTTGGCCATAGGAGCAAAAAGTGAAAGACCAGGAAATGACGACAGAGTAGAACACATCGCAAGATCCATGCAGGGCTTAACCTTATTAGTGACGGACCCATTCCCTGTAGGATAGAGAGGGGATAACCCGCTGATAATCCAAGGATCCATAACGAATACCAAAATCCATCGTGTATATATCGATACTGGTAGCTCAGTAGATATTATCTATGAACATTGCTTCCATCTCCATCTGGACAGATGGAAGGAGGGCCTTAAGCTTGCAACAGGGCAGCTACCAGGGTTTACGGGGCACCGCCTGTGACCCCTAGGCACAATACAGCTACCGTTCACACTAACCAGTCACGACAAGGCAAGGTGGAATACGACCCTCTTCGAGTTCGTTGTCATATGACACCCAACGGAGCACAACATCATACTAGGGCGAACAACCCTATTCAGGTTCAGAGTAATACCATCCACCATACACGGGATAGTAAAATTCAACACGATGGAAGGGCTAGGAACGATCTTAGCCACACCGCCACGAGAATTGTGATGTTACGAGATCATGCAACCAAAGGAAATCACAAAAGAAGCTAAGAATCCACGATCAGAATTGCCCAGCGGCGGGGTGATCATCAACGCAGAATACCCGGACCAACTAATCATCATAGGTACCAACGTATCCCCAATGAGAAGACAGGAGCTGATCAACTTCTTAAGAAAATATAAGAATGTCTTCGCTTGGACGCCTACAGACAAGTATGAGTGAATAGAGAAGTCAGAGAACACAAGCTGATGATAAAGTCTGGGACCAAGGAAGTGAAGCAGAAGAAGATAGGAACAAAGAGATCAATGCCGCAATAGCCAAGCTGACCAGGGCAAGAATACTCCACGAAGCGGTATTCCCAACATGCATCGCGATCCCGGTCATGGTCATAAAACATGATGGAACGTGGTGTATGTACATTGATTACTCCGAGTTAAACAAGGCTTGTCCCAAGGACTGCTATCCCCTTTCAGAAATTGACCAAAAGGTGGAGTCCCTTCAGGGGCAAACTAAAATGCTTCCTAGACGCATAAAAGGGATTCCAAAAAATCTTGATGAGTAAGGAAGATGAGGAGAAGACCGCTTTCTACACGGATCATGGCGGGTTTTGCTACCAAAATGTCGTTCGGTTTAAAAAACGCAGAGGCAACCTACCAGTGGCTTGTCGACTCGCTGTTCGTAAGGAAAATCTAAAGAAACATTGAGGTATACATAGATGACATGGTGATCAAAGTCACAGGTGAAGAAAGGCTATTGGAAGATGTGGAAGAGACGCTTAAGACTTTAGAAAAGGTCAGAATGAAGCTAAACCCGGAGAAATGCACTTTCAGGGTGGAAGAGGGGCAATTCTTGGGGTACTATGCTACCCAGGAAAGGATCCAACCCAAACCGGTCATGGTGGATGAGTTGATGAAGGCGTCATCCCCACACACCTTGAGAGACGCCCAAGTTCTCAATGGCACGTTGAATGCCCTCAATCGATTCATCTCCAAATCAGTAGAGAAAGCATTTCCACTCTTTCAAATGTTTAAGGGGTGCATCGGGAAAAACAGCTTCCAATGGACACTAGTGGCAGAGACAACCCTCCAACACTTAAATGAAGTCCTGAACAGGTTGCCAACATTAGCCAGCCTAATCTCGGGCAAAACGTTACAAGTATACCTAGCGGCCTCAAATGAAGCAATCTCATCCGTATTGGCGGTAGAAAGAGAAGGGAAACAACTACCGGTCTATTTTGTTTGTAGAGCCATGTAGGACCTAGAAATAAACTACCCCATATTGGTGAAACTCGTGCTAGCCCTTGTTTATGCGGCACGACGCCTCATACGCTACTTTTAGGCATACCAAGTGGAGGTATTGACAAGTTGTCCGATCAAGAAAGTGCTCCTTAAACCAAAAATATCAGGACGCTTGGTGAAACAGGAGATTGAGTTGGGAGAACACGATATCAGCTACCATCCACACATAGGTATTAAAGATTAAGCAATAGCGGATTTCCTGCTTGAAATCCGGGATAAAACAAGACCAAGTACCCAGGGAGAGAACCAGAAGGAGACACCCAAGCAAGAAGATGAGCGAGGCTGGACACTATATACGGATGGGGCGTCCAACCGCGAAGGATCGGGAATAGGCCTAATCGTAACAAGCCCAGAAGGAGAAGAAGTTACCTACACACTCCGATTCGACTTCATGACCTACAACAACGAGGCTGAGTATGAGGCTTTACTAGCTGGTTTACGGTTAGCAAAGTGGATGGGGCGGACAGAGTAACGGCCCTAACGGACTGGAGGTTGGCAACGAGCCAAGTCAGACGAGAATTTGAAGCAAGAGACAAGAGAATGGAAAACTACGTAAAGGTTGTTCAGAGGCTAGTAAAACCATTCAAAAGTTTCACTATATTCCATTGACAAAAGAGCTTAATGTACTCGTTTCAATGCTAAATACTTAGTGTATTCCATGAGAAAAGAGCTTAATGTACTCATTCCAACGCTAAATAGTTAGTGTATTTCATGACAAAAGAGCTTAGTGTACTCATTACAAGGTCAAATAATTAGTGTATTTCATGGAAAAAGAGCTTAACACACTCTCGCCTCAGCGCCAACTACTTATGGCATGCCATAAAAAAAGAGATTGATACGCTCACGACAACATCAAACGCTCAATATATTCTGTTGGAAATTTGTTAGTTGCAAAGCAGGAAAATTAGAGGTTCAAAATAGCCATACATGCTTAGTATCACGGAACACCTCTCTCCACCCCACACAACTACGCCAACCACATTGCTTCAACTCAGCGCTAAAAGCCAAAAGGGGGTTCATGAAACACAAAAGAGGAGGGGGGTACACTTAACCAAATAAGAGGGAAATTAGGAAAACAAAAAAAGATATATACGAAACTAAAGTTAACATACAGAAAGATGAGAGTCCATAAACATAGCCACGCAAGGCCCAAAATAAGTCCACGCCACGAAGGGCCGAATCCATACAAAAAAACAAACAGAAAACAAAGCTCACTAAATTTTCACACCCCTAATGGTAGCACAATGGTACTAGCTACCTCACAAACCTCCAAGTTCCCCATGCCCACCAACAGTTTCCTCATCACCATCACCAGTTTCGCCGTTACTACCACCAACAGCTCCTCCAACAACTTGACCGACACTACCATCACAAAAACCTTCTTCAACATGTGGTACAAAAACACCGCCGCCATCCACCCTAATGTGACCTGGTCTCAAGGAACACCGACGTGGCAGATCTAGTTGCTGCGGTGCGGTGATGAATGCTCCGAGAAGACCTGTAAGGTCACAACAGAAGGAAACAGTCAGGCATTCTCCAGGAGGAGCTCCCAAAAAAACGCTTCGACGATCAAGTAAGTGGGTGAACAGAGAGTATATGGTGAGGATTAGGAGAGAACGGCTTACCGTTTGAGTTGGCAGAGGAGGCCTTTTATACTGAGACCTCTTCACCAGTCCGTACGGGGAGAAGGTTATTAGATCCGACAGGATATGACACATTGATTGGCTAATCGTGCTCCTTGTATTTTCAGAGCTAGCGATTGGTTCAGATAGTAATGCTTTGAGTATACTCCTTGTCTCCGAGAGCCGTTGGGTTTATCGTAGAGTGGAAGGTGCCCGCCGAGGGCCAAGCCTTCTAAATGGTCGCCTAACTCTAGAGAGGCGACCACAAGTGCATGACTTCGTCAGGGTGGCTATAATGGGAGTCACTTGGCCTGACAGCCTGCCTTGAGGCATCTATAGTGTGTCTTGAGTGCGGCTTCTAGACCGTGCTGGGGGCACATTATCAAGTCCCCCAGTCTAGTAGTAATAACGTTTGTTAGGGTAGCTATAATGTTCTAGACTTAACTGCCATTACATGCGTCAAGCTACGGTTCGAGTGATGCTTCGAAATTTTCGGCAATGTGACTGCCCATTACGCCTGTCCGTTACGGCATCCCTTTGTGATTTTGGAACATCCCGCCATCGTTACTCTCCTATAAGCAAGGGTTGTTTCATCATTTTCTCTATGCTTTTTTCTGTGACTCCTTCCTTCTTCTTTGACTTTCTCCTTTTGCTTCTTATTCTTTCTTTCATGGCTAACCAAACTGGTATCGTTCCATCCCCTACAGAGTTTGAGCTTTTACAGGATATGTATGGCTTTTCTTTGCTGATGGTGTGGAATTTCCGACTGCTGATTCGATGATCGTATCTCCTCCTCCTAGGAAGGTTGGCATCTACCTGAAGACCTTCGACGCCGGTCTCTGCCTTCCTCTGACTGATTTTCAGGAGGAGTTACTTTAGAAGAATGGTTGCAACATTCAAATGCTCACGCCGAATGTTGTTAACAAGATGGTAGCCTTTGAGATGATCTGTCGAACCCATAATATCCTTCTTGACTACTTCGTCTTCAAGTTCTTTTTTTGGTTTAGCACTACTGGGGATAAGTACACGTTCTCTTCCCACCGCTACAACCATGTCTTGGTCCCAGACTGTAAGACTCCCAAAAACTGGCAGGATAAGTGGTTGTAGATCAATCAGGAGCGAATCGGACATTGGCATTATCTAGCGAACAACATGTCGGACGTTACCCCCAGGTTTTTTCCACAAAACCAGGTTAATTCCGACCTCTTGAGGACAATCCAGTTCGTCCCTGACGAGTACTCTCCCACCAAGAGAGAGTTATCTCTCCCAACCCGTATTCTTCATGTAATATTTTATCTCTCTTTTCTAGTAAAATTATGGAATTACTCATCTTATGTTCTTCATTTATATTTTTATGATCGTTAAATCTCAAGATGTTCTTATTCTGCATCAGCCGATCGTCAAAATGGGCTACAACAATTGGTATCAGAGCTGTAACTTGAAGGTTCAAACAACTATTTCAAGAGAACGACTCCCGATCGGTGTTTATCTTGAAGATTTTTCGATATTTGCAAGAAATTTCGGATTCAAAACCGGATGTTCTTATGATGAGTTTTTCTATTTTTGAGTGTTAATTCAAGCTTTCAAGAATAAAAAAAATTGCTGATGTTCGTTCATTTTTCTGCTGAAAATCCGGGTTTGCAAAGTTCTTATGATGTTGTTGAAGAAGAAGAAGAAAAAGGGAGAATAAGATATTTGTTATCTAAAAATATTTAAAGAATTGTTCCAGACATTTTATTTATGCTTTGGGAATTGATACAATATCTTGGGTTTATTGAAGAAATTGGAGAAGAATTTTCTTTGAAGATTTTGTCCAACAATTTTTTGTTCATCAGAAGAGGTATGAAGTTCTCTTTTTGTTCTTAAATCTTGTTGGTAGATCTTCTTATAAGTGTTTGGACGTAATAAATTGGTTTGAAAAAGGCCTTTGTCCTTGTTACTCTTTTTGGAAAGAGTACTCCAACTTTATTTTCCCTCCTAAAACAAAAACCATGTGAATTGACCCATCCAATCACCTTTTGTCCCCATAAATCCCCTGCACACTCAACCTTTTGCCTTTGACCCATGCCTTGTCCCCTCACTTTATGCCTTTCTCTCTCCTACTTTCTGCCATATTTTACCCTTCTCATCACTTTACCTCATCCATATATGCTTTAGAAAAGATTCCCTTTGATAAAATTGAAGATATAGGCTCTACGATATCATTTTTTTCATGAAAATTGGCATTTTTCGTCGTCAACATACTCCTCCTCGGTTCCCAGAACCGAAGACCAAAAACCGAAAATGAAATTGCCCTACCCGAGGTCTGCTGAGCAGACCCTACGGTACCCCTCTCAGACTTGGTATCGAAGACCTTGCGCAACCTCCTTACCCGGAGACCTGCTCAACTACCTTGTACCTAGAGACATGCTCTGATCGAAGACCTCTTATTACATCTCCTCCCGCAAACCTCGCCCATGCCATGACCGCAACCCTCGCTCTTTAGTTTCTTCGCACCGCAGACTATTTCCTTTAGCATACCGCAGCCTCCGTTTCTTCGCCTCAGTTCCTTGCACCACAGACCAACCCTCAATCCTGCACTTCTTCGCCTGACCGCAAACCTGATCCTTACCCAAGCCTTACCCGGAGACCTCCCTTCTTCACAACAAAGCCCGCCACTCACCACCCCTCATACCAAGGACCCTACTCTTCGGTACTCCTTAACCATCAACCCTCCCCACCGCAACCATACAACCTCCTCACCTCTTCAGTACCTACTCCACCTTACCATTCCACTACAGGCCCTCTCATACCGTAGACCCCCCTCCTCAATACCCCTCCTCGGCTGTAACCCTTCTCAAACTCCTTCCTCCTCAGCCTTCCTCCTCCTTCCTCCTCCCCTCTCATTTCACCCCCCCCCCCTCGAAAATTAGCCCCTCTCAGCCTTATTATTATTTTTTTCTAATTAACACCATTTATTTATTTTTTAACACCAATTTTTTTACACCATTTTTTTCAGCCAACTTTTTTATTTAGCCAATTTTTTTGCTGAAACACAACAAATACCTTAGCTTTTTTTTTTTAATTAAAACCAATTATTTTTTTAATACCAATTTTTGCAACAACCCAATATTTTATAGTCACATTGGATTACTTCTTGCTGATTATATTGGAAGAATTTATTCTTTCATGAGGATTACTCCATACCACAGTCAAACATCATATTTTTTCTTCGCGAGGATTGTACCGTAGTTGCGTCTTATCAACAAAATTGTTTCGCAACCTTCGCTCTACGGGATTTTTATGATTTGTCGCTCTTGATCTTCGGTTGATGAACCATGTATCTTGAGTATGTGGACTTTATTTATTGAAGACCACTTCAGGAGTTCCGACACTGCAGTTTGGGTACATTGGCATTTATCAGCACAGCAGAGATTTTTTCATGCAGAGTTATTATTTGTTACTTTGGTATTTGTTCGATCGGTTTTCAACGATTGAATCAGCCAACTACAGATGGACGGAGAGTATTTTCTTTTACTCTCATTCTTGTGTTTTATCGAGACCCTTCATACATCTAGGGAGAGCATGTATAGCTCTTGGTATCCGACACTCTCCATCCAGATGATTTGTTGATTTTTGATATCCGGTCATTGGTTACCAAAAATAAGGAGATAATATTATGTTATCATCCGGTTATGTTTTATGATTGTTTGAGTTTGGATTTTTGAAGACCTCTGAAGACGATGATTTATTTAGTGATCCGATGTGACACTAATTTTTGGTCATTTTTTGATCTAATTTTTGGCTTCACTAGATGTTTCCCGAATCCAGATTATTTATTATTTAGACACTACCACAAGATGTCTCATTTGTATTTGCATCTGGATCAGATCGTATGATTTTTTGAGTTTGGATTTGTGATATTTTGAAGACGAAGATTATTTTGGCAATGTGACGTGACACTTATTTTTGATCTTCCAATCAAATTTTTGGCATTGCTAGACCATGTATTCGGATTCACATTATTTATTATTCGGACTTCACTTTTGGATGCTTCATATTTTTAGCAGGTTATTTTTTTTTGAAAAATTTTGTGTGTATTATGATTCAAGAACTAGAGATGTTTCAGACTTTTTGAAGCCGAAGTGTTTTTCTGATTGAATCTTCTACTTGATCATTGGGGTTATGACTAATTTGAAGATTTGGATCTTATTTATCTGCCTTAAGAGTGATGACCTTGAAGCCGAAGACGTTTACTGATTAGAGATTCATGGCCAACATCAGAGATCACAGACACTTCAGAGGTTCAGAGACATTTCAGCATTTGGTTCTCATTATGTTTTATTTTTATTACCACACTTGCTAGTCGGTTACTGTGTATTTTAGCCTTTTATCACTTATTTGTATCCCTCATCATTTGCGAGTATTTAGGGAGAGATTGTTAGAGCATGGAAATGCTCTACAAATTATGAGTGATAGTTAGGTTATTTTATTCCATTTTTTTATTGTATGGTTTCTCCCGGTGTACTCTTAATCTGGTGTCCACCATAGTAGAGCTTCTTCTCCACTTTCCGCGACCGCTTTCCCTTTCTTTTTTTCTTTCCCTTTACCTTTTTGACTACATCCCGCTTGCGTTTTGTGAATTTTATCATGTGTTGGTTGTGTAGATGATGGTTGTGTCGTTTATTGCGTGGAAACAAATGTACTGAAAAGATTTTGTTGAAGGTTTGAGTTTTGTTGCATGTAGGACGATGTATGAAATTGCATTGGAGTGAGGTGAGATTGAAATAGTTTCCTAAAAATGATATTTGTGATCATATCACCTTTGTGTGAGTACAGGATCTTTGCGCAGGGACAAGGTTTGAGAACTCAAACCTTGAGTGAATGCTTGAGATCAATGTCTGCTTAATAATGGATGTTCAAGTCTAGACTGGAAAGACCAGTCAAGTCTTAGATAATCAATTCAACAAATGATCAAGACATTAATAAGAACAAGTAAATAGTGATCAAGGTAAAGTCAATAAATGAGGAACAAGAAGAATGTTTTAAATGAGATAAGAGTAAATGCCAAAGTGAGTGAAAAGATCCGTTGTTGACTTGTATTGAATGCTCCTATATATAGGAGAGAATGTTACAGCGAATTAACCCAAGTGTTTACATAGGACCGAACAAAAGATACAAGTCTAACATTCTGATTGTCCAAAATCAACTTAGACTAAGTCCTATGAAACGTTACATCAAGATACAAGACAAATGTAATAAATGCACAAGAGACAAAATAACTTCATTCCGGACAAGTAATGTTCCGGAGATGAAAGTTTGGTCCGGATCAGCAAGCATTCCGGAATCTATGATCTATTCTGGAATGTGTTCCTCTTCAAAATACTTCACTCCTTTTCTCCAGCTCCGGACAGGTTCCGGATCACATCTTCCTTCGGAAGCAACAACCTTTGGAATATGTACTTAGGATTGCTAGAGGTTCACTTTCAGGTTCCAACAATCTCCCCCTAAGTGAACTTAGCAATCCATCGAGCTTAGTTCATTTCTTCCTTGATGAAGGTGTATGCTCGGAACAACCATTCTCGCACCGCAATGTACCAAGTCAATTGACTTACAAACTTCGCCTTAACGTGTTACGGAGCATCAGACTTGGACGCCCAGGATATGAACTTCTGCAGAGCTTCGGTAGGAACCAGGTGTTTGTCAAGGACTCGGAAGAAGTCCTTCTTGTTTGTTCTTCTGGTGGTGTAGACAAACTCTAGAACCGGTTCTTCGATTAGACCATCTGCAAGAATTTCAGCTTCCGGAAGAACATAGTCTATTTTGGCAAAAAAATTGTTCGGTTCCGTAGAGGTGAGCGAGTTCGTAATCACAGCGGTAGAACTCAGCAACATAGTCCTTGAGAAAGCTGAGAGCTGCATGATAGGCACCCATACTGATGTCATCATTTTGATTTTCTCTGAAGTAAGAAACAAGAGTAAGGATGTCGTTCGGATTCATTAAAGGAAAATCCGCATCAGTAACAGTCTTTGGAGTAGGTTTGTTCCGGAGGAGATGGAAACGGAACAGAGGACAGTTCAACTCGAATTTTACCAAATTTTTTTTTCCAAAGCCATGAACTTTGGTGATCCTCTTTCTTGTCCATACTTCCTTGAAAGGTTGAGCATTCTTGTCGTAAAAGGTTTTGAGCCTTTCACGCTCTGTCCGGATGATCATTTCCGGATCATCGGTTGGGTGGAGTGGAGCAAACTTCGTGTAGAATTTGCTAAAAGGAGAGAGAGAAAGATCCAGTTGATCAGCATCATTTGAGGGAAGTTCATAGAAGAGTGCTGGGATGATTTCCTTTGCTTGAAGTATGCCTTCACGGCAAAGAGGAGAAATACCACACATCGGATCAGGATGATCTTTTAAGGCTTGAATCCGGATGCTGTCCTCTAGTGCCTTTTGAATTTCTTCCTCAGACCATCCAAATTTTTGTTTGAGGGGAGGTCCGAAGTGAAAGGCTTGTGGTTCGGAAGTCATCGGTTTCTTCCCTTTGTCTCTCTGAAGAGCATCACCAACCATCCTCATATTCTCGTCAATGAAGAATTTCGGAGTAGGAGTTGGAAGCGGTTCTTCTAGAATTTCATTTGGAGTACGGAAAGGAGAGCCTTGATCAATTGGGGCTATTTTTGGTTCCGGAATAGGAGTAGGAGGCAGCATGGAGGGAGTGGCTCGGAAGGCTTGAGCTGTAAGGAAGGATTTTGCCTTAGCCATTTTGACGTCCCTATCAAAAACTTCCGGAAGAGAGGATGGCCATGAGACAGCGGACCATATCCTTTTCTGCTCTTCTGATAACACTTTTGGATCAGTCAGCTTTGGAGCTTGAAGACCGAGAATTCCTTTGGGAGCTTCATCCGGAATGTAAATTTCATAATCTTCATCTCCTTCTGTTCCTTCAGTAATACCCAGGATTCCGGAGACAAATTGGACATCGTCATCTTCGGAATTGAGGTCCTCATCCCGGAGTGTGAATTCCGAGGCTAGCTTCCATCTTCTTCTTGGGCCTTCTCCCCCTCTTGCATCGGTGACCCTTGATACCGGTGCAAGCGATAAGTCCTCCTTGATATCGTCAATTCTGGAGAACACCTTTTGAAGACCGGTGGAGAGTTGAAGAGTGAGAGTGTCATAGGCTTCGGAAGTGGGAGCTTGTTCGGAGAGATGCTTGAATGTGCTGCTAAGAATTTCAATCATCTCATCAAATTTCCTGTTCGGAACATCCAAAATGTTCCAAGTTGAGCGCAGGAGTTTGATGAGGACTTGTTGAATGATCATATTCATCTCATCCTTCTTCCGGATCTCCTTCTCTAAGCGTTGAATTTGTTTCTCATGACGAACATGAGTCTGCTTGATTAGGTCGTTGGTAGCAGACACAAGATCGTCATGAACCTTGAGCATGGAAGAGATGGTGTTGAGATAATTGTCAACAAGAGTATCATACTTCGAATCAAGTTGCTCAACAGTATGTTTCAGCCGCATGGAAATCAGCTGGTCAAGTTGAGCTTCTCTCTCTGCTACGGTTGGTCCGGACTGATGGGAGAGAGACTGAAGAATAGCATCAAGTTTTGAATCACGTCCGGAGACTTTTTGATCCAGTTTCGAATTCAGCTCTGTTACGGATGTCTCTACAGATGACACTTTAGCCATAGTGTCTGAGACATTGTCGCGGATCTCCAGTAAGCCAAATGGATCGACATGGTCACCAGCAGAGGATTCAGAATCTGAGTGTTGCGGAGGAGGTTGGTGAGCATCTGGATTGGAGGAGGGACCAGGTTTGGCAGCATCATCGTCTTCTTGAAGATTTGAGTGTGAGCCGTCTTCTGGAGTGGTAGTGGAGGAGGATCCGAAGTCAAAGGCAGACTTGGATACGGATGCTTTGGATTGATAGTGAATGGAGGTCATGAGATGAGCATCCGGAACTGTTGTTGCTTCTTCTTCCAACATAACTTCTTCTGAGATCTCTTCTTCCGGATCAGTGTGGAAGACGCTTTGATGAGTGGCGATTGGGGGTAGTTCGGAAGTAAGTTCTTTGATGGCGTCATCATTAGAGGGATGTACATAGGGCATATTTCTTTGGATAGCCCGGTTCCGCATGGAGATGAGGGTGGATTCAACTTGAGCACGAGTCAGGTCCGGACGCCTTGATGCAGCCCTGTTCACATAATCTTCCCACAAAGGATCATTAGAACCTGGCCGTCCTGTATGCCTTCCGGGTATCAGACCAGTTGTGGCATCGGAAGTTGGAGAGACTGTTCCTCCTTCCAGATGCTTTGGTTCCGGAACAACGGTTCCGGAGTGTGTGCGTGTGGAAGAAATAATGGGATTATCAAATGTGACACGTGGGTGTGTTCCAGGGGGCTGCAAGGAACTTTGTTCAACACCGACATCACCCTTTTGGGAGGGTGAGGATGGAATATGTGTGGACTCCCCGTGAGTGTGTGCTTGTGTTGATGAAACATTGAGGGGTACCTCAGATGAGTGGGCAGGAGGGGTGTGCGGTCGGCCAGAATCAGCTGGAATGTCATGGGTGCCCTCCTGTTGAGAGGGGGCACTGACTTTGGATTTCTTTTTGGCCTTAGGTTTGGTGGGAGAGGACTTTCGTTTGGCCGGTTGCTTCACTTTGGGTCCGGACTTAGTGTGAGTGGCCTCTTCCGGAGTAGGCTCAACTGAGACCGGGGCAGGCTGTGTTGGGTCAAACACAACCGAGGTCTCAAGATGGTGTTTCAAAAATGGGGATCCGGAAGGAATGAGGGACAACATATTGTCTGGAAGTCGTCTGACCGGACCAAAAGATGATTGGTCTGGAATTCTGTAAGTCTTAACCAATTTGAAAGATACACATACCTCCGGAGGAATGGTGCTCACCGGAATGGGGATGTTGAGTTCCTTGAAGATCTGTTCAATCGTCAGGGCCCAAAATCTAGGGCTCGAAATCTCGTTCGGTTTCCTCTTGTCGGCGAATTTGCAAAAATCTTGCCACAAGACTTCCGGAAGGTCCACAGCATTGTTGCGTCCGGAATATATGTTGAATACCACATTCAGCCAGTCTTTGCTTAGGGTATCAGTACCGCCGTGCTTGCCCAATAGTCCTCGAATGATAAAATGCATAAGAACGGTCCAGAGCCCTGAAACTATAGTTTTCTTGAAGTCTTTAGCCCTATAGTCTTGATTGTACCCTATGAAGTTGAGGAACGTCTGGAACTCTTCAGCAGTTGGTTCCACCACTTTGAAACCAGCAGGATTTGGTGAAATTCCAATGGCCTTGACAAAGGTAGCTTTGTAGACGGGAATGGTGCGATCATCGATAATGGAGGTTAACAGAACATCATCTTCAAGTTTGATGCTAGCAAATGCACGATGAAGATGAGAAAGAGGGAGTGGAGGATCAGGGATCTTGGTAAGTGGAATGGAGAGAGGATGATGAGCAAGAAACTCAATCATGATCCTGATTGATTCGTCGTAGTCAAGAGGGTTTAATGAAAACAGCTGGGTAGTGTCCCTGAGAAAGGATTCTTGATCTGCAGACGATGATGATCCCTTCGATCCTTTGGATGATTTCTTCCTGGCTATGGATTTCTTGGGAGTTTGAGCAGTAGAAGCTGGGTTCTTGGAGGACTCCATTGATGAAGATGAAGAATGCTTGAAGAACACGAAGAACTGGGAGGGTTTTTGGGAGGTTTGAGAGATGAAAGATCGTAAAGTGGTAATGGTAAATGTAGTAAAGTATTTATAGGTAAGGAGATACGGGTCGGGTCGAAAAAGGTAATGATGAGGATCCGAGATCCATCGGGTCGCATTAAATGTTGGGAAATTGAGATTAGACACTTGAGGTGAAAGGGCAAGGCAATTGGTCTAAAAGAGGGGAATGTAACCGTCAATTCGTTTTCCACTTTAGAGGGCGTGCAATCGTGTCACGCAAATCGAGGAAGAGTGGATAAGGATCTTCCTAAAATGTAACCGTTGAGAAAAACCTTTTCACCTTATTATCTCTTGGTATTCCGGATGAATTGTTCCGGACGGTGCATGATCCGGAGGATAAAAGGAATGTTCCGGAACATAGGATAAAAGGAGTTTCCGGAGCAATTTTGAAAAATTCTGGAGCATAATTGAAAATTTCGGAGCATTTTCCGGAGCAATTTTGAAAAATTCCGGAGCATAATGGAAAATTTCGGAGCATTTTTGAGAATTCCGGAGCACTTTGAATTTTCCGGAGCAAGTTTGAAATTCCGGAGCAGATTTTAAAAATTCCGGAGCACTTTGAAATCTCCGGAGCAAGTTTTTAAAATTCCCGAGCAGATTTTGAAATTCCGGAGCACTTTGAAATTTCGGAGCAAATTTTTAAAAATTCCGGATCAAGATTCTTTTCCGGAGAGGATGTCCGGAATGAGTTCTGAAATGGTGATCCAGATGATGGTTGATCTTGATAGTCGTGAAGAATAAACTGTACAGCTTAAAAACTCAAGGGATAATTAGTAAAAAAGACAGGTAAAGGGATCCTATGTATTTAGAGGAAAAATAGTTCCGATGCAAAAATAAATGAGTTCGGACCATATTTTTCTTCTGAATACTTCTATCAAAGAGAACATGTCTCCTGAAAGAATTGAGGATCAGGCATCATCATACCCATTTTGTTCAGAAAACCATTAAATTTGGTTTCGTCTAATGCCTTAGTAAAGACATCAGCAATTTCATCATCAGATGGAACAAAAATAAGTTCGATGTTACCATTTAGAACATGATCTTTAATAAAATGGTACCGAATGTCAATGTGCTTCGTCATGGAGTGCTGAATTGGATTGTGAGAGATCGCAATGGCACTTTGAGAATCACAGTAGATAGGAATGCGTTGAAATCGGTAACCTAAATCCAAGAGTTGAGATTTCATCCAGAGAACTTGAGAGGTACAGTTGGCAGCAGCAATGTATTCGGCTTCGGCTGTAAAGAGAGCAATGCAGTTCTGTTTCTTGGATGACGAGCTGACTAAACGACGACCTAGGAATTGACATCCTCCTGATGTACTTTTCCTATCGAGTTGAAGACCACCATAGTTCGAATCAGAGTAAGCTTGCAGAAGGAAACTTTCATTTGCTGGATACCAGATTCCGAGGCTCTTGGTACCTTTGAGGTACCGAAATATTTGTTTCACGGCCAAAAGATGAGACATCTTCGGATTGACTTGAAATCTGGCACATAAGCATGTTGAGAACATGATGTCCGGACGACTTGCAGTGAGATAGAGTAAGGATCCAATCATTCCACGATACTTCTTTTCATCTACTAAAACACCCGAAGGGTCGGCAAAGATTTTGTGACCGAAGCCCATAGGTACCTTGGCTGAGGCACAGGTGTCCATAGAGTATTTCTTGAGAAGCTCAGAAATGTACTTCTCTTGGTGAATGAAAATACCTTTGTTAGTCTGTTTGACTTGAAGGCCAAGAAAGAAGCTTAATGCTCGATTCATGCTCATTTGGAAACGACTGACCATAAGTTTGGCAAAGTCAGCAACCATAGATGAATCCGTAGATCCAAAAATGATGTCGTCCACATAAATTTGTACCAGCATGAGATGCTTTCCATTTGATCTTCGAAATAGAGTGGGATCAAGTATACCTCTTTGAAAACCTGAGCGCTTGAGAAAATCGGTGAGTGTCTCGTACCAAGCCCGAGGAGCTTGCTTGAGTCCGTAGACAGCCTTTCGGAGTTTATAACAGTAGTTCGGAAAGGAAAGATTGATAAATCTGGGGGGTTGTTGAAGGTATACTTCAGTGTCAAGTTCACCATTGAGAAAAGCACTCTTAACATCCATTTGATAGACTTTGAAGCCTTTATGGGTAGCATAAGCAAGAAAGATTCTGATTGCTTCAAGTCGTGCAACAGGAGCAAAAGTCTCGTCGTAGTCAAGACCTTCAATTTGAGTGAAACCTTTAGCTACCAATCTTGCCTTATTTCAGATGATAACTCCTGCATTGTCTATCTTGTTGCGAAATACCCATCTTGTACCAACAATAGGGTGATGTTGAGGAGGAGGTACGAGAGTCCAGACTTCATTTCGGTCAAATTCTGCCAGTTCTTCTTGCATGGTTGTAATCCAATCAGCATGCTCTAATGCTTCTTTGATGGATTTGGGTTCAACCATGGATAATAATGTTGAAAATTGGCATTCATTTTGGATGTTTGTAGCTGAGCGAGTTTGAACACCAACATTCGGGTTGCCTATCACTTGATTTGGAGGATGATCCTTCGTCCAAACATGCAATCGAGGGAGTTCTTGTGCAGCCGAAGATCCTACATCAACAGTGGAATTGATTTGCTCCCCCTGAATGATTTGAATATTGGGATGATGCTCCCCCTGAACTTCTGAGCCGGAGAGGTTGACATCATCATCAGAAGGAAACTCAAAGAAAGTTTCATTTTCATCAATATTGAGAGGATTTGAGTCATCGAAATCAGCAGCTGCATCTTGGAAGCCATCCACATTTGATTCAAGATAGGGATTTGCATTATTCTCCCCCTCAACCTGAGAAGGTTGAAACGGTTCGGAATGAAATGGAGGTAGGCTCGGAAGTAGACCGGAGAGGTTGTGAGAAACTGGGGCTTCCGAAGGAGGAATTGGAATCAGAGAAGGTCGTGCTCGAGATTCGGAATCAAGAGCAGTTTCGGAAGGACCAAAGAGGGTTTCAAAGTCAACCTCGAGAATGATTTGAGGGTTCGGACATCTTGGCGGAGGAGCATCAGACTCCATGATGTGAGTTGTGACGTGAGTGGGGCCAGAATTCCGAACAAAGTTGTCATTAAAGGTAATATCAAAGCGTTCTTCCAGAACACGAGTTCTTCGATTGAGAACTCTGTAAGCCTTTGATTTGGAAGAGTACCCAAGAAAGATAGCTTCATCAGCTTTCGGTTGGAATTTTGTAAGCTGATCACGGTTGTTTTTGATGAAGCATCTGCATCCGAAGACATGTAGGAACGAGATCGTTGGCTTTCGGCCATTCATTGCTTCGTATGGTGTCATGTTGAGCCGTCGATTAATGATACTTCGATTTTGAGTGAAGCAAGCAGTGGATACAGCTTCAGCCCAAAGATAGAGTGGAAGGTTTGCATAGTTCAACATGGATCGAGCAGCTTCAACGAGTGTTCTATTGCGTCTTTCAACTACACCATTTTGTTGTGGAGTGTAGGGAGCTGAGAAGTTGTGATCGATTCCTTTTTCTGTGAGAAACTTCTCAATGGTGGAATTAACAAATTCCGAACTATTATCACTTCGGATTCTTCTGACCGGGAGTTTGATAAGAACTTCTATTCCTTTGATAAAATTGATGAGTTCAGAGGCTGTTTCGGATTTCAGCCTTAGGAAGAAGACCCAGGTGAACCTTGTAAAATCATCAACAATCACAAGAATGTATTTCTTATGATGAAGACTTTCTACAGTGGATGGTCCACAGAGATCAATGTGTAGAAGTTCCAATGGATCCGAGATGGACTTTTCTATGATAACAGGATGACCCTTCTTTGATTGCTTACCACACTCACATGCAGCACATAAATGATCATTTTAGAACTTGAGAAGAGGTAAACCTCTTACCATTTCACCTGATACAAGATCATTCATGTACCGAAAGTTCAGATATGCGAGCCTTCGGTGCCATAACCAACTGACGTCAGGAACAACTTTGGAGAGAAGGCAGAGTTGCGGTTTGCCAATGATCATATTGATGTCAAGTGGGTACGCGTTTTTGTTGCGAAGAGACTTTATCAAACATTCTTTTCGGTCTTCAGTCATCACATAGCTATATTTTTTGCAAAATTCCACACGTCAGCTTGAGTCAGTGAGTTGAGCAACACTTATCAAGTTATGTTTCAAGTCAGCTACATAAGCAACATGTGAAATGGAGAAGTTTCCATTGGTGAGAGTTCCATAACCACGAATTTGAGAATTGGAGTTGTTGCCATACGTCACGTAACCAGCATTTGGAGAAAGCTTTAAGTCTCGCAGAAAATCCTTCTGCCCCGTCATGTGCATGGAGCAAGCACTATCAATATACCATATTGTTTCTTGCTCCGAAGCACAAAGTGCCTACAAAATCAGTTAGCAATGGAGCTTTTAGGCTCCGAGTTAGACTTTGGGACGTAGGCATGGACTTTGGACTTTGATTGTGACTTTGGAACAACTACATGTTTCTTGGTGAGAATACTTGAGTTCTTTGGAAACAGACAGAATGCTAATGTCTTTTCATCTATCTAGTAGTCATATTCAACTATTTGTGGGTTAGGAGCTGACTTTTTTGGAACCGTGGTATCCGAAGGATTGACACTTTTTGTTGTCTCCGAGACAGTTGTTTTGTTAACAGATGTTTTGATTTTCCACACAAGATTCTTGTTTGAAGATTTTGAAACAGTGGTTTTTGAACTTGTGGATTTGTTTGATGACACATTATTCTTTGAAATTTTGGGTTTAAAAATTATGCCATCAGATTTTGCAATAAAGACAGATGAAACATTTCGAGGTGTCGGCGAAGTGTTTCGGATGGTTTTGACATTGACATGACCTTGAGGGGATTTGGAGTTAAGGACTTCCTTTGGTTTCGAACGAACAGGAGGTTCGGAAGTTCTTTTTAGGATCGTAGTGGGAACAAACGAATTTTGACTATGGTTTTGACACAAGGACTTCCTTGTGTTGTTCCGAGATGAGTTTGGTTTAGAGTTAGCAAGGAACCTGGAATTTTGTCTAGTCTTAACTTCCTTTTTGTAGGCATTTCTAGCTTCTACCTTGGGATCTACAACATCTTTTCTATTTAACATTGGTTTTTTCTTAGGATGAGGAGAGGATCCAGAAGTTTGTCCTTTGGATGGATTTGAAAACTTAGGAGTAATGGGAACCAATTTGGTTTTTGAAAGAACTACGGAGTCCGATTCACATGAATCAGAGGACACATTGCTTGAGACTTCGACTTTATCATCTAAAGATGCCCATACAAATTCCGAAGCATTAACTTCAGTTGTTTCCGGAATGATTTCCTCAATCACACAGTTGTTGACGTGATTGCTTTTAGGAACATAGTCAACACAATTTGGGAGACTATAATGATATTCCGTGGTTCGATTCAGGTCCAGGTTTATCAGAGGCGGAAGAGGCGTGGAATCGGGACATTTAACAACTATTGGTTGGAACTCAGGAATTAGGGACTCAAAATATCTTTTATCCTCAGGAAGGGGTGACAATGGAGAAACAGGAGTGTCCGAATGTTTAGTGTTCGGAACCTCTCCCATGAATGTCAGATTTTGCAATTCCTTCAGGAAACTGACAATTGGTTTTGGATACTCGCTTCCGAGACCAGGAACTTTGGACCATGGATGACGAAAATTATGAGTCATCCGAATGTCAGCTTCAAGCATGTCAACAGAGTTATGCAAAGCATCTATTTTGGCATTAAGACGTTTGTTATCAGAAATCAAAATATTTCGTTCAGAATAAGTGATTTCACATTTATCTTTCAAAATGATACATTCATCTTTTTACATTACAAGTTCATGCTCTAGAGACTCGATTTTCAATTTCTTATCCTCAAAACGTAATCTAAGACGACTTATTTCACAGTCTTTCTTTTCACGGGCTTCTATGGCAGACTCATAGGCTTTATAGATGGTGTTCATATCTGTTTGAATCTGGGTCAGATAAGGTTCACATAAAGTCAAATCAAAATTATTATCAGAGATCATGGATTTTACCTGCTGAACAATGCTTCGACCGGATGGAGCGTTAGTGGCCATGTAGCAGTAGTGAGGTTCAGCACCATCATCTTCATCTTCGGATCCAGAAGACCAGTAACCTTCATCACATTCAACCGTTTGTCTTGCCATTAAACACATGTTTCTTCCGGTCACTAAATCATCATCATCTCCGGATGACCAATATCCTTCGACATCTCTTGAAACGGTGGTAACAAATGCTTTCTCACTTTCAGCCATTTCTTGTGCTCTTCGGACATAATAAGCTGAGTCCTTGAATTTTGGTTTTTGTGGAGCATCAGCTAGACAATCTTTGGCAAAATGGTTTGCATGACCACATTTATGACACAAGATCTTGGGTTTGTCTGATTTGGAATTTTGAGAAGATTCTGGAGCTGAGTTTGGTTTAGTGAGGTTAGGCTTGTATGCAGGAGGATTTTCGGAAGTGTGTTTAGGTTCTGAAGCAGTATATGGTTGAGGATGGTTTTGGTGAGTAGCACTGAATCTGTTTTGGTATGGTTTGTAAGAGGGATTGAAAGGACGTTTGTATTTCATTGAGAGTAGGGCAAACTCTTGTTGAAAACGGAGTTCAGAATCCAAGGTTTCTGAATCATCGTCAGGATAGATGTGTGTGGGTAAGGAAGTTGAGGACAACTGAGTTAATGGAACAGTGGGTTTGTAAGGTTCCGGAGCAGGTGGGTTCGGAATGGTTGATTCAAAAGAACTAACTAGAGCAAGTGGTCCTCCGGAAAGTTCTCTTATGGTTTGAGCAACGTTTCATTCATGTCCTTGAAGCTCATCAAAAAGTTGATAGAGTTTCAATTTTTTTAAGGAACCATTGCTTTGAAGACAGGACTTTACATTTCCCCATCCCTTACCGAGACTGTTGATAAACTTGAGATTGTACTCGAGATGAGTTCGAACAATCCCATGAGCAGTCATGTTGTTGACAACGATTCGATATCGGTTGGAGGCTGAGGCTACAGATTCACCTGGAGTAGTGGTGAAGGTGTCAAAGTCATTTACAACCGAGGTGAGGCGTTTGTCCTTCATGTTTTCGGAACCTTCAATCAGATCCTGAAGAGTGTCCCAAATTTCTTTGGGGGATTTGCATAACTTGATGTGCTCAAAGAGTGATGGAGGAACACCAAACACCATTTCTGAGAAGGCGACTTGATCAGCATGCAACTTTTCAATATCATCAGCATTTAGAGGGGCTGGACGAGCTTCATCCTCGTGCATAAGCTGAGCAGCTGCATCTCTTACAACTGTTCTTGCAGGAACATGAGGGCCTTCTTTAACGGATCTCCAGATTTGTTCACCTTTCTCTTTGGATAGTAAAAACCTTTCCATTCTAACTTTCCAATGATCATATTCTTCCACAACTAGCAATGGGGCACGTGTAGGGCCACCCACGCTATTTGCGATTTGCATTGAAATCATTTGTTGAGGATTTGAAGCAGCCATTGAAGTCAAGATATCTTCAAGATTAAGTGGTATATAGAAGAACTTCTATCCTTAACACAGAAATGGTTGAAATACCAAGGTAAATTCAAACCAACTATAATCTGATCTTATGGATTCAAAGGACAACCACTCAAGCTCTGATACCAATTGTGAGTACAGGATCTTTGCGTAGGGACAAGGTTTGAGAACTCAAACCTTGAGTGAATGCTTGAGATCAATGTCTGCTTAATAATGGATGTTCAAGTCTAGACTGGAAAGACCAGTCAAGTCTTAGATAATCAATTCAACAAATGATCAAGACATTAATAAGAACAAGTAAATAGTGATCAAGGTAAAGTCAATAAACGAGGAACAAGAAGAATGTTTTAAATGAGATAAGAGTAAATGCCAAAGTGAGTGAAAAGATCCGTTGTTGACTTGTATTGAATGCTCCTATATATAGGAGAGAATGTTACAGCGAATTAACCCAAGTGTTTACATAGGACCGGACAAAAGATACAAGTCTGACATTCTGATTGTCCTAAATCAACTTAGACTAAGTCCTATGAAACGTTACATCAAGATACAAGACAAATATAATAAATGCACAAGAGACAAAATAACTTCATTCCGGACAAGTAATGTTCCGGAGATGAAAGTTTGGTCCGGATCAGCAAGCATTCCGGAATCTAGGATCTATTCCGGAATGTGTTCCTCTTCAAAATACTTCACTCCTTTTCTCCAGCTTCGGACAAGTTCCGGATCACATCTTCCTTCGGAACCAACAGCCTTCGGAATATGTACTTAGGATTGCTAGAGGTTCACTTACAGGTTCCAACACTTTGTATCGTGCGAACCTCATCAAAACGGATGTGTTTGTGTTTGGAGGAGGAGTGTTCGAGTTTTGCTCCATAGTTTGGTTGAAACAAATTGTAATTGATTTTTATAAATAAAATGAGAGAAAAAGAATAATGGTGTAGTTAAAAAAGTAGGTATATATGTATATTTATAGGTAATGTAAATAGGAAAAAAAAATTTTGAATTACTTTTTGACCGTTCCTAACGGTCATTTCCTTCGGAAATCGGCTCTATGAATCATTACCGTTGCAATGGGAGGCAATACAACAGGCCTTAACAATATAAGAGGGCGGTGTTTTGTAACATACACGTTTTGAAATCGTGTTATGTAAATTAAAAAGTTAATAATATTATGAAATATTATGAGAAATTGAGTATTGAGTTATAACAGTTAGTTTTTACTAGAAATAAAGTAAAACTATGTTTAGAATCACTAATAAAATATTGGAAGTCTTATGAGATTCCAATTAAAAGCCAAATAGTGAAATTTAGCGAAAATATAAAATTTGAAATAAGTAAAATTTTATTATTAAAAGTTGTAGATAATCTCGTTAGAAACATGTAGGCGAAAACATCGTCGACATCCGAGTTATAACGAAGAAGTTATGACCAATCGAAGATCCGCGATAAAACCGGCACGGTGCCGAATGACGTAAAAAGTGAGTTTTTGATAAACTACTTTTTAGTCTTAGTGATCTAAATGAAATTCGTAGTATTCATTAAACCGAGAATTTTGATAAAAAGAACGCCAAAATCTGACTTCGTATGAGGAAGTTATGATTTTTCTAAGTTTCAGCTTAGCAGTAGACAGCTAAAAATTCTAATTTTAGATCGAGTGATTTTTAGCCGACACAACCTAAATGAGAATCGAAGTTCTCGTCATTAGTAGTACAACGGTAAAAAAATCTGACGAAAACGGACGTCGGATGAAGAAGTTATGAATTTTTAACGGATTACCAGTCCCGGTCTGTTAAAAATAGTAATATAAAAATAAAGTCAAAATTTTCCTACGAAGTCTAAACGAAAGTTGTAGAGCATAATTTTCTCTACGCGTGCATATAAAGAACGTCAAAAATGGAGCCCGTATTAGAAAGTTATGGATTTTACAAGATTGGGCACATTTTTCAATAATTTTCGCATGAATAGTGTTCGATCCACGTGGCATCTTCTGATTGGACCGCAGCCTCGCGTGGCACCCTCTGATTGGTCCGAAGTCGTCACCCTCTTTCCCCATTGGACCGAAGCTCGGTCCACTTAGAGGCTTCCATCTGTCCGAAATCGATGAGCTGGTACTTCGCAGGAGCTGCCCCGTGTCCGAGGTGCTGGCCCAATCCGAAGCCGGCACGTAGCCTCCTCATCCGAAGCCACATGCCCTCGGTGCTGCCACGCGCTTCGCCCCCTCGCTGCCGCGTGTCCCTTCTCGGCCGAAGCTACGGATCTCCCCTCCTATAAATAGGAGCCTTGCGAGATTACCCGAGAAAAATGGGAAATTTGCCACTTTCACCCCCCTTTTCAATATTTTTACTATCTCGACATCCCCCGAAGCCCCGGTATCAACTTTAGCACCCGAAACACGCCCCAAAATTCCCGAGAAGCCCGAATATTTTATCTATTCAGTTTCGAAGCCCAACCCTCGCAGGGCCCGGTTTTCAACGACGAAAGTCATATTTAGAGCCGAAATGCTGCACAAATCATTATTTTGACCCCTGGTTAATTCAAGGTGAGTTTAATATATAGGAATAATTGTATGTTATGTGTTATATGTGCTATGTGCTTTTCCGTGTTATCATCTCGAGTTATTATTTCCGCTATTTTTATAGCAAGGCTGTACCTTTGACTTGAAGTGTATGACATAGGCATCACTTGGGTATTGGTATGAACCGTTGACGATGAAGTGTATGACATAGGCATCACTTTGGCTTCGGTAGTATGCTAAGATAAGGCTGAAAGCCTAAATATTCTAGCAAAATGATATTCCTGAGTATTTTATGTGCCATTTGTGCTGAAACTTTATTGAATGTATATCAAGTATGTAAATTATTATGTCTCATTGATTGATATGGAAAGCTTTTCGCATTATGCCTTTGTTGTTCCCTGTTTCTCTTTGCTTCTGCCATATTGAAGTATATATATGGCATAACGTTATATTGTATCTATTATTGAACTCACTAAGCGTCACCGCTTACCCTCTTAATGTTTAACAAATTTTGCAGGAGATAAGTAACTAGTGTAGTCATATATTGTTGAAAGATTTAGAATAGTTGTAATATTACTTTTGTATTTAGGGATCATGTATGTATAAAATGACAATATCCTGGGTAGTTATGTAAAATTAAAACATAGTCGGTTTGTATCCAATCTTTTGTAATCACCTTATCAATGTAAGACATTGTTTTATAAATATGCATGTAGCATGTTTTTGAGTAACTATATTTCAGAAATATGAAAGTTTAGAAAGGGGTTCTTTAAATCATGGTATCAGAGCAGTGGTTTAAGTGAACTAAATACCACGGATTGGTATTTAGACTTAAACTATTGGAAGTTCAATATATGAGCTGAATCATTGTAAATATATGGATACAAACCGTAGCAAACACTTAAGTGGGGTATTGGGTAGTGATAAACCCTAGCATTCTAAGACATTAAGTTACTTCAAAATTTTTAGAGAATTAGTTTATGTGAACTAGGAATTTTGAGAATTTCTAGATTTAAACATGAATTGTTAAGTGATGATACAATATGTATCTGGTATACTTTAGGTTGGATACCTAATGGGCACAAGCACTAGAATATTAAGAGGGGATATGCCTTATATTCTAAGATGTGCTAAATGATAAGTAAATATAGCATGCTTTAGGTTTCATAACTATATTGCTATTATTTGAGAAAGTTTAAGGTCTGTTGCCGACCTTGGTTTAGAAAATTTTATGTTCAGAATTCTAAGAATTTTCGTAATAGAATTTACATGAAACTTTTCGAAGTAATAAAGAGACTTATGATAGTTGACATCGATAAGTTTATAAATAAACGATCGCGGGATATCGTAAAATAATAAATATGAAGTGTTATCGTAAATAGTATATTAATACCAATAGAGTGGTATTATACATTTAAAGTATGTTTGATATATAATAACATCGTTGGAAGAAAGATGTGCGTTTGAAACACGTTTGGATGATATAAATATGGTGGTACAAATCCATGAAGTTGTTCCATCGTTGTTCCGATTGAAGCAGTGATTGTTTATAGAGTCGGAAGAACCGAAGCTGGTGTTAAATACTTCGACAGTATTGAAATTAATGTAGTACAAGATTTAGAAGAATTAAATGAAGATCAAAGGAAGGGCTAATGAAGTTTTTAGACTCAATAGGCCAAGGCCTTGTGATGTAGTATGTAGTTCGAGCAGTAACCCTATACAGGATGCTCAGACTTAGTATTTAATAATACTGAGTAATGATTGACTTCTATCACATCTTTATGGAAGTTCCATTGTGTGTTAAGCCGACTTTAACATACAAGATTGGGATATCGAAATAGGTTATTTGGTTGTGAAAAGGCTGAGTGGCTTACTTGTTAGAGTAAGGTAGAGTACTTAGTTGAAGAAGATATACACTCATATTATGATATGAGAAGAAATGTTGTAATTAGGAATGACAGAGAACCAAGTTGAAGCTAGCAGAGCTTGCTAAGACGCAGCTATAATGCAGACTTCTTAGGATAGACTCCTATGAAGTAGACTTAAAAGATACAACCATGAGAAGAAGACTCACTTATATACAGGAATAACGATGTCATGAAAGGATAATGAAACCAACAAATATGCATGAGTTAGAAGATGATGTAAGTAGTTGGAAACTATTCGTCTTCACACTGCTAGAGTAAATTTTGGGTGTAATATGTCTTGCAGAGTAGACACTACCCGAGAAAGAATTTATATGAAGAAATGGAAGTAAAATTTCTATCGACCTATGGAAAAGTATTAGGATATATTAAATCGAGAATATGCATGAGAAGAACCCTAGAAGGCGAGTATAGGTAATCTAATATATGTTTGATAGAAACGCGAAAACCCTAGTTGAGTCTAGGAGAAATTGTTGTATGTACTTGTTTGAACACACTGAGGTGTGAAAAGTTGCTTTGTGAAAACTTTTGAATGGTGACTTGGGAACTGCGAGACAAAACTTGGGACGAGTATGAGTAGGTGTGAATAGTAGTAGAGGCCTATACTACTGGAAGCACAAGACTCACACTTGGATCAGGTAAAGTCACAAGGTTATCAAGAAGCTAGTAAATGATTCCGTTTTATTCATGTGTGTCGTTACCTTCGTTTCGGTAATGACTAAGAAGATAATTATCGTTCAAATCTTAATGTCATAAAGAGTGGAGTCCGATTAATATAAATCTACAAAGATAAAGTTGATTGGTTTAGAAATCCATGTATTGAGTAATGACCAAACTTCAGTCAAGAAGGAGACGGTCAAGATGGTCGATAGAAATATAACAATCTTCATTAAAGAATTGAGCAATCATTAGCCAGAGATGTGACTTTCTATGTGGTGTTACTGGCCACAAGAAATGTTTCTGCCCTACTCTTACTAGTCAAATGACGGGGATTCAAGTTTCCGTTCAACAATCAAAGAGTATTCCAACTAAAAAGGATGAGGTGCCAAAAGCTAAAAGATGTGTATGTCCGAAAGCACGAATTAGAGATACGTGGTGCTATTCTTTCTGTTCCAAAGCATCCACGTGTTGATCAAACTCTTTTCATTTTCTTTATTCCATCAGCTTGTTTTATTCGATCTGATTCTAATACAAGAGTTTGGTTCGTTATGTGTCTTGTGCGTTATAAAATTAAAGGTCATTAGAATAAGACCATTCGAGTTGTTGTTATAGCAAAAGTAAAGACCTTATCTTGGGTTTAGTCTATAAACCAAGAAGGAGCAGGAGTCTGCAATGAGAATTGAGTTTTAACTCAAAGATTAGGATCGAAGGCCCAATAAAGAATGATGAGCGGGTGCAGGTTTGAGCACCGCTAGTAGTTAAGAAGTTTGAAGAGTTTGACAATCGTTTGGCAAACCATAAGTTAAATATCGTACATTTTAGATTACCACAGGAGAAGTAAGTTAGGACTCAAATGTTGTGACTAGTAATTTTCTCGTAAACTTTAGACCTGCTCACATCTTATTTGATTGTGATGCCTCAGATTCTTTCGTGCCTTATAAATTCGCACATTCTTTTCAAATTGCTTATTACGCAATTGTCCAATCATTTCATATAGATAACATAGGAAATATATCATTACTTGCTGATAAAGTCTATAGAGATAGTATTATAGGAATTGAAAGTTATAATCTTCCTGCTAACCTAATTCCTATCTTCTTTCCCAACTTTGATATTATTCTCGACATAAATCGATTTTCAAAGAACTACGCAGAACTCTTGTGCTACGAAGAGATGATATGCATCCCTATCGAAAGGAAGGATTCCATTTGTGTCTACCGTGAAAATAATAAATTTCTTTCTTTCTTAAAAACTCGTAAATTTATATCGAAGGGATATTCTACTTATCCGGGTTATACAGTTAATACCTTGAAAGAGGAGAAGAAAACTGTGAAAGATAGCATTTGGATAATTATCGACCGGCTGATTAAGAGTGCATATTTTCTCGCCATACGTACAACGGTTCTAATGGAAAAATACGCACAAGTTTACTTAGACGAAATTGTGGCGAGACATGGTGTGCCACTAAAGATTATTTCCGATCGTGATACTCACTTCACTTCTCAATTTTGGGCAAGTATGAAGGTGAATTGGGATCTCGAGTTGCTCCCAACGCAGCTTATCATCCCCAGAAAGATGGTTAGATGGAGAGAACAATCCAAACAGTAGAAGATATGCTTCGTGCATATGTCTTAGAGTTCGGTAGTAACTGTGAACACCATTATGTTGGCATAATGTAGGACATAAAATCCTTGGTGGTCCTGAAATGATTCAAGACACCACTGATAAGATTCAAATTATACTCAGGGAAAATAACAATGAGATAAGAGCGAAATATCCTCATTTGTCTAAATCGTTGTGATTTCGGGGACGAAATCCTCAAAAGGAGGAGGTATTTGTAACATACACGTTTTGAAATCGTGTTATGTAAATTAAAAAGTTAATAATATTGTGAAATATTATGAGAAATTGAGGATTGAGTTCTAACAGATAGTTTTTACTAGAAATAAAGTAAAACTATGTTTAGAATCACTCATAAAATATTGGAAGTCTTATGAGATTCCAATTAAAAGCCAAATTGTGAAATTTAGCAAAAATATAAAATTTGAAATAAGTAAAATTTTATTATTAAAAGTTGTAGATAATCTCGTTAGAAACATGTAGGAGAAAACCTCGTCGAAATCCGAGTTATAACGAAGAAGTTATGACCAATCGAAGATCCGCGATAAAACCGGCACTGTGCCGAATGACGTAAAAAGTAAGTTTTTGATAAACTACTTTTTAGCCTTAATGATCTAAATGAAAGTCGTAGTATTCATTAAACCGAGAATTTTGATAAAAAGAACGCAAAAATCTGACTTCGTATGAGGAAGTTATGATTTTTCTAAGTTTCAGCTTAGCAGTAGACAGCTAAAAACTCGAATTTTAGATCGAGTGATTTTTAGCCGACACAACCTAAACGAGAATCGAAGGTCTCGTCATTAGTAGTACAACGGCACGTAGCTTCCGAGGTGCTGGCCCAATCCGAAGCCGACACGTAGCCTCCTCATCCGAAGCCACCTGCCCTCGCTGCTGCCACGCGCTTCGCCCCCTCGCTGCCGCGTGTCCCTTCTCGGCCGAAGCTCTGGATCTCCCCTCCTATAAATAGGAGCCTTACGAGATTACCCGAGAAAAATGGGAAATTTGCCACTTTCACCCCCCCCCCCCCCCTTTTCAATATTTTTACTATCCCGACATCCCCCGAAGCCCCGGTATCAACTTTAGCACCCGAAACACGCCCCGAAATTCCCGAGAAGCCCGAAAAATTTATCTTTTCGGTTTCGAAGCCCAACCCTCGCAGGACCCGGTTTTCAAGAAAACTCCCGGTTTTCAACGACGAAAGTCATATTTAGAGCCGAAATGCTGCACAAATCATTATTTTAACCCCCGGTTAATTCAAGGTGAGTTTAATATATAGCAACAATTGTATGTTATGTGTTATATGTGCTATGTGCTTTTCCGTGTTATCATCTCGAGTTATTATTTCCGCTATTTTTATAGCAAGGTTGTACCTTTGACTTGAAGTGTATGACATAGGCATCACCTGGGTATTGGTATGAACCGTTGACCATGAAGTGTATGACATAGGCATCACTTTGGCTTCGGTAGTATGCTAAGATAAGGCTGAAAGCCTAAATATTCTAGCAAAATGATATTCCTGAGTATTTTCTGTGCCATTTGTGCTGAAACTTTATTGATTGTATATCAAGTATGTAAATTGTTATGTCTCATTGATTGATATGGAAAGCTTTTCGCATTATGCCTTTGTTGTTCCCTGTTTCTCTTTGTTTCTGTCATATTGAAGTATATATATGACATAACGTTATATTGTATCTATTATTGAACTCACTAAGCGTCACCGCTTACCTTCTCAATGTTTAACAAATTTTGCAGGAGATAAGTAACCAGTGTAGTCATATACTTTTGAAAGATTTAGAATAGTTGTAATATTACTTTTGTATTTAGGGATCATGTATGTATAAAATTACAATATCCTGGGTAGTTATGTAAAATATTAAAACATAGTCGGTTTGTATCCAATCTTTTATAATCACCTTATCAATGTAAGATATTGTTTTATAAATATGCATGTAGCATGTTTTGGAGTAAGTATATTTCAGAAATATGAAAGTTTAGAAAGGGGTTCTTTCATGTTTGCACATCATAACAACGTTATAGGATATAGGCGTTCCACGTAGACAAAAACAAACCTCAAGTTCCCCACACCGAGAAGTCTAAAAATGTAACTTCAAAATTAAATTTTATGTTTACGAAGGAACTAGAAAAGCAAGAGAGAAATATGATACCATCCCTTGACTACCTTTAGTCTTTACGTGTTTCTTCGGAAAATCTTGATTTTGAGGCTACGGAAGTCTTGTCGGTGGGTCCAGACTCATCATTAAGTCTAATTTTGGAACAACACCCCCTTGACTGGAATAACACCCATTGACTTGTAGTACGTCCAAAAGAGTAAAAATCAATTTATGCAATCTTAGTTTTTAGCTGAAACCAACCAATACGCATAATATGTGGTTTCTTGCAAGATCAATTAAATATTTCCATTCTAGCGCATTTGAAACTATTGATATTTGGTTTCTAATGTCAAATTTCTAATAAAAATTACTATAGTTTAGATTTTTTTTTTTCGGTTAACTATCGAAAGATATACATTTTTTCAGATTTAACCATTAAAAGTTTATTTTAATTTCGGTTTACTGAAAATTTGTTTTTTTCAACAAAATCCATTTATGTTTCAGTATTGAATAGCAAACCCCATTCCGGACAATATGTTTTTGGAAAAATTTCATATATACATTTGTTAAATATCAAAATATCATATTTACCAAATATAAATCAAATATCATATTTATCATTTATAAACATCAAAATAACATATTTGCTTGATTTTTTTTTTACATTTAATATAATATTTTTAAATCTTTATATTTATCAATTTAATATTATACCCTCTTTATAAATTTATAATTCAACTTCAAACACTCATCTAAAAGTAAATTAATTGAAGTGATTTTGGAACAAGAAAGACGGTTCTTCTTTGTTTGAGATCTCTATATATAATATCAATGATTTTGCTAGGATTTTGGATGTGAGTGAGAAAATTATAAAGTTGGTTTAAAATTAAATCTTGTAATGAACTAAGTAAGACTTTGACAAGTTATCGAATTTAAAAATTGATTTGGGAAAGATTTAATTCACTGAATATTTAGTTCATTAAGTTCATTACTTTTGAGTAGGATTTAATGGTGTTTCACAAACTATTTTGAGATGCTTTACAAACATATTAAACATTTTTGGTTTTGTTCTAAAAATCATAACAGTCAATTTTCTTTTATAAACTTAATCAATGAATGAATGTTAGACAATTCATAAAGGTTATTATAACCATTACCAAAACTAACTATCTAAATTTAATATAAAATATTATAAAAATATTAATATTTTTTTGGATAAATATAATATTTTGAAGCTTATAAAAAGTAAATATGATATTTAGGTTTTTTGCTAGGTAAATATGATGTTTTGATGTTTAAAAAGGACAACAATTCTCCCTATTATTATTATTATTATTATTATTATTGTTGTTGTTGTTGTTGTTGTTAAAGATGGTTTTTACAGGAAAAAAAATCGAAGTTTCAATTGTTAAATTATATAAAAAAATTATTTGAATGGTTAAACCGAATAAATTCTAAATTGTAGGTTTTTTTTTTAAATAAAATCTAATATGTTATGTAGTTGTATATAGAAAAAATAAAACAAACTATCAGTTGTTACATGAAAAAATTATTTTAGTAGACAAACCAAAAAAAAAAAAAAACTAAAGTACAACGATTTTTATAGAATTTTCTCATTTCATATATATAAATCCCATATTCCGTAGTAATGTGTGGTTGATCTATAATGCATAATTTTTCATTTTATATTTTATACATAGTTAATGTCATAAAATAACAACTAACAAAATTCAGTTTGCTGTTTAGGTTATTTATCTTTTGATTATATACAAAACACGATTTTTTTTGGATCCTTATTATACTACAAGTAGAATGGATTCAACTAAATATATCGGTACTAAATCCTACATACCGTCTATTAAGCATTCAACATGACAAAATATATTCACTAAAAATAAAATAAGATATAAATATGATAATGATTTTAAAATTTATAAAAATAAAACTAAATATAAAAGTCCAATGTGGACACCAAGTATGCACTACATGGATATTGTGATTTTTTTGTCATGTTAGATGTTACAATAAACGTCATGTATGTTCAGTATGAATGAAATTCACTTCAATAATATAATGAAACCTACAAAAATGTTTATTTGTCCATTAAATACAATTATAATTTTAGTGACACAAAGAAGAAATTAAATATTAATGGTTGTCATTTTATGATATTAACCTTTTTTTTTTGGAAAGGGAACTTCCCTAACGAAGGTTTCCGGGCCAGCTTTCGCGCACCGACTAATCCCCCGCTGCAAACATGAGGCTTTGCATCATGCCCTGGAGTCACTGCAGGCGAACCTCCATGGCCACAAGGGTTGAGTAGTGTCAGGATTTGAACATGGGTCAATAGGTTATCCACTATATCTTCCACATGTTTTACCAAGTATAAATAAAACTATACATATAAAAACTTAAGGCATAATATAGCTTTAATTCTAGTTTATACATTACTTAAGGCATAAATAAAACTATACATATAAAAACTTATTAAAACCTAAATAAGGCTATAATAAAAATATATTTCTAATGATATATTATTTATTCAGAATTGTGAATTTAATTGTCTTTTGTCATTATTAAAAGTATAAAATTGAATAGTTGCCACCCGATGGAAATCGGAGATAATGACTAGTTTAACAATAGTTTGCAATCAAGCAATTTGTAAATACACAAAATTTATACTTAAACTTCAACTTTTTTATAACCACAAAATAAGGACAATTAAAAGTCTTGCTATTTATATCTTAACATCAACATCTAGATTGTTTGTTTCAACATTATTAAAAAAGAAAGTCTAAATGAAAAATTCAACCTACACAAGGGGTACATTAACTTCTATATCTTGATTAGGTCTCATCTATATTAACCGAAAAATTAAACCATAATCAAATTAACCGATGTAACCGAACCATTTTAACTGAACCATTATTGAAAGATACGGTGCGGTTTTAATTTTGATTAACCGAATACATATAGTTCAGTTATGGTTTTCATAAAAAACCGAATCATTATAAACCGAAAAGAACCAATAATATTAATAAATGTTTTTAATATAATATAATATTAAATATATGGTATGTAATTATAATAGAAATTGAAAATTTTAAAAGGTAATTATTTGGAGTTAAATAGAATAAATAATCTTCTATCAATAGCATTATATATACACAATAATTCATTTTTTTATAACGATAGATTTTGTGTTTTTCAATTTTAAAGAAAAACACTTTTATTTTTATATCTTGGACCATTTTTGTTAACCGATATTAACCACTAACCATGACCATTAGCTGACTAAAAAGCCATTTTATGGTTTATTTCGGTTTGTGCATCTTAAATCTCCACCAAATAAATGCCATAAAATCAACTTTTAATTTAAAAGTTATATTATTGTTGTATAACCTATATAATCAAAATCCAGATATGATCATTGAATAAAAAAGTTCAAACTCAAATCTAATTACTCAAATAACCAAAATAAGAGCTTGTATAATGCAAATGTTGTGGTGCCAAGTTTAGTTTAGTTCAAACTAGTAAATGAGCACACACTTTGCGCGCGTGTTTTTATGTGTTTTTATTGCGTATTAGGAAGAAGAATTGATTAAACCAGTGAAGTTATAGGTTGAGGGGGGGGGGGGGGGTAAAATTAACATTTCAAAAAATAAAGGTTGTGGAAAATACATTTTACAAAGTAGATGATTAAAAATCATATTATATATTCCACGGGGACGGGGGATAAACACGAAAGTCTAGAAAATGAAAGTATAAAAGTAATATTTTACAAAATTGAAGTTGGAGGGGGTTGAAAGTGAAAGTATAGAAAACAAAAGGGTAAAAGTGATATTTTACAAAGTTGAAGGTAGAGGGGTGAAAGTGATATTTTTAAAAGTAAATGGATGAAAAATATTATTTTACAAAACAGAGGAGTTGCAAGTGACAAATTATATAAAGTTGAGGGATTATAGTTGATCTTTCCGCATAAACATTTACTTGTACTAGCATTTAACAAATAGAGGGGTGAAAATATATTTTACAAAATAGAGTAGGGAAAATTAATTATATATATATATATATATATATATATATATATATATATATATATATATATATATATATATCCAATATCACTAGCATCAGTTTCGACTATGATATTAGCATGAGGATGTGGTAAATTTAAACAAGGTAAAGAAGGAATTTTTGTTTTATAAGTTTAACAATATTAGTATGTTCTTGAGTCCAAGGTTCTGGATTGTTTTTTAATCTATTATAAAGAGGTTTGCAAAGAGTTCCTAAATCTTTGAAAAAATCATGAATATAATTTAAACATCCTAGAAACCGTTGAAGTTGTTTTTTATCTATAATTTCATCAGGAAATTTATTAGAAAATTCTAAACTTCTTATAATAGGTTTAATAGTATTATTAACAATGTTATGTCCTAAAAATCTAATTTCATTTTGAAATAAATGCATTTTCTTAGTTGAAACAGCTAAGCCATTTTTATAAATTAAATCATAAAACTGATTTAAATGTTTGAAATGTTGATCAATAGATTTTGAAAAAATAAGAACATCATCAATATAAACAATTGAAAAACTATTTATAGGAATGATAATATCATTCATAACGTTTTGAAATTCAGAAGGAGCATTCTTTAAACCAAAGGGCATAACGTTCCACTCATAATGTCCAAAAGGAACATTAAAACCTGTTTTGTATTTATCTTCTTCATGAATTTGAATTTGCCAAAAACCAGATTTCATATCGAATTTTGAAAATATTTTTGAATCATAAAGTTTTTTCAATAAATCTCTTTTATTAGGAATAGGATATCTAATCCAATCTAAAACTTTATTTAAAGGTTTATAATTGATAACTAATCTTGGTGATCCTCTTTCTAATTCAGCAGCATTCATAACATAGAAAGCTGAACAAGACCAAGGAGATTTAGAAGGTCTAATTAATTTTTTGTCCAATAAATCTTGAATTTCTTTTTTACAATGAGCTTCTAATTCATTATTCATATGAATAGCTCTTGATTTTGAAGGAATATCTTTTTCATTAAAAGTTTTAATATAAGGTAATTTGACAATATGTTGTTTTCTGTTCCAAAAGGCGTTTGGAATATTTGAGCAAACATTATTTTCAAACTTTTGTTTTAAAGCTATAATTTTGTCTTGAATATACTTATCTTGTAATTGATTATGTATACGAAAATCATTAATTTCATTGATAAGGTAATTTGCTTGTTTTGTTTTATAATTAAGAATATTAATAGTTGAATAAGACGGAGGTTCACAAAATTTAAACATAATTTCTTTTCCAAAAAATTTAGTAATAATTCCATCATCTTGAACCATAAAAGGATATAATTTAGTAATAAAAGGTGTTCCTAAAATTAAAGGAGAAGTAAGATTTTTTACTAAAATTAAATGAGTTTTATAACAATAATCTTGATTGTTACAAATATGAACATCGGAAACTTTATAATTTATTTTTAAACTGGTTCCTTCAGCTCCAGTAAGCCTAGAAGAAGTTTTTTCATAAAATTGAGTGGGAAATATACCTTCTTGTATACAGTTCATATCAGCACCACTATCAATTAGAGCAGTAATATCCATTTTAAAATTATCCTTTACTAAAGTTATTTGAGTATTCTTATTCAACTGTTATCAAATTTATACACTGTGTGAGTACATCAATTATCAAAAATAATCAAATTGTGTTAGTATTTATTCAACTGTTATCAAATTTATACACTGTGTGAGTACATCAATTATCAAAAATATTATCAAATCCTCTGCAGAGATAAGATGTTAAATTATTACAAGAAAACAAACAACTTTTACAAAGATGAAAGAAGATGCTCCATTATCGCAAAAGAAGATTTTCCATTATCAAAAAATGACAAAATATGATGCCAATTTGTCAAAAGCTTTACAGTTTTGTCTGCCACATCTACACTCCGACAAATGCAAGTTGATTCAATAATTCTCAAGATTGATCCGGTAATCCTTCGGTTTCCCGTTTCAAGATATTTCAAGACTCCAAGGCTCCTATATATTGAGGAGATATGTTTTAATTAGAATCATCTCTAGGTTCTCTAAAAATTTCTCTCATTAAATTTTTATTCAACTGTTATCAAATTTATACACTGTGTGAGTACATCAATTATCAAAAATAATCAAATTGTGTTAGTATTTATTCAACTGTTATCAAATTTATACATTGTGTGAGTACATCAATTATCAAAAATATTATCAAATCCTCTGCAGAGATAAGATGTTAAATTATTACAAGAAAACAAACAACTTTTACAAAGATGAAAGAAGATGCTCCATTATCGCAAAAGAAGATTTTCCATTATCAAAAAATGACAAAATATGATGCCAATTTGTCAAAAGCTTTACAGTTTTGTCTGCCACATCTACACTCCGACAAATGCAAGTTGATTCAATAATTCTCAAGATTGATCCGGTAATCCTTCGGTTTCCCGTTTCAAGATATTTCAAGACTCCAAGACTCCTATATATTGAGGAGATATGTTTTAATTAGAATCGTCTCTAGGTTCTCTAAAAATTTCTCTCATTAAATTTTTATTCAACTGTTATCAAATTTATACACTGTGTGAGTACATCAATTATCAAAAATAATCAAATTGTGTTAGTATTTATTCAACTGTTATCAAATTTATACATTGTGTGAGTACATCAATTATCAAAAATATTATCAAATCCTCTGCAGAGATAAGATGTTAAATTATTACAAGAAAACAAACAACTTTTACAAAGATGAAAGAAGATGCTCCATTATCGCAAAAGAAGATTTTCCATTATCAAAAAATGACAAAATATGATGCCAATTTGTCAAAAGCTTTACAGTTTTGTCTGCCACATCTACACTCCGACAAATGCAAGTTGATTCAATAATTCTCAAGATTGATCCGGTAATCCTTCGGTTTCCCGTTTCAAGATATTTCAAGACTCCAAGACTCCTATATATTGAGGAGATATGTTTTAATTAGAATCATCTCTAGGTTCTCTAAAAATTTCTCTCATTAAATTTCTCTCTAATGTTTAGTTCATGTCTAAGAAAAGTGTTCTCCTATCTACTTCTAGATGTTCAAAATCTTTAGATTTTCAAATCATACTTGCTCCAGACGGATGCTCTGATTGTAATTTAAAAGAAGGTAATATATAAAGAATTTTATTCAATTGTTGTATTATCTCTATGGCAATCTCATTTCGAGTTATTCTAACTATTAATTCTACAAAGTTTGAAATTTTTGTTAAAATAATACTCGCATTTAATAATAATCAAGTTAATCAAATTCATGCTTGAAATATTTAAATAACTTTTGTTCTTTTATTATTCATCATGTCTGATTCAAAGATACAAGCTAATCGTCATTATTATTGTAATCAATTAAAAGCTTTACAAGTTGATGGTTTGTCAATTGGTATCGTTATATGGGACTTGTTCCTATTTGTTTACCCACTGAAATTCTCAAAGGATTTTCTAAATTCAAAGAACTATTTATTCAACAAATCCCAGAATTTGAATATTTGTTACAGTTCACCATGTTATTCAAAGTTCCATGGATCATGTCCTGGACATTCTCTTATCAAGAAGCAACAGACTTAAATCCCCCTTGGCTCAATATATATATATATATATATATATATATATATATATATATATATATATATATATATATATATATATATATATATATATACACACACACTAAGTGGGCCATAGATTAACACGAAAGTCTAGAGAACGAAAGAGTAAAAATGATAGTTTTACAATGTTGAAGGTGAAAGGAATGAAATTGATATTTTAAAAAGTAATAAGATGAAAAATATGACTTTACAAAAAAAAAAAAAAAAAAAAAAAAAAAAAGGTTGCAAGTGATGGATCATATAAAGTTGAGGGATTAAACTTGAAAGTTACCATGGAAAAGATGATAGATCAAGGTGACAACAAAATCAAAACTCTATCGTTGTACAAGCTCTACGGTGAACTACAAGCTCAAGAGTCTACGATAATGAAAGATTGCATGGATCTTGATGGACCAGTCGCCTTGGTAGCCCACTCGCCGCAGTCTACCAACTGATATCCTCAGTATCATCATACCTGAGAGTCATCATACCAATCCCCATATGATGACACACTGCGGTCATATAAACCAGAGATGCAACCTGATGACGAAGAAGCTTTACATCATGCCTTAGCCCTTGTTAGCTAACAGTTCAACAGACTCCCTCCACCCAACCACTGAAAAAATAAATAGTTCACAAGACCTCCTTTTAACTGCAACTACAATCCTCAAAACAACTCCTTTCAACATTATCCTCAGCCGAAATCCACCATATCAACCTCAGTCTCAAAACACACCATTAATGCTCACAAACTCCACTAAAGCATCGAAAGAAGAAAAATCCTCAGATATCGCAGTTAGTACCGCAAAGAAGAAAGAAGGAGTTCTCATATGCCACAAGTGTCACAAGGAAAATCACTTCGCAAGAGACTGCAAAGCCAATGTTGTGAAAGACAAAGCATTATATCTTAGAATGGCTCAGGAAGCTGAAGACAAAGAAAAGGTTGAGAAAGCTTCTGTAGAAAAATTAAGGAGAGACCATCAAGTATGGTATTCGAGAGATGAAGATGAAGTCAATGACAACAAAAGGGAACGAGGCAAGTTGTGTATGGTTGCAAAGAAAAAGGAAAACACTGAAGAGCTAAAGAAAAAATACTTCTTCATGGAAAAGGAAGGAGGCATCAACATCGTTGAACATGTAAAATTTATGATTCAGTCATACAATTAGAACATGCATGATTGTGAACCACATCTGAAATAACTTACTCAAACGTGTGCGGACGTCCTTTCAGATTATAACAAAGCCTTAGATGAAAAGAACATAGCAACCCAAGAGCGATATCACTTAAGATGAAGACTACAAGACAAGAAGCTTTAGGTCATTATGGTAGAAGTAGACTTAAAACTAGAAAGAGATACTAGGTTGCTTAGTGAAACTCAGTTAGATGTTGCTTTCAATCAACGAGATTTAGCCCGACGTTTAAACAAATTAATAGAAAAGCTCTTTAGTGAAAGTGAAGAAATTGAAAACTTGGTTAATAATGGGTCTGTAGAAAAAACTTATAATTGGGGTTGGTCAAATGGATACAATAATGGAGAGACATCTCCACCTCTGTTTGATGCCGAACATCCCTACGTCCCACCTAACAGGACCTTTCACTTCCCAGTCAATGACAAGACCTATCCTGAAGACATTCAATGTCATTTTGGAAAACTTTTTGTCATAAGCAACAACTGTGTCATTGAAGATATTATCCCAGAGACATCGAGACTCTCTGATAACATTCACTCCATACCAGTTATTGGAACGATATATCCTGGATCAGGATCTGACGTGGACGAAGAAATCATTTTGGAAGGACCAAACATGTCTCCAAAGTACTATGTTGATGAAGACATAATCTTGGAAGGACCTAACTTACCTCTCAAATCTTCTCTTAAGAGATTTTGAGAATAGTGAGTGCGCTTTCGAAAGTTTCGACTTTTCGACCGGAAAAAGTGAGTATTGCACCCTCTACGGTATCCCACTCAACAAAAGTCTCACCGCAGACTTCTGTTAAATCCACCAATAAAATTCAAGCTCTTCCTCAAGGAGTAAGTATAGATAAGTTTGAAATAGGACCATACTCTAAGTGTCAAGAACTCTACAATTCTGATAACTCTTCACCAAGACCTATACCAAAGTCTAGACTTTTCAAAAGAAAAGGCCTAAACTGAACAAATATGACATTTTGTCACCAAAAGATGAAGCAAAGCAAGCCTTGAAAATTAAGGTTAAATCTCGTACTGAGGAAAGGCAAGCTGAGTCGAATCTTAAGGTCACTGAAAACTAAAGGTCAGTATTTTCAAAGAAAGTGTTTTCAAATGACTCTGCGGTTGGCAAATCTTTTGAAAATGACTGTGCAGAAACATTTTGTCAAATCTAACTCTTCGCAGAAGATAAACTATGAATGAAAAATCAAAAGTCCCAACAGATCACCAAGTCCCACAAGGACTCAAAGTCCCAAACCTGTTAAAAGCAACAAAACTGCAGTTGTTACTCCTCTGATAAAAAATCCTAAACAAAAATTCAAATCAATCATGGTTGATGAAACCGTAGTCGTCAGTCAAAAGAGCAAAGAAAAGTCTGAAATGAAAATGTACCTCGCCAAACACATCAATCATGTTCCTAAATCCAAACTTAGGCCAACCATATGGATAAATGAAAAGAAATTAACTTTTAGTTCTTATCCACCTGCTAAGAATGCCTCTAGAACCATAAAAATGATTTTATCTCAAAAAGGATTTGGAAGGAAAAGGAGAGAAAGAACAATACATCGTCAAAATTGACAACTAAGCCACACACTACATACTTTAAATTAGGTTAGGTTAATGGGATATTTAATCCCTTCCATGCTCATACTTTCTCATGATAGGGATGTCGTGGATGGTAAGTCAACCATGTAAAAATCACATGATGTCTGACCTAAGTCAAACTTGACTTATCATGAGTATCATATCACCTCAACTAAAGTCCAATCGACACATTGGATACATGCACTTCCCCATGATGATAAACTAAAAATAAGTGCATGTTTTTCATTGGTAGCATGGGATTTACGTTTTATAAAAAATAAGTTTTATTTTTTCTTTGTCTAGTTAAAACATTTTGAACTAGTTCTTTTAAAAACCATTAAATTAAATATTTTATCCAACTTTTTAACTCTTATAAAATCCAATGTTTTTTGATAACTTTAACAATATTAAGTTTCTCAATTTTAATAAACCATAAAATAAACAAACATACACACAAACAATAACCATAACACCTACTTCAAACCTATTCATTTTTTCATGAGCCATCATAGGAAAAACTTGGTCAATATAAGGATACAATGAAACAAAACATGGAAGCTTACACTTGTCACCAACTCTTAATGCCATGTTGAACTCATTAAAACTCTAATCTCCTTGGTCCTTAGCTTCAACTCTATATTCTTCAATTTATTAAAATATTATATTCTAATATATTTTCCTAACGTAACTATTACATTAGATTTTAAAAGAAAACATATTGCATGTAAGGTGTCACACCTGTCACAAAATACAACCGCAAAATCAAAATAAAATACATATCATAGGTTAATTTGAGGCAAGAGTGGATGCACAAATTTTAGAAATACATTTACTTTGAACTTGGTTTACATATTATCTTTTTAGATCATTAAGCCAAACTAAGAACCATAAAACTGCAAACAAGCTTCATATATTTTTTTTTGTGATTTCCTAAGTAAAAAATTATCCAAACAACTATATCACATAATATTAATATTCAACTGATTTATAAACATAATAAACATATATGTAGCTAACATTTATAAAACACTGAAATTTTTATGAAAGAAACCTTTTATTAAGCATGGTTTAACTTTAGACCATATCTATTTAGATCTATTCAAGTTGTGACCGTTGCACATCTAAAATAGTAAAATGAAATTTTGTTTTTTTTTATTATGGAAAACAATTTACGTGTCATCTAACTGTAGATCATCCGACATGTTCTTAAGTCGACAATCAAGGGTTTGAAGACTTATGTGCCTTGTAAACAGAAGTTATGCGGCATGTTGTCTAATAGAAAATGATTTTTAGGAAAAAAGTGTGAGTAAAAACTTTTCTTATGAAACCATTGACTTGATCTAATAAATCCACAACTCATGCAAATTAGTTTTCACATATCCATTGGTTATAATTTGAAAAAGCACATGAATTAGTGGCTCTGATACCACTTATAAAATATGTGCAATGCAAAAACAAACAAATAGCCACAAAGGCAGAAGAAGCACAAAAACTATATCCCAGCAAGAGGATCACAAATCCATGTATAGTTTGCCACAAAACATAAAAAGAAGAAGAAAATAGAACTCCCATTATTAAAGTCCTTTGATTTTCACTTGGATTTGATGTGGTATGTAGATGAATAGAATCCAAACCATAGTTCCTCTCTTCTAGTCACATCCAAGAAGAATATCCTTGCAAATATTGACAACCTCCTTAGCTTGTAATGAACACTTGAATAAAAACCCTAGAAAGCTAGGTTTTTTTTGCTCTTGTTTGGTGTATATGAAAACCAAAAGAGAGGACAAAGATGTTAGGTTTTGATACGAAATAAAAGTTTGTTTTTCACAAAAATCGGCAACGGAAGACTTTAAAAATAACAAGTTTATTTTTAGTTCATAACAAAACCGAACCATCATGGATCCATTTATAGATGTTAGAATGAAATAAAACCAACCATAGGATGTTTTAGAGATAACCTTTAAAGCCTTTGAACTCACTTGGTTTTGGGGTGTTGATGAAGATAACAAAAGATTAAAGTGTATGATCTTCTCTACAAGTATCCACCATCAAGAGTAAGGTACTTGGAATGCTAGTTCATTCTTGTATTCTTGAGTGTTTAAAGCCTTTAAGTTCTTAACTCAATTAAGCACTAAAGGGAACAACTCAAGAGGTCTTCTAAACCATCAAACTAACTTCAAGAGAGAGAGAGAGAGAGAGAGAGAGAGAGAGAGGATTAGAAAACCCACGGTTTTAGATAGAAAGAAAGGAAGAAGAAGAGTTTCACTCTTGCAAAAATGCAAGCCTCATGCATCTCTTATAGAGCCCATGAAAAGTAAGGCCTAACCATTAAAATAATCTAAAGTAATGTTAGCCTTTAGAAGCATGAGAGACAAAAGGTGGAAGGTTGAAAAAGCAACCTCCCACACCATCATTATGCCTTTTAAAAAGTAAGATTCATTATTTTTTTATAAACTCCAAGTTTATAAAATATCAACTTTGTCTTTAGGTAAACCAACTAGTCCAAAATGTTGTGCATGACTTATTAATTAATACCATATAAAATAATAACTAGTAATACTCTATTATAATTATTATTTTCAGAAAAAAATAATTATTCCCTAATTAAAATACAAGAATCTATATTATTTATTAATAATCATATTAATAATAAATATGCAAAATTTGCCAACTTGATAAAGGTGTGACCCTATAGGATCATATATTATTAACAATATCACTTCATAATGATTCTTGGGCATATAGATCCAACAATCTCCCACTTGCACAAGATTCATTATAGATTGACATAGACAGTAGCTGACGTCTAGCAACGAGCTACTGCCCCTAACAACATATGAAGGGTGCCATTTCATTAACAGCCAGTTCCAGGAGCTCTAAGCTACAATTGTCACTAAAGGTGTGGTATCAGTTATTCCTTTGTCTCAGACATCATGTCGAACATGAGATATAGATCACGATCAATCTCATTTAGTGTTAAAATTTAACTAAGGCCTTAGATGTCATGCTCTCAACGAATAAGAGGGACAAATCCCATCTTAACTACATACGCCCATCAATGTAGTCATGTCATACCCAACGATGGCCCTTATGACTGCCTTTTATAAAATAGTGGTAAACCATGTCAAAGCACAACAATTATTGCACCTCAAGTCCTAAATATGTATCTCAGGTCTAAGAATACAAAGATCATCTTGACTACATACGCCCATCAATGTAGTTCATGTCATTACCCAACGATGGCCCTTATGACTGCTTTTTCGAAACAACGTTAAACCATGTCTAAGCACAACAATCCCTACACTTCAAGTCCCAAATATGTAGCTCAGGTCTAAGATTAAAAAGATACAACCTTGATCAAAACATCAATCTTGACTACGATTGATAAAGTGGTTTTGATGCGGGTCAAGTCCAATACTTATTTTCCTAATCAAGTATCTATGAAGTTGGTAGCAGCTCTTTGCCATTCTCATCTCCATGAGAATCCACCAATCTACTCATATTAGTCTTACCTTATAGATGCTCCTACAACTATGAACAACTATGGACATTTAGAATAACCTAGTTATTCAAGGATTTAAACATGCTAATATAGAACACAACAATTATTTAATGAAAGACTTATATCCAATATATCATTCATGACAATATATGTTGCTTTATTGTTCCAATATCCAAATACTAAATTTCAATCAAATACATCTACTTATATCGACAAGGACCTATAGAACCACCTTGACTTTCATGCTTTAGCTAATGATGAAGCTTTGTCAAGTAGATTTGCCAAACTTGATTTATGAAAACTTTGTGAATACAATCATTTTCAGTTTTATATATAACTTATATATAAAGCAAAACTATTGAGAATGAAGTAGATGCTTGAATATGACTTAGATACCAATACTTGCGTAATGGGATTACTCATAGTCATAATGAACTATACATTAAATAGCTTTGTACGTGGTTCTCCAAACCACGAGGTACTCTAAATCTGATGTGTAACTGTAATTAAAAACTACATGGAACCACTATCAATGTAGCTATCTCTTCATTCATAATGATAACACGTCCGATTGTGACTCAGAGTCATCTCAATCTATTTGAAAATTCAGCACATGTGTAACAACTTTAAACATAGCTTTCTTTCAAATACTCCGTAGACTAGTAATATTTCTCTAGTTCTCGCAAGTACTTTAGAATATTCCTATAAGTCACACAATGACTTGTTCTCGGATTATACTGGTTCATTCGACATGCTCTAAGCATACGACTTATTTGGCCTTTATGCATAATCATGACATATATGATTTCTCTAATTACAGCAGCATATGGAATACAATCATGTTATCTAGTTCAAAAACAATTGCACTAGGATTTTGCTGAAAGTCACTTCATGTGACATTTTACAAGATAACTCTCTCAGAGTCCTTTATCTTAGGCTCTTTAAGATCATTGACAATTAATGCAATTTTACTTAATCCTTTAAGTTGCCATGATCTATCTATATAGAACCTTATTCAATGAATCAATATGTCGACTACATATAAGGCTAGGAATGTTACTGCGCTCCCACTAGCTTTGTAGAAAACACAAGAGTCATATAGATTCATAATTAAATCACACCATGTAATTAACTTATAAGAAAGAAGATTCTTACTTTGAGATGTTAGCTTAAATCTTGGAAAGATTTTCATTCATGTATGTTTTCTCCTTTGAAAACTCACTTACTCTTTATAGTCAAAATATATCGAGGAAGATTAATCAAGCCCATAATCATACATGAATGCATCTCTATGTGTTTTATTATTTTCTGATAAACCATTGAGCAGATTCAACAGCAGTTGAAAACTTGCTAGTTCCAAACTATAATGCATTTAGCTTATTGATCTTTAGCTCTTAAATCTCCAAATTACTCCCACTTAGAAAAATCACTTTCTAATCACTTGTCTTATGGAATGAAAATTAGTGGGATTAGTAGAAATTTCATCCTAAACAATCATTTAGGATATTCTACATAAATGCAGTTAGTAGATGCGACATCCCCATTTCCACGGCCAGAAAAGACCGATTATGTTTATGCTTTGTTTAAAAATCAAAGTAACATTTTAAATAAAAGTGTTGGGGAATTTGTTCCCAGAATAAAATATGATAAAGATTTATCAAATCATTTCCATAGAAATGTATTTCATTAAAAACCTCGGGATGTCATGTTCGATACAGATCAAAAGCATAAACGGTACAATATAAGCCTTACTACATTTATTCATATCTACAAGCCTATATCCGTAATCCCTCATCCAAAACATCACATCTATGCTCGAACGCCACTACCTGTAATACATGAAACTGAGTGGGTCAAGCTTGGGAGCCTGGTGAGCACATAGGGTTTTCAACCCACAATAAATAAGTTATTTAATTTCATCAACCAACAATAACCCGATTACATGTTCCCGTTATCCTCACTTTACGTCCCTAAACACCTATCATAAGAGACCTAGCCTAAGGATCATCATCGGGATGGACACTACTGCTAAGGGGATTCCTCAGCAATAAATGTCCCTAAGGCAACCATGAGGGGGATGGAGTACACCGGTGAACACATCGTTCACAAACACCTACAGGTTGCGAGCCTGCTAGCGTTTCACTGGACTGTCTAGAAGAATTTGTAGTCGTCATCTATACTCCGCTAGATGACTGGATCAACATCAACATCGAGGCCTCTCATCATTTTATCACACATCGTCTATTACATCTACCCATGTTTTACCCCAACATTTTTGTAGATATAAAATACATATACAGTTTAAATCACTTAAAACATGTATAAAAATCTTTCATCAGCATAGATAGCAAGTATTCAGACAATATGCACACATAGCACATAGTTTATATTAAATATTTCATATCTATGTGTAAGATGAAAGTAACTATTCACTCACGTGAAAAGGTGGTGATTCCGAACTCAGACAGCGCTTCGCTTCTTAAAAATAAATTCCTTCGACGAAACCTAGTATTATTACCACTAGATTTAATCTAATATTTACCGTGACTAATTATTAGTCTTATTATTATTATTATTATTATTATTATTATTATTATTATTATTATTATTATTATTATTATTATTATATAAGCGTTTAAACAATAATTTCCAACCACTATGTACAGACAGGGGCCAGACATAAAACACCGGAGGGCAGGACCATTTTGGCATATAGCACTTCTAAAATCCAACAACCCTATGCGGCCCTTTAAACCAGATTCCCCGTACCGCAAGTAGTTAAAAAGATATTATAACGACACTTATATAACTCATAATAATAGCCCAAATAATTATTATAAGGTCCTAATAACGTTAGTATAATTAATTAAAAGCTATATTAAAAAATAGCGTAGGCGTAGCTCACTTACAGAGGGTTTTCTCAAAAACCGGGGTTCGCTTGGAGCAGCGTTCCGGAGCCGAAAAGCTCTTCTTCTCAGAGCCGTCGAGCACTTCGGTGCTTTCTTCTAGCGCTAGGGGAGTTCCCTAGCGCTTAGGGGGGGGGTTGGGAGGTTTAGAGAGAGAGTAGAGAGAAGAAAGAATGGGAAATGTGTGAAGAAAATGAGGGTGTGAGAGGTTCTATTTATAGGGTGAAATATGGCTGAACTTGGTACCACATGTCACCATCTGGTGGCAAGACTTGGGGAGAAAGCAATGACCAAGATTGTGCCACGTCACCCATTTTCGTACAACACACTTCCGACTTCTAAAATCCGTAACTTTCACATACGAGCTCCGTTTTTGACGTTCTTTATATCCACGCGTAGGCCAAAATAAGATCTACAACTTTCATTTTGACTCTGTCGGCTAATTCTCAACCGATCTTAAATTTAACAGTACGAGGAGATTATACTGTTAAATGTCCGCGTAAAATTCATAACTTCTACACACAGACTCCGTTTTTATCTGTCTTTTTACCGTTGAGTTCCTATTAATGAGATCTTCAATTCTCATTTAGGTCCTGTAGGCCAAAAACCGCTCGATCTAAAATTCGAGTTTCGGGCTATGCACTACTAAGCCAAATCTTAGAAAATTCATAACTTCCTCATACGAAGTCAGATTTGGGCGTTCGTTTTATGCACGCTCTCGGTTTAACGTATACTACAACATTCGTTTAGATTACTAAGGCCAAAAAGTCCTCTATCGTAAATTCACTATTTACGTCACACAGCGTCGTGCCGGTTTTGTCGTGAAACTTCGACAGGTCATAACTTCTTCGTTATAACTCGGATTTCGGCGTTCTTTATATGTCCGGAATCCTTGTCATGACCAATACAACTTTATTCATCGATATTGGGTTTATCTAACACTTTATTTTTGACGCTTATTTTTATCCTTTATTTATTATATCATTATAAACAGGTAATAAGCACACAAATTCACATAATTCACGTATTACTCAAATAATTCATCTTTATTACTTCAAAATAGGTTACAATGGTTGACCTGACTATTACATCACTATAATAATGCTTAGCCCAGAAACACGGGCGTTACAATTCTCTCCCCCTTAGGATGATTCCGTCCCGGAATCATGCATCAACAAACAGATGCGGATAGCGACTCATCATGTCACTCTCTGTTTTCCAGGTGAGATTCGGCCCATTCGAATGTTTCCAATGAACTAGCACTAAATCGACCATCTTGCGTCGTAACTTCTTAGTCTTACGGTCAACAATTACCTAGGGCTCTTCGATTAGCCTCTTATTCTCTTCCATCCTTAACTCTGAGATTGGAATTATGTTGGGAACTTCTCCCGTGAACTTTCACTATTAACACACATGGAAGGTGTTATGAATATCATCTAGTTCTTCGGGTAATTCGAGCTTGTAAGCTTGGTTCCCAATTCTCTGAAGAACTTTGAACGGTCCAATAAACCTTAGACTCAACTTTCCTCGTTTCCCAAATCTTATAAGTCCCTTCCACGGTGAGACTTTAAGCAAAACTGAATCCCCAACTTCGAATGTCATCGGTCGTCTCTTCTTATCAGCATAACTCTTCTGACGATCCTAAGCTGCTAACATCCTCTCTCTGATTACTTTCAACTTTTCAGCAGTCTCATGAACTATCTCGGGGCCCATAAACTGCTTTTCCCCAGCCTCAAGCCAACAAGACGGCGTACGACACTTTTGTCCGTACAAAGCTTGATAAGGTGCCATCTTGATGCTTGAGTGGAAACTATTATTGTAGGAAAATTCTACCAAAGGTAAGTGCTCATCCCAGTTACCTTGGAACTCTAGGGTACATGCTCTCCGCATATCTTCCAGTGTTTGTATCGTTCTTTCGCTCTGACCATAAGTCTGCGGATGGTAAGCTATACTCAAACACAACTTCGTACCCAATTCTTCTTGTAGACTTCTCCAAAACCATGACGTGAAACGACTATCACGATCCGATTCAATCGTTAGAGGAACACCGTGAAGTCTTACCACTTCCTTCACGTAAGCATTTGCGAGCTTATCCATAGACCACCTTTCGTTGGCTGCTATGAAGTCTGCACTTTTGGTGAAACGATCCACGACTACCCAAATCATGTCGTGACCGTTCTTCGTCCTGGGCAGTTTAGTCACAAAATCTATGGTGATGTCTTCCCATTTATCCATGGGTACAGGTAAAGGTTCTAAACTCCCATACTGTTTTTGATGTTGTGCATTAACTCTTGCACATGTTACACACTCTTCCACATACTTTGCAACATCGAGCTTCATCGTCGGCCACCAGTAGTAGGGTTTTAGGTCCCTATACATTTTTGTGCTACCGGGATGAATTGAGTACATGGTCTTGTGCGATTCTTCCATCAGAAGATCTCTTATTCCTCCCGTCTTAGGTAACCAAATCCGATATTGGAATACCTTCAGTCCTTGACTGTTTGTACCGAATACTAACGTTTTGCCCAAACGTTCTTCCTTTTGGTCATCCTTCCCTGAAGCTTCTTCTTGAGCTTTCCTGATACTTTCCACAATCGTCGAGACAACTTCTATTCTCAACGCTCTTGGCCTTTTCCTTTCAAGGTTGACTTTCTGACTGAGAGCATCAACAACAACATTTGCTTTACCGGGGTGGTAAAGTATCTCACAGTCGTAGTCCTTGAGTAACTCTAGCCAGCGTCATTGTCTCATGTTCAATTCCTTCTGATTAAAGAGGTACTGGAGACTCTTATAATCAGTGAAAAGCTTGCACTTCGTGCCATAGAGGTAATGCATCCATATCTTTAAGGCAAAAACTACCGCTGCCAACTCCAGATCATGAGTGGGGTAGTTCTTTTCATGCTCCTTCAGTTGTCGAGATGCATATGCTATCACCTTCTCCCTTTGGGTCAGGACACAACCCAACTCGACTCCAGATGCATCACTATAGACCGCGAAGTCTTCAAATCCATCGGGTTGAGAAAGAATCGGTGCTTCACATTATTTCTTCTTTAGCTTCTCTAATGCTTCTTCGTGCATCTCACTCCATGTATAAGTAGCTCCTTTGTGTGTCAAAGCTGTCAATGGAGCAACTATCGAATAAAAGCCTTAGATAAACCTTCGGTAATATCCAGCTAATCTCAGAAAGCTTCAAATCTCCGTGGGACTTTTCAATCGTTCCCACTTCATTACAGCTTCGATCTTTGTTGGGTCAACCATTATCCCTTCTTGGTTAACCACATGACCCAAGAATTGGACTTCTCGGATCCAAAAATCACATTTGGAGAACTTTGCATACAACTTCTCCTTCTTCAGTACTTCTAACACTTCTCGTAAGTGTCTGCCATGCTCCTCTTGACTTTTCGATTAAATTAGAATGTCATCTATGAACACTATCACGGATTTATTGAGGAATGGTTTTCAAACCCTATTTATCAAATCCATGAATGTTGCTGGACCATTGGTTAGTCCAAACGACATAACGAAGAACTTGTAGTGTCCATATCTTGTTTTTAATGCAGTTTTGTCAATATCCTGCTCTCTCACCTTCAACTGATGATATCCTGACCTAAGATCGATCTTTGAGAAATAGCTCGAACCTTGCAGCTGATCGAATAGGTCATCAATTCTTGGCAATGGGTACTTGTTATTCACCGTTGCCTTGTTCAGTTCTCTGTAATCTATGCACATTCGCATGCTTCCTTCTTTATTCTTCACGAATAGCACCGGAGCTCCCCAGGGTGATGAACTAGGTCGAATAAAATTGTTGTCCAACAACTCCTGAAGTTGCGTCATAAGCTCCTTCATCTCCGTCGGTGCTAATCGGTACAGTGCTTTTGCTATTGGTGTCGTCCCTGGTAACAAGTCTATTCAGAACTCTACTTGTCTATCAGGCGGTAATCCGGGAAGATCTCCGGGAAAGACTTGCGGATAATCACACACCACTGGTATATTCTGCACTTCCTTCTTTTCCTTCTTAGCATCGATCACAAATGCCAAATACGATGTGCATCCCTTGGACAAACATTTCCTGGCTTTCATCAGGGAGATGATTCCAGAATTCACTCTTCGTTTGTCCCCGTACACCATAAATGACTCTTTTCTGGGTGGGTTCACCCTTACTGTTTTCTTCCTGCAAAGAATCCCAGCATCGTTGGCGCTAAGCCAATCCATTCCCAGAACGACGTCGAAACCGTTCAACTCTATGGGAACAGCTCTTCGTGGAATTCGTTTCCATTTAGGTCGATGACGATGTTCCTAATACAATAACTAACAGGTACGAATTTGCCATTGGCAACTTCCACAATTAGGGCATTATCAAGTCTTTCTACAGGCAATGCTAGTTTTCCACCAAACTTATGTGACACAAAGGAGTAGTTTGCTCCGGAATCAAACAGTATATTGGCAGGCAAACCATTTACAAGAAAGGTACCTGAAGCGACATCTGCTGACTCCTTTGCAGCCTCGAGCGTCATCTAGAAGGCTCTTGTCTTCAGCTTTGGTGGAATGTTGGCTCTTCCTGCCTCCTTCTTCGGGCAGCTCTCGAAATGTGCCTTTCCTCGTTGCACTCATAACAGACCTTCTTAGTGACCGTGCACTCGTTGGCATAGTGTCCGGGCTTTCCACACTTGAAACAAGTGACCCCTCCGTCACATTTTCCTTGGTGCTTCTTCTTGCATTTGTCGCACCATTTTGCTTCGGCTCCTCCTCCTCTCGAACCAGACTTTGAGAATTTACTCTTCTTGCTGGACCTCGAGGATCCATCGAATTTCCTTTTCTCACCAACCTCCGCTCTCTCCAGACCCTTCTCTCGAATCTGGGTCTCCACATTCTTAGCAGCCCAGATGGCGGATTTCAGAGTGGTTGCTTGATTGACCATAGGACCAAAGTCCGCTGGTAATCTGTGGGCAAACTTGTTAACCTTGGAGAGTTCGGTTGGAACTAGGTACGGAACAAGCTTCATTTTCTCTGTAAAACTTGCAGTGTATTCAACGATGCTCATTCTCCCCTTCTTCAGATTCTGGAACTCATTGTTGATTTCCAAAAGATCCTGCTCCAAGCAGTATTGCATCTTCTGTTGCACCAGAAAATCCTCCCAAGACATCTTGCTTGCTTCACCCTTGGGCATTGAATCAGCTAGTAGCTTCCACCAGCTTAGTACTCCATATTGTAATAAAGGAACCGCGAGAGCGGTCTTTTGTCTGTTGCTACACTCGCAACTCTCAAACATTGTCTCCATCTCGGAGATCCAGTTCATGACTTCCACCAGTGTCGGGTTTCCAGATAGACACAGTGGTTTGGATGCCATGAAATCCTTGTACTTGGATCCACGTCCGTCATTTCCTCCATCCTGGTTGTTTCGTCTAACTATGGGTGGGTTGGCTTGACCAACAGTCCCACTGTAGTTCCCTCCTTCTGACTGCCCATCATTCAGCTCGGGCTGTTCGACCAGTATTGTAGCTTCTTCTCGATTCTGTTGAAGCAAACGTCTGGTTTCCTCCATTTGACGATCCAACATCATTTGGATCATCGCTTGTACTCCGGCCATCATGATTGGCTCAGGAGCATCTGCTACAACAGGTATTTGCTGAATCACTGGGGGTTGATTCCTATTCCCATTTGCATTCCCAGCTCCACTGCGGGTTCTTGCCATTTTGATCTATACACCGAATAAGGTGAATTTAGATCTTTATTTAGGATCGACATTTAAATCATCCTTATCGCTCCAAAACATTTACATGCTAGTTCTAATATCGTAGTCGTAAGTACGTTTAGAATCCTAAACACATAAGGTTTCCAGATCCGGTAGGCAATAGACCATAGATCCGAACAAATAACAACATATAAGGCATCAATCATTTAGCACATAAAGCATATTAGGCATACTTTCCTAAATAAGCTAGTGCTCACATCTCACAATCATCGCTTAGCATTCTAAGTTTAAGTCTAGAAATCCTACAAATTCCTAGTTTACTTAAACTAATGCTCTAATACCAACTGTGACATCCCCATTTCCACGGCTAGAAAAGACCGATTTTGTTTATGCTTTGTTTAAAAATCAGAGTAACATTTTAAATAAAAGTGTTGCGGAATTTTTTCCCATAATAAAATATGATAAAGATTTATCAAATCATTTCCGTAGAAATGTATTTCATTAATAACCTCGAGATGTCATGTTCGATACAGATCAAAAGCATAAACAGTACAATATAAGCCTTACTAAATTTATTCATATCTACAGGCCTATATCCGTAATCCCTCATCCAAAACATCACATCTACGCTCGAATACCACTACCTGCAATACATGAAACTGAGTGGGTCAGGCTTGGGAGCCTGGTGAGCACATAAGGTTTTCAACCCACAATAAATAAGTTATTTAATTTCATCAACCAACAATAACCCGATTACCCGTTCCCGTTATCCTCACTTTACGTCCCTAAACACATATCATAAGGGACCTAGCCTAAGGATCATCATCGGGATGGACACTACTGCTAAGGGGATTCCTCAGCAATAAATGTCCCTAAGGCAACCATGAGGGGGATGGAGTATACCGGTGAACACATCGTTCACAAACACCTACAGGTTGCGAGCCTGGTAGCGTTCCACTGGACTGTCTAGAAGAGTCCGTGGTCGTCATCTATACTCTGCTAGATGACTGGATCAACATCAACATCGAGGCCTCTCATCATTTTATCACACATCGTCTATTACATCTACTCATGTTTTACCGCAACATTTTTGTAGATATAAAATACATATACAGTTTAAATCACTTAAAACATGTATAAAAATCTTTTATCAGCATAGACAGCAAGTATTCAGACAATATGCACACATAGCACGTAGTTTATATTAAATACTTCATATCTATGTGTAAGATGAAAGTAACTATGCACTCACCTGAAAAGGTGGTGATTCCGAACTCAAACAGCGCTTCGCTTCTTAAAAATAATTTCCTTCGATGAAACCTAATATTATTACCACTAGATTTTAGTCTAATATTTACCGTGAATAATTATTAGTCGTATTATTATTATTATTATTATTATTATTATTATTATTATTATTATTATTATTATTATTATTATTATTATATAAGCGTTTAAACAATATTTTCCAACCACTATGTACAGACAGGGTCAGACATAAAACACCGGAGGGTAGGACCATTTTGACATATAGCACTTCTGAAATCCAACAACCCTATGCGACCCTTTAAACCAGATTCCTCGTACCGCGAGTAGTTAAAAAGATATTATAACGACACTTATATAACTCATAATAATAGCCCAAATAATTATTATAAGGTCCTAATAACGTTACTATAATTAATTAAAAGCTATATTAAAAAATAGCATATGCGTAACTCACTTACAGCGGGCTTTCTCGAAAACAGGGCTTCGCTTGGAGCAGCGTTCCCGAGCCGAAAAGCTCTTCTTTGCGGAGCCGTCGAGCACTCCGGGGCTTTCTTCTAGCGCTAGGGGAGTTCCCTAGGGATTAGGGGGGGGGGGGGGGGTTTGGGAGGTTTACAGAGAGAGTAGAGAGAAGAAAGAATGGGAAAGGTGTGAAGAAAATAAGGGTGGGAGAGGTTCTATTTATAGGGTGAAATATGGCTGAACTTGGTGCCACATGTCACCATCTGGTGGCAAGACTTGGGGAGAAAGCAATGGCCAAGATTGTGCCACGTCACCCATTTTCGCACAACACACTTCCGACTTCTAAACTCCGTAACTTTCACATACAAGCTCCGTTTTTGACGTTCTTTATATCCACGCGTAGGTAAAAATAAGATCTACAACTTTCATTTTGACTCCGTCGGCTAATTCTCAACCAATCTTAAATTTAACAGTACGAGGAGATTATACTGTTACATGTCCGCGTAAAATTCATAACTTCTACATACAGACTCCGTTTTCGTCTGTCTTTTTACCGTTGAGTTCCTATTAATGAGATCTTCAATTATCATTTAGGTCGCGTAGGCCAAAAACCGCTCGATCTAAAATTCGAATTTCGGGCTGTGCACTGCTAAGCCAAATCTTAGAAAATTCATAACTTCCTCATACGAAGTCAAATTTGGGCGTTCTTTTTATGCATGCTCTCGGTTTAACATATACTATCACTTTGGTTTAGATTACTAAGGCCAAAAAGTCCTCTATCGTAAACTTACTATTTACGTGACACAGCGTCGTGCCGGTTTTGTCGTGAAACTTTGACAGGTCATAACTTCTTCTTTATAACTCGGATTTCGGCGTTCTTTATTTGTCCGGAATCCTTGTCACGACCAATACAACTTTCTTTATCGATATTGGGTTTATCTAACACTTTATTTTTGACGCTTATTTTTATCCTTTATTTATTATATCATTATAAACAAGTAATAAGCACACAAATTCACATAATTCACGTATTACTCAAATAATTCATCTTTATTACTTCAAAATAGGTTACAATGGTTGACCTGACTATTACATCACTATAATAATGCTTAGTCCAGAAACACGGGCGTTACAATAAATACTAGAGTGGTTAAGGTTGTTGTCTAACATGAGCTCAATTACTCCATATCTTTTAGATAATGATAAACCATTTCATCCTTAGTCTAATATAAGTATCTAATCCAATTGTTTGGTTTGGAAATATATATTCAATATATATTTGTTGCAGTGAGCATAATTCCAAAATTTTATAAAGTAATTAGCTCTCTTAAAACATAATATAATAGACTGAAAGGTCTATCCTTATCCTCTTCAAAAACTTGTACTATTGACATTCAACTAGTGGCCACGTGACCCTATCCCACTAGAGAATTCGAAGGCTATCTCGAATATCAAAAGATAGATTCTAGTGACTAGGTGATCCTGTGCCACAAGAAACATACTAATGACAAGTGAGTGTCTTGTCGGAATGAGTTGTGAATCAATTCCATAACTCCTAAGATGTTCCAAGAAGACTTGGTTTACAAAAATCATTTTCTTTATCACAACGAAAGGTTAATGATGATCTCATTAAGTCGTATTTCAGTCTTCACTATGAAAAATTTTATCAAATCAAAAGGTTTCAACAATAACGAATAAATGTCGTTACTGAAATTGAATAAACATCTATCACCAAATCTATTCATGGATTAAAAAGATTACATACATCACTTATGTATAACTCTTTGTCAAGCCTTTTGTTCTTTAACTACTAATAGATAAAGACACTTAAGAATCATCTTCCCATATAAATAGGATTCACATATATCAAATGAATCAAACTCATTTGCCTTCAAAAATTCCATCCTTTTTAAGTTGGTATATGTATTTCTTATTTATATAGTCATGAAGATTATGACATAGATTAGTTCCAATCAAATATCATTTAATTATATAGGTGTTATTATCAGAACTATTAATTTATTGAAAGATTATAGATTTATTTCATAAGTAACATCATGAGAAAATATTCTTTAACACATAATACATCGTTTCAGAACATGAATGTGAACATCCATTAAACGATAAGTAAATCTAGATTTACTCATAAATTACAATTGTCACATGTCCCTATAAGGATAGGTACAATACATACATTGTCTATAACAACACTACCGTTCGTTTGTAATCAGTTGATTATTTCTTCCAATCATCAACACATAATATCAATTATTAGTGTCAGATGAAGTATTACATACTCAAGTGAATGATGGAAAAATAAATAGTTCTATCATATAGATATTTGAAGTCTTGTCCAAGCCATACTTTTCAGCTTGATGAGATGAGAGGAGAGGAGCAATTCCTTCTTTAGTGTCCAGTTTCTTCCACAATAGAAACAACACTAATCATTTGGTCCTTTCTTGATTTCTGGGTTTATGTTGTATTTCCCTTAACTGAACCATAAGTCTATATGAGTGTACAATCTCTCAGACTTCCTTTTATTCAATGCTTGAACATACTTGAAGCTATTTATAGTGTTATGATTGAATATCTGCTTTACTTGATGAGACATCTGATATGTTTCATAATTATCCAAGACTTTCAATAAGTCATGGTTAATCACTCCAGTATGATGTGAGACACATCAACATCATCACATTAATACTTCCATCAAAGTATCATGATCAGACTAACTGGTTGCAGAGGTTACTCAGGTATGTGATCTTTCAGTATATATAATTTCTATTTATCTTAAAGGTAGAACCTCAAGATATTATACCAGTTATAGCAATTATAACCATCAAATGTTACTGTCTCTTGAAACTCAACACGAGAGAGGTTTTGCGAGGCGTAAAATTATTAACAGTTATCAACAGAATTTAACAAAGTTTCATTTAGTATTTTCAATATTTAGTCTTTAAAAATTAATACCTTATATTGTTTCTTAAAACATTAATTTATTAAATTCTAGGATCCAAGTAACGAAACAAGTAAATGGTTAGGCGACCTTTATCCCATAAACTTAATCAAACTCGGTAGGTAGCGATTACCAGTTGAATACAATATGTAACTCCGAGATTATGGGATCGTAAACAACTATTGTTTAGCTTGGCATGTTTATCCCATCTATGCCTCAAAACTCTTATGCTTAGGCGATATTTATCACATAGGAAATTGATCAAATCATCCATTTAAAAAACATGTGTGTTCTATTTCACAAATGGTTAGGTGACCTTTATCCCATAAGAATATACAAAAACACCTTGACTATTTTTGACAACTTAAATGAATAAGGTGACCCTAAAATCCATATGAACTGCACAAAAATTCCAGTTGAATTTTAAATGGATTGCATAGATTTGAAGTTTTGTAAATAAGGGTTTATATATGTTTTACAATTATAGTTTATAAAAACATGGTCTCATGAATATTGCATGCATCGAACAATTCATGTACCATTTTGTATAATTGATATAACTTATTATGAGGTTCTTAAGGTGCCAAATAAAACTTTATTTAATTTTCCATTAACCGCGATCAATTATAAACTAAAATCCGATATTTTAAAGTTTAGTTGTAGATCGGTTTTAAGAACCGGTAACAATCTTAATAAAACTTTATTTTATGCTTAAGACTTGGAGTTTTGGATGAGTTATAAAATCACTATTTTAAATCTCTTTTTAACAATCAAAAAGTTATGACTTCATGAATTTATAGAATAAACTCATTTTATTTTATAAACTCAATTTTATTCATCTTATGATAAAAGTCATATTTTGATAAACCAAAACTTGGGTGATGATACTTATGTTTTAAATCTCATTTAGCATGCATAAAACATAATATCAACATGTCGCGTTATGTTTAAAACACTAATATCATATATTAAGTTTCGACGCAAAAAATAATCACTAGTTTTATTATTTGTCGTTATAACACTATAAACCGATTTTAGTCTTTTTAATAAAAAATCCTTATTTATTATAAAGACATGGAGTTTATATAATGTTTAAACATCTTTTAAATCATTTCATATATTTTAAAGTTAGGTATTTATAAGTTTTACAATAAAATTATTTTCAACAAAAAATTAAGTTTTAAACGGTAAAACGTTTTTATAAATATCCATTTATAAACATATTATGTTATCTTTTAAATATTTTAAACTCAAACTCCAAGTGATATTATATTATGAAAAATGTTATTTGACATGTAAAAACCATTTTCATACATAAAACATAACATGCATTTAACATAAAATAAACATCACAAGCATGAATTATAATGTGTATAAACCAAGCCATGTCTAGTAATCATTTTTGTGAGCCATCGCAAGAATTATTAAGTCTTTCCTAAAGAACTTAAGGGACACTTCAAAAGGTATTTTCTTCATCTTGTTACATTTAAAAGGAATATAACTAGTCTAACTAATTTATTACAACAAATCAACAAATGAAAAATTATCTATTTATCTATTACACCTTATGAATAAACAAAATATCAACCAAACACAACACAAAGGTCCAAATGGCTTGTTTATACACAACAACATATCAAATATTATAACAAACAACTCTTTGTTTTTTCTAAGGCAACTTTTATATAATCAAAATGTATGAAAAATGGTTATATATAAAAATAAACAATTTTAGCCAAGAAGATGCCAAAGAAGACAAATATGGACTTTTCTTAACCAAAAGAAATCCATGCTTGTTTTCCAAAAACCAAAGATTATAAAACATAAAAAATCATTCTAACATATAAAAGATGACTCTGATACCATTGTTAGGTTTTGATACGAAATAAAAGTTTGTTTTTCACAAAAACCGGCAACGGATGACTTTAAAAATAACAAGTTTATTTTTAGTTCATAACAAAGCCGAATCATCATGGATCCATTTATAAAGGTTATAATGACATAAAACCAACCATATGATGTTTTAGAGATAACCTTTGAAGCCTTTGAACCCACTTGGTTTTCGGGTGTTGATGAAGATAACAAAAGATCAAAGTGTATGATCTTCTCTACAAGTATCCCCCATAAAGAGTAAGGCACTTGGAATGCTAGTTCCTTCTTGTATTATTAAGTGTGTAAAGCCTTTAAGTGATTAACTCAATTAAGCACTAAAGGGAACAACTCAAGAGGTCTTCTAAGCCACCAAACTAACTTCAAAAGAGAGAGAGAGAGGGAGAGGAGTAGAAAACCCACGGTTTTAGAGAGAAAGAAAGGAAGAAGAAGAGATTCACTCTTGCAAAAATGCAAGCCTCATGAATCTCTTATATAGCCCATGAAAAGTAAGGCCTAACAATTCAAATAATCTAATGTAATGGTAGCCTTTACAAGCATGGGAGACAAAAGGTGGAAGGTTGAAAAAGCAACCTCCCACAACATCATTATGCATTTTAAAAAGTAAGATTCTTTATTTTTTATAAACTCCAAGTTTATAAAATATAAACTTTGTCTTTAGGTAAAAGACAAAAGAATCCAACTAGTCCAAAATATTGCTCATGACTTATTAATTCATACCATATGAAATAATAACTAGTAATACTCTCTTATAATTATTATTTTCACAAAACAATAATTATTCCCTAATTAAAATACAAGAATCGATATTATTTATTAATAATAAATATACAAAATGTGTCAACTTAATAAAGGTGTGACCCTATAGGATCATATATTATTAACAATATCACTCCATAATGATTCTTGGGCATATATATATATCCAATAAGAGAAACACAGAGAATCAGATAATGACATGGGAGACATAGGCCCTCAGTTTTTCTCCTCGTGATATAGAGCTAGGGATTTGGTTTCTTTTTGGATAATTGGTTGGTCACTACATAATTATTCTAAAGATTTGAATTTTAAATCTTTTAGTTTAAACTTGTGAGACCTAGAAGTTTTTAGTTAACTTACTATTGACTAATAATTTAACAAACATATCCTCATCATCTCTCTTTTCAATTTATGCTAATATATTTTCTTGCGTGTAACAACAACTAATGCAACTATTAATAGTAATATTACCAAATTGTTCTGACCGTGGGCATACTTCCAACAATAATGATGGATAATCAATATTTTAAATATCTCATACGAAGTTTTTTTTCTCTATCTCTTTCTCTATGTTCTGATATACATTAATGGTGACGCATGGCCATGCCATATTTTAGCATTCGGTATAATTTAAGCTTAACAAAGTAGTTACAAAGTGAACAAAATATTTTCTTAATTTCTGTCATTTTCTATTGGAGCATTTATTTATATTATCTTTATCAATGTCTCATACTTCAGAAAAGTGGTTCACTATAGGAAAATAAGTCCATATTGTGTAATTATCCAATTTAATTTATCCTCTCCCTATTTGGTGTAGCATGTAATGGATACATTACTTTATTTCTACAAGTAAATTAAACAACTTATGCATCTAATTTTATATTTACCAGCTGTTTACTGGTGTTTAAAATACCACTCTTGTAGTATGCTCAAAAAAATCAACTGTCACAATGAGTGACTATATTTGTGCATATTTTGGAAATACATTCACCGAATTATTAGCATTAGAAATAATTACCTATAGTAACTTGGGAAAGTTCAACCTTTCCCAATTTTGTATTCAATTCTTTCTAGTATCGTACATGCTTTATATATTAGACGACGTAATTCTCGCTTATTTTAATGGAAACATGATTCCCTATACTTTTTGCATGTTTTCCAAAACAACTTACAATCAACCTTATTTTTCAATTCTCCCCCCTCCAAAGACTAAATGGATATTTGGTTATTTTCGTCCAAACCAAACCAAAATAAACATGGTGCTGAAGTACGTCCCCATTAAGTGAGCACCATCTATAATGATCAATAGATGTTAATGATTCTTAAACATATAAATATAAACTAATAGAGGTTATAGTAGCTTTAGTAGAAAAAGTCATTAGAATGAGATGATAATTAAACTATAGCTACAACATACCCAACTGAAACATAGAATAATTAGAACACGTTTTGGTAATTTGTCTCAAGACACCAAGAATCTAAAAACTGAATATTTATCTGAACCCTTCAACAGTTTGACTGCACGACACTTCGCACTACAAGCTTGAGATTAACAAATGTGAACATTAAACACTCTTTTCATATCTTGGAAAATGTCATTTACCATACATTTTCTAATGTACTCCAACATCATATCTATTAATATAAGCCTGGAAACTTTCTTATTTTCTTGTTAATGATTGGGATGGGTTTGTGTTTTATATTAAGTATGTCGATTGTCAAATAATTAAACTAGGCTTTAAAATACATATGCAATTAAACTCGTTTTGCATGACTTTTGGTCTTATAATGGAAACGTTCTTCCCTGCCTTTAAACCCAACCACTTACTTTAATGCTTGTTTATCCACAAACATTTGATGAAGTGAGACATACATGATAGTATTGTTACTATTGTACTCTATAAAAGATCTTTATGCCCAAGAGAAATCATAAAATAATATTGCTAGATAATATATGATTTTAAAAGGGCAACACTAACAAAAAAATTGACGATAATATATTATTTATAAGAATTTGATTCTTGATAAATACTTATATATATATATATATATATATATATATATATATATATATATATATATATATATATATATATATATATATATATAATTTATAAGATTTGAATTCTTGATAAATATACTATTTCTTATAATTAATTGGAAAATAATTATTTTATGAAAATTATATATATATTTTTTATCAAAAGTATCAAATAAAAGCACATGGAATGATTTATATAAACCATATGATTTTATATAAACTAATGTAATTTGTTTTATAAAACCTATGCTGTATTTTACATATATTGAAAGAGTGCAAGGCACTCTTCCTCTCTTCTTTCTAATAAAATTCGTGGACACAAAGAGGGTATAGGAGTTGCATGTTGCTTATTTTTCCTTCCAAAGGTACATTCCTATGCCTATTACTTATGTCATATGAGGGTATGGTGTAAGTACATAACATAAGACTTAATCCATGTATAAATAAGCAGGCTTAGAGCTAGTTTTTGGTTGAACATTCTCCTTCTCCAAACTGTATTCTATCCATCTCTATATATGTTCTTAATGGGTTAAGAAGCTAGAGGAAAGAAGCGATACTTTATTTCTATATTTAAGTTATTAATTGGTATTAACTTAAAGCTTAATATTTTTCTATTACTACAAGATCAAGAATAACGTCTTTATCAAGTTAAGTTATTGTTGATGTCCTAGATAAGGAGCTTTGCACTACATTCTACATCAAATTTCTAATTGTATAAATGAACCAAAGTTGATGAGTTGAATAAACTTTAGATCGATTAGATATTTAACAGGTAAATCAATAAGAATAACAAACACATAAACACGCAATGAATCAACCGTATGTCGAATGATTAAAATGATGCGTCCAGACTTCATAGTCTTGAGTATATAGGATAGGAATCCTGGTGGTTGATCCGATACTGTTGGAGATGTTGATTGGGTTCGTTTGTGAATCGTCAAGAGACATGATGATTTTGTTTTGAATCCTGTTCAAGATCAGACTAGTAAACAAAGTTAGGGTATGATCGAAGTCTAAGAACTGCGTCAATGAAGAATGACGGTTCTAGCAGAAAACGATAATAGCGAAAAACCCTAAAACCTTCTTCAACAGAAGAGATGTGTATGGATTACACAATCTCCTGCTCTGATACCAATTGATGAGTTGAATAAACTTTAGATCGATTAGATATTTAATAGGTAAATCAATAAGAATAACAAATACTTGAACATGCAATGAATCAACCGTATGTCGAATGATTAAAATATAGTCACACCTCAGAAGAGCTCGATTAAGAACTTCCTCTGTAGAGGTGTGCTAGGGTTTACAGTACAATTAATACGATAATAATCAAAAGCGTTAATGACAAGGATGCATGGATGCACTTTATATACTAAAACCTAGAAAAATAAACACGGTTGGACAGGCCCACACCCATGACAAAACTGGACTATACAAAAGAGCCCAATGACGCAACACTTAAGGTCTCAACAAAAGTCCTCAAAGGTTTTAAACTTTTTTCTTTCTGTGGTTGTTTTAATCTTTCCTAACCTTGCAAAAATGATCCTTGGTGGGTAAAATGGTTGTAGTTTATTCCAATCTAAAAACGCTTCCATTGCTAATTACGTCGAATTTGTCACTATAATTAGACTATTTTTGAATAAAACTCAACACTCTAGACTTGGAAAGTAGGTTCCAGGTCAAGCAATGAGGGAGGCATCACTAGAGGAAGACTAAAGTATATCAAAGTAAAATGTATGTCGTTATCCCCGTACATAGATTTGCTAAATGTTAGAAAATTTTCCAACCATTTTTAGTTAATTATAAATCTCGGCTATCATTACAATTTTTTTAAACAGTGGTTATTACTTTGATAACGAAAAATAAAAAGCGACGACCATGAGTCTTAATGAGGTCCTTTAGTACGAAATTTGTGAAAAATATTTACGCCCTAGAGTCATTATAGAACGATATTTATGTAACGACCAAAGAATCAGGCTAGATATTTAAGATATAGTAAATAATCTTAGCTAAAGAAATGATAGTCATAATAGTTATATTGTGGATATATAAGCAACGATTAAATCTAACATGTATGAATAAGTTATTCTTTTCCATAGTTTTGCGATCAACCCAACATAACTATGTGTGTCGTAAAAATTGAATTGAAGATAAGTTACCTATTATCCTAAGTAATCTAAACAAAATTCGTTTTAATCATAAAACCAAGACCGTGTGTGACAACCCGAAGTTTCGATCTTGTAAAAGTCAAACTTGGTCAACGAAAGTCAAACTTATCCAATAAAGGTCAAACTTATTTCTAACATTATCTATGGTTAGATTAGATTAATGAGATGAATGTGTTCAAACCTAGTATTCTAAGGTGTTGTGTGTGTAATGAGGAAAATCATTTGGACTGAGGACCGCAAACCCGACTAGGGGCGTGAACAACCTTCGGGTCGTGAAAGAGCCTTCGGGCAGTGATCAGCCTTCGGGCCGTGAACGAGCCTTCGGGCCGTGATCAGCCTTCTGGCCGTTGTAGAGCCTTCGGGCCGTGAACCTCGGTTTACGGCCGTGAACTCATCCCCTATATATATAAAAGTTGACTGATTTTTGACTCACTTCTACACTTTTGACCGCAAACAATCCCATTCTCTCCCAAAGATAATCAACCATAAACCCTATTTTCATTCATCTATCATCCGAGGATCCTTAATCCACCTTCGGATCTGTTGAGAATCATCAAAAGTTCATCCTTTCAGCAATCAAGTGTTCGTCATTTCTGAGTTTTCGACCGTAAACCCTTCAAATCTTCAAGGGCCGTGAATCCTTTACGGCCGTGAACACCGATGTCTGGCCGTGAACATCAAACAGTTTCTTGATTTCGGTTCTAACACTTCTTTTGTAAGTGTTCCTTACATCCTAAGTTGTTTTCCTAATGCCTTCGAGGTTATATTCACTAACTTCATGCCAATCTGTTGCATAAATTGCTATTTAGGACTTGTTTGTCCCGGGAACTAGCTAGGAATCAATCAACCTATATCGAACCCTATATCGAATCACTCGCATAAGGTGAGTTCATACCCCTATAATCTACCTTTTTAAATGGTTTTGAATGCTTTAAAGAGGGGGGGGGGGATACAAGTTGAACACAATTAAATTGTGTTAATATTTACCTGTGAAAACAATTAGACAAAAGAAATTCTTATACTTTTATAAGCTATTAAAATCGATTCAAAAACTCTTTTAAAAGATTTTAGATTGTTGTTATTTATCAAAACCATATTCATTTATATATTTATGTATAAGTATGCTTTAACGGACTTAGGACTAATACTAGATACCTTGACTCCTGTTCCTTGTTTGGTTGTGGGCTTAGGGTAGGATCACTAGTCCGACAGTCGGCTAAATCATAGTTATACTTGCTAAATATATACATGAATATTAAACCCCATTTTTAAAGTACATGCTTAACTCAGTTGCAAACATGGGCAATTCAGTCTTTCCCACGAATCGGTTACAGTTCAAATAAACATTCTAATAAAATATAATGGGTATAGTTTAGGGGATCAATACATATTATATTCTAGAACAGAGGAACATTACATGATTCACGTACTTATACTTTACACTCCAAGTGAAATAGGAAAGGAACGTACCATTAACTCATTTATTTACAACAAAATGTAATAATACTTTCAGTATATGGTTATATATATATATATATATATATATATATATATATATATATATATATATATATATATATATATATATATATATATATATATATATATATATATATATATATATCTACAAAGTAATGGGTTATACATGGGGTACATATGCAAAGTACCGGGTTTTATATAGGGGTTACATCTACAAAGTACCGGGTTTCATATATGGGGTACATCTACAAAGTACCGGGGTACATCTGCAAAGTACCGGGTTTTATATAGTGGGTACATCTGCAAAGTACTGGGTTTTATTTAGAAAGGGTACATCTACAAAGTACCGGTTTATAACAAATAAAACGTAACAATATATAAAACAGTCTTCTTATAGTCTTATTGTGAACTAAAAATATGTTATACTATTTTATAAGTAAAATGACACTTACACCGAATGGTTTTAGGAAATTAAAACTACCTTTTAGTTACATCAGAAAATATAGGGTTTTTTGGAACAGTAAACACATTAAAGGAATAGACAACAAACTTTAAACATAAATACTTATGGACTCACTCAACTTTTATGTTGATACTCTCTTTCAAAATAACTTTTATTCTCAGGTCACCGGTAGACAGGTACACTGGACCAGGTTTTGAGAAGACGGAGCATGTTCAAGACTCATCTTTTATTTTGATATATTTTTGGTGTCTTGCAATTATACACAGAACACACATGTATTAACTATTCTATTAATGCAATGGATGTTGTTGCTTGTTTTACTATTGTGCATTGTTATGATACTGTACACGACGTCCTCCGCCCCCGAACGTTTCCGCCATTCTGGTTTGGGGGTGTGATAGATTGGTATCAGAGCTTTGTTTATAGTGAACTGAGTATATCAAACCATAAAAGATATACAACTATAAACACATCGGGATTAAAACACTCTGACCAAGAGAATATACGTTTTAAATAATAAAATATTTTAATAAAAGTATACATAAATGCATTCATACTAAGAACAATGTCATACAAGAACAGAACAAAAGTATTGCGTTTGTTGAACAACACAAGTAGGCTTGGGGACATATAATCAAGTCTGGGATTGATATTGCCTGATCAACTATATCTGTTCCAGAAGTGATTAGCATGTGCCTAGGAATGTTTGTGGCGTGGCAACAAGTCTAAAACTTACTAACTCCACTATAATGAAACTCTAGAACAAAACATAAACTTAAAATACCATAGGAGTATTTTGTGGTACTATAATTACATATGTAAAAACTAAAAAGTGTCTCTACTAGTAGGTCAATAGTTACTGAGTGGATACACTAAGGTTATATGTGACTAAGATGTTATAGACTTAGAATTTGTGATCTTCTCTTTACTTCTTGTTCCTTGTTTGGTTGTGGTCTTAGAGTTGGATCACTTATTCAAATGTTTATTCTATCTTGGTTATATATAGCTGGTATGCACTAAGTAAGTATTGAAGTAACTGGTAAGGATCATCCTATAAATATCTTTAGTAATACGTCTATTATACGTCTCTTACACCTCTTTTCTTGCTTAGATAACATAGTCAAATTCCATCTACCTGGCGACCTGTACTTTCCCAATCAAGGGAACGGTGGATGGCTTGAAGCTAAACCCAAAGGAGAGAACCCGGTGGTCTTAGTAGAAGAAGACCCAGAGGAGAGTTCTGAAGAAGAGAACGAAGAGGATGAGCAGGAAGACTCTGACTCAGAACCCAAGGTCTATAATCCACCTCAAGTTGACCAAAATCCTAACCCTCGACCAGGATTTCAAGGCCCGACACCTTTGTAGGCAGTGAACTTGGGAAGGTGGAGCAATGAACAGGGACAACCACCTCCCTATAAAGGAGACCGAAGCTTCTACAACTTAAGCGAGGGAGGCTCGGATGACAGAGCCCTCCCTATCTTGGTTCGTCGTGTTGCTCGCAATGCTAAGCAAGGAAGGACAACCATCGACCAGGTCATGGAGATCAGGGCTAACTCCGGAGTCAACACAGTTCGTCTCTGCCATCTGACCGATGACCAGGAGTTAACCAGGACTCACACTGACGCACTACAGGTGGAACTGAATGCCAGTCAATCCGAAGTTAGGGATCTTCGACAGAACCAAGTGGCATTGCAAAGGCATGTGTGGGAAATAGAACAACAGCTGGCTGTGTCCAGGGCAGAATCTAGTACCAACCAGAACAACGCTCCTTGCGAGTAGAGCTTACTTTACTCACTCTTTTGGATATAGGTTATGTCTACTTTTAGACTCTAGTATTATTTTTCCTGTTTATGTTTAGACCTTGAACTTTCTGTTTCTTTAGGTCTTTATGCTGTCAAAATTTTCTCTAGATTGGTATGTCGTAGACCTTTTGCAAGGTCAAATTTTCCTGAATTCTGTACATCTATAATACCAATGATATTGACAGGCATCCAATCCTCTTGGAAAATCTTTATCCAAACACTTTCATATTTCTAGTGGTAACTCTTTATTAAAAACACTTCATCGGTTACATGTTGAACTATAGTGACTTAGTTCAAGGATCACTCTCATTATTTTCACTGTTGAATACTTATAGTTATCTTCATCTTTCTAAACTTGTAGTTGGAAGATGCCTCCTCGTAGATCAAACTGATGCAATCCACCCATAACTCCAACTTAACCACCATCTCCTCCCCAATACGATCCTACAGTTTTTCAAGCTGCAGTGACCGCGGCTGTAATGACAGCCTTAGCTCAGGTCAACACTAGCGGTACTAGCGGAGGTGGAACGGGTGTTAACTCCACCCAAGGTGACAGTCACGGGCACCCTAAGGAGTGTTCGTACAAAGACTTCACCAACTGCAAACCCAAAGCCTTTAATGTCAGTGGTGGAATCATTGCCCTCTTGTAGTGGTTCGAGAAGACGGAGTCTATCTTCAAGATATGCTCCTGCCCAAAAGGAAGCAAAGTACAATTTTTTGCCTGCACCTTCTCAGACAAGGCCCTCACTTGGTGGAATGGCCATGTCAAGTCACTTACTCTCATAGTGGCTAACTCGATGGACTGGGATGCACTGAAGGAGCTAATGATTGGAGAATACTGCCCAAGGGGCGAAGTTCAGAAACTTGAACATGAACTTTGGATCCTAACCATGAAAGGTTCTGACATAGTAGCTTACACTAATCGATTTAGTGATTTGGTGGCTCTATGTCCGGGGATGGTCCCCACTGAGGGCAAAAAGATCGAGAGTGACATATGGGTATTGGTACCTCCATTTCAGGGGAACGTGTTGTCTTCGAACCCCTCTATGTTTGACAGTGCCAAGCGATTGGCATAGAGACTCATCGACCATGGAGTCTGTCCTCAAGCAACAACCCCTGGCCCAGAGCCAACCAAAATGACCGACAACAAGAGGAAGTCTTGGGACAAGAACATAAACAAATCGGCGCAGAACTCCGCCAAGAAGCAACAGATTGTGGCTATTCATGCCGCGACAACCCCTGCTGCCCCTGCGCCAGTAAAGCAGTACGCTGGGAGTTTGCCAAAGTGCAACAAGTGCAACTTCCACCACAACGGCCCCTGCCGGGGAGATGCAGTGTACCAACTGCAACAGGAAAGGGCACACAGCCTGTTTCTATAAGGCTCCGGCAAGGCCAATCACCCAGATCCCTGGCATTGGAGTAGGCCAGGCATGCTACAGGTGTGGCGAAGTTGGTCACTACAAGAGGGACTGCCCGAAAGCAGGGAATACTGGTGGAGTAGGGAGAGTTTTGGCGATAGGCCATGAGGAAACTGTGGCAGACCCTACGGTGGTCACGGATACGTTTCTCCTCGATAACTTTTATGCATGCATACTATTTGATAGTGGAGCAGAGAGGAGTTTCGTGAACCAAAAATTTTCACACTTACTTAAACAACCACCATGAGCACTAAAAGAAACGTTCACCGTAGAAATGGCTAACGGAAAGACTGAAATTACTAACGATATATTCATAGGATGCACCCTTTCTCTACATAGTTATTCATTTCAAATCGACCTCCTGTCCGTCTTAATTAAAAGTTTCGACGTAATTATCGGCATGGATTGGTTGAGTCTTCATTGTGCTGACATCATGTGTTTTGAGAAATCCGTTCGTCTTAATCTACCGAATAGTGAAACCTTAGTTATCTATGGCGACAAACCAGACACGAGCCTTCGAATCATCTCAAGTATACAAGCCCAGAAGTACTTACGGAAGGAGTATTATGCATTCCTTGCTCACGTGGTTGATATGAGCCAAGTGGTGAAAGACATAAAGAAAATCCTAGAAGTACGCGACTTTCCCAACATCTTTCCCGAAGAACTGCCAGGATTACCACCACAACGTCAAGTCGAGTTCAGAATCGACTTAATTCGAGGAGCTACCCCTGTAGCCAAATCGCCTTATCGACTAGCACCAGCTGAGATGCAGGGACTATCCAGTCAACTGAACGAACTGATAAGCAAGGGATTTATTAGACCAAGTTTCTCACCCTGGGGAGCACTGGTCTTGTTCGTGAAGAAGAAGGATGGATCGTTCCGTATGTGCATCGACTACCGTGAGCTAAACAAAATAACTGTTAAGAATCGATACCCTCTACCCCGGATAGACGACTTGTTCGACCAACTTCAAGGAGCGAGCTACTTTTCAAAAATTGACTTAAGATCCGGGTATCACCACTTACGAGTGTTAGAGGAAGATGTTCCCAAAACAGCCTTCCGAACTCGTTATGGTCACTACGAGTTTGTAGTGATGCCTTTCAGATTAACCAATGCACCCGAAGTGTTCATGGACTTAATGAACCGGGTGTGCCGTCCTTACTTAGATAAATTTGTGATCGTATTCATTGACGACATACTCATTTACTCACGCAGTCAGGAGGAGCATAGTCAACACCTACGACAGATCTTAGAAACTCTACGAGCAGAGAAGATTTATGCGAAGTTCTCTAAATGCGAATTTTGGATTTGAAGAGTTGAATTCTTGGGTCACATGGTTAGCGAAGAGGGAATTCACGTGGAACCTTCCAAAATAAAGGCCATTAAGAACTGGTCAGCACCAAAGACGCCTACGGAAATCCGCTAATTTCTAGGCCTTGCTGGCTACTATCGCAGGTTTATTCAGAACTTTTCAAAGATTGCGAAACCACTTACCACATTGATCCAGAAAAGTGTGACCTTTGACTGGGAAGAGAAACAAGAGAAGGCATTCCAAACGCTGAAGCAAGCCTTATACACCACACCGATATTATCCCTCCCAGAGGGGATAGAAGATTTCATGGTGTACTGTGATGCATCCAACCAAGGGCTTGGCTGTGTTCTTATGCAACAAGGAAAGGTCATCGCCTATGCCTCAAGACAGCTTAAGACACACGAAGTCAACTACATTACACATGATCTTGAGATAGGAGCAGTGGTATTTGCTCTGAAGATCTGGCGACACTACCTGTATGGTACGAAAAGCACTATCTTTACAGACCACAAAAGCCTTCAACATATATTCGAACAGAAGGAGCTCAACATGAGACAACGACGGTGGGTCGAGCTACTAAATGACTACGAATGCGAAATTCGTTATCATCCCGGTAAAGCCAATGCAGTAGCTGACGCCCTTAGTCGGAAAGAATACTCAGGTCGTAGAGTCAAGGCATTGACTATGACAATCCATTCACATTTGTCAACACAGATTAAGGAGGCTCGGCAGGAAGGCTTGAAACCTGTAAATGTGGCACGTGAAGCCCTAAGAGGGATGGATAAAAACTTAGTAGTCAAGGGTGACGGAGTCTTATATCTCATGGATCGGATCTGGACACCGAAGTTCGGTGGTTTCAGAGATGTTTTCATGAAGGAAGCTCACAATACTAGATACTCCGTTCATCCAGGTTCAGATAAGATGTATCTAGATCTCAAAAATATATATTGGTGTCCTAACATGAAAGTTGATATTGCTACCTTTGTAGGCAAGTGTGACAGTCGTCAAAATTCGAGTCGGTTTTAGATTTGACTAAACTTAGTTGCACATATAGGCACTACACATACTAGACTTAGTAACTAGAAGCTAAGTTATAACCTACTAGAAACTTGGAAACAATTAGAATCAATGGATAGTGTGCATAGATTTCACATTGATATGTGAATTCTATAACTACTTAACTGTAGAGACTATCCATATTCGAGTCATTCTTTGACTCGAACACCATTTCATGAATCATATTCACACATCATGCACTTGACCTAGAAGTAGAAATTAGGTCAAAGTCTCATAGAAACTTAAGTCAAAGTTGAAGAGTAGGACTAGTATACTTGATTCCTCAATTTCGTTTGAATCTCGGAATCACTACATAGAATGCCAATAAACCGCTAAAAATAAATTACAAACAATATTTCTAATTTGAATAAGAGTTATGAAACTCTAAAATAGTTTGAAGTCTCAAAATCAAGTAATTTTGATATCCAAATATTTACAAACTCTCAAAAACCCTAAATGCCCTAAAAACTCACATTTATAAACTTTGACCTTAAAAATTCTATAAAAATAATCATGAACCTTATAATATGATCTTATAACAATTAAAATTATGAAAATGCATTCAAGGAAAATGAAATTTAACTCATTAACATTTACCCTTAATTTATAAACCAAAAATCAAGAGTTTTATGCATAAAAACTAGGTTAAGGTGCACATTTTATAAAAAGTTGGATATTTTTATAAAAGATTTGAATTTTTATAAAAGAAACAAGAGAGAGGGAGCCTCTCCTCCCCTAAAATTGGATCCCTCTCTCCCCATATATCTCTCTCACACTCTCATTCTCCAACACACACATCTCTCTTCTTTCTCTCTCTAGAAAACTCTCTCTACCTTCTCTCTACTTTTCTCTCCAAACACCACTCCATTCTCTCTTCCTCCCTCTAAAGAACCAAGAAATATTCCAGAAAACAAACCCAAGAACACTCCTCAAACTCGAAATCTTCATCATCTTGTGGTATTCTTGAAGGTAAAATCGATTTCTACTTCACTTTTCCTTCAAGTTTTGCTCTTTTCTTACACTTTCTCCTTCTTCATCTTCTTCAAACTTGTTTTCTTTTTGTTAAAATGATTTTTAGAACATGATGGATGTGTTTTAACACCATGCATGTATGATAAACAAGGTTGCATGTTCATGATCTTAGTGCAAAAATCGATTTTAAGGATTAAAACATCAAACTCAAGTTAAGAGTTTTTGAGAAACAAAATTTTCTTCATAAATGCATGTATACATTTTGATAAGTTTTAATCTTTTGATCTCTGGAAACATGACCAAAATATGAGGTTATCATGATATATTTAAAATACTTCAAAAGGTTTACTCAAGGAAATGATGAAAACCCACTTTTCTAACCAATCATCATGCATGCAATCTGCCAGATTTCTTTACCTGACTTTAAACTGTCATATCTCACTCATTTCTTAGCCAAAATTCGTGATTCTTTTTCTGAAATATAATATTTTGAGTTAGCTTTCAAACCCATCTGACCTCACTGAAAAATTCCAAAATTTCGATTTTTACCAATTTTTACAAAACTGTTGCTCAAACAGCACTTTCCTTATGAACATTTGTTTTGTGTTGCATGTTCAAAGGACTTATTCATCACTAAAAATTATTCAAAATTTATTTTGAACTCTTAATATCATGTATTAATAGGTACAAAAAGATCTTGATTCAAAAGTCTTTGTAACATGTTGCAAAAATTGTCAAAGTAACATCACTAATCTTTACATAAATCACAAGAACCAAGTTTTCTCTATAATTTATTGAGCCTTTAGGCATGGTGTTCAACATCAAAAATAAGAACACAAATTGTCATTTTTATCAAATTGTATGAAGATGCATTCTGGAAATTTTCAGCTCAATATATATTTTATTTATTTTTATATGAAAATAACAAGAAAATAAAGTGTTAAATCATATAAAATACTTAAGCTACTAAATAAATTATGGAAAAATTCTTGGATGATCCTTTAAGTTAATAAACATCTCCCATTAAGTTTCATCCATTTTTGTTACTGTTTAATATGGTTTTGAATTTTCTTTTTGTTTAGCTCTAATAAATCATAAAACCACATTAGGGAATATAAAAATGGTATCTAATAATTTTCGCAGCTTATACTCTCTGTGGAACACTTAGAAAAATATTTTCAGAATTTTTCATAGTGTATTCCTATTTTTCTCCGATTTTTGTATTTATAATGGACTAAAAACAGGAAAAATAGTTTTACTCATCCAAACATTATGAAAATTTACCAGAACACCTTTTAGTACATTATGATGCTACATAAAAATTTTGATGATTTTTCTCTTCTGTATACTATTTTTCTTCTATTTTCCCAAGATTAAATACACTTAAACCCAATTTTTATTAGAATACATACACAAAAATCATAAAATTAGGATAAACAGTTTAGAAATTCATTTTTATATTTTTCCTAGCTTAATAATGACTAATAACAGCGTTACAAAAATTTTGGACAATTTTGGAAACTATTTTCTATTTATTTCAATTTTTTTTAGAATAAATGCTCAAAAATCATAAAATTAGGTTAAATTGTCTGGAAATCTATTTTTATATTTTTCCCAGGTTAAGTACGTGTAATGACATTACTATAAAAAGTTGGGGGCATTTTCTTAACCGATTTCTATTTTTCATGAATTTTTATATATTTAGAGAGTTAAATATATGAAAAATGGTTATGCATATCCATAATCCATGAAAATTTATCTAGAAGTCTTTTAACATATTTAGAACCAAAATCTGAAGTTTGGTAATTTTTATTAATTGTTTAGTATTTTTCATGATTTTATGGTTATTCAAGAAACTAAAATGGTGAAAAATAGTTAGACAAATCAAAAATTCAAGAAAATTTATCTTGAGGTCTTTGACTTCAATTAAAACTGAAATGCAAAGTTTGGTAACTTTTAGAACTAAATTGATTTAATTTTGAATATTTAATCATTGGAACACCTCTAAAATGTTAAATATTAACATTTCAATAATGGAAATTTTCCACTTAAATTGTTATATAACAATTGAGTCTTTGAAACTTAATTTCCACAGAAAAATGTTTGTAACTTATCAATATTAATTTTTGACACATTATTGGCATAATTCTATTGTAGTAGTAAGTATACTAGTGTTAGATTTTGATTAGAGACTCACTAGCGAATACCATTATTGTAGGAATCGGTAGTGGTACACGTGGAACGTAGTTCAAGGCACCATTTGCATCATCTAAATGTATTGTGAGTATTCACCACTCCCCTATTTTCGGTTTTTAAATGTTTTGGGGTGGAAAAGCATGTCCTAAACTATTTATGTTCGTTGTATTTATTTGACTCGTATAAACTTGGTTGCTATATTTTGCATATTGTGAGTATTCACCACTCCCCTATTTTCGGTTTTTAAATGTTTTGGGGTGGAAAAGCATGTCCTAAACTATTTATGTTCGTTGTATTTATTTGACTCGTATAAACTTGGTTGCTATATTTTGCATATTGTGAGTATTCACGCACTCCCCTATTTTCAGTTTTTATGTTTTGGGGTGGAAAAGCATGTCCCGAAAAACTATTATTTGAATGTTGTATTTAAATTGATTTGTATCAAACATGATTGCTATTTTATTGCTATGTCTCTCTATGTATGTCTATGCAACACAGAACATGAGAACTTATCGTACTAAGGCCCTTCCCTTATCTCTAACCATTAACTCTTTGAGCCAATGGTCATTATGGATAGCGCTATTAGGAATTGACAACTCCTCACTCGCCCTATTGCTGGAGTGCATGATACCATATTCATCTATGGAACGATAAGCATAGATCTTGATAGGGCTTCAGTCATAGGTTTGGTTGAGACTCATTGTTTGCTCATACACATACAAACTCGTTACTTATTATAGCAATAAACTTGTTTATTAATTATAGCAATGAACTTTGTTTCTCATTACAACAACGAACTGTTATTACTGAAAACTTATATACATATTTTAGCAATGAAATTGTTTGCTCCTTGTAGCAACGAAATTGATTGCTCATTTTAGCAATGAAACTTGTTTACTCGTTTGAGTAACGAACTTTATCTTCCATGAGAATATGAATGTTGCATCTTATTTGGGCAACATACCTTATCTCTCATGATGACAAAGAACTTTGTTTTTTACAAACTTATTTACTCATCTTAACAATATACTTTTATTATTGGAAACTTTTATCAAAACTTTGATTTCAATTCATGGAACCAGTATTATTTTGTTTATCTGTGAGTACTCACCAACTATTTTTATAGTTGACGCTTGTTTTACATGCTTTTTCAGGAATCATCGAGTAAGTGGCACTTAGGGACACTTCACTTTTAGGAGCATTCGCATGTGTTGTATTTCAATTTACATTGTAATTTCTTTTAAAAGTTGTTCAAACCCATTGTGAATTTGTAATGATTTTTAATACTATGGTTGGTGTTGTCTTTTAACTTTTGCGATGAAACCCTTTGTACTGCCACGCCCTGTGTTTCCGCTTTAGCGGGGTGTGACAAAAAATGGTATCAGAACCGAAGGTTATAGAGAATACCGGTTTTCCTTTGGAGAACCACAACTATAGCCAAAAAAAAAATTTCAAAATGTTTTTAAAATACCGAACATACTACTAGTATAACTAATTTGAGTACGCATTATTGGACTTTAACTAAGTATAGCCTGGCCAACTATGCTTAATTAAGGAAGGTTAATGTGAGGCTGGAAACGGTTATACTAGAATTATGTTCCAAACAATTTTCAGCTTAAACTTTTGAAAAACAAAATTTTTCGGTGAGCGTACGGGCATTGCATATTATAGGCATTCATCTAGATACACTTAGAAACTAAGTGCACTTTTATAACAATGTCTTTATTTAGAAATATTTTTATCCCTTATCAAGTGCTAGGTTAACCACTTAGGTTATATCACTAGCCACTCTAGGAGCAATGCACTTAGTACTGAGAATGAGTATTCCTTGGTAGCTATTGACTTTAGATGTAAGGTTAGTAGCTAGATATACACTAGTAATAATCATAAGTCGAAACCTATACCAATTATTCCTCAATACCTCTTCATCGTCTTCGTACTAGAGTTACAACTATGAAAAAGTGTTTCGATATCGACACGAATGATAATTGGAGCATCGCGTAAGGAGGTAGATGAGTCGCCACTAAGTAATCATTTGGATACCATTGGTGGGCATTCCAGATTCGACTCACGAGGAGACACAGAGGTTTAACCCATACGTGAGACCTTATTACTACGCTACGATTTAGCTCTAAGTTGTTTCCACCTTGAGCTTAAAACTTAACATTGGATATCCATTTGACCTCTATAAAAGGTCGTAAACTGTATTGAGACCATAAAACGTTTTTCAAATAATTTTTCTTGTCCTTTATCTTGGGGGAAAAGACATCGGCACTCGCCTTAGACTCGCATTAGTATTTAGGTACGATCAGCTACACTAACATACTTATTCCTTACTTCTTAATCTTCCATCGAAAAATTATTTCGCTTCATCGGTTTTATTTATCATCGATAAAATATTTTATAACCACTTCAGTCAACTTAGTAGACATTTCCTAACAATGTAAGCCATATTCTCGCTAAAAAAAATATTTTGACAACTTGCTTTAATTTAACACTTTTCTTCAAAACTCAATTTAACCAATATTGGTTTTAACATTGCTATTTCAATTTCATTTCAATCCATTTCAATGGATAGATGTGCTTTTAAGGGCATATAAACCATTTTAAACCTTGATTACCATTTTGACACGTTTTCGAAAAACTTAGAAACATTTTCTTTTATAAAAGTGTTTAAATTCTATGCTATAAAACTTAGACATATGACATTGAAGTTCATATTACGTGTAAAAGCTTCATCGGATCTTTCAAACGAGTTTTGTTTTGGCTCTTTTGACCACTTTCTCATTTAGGCATTTTACTTTACTTAAATGTGTTTTCCTGAAACCCAATATGATATTTTTACAACTTTCTAATTCAAACATGTTTATAAGAAATCTCTAATTCCTACATTTCCAACATACCTCATTTATTTATTTTATTTCAAATTACTTTTATACTTTGTAAAGTTTCTAAAATTTAAAGCATTGCAAAACTTAGTGTTCACTTTTAAACTTCCAGTGACGCACTTTCGACAATGCACAATTATTCATCTAAATATGTTAAGTCTTTACCTTATCCGTTTTAACCATTGTTGGACTCTAGTCTAAAAGGTCAACACTATCAGATTTTCAATTACCAATTGTAGTGCTCCTTCTTTTTCACAAATGGATTTTAATTTAATAGATAACTCATGAATTTTTAGCAAACACTTTAAAACTCCCACATGACTATGTAACCATCAACATACATCAAATATTGATGTTTGAAATATATCTCAACCTGGTTTTAAATCTACCTATATGTATTATTCTTAAAATTTTAACAATAGCAATCATTGTCGTTGGTACCTTCCTTTCTATCCCCCGCACTTGATTTCTTGCTCTCCTTCTAATTTTAGATATTGCACACCCACGATAATAACATAATACATTGACTAACTTTGTTTCTGTCTATTCTGCTTCTCGTGGTATCATGTTCGTACACATACAGACTAGAAGTCTACCCTTTCGTTTTGAGCGATTAATACGTGTATAGTCGTGACACATAATTTTGATTTAGTCAACTTGGATATATTCAATTACGCCTTTTATCATATACATCTTGTTTTTATTTTGAAATCTACTATAAACAAATGATCCTTATTTACATTTGCTCTTTCGTTCTAAATTCAAAAACTTGATATAAAATGCAATTTTCATTGTAAGTTTTCCTTATAATTAATACACAAGATGAATACTCGTATGCTTATCATTTTTCTATATTCAAAAATTATATGTGAAGGATATGTTTCCTTATGTTTTTCTTTTCTTTAAAATACATCAAAAGCTTTGAATTTTACGATTATCTATTCTCTAAATGATTGTTTTTTTAGAAACACTAAACTAAGAGTGTACTATTTTCAAAGATTGACATTTTTACACATTTCTTAAAATAGTATTTTACTTTGCAATTTTCAGTGAGTTCCTAAACTCTCAAACTTGTTTTCATAAGTATTCCGACTCCTCGTAAACTTGAATTTGTCCTGACTTAGACAATTGGACAATTTCTCAAAAATTTAATACAAATATTTCTATACAAATTCCTTTAATGGCGACTTAAACCTTTAACCTTAATTAATCTTTATATTATTTTACTACTTCGTTGGATCGCCACACATGTATCTTCATTATCTTGGAATTATTGAACATTTTGATAACAGTGAGATTTTTGATCACTTCTAAACACTTAAAATGCTATATACACAATGTGATTTAATTTATCATAAATTTTCTTCGCCTCCATTTGCACCAATGACTCTCTAAATATATTTATTCTTCGAATAAGGTTTTATTATTGTAAGAGTAACCGTAGTGGTAATTATAGCCTCGGAGATGCTCAATCATTTCGTAATTTATTTTGTCGACGACACTTAAATTAGCCTTTACATTTGAGATGTACCAAAACTTCGTTGCCTACCCTTAGTACGTATTTTTAAGAACTTACCCTCAATCGCTTCTCTTTCATTCATGCCACCCCTTCTTATTTCAAAATATATCTTTTCCAGATGTAGTAGCCAACCCGGAAGTGAACAAATTGTTCCTAATCTCTTCTTTATTAGGCGGCAAATTCACACTTAGTGCTAATTTAGAATGCAACTTAAAGATCAATGCGGATTTAACGCTAAATGCAGTTAGTGCTTCGGAAAAAAAAATTATAACTCTCTTGATTCAGATAATATCTAATTAAATAATCTTTTTCAACTAGGTCGCCATGGTTGGATCATGATTTCCATGATCCTAATTTCTCGCAATCTAGACTGTAGAACTCGAATTAAGGAAACATTACTTTGATTATAGCTAAAGAACTGGGCTCTTCCCTTGGAGAATTAACCCAAAATAATCAAAGAACACTTCAAGTCACCACCTCCCGAACAATACAATTGTATTCGGCTGAGTTCTAATAGAATACGTTACGAATTTAATTTCGGGACGAAATTCTTTCAACCGGGGGAGACTGTGACAGTCGTCAAAATTCGAGTCGGTTTTAGATTTGACTAAACTTAGTTGCACATATAGGCACTACACATACTAGACTTAGTAACTAGAAGCTAAGTTATAACCTACTAGAAACTTGGAAACAATTAGAATCAATGGATAGTGTGCATAGATTTCACATTGATATGTGAATTCTATAACTACTTAACTGTAGAGACTATCCATATTCGGGTCATTCTTTGACTCGAACACCATTTCATGAATCATATTCACACATCATGCACTTGACCTAGAAGTAGAAATTAGGTCAAAGTCTCATAGAAACTTAAGTCAAAGTTGAAGAGTAGGACTAGTATACTTGATTCCTCAATTTCGTTTGAATCTCGGAATCACTACATAGAATGCCAATAAACCGCTAAAAATAAATTACAAACAATATTTCTAATTTGAATAAGAGTTATGAAACTCTAAAATAGTTTGAAGTCTCAAAATTCAAGTAATTTTGATATCCAAAGATTTACAAACTCTCAAAAACCCTAAATGCCCTAAAAACTCACATTTATAAACTTTGACCTTAAAAATTCTATAAAAATAATCATGAACCTTATAATATGATCTTATAACAATTAAAATTATGAAAATGCATTCAAGGAAAATGAAATTTAACTCATTAACATTTACCCTTAATTTATAAACCAAAAATCAAGAGTTTTATGCATAAAAACTAGGTTAAGGTGCACATTTTATAAAAAGTTGGATATTTTTATAAAAGATTTGAATTTTTATAAAAGAAACAAGAGAGAGGGAGCCTCTCCTCCCCTAAAATCGGATCCCTCTCTCCCCATATCTCTCTCTCACACTCTCATTCTCCAACACACACATCTCTCTTCTTTCTCTCTCTAGAAAACTCTCTCTACCTTCTCTCTACTTTTCTCTCCAAACACCACTCCATTCTCTCTTCCTCCCTCTAAAGAACCAAGAAATATTCCAGAAAACAAACCCAAGAACACTCCTCAAACTCGAAATCTTCATCATCTTGTGGTATTCTTGAAGGTAAAATCGATTTCTACTTCACTTTTCCTTCAAGTTTTGCTCTTTTCTTACACTTTCTCCTTCTTCATCTTCTTCAAACTTGTTTTCTTTTTGTTAAAATGGTTTTTAGAACATGATGGATGTGTTTTAACACCATGCATGTATGATAAACAAGGTTGCATGTTCATGATCTTAGTGCAAAAATCGATTTTAAGGATTAAAACATCAAACTCAAGTTAAGAGTTTTTGAGAAACAAAATTTTCTTCATAAATGCATGTATACATTTTGATAAGTTTTAATCTTTTGATCTCTGGAAACATGACCAAAATATGAGGTTATCATGATATATTTAAAATACTTCAAAAGGTTTACTCAAGGAAATGATGAAAACCCACTTTTCTAACCAATCATCATGCATGCAATCTGCCAGATTTCTTTACCTGACTTTAAACTGTCATATCTCACTCATTTCTTAGCCAAAATTCGTGATTCTTTTTCTGAAATATAATATTTTGAGTTAGCTTTCAAACCCATCTGACCTCACTGAAAAATTCCAAAATTTCGATTTTTACCAATTTTTACAAAACTGTTGCTCAAACAGCACTTTCCTTATGAACATTTGTTTTGTGTTGCATGTTCAAAGGACTTATTCATCACTAAAAATTATTCAAAATTTATTTTGAACTCTTAATATCATGTATTAATAGGTACAAAAAGATCTTGATTCAAAAGTCTTTGTAACATGTTGCAAAAATTGTCAAAGTAACATCACTAATCTTTACATAAATCACAAGAACCAAGTTTTCTCTATAATTTATTGAGCCTTTAGGCATGGTGTTCAACATCAAAAATAAGAACACAAATTGTCATTTTTATCAAATTGTATGAAGATGCATTCTGGAAATTTTCAGCTCAATATATATTTTATTTATTTTTATATGAAAATAACAAGAAAATAAAGTGTTAAATCATATAAAATACTTAAGCTACTAAATAAATTATGGAAAAATTCTTGGATGATCCTTTAAGTTAATAAACATCTCCCATTAAGTTTCATCCATTTTTGTTACTGTTTAATATGGTTTTGAATTTTCTTTTTGTTTAGCTCTAATAAATCATAAAACCACATTAGGGAATATAAAAATGGTATCTAATAATTTTCGCAGCTTATACTCTCTGTGGAACACTTAGAAAAATATTTTCAGAATTTTTCATAGTGTATTCCTATTTTTCTCCGATTTTTGTATTTATAATGGACTAAAAACAGGAAAAATAGTTTTACTCATCCAAACATTATGAAAATTTTCCAGAACACCTTTTAGTACATTAGGATGCTACATAAAAATTTTGATGATTTTTCTCTTCTGTATACTATTTTTTTTCTATTTTCCCAAGATTAAATACACTTAAACCCAATTTTTATTAGAATACATACACAAAAATCATAAAATTGGGATAAACAGTTTAGAAATTCATTTTTATATTTTTCCTAGCTTAATAATGACTAATAACAGCGTTACAAAAATTTTGGACAATTTTGGAAACTATTTTCTATTTATTTCAATTTTTATTAGAACAAATGCTCAAAAATCATAAAATTAGGTTAAATTGTCTGGAAATCTATTTTTATATTTTTCCCAGGTTAAGTACGTGTAATGATATTACTATAAAAAGTTTGGGGCATTTTCTTAACCGATTTCTATTTTTAATGATTTTTTATATATTTAGAGAGTTAAATATATGAAAAATGGTTATGCATATCCATAATCCATGAAAATTTATCTAGAAGTCTTTTAACATATTTAGAACCAAAATCTGAAGTTTGGTAATTTTTATTAATTGTTTAGTATTTTTCATGACTTTATGGTTATTCAAGAAACTAAAATGGTGAAAAATAGTTAGACAAATCAAAAATTCAAGAAAATTTATCTTGAGGTCTTTGACTTCAATTAAAACTGAAATGCAAAGTTTGGGAACTTTTAGAACTAAATTGATTTAGTTTTGAACATTTAATCATTGGAACACCTCTAAAATGTTAAATATTAACATTTCAATAATGGAAATTTTCCACTTAAATTGTTATATAACAATTGATTCTTTGAAACTTAATTTCCACAGAAAAATGTTTATAACTTATCAATATTAAATTTTGACACATTATTGGCATAATTCTATTGTAGTAGTAAGTATACTAGTGTTAGATTTCGATTAGAGACTCACTAGCGAATACCGTTATTGTAGGAATCGGTAGTGGTACACGTGGAACGTAGTTCAAGGCACCATTTGCATCATCTAAATGTATTGTGAGTATTCACCACTCCCCTATTTTCAGTTTTTAAATGTTTTGGGGTGGAAAAGCATGTCCTAAACTATTTATGTTCGTTGTATTTATTTGACTCGTATAAACTTGGTTGCTATATTTTGCATATTGTGAGTATTCACCCCTCCCCTATTTTTGGTTTTTAAATGTTTTGGGGTGGAAAAGCATGTCCTAAACTATTTATGTTCGTTGTATTTATTTGACTCGTATAAACTTGGTTGCTATATTTTGCATATTGTGAGTATTCACGCACTCCCCTATTTTCAGTTTTTATGTTTTGGGGTGGAAAAGCATGTCCCGAAAAACTATTATTTGAATGTTGTATTTAAATTGATTTGTATCAAACATGATTGCTATTTTATTGCTATGTCTCTCTATGTATGTCTATGCAACACAGAACATGAGAACTTATCGTACTAAGGCCCTTCCCTTATCTCTAACCATTAACTCTTTGAGCCAATGGTCATTATGGATAGCGCTATTAGGAATTGACAACTCCTCACTCGCCCTATTGCTGGAGTGCATGATACCATATTCATCTATGGAACGATAAGCATAGATCTTGATAGGGCTTCAGTCATAGGTTTGGTTGAGACTCATTGTTTGCTCATACACATACAAACTCGTTACTTATTATAGCAATAAACTTGTTTATTAATTATAGCAATGAACTTTGTTTCTCATTACAACAACGAACTGTTATTACTGAAAACTTATATACATGTTTTAGCAATGAACTTGTTTGCTCCTTGTAGCAACGAAATTGATTGCTCATTTTAGCAATGAAACTTGTTTACTCGTTTGAGTAACGAACTTTATCTTCCATGAGAATATGAATGTTGCATCTTATTTGGGCAACATACCTTATCTCTCATGATGACAAAGAACTTTGTTTTTTACAAACTTATTTACTCATCTTAACAATATACTTTTATTATTGGAAACTTTTATCAAAACTTTGATTTCAATTCATGGAACCAATATTATTTTGTTTATCTGTGAGTACTCACCAACTATTTTTATAGTTGACGCTTGTTTTACATGCTTTTTCAGGAATCATCGAGTAAGTGGCACTTAGGGACACTTCACTTTTAGGAGCATTCGCATGTGTTGTATTTCAATTTACATTGTAATTTCTTTTAAAAGTTGTTCAAACCCATTGTGAATTTGTAATGATTTTTAATACTATGGTTGGTGTTGTCTTTTAACTTTTGCGATGAAACCCTTTGTACTGCCACGCCCTGTGTTTCCGCTTTAGCGGGGTGTGACAGCAAGTGTCTAACTTGCGCCAAAGTTAAAGTAGAATATCAGAAGCCCTTAGGTTTACTACAACAACCGGAGATACCTAAGTGGAAGTGGGAGCGGATTACAATGGACTTCATAACCAAGTTTCCCAAGAAAATGGGTGGTCTCGATACCATATGGGTGATCGTAGACAGGTTAACTAAGCCCGCACACTTCCTGCCAATCAAAGAAACTGACAAGATGGAGAAACTGACAAGAACATACATTAGGGAGATTGTACGACTGCATGGTGTTCCCATATCTATCATATCTGATAGAGATAGTAGATTCACTTTAAGATTCTGGCAGTCGCTACAAAAGTCCCTGGTAACTAGGCTGGACATGAGTACAACCTACTACCCACAAACTGATGCACAGAGTGAGAGGACGATACAAACGTTGGAAGACATGCTGAGAGCTTGTGTGATCGACTTTGATAAAGCATGGGATATCCATTTACCATTGGTTGAGTTTTCATACAACAACAACTACCATACTAGTATCAAAGTTGCTCCATTTGAAGCCCTCTATGGCTGGAAGTGCAGATCCCCTCTGTGTTGGGCTGAGCTGGGCGAAACGCAACTAGCTAAAGGACAAGTTCCTAACAGCACTCTCACCGGTTCGGAAATCATTCGGGAACCGACAGAGAAGATTATTCAGATTCATGAACGATTGAAAGCCTCTAGAGTCCGACAGAAAAGCTACGCTAACAAAAGATGGAAACCTTTGGAATTTCAGGTTGGTGACCTCGTTCTATTGAAGGTCTCACCCTGGAAAGGCTTGATACGCTTCGGAAAGCGTGGTAAGCTAAATCCAAGGTACATTGGGCCTTTCGAGATTCTCGCTAGAATCGGCCCTGTAGTTTACAAACTCCGACTACCTCAAGAACTTAGTAACGTACACCCTACCTTCCACGTATCGAACCTAAAGAAGTGCCTATCTGATGAGACTCTTGTTATCCCAATCGATGAAATTGAGATCAATGAGAGCTTTAACTTCGTGGAAGAACCCATAGAAATCATGGATAGGGAAGTCAAACAAACCAAACAAAGCCATATCCCGATAGTGAAGGTTCGCTGGAATGCAAAACGGGGACCCGATTTCACTTGGGAGCAGGAGGATCAAATGAAACATAAGTATCCTCATCTTTTCCCTTAGTCTATGTGTATTTTCTTAATTCTAATTTCGGGACGAAATTCCCTTTAACAGGGGGATGATGTGACAACCCGAAGTTTCTATCTTGTAAAAGTCAAACTTGGTCAACGAAAGTCAAACTTATCCAATAAAGGTCAAACTTATTTCTAACATTATCTTATGGTTAGATTAGATTAATGAGATGAATGTGTTCAAACCTAGTATTATAAGGTGTTGTGTGTGTAATGAGGAAAATCATTTGGACCGAGGACCGCAAACCCGGCTAGGGGCGTGAACAGCCTTCGGGCGGTGAACGGGCGGTGTTCAGCTTTCGGGCCGTGAACCTCGGTTTATGGCCGTGAACTCATCCCCTATATATATAAAAGTTGACTGATTTTTGACTCACTTCTACACTTTTGACCACAAACACTCCCATTCTCTCCCAAAGGATATCAATCGTAAACCCTATTTGCTCTCATCTATCATCCGAGGATCCTTAATCCACCTTCGGATCTGTTGAGAATCATCAAAAGTTCATCATCTCAGCAATAAAGTGTTCTTCATTTCTGAGGTTTCGACCATGAACCCTTCAAATCTTCAAGGGTCGTGAACCCTTTACGGCCGTGAACACTGAGGTCTGGCCGTGAACATCAAACAGTTTCTTGATTTCGGTTCTAACACTTCTTCTGTAAGTGTTCCTTACATCCTTCATTGTTTTTCTAACGCCTTTGAGGTTATATTCACTAACTTCATGCCAATATGTTGCATAAATTGCTATTGAGGACTTTTTTTGTCCCGGGAACTAGCTAGAAATCAATCAACCTTTATCGAACCCTATATCGAATCACTCGCATAAGGTGAGTTCATACCCCTATAATCTACCTTTTTAAATGGTATTAAATGATTTAAGGGGGGGGGGGGGGGGAGGGATTCAAGTTGAACACAATTAAATTGTGTTAATATTTACCTGTGAAAACAATTACACAAAAGAAATTCTTATACTTTTATAAGCTATTAAAATCGATTAAAAAACTCTGTTAAAAGATTTTAGATTGTTGTTATTTATCAAAATCATATTCATTTATATATTTATGTATAAGTATGCTTTAACGGACTTAGGACTAATACTAGATACCTTGACTCATATTCCTGGTTTGGTTGTGGGCTTAGGGTAGGATCACTAGTCCGACAGTCGGCTAAATCATAGTTATACTTGCTAAATATATACATGAATATTAAACCCCATTTTTAAAGTACATGCTTAACTCCGTTGCAAACATGGGCAATTGAGTCTTTCCCACGAATCGGTTACAGTTCAAATAAACATTCTAATAAACTATAATAGGTATAGTTTAGGGGATCAATGCATATTATATTCTAGAAAAGAGGAACAATACATGATTCACGTACTTATACTTTACACTCCAAGTAAACTAGGAAAGGAACGTACCATTAACTCATTTATTTACAACAAAATATAATAATACTTTCAGTATATGGTTATATATATATATATATATATATATATATATATATATATATATATATATATATATATATATATGGGGTACATCTACAAAGTCCCGGGTTATACATGGGGTACATCTGCAAAGTATCGGGTTTTATATATGGGGTACATCTACAAAGTACCGGGTTTCATATATGGGGTACATCTACAAAGTACCGGGGTATGTCTGCAAAGTACCGGGTTTTATATAGGGGTACATCTGCAAAGTACCGAGTTTTATTTAGAAATGGTACATCTACAAAGTACTGGTTTATAACAAATAAAACATAACAATATATAAAATAGTCTTCTTATAGTCTTATTGTGAACTAAAAATATGTTATACTATTTTATAAGTACAATGACACTTACACCGAATGGTTTTAGGAAATTAAAACTACCATTCAGTTAGATCAGAAAATATAGGGTTTTCTAGAACAGTAAACACATTAAAGGAATAGAAAACAAACTTTAAACATAATTACTTATGCACTCACTCAACTTTTATGTTGATACTCTCTTTTAAAATAACTTGTATTCTCAGGTCACCGGTAGACAGGTACACTGGACCAGGTTTTGAGAAGACGGAGCATGTTCAAGACTCGTCTTTTATTTTGATATATTTTTGGTGTCTTGCAACTATACACAGAGCACACATGTATTAACTATTCTATTAATGCAATGGATGTTGTTGCTTGTTTTACTATTGTGCATTGTTATGATACTATACATGACGTCCTCCGCCCCCGAACGTTTCCGTCATTCCGGTTTGGGGGTGTGACACCGTGCATATAGAGAACGCCTAATTCTGACTTTATACAAGTAAGTTATAATTTTTCAAATTTCCAGCATAGCAGTATGGAGACTGAAACCGAAATTCGAATCGTTGGAGTGTTACACAAAACAATCTAAACGAGAGTTGAAGATCTCTTGAATAGGATTTCGTCGATATAAAGATAACCGAGAACGGTATTATTGTGAGAGAGTTATGATTTTTATACAGGCTTTAACAATCTAAGCCTCTTAAAAGTATAGCTTTAAAAATAAATTGAGAATTAGTCGACAAGGTCTAAATAAAAATTGTAGTACTTGTCGATACATACGTGTAGATGAAAAGAATGTTGAAAACAGATCTTGTATGAGAAAGATATAATATTTAGACAATAATTAAAATTTGGCACGACGCACCTAGCTTCTAGAAGGTGGGACATAGCCCACCCAAGTTTCGACACGTGTCATTGATCTAGAGGAACAGCGTAGCACGAGGGCACGACGCACACCTTATATTTGTGTGACGCGCCTCCCAAAAATCTGTAGCACCCGGAATCTAGAAGGTTAATTGTGGAAATAAATCCCTTTCCTAGGGGCCAACACGTCGAGTTGATGGTGGGAAACTCGATGTGTTGGAGGCCTTTGGGTCGCGCGTTTTTATGAACCAACTCGACGAGTTAGTGAAGGGAACTCGCCGAGTTGGACGCTGATGGAGAAACCCTAATTTTAGGGTTTTGCACCCTATTTAAACACCTTAAGTCCCAGGTGTTGGCCTCATTCCCAGCCTCTATAGCCCTTAACCCTAATCTCGAAACCCTAGAGCCTCCTTGAGTGTTGTGAGCTCATTGTGGGTGTGTTTTGGTATGTTTAAAGCTCATTAAAGGAAGAGAAGCTTGGTGCAAGGTGGTGGTTCAAGTAGGAACTTTCAGATCTTGATTCTCTGGTCTATTTCCAACACATTTAGGGTATAAAGTTATAACCTTTCTTAATATTTGCTTAGATCTCTTCTTGGGTTAGATTGTATGCTTTTAGCCATGGATGGGTGGTTGTTGGGGAAGTAGAAGTCCCAAGTGTTTATTCTTTTAGTTCTACGATCTTTATGAGCTCTGTTGGCATAAAGGTGCCAACTTTATGGGTTTAAGGGCTTCATGCATTCATTAAGTCTTTCATTTAGCCCTTTTGAGCAATGAGCTTCTCCTAGGCTTGCATGAATGTCAAGTTGGAAACTTTACGTGGTTTTCCAGCTCTATGGTGTCAGATCTGCATTTTGGGGTTTTGTCTTTGATGATTAAGTGCTTAATGATTAAGCCCTCACTCTTTTAAGTCTAGGGTTTGGGTTTGGACCCATTAGGTGGTTCCTAAGGGTAAAGTTGGGAACTTTACCCTTATTGATCTCATTTTGGTTGAGATATGAGCTTTGGAGCTCTTGGATTCGATGAAGGCAACTTAATGCATTAAGCTGATTGGTTCTTGGGAGAAATCGGCGAGTTTGTTGGTCAAATCGGCAATTTGACTTGGTTTTTCCCAATCTGTGTAGATTGATGGAGAAACTTGACGAGTTGAATGACAACTCGGTGAGTGGGGTCAACTTGGACCATTGACTTTGACCTCTTAATTTATGTCTTTGATCACGTTGTACCAAGGGGTACTTGAGGTAATCTGATTTGTAATTAAGGGAATTATGGGCTTGGGATAAGGCCCATATGGGGTTGGGCCCAATTTGGAAAATTAGGCCATTAGTGGGCTTTGATGGATCTAGTAGTATCTGGTATTTTGGGCTTGAGTTATTAATGGGCCATCAAGATACAAATTGTTTGGCTAGAAAGAATGGTTGGGCCTTAAGTGAAGGCCAAGTATGGGGTTTGGGCCCAATTTGGAAAATTGGGCCATTGGTTAATTAGTAGGCCTTTGGGCCTTTCAGATTGTAGTTTGGGTCATGGATTTGAACAAGGCTAGGTTAGGGGTAAAATGGTCTTTTTACCCCAGGTATGAATTTGTGGTTATGGATTGGAACCCAATTGCTAATTGGGTGTTATTTTTGATCTGATAATTCGGAGGCATCATCAGGGCAGCAGCTAGGGAATCCTTTTAGTGAGCTTCTGCATTCGAGGTGAGTTTCCTTACCGGGTTTAGCGGGTCGAAGGCACCAATGTTGTCCCATGTTTATGTTATGTTGTTAGTATGCTAGCTGTCTTCGTGACTCTTACATGTGCTTGTGTTCATATATTTTCCGGGCTAAGGCTCGATGCTGAGCGGGGCCTGATGGATATTTGTATGCTATGTATCTCTTTGATTATTTCATGTGTATGTGTTTATTTGATATATGCTATTGTATGTTGGGCGGGGCCCATTTTACCGAGCTCATCTCGATGTCGGGCGGGGCTCGATGACGGACGGGGTCAGATGCCTGCCGGGGCCCAATGACAGGGCGGGGCCTACTATGTGTTTGCTATATGTTTATTTTATGTGTGGTATGTGGTATATGGGGAACTCATTAAGCTTCTTGCTTACAGTTTGCGGTTTTTGGTTTCAGGTATCTCTGGTTCAAAAGGGAAGGGCCCGACTTGATCGCAACGCATACACCCGGTTTTTCCATAATATGTGATTTTGAGATTTTAACTCTGATAATTGTTTTATTTTGAAACTCTTCTAGATGTTGGATTAAAGGTTAATGAATGTTTTGGGCATACTAAAAATGAAATTTTTACCCTTGATTTTCGGGATGTTACAAAATCCCTATAAATAGAGGCTGAAGTCATCCTCATTTCTCATACATTTCTCACAATTCTCTCTGAAATCACTCTGGTCCTTTGAGTCTGACTTTTTCTGGAATCTTGAGCAATTTAGTGAAGTTCTGAGTATCTAGGATCCTGGAGAAAAGAAGCTTCCAGGTCAGAGTTCTGCTTGCGACTTTCCGTTCATAGACGTTATTATGAATCTATAAATTAAGGTTCTTAGTAATTCCATGTCATAATACTAATTTATCTACTTATGGGGGTGTTTTCTAGGATAGATTTAGTGAGGTGTTTAAAGATGGATTTCCAAATAGTATGCTCTATATACCAAAAGGACCTTACCTCAGATATGATCTTACATGGTCGCTCCTTATCAACTATAAACCAGTAAACATTGGGATTGTTGATGAATCTAAACTATCATTAGTCACAAGAATATAAGACTAAAACTTAGTGATGTATATAACTATGTCTTCCAAAAGTAAAATCTATGGTGCTAGGTGGACGCTGCCCAAATCACCAGTCATCGAATTTTGACAAGTGAGTGCACGGTTACTTTCAACGTACACATAGATACAATTATTCTAAATGCTAAAATGTTACGTGTGCTATTTAGATGTGTTTCATATATTTTTGCATCATGATATAATTTTTACTTGATTAAGCTATATATTTATCATACCTAAAATGCGATTGTGTAGTGAAGGATTGTGTGAAATAATAAATGAGATGTTGTGATAGGGAATATTGGTTAGTAAAAGGTTATGTTGTGTGATAGGAAATATTGGTTAGTAAAGAGCTATGTGCAATAATAAATGAGAGGCTATGATAGGGGAATATTAGTTCGTGATGGGATGTCCAAAATAATAAGTTGACGACCATTGACTATTCTAGGTAGTCAAGTGGAACAAAGGTAGGCTCATTACCTATAGGTTTTTCATGAACTATTAGTTCATTTATGGTGTTCCATCCCCCACATGGTTGCCTTATTAATCTATATTGCTAACGGAATACCCAAAGCAATATTGTCTACTCACTATTTAAAAAAGATCGTTTAGGATAGGTCCCACGAGATCATCATTTTAGGATCAGGAAGTGAAGATAAAGGAAATGGGTAACCAGATGATTTGATTGTTGTTAAATATATAATTAAAATATTATAATATTATGGGTTGAAAACCTTATGTGTTAACCGGGCTCCCAAGTCTGACCCACTCATTTTTTATGAATCAAGGGTAGTGGTATGAAGGTCTAGATGTTTGAATCTGACAAGAGATTTATGGAGTTTTAGGCCGTTAAATAATTGATGCAAGGCTGGTAAAGAGTAGTTTATGCTTATGTTTCTGTATTAGTTATGACATCCAAATCTTTTGAATATTACTGAAAAATGTTTCTTTGGAAAAGCTTTTGATATTGACATCGTTTAACATTAATAATTTTTTGGGAAAAATTCCACATTAATAAAAGAATACTCTGTTTTTGATATTGAAAAATGTTTCTTTGGAAATACTTTTGATATTGATATCATTTGACATCCAAAACTTTTGAATATTATTGAAAAATGTTTCTTTGGAAATGCTTTTGATATTGATATTGATATCATTTGACATTTATAATGTTTTGGGAAAAATGTTTCTTTGGAAAAATTCCACATGATAAAAATTTTTTAATTGCCCGTTAAATTGGGGTTGTCACGGTTGGTATCAGAGCATTAGTTTAAGCAAACTCAAAATTTCGAGGATTTATAGACTTAAACTTAGAATGCTAAGCAATGATCGTGAGATGTGTTTCTATTATATTTTAGGTTGTATACCTAAATTGACACAAGCACTGGCTTACTTTAGAATGAGATGCCTAATTTGATGTTTTGTGTTAATGATTTATAGTATAGCAAGCCTTAGGTTGCATACCTAAATTGTTATTAATTGACTAGATTTAAGGTCTGTTGGCGACCATGATTTGGAATGTTAGTGTTAATGATTCTAAATGTATAAATAATGTGTTAGAACTGACATATAAATTTTTGGAGTAACAAGGAGCATTATCTGTCTAAACATAACTAAAACCTTCGCCATCATAATAAATTCACCTCTCGGTACACTGAACGCCTGCTTTGGTGTACAAATTGTCACGGTGAGGACACATAGCCGATTAGGAAACAGTAATGGAAATCAGCAGCCTGAACCTTATATAGTGGAGCATGCACCAGAGGAAATACCTACACCAGAACCAATCATGATCGAAGGAGTTCAGGAAATAATGCAAGTAATTCTAGACCAACAAATAGAGGAGAAATGACAACTACTATGGGAGAATATGGATGAACCTAATACACCAGTTGTGCAAGCAGAACGGAATGAGGAACAGTGTAGAGTTCGAAAGTGTTGTGAGGTATCGAAATGTGTCTTAGTCAATTGTAGTATCAAAGCTTGTTTGTATATTGTTTATTATAAGGGCATTATGTTTCGAAACTTAGGTGTTTTTAGTACCTTATATTTTTTTGTATGCTTTCTTGATCCTTAGATATATGGGATGAGTACTAGAGTTAGAAAGTAACTTCGTCATTCACATTGTATTCTCTGAACATTCTCTGTACTTCAGAAAGCTTAATTGAGCCAAACAGACTTTATTTAGATATTGTGTTCATCATTGTTACATAACTCTGATCTAGTATTTTCATACTCGATTAATTCACAACTAGATTTGGTATCAAAGCAGTAATCAAACAGTTTACAATCTGATTTTCTTTTGTTTTCAAAAATATTTTGAGTCTCGTTCCAGATTTAGAATTTTCAGCTCTTTTGAATCTGAAAATATTTTTAGATCATTTGTTTTGATTCGATTCAGCGTTTTGTTGTTCAAATCGAGTAAACATTGTCAATTTCTGATAGTTTTCATTGTTAGATCTCAATTTTTTAACCTTTCTTCAAAAACCTTCTGTACAACCATGAAGAACTTTAACATGAACACCATGACCTCTTACTCTCATGTTTTTGGTTCTTCAACTAATATTTCAATGTTAATTCCTGAGTTCTACAATCAATGGGCTGATCGTATGGAGGACTATCTGAATGGTATTGATGAGGAGCTCTGGAAATGCATAATCGGTGATGTTCGTCCTCCTCCTGCTGTTAAAATATTGGAACTTCTTCTAATAATCAAAATGTCACAGAACAGGCTGAGAAGTTATTGAAAAGTGAAAAGAAATGTATGTGAGAACTTTGTAGTGCTCTTCCACCAATCGTATACAATTATGTGCGTGATTGTGAAACTTCAAAGGAGATTTGGGATACACTAAAGGAGAAATATCAAGGAAGCGAGAAAACTAAGATCAGTTCAGTCAAGAAATGTCTGTTGAAGTTAGGAGAGTTTAAGCAGAAGGAAGGAGAATCAATTGAGTATTATTATGATCGTCTAAATGAGCTCATCTTCAAATGTAACAGATATGGTGTAATAAGGTCAAAAATTTAGTTTAATATCACTTTTATCATGGGTCTTTGAAAAGAATGGAGAAATGTCAGTCTTATGATAAAGATACAGCAAAGTTTTGATTATTTCTCTTTGAATGATCTTTATAATATGTTAAAAGCACATGAATCTGAAGTGAATGGAATTGCTGAGGAAACAAAGATCATTCTTGGTGGTCTACTTGCTCTGGTTTCGAAAGTTGCTGGAAGCGATGTTGAAAAAGAAATAGCTGAGAAGGAGAATTCGGAAGATGAAGGCCTGATCGTCAACTCAGATGATGAAGCTGTAGCTTTTTACTCAAACAACCGAGTAAATAAGTTTTTCAAAAAGCCTTTTAATGCGAAGTCTCGAGCAAGTGATGCGAAAGGAAGTTTTGTTGGAAAGTGTGTAAGTGAAGAGAAGAAAGTAGAGAAGAAGGAGATCAATTCTGAAGATGCAAAAATAGAGAAAAAGCTTAAAAGTGACTCTGGATTTGACTACCATTACTGTAATGGAGTGAATCATATGGCCAACGATTGCATGTTGCGAAAAAGGGATGAAAAGAAGAACAGCGTCAAAGATTAAGCATATTATGTGGAAAGATTGGAGGAGGTAAGAGCAAAAGCGTAGGGGATGTCAGTTGTGGCCAGGGGTATGGATGATGAAGAAGGAACTTACCAAATCTGGTCATCAAGTTCTGATGATGAAGAAATGTGAAAACCGACACATGGGGCTATGTTCGCAAAGTATGAGGAAGAGGAGGAAGAGAAAGTCACTAGGAAGTGCTTTGTTTTGACATCAACTCACAAGTCACCCATGACTTCTCAGGTACGTTCTCTTTTTACAATCCTTTAACATTCCTTCTAATGCTTACACTTCGATTTTATATGATTTTGATGATGCAATTACATATGTCAATGATTTTCTTAACTCTACTAGTAATGATGCTAAAAAAGACCAGTATTCAACTGCTAGAGACACAGAGGATTTTGGAGACTAAGAAATCTTATATAGATCAGTTGGACTTACAGTTGACGCATGTAATGTGTGATAGAGATAGTCTAAGATCTGATATTAAAGATTTGCATAAACAACGAAACATTTATTGTAACACTGCTAAGAGGTTGTATGCAAAATTAACTGCTTTACATCATTCGTCGGATATTAGCAAAGAACAACATAGGAAACTTCTACCCTTTTTAGCTTTCGAAAGGGATAAAATAGGTTCAACTTCATATGACTGTGAAAAGAAAATATTAGAATATGACAAAGTCCCAAATGATTCATATGATTATGGTATAGTGAAAATTGGTGAATGTTTGGATGCAAATGAATTAGTTGAAATTATGAATGAAACCATGACCAAAAATGAACAAATCAAAATTTTAAAAAGAACTGAGAATTCGACATCTCAAAACAATTTTGCTGATATCGAAGATGATTCTGATGATATGAGTGAAATTGAGACAGAGTAAATTGTTGATTGTTCTCAGTTATCTGTCATTAATGTCACTTCTCTAGCGAAGGGTAAAGAAAAATGCAATGATTCTTCGGTTAAAATTGACACTGACCAACCTTCGACTTCGAAAGTTCATGATCCTGACCATGTGACTCTTGAAGATAGTCAGACAGATAGTGACGAAGATAATGATGAAATTCCGAAAGAAACAACCATTCCCTGAGTTGTTGTTGACCAAGTGTACGAGGATACCGAGAAATTCGATAAAATCATGAAGGAAAAGGTTTCTCATTTTCTTGAACCACATACGGTCGTGTATCCTAACTTCAAATGCTCAGATGAAGTTATCTTTCCAAATCAGGTGTTTGTTACCTCAGGAAATGGTGATAAAGTTAAACCTGAAATCAATAAAATTGTTGAAGAGGATAACAAGAACGTTTCGAAAGAATAATTTTCTCTAATCAAAGTACCGTAGAAAATAATCTCACCAAGAACTCATGCACTTTTAAAAGACAAAAACCACAAAGAAAATGGGTTGTTAAAACAGAAACTTCAAAAGTGGAAAAACAAGAAAATGATGTTATTTCAAAAATCCAAAATAAATGATCAAGGTTTCAAAGATCAAGTCGAAAAGGTTTCAAAAGAAAATGGAATTTCAAAACACAAAGCAAGAAAAAAAGTTTATTGACAAAATATGGAGTCTAAAAATCAAAAAAAGTTTTGTTAAATAAATCGTCTGGAAAGAAAGAGTTTAAATCAGTTCAGACAAATTATCAAAACAAGTCTTTTGTTAAGAAAACAATTGTTCAAAATCAAAAAGTTTTGCCAAAAAGTCAACCACAAGTTTCGACGTCAAATTCGAAACAAAATTTTCAAAAATCAAACAAAGAAAAGTTTGTTCATCATCAAATGTCAAAGAATTTTTTTCATCATTCTCAAAACAAAAGGTTTTCATAAAATGAACAAAGATTTTCTAATCAACAAAAGAATTTTGTTCATGAACGAAAGGGTTTTCAACCAAAAGAAAAAAATAACTTTTCTCAATTTTCAAATCAAGGAAGATTTTCAAAAGTTCCACAAGAAATTCATCACTCAAATGTTGGTTATCAAAATTGTTTTCAATCATACGTGAAACCTGGTTTTCCAAAATAACATTTTGAAAAATTAAATGTCAATGCTAAAAGAAATGTGATGTTTCAACCCACGCAACCTCATTTTCCCAATCCATCTTCGAAAAAGCCAAGTAATGTTTCATTTTCAAAAGGAACAAATGTGGTCAAAAACATCAATCACTGGTTGGAAGGGAAAGGAAAAGTTTATTAAACCGGGAAGTTTTCACAAGAAGAAATCAAGAATGCATATGAAGGTTACTTGAATGAGTCTTCTAATGGAAGTTCATCATCCAAAGATTCGAATTCCTCGGTTCGAAAATGGAAAGTAGTTCCAAAATCGAAGCTTGATGAGAACCAAACTGAGAAGGTTAAAGGGAAAGTCAGTGTTGATCCTAAACCAAAAGATGATTTCATTTCAATACCCACTTCTCAAGAAGTAGATTTAATAAATAGTTTGAAATCAAAAGTTCGTAATTGGATTATAGGATCTTCATTTCATCATGCATTTTTCTCTAATAACCAAGGACCCAAACAACCTTGGGGACCTAAATTCTTCCATTGATTGCAGGTTTTGAGTGACGAGCAATATGATGACAAATAGTATATTCATAGTGGATGCTCTCGTCACATGACTGGTCGAAAGGAAAACTTGGGAGATTATCGAAGTCTTGATAATGCTGGAGTAGTGAAGTTTGGAAATAATCACAAGTGTTATGTCAAAGGTTATGGTAAAGTTACTAATGACAAGTTTACTGTTAACAGGGTAGCATATCTCGATGGTCTTCAACATAACATGATTAGTGTTTCGCAACTAGTTGTGGGCACTGACAATCAGGTTGTTTTTAATGAAGAAGGAAGTGTGATTTCGAACATCGAGACAAAAGAAGTTATACTCAAATCCAAAAGAAAAAGAGATATGTTTACCCTTGACATCAAAACAATTGTTAGAGTTCCCTTAGTTTGCTTACTTTTGAAAGCATCATCAGACATAAGTTAGTTATGGCATCGGAGATCACCTGAATTTCAAAAATCTGAATAAATTGGTGTTAAATGATCATGTTTGTGGTTTGCCATTATTAAAATTTGGTAATGATACTTTATGTGCAGCTTGCGAACATGGGAAGAAACATAGACAAGCTCATCCAATAGTAATTGATTCGAAGATTATTAAACCTTTGAAACTTCTTCATATTGACATTTGTGGTTTTTCGACTGTTGAAACTCTCAACAAGAAGATGTACATTTTGGTTATTGTTGATGATTTTTCTAGGTTTACTTGGGTATATTTTTTTCGTTTAAAGTCAGAAACAGCTCAAGCAATGATCGAATTTATCAAGCATATTGAAGTGAGTTTAAGGAAACAGGTTCGAAAGATCAAAAGTGACAATGGCTCAGAATTCAAGAACAAAGTTCTTGATTCGTTCTTAACTAACAAAGGAATTTCACAAAACTTTTCCTCTCCTTACACACCTCAACAAAATGGTGTTGTCGAAAGAAGGAATTGATCACTTTGCGAAGCTGCTAGAACAATTCTTACATATGCGAATCTTCCATAGTATCTCTGGGCTGAAGCAGTTTTGACGACTTGTTTTACTCAAAATCGGTATTTTATTCATCGTCGATTTAATATAACCCCTTATGAAATCATTAACAACAGGAAAGCAAATGTTAAAATTTTCCATGTTTTTGGTTGCAGATGTTTCATTATGAATCTCAAGGATAATCTTTCGAAGTTTCAGTCAAAAGCTGATGAAGGAATATTCTTGGGATATTCTCATAATTCTGTTGCTTACAGGGTGTTAAACAAATGAACCAGGAAAATTGAAGAAACTTTTACTCTCACATTTGATGATTACTATGTTAAAAGAGCCAAAAAATGTTTTGAACAAAAACCAATTATTGATGAATCTCAAATTTTGAATTCATTCGATTTTGATTATGATTTAATTTTTGGTGTTCCTGATAGGGTAATTGATGCAGAAATCAATGCGGATGCCAATCGTGTGCCTGGAGCATCGAAACACACTGATGATTCGACTATCACATAGGATGTTAATGATGCGTTCTCATCAACCAATTCTCCAATGAATAACGAAGGTTTGCTTGAAACTACTAATGCTCAAGTGGAGGGGGAGCACTTAACTTCGACTAATGTGGTTGAGGGTGAGCATACTTTCAAGGGGGAGCAAGGACAATTGAATGATGATGTTGAGGGGGAGCATCCTAATAATGGTCCAAGTGTTGAGGGGAGCAAATTGAATCTCACATGAATAATTCAAATTTCCAAAATGAAAATTTTCATGATTCAACTGATCAGGTGTCTGTTTCAGGTGATGGTTCTGAAACAGATGAACCATTCAAAGATGCACTATTAGATTTTGATCTTGCATATCCACTAATGGATAGATGGACTCGAAGTCATCCATATGAACAAATTTTTGGTGATCCTCAAGCTGGATTTTTAACAAGAGCTCAACTACGTGTGAAAAATGAGGTATTAAATGCTAATCAAGAGTCTTATATGTTCAATGTGTTTATTTCTAAAATTGAACCAAAGTCAGCTAAGATTGCTATGGAAGATCCTGATTGGATTGTTTCTATTCAATCTGAATTGGCTGAATTCGAAAGAAACAAAGTGTGGAGACTTGTTCCGAAACCTAAGGATGTATCCATAATAGGCTTAAAATGGATTTTCAAAAATAAAACTGATAAAGAAAGGAACATAGTTCGAAAAAAGGCTAGGATGGTAGTAAAAGGATATTCACAACAAGAAGGTATCGATTATGAAGAAACCTTTGCCCCTGTCGCAAGACTCAAGGCTGTTCGAATCTTTTTAGCCTATGCAGCACATAAGGATTTCGATTTATATCAAATGGATGTAAAGTGTGATTTTTCTTAATGGAGTGCTAGAAGAAACGGTGTATGTGAAACGACCCCCAGGTTTTATAATTTCTCAATATCCTAATTATTTTTATGTTTTAGACAAAGTTGTTTATGGACTTAAACAAGCTCCACGTGCTTGGTATGCCACTCTTACTAATTTCTTAAAATCATCGAAATTTAAACATAGATCAGATGATCCCACTCTCTTTCGAAAGAAAGTTGGGAATCATCTCATGCTCATTCAAATTTATGTTGATGATATTATTTTTGGTTCAACTGACCCTCAATTGTCTAGAGATTTTGAAAACATGATGAAAAGCCAGTTTTAGATGAGCATGATGGGGAAAATTAACAATTTTCTGGGCTTAAACATTCGTCAAATCAGAGAAGGAATCTTTATCAATCAATAGAAATACTCTCGAAATTTGCTTGACAAGTTTGGCATGACGAATAGCTCAAAGTTGCGAGTACATATGGCAGTTTGAACAAGACTTGGTCCTTCGTTAGGCAAACTAGCTATTGATCTCACTTTGTATCGAAGCATGATAGGTTCGTTACTATACCTAACGGCTAGTTGACCTGATATTATGTTTGATGTATGCAATTGTGCGAGGTAACAATCAAATCCCAAGGAACCACATCTTATAGCAGTAAAGAACATTTTTCGTTATCTTAAAGGCATGGTTTTGTTAGGATTGTGGTATCCTTCGAAAATAGGATTTTTCATTCAAGCATTTTTGAGATGCTGACTTGGGTGGTTGTCAACTTGATCGTAAAAGAACAAGTGGCGGATGTCAACTTTTGGATAGGAAGCTTGTTCGCTATCAATCAAAAAAGCAAACATGTGTTTTGATTTCTACAGCAGAAGCCGAATATGTTGCTGCTACAGCTTGCACTTCTCAAATCACATGGATTCAAAGTTAACTGCGTGATTATGAAATCAACATGAAGAAAAATCCATTATAATGTGACTCACAAAGTGCTATTCGCATCTGTCATAATCCTGTGCAACATTCGAAGACAAAACATATTGCACTTCGTTATCACTTTATCCAAGATCATGTCGAAGATGGAAATATAGAACTTCACTTTGTAAAGACAACTGATCAGCTTGCTGATATCTTTACAAAACCATTGGATGAAAATAATTTTCTTCTAATTTTATCGGGCTTAGGAATGCTTGACGCGAATACTGTTCCAGGTCTGAGTTCGTCATAAAGGAAAGTGATGTCAACCTTACGCTGATCCATTCAATGGTTACTTTTCACCATTCAACGTTTGACATGCTTCGATTTCGAAAGTCCTCTGAATGATTCTGTATGTGTTTCGATTCTTTAACTTTCTTTAATTGGAACTGTAGATTTCGCATGTTTAGTTCATTTTTCGTTACAAAAGCACAAAAACAACAAAAAGATTTTCTTCAGTTTTGTTATTTTAATTTAAAAACAAAAAAATCAAAAAGATTTTCTTATTTTGTTCTTTTTATTTCAAAACCAAAAATCCAAAAATATTTTTGTTTTGTTTCGTTAACTTGTTTTGTGAAGCTTACTTACAAAAATCTCTGGTGGAACATGCACTGCAACTTTAGGGAAAGGTATAATTTTGATACTTTGCGCTAGTTAGGTGTCCCTAGAAGCATGCTGCATCATGTTGTCCCAAGCCTCCAAGACTCATTGGGTTTTCGAAGCCTTAATGGATCTCTCATCATGAGAATTCCTTCCCAATCAGGCTATATTCTCATTAGTTACTGAGCTACCTTACTCTTCTCAAATAAGTTAAGAGTTTCCTGCTTGGTCTACTTATAGCAGAGGTACATTTCGATTCTTAAACCAACCTTTTTCATCCTAATGTTCTTACACGATCACACACTATGACACATACCCAAGACATCTTAGGTCGAAACCAACCAGGTTATAGGTATGTAAACAATCTATGTTTATGATCTGGATTCATGAGACCGTGATGAAAGTGAAACCCAAAATTTCAAAACCTACAAGGAATTGACGGTGAGCTTTTTAGTTCAACTTTTTAAGGAAACATTTGTTTCAGTACCTATTTTCGATATTCAAAGTCATATTCTTTCGTTTTGAGTGGTCTTGCTAAAATGTTCGAAACCCACGACATTTTTACCCAACAAGATCCAAGAATTTTTTTTTTGGAATATGATTTCCGTCTAAATATCTTTTCGATCCTTTGTTACTCAAAATATTTTTCCAAAGCATACTTGTCACTGACTACACTGGTCAAACATGTAATTTCGTTTATATTTTCTCACACTTATGTTTAGTTGTGATATGTAACGAAATTTGTTATTCACCCGCGAAGCCAATTAAAAGAAGCCCTTCGATACTTCTCTATGAGTATTCGATTGCAATTCACGGGAAACCACACAAGTTGTTCGGCATCTCTCTTGATGTAGAATGAAGTGATCTTTGCCTGGGATCTTATTGTTTTATGTCGATTTATAATTGACATCACATAACAAAAATTTTCTTAATTTGATTCTTATCTTATCTTTGGCACACTTTGCACTCACGAAATATTTGAGGTTATGAGTAATACCAACTCAGGCTGATGATTTCGCAAGTCTGGCAAATGACTTTGCTTTTCAACCCAAAAGCGAAAGAGCCCAACCTCTATGCCGAAGGGTTACTAACGGTTCTTATTCCATTGGGGCAAGTGAACAGCCGGTTGGATGTGACGGTTTGGTTACTATGCAGTTTTCAAGGTAAAAAGTGATCATCACTTTTCAGACGTGGCTATTTTTACGGCTATAGGCCCGGTTTTCATGGAACCACGTGTCATGTATTTAATGATCAACCGTTTCAAATTCAAACTTAGGGTTTACGTATAAAATGGGTTTTGGGAATTTCATTCCAACTTTACGCGATCCAAAAGTATCCCCAAATTTATTTTCCCTTTTACTCTCTGTTTTCACACAAAGCTTTCAAACCCTAACAATGGCGGGAACTCATCCTCAAATTGATCCATCCCAGACCACTGATGACAACACTTCTCAACCACTCATGAAGATTCAAAGTACAAATTTACCAGTTCAAACTGATATTTCTCAGTATCCTGAAGGTTTGAAAATGTTCATCTTGGCGTTGAATAACTCAGTTCTATCCACATCAATGTTTTCTTCTATTGTTGGTTCAACTGCAGTTTATAGCAAGGCACTCAAAGTGGTTACTTTCCAATTGATAAATGACAATAAAATCAAGTTATCCAAGAAGTTGTTTGCTCAAATCCTTGATATTCCCAATGTCGAACCTTTCTATGTGGTTTCGAATGAACAAGTGGTGCACATGTTCAATGAAATGGGTCATCAACCTATTTTGAGAAAGATAAGTGATTTAAGAAGTCTTCTCTACCTTGCCTATGGAATTTCTTGTTTGGAGTTTTTCTTAGGTGTTTAACTGGAAGAACTGTTGGTTTGAATAAGGCGAAGTTAGAGATTTAAGTTGTGGTTGCTGCTATCTATTATTATTTACAAGTCGACTATGCTACACAGTTGTGGGAGGAGTTTGTTAAAAGCATTAGAAACACCAATGTTGTTAGTGGAATTCCGTGTGCTCGCTACTGGAGTCTTATCTTTAAGTTTGATTATGAAAAGGAGGGCAAGTTCCAAATGATGAACAGGTAGCAAAATTTTCTTTGTATCAGTTTCCGAAGACGGTGGAGGATGATCCTGATATATATTTCCAACTGTTGCACATATTCCGGATGCTATGCTGCGGAAGGTTGATCCCTCTCATCCAGTGTTGGTGGGTTACTTGCAAGCTATTAATCCTTCGATTGAAACCGAAGTCTTTTTTCCCAAGAATGTTGGAGGTCCTTCGAAGAAGAGAATGTTGGATAAGGTGTCTAAGTCCGTAACTATATTTGGTATGTACTTGACCCGACCCGGCATGGTCCATTTGGGTTGCACTTCACCGAAACAATTTGTATGGATAATCATTTGAGAATAGTATATTTATGATTTATTAATATATTATAAGTTATAATATATTAATATGAAATCATATTATTTAATTAGTATTGATCAAGAATTAATTTAGAATTAATTTGGTGATCAAAAGAGACTAATTAAATATGGACTCTTATATATATATATATATATATATATATATATATATATATATATATATATATATATAGAATGGGCCAATGTTCATTTAGGATGGGCTAAGCTTGTATGGATAGTCCATGGAGTTCTTAACCCATGGATCCTATGGAAATGAAAGGTCATGGGTATTAGGGTTTACATGGATGTAACCCCAATCCACGATACTATATAAGGAGATCTTTGGCACATGAAATAGCACTAGTGTGTGAGTGAATAAGAGTGGGCCGATTTCTACAAGTGGTTTCTATTCTCTCAAGCTTTCGAAGGTGTTTTGGTGATTTGTGATTTCACTTGAGGCATCCACATTATTGGTGCTAGGCTCTCAAGACTCCAAGCAATCAACCACAAGAAAAGGTATGTTATTCTACTAAGGTTTTTATATTACAAGTACCCCATAACATGCTAGGTAGGTAGAGAACCTTGGAAAATGATTATTTGCATGTATAATAGAGAAAACATAGATCCAAGGTTTCTAGGGTTGCATGTACACCATAGGAGTGTTAGAATGCTCAAAACCCATCAGTGGTATCAGAGCCTAGGCTTGTTTTCATTATACTTGATGCAAACTGCTTGAAAAAGTCGATTTTTTTCTCACTGTTCAGTGAACTCGCCGAGTCCACAGGGGGAATTGACGAGTCCAAGTGAATATTCATCCTAATCGTCGAGTAGGTTCATGCACTCGGCGAGTAGGAGGCCCTGTGTGCAGATTTTTGAGTTTTGCTGCTGGAAATGGACTAGAATCATTACCCTAAACTGTTTTGGACTTATAAAACCTGTTTTTGGTGTGGTAATGATTATGCTAATACATTTACAATGGTTATTATCAAATTTTCAGGTTTTATATATGTTTATATGATTCCTGAAATTGTTGATATGAATGTTCATACTTACGAGTTTTAGTAGATCATAGGAATTATTTAAAAATTGTTTGTTAGTGTAATTCTTGATCTAAATGCCAATTAATGGATTCCATAACTTGTCCTCAAGTTATGGAATTCCAAAAGTATTTTTCTTTAAAACCATTAAAACTCATAAGTTACAGAAATGAAAAGTCTTGAATAGTTTCAATAGTTGCCCTCAAGTCTTGGAATTTGTAAAGTCTCACACACACTTTAATTCCAAACCCTAGAGTTTTAAAAGTTAAAATTCAACCCTTGTACTTTATACTATTATAAGTTAATAATATAAATATGTATAAGATCGAGTCAATCTTACCGTTAGTAGGCCTCATTCATGAAGCCGGTATATAAGGGGGGTATAAGGTTGTTGCCTATAAAATGGCATCTTAATAGGTGTCCACTCTTACCCACCGCTTCCTTGACTGGTGGAGGGTCGAACGGGTAGGAAAAAGACTATAATCCTCATTAAAAGTATAATGATTATAAAGTAACTAAATGTCTTATAAATTCTCAATCTTAGTTACTTTAGGAAAATGTGAAAATGGTTCTAACCCATGAAATTACACTTTGTACCTTACCAAGTCGTTGGTGGAGCATGTGTGGGTAACCGGCACACCAACATGGACTAGTAAGAGTGGCAAAGGGTGACTTAATGTTTATCATAGATCGGTGGAGTGTGTATGGGTAACCGGCACATTGAGTAGGTGATAATATTAAGGGTACCAAGTTAATTTGCATGGTTATTCACACCTTGTTTGTGATCCTTGGCATCCCAGTCACAAACTTGAGTGGGCACAATCGAGATTTAAACACTCCATTGAAAAGTTAAATGAATCTCAGAAGATCTAGGAGTTTCATTCCAATTAAAACCTAATAATTTATTTCGTTTTTCATGGTGGAAATTGGTGAATCGTCATTCACCTACATTCAAATATTTCATAGCTTGGATTACGACATCCCTCTTCCAAGTTATGAAGTATTGTGTTGGGTCCTAGATTTAATATTACATTTGAGTGTCTTATTAAGAATTCTATATCTAATCTAAAATTGTCTTTCTTCTTTTCAGATGTCTTCCAACAATGTTGCTTCTGGCCTAAACCCTACCGACTCCTTCTCTCTCATGAACCTTTGTGGGAGAGTCATCTTTGATGGTTCAAACTTTAATGATTGGATCAGGAACATCAGGATGGTCACACGTTACAAGGACAAGGAATATGTCCTTCACAAGGAGCTGAAATAAATTGATGAGTCTACTGCTACTCCACAGGAGATCGTTGACTTCAAGACTTATGAGAGAGATGCCACCAACGTGGCATGTATCATGTTGGCCATAATGACAGCTGAAGTCCAGAAGTCGTATGAGGAATTTTACCCTTTTGAGATGCACATGGACCTGATGGACCGCTACCATCGGAGTGCTCGTCAATAGAGGTATAAAATCATCTCTTCCGTGATAACAACCCGAATGAAGGATGGTGAACCCATCACGGGCCACATGCAGAAAATGCAAAGGTTTGTGGACCATTTGCTGAAGTTGAATGTGAACTTCCCCAAGGAGTTGGCTATTGATACCATATTGCACTCCTTACCTACTTGTTTTGATCAGTTCCGAATGACCTATCGCATGAACAAGGAGGAGGTCACACTCAGCAAGCTTCAAGGACTTTTGAAGACCGCCGAAAGTGGTCTCAAAGGTAAATCGGTTGTTACTACTCCTACTCCTAACTCCGCCCCTGTTCTGGCAATCGGGCAAAGTAGAGGGAAAAAGAGGAAAGCCCCTTCGAAGGGTACCAAGGGAAAGTCTCTTGATGGCTCCTCTTTGAGTGGAACCAAAGGTGGTTTTGTCACTCCTTCTTCCAACCCAAAGGAAGCTGAATGCTTCTATTGTGATGATAAGGGGAACTGGAAACGAAACTGTCCCAAGTACCTACAAGATGTTAAGGATGGGAAGGCCAAACCTACCCATGCAGCTATTTACTCTATATTGTCTAATAACTCACGGCATACTAATTGCTGGGTCCTTGATACAGGTTGTGGTATTCATATATGTTCTGATTTGCAGGGCCTAAGAAAAAGTGAGGATGTGGAGCACGAAAAGATAAACTTGATCATGGGGAATAAGAAAGCTTTACCTGTCACCAAGATTGGAGTTTATTCTTTGTTGCTAAGTAGTGGGTTAGTGTTAGATTTGAATAAGTGTTGTTACTCGTCTGAAATGGCGAGAAATATTATTTCTTTTCACGGTTTGTACAAACAAGGGTTTACTTTTTCATTTGATAATGAATGTGGTTGTATTAATGCTTTTTATAATAATGTTATTTATTTTAAAGCATTACCCTGTGATGGTGTATATGAAACTGTGTCGGTTGTAGACAACTTAGAAAATAATGTGTTGCATATCGATTCTTCCACTAGTTTGGACAAAGCATCCTTGTGGAATTGTCGGCTTGGACATGTCAACAAGAAGCGCCTAGGTCAACTCCAAAAGGATGGGGTCTTGGAGTCATTTGACTTAAAGTCAGATGATAGTTGCAAGTCTTGTTTGCTTGGAAAAATGACAAAGTCACCCTTCACTGGTACTTGTCCTAGGGGTGAAGGTTTGTTGGACCTCATTCACACAGATGTGTGTGGACCCTTCAGAACCGCCACAAGGGATGCTAACCGCTTCTATGTGACTTTTACTGATGATTACAGTAGATATGGTTATGTCTACTTAATCAAGCATAAGTCAGAAACCTTTGAAAAGTTCAAAAAGTTTAAAGAGGAAGTGGAGAATCAGCTGGGCAGGAACATTAAGATGATCCAATCCGATCAAGGAGGAGAGTATCTTAGTACAGAGTTCCTTGACTATCTTAATGAATGTGGAATTGTTTCGCAATTGACACCTCCCAGGACACCATAGCTTAATGGTGTGGCTGAGAGGCGTAATCGAACCTTGTTGGACATGGCTCGTTCCATGATGAGTCGATCTTCGTTACCAATCTCATTCTGGGGGTATTCCTTGGAGACTGCCGCCAATATCCTTAATCTAGTCCCTACCAAGAAGGTTCTCAAAACACCTCACGAAATATGGACTGGAAAAGTTCCCAATTTATACCACATCAAGATTTATGGTTGCGAGGCTTTCGTGAGACATGAGACTCAGGACAAGATCGAACCTCATAGTGAGCGATGTATTTTCATCGGCTACCCACAAAAATCCTTTGATTACCTCTTCTACAGACCCAGTGATAATGTGGTCTTTGTGGCAAGGAGAGGGGTCTTTCGAGAGAGAGAGAATTTATAAGCCAAGGAAACAATGGGAGGCAAATTGACCTTGAAGAGCTTCAAGAGTCAAGTGGTGAAGGAACCTCAAACCCTAACAATCAACCTGAGGAGGAAACTCCTGTTGAGTCAACTGACGAGCCCATACCTCTGAGGCGTTCCAGTAGAGTTAGGAATGCACCTGAGCATTATTATGGTTTCCATATTACTGCGGAAGGTGATACATTCATCAGTGATAGCACACTGGTAAATTTGGATGAACCTAACAGCTATAGGGAAGCCATGGCAGGCACCAAGTCTGCTAAATGGAAAGAGGCTATGGACAGCGAGATTCAGTCCATGTATAACAATCAAGTTTGGAACTTGGTTGACAATGTATCGGGCTGTAAGACAGTCGGGTGCAAATGGATCTTCAAGAAGAAGACCGACATGGATGGGAAAGTACACACTTATAAGGCGAGACTGGTTGCGAAGGGTTTCACTCAAACTCTGGGAGTTGACTATGATGAAACCTTCTCACCAGTAGAAAAGATTAAGTCTATTAGGATTATGCTAGCCATTACTGCATTTCATGATTATGAAATATGGAAAATGGATGTCAAAACCGCTTTCCTTAATGGAAAGTTGGTTGAGGATGTTTACATGAGTCATCCATAGGGTTTTGTCAGTGCAGAGCACCCTGATAGAGTGTGCAAGCTTGAGAAATCCATTTATGGATTGAAACAAGCATCTCGCAGCTGGAATCTTTGTTTTGATGAGAAAGTCAAAGAGTTTGGTTTTTCGAAAAACGAAGATGAGTCATGTGTATATGTCAGAGCTAGTGGGAGTATAGTTAGCTTTTTGGTACTGTATGTGGATGACATACTACTCATAGGAAATGACATCCCAACCCTGTAGCAGGTTAAGTCCTGGCTTGGGAACAGTTTTTCTATGAACGACCTTGGAGAAGCTACCTATATCATAGGGATAAGGATATTGAGAGAAATGAGTAAGAGACTAATTGGACTTAGTCAAAGCACCTATGTGGAAAAAGTGTTGAAAAGGTTCAACATGCATAATTCCAAGAAAGGTGACTTACCTATCCAGCATAATGCCAAACTGAGCAAGGCTCAGAGTCCAAGTACAGAGGCTGAGATAGCTGAGATGAGTCAATTACCATATGCTTCCGCTGTTGGCTCGATCATGTATGCTATGACTTGTACCCTCCCTGATGTGGCCTTTGCTTTGAGCATGGTCAGCAGATATCAGGGGAATCCTGGAAAGGCTCACTGGACTGCGGTGAAGAACATTCTCAAGTACCTGCGGAGGACTAACGACTGGGTCCTTACCCTTGGTGGGAGTGATGACTTGAGAGTAGTGGGGTATAGTGACACTAGCTTACAAACTGATAGGGATAATTTCCGCTCTCAGTCGGGCTGGGTCTTTACCATGAACGGAGGAGCAATTACCTGGAAAAGTTCCAAGCAGAAGACAGTAGCTGATTCGACATGTGAATCAGAGTACATAGCAGCGAGTGAAGTGGCGAAGGAGGCGATATGGCTGATGAACTTCATCGGAGACCTTGGAGTTGTACAAGCTATAAAGGAGCCTATGGAGATTTTCTGTGACGGAAATAGTGCAGTTGCCTTAGCCAAGGAACCGAGAGATCATGGCAGATCCAGACACATTGACAGAAAATATCACTTCATAAGACACAAGATAGAAGAAGGACTCCTCGTGGCAAAGAGGGTATCGTCAGATGAGAAACCAGCAGATCCCCTCACGAAGGGACTGACTAGGGTTAATCATTTGCTGCATGTGAGGCGCATCAGGCTGAAGGACGATATTAGTTTTACAGATTAGATAGCTATTTCTGAAACTTGTAAAATGTAATTGACATTTGATGATCAAATAAAATTTGTTGTTTATTTATATGTAATGTGTTGCTATCTTGTGTCAATCGTTTACTATTGTTTCAACTTTGCATGTTTTGACTTCCAAAATAATTTCTTTATTCAAACTCTCCACAGTTAGTCGTACTTTGGAAGTAGGTATGAATCAAGACTGTCATGAATTGGGCTTGTAGATGTCTAAGGTGTTGGACATAGCAAGAGTTGCTATAACATTCATGAGTGCTCATAAGTTCTGAGTATTGGATTAAACCCACGCTCACTTGTATCACTTCATGGAATTTATCCCGAGTGATCATGAGACGGTAATATCATATAAGTCTTCAAACCTAGAGATATGAGTTGTTGCCTATGAGTTGGTTGTGCATTGATTGTACGAAAACGCTTCAGTAACTTGATGTTATAAAACGTGCCTTTGTGTATGATTTAATAAGTAGTAGAACAAGCATATGAGTTGAAGTTTATCTGTTTCTTTTATTCCTTGGAGGATTAAAAGCGATATCTGGGCCCCTCGATGATTTTGTTTTGACCTATGTGTCGGGCCCGGTCAGAACTAAATTGATGTGTTCAGTTTAGTTCTATGTCAAACAAATCGGAAATTAGGAAACAAACTGTTGGACAATAAGTATGACATTGTTCCATGTATTTGTCCGGCTGATATCTAGAACAGAGGATTATATGATCACTTATCTAAAATGGCACTTCATAGTTCAACAGAGTTTTAAGAGCTACGATTGCTGGTTGGTTCCTGAAGTCATGCTTGCAACTATATTTATCAGACTTATCCAAGTGGGAGATTGTTAGATAAGGTGTCTAAGTCCGTAACTATATTTGATATGTACTTGACCGACCCGGCATGGTCCATTTGGGTTGCACTTCACCGAAACAATTTGTATGGATAATCTTTTGAGAATAGTATATTTATGATTTATTAATATATTATAAGTTATAATATATTAATATGAAATCATATTATTTAATTATTATTGATCAAGAATTAATTTAGAATTAATTTGGTGATCAAAAGAGACTAATTAAATATGGACTCTTATATATATAGAATGAGCCAATGTTCATTTAGGATGGGCTAAGCTTGCATGGATAGTCCATGGAGTTTTTAACCCATGGATCCTACAGAAATGAAAGGTCATGGATATTAGGGTTTACATGGATGTAACCCTAATCCACCCTACTATATAAGGAGGTCTTCGGCACATGAAATGGCACTAGTGTGTGAGTGAACAAGAGTGGGCCGATTTCTACAAGTGCTTTCTATTCTCTCAAGCTTTCCAAGGTGTTTTGGTGATTTGTGATTCCACTTGAGGCATCCACATTATTGGTGCTAGGCTCTCAAGAATCCAAGCAATCAACCACAAGATAGGTATGTTATTCTACTAAGGGTTTTATATTACAAGTACCCCATAACATGCTAGTTAGGTTGAGAACCTTGGAAAATGATTATTTGAATGTATAATAGAGAAAACATAGATCCAAGGCTTCTAGGGTTGCATGTACACCATAGGAGTGTTAGAATGCTCAAAACCCATCAGAGAAGAGGATCATAGAAAGAAGTTAAGGTTAGTCCTTCGAAACCTAGCCCTGAACAAGTTGAGAATGTTGAAAAGCTAACTCCAAAGAAAACTGTTAAGTCTGATCCACATCCAAAGAAGGCTGTTAAGCCAGTTTTGGAAGAAACTTCTACAATTGCGAAGGAGACTATGCCTTCAAAATATGGTATCTTGAAAAGACTGAAGAAAATGGCTCACAGACCACATCACTCACCAGACAGGTTCAACAGTTTTTCTCCGAAAGGTGTTTCGAAGATTACTCGCAAGCCGCAAATCAATCGAAAAGGAGTTGTGATTCGTGAAATTCCAACACCTGTGTCGCCAGCTTCTAAAAAGCGAAGAGCTGAAGATATGGTGAAGCGTATCTCTAAGAAGAAAAAGAAGCCAAAGGTTGCTGAAGAGTCAATGGAAGAAGTTGTACCAGAATCGCTGTTTCACGATCTTGATATAGGTATTCCATCAACAGCGAGGGGCTCTCCAATCAAATCGAATGTCGAGGAGACTGGAAGTCCTGGTGGCACTATGAAAGCATGTAATGTGGACACAACCACTAATCAAGGTGATTCGCATATTTCCACTCCTGAGCAGACTGTTGTCACACCACCCAGAGTTTCGAATACCGAGTCATTTAATGAGGAGGTTCGAACTTCAGAAATCAATGCGAACATATCTAATATGGATGAAATGTCAACATGGGTGATGGAGTGTCGAACTCACAAGCCCAAGGTACATCTTCTCTTATCATTTCATCATCTTTTGACACATCAACCATTGACACTACAACTTCTTTACCACCATTTCATACTTCAACTTCTACTACTTTACCTCAATCTACACAATAACCAACCTTTGAACACATCCCAAACAACCCATTACATCCTTATTCCCATCTCAATCCACCGAAGGTCCCAAAACTATTTAAGATGATGATACCACTAAACATGGTGAGTTTATGAGATCATTTGTTGATATAGAGTTTGATCCAGAAGAGGAAAATATTCCTGATCATATGTTGATGTCTGGTAAACTATTTAAGATACTCAACAAGAAACTTAACTCCTTATTACAGCTTCAAGCAGATGCATGGGGTCGAAATTATGTATCTGGGATCACAGTAGATGTGATGTTAAAGGCTCAAGAGCTTCGGTTAAGGAATGAGTTGGAGCAAATGGACAGGCATAATGAGAATCGTGTTCAGGCTCAATCTTCAACTTTTAATGATGCAATCAAATAATTGAAATCAGTTAATCAGGAAAGGCATGTTTTGTTTGTGAAGGATGTAAAGACAATTTGAGAAAATGTTAAACTAAAGATTGAAGAGTTACGTGTGGATATGGCGAAGGAGGTTGCAGCCTTGGATCACAATTATTCTTCCCTTCAGAGCAAGTTTGATATAATTGCTAATGTTGTAACAAAACTTGTCGAATGGTACAATTCCATGATTCCCAAGGCTGACAAGAAAGCTGAGGTTGATGCTCAGAGTTTCGAGAAAATTGATTAAGTGTTGGCAGAGTTGAAAGACTTAGTTTCAAAGTCTGGTTCTTCATCATCATCATTACTTACTCAGGAATTCTTGAATCAAAAATTCTGTTTGTTGGAGTCCACAATTCAAAATGAATTGGCCCCACTTGCGAAGTTTGTCAATTCAATGCCAACAGATCCCCCACCTATTCATACAGGGGTGCAAGGGGAGAAAGAAAAGGTGTTGGCATGAGTTCAAGATTAGACAAGGGAGAAGGTGGTTAGGGAAAATTGATGATGATGTGAAGGTTATGGGGAAAGTAAAATCTACTCAAATTCCTTCTTCATTGCCTAAGAGTTCTGACCCAATAATTTTGACAACAACAACAACAACTAGAACAAGGGTTGTGACGAAAGGAGTTGTTATTGGAGGATCAAGCTCATCTTCGAAACCACCTCCACCAAAGATAACAAAAGTTGATAAAATCAAGGGAAAAGGCATAAGTGTTGAGCATACACCAGAAGAAAAGAAAGTAGCAATAGAAGCATAGATGGAGAAACAAAGGCAAATACAAAGCATACTTCGACAAAGAGAAAACAATCCTCCTGGTATGGAAAAAGGAGATCCTGCTAAACATTATTTCTATGAGTATATCCAAGCCCTGGTTGTTACTGAAGAGATGCATGGTTTCGAAAAAATCCCAAAGAAGAGTTTTGCCACAGAAAACACAGATTTTAATCAATTGGATTTCCCAGTTAATAAGATGATGTTCTTAGCTTCTCAATAGAAAATTGCAGATAAGTTTGATAAAGAAGAATTTAAAAGGATGACGTTTCGGTTTCATTCAGCTCTGGGAAAGAGAGAAGAAAAAATATGGTCTCTGGTCAAAATTGTTCGAGTTCTCAATATCTCCAAGGATGTTTTGTTCGAAGGAGTATTGCAGAATTATTGGTTTCACACTTTTAGAGGGAATAATGTGGCATTCTACTTTTCAGTGGCAGACTTTCCTCTGATGAATTTTCATGACTTGATATGTGTGGCCAGAATTTTGAAGGGGACCGATGTTTCGAAGCTCCAGTTAACCAGCGAAGAAGATTTTTTGATTGGATTTGCTCACATCAAGTTATTCATAGACAAATATAATGAATATCTTGCATTAATTGCTGTTGAGTTAGCTTCGGCCATTGGTAAACAAATCACGATACCTCAATCGTTATTGAAGAGTCAAGCAGATTTGAAGTCTTATGTTGATGCGGAAATTTGCTTGAAGCCTTTGGGAGTTGTTTTCATCGGGACGAACAAGAAAGGAAAGAATACGAAATTCTTGTTCCAGGCCTGTGATGTAGAGAGATATACAACTCCTCATTATACGAATATAATTGTTCATATGAATAGTTGTAAGAAGAATAATGATGGTGACAAGGCTGAGATTAAGAAAATTATCAATTGGTATTCATAGATCCGAAGAGTGATTCATCAAGCACGCCAAATGCTTTTGACTTAGATTCGACACTTCTCACAAAGGGGGAGAATGTAGAGTTCGAAAGTGTTGTGAGGTGTCGAAATGTGTCCAAGTCAGTTGTAGTATCGAAGCTTGTTTTTCTATTGTTTATTATAAGGGCATTATGTATTGAAACTTAAGTGTTTTTAGTCCCTTATATTTTTTTTGTATACTTTCTTGATCCCTATATATGGGAAGAGATATTAACTTCTTCATTCGCATTGTATTTTCTGAACATTCTCTGTACTTCAGAAACCTTAATCGAGCCAAACAGACTTTATTTAGATCTTGTGTTCATCATTGTTACATAACTCTGATCTCGTATTTTCATACTCGATTAATTCACAACTACAAACAGTCATAGGAAGGAAGATACGGTAGGACTACAGCCAAACCACAAGTGGTTAGAAGAAACCATCCAGACGTAAGGATCAATAGGAACCAATGCATGTATAAGGAATTTACGACATGCAAACCGTCACATTTTTATGGGAAGGAAGATTCGATTGGATTTATGGATTGGATTTATGAGATTAATATATCCTTCTTAACATATGGTTGCAAGGGCAATGTATACCACTTATGATGTGCGTTGGTTTAGTGGTGGGGTTGTTCGTTGGTGGAACATGTTAGGAAAGAGAATAATCCCTAACGAACCACTGCAAATGACATGAGCATAATTCTTGGTATAACTCAAATGCAAGTTTTGCTCGGCCCAAAACATGCAAGAGTTGGTGGAACAAGTTTCTAACGCTGAAGGAAGGCAACATGCCCATTCATGAGTACACCAATGCCTTCATAGGAAAGATGGATTTCACCTTGCGCATTGTTCCAGACGAGATAGCATCAGTTGATAGGTATTTGAAGGAACTAACATAAGAGTACTCTGTGCCGGTACGTCATGCACACACTCTTGAGTTAACCATCAGGATTGCCAAGTCTGTTGAAGGCATGATCAAGGAAAGAACTTCCGATCGAGCTGAAGTTGTCGAGAAGAGGAAGAGTGAAGGATTCTCAAAATTTGATAAAAAGCGTAGATCCTAAAATTTTGGCCCCAACAACAATACGTTTGGGAGTAACAATGAAGCGAAGTGGTATGGAAACTGCAGAAGGAAGCATCTTGGGCAATGCAAAGAAGAAGTAACTTGTTACAGGTATGGAAGGCATGGTCACTATTCTGATGAATGTAGGCACATTGGGAGGGTATGTTTTGAATATAGAGAAGAAGGATATGTAATGAAGGACTGCATAAAGAAGAAAGAAGATGCAAAGCCAAACGTGTAACCAAAACCAAAGGCACAAGCATTTCAGATGACCTTGGAGACATCAAGAGATGAAGCAAATATTGCTTCAGGAAATTGACAAGCTGCCTATCCGAAATTCAAGATATGGAGTGGTCAACCCATATTGATAGTATAATTTCATGTAGCCTAATGTAGGAGGTATGGATTATGGAGAACTTGTATAGCACCCGATTCCTAGTACGTATTTAATTTCCTTGAAATGTTACAATTTACTCTGGGACTTGACGAGTTGGAGGCCCAACTCGTCGACTAGACTCGACTGTTGGAACGGGAGTTTAAGTGACCTACTCGACGAGTCGGAAGACTGACTCGACAAGTAGGAGCTGTCTGGACAAAACCTTAATATTTAGGGTTTTCACCCTATTTAAACACTTTATCTCGTCCCAAACCAGCCTCGATCACCCTCCCAATACAGAGAAACCCTAGATTGAAACCCTAAACCATTATTGTGTGTTCTTGAAGGTTGTGGGTGACTTTTTGTGCATTTGAAGTTGGAAGAGAAGAAGGAAGCTTAGAAACTAAAGGAGAAGCTCATAGATCTAGAGGTTTTGCTCATTCTCAGTTCACTCAAGGTAAAAAGCTTGAACCTTGACCATTTATCCCCTAGATCTTGTTTTGGGGCTATTTTTTACCTTTTTTAAGCTTTTGAGAGGCCATGCTCAGATTTGATTGTATATGTGGGTTTGTGCTTCAGATCTGGAACCATTGAGGGTTCCCATGGCATAAAGGTGCCAACTTTATGGCCATGGGAAGCCCATGCACCATATAAACCCCATTTTATGGCCTTTTGAGCGAAAAACCCCATGCATGGACATCAAGTTCGTAGCTTTACGTATAAAAGGGACCCTAGGAGGTCAGATCTATGATTGGGATGCATTAAGACCCACTGAAATCGACTATATAGTTTTGGACAAAGAGGGACTCGGCGAGTCGGGACGTTTTTTCCCCCAAAGTGTCTCCTAGAAATGGTTTTGGTTGAGTGGAAGGGACACTTAGTCGGATAGGGGTTTGTTTTGGACCTGGAACTCAAGGGACTTGACGAGTGTATGAACAGACTCGGCGAGTCCAAGGCAATCTCCCAACCTTAAAGACGGACTCGACGGGTTCAAATGGAACTCGGCGAGTTGGTTGAAGATGGTCCCGATGCTATGGATGAAGACGAACTCATCGAGTTCTTGCTAGACTCGACGAGTAGAGTCGAGGGTGGTATCACTTTGAAAGGATAGGGACTCGACGAGTTGGTGGACCAACTCTGCGAGTCAAGTCAAGTGGATGTTGACTTTGACTAGGGTTTGACCTCGACCTCGACTTGGATTTGGATTGACCCTTGTAAGGGTTATGAGTATACAATAGTAATCGGAAAAGGGTTGTTGTGTAGGAATTGGGAAGTAGGAACCAGTCGATTCCCGTGCCGAGGACCGTGCAGATACTACACGACATCGAGGTGAGTTACCTTCCAGTAGTGGTGGGTCTACGGCCACAATGTCGGCCCACTGTCAGGTGATGTATGTTAGATGATTATGTTTGTGATATTCATATAGGTTTACTGCTACTGTTATGTTCTATGTGCTAGCATGATATGATGTTATGTGATAGTGGTAGTAGTAGGGGGAGATAGTCGCCAAGTTAGCGGTCCATAGGGTCGAAGGGGTAGTTTAGTACCCAGCTATGCTAGATTATGATTATGTGATAGTATGTGATAGACCGGTCGAAAGGACAGAAGGGGTAGGCCAGCACCAAGATATACTAGGCAAGGTCACCGGTCGAGAGGACCGAAGGGGTAGGCAGCACCCAGATATGCTAGGCAAGGCCACCGGTCGAGAGGACCGAAGGGGTAGGTCGGGCACCCAGATATGCCTGACAGTATGTATGCTATGTGATTGTATGCTATGTGGTATGATGGGCGAACTCACTAAGCTTCGTGCTTACATTTTTCAGTTTTGTTTTAGGTACCTCTTCAACGAAGGGGAAGGAGCCGGCGCGGTAGCGGCACATCACACACACACACACATGATTTCCGCATTATGAGATCTTCTTGGGATTGTACTCTGATTTTTATTGCTATTGATGATATGGTTTTTAGACACGTTGTTACAGTTTTATAAATTGATTTGACATTGGTAATGTTTTTGGTAAACTATTTTATGGGTTACATAATTAAAAATGAAATTTTTGGCCTTGATAATTGGGATGTTACAAGTTGATATCAGAGCCTTAGTTTGAGGGATTCAGATACACTCTCGGGTGCGTCCGAACTCAAACTGAGGACTTGATATGAAAATTTTCAAAAAGAAGGTCATTTTATGAAAAGAAGTTTGAAAAGATAAAAAGGAACTTTGAAAAAGAACAAGATGTGTGATGTGTGCATCCGGCCGAGCTCAAGTAAGTTTCCCCAAGATACTCATACATGTTATGTTATGATACGATATGATTATGAGAACTGCATGCTAGATTAGGGCTAAGGATGTAGGAAGGATGCATTATATGCCTACTGTATATGTGTGAGAACTGCATGCTAGATTAAGGCTAAAGGATCTAGGAAGATGCCTTATGTGCCTGTTATATGTGCTTATTGGATTATATGTTAGAGCTGATTGGTCAATAGTGTGGTGGCCTGAATAGGACATGTGTGGTATGGTTACTCAACGCTCGAATGCTGCTAGCTTCGTACTTTTAGGAGTTCTAGGTATCTTTAGCTAGCTAGTAAACGAATACGTTAAGTTACATATTGCGAGGACTACATAATTTCAGAAGGTTAGGTCTAGCCCTACTGCACATCTCTTGTTTGATTCTAACCGTTGTAGGTTAGGACCTCTCATTCGAAGATATATCTGGTCTTAATGATATGTAATGGTATTCGCGAGCTGGTTAGGTAAAGGTAGCAGGAATTCCTTATGCAGCTGATGGCGGGGGTAGGCCGGAGAGCTACCCTAGGGTAAGCCTAGGATGGGATTAGCAGAGAGAGCAGCAGCAGTAGAAGGGACTTGGTGAAGTCGAAGCAATCCTTGAGGAAAGTACGGATAGATGTGGAAGGTAGTATGGGCCCGTACTACTGAAAGTAGAGGATCCGTACTCGAGTCAAGGAGGGTCGAGATGGAACCAGGAAACTTGTAGAGTGTATGATACCTCCCAAGGTTTATGTATGATGCTGACAATTATGTGTTATGTTTCAGAATGGTGATGATCACGCGTCATGGAGGGGGAGGTTCAGGATCAGGATCAGGTTCAGGATCGGGCTCGGGGGCAGGTTCCGAACCAGTGGACGAGGGATTACGTGAGTTCATCGCATCGGAGATCACGAGAGGTATCCTTGAGTCGACCCCGATGATTTTCGGGTCGATCAAGGAAGGGATCGTTGAGCTGATGGAGGATCGCCTCAGGGCATTCAGGAGCGATATGGCACTCAGTCAGTCAGGATCATGAACACTGTCCTTCAAGGGCTTCAGGAGCAGTGGTGCGCCGGATTTCCATGGGGCTAAGGACCCCATCGCAACCAGGAAATGGATTGCAGACATTGAGTCTGCACAGCTGACGAGCTTCTGCCCTGAGGGGTCGAAGGTGCGTTATGTCGCGGGTTGTTTGAGAGACAGGGCCAGGGATTGGTGGGAGTCGGTTGGTGACTCGTTGGGGGCATCGGCTATTGAGGCTATGAGTTGGTCGGACTTTGTGACCAGGTTCAGGACTGAGTTTGTGCCAGCTATGGAGCTTTAGCAGTTGGCCAGGGATTTCCTTGATATGAGGCAGACGACGGAGTCTGGCGGAGATTACCGCCAAGTTCCGGGAGAGGGCATTATTGGTGCCCCAGTATGCGAGAGATGAGGATATGCGGAGGACCCGCTATCACGACATGTTGAGAGTTGATATTCGGGAGCATGTCAGCTTCTCGGCATGTCCGACCCTGGATTCCGTGATTTCCAGGGCGAGGGAGAGAGAGATAGACTTAGATCACATCAGGAAGAGGAAGGCAGAGGAGGGACAGGTTACTGGGGCTTCGGGGAAGAAGCCCAAGGGATCCGACCCTAGGTCGAAGGGCCAGCAGGGTCGGGGCCGCTGCGGAAAGTGCGGCAAGACTCATGAGGGGGTTTGTCGGTTTGGATCATCAGACTGCTACAAGTGTGGCAAGACGAGGCACTTCAGTAGGGATTGTACCGCCCCTGCGCCCACTTTCCAGACATCAGAGTTGCTGTGCTTCCACTGCAACCAGCGAGGCCATAAAAAGGCCAATTGCCCTCAGTTGACGGCAGCAGCACCAGTGAAGGCGCCAGCTCCAGCGACCCTGCGGATTACTGATGGCCGGCAGGGAAAGATAGAGGCTCCAGTGGTGAGGAGCTGAGCCTTCCAGTTGACTACCGAGGAGGCACGCGCCACACCCGATGTGGTGACGGGTATGATTTCTTCTCTCTAGCTTTTATTTTATGTTGCTTATGATATTGATGTGCCATATGATATGTCTTGTTTAGGATCGTTCCATGTGAACGGTATCCCAGTTCAGGTGTTGTTTGATTCGGGTGCTATCTGATCATTTGTCTCTCTTGCGCTTAGCAAGAGGTTCCCTGAGTCTTCGGGCATGTTGGATTTCCCTCTAGAGGTCGAGATTGCGGATGATCGATCAGGGCGAGCGTCAGAGGTTTTCAGGAACTGTGTTTTGAGATTGTTCGAGGAGCGCTATTTGGTAGATTTGGTTCCCATTCCGTTGCGTGGGAACAAGGTGATTATAGGCATGGATTGGTTGAGCCCCAACGGGGCAGTGATCGACTGCGCGCAACAGTTGGTTCAGATCAGAACCCCGAGTGGGGGAGAGCTGGTGATTCAGTGCGTGAGGCCACAACGCAGACAAGCACTATGTTCAGCAGCGAGGGCTAGGCGTTATCTTCAGCAGGGCTGCGCTGGGTATGTTGCCTATGTTATGGATACCCGGGAGGCGGGTAAGACGACGGTGACAGATGTTCCGGTGGTTCGAGATTATGCGGATGTATTCCTAGAGGAGCTGCCTGGGATACCTCCGGAGCGACAGGTGGAGTTCAGGATCGACCTAGTCCCTGGTGCGGCTCCGATAGCCAAGGCACCATATCGGTTGGCTCCTCCCGAGATGGAGGAGTTGTCTACGCAGCTGCAGGAGCTGTTACACAAGGGATTTATCAGGCCGAGTAGTTCGCCTTGGGGAGCCCCGAACCTGTTTGTCAAGAAGAAGGACGGGTCGTACCGCAAGTGCATAGATTACCGGGAGCTGAACAAGGTAATGGTGAAGAACCGTTACCCACTACCGAGGATAGATGATTTGTTCGACCAGCTTCAGGGAGCATCTTGGTTTTCCAACATTGACTTGCGGTCAGGCTACCCTCAGATGAGGGTCAGGGATGAGGATATAGAGAAGACTGCTCTTCGGACTCGCTATGGTCACTACGAGTTCGTGGTGATGCCCTTCGGGCTCACCAATGCTCCTGCCGCGTTCACGGACCTCATGAACCGCGTGTGCAGACCGATTCTAGATCAGTCTGTGATAGTTTCATTGATGACATTTTGGTTTACTCCAAGACGCAGGAGCAGCATAAGGAGCATCTGCGAGAGGTTTTGGATACCTTGAGGAGGGAGAGCTTGTATGCCAAGTTCTCCAAGTGTGAGTTCTGGTTGCACGAGGTGTAGTTTCTTGGGCACCTTGTCAACCAGAACGGGATATTGGTTGACCCGGCCAAGGTGAAGGTCGTGATGAGATGGGAGGTTCCGAAGTCTCCATCTGAGATTCGGAGTTTCCTCGGATTGGCAGGCTATTATCAGAGATTCATTCAGGACTTCTCCAAGATAGTCGTACCTCTGACCCGGCTGACGAAGAAAGTCGTTGTCTTTCGCTAGGGGCCTGACCAGCAGGCAGCGTTTGAGACGTTGAGACAGAGACTGTGCGAGGCGCCGATTCTCGCCCTGCCCGAGGGAATGGAGGATTTTTTGGTATACTGTGATGCGTCCATCTCAGGGTTGGGCGCAGTATTGATGCAGAGGGGGCACGTTATCTCTTGCGCTTTGAGGAAGCTGAAGCCTCACAAGGCGAACTACCCGACACATGATTTAGAGTTGGGGACGGTCGTCTTCGCCCTCAAGATTTGGCAACACTACCTCTATGGAGTCCGTTGTACCATCTACACGGACCACAAGAGTTTGAGGTACCTCATGGATCAACCGAATATCAACATGAGGCAGCGTCGGTGGTTAGACGTGGTGAAGGATTACGATTGTGAGATCCTCTACCACCCGGGAAAGGCCAATGTCGTGGCCGGTGCGCTTAGCCACAAGGCAGCACCGATTAGAGACTTATGCATGAGGATGACGGTGGTGACTCCTCTTTTGGAGCAGATCCGAGAGGCCTAGCAGGAGGCTATGAAGGAGGAACATCGGAAGAGAGAGCGTATTGTGGGACAGGTTTCCTCCTTCGACTATGACAGCCGTGGGTTATTGACGCTACACCGTAGGGTGTGGGTTCCATACCACGGGGGTGTGCGCCAGGTTCTGATGGAGGAGGCGCACAAATCCCGATTTTCCATTCATCCCGGGGCGACGAAGATGTACAGAGATCTTCGTCCCGATTATTGGTGGCCCTGCATGAAGCGGGACGTAGCCTGGTATGTTGAGAGATGCCTGACCTGCAGGAAGGTCAAGGCCGAGCAACAGAGGCCTCACGACAAGATGCAGCCATTGGATATGCCCATGTGGAAATGGGAAGATATTACTATGGATTTCATCACAAAGCTTCCCAGGACAACACGGGGAGTGGATTCGATTTGGGTCATCGTGGATCGGTTGACCAAGAGTGCCCATATCATACCGATCCAGGAGAGCATCTCGGTCGAGAAGATGGCCCATATCTACATCCAAGAGGTAGTAGCTCGACACGGAGTGCCAGTTTCCGTGATTACAGACAGAGATGTATGGTTCACTTCCAGATTTTGGAAGAAGTTCCATGATGATTTGGGTAGTCGTCTACACTTTAGCACCGCTTTTCACCCACAGACGGATGGTCAGAGTGAGAGGACTATCCAAACTTTGGAGGATATGCTGCGGGCATGTGTTATAGACTTCGGTGGTAGCTGAGATACTTACCTTCTTCTGGCTGAGTTTTCCTATAATAACAGCTATCATCGAGTATCGACCATCCTCCCTTTGAGATGTTGTATGGGAGGAAGTGCAGGACCCCGATATGTTGGGTGAAGTCGGACAGAGGGTCATGGGGAGCACCGAAGTGGTGCTCAGGGCGACAGAGAGGATTCAGCAGGTTAGGAGTAGGCTTCTGATTGCTCAGAGTCAGCAGAAAAGTTATGCCGACAAGCGCCGTTCAGACCTGGAGTTCCAGGTGGGGGATATGGTCCTCCTGAAGGTGTCGCCTTGGAAGGGCGTCATCCGATTCAGGAAGCGGGGCAAGTTGGGCCCCTAGTACATTGGACCTTTCAAGGTTATAGCCCGGGTGGGCAAGGTGGCATATAGGCTGGACCTGCCAGCCGAACTCAGTCAGATTCACAGTATGCTTCATGTCTCCCAGTTACGGAAGTGCCTGGTGGACGACTCAGCAGTGGTACCCTTGGAGGATATTCAGGTGGATGAGAGCCTGAATTGCATTGAGCGGACAGTAGTGATCCTCGACAGGAAGTCGAAGGACCTGAGGAACAAGAGAGTGGAGCTGGTGAAGGTGCAATGGCAGCACCGCAAGGGATCAGAATGGACTTGGGAGTCGGAGGATGAGATGAGGGAGCACTACCCCGAGCTTTTTCCAGAATCAGCAGCAGACTTCGAGGATGAAGTCTAAAATAAGTAGGGGAGATTTGTAGCACCCGATTCCTGGTACGTATTTAATTTCCTTGAAATGCTGCAATTTACTCTGGGACTCGGTGAGTTGGAGGCCCAACTCGTTGACTAGACTCGACTGTTGGAACAGGAGTTTAAGTGACCTACTCGACGAGTCGGAAGACCGACTCGACGAGTAGGAGGTGTCTGGACAAAACCCTAATATTTAGGGTTTGCGCCCTATTTAAACACTTTATCTCGTCCCAAACCAGCCTCCATCACCCTCCCAATATAGAGAAACCCTATATTGAAACCCTAAACCATTATTGTGTGTTCTTGAACTTGTGGGTGACTTTTTGTGCATTAGAAGTTGGAAGAGAAGAAGGAAGCTTAGGAACTGAAGAGGAAGCTCATAGATCCAGAGTTTTTGCTCATTCTCAGTTCACTCAAGGTAAAAAGCTTGAACCTTGACCATCTATCCCCTAGATCTTGTTTTGGGGCTATTTTCTACCTTTGCTAAGCTTTTGAGAGGCCAGCTCAGATTTGATTGTATATGTGGGTTTGTGCTTCAGATCTGGAACCATTGAGGGTTCCCATGGCATAAAGGTGCCAACTTTATGGCCATGGGAAGCCCATGCACCATATAAACCCCATTTTATGGCCTTTTGAGCCAAAAACCCCATGCATGGACATCAAGTTCGTAGCTTTACGTTAAAAAAGGGACCCTAGGAGGTTAGATCTATGATTGGGATGCATTAAGACCCACTGAAATCGACTGTATAGTTTTGTACAAAGAGGGACTCAGCGAGTGACTTAGGTGACTTGGCGAGTCGGGACGTTTTTTTCCCCCAAAGTGTCTCCTGGAAATGGTTTTGGTTGAGTGGAAGGGACACTCAGCCGGATAGGGGTTTGTTTTGGACCTGTAACTCATGGGACTCGACGAGTGTATGAACAGAATCGGCGAGTCCAAGGCAATCTCCCAACCCTTGAAGACGGACTCGACGAGTTGTTCATACAACTCGGCGAGTCATAGACTGAATATGTTCGCATGAGGGAGATGAAATGGACGGGTTCAGCTGGAACTCGGCGAGTTGGTTGAAGATGGTCCCGATGTTATGGATGAAGACGAACTCATCGAGTTCTTGCTAGACTCGACGAGTAGAGTCGGGGTGGTATCACTTTGAAAGGATAGGGACTCGACGAGTTGGTGGACCAACTCTGCGAGTCAAGTCAACTGGATGTTGACTTTGACCAGGGTTTGACCTCGACATTGACTTGGATTTGGATTGACCCTTGTAAGGGTTATGAGTATACAATAGTAATCAGAAAAGGGGTGTTGTGTAGGAATTGGGAAGTAGGGACGAGTCGATTCCCGTGCCGAGGACCGTGCAGATACTACACGACATCGAGGTGAGTTACCTTCCAGTAGTGGTGGGTCTACGACCACAATGTCGGCCCACTGGTAGGTGATGTATGTTAGATGACTATCTTTGTGATATTCATCTTGGTTTACTGCTACCTGTTATGTTTTATGTGCTAGCATGATATGATGTTATGTGATAGTGGTAGTAGTAGGGGAGATAGTCCCCAAGTTACCGGTCGATAGGGCCAAAGGGGTAGTTTAGTAACTAGCTATGCTAGATTATGATTATGTGATAGTATGTGATAGACCGGTCAAGAGGACCGAAAGGGTAGGCCAGCACCCAGATATGCTAGGCAAGGTCACCGGTCGATAGGACCGAAGGGGTAGGCCAGCACGCAGATATGCTAGGCAAGGCCACCGGTTGAGAGGACCGAAGTGGTAGGTCGGGCACCTAGATATGCCTGACAGTATGTATGCTATGTGATTGTATGGCATGTGGTATGATGGGGGAACTCACTAAGCTTCGTGCTTACAGTTTTCAATTTTGTTTCAGGTACCTCTTCAGCGAAGGGGACGGAGCCGGCGCGGTAGCGACACATCACACACACACACGCATGATTTCCGCATTATGAGATCTTCTTGGGATTGTACTCTTATTTTTATTAATATTGATGATATGGTTTTGAGACACGTTGTTATAGTTTTATAAATTGATTTGACATTGGTAATGTTTTTGGTAAACTATTTTATGGGTTACTTAACTAAAAATGAAATTTTTGGCCTTGAAAAATGGGATGTTACAACTTGAAAATTATTGTAATCGTTTTCAGAAGTTATAAAATCCAATATTATGTTATATTACTTCATGTGTTAAGTTGATGTGTCATTCTTTTTTCTCGTATGGTTACTTCGGGACTACATGACAATTATTGGGACGAGTATAAGTAGTTATGAAAGGTAGTAGAGGCCTATACTACCGGAAGCACAAGACTCGCATTGGATTAGGAGAAGCCAATAGGTAACTAAGGCACTAGTAGTTGAGTTTGTTTTGTCTGATTTTGTCATTACCATCGTTTCTGTAATACCATCAAAATGAATGTTATTCCAACCTTAGTGGTCATAACAAATCAATTTAGATTAAAATAAATTTGTTACTCGGTTCAGAAAACCATGTTTGATGTTGTATCCGACTTTAGTCAAATGATTGAAGGAAATTGTCTTATGTGCTAGAGTTTCACTTGTAGAGACCTGAGTCTAGCCATTGCATCATTCAATGGAAGGTCATTAGAGCGTGACCCTTCGGTCTGTTACAATAGCCAATGCAAATACCTTTTCATGGATTGAGTCTATTTGAGAAGCATCAGGAGTCTCTGATAAAAGGGTGAGTTTGTAACTAAAAATTTAGGACTGAAGGACCAACAAAGAATAAAGAGTGGATGCATGGTTGAGCACCGCCAGTAGTTAAGAAGTCTAAAAGTTTGATACTCATTTAGAAAGACATTGGAGTTACGGTCTTTACTTAGGATGGAAGGTGACTTGTGGGATCATTATCCAACCCTGGTTTACTGATGATTTTGGGAAAAAATCATCCTAAGGGGGAAATAATTATAACACCCAAAAAATCAGGATAGCCATTTAATACATAGTAAATAATCTTAGCTAAAGGTGTAGTAGTCATGATGACTATCTCGTGGATATAAGGAGCAGTTAAATCCAACTTCGTATGAAGAAGTTGTGCTTCTTCGATGTTTCGCGATCAACCCAACATAACTATGTGTGTTGTAAAAAGTGGATAGGAGATATGTTACTTATTAGCCTAAGTAATAAAACCAAAAGCCATAGTACTCGTAAAAATGAGAGCATGCATAGAGAATGCCTAAATCTGATTTCATATGAGGAAGTTATGATTTTTCAAAGTTTTAGCACAACAGTAGAAATCGAAATTCAAGTTGGTTGAGTGTTAGCCGAAACAATTTAAACAAGAGTTCAAGATTTATTGAATAGGGTTCCATCGATATAAAGACATTTGAGAACGAAGTTTGTATGAGAGAGTTATGATTTCTATACGGACCTTAAACAGTCTAAGCCTGTTAAAAATATAACTTTAAAAATAAAGTGAGAATTAGCATACGAAGTATAAATGAAAGTTGTAGTACTTGTCAATAGCTATGAGTGGATCTAAAGAACGTCAAAAACATATCTCATATAAAAAAGATATGATATTTAAAAAATTATTAAAATTTTAGGTGGCGCGCCTAGCTTCTCGAAGGTGGGACACGACCCACAAAAATTTGAACACGTGTCACCGATAAGGAGGAACAATGTAGCACAAGGGTTTGGAACGCGCCTCCTAAAAATCCCTATAAATAGAGGCTGAAGTCACCCTCATTTCTCACACATTTCTCATAATTCTCTCTAAAATCTCTGTGATCCTTTGAGTCCAATCTTTTTCGAAATTCTTAGCATTTTAGTGAAGCTTTGAGTATCTAGGAGCCTGACAAAAAAAGCTTTCGGGTCGGATTTCTGCCTACAACTTTTCAGTTTTTGTATTGAAATATCTATAAGTTAGGATGCACTTAATATGCTTCAAGTGTAACTTATATTTATATTCATAGTTGTTATTATGACTTTATAAATAAGATTTATCAGTAATTCCAAGACATAATATTGGTTGATTTACTTACAGGGATGATGACTAGGCTAGATTTGGTTCGTAAAGGGTTTCCTGAAATAATAAGTGAGAGGATGTGACTTGAAATATTAGTTAGTAAAGGGTTATGTGATATAATAAATGAGAGGATGTGATACGGGAATATTAGTTCGTGAAGGGTTGTGCAAAATAATAAGTTGTGATCAAAGTACCATCATACTGTTGTTCCCAAAGTACTATTATACTGTTGTGCCCAGACATCTAAGGGAGTATAGATGACAACCAATAACTATTATAGGTATTCAAGCGGAACACTGGCAGGATCATTACCTGCAGGTGTTTAATAAACTACACATTCATTCATTGTGCTCCATCCCCTACAAGGTTGCCTTATTAATACATATTGCTAACAGAATCTCTAAAGCAGTATTGTCTACCCACTGTTTACAAAAGATCCTTTAGGATAGGTCCTTCGAGAACATCTTTTTAGGATCAGGAAATGAGGATAACAGGAATGGGTAATCGGGTTATTTCATTTCTATGAAATATATAATTAAAAGATTATAATTTTGTGGGGTGAAAACTATAACATTCCAAAATACTGAGTAAAAATTCATTTTAAATAAATGAAAACCATTCATTCATTTGTTCCAAAAGACAGCCAGATTAAAAGTATTCTTAATATATCATATTAAAATCTGAAACATTCAATGCAAAATAAAAGTCTAGGGGATGTTGTGCGATCAAGTCGACCCCTTCCCTTCGGAACCAGAAGTACCTAAAACATTTAACTTCAGAAACTATAAGAACAAAGCTTATTGAGTTCCCCCAAAATACCACATACGATACATAACATTGGGCCCCACCCAACATAAAGGGTACCGCCTAACATATCGAGCCCCGCCCAGCATAATGGGCCACACATAGCATAATAGGCCTCGCCAAACTAAAAGGGCCATAGACAAAAAAAACTTGCAAGACTCACAAAGACAGCTAGCATCCTAGATAATATGGTGTGAAGAATCACCTCACGCTCCCAGTCAAACAACAACAACTTGTAAAGTTTAGAAATCGATGCTACAACCCACCTATCAAAACACTATCAAGGTCAAACCTTAGACCACACTCTAAGAGTATAAATTTGACCAAGAGTCAAGTAGGTCAAAAAGACAATGGACAAAGTTGACCTCAGCTGACTTCCAAGTCGTGGACATCCGTTGGCAACACCATGAAAACATTAGACAAAACAGTCTTTGAGTCTACTCGCTGCGACATTCTAATGGCTAGTTCGTCACGTCGTGAGGAATACTTCGATTAGCTTCATGTATTAACCTCTCAACCCGTTAAGACCCCAAGCTCAAACCTTCCACAACGCTTCTTGTGTCCCTAATGGTCAATAAAATCCTTTATTTGATGACATACATGTCCAATGCATGTCATTTTCTCAACTAGGTAAAAAATGGCATAAATGGGGTCAAAACCTCATGCATGAACTAGTGGCTACATAAATTTTTAGATATGTAGCATCTAACCATCTAGGGACCTCAAGGACCAACAAAGTTGGAAACTATATTTAATCTATCCATTTAAAACACTAAGAACATGAAGGAAAAGTATTTAAACCTATATCTAGAAGAAGCTAACTAACAAGATCTGGAAAAAGGAGACTTACAAAGGTCAAAAGTTGCTCAAATGAAATCTCTATGCTTGCCAAAAGGTTCTCTACAATAGAAGGGGATTCTTCTTCCTTAAAGAATCACCAAGAACACCAAAATAAGCTCAAATATAGAGAAGGAAGGATTAGGGTTTGCTTCAGGATTAGGATTTGCTTCAAGGCTTTAGGAGGTGATGGAGGCTGAGGATAGGAAAAACCCTAGCCATCACTTCCTTTAGATAGGGCCTTATATCTGGAAATTTGGTTTTTGCACATCTGTTGCCCCCACGTTGTGGCTAGCATCCTATCATGTCGTGCAAGGTTGCCACATCGTAGCTCACCCTCAATCTTACTTTCAAGAAGTGAAAATGTGTACCAGAAACCAGGCGTTACAACCCCCTACCCCCACTTGAAATAGATTTCATCCTCGAAGTCCGGTGCTGCAAACATCTCATGGTAATTCTCCTTTATCTCCTCTTTGGTCTCATAAATCCTCTTGGAACCCTTCCGGTGCTGCCATTGGACCTTAACTAACCTCACTACCTTTTTACGTAAGGTCTTCGTCTCCCTGTCCAGAATTGCAACCAGTCTTTCCACAGAATTCAGCCGCTCATCAACCTGAATGTCATCAAAAGAAACCACCATGGAATAAGTAGCTAAACAATTACGTAGCTGAGAGACATGAAAATTTTCATGAATATGGCAAATGTCAGTGGGTAAATCTCATTGGTATGAAACCTTTGCCACCTGGGCGGTAAATCTGAATAGACCAATAAATCTGGGGCTGAACATGCCACTGCTTCCAAAATCGGATGACACCTTTCCAAGGTTACACCTTCAGAAGCAAAAGATCCCCACCTGAAACTCAAGGTCGGAACTGTGTCGTTCAGCGTAACTCTTCTGCGTGCTCTGTGTGGTATGCAACCTATCCCATACATGCTAAATCAACTCATATGTTTTAAGCAACACCTCGATACTCCCCATGACCAGCTGAATGACCTCACCCCAATAAATAGGAGTCCAACATCTCCACCTATAAATAAACTCAAAGGGAGGCATGCCAATTCTAGCATGATAACTATTTTTGTAGGAGAACTTCGCCAAAAGAAGGTAGGTGTCCCAACTCGACCAAAATCCAACACACATGCCCACAACATATCCTTAAGATTCTAAATGGTCTGCTCACTATGTCTATTAGTCTGTGGGTGATAATCGGTACTGAAAAGTATTCGAGCACCCAACTCCTCATAAAACTTCCTTTAAAACCTAGAAGTAAAGCAAACATCACAGTCAGAAACAACTAAAAACCGGTACCCTATACCATGCAACCACCTCCTTAATGTAAATCTCGACTAAATTCCATGTTGATGAACTCTCCTGAATTGGGATGAAAGGCAAACTCTTGATAAAACAGTCAACAATAACTCATATAGAATCAACCACGCGTGTCGTCCGTGGCAACTTTGTGATGAAAACCATAATAATCTCCTCCCCTTCCTACATGGGAATGGTAATGGTTGTAACTTGCCTTGGGGTATCTGATGTTCGACCTTAACTTTCCGGTAAGTAAAGCACTACTCAACATACCATGGTCTCTTCATGCAGGCCCACCAGTAGCTCATTCTTAAGTCTATATACAGCTCTGTGGCCCCTGGATGGGTTGAAAACTTGGACTTCTGTGCTTCCTTCAACAATATCTGCCTAATGCCTCCAGAAAGTAGAACTCATACTCTACCAAACTGAGTCAAAAATCCTCAACTATCTCTAACAACCACACTCATACATAGATCTCTGATTGAAGTACTAGCCACCTTGAGACTCAAGGCATCGACCACTACATTGGCCTTCTTAGGACGATACAAGATCTCACAGTCATAATTGTTTTGGTCGAAAAATAATTAAGTAGGAATCAACCAAATTATATGAAATGCGTGGTGTTGTGATCAAAATGAATATACTAATGAAGTGTAAATGAAACAAGCGAGTTTATAAGGAAAGCCCTTGATCCTTGCTAGGATCTCCAGCATAAAACTTTGGGAGGTGACAAGGATCACCTGCCTTGTTGTGTTTATTAATTTAAAAGTAGGTTTACTATGATAATGAAGATAATACGATTACAAGTGAATTAGTAGAGCTTTCATATGTCTAGTGTGTAATTTACATGTGTTATTTATAGTCTAAGCTTAATAACAAGATGTCCGATATTTACGGGATCGTCCTTGAACTAATATTTGCACATTGTTTGACACGGTTTTCCTAGGTATTAAGCTTGGTTGAAGCGGTTCTCCATTGCAATGGGTCTTATGTTGACTAATTCAACACAAGTGAGAAAAAGAAAGGAAAATATAGTCGTTAAAAGTGTTAGGAAATATTCATGATAATAATCACTATCCTGTGATATGTTTAAGGATCCTGAGGCTTCATAAATATTAAGTTTCCTGAATATGATTCTGGGATCATGCCCCTAACAATTTCCCCCAAATTATACCTGAAAAATATTAAGGTTAATTTCGAAATATTTAAAGGTATAATTTCAAAGTAAAAAGTGAAATAAAAAGTTCTAACAGATAGGGTGATTTAAATCTAAACGAATAGATTTCTAGTCGTTGGAATAGGTCAAATCACTTTTCTACCTTTATGTGATTCTTGTATAAATAGTATGTTCAGCCTTTCGATATTGTCTTAGTCTTTAAGATCTTCTTTCGGGAGTTCATTGAATACCATCGAAGGTACTACCTTTGTCTCTTTTTCTCCTTAACCTTCTTCGTTTTTAAATATGGTCAAAAAAGCAAATCTTTCTTGCACGAGTGTTATCGCTATTCCTAACGATGATTTCGAAGAACAAAAAGACTTATCTTATGAATAAACTAGTAACTTTGATGATGATGATATCGAAGCTCTGCAATCGGCTGGAACTTTCCCTGCTGGTACCATTTTTAGAGATTTTGATTCAAGGATCCAGCCGGACATTGTTTCATCCTCCTGGATTTGTTTTCCCGAATAGCCTTTTACCTTAGTTCTTTCTTATCCTTTTCTCGGGATCATCTCTGAATTATTCGAAATCACTAAGATTTCGTATATTCAAGCCATGCTATCGGTTTGGAGGATCCTTTACTGGATCGATCGTCTGAATGGATCCATGGATCTTATGATTGGTTTAAACGAGTTAGCTTATGTTTGTGACCTTTCAACATTTGGGAATTATCATTTTATATTGAAAGTCAAAACTGATAGATCACCTCTCATCTTGAAATCCAAGCATAATAATGGTGCTTGGAAAGAAAAATACTTTTTGTGAAACATGATTCCATTCCTAACAATAATCGTTTACCACTGTCTAGGGTTAAAAAGGGTAGGATCTTATTTGTTGATATCTTTACACTAAGGATCCTAATATTCACACTTCTTATTTCTCTTGATTTTTTACATCATTTAAATTTGTAGAACTCATCCCTCCTACCGAAGATATCGAGGATAGAATCGAGAGTTTTTTTGCTTTTCTGAGTTAGAAAGATCATTCAGGATCCATTCATCAAGAAAGTTCCTCTGCAATTGTCTCTATGTCGAAAGTGAAGGATCCCTAATTTATCCTTTTATTTTATAAAGGATCCTGGATTCATGAGGTTTCTCCTGTTACACTTAGGATCCAAAGTTACACATTTTCGATGCCTACTTCACTCTTTTCGATCTCGACACAGCCATGTCCAGTGGTCAACTAGTAGTAAAGAAGGAAAAGGCTTCATCCTCTCTCCCTGTCAAGAGAACTTCCATTGATCTAATGGTGAAGACTCCAGGATCTAAAAACATAAAAACTACTAGGACTGTCGACATAAGCTTAGAGAATCTCATAGCAGAGGATGCACTTGGAAGTTGGTTTCCTTCTCACATGCTATAAGTGTCAATATAATTTTGCTATTTACATTTTATTCTTCTCCGTTTCTGATGTCTTTTTTGTTTTAGTTCTCCGACCACATCTTTTCTGACTTGAGGATTCGGGTGTAGAGGGTTGAGCAAGCCCTCAAAGAGCAAGAGAAGATGTGGAGAGCAACCAACGAGGATCTCTTGAAACGGGTGGAGCTCTTGAGCAAAGAGAAGGCCGAGAAGGAGGAGGAGCGCATTGCAGGATGGAGGAGGTGATCACCAAGGTAAGGGATAGCGTTGTTGTGGCTGTTTGGGAAGCTAAGATCAAATTAGCTGAAGATGTGGTTAATGTAGGATCCTAGAATCTGGTCTGGTGGCATACAGCCCTAGCCAAATTGAATGGTGAGCTTATTAATACCATTCATGATCCTAAAGGGCAGCAACTGAGGGCGAATGAGGAAGAGAAGACTCCAGGTGATGATGATCAATCTACGGTTTAGGCCAGTTAGATAAAAATATTTTGAATCATTCTTGTAAAACAATATTTCCCTTTTGGCGGATTTAATGTGCAACCCCCTTTTAACTTTTAATGGTTGCTTCATAATCTTGCTTATGTGGTTGATTTTCTTGACATGATTATAGGTCTTCTGAGGATCCTTAGATAATCAAGATCCTAAAAACTTCAAACCGTATAAGAACTCTTTAAGATCTTAATAACCTGAAAATAGTTAGTAATCAACTTGGGATCTTACAATAAATAAGATCTTTAGGGTAATAAGCCTTCATTTATTACGTAGAAAAAAATACTTCTAATTGATAGATAAAACCTGGTGATCTTTAGTTTTTATAATCTTTGATATAGGAGAAGTCTTGAGTTATAATCCTTTCACTTCGGTGTGATCTTGAAGTTCGCATGTAGAAGGATCGATGCTTTAGGAGTTCATCATAGAAGATCCGTATTTTGTTTTTACTCAGTAAACCAGGGAGGATCCCACCTTAGGATTTAATTAGAAATAATCCCAACTTAGAATATAACTGGTAAGGATCCCTATTTGTAACATGATAATGCTACAAGCCTTGGACATTTCCTGGGGAAAATCCCAACTTATGAAAACATGACAATGTTTATGGATCTTAGCAAATCAATGGAGAAAATCACAAACTAAGATAACGCGCTAGTGTTATAAACCTTGGCAAATTACTGGGGAAAATCCCAACTTCAGATAACAAGTTAGTGCTATAAACCTTACCAGATTACTAGGGAAAATCCCATCTTAAGATAACACGTTAGTGTTATAACACTTAGGTTTAAACGTGAGGATGTTAACATATGTTCATAAATAAGAGGGTTGCCAAGTCACTGAAGCGTGAAATAATCCTCTTATTCACATCCTATAGTAAGATTTTGTGCATCTAAGCGAGGTGTAGAAACCTTAACTCGTATGAAAGAGGTAATTAACTCTTTAAACCTTAGAGGGGATTAAGTACCCTTAATCGTAGGAGAGATGATCAGTGTCTATTCATAGTTACTAGGACACTTGTGTGTTGTAATCCTTAAGATAATAAAATGATGTAGCTATTGGTATCATTGAGTGCTAGGATCCTTGAATGTTAGGATCCTTATGTGTTGGGATCCTTGAGTTCCTGTGCGTAACAAACATCAGCTTAGGGTGGACGTTAGCTTGGCTAACTCCCCTCCAATGATTAAGTTAGTAATTGTTTTTAGAAGACTAAATAACAGAACTAGATAAAAGCAGAGGGTAAAGAGAATGTACCTTGAGCTCGTCAAAAATGATTTATGCAAGTTACATGAAGTATGCTTTCAGACGAATGTCATTCCAGGATCTTGGTAAGACGTTCCCTTCAAGGGTAGCTAGCTAATATGCTCCCTTTCCTACTTCTGAGTCGATAAGATATGGCCCTTCCTATTTAGGTACCAATTTACCTGTATTAGGATCCCTGGTATTATGGAATGTTTTCCTAAGGACTAAGTCTCCTACCTGGAATGTTCTGAATTTGATGTTCTTTTTGTATGATTTAGCGATCCTCTGTTGATGAGCTACCATGTGGATCTTAGCAAGAGCCCTGTGTTCATCGATAGTATCAAGATCCTGGGCTAGGATCTTATCATTGTTTTCTTGATCCTGCAATTAGTATCTTGCTGTTGGGATCACCATTTCAGTTAGGACCAGGAATTCTGTTCCAAATACCAAAGAATTAGGAATTTATCCTGTGGCTATTTTTGAAGTGGTTCTATCTGCCCACAGGATGAAAGGGAGTTCTTTTGCCCATCTTCCTTTTGTTTTCATCTAAACTTTTCTTCGAATTATTGACTATGATTTGGTTGCAAGATTCTTTTTGATCGTTGGATTGAGGTTGAATAAGAGTGGGCGTTATCATTTTAATTTCCCAACTCATGCAAAAGTCTCTATTCCTCTTTCTTATGAACTGGGATTGATTATCACATATAATTTTGACAGGGATCCCGAACTTGGTCAGGATATTACGTTTGATAAACAAGACCACTTCATTTGATCTTACTTGGACAAAAGCCTCAAACTCGATCTATTTCGAGAAATAGTCTGTCATTGTTGAGTATTTTAGTGTTGCGTCTTTTGGGCCTTTGCCTTTGTATTTTTTATATCCGGGTTGGGCCTGTCCACCCATCTTTTATTATTAGGGTTATAGTATTTAAGGTGCATGCATGCACCATACTTTTGTATCTTTGAAAGTTATCTTGTAACCCTACACACCTCTACAGTAGCCATTCTTAATCGAGCTCTTGTGAGGCTGTGGCTAATAATCATTCACCATATTTTGATCCACTTGCTGTGCTCTTTTTCATTACTTGTTTGAATCTATTCGATCTAACTAGGATTCAATCCTAACAGTCATTACGAGCATGAAGACTTTTCACGACTCCTTAGGTAATTTTCCAATTATGTCTATCCCCCACTTCATCAATGGCATAGGGGAGACGATATGATGTAGAGGTTCCACCGGTTAATATAAGATGTTGCTATGTCTTTGACAAGCATCACATCTTTGAGCATGCAAGAAAGCATCCTTTTTCATTGTTGGCCAGTAGTATCTTGTCTTTAACACCTAGGAGCATAAGGATCTTCCCCCATTGTGGTTTCCACAATCTCCTTCATGTATATCTTTTAGGAATTATGTAGCCTCGTGATCTTGTAATCATCTAAGGTATGAGACTGGCATGGATTTCCTATATAGTTTTCCTTGGATCATCACAAAACGTGAGATCCTCATCTTGAATGCTCTGTCACTTTTCTCTTCATTTAGGATGGTTCCATTTTGGAGATATTTGATAACAGATTGGATCTAGGATCTTGAGGTTGGCGGAGAATTCTGGATGTTAGGATCCTAAATATTAGAATACTAATGAGACAGTTGAGAACCAGGATCTTCAATGGTTGCAATGTTGGTCGTCTTCTCGTGTTCATCAGGACCCTTCATTCTTTTGGCACGATCTTTGATTGCTGGGATCATCACATGGATTATTAGGATCCTAGTCTCTAGCGGGATCCTAAGGGAAGATCCTAAATTGGCTAAAGCATCTACTTCGACATTATCTTCTCCAGTAACTTGTTTTAGGCTAAAAGCGTTGAATTCAGATGCTAACTTTTTGAGGATCTAGAGGTATAGTGCTAGTCTTTCTGCTTTCACTACACAGGATCCACTAAAGTGGTTAATTATTAATAAGGAGTTGACTTATACCTGAAGATCCTTGATCTGAAGATCTTTGGCTAGGCGTAGTCCCATGATCAGTGAATTGTATTCAACCTCATTGTTGGTTGCGTCGAACTCACAACTGAATGCTTAGGGTAGGTCGACCCCTGTGGCAATTTTAGTATGATCCCTAAGCTAGTTCCCCTTTGGATTAATGCTCCATCTATACATAATGTCCATTTTCCCATGCTTTCTTCTTCTAGAAGTTGTTTATTTCTATTTCTACTTCAACTTTTAGATCATCACTAAAGTTAGCCACAAAGTACGCCACTGCTTGAGAATTTATTGTGGATCTTGGTTCATACTTGATGTCGTATGTGCTTAGCTTCACATACCACTTTTCCATTCTTCCTGACATTTCTAGTTTTCTCATAACATTCTTAATAAGGGTAATTAGTAGATGGGATGTTGGTCCCCGTTAAGATCCTTGGCTAAGACCGCACTTACCGTGTTTGAGGATACAAAAAGGTAGAGAAGGATTGGTTCCCTATTTAATGGCTTTACCAATAGGGGAGATGAACTTAGGTATTTCTTAAGCTCATGAAAAGCATTTTTGTGCTCTTTAGTCCATTCAAATATTTTGTTCTTCTTCAAGGTGTCATATAAAGGTTTCCATCTTTCCGAGGATCTTGTGATAAACTTGTTTAATGTTGCCACTCTTCCTGTTATTCTTTGAGTATCCTTAGTCGAGGACAGGGATCTTAAATCATAGATGGCCTTTATTTGCTTCGAGATTTCTTTTATTACTCTTTCAGTCACCATGTATCCAAGGAACTTGTCTGATCTCATTCTAAAGTGGCATTTGGAAGGATTCAGTTTCATGTTGTATTCATCTAGTATGTTAACGGCTTCTTCAAGATCCTTAAGGTGATCCTCAGCTTTCTTTGACTTGGCCACCATCTCATCGATGTAGACTTCCATGGTGTCCCCCACTTCGTCTTTGAACATCCGGTTAACTAACCTTTGATATGTTGCGCCTGCATTTTTGAGACCAAAGGGCATTGCAATGTAGCAACGTATACATGTTAGGGTAATAAATGTGGTCTCCTCTTTGTTAGAGGTTCCATTTGAATTTGTTGGAACCCTGCTGATGCATCCATGAATGTCAATAATTCATGACCAGTCATAGCAACTATCATGTAATCCTTACAAAAAACCTTATTAAGATCCGTATAATCCATAAATACTCACAATTTTCCATTCTTCTGTTGTACTACGATCACGTTGTGCAGCCACCTTGGGAACTTCACCTCCTTGATCATTCATGTCCTAAGAAGTTTTTCTACTTCTTCTTGGATGATCTGATTTCTCTCAGGTGAAAACTTCCTTTTTTTTGGTGTATTGGTCTGAAAAAAGGATTAGTGTTAAGTTTATGAGTTATAACATTTTTTTCTATACCTGTCATATCCTTAGGATTCCAGGAGATTGTTTTGTTTCTATCTTTTAGGGACATTATTAGTTCTTGCTCGATTTGTTCTGGTATTGAGGATCCTCTGAGGAGTTTGTCTTCAGGGTCCTCGAGGTTCAGGGGTACTTCCTTTACATCCTACTCTCTTGTTCCTAGCACATCTTTTTCCTCCTGCTTTAAATACTATGCTTGTCATGGTACCATTGAAGATTTCACCAAGGTCTTGTAGCACTCCTTGGATTCTTGTTGATCACCTATCATCTTTACTGTCCCCTATGGAGTGGGAATCTTCACACAATGATGGAATGTTGATGGGAAAACCTTCATATCATCGATCCATGGTCTACCTAGTATAATATTATAAGAGCATAATGTATCAATTACACAAATGTGTTGCATAAAGTTTACCCCCCTCTATGTAGATAGGTAGCTTCATCTCGCTGACCATATGTTTTGTTTCACAACTGAATCCAATCAACACCGAGGATATTTTAATTATTTTGGACTATGGGATGTTCATTCATTTTAAAGCATCTAGGAGTATAATGTTGACTGATAATCCTCCGTCGACAAGGATCCTTCTGACAAGATGGTTGGCAATGTAAAGAGTGATCATCACTAGTGATCTTTTCTATCGTTCCACTACAAGAAAATTGGTTGTTAAAAATATTAACTAAATGTGAAAAAAAGTAACATAGTAACGAGGAACATTTAGCAGCCATTTTAATGTGAGGGTCGAACCAAAACCCTTGCATAGGCAAGCTTCTTTCAAATGTGTGTGAATAGGGATGATCTCCATTCTTTCCCTACATTGTTCCACATGTTCTTTAGAATCCGTAGTCCCGTTGTAGGGCTTTATACTGGGAGATTGGAAGCGCTTTAGGATTTCAGTGTCAGTAATTGCGAGAGAAAATCTTGAAATCCCGTGGCTTGTTGGGGGAAACTTCTGGTATAGGTTGGACTACTTCGGGCAGACTTGAGATCATTTGTCTTAACTGCTGAAGTTCCTTATCCATGAGCGGGATCATTCCTGCATCAATTTCCATAGACTAAGTAATGAAAGTATTATTATTCACAAAGTTAAAAGGATCCTTGTTATTGGGAGTTATGAAGGTTTCACCGGGATCCTAGATCTCATGAGTTTTCTCGTTTGGAGCTGCACCCCAAGCGGTAGTCGGGGTTGGCGTTGAGGATCCTATCTCCTCGTGGTTTCCTGGGATTCTGTATTTTCAAAGTTCAGGATCTTGGGATGCAAGATCGAGGGTGCGGCTTCTTGTGGTTTGTATCTCCGTCCTCATCCTCTCTATTTTCTTAAGCACCGTCCTGTTGTCTTCTTGCTGCTAAGTAACCTGGTGTTCCAGTCTCTTCATCATAGTAAATAGCTTGTTGTTGGAAATCATTATAGGAGGATCCTGAAATCCTTGGGTAGTGATTAGAGAGGTGTTTTTCTTTGGTGCCTCTGAAGTCTTCTTGGGAGCTCCTCCTGGAGGTTGTGGAAGGTTTTTAGAGGAAATGGGAGGAATAGAGGAAAGAGGATAAGACTGGTTGGAGAGACATGATTTGTGAACGATTGTGAGCACCATGACCCCAAGGTGGGCGCCAAATTGTTTTGCTCAAAAAATAATTAAGTGGAAATCAACCAAATTGTGTGAGAGGTTGTGGTGTTGTGATCAAAATGAATATAATAATGAAGTGTAAATGACACAAGCGAGTTTACATGGAAAGCCCTTGATCCTTGCTAGGATCTCCAACATAAAACCTTGGGAGGTGATAATGATCACATGCCTTGTTGTGTTTATTAATTTCAAACTAGGTTTATAGTGATAATGAAGATAATATGAGTACAAGTGAATTAGTAGAGCTTTCATGTGTGTAGTGTGCGATTTACAGGTCTTATTTATAGTCTAATTTAAATAACAAGAAGTCCAATATTTCCAGGATCGTCCTTGAACAAATATTTTCATGTTGTTTGACTCAGTACTCCCGGCTCTTAAACTTGGTTGAAGTGGTTCTCCATTGAGAATGGGTCTTATGTTGACTAATTCTACACAAGTGAGATAAAGAAAAGAAAATATATTCGTTAAAAGTGTTAGGTAATAGTAATGATAATAATCAGGATCATGTGATATGTTTAAGGATCCTGAGGCTTCAAAAATATAAAGGATCCTGAATATGATTATGGGATCCTGCCCCTAACAATAATCATTCACCACATCTAACCACATGTGATGCCTCATATTCAGGTTTGGCTGATCCATCAAATAACCCAAAATCTTGTGATTTATGTAGATAGTACACCAGAACCCATACAGATAACATTGCCAAACCTTGAGGGAAAAAACCACAACCCCCAACTCTAAATCATGCGTACGATAATTCTCTTCATGAGGCTTCAACTGCCTCGAAGCATACACAATCATGAGGCCTCTTTGCATCTGGACCGCCCCCAGGCCCATAATTGAAGCATCGCATGTAGGCCATAAAATCATCTACGCCCTCGCGTAGAGTCAGTATCAAAGCCTCACACAAATTATGTCTCATAGCCTCAAACGCCGCCTGCTGATCAAGCCCCCAATGAAACGTAACACTCTTCTTTATCAAACGGGTTAAAGGGACTGCGATCTGGGATAAATCCTGAATAAATCTACGATAATAGCCTGCCAATCCCTGGAAACTCCGAAACTCAAATTGAGACCATGGAACCTCCCTGTACATCATGGCCTCAACCTTGGCCTAAAGCCAGGAACTACGCCTCACATAACCAGAACTCGTACTTAGAGAACTTAGAGTAAAGCCTCTCCCTCCTCAAAGTCTCTAGAACTTCCTGTAAGTGCTCTTCATGTTGTTCCTTGGTCTTATAATAGACCAAGATATCATCAATACAATCACAGATATATACAACATCTTCCTACACACCCGGTTTGTGATATCCATGAATTCCATAGGTGTGATGGTGAGTCCGAATGACATCATCACAAACTTGTAATGACCATAATGAATCTTGAATGTCGTCTTATGTACATCCTCATCCTTGATCCTCATCCGATGGTAACCCAATCTCAAATCAATCTTGGAAGACCAAGATTCACCCTGAAGCTGGTCAAACAAGTCATCAATCCTCGAAAGTAGGTAATGGTTCTGAACAGTTAACTTTTTCAGCTCCCTGTAATCAATACACATCCTGTGCAAATGACCCTTCTTCATCACAAACGTGATCGGTTCTCCCCACGAGGAACTGCTCAGTCTAATGAATACTTTGTCTAACAGCTCCTACAACTATATAGACAACTCTTGCATCTCCAATGGTGCTAAGTGATATTGTGCATTCGCTATTGGAGTTGCACCTGAAACTACATCAAACAGGAACTATACCTGCCTCTCTGGAGGCGCCCCGGGTAAATCCTTGGGAAGAACATCTGGGAAATATCGAACAACATGGAAAACATCCACAGTCTTCCTCTCCATAACATTCGTATCCATAACATAATCCAAAAACCCATAACATCCATGTTGCAGATATCCTACACTTAGCACAACGACCCCAACCATATCCTCTAATTGGATTTGTTGTTGTATGAAATTGCACTGGCGTGTGCTTCGTACGAAGACGCAACTCAATCTCCTGCTCTCGGGTTCTATGAATCATATCCTCTAAGGTCCTGCAACTCGAAATGCTAAAAAAATTATAGAATCTAATCTCTCAGCTTGTTGTGATATATCATATTCTTCATTTCCTCATCCACAACATATTGCAAAACCATCAAAGCCCTCTCCCTAAACATGGTAGTTACCTCTACCACAGACTCTGTCGTCTAGCGATGGTCCTGGAACTGCTTCACCAACTGTTGCACCTCAATAGCAGGTGCAAACTCCAGTCTGAACTTGGCATCGAAATCATGTCAGGTCATAGTCTTAACTGTCTATGCCCCCAATGCATGACCAACCTCCTCCCACCAATCGTGAGCCAGGTCCCTCAGAAAGCAAGCTGAAAATATTACTCTAGACCCATTGGGACAAAAGCTTGTTCGTCGAGCACTCTCCATGTCTGCTATCCACCATCTACTAGAAATAGGATCCTTTTTCCTGAAGAACTATGGGGCTCCATAGGCCTTGAAGTCCCAAAAAGTGATAGTTGGTTCCCTGAACTGATGAGCTGCATTCTCTGCATGAAAGGCCCCTATGAACTCATCCAATAGCTCCATAATCGCATCCTTGATGGTTCCAAACATCAGAGGATTCGAATCCAAAATACCACAAGTGATCTCAGACATAATAAACTCGCATATCCTCTCATCAATCGGCTCTGCATCAATTCCTGAACCAGAAGCAGAACCAGAACCAAAACCTCAGGATCACCACCATACTGAAAGACAACATTACCAAGAGTAGAAAATACCCAAAAATTCCTCATGCTACAAGCTCCTTAGAATCTTCGTGACTTTTTTTTGATTTTAGTACCGGTCATATGGTTTCAGTAGTACAGGCCCAATATTACCTTTCACACCTATCAGTACTTTCCTCAAGAATCATCCCGAATCCCCTAAGTCACTTTACTATGGCGATTCTCATAATTCTTTGCTACATAACATGCATACCTTATTAAAACTTTCCCTAGGCTCTCCTAGGAATCCTCATCCCACTTGCTTCTGCATAGCAAAGAACCTTTACCAGCACCGTTGGTTACCTTATGCATGCAAATTATACACAATACAAGATCAAATAGACTGTCGAATAAATGATTCCACCCTAAGATCACAAACAGAAAAGGAATAGGAAATAAGGATAAATCAATTATTCTAAGGCTATGTGATCCTAATCATATACAATTTTAAACATACACTAATCAATTAACATTTTCAATCTAGATTCTAGGTGATAAATAACAAACTATTCCCTAGGCTATAAGGCACCACAATTATTAGGCAATTCTATCATGTAATTCTTGAAGGAAACATTAGCCCTATTATAGCATGCAACTCACTTAATATAATACTAAAGCATAACATTCATGAATGGGTATTTTGGTAATCACTTACTTGAGCTTAGCTAATTGCACACATCATACCCCTTTCTTGGTAAAAGATTTATCAATTCCTCAGTTTGAGTTCAGACACACCCGAGGGGGTGCCTGAATCCCTTAAATCAAAGCTCTGATACCAACTTGTAACGTCCCAAAATACAGAGTAAAAACTTCATTTTAAATAAATCAAAATCATTCATTAATTTGTTACAAAAGACAACCAGATTAAAAGTATTCTGAAAAAATCAGAGTAAAATTATAAACATTCAATTCAAAAATAAAAGTCCAGTGGATGATGTGGAATCATGTTGGGCCCTTCCGTTTGGAACCAGAAGTACCTTAAACATTTAAAACCACAAACTCTAAGAACAATGTTTAGTGAGTTCCCTAAAATACCACATACCATACATAACATTGAGCCTCGCCCAACCAGAACTTGTAAAGTCCAGAAACCAGTGCTACAACCCACCTATCAAAACACTCAAGGTCAAACCTTAGACAACACTCTTACGACTACCAATTTGACCAAAAGTAAACTAGGTCAAAAAGTGAACGGTTAATTTCAATAATCAAAGTTGAGCTATGCTGACTTCCGCCCTGTGGGCATCCCTTGGCCACACCGTGACAGCATCAGACAAAACATCGTGGAGTCTGCCTTTCGCCACATAATGGGAACTGCTCCAATCAACTTAATGCATTAAGCTCTTAACCATTTAAGCCCCAATGCTCAAACCTTCCAGAAGGCTTCTTGGGTCCCTAATGGTCCATATAAATCGTTTCTTTGATGATATGCATGTCCAATGCATGTCATTTTCTTAACTAGGTCGAAAATGGCATAAATGTGGTCAAAATCCCATGGATGAACTCAAGGCTACATAGCTTTCTAATCTGGAGCATCTAACCATCCAGGGACCTCGAGGATCAATAAAGCTGCAAAATTCATTGAATCCATCCACTCAAAACACTTAGAATATGAAGGAAAAGCATGTAAACCTAGATCTAGAAGAAGCTAACCAACAAGATCTGGAAAAGAAAAATTACAAAGGTCCAAAAGTTGCTCGAACACAATCTCTGAGCTTGCCAAAAGGTTCTCTACACCACAAGGGGACTCTTTTTCCTTAAAGAATCACCAAGAACAGTAATTAAGCTTAAAAATGGAGAAGAAGGGGTTAGTGTTTTCTACAAGGCTTTAAGAGGTGATGGAGGCTAAGGATGAGGAAACCCTATCCATCACTTCCTTTAAATAGGGCCTTAAGCCCGAAAATTAGGGTTTTGCACATCTGATGTCCCCAAGTCATGGCAAGCATCTGTTTTGGTCAAAAATCGACTAAGTGGATGTCAACTAAATTGCATGAGAGGTTGTGGTGTTGTGGGTGAAGTGATTAGCGAAATAAGTATAAGATTGCACAAGTGATTTACAAGGAAAGCCCTTGATCCTTGCTAGGATCTCCGTCATAAAATCTTGGGAGGTGAATGATCATCAGCCTTGTTTGATTTTATTGATTTGAATATATAATTACAAAGATGATAATGAGAATATGATTACAAGTGTTTCTGTAGCTCTAAGTGTGTAAGGTGTACAAAGATTGTTCCTGTTGTGTGTCATTTACAAGTGTATTTATAGTTTAGGTTAAGTACCTATAAGTATGAGATTTTCGGGATCCTGCTGAGCTAGTATTTGCACGTGCTTTGACTTGGTATTCTCGGGTCTTAAGCTTGATTAGAACGTTTCTTCATTGAGAATGAATCTTATGTTGACCATTTCTGCACATGTGAGAAATAAACAAGAAATATAGCCGTTAAAATTGTTAGGAAATAATAATGGCAATGTTCAGGATCCTAATGTATGTTCGGGATCCTGAGACTCCTTTAAGATCTGGTATCTTGGATAGATTTAAGGATCCTTAGATATCTTTAGATCCGGAATCCTAGATAGGATTGAGGATCTTCGCCCTAACAGCATCCTACCATGTCATGGGATCTTAAATGAACACACACTTCATACAAGGTTTCCACATTGTGGTAACCACTTCACTATGTCATGGACAACCCTAGATATTACTTTTAAGAAGTGAAAATGCGTACCAGAAACTAGGTGTTACAAAAAACCTATGTGCTCACCAGGATACCAAGTTTGACCCATTCAATTTCTTTGAATCACAGGTAGTGGTATAAAGTTCCAGATGTTTAAATCTGCCGAGAGATTTATGGAGTTTTAGGCCATTAAATAACTTGATGTAAGGCCAGTAAAGACTGGTTTTTGCTTATGTTTCTGTATTATTTATGACATCCCACGCTTTTGTATATTAATGAAAACGTTTCTTTGGAAATGCTTTTGATATTGATATCATTTAACATTAATATTGTTTTGGGATAAATTCTGCATTAATAAAAGAATACTTTGTTTTAAATAAGCATAAAGAAAAAGTTTTTAATTGGCCGTAAATTGGGGAAGTCACAATTTAGTAATGAAATATGATCCTATAGGGTCACACGTTATAACAATATACTATTAATTGATTACTTATTGGAGTAATTTGATTATTAATGAATATTTTCAATACTTTTATTTAATTGGAAAAAACATTATTCTATAAACATAATATTTTGCCAACATATTGAGAAATTATTATTTCTATGAAATGATAATTAAAGAGAAAAAAACTAGTAAATATCATATGGTATGAATATTAAAGTTATGTAAAACATTTTGGGTTCTTAGAGTAAATCATTTAGCTATAATGTAACAACTAGTTATGAGATGGAGTAAGACACACTCTTTGGTCTTGACTTTACTTTCCAAAACCATAGCTTCTTCTCGTGTAGAAGATGTTTTTGTGTTGTATTGTTTATTACATCTCCATACTTGTCACATATAGACATGATTTCCTTAATTTCTTACATTAACTTAGTATATTTGTATAAGTATATAAAGAAGGGTAATGATCAAAAACTAGTTTAGTTTTTCATTCTTTTCTTATTCTCTTTGGCTGTTAAAAACCGAAAGCCTTGAGGCTCTCCCATCTCATCCTACTTGCATGGTGTAGTAGAGTATTGGAGTTCTTTTAAGTTTCTTTTCATTAATTCTTATTTGGTATAAACCTTAATGGTTTTAGAACAAATTAATACAATTGAAGACTAGCATCTTCAAGTGGTTTATCCTTGCTTGGTGGATACTTCTAGATTAGCTCTATTTTGAGTCTTTTATTATCTTCATCAACTTCCAACCTCCCGAGATGAATCAAAGTCCTCAAAGGTTGTAACTCTTTATTTTTATGGTTTCGATTTAATCTTTCCATGATTTGCAAAATCATCATTGGTGGATTAAAAAGAGTTTTAAGTTTATTCCATTTTTAAAGCTTCTGCTGCCGTTTTTAGCGTTTTTGGGAAAATGATTTTGAATAAAACTCAATAATATGTATAAGTTGCATAAGGAAGATTATATTATTAGCTTATGATGAATCAAAAACAATTCACAAGTTAAAGGAGAGGTTCATTTACGATTACATTATTCTTTTACTAGTCATGATTACATGGAAAATGATAATATTAATTGTTGAGTATTTTGAGATATTGAAACTGATTTCATATTTTTGGTTATTTAGGGAAGCCTTTTTAGAGTTTTATATTTTTGGTAAATATTTTATGTTCCCTATATATAATCGTTAGGTTAGCTTTTGATGTAAGTTTTTTCCTTAAAAGGGCTTTCTTTGTATGTTCATATCAATATCAATATACACAAAACCTTTGACAGATTACTTGCATATTATGGTGATTGATTCATGATTGTTCTTCAGATTCCGCATTCGTCATCTCGTCTTTTTCCTAACATTAATACCGCATGAATGATATAAATCTAACATGAAGAGTTACTGATTTTATTTTATTATAAAAGCAACTTCTTGAATAGAATAATGAAATTTTGCAATGTTTTTGGTTTTTTAAATTTTGAAAAAAATGGTTTTGTGGTGATAGACTACTTAAATATATGGTCATTTTTATCAAATAACTTTTAGATCTTGTGTTGTGGTCGGCCCACTTTGAGCGGGGTCCGAGCCGATACCTTTGACTCCATGAGGAACACAATGTCAGACATTGTGTTGCCACGGATTCTTAACCATGCCATGGTGGCGGCCTTGTTGGCTCTCCACCCTTTTCATATGTCATTTTCCCATTTTCCTGTGTACATTGTACATTAGGACTTTTATATTGGTGAAAAATGAGTATTACATGGTTTGAAAGATGGAGGAAGGGAGCGATATGGTGTTTCGATGTGATACAAAATAATGAAAATTGAAAGATTTTTTTTTTGAACGGCAAAAGATTCGATAAAACTAGCAAAAAGCTAGAAAAAAAAGAGCAATTACAAAATAGCATCCATAGGGTTTTGCAACCATCTTCCCCAATTAATCGAGGTCCTACGTCTATTACTACACCAAAAAAAACGTATGAGAAACAATCGAATCAAACAAAGTAGATTTCTTTTGGCTATGTTTTCCAAACAACAAATCATTCCGAAAACGCCAAATATACCACCAAGTCACCAAAAAAATACCTTCTAGGACCTCCTTAGCCTGCTTCCATGTCCGTAAAGCATCAAATTCGAGGCTATGTGATAAGAGAAAAAAATATGTGAAGCCGATTCCAAACCATTGTCGCAAAGAGAACACATAATATTAGGAACATCAATACCCTTCCTAGTTAGATTAGTTCGAGTCGGAAGACAATTAAGAGCTAATCTCCAACCAAAGATGTTAATCTTTATCGGCACCAATCTCACCCATCTAGTAATATTGTTAGTCGAAACCAACATCTTCTCTTCAATAAAAAGACGAGCCGAAGCAACAGAGAAAAAACCTGATGAGTCTAACGTCCAAATCCAACGATTAGGAACTGGAAAAAGAGAAATCGAAGCCATCAACTGTCTAAGATTATCCCATTGCTCCTCCTCTATGCACCTTCTTGGCCTTCTACGAAATGAGTGAAAAAATGACCTTGATGCCACTTCGAATTAATAGACACACTAGGCTCATTTTCTAAGGCATACAACCTGGGGAAAATCAATTTTAAAGGACTATCTCCAATCCACAAGTCTTCCCAGAAAAGAGTATGAACTCCACCCCCCACTTTTCTAAGACAACAGTAAGCAAATCCACCCATTTGCTTTGAATATGAGTGATACTTTTGATAATATTAATTGTGACAACCCAAAAATTTCTATCCAGTATGGTCAATCAATCCAATCAACCAAAAGTCAGACTCATTTCTATTGCCTTTTAGCCTTGTTAAGGGTCATTCTAATGAGTTCTAAGCCTAGTCAGTTAAGGATTGAGTATAGGGATGTGTCAGCTTAAGTTCTTCGAGTTGCAATCGAGCGGGAAACTCCATCACAAGGAGTTAACGACCCAAACAAGAATTTACGGCCATAAACTCCATGTTGGCCTTGAACCCCTTTCCTTATGTGTCCATTTCCTTTATTATTCTTCACTTCTCACACTCCCAACTCAAGAACACTCAATTCCCTCTCAAGTATCATCAAGAACATATCCTTTTCTCTTCATTTTTGTAAGTGATTCTTCCATTGTTTCTTAATATCCTTCTTAAACTTGTGAAACCCTTTGATAACTTCCTTGAATTCATCACTTTTCCTTCAAGATCTTCAAATATTCATCCTTTCACCAAGAACACCTACTTGTTCTTGGTGGCCGTGAACTCCCACGGACTTCCAAATTGTAAGTATCTTTCCATATTCTTTTTAACCACTAGAAACTCTTGAAGCCTCATGAAACAAACACCACTTTAGCTTAAACATTAAGAGTTTACGACCATACAATCTCCCTTGGCCGTAAACCCTTCTCAAGATCATCAATGGCCGTAAACACCTTTAGCCGTGAACACCTTGGCCGTAAACTCAAGTGTGGCCGTGAACACACTTACCTTTGGCCGTAAACTCCCTTTAGTCACTCACATGTTATTGTAACACTTCATTCCAAGTGTTTCCTAGTCCCTAAGGTTGTTTCCTTGCATGTTAGTTGTTTTAAACACTAATTGCATGCCTATATATGCCATTATATGTCATTTAGGACTCGTTTGTGTCTCGGGAATTCATTCGTGGAACTTCTCATCCTTACGCGAATCTTCAATTGAATCACCCACATAAGGTGAGTTCGTACCCCTATAATCAATCTTTTAAATGTTTTAAATGCTTTTAAGGGGGGGAATACAAGTTAAACACAATGATAATTGTGTAAATGTTATCTTTGATAAACATCATTTTAAAGGATTTCTTATGTGTTTATAAGTGATCAAATCATTTCAAAAACTCTTTTAAAGTTATGTTACTTTATTGTTTATAAAACTCTGTTTTTAAAGTACAATCATAACTCAGTAGATAATCGAGTCTTTTCTACAAATCAGATATAGTTCAAGTAAACATACTAGTAAACTATAATAGGTATAGTTTAGGGGTTCAGTTCATACTATAACTAGTACAAGGAGGAACATACTACAACTAGTACAGGGAGGAACATACTATAACAAGTTCAGGGAGGAACATACTATAACAAGAACAAGATAACAATAATGTGAAACCACTACTTCACGACTTAGCAATATACTTGTTATCTCGCGTTTTGTAACCAGAGTCTCCTGGAGGGAGAGCGTGAGTTTGTGTATAGATCTATATAGGATTGACCATCCTACACCTTGCTGCTAGCTACAGTGGGACCTGTAGGTCTACGGGTGACAAATGTCATACCATTTTCGACGTCTTTGGAGCGTCATGTTTTATACTAGTCATATAAAGCATGGTTATAACCTCATCACATTTTAACCTTAATTAACAAACTGGTTTTAAGGTAGTCATTACTTTAGTAGTTATTTTATACAACACTGTTGTATACTTTCATTTTCCCATTACATTCATATAGTGATTTTCTCACATAAAAGGTAATGCAAACTATTTTCGAGTAAAGATAGTTATAAACTAGGGAAAACTTACATCATTACAAACGACAAGCAGAACAGTCGAGTCTTATTACATTCAGTTAGAAGGGGGCCTATAATGCTAACTTTATGATTCCTCTGTTGATACATCAGGGATAAATATTAATCGGGTCTGACATGTAGTAGGATGTGTGCTTTCCGCTTCATTTCCTATTCCTTGTTTGGTTGTGGGCTTAGATCAGATTCACCCAGTCTACTATCTATTCGATCTTAGCTATATATATATATATATATATATATATATATATATATATATATATATATATATATATATATATATATATATATATATATATATATATATATATATATATATATATATATATATATATATATATATATATATTTCGTATACACCAAGTAATCATAAGGAGTACCAGGTATGGGTCAGGTCATAGTATACAAATTCAATACACCGTTTTCTAGTACAAAGACATACTTTTCAGATAGAACATTTAGTAGGCTAAACTAGAAACTTACCAGTAATGGGTTTAATTCATTTTATTAAACCAGTATAACTTAAAGGACCTTTAGTGGTTAATTCTATAATAGCTTAGTTTACATATCAGGGTTATATATAATTAATATCCGATAGGTTGTTGGATGTGTGCTTTCCGCCTTACTTCCTGTTCCTTGTTTGGTTGTGGGCTTAGGGCAGATTCACACAATTAACTATTCGTTCGATGTTAGATTATATATAGCTAGTATAAACTAAGTGATTATAGAAGGAACTATTGTGGTTACCATTTTTACTAATGGAAATAAGGGTTTTTCTTAAAGAATGTTTTCATCAAATATAAAGGAACTATTACAGTTAACTCCGTGAGTACCAAATGAATACGCCAGGGTTATATACAACGAAGATCTAACAAACAATGGGATGTGTGACTTCCACCTCATTTCCTGTTCCTTGTTTGGTTGTGGGCTTAGGGCAGATTCACACAATCGATTGTCTGTTTACTCTTGGTTTTATATAACTTGTATCCATTTAGTACTCATAGAAGGGATTGTAGAGCCATTTTTACTTATCTTTCATCATATCGGAAAATATAGGATTTTCTGGAGGAACAGGCGAACTTTTCTAATAGAACTTGCAACTTACTTTACATCACTAAAATACTTGTGAACTCACCATCTTAAATGGTGATCTACTCTCTCAAAATAACTTGTATTCTCAGGAAACAAGTAGACAGGTACGCGCGCTGGGATTCAGAAGATGAAGTATAGTAGCTTCATGTCTTGTTTTGTTATTTACTTTTGGAGTCTATCTTATGTGAATCAAATAATTTGTTAACATTTTCATATTAATGCAATGGTTGTTTGTTACTTTGATTAATATGATGCGTGTGTTGTGATACTAAACATGACGTCCTCAGCCCCCCGAACGTTTCCGCCGTTCTGGTTTGGGGGTGTGACAGATTGGTATCAGAGCATTGTTTATAGTGAACTGAGTATATCAACCTATAAAAGATATACAACTATAAATGCAATGGGGCCGAAGTGCTCTGAATAATAATATATTTTAAAATTTTAACAATACTTTATAAAAGTATACATACATGCTTATACATATATACATACTAGAACAAGTATCACAAGAAGAACAGAATAGAAGTATTTAAAGGTTGAACACTGCGGTCAAACCTGGACAGTTATGTAATCATATCTAGGATCAATATAGCATGATCAATTATATTCATTTGAGATGTGACCGACATGTGTTTGGGAGTGATGTGGTGTTGCAACAGTCTTAAAACTTACCTAACTCTATTCAAGGGATTTCTAGATCAGAACATGAAGTTAAAATACTATAGGAGTATTTTATGATACTATACGACAACAACAAGTTTAAAACGTACCAAGTTCATTACATTAAAATACTATAGGAGTATTTTAGGCACTATAAATAACTTATGTGAAAATTTAAAAGACCCTTCCGGGTAGGTCTAAAATTTTGGAATGTATACTCCCAAGGTTTTATATAATTGAGATTTTTTTAGACTTAGAATTTGTGATCTATGCTCTACTTCCTGTTCCTTGTTTGGTTGTGGTTTTGGACTGGGATCACTTATTCGAAGGTCTATTTAATCTTAAATTATATACAACTTGTGTACACTGCGCAATTATAGGAGGACCCTATAAGGATCACCCCATAATGTTTCACTTAATCTCATAGATTCTTTAGACACTTCCATTCTCGCACGACAAACCCAGATAGAGGTAGCCACTCCATCATAGCAGTCGGCAGAGGAGTCAAGGAAGAACAAGAAGAGGTTCATGAAGAGTTTTTCAAAGAAGGATCACCGAAGAAACAAAACGTCCTATGCGTCACACTAATAAATAATAACATTGATTGACTTAGTGAGCTAGTGGATACACTGCTCACATTATGTGTTAGGATTATTTTCTTCTTTTCATGCAACTGGTAACAGTTATTCAATTCACAGATATTCATTCCGAGGATAGCCACTTCCGATTCATAAAGTTTATTTTACATATACTTCCTTTATGAATTGTTTCCAGAACCCTATGAAAGTCAGATGCAGATACATTAAGAACTAGGATAACTTTGTCATTCATCTTTCGGCTTATAACCACTGCTATAGACTTATTTCCATCTCATCTTTGTATTCTTTTTACCAAGATGCCTCCACGTCGATCAGCGAGACGCACTACTTCGATAACTCCAACTCAAACACTACAACCTCCTCCACAATTCGATTCGGCAGCTATTCAAGCTACAGTGGCTGCGGCTGTTACGACAACCCTAGCTCCATTCCACACGACCAATACTAGCAGGAGTGGATCGGGTGTTAACTACACCCAAGGTGGTAGTCACGGGCACCCTATGTAGTGTTCGTATAAGGACTTCATGAACTGCAAACCTAAATCCTTTAATGGAAATGGGGGAGTCATTGATCTGATGCGATGGTTCGATAAAACAGATTCGGTCTTCGAAATCTGTTTGTGCCCAGAAGGGAGCAAAGTGAAGTTTGTTGCCTGCACATTCTCCGATAGAGCCTTGACATGGTGGAATAGCCATGTTAAGTCGCTGACCCTATCAGTGTCTAACTCAATAGGTTGGGAGAACCTAAAGGAGTTGATGTTGGAAGAATACTGCCCGAGGGGCGAAGTACAAAAGCTGGAACAAGAACTATGAGAGCACACCATGGTTGGCTCAGACATAGTGACCTACACTGACAGGTTTAGCGACCTGGCAGCACTATGCCCCGGGATGGTTACCCCGTAAAGTAAGAAGATAGAAAGGTACATCTGGGGTTTATCTACCCCAATTCAAGGAGATGTATTGTCTTCTAACCCAACTACATTCGATAGTGCCAAACGCCTGGCTCATCGACTCATTGACCATGGAGTCCGCCATGGCGTGGTGGTCCCTGTTCCCGAGCTATCAAAGGGAGGGGACTATAAACGGAAGTCGGGGAACAAGAGGAAGAAACGAACAACACAGGAAACCCTGCAGGAGCAACAAATGGGTACTATATACGCCGCCACAACACCTGCTACTCCAGCACCTGCCAGTCGATATGCTGGAACTCTCCTGAAGTGTGATGGTTGTAACTACCACCACACCGGAGTATGCCGGGAAATGTAATGCCTGAATTGCCACAGGAAGGGGCACACTGCCCGGTTCTACAGGGCACCAGCACAACCGATCTCCCAAGTCCCTGGAGTAGAAGTAAACCAGGCCTGCTATGGTTGTGGTGAGATAGGGCACTACAAGAGGGATTGCCCGATAACAAAGAACTCAGGAGCGGATGGACGAATTCTGATGATCACCGCAGGAGAATCTACCCCGGAGTCGCCAGCGAGCAGCGGTATGTCTTCGAAATAAAATAATTACTTTAAAATTTTGATTTATATTTAATATAAGATTAAAACTTGGGGAAATTTTAAAAGTAATCATAATAACTCACTTGTCTGAACAAGTCACAGCATTCACAAGAGAACTAAAGATCCGTACTGGTGAGCTATAATGGCTTGGTATGTACATCAGGGTTGTACATAGCTAAGATTTTGCAGACTTAGAGTGAGTGATTCTTCCTTACTTTCTGTTCCTTGTTTGATTGTGGATTGGGGCAGAGTCACTCAGTCGACAGTCTTATCCATCTTAACTAATACATAACTTGTATATGTCGGGCGATCATAGAGGCATCGAGGAGGATCATAACATAGAGTATCGACACTAGTTATCAAAACACTTTCACTGTATGTACTCGCTTATCGCGGTACGATACGTGACAGTGGTAATATCAAGGGGAAAACAGAAAGCACTAGAAAGTTTACACAGAGTACTTTGTCGAGCACAGTCGGAATACACCGTCGTATAACAAACGTTTCTTTCAAATCGGCCTAACATTTGTTTCTGTAAAGAGTCCATTGTCATCATTCTTCATGAATTGGCGTGGTCCTCACTATACTAAGTTTATATGTTTCGAAATTCCATCGCCTTAACCGTCAAATTAATGAAACCCTCGTCATTCGTAACGACAACCCGACCTAGACCTCAGTATTGTCTCTTGTCTTCTAAAAACCCCGAAGTACTCATACGAGGAGTAGCTTGCCCTCCGAAACCTTAACACCGTATCTTCAGTAGACCTTCCCGAACTACCACTCGTCCAACAGATCAAGTTCAAGCACAGAGGCTAAGGACGAGTACAACCCATCTATCACTTCTAAGCGTATAAGCGAGAGTGGTATATAATTATGATTATGCAGATTTAGCATGTGTGTTTTCGCCCTATCTCCTATTCCTTGTTTGGTTGTGGACCTGGGGCAGAGTCTCACATCCGACCGTCTTACTAATCTCAATTATATACAACTTGTATACACATGGTGATGATAGATGTACCAGGTATGAATCTTATCATGAGCGTAAGGGAAAAGTTGCCCAGGTCTACGAGTGAGTTTTCTGCCATTCAGAGGATCACAACCCCAGGAGTACTGATAGGAAAGCTAGTTTCGGGACGAAATTCCATCTAACGGGGGGATGATGTGACAACCCGAAAATTTCTATCCAGTAAAGTCAATCAATCCAATCAACCAAAAGTCAGACTCATTTCTATTGCCTTTTAGCCTTGTTAAGGGTCATTCTAATGAGTTCTAAGCCTACTTACTTAAGGATTGAGTGTAGGGATGTGTCAGCTTAAGTTCTTCAAGTTGCAATCGAGCCGGAAACTCCATCACAAGGAGTTCACGGCCCAAACAAGAGTTTACGGTCGTAAACTCCATGTTGGTCGTGAACCCCTTTCCTTATGTGTCAATTTCCTTCATTATTCTTCACTTCTCACACTCCCAACTCAAGAACACTCAATTCCCTCTCAAGTATTATCAAGAACACGACCTTTTATCTTCATTTTTGTAAGTGATTCTTCCATTGTTTCTTAATATCCTTCTTAAACTTGTGAAACCCTTTGATAACATCCTTGAATTCATCACTTTTCCTTCAAGATCTTCAAATCTTCATCCTTTCACCTAGAACACCTATTTGTTCTTGGTGGCCGTGAACTCCCAAGGACTTCCAAATTGTAAGTATCTTTCCATATTCTTGTTAACCACTAGAAACTCTTGAAGCCTCATGAAACAAACACCACTTTAGCTTAAACATCAAGAGTTTACGGCCATACAATCTCCCTTGGCCGTAAACCCTTCTTAAGATCATCAATGGCCGTGAACAACTTGGCCGTAAACTCAAGTGTGGTCGTGAACACACTTACCTTTGGCCGTAAACTCCCTTTAGTCACTCACATATGATTGTAACACTTCATTCCAAGTGTTTCCTAGTCCCTAAGGTTGTTTCCTTGCATGTTAGTTGTTTTAAACACTAATTGCATGCCTATATATGCCATTATATGTCATTTAGGACTCGTTTGTGTGTCGAGAATTCATTCATGGAACTTCTCATCCTTACGCGAATCTTCAATTTAATCACCCACATAAGGTGAGTTCATACCCCTATAATCAATCTTTTAAATGTTTTAAATGCTTTTAAGGGGGAGGGGGGGGGGGAATACAAGTTGAACACAATGATAATTGTGTAAATGTTATCTTTGATAAACATCATTTTAAAGGATTTCTTATGTGTTTATAAGTGATCAAATCATTTCAAAAACTCTTTTAAAGTTATGTTACTTTATTGTTTATAAAGTACAATCATAACTCATTAGATAATCGAGTCTTTTCTACAAATCAGATACAATTCAAGTAAACATACTAGTAAACTATAATAGGTATATTTAGGGGTTTAGTTCATACTAACTTTATGATTCCTCGGTTGATACATCAGGGATAAATATTAATCGGGTCCGACATGTAGTAGGATGTGTGCTTTCCGCTTCATTTCCTATTCCTTGTTTGGTTGTGGGCTTAGATCAGATTCACCCAGTCTACTATCTATTCGATCTTAGCTATATATATATATATATATATATATATATATATATATATATATATATATATATATATATATATATATATATTTCGTATACACCAAGTAATCATAAGGAGTACCAGGTATAGGTCAGGTCATAGTATACAAATTCAATACACTGTTTTCTAGTACAAAGACATACTTTTCAGATAGAACATTTGGTAGGCTAAACTAGAAACTTACCAGTAAAGGGTTTAATTCATTTTATTAACCCAGTATAACTTAAAGGACCTTTAGTGGTTAATTCTATAATACATTAGTTTACACATCAGGGTTATATATAATTAATATCCGATAGGTAGTTGGATGTGTGCTTTCCGCCTTACTTCATGTTCCTTGTTTGGTTGTGGGCTTAGGACAGATTCACACAATTAACTATCCGTTCGATGTTAGATTATATATAGCTAGTATAAACTAAGTGATTATAGAAGGAACTATTGTGGTTACCATTCTTACTAAAGGAAATAAGGGTTTTTCTTAAAGAATGTTTTCTTCAAATATAAAGGAACTATTACAGTTAACTCCGTGAGTACCAAATGAATACGCCAGGGTTATATACAACGAAGATCTAACAAACAATGGGATATGCGACTTCCGCCTCATTTCTTGTTCCTTGTTTGGTTGTGGGCTTAGGACAGATTCACACAATCGATTGTCTGTTTACTCTGAGTTTTATATAAATTGTATCCATTTAGTACACATAGAAGGGATTGTAGAGCCATTTTTACTTATCTTTCATCGTATCGGAAAATATAGGATTTTCTGGAGGAACATGCGAACTTTTCTAAAAGAACTTGCAACTTACTTTACATTACTAAAATACTTATGAACTCACCAGCTTAAATGCTGATCTACTCTTTCAAGATAACTTGTATTCTCAGGAAACTAGTAGACAGGTACGCGCGCTGGGATTCAGAAGATGAAGTATAGTAGCTTCATGTCTTGTTTTGTTATTTACTTTTGGATTCTATCTTATGTGAATCACATACTTTGTAAACACTTTCATATTAATGCAATCGTTGTTTGTTACTTTGATTACTATGATGCATGTGTTGTGATACTAAACATGACGTCCTCCGCCCCCGAACGTTTCCGCCATTCCGGTTTGGGGGTGTGACATCAATCCAAGTCGAACTCCTACTAGGAAGTTTTTTATTCAGAAACCCATGATCTCCGTAGATAGCTCTAATAACCCGAGACCATAAATCATCTTGCATCCGAAGAAATCTCCAAATCCACTTAAACAATAGAGCCCTATTAAGCGCAAAGAAACTACTCACCCCGAAACCACCATGCTTATTTTGAGAACACGCCTTATTCCAACTCACCCACGACATCTTTTTCTCATCCATATTGGCCCCTAGGAAGAAGTTACTTCTTAAGGACTCCAAGTGTTTAAGAACACCTACCGGCACTTTATAAATCGACATAAAAAGTCGGAATAGAAACCAAAACTGATTTTAAAAGAGTTAGACGCCCACCAACTGAGAGATTATTTCCAACGAGACAATCTATATACCACCTTCTGAGTAACATCTCTCCAAGAATTATTTTTTGCCATATTAGCACCAACCGTAACTCCTAAATACGTAAATGGAGCTTTCAAAGAAGCACACCCAATAGACGAAGCAATCTCCTACGCCTCTGACTGTTGCACACCAATACCCAGCAATTTGCTCTTTTGAATGTTGATTCTAAGACCAGAAGCCAAATGAAAGCATTTAAGAACATGAACAATGTTCTTAAAATTCGAAAGCTTCCAATCTCCAATAAAAACTGCATCATCCGCGTAGAAGAGGTGTGACAGATAAACTGGTTGAGTATCTCCATTAGCAATGCCATCAAAAAAACCTGCCCCTATTTCTCTCTTAAAAGAAACATTAAGAGCCTCCATAACCAGGATGAAAAGAAAAGGAGATAAGGGATCACATTGGCGTAAACCTCTAAAGAAACAAAATTCATCAGTAGGACTGCCATTCACCAACACAGAACCCGTAGAAGAAGATAAACAACCTTGAATCCACCTACGCCATCACACCCCGAAACCAAACCGATTCAAAATGTCATCCAAAAAATCCCAACGCACTGAGTCAAACGCTTTTTCAAAATCAACTTTAAAGATCATCGCTTTCTTCTTATTGGCCTTACACCACGAAAAAAGCTCATTAAGAATAAACGGACCATCCAAAATGTGTCTGCCTTTAATAAAAGCAGACTGTTCAGCAGAGACAAGATCACCAACCACTAAACTCAATCTATTTGCAAGAATCTTCCCAACTATCTTATACTCACAACCAATAAGACTAATGGGACGGAAATCTTTAACAAATTTAGCATCAGCAACCTTGGGAATAAGGGCTATAAAATACGGGTTACATCCTTTAGAAAAAATGCCTGAATGAAATAATTCCAACACGGCCTCTACAAAATCATTCTTGATTAAATGCCAGAACTTGCGAATAAATTCAAAAGTAAAGCCATCATGGCCCGGAGATTTATCCGTGCCATACTCCCATACAACCCTTTTGATTTCATCGGGGGTGACCTCCTCTTCCAAGATGGAGACCTGGTTTCCATTCAACCGAGAAGGAAAATCCACCTCATAAAGAATCCGAGAACCCTAAGAGGAGAAAACCGAGAAGCGAAATGATCTAAAAAATGTTGTTTCATGTGAACATGAGAATCAATCCATTCCCCATTAACAAACACCCGAATAGCTAATTGATGACGTTTTTTATTTAAAATGCCATGAAAATATTTAGAATTAAAGATTAAAGATGATTATAAAATATAACTTTAAAAATTCATTGATATTAGTGATGGTGACACTTTAAAATTGAAATCAATTCTGATTATGAAAAACTCCAATGAATAATTATAGCCGTGTTCCACAATGGGATTTTGGGAGCTTATAGTTTTTAGCTTTTAACAAAAAGTTTGATTTAAACAAAAATTTTGTTTGGGAGTACCGACTTTTAGCTTTTAGTTTAAGCAAAAAACTACAAATCTAAAAGCTACTTCATGTATCGTTTAAGAAAAAAACTGTTGAGATTTTTACTCAGTTTCCATTAATATGATTAACATAATCTATTCTAATTTCATTTTTATGTAACTTTACATATTTCAAAATCTTTCAACAAATTTTTCCAAAGACTAATATAACAAATAAAAGCTCAAACTTCTAGCTTCCAGCTACCAACATCTATAAGTTTTCATTTTCCAGCTACCAGTTACCAATTGGATTTTGGATTTCGAATATCATCGATAACACTTAGATAATTCAATGCTCGTGTATAAGTACACTTTCCAAAATATTTTATTTCGCCCCTATTGGGGTATCACGAATCTGATTTGGGATAATCCAAGAACAAAACGATTTAGAATAAAAACCTATTCCAAATTCTGAAACACAAAAATACGTTGTAATTGATTGTGTTTTCGAGAGATAGTATACAGAGAGAAGAAGAAGTCGGTTTCTCGTATTATCTCCTACAAAATTTGAGTCTTATATATATATATATATATATATATATATATATATATATATATATATATATATATATATATATATATATATATATATATATATATATGACAACTATTAGTAGGAAAAATGGAGTCCCTTTTGTAATGGATGCAAACATTGGGTTTTTGGATAGAAAAATTTATTGCGTCTATTTATCCCATGTGGACTATTTCTCAGGGCGGGGCACTGCTCTTCATGCCACAATGGCCGCCCCTTGACCCTGCAAGGGGTGCTATCTACGAACTCGCATGTTCCTGAGTCCCCTATTTGGCTATATAAGTGTGCACTCCGCACCTTCGGTCTCAAAATTCAATTAAATGGATTCAATAGTGGTAGGACTAGAACTGGTGGATTCGATGGTCGTAGGTCTAGTACTGGCGGTTCGGCTCCATGGGTGAAGATCATTCCTTCGTCATTGAGGTTGGAGAGAAAACAAATATTTTCGGATCAAGTTATCAGAAAAAAGAATTGGTAAATGTACTTCTACTTTGTTGTGGAAGGATTGTTGGATTGGAGATTACACTTTAGCTACTTTCTTTCCTAGGTTGTATCAACTTGAATTTGACAAATGCTTCCTAGTTTCGGATCGAAAAATGGGTATGGATTGGGTTCATAATTTGCATCGCCACATGGGGGGGGGGGGAGGAGGAGGAATTACAGTTTGAGGAGATGTCTAATCTTCTTGCTAATGTAGAGCTTTCGGATCATGAAGATAGGTGGGTTTGGAATCTTGACCCTTCTGGCGAGTTTATAGTTGCTCACTTAAGAAGATGGATTGATAAATGCATCCTCCCTCTATTGATGCTCAAACTAGATGGAATAGTTTATTAGCTCCTAAGGTTAATATTCTTGTGTGGAGAGTTAGAATGGACAAACTCCCTACTCTTATTAATCTCGATTATAAAGCTAAGGATATTCCTTCTACCCTCTATCTTGTTTATAATATGGAAGTTAAGCAACTTTCTCATCTTTTTTTCAAATGTGAAGTGACAGCTAGAACATGGGATGAAGTTTTTAAATGGTTGGGGTTGAAAACTGTTCAATTTACTTCAATTGATTCTCTTCTTGATTACGTGGACTCTCTTCATTGTTGAGCCAATAAGAAGAATTCAATTCATGCTGTGGTGGGGACGAATCTGTGGTATATTTGGAGATTTTCGGAATGATAATGTTTTGCTAGTGGAAAATTGAAAAAAAATGGATATTGTTGATTTCATTCGTGAATTTTCAATTTTATGGTATTCTAATAGAAATAAGAAAAATGTTGTGAATTGGACTTGTTGGTTGCAAGGTCCTTTAAACTCTTTGTAATTTTGTTCTCTTTAGTTTCTTGCTAGAGATATTTTCTTTATTTCAAGTTAATTGGTCGTTTCAAAAAAAATTGATCGGCCAATTAAGAATGTTACTCTGTGTTATCTTTTATTGATGTGAAAACATCAATGATTGTTAATATATGAAATATGAATACACTCACATTAGTATACTGTTTTTATAAATTAAAGGACACTTGTTATTTGGAAAGAGGAGATTGTAATCTTTATATGGTAGTAACTAGTAAAGACTTGTTTTTTTAGGGTTATTGTTACTGTAGCCTAACAAACTTTAGTAAATTGGTTTAAATGGTCCCTCGTGACTATTTTTTGCATTTGAGGGGCATGTACTTGTACTTTACCGATTAAAAATGTCCCTTCACCGGTCTTAGTAGGTATTCCTACCTAGTCACCTGCCAAGTAGGCAGCTTAGAGCTGGTCCTTCAACCTGTTGAGTCACTACTTAAAATCAACACCATAACGGTTTTCTTGTGTTAGGATCTTCCTCGGGCTTAAAATCCACGAACCCAGATGAAGAAATCGGTTCTCGATACTCGATCAAACTACTCCAGATATGGATTTCACAGACAACGAAGAGTAATCGCCATTCGCACTCCATTTGATTTGGATCATAGTGATTCTCCAATTCAATATAAAAGGAAAATCCAAGCACCATAAAGACAATTCCCTTGCTCATCTCTTCATCATGAACAACGTTCACTACATCGTCCAAAAGATCAAAGGCTTACCGGAGCTGAGAGAGATGATCAGAGATCATTACCTGCGAAAAATCACAACAAATTTCTGGCAAGCTGCAACAAGCTACCAACGAGCCACATGGGTTGGGGTACTGTATTGTTTGAGAGATGAAGGGTTACAAGTGAGTGGAAGTTTCTCAACTGGGTTTCAAAAACTGTTTTGAGAGAACGATTCAAGTCCTTTAATGCCATGTTTGAATACGTTCACAAAACTCAAGCTTTAGGGCTAATACCAGATACACAGCTTCGTGAAGAGCTAAGAATCTCCATTTCTGATCTACTAATTCCAGCCTACAGATGGTTTCTTGGGAGATTCAGGAGTCATATAGAGAGTGGGAGGCACCCTGAAAATTACATCAAGTACTCTGTTGAAGATCTTGAGACTGCAGTATTGGATTTCTTTGAAGGGTGTGCAGTTTCACAACATTCAAGGAGAAGATCACAAATGAAGAGCTAAGAATCTCCATTTCTGATCTATTAAATCCATGAACCTAGATGAAGAAATCGGATTCAAGAAATACCCAAATGAAAAACTAGGGTAAACATTAAATCGATTGGAATGGGGCGATTTGCTCTCAGATGAAGATTCGGGAAAAAGGGTTTTGGTTTTGGGGTCAGAGTGATTAACGAGATGAGGAATTATGGGTTGTATTGGATTTTGATGGTTGAAGCTCTGATGGTGGTTCCATTGAAGGGTTTGCGTGGAATATTGTAAAAAAAGTTGAGATATTTTTCATTTTTGTTGTTCTCTATCTGTGATAACAGCGATGGGACTTCTTTAATCTAGATGCCAATGACGTCGAATTGGTAAAGTGCAAGGTATGATGGGTGTCATCGGTAACCCCTTTAAATTTTTAAAAATGACCTTTTAAAACATAAAAACATAAGTACATGCCCCTCAAATGCAAAAAATAGTCACGAAGAAACATTTAAACCAATGTACTAAAGTTTGTTGGGCGGTAGTGACAATAACATTTTTTTACTAGTAAAGACTTGTTTTTGTTGTTGAAGTGAAAATGTCAGGGTCATTTCAGGTTGTAACTTACATTAATAACTTTTAATAAGACTTCGAAAATAAAACCGGATCAATTCACTATCAAGCAAATTATATTTATCCGATCCACGAACCTGAATTTGACCTGTTAATCTGTGATCCGCCAATCCATGACCTGCATAGTTATATGGGTCGTGTTTGGGTTGGTTTATTCTATACCGTCAACCCACGACTATGATAATAAGCTAAGTATATATATATATATATATATATATATATATATATATATATATATATATATATATATATATATATATATATAGGTTCTGTTGAGATTAAAAATAAAATAGAGATCTTGAGATTCAACCTCAGTCATATATTTCACATCTGCCGCTCTAACCTTCCGGCGTACCGGCACGACAGGTTTGTTATAATCATAAATGATTATATAGCGTCGCCCGTTCTTTTCTCCTCGGCCACCATCCCCACCACCACAACCGTCACCGCCGCCACCACTACCACCACCTCTAACACTAGCTGACCTCACCACCGTCACCTCTGTCACTTATACTACCGCCACCTCTTTCACTACCACCTCTTCTGCCACCAACTGTCATAATCATTTATGATTACTTAGTCAGTGAACAGACATATATGTATAATCATTTATGATTAGGCATATACGTATAAACATGCATAATCATATAGATTATACCTTTCATCCATATAATCATTTATGATTAGGCATATCCTACTGTTGCCGGTACGCTGGAGCGCTAGAGCGGCAAATGAGAAATAAGTGGCTGAGGTTTAATCTCAATATCTCTATTTTTTTTAATTTCAAGTGAACCGTCCTATATATATATATATATATATATATATATATATATATATATATATATATATATATATATATATATATATATGATATGGGCCTACATAATGCTAGAAACATATTATTATTATTATTATTATTATTATTATCAACACATTATATAATAGATTAATTTTAGGTTCCTTTAGGAACAGTAAATTTGGTAGGGGTTTGACATAATTGGTTCTTCTATTTTGCTTATTAACCATTTTGGATTTTTTTTTATAACTAATTGGTCCTTCTATTTTTCCTATTAACCATTTTGGAATTTCTTTTTTTCTGTTTTTTTAACTAAATAAAGTTCAATACATATCAATGGAATTGCCCGGTTTTTTCTTGAAGTTGCAATTTCGTCCATATTTATGTTATTTATATTGGGTCAGTCATTCATTCTCGATCCTTCTGCACCGCCATTCTTTTCTGATCCATTTACTCATTCCACCGCTTTGAACATACTCCACGTCCGTTCAGGTCCAGAGCTACCATCTACATGGTGTTTTTTCCTCTGAGCTTCGATTGCCCACGCAGGAGATAACACCGACAATATGTTAGCGACTGAATCGTCTCTCTACTGCCACCATCAGCATCTGTCGCCGCGTCCATCTATCTATCAACATCACCTAATTATATTGGTTACGAATCAGACCCTAAGAACTTGAAGGGGGAGGTGTTCACTGCGGTTTCACATGCCACATAGGCTGAAAACGCACTCCACTTCCTCTGGTCTCAGCCCTTTTGACTACTATGTAAGTACGTTTGCAGTTACTTTAAGGCATAAAAAATAACCTTATTTTCGTAATATTGGAATATTGGATTAGTCGGTATGTGAAAGTTGGTTTCGAAATCCACGTTAGGGAAGAAGTTCACTTTACAAAAATAAAAATTAAAAAATAATCAATTTAGAGTACTATTTTGTGTATTATTTTGCCGTTAAAAAAGTAACATTTAAGGAATTGATAACTGGTCCATTTTCTAAAAACTTACTAATTCCAACCCCTTTAATTCTTTAGCCATTTTGACACTTTTGGTCTTCACAGTGAAAATTTTTATATTTTTTCATAAAAAACACAAAAAAACGGTCCGGGGCGAAGCCCGGGTTTTTCCGCTAGTAAGTCATCAAAATACAATAAAGTACAATTTAACACATTTGTTGTTTTGTATGTGTTATGCATGCATGTTCACATTTCATTTAGAATACATATTTGATAATGGGTAACCGACATATATACTTATCTTCTACTTATGATGATTAATTTAGGAAAAACTTCAATAAAGTCATTATATGTTGGCCTTATAATGAATTTAGTCATTATATTTTTTTTATTCAATTTAAACACTTTATACGGTCAACAGGTTATCAAACTTTCAAAAATTATATTTTTGGCCTAAATCTCAAATATTTATTACAAATTTGATTCAAAATTTACACTTTTGACCTAGATTTTAAATTTTATTACAAATTTGGTCATAAATTTACCATTTCAGCCCAAATTTTAGAATTTTGTTATGAATTCATCATAACTTTAGTTTCATTTACAACATTTTTTCTCAAAATTTTGTTTCAAATATGTTTTTTCTTTATAAAATTATATTTATACAAAAAAACATATTTTCACATAAAAAATCTTATATTTTCCATATAAAAACTTTTTTTTGTATACAAACACATATTTCTTAGTAAACATGTGTATGTGTATATATATATATATATATATATATATATATATATATATATATATATCTATATATATATATATATATATATATATATATATATATATATATATACCTTCTCACAATGAGAATCTATATAACCCTATTTTGGTCTGTTCCGGTATGAATGGAATTTATAATAATAGAATCGACTCGATCATTAGATTATAGATTATAAGTTCAGAACCTAATCCCATTACCATTTCGGGCAAAACAGATCTACTAATTCTTTGATTCTAGTTAGTAAGAGGGATCTTTAACTAAGAAATAGACCCTAGAAACTAAAAAAGGGTTTCCTGAGCAATTGCATTAATTGGATTCGTTGATATTCCTGGTATAGTAGATGCTATCACACATACAATCATACTCAATATATATATATATATATATATATATATATATATATATATATATATATATATATATATATATATATATATATATATATATATATGTTGTTTTAAAAGAAATGTATACGTTGACTATGAGATAGATGTTTGTATACATATATATTTTTTTTATAAATATATGTTTGCATACAGACAAATTTTATAATAAAATAGGTGTTTGTATATATTTTATTTTATAAAATTCATGTATGTATACTTTTTTTTAATAAAAACGGATGTGTATATATTTATGTACTTAAAAAATACATATTTTTTATAAGTAAGTATTTGTATACAAAAAAGTTCTTTAAAAAAATGTTTTTATATAGAAAAATATAAGATTTTTTATGTGAAATTATGTTTTTTTGTATAAATATAATTTTATAAAGAAAAAACATATTTGAAACAAAATTTTGAGAAAAAAAAAAGTTGTAAAAAACTAAAGTTATGAAGAATTAATAACAAAATTCTAAAATTTGGGCTAAAAGGGTAAATTTGGTATCAAATTTGTAATAAGATCTAAAATCTGCGCAAAAAGTGTAAATTTTGGACCAAATTTCTAATATATTTTAAAATTTGGGCCAAAAATGTAATTTTTGAAAATTGGATGATCTAGTTACCGGATAAAAGGGTTAAATTGAATAAAATTACCGGTTTTTTGGATTTAATTGAATAAAAAAAGAAATAAAGACTAAATCGATTATGAGACCAATATTTAAATACTTTATTGCAGTTTTTTGTCGTGGAATTTGGAATCAGATTTGAGTTGTTTTGTGCTTTGAAAAATTGTAAGGACTGAAATTGGAATTCCTAAATTTTCTGCGAACTTAAAACTTAAAACAATAAGCTAATTCAAAAGACGATGATTAAGGTCAATGGTTCACATGGGTGGCGTGTACCTGCCGCCCCTATATGTTTTACCAAATCAAACCACATAAAAGTCTACGACTCTATGTCGCAAGTAATCTTAAATAATATTTTAAACAAAACTTCTCGACGTTTATGTTTTCACTTTTCCGGCCACAGGTGCCGGAGTAATATGTCGTAGTATTAACACAAAGATTCAATGAATCCATACAAATATGAACAAAAACAGACAGTGTTGCTTACGTACAATATATGCTGTAATATCGATCCATTTACTGTCTTTCGAGATCTTCATTTTCGCCTTGTGTACATGAATTAGCACGCCGTGAAGACCGGTCCATACTAAGCATCCTTCGAAAAGAACTCAATCTCGAATTCGTTCCATTGACTTTTTCCGACGACGATACCATTTGATCTGATGTCCCTTCAACAGGAATTACTACAGAACCGATACGTTCTAAAGGTGGCGCAGAAGCTGGCCCTAGCCTAGTACTAGGCTCGCGAGGTAAGGGATTAATGGAGGCAGCTGGCTCCACCTCATGACGACAAATGGGACAACTGGACCTTGAGCTTAACCATTTGTCAATGCAGTCAGCATGAAAATGGTGATTACAGTTTGGTAAAACCCTAATCATCTGACCACCCTCGAACGTGCTTAAACAAACCGCGCATTCAGGGCTCACACTTGAATGGTCCGGTTTGTGATCGATGTCCTTATACATGAGTATAGGGAGGGAAGAGATAACAGTGGGTTCAAGACCTCTTTTAGGTGGCTCTTCAGACTGGATATGAGCCACGATTCCGATACCTCGAAAAGCGGCTCGTTGGCGGGCTTGGCGGCGGAGTATGTACCTTGCGTATACATGTAACATGGTTACGACCACCACAACAAAAGATAAGGATATAATAGCAATGAGCAAGATCCTACTATTAACATTGGTCGAGTTCCCACGAGGCCAAAAGGGTGAATCGTCATCGTCATGTCGATCGGACATGGTTCTGGCTCGGGTGCACCACTGAAAAAGTGGGAATTAGGTAATGGGTTTGCAGGGTGTAAGATGAATATGGAAAAGCACTGGTATATAAACGATGCGCAGTGTGTGAACTTGACTAATTATCGTGAATTGCGTGGCCATTTGGTTTATGTTTTTCAAAGACAATACTGCAAGTGTACCTTGTTTCAAAGGAGTTGACTTTGAATGTTGAATTTCATCTCGCCGAATGCATTTTTTTCATATCTGAGTGGTGATTGGTTAGTTATTGTTGACATATTTTTATTTTTGGTTTTTGATTTCGTATATATTTGGTGGGTGGAATATAAAGATATTAGATATATTTTTTTATTATATATATACCTGAAGATTTACTTTAAATTAATATTAATTTCACATTATTATTATTATGACAAAATTGTATGTTTTGTCCTGTCGAATGTCAAAAATCGGATTCTTTGGCCAAAATATTGTGAAGTTTGTACTATTGGTAAAAATATGAAGAGTAAATTACACGAATGGTCCCTATGGTTTGGGTAATTTGCGCGCTTGGTCTCTAATTTATTTTTTTAACTCGGAAAGTTCATACCGTTTGTATTTGTTACGCGCTTGGTCTCTAGTGTTTGTTTTTGTTACGCGTTTGGTCCCCGACTTACCTAAAAAGACTATTATTTAAATAGAGAAAAAATAGTGGGGTAAGTTTGGTAAGGTGAGGGGGTGAGGTTGGGGTGTGTTTATTTAAATTAATTAAAAAATCAAAGACAAAATAGTTTTTTTTAGGTAAGACAATGACCAAGTGCGTAATAAAAACAAACAATAAAGACATTCCAAGTTAAAAAAATAAGTTAGGGACCAAACACGCAAATTATCCTAAACCATAAGGTCATTCATGTAATTTACTCAAATAAGAATTTTATAGTAGTTTTGGTCGTGAAAATTTTTTAATGAGTTAGAAGACAAAATTGCAAAAAATTGTTAATGTGGTTTTTCAATTTCTGGTAATTCATATATATATATATATATATATATATATATATATATATATATTTGAAATCATCTATATTTTGTGAGACATGGGGACCAAATATTAGCCTTTCATCAAATTTGATCTTGTGGCTTATAAAAACGGATTAACAGTAATTAATCTAACTGATTAGTTAATTAGGGGCATATTTGTCACTAAGTTAAATATAACATCACTACCTGATACACATTTAGCATCATATTCACGTCATCTTCAAGAACATCTTCATCTACTTCGATTCTTCTATCAAGATTATCGCTCCTATGTGATCAACATTTCTTAATTTTCTCATGTACTCGATCTTCAATCTCCTTAAATCTTCACTTATTTAAACCATATCATCTTCATTCTTCTACATCTGCAATTGATAATCGAATTGATTGGGTTGATTTTAATCTATCGACATCTTGGGGTGAGCATGAGATATAGGTTATTTTCAACAATATAGTTCATCAAATCACATATATCACCATCAAAATCTAATCGATTTGTAGCACCATAATCATCCATTTTCAACAAAAGGGTTAGTTTTTTTTCGTTGATCTTCAGTTTCAACAATTCTTCATCAAATCACATTTGTTTAGTTGTTTTAGATCTATTTTGAGCACTTTCAAGATACGATTTCTATTTATTAGATTTATGTTTTGTACAATTTGTCAAGGTTTGATTTTGAGCACTTTTAAGGTTTGATTTTCAACACTTTTCAAGCAATGTGTTTTGTAAAATTGACAAGGTATGTGCAAAGTAATTATTGTTATTCAACAAATCCACTTAAACTATACATGCATTCTATATGTTCGATGAAAGTTATGAATGAAAAAAGAGTCAGATGTATCACCCATTCTCATGACTAAGTTCTTCTTTAAGAATATGAGTATATTTCCAAAATATGAGTCACAATTAGTGAAAAATTATGCAATGTTGACTACTTTTATTAAATTTAGCATAGTTTTGTTAAAAGTAACTTTTTTACTTATTCAAACACATAATGTTGGAGGTGTATTCTGCATAGTTTGGTTTGGATATCTTCTTGTTAGCTTGCAGAAAAAGGGTTGTACTAAAGAAAATATTGGCTTCTCTTATATTTGTTTCTAGGATATGATCCTTACTATAATTGTGTCAAAAAAAGTTTATTCGAACATAAAAGGTTGGAGATGTCTCTTTGAACAATATTGATTGTTCTTATTGATGTGTGGTAACTGGTTGTACTCAAGAAACGATCATTATATTCGGAGTATTTTTCTTAGAAATGTTTGCATTATGTGTTTTATGATCAATTACATTACATACTACATTATTATGTTGTATCATTAATTACATTACTATAACATGTTGACTCCAATTTGAAATAGTTGTATAAACCATACATCATTCTAATAATTCTTTCATTTTATGTTGCAAGTAATTTTAGCTAATGAATCCCTCCTTGAATATTTCAAATTAGAAGCTTTTAACAAGTTTTGAGATGAATGAATATTTAATAGATCTTATAAGCATGTGATAGATTTTTTTAAGGCTTTTGGTATTATGTTATCTGACTATAATTTTGAAGAATCTTATTCAAGTATTGTATTCATTTCAACTAATGGTTATTTTGTTTGAATTCCGAATATTCTAGTTTGATTTTTTTTTTGTTGAAATGATCAACTAGTTTGATTCAATATATGTTATATATTGTGTTGTTATATGTTTAAGTTTGTCATATTACACGTCTAATATTATCATGTTAGTGTTTAATATTCTAAAATCATGTTTTGTACATACAGTTCTTTATAACTGAAATGTTATGGATATACTTTTGTAAATCATAATCCATGTTAAGTTTTAATCACTTTGTAAAAATGTCTTATTTTTGTTTAAGTTTGTGTTTTGTTGTTGAAATAATCAACTATTGTTATGATACTAAGTTTTTTGGTAATATTATAATTTTAATTTTATGAAAAGTATTCTATAAACGCTATTTTTACTTGTAAAATACACTGTAACACTAATGTTTATCAATGACAAGATTTTTAAGTTAGAATATCATTCTATTATTCTATATTCAGAAAAAATAACATTGTTATATATCACTACTAATGAATATAATTCAAATATGACAACGTATTTAATTAGAACATTACTCTATTAGAATATTTTACATAGAACTTATTTGGTTTCCTGTAGATTATTGTATACAAGGTTCTAAATAACGTGAGACGTGGCTTGGCGACAAGGTAAAAGTTAAGCCATGACAAGCCTTGGCGAGCCATGACGTTTTTCAAGGCGTGACTATTTTATATATATTAAAAAAGATAAATCATATAATTACTGATTTTTATCAAGTATATCAAGTTTTTAGTAGTGTTATATTAGTATTTAATATAAAAAGTTAACAAAAACTCAATTATTTTAGGCCCGATAGAAAAAAACAAAAAAACTTGTGCCATATCACGATAAGGCGCGCCTTGAAACGTTATTTGGGCGCCACGCTTAACAAACCCGTCTTGGACGTTTTCGTAACGGCTACACCATGCCTTGCGCCATGGCACGCCTTGAGGCGCGCCATGTCACTTTTTTAAAACCATGATTGTATATATTATTGTAAAACTATAAATTGTAAATTCAAAATATTACATAATGATATCATAATATTACATATAATATTAGAATCTTACATATTGTAAGTTAATTGTACATATTACAACATATTTTCATAATATTACATATTAACAACACAATATTAATTACTGAATGGTTAGAATATCTAGAATAATATCATACCAATGAGTATTAAATAAAACTAAATTTAATTGCGCATCATTGCATTAGAATATTCTACTTATAACTTAGAAAATAATAGATCATTATTCAATTGAAATATTCTACATACAGATTATGAAAACATACAACATATAACATTATTCTATTAGAATAAAATGTACTACAAATAGATTATGAAACCATACAACATATAACATTATTCTATTAGAATATTCTATATGTACATATTGTTTTTATACAACAAATCAACTTATTCAATCGAAAACTTACAACATTATTCGAAAACATACAACATTATTCGAAAACATACAACATATAACATTAGTGTATTAAAATATTCTATATGTAAACAATTTTTTCATGTAAATAAATTAATCTATTTAAAAAAACATAGAATATTTTTTTATTATATTATCAACATCATACACCATAAACTGCAACATTCTAATGATTTTAAACATCATACACTCTACTTATAAAATTTGGCTTGACTTATGACGTTAATTGTAAACAAGACAGAAACATCAATTTATGATAACAAACAACACACAACATTATTCTATTAGAGTATTATACATATACTTAATATACCAAAAAACATAAATTATTATTCTAATAGAATATTATATGTACAACCTTTAATTTTAAAGTCATCTAATATGTGAAAGATATTACTATCATTACATGACATAAACTATAACATTACATGTATTATTCTTTAACATATAGCTATTGTCCAACCAAAATATTGTTTTATTAAAATTTCACTTATTTTCAAACCTTCAAACGATAACTATTGTTTACCAAACATTCAACCATACATATTTTTCAAAATATAGAAAATATAGCCAACATTCAAAGAGAATAATACTCCTAATAACGATTAAACTCTTGCAAATATTTTATAAACTCGATCAACAATCCTCATTCCCTTGCATCCCTTCTTTCACCATGTTAAGATGCTTTCCTCAATCATATTTTGCAAACTTCATAGATTGTTCAATTAGTGCATAGTAGGTTAGCATTTAGTTTTCCAGCATCATGAAAAGTAAAATCAATGTAATCAAATATTTATTAGAACAAAATATCCAGAATATACAAACTACATTCAATTAATAACAAAAATAAAATATTTGTAACATTATACGAATAATTAACAATATAATTTTATTCTAAATTTTTAGCATAAAAATAATAACTTAAAAAGTCTAATGAAATCATAAACAACTAGTGTCAATATTAGAACACTTTTGTTGATTTTGAGTTTTCATAATAACTCAAAATCTATAATCATGACAATTTTGAGTTACCTATAGAGTTAAGATCTAGATGAAGATATGTTGATGCTTTCACATATTCTACATAAATCAAGGTTTAAATGACATGTTGTATCATACTATATTCCATTACATTATGACTTTTAGAGATAACGCTATAATAAAATATCTCAATTAGAATACGTCGTGGAATATACATAATCATTTTGACTAAAACCAATAGTATAATCCGAATATAGAGTTTTATAGAATATTTCATACATGAATACATTAACGCAAAATCATACAGAAAGTCAAATTCGATGATTACAACACATTAACTTAAAATCACACACTAAGATAAAACCGTGAAAAGATCACAGTATTATGCGTTACTTATAATAACTCTAGATGCAAAATTTGAACCCGATTGTGTAGAAGAAGCCATTTTCTAGAATAACAAGTTTCAGTTTCTTTAATTTAAGAATGGTTGATGATCTGAAACTTAATTTGATTTCAGAATACAAAATCACAAGGTTGAAAACCACCCAAATGAGAAGGAATCATAAATTGTCTTAAATCAAAATGCCTAGAATATTTATGTATTAAACCTTATTTTAATGTATGTGTACTACATTTCCTAATTAATCAACAAAATAACATTAGAACTCAAATTTTACTAATTATAATACTTAGAATATTACATACTTTAAATAAGAATCTGACATATATGTTTAGAATATATGGCATTATTTCATTATTTTGACTAAAAACTATACTATAATCAGAACATATAGTTATATAGAATATTTCATAGGTGGATACATTAACTCAAAATCACACAGAGAGAAATTCGACGATTATAACACATTAACTCAAAATCACATGCTAAGACAAAACAGTGAAGAGATAACTCTAGATGCAAAATCTGAATCCAATTATGTATAATAAGCCATTTACTAGAATAATAAGCTTCAATTTCTTTTATTTAGGAATGGTTGATGACCCGAAATTTGATATGGTTTCAAAATCATAATCGCAAAGTTGAAAATCCAAATGACAAGGAATATGAAATTGTGTTAAATCAGAATGACTAGATATTTATGTATTAAATCTTATTTCAATGCATGTGTACTTCATTATCTAATTAATCAACATAATAACATTATAACTCAAAACTAATCATAATACTTAGAATATTACATATTTTAAATCATATTATGGCACATAAATTCAAAATATATGGAATTGCTTCATCATTAACCAAGTACTATCATAATACTTCACAAAAAGGTTCAAAGCAAAGTTCTTTCCAATAAAACAAGAATGTATAAGATCAGATATTACACATCATTTAACAAAAAGAATACAATCAAGTTGTTTCCAACATAATCATAATGTTTAAAAGTGTAATGTGACACATAATTTCAGGATATTTCACATTGTATCATAGTGAAAGGTTTAAAGAAAGTAGTTTCTAACAAATGAACGTCCAAAATCTAAAAGGGAAGCAAGATCTGACTTATCTAATCATAATATGTATAAGATCAAGTTATCTAGCACAAAATTACTTAATTTTCACCAGACCATCAAATCAATCAAACAAAATAACACCTAAAATCAAATTATATTTAAAATACATGCATTGTGACTATGATTCTTTTGAATCATCGATAATCTATGATGAATGTGCAATTTCTAGTGTTTTTCACTACTAAAACTCGAATAAGAGGCTACGGTTTTTCACCAGATCCTCTAATTAATCAATCAAAATAACACCTAAATCAAATTATGTTTTAGAATACCTGCAATCTGAATATGATTTAGTTGAACCATGGATAATTTATGATTAATGTGCGATTTCTAATGTTTTTCGCAACTAAAACTCGAATAAGAGGCTAAGGTTTTTCAATATGGTTTTGTCGATGCTAGGAGTTTTCTGAGTACTGATCCATTCGTTTTCTTGATGATGAGTGCGATTATTAGGGGATTTTGTTGAAAATCTATGGAATGAGGATTGATGAATGATTTTGATCGAGAAGAATTTGAATGTGAGAAGGATATTAACGAACTCAAAGAAATTGGGGAGAAGAAGGAAGCGAACGGTAAGGTGATCAGATCCAATCTATTGAGTGAAAAGTACAACTCTACCCCTCTGTGTATTTGTAAGGTCTAAATTTCTTGTAATATGTCGAAATCTAAGTAATAGTTTGTTTTGTATGTATTTGCTAAGACGTCTTAGTTGTCGAAGCGTAATGTCTATGCCTTAGTATTTTTTATACTTTCAGTCTCCTATAAATAGGAGCTGAACATTGAGTTGTAAGTAAGAGTTTTTCCCACATTTCTGCTTACATTGTGTACTCATGTTCATGGAAGTAATGAGAGCTTAAACCAGATCTTATTTACTTATTGTGTTCATCTTTACTCTGATTTTGATCCTCTTACTCGATTAATTCAACTACAATTGGTATCAGAGCAGGAATCATACTGCTAAGATCTGATTTTCAATTGAATCTCTAGTTTTTGAGTCACGTTTTGGTCTCAAAAGTTTCCGCACAGTTTGATTCTGAAAATCATCTCTGATCTACAGTTTTGATTTGATTCTGCGTTTGAATTTTGTGATCGAGTAATCGTATTTGAGTTTCTGATCTATTCAGTCATTCAATTTCAAGTTTATTCAAGTTTTTTCTGAAAAATCTCATCCGTACATCAATGGCAAACTTCAACTTAAATTCAATGACTTCATACTCTCATCTGCTAGGATCTTCAACTAAGATTCCTATGCTCATTCGGGAATACTATGATCAGTGGTCTGATCGTATGCAAGACTACTTGAATGGACTCGATGAAGAGCTTTGGTCATGTATCTCTGGGAATGTTACTCTTGCGACAAATATTCAACCGATTGGATCTTCGTCTGGTACTACAAGTGTAGGTGATCAAACTGATCGGATGAAGAAACTTGAGAAATGATGTATAAGGGAGTTACGCGGTGCATTGCCTCCAGTTGTGTATAACTATGTCAAAAGTTGTACAACTGCAAAAGAAATCTGGAATAATCTCAAAGAAAATTTTCAAGGAAGTGAGAAGACGAAAATTAATTCAGTTAAACACTGTTTGATTGAATTAAAAGATTTTAAGCAAAAATATGGTGAGTCAATTGAATGTTACTATGATAGGCTGAATGAGTTGATCTATAAATGTCATCGTCATGGCATTACAAGGACGACAATGGAATTCAATTTGACGTTCATCATGGGTCTACGAAAAGAATGGAGGAATGTTACTTTAATGGTGAAGACACAACAGAGTTATGACACATCAACATTGGGTGATTTGTATAATTTGCTAAAGACTCTCGAAGGCGAGGTAAATGAGATGGCTGAAGAATCGAAATTAAGCTTGGGTGGACTATTAGCTTTAGTTTCGAAAGTTTCAGAAAAGGAACAGGTTGAAGAAGAGAATTATGATGAAGAAGGGTTTATTGTTAATTCGGATGATGAGGTTGTTGCTTTTATTCAAATAATAAAGTAAAGAAGTTTTTCAAGAAACCGTTCATTCAAAGTCGAAAAATGTTGATGTGAAAGGAAGATTTCTGTCGAAGGCTGGAGGAGAAGAGAAGAAGAAAAGTGAGAAAAAGGATGTAGAGAAAGAAGAGACAAAATTTGAGAAGAAGATTAAAGGTGATTCAGGAATTGATTGTCATTATTGCCAAGGAGCCAATCATATGGCAAGTGATTGTCAGCTTCATAAAAAGGATGAGAAGAAAAACAAGGTGAAGGACGAAGCCTATTACGTTGAGAGGTTGGAAGAAGTAAGGGCAAAGGTGAAAGGAATGTCACCGGTGGCAAAGGGAGAGGTCGATGATGAGAATGAAGGAACTTATCAGATATGGTCTTCGGGACCAGATGACGAAAAAAGGTGTTATCATACGCATGGAGGCATGTTTGCAAAATTTGAGGATGAATCTGACGAAGCGGTGACATGTCATTGCTTCATGACTAAAAGTTCTGACAAATCACAAATGACCACCAAGGTACGTTCTATTCTTTAATATTTTAATATTCTTTTGAGTGCATATGATTCTGAATTAATTGCTTTTGATGATACTGTTGCTTATTTCGATGCTTTGGTTATCTCTGCTAGCAACGAGGCTAAGAAATCAACTTCTCAGTTGATAGAAGTAAAGAAGCAGTTAGATGCCAATAAAATAAAAATTGAGTGTTTAGAATTGCAGATTACAAATATCATGTGTGATAGGGATTCGTTAAGCAGTGATGTTAAAATGTTGTTAGCTCAAAGAAACATCTATTGTAATTCCGCAAAGAGATTGTATGCTAAATTGACTACTTTGCATCATTCGTCTGACATTAGGAAAGAACAACATAGGAAGTTATTACCTTTTCTTGCTTTCGAAAGAGAGAAAATTGATATCTTGTCTTATGATTGTGAGAAAACCAAAGCATAATTCGATAAAGTGCCTGATAATCGATTTGCTTATGGTATTGTTAAGATAGATGAATATTTGAATGCTGATGAACTTGTTGACATTATGAATGATACCTTAACCAAAAATGAATAAATCAAAATTTTGAAAAGAACTGAGAATTCGAAACTTGACTCTCAATCTAATTTCGCTGATGTCGATGATAATTCTGATAGTTTTATCGAAATCAGTGAAATTAAGGAAGAGGAAAGTGTCGATTGTTCACAGTTGTATGTCATTAATGTCACATCTAAGTCTAAAGGAAAAGAAAATTGTAACGATTCGTTGGTTAAGATTGCCACTGACAAACCCTCAACTTCGAAAGATTTTGATTTCGAAAATGTGAGTGTCAAAGATAGTCAAACAGATAGTAGTGATGATGAGGATGAAGAAAACGTTTCGAAAAATTCTAAGCCTGAAAAGCCTGTTTCAAAAGAAACAACCATTCCACGAGTTGTTGTTGATCAAGTGTATGGAGACACTGACAATTTCGACAAAGTTTTTTCTGAAAAAGGAGCTCATTATTTGGAAACAAATCAAGTGGTGTATCCAAATTTTAAGTGTACAGATGATGTTATCTTTCCAAATCAAGTGTTTGTCACTACTGGAAATGTTGATAACATCAAACTGGAATTCAACAAAATGGTTGAAGATGACAACAAGAAAACATCAGACGGAGGATTCTTTTCAAATCAAAGCACTGTCGAAAATAATCTAACAAAGAATTCGTATGTTTTTCAAAGACAAAAACCACAACGAAAATGGATTGAAAAACAAGAAAATACAAAAGAACGTTTGAGACAAGAAACTAAAGAAACAAATGAGAATGTGAAACTTAATTCAAACGAATTTAAGGATCGTGTTGAAAAATTTTCGAAGGAAAAAGGAATTTCGAAAAGACAGGCAAGAAAGAAATTTTTTTGGCAAGTTGTGTCAAATGAAAAGGAATAAAAAATACCAACCAAGAAAGTGTTTGAAAATGAGTTGTCCAAACCTGTACAAACTAAGTTTTCAAAACATTTGGATAAAAAGGAAAATCCCGCTCAACCAATTTCGTCTGATTCTCAAAATGATTATGTGAAGTTTTCAAAAACAAAAACTTTTCCAACAAATGATAAACAACAGAATTTTCATTGAAAAAGCCAACCAAAGTTTTCAAAGCCAACAAACAATCCAAATCGATTTTCTTCAAATACAACAAGTCGACATTTCGATAATTCTCGTCGATTTGAAAATATTCGAAAATTTGAAAATGTTCGAAAATTTGAAAATGTTCGAAAATTTGAGAATGTTCGAAAATCAGAGAATGTTAGAAAATTTGAGAATATACTAAAATTTGAGGATGATTGAAAATCCGAAACTGTTCGAAAGTTTGAAAACAATCAAACAATTGTGCATGATAAATCCAAACCATCTGCAAAGTTTCAGCCTCAAGAACCAAAATTTCCAAATCCTTCTGGGAAGAAGAATTCGAAAGTGTCATACACAAAGGGTTCGTCAAATGTGAATAATATCGATCATTGGCTTGAAGGACAAGGGAAGATGTTTCAATCTCGTAAGTATTCCCAACATCAAATACGCAAAGCATATGAGAAATATTTGAATGATTCTTCAAACGGTAGTTCCTCTTCCAAAGACTCAAATATTCCTGTGAAAACATGGAAACCAGTTTCGAAAGATAAACCAGTTACAAAAAAAACTGAGAACAAAAAGGCGAGTGTCAGTGACAAATCTAAACCTTCGAAAACTTATGTTTCTGCTCCTTTACCTAATGATGTCGACTTAATTGACACTTTCAAATCAAAAGTTTGTAACTGTGTTTTAGGTTCTTCATTTTACTCGGATTTCAAAGCTAATAACCAAGGACCCAAACAGCCTTGGGTACCTAAATTCTTTCATTAATAGCAGGTTCTATGTGACGAGCAATATGATGATAAATGGTACATTGATAGTGGTTGCTCTCGTCACATGAATGGAAAGAAGGAGAATTTACGTGATTATCGAAGTTTGGAGAATGCAAGAGTAGTCAAGTTTGGAAACAATCACAAGTGTCAGGTGAAAGGATATGGTAAAGTCACAAATGGGAAGTTCACTGTTAAGAGAGTTGCATATGTTGAAGGTCTTCAACATAACTTGATAAGTGTTTCACAACTTGTTGTGGGCACTGGCAATCAAGTGGTGTCTAACGAAGCAGGCAGCATCATTTCGAATGTTGAAACTAACGAAGTTTTGCTCAAATCCAAAAGACATTGTGACATGTTTACTCTTGATATCAAGCCAATCATCGGCAAACCCTCCGTGTGTTTACTTACGAAAGCTACCTCTGATGTCAGCTGGTTATGGATCGACGTTTATCACATTTAAACTTTTGAAATTTGAATAAGTTGGTCATTGACGATCTTGTTCGAGATTTACCTGTACTAAAGTTTGATAATGATACTTTGTGTGCAGCTTGCGAACAAGGAAAACAGCATCGCAAAGGACATCCATTTGTCATAGATTCGAAAATTGTTGAACCGCTGGAACTTCTTCATATTGACCTTTGTGGACCATCAACTGTTGAAACTCTCAACAAGAAACGATACATTTTGGTTATAGTTGATGATTTTTCATGATTCACTTGGGTGTATTTTCTCAGGTTAAAATCTGAAGTTGCTCAAACAATGATCGAATTTATCAAGAAAATTGAGATGAGTCTAAAGAAGAAAGTTCGAAAAATCAAAAGTGATAATGGGTCAAATTTTAAAAACAATGTGCTTGATTCGTTCTTAACTGACAAAGGAATTTCGCATAATTTCTCATCACCATATACACCTCAACAAAATGGTGTGGTTGAAAGGAGGAATAGGTTACTTTTCGAAGCAGCACGAACTATGTTGACATATGCAAATCTTCCTCAATATCTATGGGCAGAAGCAGTTTCGACAGCATGTTTCACTTAGAATTGATCTTTCATTCATCGTCGTTTTAGTATCACTCCGTATGAAATCATAAATAACCGAAAACCTAATGTCAAATTCTTTCATGTTTTTTGTTGCGGGTGTTTTATCATGAATCTCAAAGACAATCTTTCGAAATTTCAAGCTAAGGCTGATGAAGGAATATTTTTGGGATATTCTAATAATTCGGCTTCATACAGAGTGTTGAATAAACGAACACGAAAAGTTGAAGAGACATTTAATCTCACTTTTGATGATTACTATGTGAAACAAATTGAAAAATGTTTCAAACAAAAACCAATTCTTAATGAATCAAATGATGAGTCTGAAAGTTCTAATTCATCTGATTTTGATTATGATTTAATTTTTGGTGTTCCAGATAGGGCTGTTGATGCTGAAGTACATGTTGCTGATAATCAAACTCCTGAATCTTCGAAACATACTGATGATTCGACAATCACATCCGATACGACTGCTAATGGCGAAAGTATGCTAGATGCTCAAGTGGAGGGGGAGAACATGAATATAACTTCAACGGTTGAGGGGGAGCATTCTTTCGAGGGGGAGAAGAGCAGCAATGATGTTTTCGAGGGGGAGTATCAAAATGATAATTATGTTCAGGAGGAGCATGATGATACTGAAACAATAAATCTTGATCAAAATGATGAATTTCGTGACCTAGATGATAATATTTCTGTTGCAGAATCCGAAAATGAAGAGATGTACAAAGATGCACCTTTGGACTTTGATCCAGCTTATCCACCATTGGAAAAGTGGACAAGAAATCATCCGAAAGAACAAGTCATTGGAAATCCACAAGATGGAGTCTTGACTAGAGCTCAAATTCGTGCAAAGAATGAGGTACTGAATATTCATCAAGAATTTTGCATGTTTAATGTTTTCATCTCGAAAATTGAACCAAAGACAGTTAAGGTTGCGATGGAACACTCAGATTGGGTTGTTGCAATGCAATCTGAACTAGCTGAGTTCGATAGAAACAAGGTGTGGAGGTTAATTCCCTAACCCGAAAATGTTTCGATTGTCGGATTAAAATGGATTTTCAAAAATAAAACCGACAAAGATGAAAATATTGTTCGAAATAAAGCACGATTAGTCGTAAAAGGATATTGGCAACAATAAGGTATTGATTATGAAGAAACCTTTGCCCCTGTTGCAAGACTCGAGGCTGTTCGAATATTTTTGGCTTATACAGCTCACAAAGATTTTGATGTCTATCAAATGGATGTGAAGTGTGCGTTTTTGAATGGAGAGTTGGAAGAAACTGTGTATGTGGAACAACCCCCAGGTTTTATAAATGAAGAACATCCTGATTATTATTATATTTTAGATAAGGCAGTTTGCACCACGAGCCTGGTATGCAACTCTTACTTCCTTTTTGAAACAACAGAAATTTAAACAAGGATCAGTTGACCCCACATTATTTCGAAAGAAAGTTGGGAATCATCTAATGCTTGTTCAAATTTATGTCGATGATATTATTTTTGGCTCTACTGACCCTGCTTTGTCTGAAGAATTCGAAAATCTGATGAAAAGCAAATTTGAGATGAGTATGATGGGGAAAATCAATAATTTTCTTTGGTTGAATATTCGTCAAAACAGAGAAGGAATTTTCATCAACCAAGAAAAATGTACCAAGAGTTTACACGAAAAATTTGGATTGACGAATAGCACAAAATTACGAGTACCAATGGCAACTGGCACTAAGCTGACACCTTCGTTAGATAAACCTGCTGTTGACTTGACTCTTTAAAGAAGCATGATAAGTTCATTACTTTATCTCACAACAAGTAGACCTGATATCATGCTTTCTGTTTGTAATTGTGCTAGGTATCAATCGAATCCACGAGAACTACATCTCACTGCTGTTAAGAATATTTTTCGTTATCTCAAAGGAACAATTTAATTAGGATTGTGGTATCCTTCAAAAACCGGATTCTTCATTCAAGAATATTCGGATGCTGACTTGGGAGGTTGTAATTTGGATAGAAAAAGCACGAGTGGTGGATGTCAATTGCTTGATGGGAAGTTCGTAAGCTGGCAATCGAAAAAGCAAACATGTGTTTCGATTTCCACAGCAGAAGCATAATATGTTGCTGCTGCAGCTTGCACATCACAAATTATTTGGATTCAAAGTCAATTGCGTGATTATGCAATTAATATAAAGAAAATACCGTTGTATTGTGATTCCCAAAGTGCAATTAGTATTTGTCACAATCCTGTGCAATATTCGAAAACTAAGCATATATCTCTTCGTTACCATTTCATAAAGGATCATGTGGAAGATGGCAATATCGAAGTTCATTTTGTAAAAACAACTGATCAGCTTGCTGATATTTTTACAAAAGCATTGGACGAAAAATCATTTGTTCGAATTTTGATAGGTTTGGGAATGATCGAGGCAAGTTTTGTTCCAGGAATGAATTCGAAAGAATGACAAAGAAGTGATATGCAAATGTGTCGATTCAGAGGCAATAATGATTCATTCAGAGGCTGATCGTATTAACCATTCAGAGGTTACTGTTCACGTTTAGCGCTTCGACATGCTTCGTTTTCGACAATTAGGAAAGACAAGTTTCGTTCGTTTGATAATGTGTTTACAATTTTCGTTAATTTTGAAAGTTTCGTTAGTTTGGTAATTTTTTCTTAAATTTTTTTTTCTTCAAAAATTCCAAAAAGATTTTCGTTAATTTGTTTTCTTTTCGAAAAATCAAAAATACCAAAAATATTTTCGTTAATTTGTTTTCTTTTCGAAAAATCAAAAATACTAAAAAGATTTTCTTTTGTTATTTGTTTTAGTCTTCGAAAAATTTAAAACCACAAAAATATTTTTTTTCTTTTCAAAAATATAAAATACTAAAAAGATTTTTGTTATTTTGCACTTTGTTTTTTTTAGTGCAGATTTCACGAAAGTTTTACAAGGGTCATGCTTGCATTTCTAGGGGAAGATAACATTTTGACAACTTTGTACTAGTTAGAATGTCCCTATAAGCATGTTGCAGCATGTCGACCCAAGCCTCCATTGACTCAATGTGTGTTTTCGAAAGCCTTAATGAAATTTTTCATTACGAAAATTTCTTCCCAATCAGGCTTGCATTCACATTAGTCTCCTGAGCTACCTAACTCTTCTCAAATGAGTTAAAAGTTTTCTGTTTGGTCCAAGCATAACAAAGGTAGAATTGTTTTTAAAAAACAACCTTTTTCATTACAAAACTTCTAACACATTTCACACACAATGACATATGTCCAAGAGGTCATTGATCAAACCAATCATGACTTAGAAATATCAAACTTCTATGTTAATGATCTAACATCATGAGACCGTGATGAAAGTGAAACCCACATTATCGAAATCTTTTAAGGAATTGACGGGGAACTATGTTCCAGATTTTTACGAAGCATTTGTTTCAGTACCAACTTTCAAAACTCCAAATCATATTCAATTCTTTTAAGCGATCTTGATCAAATAGTCGAAACCCACGATATTTGTTACCGAACAGGATCCAGATAACAATTTTTTTCTTGAATATGATTTCCGGGGGAGTTTCATTTGCAATTCATTGTCACTTCATATATTTTTTTCCAAAGCATACTTGTCCCTGACTACACTGGTCATACAGGTAAATTTCTTGTACAATTACTCACCTTATGTTTAGGCTTATATGTAACGAAATTTTTTAGCCACCCACGTAGCCTTGAAAAAGAAGCCCTTCGATACTTCTCTACAAGTATTCGATTGAAATTCACGGGAACATACACAAGCAGTTAATTATCTCTCTTGATAATTAACAAAGCAACCTTTGCCCGGGGTTTAACTGCATTTGTGTCGAAATTTTATTTTTCGACATCACAGTACCAAAATTTTCGTTAAGTTTGCTTCTCATCTTATTTCTTCGGCACACTGCACTCACGAAATCCTTGAGGTTCTGAGTAATACCAACTCAGGCTGATGATTTCAAAAGGACTGGCACATGATTTCGCTTTTCATCCCAAAAGTGAATGAGCCTTGCCTCCAAGACGAAGGTTTGTGACGGTTACTTTCTCTATGACGCATGGCCGACGAATGGGTTACATGACGTTCTGTATTCTTTCTGGGTTTCAAGGAGATGTGACGGGTACTTTTTTACGTGTGGCTACTTTATCGGAATAGTGGTGTGATTTTCAAGGTGCGACGTCGGATCTCATTTAATGCTGCTCCCGCTTCACATTCAAATTTCAGGGTTACATATAAAAGGGGATTCAAGGGTTCTTTATTAGTTTACGCTTTCAAAAGAAAAATCCCCAATTTGTCTCAGAAATCTTTACTTGTTCTTCAAAGGTTCAAAACCCTACTCATGGCGAATCCTACTGATGTTGTTGCTCTATCTCAGTCCACTGATGATGTTTCTTCTCAACCAATTATGAAGATTCAAAGCACTAACTACCAAGTCGAGGGGGATGTTTCTCTGTACCCTGAAGAACTCAAGATGTTGATCGTGGATTTAAAGAATTCTGTCTTGTCTACTACTATGTTTAATTCGTTTGCTGTTCCACTATCATGGCTTTCAGTAGCAGGATCGACTGCAACCTATAGCAAAGCAATGGATGTTATCACCTTCAATTTGGTGAATGAAAAGAAGATCCGTCTTACCAAGAAGCTGTTCTGTCAAATTCTTGGTATTCCCAATTCTTCACCCTACACTGATCTTTCTTATGCTCAAATTATTTACATGTTCAACGAGATGGGTCATCAACCTCCACTCACCAAGATCAGTGATTTCAAGAAGTCAGGACTTCCAACTATTTTGAATTTTTTGTTTGGAATTTTTCTTCGATGCCTGACTGGTCGAAGTGTTGGTCTGGATAAAGGAAGGATGGAAGTTTATGTCATGGTAGCAGGACTTTATTATGATATTGTTGTTGATTATTCAACACAACAGTGGAAGGAATTTTAGAAGAGCATAGAGAAAACGAATGTGGTTCAGGGCATCTCTTGTGCCAGATACTGGAGTTTAATTCTTCAGTATGTATATGATAAAGAAGGAATCGAGGTGCCATCCGATGAAGAAAAAGCAGAGTTCTTGAAGTATCATTTTCCAACAGAGGTTAAAGATGATGCAGAGGTGTTTACAAGCATTGCAAGGATTCCAGATGCATTGCTGAAACGTGTTGATCCGGTGAATCCGGTTTCGATAGAATATTTGAAGACTGTTAATCCTGATGTTGAAACAAGAGTGTTATTGCCAAACACAGATGCACTTCTTCTAAAAAGTCTCGAAAATCCAAGAAGGATGATAAGTTTATACCTGAGAAGCCTATTCAAGAACCCAAACCCATGAAACCGTTGAAGAAACAATCTAACGAAGAGCCGCATGTTGTGTTAACAGAGACAATGATTGCGGAGCCAAATGTTGATGCGACAGAAAAAGAAGTAATTCCATCGAAAACTGGAGTTTATAAACGAATCAAGAAAAAATCTCGTGTTTTACAAAAGTTCTCCGAACGGTCATCCAGTTTTTCTCCAACAATGGTTGGTAAACCTCATGTGACAAGGCAAGGGGTAGTTATTCGTGAAGTTGAAGGTCCGGTTTCTCCGTCCTCCAAGAAACGAATGGCTGAGGATATGGCGAAAAATCTTTCTAAGAAGATTAAAAAGAGGAAGTTGATTCTTCAAAAAGAATCTTCCGAAGATGAGCAAGTTCCTGAAACTCCTGAAGATAATCTTTTCAAACCAACTTCGACTCCTGAGCAGACTGAAGTCATACAACCCGATGTTTCGTTAACCAAGTCAGTTCCTGAGGAGGTTCGAACTTCAGACATCACTACACACGTATCTGATACGGATGTAAATGTCAACATGGGTGAAGGAGATTCGACTAAAGAGATTTCAGTATCAGTCTAAGGTATTCGTGCATTATCTACCATGGATACTTTTGTTTCATTACCACCTTATATTGTACCTGTTTCCAACACAACCAATTCACCTACTTTTGAACATGTTATCAACCATCCAATTACTACTCTTTTCTCATCTGAATCCACTGATCCACCCAAAACTATTGATGAACCTGAAACTAATACAGACGAAGGAAGTTGCGAGGTACTTTTGATGATTTGGAATTTGATGATGAGGAAGAAGATTTTCCAGATCACATGTTAATCTCTATGAAGCAGTTCAAGATTCTTAACAAGAAGTTGAATTCAATTATTCAATCTCAAGCTGATATGGGGGGAAGTAATTCTGTGTCAAGTATGGAAATTGATGGTATGCTCAAAGCTGTTGAAGCCAGGATGGTTACCAAATGCTCTGGATTGATTCAAGCATCTGAGTCACGAATAATGTAGAAGGTAGATCAGAATGATAAAAATAATGAATTACAAGTTAAGTCTCAATCGTCGAACTTTGAGGGAGAAGTGAAAGACTTGAAACGTGTGGCCAAAGAACGACATGTGTTGTTCGTTCAAGATGTGAAAAAGGTACGAGAAGATGTTAATCTCAAACTTCAAGAGCTTCGAGAAGATATGGCCAAATAAATTGAAGTGGTTCAACGTGATTATGCTTCTCTTAATCAGCAAGTTGATGTTATTGCTGATGTGGTCACCAAGTTCGTGAAATTATACGAAGCAATGAGTCCTCAACTTACTCAGTTGTCTACTCAAGAATCGAACAGTTTAACTGAGATCACTACTCAGTTGAATGAGTTGAAGTCTTTAATCACGAAGTCAAGTTCCTCTCCATTAATAATTCCAGAGTTTTTATCCCAGAAGTTTACTCAATTTGAAGCTATCCTTCATAAGCAATTGGCACATTTATCCAGAATTTCGAATATTTTACCAACAGATGCCCCACCTGTTGTCACAGGGGTGCAAGGGGGACAAGGAAAGGTTGGTGATGGAGTTTCGCATGAAAAAGTCAAGATTGTTGGAAAAGTTTTCTCAACAAAAATTCCAAAAACAAAGCCAATTGTTTCAACAGCTGGGCCAATAAGTTCAACGGTGGTGACTTCAAAGCCAATCTCAAAACCAATTACAAAAGGCATAGTGATTGATTCTTCTGCTGGAGAGGGAAGTAGTTCTAAACCAAAGGAAGTTGTTGAAATTCCTGGGAATAAAGACAAAGGGAAAACGATTATTATTGAGAAATCAAAAGAATAGAAGAAAGCCGAAGTTGAAGCTGAAATGGAGAAACAAAGGGTGATTCAAAGTATTATGAGACTTCGTGCGAATGATCCACCTGGAATGAATAAGGGTGATCCAAGCAAGCATTACAATTATGAAACTATCAAAGCGAAAGTTGCATTCAATCATATGTATGCTTTTCTGAAGAAGCCTAAACAAAGCTATGTTGTTGTTAACTCAGATATGAGCCAACTTGATTTTCCGGATGTTTATCATGGCTCAATACAAGACTGCTGAGAAGTTTGATTATGATGATGATTATACTCATATGAAACTTAGGTTTCATGTTGTGCTTGGAAAAATACCAGAGAAGATTTGGTCACTTGTGAAAATTAAGAAGGTGATAAGCATAACGAAAGATGTGTTGTTCGAGAATATGATACAGAATTTTCGGTATCATGTTGTAAGGGCGAACAGTAAAGTTTGTGATTTCTCAGTTGCTGATTTTCCGTTAATGAAATTGTACGATCTTATACAAGTTGCATTACTTTTGAAAGACAAGAATGCTTCGCATCTTCAAGGAACAGATCCAGAAGTTTTTAGACTTGGTCTTGCTCACATCAAATATATTCATAGATATTTACTATGAGTGTTTGGCTTTGACTGATGTGGAGTTGGCTACAACATTGGGGAATGAAGTGAAAGTCCCTATGGAAGTTTCGAAGACCCAAGCCGAGTTGAAGAAATTTGCTGATGGGGAAATTTGTTTAAAACCTTTTGGAATGGTGTTTGCTGGAAAAGACAAGACCGACAAAGCAAAAAGGTTCTTATTTCAAGCAAGCGAAGTTAAAAGATATACCACATCCCAATATACGAATTTTATTGTTCGTATGAATAATTGTTCAAAGAATAATCAAGAGGATAAAAAGGAGTTAAAGAAGATTTTGTCATGGTATACAGAGATTCGAAGAGTGATGCTTTTTGCTGCTCAGATTCTCTCTCCTTGAGAAGTTCGACATGATTACAAAGGGGGAGATTGTAAGGTCTAAATTTCTTGTAATATGTCAAAATCTGAGTAATAGTTTGTCTCGTATGTATTTGCTAAGGCGTCTTAATTGTCGAAGCGTAATGTCTATTCCTTAGTATTTTTTGTACTTTCAGTCTCCTATAAATAGGAGCTGAACATTGAGTTGTAAGTAAGAGTTTTTCCCACATTTCTGCTTACATTTTGTACTCATGTTCATAGAAGTAATGAGAGCTTAAACTAGACCTTATTTACTTATTGTGTTCATCTTTACAATGATTTTGATCCTCTTACTCGATTAATTCAACTACAGTATTTCAATTAAGCATGGACTTCAAGATAGTTTCAATTTCGCCACTGCCTCCATCAAATTTTTTGTTTTAATCTCAACCCTCTTTTTTTCTTAATCAATGGTCATCAATTGGTCCCCTCGTCTCACAAAATCATCTTGTCTCACATGAACTCAACCCTATATATATATATATATATATATATATATATATATATATATATATATATATATATATATATATATATATATATATATATATATATATAATTCCATATTTAATGGTTTTGTTGTAGTTTTATTTCCTATCTCGTTAAGTTTAACAATTTGACTATTGACTTTTTGAAAATGACAGTTTTAAATCAATGATCAGTTCTGTAGTTTTATCTTTTTGCCAAACTACAAACACTATTTTTGGAATTTTTCTTTTTCATTTTATTGAATTATTATACATTAATTCATTTAATTGTTTTTTTAATTTCTTTCTTATTGTATATTTTTATTCAATTATATAATTTAACAAATATTATTTTTAATATATTATATTTATATATTAATAAATATTATTTTGATTATTAATTGTTTTATTTTACTCTTTTTTTAATTTCTTATGTACCGGACTAATTCTTTTTTATTGTATTGTTATATATTAGTAAATATTATTTTTAACATATAATATTTTTCTATTAATTAATATTATTATTAATTTCATTTATTTTTTAAACTTTTTATTAGGTTAATTCTTTTTATTTGATTATTACTTTATATTTATTATTTTATTTAACATTGTAACGATCTAAAAATCAAGGGTGAAAATTCATTTTAATTATAGCTAAAACATTGATACCTTACTTCAAACATTTTAAATCATCGTTAAGTAAAATATTTATCAGAGTTCATCCCAAAATCATTCATTGCGGAAATCATAGGCGTGTGCACTGCGATCAATCTTAGCCCTTCTTTTCCAAATCAATGATACCTGAAACAATAAACTGTAAACCGTAAGCACGAAGCTTAGTGAGTCCCCCAGAGCATACCCCACACACAATCCACATAACATGTAACACCAGTCAAAATAGGTCAATAAGAATCACATGTGATTATGCCAATCATGTAATGTGATTTTGTTAAACTAGTAATGTGATAAACTTACTATGTAATTCATGTTAAAGTATGAACTTTCATACATAATTTATGATACAACTCAAAGTATACGTCCATACGATTCAAAAAATGTAGAGAACGTCTAAATCTGACTTCGCGTGAAGAAGTTACGATAAACAGAACACTATAAATCTATATAATAAGAGGAATATAAAATAGACTTAGAATTAGCTATTGGAGTCTAAAAGAGAGTTGTAGTGCTCATAAATACCTACGCGTAGATACAAAGAACGTCAAAAACCGAGTTTGTATGGCCACCTTCGGAAGCTAGAAGACAGATGGCAAATCTACGAAGAGATAAGTTCCAAACTCACGACGTGAACAACGAGTTTCTCACGTCGTGAGGGCCAAAAATCTTACTATAAATAGCAGGTCCGAATTCAGCTATTCCTACACCTAAACTTCTTTCCTTTCTCTCATTTGCTGAAGCCCTCTTGCATCCCGAGCCCCGACGACCTTGTACCGCTGACCGTTTCTGCTTAGATTACATAAAATCACGCTATTAAGGTGAGTTTCACGGCCCCACTTTTTAATGTTTTTGGGGGAAAACGCATGCTAAGTATTATATATAAGTTAATATTATGTCTATATGATAGTATATTTATATCAAGATAGATAGTTATATTGACCGGGATATAGTTATTTCGTATCTAAAAGTATAGAACTATCGTAAATTTGTTAGCATGTTATTGTTATAGTAGTATACCAATGTGGATCTTGAGTTATACTTAGGATTCTATATATATGTTGTGTGCGATATAGTTCCAGAGTTATACTCGGAAGTTCTCTATGTTAATTGATAAGTATGTTGTTATTGTTGGTTTTATGTCAAGATAAAACCAGGTATGTTATATGTTGTTGTTATTGGTTTTATGTCAAGATAAAAGTTGGTTTTAGTTCTAATTATAGCTGTTGTACTGCCTAAGTATTATAAATATTAAGAGTAATGTTTAAAGCATAGTCTAATAACCTAGGGTTTTAGTGTTGGATAAGGTGTCAAAGTCCATAACTATTTCTGGTATGTACTTGACCCGACCCGGTATGGTCCATTTGGGTTGCATGGCACCATGCATTGGATAAACTAAATGAGAGAAATAACACTTATGGTTTATTAATATATTATAAGTTCTAATATATTAATAATATTATTTAATTAGTTTGATCAAGAATTAATTAAGTGATCAAAAGATAACTAATTAAATATATGGGTTGATTATGTAAATCATCCATTACTTATATAGTCGGCTAAGAGGCTCCATGGATTATGAAGTTGGGTTCCACCCATAGGATGGTCCATGGATGCTCCATGGAGTTAATCCATGGATCATGGAAATGAAGAGTCATGTTACATTAGGGTTTACCTAATGCAACACACTATATAAACCATGTGACATCTCCCAAAATCGGCTACACTAATTAGAACAAGAGGGCTAGAGCCGATTTTAGAGTGTTATACATTCTCTCTGAGTTTACTCCATAGCATTTGGTGTTGTGTGAAGCATTTGAGGCATCACACTTGGGGTGCTAGGCTCACAAGGTTTCAAGGAATCAAAATCAACAACAAGGTATGTTATTCTATCTTACATTTAAGTTAAAATGTTCCCCATGTATGCTAGATAGGATCATGAACCTTGGAAATCATCTTGCATGAGTTTTAGACAAACATAGATCCAAGGTTTATTAGGGTTGCATGTAAACTTAGGAAGTGTTAGAATGCTCAAAACCCTTCAGTGGTATCAGAGCCTAGGCTTGTTTGTTTGTTATTTGTGCAAAAATGTGTTAAAAATCGAAACTGCTTGCTGTCTTACGACTGGACTCACCGAGTCCATGGGGGGACTCGACGAGTCCAAGTGAAAATTCATCCTACTCGTCGAGTAGGTTCATGCACTCGACGAGTAGGAGGCCCTGACAGCAGATTTTCGACTTTTGTTGCTGGAAATGGACTAGAAACATTACCCTAAACTGTTTTGGTGCTTTAAAAGTTGTTTTAGATGGTGTAATGTTTATGCTAATCCATTTACAATGGCAATTATCAAAAAATACAAGTTTTAAGAGTAATTTATGATTCTTGAAATGTTCATATTCATGTTCTTGAACTTATGGAGATTAGATGATCATATGAATTATTTGTAACCTACTTGGTAGTTTAATTCATGATCATAAGTGTTTTAATGGAGTCCATAACTTGTCCTCAAGTTATCGAAAACCAAAGGTCACACTTTCATAAAAGCCATTAAAAGAACACATGGGTTATAAAAATGAAGAGTCTTCATTTTTAATACTCAATTAATTCATAAGTTATAAGAAATGAAAAGTTTTGAAAGTTTAAAAAACTTGCCCTCAAGTTTTGGAACAAGTAAAGTCATGATTAATACTTTAGTTCCAACCCTTAGAATTTTAAAAGTTAAAATTCAACCCATATACTATATAATATTATAAGTTAATAATATATATGTATAAGATCAAGTCGTCTTACCGCTAGTACGCCTCATTCACGAAGCCGATCTATAAGGGGGGTATAAGCTTGTTGCCTATAAAATGGCAACTTAATGGGTGTCCACTCTCACCCACCGCTTCCTTGATCGGTGGAGGGTCATTAGCCGAACGGGTAAGACAAGGACTTATAAATTCTCATTAAAAGTATAATGAATATTATAAAGTAACTAAATGTTTTATTAAATTCCCAATCTTAGTTACTTTAGGAAAATGTGAATAAGGTGCTAATCCATGAAATTACATTTTACACTTTGTTTAAGTCGTTAGTGGAGCGTGTGTGGTTAACCGGCACACTAACTTGAACTTAACAAGGTAGGTAAAGGGTGACTTAAAGTTTATTATAGGTCGGTGGAGCGCGTGTGGTTAACCGATACATCGATTGAGTAATAAACATTGAGGGTACCAAGTGATTTGCATGGTTACTTCACACCTCGTTTTGTGATCCTCGGTATCCCAGTCACAAAACTTGGAGGGCACACTCGAGATTGAAACATGCCTTTGAAAAGTTCATTGAATCTCAAAAGAATCTAGGAATTTCTAAGAACCAAATTAAAAATTTAATATATTAATATTTCGTTTTTGGTGGAAATTGGTGAATCGTCATTAACCTACCTTTCAAATATGTTATTACTTAGATTACGGCATACCTCTTCTAAGTATAATATATTGTGATTGGGTCCTAGCCTTAATATCACATATGGGTGTTTTATTAAGGACTATATTTATATCTAAACTAATCCTATTTTTCTTCTTGCTCAGATGTCTTCAAACAATGCTGCTTCTGGCTCCAATCCTAATGGCTCCTTTACCCTTATGAACTTATGTGGGAAAGTCACTTTTGATGGATCCAACTTCAATGAATGGATCAGAAACATCAGGATGATTACCCGCTACGAGGACAAGGAATATGTCCTCGATAAGGAGCTTAAAGAGATTGATGAGACCACTGCAACTCCTCATGAGATCGCTGACTTCCAGGAACATGAAAGGGTTGCAACCAAAGTGGCAAGCATCATGATGGCCACCATGACAGCAGAACTCCAAAAGTCCTATGAGGACTTCTACCCTTTTGAAATGCACCAAGACTTGATGGAAAGATACCATTAAAGTGCCCAACAAGAGAGGTATGAAATCATCTCCTCCATGATAACAACCCGAATGAAGGATGGTGAACCCATCACGGGCCACATGCAGAAAATGCAAAGATTTGTGGACCGTCTGCTGAAGCTTAATGTGAACTTCCCCGAGGAGCATGCAATAGATATCATTTTGCACTCCTTACCCTCGTGCTATGATCGATTCCGCATGACATATCACATGAATAAGGAAGAGGTCACACTCAGCAAACTTCAAGGACTCCTAAAGACCGTGGAAAGTGGTCTTAAGGGTAAGTCGGTTGTTACTCCTACTCCTACCAACTCCGCCCCTGTCTTGGCAATTGGGAAAGGGAAGAGTAAGAAGAGGAAGATCCCCTCGAAGGGTAACAAGGGTAAGACCCTAGAAGGCTCCTCTTCAAATAGAACCAAGAAAGGTTTTGTCACTCCTTCTGCTGACGCAAAAGAGGCTGAATGCTTCTATTGCCATGAAAAGGTACATTGGAAGCGGAACTGCCCAAAGTACCAGCAAGATGTGAAGGATGGGAAAGTTAAACCCAACCATGCAGGTATTTACACTACCTTATATAATAACTCACCCTATTCTAACTCTTGGGTCCTTGATACCGGTTGCGGTATTCATATCTGTTCTGATTTGCAGGGACTAAGAAGAAGTGAGAATGTGGAGCATGGAAGAATAAACTTGATTATGGGGAATAGGAAAGCTACACCTGTCACCAAGATTGGAGTTTATACTTTATTGCTAAGTAGTGGGTTTAGTTTAGATTTGAATAAATGTTGTTACTCGCCAGAAATGGCAAGAAATATTATTTTCTTTCATGCATTGTATAAACAAGGTTTTACCTTTTCATTTGATAATGAAGTTGGTTCGATAAATGCTTTCTTTAATAATGTTCTTTATTTTAAAGCATTACCTTGTGATGGTGTGTATGAAACTGTATCTGTTGTAGATAACTTAGGAAATAATGTATTGTGTATTGATTCTGTTAATGATAATAACTTGGATAAAGCATCATTATGACATTGTCGACTTGGACATATAAGCAAGAAACGCATAGGCCAACTCCAAAAGGATGGAGTCTTGGAATCATTTGACCTAAAGTCAGATGATAGTTTCGAATCATGCCTACTTGGAAAAATGACAAAGTCTCCCTTCACTGGTTCTTGTGAGAGGGGTGAAGGTTTGTTGGATCTTGTACACACGGATGTGTGTGGACCCTTCAAACATGCCACAAGGGATGCTAATCGTTATTATTTGACTTTTACTGATGATTACAGTAGATATTGATATGTCTACTTAATCAAGCATAAGTCAGAGACTTTTGAAAGGTTTAAAGAGTTTAAACAGGAAGTCGAGAATCAATTGGGCAGGAATATTAAGATGCTTCGATCCGATCGAGGTGGTGAGTATCTTAGTTTAGAGTTCCTCGACTATCTTAGGGAATGTGGGATTGTCTCACAATTGACACCTCCCACGACACCGCAGTTGAATGGTGTGGCTGAGAGGCATAATCGAACCTTGTTGGATATGGTTCGTTCCATGATGAGTCGAACTTCACTACCAATCTCATTTTGGGAGTATGCCTTAGAGACTGCCGCCCATATCCTTAATCTAGTCCCTACAAAGAAAGTTGCCAAAACTCCTCATGAGATGTGGACTGGTAAAGTACCCAAACTAGAGCACATCAAGATTTGGGGTTGCGAGGATTTCGTGAGGCGCGAGACTCATGATAAGCTCGAACCTCGAAGTGAGAGGTGTATTTTCATCGGCTACCTACAAAAATTCTTTGGTTACCTTTTCTACAGACCTAGTGAGAATGTGGTCTTTGTAGCTAGGAGAGCTGTCTTTCGAGAAAGAGAGTTCATAAGCCAAGGAAACAGTGGGAGGCAAGTTGACCTTGAAGAAATTCAAGAGTCAAGTGGTGAAGGAACTTCAAACCGTAGCACTCAACTTGAGGAGGAAACTCCTGTTGAGCCAATTGACGAGTCTATACCTCTGAGGCATTACACAAGAGTTAGGAATGCACCTGAGCATTACTATGGATTCCATATTACTGCGGAAGGTGATACACTTATTAGTGATGAGACACTAGTAGGGCTGGATGAACCTAACAGTTACACGGAAGCCATGGCAGGCCCTGAGTAATAGTTTGTCTCGTATGTATTTGCTAAGGCGTCTTAATTGTCGAAGCGTAATGTCTATTCCTTAGTATTTTTTGTACTTTCAGTCTCCTATAAATAGGAGCTGAACATTGAGTTGTAAGTAAGAGTTTTTCCCACATTTCTGCTTACATTTTGTACTCATGTTCATGGAAGTAATGAGAGCTTAAACCAGACCTTATTTACTTATTGTGTTCATCTTTACAATGATTTTGATCGTCTTACTCGATTAATTCAACTACAGTATTTCAATTAAGCATGGACTTCAAGATAGTTTCAATTTCGCCACTGCCTCCATCAAATTTTTTGTTTTAATCTCAACCCTCTTTTTTTCTTAATCAAAGGTCATCAATTAGTCCCCTCGTCTCACAAAATCATCTTGTCTCACATGAACTCAACCCTATATATATATATATATATATATATATATATATATATATATATATATAATTCCATATTTAATGGTTTTGTTGTAGTTTTATTTCCTATCTCGTTAAGTTTAACAATTTGACTATTGACTTTTTGAAAATGACAGTTTTAAATCAATGATCAGTTCTGTAGTTTTATCTTTTTGCCAAACTACAAATACCATTTCTGGAATTTTTCTTTTTCATTTAATTGAATTATTATACATTAATTCATTTAATTGTTTTTTTAATTTCTTTCTTATTGTATATTTTTATTCAATTATATAATTTAACAAATATTATTTTTAATATATTATATTTATATATTAATAAATATTATTTTGATTATTAATTGTTTTATTTTACTCTTTTTTTAATTTCTTATGTACCGGACTAATTCTTTTTTATTGTATTGTTATATATTAGTAAATATTATTTTTAACATATAATATTTTTCTATTAATTAATATTATTATTAATTTCATTTATTTTTTAAACTTTTTATTAGGTTAATTCTTTTTATTTGATTATTACTTTAAATTTATTATTTTATTTAACATTGTAACGACCCAAAAATCAAGGGTGAAAATTCATTTTAATTATAGCTAAAACATTGATACCTTACTTCAAACATTTTAGATCATCGTTAAGTAAAATATTTATCAGAGTTCATCCCAAAATCATTCATTGCGGAAATCATAGGCGTGTGCACTGCGATCAATCTTAGCCCTTCTTTTCCAAATCAATGATACCTGAAACAATAAACTGTAAACCGTAAGCACGAAGCTTAGTGAGTCCCCCACAGCATACCCCACACACAATCCACATAACATGTAACACCAGTTAAAATAGGTCAATAAGAATCACATGTGATTATGCCAATCATGTAATGTGATTTTGTTAAACTAGTAATGTGATAAACTTACTATGTAATTCATGTTAAAGTATGAACTTTCATACATAATTTATGATACAACTCAAAGTATACGTCTATACGATTCAAAAAATGTAGAGAACGTCTAAATCTGACTTCGCGTGAAGAAGTTACGATAAACAGAACACTATAAATCTATATAATAAGAGGAATATAAAATAGACTTAGAATTAGCTATTGGAGTCTAAAAGAGAGTTGTAGTGCTCATAAATACCTACGCGTGGATATAAAGAACGTCAAAAACCGAGTTTGTATGTGAAAGTTACGACCTTCCGAAGATTTAGCTGTCGGACACCCTAATCTGACTGAGCTCACGACGTGAGCATAGAAACTCATGACTTGAGGAGTCATTTTGCCACATATTGGATCTAGAAAGTGCGTGACGAGGCTACAAAGTGATAAGATCCAAACTCACAACGTGAACAAGGAGTTTTTCACGACGTGAGGAGTCATATGGCCACCTTCGGAAGCTAGAAGACGGATGGCAAGTCTACGAAGAGATAAGTTCCAAACTCACGACGTGAACAACGAGTTTCTCACGTCGTGAGGGCCAAAAATCTTACTATAAATAGCAGGTCCGAATTCAGCTATTCCTACACCTAATTCTTTCCTTTCTCTCATTTGCTGAAGCCCTCTTGCATCCCGAGCCCCGACGACCTTGTACCGCTGACCGTTTCTGCTTAGATTACATAAAATCACGCTATTAAGGTGAGTTTCACGGCCCCACTTTTTAATGTTTTTGGGGGAAAACGCATGCTAAGTATTATATATAAGTTAATATTATGTCTATATGATAATATATTTATATCAAGATAGATAGTTATATTGACCGGGATATAGTTATTTCGTATCTAAAAGTATAGAACTATCGTAAATTTGTTAGCATGTTATTGTTATAGTAGTATACCAATGTGGATCTTGAGTTATACTTAGGATTCTATATATATGTTGTGTGCGATATAGTTCCAGAGTTATACTCGGAAGTTCTCTATGTTAATTGATAAGTATGTTGTTATTGTTGGTTTTATGTCAAGATAAAACCAGGTATGTTATATGTTGTTGTTATTGGTTTTATGTCAAGATAAAAGTTGGTTTTAGTTCTAATTATAGCTGTTGTACTGCCTAAGTATTATAAATATTAAGAGTAATGTTTAAAGCATAGTCTAATAACCTAGGGTTTTAGTGTTGGATAAGGTGTCAAAGTCCATAACTATTTCTGGTATGTACTTGACCCGACCCGGTATGGTCCATTTGGGTTGCATGGCACCATGCATTGGATAAACTAAATGAGAGAAATAACACTTATGGTTTATTAATATATTATAAGTTCTAATATATTAATAATATTATTTAATTAGTTTGATCAAGAATTAATTTAGAATTAATTAAGTGATCAAAAGATAACTAATTAAATATATGGGTTGATTATGTAAATCATCCATAACTTATATAGTGGGCTAAGAGGCTCCATGGATTATGAAGTTGGGTTCCACCCATAGGATGCTCCATGGATGCTCCATGGAGTTAATCCATGGATCATGGAAATGAAGAGTCATGTTACATTAGGGTTTACCTAATGCAACACACTATATAAACCATGTGACATCTCCCAAAATCGGCTACACTAATTAGAACAATAGGGCTAGAGCCGATTTTAGAGTGTTATACATTCTCTCTGAGTTTACTCCATAGCATTTGGTGTTGTGTGAAGCATTTGAGGCATCACACTTGGGGTGCTAGGCTCACAAGGTTTCAAGGAATCAAAATCAACAACAAGGTATGTTATTCTATCTTACATTTAAGTTAAAATGTTCCCCATGTATGCTAGATAGGATCATGAACCTTGGAAATCATCTTGCATGAGTTTTAGACAAACATAGATCCAAGGTTTATTAGGGTTGCATGTACACTTAGGAAGTGTTAGAGTGCTCAAAACCCTTCATTTAGACACGAATATGATTTTACTACTAGAACTAACAGAACTCGATAAGTCTACATGAGTTATTGTATTCATCAACTAAGATTGGAAATCTTAGGGAAAATGCTCTGACCTGTAACCGTTAATCCCGTGTGAGCGAGGAAGTCGTGTATGAATAAGATACGGGTTGACAACCCCACTCGTGGTTGCTAGCTACAACACAACTGTTTGCGAGTGACGAACTGTCCTTTTATTTGTTTATTGTTCCGACGTTAATGAAGCGTGTGGAACTTATCTTAAGATGCGAAACTTATAGCATCAAGAAGAGGTTTGAAACTAGTCATATAGCTGCGGTTACGGACTCATGGTAGCAAATTGTTAGAAGCATTATACTTTGTCGTTATACAAGTATTAATGTTATGTATAAGTTTTCCCAAACACTTATACTCTAAGTACAAGAAACTGGTAGGTATACTATGTGTATATTAAGTAGATAATTATACCTAACACACATACTTGTATAGAATTGAAATAGATTTATACGTAGCGATTTTACTCTTATAGAATTGAAATAGATTTATACGTAGCGGTTTTTACTCATATAGAATTGAAATAAGATTTATACGTAGCAACTTTCGTTTGTATGGAATTACAAACACTTATATTCATAGTATATGAGACTTATAGGTAAACTACTTAGTTGGTAAGTAAACTTTTATACCTAAGATGTATATACAAAACGTTGGAGACTCAAAATGATTCTTTCAAAACTATACTTTTGAACTTGGAAAATGTATTATTTTTATATGGAGTCAAAACCTGTGGACTCGCCAACTTTATGTTGACGTATTTTAAAATGCATGTGTTTTCATGAAGTTGATAACTATGATACGAGAAATGATGTTACACCGTCCGGTGTTTCCGCCGACGACCGGGGTGTTACAGATTGGTATCAGAGCTAATAACTATAGTGAATTAGTACTTTCTTAGGGAATCACGACTATAGTTTAGGGCTTACTCTGTTAGGTTTAGGTATATCCCTTAGCCTACAATATAAGTATTATTAAATATTCTACTGAAGGACTACTTACGAGAGCGGTGACAGGATAGACATGTCGATTTGGGTTGCTGGATTTCAGAACGACTATATGCTAAAATGATCCTGCCCACCGACTGTCCTGACTGGCCGGTGCCTTATCAGCTAGACCTGAAGTAACAAACAATAAATAATACCCGTGATTACAACAAACACAAAGATATAGAGTTATGTATGAACTCATTCCCATGATGAGAACACATGTATATAACCCAAAAATATAGAAAACCCAAACCCTCGATAAGAATTCAACGCAAGGTTTTAGGTCAAACTACTTAGTCGAGTTTTATTGTATATGGTACGAACCACAACTAAACATAGACTGATCACCTATGTTTAATTACGGTCAGGCCGATGCACAACTAAACTTGGATACGGTGGTTGATAGACTAAAACACCTGAAGATTCTAAAAGATTCAAGATATATCTCAGATCATGATACCATCAACTAGGAGTACAAGAAGATGATGTTCCGAAGACAACATTTAGGACTCGGTATGTTCAATCTAAGTTCCTAGTTATGCCTTTGGATTGACCAACGCTCCAACAATGTTCACGGACCTCATGAATAGTGTTTGCAAACTGTACTTTGATAAATTCATGATAGTGTTTATCGATGATATATTGATATATTCATGAACCAAGGAAGAACACGGTCAACACTTGCAAATAATCTTGGAACTACTAAGAAAATAAAAGTTGTATGCCAAATTCTCCTAATGTGAATTTTGGATTAGAGAAGTACAATTTTTAGGTCATGTAGTTAGCAACGAAGGAATTCATGTTGACCCCTCCAATATTGAAGCAATCAGGAATTGAGAAGCACAAAATACACCAACAGAAGATTTCGTCGTATACTGCGATGCGTCAAATCAAGGATTGGGATGTGTGTTGATGCAAAGAGGAAAAGTTATCGCCTACGCATCACGACAACTAAAGGTGCATGAGAATAATTACACTACCCATAACCTTGAATTAGGAGTTGTAGTTTTTGCATTGAGAAGTTGGAGACACACAATTGGCCAGAGAACATATAGGTGATACCTTATGTGCCGAGACAGAAATAATCCACGAGACAAACTCAAAAGATCGTGAGAATTAAGGATCGATTAAATGCAGCACATGATCGTCAGAAGAGCTATATTGACGTAAGACGTAAGCCTTTGGAATTCCAAGTTCGAGATGGAGTAATGTTAAAGGTCTATCCTTGGAAAGCCACAATTCGATTCGGGAAACGAGGAAAACTAAACCCACGGTATATATGACCTTTTTCTAGCAGGAATTGGTTCTGTCGCATACCAACTCAACTTAGCAATGTACACGATGTTTTTCACGTGTCAAATCTCAAAAGATGTATATCCGATGACACTCTTGTTTACCTCTCAACGAGATACAAGTCAATACCAAGCTCAACTTTGTAGAAGAACCTGTCGAAATCATGGATCGAGAAACCAAACAATTAAAACAAAGTCGTATTCCCATAATGAAAGTTCGATGGAACTCTTTTCGAGAACCTGAACTTACTTGGGAATGTGAAGATCAGATGAAACAAAAATACCCCCAACTATTTTAACAAAACCCCATCCACAAGATAAATTTCGTGACGAAATTATTCTAACGGGGGGAGAATGTATCACCAGTCAAAATAGGTCAATAAGAATCACATGTGATTATGCCAATCATGTAATGTGATTTTGTTAAACTATTAATGTGATAAACTTACTATGTAATTCATGTTAAAGTATGCAATTTCATACATAATTTATGATACAACTCAAAGTATACGTCCATACGATTCCAAAAATGTTGAGAACGTCTAAATTTGACTTCGCGTGAAGAAGTTATGATAAATAGAATACTATAAATCTATATAATAAGAGGAATATAAAATAGACGTATAATTAGCTATTGGAGTCTAAAAGAGAGTTGTAGTGCTCGTAAATACCTACATGTGGTTATAAAGAACGTCAAAAACGGAGTTCGTATGTGAAAGTTACGACCTTCCGAAGATTCAGGTGTTAGAAACCCTAATCTGGCTGAGCTCACGACGTGAGCATAGAAACTCATGATGTGAGGAGTCATTTTGCCACATCTTGGATCTAGAAAGTGCGTGACGAGGCTACGAAGTGATAAGATCCAAACTTACGACGTGAACAAGGAGTTTTTCACGACATGAGGAGTCATATGGCCACCTTCGGAAGCCAGAAGACGGATGACAAGTCTACGAAGAGGTCCAAAATCACGACGTGAACAATGAGTTTCTCACTTCGTGAGGGCCAAAAATCTTACTATAAATAGCAGGTCCGACTTCAGCTATTCCTACACCTAAACTTCTTTCCTTTCTCTCATTTGCTGAAGCCCTCTTGTATCCCGAGCCCCGACGACCTCGTACCGCTGACCGTTTCTGCTTAGATTACATAAAATCACGCTACTAAGGTGAGTTTCACGGCCCCACTTTTTAATTTTTTTGGGGGAAAATGTATGCTAAGTATTATATATAAGTTAATATTATGTCTATATGATAGTATATTTGTATCAAGATAGATAGTTATATTGACCGGGATATAGTTATTTCGTATCTAAAAATATACAACTATCGTAAAGTTGTTAGCATGTTATTGTTATAGTAGTATACCAATGTGGATCTTGAGTTATACTTAGGATTCTATATATATGTTGTGTGCAATATAGTTCCAGAGTTATACTCGGAAGTTCTATATGTTAATTGATAAGTATGTTGTTATTGTTGGTTTTATGTCAAGATAAAACCAGGTATGTTATATGTTGTTGTTATTGGTTTTATGTCAAGATAAAAGCTGGTTTTAATTCTAATTATAGTTGTTGTACTGCCTAAGTATTATAAATATTAAGAGTAATGTTTAAAGCATAGTCTAATAACCTAGGGTTTTAGACACAAATATGATTTTACTACTAGAACTAACGGAACTCGATAAGTCTACATGAGTTATTGTATTCATCAACTAAGATTGTAAAATCTTAGGGAAAATCCTCTGACCAGTAACCGTTAATCCCGTGTGAGCGAGGAAGTCGTGTATGAATAAGATACGGGTTGACAACCCCACTCGTGGTTGCTAGCTACAACAAAACGGTTTGCGAGTGACGAACTGTCCTTTTATTTGTTTATTGTTCCGACGTTGATGAAGCGTGTGATACTTATCTTAAGATGCGAAACTTGTAGCATCAAGCAGAGGTTTGAAACTAGTCATATAGCTGCGGTTACGGACTCATGGTAGCAAATTGTTAGAAGCATTATACTTTGTCGTTATACAAGTATTAATGTTATGTATAAGTTTTCCCAAACACTTATACTCTAAGTACAAGAAACTGGTAGGTATACTACGTGTATATTAAGTAGATAATTATACCTAACACACATACTCGTATAGAATTGAAATAGATTTATACGTAGCGATTTTACTCGTATAGATCTGAAATAGATTTATACGTAGCGGTTTTTACTCGTATAGAATTGAAATAAGATTTATAGGTAGCAAATTTCGTTTGTATGGAATTAGAAACACTTATATTCACAGTATATGAGACTTATAGGTAAACTACTTAGTTGGTAAGTAAACTTTTACACCTAAGATATATATACTAAACGTTGGAGAGTCAAAATGATACTTTCAAAACTATACTTTTGAACTTGGAAAATGTATTATTTTTATATGGAGTCAAAACCTGTTGACTCACCAACTTTGTGTTGACGTATTTTAAAATGCATGTGTTTTAAGGAAGTTGATAACTATGATACGAGAAATGACGTTACACCACCCGGTGTTTCCGCCGATGGCCGGGGTGTGACATAACACATATCATATTAGTTATAAAAGTTATCTCTACCGCATACCACATATCATATTAACTATAAAATCTATCTCTACCGCATACCACATATCATATTAGCTATAAAAGCTATCTGTACCGCATACCACATATCATATTAACTAAAAAAGCTTTCTCTACCGCATAAGCCATGCATACAACAGATAGGGATGCCGTGTGCTAGTCCCCAAAGTCTTACTCCAGGATGCCATGGGCTCCCCACATGGTCTTACACCTAAGAGCCATGGGCTCTCCCATGGTCTTTGATAGGAAATCCATGGTCTCTCCACATGGCCTTACATCCAAGTGCCATGGGCTCTCCTATGGTCTTCCATACATACATACCACATATACCACTAGCATACTTCCTAGCTCATACCAACTAACATATCACATAACACAATCTCAGCTGGGATACTACACAACATAAAATGGGTCGCCCTTGGTGCCTTAGACGCATTGGTATGGTGAGGAGACTCACCTCGCACTGCAGAAATTTCCCGCACAAATTTCTTAGCTGCTGCCCCGCCAGCTTCTCGAGTTGGTACTCCTTCGGCTCCCCGAGCTATCAGTACCAAAATAACACTTAGACCAAAATACTCTCAAAAGTCAATCTAGGTCAACCTTGGTCAAAGTCATAGTCAATGGTCAAAGTCAACGCTCCGAGTTGACTCATCCCGTCGAGTTGCTCCCTCAACTCGTCGAGTACTATGCTATTCAGACTCGTGATAACCCGAGTCAACTCGTCGAGTTCCTTAGAACCCAGAACCATGCAAAACCTTGGTCAACTCGCCAAGTTGTTCCATCAACTCGTCGAGCACATGCAAAATCCATAATCGAGAAAACCCTAAAAACTCGTCGAGTGACCGTATCGACTCGCCGAGTTCATGCAGTAATCAAACACGGGAAAAACCCTATTCAACTCGCCGAGTTCGTTCAGTCCAATTCTCATTCCGACGATTCTAAGCCGAACAATTGCTCCCAAAGGTAGATCCAACCTCCTAGAGCATGCTTTGCACGTAAAGTTGCAACCTTTACGTGTAAACAATTCCCAAAAGCCAAAACTAAACTACAAGGAAGGGTTTTGCTATGGAGGACGGCTTCAAGCCTTAAAATCTTGATACTTTAATACATTAGGGACCTTGGATAGTCCAGATCTGAAGTTGCAAGTTCAGATCGAGTTCCATGCAAGCACTAGAACACAAATGTGCTAGGAATGGCCATGAAGCTCAAGATGAAGGGATCTATCAAATGAATGCTCAAGGTAACGACTTTTTACCTTCTATTAGCTGCCAAACTGAAGTAAGAGCTGGATCTACACTTCCTTCCTTGATCATTGCTTCCAATTCTCCAAGATGTGCACTCCAAATGAACCTTTATCTTCACAAAGCTCAAGAAATGAAGTTGGGTGGCTAGGGTTCCGTTTGTGTACTTGAGAGGTCAGTAAGGGGGCTGAGTGAGAGGCCTCATGTTCTTTAAATAAGGTATAAGGCTCGAATTTAGGGTTTCCCAAACCCTGACCAACTCGTCGAGTTGGTCCCCTGACTCGTCGAGTCGGTCACTTAATCCGCGACTTAAAAATCCACTCCTACTCGTCGAGTTCCTCCCTGGACTCGACGAGTAGACCTCTTGACTTGGACTTTTTTCTTTATTTTCTTGACCTTCTGGATTCCAGGTGTTACAACTGTCTGCCACTTAAACTAGACTTCGTCCTCGAAGTCCACCACGTCTACTACCCTGCCACCTCTCATAGCATACCTATATGATGCATGCTTTTCCTGCTCGTCCAATCCTCGGAGGGCCGTTGCCGTTGGCCTTCCGTCCGATCTTTCGTATAAGAAAATCCTTGGAGGTAAAAACCTCGAGAGCACTTCTAATCACTAAAAATTCCGAGAACATGGCTCTTGCCCAAACAAACAATCCTTCCGATCTCCCCGGGTACTTACACTTGCCATCCAAGGGTTCAACCTCAAACCAGGACAATCCACGGACTTCCCAAGACAGCTGTTCATACGCAACAACCTTTCCTATCCCTGTGAAGGATAGATCCTTCACTGAACTAAATTTCCAGCCACGCCCAATGTTGGTCACCATTTTGCTACTTATTGACTGCTCCCACTTACTATGTGACGGTGCTGAACACCCAAACATAAGCGTCTCGCCACACGAGTACCAAGCCACTGAACCAATCTCGACTCTTCTTGCTACCACTTACTGCTCTCTAAAGGCAGCCGAAACCTCCCTGATCTCACATTATCTGTCAACTACTCGAAACATCGGACACCTAACCGATTGCTGAGCTAGGACACACGTGCAACATTCCCTCACGACCTCTGAAGGATACCTCGTCTGACAATAATTGCCATATCTATACCGCCACTCATGGCTCCTTCAATCCTTTGATCCAACCGATCATGATAGGCTGACAACCTGTCGCCACTGAATCCAATGCAAACGTGTGCGCTTCCTGAGTAACGGTAGTTTTACCTCATTCCTGGTATCCTTCCATCTGTCATTTCCTGATCTCAACCTGTCGTGGATCTATTACAGATAGAACCAGTCCGAAACACATCACGACGGCTTAAGCTACCGTCGTACCCAACCCATTCATTACCCTGGAATCATGTATTGGATGTCCTGGGCATATAGATGCTTCGAATTCTCATCTCACTAAAACAAAATCCTGTACTGCACACTCGCGAACTCCGATTCGGGATCTTTCCCAAAGCGAATCGATACTCTGCTCCTACCTCGAGAACCACGAATCTGCATTTTCATAATGCATCATAACTTCCGATATCCTTTACTTGCAGGATTAATAAATACCCTTAGCCGATCCCCGAGACTACCAATCTCGCACCCGGTCCAACCACCAAGTTCCCAAAAGATCCAATATCAGAACTACCTAGCCGTAGACATACTGTGTCACGTACCACTTATCCCCATAATCCTGCAACTCAAGATCCAAACCCTTGACTCAACAGTCTCTATCAGTTCCATTCTAAATTCCCTTATTCATCCGGGCTCGCCCACAGACAACCGATCGAATAACCACCTCCAGTCCTGATTCTATAAGGTTGTGGCTTCCCGCAATCTTTGCGAACTGGCCCACCCTGGCCTAAGTCATCTGAACGAATCTGTGAATGCTACGGCTATACCCCGCATACTTATAACACTTCCAACACTATCCAACAACCTTGTGAATGCTACGGCTACACCCCCAGACTTACAACACTTCCAACACTGTCCAACAACCTCGTGAATGATACGGTTACACCCGCAGACTTACAACACTTCCAAAACCATATGGCTGCTAGTGAATGCTACGGAACCCCCATAGTCTTACAACACTTTCGCCCTAACACCAGCACAACCCAATCCCTTACCCCTAACCTATCAATTCGAATTTCATACAAAGTCGAGCACACACTCGACTGAACACCCCAAACTGAACTCAATCCATGACCGGAACCCTAACTTGATTCCTCACATTATGCTATCAAGCACCAATGAGACGTGATTCACATGTTGGGAAGTTTTACCGAACTCCCACCTCACACAACTCTCTAGCCAATCAGCCTCTTGGGTCGCCCTCCTCCCCGAAGGGGATGCTAAACGTATTCTATTGTTATAACCACTCCTTCTCCTGAATGATTCTCCCCCACTTAGATTCCACTAATTCCGCTTGGCACATAAAGAATTGAACGATTCCCAGTCCTTCTTTCGTTCCACTGATCAATCTGCTGACGACCGGTTCCTCCCAAACGAGTGCACCATAAGTAACTCTTCCCAAAACAACACAACTCCTGAAAACCAGATAACACTTCTTGTATCTCAACGACATCAATGACTTCAGACGCTTAAAAGTGAAATCACGCTCGGATCTCGGAGTTCAACGAACGGATAATCGAACCAAAACCTCTACAACAACTCTCTCCTCCCTCGGCGATCCCGAAGGTTCTTCCAATCACAAAATACTAAGGCTACTGAAAACTAGTCATGATTCCCTCACACAAGCCCTTGATCTAACCCGACTACACCCATGATGACATTCACACACTGGGAATCTGTTGTATATAAGGAGACGACCTCGTGCTACTCCACCAAAGATCCATGGTGTGCAGATGACATATGACTCTTCCTGAACATAATCAACTCAACCACCAACGGAGATAACAAACCCAAAATAATTGGAGTAGATGTACTCACTGCTCCTCTCTGATCATTAGACAGTCGACTTCCTTGTCGCCCACTTGATCACAACAAAAATATAACGAGCTTTCCCCCTGTGGGCAATCCCTGCTGACGTGGCCGAACCTGCTACTCCTGTAGTAACCCAGATCACTGAACAGATTCTGACAGCGACTCGGAACAATCACGGACACGCGGAACCCGCGCTGCGAGATACATCCGTCTGAAGATCTCTCAAAGATTCCTCGGCATGCTGACTGGAATGTGACAACCCTTGCTAACTCCGACAATAGCAGATAACCGACCCAAGATCTAACTTATTACAATTCCAAAGCGATGCAAATTTCCTGATAGCCATTGGAAATGGCAGAAAATAGCATTTCCGCAAACATTTGAAGGAATCCTGACCTCCTCCTACTGTGTTACCTCGACCACCCTGAGGACATGGGGTAACACTTCCTTCCAATCCCAATGGCAATCCCAACTCTTGGAACGAACCTCCATCGTCCAGTTTCCACAAGCGTTGCACAGAGCCCGACCTGCTGGCTTCTCAAAAGCTAATCCAAATTTCTTAGGTCTCTCCCCGTAACCCTCCACTAAATGAACATAACCTGAACTTCTCTTCTCGAGGTACTCCAAATCGATCTTCGCCCCCGGCCTCTGGGATCCACAACATTCAGGGTCTCAGACCCTGACACACTCACCATCTCAACCGTTAATAGCTGAATTGTAATAGTTGGTGCAACCTCTGCTCCAAACCGGGCTACGCATTACCCCCAAGACATAGTCTCCATTCTCGAAGGTGCAATAGATTGCACAATCAATCCTTTCCACCTGATACAAGAGATCCAAGGCGAACTCAAAATCCTGACAGTCCTTCCACTAGCTTACTCACCACCGGAGCTGGGACCAAACCCTGGTCCTTCCCATATGTGCTCATCCTCATTCTGCAAAGCAGCTATTCCCACGATCAAGGCATAAACAAGAATTCTCCTTCCCAAAACCTTCTCAAATTCTCCAAGACTCTCACCGATTCAAGTATGGATCCTGTGCTTTCAGTAGTACGGGCCCAATACTATGTTCCACACCTATCCATACTTTCCTCCGCAATCCTCCCGAATCCTGTAAGTCACTTACTCCACTGGTATACTAAATGTCTGCTAAACAGCAACACGATATCTACCGAAGCAACTCCTTGGCTCCCCCTAGGCTCCCTACTTCACCGTACCATCCCACTATGCTCACTGGAGCATATCCTAGGCTTTCCTAGGTCCCTAATCTCACCCTGCCATCAGCCGCTGAAGAACTCCCCATGATGCCAACCATCTACCTCCTGGATATCGTCATATCCACTTAGTGGCTGACTCCCATCACTCAGGAGTCCCACAAAGCACAAAGCAAGCAGCATTCGTGCAGTAGCACTCCGATCCAAAGGACTATCATAGAAAATTTAGCCCACATATCGCAACTCGTTCTATCCTCATCCATCCATCCTCACTGCCGGCTGCGTTATGCATGCAAATTATACACAACAGGATCTAATAGACTGTCGAATAATAGACTCAACCCTAGGACCACAACCAGACAAGGAACAGGAAATAAGGCCCAAAAAATTATTCTAAGGCTATAAGATCCTAACCGTACACAATTTTAAAAGCATACACTTAGAAGTTACTAATACCAATAATCCTTCTCATTCAAGCATGGCATACAATATTTCCAAGGCTACAAGCATCACATATCAGGCCAATCTATCGCTGAATACTCAGCACTAGCATGCAAGTCTACCAGCTCATACAACATATAAAAGCATCTCCCCTAGGCTTAACTAGCATGCGATACACAGATTCATAATCAAATCATAATAGATAACAAATGTGGGTATTCTGGGGAAACTTACTTGATCTCGGCCGATTTCATGCACCACACCCTTCCTTGTTTTAGAAAACTTTTTCCTTGAAAACATTTTTCTTTTTGAAAACTTTACAGATACTCAGTTTGAGTTCAGACACACCCGGAAGTATGTCCGAATCCCTCAAACCAAGGCTCTGATACCAACTTGCAACGACCCAAAAATCAAGGGTAAAAATTTCATTTTTAATATAGCTAAAACATTGATACCATTTACTTTAAACATTTTAGATCATCATGAAGTAAAACATTTATCAGAGTTCATCCCAAAATCACTCATTGCAGAAATCATAGGTGTGTGCACTGCGATCAATCCGAGCCCTTCTTTTCCAAATCAATGATACCTGAAACAATAAACTGTAAACCGTAAGGACGAAGCTTAGTGAGTCCCCCAGAGCATACCCCATACACAATCCACATAACACATATCATATTAGCTATAAAATCTATCTCTACCGCATACCACATATCATATTAGCTATAAACGCTATCTCTATGGCATACCACATATCATATTAGCTATAAAAGCTATCTCTACCGCATACCACATATCATATTAGCTATAAAAGCAATCTCTACCGCATAAGCCATGCATACAACATATAGGGATGTCGTGGGCTCGTCCCCAAGGTCTTACTCTAGGATGCCATGGGCTCCCGACATGGTCTTATACCTAAGTGCCATGAGCTCTCCCATGGTCTTTGATAGGAAAGCCATGGGGTGTCCACATGGTCTTACATTGAAGTTCCATGGGGTCTCCCATGGTCTTCCATGCATACATACCACATATACCACTAGCATACTTCCTAGCTCATACCAACTAACATATCACATATTACAATATCAGCTAGGATACTACATAACATAAAATGGGCCGGCCTTGGTGCCTTAGACCCATTGGTATGGTGAGGAGACTCACCTCGCACTGCAGAAGCTTCCCGCACGAATTCCTTAGCTGCTGCCCCACCAGCTTCCCGAGCTCGTACTCCTTCGGCTCCCCGAGCTATCAGTACCAAAATATAACTTAGACCAAAATACTCTCAAAAGTCAAACTAGGTCAACCTTGGTCAAATTCAAAGTCAATGGTGAAAGTCAACACTCCGAGTTGACTCAGCCCGTCGAGTTGCTCCTTCAACTCGTCGAGTTCTATGCTATTCAGACTCGTGATAACCCGAGTCAACTCGTCCAGTCATCCTCAGACTCGTCGAGTTCCTTAGAACTCAGAACCATGCAAAACCTTGGTCAACTCGCCGAGTTGTTCCATCAACTCATCGAGCACATGCAAAATCCATAATCGAGAAAACGCTATCCACTCGTCGAGTCACCGTATCTACTTGCCGAGTTCATGTAGTAACCAAACACATGAAAAACCCTCTTCAACTCGCCGAGTTGGCTATCCAACTCACCGAGTTCGTTCAGTCCACTTCTCATTCCGACGATTCTAAGCCGAACAATTGCTCCCAAAGATAGATCCAACCTCCTAGAGCATGGTTTCTATGTAAAGTTGCAACCTTTACGTGTAAACGATTCCCAAAAGCCAAAACTAAACTACAAGGAATGATTTTGCTATGGAGGAGGGCTTTAAGCCTCAAAAGCTTGAGACTTTAATACATTAGGGACCTTGGAGAGTCCAAATATGAAGTTGCAACTTCAGATCGAGTTCCATGCAAGCACTAGACCACAAATGTGCTAGGAATGGCCATGAAGCTCAAGATGAAGGGATTTATCAAATGAATGCTCAAGGTAACGACTTGTTACCTTCTATTAGCTGCCAAACTGAAGTAAGAGCTAGATCTACACTTCCTTCCTTGATCCTTGCTTCCAATCGTCCAAGATGTGCACTCCAAATGAACATTTATCTTCACAAAGCTCAAGAAATGAAGTTGGGTGGCTAGGGTTCCGTTTCTGTACTTGAGAGGGCAGTAAGGGGGCTGAGTGAGAGGCCTCATGTTCTTTAAATAGGGTACACAGCCCGAATTTAGGGTTTCCCAAACCCTGACCAACTCGTCGAGTCGGTCACTTAATCCACAACTTAAAAATCTGCTCCTACTCGTCGAGTTCCTCCTTGGACTCGGCGAGTAGACCTCTTGACTTGGAATTTTTTCTTTCTTTTCTTCACCTTCTGGATTCCGGGTGTTACAAAAATAAATGTCACTTTTATTAGTTGTTTTTATTTTCTTTTAATAGTTTTCTTTATTATTCTAAATAAAAATACCAAAAATCTCACTCAACCCACATATTCTAATTTATTTTAAATATTTGGAAGATAATATATTTTGTACATCACCACCACCATTGTTGGACCGTCTCCAACCCATGTTAATATATATATATATATATATATATATATATATATATATATATATATATATATATATATATATATATATATATATGGGACGGTTCACTTGAGATTTTTAAAAAAATAGAGATCTTGAAATTCAACGTCAGTCACGTATTTCTCATTTGTCACTCTAACGCTCCACCGTACCGACATCAGCGAGGTTTGCCTAATCATATTTGATTATACGGCGAGAAGGTATAATCATATATTATTATACATGTTTACACATATATGGCTAATCATAAATGATTATAAATATATGTCTGTTCTGAAAGTCCTTAATCATATATAATTATGGTGGTTGATGAGGGAGGTGGTGGTGGTGGTATAGTTGACAAAGCTGGTAGTAGTGTGAATGGTTGGTGGCGGCCGTGGTGGTTGTGGTGGTGGGGAAGGAGGTGGCGGAAAAAGGAACGAGAGGTGCTACCTAATTATTTATGATTATAAACGGTCGGAGGGTTAGAGCGGCAAATAAGAAATATGTGGTTGTGATTGAATCTCAATATATATATATATATATATATATATATATATATATATATATATATATATATATCTTAAATTCTATATAATTATTCATGAAGTGAGATCATCATTTGCATTTTAGTTTTTGTATATTCACATGTATTTAATTTTGTTATATATTTCAATAAACTTATGATTTTGACATAAATAATTTCCATTAAAATATTTCAACATGACTTACCAAATCCGAGTACTCCCGAGTACTCGATAATTGGCAGTCGGCCAAACGAGTATCGAATAGCAATTTCAACAACCTTGCCACTACCTACAGTGGCTATGGTGGTTTTAAAACCCTCGATCTAACATTATTGCTATCGATGGAGGTGTCGATAACAAATGGTCGGCTGGAGGCTGTATGTTTTATGGGGTTTGTTGTGTATTGTGTTGGTAGTTGACCGATGTAGCTTTCGTCGAGAATGCCCGACTGTAGTCGATGATCGGAAATTTCCAGCAAAATGATATGACGGTGAAAGATGGTAGACGGAAACAAATATTTGGATCAGACCTCCTGGTGGTTCGAATGGTGGTGGTTGTAGCGTAATATGGCCAGCTTAGTGGCAGATATGGAGGATTTCGACGGATTGTGACGAGTTTGTCATAGGTGGCTACTAGCAACATTGGGTGTAATATGTTGGTGGGGTTTCCTTCGAACCATCGATGAAGGTTATCAACGGTTATCCCGTAGATTTTCGACGATGGGAGACGACACTTTTGCGTATTCTGACGACTTTGTGGTGGAACCAATTAAATTAAAAAGAATTAATATAATACATTATAATTCATTAATCTATTAAAATGATATTTATTATGTATAAAAGTAATAAAGTCAAAGTAATAATCCAATAAAAAGAATTAACGTACTAAAAATTAAAAAAAAAGTTAAAAGATATTAATAATCCAGTAAAGTAATATTTATTAACAGATTAATATTATATGTTAAAAATAGTATTTATAATATATAATAATCTAATAAAAAAATTAATCCGATAAATAAATTAAAAAAAGAATTAATTAAAAATATTTATAATATGCTAAAACAATATTTATTAATACATAAATATAATATATTAAAAATAATATTTATTAATATATAATAATCCAATAAAAAATAATACAATAAGACAAAAAATTAAAAATAACTAATTAAAAGAATTAGTGTACAATAATTCAATTAAATGAAAAAGAAAAATTGCAAAATATGGTCCTTGTAGTTTGGTAAAAAGATACAACTATAGAAATGGTCAGTGGGGGTAAAATTATTATTTTCAAAAAGTTAACAGCCAAATTGTTAAATTTAACGAGATAGAGACAAAAACCACAACAAAACCATAAAATAAGGACAATTCAGCTAATAAAGTTTTTTTGGACCTTACTCAAAGAATTCGGCAAACCTTAGGGACATTTTCTGCAATTTTTCATTGCTTTTATTATTATTTTTATTTATTTCATTTATTTGTTAAATGAAAAATAAAATAACTAACCCCACCCTCTCTCTCTCTCTCTCTCTCTCTCTCTCTCTCTATTTCTTAGTTTTTGTTTGATAAACACCCAAGAACATCTTCATAGATTCAAGAACACTCAAGAACATCTTCCGCCACCGTTCGCCACATCCACCATCTGTCAGCTGCATCCCCACCTAAACGTTTTCTACCGCTTCATCTCTGCCAAATTATAGAAGCTAGTCACGCACAACGTTCTAGAAGCTAGTCACGCACCCCCATACAAATCAGAACATGTGTCAGCCTATATATGGTGCCATGTCACCAGGCGCGGCGGACCTGGGCACGACGTGCATTTCAAAAAGGCTATAATACCCTTCATTTTGTATATGTTGCTCATACCTTTCCCCTACAACCCCTCTCACAAAGATCTTCCCCCTTGTAGCCCTTTTTTTCTTGAGTTTTCCAGCTTTGCGGCAAAGCCCTGAGATCCTGGAGTACCCAACTAATAGTAGCTAACAAGTAGGAGCTCTGCCAGTGCAATTTCCAGACCTTTTTTTTAGGAAATCTCTATAAGTTAAATTACACACATCCTTATTCTAGTGTAATTTATTTTTATAGTCATAGTTGTTATTATGAATTTATGAATAAGATTTATCAGTAATTCTATGTCGTTTTATTGATTGATCTACTTACGAGAAAGGTGTCTAGAATGGTAACGTTGGTTGGGTTATTGGATTTCAGAAAGGCTATACGCTGAAATGGTCTTGCCTCCCAACTTTCCTGCCTGGCTGATCCTTATTTAATAGAACGTCCAGTATTCATTGAGATCATTGAGGAATGCAAACCATTAGGATAATAGTTTCATAAATTGTGAAACTAGACTAAGGCTTAGTGTTATGTATATCTAGGTCTTTTGGAAAAATGTTAAGGCGAAGCATTGCCCTAACCCCAAGTCACCATCTTTTGTAACGTGAGTGCGTAGTTACATTTCAAGAGCAGAATTTAATAAAAATATTTATTAAATGCAATTATATTAATTATTTTATGTGGTACTTATATAACTATAATAGTATTGCTTATTAGGAACTATGTTAGAATCAAAATTGGCTTTAGACATAGTCTTTGGTTAGTTATGGACTTATAAAAGGTACTTAGTTCTAAATAAGTTGGATATGGGTTAGGTCTCATTATGAGGGTAGAGTGTGAAATCATAGCAGAGTGTAGTGGTCCTCCTCTTCTTGGATGACCAAAAATGGTGGGTCCAGATCAGACAACTAACAAGTATGTCTACATCATCAAATAGAGTAGATGACAATACTTGACTATTCTAAGCGGTCTAGTGAATTACGTTGCTAGTGTGGACTTGTAACCTACAGACGTAGGTAGAATAGGATACCATATCTATTAGTTACTCTGAACATTGGTTGCCTTTATATGACTTACACTTGACAAGGACTCCCTTAGTTGTGTAGTCAATCATGTTCTCAAATGCTTTTATCAGGTAGGGTGATTCCTCCAGATAATCGTGGCTTTAGGATTTGTGAGAATCGATTGGGTAGGGAAGGTAGTCTTATATCACATTATACCTATATTGCTTGTTTGGAAGACTGTTATTATGTATTATCATTAACATATTAATGGCTTGAAAAGCATATGCATCTCACCAGGTTTCCCAAACCCGACCTACTCATTTTATGTGCATCAGAGGTAGGGATGTAAGGCTGCCGAAGTCTAGTTAGGATTCTGAGTGAAATAAAGAGATGTACCTTTTATAGTAACTCAGGACCTTTTAATATTTACGTTGCAATATGTGTTTAGATATGAATGATGGCATCCTCGAAGTTTTAATAAAATAAAATAACATCTGTTATCTCCAAAAATGTATTATTTAACTAGGAATTTCTTCATTTCAATTTATTAAAGCGTAAAGAAAATGTTTCAACTGGTTATGAAAACCAAGGGATGTCATATAATCTTCCCAGAAATAAAAACCATACATAAAATTAGATCAGATGTACATATTGTAACATCCTGTTTCGTCTTCTTTTGGAATTGTGGACAATAAATATATCAAGTAAGGGCCTTAGGCTTCAAGGGATAAGGTTTAGACCCTATTGAATGTTGATAATATTGGTTATAGGTTTGTGTTTTGGAGTCAAAGGGTAAAATTGGAAAAAGTGATGTTTCGATCTTCTTTTATGAATTAAGGATTTTAGTTTGGTATGTTTTAATTCAATGATAATTAGATAGAATCGTGGGGCTCTTCAATACCTTTACGTGCATATAAAGAACACTGAGAACGGAGTTAAAACAAAGAAGTTACGCCCGTTTGAAGTTGTAGTGGAAATTGGGGGTTTTGTCCTACGCAGGGCATAGGAAAGTTACGCAGGGCATAGCTGCTACGCACAACATAACTAAAAGTTATGTAGGGCATAACTTGCTGATTTATGGACGCGATTTTAATAACGTATGCATGGCGTAGGTTATGTTACGTAGGGCGTAATCTCCCCAGACCAAAACCATAATTCTTCAGTTTTGAGCCCTATTTAAGGGCTCTAACTTATGGGAAACTCTCTCATGATCATCCTCCATCAATTAAGATCATTCCATGAGAAACCCTATCCTCTTCTTACTTGTTTTCGAGCCTTGACATAATTTATGATTTCATTGACTTCATAGAACTAGTTATTTATCATATTTTCGACTTTTTGGTCCCTTGTGCTTGTGTTTTGGGAGTTGTAAGAACTCCAACATCATTTGAGCTATATGGAACAATCTTGGGACTTATTAGACTTGAAAAGTTGTGCTTTGGTGCTTGTTCATAAATATATGCAAGTTATATCAACATTTTTTGTCATTTTCTTGCATTAAGTTTAGATCTTGAAAGTTTGTGACCTTGGTATGGATAAAGTTGGAAATTTTATCTGTCTAAACATCATCCTGATTTAGATCCGAAGGTTGGAGACTAGGAATTAATGGATTAAGTTAAGAAAGATACATTTTTGGTTCCCTTGAGACTAAAAGTCTAGATCTTGTTTGTTTAGACCATCCAAATGGATAAAGTTGGAAACTTTATCGATTATGGAGCTATTAAGAACCATATCTGAGCTTTGAGTAAAAGGTCTTAATGTATTAAGTGCTTAAAATGAATTTTGGCAACAGACATTGTACGCTGGGCATAATCTGGGCTACGCCTAACGTAGTCGGATTTTCACCCTTTTTCTGGATAAGTCTCTATGCCATGCGTAGATCAAGGTATACGCCGTGCGTAAGTCAACAGAAGGTTGATCGTTAACTTTTTGACCAACTTGACTTTTGGTCAACTGTGAGGGGTTGAGGACTTAGAAGGGAAAAATGGGCTTTTGCCCAAATGAGGATTAGTCTTGGTATTCGAACTTGCTGAGTTAGGGTATTTACCTTAATTGCTAATTAGGGTTTGGTTTTTGGATATGTTTAGTGGGAGAGTCTTTGGCACCAACGACTTGTGTGCGAGATCTATTCGTTTACCAATCGAGGTGAGTGGCTTTACTGTATCTGTGGGTTGAAGACACCAATATCGACCCACTGGATTGTGTTATGTAAAATACTAGCTATCTTTGTGACTCTTGAATGTATGATTAGGTTGAAATATACCCCACAGTTGGGCCCATTATTGTATGTTTGGTTGAGATAAACCCCAGGGCTAGGCCCATTATGATATGTTTGGGTTGAAATATACCCTAGGGCTGGGCCCATGATTGTATGGTGGGTTGCATTATACCCCAAAGATGGCCCACTAACTCACTAAGCTTTGTGGTTTATGCTTACGGTTTGTGTTTTAAATGTTTTCATGTTTATCTTATATTAATGGAGATTGCATCGCATCCACTGGATATTTCCGCAAATAATAACTTTTGACGTTACTTTGATAAATGTTTTTGAATCAAATAGTTTATCAAGATCTTTGAAGTTGTAATATGATAAAATACTTTTATCTATAAATGAAAATTTTTGTTTGAATTTTGGGACGTTACACAAACACATAAAAAACGAAATCAGATGAGCACACACACACACACGTGAAATAATATGAACACACAAACATACGAAATCTAATGAAAACACACCCTAACCAAACTAGAACCTCTTGATGAACAGATCTGAAAAAGAAAAGCCTAACTGAAGAACGAAGATGAAAACCGTAACTGAAGAAGGAAGTTGTCGTCGAGATCTGAATATCTGCTTACGGCGGCAGCAAGAGTGAGGGTTTCTTGGCGGATAGGGTTTTCATTTTTGAGGGTTAAGATGTGAGGCGTTTCATGAATGGAAATCCAGGGGAAGACCCCTGGGGTCGTTTTTTTCAGAGCTGGGAGAGGAAAACATCGACATGGGGAGCTGAGAATGACAGTGGAATGAAATGGAAGTCGATTCTTCCAATTGCCTTCTTCTCGGCCGTTAAGCCTTTGTCGAGGTTGTTGATATCGATTAAGGGGTTCAGTGGAGCAGGAGGCGTGAAGGAATGTCAGATCTCAATGGAGGCTGAAACCCTAAAAAGTAGAAGGGTGGCGGCTGAGACCGTAACCGGTGGTGAGAAAGAATGCTAGATCAGTGGCAAGAAAGAAGTTTTTTCTTCACAGATCCGACCATCACTTGCGTTTTGGGCCGGCGACATGAGTAGTATTAGTAACCATGGTCTATGATTGTTGGAAAAAGTTTATAGGTCGATAGGGAGGGGGTACTAGTGTTAACATCAGGAGAGAGAGAGAGAGAGAGAGAGAGAGAGAGAGAGAGTGAGAGAGAGAGATAGAGAGAGAGAGAGACGGAGAGAGAGAGATGTCTTTTCTTTTTTAATTGTTGTAAAGAAAATAAAAAACTATATAAATGGAAAAATTCATCATTTTAAATATTTTCAAATAACTTTGTACCAAATTCACAACAAATGAAACCTTTTAGGCCACTGGTGTAACTTCAAAAAAAATTGGACCAACCATCCAGATTTTGACATACCATAGGGACCAAACTTGCAATTTTGTCTAATCATTACATGTGTAAAGATATCTCATAATATTTCGGGATTTTATTTAAACATCTAAAGCATGAAAAATCAGATTCTAACAAATTCCTAAGTAGATAATTACCAAATAACAATCACATAAATGAATTTAGGCAAGAAATCCTAAAATTCTGGATTTGTACTAAGTTCACGTTGTGACAGATACATTGTCACGACATGAACATAGATTTGGCGAAATTTTTTATTTAATTCACTAATGTGCGATTAATGAAAGACACACCAAGTAGCTCTAATACCACTGATGGTTTTCTTAGATTAAAATTACAATGCTTAATGCAAAAAACACTTAACAATTAAGATTGGGTGCATGCAACCTAATACGATCGATGTCTTCAATTAAAGATAACATACATTAAATTAAAAAAATTAATATGCATCCTAATAAATTTGAAAATCATAAACTAGAGATAGATACTATAACGTCCGCAGATTCGGGCTACTCAATTTAGAGATAATAAGTGTTAAAATAGACTTTTTGATAGAAGATTATTTAGAGTAAATAATCTTAACCAAGTACACAAGAATTCTGTACATATAAAGAACTCTGAAATCTAACTTATAACGAAGAAGTTCTGACCCGTCGAAGTTTTGCAGCAAAACCAGCACGGCTCCACATATAATAAAAAGTGAATTTTTGATAAACCACTTTTTAGCCTTAGTGATCTAAACAAAAGTCATAGTATACGTTAAAATGAGAACGAACATAAAAGGAACATCCAAATCTAACTTCGTTAGAGGAAGTTGTGAATTTTCTAAGATTTTGCAAAGTAGTATACAGCTCGAAAATCGAATTTTAGATCGATCGATTTTTAGACGACACAACCTAAATGAGAATTGAAGATCCTGTTAATAGGAGCTCAACGATATAAATACAGTCGAAAACGGACATCGGATGACAAAGTTATGAATTTTTAACGGACTTTAAATGTCTAAGTCTGTTAAAATATAACTTTAAAAATAAAGTCAAAATTAGCCGACAGAGTCTAAACGAATGTTATAGATCCCATCGATACCTACGCGTAGATATAAAGAATGTCAAAAATGGAGATCGTATGCAAAAGTTACGAAAATCACTCCATTTCTCACACCATTTTTATCCCACACTCTCTCAAACACCCCCATAGCCTCTTTTCCTTCCCTAGCACCTCTTAGGTGTTAGAGGCGAGTCCCACAACGCCAGAAGGTTCCAAGAAGAAGAGCTTTCGGCTTAGAAGTTCTGCCCACGCAGAGCCCGGTTCCTCGCTCAACCCCCAGTAAGTGAGTTATGCTTACCATACTTTAAGTATAACTTGTGTTTAAGTTCATTATCGTTATTATGAACATATAAACAAGATTTATCAATGATTCCAAGTCGTTATAATGATTAATCTACTTACAGGGATGATGTCTAGGCTGTGATTTAGTGAGGTGTTTAAAGTGGGATTTCCAAACAGTATACTTCGTCTACCAAACGGACCCTACCTCCGATATGATCCTACCTGGTTGTTCCTTACTTGATAGATCTTGAACGTAGAATTTAAGTTAATGATAAATCAAGACTAATAATTATTCGCAATAAATATTAGACTAAAATCTAGTAATAATCATAGTAGGTTTCGTCGAAGGAAAAGAAAATTTTTAGAAGCGAAGCATTGCTCGAATTTCGAGTCGTCACTTTAACAAGTGATCACATAGTTACTTTCATCTTACACATAGATATGAAGTAATTAATATAAACTACATGCTACGTGTGTACATTATATGTGTTCTTGATATCTATGTTGGATGAACGATTTATACATATTTTATTTAAAGTGTATATGTATTTTTATACCTATAAATATATTGGGTAAAGATGGGTAGATGAAAGATGATATAGATGATGGGAGGTGTAAGATGATGATAAGCCTTGACCTTAACGATGATGTCATCTAGCAGAGTATAGATGACAACCACATATTATTCTAGACAGTCCAATGGAACGCTAGCAGGCTCGCAAACTATAGGTATTTGTGAATGAACTGTTCATCAGATGTACTCTAAAAACCATGGCAGCTATGGACTTAGTGCCTTACGAATGAACATTGGCAGCTATGGACTTAGTGCCTAATAGATGACATTGGCAGTTGTGCCCAATGAATAACCTCGACAACTATAGACTTAGTGCCTGTTGGATAAACCCTGGCAGTGATGGACTTCGTGCTTATTCCTTAGGACTATCCTTAGGAACGAATGACTGAAGAATAGATGATTCTTAGGGTAGATCCTTAAGAATAAAGAAGATAACGGGGATGGGTAATCGAGTTAATTGTTTGACATGAAGTATGTGAAGAAAAAAATTAACTATATTATTGTGGGTTGAAAACCCTATGTACTCACCAGGTTTCCGAACCTGACCCACTCAGTTTACTTGTATCACAGGTATCGATGCGAAGATACATTACACTGAGAGATTAAATGAGATGTAATTCATTAGTGTAAATGAATGTATGGTCAGTTTATACTAATGTTTCTGTATTAACGATGACATCCCAATGTTTTAATATAAATAAAATACATTTCTTCGAAAATGCTTTGATAACATCTTTATCATGTTTTTGGGAACACACTTTGCAATACAATTCTTCAAAAAGGATACTACGATTTCAAAATAAGCATAAATATTTTTTTTAATGACCGTGAATTTGGAGATGTCACAGTTGGTATCAGAGCGTTAGTTTAAGCGAACTAGGAATATTTGAGGATTTCTAGACTTAAACTTAAAATACTAAGCGATGATCATGAGATGAATGTCTGCTATATTTAGGATGTATGCTTGAATAGACACGAGCACTAGCTTATTTTAGGAAAGATGCCTAAATTGCTTTTATGTGCTAAATGATTTATGTATAGCTATATGCCTTATATCATTTATGATGCTATTATTTTATGGGATCTATAGTTTTTTGCCGACCGGACATCTGCAAATTTTATGTGTTCAAATTTCTAAACGTTTAATTACGGTATTAGAATTGACTTTTATCTTTTCGGAGTGATAAGGAGATCTATACATCTGTCATAAATAAAGTTTTCCCTATCTTAATTCTTGTCGCTATACATTAAACATCTACTAGAGTGCATAGATCAAAATGGTGAGAACTCGCAACAGATTAGGAAATACTAATGGGAACCAACCGCCTGAACTACGAGTGATTGAGCGTGCACCAGAGGTAGCAGCTGCACCCGAGCCAATCATGATGGCAGGAGTCCAAGCAATGATTCGGACTATGATGGCCGAACAAAAGGAGGAGATGAGACAAATGTTTCTTAGTAATAGGGATGAACCTACTGTGGCTGTTGTGCAGACCGAACTAAATGAAGAACAGTTGGAGGAGGGAAATTACAGTTTTACGGTGAGTCAAGCTGAACCCCAAGTGGTAAGGAGGAACGACCCGGACAGAGGGATTGAGAGGGATGGGCGTATGTGTAGGAACTTTCTGGGTGCCAAGCCACCAAGTCTTTCTGGAAGCCCGAAGCCATTAGAGATCACAGACTGGATCTCCGAGATGGAGATGATATTTGAAAGTTGTAATTGCAGCAACAAGCAGAAAACCGTCTTTGCAATTAGACAACTAAAGACCATAGTTTTATGTTGGTGGAAGTTGTTGGTGTTGGGTTTTATGTATTATAACACTCCTGTGGTGCACATACAACCCTAATGCTTTGGATCTAAGTTTTCTCTAGTTATACTTGCAATAAAAATTATCCAAAGCATGAAACCTATGACTAGCATACAATTTGAGATTTACAACATAAAAACTAGTAATTAGTTAGAAGAATACCTCTTGTTGTAGCTTGTGGAGTTTTGGCCTTTCAAGAACTTAGCACCCCAAGTGTGATGCCTCAAACAAGTCACAAACAGCATGAACAAGTGGAGAATAATGAGAAGGAGGCTAAGAGCACCAAAAACGGCTATGTTTACACCTTGGAGTAGTAGTGGCCGATTTTGCAAGCTTAGGGGTTTAATTTATAGTTTGGAATTCCTAGGATTTTAACTTGTAAACCCTAATTCACTTGGGCTTTTAATCCATTAACTCATTAGCCTTATGGACTAACTCTTCATGGACTCTCACAAAGATTTAGTCCAATCCTAATCAACATGGATCATTAGCCTAAACTATAAATATCACTGATTTACATAATCAGTCCCTGCAAATTTAATTAGTCTCTCTTGATCACCAAATTAATTCCAAATTAATTCTTGATCAATAATAATTACATAATATGATTTCTCAATTAATATATTATTTTTATAATATATTAATAAATCACAAATAACCACTTTCTCCAAATCCATCCTATCAAAATGTCCTGATGAAGGCAACCCAAAATGGACAATGCTACTCTCGGGTCAAGTACATACCAGTTATAGTTATGGGCTTAGACACCTAATCCAACAGTCTCCTACTTGGATAAGTCTAATAACTATAACTGCAAATACGACTTGAAGAACCGACTAGCAATCGTAGCTCTCAAAAGTCGTTGTCGAACTCTGAACAAATCAATGATGCGTCCATTAGATAAGGGACCATATATTCGTCCATTCTTCAAGATATCATATGAACTGAGACATGGATTATGATCATTCTCTCTGTCCATCTGTTGTTTCCCGATTTCTGATTTATGATGACTGTGTTGGATTAGTGTCTAAGTCCATAACTATAATTGTTATATACTTGACCCGACCCGACATGGTCCATTTAGGTTGCATGGCATCATGCATTTGGATAGACTAAAATGAGAGAAATAACACTTAAGGTTTATTAATATATTATAAGTTCTAATATATTAATAAGATTATTTAATTAGTATAGATCAAGAATTAATCTAGAATTAATTAAGTGATCAAAAGAAGACTAATTAAATATATGAGTTGATTGTGTAAATCATCCATACTTATATAGTGGGCTAATGCTCCATGGATTATCAAGTTGGGCTAAAACCCATAGGATGCTCCATGGATGCTCCATGGTGTATTTGAAACCATGGATCCAAGGAAATGGAAAGCCATGACAATTAGGGTTTACCCTAATTCTGTCACACTATATAAACATATCATTCTTGTCAAAATCGGCCACTAAGTCTATGTGTGGAGGGCAAACCGATTTCATGAAGTGTTCTACTTTCTCTCAAGTTATTCCAAGTGTTTATGATGTTGTGTGAACCATTTGAGGTGTCACATTTGGGGCACTAGGCTCTTGAGCTCCATGGAATCAAGCACCAAAGAAGAGGTATGTAATTCTACTAGAATTTATATTATGTGTACTTTATATTATGCTAGTTAGAACAATACCTTGGAAAATTGATATTTGCATGTATAATAGAGAACACATAGATCCAAGGTATTTAGGGTTGCATGTACACCATAGGAGTGTTAGAATGCTCAAAACCCAACAGTGGTATCAGAGCCTAGGCTTGTTTTCACTTATACTTGATGCAAACTGCTTAAAATTGAAGTTTTTTGCTGCTGGGACAGTGGACTCGCCGAGTTCACTGATGGACTCGACGAGTCCAAGGCAAAATGCATCCAACTCGCCGAGTTGGTTCATGCACTCGACGAGTTAGACCTCTAAACAACATATGTTCGAGTTTTGGTGCTGGAATTGGTCTAGAATCATTACCTTTGACTGTTTTGGACTTATAAAACCTATTTTTAATGTGGTAATGATTGTATTAAACCAATTTCAATGCTATAATCGAAGTTTCAAGTTTATATATGTTTATGTAATTTTTGAAAATTGTTGATTATGAATGTTCATGCTTATGAGTTTTGGTAGATCATAAGAATTATGTGCAAATTGTTTGTTAGTATAATTCTTGATCTCAATGAAATTATATGGAGTCCATAACTTGTCCTCAAGTTATGGATTACCAAAAGAGTTTTATGTTTCCTTGATTTATGAGTTGATTTAGATTAATGAAAAAAAAATTATGTGTTAGTTGTTTTCAATCCATATTGATCTAAAAGAAGTTCATAAAATATGTTTTTGTAACTTGTCTTCAAGTTATATGAAAATTCATATTTATGAATCTTAAAAATCATAAAAGTGACATAGGTTACATAAAAAATGAAGAGTCTTTTTCATTTAATTATTTCATGACTCCATAACTTGTCTTCAAGTTATGGATGTTTAAGAGTCACTTCTTTAAAAGTGTTATTAAAATATAAGAGGTTACATAAAAATGAAGAGTCTTCATTTTAATGAACCATTAAACTCATAATTTATGAAATGAAAGGTTTTGAATAGTTTCAAAACTTGCCCTCAAGTTTTGGAATTTGTAAAGTCTCACACACATTAATGCTTTAATTCCAACCTCTACAATTTTAAAAGTTAAAATTCAACTTTATGGACTTCATTAAATTAATTAAAGTGTTTAATTAAAAGAGTTAATAATTCCATAAAGACATGGTTTAAGTTTAATTAAATTAAGAGTATAGTTTAATTAATAGATTAAACCACCAAGTATTTTAAATGTTTAAAATACACCCTTATACTATTATTATAATTTTAATTATATAGATATGTATAAGATAAAGTCAATCTTACCATTAGTAGGCCTCATTCATGAAGTCGGTCTATAAGGGGGGTATAAGGTTACTGCCTATAAATGGCAGTTTAATGGGTGTCCATTCTCACCCACCGCTTCCTTGACTGGTGGACGGTCGTTAGCCGAACGGGTAGGAAAGGACTATAATTCTCCCTTCATTAAAAGTATAATGAAAAATACTAAGTAACTAAGCACTTATAAATTCCCAATCTTAGTTACTTAGGAAAATGTGAAATAGGTGCTAACCCATGAAATTACACTTTGTACCTTACCAAGTCGATTAGTGGAGCGTGTGTGGTTAACCGACACGCTAATAAGGACTAGTAAGAGTGGCAAAGGGTAACTTGACCTTATTATAGATCGGTGGAGCTATGTGGCTAACCGGCACATCGATTAGGTGATAAAGTTAAGGGTACCAAGTCAATTTGCATGGTTATTCACACCTTGTTTGTGATCCTCGGCATCCCAATCACAAACTTGAGAGGGCACAATCGAGATTCAAACATGCAACTGAAAGTTCAATGTATCTCAAAAGATCTAGGAGTTTCAAATCCAATTAAAACTTAATTATATTTCGTTTTTCATGGTGGAAATTAGTAAATCGTCATTTACCTACCTTCAACTATTTTATAACTCGGATTACGACATCCCTCTTCCAGTTATAAATAAGTTGTTGGGTCCTAGCCTTAATATTTCATATTGGGTGTTATATTAAGGACTTTAAATCAACTAACTTGAATTTCTCCCTTATAGATGTCTAGTTTAAACAGCTATGGTCTTCCCATATCTTTAGGAACAAGCTTCCTAATGAAGATGATATCCCAAAAGGCAATCAAGGTGAAAGACTAATCCCTTTATTGAGCACTAATGGGACTGGAAATCACACTTCATTTCCTCCACCTCCTCCAATAAATCTCCCTATCCCACAAGTTTCAAGACTTGATAAGTTCTAAGTCACTCAATACCTATTGGCAAACAAAGTCTATATGTGCTTAGGTCTTGGAGATTAAGTCACATATTGACAAGCCGGGAGAGTCGGGTGTCGAAGTCTCGAGGTAGCTGGCTGTTGACTTGGTTCTTCAGTGACTCCCTGATGACAAATCACGACATGACCCTTAATGATCTTATCTATTTGCTTGGTGCTGCTGAATCAGCAATGATTTGGAACACTGGTAAAGAAAATTTGATTAGAAGATCGACTTCCCATAACTTCATGGACATTGACAATGGTAACACTGGAAATCCAGAAAAACTTTCTCTTCCCAATAGAAAGGGATCGGCCATAGTCAACTCGGTTGACCAAATGGTAAAGAGAAAGGCTAAGTCTGAGATAGTCCCATGTACCATTCTCAAAGAGTCCATATGTGCCTATTGCCAAAGAAAAGGGGCATTGGTTGTGAAGCTGCCGAATTTACCTGAAACCTCATAAGGATGGTAAAGTCAAAAGTTAGACTCTACTTCAGGTAAAGTCCATTATCTAACTCTATTAAGTCTCTTTTGGAGATTCTCAATACATGATGTAATTTAATTACATTTTGATGTTTTTGAAGAATCAAAGGAAGCTTAAAGAAAAGGTGTGTTGATTCTGATCGCATGGTTCGATGACCAGAATTTTGAGCCACTGCATAAGAGTTATGAGATATTGCTTAGGAATAGATAACAACAAAGTTTTCATATGAATTTGCATTGTAAGGATAAGTTTTTCCGTAAGTTTTAAAATAAAAGAAAAGTTTTGATTTTATTTATTTTAAGTATCCTTACAAAGGCATTTGTGAAAAATTGTTGTTTATATGTTTCCATTGATAAGCAATATTGGAAAATGAATTTGATTCTTTTGTTTGTGGTAGTGTCATAATTTATCAAATAAGGAAAAATTCTCATCACCCAAGTTTCAGTTGGATAGAAACTTGGAATCATGCAAGTTGTATTGTGTGATGAATGAGATTTTTCATCTTTGGTAAATTAAGACTAATTCCTTGTTCACATTCGCATGTGAGTCAAGCGAAGGACGAAAGGATCGGGTACATTAGGTTGTGCACTAGTCAGGTCCACCACAAAGGTTGATAAGATTATTCTTTATGATTTACTAAAGTTTAGTAAATATGATTATGCTTACAAGTTTAAGTGTAATGCTGAAACATTGGAAAAGTTTCAATATATGGCAGAATGAATAAGAAGAATCAAATTAGGCAGAAAGATAAAAGTTTCTCCAATCTGAAGAGATGGGAGAGTACTTGTGTATCTTGTTTTATGATTATCTTAGTGATTATGGAACCATATCACAATTGATCCTCTAAGTACACCTTAGTGCATTTGTTTGCCTAAGGAGAGGAATCGTGAATTGTTGAAATGGTTAAATCAAAAGATAAATCATACTTCGTTCCAAAAACAAATCCTGGAGTTATACTCCAAGGTTGTACCTTGAGTGCCATAGTCTTTAGAAGGTTTAAAACACTTGTCAAATGTTGAGTAAAATGTTTTCTTACTCTTGTACATTTGAAATTGGTAAGTTGTGATGTTTTGGATGAAACAAAGACCAACTAAGGCCAATTGTGTGAAGTGTTTGTAAAAGAATCCGCACTATCTCTTGAATATTGGGCAAGTGAGTCTTATATGTCAAGAGGATAGTGGGAGTTTAAAAGATCATGAAATAGTTTCAAGAACTAATCAAGAGTTTTGTTAATCACTAGCCCACGACTTGAGGTTTGTAACCTATCGTGTTGACATATTCTTGTTTCTGTGTCTATTCCAGTTAAAAGTTGACTATGCTTGTGAGTTCTATGAGTTCTCAATTGTTTGCATAACAACCTGGAAGCAATGGTAGGCCCTTGTGCTGCCGGGTGGCAAAAAATTAAGATTGAACAAGTTCAGTCCATATGTGTTTGGATTTGCCACTAACCTTGTCTTGTGATTATGGTTATGACAAATTCACATGGATAGGAACACTTACACCATAAAATTTAAGTGTCATAAGGTTTCTCTCTGATTCATGAAAATGATGGTGAGGAAAATCTTTCACTAAGTAGATTTTAAGTAGATAGCAATTGTGAGAATGACAAAAGGTCTAAACATTATGATTACGGCATCCCTCTTCATAAATGTTTAGACACACAAGTGAGCTATCTAAGGAAAGGTGTATGATTTTGATAAAGTCTTATCAAAGCATCTCGTATCAGAAATCAGAACTTTGGTAAGAAAGTCAATAAAATATTGTTTTTTCTAGAAGTCCAGCTGATTTCTGAGTACATGTCAAAGCTAGTGGGAGCATAAGTGTTATGCTAGTAAGATAATAATCATTATGCTAGTGGGAGCATGATGATTATGTTGCAAGTTAGCAATGTTAATTATAGAAAACAAAAGTTTCAATTCGCTTTGAAAAGTTGTTTCCCTATAATTAAGGGAGAGGATTTTATACTTCATTCCAATTCTACAAGCTTAGATCGAGATTTTAATCAACTTTAGTCAAAGATATATATGAATGTTATGTTGGAATGGTTGAACATAAGGAAATTCTATATATGTTGCGTTCTCAAAATTTCGATTATGATTACGGCATACCTCTTCATAGTTCGAATTGTGAGAATATGGCAAATAAAATTTTTTATAGCAAGAATCCTGTCCCATATGCTTCAGATATAGGATCGATTGCATGTGCTATAATATTCATCCATTCTAAATTTTCCTAATGCTTAGGGCATTAAGAGGGGAAAAGGAATAGAACTGGAAATGACTAAAATGATTAAGCAAATTGTCGAGGACAATCTGAGGTTTACCAAAGATTGGTTGCTCATGGACAACTAGAAGTATCGAGTAAGGACCATATTGACATATTTCGAAAAAAGTTAACTCTTATTCAGAAGTGATGGTCAAAATGGTAATATGGAATTGTTTCCATAGGTGGAAGTTATTCTTTGAATCTGTGTAAGATTAGAGAACTTAATGCAAGAAGGATGTTCAAAGGAATGTACTTTGAATTTGAGACTTCGTTTCCATGGAATTGATCTCCATTGGAATTCTTTGTAATGTTTGTTGCCAAGTCTTTGTGACTTTTGGGTATAGTCATTACAAGAGGATCATTGCATAAAAGTTTAGAATCTAACATATTACAGTAAATGACAAGAGGATTGTGATTGTGAAATGAGCATCATTGAAATATTGTCAATCGATCTGTTTCACAAAGAGAGGACCAAATGTAAACATAGTGTGCATACTTGGAGTATGGCATAGCTATTGTTTGGACGAACATAGTGTGCATGCTTGGAGCATGACATGACTATTGTTTCAATTCAAGTATTAAGCTGATTAATCGAAATATGAATAATGAGTAATCAATATGGTGCTTAGATAAAAGGTGTTTTTATTTACACTCAAAGTGTTGGGGCCATACAGGATTAGTATTATTTTTGTGTTTCACTTTGCATGTTTTGACTTCCAGAATAAATACGTCATTCTTACCGAATGACTAAGTTATTCAAACCATCCACAGTCGGTTATATGTTGGAAGTAGATATGAATCAAGACTGTCATGAATTTGGCTTGTATGATTTGTCTAATGTGCATTAGACATAGCAGTGGTTGCTACAACATTCATGAGTGCTCATAGGTTCTGAGTATTGGATTCAACCCACGCTCATTTGAATCACTTCATGGATTGTATCACGAGTGAATCATGAGACGATAATATCTTATATTCTTCAAACCTAGAGATATGAGTTGTTGACTACGAGTTGGTTATACATTGATTGCACGAAAACGCATTGGTAACTCGATGTTATAAAACGTGCCTTTGTGTAGGATTCAACAAGTAGTCAGTACAAGCATATGAGTCGAAGTTTATCCATTCCTTTTACCCTCAAAGGGATAAAAGCGATATCTATGGGCCCCTCGATGATTTAGTGATGACCAAAATGTAAGTGCTCGGCCGGGCCTGGACTGATTTGATTTGTTCAATTAGTAGTCGTCATAAATCGGAAATCGGGAAACAACAAATGGACAGAGAGAATGATTATAATCCATGTCTCAGTCCATATGATATCTAGAATGGAGGAATATATGATCACTTATCTAATGGATGCGTCATTGATTTGTTTAGAGTTCGGCAGCAGCTTTTAAGAGCTACGATTGCTGGTCAGGTTATGAAGGCGTACTTGCAATAATAGTTATTAGACTTATCCAAGTGGGAGACTGTTAGATTAGTGTCTAAGTCCATAACTATAATTGGTATATACTTGACCCGACCCGGCATGGTCCATTTGGGTTGCATGGCATCATGCATTTGGATAGACTAAAATGAGAGAAATAACACTTAAGGTTTATTAATATATTATAAGTTCTAATATATTATAAGTTCTGATATATTAATAAGATTATTTAATTAGTATTGATCAATAATTAATCTAGAATTAATTAAGTGATCAAAAGAAGACTAATTAAATATATGGGTTGATTGTGTAAATCATCCATACTTATATAGTGGGCTAATGCTCCATGGATTATCAAGTTGGGCTAAAACCCATAGGATGCTCCATGGATGCTCCACGGTGTATTTGAAAACATGGATCCAAGAAAATGGAAAGCCATGACAATTAGGGTTTACCCTAATTGTGTCACACTATATAAACATATCATTCTTGTCAAAATCGGCCACTAAGTCTATGTGTGGAGGGCAAACCGATTTCATGAAGTTTTCTACTTTCTCTCAAGTTATTCCAAGTGTTTATGATGTTGTCTGAACCATTTGAGGTGTCACATTTGGGGAATTAGGCTCTTGAGCTACATGGAATCAAGCACCAAAGAAGAGGTATGTAATTCTACTAGAATTTATATTATGTGTACTTTATATTATGCTAGTTAGAACAATACCTTGGAAAATTGATATTTGCATGTATAATAGAGAAAACATATATCCAAGGTATTTAGGGTTGCATGTACACCATAGGAGTGTTAGAATGCTCAAAATCCATCAGACTGACTAATTGAACAAATCAAATCAGTCCAGGCTTTGGTTTGTCATCACTAAATCATCGAGGGGCCCACAAATATCACTTTTATCCCGTATTGGGTAAAAGGAACGGATAAACTTCGACTCATATGCTTGCTCTATTTACTCATCAAATAACACACAACAATCTTATTGGATTAGGTGTCTAAGCCCATAACTATAATTGGTATGTACTTGAATTGATAGCAGCACAGTCCTTTTGGGTTGCCCTCAACCTAGCAACTGGACAAGGAAATTATGAAAGGAAAGATATTAATTTATAAGATTAATAAATTAATATATATAAATGATTTATTAATATGTGAAAAGATTAATATATTAATTAGAAATCATTATTTTTAATTAATAGTTAGCCAGAAATTAATCAGAATTAATTTTGGGGTTAAAAGAATTAATTATAAAGTGCAGGGACTAGTTTGCAATTAACTAATAGTTGAGTGGAAGGATCCAGAACCCCCTTGGAAGGAGGTGGACGAAATCCATAGGGGAAACCCTAGAGATTTCGTCCAAGGGGTCCAGATAAGGCTCTTGGGTTTTGCTTTGGCCCTAAGCAAAGGATAACTAGGGTTTTCCCTAAACCCTAGATCCCTCAGCTATTTAAGGAGCCTCCTGGCTCACATTTTAGGTCACTTGTTCTTTGGAAGAAACCCTGGCCGAAATTGCATACTCCCTCCCCTCTCTCTTCTTCTACTTTCCTTCTTGCTAGTTCTTGGGTGTGATTCCATTAGAGGAATTACACTTGTGGTGCTAAGCTTCCAAGAAGATCAAGATCAAGATCAAGGGAATTATCAATTGTTTGCTATAACAATTGAAAGGTATGTAACTCCTATACCCTAGTTTGTTAATTTCGAAATTAGCCTCCTCCTCTAGGGTTCTTGTTTTGCAATTCAAAGTTGTATGTTCAATAGTTAAAACATAGATCCAAAGTAGGTTGCATGTGAACTTAGGAATTGTTTTCTAGTTTATTTGTTTTATCTAAAAACCCATCAGTGGTATCAGAGCCATTGTTTGTTTTAAATTGTATTGCTATAATTGTTGAATTGCAAATTAGGGTTTATAGCTATTAAACCCTAAAGGCCAAATTTTCGCAATTAGGGTTTTGGATTGAAGGGTTTTCGAAAACCCTAGCCTCCAAAGAACCCTAATCGAAATTAGGGTTAGGGTTTTGAAAACCCTAGCCTCCTCCCTTGTAAATTTCGAAATATGCTAGAAGTTTTAGGGTTTCTTGTTTTGGATAATTGTTACTTGATTAGATTAATTGGATAATTATCCTTACCCTAATTTTCGAAATTTAGAGGGATAAGGATTAGGATTAAATTAATTGATTAATTTGATTTGATAATCCTTACAAAATTTAATAAATTGATTAAAAGTTAATTAATAGATAAATATTAAATCTAGTTAATTGGTTTATTTAAATTTAAATTTAATAGTTTGAATTTCGAAATTTATATAAACCTTGAAGTTTTAAAAAGTTTTAAAACACACCTTATATATGTACTATGATTAAATGTTTAATATTATATATGTATAAGAATATGGTCAGTCAAATCGCTAGTATGCCTCATTCACGAAGCTAGTCTATAAGGGGGGTATAAGGAAACTGCCTATAAAATGGTAGTTGAATGGGTGTCCACTCTCACCCACCGCTCCCTTGATTAGTGGAGGGTCGTTAGCAGAACGGATTTGATAGGACAACTACTTCTCATTAAAAGTATAATGTTATTAAAGAAAGTACTAGAACATTATTTTACAAAATCCCAACTCTAGTTACTTTAGGAAAAATGTGAAAAGTATGCTAATCCATGAAATTGCACATTATGCTTTATTGGTCGTTAGTGGAGCGTGTGTGGTTAACCAGCACACTACAAGGCACTAATAAAGAGTAGTAATGGGTATCTCATAATTGTCATTTTGATGGAGCGTGTGTGGTTTACCAGCACATCAATAGTTAATGATAAAAAAAATGAGGTTACCAAGCACATTTGCATGGTTATTCACATCTTGTTTGTGATCCTCGGCATCCCAGTCACAAATAGAAGAGCATAATATGAGATTAAAACATGCCATTGAATAGTTTCAATGTATCTCAAAAGAATTAGGAATTTCACTTCGTTTGTTTCGTCTAATGGTGGAATTGGTGAATCATCATTCACCTACCTTTATGAAATTTACACTTGGATCTCGGCATCCCATTTCTAAGTTGTGAATCTTCATAGTTGGATCCTAACCTTGATATTTTATCTTTAGGTTATTATATTGAGGTATCCTGAAATCTAACTAAAACTTTCTTTCTTTTCAGATGTCTACTCCTGGAAACACTTCTGCTTCATCCTCCTCCAACCAAAACTTCTCTTTGCTCAATATCTGCTCCAAAGTCGTTATGGATGGCTCAAACTATAACGATTGGATGCGCAACATCAAGATGGCGCTTCGTTTTGAGAACAAAGAATATGTTCTTGAAAAGGAGCTCAAAGAGCTTGATGAGTCTGAAGCTACTCCTGAAGATCTTGCTGCCTACAAGAAACATTACGATGATGCTACCAAAGTGGCGTGCATCATGGTGGTAACCATGTCCCCAGAACTGCAAAGGTACTATGAGGACTACTAGCCTTTCGAGATGAACAAGGACCTTATGGAAAAGTACCATAAGCGAGCTCGTCAAGAAAAGTTTGAAGTAGTCAAGTCACTCATGGCTTGCAAGATGAAAGAAGGGGAATCGGTTGTGTCACATGTGCAAAGAATGCAACACTACATAGAGCGTTTGGTCAAGCTCAACATTCATTTTGATGAGGAATTGGCCATTGACATGGTCTTGAACTCACTACCTGATTGTTATGGTCAGTTTATTCTAACTTACCATTTGAACAATACTGAGCAGACTTTGGCCCAATTGCACAACTTGTTGCAGACAGCTGAAGCAGGGATGAAGGGTAAAAGTATACCCTCCACACCTGCTAGTGCCCCTGTCTTGGCTATTGGACAGGGAAAGGGGAAAAAGAGGAAAGGTCCTCCCAAGCAAAACTGGAAGAGCAAGGCTCAAGCTGGGTCATCTAGCAATGGCCCAAAGGCTAAGCCCAATGGTTCCACTCCCCATGTTTCTGATCCAAAAGAGGCCGTTTGCTTTTACTGCAATCAAAAGGGGCATTGGAAGAGATCTTGCCCACAATATCTGCAAGATATCAAGGATGGCAAAGTGAAGCCATCTTCGGCAGGTATTTACACTATTTCTGCTAATAACTCATTATCTTCTCGTTCATGGGTCCTTGATACAGGATGTGGTTTTCATATCTGTTCTGATATGCAGGGGCTAAAGGAAAGTGAGGAGATAGAGCGAGGAAGGATAAACTTGATCATGGGAAACAGAAAGTCTTCACCAGTAACCAAGATCGGAGTTTATCAGCTTTTGCTTAGTAATGATGTTAGATTAGATTTGATAAATTGTTGCTATTCGTCTGAGATGACGAGAAACATTATTTCATTTCATGCATTGTTCAGACAAGGTTTTAAATATTCTTTTAATGATTTGAATGGTTCAATTTCTGTTTATAAGAATGGTGTTTTTATGTTTGAAGCTTTACCTTGTGATGGTGTGTATGAAACAGTGACTTGTGTTGATAGCTTAGGAAATAGTGTACTTAATATTGACTTGTCTAATAGTGTAGACAAGGCATGCTTGTGGCATTGTCGTCTTGGACACATTAACAAGAAACGCATAGCCCAACTCCAAAAGGATGGAGTGTTGGAATCATTTGACCTAAAATCAGATGATATGTATGAATCTTGTCTTTTGGGAAAGATGACAAAATCACCATTCACAGGGTCTTGTGAAAGAGGTGAAGGTGTGTTGGATCTTATACACACAGATGTGTGTGGGCCCTTCAGATCAACCACAAGGGATGCTAATCGATTCTATGTGACTTTCACTGACGATTATAGCAGATATGGTTATATCTACTTGATCAAACATAAGTCAGAAACCTTTGAAAAGTTCAAAGAGTTTAAGCATGAGGTCGAAAATCAATTGGGCAGAAAGATAAAGATACTTAGATCCGATAGAGGCGGGGAGTATCTTAGTATCGAGTTCAACGACTATCTAAAACAATGTGGGATAGTCTCACAATTGACTCCTCCTAGGACACCACAGTTAAATGGTGTAGCTGAGAGGCGTAATCGAACCTTGTTGGACATGGTTCGTTCTATGATGAGTCGTGCTTCGCTATTCACTTCTGGGGGTATGCCTTAGAGACAGCCGCCCACATCCTCAATCTTGTCCCTACAAAGAAGGTTGCCAAAACACCTCACGAAATGTGGACGGGGAAAGTTCCCTTGTTAGCACATATTAAAGTCTGGGGTTGTGAAGTTTTCGTAAGACGAGAGACTCACGACAAGCTAGCAGCTAGAAGTGAGAAATGTGTTTTCATTGGTTACCCAAAGCAGTCTTTTGGATATTTGTTCTACAGGCCTAGTGAAAATGTGGTCTTTGTAGCACGAAGAGGAGTCTTTATATAAAGGGAGCTCATATTCAAAGAGGACAGTGGGAGCACCATTGAACTTGAAGAAATTCAAGAGTTAGCCAATGAAGGAACCTTAGATGACACTAGCACTCAACCAGAGGAAACAGTTCCTGTTGAACCAGTTGATAACTCATTACCTCTTAGAAGGTCCACTAGGGTGAGTGTGCCACCTGAGTTGTATGGTTTTCATATTACTTTAGATGGTGACACATTCATAAGTGACAGAACACTGGTTAACTTAGATGAGCCAGTCACTTATAAGGAAGCAATGGCAGGCCCAGAGGCTTCCAAGTGGAAATAGGGAATGGACAGCGAGATTAAGTCCATGTATGGCAACCAAGTTTGGAATTTGGTTGATAATGCACCAGGTCGTAAGACAGTTGGGTGCAAATGGATCTTCAAGAAGAAGACAGACGTGGATGAGAATGTGCATACATTCAAGGCTCGACTGGTTGCAAAAGGTTTCACTCAAACCCCAGGGGTTGACTATGATGAGACCTTTTCGCCAGTAGCTAAGATTAAATCTATTAGGATATTGCTCGCCATAGCTGCCTTTCATGACTATGAAATCTGGCAAATGGATGTCAAGACTGCTTTCCTTAACGGGAAGTTGGCTAAGGATGTTTACATGAATCAGCCAGAGGGTTTTGTTGATGCAAAGTTTCCCAATAGGGTGTGCAAGCTTGAGAAATCCATTTATGGATTGAAACAAGCATCTCGCAGCTGGAATCTTTGCTTCCATGAGAAAGTCAAAAAGTTTGGTTTCTCTAGAAGTGAAGATGAGTTTTGTGTGTATATCAAGGCTAGTGGGAGTATAGTAACTTTTCTGGTGTTATATGTCGATGACATATTACTCATTGGTAACGACGTTCCAACCTTGAAAGAAGTTAAGTCTTGGCTTGGAAAGTGTTTTGCCATGAAAGACCTTGGAGAAGCTGCCTATATTCTAGGGATTAGAATATTGAGAGATAGAAAGAAGAGACTAATTGGACTTAGTCAGAGCACATACTTGGATAAGGTACTAAAGAGGTTTAGTATGGAAAATTCCAAGAAGGGAGAGCTACCTATCCAGAGCAATACCAAATTGAGTAAGACTCAATGCCCGAGTACAGATGAGGAAATAGATGACATGAGTCGTGTACCTTATGCTTCCGCTGTCGGATCGATCATGTACGCTATGACATGTACTCGCCTTGATGTGGCATTTGCTTTGAGCATGGTCAGTCGCTATCAGGGAAACCCAGGTAGAGCTCATTGGATAGCGGTTAAGAATATACTCAAGTATTTGCGAAGGACAAAGGACTGGGTCCTTGTACTTGGTGGCAATAATACTTTGAGAGTAGATGGTTACAGTGATGCCAGCTTTCAGACGGATAGAGATAACTTCCGTTCTCAATCGGGATGGGTATTTTTACTGAATGGAGGAGCAGTTACTTGGACAAGTTCCAAGCAAGATACGGTGGCTGATTCTACTTGTGAATCAGAGTACATAGCAGCGATTGAAGCGTCGAAAGAAGCAGCTTGGTTGAGGAACTTCATCGGAGATCTCGGAGTTGTTCCAACCATCCAGGAGCCTATGGAACTGTTCTGCGATAATGAAGGAGCGGTTGCCTTGACAAAGGAACCGAGAGATCATGGTAAAACCAGACATATCGACAGAAAGTACCATTTCATCAGACATAGACTAGAAGAAGGCCATCTTATAGTAAATAGGGTGTCATCTGAAGATAACCCAGTAGATCCCCTCACAAAGGGTCTGAGTAGGGCTAAGCATATTCAGCATGCTCGGAGCATAGGACTGAAAGATGATATTAGTTTTAGTAGTTAGATTAGTTTTGTTCTGAAACTTGTAACAAAGTAAATGTAATTGACTTTTGGTGATTAAATAATAAAATATTATTTATAAGTTTGGTTTCTGCCTTTTGTCAATTGTTTATTATTGTGTTTCATTTTTGCATGTTTTACTTCCCGAATAATAAGATTATTCAAACTCCACAGTCGCTCGTACTTTTGGAAGTAAGTAATGAATCAAGACTGGCATGAACTGGATTGTAGATTGTCTAAAGGATAGACATGGCAATAGAATTGCTGCAACATTCATGAGTACTCAGAAATTGAGATTTGAGTATTGGATAAACCCTAGCTCAGAGTATCACTTCATGGAATTCATCACGAGTAATACTGAGACGATAATATCTTATAATTTTGAAACAAAGATATATGAGTTGTGATTTACAAGTCGGTCATGCATTGGTGATACGAAAACGCATCAGTAACTTGGTGTTATAAAACGTATTGTCATGCATAATTTGATGAGTAAAAGATACAAGCATATGAGTCGACGTTTATTCGTTCCTTTTGCCCTAACAGGAAAAGCGATATCTGTGGGCCCCTCGATGGTTTGGTGTTGACTTATGTGCTGGGCCCAGCCAGGAATAAATTGATGTGTTCAATTAGAAGTCCTACATCATCACAAATCAGGAATCGGGAAACATAGATTCTGGATAAAGAGATTGATTACATTCCATGTCTTATGTCTAGGGATATCTAGCAGAACGAAGGATTATATGATCACTTATCTTAGGACACGTAACTGACTGGGCCAGAGTTCGGCAACAGCTTTTGGAAGCTACAATTTGCTGGTCAAATTTAGAAGGCATACTAGCAATTATAGTTACAGACTTATCCAAGTGGGAGACTGTTGGATTAGGTGTCTAAGCCGATAACTATAATTGGTATGTACTTGAATTGATAGCAACACAGTCCTTTTGGGTTGCCCTCAACCTAGCAACTGGACAAGGAAATTATGAAAGGAGAGATATTAATTTATAATATTAATAAATTAATATATAAATGATTTATTAATATGTTAAAAGATTAATATATTAATTAGAAATAATTATGTTTAATTAATAGTTAGCCAGAAATTAATCAGAATTAATTTTGGGGTTAAAAGAATTAATTATAAAGTGCAGGGACTAGTTTGTAATTAACTAATAGTTGAGTGGAAGGATCCAGAACCCCCTTGGAAGGAGGTGGACGAAATCCATAGGGGAAACCCTAGAGATTTCGTCCAAGGGGTCCAGATAAGGCCCTTGGGTTTTGCTTAGGCCCTAAGCAAAGGATAACTAGGGTTTTCCCTAAACCCTAGATCCCTCAGCTATTTAAGGAGCCTCCTGGCTCACATTTTAGGTCACTTGTTCTTTGGAAGAAACCCTGGCCGAAATTGCATACTCCCTCCCCTCTCTCTTCTTCTACTTTCCTTCTTGCTAGTTCTTGGGTGTGATTCCATTAGAGGCATTACACTTGTGGTGCTAAGCTTCCAAGAAGATCAAGATCAAGATCAAGGGAATTATCAATTGTTTGCTATAACAATTGAAAGGTATGTAACTCCTATACCCTAGTTTGTTAATTTCGAAATTAGCCTCCTCCTCTAGGGTTCTTGTTTTGCAATTCAAAGTTGTATGTTCAATAGTTAAAACATAGATCCAAAGTAGGTTGCATGTGAACTTAGGAATTGTTTTCTAGTTTATTTGTTTTATCTAAAACCCATCAAATCTGTATTATAACACCAAGTTACTGGTGCGTTTTCATATCATCAATATGAAACCGATTTGTAAACTACAACTCACATGTCTTGGTTTCAAGAATATAAGATATTATCGTCTCATGATCATTCATGATAAAATCCATGAAGTGATTCAAATGAGCGTGTGTTTGATCCAATACTCAAAATCTTATTACAAGAGTACTCATGAACACTGCAGCAAACTTGCGCCATGTCTAAACACCTTAGACAATCTACATTCGGATTCATGACAGTCTTACCTCAATACCTACTTCCAAAGTATGATCGACTGTGGATAGTTTAAATAATCTTATTATTCGGGAAGTCAAAACATGCAAAGTGAAACACAAGAATAATCAAATTCAATATGGTCTCAAAACATTTTGAATAAATAAAACACTTTTATTTAATCACCACATTTATTACACATTATTCATTATATAATGCTTCGATTAATCAGTTTAATACTTGAATTAAACAATAGTTATCCCATGCTCCAAGCATGCACACTATGTTTATATATGGTCCTTACTTTGTGAAATAGATCAATTGAAAACATTTCAATGATGCTCATTTCACAATTCCAAATCCTTATTACTTAGTGTAAGAATACCTAATTCTTGCCACTACGAGAATATGTTAGATTCTAAACTATCATGCAATGTATCTTTTGTAATGTCGAGGTACCAAAGTCACAGAGACTTTGCCAACGATATTACAAAACTTTCCACTGGAGATTGATAACAAAACAATTCCAAGGAAGTGAAGTGTCAAATTCAAATTACATTCCTTTGAACATCCTTCTTGCATAAGGTTTCTAACCTACACATAGATTCTTAATATCCAACTCCCATTATGGAAACATTTCCATATTTTCCATATGATAATGCATTATTAATAGAATTCTGTCTATTCATAATAATGTCAATATGGTCCATTCATTACTATACTTCCAGCTGTCCTTAAGCAACCAATCCTTAGCGAATCTTAGATTGTCATTGACAGTTGTTTAACCACTTTAGTCATATCCGGTTCTAGCCCTTTTTCCCTCTTAACAACCTAATCCGAGAAGTCCCAATACTAAAAAGGCCTAAAATACTGAATGGTCAACCCTAGTCAACTCCTGGTCAAGTCAAAGTCAACGATTAAGGTCAGCAGTCCATGTTGACCCAACTCGTCGAGTGCATCTAGCAACTCGTCGAGTTCCTTCACTGCTCAGAAAACTGGGAAAAACCCTAGCCAACTCGCCGAGTTGTCTGATCAACTCGCCAAGTTCACTCAGTATCCAGAAAACGGGAAAACCCGACCCAACTCGTTGTGTTTTTAGGGGAACTCGTCGAGTTTCCCCTATCTCAACATATTCATCCCCTTTTTAGTCAAATCTAAAGCCCCAAACTATAGATCTAACCCCCTGGGGTTAAGATACCATGTAAAGTAGCTAACTTTACCTCCATGCAAGGCATCAAAGGGCTAAAACAGTTAATCAAAACTTATCAACGGACCTAGAGCATGAAGGAGGGCCAAGACTTGATAAAGTTGGCAACTTTAAGTCCCCAAAGGCCCTGATATTTCCAGATCTAAATGTTGGGTTTTGAGCATTCTAACACTCCTATGGTGTACATGCAACCCTATAAACCTTGGATCTATGTTTTCTCTATTATACATGAAAATAATCAATATTCCAAGGTTTCATCCTAACTAGCATATTATGAAGCAACTATACTACAAAGTTCTAGTTAGATGACATACCTTTGATGTTGCTTGAAGTCTTGAACTTTAAGAGCTTAGCCCCAATAGTGTGGAAGCCTCAAGTGGAATCACAAATCACCAAAACACCTTGGAAGAACTTGAGAGAATATGTATGCTCACTAAAATCGGCCCACACTTTTTTCACACACTAGTGTAAATTTTTGTGAGCCAAGGACCCCTTTATATATTATGGAGGATTAGGGTTACATCCATGTAAACCCTAATACCCATGACCTTTCATTTCTATAGGATCCATGGGTTAAAAAATCCATGGACTATCCATGAAAGCTTAGCCCAACATAAATGAACTTGGCCCACTCCTTATATATATGTATATATATATATATATATATATATATATATATATATATATATATATATATATATATATATATATATATATATACATATATAAGAGTTCATATTTAATTAGTTCCTTTTGACCACTAAATTAATTCTAAATTAATTCTTGATCAATACTAATTAAATAATATGATTCCATATTAATAGATTAGAACTTATAATATATTAATATAAATCAGAAAACATACTATTCTCAAAAGACTATCCATATAAATTGTTCCGGTGAAGTGCAACCCAAATGGACCATGCCAAGTCGGGTCAAGTACATACCTATTATAGTTATGGACTTAGACATTAATCCAACAGTCTCCCACTTGGATAAGTCTAGAACTATTATTGTGTATGACTCCCAAACCTAACTGGCAATCGTAGCTCTTAAAGACGCTGCCGAACTCTGACCTAGTCAATGACTTGTCCATTAGATAAGGGATCATATATTGCTCCATTCTAGATATCATATGGACTGAGACATGGATTATCATTCATTCTCTCAGTCCATTTGTTGTTTCCCGATTTCCGATTTATGATGACTGACTGATTGAACAAATCAAATCAGTCCTGGCTTGGCCAAGCACTCACATGTGTCATCGCTAAATCATCGAAGGGCCCATAGATATCGCTTTTATCCCGAAGGTAAAAGGAATGGATAAACTTCGACTCATATGGCTTGTTCTACTACTTGTTGAATCATACAGAAAGGCACGTTTTATAACATCGAGTTACCAAATGCGTTTTCGTGCAATCAATGTATAACCAACTCATAGTGACAACTCATATCTCTAGGTTTGAAGAATATAAGATATTATCGTCTCATGATCACTCGTGATAAAATCCATGAAGTGATTCAAATGAGCATGGGTTGAATCCAATACTCAGAACTTATGAGCACACATGAGTGTTGTAGCACCACTTTGTCCAACATCTTAGACCTCTACAAGCCAACCCATGACAGTCTTGATTCATATCTACTTCCAACATATGACCAACTGTGGATGGTTTGGATAACTTAGTCATTCGGGAAGAATGACCTAGTTTATTCTGGAAGTCAAAACATTCAAAATGAAACACAAGAATAATTGAATCCAATATGGTATCAAAACCTATGAATATAAATAGAGCACTTTTATTTATCACCATACTGATTACTCATTATTCATTGTTTCGGTTTTATCAACTTTATACTTGAATTAAAAACACTAGTTGTCCCATGCTCCAAGCATGTACACTATTTTTTTCAAAACAATAGCTTTGCCATACACCAAGTATGCACTCTATGTTTGTCTATGATCCTTACTTTGTGAAATAAACCAATTGAACATAATTTCAATGATTCTAATTTCACACTCCCAAATCCTTATCGAAAAATGTGAGAATTTCAAATTCCTATCATTTATCGAAATCTGTTTAGATTTTAAACTTATATGCACTGACCATCTTGTAATGAATATGTACAAAGTCACAAAGATTTGTCAATAATCATTATAAGGTATTCCAATGGAGATCAACTACATGAAAACTAAGTCTCATATTCAAAGTACATTGCTTTGAACATGCTTCTTGCATTAAGTTTTCTAATCTTACACAGATAACTTCCACCTATGGAGACAACTCCATATTCTCATTTTGACTATCACTTCTGAACAAGAGATGGCTCTTTTCAGAATATGTCAATATGGTCCTTCCAAAATTAGCACTATACTTCCAACTGTCCCTGAGCAACCAATATTTGGTAAACCATAGATTGTCCTCGACAATTGCTTAATCATTTTAGTCATATCCAATTCTAGACCTTTTCCCTTCTCAATGCCTCTGGGCATTTGGAAAATTTAAAAAGGACGAATATTATACTACATGCAATCGATCCTGTACCCAAAGCAAATGGGACACGATTCATGATGTCTCACATAAAGACATGATTCTAGACCAGTCTTTTGATACAATATCTTTATTCGCCATGTTTTCAAAATTTGACTATGAAGAGGGATGTCGTAATCATAATCGAATTTTGAGAACGCAATATATAGAATTTCCTTAAGTTGAACCAATCCAACATGAAATTCATATATATATTCTTGACTAAAGATGATTAAGGTCTCAATCTATGCCTTTAGAACTGAAATGAAGTATATCATCTCCCTTAATTATAGCAAAACAACTTTTTCAACCCCTGCAACTTCACGAATTGAAACTTTTGTTTTCTATAATTAACGTTGCTAACTTGCAATACTTATCATAATTATCATGCTCCCACTAACATGATGATTATTAACATAACACTTATGCTCCCACTACTTTGACATGTATCTAGAAAACAGTTGGGCTTCTAGAAGTCAATACTTTATTGACTTTCTTACCAAAGTTCAAATTTCTGATACGAGATTGCTTTGATAAGACTTTATCAAACTCATACACTTTATCTTAGATAGCTTACAGGTGTGTCTAAACAATTTCAGAACTATGAAAAGGGATGCCGTAATCATAGTCTCAATTGTTTAGGCCTTTTCCATTTCTCATAAGTCCATGTTAGTGTGTCGGTTAACCACGCACGCTCCACTAACGACTTTGAGAACTGCAAATATCACAGTTGCTATCTTCTTAAAATCTACTTAGTGAAAGTGTTTCCTCACCATCATTTTCATGAGTCGGAGAGAAACCTTGTCACACTTAGATTTTATGGTGTATGTGTTCTTATCCATGTGAATTTGTCAAAACCATAATCACAAGACAAGGTTAGTGACAAATTCAAACTCATATGGATTGAACTTGTGCAATCTTAACTACAGGGCCTGCCATTGCTTCCAAGTAGTTATGCAAACAATTGAGAACATGTAGAACTCAAATGTATAGCCAACTTTACTGGAATAGGCACATAAATGTCAACACGATAGGTTATAAACCTCTAGTCGTGTGCTAGTGATGAAATACAGGTTTTATTCTTGATTAGTTCTTGAAACTATTTCATGATCTTTTATACTCCCACTGTCTTCTTGACCTATAAGACTTTCTTGTCAAATATTCAAGAGATAGTGTGGATTCTAATCAAGACAAACACTTCACATAATTGGCCTTAGTTGGTCTTTGTTTTTATCCAAAACATCACAACTTACCAACTTCAAATGTAAAACTAGAAAACTTTTACTCTTACATTTGACAAGTGTTAATAAACCTTCTTTAAGATATGTCACTCAAGTTACAATCTTGGAGTATGACTCTAAGATATTGTTTTTGGAAGGAAGTATGAATCATCTTCTTGATTTAACCACTTCAACAATTCATGACTCCTCTTCTTAGCCATCAGAATGCACTTAGAGGATGAATTGTGATAAGGTCTCATAATCATTAAGATGATCATAAAACATGATACTTAAAGTGCTCTCCCATCTTTTCAGATTTGAGACACTTTTATCCTTCTGCCAAATTTGATTTTTCTCATTCGCTCTGCCATACATTGAAACTTTTCCAATGTCTCTGAATTATACTTAAGCTTATAAGTATAACCATATTTACTAAACTTTAGTAAATCATGGCGAATAGTCTTATTGATCTTTTGTGGTGGACTTTAACTAGCGCACAAGAATGTGTACTTGATCCCTTTGTCCTTCACTTGACTCACATATACATGTGAACAAGGAATTAGTCTTAATTTTCCAAAGATAGAAGTTCTCATTCTTCATACAACTTGCATGATTCCAAGTTTCGGTCCAATTGAAACTTGGGTGATGAGAATCTTTCCTTATTTGGAAATTATGACTCTACCACAAACGAAAGAATCAAATCAATTTTCCAATATTGCTATCAATGGAATCATATAAACAACCATTTTTCACAAATGCCACTGTAAGGATATTTAAAATAAATAAAATTAAAACCCTTTTTTTTAAAACTTGCGGAAAAACTTATCCTTACAATGCAAATGCATATGAAAACTTGTTGTTATCTATTCCCAAGCAATATATCATAACTCTTAAGCAACTGCTCACAATTCTGATCACCGAACCATGCGATCGAAAACCATCTTCACGATCAGAATCAACATATACTTCCTTTAAGCTTCCTCTTTTCTTTGATTCTTAAAACATCAACATGTGAACTAGTCACATCATGTATAAGAATCTCAAATAGGAACTTAATAGAGTTAGATTAATGGACTTTACCTGAAGTAGAGTCAAACTTTTGACTTTACCATATCTTTCAGGTAAATCTGGCAGCTTCGCAAACAATGCCCCTTTTGGGAAGTTGATGTTCTAATAAAATTTGCTTTACTAGTCCTCCAAATCATAGTTGATTTAGCAACACCAATCAACTAGATAAGATCATTAAGGGTCATGTCATAGTCTGTTTCATAGTAGTCCCAAAGGGACTCACTATGTGACTTAGAAAGTGATTGAACGTCCAACTTTCTCAAGACTTTGACACCCAACTCTCCCGGCTTGTCAATATGTGACTTCATCTCCAAGATGTGATCACACATAGACCTTGCTTGCCAATAGGGCTTGAGTGACCTCGAACTTTTTAAGTCTTTAAACTTGTGGGTCATGGAGAATAATTGGAGGAGGTGGAGGAAGAGAAGTATGACTTCCATGAGCCAAACTCGGGAAGTCATATTCATTAGGAAAGCTTGGTTTGGGAAGATCATTGTTCTCTAAACCAGACATCAACAATGGGAGAAGTTCAAGTAAAGTTGATTTAAGTCCTTAATATAACACCCAATATGAAATATTAAGGCTAGGACCCAACAAACTATTTTATAACTTGGAAGAGGGATGCCGTAATCCAAGCTATAAAATATTTGAAGGTAGGTGAATGACGATTCACCAATTTCCACCAAGATAAACGAAATGTATTATTAGGTTTTAATTAGTTTTGAAACTCCTAGATTTTTTTGAGATTCATTGAACTGTTCAATGGCATGTTTCAATCTCGAGTGTGCCCTTTCAGGTTTTGTGACTGGTATGCCGAGGATCACAAAACAAGGTGTGAATAACCATGCAAATATACTTGGTACCCTTAATAATTTACCCCTTAATCGATGTGCCGGTTAACCACACGCGCTCCACCGATACTATGATAAACATTAAGTTACCCTTTGCCTACCTTGTTAAGTCCAGGTTAGTGTGCCGGATAACCACACGCGCTCTACTAACGACTTAAGCAAAGTGCAAAGTGTAATTTCATGGGTTAGCACCTTATTCACATTTTTCCTAAAGTAACTAAGATTGGGAATTAAAAAAAACATTTAGTTACTTTATATTTATCATTAATACTTTTAATGAAGGGAGAATTCTAGTCCTTGTCCTACCCGTTCGGCTAACGACCCTCCACCAGTCAAGGAAGCGGTGGGTGAGAGTGGACACCCATTAAACTGCCATTTTATAGGCAGTAACCTTATACCCCCCTTATAGACCGACTTCGTGAATGAGGCCTACTAACGGTAAGACTGACTTTTAACTTATACATATAATATATTAAACTTTTAATATTATAATAGTATAAGGGTGTATTTTAGACATTTAAAATACTTGGTGGTTTAATCTATTAATTAAACTATACTCTTAATTTAATTAAACTTAAACCATGTCATTATGGAATTATTAATTCTCTTTTAATTAAACACTTTAATTATCTATTAATAAAGTCCATAAGAGTTAATTGAATTATTCAATAAAACATCATAATTCCAATTATTAAATTAAAAATTAAATTCATTTAATTAATTGTTTAAGTTATGAATCCAAGAGTTTTAGAATTCAATTCTTTTTTTTCATAAAAAGCTTTTTCCAAATTCCAAAACTTGAGGGCAAGTTTTGTAACTCTTGAAAACCTTTGGATTCCATAACTTATGGAGTTAAATACTTGTTTTATGATGAAACTTTTCATGTTCCATAACTTAAGAAAAAGTTATGGAATTCTTTAAAACATTAACTCCAAATTTTGTAACTCCATAAAAACTTTACATCAATTTTTTTTTTAAAAACTTTCATATCCATAACGTATGGAAGTTTCAAAACTCTTAAGATCACACCTTTAAAAAAAACTTTTGAGCTCCAAAATTTTATGTCAAAATTTATAACTCCTTAAAACATTTAGATCAAACTTTTAAAACTAATAAAATAATCATATCATTTTATCTTTCACTAAATTTGACCTAATTCAACTCATATAGCAAATGATTCAAATTTTACAAATAATTAGTTTTTCACAAAACAAGTAATTATCTTAAAATTTGACAAACTTCATGTTTTTTTCCTTTTTTTTCCAACTTTGAAAATCAAACATTTGCATGAATATAACAGAAAACAACTAGTCTCTGATACCACTGTTGGGTTTTGAGCATTCTAACACTCCTATGGTGTACATGCAACCCTATAAACCTTGGATCTATGTTTTCTCTATTATACATGCAAATAATCAATATTCCAAGGTTTCATCCTAACTAGCATATTATGAAGCAACTATACTACAAAGTTCTAGTTAGATGACATACCTTTGATGTTGCTTGAAGTCTTGAACTTTAAGAGCTTAGCCCCAATAGTGTGGAAGCCTCAAGTGGAATCACAAATCACCAAAACACATTGGAAGAACTTGAGAGAATATGTATGCTCACTAAAATCGGCCCACACTTTTTTCACACACTAGTGTACATTTTTGTGAGCGAAGGACCCCTTTATATATTATGGAGGATTAGGGTTACATCCATGTAAACCCTAATACCCATGACCTTTCATTTCTATAGGATCCATGGGTTAAAAACTCCATGGACTATCCATGAAAGCTTAGCCCAACCTAAATGAACTTGGCCCACTCCATATATATATACATATATAAGAGTCCATATTTAATTAGTTCCTTTTGACCACTAAATTAATTCTAAATTAATTCTTGATCAATACTAATTAAATAATATGATTCCATATTAATAGATTAGAACTTATAATATATTAATGTAAATCATAAAACATACTATTCTCAAAAGACTATCCATATAAATTGTGCCGGTGAAGTGCAACCCAAATGGACCATGCCAAGTTGGGTCAAGTACATACCAATTATAGTTATGGACTTAGACATTAATCCAAAACTAAAGCCATATCTTCATATCATGCTCAAAACCAAGAATGGTTCCAAACTAGGCTAATAATGGCCATAAACTTTCATAGAAGGAGATCTAAGCAATGGAAGGTCAAGGTTTCGACTTTATACCTTAAAATGGTTGCCACAATAGAGTAAATCCCGGATCTACACTATTCCATTCAATCCAACCTCTTCAAGCTTCAAGTTCCATCCAAAAGACCACCAAGAATCACTCCTTAAGTCCTCACACACTCAAAATGGGAAATGAGTCATGATTTAGGGTTTCTCTGGACAAAAGGGGGTGATAAGGGAGGCTACAAGTGAGGCTTAAGGCCTTCAAATAGGGTACAAACCCTGAAAACTAGGGTTTTCCTTCCCAGTGTCTACTCGCCGAGTTGGGGCCTTCCAACTCGTCGAGTAGACCCTTCATTCGGCGTCCAAACTGATCTCTACTCGACGAGTTGGAGCTCCCCAACTCGTCGAGTTCCAGTCCAAGGTCTAAAAATATTGAAAACTGAATAACACATAAACCAAGCATTAAAAATCTCCCCCACTTGAACTAGACTTCTTCCTCGAAGTCTGCTGATGCACAGGGTCTGGATAATGCTTCCTCATCTCCTCCTCCGACCGCTGCTCAGGTGCCACGCCCACAACTTCCATCATGCTGATTCCCATTGCACCTTCACTAATCTTTCTACCTTAATTCCTTATGGCCCGCCTTTTTTGTTCGATAACTAGCACTAACTTCCTCCCATGATTCAGATGCTCCTTTGCCGGAATATCGACTTTAAGCAAGTACACCAGAGTCGTCTTTCAAACACTTCCATGGCTATTACATAGTGTGCACTATGAATCAGTCTGAACTTCCGCAACAGTCCTACATGATGCATCGCCCTACCCAACCAGGCCAAATTCTGACCGAATCACTATACCTGGCTTTCAGCCCTGCTTCCCGAACCGGGTGTCACCCCTCAGGATGAAGCCTTGAGAGTACTTCAACCTTGATAAAACTTTAGTATCCAACTCTTACCAATAATCGACAACCCGTTCTGAACCCATCGAATACCGACACCGACATCCCGAGGGACACAACTATCACCCCAATCGTTCAATGGCCTCCCCAAGGCAACTGCACCCATCCAAACCAGATTTTCCCCAATTCCGATGAAGGATAATTCCTTCGTCTTAAGCAGAAAACTACCTCTTCCTTCTCGGATCCTGACACCTTACATTGGTCTGACTCCTCGACAGATCATCCACGCTGTAATTATACCATACAATTTCTCTCCAGGAATGAGTGACCGACAAACATCACCATTCCTGATTATCTCAATGTTGCTGCCTGAATGAATTCACTTACCATAACCAAATTTAGAACACCCATATCTTGAATAATAGATTCCTGCCCGGTTGCTGAGCCAACGGTCAACCTCACGCTCGCCCCATGCGACCTCTGAAGGATACTTGGTCTAGTCGTAACTGCCCTAGCTACACCGCCACTCATGGCTCCATCACTCCTTCTGATGCATTTGATCATAATATTCCGACAATCCATCATATTCAAATACAATGCGGAAAGTGAGTGCTACCAGAACGATTGTAGTCTTACCTCATCCTCAGTCTATAACGACCTACCGTTTCCTGATTCTACTTAAGCTGTGGCCTACCCACAACCTTGTGAACTGGCCTACCCTAGCCTAAATCATCTAAAAGAATCGGTGAATTCTACGGTTATCCCGCAGTCTTACAATACTTCTAACACTATCTGACAACCTTGTGAATGCTACGGCTACGCCCACAGTCTTACAACACTTCCAACATTACTTGACAACCTTGTGAATGCTATGGCTACACCCGCAGTCTTACAACACTTCCAACACTATCTGACAACTTTGTGAATGCTACGACTACACCCTCAGACCTACAACACTTCCAACAATATCCGACAACCTTGTGAATGCTATGGCTACACCCGCAAACTTACATCACTACCAGCTAACCCAACCGACGACAAGATCCTACCGCTAATTTACCAATCCGAACCCATTTCAATCTTACTCACTCACGCAGTCTAATCTCCCAACTAGACTCAAGTACTGACTGGAACCCAACCTGGTTCCCTCCCCCAAAGCCTGCTATTTGCCATCCAGAAGACGCACTCCAGATGCTGGGGAGTTTCCCGAACTCCTCACCCGCAGAATCCTACATTCAGACAGCCACTACAGTCGCCTCCCCTTCCCCGATAGGGATGTGAAATGCATCCTAGTTTCAACCTTGCTTCTGTCCTGGATACCTGGACGGTTCTCCCCCACTTGTATTCAACTAAGTCCGCTTGGCACATGAAAATTGAAGGATTCCCAATCCTTCTTATGTTCCAATGATCAATCTGCTGACGATCGATGCTTACCAAAGCTAGTGCACCTTAAGTAACCCTTCCCAAAACAACACAACTCCTGAAAACCAGCTAACACTTCTTGAATCCCAACAACATCAATGACTCCAGATGCTTAAAGGTGATATCACACTCAGATCTCGAAGTCCAAAGGTCGGATTCTCCAACCAAAACTTCAGCGAGCACTCTCTCTCTTCCCTGGGCAACCCCTAAAGCCCTTCCAAGCATAATTGCTACGGCTACTGAAACCTAGTCATGATTCCCTCGTACAAGCCCTTGATCCAACCCTGACTACCCAAGATGACATTCGAACACTGGGAATCTTATCACAACTAGGAATTCTAATGCTTTTGTAAACATTAACGATGATAACATTTGTAACTAAAACTTGAAAGTATGCATGATGTTTATTCAATGACACCAAAATTCCATCAAACACTCTATACAAACACTTCAAATAGTCAACAAAAGATTGGAAACCCTAAAAATCCCGGTTTAAGTCCATTATGGACTATGATTTTCTTATTGGGCCTAATGGACCAATAAGCCTCCAATTTGACTATTTTGGGCTTAGGACCCTTAAATGGGCTCTAATTAGGCCACTTGCATGAAACTTAACATTTTGGGCTATAATGGGCCTAAAATGAATTAGTTTACCTTTAATGGGCCTTGTTGGGCCATAACAAATCTAATAAGCCCTAATGGGCCATACAATTCATTCTTTTATGCAAATTGGGCCGTGAACCATCCTAAGGGCCCAATGGGCCGAAAACCTCTTATTGGACCTTGTGTTTTCGAGCAAAACCGAGAATGGGCCAAAGTGATTTTCCTTCCCTCTCTCTTTAGCCCATCTCGAAACAAATGATATAAAAAAGGGGGAAATGTAGAATTATGAGGGCAAGAAACATTATTTTTACATTTTGGATTTCCATGCAAGACTTCTCTCCTCCCCATGCACCTATCACTTCATTTATTTCTCTTCCCTCTTCTCTCTTCTTCTTCTCGGCCAAGGCTACCCACACACACACACCACCATTTCATTTTACTTCAAACTCTCTCTCAAGAACATCTTCATCCTCCCTCCAAATTTTCGAGAATCATAAGGGCTTTAAGAAGAATTTCATCCAAAAATCACTTCAAGTTATATACTAGTGGTAAGATCTTGCAAACATGTTTTCCTTCTACACTTAATCACCCTTCTTACAACCTTAAATTCTTGATCATACTCCCTAGAACTCTTCAAATTCGAGGTCTCTACAAGGAGCTTGTTAGGGCCAAAAACAACACCATCTTCTTCCATTTCTACTTCAAAACCGAAGACAACTAAGCAAGGTGAGTTCATACCCCCTTGTTTTCGGTTTTTACTTGTTTTTTGGGGAGAATACAAGTATTATGTGTTGATCTATGTGTGTATGCTTGCTATATGTGATTTCTTTGGTTTATGTTATGAAAATATGATGTTATTTGCTAAATCTTGAAATTGATGGTTAAAGTGTGACGAATACATAAACAATGTATATAATAAACAACTTACTTCAAGGATCTAAGGATCTTTAGGCTTAAGAAGTGAAAACAAAGTCAAAGTCCTTATAAGTGTCATTTTGCAAAAATAATCAAAGTTTGGGTAAAATATGATATTTTCGGTTTTATAAGGACAAAATGGTATTATTTACATAGAAATTAAACTTTTATGAAAATAACACTTGTCTAGGGGTCAAAAACGTAAATTTTAGCTTAATGGGCTTTAAATTTGGGCCTCACGAGTTTTGGGCCCAAAGTTGCGAAAAATGAAGTATTTGAGGGGCTGAAATGGAAAAGTTAACCAACTATGAGCTTTAAAACATGAATAAAACTGTTTTAAGGGCTGAAAATGACTTTGATGCAAAATTGGACTAAAAATGCAAAGTTTTTTACTTTGGGGTCAAAATTGTAAAACTTACAAAAATTGACCAAAAGAGTAAACTTTTTTTTACTAAGGGCTGGAAATGGCAAATACAATAGTTTTGGGCTGAAATTATTATTTAAATAAAGTTTGGGTCTAAAATGTCAAGAAAAACGGTTTAAGGACCAAAAATGTCAATTTTCATAAAAGGGGACTAAAAGTGCCATTTTGATAGATAAAGGGGCTGAAATGGTCAAACTAAATGTTTTTGAGACAATTAGAAGAATATTAAATTATTGGGTTAAAAATATTAAGTTTATCACGCATGGTTTTAATATATATATATATATATATATATATATATATATATATATATATATATATATATATATATATATATATATATATATATATATACGTATAACCAAGCTTCGTTATAAATCAAACGTCAAAACATTTTAATACTTCGAGTAAACATCGAACTTATAACAAATAACTACATTACGAACTTAAAATCAATAAATTATAGATGATTCAATGGTTGGGCTCAAACATCTTCTATTCGTGCTACTAGGCCTTTGTGGCCCAATATCATGATTATTGAGCCCAATATATTCGAGCATGTTTATTGGGCTTCCGTTGACCCAATTACATACCTAGTGGGCCTTTATCAGCTTTAATATGCTATTGGGCCTTAATGGTCCATTTGCATTGCTAATAAGACCCTAAACCTTTATAATATGCTTAATGGGCTATAACGTGTCCGTAGCATACTTGACAGCCTATAATAACATACAAAGATAGTGGGCCCCCGTAGTCCTATTCTCTTCGTCTGTTAGGCCTACCTTTATTCAAGTAAACATAAATCAGGTCGTAAAACCATGTTATTCAAATTCTTTTGGATTTAGTGAGAAATAACGGGTGACACAAATAAGTGTCGGTCGTAGTCTGTAGTTATAATCTTAATTCAAGACCGGCATTCGATAAAATGCCAAGACAGGGAGACCGAGAGTTTGTGTACAGATCTATACGGGGGTGACTTCCCCACACCTAAGCTGTTCGCTACAGTTAGACTCGGCCAGTCTAGGGTGACAAAATCTTAATTCAAGACCGGCATTCGATAAAATGCCAAGACAGGCGAATTAAACATTATTATGCATGGTTATAACGACTCACATAGAGATCCATTCTCATATAAGTAATCATTGAGAAATCGTATTCATACGATGTGACGATGCAAAGAGATTATACAATAATACAAAACTATCATACCTTTTATATCGGAAAATATCAGGTTTCCGGGGAACAACATTATTCACTTCTACTTACAACAACTAAAATACAAGGAACTATTATAAAAGGCATTTCACTTTTACATGTTTCGAAATCATATACACGTATACTTATGGATCATCACACCTTTTCTTTTCGTAAACAGTTTTCGTTTCAGAAAATATCGGATTTTCTGGGTTTTACAAACAATACAAAACGCTTTTACATCAAACCTGCTTATGAACTCACCAACATTATATATGTTGACCGTTTTCAAAATAACTTGTGTTCTCAGGTAGCCGTTAGAATGAAGAATTATCAAGCGTGTTTCTGAAGTCTTTTGTGTTTTGTCAATTGATAAACAATTTATGTTTTGGATTATGTAACGTAAACAATGTACTGGATGTGAACAATGACGGTTGTAATGTATTAATGCATGGTGATGTTTATGTTATGTGTCATGTATATTCATTGTGCTGATATTTCAATTTAAGTCCCACGAGCCCTCGGACGTTTCCGCCGTCTGGTTCGGGGGTGTGACAAATCTGCTACTTATAAGGGTACGACCTCACACTATTCCACCAAAGATTCATGGTATGCAGATGGCATATAAACTTTCTTGAATATAATTAAATCAACCACCAACATAGATAACAACCCCATGATATACTTTCATCATGCTGCTGCAAGATTACCGCAAAAAATACAGGTAAATTTGGAAGGAAGGCAAAAGGGTACGTACCCCGCACCCTCGCCTGCTGAAGTTCTGATTTCCCCTATCTGGTATTGCGAAGTGTGGCCCATCTCTGTTGGGGATCCTCCCTTACCCTCTCGTCTATCGGTGATCCTCAAAATAACTGGAGCAGGTGCATTCACGACTCCTTTCTGATCATCAGATAGTCGACCTCCTTGTCGCCCACCTGATCACAACGAAAATATAACGGGCTTGCCCCCTGTGGGAAATCCCTGCTGACGTGACCAAACCTGCTACACCTGTAGCAACCCAGATCACTAAACATATTATGACAACGACTCAGAACAATAACGGTACACGCGGGACCCGCTCCGCAAGATACGTCTGTCTGAAGATTTGTCAAAGATTCCTCGGCATGCTAAATGGAATCTGAAAACCCTTGCTAACTCAGACAATAGCAGAGAACCGACCCGAGATCTTACTTATCACAATTCCAAAGCGATGCAAATTCCCGTTATCAACAGGAAGTGGCCGAAGATAGCCTCTCCGCAAACATCTGAAGGAATCTTGATCAACTGCTCTTGTGTTACCTCGACCACCCTGAGGACATGATGTAAAATTTCATCCCGATCCCAATGATAATCGAAACCCTTGGAATGAAACTCCATCGTGCAGTTTTAGCAAATGTTCCACTGGATCTGTCCTGCTGGCCTCTCAAAAGCTGATCCGAAGTCTTGGGTCTCCTCCCGAGATCCTCCATTAAATTCACCTGACCCGAACCTCTCTCATCGAGGTACTCCTAATCAATCTTCTATCCTTGGCTCTGGGATCCATATCATTTGGTTTCTCTCACCCTGACACATGATGGGTTTTTGAGCATCCTCACAACCTTAAGGTGCACATACAACCCTAAATGCTTTGGATCTATGTTTTCTCTAATTATACATGCAATTGATGTTTCAAAGCATTATCCTAACTAGCATACAAAAACATGGGTACTTGTATTACAAAAACTAGTTAGATGACATACCTTTTATTGTAGCTTGATTCCTTGGACCTTTAAGAGCCTAGCACCCCAAATGTGAGGCCTCAAATGCTTCACACAACACCACCAACAATGGAGGACTTGAGAGAATATGTCTTGCACCAAATTCGGCTATAGCTCTTACAAAGACTACTTAGGTGCCGATTTTAGGAGCCAAGGGGGTTCTTATATAGTGTAGCAAAGTTAGGGTTATACCATGTAAACCCTAATGTGCATGACCTTCCATATTCCGTACTATCCATGGAGCATCCATGGGTTGTCACATTGGTTTAGCCCAACCTAAAGAATTATGGATCATTGGCCCACATCATAAGAATCAATGATTTATACAATCAATCCCATATATTTAATTAGTCTCTTTTGATCACTAAATTAATTCCAAATTAATTCTTGACCAATACTAATTAAATAATATGATTTCATATTAATATATCAGAACTTATAATATATTAATAAATCATAAATAACCTCTTCTCAAATGTCCATCCTTCAGATTGTTCTGGTGCCATGCAACCCAAATGGACCATGCTACTGTCGGGTCAAGTACATACCAAATATAGTTATGGACTTAGACACCTTATCAAACAGTCTCCCACTTGGATAAGTCTAATAACTATAGTTGCAAGTATGACCTCAAACACCGACTAGCAATCGTAGCTCTTAAAAGCCTTTGTCGAACCGTGACGCTCCATTTTAGATAAGTCATCATATAATCCTCTGTTCTCAAGATATCAGCCGGAAAAATACATGGAACAATGTCATACTTATTGTCCAACAGTTTGTTTCCCGATTTCCGATTTGGTTGATATAGAACTTAATCGAATACATCAATTGATTTCTGACCAGGCCCGGTACATAAGTCAAAACAAAATCATCGAGGGGCCCAAGATATCACTTTTAATCCTCCAAGGACTAAAAGGAACAGATAAACTTCGACAATATATGCTTGTACTAACTACTTGTCAAATCATACACAATAGTGCGTTTTATAACATCAAGTTACTAATGCGGTTTCGCACTATCAATGTATAACCAACTCATAGTCAACAACTCATATATCTTGGTTTGAAGACTTATATGATATTATCATCTCATGATCACTCGAAATGAATTCCATGAAGTGATTCAAGTGAGTGTGGGTTTAATCCAATACTCAGACCTTATGAGCACTCATGAATGTTGTAGCAAACTTTGCTCTTTTTAATACACTTCAGACAATCTACAAGCCAAATTCATGACAGTCTTGCCTCAATACCTACTTCCAAAGTATGATCGACTGTGGACAGTTTGACTAATATAAATATTCTAGATGTCAAAACATGCAAAAAATGAAACAATAGTAAATGATTGACACAAGATAGTAACATTACTTATAAATAAAAAACACCTTTTATTTAATCATCAAATGTCAATTACATTTCAACTATTACAAGTTTCAAAACTATCTAATCATTAAAACACATATCGTCCTTCAACCCGATGTGCCTCGCATGCTGTAAGTGCTTAAGCCTACTTAGTCCCTTCGTGAGGGGATCTGCTGGGTTCTCCTCCGACGATACCCTCTTTCCTACGAGGAGTCCTTCTTCTATCTGATGTATTATGAAGTGATATTTTCTGTCGATGTTCGTGGATCTACCAAGATCCCTTGGTTCCTTGGTTCCTTGGCTAAGGCAACCGCACTCTCACTGTCACAGAAAATCTCCATAGGCTCCTTTATAGTTGGTACAACTCCAAGGTCTCCGATGAAGTTCTTCAGCCATATTGCCTCCTTCGCTGCCTCGCTTGCTGCTATGTACTATGATTCACACGTTGAATGAGCTACTGTCTCCTGCTTGGAACTTTTCCAAGTTATTGCTCCTCCATTCAGGGTAAATACCCAAACCGACTGAGAGCGGAAATTATCTCTGTCGGTTTGAAAGCTGGCGTCACTATACCCCACCACTCTCAAGTCATCACTGCCACCGAGGGTAAGGACCCAGTCCTAAGTCCTCCGCAGGTACTTAAGAATGTTCTTAACCGCAGTCCAATGAGCCTTACCAGGGTTCCCTTGATATCTGTTGACCATGCTCAAAGCAAAGGCCACATCAGGGCGAGTACAAGTCATAACAGACATGATCGAACCAACCACGGAAGCATATGGTATTAGACTCATCTCAACTATCTCAGCCTCTGTACTCGGACTATGAGTTTTACTCAGTTTGGCATTGCTCTGGATCGGTAAGTCACCTTTCTTGGAATCCATGATGTTGAATCTCTTCAACACCTTTTCCAAGTAGGTACTTTGACTAATTCCAATTAGTCTCTTACTCCTGTCTCTCAATATCCTTATTCCTAGGATGTAAGCAGCTTCTCCAAGGTCCTTCTTATCGAAACACTTCCCAAGCCAGAACTTAACTTCCTGCAAGGTTGGGATGTCATTTCCTCCGAGTAGTATGTCATCCACATACAACACCAAAAAGCTAACTGTACTCCCACTAGCCTTGACATATACACAGGACTCATCCTCGCTTCTCGAAAAATCAAACTCTTTGACTTTCTCATAGAAACAAAGATTCCATCTGCGAGATGCTTGTTTCAATCCATAAATGGATTTCTCAATCTTACACACTCTATCGGGGTACTTTGCATTGACAAAACCCTCTGGCTGACTCGTGCAAACATCCTTAGCCAACTTTCCATTAAGGAAAGTGGTTTTGACATCCATTTGCCATATTTCATAGTCATGAAATGCAGCTATGGCTATCATAACCCTAATAGACTTAATTTTCGCCACTGGTGAGAAGGTCTCATCATAGTCAATTCCCGGAGTTTGAGTAAAGCCCTTCGCAACAAGTCGTGCCTTATAAGTGTGTACCTTTCCATCAATGTCGATCTTCTTCTTGAAGATCCATTTGTACCCGACTGTCTTACGACCCGGTACATTGTCAACCAAGTTCCAAACTTGATTGTCGTACATAGACTGAATCTCGCTGTCCATAGCCTCTTTCCATTTAGCAGACTCGGGGTCTGCCATGGCTTCCTTGTAGTTGTTAGGTTCATCCAAATTTACCAGTGTGCTATCACTGATAAATGTATCACCTTTAGTAGTAATATGGAAACCATAAAACTCAAGTGTATTTCTAACTCTACTAGAATGCCTCAGAGGTAAGGACTCGTCAATTGGATCAACTGGAGTTTCCTCCTCAGGTTGATTGCTAGTGTTTGAGGTTCCTTCACTGCTTGACTCTTGAAGTTCTTCAAGGTCAATTTGCCTCCCAGTGTCTCCTTGGCCTATGAGCTCTCTCTCTTGAAAGACTCATTTCCTCGCAACGAAGACAACATTGTCACCCAGTCTGTAGAAGAGATAACCAAAGGATTTCTGTGGGTAGCTGATGAAAATAAAACACTCACTTCGAGGTTCGAGATTTTCGTGTGTCTCACGCCTCACGAAAGCCTCGCAACCCCAAATCTTGATGTGTGCTAACGAGGGAACCTTCCTTGTCCACATCTCGTGAGGTGTTTTGGCAACCTTCTTAGTTGGGACTCGATTAAGGACATGTGCAGAAATCTCTAAGGCATACCCCCAGAATGAGATAGGTAACGAAGCTCGACTCATCATAGAACGAACCATGTCCAACAAGGTTCGATTGCGCCTCTCAGCCATACCATTAAGTTGTGGTGTCCTAGGTGGCGTCAATTGCGAAACAATCCCACATTCCTTAAGATAGTCTAGGAACTCGATACTAAGATACTCACCACTCCGATCGAATCAGAGCATCTTTATCTTCCTGCCCAGCTGATTCTCCACTTCTTGTTTAAACTCTTTGAATTTCTCAAAGGTTTATGACTTGTTCTCGATTAATTACACATATCCATATCTACTGTAATCATCAGTAAAAGTCACATAGAAGCGGTTAGCATCCCTTGTGGCGGTTCTGAAGGGCCTACACACATCGGTGTATGTGACATCCAACAAACCTTCGCCCTTTCACAAGTACCAGTGAAGGGTGACTTGGTCATCTTTCCAAGCAAGCAAGATTCGCAAGTGTCATCCGACCTTAAGTCGAATGACTCCAAAACTCCAGCCTTTTGGAGTTGGCCTATGCACTTCTTGCTGACATGTCTAAGAAGACAATGCCACAAGGATGCCTTACCCAATTCATTGGAAGAATCAATGTGCAACACATTATTTCCTAAGTTGTCTACAACCATCACAATTTCATATACACCATTACAAGGAAATGCTTTAAAATAAAAAACACCATTATAAAAAGCATTAATAGCACCGATTTCATTATCAAAAGAAAAACTAAAACCTTGTTTGTACAAACCATGAAAGGAAATAACATTTCTCATCATTTCAGACGAGTAGCAACAATTATTCAAATCTAATTCTAACCCACTACCCGGAAATAATGAATAAACTCCAATCTTGGTGACAAGTGAAACCTTCCTATTCCCCATGATCAAGTTCATCTTCCTGTGCTCCACATCCTTACTTCCTTTTAGTCCCTGCAAATAAGAACAAATGTGAATTCCAAAACATGTATCAAGGACCCAAGAACAAGAATGTGATGAGTTATTAGATAGAATAGTATAAATACCTGCATGGGTGGGTTTAACCTTCCCATCTTTTACATCCTGCAAGTATTTGGGGCAAATTCGCTTCCAGTGCCCTTTATCGTGACAATTGAAACACTCCGTTTCCTTAGGAATGGAAGAGGGAGCAGTAGAACCAGCATTGGTCTCACTTGAAGAGGATCCATCAAGAGACTTTCCCTTGAGACTCTTTGAGGGAGCCTTCCTTTTCTTCCCTTTCCCTTGTCCAATTGCCAGAACAGGGGCAGTAGCTGTAGGAGTGGTTAAAACATATTTTCCTTTGAGACCACTTTCAGCAGTCCTCAAAAGTCCTTGAAGTTTGCTCAGAGTGACCTCCTCATTGTTAATATGATAAGTCATACGAAACTGATCATAACATGGAGGTAGAGAGTGTAGAATGATATCTATGTCCAACTCTTCATCGAAGTTAACATTCAATTTGAGCAAACGGTCCACAAACCTTTGCATTTTCTGCAAGTGGGTCGTGATGGGTTCACCATCCTTCATATTTTTTGTAATCATGGAGCAAGTGATTTCATACCTCTCTTGATGAGCACTCTGATGGTATCTTTCCATCAGGTCTTGGTGCATCTCAAAAGGGTAGAAGTCCTCATAGGACTTTTGGAGTTCAGCTGACATAGTGGCAAGCATGATACAAGCTACCTTTGTGGCATCGTTCTCATGTGCCCTAAACTCATCAATCTCCTAAGGAGTAGCAGAAGACTCATCGCTTTCCTTAAGCTCCTTGTCTAGGACATATTCCTTGTCCTCATAGCGAGTGACCATCCTGATGTTCCTAATCCAGTCATTGAAATTAGTGCCATAAAAGATGACTCTCCCACAAAGGTTCATGAGATAGAAGGAGCCAGTAGGGTTTGAGCCAGAAGCACTGTTGGAAGACATCTGAAAAGAAAGAAAGACAAAGTTTAAATTAGATAAGAGTCCTTAATATAACATCAAAATGAAATATTAAGGCTAGCACCCAACACAATATTTTACAATTTCGAAGAGGGTTGTCATAATCCAACTTGCAAAATATTTAAACGTAGGTAAATGACGATTTTACCAATTTCCACCATGAAAAACGAAATAGATTATTAAGTTTTAATTGGATTGAAATTCCTAGATTCCTTTGAGATTCATTGAACTATTCAATGGCATGTTTAAATCTCAATTATGCCCTTTAAGTTTGTGATTGGGATACCGAGGATCAAAAACAAGGTGTGAATAACCATGCAAATTAACTTGGTACACTTGATGTCATTTATCACCTAATCGATGTGCCGGTTAACAACACACGCTCCACCGATCTATGACAAACATCAAGCTACCCTTTGCCACCCTTACTAGTCCATGTTAGTGTGCTGGTTTACCACACACGCTCCACTAACGACTTGGCAAGGTGCAAAGTGCAAGTTCATAGATTAGCATCAAATTCACATTTTCCTAAAGAAACTAAGATTGGGAATTTAATAAAAGTTTAGTTACTTTATAATTATCATTATACTTTTAACGAGAATTAATGTCCTATCCTAGCCGTTCGGCTAACAACCCTCCACTAGTCAAGGAAGCGGTGGGTGAGAGTGGACACCTATTAAAGTGTCATTTTATAGGCGGTAACCTTATACCCCCGTTATAGACCGACTTTGTGAATGAGGCCTACTAAACGGTAAGACTAACTTGTCTTATACATGTATAATTATTAAACTTATAATATTATAATAGTATAAGGGTTGAATTTTAAACTTTTAAAATTCTAGGGTTTGGAATTAAAGTATTCTGAAGTGTGACTTTACAAAATCCAAAACATGAGGCCAAGTTTTGACACTATTCAAACCTTTCATTTTCTTAACTTATGAGTTTAATGACTTTTAAAGAAAAGACATTTGGTTTTCCATAACTTGAGGACAAGTTATGAAGTCCATTAAAACCATTAAGATCATTAATTTGATTAACACAATAATCAAAAAATCGTACATGATCTAGTTAAACTCATAAGCATAAGATAATTTATATCATCAATCTTCAAGAAATTACCCTAATCATATAAACTAATACAAATCTTGAAATTATGACAATTATCTTTTAATTGGACAAGCATGATCATTACTTCATCAAAAAGCAGATTTCATGGTTCAAAAAATAGTTTGGGGGTAATGATCCTAATCTAATTTGTGGCCAAAAGTCGAAAATCTTCCCACTGGAACACCAACTCGGTGAGTACATGAACTGGACTCGTCGAGTTGGTCATTTTATGAGTAGACTCGGCGAGTCACCCAGTGGACTCGGAGAGTTCACTGAACAGAATGCAGAAATTTGATTTTTTGCAACTTTGAAAACCAATAAAATATCAAGTATAATAGAAAACAATCCAAGGCTCTGATACCACTGATGGGTTTTGAGCATCCTAACAACCTTATGTAACATCCCAAAATTCAAGACCAAAAATTTCGTTTTAATTAAGTTCTTATATAAAATCAACACTATAAAAACATTCATATTAATATCTCATGTCAAAACCAAAGTGTCAATAATCAAAACATATTATCATAAAACCATATCAGAGTGTAATCCCAAAGATCTCATGTGCGGAAAACATAGTGTGATGCGCTGCGATCAAGCCGACTCCTTTCCTTTGAAAACGGGTACCTGAAACCAAAATGTTAAACCGTAAGCACGAGGCTTAGTGAGTTCCCCCATCATATCACATACCATAAAATCATATAACATACATTCTGCCAGGCATATATGGGTGCCCGAACTACCCCTTCGGTCTTCTCGACCGGTGACCTTGCAAAGCATATCTGGGTGCTTGCCTACCCCTTCGGTCCTCTCGACCGGTGACTGCCTAGCATATCTGGGTGCTGGCCTACCCCTTCGGTAGCTTTCAACCGGTAACCGGGAGGTGGACTCCCCTTCGGTATCTTTCAGCCGGTAACCGGGGACTGTTTCACCCCCTACCACTACCACATAAAACCCTAACATATAAACATAAATCACATACTGCCTAGCATATCTGGGTGCTGGCCTACCCCTTCGATCCTGTCGACCGGTAATCGGGGACTATTTCACCCCTACTACTACCACATAATATCATATCACATACATCATAATCTGGATAGTATGACTGGGTACTAAACTACCCCTTCGGTCCTATCGACCGATAACCGCAGACTATTTCACCCCTACTATCACTATCACATAAAATCATATCATACTAGCACATAAACATAACAGGTAGTAGCAAACATAGACAATTATCACAAAGACAATCATCTAACAACTCCTACTGGTGGGCCGACATTGTGGTCGTAGACCCACCCCTACTGGAAGGTAACTCACCCTACACTGCTGAAGTCCCGTAGACACAATCCCAACTGCTGGATGACAGCTTCCCGAACTGTCAATATCAAAATATCACCCAATTAATAATTGGGTTCCACTACATAACCATAAGTGCATTCTTTGGATAATTACTACATTACCCCAAGCTTGGCTTATTCAAGCCCAAGGCCCAATCCATAGGCCCAAATTCAATTAGGAATCAAAGCCCAACACATGGCCCAATTTTCCAAATTGGGCCCAGGCCTATACATGGTCTTATTCTAAGGCCCAACATCATATAATCATTAAGGCCCAAACTATGGCCCATCTATGGCCTAATTTTCCAAATTGGGCCCAAACCCCTTACACGGGCCTTACCCTAGGCGCATTAAATTATTCTAGTCCAATTTCTTGACTTTGGATGGCCCATTAATAACCCAATCATCAAGGCCCAATAAAGAGGCCCAACAATAAACCCAAGTGAAATTAGGGCTTCACATAAAATGACGATTAGGGTTAAGTGTTTCTCACTTAACCCATTAAGGACTTAATCCTCTAAGGACTTAATCCATTAAGTCTAATATTGCTTAGATTAATATTTGCCAATGATTATTATTTAATATCTCAAGTTATTAAATAATTCCCGTGTGTCCCGGTTAATTCCCCAAAATTAGGGTTTTATTGGCATTAGGGTTTTCCAAACCCTAATTAGGGTTTCCAACCCAAATACTCGCCCATTTATCAATTTGTTGGGCTTTTAGGTCAATTAGGGCTTTATTGGGCCTATTAGGCCCACTAGAATATCATTAAGCCCATTAGGATTTTATTCGGTCAATTAGGGTCCATTAGGGCTTACAAGGCCCATTAGGGTTTCAAGCACCCTAAACGAATCAAACTCAATAAGGAAAGCACACTGCCACCCGACACGGCGGCCGGTGGCGGCAGCCACCACCCTAAGGTGGTGGTTTTCAGTTTTCTTTTCATTACTCTTCTTTTTGTTACATTTTACAATGCTAAAACCCCAAATAATCACACACACACACTAATACAACACATAAACACAACAACCTAGTGGTGGTCGGCGGTTGCACGTGGTGGCAGCCACCACCTCACGGTGGTGGTGATGCCATTTTCGAGAACTTGAGCCATACACACACACACACACTCACCAATTGAAACACACACATCTTCGCTTCTTTACTCAGGAAGGGGAGCCAACCACCCATTGATGGCGTATGGCGGCGATAATGGTGATTTTACAATGGCAGCCACCACCTCACGGTGGTGGCGGTGGTTTTTGTTAGTCCCCAGTCATACAGCCACACACACACGAGTCTTGAAACAGAATCACACCAATACGAACTCACAGTCACCTCCCATGGTGGCCGATGGTGCCGGCGATGACAGGAAGTAGAAAGAAATGACGACAGGAGGCGGCATAAGACGTCGAACCTTTAAGAAGGTGTTGGATTAGTGTCTAAGTCCATAACTATATTTGGTATGTACTTGAACCGATTGGCATGGTCCATTTGGGTTGCATGGCATCATGCATTTGGATAGACTAAAATGAGAGAAAGAACACTTAAGGTTTATTAATATATTATAAGTTCTAATATATTAATAAGATTATTTAATTAGTATTGATCAAGAATTAATTTGGAATTAATTAAGTGATCAAAAGGAGACTAATTAAATATATGGGTTGATTGTGTAAATCATCCATACTTGTATAGTGGGCTAATGCTCCATGGATGCTCCATGGTGTTTTTGTACCCATGGATTATTGAAATGAAAGGCCATGACAATTAGGGTTTACATGGTGTAATCCTAATTGTGACACACTATATAAGCATCTTATTCTTCCCCAAAAATCGGCGACTATGAAGGAATGGTGAGGGCTAGCCGATTTCATGAAGTGTCTCATTTCTCTCAAGTTATTCTAAGTGTATTTGGTGTTGTGTGAACCATTTGAGGTGTCACACTTGAGGCACTAGGATCTTGAGCTCCATGGAATCAAGCTACAACAAGAGGTATGTAATTCTACTAGATTTTATATTACATGTACCTTATATTATGCTAGTTAGAACAATACTTTGGAAAATTGATATTTGCATGTAAAATAGAGAAAACATAGATCCAAGGTATTTAGGGTTGCATGTACACCTTAGGAGTGTTAGAATGCTCAAAACCCTTCAGTGGTATCAGAGCCTAGGCTTGTTTTCAATTATACTTGATGCAAAGTGCTGAAAAATGCTGAAAAAATCGATTTTCGGGCTGTCTGGGCACTGGACTCACCGAGTCCACTGATGGACTCGCCGATTACATGAGGAAACTCATCATACCCGACGAGTAAGTTCATACACTCAACGAGTAGGACCCCCTGACAGCATATTTTCGACTTTTAAGGCTGGAATTGGACTAGAATCATTACCTTAAGCTGTTTTTGAACCTATAAACCTGTTTTTGATGTGGTAATGTTCATTCTAATCCAATTTCAAAGATAATTGTCAATAGATTCATGTTTTGTATTAGTTTAATTGTTAGGCTAATTACATGAAAAAGTTTGATTGAATTATCTTGTTCTTATGAGTTGCTTAGATTAATAGAAAAGTTATGTGAAATTGTTGTTTTCAATCCAAATTAATCTAAGAGTTGGTTCTAAAATGTGTTTTTGTAACTTGTCCTCAAGTTATATGAAACGTCACATTTAAGATTCATAAAACTCATAAATATTTCCATAGGTTATGAATAAAGAAAAGTCATATTCTTTTAATAGTTTAAAGTCTTCCATAACTTGTCCTCAAGTTATGGAACTTGAAGAGTTTTTGGAATTAAAACTATTTTAAACACATAAGTTATGGAATTGAATAGTTTTGAATAGTTTCAAAACTTGCCCTCAAGTTTTGGAATTTGTAAAGTTTTCCCTTATGACTACTTTAATTCCAAGTTAAGCCCTTAGAATTTTAAAAGTTAAAATTCAACCCTTATACTTTATAGTATTATAAGTTAATAATATATATGTATAAGAGCAAGTCCGTATTACCGTTAGTAGGCCTCATTCACGAAGTCGGTCTATAAGGGGGGTATAAGGTTACTGCCTATAAAATGGCAGTTTAATGGGTGTCCACTCTCACCCACCGCTTCCTTGACTGGTGGAGGGTCGTTAGCCGAATGGGTAGGACAAGGACTAGAATTCTCCCTTCATTAAAAGTATTAATGATAAATACTAAGTAACTAAACTTTATAAATTCCCAATCTTAGTTACTTAGGAAAATGTGAATTTGGTGCTAACCCATGAAATTACACTTTGTACTTTGCTTAAGTCGTTAGTGGAGCGCGTGTGGGTAACCGGCACACTAACCTGGATTTAACAAGGTAGGCAAAGGGTAAGTTAATGTTTATCATATTATCGGTGGAGCGCGTGTGGTTAACCGGCACATCGACTGAGGGGTAAATATTAAGGGTACCAAGTATATTTGCATGGTTATTCACACCTTGTTTTGTGATCCTCGGCATCCCAGTCACAAAATTTGAGAGGGCACAATCGAGATTGAACCATGCCTTTGAACAGTTCAATTAATCTCAAAAGATCTAGGAGTTTCAAATCCAAGTAAAACCTAATTAAATTATTTCATTTTTATGGTGGAAATTGGTGAATCGTCATTCGCCTACCTTCAAATATTTTATAGCTTGGATTACGGCATCCCTCTTCCAAGTTATAAAAGTATTGTGTTGGGTCCTAGCCTTAATACTTTCTAAGTCACATAGTGAGTTTCCTTGGGACTACTATGAAGCAGACTGTGACATGACCCTTAATGATCTTATCTATTTGCTAGGTGCTGCTGAATCAGCAGTGATTTGGAGCACTAGTAAAGCAAATTTGATTAGAAGATCAACTTCCCAAACTTCCATGGACATTGACAATGGTAACATTGAAAATCCAAAAATGTTTTCTCTTCCCAATGGAAAGGGATCATCCATAGTCCACTCGGTTGACCAAATGGTAAAGAGAAAGGCTAAGTCTAAGACAGTCTCATGTACCATTCCCAAAAGGTCCATATGCTTATATTGCCAAAGGAAGGGGCATTGGTTGCAAAGCTGCCCTATTTATTTGAAAGATCATAAGGTTGGTCAAAAAGTTTGACTCTACTTCAGGTAAGTCCACTATCTAACTCTATTAAGTTCCTATTTGGACATTCTTATTACATGATGTGACTGGGTCACATGTTGAAGTTTTAAGAACCAAAGAGAGGAGAGCAAGCTTAAAGAAGAGTGAGCTGATTCTGATCGCGAAGATGGATATCGATCGCATGGTTCGGTGATCAGAATTTTTGAGCTACTGCTTAAGAGTTATGATAGATTGCATAGGAATAAATAACAACATAGTTTTCATATGCATCTACATTGTAAGGATAAATTTTTCCGCAAGTTTTAAAATAAAAGAAAAGTTTTGATTTTATTTATTTTAAGTATCCTTACAATGGCATTTGTGAAAAATTGTTGTTTATATGATTCCATTGATAACAACATTGGAAAATGAATTTGATTCTATCGTTTGTGGTAGTGTCATAATTTACCAAATAAGGAAAGATTCTCATCAACCAAGTTTCAGTTGGATAGAAACTTGGAATCATGCAAGTTGTATAGTATGGTGAATGAGAATTTTCATCTTTGGAAAATTAAGACTAATACCTTGTTCACATGTATATGTGAGTCAAGTAAAGGACTAAGGAATCGAGTACACATTCATGTGCACTGGTCAAGTGCACCACAAAAGATCGATAAGACTATTCGTCATGATTTACTAAAGTTTAGTAAATATGATTATACTTACAAGTTTAAGTATAATTCTGAAAAATTGGAAAAGTTTCGATGTATGGCAAAACGAACGAGAAGAATCAAATTAGGCGGAAGGATAAAAGTTTCTCAAATTTGAAAAGATGGGAGAGTACTTTAGTATCATGTTTTGTGATCATCTTAATGATTAAAGAACCCTATCACAATTTATCCTCTAAGGACATCTTAGTGCATTCCTATGGCTAAGAAGAGGAATCGTGAATTGTTGAAATGGTTAAATCAAGAAGATGACTCATACTTCGTTCCAAAACCATTCTTAGAGTCAGACTCCAAGATTGTAACTTGTGTGAAACATCTTAAAGAAGGTTTATTAACACTTGTCAAATGTAAGAGTAAAACGTGCTCTACTCTTGTACATTTGAAATTGGTAAGCTGTGATGTTTTGGATAAAACAAAGACCAACTAAGGCCTATTGTGTAAAGTGTTTTTCTTGATAAGAATCCACACTATCTCTAGAATATTTGGCAAGAGAGTCTTATATGTCGAGAGGACAGTGGGAGTCTAAAAGATCTTGAAAGAGTATAATCAAGAATAAAAACATGTAGTTAATCACTAGCACACGACGTGAGGTTTATAACCTATCGTGTTGACATATTCCTAATTCTGTGCCCATTCCAGTTAAAGTTGGCTTTGCATATGAGTTCTGATAGTTCTCAGTTGGTTGCTTAACAACTTGGAAGCAATGGCAGGCCCTTGTGCTGCCAGGTGGCAAGAAGTTAAGACTGCACAAGTTCGGTCCATATGAGTTTGGATTTGTCACTAGCCTTATCTTGTGATTATGGTTTTGACAAATTCACATGGAAAGGAACACATACACCATAAAATCTAGGTGGCATAAGGTTTCTCTCCGATTCATGAAAATGATGGTGAGGAAACGCTTTCACTAAGTAGATTTTAGGTAGATAGCAATTGTGATATTTGCATTCTCGAAGTCGTTAGAGGAGCGTGTGTGGTTAACCGGCACACTAACATGGACTTGTGAGAAATGGCAAATGTCAAAACATTTGGGACTATGATTACGGCATCCCTTTTCATAGTTCTGAAATTGTTTAGACACATATGTGTGCTATCTGAGGAAAGGTGTATGATTTTGATAAAGTTTTATCAAAGCATATCGTATCAGAAATCTGAACTTTGGTAAGAAAATCAATTAAGTATTGATTTCTAGAAGTCCAGCTGATTTCTAAGTACATGTCAAAGCTAGTGGGAGCATAAGTGTTATTCTAATAATCATCATGGTAGTGGGAGCATGATAATTATGATAAGTGTTGCAAGTTAGCAATGTTAATTATAGAAAACAAAAGGTGTCAATTGGGAAAAAGTTGTTTTAATCAAATTTAGTCAAGTATATATATGCATGTTATGTTGGAATGGTTCAACATAAGGAAATTCTATATATGGGTCCATTATTTGCGTTCTAAAACTCGGTTATGATTAAGACATCCCTTTTCATTAATCTGAATTATGAGAACTTGGAAAATAGAAATAGAAATATTATAGCAGAAAGACTTGTCTAGTATCATGTCTTTATGTGAGACATCATAAATCGGGTCCCATATGCTTCGGATATAAGATCGATTGCATGTGCTATAATATTCATCCTTTCTAAATTTTCCAAATGCTCAGGGCATTGAGTGGGGAAAAGTCTAGAATTGAATATGACTAGTTCGATTAAGCAATTGTCGAGGACAATCTAAGGTTTACCAAAGATTGGTTGCTCAGGGACAGTTGGAAGTATAGTGTTAATTTTGGAAGGACCATATTGACATATTCTGAAAAAGAGGGAACTCTTGTTCAGGAGTGATAGTCAAAATGGGAATATGGAAATGTTCCCATAGGTGTAAGATTAGGAAACTTAATGCATGAAAGATGTTCAAATCAATGTACTTTGAATTTGAGACATCGTTTCCATGGAATGATCTCTATTGGAATACTCTTTAATGTCTGTTGACAAGTCTTTGTGACTTTGTGCATAATCATTACAAGAGGGTCAATGCATATAAGTTTAAAATCTAACAATGTTTCGGTAAATGGCATGAATTTGGAATTCTTGCATTTGCGGTAAGGATTTGGGACTGTGAAATGAGAATCATTGGAATTATGTTCAATCGATCTATTTCACCAAGTAAAGATCATAGACAAACTTAGTATGCATACTTGGTGTATGGCATAACTAATGTTTAGACAAACATAGTGTGCATACTTGGTGTATGGCATGACTAGTGTTTAGAAAACACAGTGTACATGTTTGGAGCATGGGACAACTATTGTTTTAATTCAAGTATAAAGTTGATAGTTTGAAACAGTATGCAATAAATAATGTGTAATCAATATGGTGATAAATAAAATATATTTTGTTTATATTCATAAGTTCTGAGACCATATTGGATTCAATTATTCTTGTGTTTCACTTTGCATGTTTTGACTTCTAGAATAACTAGCTCGTTCTTCCTGAATGACTAAGTTATTCAAAATATCCACAGTCGGTCATATGTTGGAAGTAGATATGAATCAAGACTGTCATAAAGCTGGATTGGAGATGTCCAAGGTATTGGGACATAGCAGGTGGTGCTACAACATTCATGAGTACTCATAAGTTCTGAGTATTGGATTCAACCCACGCTCACTGGAATCACTTCATGTATTTTATCACGAGTGATCATGAGACGATAATATCTTATATTCTTCAAACCTAGAGATATGACTTGTTGCCTATGAGTTGGTTATACATTGATTGCACGAAAACGCATTTGGTAACTCGGTGTTATAAAACGTGCCTTTGTGTATGATTCAACAAGTAGTAGAACAAGCATATGAGTCGAAGTTTATCCATTCCTTTTACCCTTAAATGGATAAAATAGATATCTATGGGCCCCTCGATGATTTAGTGATGACACCCCGAAGTGCTTGGCCAAGCTAGGACTGATTTTATTTGTTCAATTAGTCGGTCCTCATAAATCAGAAATCGGGAAACAACAAATGGATAGAGAGAATGATTATAATCCATGTCTCAGTCCATATGATATCTAGAATGGAGGAATATATGATCCCTTATCTAATGGACGCGTCATTGATTTGTTCAAGGTTCGACGACAACAGCTTTTAAGAGCTACGATTGCTAGTCGGGTCTTGAACTCATACGCATTAATAGTTTTAGACTTATCCAAGTGGGAAACTATTGGATTAGTGTCTAAGTCCATAACTATATTTGGTATGTACTTGACCCGATTGACATGGTCCATTTGGGTTGCATGGCATCATGCATTTGGATAGACTAAAATGAGAGAAATAACACTTAAGTTTTATTAATATATTATAATTTCTAATATATTAATAAGATTAGTTAATTAGTATTGATCAAGAATTAATTTGGAATTAATTAAGTGATCAAAAGGAGACTAATTAAATATATGGGTTGATGGTGTAAATCATCCATACTTGTATGGTGGGCTAATGCTCCATGGATTATCAAGTTGGGCTGAAACCCATAGGATGCTCCATGGTGTTTTTGTACCCATGGATCATGGAAGTGAAAGGCCATGATAATTAGGGTTTACATGGTGTAACCCTAATTGTGACACACTATATAAGCATCATATTCTTCCCCAAAAATCGACGACTATGAAGGAATGGTGAGGGCTAGCCGATTTCATGAAGTGTCTCATTTCTCTCAAGTTATTCTAAGTGTATTTGGTGTTGTGTAAACCATTTGAGGTGTCACACTTGAGGCACTAGGATCTTGAGCTCCATGGAATCAAGCTACAACAAGAGGTATGTAATTCTACTAGATTTTATATTAAAATGTACGTTATATTATGCTAGTTAGAACAATACCTTGGAAAATTGATATTTGCATGTATAATAGAGAAAACATAGATCCAAGGTATTTAGGGTTGCATGTACACCTTAGGAGTGTTAGAATGCTCAAAACCCTTCAAAAGGAACAAGAAAGAGACGTTGTTGACATTCTGAGAGTCTTCTGGTCGCTCATAGCCCGCTCGACGACGTCCCTAGCTCCGATCTCCGGTCTTCAGTGGCACCTCCGGTTGCACAAACGTCATTGGGGGCAGGAGGTCACGAGTCGGCGACACCCACGACGCCATATCCTTCTCCAATCTTCGACTGATGCAGCACTCGATCCCGGTTCCCATCAGTCTCCGCTATTGCCGGCGACAGGGGCCATTTGACGGTGCTAGGTGGTCGGATGTAGCAGCAGCGCCGGAGATGGGTGAGGTGAGAGTGGCAGCTGCATATGATGTTAGGTTTAGGGTTTTAGGAGGCTGATGCATGGTGACGGGTTAAATACCCGTATCCCATACAAACTCTATTCCATTTTGTACAAAATCAGTCCCTGCCCCACAAATTCTTTTCACACCCACTCTATAAATTACCATTTATCCCCCAGCAATCCAAAACATTTTCAATTTAAGTCCGAATTTTACCCTTTCGTCCTTGCTTCCATAAATTCATTTCAAATATGATCCCTAATTTGCCATACAACCCCACAAATTCTTTTCACACCCACTGCTGAAGTCCCGTAGACACAATCCCAGCTGCTGGATGACAACTTCCCGAACTATCAATATCAAAACATCACCCAATTAATAATTGGGTTCCACTACATAACCATAAGTGCATTCCTTGGATAATTACTACATTACCCCAAGCTTGGCTTATTCAAGCCCAAGGCCCAATCCATAGGCCCAAAGTCAATTAGGAATCAAAGCCCAACACATGGACTAATTTTCCAAATTGGGCCCAGGCCTATACATGATCTTATTCTAAGGCCCAACATCATATAACCATTAAGGCCCAAACTATGGCCCAATTTTCCAAATTGGGCCCAAACCCCTTACATGGGCCTTACCCTAGGCCCATTAAATTATTCTAGTCTAATTGCTTGACTTTGGATTGCCCATTAATAACCCAATCATCAAGGCCCAATAAAGAGGCCCAACAATAAACCCAAGTGAAATTAGGGTTTCACATAAAATAACGATTAGGGTTAAGTGTTTCTCACTTAACCCATTAAGGACTTAATCCATTAAGTCCAATATTGCTTAGATTAATCTTTGCCAATGATTATTATTTAATATGTCAAGTTATTAAATAATTCCCGTGTGTCCCAGTTAATTCCCCAAAATTAGGGTTTTATTGGCATTAGGGTTTTCCAAACACTAATTAGGGTTTCCAACCCAAATACTAGCCCATTTATCAATTTGTTGGGATTTTATGTCAATTAGGGCTTTATTGGGCCTATTAGGCCCACTAGAATATCATTAATCCCATTAGGGTTTTATTGGGTCAATTAGGGTCCATTAGGGCTTACAAGGCCCATTAGGGTTTCAAGCACCCTAAACGAATCAAACTCAACGAGGAAAGCACACTGCCACCCGACACGGCGGCCGGTGGCGGCAGCCACCACCCTAAGGTGGTGGTTTTCAGTTTTCTTTTCATTACTCTTCTTTTTGTTACATTTTACAATGCTAAAACCCCAAATAATCACACATACACACACTCACACTAATACAACACATAAACACAAGAACCTAGTGGTGGCCGACGGTGGCACGTGGTGGCACCCAACACCTCACGGTGGTGGTGATGCCATTTCCGAGAACTTCAGCCATACACACACAGTCACCAACTGAAACACGCATATCTTCGCTTCTTTACTCGGGAAGGGGAGCCAACCACTCATTGACGACGTATGGCGGCGGCAGTGGTGATTTTACAATGGCATCCACCACCTCACGATGGTGGCGATGGTTTTTGTTAGTCCTCAGTCATACCGCCACACACACACGGGTCTTGAAACAGAATCACACACATACAAACTCACGGTCACCTCCCATGGTGGCCGATGGTGGCAGCGATGACAGGAAGTAGAAAGAAATGGCAGCAGGAGGCGGCATAAAACGTGGAACCGATAAGAAGGAACAAGAAAGAGGCGTTCTTGACATTCCGAGAGTCTTCTGGTCGCTCATAACCCGCACGACGACGTCCCTAGCTCCAATCTCCAGTCTTCAGTGGCACCTCCGGTTGCACAAACGTCATTGGGGGTAGGAGGTCACGAGTCGGCGACACCCACGACGCCATATCCTTCTCCAATCTTCGATTGATGCAACACTCGATCCCGGTTCCCATCGGTCTCCACTATTGCCGGCGACAGGGGCCATTTCACGGTGCTAGGTGGTCAGAGGTAGCAGCGGCGCCGAAGATGGGTGAGGTGAGAGTGGCGACTGCATATGATATTAGGTTTAGGGTGTTCGGAGGCTAATGCATGGTGACAGGTTATATACCCGTATCCCATACAAACTCTATTCCATTTTGTACAAAATCAGTCCCTGCCGCACAAATTCTTTTCACACCCACTCTATAAATTACCATTTAGCCCCCAGCAATCCAAAACCTTTTCAATTTATGTCCGAATTTTACCCTTTGGCCCTTGCTTCCATAAATTCAGTTCAAATTCGATCCTTAATTTACCATACAACCCCTAAGCCTCCAAAATCCCTTCAAATGAAGTCCCAGAAATTACCATTTAGTCACTGCCTCCAATAATATTTATGAAACCAATCCGAAGCTTAGACTTTTAACCCCCGAATTCTAAGATTGTGACAGTTAGCTCTTCGAGGCCATCTTTTGATATATAATTATTTATTTTACGGCTACTAATCGTTCATTAATTTATTTATTTATTAAATTTATTTATTTAATAAATAAACGGGGTGTTACAACTCTCACCTACTCAAATTAGATTTCATCCTCGAAATCATTCCTTACCATTCCTTACACACCCAACCACTCTAGTAATATGGTTACCATTCTGGGCACACCCTAGCCTTCCAAGGGTAGTCGTGACCAATCTTCGCAAAGCCCTAAAATTTATAGGTGAACGAATTCCTCACAACAAGATCACATGTACTCTGTCCAAAATTTGTTGTCTCGAGATGGTCTGAATCCCTGACAGACCACTCATATTGAATCATTATCGTTGAATCTACTCTGTTTATCGCTTAACTGACTACTCAACTTCTGATAACCTGTGGTTCCCACTAGAAAACTGAAATCACAGACCAAATTATCCCTGAAGGTCATTTAGCATAACCAAAGCAATCTGTTATTCCGTCCGAACTTGCAACCTAGAATACAAACACTAATACTGACCAAACGTTGAAACTGCCCGAATACTGAACCGCCTGAAGCAGTATGTTGCCACATGGCTGCTTTCCAAAATCTAACCAGACCTCCCTGGTCTCAATTTGTTCACCAATCATCTGAAATACCGGGTTCCAGCCCGGCTGCGGAGCCAAAGGACTCCCTACTTAGTCGACTCACACGACTTCTGAATGAAATCCTTCTCTGGAACTAGTTGCCACTAGTTATCATGCCACTATGGCTCTAACAACCTTCTAATCTAACCCATCGGGTCCATGCGAAGAATCCTATCATCATCAAATCCAAGACTAAAAGTAATTGCTACCTGACCAATGGTAGCCTTACCTCACACGTCCTTAAGCAGTCCACTGCTTCCCTGATCTCATAACTGTAGTGACGTTCCTACAGTCTTATCATTGGCTTAACCAGATCTAATCCTTCTGGGGAAATCCCTAAACCAATCAGTGGATTTTCATATCCTCACTGCTACACCTGAACACGCTCATACTATCTACAAACCCAGTGAATGTTGCGGCTACACCCACAGACTTACATCACTCTAGCACTATCTGTTAACCTTGTGAATGCTACTGCTACACCCGTAGACTTACAACACTCCTCACACTATCTACTGCTAGTGAATGCTACGGCTACCCACGCAATCTTACAACACTTTCCATACTGCCTGATCGCTAGTGAATGCTACTGCTACCCCCGCAGTCTTACAACACTTATCCATACTTTCCTCAGCAATCCTCCTGAATCCTCTAAGTCACTTACTTCACTGATATACCAAATGTCTGCTAAACAGCAACACAATATCTATCGTAGCACCTCCTAGGCTCCCCCTATGTTCCCAACTTCACCAAACCTCCCCACTAAACTCACTGGAGCATATCCTAGGCTTTCCTAGGTTCCCAACCTCACCCTGCCCTCAGCTGCTAAAAAATTCCCATTAATATCGACCAACCACCTCATGAATATAGTCACATACAACAGAGATCAGATAAACTTTCGAGTAAAAGATTCAACCCTAGATCGGTTGGACTAAGACGAGAGCTGTGCAATAGGGTCAAATCCATCACTCTTAGATTATTTAACCTGTACTGCATGTGACTTAACATATTCATTTAATAGTTGATCCACATCACTAGGAATCCCACAAAGCACAAAGCAAGCAGCATTCAGGTAACAGTAAATCTAACCCGTATACACTAGACAAGTCAGTCTATCCACACATACAATCCACCAGCGGGTACCACCTGTCACTAATCGCATCCTAGGCTTTCCCTTGGGTATTCTCCAACGTGTGAAACTATCATCGGACATTCAATCCTCGTACCACTACCCGTGCTATTCACCTCCACCCATCGTTACTGTCGGCTGCCCTATGCATGAAAATTGTACACAGAACAGGAAACGAGCCAAACCAGTCATTCTAAGGATTTAAAACATACACTTAGCAGTTATCAATACCAATAATCATCCTCATTCTAGCATGGCGTCCAGTATCCCAGAGGCTACAAGCATAACGTATCAGGCCATTCTATCGTTGACTATTCAACACTAACATGTAAGTCTACCAACTCATACAACATATAAAGGCATTTCTCTCCTAGCCCTAACTAAAATGCGATTCTCAGATTTATAAATCAAGTCATAATATATAACATATATGGGTATTTTGGGAACCTTACTTGAGCTCGACTGATTGCATGCACTACACCCTTTCGTGTCTTAGAAAACTTTTTCTTGAAAACATTTTTCTTTTTGAAAACTTTTCAGATCCTCAGTTTGAGTTCAGACACACCCAGGAGTATGTACGAATCCCTCAAACCAAGGCTCTGGTACCAACTTGTAACAACCCAAAAATCAGGGGTAAAAATTTAATTTTTATTATAGTCAGACACATATATCTTCTAAATCCAAACATCCCAAAAACATGATTAATTAAAAACATTTAGCAGAGTTCGTCCCAAAATCATATATTAAGGAAACACGGGTGTGTGCGCTGCGATCAAGCCGGGCCCTTCCTTTCTAAACCGATGATACCTGAAACCATAAACAAAACTGTAAGCACAAAGCTTAGTGAGTTGCCCAGAGCATACCCCACACAATCCATATAACCTCATAATCCATATTAGCGATAACTGCTTCATAAACCCTATCAATCACATAAGCCATGCATATAACATATAGGGATGCCCTATAAACCCTCCAGGGTCTTACTCTGCGTGCCCTGGGAACCCGCCAGGGTCTTAGCCCACTGCCATGGGAAACCCCACATGGTCTTCACTAACTACCAATCAAACCATACATACAAACATATGAGCTAAACATGCAAACATATAATGATGCTCTGGAAACCATCCAGGGTCTTACACCGGGTACCATGGAAACCCCCACATGGGTCTTAGCCCAATGCCATGGGAGCCCCTACGTGGTCTTAACTAAGGATGCCATGGAAACCTTCCAAGGTCTTACACCTAAGTGCCCTGGAACCCCCGAGGTCTTCCATACAAGTATCACAAAGACAACTAGCATACCACATACCATATAGTCAAATAGCATACCACATAATCACTAGCATACCGCATATACATGCATACCAGACATATCAATAGTGAATCTACAATAAACACTACAACTAACTGAATGGGCCGGCCTTGGTGCAATAGACCCATTAGTATGGTGAGGAGACTCAATTCGAATGCAGAAGCTTCCCGAATGACATCCTTAGCTACTTCCCTGCCGGCTTCCCGAGCTGCCAATACCAATCAATATACCCAATTAGCAATTGGGTTCCATACTAAAATCCTTAATCCCTACATGGGATAAAATGACCATTCTACCCTTGGCCCAGTATGATCCAAAACTGAGGCCCAAGCCCAAAACAAAATCCCAATACAATACTGTCCATAACTCCATCAATAGACCTAATCCGAGAAGGCCCAATACCAAAAAGGCCTAAAATACTGAATGGTCAACCCTAGTCAACTCCCGGTAAACTCAAAGTTAACAGTCAAGGTCAACAATCCATGTTGACCCAACTCGTCATCGAAAGATCTATTTATTTGGGCTCTTAGCTACTCTACAGCGTAGCTAAATTACTCAATAAACTTATAAAAATCAGACTCAAATAGATAGAGAGTGTTGAGAGAGATTGGAGCGTATTGTGTGGTAAATGAGGCAGAATCGAAGTTTATTTATAGCTTTTCAGGAGGGGTTACACCCTGCATAATAAAGTACTACACACCACATGGCAAGGATACATCTGGTGCTAACACGTCTCAAAAAAGTGGTGGTCCATGCCTCATCTTCTAGAGGCGTCTGCGTCGCGCGTTTTTGAACGATGTGCACTCGAGAAACTTCAAAAAATCAAAACTTCTTCATACGAACTTCGTTCTTACGTTATTTATGCCCGCTCGTAGCTATCAATGATTTCTACAACTTTTGTTTAGACTCCATCGACTACTTCTCATTTTTTTTAGAAGGCTTAGACTGCTAATCTCCGTTTAAAATTCATATCTTTTGCATACAACGTCCGCTCTCGAATGTCGTTTTACCAACCGAATCACATCGACGAGATATTCAACTCTCATTTAGATTGTTTTTCCTAACAATCAACCGATTTGAATTTCGATTTCTATGCCCGCACTACTGCGCTGAAACTTTGAAAAATCTTAATTTCCTTACATGAAGTCAGATTTCCATGATCTCTACATGCACGCTATCAGTTTAATTACTACTATGAATTTCATTTTTGTTACTTAGGCTAAAAAGTAATTTATCAAAAATTCACTGTCTTCTCTTCTATACGTAGAGTCGTGTCGGTTTAAACACGAAACTTCGAAGAAGCATAACTTCATCATACGAAGTCGGATTTCAACATTATTTATATGTACGAAATCCTTATCACATACACTATAAATTTGGTTAATATTATTTATCCTAAATAATAATCTATCAAAAAGTCATTTTTAACGCGTATTATCTCTTAATTGACTAGCCCGAATCTATAGGTGTTACAGTTATCTCCCCCTTAAAATGATTACATCCCAAAATCATCAACAAAATAGGGCTTGTATAATGACTCTGCACATTACCTTTCCATCCTATGTAATAACCTTAACTCTTATGTCTTTTCAATCGAGTTTCTAACTATTAGACTTCTTGACTGTTGGTGGAGCTTAATCTTGCAGATGCTCTTCATTCTAAATTTGATCTTTATCGGAGACTCCTACTCCTTCTTGAATAAACATAACCTATGATAAGGTCTTTACTTTTACTACCGTAACCGACCAAACGGTCATGCTCTAATGACCTTCAGTCGCATGATGTAATGGTTAGACTCATGTCTTTTTGAGTCAGACTCCATCATCGATGATACCTTCCTTCATGTTCTAATGTGATATATTTACATCATGATAGGTATCATTTCTAGCTATAGGATTCTTAGTCTTAATGGTGATCGTGATACTTCTATTGATCGCTTTGATTATTTTTTCATTCAATCTAAAGTCATACGCTACATGTTGGGCCTTATGTGTTGCATCATTTTGGTTTATAGCTTAGTCCATTTTGTACCCGGGTTGGGCCTGTCCAACCATTATTTATTATTAGGGTTTTACTATTTAATGTGCATGCATGCACCATATCTTGTAATTGTCACTTTTGTAAACCCTACACGCCTTTATAGTAGCAGTTCTTTATCGAGCTCTTCTAAGGTTGTGATTAATAATCATTCGACACATTTGATCTTCATTATGTGTTCTTATTACCTGTTTGAATCTATTCGATCACTCAAGTTTTATTCTCAACAATTCGTATCAGAGCAGGAGCCTGTGTTATATACGCATCTCTTCTGTTAAAGAGCTTTTAGGGTTTCCGCTTTAATAGGATCTGGAATCTACCGTCTTCATCGATTTCATCAATTACAGACGTTGAATCTTGATCTCTATTTTACCCTAAACTCGATTTTAGGTTTACACATTTGGTTCCTATAGGTTCTTATCAAATTGACAACATGCAGCCTGATGATTCTTCTGTTAACTCAATCAATCTTTCAAGTGGTATTGGATCTACAACAAGGATCCCTATTCTATTTCCAAATGATTATGAAGTGTAGGAACTGCACTTTGAATATTACGTGCTAGGGCGTGAAGACAATGGTTCATGGATATGGGATACAATAACCAAGGAGACGTTTGCTCACACAGGTACAAAAAGAGTTATCAAGACTCAAGCAGAGTACAACGATCTTATTCTCAGAGTTGATGATATTCCCAAAGATGAAAAAGACAAGGTAATCAACAATCTCAAGGACATGAGGATCCTTCGTTTTGCCTTACCAGCCGACACGTTTCGTTTAGTAAGTTCCTGTGAAACGGAAAAAGAAATATTAGAGAGGCTTAGAGAATTATACTCAAGCGACGCTGATCTTGAACATTCCATCAAGACACTATTACTTTCGGAGTTTGGAGCTTTCGTTCAGAAGCCTGAGGAGAAGTTCGACCAAACGTTCAACCGTTATAACCATCTATTGATCAAGATGGTGAAGCACAAGATCAAATATGAACTGATTGAGCAGAAGGTAACGTTTATGAACGGGCTAAGATCTGAGTGGAAAGCTATGGTGTCGAAAGTTAAAGCACACGATTAGTTCAAAAATTACTCCTTAGAAAATCTTGTTGGAATTCTGAGGTCACATGAATACGAAGTGACAAGTGAAAGAAAGGTCATTTTTGGAATGGTTTCTTTATCGCACGTGGCAAAGGGAAAGAAGGTTACTGACGATAGTTCGGAGTCTGATCTCTCCGATTGTGAACTCTCTAAAGAAGATTATGCTTTGATGGTGTCCAACCCAAAGAGGTTCGCAAAGAAGAATTTCGGTCGCAACAAAAACCAAAACTGGCAGGGGAGTTATAGTTTTGAGAAGGTAAAGGATGAGAGTGAAAACAACTCTCAGAAGGAAGAAACAAAAAAGGAGAAGACACTTGTAGGTGACTCCTGCTATGACTGTTATTATTGTCATGGCAAAAATCATCTAGCAAAGGAGTGCATGTTGCGATGAAAGAATGAGAAGAAGGAAGTAAAGGATGATGAGACTTATTTCCTCAGAAAGTTGGAGGAAATCAAGAAGAAGAAAAGTTTTGAAGATGTTAAACCTACTTTAATTGTGCAGGAACAGGATGATTAGTTTGGCAGAGTCGAAGGGTGGTCAACTGATTCTGAAGTCGAAGACATTCGTAAGCCAACTCACGGGAGAAGCTTTGTGGAGAAAGCTGATGTTTTGTAGTTCAGTGGAAAGTGCTTGATGGTAAAAAATGAAGGTTCAAAGCTCGGAGGATACACTACTGATGGCGGCCGTGAGCAGATTAGCGAATGCGAGAAGGTGATAAACAAGGTACACACCATTCTTAAATCTCTAAATATTCTTGTGTCTCAATATGAAACTGAATTAGATGATCTAAAATATACGGTATCTAGTTTCAGTGAAAGTTTAAAAAGAAACCGTTTGAATAATTCTAACTTCACCGATCAACTCAACAGGGTTCCGAACAAAAGTGAAGAGAGGCGCATGTGGATTGAAAAGTTCGAGTCAGATTTGTCTAGGTCTAGGGATGAGTTGTTTTATTTGCAAAGAGATAATTTGGGGCTTTTAAAACAGCGAAACATTTTTTGTTTGTTTGCTAAAAGACTTTATTTAAATATTACCCAGTTTCATCTTGATTGTGAAATTAGAAAGAAAATTCATAAGATGATTTTGCCATTTCTTCAACTGAAAGAGGACGAAATCGACGCAGATTGTTACAGGTGTGAATCCATCGTCATTCTGACGAAGTCTCGGATGCCTACAAAATAGGACTAGAGAAAATTGAATCTTTCATAAAGTCCAAAGATCACAAAAATATGTTGAAACAAGTTTTGGATGAAAATAACAAAGAGAAAAAACAAACTTAATGTTGAAAATACATCTGAATTCGACGATGATACTGATATGAGTGAAATCTTTGTGGAGGATGAGTTTGATTGCTTTGAATTTGTTAAAAGCAAACCTAAACCTGCGAAAGTCTTAATTTCTGAAAATTTAGTTGAATTTGCATGTTTTTAGAAGTTAAATCAGAAGTTTTGAAAGAAAAAGCAACTATTTTTACAAAAGCTCAAACTATTCCCAATCAAGTTTTCGCAACCAAGGGAGTGAATAAAAATCAGACAACAAAACTAACGTCCATGGTCGAAGGCGACAATAAAGATGGTTGTGATGAATTTTTCTGGTAAGCTCCAATCGACAATGCAGAAGAAACCAAAGGTCTCTCTGAAATGACCTCTTGGAAAACGAAGAGCAGATATGTAGCCGAATTGTTGAACAAAGTCAACTCGACCTACGAAAAAGGGAGTCCAAGTGGAACCAAGAATGTTCCAAGTGATATGTGATCAGTTCAAAGCGAAACTCCCATTAGAAAGCCAAAATCTAGGGCAAATGTTCATAAATCTTCTGAGCAGTTCGCAGCTCAAACACGTCAAAGAAATACGAGATACAATAAATATCTGAAGGAAAGAAAGCATTTCTGGAGATCCAAAAATCCCAACTTCATTTATCAAGTAAATTCTTCCAAGTCCAATCCAAATGTGAAAGTCTCTTCACATGCGAACCCTAGGAGTTTTCCACGAACTCAGTCTCAGACTCCACAGGTTTCTAAATAAAAAGTTTTTCAAAAACCATCTTTTTCAAATCATGCGAAACCTATGGAGAAGACAAAATCTCACTTCTATCCTAACAAGAATGTCTCACATTCAGCCAAGACATCGCAAGATGTTAAAGGCAATGGAAAGATAGTTTTGGAGCCTAAAATTCCACTTAAGAGGTCCGAAAAGAATGTTGAGAAGAAAGGTGTCAAGCAACAGTTCCAAAATAAGCAAAGAAAAATATCAACAAAGGATAAGAGCTTCAAAGTTAATAGGATCACTGTTTTTCAAATTACGAAAAAAGATATCACAACCTTGATTAAAAGATCTTATTTAGTTGATGTTGCTATTACTTTTCCTGTTCCTGTGAAAGCCTCACGTGGACCCAAAAAACTTTGGGTTCCTAAATCTCTTTGATTTTTGTAGGTGATTCGTGACGAGCAGTTTGCCTCAGAATGGTATAAAGATAGTGGTTTCTCGCGTCACATGACAGGAAGGAAGGAAGAACTGTGAGAGATCGGGGGAATAAAGGATGGAGGAAGAGTGAAGTACGACAACAATTCACTTGAAGAAATCAAGGGTTATGGAATGATCACGAATGGAGAATTTTCAATTCGCAAGGTCGCAAACATAGAACGCTTACAACACAACCTCATAAGTCTTTCACAGTTGATTGTTGGTACCGGATTGAAAGTTTCGTTCGATGACGAGGGATCAGAGATGTATCCACTCAATCTGAACCCCATCAAAGGGAAGCCTGCCATCTGCCTACTTAAAAAAGCTTCTACAGATGAAGTTGTTATTGGTGATCATGTGCGAGGGCTACCTATCTTAATGTTTGATAAAGAACATCTTTGTACAACTTGCAAAATAGGGAAGCAGAGCAGGAAGAGTCATCCACCAATTGTGAATACGAAAGTCATAGAACCACTTGAACTTTTGCATATAATTGTTGATGATTTTTCTAGATTTACCTGGGTGCATTTTCTTAAGCAGAAATCAAAAGCCACTCCTAAGCTCAAGGATTTCATAAAGCAGATTGAGCTACAACTGCGAAAGCTAGTTCGTAACATTCGAAGTGAAAACGGTTTAGAATTAAAAAACCAAGCGTTTGAAGAATTTCTGACTGCGAAAGGAGGAACTCACAACTTTTCGGCTCCTTATACTCCTAAAAAAGCGGGGTTGTTGACAGATGAAACCGCTCGTTGTGCAAAGTTGCGAGAACCATGTTGTCATTCGCGAATCTACCACTTTACTTCTGGGCGGATGCAATTGGAACAGCCTGCTTTACCCAAAATCGATCAATCCTCAATAAACGACTCTCTGTCACTCCATATGAGATATTGAAGAATGGAAAACCTAATGTCAAGTTTTTCCATATGTTTGTTTCCAGGTGTTTTATCTTCAATTCTAAGGAGCAAAGGAACAAATTCGATGTGAAGGCTGACGAAAGTATTTTCTTGGGGTATTCTCTGACTTCTAGGGCATATAGGGTTCTCAACAAAAGGTCCAAAAAGATAGAAGAAACCTAGTATGTCACATTTGATGACAACTATCTGAAGAAGTATCAAAAGAATGACAGTCAATCAAAGGAGATCTTTCCCAATCTGAATCCAGTTACAATTCCACTCTCCAATCTCTATGAGGAGTTCATGATCTTATTCGACGAGCCAGAAAAGGCCATCTCCTCAGAATCCAAAGTAGCAGAAAACAAGGAAGAAGAACTGAAGAAAATCATAGATGAAGGTGCAAAAGATATGGAACACGTGCACCCCACTCCGAAAGACTCTAAAATTTCGTCTATATCACAAGGTGCAAATGCTACACCACAAGGGGAGGATTTTACTTCAACCTCTTCAAATCATACACTTGTTTAGGGGGAGGATGAAACCCCTGAAATCATCAAAGAACCACCACTCCAGGGGGAGGGTTCGACTCCGAATGAAGAAGACTATACATCATTCGAGCAGGAGAAAGAGAATACGAATGATGATTAGGATGTGCAGTCAGAGTTGAAGAAGTGAACGCTGAATTGGATCTAACATATGATCCTAATTACCCTCAGTTGACCAAATGGACCAGAGATCATCCAAAAACTCAAGTAATAGGAGATTCGTCTTTAGGAATTCTTACGAGAGCACAACACAAGCGAAGCGTACTACATTATTCTTTAAAGTGGAATATTGCATGTTGAACTCGTTTATCTATAAAATTGAACTTAAAAATGTTCAAATTGCTCTTGACCACTCTGATTAGGTGCAAGCAATGCAGGAGGAGCTCAATGAATTCGAACGAAACAAGGTCTGGAGACTTATTCCAACTCCAAAGGATGCTTCTGTTGTTGGTCTAAAATGGTTGTTTCGTAAGAACTTAGACAAAGAGGGAAATGTGATAAGAAATAAGGCGCGACTTGTTGTTAAGGGGTATTGCCAAGAAGAAGGCATTGACTACGAAGAAACCTTCTCACCAGTTGCAAGGTTGGAATCTGTTTGCATCTTTCTGGCATATGCAGCGCACAAGAACTTTGAAGTATATCAGATGGATATCAAGTGTGCCTTTCTGAATGGGTAACTAGAAGAATCAGTATATGTGGAACAACCACCAGGGTTCATAAACGAAAAATATCCGAACCACTGTTATATTCTGGACAAAGCAGTTTATGGTCTAAAGCAAGCTCCAAGAGCCTGGTACGAAACTCTTACTGGCTTTTTAAAACAGGCTAAATTTAAACAAGGCTCGATCGACCCAACCTTCTTTCGTAAGAAAGATGGTAACCACTTGATGATTGTCCACATTTATGTTTATGACATCATCTTCGGATCAACTAACCCCAGCTTAACTGCTGAGTTCCAAAAGTTGATGGAAACTAAATTTGAGATGAGCTTCATGGGTCTGATTAAGGTTTTCCTTGGTTTGAATATATGACAGAGTCAGGAAGGTATCTTTATCAAACAGGAGGCTTATACAAAGACCTTACTCTCCAAGTTTGGAATGGTAGGAGATTCGAAGGTGAAGGTTTCATTGGAATTCAGAACGAAACTAACACCGTCTCTAGACAAGCCAACTGTTGATATGACACTCTATCGTCAAATGATAGGTTCATTGATGTATATGACTGCTAGTCCTCTAGACATCATGTTTTCTGTCTGCTATTGTGCCAGGTTTCAAGAGAATGCTCAGGAACCCCACATGACTGTTGTTAAGAATATCTTCAGGTATCTCAAATGAACATCCTCACTAGGAATATGGTACCCTTCAAGTTCAGGTTTCTTTGTGTAAGCGTTTTCGGATGCTGATCTGGGAGGTTGCGGTTTGGATCGAAAGAGTACAACGGGAGGATGCCAATTTCTTGATGGCAAAATCGTAAGCTGGCAATCTAAAAAGAAAACCTGCGTCTCTCTATCAACTGCTGAAGCAGAGTACATAGTCGCTGCCTCTTGTACTTGACAAATCATCTGGATTCAAAGTCAGCTTCGTGACTACGTCATAAATATGAAATGAATACCTTTATATTGCGTTTCTGAGAGCGACATTCGTATTTTTCTCAACCCAGTGCAACATTCAAAGACCAAACACATCGCACTGAGGTATCACTTCATCAAATATCATGTGGAAGATGGAAATGTCGAGATACACTTTGTTAGATCCGCTTATGAGCCGGCCAACATCTTCACGAAAGTCTTGCTTGAACAAAATTTTAATCATATTCTTCAAGGCTTAGGAATGATTGAGGCTGAATCTGTTCTCAAACCACCTTCACAATCATAAGGTTTGATAGACCTGCGAATCGGTGCGAATGTTTGTAGTATATCGCAGTCAACTGATCATCCGTGAACGCTCGTAGTGGCTCGTAGTCCACTGTTCATTTGGAGTTTCGGAGCTTCTTTTATACTTTTGTATATTTTGTGAGTTTTTACTTATTTTTCTGTTTTTTATTTCTTTTCAGAAAATCAAATCTATAAATTTGCTTTATTTACTTTTTTTTATTAATTTTCTTTTCTTTCTTTTTCAGAAAATCCAAAATCCAAAATATTTTGTCTTTCTGCTTTTATTTCTTTTTCAGAAAAACCAAAAATACAAAAATATTTTTCTTTATTTTAATTACTTATTTCTTTTCATAAAATATTCGAAAATATCAAAAATATTAGATAATTGAGCAGGTTTGAAGGATTTTATCTTGGTGATCTCAATCACGAATGATGGGACAGGTATAAATTTTCTAATCTATGCACTAACTAAGTGTCCCTAGAAGCATGGTGCTGCATGTAGTCCGAAGCCACAAAGACCCTATGGTGAAGCCTTAATGAATTGATAACACCAATCGTTTCTTCCCAATTAGGCTGTTTATTCACATAAGTCATGAGCTACCTTACTCTTCTCACATTGAGTTAAGAGTTAACTGCTTCGTAACTTTCGCATAGCAGACGTACATTATTTCTTTGGAACCACCTCCTACTACTTCTCCATCACTTTCGCATTCATAAATGTGACCCTTGAGACTCTCAGATATTACCATTGATGTTTATGGTTACAACAAATTCTGTTTTTATGATCTTAAATTCCTTTTCACCACGAATTGAGTGAAACCCAATACCAACACATACTTACGAATTGACAGTGAACAATTTAACTATTCTAGCTTTTCACCAAGGAATTATCGAATGTCCACCTTCGTGGTCAGTACCATGAACTCTCTTTTTTTTTTCTTTTTGTGTGGTCTTAATGAGACGTTCTAGTCCTAAGATGTTTCTTCCCAATAGATCCATTTTTTAATTTTTCTTGAGATTTATATACTTATCCTAGTAACTTAAATTAATTTCAAACCATACTTGTTCTTATGGCTACACTGGTCAGACATGTACTTCATCCGAACGTTCGGACTTATGTCAAGTTTCATAGTTTGGTTGAAGATAACTGTTAGGGGTGTCAAACCCAACAAATAAAGGAGTACAAAATGACTCCAAGAACACTGCTACTTTGCACTAAAAATGTAATATAAGATAAGCAGGGTCGATTCACAGAGACATGGACAAATGCTTATACCCTTTTTGCGTAAGGTACAAATGTGATTGCAAAAGAGGGGGATTTATATTATTTGATTCAAACAAAGAACCGAAGTAATAAGTAAGCAAATGATTAAGTAAAGTAAATTCAAGATTTGTAAATACTCCAACTTCATGCAAGACTAACTAGCAATGTGATTTCAAGTATGAAATGATATTTGTTTAATTCTATCTAAGTTGGCACTTGGAAATGCTAACAAGCTCTAGCAATTCTCATTCACCACATTAATTAATCAAAATAAGCTCTTTGATTAATCATAACCTTACCAATCTAATCTAAACAAGCTCTTAGAATTAGGTGGAAAGATTGCATTATACATAGTGTGACTATTCCCAACAACATTCAATACTCCTCACAAGCTCGGGAGTGAAAGAATGTGTGAATTTTACTTACACTAGATTTATTCTGAAGAATTCAATTTAGTGCTTGTTACTTTGTCTATTTTACAAAAGAATTACGGATTTTGCACAATAGATAACTTGGATGATTTAACCCTAACTCAAATGGCCAATAAGAACTAGAATTGAAATCAAACATTCAATTGAAACAAAATCAAATTCCCTAAATAGAAATTAGAAACAAACACCAAGTCACATGATTGAAATCACACTCAATAGTCAAGACATAAAGTTGAAGAGTCTAGAGTTCTAGCCACACATGACTAGAACAAAACACAAATCTAGAAATTAAATTTAAAGTCTTATAAATTGAAATCGAAACGAAATCCAAGTGTTTCCAAGTATTAATTGCCTTCCAAATTTTCCAGAAAATCGCCCCAAGAACTCCTAAAATCGAGTTAACTTCCAATAGAACCGGCTAAACATTTTTAGAAAAAAGAAAAATTGTTTTTAACTCACGACCACATTTACACGACCTGTGTAAATACAAGAGTAAACTGCGTTAATTGGCCAGGCCTTCAAAGTACAATGCTCAAGATTCTTCATTTACATGGCCTGTGTAAACACAAGGCTTCCATTTGCATGGCCGTGTAAATCTCTGAAAAGCCAAAATCTTTAATTCTTTGATATCTTCTTCCTCGGTGCTCTGCAAGTCCCTAAACTTCATCCACATCTCTTATTTACCTCCTCAAGTAAGATCCTTCCTTCGAAATTCCCTGAAATATCACAAAAGTGTGTGAATGAAATAGCCTCTTGAAAAATCCCGAAAAATGCAAAATTTATGAGTTTAAGCCTAATGCAATGCACTTTTATGAGGTAAAGCTACAAAATGGGTGCATGAAATGCACCTAACAAATTTCCCCAAGCTCGAACCTTTCTTGTCCCCAAGAAAAAACAAGAAAAATTTAGACCGGAGAAAATAAAATAAAAGAAACAAAAAACAAAATGAAAAACTTTTGAACTTAATGCAATAACCAAAACAAATATGAAAAAGATCCAACCCAATCAACCTTGTTTTTGTAGCATAGTTGAGAATGTACCTGTCGTGCCTTCAGTCAACTTGGCATAAGTCTCAAAATATTATATAACAATAGAAATAAGACCTTGGCCATCCTTAATGCAAATTAACATAATCAAAGATCACAACACTTGTTCCCTTTTAATAGCATCATGTCAATTCATGGAACAACATATGGTCTTACTGTTTTGAAAATGTATGTGACAAAACATGCTCAATCATTTTTATTTTACAAAATATAACAATGACCGACTCCAGCTATTTGTTGATTAACAACAATCTTTTTCTAAAAAATCTTTTCTAAGAATTACCTAAAATTTACCCAGATTGGTTACAAATTTCAAATCACTTACACCAGTCAAAGTTATTAATAGTCAGTCCCAATGTCATAAGTTCAAGTCCATGTCCAAAGGAATTTTTTGGCAGCTAAGCATTTTTCCTAAATATATTATTCAATTAAACTATATACATAAATATATACAAACTGTCTAATTATATTTTCCTATAAATAAAGCTCATGGCTTTCTTTGAAATCCATGTAACGGGCTTCCAACCAACACATCTAGACCAGATGACCTTAGTGTGCTAGATTTAAAGGGATCCCTCGGGTTTACTCGCTCGAACCTCAAAGGCCACAGATTAACTTTATTTGAATACCTATACATATCTATATTTTTTGTTATTATTATGTTCATGACTTTCTATAGAACCCGCGTAGCTAACTTTTAACCCAATCAGTCCCAAACAATTCAGTTTTAGGTGATTAGATGTAGAACACCCCTCAAAGTCTACTCATTCGAGCCCCAAAGGTTACAGATTAACTTAATAATATATATATATATATATATATATATATATATACACACACACACACACAAACACAAAGGCTAAGACAACATATAATACCCTTATCAATTTATTTGCTAGGCTTATTTCCTTATATTTTCGTCCTTGACTTTTCTATTGTGGGACATCTCACGGTCTATTACCGTGAAAGGCTTCTAGACATTTTTCGGGGGATTGAAGTCAACACGCAAAGGCCCGTAAGTATAGTTGGAAACTATGCCCCCAAGCAGGGTATATAAAAGGGAATCACCATAAAGGACTTTTTAGAGCGTTGGAAGGCTCGGGACACTGAAAATTTAAATTCTTTTTACCTGCCACGTTTTCGGATTTTAAGGCCTCGAGTTGAGCCTCTCTGATCTGTGTGGACAGATGTGAATGGATTCTCATGGTCAACGACTTTACTCGGGAGTCCCGAGTATTATTTTCTACTAAGGGTGTCAGCTACTACGTTAGCTTTACCAGGGTGATAAAGAATCTCACATTCGTAGTCGTTCAGTAGCTCCACCCATCGTCGTTGTCTCATGTTCAGTTATTTCTGATCGAAGATATGTTGGAGACTTTTATGGTCCGTGAATATTGTGCATTTCATGCCATATAAATAATGTCTCCAGATCTTCAGAGAAAATACCACTGCTCCTACTTCAAGGTCACGTGTTGTATAGTTGACTTCATGTATCTTTAGCTGTCTTGAGGCATAGGATATAACCTTTCCTCTTTTCATAAGAACATAGCCAAGCGCTTGATTAGAAGCATCATAGTACACTACAAAATCCTCTGTCCCTTTAGGAAGAGACAGGATCGGTGCACTACACAGAGCTCGATTCAGCGTTTGGAACACTGTTTCTTGCTTTTCTCCCCAGCTAAAAGTTACACCCTTTTGTGTCAGGGTGGCAAGAGGTTTAGCGATTCGATAGAAATTCTGGATTAATCTGTGATAGTAGCCAGCAAGACCAAATAATTGACGGATTTCTGTAGGTGTTTTGGGTGCTGACCAGTTCTCAATTGCCTTTATTTTGGAAGGGTCGACGTGTATTCCTTCTGAACTGACCACGTGACCTAGGAAATCAACCTTCCCGATCCAAAATTCACACTTTGAAAACTTTGCATATAGTTTCTTTGATCTAAGAGTTTGCAATAATTGACGAAGATGTTGACCATGTTACTCTTCACTTCTTGAGTAGATAAGAATGTCATCAATGAAGACTATGACGAATTTGTCATGGAATGGACGACACACTTTGTTCATTAGTTCCATGAACACAGCAGGTGCATTCGTCAATCCGAATGGCATCACTACAAACTCGTAATGACCATAACGAGTTCTGAACGAGGTTTTTGGAATGTCCTTCTCCAAAATCCGTAACTGGTGATACCCGGATCTTAAATCTATTTACGAAAAGTAGCTCGCACCTTGAAGTTTGTCGAACAGATCGTCAATGCGAGGTAGAGGATATCGATTCTTGATGTTAAGTTTATTCAGCTCGCGGTAGTCTATGCACATACAAAATGATCCATCCTTCTTCTTCACAAACAGAACCGGTGCTCCCCAGGGTGAGAAGCTTGGTCTTATGAAACCTTTGCTAAGGAGTTCGTTAAGCTGGCTGGATAATTCTTGCATTTCATAAGGTGCAAGACGATAGGTTTATTTCGCTACAGGGGTAGCCCCAAGGATTAAGTCGATTCTGAATTCGACTTGTCGTTCGGGAGGCACTCCTGGAAGATCATCGGGAAAAATGTCGGGAAAGTTGCAGACCTCAGGAATACTCGCGATGTCTTTCACTTCTTGCTTTTTGTCTACCACGAGAGCTAGGAAAGCACAGTACTCTTTGTGAAGGTACTTTTGTGCCTTGATGCAAGAAATGATCTGAAGGTTCGTTTCGGGTTTGTCGCCGTAAATAACAAGAGTTTCGTTAGTTCAGACGAATGGCTCTTTCATAGCATACAATCTCAGCATGGTTAGGGCACAACCAATCCATACCTATTATGGCGTCGAAACATTTGATAGAGACCGGCATAAGGTCTATTGGGAACGAAAATTTATTCAAGGTAAGAGTACGTCCTATGTATATATCGTTGGTGGATTCGGATTTCCCGTTAGCCATTTCAACTGTGAAAGTTTCATTTAATGGTTGCGAGTTTTTATTTAGCAAATGTTTGAAATTATGGCTCACAAAGCTCTTCTCAGCACCACAATCAAATAGAATGCATGCATAAGTGTTGTTGAGAAGAAACGTACTCGTGACCACTGCAGGGTCTGCCACCGCTTCTTCGTGACCCAAAGCTAAAATCCTCCCAACTCCACCGGTATTTCCATATTTTGGACAATATCTCTTGAAATGCCTCACATCACCGCATTGGTAGCATGCTTGACCTACTCCAGCGGCAGGTACTTGGTTAATCGGTTGGGGTGGTGATCTACAGAATCGAGCAGTATGTCCTTTTCTGTTGCAGTTACGACACTGCATTTCTCGGCAATTTCCATTATGGTGAAAATTGCACTTGTTGCACTTGGGGAGGTTACCAGCATAAGGCTTAGCTGGTGCTGGGTTAGCATGAACAGCAGCAACTACAGTAGCAACATTGACTGCCACTAGCTGTTGCTTCTTTGAGGATTCTTGAGAAGATTTGCCCTTCCTCTTGTTCCAACCTTTCTTCTTGCTGTTGTTATTGCTATTGTTGTTGTTGTTGTTTCCCTTCGGTTGTTCTGGTGCAGCAACCACTGAGTTTTGAAGGGCTCCGTGGTCAATAAGAGACTGTGCCAACTCTTTGGCACTGTCAAAGGTAACAGGCCTAGAAGCTAAGACACTTGACTGAATCTAGGGCGACAGTCCCCAAATATATCTCTCGATCTTTTTTCTCTCCATAGAAACCATTTCTGGACAAAGTATCGCTAAGTCGAAGAATCAGTTTGTATAGGTTGTTATGTCCGAACCAACCATTGTAAGACCCCAGAGCTGTTGCTCGAGTTTCGGAATTTCTCCTCGCAGACAGTATTCCCACATCAACATTGTTTTTAAGTACTCCCATCTTATAGAGTTAGCCACTACCAGAGTCAGTGACTTAACATGGCCGTTCCACCATGTTAGGGCTCTATACGAAAAGGTACACACAACGAATTTGACTTTGTTATTCTTTGGACAGGAGCAAATTTTGAAAATTGCTTCTGTGTTTTCAATCCAATGTCTTAACGCCATAACTCCTCCAGTCCCATTAAAGGTACTGGGTTTGGCGTTCGAGAAATCTTTATAAGTACACTCTCGCGAGTGTCCATGACTCTCTCCATGGTTAGAAGGATGTGCACCAGTTCCTGACCCACTAGCACCAGGGGTGTTGATATGAGACATGGCAGCTCCAACAACTGCCGTGACGGAGGTGGTGGCGGTGCTTCATTAACAGTGTTACGTCTTGGATTTCTCCGAGGAGTCATCTTTTACTATAAAATTTAAAAGATAAAAAGATGGTAAGATATCAAGAGTGAAGATGAATTTGATATCTCTGAACTAAAACGTTTAGTTCAACATGAATCTTGTATTGAATTGGAAATAGAAGTCTACTACTACAAGTACAACTTGCAACAAGATGATATGAAATTGAGTGGTTATTTTTCAAAAAGTATGAAAATGCATGTCAATTATATTGGCATATTGAATACATAAAGTCTGGAAAACTTGACCCTAAACAGGTCTACAATACACCAAATTCCGGGAAAAACATCGACATCAACCCGACCTACCGAAAATGAAATTTTCGCGGTCGTACTGAAAAACATGAAAAATAACGCTAGAACGTATCCGCTGACTTAACTATAACCAAAAGTGTAAATAGAGAGTGAATAGAGTATAATCCATTTCTTAAACCAAAAGAAAGGATGAGTAGAGCATCTCCTACTGGTGACGGGCATCACTCAGGCGAACCCTCAATTCGGCCAGCTGACGCTCCACATTAAGCAGATGTCTTTCATACACTGTCTGGCGTGCTCGGAGCTCTACGACTTCAGCTAGAGTTATCGCTAGCTCTTGCAGCAGAGCCTCATTGTCTCTTATTTCTCTGTTATGAGCAAGTTCAAGATTGAGAATAGATTCATATTGGCATTCATGTCCGCATCAAGCTCCACAGTTTGTTGAATGGCTGTCACTCCTAGCTCAACATTTCGAGCCACTCGGTGAACCAAAATAGGAAGAATTATGTCTGCAGAGCCTCCCTCACTTATGTTGTAGAAGCTTCGGTCTCCGTTGTAGGGTAAGGGTTAACCTTGCTCTCGGCTCCACCTACCCAAGTTCTCAGCCCACGACGGCGTCGGGCCTTGGAAATTTTGTCGTGGATTAGGATTCTGGTCAACTGGTGGTGGATTATAGGCGTCTGATTCAGAATCAGTGTCTTCAGGAAAATTTTCTGCAAAATCCTCATCTAAGGGAATTTCATGATTCTCTTCTAGCTCTTCATCTTGCCCTTGTCCGGGAAAGTACGGGTCTCCGGATAAATGAAATCCAGCCATTGTTATCTAAGCGAGAATAGGGATAAGAGATAGAGAATATAGTTAGTAACGATAGATTAAGGATACAAGTTTCTATGAGAGAGACTTACAGTTAACAAGTAATGTATTATGTATGGCTTGTTCTAGGTATTACAATAACTATAAAGTGTATACTAATTATATATAAATTGGGTATAATCGACCTTCGATTAAATGACTCGGCTCTAAATCCACAACCAAACAAGGAACGGGAAATGAAGTTAGATCACATATTCTAAGTCCATATAACTTTAATTATATATAACTGTAATATACACTTAATATTTATAATTTCTACCCTCAGTTGTTCTATTGTTTTCACATGTTTGTTATTAGTACATAGTGCCTAAAATAACCCTATAGTATTTGAATATTTATCTTATGTTATGGAGTTCTGTTGTATATGTATAGTTGGTAAGTTTTAGACATGCTAGAACACTACCATCACTCCCAAACACATGTTGGTCATATCTCAAATCAATATAGTTGATCAGACTATATTAATCCCAGATACGATTACATAACTGCCCAGGTTTGACTGTAATGTCCAACATCCAAATACTTTTAAGTTCTTATGACTGTGATATTGTACTTGTAGGTATGAGTGTTAGTATACTTCTTGTAAAAATACTTAAATTTTTAAAAAGTATACTTGTAGTCAGAGCTCTTAGCCCCAAATGTATTTATAGTTTGTATATCTTTTATGGATTGATATACTGAGTTCACTATAAAATATGCTCTGATACCAATCTGTCACACCCTGAAACCAGATGGTGGAAACGTCCGGGGGTGGATGACTTCATTTGTAGTATCACAACACATGCATCATAGTAATCAAAGTACAACCAACCATTGTATTTAAAAAAGTATAAGTATTTACATGTGTTTCATCATTGTATATTGAAACCAAAATAGTTATACAGAAGAAGACAAGACTCAAAATATCTCCATCTTCTCAAAAGCTCGGGGAGTACCTGTCTATTGGTTCTCTAAGAATACAAGTAATTTGAAAAGAGAGTATCAACATAAAGTTGAGTGAGTGCATAAGTATTTATGTGTGAAAGTATGTTTCTGTTTCTTGAATATGTAAACTGTTCCAAAAAATCTTAAATTTTTTGTTGTATATGAAAAGTAGTTTTAATCTCATAAAACCATTCTGGTTGTAAACCAATGTTATGTATTTGTATTCCTTTATGTAAAACTTGTAACTGTGAGTGTGCCTGGTTCCACCAGCTGTTATTGTAAACTTTAATGTAATAATGTAAATTGTATCTTGTAAAACTAGTACTTTGAAAATATACTTATGTTTAGTTAATTATACACTAACGTATTGTTAATATCTTTTTAATGAGTTATTATAACCATACTGACTAGATGGCCCGACCCAAAGCATTGAAGGCGTTGAAAACTGTTGATAACAACTGTCACTCGTTGGCGTGAATGTAAGATCAATATAGGATGCTAAGTGTCAAGTGAAGACTCGAGCACAAAACGGATCCTATTAAGCATATAATAACACATATATGGATATAATTAGTGTATATATAACAACTAATCTTGCTAGGGAACAACCTTAGGGACTAGGAAACACTTGGAATGAAGTGTTACAATCACACATGATTGTACTAAAGGTGTTTACGGCCACACACAAGGGTGTGTTTACGGCCTAGATGTGTTCACGGCTAAGGTGTTCACGAGCATGGTGTTCACGAACATTGGTGTTCTTGAGAAGGGTTTACGGCCAAGGGAGAAGTTATGGCCGTAAACTCTTGACGTTTAAGCTAAAATGGTTGTTTCTAGGGTGTAAATCAAGAGCCTCAAATTGATATCAAGTATATGGAAAGGATACTTACGATTTGGAAGCTTGAAGGGGTGTTCACGGCCCAAAGAAACTAGTGTGTGTTCTTGCTGTTGTTGGTGTTCTTGATATCTAACCCAAAAGAGATGAATTCATGGATGAAAGCAAGGGGTTTTACTAGATCAAGAAGGATATCAACTTATAAATGGAAGAATCACTTACAAATTTGATGAGAATTAGAAGTATTATTGATGATACTTGAGAGAGAAATGAGTGTTCTTGAGTTGGAGGTGTGAGAAGTGAAGGAAACATGAAGGAATATCATACATATGGGTGGAGTTCACGGCCAAGCAAGAGATTACGACCGTAATCTCTAGTTTACGACCGTAAACTCCCAATGTTGGAGTTTTCCGGCTTGAATGTTGCACACTGAGCTCTAGTAGATACATCCTAACACCCATTCCTTGAATTTACTAGGCTTAAAACACTCAAACAGACCCTTAACAATGCTAGAAGAAAGCAGAAACAAGGATGACTTTTGATTGAATTGAATGGCTTTACAAGATAGAAATTTCGGGTTGTCACAACCACTAAGGCCAAATAAACATGTAATACATATTATAGGCTCAATTAAAGTGTAAATGACGTAGTTAATCTGTTTGTTGTTACGTTGGTTGCTTACGCTTAATTGTTCACCAAGATAACATAATAGGCCCACTTTTGTAAAAAGACATTTTTGGTCCTTAAAAACCGAAAATTTACAACTCAGGCGTAATTTTGGTAAAAATGACACTTTTAGGCCCCTTAGGACCAAAGTTTACATTTAAGGCTAGTTTAAAAATAAAAATAACATTTTTAACCCTCTTTAGTCAAAAATATCATATTCGGCCCAAGTGTATGAAGTTTTTACATATTCGGCTCAAAGGCATAAAATTTATCCCTTTTGGCCCAAATTTGATAAAATTATCATTTTCAGCCCTTTTAACCAAAAACAAACATTTTTGGCTCAACTTTGTTTAAAATGACACTTAAACCCACAAAAGTCCAAAAAGTTACAAACTTAGCCCAAAAATCGTGAAAGCCCAATATGAGGCCCATTTGCGAAAGTTTACACTTTTAGCCCTTCAAAAATCATAAATACCATAGAGATCCATATTTATTCAAATAAATCTTTTCAAAACCGTGAGTTATGTATAATAACATAACTTTGTGATTATTTTGTCATTTTTAGCCCTCTTATGCGATTTTTCTTAGTGTAAACAACCTTGAAATGTTTCAAACCTTTTCTTTGCATAATAAGTTGTATCAAGTGTTATGTTCTACAAAATCATCATATTTTAGTATAGTTTAGAGTTTAAGAAGCCTATAACACATAATCACAACATATAACATGAAAAACACACATAATCATGCATATACACATAGATCTACACAAAACAACTTGTATTCTCCCCGAAAACATAGTAAAAATCGAAAATAGGGGGTATAAACTCACATTGGTTTGATTATTTCAGTTTTGGAAGGAGATTTGGAAGAGTTTTCGGTCTAGCTCACTTCTTTGAAGAGATCTTCGAATTCTAGGAGATTTCATGAACATGGATCATGAAATGAAGTGTTAAGAAGTGGAGGACTTATCATAAAAATGAAGTTAAACACTTTGAGGAGAAGGTAGCTTACCAAAAATGATGTTCTTTGATGAAGAGTTCTTGGATTCCCACACTAACACTCATGAATTTGGAGAGGAAAATGGAAGAATTTCTTGAGAGTTCTAGAGAGGATTTCTAGTGAGTTGAGAATGGAAAAATGAAGGTGGTGATGGGGTTAGTGTGGCCTAGAGATAGAAGAAGAAGAGAGAAGAGGGTGAAGTGGGTATTGCATGGAGGATTAAGGACTAATCCTAGATATATGTGAGGTAAACTTAACATAGATATCCATTAACCAATAATTAGGTGGAAACACCATAATTATCCTCTTATTATTATTATTTTTATTTTTTTTACAAAACCGAGAAGGAGAGGGGAGGGAAAGAAATAAAAAGTATGTTGGGCTAATGTTGTATATTCTCGAAATTACAAGGCCCAATGTAGAAGTTTTCGGCCCATTGGGCCCATATGAGAGTTTACGACCCAATAATGATAAAGAAGTGGGTTTACGGCCCAAAAGGGTGAACATAATGGGTTTTCGGCCCATTTAGGTTCAAGAAGACTGTTCACGGCCCATTAAGGCTTATGAAAACAAGTGAGTCATTTTAGGCCCATCATGGCCCAATTGCTATGGTTTAATGAATGTGGGTCTAATTAGGGCCCAAATAGGGTTCCTTGACCCAAAATAGCTAAATTGAAAGTTTACTGGCCCATTAGGCCCAATAAGAGGATCCAAATCTATTTTGAGTTTGAATCGGGATATTAGGGTTACGAACCCACAGTTAAGTGTGTGAAATGAATTGAATTAGGTTTTGAACTTCACAAGTGAGTTTTGGTTCAAATAGCTGTTTTTGGAATGAGCATTAATGCATAACCTCAACTTAAATTACAAGTTACATAAAAGTTGAGTACATGAGGACAAAATTTCCTAGCCAAAAATGCAAGTTGTGACATCATCCCCTCGTTAGAGGGAATTTCATCCCGAAATTCTTTTGAAGATAGAACTATGAACGAGAGAATAGATGAGGGTACATTAGCTTCATCTGGTCTTCGCGTTCCCATGTGAATTTCGGTCCACGCTTAGCGTTCCATCGAACCTTCACAATCGGAATGCGACTTTGTTTTGTACGCTTCACTTCTCTGTCCATTATCTCAAGAGGCTCTTCAACGAATAGGAGGTTTTCATTTATTTCGATCTCATCTAGGGGAACGACTAGGGTTTCATCTGAAAGGCACTTTTTCAGGTTCGAGACGTGGAACACGGGGTGTACGTTGCTGAGCTCCGCAGGTAGCTGCAGCTTATATGCCACCAGACCAATCCGGGCAAGAATCTCGAATAGCCCGATGTATCGCGGATTTAGTTTTCCTCGTTTCCCAAAACGGCTCATCCATTGCAAGGGAGAGACCTTAAATAGCACCCAATCTCCAAGATGGAATTGTAGAGGATTTCGCTGTTTATCTGCATAGCTCTTTTGTCGGTCATGCGATGCTTGAAGTCGTGCCTCGATTTGGATTATTTTCTCCGTCGTTTCCCGAATGATCTCGGGTCCCGTGAGAGTTCTGTTTGGTGTTCGCCATCTTGCCAACTGGGTGTCAACTACCTCAGCCCACCAAAGAGGTAAGCAGAACTTTCTACCATACAAAGCCTCGAAATGAGGAACCTTAATGCTCGTGTGATAGCTGTTATTGTACGAGAACTCAATTAAGGGCAAGTGGGTATCCCATGATTTTACAAAATCGATCACACAGGCTCGGAGCATATCTTTAAGCGTTTGAATGGTTCGCTCACTTTGGCTGTCGATTTGAGGGTGGTAGGCAGTGCTCATGTCTAGTTATATTCCCATAGCTTTCTGGAGCGACTGCCAAAATCTTGAAGTAAATCTACTATCCCGATCCGAGATAATAGATACTGGTACTCCATGAAGTCTCACGGTCTCTTTTATATAGATTCGTGTTAATCTTTCCATCTTGGATGATTCCTTTATCGGCAGGAAATGGGCATATTTGGTTAACCTATCGACAATCACCTAGATAGCATCCAATCCATCCGATGTCTTAGGTAATTTGGTTATGAAATCCATTATAATCCTTTCACATTTCCACTCGGGTATCACTGGTTGCTGTAACAACCCTGAGGGATTCTGATACTCCACTTTCACTTTGGCACCAGTAAGACACTTGCCTACGTAACTCGCGATTTCTGCCTTCATATTTGGCCACCAATAATGTTGTTTGATGTCCAGGTACATTTTATCAAAACCTGAATGGACGGAATACCGCATTTTATGAGCTTCGTTCATGACTATCTCTCTGAATCCCCTAAATTTTGGGACCCAGATTCTATTCATGAAGTAGTAAGCTCCGTCCTCTTTGGCTTCAAGGTTTTTATCCATCCCACGCAGAGATTCATTTGCGGCATTGTCCGCCTTCAATGCTTCTGATTGAGCTCCCTTGATCTGTGAGGTTAGGTGGGACTGGATGGTTATTGATAATGTTTTCACCCGGCGACCTAAGTATTCTTTCCTGCTCAGGGCATCAGCTACCACATTAGCCTTGCCTGGGTGGTACTTGTGATGGGTTTTGAGCATTCTAACACTCCTATGGTGTACATGCAACCCTAGAAACCTTGGATCTATGTTCTACTAAGATACATGCAAATTTGCTTTTCCAAGGTTCTTAACCTAACTAGCATGGCATGGGAACTTTGAAACATAATAAGCTAGTAGAGTTACATACCTTTTAGTAATGGTTGATTGCTTGGAATTTGAGAGCCTAGAACCAATAATGTGGATGCCTCAAATGGAAGTCACAAATCACCACAAACCTTGGAAACTTGAGAGAATAGTAGAACACTTTTAGAAATCGGCCACCCTTAGTTCTGACACAAAAACTAGTGTCATTTCAAGTGCCAAGGACTCCTTTATATAGTGTGGTGGATTAGGGTTACATCCATGTAAACCCTAATACCCATGACCTTTTATTTCCATTATATTCATGGGTTAAAGCTCCATGGACTATCCATGGACTTTCCATGCAAGCCTAGACCATTCTAAATAAGCAATAGCCCACACTATATAAATACAAGAGTCCATATTTAATTAGTAACCTTTTTGACCACCAAATTAATTCTAAATTAATTCAAGATCAATACTAATTAAATAATATGATTTCATATTAATATACTAGAACTTATAATATATTAATAAATCATAACTTATACTATTCTCAAAAGATTATCCATATAAATTGTTCGGGTGAAGTCCAACCCAAATGGACCATGCCAAATCGGGTCAAGTACATTCCAATTATAGTTATGGACTTAGACACTAATCCAACAGTCTCCCACTTGTATAAGTCTAAAACTATTATTGGATATGACTCTACAACCCAACTAGCAATCATAGCTCTTAAACGCCGCAGTCGAACTCTGAACAAATCAATGACGCGTCCATTAGATAAGGGATCATATATTCCTCCATTCTAGATACCATATTGACTGAGACATGGATTATAATCATTCTCTCTGTCCATTTGTTGTTTCCCGATTTCCGATTTTTGACGACCGACTAATTGAACAAATCAAATCATTCCAGGCTTGGCCAAGCACTTCGGGGTGTCATCACTAAATCATCGAGGGGCCCACAGATATCGCTTTTATCCCTTTAAGGGTAAAAGGAATGGATAAACTTCGACTCATATGTTTGTTCTACTACTTGTTGAATCATACACAAAGGCACGTTTTATAACATGGAGTTAACAATGCGTTTTCGTACAATCAATGTATAACCAACTCATAGGCAACAACTCATATCTCTAGGTTTGAAGAATATAAGATATTATCGTCTCATGATCACTTGTGATAAAATCCATGAAGTGATTCAAATGAGTGTGGGTTTAATCCAATACTCAGAACTTATGAGCACTCATGAATGTTGTAGCAACTCTTGCTATGTCCAATACCTTGGGCATCTACAAACCAGCTTCATGACAGTCTTGCCTTAATACCTACTTCCAACGTATTATCGACTGTGGATGGTTTGAATAACTTAGTCATTCAGGAAGAACAACCTAGTTATTCTGGAAGTCAAAACATGCAAAGTGAAACACAAGAATAATCGAATCCAATATGGTCTCAGAACTTATGAATATAAATAGAACACCTTTTATTTATCACCATATTGATTACACATTATTCATTGCATACTGTTTCAAATTATCACCTTTATACTTGAATCAAAACAATAGTTGTGCCATGCTCCAAGCATGCACACTATGTTTATCCAAACAATAGTCATGCCATACACAAAATATGTACACTATGTTTGTCCAAACATTAGTTATGCCATACACCAAGTATGCACACCAAGTTTATCTATGATCTTTTACTTTGTGAAATAGATCGATTGAACATAATTCCAATGATTCTCATTTCACAATCCCAAATCCTTATCGCAAATGCAAGAATTCCAAATTCCTTCCATTTACCGAAATCTGTTAGATTTTAAACTTATATGCATTGATCCTCTTGTAATGATTATGCAAAAAGTCACAAACACTTGCAACAGACATTACAGAGTATTCTAATGGAGATCAATTCCATGGAACCGAAGTCTCAAATTCAAAGTACATTGCTTTGAACATCCTTCTTGCATTAATTTCCTAATCTTACACAGATTTAATGAATAACTTCCACCTATGGGAATATTTCCATATTCCCATTTTGACTATCACTTCTGACCAAGAGTTGCCTCTTTTCAGAATATGTCAATATGGTCCTTCCAAAAATTTACACCATACTTCCAACTGTCCCTGAGCAACCAATCTTTGGTAAACATTAGATTGTCCTCGAATATTTCTATTTCTATTTTCCATGTTCTCATAATTCAGATTATGAAAAAGGGATGATGTAATCAAAATCGAATTTTAGAATGCAAATAATGTTCCCATATATAGAACTTCCTTATGTTAAACCATTCCAACCTAACATTCATATATATACTTGACTAAATTTGATTAAAATCTCACGATCTAATCTTTTAGAATTGAAATGAAGTATAATTTTCTCTCCCTTAATTATAGCAAAACAACTTTTCCTAATTGAAACTTTTGTTTTCTATAATTAATATTGCTAACTTGCAACACTTATCATAATTATCATGCTCCCACTAACATGACGATTATTCGCATAACACTTATGCTCCCACTGGCTTTGGCATGTACTCAGAAACCAGCTGGACTTCTAAAAATTAATACTTTATTGACTTTCTTAACAAAGTTCAGATTTTTGATACGAGATGCTTTGATAAAACTTTATCAAAATCATACACCTTTCCTTAGATAGCACACATGTGTGTCTAAACAATTTCAGAACTATGAAAAGGGATGTTGTAATCATAGTCTCAATTGTTTAGACCTTTTCCACTTCTCACAAGTCCATGTTAGTGTACCGGTTAACCACACACGCTCCACCAACGAATTTGAGAATGAAAATATCACAATTGCTATCTACTTAAAATCTACTTAGTGAAAGCGTTTCCTCGCCATCATTTTCATGAATCGGAGAGAAACCTTATGACACTTAGATTTTATGGTGTATGTGTTCCTTTCCATGTGAATTTTTCAAAACCATAATCACAAGACACGGTTAGTGACAAATTCATATGGACTGAACTTGTGCAGTCTTAACTTCTTGCCACCTGGCAGCACAAGGGCCTTCCATTGCTTCCAAGTTGTTATGAAATCAATTGAGATCTCTCAGAACTCATATGCAAAGCCAACTTTAACTGGAATGGGCACATAAATAGGAATATGTCAACACGAAAGGTTATAAACCTCAATTCGTGTGCTAGCGATAAACTACAGGTTTTATTCTTGATTAGACTCTTTCAAGATCTTTTAAACTCCCACTGTCCTCTTGACATATAAGACGCTCTTTCCAAGACCCAATCCTTGACAAACAAATATTCAAGAGATAGTGCGGATTCTTATAAAGACAAACACTTCACACAATTGGCCTAAGTTGGTCTCTGTTTTATCCAAAACATCACAACTTACCAATTTCAATTGTACAAGAGTAGGACACATTTTAATCTTACATTTGAAAAGTGTTATAAACCTTCTCAAGATTATGTCACTTAAGTTACAATCTTGGAGTATTACTCTAAGAATTGTTTTGGAACGAAGTATGACTCATCTTCTTGATTTAACCATTTCAACAATTCAAGATTCCTCTTCTTAGCCATAGGAATGCACTAAGATGTCCCTAGAGGATGAATTGTGATATGGTTTCATAATCATTAAGATGCTCATAAACATGATACTAAAGTACTCTCCCATCTTTTCAGATTTAAGAAACTTTTTATCTTTCTGCCTAATTTTATTCTTCTTATTCGTTCTGCCATACACTGAAACTTTTCCAATGTTACAGAATTATACTTAAACTTGTAAGTATAACCATATTTACTAAACTTTAGTAAATCATGATGAATAGTCTTATCGATCTCAGTGGACTTGACCAGTGCACAAGAATGTGTACTCGATCCCTTAGTCCTTCACTTGACTCACATATACATGTGAACAAGGAATTAGTCTTAATTTTCCAAAGATGAAAATTCTCATTCATCATACAACTTGCATAATTCCAAGTTTCTATCCAATTGAAACTTGGGTGATGAGAATCTTTACTTATTTGGTAAATTTAGACACTACCACAAATGAAAGAATCAAATCCATTTTCCAATAATGATATTAACGGAATCAATAAGCAACAATTTTTCACAAATTCCATTGTAAGGATACTTAAAATAAATAAAAACGAAACTTTTCTTTTATTTAAAACTTGCGGAAAAACTTATCCTTACAAAGCAAATGCATATGAAAACAATGTTGTTATCTATTCATAAGCAATCTATCATAACTCTTAAGCAACAACTCAAAACTCTGATCACCGAACCATGCGATGGAAATCCATCTTCGCGATCAGAATCAGCTTACTCTTCTTTAAGCTTCCTCTCCTTTTTTGATTCTTAAAACTTCAACATATGACGCAGTCACATCATGTAATAAGAATCTCCAAATAGGAACTTAATAGAGTTAGATAGTGGACTTACCTGAGGTAGAGTCAAACTTTTTGACTTGACCAACCTTATGATCTTTCAGGTAAATAGGGCAGCTTTGCAACCGATGCCCCTTCCTTTGGCAATATAAGCATATGGACTCTTTGGGAATGGTACACGAGACTGTCTCAGACGTAGCCTTTCTCTTTACCATTTGGTCAACCGAGTTGACTATGGTCGATCCCTTTCCATTGGGAAGAGAAAGCTTTACTGGATTTTCATTGTTACCATTGTCAGTGTCCATGGAAGTTTGGGATGTTGATCTTCTAATCAAATTTTCTTTACCAATGCTCCAAATCATTGCTGATTCAACAGCACCTAGCAAATAGATAAGATCATTAAGGGTGATGTCATAGTCTGTTTCATAGTATTCCCAAAGGAAACTCACTATGTGACTTAGAAAGTGATTGAACAACCAACTTTCTCAAGAATTTGACACCCAACTCTCCCGTCTTGTCAATATGTGACTTCATCTCCAAGATGTGAGCACACATAGACCTTGCTTGCCAATAGGGCTTGAGTGATCTTGAACTATTCAAGAACTTGTGGGTTAGGGAAAATAACTGGAGGAGGTGAGGAAGTGAAGTATGATTTCCATGAGCCAATCATGGGACATCATCTTCATTAGGAAAGTTTGTTCCTAGGGATTTGGGAAGATCATAGTTGTCTGAACCATACATCTACAATGAGAGATATTCAAGTTAGTTGATTTAAGTCCTTAATATAAGACCCAATATGAAATATTAAGGCTCGGACCCAACACAATACTTTTATAACTTGGAAGAGGGATGCCGTAATCCAAGCTAAAAAATATTTGAAGGTAGGCGAATGACGATTCACCAATTTCCACCATGAAAAACGAAATAGGAATTAGGTTTTAATTGGTTTGAAACTCCTAGATCTTTTGAGATTCATTGAACTTTTCAATGGCATGTTCCAATCTCGATTGTGTCGTCTCAAGTTTTGTGACTGGGATGCCGAGGATCACAAAACAAGGTGTGAATAACAACGCAAATATACTTGGTACCCTTAATATTTATCACTTAATCGATGTGCCGGTTAACCACACATGCTCCAACGATCCTATGATGAACATTAAGTTACCCTTTGCCTACCTTGTTAAATCCAGGTTAGTGTGCCGGTTAACCACACATGCTCCACTAACGACTTAAGCAAAGTGCAAAGTGTAATTTCATGGGTTAGCACCAAATTCATATTTTCCTAAAGTAACTAAGATTGGGAATTTATAAAATTTTTAGTAACTTTTTATTTATCATTATACTTATAATGAAGGGAAATTATAGTCCCTGTCCTTCCCGTTCGGCTAACGACCCTCCACCAGTCAAGGAAGTGGTGGGTGAGAGTGGACACCCATTAAGCTGCCATTTTATAGGCAATAACCTTATACCCTCCTTATAGAAAGGCTTCGTGAATGAGGCCTACTAACGGTAAAACGACTTGTTCTTATACATATATATATATATATATATATATATATATATATATATATATATTATTAACTTATAATATCATAAAGTATAAGGGTTGAATTTTAACTTTTAAAATTCTAGGGGTTGGAACTAAAGTTTTAAGATGAATTTACATGTTCCAAAACTTGAGGGAAAGTTTTGTAACTTTCAAAAATTTTCAACTTTCATAACTTATGAGTTAATGGTTTATTAAAATGAGAGACTTTTCATTTTATGTAACATATGTGTTTATTAATGGACTTTAAAAGAAAGACTTTTGGTAATCCATAACTTAAGGACAAATTATGGATCCCATTAAAACACATCAAGATCAAGAATTATACTACCAAGCAAGTTTCAAATAATTCCTATGATCTTCTAAACTCATAAGTTCATGAAGATTCATATCAATAATTTCAAGAATCATAAAAAAAACACATATAAGACTTGAAATTTTGATAATAGCTTTGAAATTGGATTAGCATAATCATTACCACATCAAAAACGGGTTTTAAGGTTCAAAAAGTAGTTTAGGGTAATGATCCTCATCCAATACCAAGCAAAACCCCGAAATTCTGCATATAGGGGCATCACCACGTCGTGGTAAAGACTGTCACGTCTGATACCATGTAGCAAAATATGCAGAATTTCAACTTTGGAAAAAACATGTAGCATCAAGTATCAAGCAAACAATCCTAGGCTCTGATACCACTGATGGGTTTTGAGCATTCTAACACTCCTACGGTGTACATGCAACCCTAGAAACCTTGGATCTATGTTTTACTAAGATACATGCAAATTTGCATTTCCAAGGTTCTTAGCCTAACTAGCATGGCATGGGAACTTTGAAACATAATAAGCTAGTAGAGTTACATACCTTTTACTAATGGTTGATTGCTTGGAGTTTGAGATCCTAGCACCAATAATGTGGATGCCTCAATGGAAGTCACAAATCACCACCCTTAGTTCTCACACAAAAACTAGTGTCATTTCAAGTGCCAAGGACTCCTTTATATAGTGTGGTGGATTAGGGTTACATCCATGTAAACCCTAATACCCATGACCTTTCATTTCCATCAGATCCATGGGTTAAAGCTCCATGGACTATACATGGACTTTCCATGCAAGCCTAGACCATTCTAAATAAGTAATAGCCCACACTATATAAATACAAGAGTCCATATTTAATTAGTAACCTTTTTTTATCACCAATTTAATTCTAAATTAATTCTAGATCAATACTAATTAAATAATATGATTTCATATGAATATACTAGAACTTATAATATATTAATAAATCATAACTTATACTATTCTCAAAAGATTATCCATATAAATTGTTCGGGTGAAGTGCAACCCAAATGGACCATGCCAAATCGGGTCAAGTACATACCAATTATACTTATGGACTTAGACACTAATCCAACAACTTGATCTCGCATTCGAAATCATTTAGCAACTCAACCCACCTTCGCTGCCTCATGTTCATCTCCTTTTGATTTAGAATGTGCTGGAGGCTTTTGTGATCCGTGAAGATGGTGCACTTTGTACCGTAGAGGTAGTGCCTCCAAATCTTTAGGCGAAGACCACGGCTCCCAGTTCGAGATCATGGGTGGTGTAGTTCACTTCATATGTCTTCAATTGCCTGTATGCATATGCTATCACCTTTCCACGCTGCATGAGGACACAACCTAACCCTTGGTTCGAAGCATTGCAATAAACTACGAAGTCTTCAGTTCGCTCTGGTAAGGATAGCACTGGAGCACTACAGAGGGCTCGCTTCAAGGTTTGGAAGGAAACTTCTTGCTTGTCCATCCAGTTGTAGGGTACGCCTTTTTGTGTCAGAGTGGTGAGGGGCTTGGCTATCTTGGAGAAGTTCTGAATAAACCTTTGGTAGTATCCTGCAAGACCCAAGAATTGTCGAATTTCTGTTGGGGTTTTTGGAATCGCCCAGCCTTCAATGGCCTTGATCTTGGAAGGATCCACATGAATTCCATCCTCACTGACTACATGACCCAAGAAGTTTACGTTGTGAATCCAGAACTCGCATTTGGAGAGTTTCGCATATAGTCTTTCAGCTCTAAGAGTTTCCAAGATTTGACGGAGATGTTGACCGTGCTCCTCCTTACTTCGGGAGTATATGAGAATATCATCGATGAAGACGATTACGAAATTATTGAGGAATGGACGGCATACTCGATTCATGAGGTCCATAAATGCTACGGGGGTATTTGCTAGACCGAAGGGTGTCACAAAGAATTGGTAATGGTCGTATCGAGTTTGGAAAACAGTTTTTGGAATGTCCTCTTCTCGGACTCGGAGCTAATGATAACCATATATTAGATCTATTTTGGAGAAGTATCTAGCTCCTTGAAGCTGGTCAAATAGATCGTCAATCCAAGGGAGTGGATATCGATTTTTGACAGTGAGTTTGTTCAACTCCCGATAGTTGATGCACATTCTGAAGGATCCGTCTTTCTTCTTGACAAACAAGACCGGAGCTCCCCAGGGTGATAAAATTGGACTGATGAATCCTTTGTTCAGAAGTTCGCTTAATTGACTGGATAACACCTGCATTTCGGCGGGAGCTAACCTGCAGGGTGATTTGGCAATTGATGTGGCTCTCGGTATTAGGTCAATTCGAAATTCAACCTGTCTTTTTGGGGGTATTACCGGAAGATCTTCAGGAAACACATTCGGGAAGTCACATGCCACTAGTATGTCTTTAATTTTTACTTCCTCTTTGGCTTTATCCATAACATGAGCGAGGAAGGCATAGTTTTTCTTGTATAGGCACTTCTGTGCCTTGATGCACGAGATAATATGAAGATTAGCGCCAGGTTTATCACCATAGATTATTAGGGTTTCGTGATTAGGGAGATGAAGTCGAACGGCCTTCTTGTGGCGCATAATATCAGCACGGTGGGGGCTTAACCAATCCATGCCGATTATCACATCAAAACTCCTAATATTTACTGGCATCAAATTTACTTGAAATGAATGGTTGTTTAGTGTTAATGTGCACCCTACGTAAACATCTTTGGTTGTTTCGGTTTTCCCATTAGCCATCTCCACCATGAAGGCTTCGCTTAGCTTCTGGGGTTGTTGGTTTATTAATTGTTTGAATTTTTTAATAACGAAGCTCCGCTCAGATCCACTATCGAATAAAATTCATGCGTAAGTGTTGTTAAGTGGGAACGTACCAGTAACAACCGGCGGGTCTTGAACTGCCTCACATTGACCCAAAGTCAGGACCCTCCCTGATCCTCCTGCTCCTTGGTTGTTGGCTTTGGGGCAATTACGTCTGAAATGGCCAGTTCCTCCACATCCATAACAAGTGTGACTAACCCCAGCGTTATTGTTGTTGTTATTTTTGTTGCGGTTGTTGTTGTTGTTTGGATGTTGGTTCTGTTGGGGTTGAGATCTGTAGTATCGATCGGTATGGCCCTTACGGTTGCAGTTAGCACACAACATATCTCTGCATTCTCCATGATGATGGTAATTACATTTTTTGCAGTTTGGTAGGTTTAATGAGTAGGGTTTGGCGGTGGTTTGCACAGATGAGGCTGGAGCATGTGGTGCTGAGGCAACCTGAGAAGTAGCAGCATCTACTGCTACAGTTTGTTTCCTTTTCGATGACTCTTGGTTTTGTCATCCTTTTCGTTTGTATTCCTTGTTTTTCTTGTGATCTCCTTCGTTTTTTGTCTCAGTCTCAGCGGTTTTGGCTCCTTTCTTGTTGCCATGATCGTAGAGCTTCTTGGCTAGTATTTTAGCACTGCCACACGTCTCAGGGTTTGCTGCTATTAGGTTTCCTTGGATTGGAGAGGTTAATCCCCAAATGAATCTTTCAATCTTCTTTCCTTCAGACGTGATCATGTCTGTACATAGGAGTGACAATTCACTAAACCTTGAGATGTAAGCATCGATGTTTGAGTTCTGAACTGTGAGATTCCACAGTTCCTGCTCCATTTTTTGGATCTCCCCTCTCGGATAGTACTCCACCATTAACATTTCATTAAGCTCCTCCCATGGCACAACATTCGCGATTGGGAGTATCATGGCCTCCACATGACCATTCCACCAGGAAAGCGCTTGATCGACAAATGTGCAAGCTGCAAATTTCACTTTGCATTCCTCAGGACATCCGCAGATTTCGAAAACTGATTCCACTTTTCCATCCGCCGCTTTAGAGCTATCACGCCTCCCGTTCCATTGAAGGTTCGAGGCTTGGCATTCGTGAAATCTTTGTAGGTACAAACCTTTGTAGGTCCTTGGTTCATCCCCTGGTTTGAGCTTCCAGCTCCTTGCCCGTTACCTCCACTGCTATTCCCGTTGTGAATATGTGCCAGTGCTGTGGTGACCGCAACTGACAGTACTGCTTAGAACTCAGCCGAGTTTACCTCCGGTGGAGGTGGTGGTGTCGTGTTGTTGTTCCTACGCGGGGATCTTCGTGGCATCTTCTATCATCGAATGGAAAGATGGTGAGTATTTAGTGCATTCTGGTTTCAAGATTCTTTGTATATAGAACTGTTTCAGTGATTTGGTTGTGTGTGTAAATGGATGCATACAATCAACATGAAATAAAAATAATAGAACATGTAGCAGATAACAATATCACAAAAAAATATGTGACTCCTTTCACTAGTAATAATCCTTTTAGTACATGAAAATTTGCCTTTAGAAGGCATACAATACATAAAGGAAATATAATCCGACAGCATAACGACTCCATGAGTAGTGTAATCATTTAATCATGAAGTCGACAGTTCATAAAGTAGTACATAAAAGGAATCATAATAGTAGTAGTAGTAGATGAAGCCGATCCTGGTTGAGGAGATAAGGGTCTGGTGGGGAAATCAAATGCCAAAATGTCGCACCACGAGGTCATCCATCTCACTCATTTCCCTAGTGACCTCGTCCATCTCATGCTTTGTTCGCACTACTCGGGCTTCTGCTGCTAAAAGTTGTTGTATGAGGGTGGCAACCTCCTCCTCCTAGGAGCGTGTCCGGTCGGTGGAATCCTCTGGTGCTGCGGGATGGTCCTGTATCATCCTTGAATAGTGATGCTCGCTAGAGACTTCCTCAATGTCCCCTACTTCTTCCATCTCCTCATCGGATTTCACGTACTCATTGTCTGTCTCCACATACTCATCAGGTCCTAAACCTGGGTTTGACCCTTGAATCATAACAGTTTCTCCCTCGATCAACCCATTGGCCACCAGGGCCTGATAGTAAAGGACACCCTGTTGTAACTCTTCCATGATGACTGCGCGATAAACGGAGGGGTGAGAAGTGTGTGTGGAGTGTTTATAAATAGCATTCTGAAATGCTTCTATAGTATTTTAATTGTTTATGTTTGGTTCCATAGTTTTTTGGATAATCAGACGATAAGTTTTTGATTCATTGACCATTATGATCACTCCCGAACACATGTTGGTCATATTTTAGATAAATGTATTTGATCAGGCTACATTTTCCCCCAATACGACTACATAACTGTTCGGGTTTAACCGCGATGTTCAAATCCTCCAAAGACTTGTACTATTTCTTATTATGTTATTACCCCAAAAATGCACACATAGGTATGTATTTTAATTATTTTGTTCAGAGTAGTTTAGTCTCATTGTATTTCTAGTTGCATATCTTGTATGATTAGATATGCCAGTTCACTATAAACAATGTTCTGATACCAATCTGTCAGACCCCCGAACCAGACGACGGAAATGTCCGGAGGTTGGATGATTTCATCTTGTAATATCATCACAGTGAATATAAATGAAACATGACAAAAACCATCATCATACATACCAAATATAACCATCATTGTTTACATCAAGTATTGTATTAAATATTACATGCCCAAATAGTTAATGTATGATGAAACAAAATATGAAAATTTCCACATGTTCCTGTCGACCTTTCAGCTTAACGATTTCCTGAGATACAAGTTAATTTGAAAATGTCAACACATATAATGTTGGTGAGTTCATAAGCATGTTTAAGTAAAATGTTTTGTATTACTTTGTAAACACCAGAAAATCCGATATTTTCTGAAAAACGATTTGAAATGTTTGTGTCCGATCTTGTATTAATGCATGTGTGCAAATGTTTGAAAGTGTGTGAAGTGAATGATCAAAGACAATTCGATATTGTCTGTATATAAAACGTTCTGATATTAACTCCCTAAGATTGAGTACCAATGCGTATATGTTACCGTGTTATCAACAAAAATTGTATTCCTTAAATTTTTTAATGGAGTTAATTACTCTAAGTGAGTCGTTATAACCATACTTGATAATGACTAATCCCCCTGTCATGACGTTTTTCAAACGCCGACTTGTTTAAGGTAAGGTTTGTCACCCTAGACTGGCCTAGTCTAACTGTAGCGAACAGCTCAGGTGTGGGGTGTCAACCCCGTATAGATACACAAACTCCCGCTCTCCCTCCAGGAGACTATGGTTATAACTACACGATATGGTTGTACACTCGATAGGTGTCAAACGAAATGTCTCACAAGATCCTTAACTGAATTTACGCGAATATGAAATTGCACAGTATATATTGTTTCCATAAATGTATTTAGTTTTCAAGGCCCAACGAGTATGAAGACGGATATTACAGGCGCAACAAGCATGTAAATTGACCCCTAAGGCCCAATAAACATGTAATGTATATTCCAGGCCCAACAAGCATGTAAATGGACCACTAAGGCCCAATAAACATGTAACACATATTATAGGCCCAATTAAAGTGTAAATGACGTAGTTAATCCGTTTGTTGTTACATTGGTTGGTTACGCTTAATTGTTCACCAAGATAACATAATAGGGCCCACTTTTGTGAAAAGACATTTTTGGTTCTTAAAAAAACCGAAAATTTACAACTTAGGCGTAATTTTGGTAAAAATGACACTTTTAGGTACCTTAGGGCCAAAGTTTACATTTAAGGCTAGTTTCAAAATAAAAATCACATTTTTAACCCACTTTAGTCAAAAATATCATTTTCGGCCCAAGTATATGAAGTTTTTACATATTCGGCCCAAAGACATAAAATTTATCCCTTTTGGCCCAAATTTTATAAAATTATCATTTTCAGCCCTTTTAACCGAAAAATAACATTTTTGTCTCAATATTGTTTAAAATGACACTTAAGCCCACAAAAGTCCAAAAAGTTACAAACTTAGCCCAAAAATCGTGAAAGCCCAATATGAGGCCCATTTGCGAAAGTTTACACTTTTGGCCCTTCTAAAATCATAAATACCATAAAGATCCCTATTTATTCAAATAAATCTTTTCAAAACCATGAGTTATGTATAATAACATCACTTTTTGATTATTTTGTCATTTTTAGCCCTCTTATGCGATTTTTCTTAGTGTAAACAACCTTGAAATGTTTCAAACCTTTTCTTTGCATAATAAGTTGTATCAAGTGTTATGTTCTACAAAATCAACATATTTTAGTATATTTTAGAGTTTATGAAGCCTATAACACATAATCACAACATATAACATGAAAAACACACATAATCATGCATATGCACATAGATCTACACATAACAACTTGTATTCTCCCCCAAAACTTAGTAAAAATCGAAAATAGGGGGTATGAACTCACATTGGTTTGATGATTTCGGTTTTGGAAGGAGATTTGGAAGAGTTTTCGGTCTAGCTCACTTCTTTGAAGAGATCTTCGAATTCTAGGAGATTTCATGAACATGGATCATGAAATGAAGTGTTAAGAAGTGGAGGACTTATCATAAAATAAAGTTAAACACTTTGATGAGAAGGTAGCTTACCAAAAATGATGATCTTTGATGAAGAGTTCTTGGATTCCCATACTAACACTCATGAATTTTGGAGAGGAAAATGGAAGAATTTCTTGACAGTTCTAGAGAGGATTTCTAGTGAGTTGAGAATGGAAAAATGAAGGTGGTGATGGGGTTAGTGTGGTCGATAGATAGAAAAAAAAAGAGAAGAGGGTGAAGTGGGTATTGCATGAAGGATTAAGGACTAATCCTAGATATATGTGAGGTAAACTTAGCATAGATATCCATTAAACAATAATTAGGTGGCAACATCCTAACTATCCTCTTATTATTATTATTATTATTATTATTATTATTATTATTATTATTATTAATTATTTTTTTTTACAAAACCGAGAAGGAGAGGGTAGGGAAAGAAATAAAATGTATGTTGGGCTAATATTGTATATTCTCGAAATTACAAGGCCCAATGTAGAAGTTTCCGGCCCATTGGGCCCATATGAGAGTTTACGGCCCAATAATGATAAAGAAGTGGGTTTACAGCCCAAAAGGGTGAACATAATGGGTTTTCGGCCCATTTAGGTTCAAGAAGATTGTTCACAGCCCATTAAGGCTTATGAAAACAAGTGACTCATTTTAGGCGCATCATGGCCCAAATGCTATGGTTTAATGACTGTGAGTGCAATTAGGGCCCAAATAGGGTTCCTTGACCCAAAATAGCTAAATTGAAAGTTTACTGGCCCATTAGTCCCAATAAGAGGATCCAAATCCATTCTGAGTTTGAATCGGGATATTAGGGTTACGAACCCACAGTTAAGTGTGTGAAATGAATTGAATTAGGTTTTGGACTTCACGAGTGAGTTTTGGTTCAAATAGTTGTTTCTAGAATGATCATTAATACATAACCTCAACTTAGATTACAAGTTACACAAAAGTTGAGTACATGAGGACATAATTTCCTAGCCAAAAATGCTAGTTGTGACACAACACTGCCCCAACCGCGCTGTTGCTCGCGTCGCACATGATCTCGAACGGGATATCCCAATTAAGCGGTTGGATGATTGGAGAAGAAGTGAGTAAATCCTTCAAATGATCAGAAGCGTCCTTGGATGATTGAATAAAGTCAAATTCAGCATCTTCTTGGAGTAGTTGACACATCGGCACCGTAATCTTTGAGAAATCCTTTATGAACCGCCGATAGAAACCTGCATGGCCAAGAAATGAACGAACTTCCCGAAACATTTTCGGGTAAGGGAGACTTTTGTTGATGTAAATCTTGGCTTTGTTAACTTCCAATCCTTTTTGGGACATTATATGACCTAAAATCAATCCTTTGCCCACCATGAAATGGCATTTTTCATAGTTAAGCACAAGATCTGTGTCAATGCACCTTTGCAGAATTTTTGTTAAATTGCTTAAACATTCATCAAATGAGTTTCCATAAACCGTGAACTTATCCATGAAAACTTCGATGATGCTTTCAACATGTTCAGAAAAAATGCTCACCATGCATCTCTGAAATGTTGTGGGTGCATTACGTAGACCAAAAGGCATACACCTATAAGCAAATGTGCCAAAGGGACAAGTAAAGGTGGTTTTCTCTTGATCTTCCGGGGCTACCGAAATTCGATGAAAGCCCAAGAAACCATCTAAACAATAGTAGTTGGATTTACCCGCCAATCTCTCTAACATCTGGTCGATAAAGGGTAGGGGAAATGGTCCTTTCTTGTTGAAGCATTCAACTTCCTATCATCAATACAAACTCGCCACCCATTTTGCACACAGGTTGGCACCAATTCTCCCTCAGAATTTTTGATAACTGTGACCGCAGGCTTTTTCGGGACTACCTGAACGGGGCTCACTCATTTACTATCAGAGATAGGGTAGATCATACCTGCATCCAAGAGCTTCATGATTTCTTTCTTTACTACCTCCATCATTGCGGGATAAGGAGGGAATCAACCCCTTTATGTCAGCAATCATCCACCCAATAGCCTTCTTGTACTTTTCAGCAAAGTAACCAGCTTATCTTCTTCTTCTTCGGATAGCTTTTTGGAGATAATGACAGGCAAAGTCTTCTCTTCTCCAAGGTATGCATACTTTAAATGATCGGGAAGAGTCTTTAATTCTAGCTTGGGTGTCTTCACAATAGAAGGAAGAAGTTTTGTGTTAGAAATGGGCAATTTAACCTTAGTATTATCATACCTCATTTTCTTCTTCTCTTCGATGAAGTCGACAATTTCCAGCAACTCCTCATCAAGCTTGAAATTTGCTACAATCTTTTTGACTAAAGTGTTATCAAAATTCCTGCTCAAAACTAACTGTAACAAATCATGGTTAGTCAACTCAAAACACTTTTCAGTCAAAGGTTGGATTATATCAACAAAATTTACACAATGAACATCACTTGGATACCGCATTGCTTAATAAATATTGAAGTTGATGACCTTCCCATCAAATTCCATAGACAATGTACCATTGTAGACACCGATTTTTTTTTTGTTTTTAAAAATGGCCTTCCTAATAGTATGGAACTTGTGATCATGATCTCCCATATCAAGCACATAAAAATCAGCGGGAAATACAAGTTCATTGACTTGCACTAATACGTCCTCCAACACACCTTTTGGGTGTACTAAAGATCGATCGGAAAGTTAAATTATGACTCCTGTTTTTGTCAAAGGTCCAACTCCCATTGTTTTATAGCTTGAATAAGTTAGAACCTTAATTGATGCTCCAAGATCAAGCATAAGACGTGGAACAAAAAGGTTACCCATTTTACAAGGAACTGTGAATACACCTGGATCCTTGCATTTCTTTGGTAGCCGTTTTTGTAACACTGCTGAAACGTTTTCCCCAACTTTTACTGTTTGATTTCCTTGGAGCTTTTTCTTAGATGTGCAAAGTTCCTTAAGGAACTTAGCATATCTAGGAATTTGTGTAATTGCATCTAAAAGAGGGATGTTGATTTCAACCTTCCGGAACATTGCCATGATCTCATCATCTTCTCATTCTCTTTTTGTGCTTGTTAATCTTGAAGGAAATGGTGTTGGAGTTACTTTCACTTTGGTATCTATTGGCTTCTTTGACTTTGAAGTATTTTTCCTTTCCTCTTCTTTGACAGCTTCTTCAACCTCAATCTATTTTTCTTTCTCTTCTTCATCCGAAATCCTTGGGCCTTCATAGCTTTTTCCTCCTCTCAAGGTAATTGCACATGCATTATGTTTCGGGTTCTTCTCGGTTTGGGATGGTAGCTTGCCTTATGATTCCATTCTACTCACGGATTGAGCAAGTTGTGACACTTGTTGCATCAAGCTTTTTATGCTAGCCTTGGTTTCTTGTTGGAAGCTTTGAGTGCTAGTGGCAAGGCTTTTAACAATATGTTCCAATGACATACTTGATGAACCCGCTTATGGAGGTGGTTGTTGTGGGGGCCTAGGCTGGAAATTTTGAGGTTGAAAGGGTGGCGTTTGTTGATGTTGAGGAAATGGTGGTCTTTGTTGATAACCTCTATGTTGATTTCCTCCCCAACCTTGATCATTATTCCATCTTTGATCACCCCATGGATGCTCATATCCTCTCTGATTTGACCCAGAATAGCCTCCCATGACTTTTGCTTTTTCATAATCTTCATCTTGAAGTTGAGGGCACATGTCGGTTGGATGCCCCACTTGAGTGTAAATACCGAAAGGGGGGTGTGGGCTACAGACCCTTGTCTTTAGCCAACATCATTACAACTTTCTTAAGGTCTGACAATTGAGCTTCAATTTGAGGAGTTTGGACTTCTTTTACACCTCAGGGTGCATCCATGTACCATTCTTCATCATGGCTTGAATTTTTAGAATCTTCAGCCATGTTCTTGATTAGGTTGCGGATTTTAGTTGGAGTTTTATCGGGTAAATATCCTCCACTTGAGGAATTGAGAAGCCTTCTTTCCATTGGAGTCATTCCTTCAATGAAATATTGGAGGAGTTGATACCCAGTAATTCCATCTTTAGGAGAACAAGCACAAAGTTTCTTGAATCTTTCCCAATATGTATGGAAAGCTTCTCTCTTATGTTGCTTGATTCCAATTATTTCCCTCTGTAGGGCTGAATCTTTCATTTTGGGAAAGTATTTGTCCAAAAAGAGGCGTGCAAGATCTACCCAAGTAGTAACTGTCCCCGGTGGCAGGTCATAGAGCCTGTCTTTTGCGGCATCTTGCACCATGAATGGGAATGCCCTAAACTTGATTTGATCCTCCGTGACATTGTGTGTCTTCATGACCACACACACAACATGAAATTCTGTCAGAAACTTGTGGGGATCTTCATTTTCTAAGCCTCTAAAGGTAGGGAGTGGGTGGATGAGTCCGTATTTAAGTTCAAGATTTGTGGCTGCCGGATATGTGATACAAAGAGGTTGCTGTGTAACTTTTTGTCTCGACCATTGACGAATAGTTTGCTCGGGTGGTGGATTTGGAGGTGGATTCCCTCCATGATTGTCTCCCATTGTATGAGTAGTGGGTGAAGTTTCTGTAGGTGTAGTGTCTGGAATGTTATAAGTAGGTGAAGAGGGTGGAGTGATACTTTTGGGTGAGGATGCTTGAGGTGAGAGTGATAGGTTTTCTGTTTCAGACGTGGATACACTTGAGACGGGTATGTCCTCCCAAATGTTAATTACTGGGGGGGGTTAAATGATGAAGAAGTCTCGGAACCCGGTCGCCTCTTACGAAACATTGCTTGCTTCCTTAACTTCTTTGCAGTATTCTCTATCTCTGAGTCAATTGGCAATGGCGTACCTGTATGGAAAGATCTAGGCATAAACAATTAGTAACACCGTGTCCCCGACAACGGCGCCAATTTGTTAGGGGTGTCAAAACCAACAAATAAAAGGGGTACAAAATGACTCAAGGAACACTACAATTTGCAGTAAAAATGTAATACAAGATAAGCAGGGTCGATCCATAGAGACACAGACAAATGCTTATACCCTTTTTGCATAAGGTACAAATGTGATTGCAAAATAGGGGGATTTATATGCTTTTATTCAAACAAAGGACCGAAGTAATAAGCAAGCAAATGATTAAGTAAAGTAAATTCAAGATTTGTAAATACTCCAACTTCATGCAAGACTAACTAGCAATGTGATTTCAAGTATGAAATGATATTTGTTTAATTCTATCTAAGTTGGCACTTGGAAATGCTAACAAGCTCTAGCAATTCTCATTCACCACATTAATTAATCAAAATAAGCTCTTTGATTAATCCTAACCTTACCAATCTAATCTAAACAAGCTTTTAGAATTAGGTGGAAAGATTGCATTATACATAGTGTAAATATTCCCAACAACATTCAATACTCCTGACAAGCTCGGGAGCGTAAGAATATGTGAATTTGACTTATATTATATTTATTCTAAAGAATTCAATTTAGTGCTTTGGTCTATTTTACAAAACAATTACGGGTTTTGCACAATAGATAACTTGGATGATTTAACCCTAACTCAAATGGCCAATAAGAACTAGAATTGAAATCAAACATTCAATTGGAACAAAATCCAATTCACTAAATAGAAATTAGAAACAAAGACCAAGTCACATGATTGAAATCACACTCAATAGTCAAGACATAAAGTTGGAGAGTCTAGGGTTCTAGGCACACATGATTAGAACAAAACAAAAATGTAGAAATTAAAGTTAAAGTCTTACAAATTAAAATCCAAACGAAATCCAAGTGTTTCCAAGTATTAATTGCCTTCTAAATCTTCCAGAAAATCGCCCCAAGAACTCCTAAAATTAACTTAACTTCCAATGGAACCGGTTACACCTTTTTAGAAAGAAGAAAAACTATTTTTAACTCACGACCACGTTTACACGACCCGTGTAAATTAACACTACCATTTACACGGCCCGTGTAAATAAAAGAGTCCACTGCGTTAATTGGCTAGGCCCTCAAAGTACATTGATCAACAGTCTTCATTTACACGGCCCGTGTAAACACAAGGCTTCCATTTACACGGCCGTGTAAATCTCTGAAAAGCCAAAATCTTTAATTATTTGATATCTTCCTCCTCGGTTCTCCGCAACTCCCGAAACTTCATCTACATCTCTTATCTACCTCCTTAAGTAAGATCCTTCCTCCAAAATTCCCTGGAATATCACAAAAGTGTGTGAGTGAATAAAAAACATGCAAAATGCATGAGTTTAAGCCTAAATGCAATGCACTTTTATGAAATAAAGCTACAAAATGGGTGCATGAAATGCACCTAACAATAAAGCCACCCTTTGAGCTTAATGAAAAGAAGCCTTTCACTGTTTCTCAACAAACAGATGATCGTAATTCAACGACAAACCACACAGACACTTTAGAGTCTCTCTTGACTCCAAATGAAGAGATCGTTTAGGGGTGGGAATCGGTTCGGTTTTTTGGTTTTTCGGTTTCCTCGAATCGTTTTCTTCGGATTGAAATTTGTCCAATTCGAAAACCGAACCACATCGAATTCAAATTCTTTAGACCAAACCGAAAACCAAATTCTAATTCGGTTTGGTTCGGTTTGAAAACCGAGGAAACCAAATATTAACTTAAAAAGAATTCAAACATAAATTAAAATATTTTTAACATAGAAACCTAAAGTTGCAAACAGAAAGTTCTTAAGTTTCATACGAAATGATCAAGAGAGTAAATGGGTAAAAATGATTTCTAGTTTATAATTAATACTTTTATTTAATATAAAATATAAAATATATTTTTTAATTAATTGATTTATGAAATTCGTTTTTTCGGTTCGGTTTGATTTAAACTTCATGAGACCGAAACTCGAACCAAAAACCAAATTTACAATTCGGTTTGGTCTCAAACCAAACCAAAAACCAAATTTGAATATGGTTCAGTCTAAAATCGGTTTCGGTTCGATTTGGTTTTCGCGTTTTTTGGTTCCAGACCAAATAATTTCCACCCCTAAGATCGTTGCCCGAGATCCATCTGCTTTATGTCTTAACAGACATCACTAGAATCCCATAGAATAATGTTGATTTATTTCTTTATCTTTGGAACACTCTCGCATGAAGATCCTTGTGATTTTCCAAAGTCTGGTTTGTGGTACTCATGATTACTTTCAGTTTCGCAGAATAGTTGATGACGATTAATTGTGAAAGTTTGGATCTGAATCGGTTGTGAAAGGGCGTAACTGAAACGGCATTTTAAAAGGATAAGATATGGGCGCATGAATATTTGGACTGGTGCTGATGTCACGCCGACTGATTCACATTATCTCACATCACAACTGTCATTCACGCCTTTTTAGGCGACTTTTCAGTATTCGATGCAACCAACCGCCAGATTTCTCTCTCTTACTATACGGTATAAAAGGATTTTGACGATTCGATATTACTTACCACTTTCAAAAGAGATCAAAATCCTCCAGGCGATTATTCTTCTATTGTTCATCATCTCCTTCATCAAGCTTCCATGGCAACGTCATCAGAAACCCCCTCCGTTGCAGAACAAATGGCGCAATCATCCATCCTCAACATCAACGAAAACCAGAATCTCATTTTGGACCTTGATCCGACCAAATATGACGGATTTCTTCAGCCAATCGTCGAGTGTTTGACATACTCTCCACTGGTCATCACTCTGATGAAATTGTAGATCGTTCCCTTGGTTCATCTGTCCAAGGCGTACTCTACAGCAAGTTACCAAAAAGGTGAAGAGATGATTACTTTAGAAATCTTCAACAAGAAAACCCAAATCACCAAATCCCGATTTTGTAGCCTGTTAGGGCTTCCTCAAGGTTGCGACCTCATTAACCCTGAGACTATCTCCAACTCAGCCATTATGGAGATGTTTTACCAGATGGGGTACAAGGAACTTTTGACTACCGTCTCCAAGTTCAAGAAGCCACATTTAATGCCGATGTGGAATAGACTGTTCACCCTTATCTTCAAGAGTTTTTCAGAGAGGGTTACCGGCTCCGACTGTGCCAGTAAGCTCTTCATGACAATCATGTACGGTATCATCTCCAGCATCAATCTGGACTATGGTTCAGTGCTTTGGGTTCAACTGGTCCAAAGTACCCTTTCGACTACACGAAACAATGAGATTTCTTGTGCTTGTTTCTGGACTATTGTGGTTCAACAGGCTATTGACAAGCTGAACATCACCATCCTCGAATATTCTTGTATGGCTGCTATTGAAATATTCCTCACCATCAACATAATCTTGTCTGACACGTCCAAAGTTTCATCATTGGATCATCCCTGAGGCAATTCTTTGCGATGTCCCAGCTGCAAGTGATGTACTGCGAACCTATCGCAGTCTACCAGTCTCTGTTTTTCGCTCAATGACTAATGAAGTACAAAAGATCCTTGACGAGGCAGACAAACCAAAGAACGGAGGAAAGAAAAGAGGTGTGAAAGATGGTCCATCAGAACCTCCTCAAGCTCCAAAAAAGAAGAAGGTAAAGAAAGTTGCTCGCAGTCCACAAACTCCTATGCTATGTGACCACGAAGACTCACAGTTAAACACGGTTTAGGAGATTCTTATTCAAGAAGACGCTCACAAGGAACATGACGATACTGCTGCTACTTCGCAACCCTAGGTCTCGTAGGCAGTCTCTTCTAATCCTGAGGTAACTTTTCAAATACCTACCTCTATTCCGATCACAGATGATTTTTTCTAGGATTTTTCCGTTACTTCACCCACCTCTACTGTCTCCACTCCGATTACCATTACTCCTTGCCCACCTGTATGTAAGAGTGTTTTGCAGACCTAAACCTCTCTCACATAATCAACCCCACTATTTATAAATTCAACAGCCACCACAACCACAACCACTAGTGAACCTCCAGTGTCTGTCAATGCATCTGATGCCGGGGCAGGTGCTTCAAGTTTTACTTTTAGTCATTCCTCACCACCCATCTCACCTCTTCGCCAGGACGATCCAGATACCATTTACGGTGAAGATGAAGAAGATTTTGGAGGTTTCACATACATTCCATTCAACATTAGGACTGAAAGTGATGACGAAGATCCAGTCACCCGAGGGAAGTTAAAGGCTATATCTAAAAATTTGGATTCCTTGATTGAATCCACCAAGACATCCTATTGTGGTGATTACTCATAAGAAACTATCAAGGCGTTCTTTGAAACATTGACGAAGGAACATTCTACGAATCTTGACAATACCAATAAAGTTGTTGAGGCTTCAGCTTCTGTGTGCAAGGAAACGACCGAAAAAGTCGATAAACTAATCACTGATGCTTGATCCTTCATGAGCACCTTTCAGAACTCCTTTGAAACAAATACTACAAAGGAGAATGAAGTTATTTCTATCCTTGGATTAACTCTTAAAACACAGAAGGTCGCTCTAGAAAAGGTTCGTTCTGGAATCCAAACTGATAACTCATAGTTCAACTCCTCCATTTCTTCCAAAATATACAAACTTCATGAAGACTTGGCTATGGAGAACAACATTATGGATTAGCTCGTAGTGAAGACTGAAAAAGTGAAGGTTCTGACTGTCAAGTTGGAGCATGCTGAGAAGCATATCAACGAACTCTTATCTGAAAGGGCTATAATAAAGAGTTGTGTTGCAGATGTGAACGGCTTGCTCTCCGACATTATCGAGACTCGTGACTCTATGATCACGATCACAATTAAGAAGCATCTGGCTGAAAAGTTCAGGTCGGTGTTCGTAATGCTAAACAGAATTAAAGGTGTTTCGGAGTCAAGCTCGCTTCCGAAACAAGGGGGAGAAACTGTGAAACAATCTAAGAAAGAAACCCTGAAACAAACTGTGATGCCAAAGTCTGAAAACAAACCGAAGGATAATGTAGCTTCGGATTCGAAAGGCAAAGAGAAGCTTAATGATGAAAGAATCATCGTTGATTGCGAAGAAGAAGATCCTGATGAGCACGAGCTAAAAAGAAGGGAAGCTCATGAAGCTCAAATTAATGAGCACAATCGAATTGTGAGAGAAACTGAAGAGAAAGAAAAAAGCTAAAAGAGAAGCTCAAGTCACATTGGAAAGCTGATAGCTTTTATTTCCATTGTGGACTTTGGAGCGAATAATGAGCGAGGCTATAGATATTCCAAGCCAATATTGATTAGAGCATGTTGGTTTCTTTGACTTACAGAACACACAGGACTCATAGCTTGATCTACCAATAAAACCGAAATCCTTCAAGTTTCGCAGCTTTGTCAAAGTTGCGAATGTTCCTCTGACAGACATCGGTGCAGAGCATTTGCTCTTCTCGTTCTACTTGAAGCACATGAAGCCTCAGTATGAAACCTGGAGTGCGAAGAAGATAACAGCTGTGAAGGTTTCAGGTCCAATCGAAACCGATAGCTTCCCAAATGCTCACTTTAAGGTTGCTAGAGGTTCTACGAGTCAGGTATGTGGATTTACACTTGCTGATCTACCCTGCCTAAACCTGTACGATTGGATTTTGTTGTTCAACATGTTGCTCATGGATGAACAAAAGTACGAACCCGTTGTTACACATCTCAAACGAATGTTAGTCTCATACATTCAATAGATTGGGAAGATGGACGTTGAGATAGCAACTGTTTTCCGAAAGAGGCCATCTATGCTCCCCAAGGAAGCTCTAGAAGACTTTGATAAAATGATGTCGGGAAAAATACGAAAGGATGGCTGGTGATTAGCATTTCAAATGAAAGAGCGAACTGATGCTGATTTTCACAAAGTTTGCTTCTAGCTCGCTAATAAGCATCTTTCCAGCACTTCATTCTTGCAGTACATCCTAGTGTTTGTAGACAAATGCGAACGGAATCGTAAAGGTGATAAGAAGTGTTTCTCTGAAACTCTATGAAGTACAAAAGCGAACTCCACAATGAAGGTCTCCTGCCTCAATTGACGCAAAAGGGGAGATTGTTGGGCCTTAGGTAATGTGTCATTGTGGTTTATAGATTAGTCCATTTTGTACCCGGGTTGGGCCTGTCCACCCGTTATTTATTATTAGGGTTTTACTATTTAATGTCAATGCATGCACCGCATCTTGTAATTGTCATATTTGTAAACCCTACACACCTTTACAGTAGCAGTTCTTTATCAAGCTCTTCTAAGGATGTGATTAATAATCATTCGACACATTTGATCATCATTTTGTGTTCTTAATTCTTTTACCTTTTTGAATCTATTCGATCACTCAAGTTTTATTCTCAACGCTAAGTTAAACATACTTTGTTGATTTGTCGGACTCGATTTGATATGACCACTAAGGCCAGAATAATATTTATATTCATAGTCATTACCGAAACAAAGGTAATGATATGACCACTAAGGTCGGAATAATATTTTTTTCCTTCAATCTAAAGTTAGACGCTACGTCAAACATACTTTGTAGATTAGTCGGACTCGATTTGATAGGACCACTAAGGTCGGAATAATATTTATATTCGTAGTCATTACCGAAACAATAGTAATGATAGAAATGAACAAAATAGCTTAATTACTTAAAGACATTGTAACCTTGTGACATTCCCCGATCCAAGTGTGAGTCATGTGCTTCTGGTATTGTAAACCTCTACTACCTTTCACATACACTCATACCTGTCCCAAGTATTGCCTCGTAGTCATCCAAGTCATCATTCAATAAAATCATATAGTGACACAAGACATATAAAATAATTAGAGCTTTTATAATTTCTGAGAATGATTACATTCTTATTCAAAGCATTATCCTACTATATGCCTCTTATATTAGGCTACGCGATTTATTACAATCTATTTAAGACGTTTTCTTCATATCTTTTACTTCTGAGAAGCAGTTTTTCGCTCGATCAAGGATCATATGGAATGCACTTGCCTTGGGCTTCAACGGAGCATTCGATCCCTGTTGGTTCGTTTTTCTTTGGGAAATCCTTCGAAATATGCCCCTTAACTCCACATTTGTAACCCACTGTATTTTTGAATGTACAATCTTTGGAATAGTGACCTGCCCTTCGGCACTAATAGTAGGTCACTTCCTCGTTGCATCTCCTAAAGCTCTTCTTCCTACACTTATCATACTATCTTTGTTTATTGTTACTCCCAGGTTTCTTGTCGTTGGGGATAGGTTTCAAAAAGCACATCTTTTTTTTGTATTCTCAGGATCCTTCATTAATCCTCTTCTCTCCGACTTCAGCCTGGGTGGTGGTTCTTCCCATGATCATGTCTTCAAGAGATTTGACAACTCTAATGACTGCTTCCAAAGTAGTTGCTAATTTCACCTGTGGACTGAAATCCGTTGGTAGTCCATTAGCATATTTTTCAATCATAGATGATTCAGAAGGAACCAGGTGAGATACTAACTTCATCTTCTCGTTAAGGGACTACAACGTACTCCTCGACGCTCATGTCTCCTTACTTCAAATTCTGGAATTCATTTCTTATATATGAGAGGTCTGTTTCTGAGCAGTATTCTCTTTTCAAATGCACAAGGAAGTCATCCCATGACATATTCCATTATTCTCCCTTCGGTAGGGTTGGAAAATCGGTCTATCGTGTCGTGTTTTTGTCTGACACGACAATGTTTTTTGTAACACGAACACGACACAATGTCATGCTGTATTTAACTAACACGAAAGAGAACCAATTAAAAAACAAAAAATATACACAACGTGACAAAGATAACATAAAATAACAAATAGTTTGTTTAGTTAATATTTAATCATACTTAACACGACAAACACGGAAAACAAGACAAATAAATGTTAAATCGTGTAAATTTTGTGTTGAATTTTGAACACGAACACGACATGACACAACATCATGTTTTTTACACTTGACACGAACACGACAAGAACACAAATTCAAATTTTAGTTTCGTCCCAATTTCCTTTCATGTCGTGTATTTTTTCGTGTTGTGTCATCAATTGCCACTCATCGCCTTCGGCATAGTGATAACCACTTGTTTGCACCAGCTTAAAACACCAGTTTGTAGTTGTCTGGCTGCGAAAATTGTCTTCAGTCTGTTGCTACAGTCACAGCTCTCAAATGTATCTCCTTTTCGTAAACCCAATCCATTACTGCCACCGGCTTTGGCCTTCTGGAAAGACTTGGAGGTTGGGATACCATGAAGTCTCCATACTTGTATCATCTCTGTCAACCTCTTTTTTAGTATTTTCCTTCTTACTCCTTTGTATTTCACCCTGTTTAACAACTCTAGTACAATTTCCTTCTTCAGACTATTCCTTATTCAATTTACTTTGCACAACTGGTGCAGTAGTTCATCCTTATCCTCCCAAAGTAGTCATCTTGTCTCCTTCATTTGTCGTTCTAGCATGGTTCACATCATTTCCTAAACTTCTACCATTATGATAGGTTCGGGTGCAGGTGCAACCACCAGTACATGACCCATTACATGCTTAGGCTCAGGCTGTTGACTTTCGTTGATATTTGGTAGTCCGCTACGAGTATTCACCATGATGTTCTATACACCGAAGCGGTGTTTAGTGTATCGAGACGATAATATAGATAAGGAAGGTTTAGACTCATAATTCTACTTATTACTCTGAAAAGTTATATGTCAGTTCTAATATCGTAATTATATGTTTAGAAACCCGAACACATAAAATTTCCTAGTAAAGGTCGAAAACATACCTTAGATCTAATCAGGTAATAAAAGTTTAGGTATGCAACACAAGGCATGCTATAATATAAACAATTTAGCACCTAAAAACAGAGTAGGCATCTTATCCTAAGGTAAGCTATTACTTGCGTCAATTCAGGTGTACTACCTAAAATATAATAGACACACATGTCACGATCATCGTTTAACATTCTAATTTTAAGTCTACAAATTCCCTAGCTTCATAGGTCGCTTAAACTAATGCTCTGATACCAACTGTGACATCCCTATTTTCATGACTGTTTTAAAACTTTTTACTTATGCTTATGTAAAACATAGTTTATTTATAGATGTAGAATTTGGTCCCATAGAAGTATTTACGAAGAAATGTTATCTCATTAACTTATAAAAGCTTGGGATGTCATAACTTATACAAAACAAAATCATAAACAGACTTTACAGTATCTTAGACTAAAAGTCTACATCTCTTTGAATCTCTTACTCATGTACCTTTGTACCGCTACCTGTGATGATAAGAATTTGAGTGGGTCAGGTTGGTAAACCTGGTGAGTACATAGGGTTTTCAACCCACAATAATATATTCAATATGTTTAATTATCAAAAAATTAACCCAATTACCCATTCCTGTGTTCTTCTATATTTATTCTAAGATCCTCTCCTAAGAATCATCACCTACATTGCCATTTCTTATATAAGCATCACATATCATCGCATTTTATATTTTCATCTCTAAGGGGTTCTCCTAATATTTTTCACCTATAATCGCACTTTATATTTCCATTGTTAAGGACTTTTCTAAATGTTCATCTCTTAATCATCGCATTGAGTACACGGTTCTTATATCGCCTGAACTCGTAATTTGTCGGTAGAGTACATCGCATGAATACAAGTTTCTTACATCGCTTGAACTCATAGTTTTGCAGTAGAGTACATCGCATGAATACAAGGTTCTTACATCGCATGAACCTATAATTCATCACCTAAGGTTGCAAACCTGCCGGTGTTCGCTGAACTGTTTAGATTAGTCTGTGGTCGTCATCTACACTCTGGTAGATGACAACATCACATTCATCACAATTAAGAGTCAAGGCATCTCCTAATCATTTTTCATCTATCATCTCCAATCTCTCATCACCCATCACTACCCGATATATATATATATATATATATATATATATATATATATATATATATATATATATATATATATATATATATATATATGATAACTCTGTTTGTTATTTGGTTAATTTTTGTTTGAAGAATTTTAAGAAAATTATGAGTTTTGTTAAGAATGATACAGAGACCAGACCAGTGATTGGTTGGATTAACGTAAGACGTGCAAGTATGGTAAGTCACGGAGCCGGACCACAATCATCGTTGGGCCGATGCCCTCTCTGTTCATCCTAGATAAAACAAGTAAGTTTTCTTATAAAATCTTTAAACTAAAATTAATCAAATATGAGTAGATTTTCACGCATATTATCTAAAAAATATGATACTGGTAAAAATATTATGAAAAAAGAACAAGATTATGATGATAATCATATAAACTCTATTGAAGAAACTATTGATAATATAGAACAAAATTTAAATGATTGGACTATACCTAAAACCAATATAAACACAATTTATAGAATAGGGACTTTTGATTATTTTCAAAGTTACTCAATTAAAATGACTGAACAAACCCTATCCATTGGTCAAAACCAACAAAATATAAATTTGTTATCATCAAGATCTATTTTCGAACATAGACAAAAATATAAATTTCTTCATTTAGGTCTTGTTCAAATTGCTATCAAACCTCTTTTTAGAATTGGTGTTGATGCTCCTGTTCTCTTAATATTAAGAGATAAAAGACATACAGATTTTCAAAATTCTATTTTAGCTATGGCAGAAACAAATATCGCAAATGGACCAATTTATTTTAATTGTTATCCAAATTTTTCCGTAGGATTATTTGACAAAAATATTTTAGACACTTTGGTTTTAACTGTTGAAACAAAGAATTTAGAATTTAAAAATAACTCTAAACCTTTAGCAATTATTTATCGTGTTTGTTATAAAACCATGACAACTACCTTAGAACCAAAAACCCGTTTGTCAAATCCAAGAAATGAAACAATTATTTACGAAGCAAATACTAATCATACAAAAGTTCATATGCCTAAACGACTTAAATGGTCAGAAATTACTCAATCATGTAATTGGAATTTACAAAATGTTATTGAACCAAAATCTTTAGATTCTTCGAAACAAATTTCAAATATAATTGAGCATAATGATGGCTCAGTTGATATAAACTTTTCTTCTACAAATTTTTCTTCATCTAGATTTTCTACTAGTTCTATTCCTGAAATTGGTACTTCTAAATTTTCGCTTTCAAAATCAAAGTCTTTAAATTTAAAAACTGTTGACTATTCTAGTCCTATTCCTAAACCTCTTTATCAAGAAGACCAAACTAGTGATACAAGTTTACCAAGTCCTACTAAATCTGATTTTATTAATGAACTTCAAAATTATAGACAACAATTATGACTAATAAAGTTCAAATAAATTGTAATTCTTTAAATAGAAATAGAGTTACTGCTATTAAGAGATTAAGAAATTCAATAAAAATATTTAAAAAACTCTTACAAGAAAAGATATTAGAATTAAAAAATATAAATGATGATAAAGAACTATTAGAATTAGAACAAGAAATTAATAACATAAAAGCAGTATTAAAAACCTTTAATATACATCTTGATAATTATTTAACAAATTTATCTAAATATACGTGTTAATGAGTTCTAAAAGACAGATTAGTTGTAGTAATAATAATAAATTTTGGAATAATTTATTAAAGACCAGATGGCAAATTATTGCAAGCATTTCTAAAGAAATAAATAGAATTAAACAACTCAAAGAAGACGAAGAAATTAAATTAATTAATACTGAAAAAGACACATATAATTATAATATTCAAAAGGAAATAATATATTGTTTATCAAAAATGATTAAAAATAAAAATATTGTTATTAGTGCTCAACTTAGTATTATTAAAAATATATCTTTTAGATTAAATCAATCAACTTGTTAAAATGAATATTAATATAGATATTTCTAAAATACCATCATATGTTAATTTTGATTATTTAAAAGAAGAAGAATATTATAAAGATTATAATAATACAAAAAGAATTTGGCATGAAGAAAACTTTTCATATTATATAAGATTTTTACATTTTGGACTTTGGGAAGATTATGTTTTATCAAATCAAATTCACTCTCCGTTTTTTCAATGGTTCGAATTAATTTATGCTCCTAAACATAATATAGATTATCCTTTTAAAATGCAAACTATTTTTCCTGTTTCTTCAAAAACATACAAGGATGTTATTACTAATCAAGAAATTATTTCTGAATACCCGCCAAAAAAGGAAATCATTATTGATAATAATTTTATTGCAACTCCTTTAGTTAAAGTTCCGAGTCAGATAACAAATGAAAAATGTTTTCAAAACATTATTTATCAAAATAATTACTCAAATGAAACTCTTTTAACTATTTCAGATCAACTAAATAGGATTGAAGAAAATACTATAAATTTACAATTATCAAAAGAAAATAAAATCAAAACAAAAAATTTTTATAATAATATAGCAAGTTCTAGTAATGTCAGCTTTATTCCTCATCAAATAAATGGAAATTTTAATCTTGGAAATAAAGATTTAATTGATGAATTAGAAAAAAGACTTACTAATTTCCGTATTTCAAAAAATGTATCTATAAATATGTTAAGAACAAATAATGACTCTCTTGACGAATCTGATGAAAGTAATAATGAAAGTGAATTAAATTTAGACAATCTTACTCAACAATTCATAAATGACAATGATGATATAAATCAGCTTACAAATGAATTTTCAAGATTAAATAAGATTAATTATTTTGGTAATAATCCAAAACCAACTATTAAAAATTATTGGAATAGACCTTCTCTTCCTGATGTTCAAATTGAAGAAAGAGCTTTTCAATATGATCGTTCAGCTTACGATGGTACTTCTGTTTACGAATGGAATATCGATGGTAACTCTGAACATCAAATTCTTAATATTGTTCAAGAAATGACCATGGCAGCTAATGCTTACAAGTCTCACAATAATACTCAACTTCAAATTGTTAATATTATTATTTCTGGGTTTACTGGTACTCTTAAAGGTTGGTGGGATTTCTATATTACACCAGAAGAAAAGAATTTTATTATGAATGCCAAGAAAACCGTTATAAAACAAGAAAATAATTTACCAATTCAAACTCAAGAGGATGATATGGTTAATACTTTAATTTTTGCTATAATCAAAAACTTTGTAGGAGATCCTACTACTTTTCAAGAAAGAACTTCTGAAATTCTAATGAACTTACATTGTAGAAAATTAACTGATTTCAGATGGTACAAAGATAATTATCTCGTTAAAGTTTTTTCAAGACCAGATTGTAAAGAATCTTATTGGAAAGAACGTTTTATTGCTGGACTTCCAAAACTTTTTGCCGAAAGAATTAGACAAAAATTAAGAGAAAATTTTAATAATACAATTCCTTATCAAAACTTAACTTATGGAGACTTAATTAATTATATTAATAAAGAAGGACTAGCTATTTGTGCTGACCTTAGATTTAAAGAAAAACTTAAAAAAGATAGAATTAATAGTAAGAATGAATTAGGAAATTTTTGTCAACAATATGGTTATCAACCATTAACAGGTCCGTCTACTTCAAAAACCAAAAAATATAATAAAAAATCTTCAAAATATTTCAAGAAAAAGAAATATAATAAATCAGAAAAATATAAGAATTATAAGAAAAATAAATTTTTAACATCAAAAAACCCTTATAAACGATCTAATAAAAATTCTAAAAGAAAATCAAAAGACATTATTATTTGCCATAAATGTGGTCGTAATGGTCATAATGCTAATAATTGTTATGCAAAAACAAAAATTAATGAATTAAATATTTCAGAAGAATTAAAAGAACAAATTAGAAAAATTATGTTAAATTCTGATTCCGATTCTGATTCTAGTTTTACCGATTTTCAAGAAAATGATTTAAACATCTTAGAACAAAATACTTCAAGTTCGGAAGATTCTGATACATGCAAATGTGTTGGAAAATGTAATTTAATTATTCAATTAATGTCCTTACAAACAATGACAAAGATCTTTTAAAAAATTTGGATTCAATTAAAGATAAAAATATCCAAGAACTGTTGATAAAACAAATGCTTAATAAGAATGAAAATTCTGTTTCAAATAATACAAAAATTTTTAATTTAAAAGACATATATGAAAGATTTTCTGAAACAAAACCCATTTCCATACAAGAACTTCAAGAAGAATTAAAATTAGTTAAACAAGACATAAAAGAAATTAAAGGCAAAATTATAACTCTAGAAAAGGGAAAAAATATTATTAATTCACAAAATAATGAAAATAAAGATGAAAAGGTTATCGAAAGAATTATAAATGATCAAATTTCTCAAAAATAGAATACTCAAATAACTCTAGTAAAAAATAATTTTAAAATGGATATTACTGCTCTAATTGATAGTGGTGCTGATATGAACTGTATACAAGAAGGTTTATTTCCCACTCAATTTTATGAAAAAACTTCTTCTAGGCTTACTGGAGCTGAAGGAACCAGTTTAAAAATAAATTATAAAATTTCCGATGTTCATATTTGCAATAATCAAGATTATTGTTATAAAACTCATTTAATTTTAGTAAAAAATCTTACTTCTCCTTTAATTTTAGGAACACCTTTTATTACTAAATTATATCCTTTTATGGTTCAAGATGATGGAATTATTACTAAAGTTTTTGGAAAAGAAATTATGTTTAAATTTTGAGAACCTCCGTCTTATTCAACTATTAATATTCTTAATTATAAAACAAAACAAGCAAATTACCTTATCAATGAAATTAATGATTTTCGTATACATAATCAATTACAAGATAAGTATATTCAAGACAAAATTATAGCTTTAAAACAAAAGTTTGAAAATAATGTTTGCTCAAATATTCCAAACGCCTTTTGGAACAGAAAACAACATATTGTCAAATTACCTTATATTAAAACTTTCAATGAAAAGGATATTCCTTCAAAATCAAGAGCTATTCATATGAATAATGAATTAGAAGCCCATTGTAAAAAAGAAATTCAAGATTTATTGGACAAAAAATTAATTAGACCTTCTAAATCTCCTTGGTCTTGTTCAGCTTTCTATGTTATGAATGCTGCTGAATTAGAAAGAGGATCACCAAGATTAGTTATCAATTATAAACCTTTAAATAAAGTTTTAGATTGGATTAGATATCCTATTCCTAATAAAAGAGATTTATTGAAAAAACTTTATGATTCAAAAATATTTTCAAAATTTGATATGAAATCTGGTTTTTGGCAAATTCAAATTCATGAAGAAGATAAATACAAAACAGGTTTTAATGTTCCTTTTGGTCATTACGAGTGGAACGTTATGCCCTTTGGTTTAAAAAATGCTCCTTCTGAATTTCAAAACATTATGAATGATATTATCATTCCTATAAACAGTTTTTCAATTGTTTATATTGATGATGTTCTTATTTTTTCAAAATCTATTGATCAACATTTCAAACATTTAAATCAGTTTTATGATTTAATTTATAAAAATGGCTTAGCTGTTTCAGCTAAGAAAATGCATTTATTTCAAAATGAAATTAGATTTTTAGGACATAACATTGTTAATAATACTATTAAACCTATTATAAGAAGTTTAGAATTTTCTAATAAATTTCCTGACGAAATTATAGATAAAAAACAACTTCAACGATTTTTAGGATGTCTAAATTATATTCATGATTTTTTCAAAGATTTAGGAACTCTTTGCAAACCTCTTTATAATAGATTAAAAAATAATCCACAACCTTGGACTCAAGAACATACTAATATTGTTAAACTTATAAAACAAAAAATTCCTTCTTTACCTTGTTTAAATTTACCACATCCTTATGCTAATATCATAGTCGAAACTGATGCTAGTGATATTGGATTTGGAGGTATTTTAAAACAAAAATTATCAAATTCTTCTGAAGAACAATTGGTTCGTTTTTATTCAGGTGCTTGGAATAATACTCAAAAGAATTATTCAACTGTTAAAAAGGAGATTTTAAGTATTGTTTTATGTATTACTAAATTTGAAGATGATTTATTTATGAAAATTTTTTTATTAAGAATTGATTGTCAATCTGCAAAATCAATTTTAGAAAAAGATGTTAAAAATATTATTTCTAAACAAATCTTTGCTAGATGGCAAGCATTGTTGGGCAATTTTGATTTTGATATTGAATTTATAAAAGGAGAAAGCAATTCATTACCGGATTTTCTTTCTCGTGAATTTTTGCAGGGAAAATGAGTTCATCGTCTTCCTCTAAGATTGAAGACAAGAAACCAATTAATCAAAAGCTTGTTCCTTTCTCAAGTCAGAATCGTTTTTCTCTATTAACTCCAATTGCAAAAAATTCTCAACTTTATTCAAATATGCTTCAATCAAAACTAGTCACTCCAAACATTTCTCCAGTTCAATCAATTAGCCCTTTTTCAAAACCTATTCCTTCTGAAACACAACTTTCAACAACTTCTAAACCTACAAATAAAGCCCCTTATGTTCTCAATTCAAATCTCTTGAAAATCCAAATACTTGAAGATTCTCAAATTCTTAAGCTCAATCAAGGTTTTCATGTTCTTACTGAACACCTCTTTGGCCGAGGAAAAACCTTTCATGAAAACTCTTACAAATCTCGAGAATATTATCAAACCATTCTACAGGAATCTGGATCTGTTCAGATTGATCACCGTTCTAATAATAAAGAAGGATCTATTGATTTTAGCAAAGCCCGAATTCTTAAAATCATTTCTCCAGAAAATTGGTCATCCAATCTTTCCTTCGAAAAACCCCTTTATCAATTCCCTGCTTATCCAAGATATTCATATTATGATTACCAAGAAGCTTGGACTAAAGCATTTTTTCTTCGCAACTATTCTCATTCATGGTTCATTTTCTTTGATAAAAATTTTACCTGTGAATATCCCAGATGGTTTGTCAATTGGTATCGTTATATGGGACTTGTTCCTAGTTGTTTACCCACTGAAATTCTCAAAGGCTTTTCTAAATTCAAAGAGCTATTTATTCAACAAATCCCAGAATTTGAATATTTGTTACAATTCACCATGTTATTTAAAGTTCCATGGATTATGTCCTGGACATTCTCTTATCAAGAAGCAACAGACTTCAATCCCCCTTGGCTCAATAGACAATTTCGTCTAAAATGGTGGGATAAAGTCACAATTTCTCAAGCAAACGAGCAAGCTGTTTTCAATCATTATCAATCAATGTATAATCAAAAGCCAGAAATTGAAGCAAATCTTATCAAGAGTCTATCTTCTCTAGATGCTAATCTTATTAGCAAAATTCGTGCCGCTGCAAATTCTTCCCCTGAAGATCTACAACAATTACTTCAAGAAATTCGCAATTCTCCAACTAATTCAGAACATTCTCCCACATCTGTTAAAAATAATTTTCAAGATGCTCAAGATCCTTTTGATGATCCATTTGCAGATTAATTAAGTTTTTAATTTTGGTGTTATACCTTCAATGTAAGGTATTCTTTTATATGTGTTTGTTATTCAAAGGGGGGTAATACGTGTGTTATCAAATTGTTCAACTATTATACACTGTGTGGGTACATCAATTATCAATTATACACTGTGTGAGTACATCAATTATCAAAAATATTATCATGTCTTCTGCAGAGATAAGATGCTAAATTATTGCATGAAAACAAACAACTTTTACAAAGATGAAAGAAGATGCTCCATTATCGCCAAAGAAGATTTCCATTATCAAAAAATGACAAAATATGATGCCAATTTGTCAAAAGCTTTAAAGTTTTGTCTGCCACATCTACACTCCGACAAATGCAAGTTGATTCAATAATTCTCAAGATGATCCGGTAATCCTTCGGTTTCCCGTTTCAAGATGTTTCAAGACTCCAAGACTCCTATATATTGAAGAGATATGTTTTAATGAAGAGCATCTCAAAGTTATCTAAAAATCCCTCTTATAAAACTTCTCTCAAATGTTTAGTTCATGTCTAAGAAAAGAGTTCTCCTATCTACTTCTAGGTGTTCAAAATCTTTAGATTTTCAAATCATACTTGCTCCAGACGGATGCGCTGATTGTAATTTAAAAGAAGGTAATATATAAAGAATTTTATTCAACTATTGTCTTATCTCTGTTATCGCTATGACAATCTCTTTTCGAGTTATTCTAACTATTAATTCTACGAAATTTGAAATTTTTGTTAAAATAATACTTGCATTTAATAATAATCAAATCAATCAAATTCATGCTTAAAATATTTAAATAACTTTTGTTCTTTTATTATGTCTGATTCAAAGATACAAGCTAATCGTCATTATTATTGTAATCAATTAAAAGCTTTACAAGTTCTAATCCATAATCATGAGTTTATAAGCAAAGATAGAAAACAGTTTTATAAAATAATGTATGATTTTTATCATCAAAAAATATCTGAAACTACTAGTTAGAAAATGGTATCAGAGCTACGTTTTAGACCAGAGATTAGTATGTATGATAACTCTGTTTGTTATTTGGTTAATTTTTGTTTGAAGAATTTTAAGAAAATTATGAGTTTTGTTAAGAATGATACAGAGACCAGACCAGTGATTGGTTGGATTAGCGTAAGACGTGCAAGTATGGTAAGTCACGGAGCCGGACCACAATCATCGTTGGGCCGATGCCCTCTCTGTTCATCCTAGATAAAACAAGTAAGTTTTCTTATAAAATCTTTAAACTAAAATTAATCAAATATGAGTAGATTTTCACGCATATTATCTAAAAAATATGATACTGGTAAAAATATTATGAAAAAAGAACAAGATTATGATGATAATCATATAAACTCTATTGAAGAAACTATTGATAATATAGAACAAAATTTAAATGATTGGACTATACCTAAAACCAATATAAACACAATTTATAGAATAGGGACTTTTGATTATTTTCAAAGTTACTCAATTAAAATGACTGAACAAACCCTATCCATTGGTCAAAACCAACAAAATATAAATTTGTTATCATCAAGATCTATTTTCGAACATAGACAAAAATATAAATTTCTTCATTTAGGTCTTGTTCAAATTGCTATCAAACCTCTTTTTAGAATTGGTGTTGATGCTCCTGTTCTCTTAATATTAAGAGATAAAAGACATACAGATTTTCAAAATTCTATTTTAGCTATGGCAGAAACAAATATCGCAAATGGACCAATTTATTTTAATTGTTATCCAAATTTTTCCGTAGGATTATTTGACAAAAATATTTTAGACACTTTGGTTTTAACTGTTGAAACAAAGAATTTAGAATTTAAAAATAACTCTAAACCTTTAGCAATTATTTATCGTGTTTGTTATAAAACCATGACAACTACCTTAGAACCAAAAACCCGTTTGTCAAATCCAAGAAATGAAACAATTATTTACGAAGCAAATACTAATCATACAAAAGTTCATATGCCTAAACGACTTAAATGGTCAGAAATTACTCAATCATGTAATTGGAATTTACAAAATGTTATTGAACCAAAATCTTTAGATTCTTCAAAACAAATTTCAAATATAATTGAGCATAATGATGGCTCAGTTGATATAAACTTTTCTTCTACAAATTTTTCTTCATCTAGATTTTCTACTAGTTCTATTCCTGAAATTGGTACTTCTAAATTTTCGCTTTCAAAATCAAAGTCTTTAAATTTAAAAACTGTTGACTATTCTAGTCCTATTCCTAAACCTCTTTATCAAGAAGACCAAACTAGTGATACAAGTTTACCAAGTCCTACTAAATCTGATTTTATTAATGAACTTCAAAATTATAGACAACAATTATGACTAATAAAGTTCAAATAAATTGTAATTCTTTAAATAGAAATAGAGTTACTGCTATTAAGAGATTAAGAAATTCAATAAAAATATTTAAAAAACTCTTACAAGAAAAGATATTAGAATTAAAAAATATAAATGATGATAAAGAACTATTAGAATTAGAACAAGAAATTAATAACATAAAAGCAGTATTAAAAACCTTTAATATACATCTTGATAATTATTTAACAAATTTATCTAAATATACGTGTTAATGAGTTCTAAAAGACAGATTAGTTGTAGTAATAATAATAAATTTTGGAATAATTTATTAAAGACCAGATGGCAAATTATTGCAAGCATTTCTAAAGAAATAAATAGAATTAAACAACTCAAAGAAGACGAAGAAATTAAATTAATTAATACTGAAAAAGACACATATAATTATAATATTCAAAAGGAAATAATATATTGTTTATCAAAAATGATTAAAAATAAAAATATTGTTATTAGTGCTCAACTTAGTATTATTAAAAATATATCTTTTAGATTAAATCAATCAACTTGTTAAAATGAATATTAATATAGATATTTCTAAAATACCATCATATGTTAATTTTGATTATTTAAAAGAAGAAGAATATTATAAAGATTATAATAATACAAAAAGAATTTGGCATGAAGAAAACTTTTCATATTATATAAGATTTTTACATTTTGGACTTTGGGAAGATTATGTTTTATCAAATCAAATTCACTCTCCGTTTTTTCAATGGTTCGAATTAATTTATGCTCCTAAACATAATATAGATTATCCTTTTAAAATGCAAACTATTTTTCCTGTTTCTTCAAAAACATACAAGGATGTTATTACTAATCAAGAAATTATTTCTGAATACCCGCCAAAAAAGGAAATCATTATTGATAATAATTTTATTGCAACTCCTTTAGTTAAAGTTCCGAGTCAGATAACAAATGAAAAATGTTTTCAAAACATTATTTATCAAAATAATTACTCAAATGAAACTCTTTTAACTATTTCAGATCAACTAAATAGGATTGAAGAAAATACTATAAATTTACAATTATCAAAAGAAAATAAAATCAAAACAAAAAATTTTTATAATAATATAGCAAGTTCTAGTAATGTCAGCTTTATTCCTCATCAAATAAATGGAAATTTTAATCTTGGAAATAAAGATTTAATTGATGAATTAGAAAAAAGACTTACTAATTTCCGTATTTCAAAAAATGTATCTATAAATATGTTAAGAACAAATAATGACTCTCTTGACGAATCTGATGAAAGTAATAATGAAAGTGAATTAAATTTAGACAATCTTACTCAACAATTCATAAATGACAATGATGATATAAATCAGCTTACAAATGAATTTTCAAGATTAAATAAGATTAATTATTTTGGTAATAATCCAAAACCAACTATTAAAAATTATTGGAATAGACCTTCTCTTCCTGATGTTCAAATTGAAGAAAGAGCTTTTCAATATGATCGTTCAGCTTACGATGGTACTTCTGTTTACGAATGGAATATCGATGGTAACTCTGAACATCAAATTCTTAATATTGTTCAAGAAATGACCATGGCAGCTAATGCTTACAAGTCTCACAATAATACTCAACTTCAAATTGTTAATATTATTATTTCTGGGTTTACTGGTACTCTTAAAGGTTGGTGGGATTTCTATATTACACCAGAAGAAAAGAATTTTATTATGAATGCCAAGAAAACCGTTATAAAACAAGAAAATAATTTACCAATTCAAACTCAAGAGGATGATATGGTTAATACTTTAATTTTTGCTATAATCAAAAACTTTGTAGGAGATCCTACTACTTTTCAAGAAAGAACTTCTGAAATTCTAATGAACTTACATTGTAGAAAATTAACTGATTTCAGATGGTACAAAGATAATTATCTCGTTAAAGTTTTTTCAAGACCAGATTGTAAAGAATCTTATTGGAAAGAACGTTTTATTGCTGGACTTCCAAAACTTTTTGCCGAAAGAATTAGACAAAAATTAAGAGAAAATTTTAATAATACAATTCCTTATCAAAACTTAACTTATGGAGACTTAATTAATTATATTAATAAAGAAGGACTAGCTATTTGTGCTGACCTTAGATTTAAAGAAAAACTTAAAAAAGATAGAATTAATAGTAAGAATGAATTAGGAAATTTTTGTCAACAATATGGTTATCAACCATTAACAGGTCCGTCTACTTCAAAAACCAAAAAATATAATAAAAAATCTTCAAAATATTTCAAGAAAAAGAAATATAATAAATCAGAAAAATATAAGAATTATAAGAAAAATAAATTTTTAACATCAAAAAACCCTTATAAACGATCTAATAAAAATTCTAAAAGAAAATCAAAAGACATTATTATTTGCCATAAATGTGGTCGTAATGGTCATAATGCTAATAATTGTTATGCAAAAACAAAAATTAATGAATTAAATATTTCAGAAGAATTAAAAGAACAAATTAGAAAAATTATGTTAAATTCTGATTCCGATTCTGATTCTAGTTTTACCGATTTTCAAGAAAATGATTTAAACATCTTAGAACAAAATACTTCAAGTTCGGAAGATTCTGATACATGCAAATGTGTTGGAAAATGTAATTTAATTATTCAATTAATGTCCTTACAAACAATGACAAAGATCTTTTAAAAAATTTGGATTCAATTAAAGATAAAAATATCCAAGAACTGTTGATAAAACAAATGCTTAATAAGAATGAAAATTCTGTTTCAAATAATACAAAAATTTTTAATTTAAAAGACATATATGAAAGATTTTCTGAAACAAAACCCATTTCCATACAAGAACTTCAAGAAGAATTAAAATTAGTTAAACAAGACATAAAAGAAATTAAAGGCAAAATTATAACTCTAGAAAAGGGAAAAAATATTATTAATTCACAAAATAATGAAAATAAAGATGAAAAGGTTATCGAAAGAATTATAAATGATCAAATTTCTCAAAAATAGAATACTCAAATAACTCTAGTAAAAAATAATTTTAAAATGGATATTACTGCTCTAATTGATAGTGGTGCTGATATGAACTGTATACAAGAAGGTTTATTTCCCACTCAATTTTATGAAAAAACTTCTTCTAGGCTTACTGGAGCTGAAGGAACCAGTTTAAAAATAAATTATAAAATTTCCGATGTTCATATTTGCAATAATCAAGATTATTGTTATAAAACTCATTTAATTTTAGTAAAAAATCTTACTTCTCCTTTAATTTTAGGAACACCTTTTATTACTAAATTATATCCTTTTATGGTTCAAGATGATGGAATTATTACTAAAGTTTTTGGAAAAGAAATTATGTTTAAATTTTGAGAACCTCCGTCTTATTCAACTATTAATATTCTTAATTATAAAACAAAACAAGCAAATTACCTTATCAATGAAATTAATGATTTTCGTATACATAATCAATTACAAGATAAGTATATTCAAGACAAAATTATAGCTTTAAAACAAAAGTTTGAAAATAATGTTTGCTCAAATATTCCAAACGCCTTTTGGAACAGAAAACAACATATTGTCAAATTACCTTATATTAAAACTTTCAATGAAAAGGATATTCCTTCAAAATGAAGAGCTATTCATATGAATAATGAATTAGAAGCCCATTGTAAAAAAGAAATTCAAGATTTATTGGACAAAAAATTAATTAGACCTTCTAAATCTCCTTGGTCTTGTTCAGCTTTCTATGTTATGAATGCTGCTGAATTAGAAAGAGGATCACCAAGATTAGTTATCAATTATAAACCTTTAAATAAAGTTTTAGATTGGATTAGATATCCTATTCCTAATAAAAGAGATTTATTGAAAAAACTTTATGATTCAAAAATATTTTCAAAATTTGATATGAAATCTGGTTTTTGGCAAATTCAAATTCATGAAGAAGATAAATACAAAACAGGTTTTAATGTTCCTTTTGGTCATTACGAGTGGAACGTTATGCCCTTTGGTTTAAAAAATGCTCCTTCTGAATTTCAAAACATTATGAATGATATTATCATTCCTATAAACAGTTTTTCAATTGTTTATATTGATGATGTTCTTATTTTTTCAAAATCTATTGATCAACATTTCAAACATTTAAATCAGTTTTATGATTTAATTTATAAAAATGGCTTAGCTGTTTCAGCTAAGAAAATGCATTTATTTCAAAATGAAATTAGATTTTTAGGACATAACATTGTTAATAATACTATTAAACCTATTATAAGAAGTTTAGAATTTTCTAATAAATTTCCTGACGAAATTATAGATAAAAAACAACTTCAACGATTTTTAGGATGTCTAAATTATATTCATGATTTTTTCAAAGATTTAGGAACTCTTTGCAAACCTCTTTATAATAGATTAAAAAATAATCCACAACCTTGGACTCAAGAACATACTAATATTGTTAAACTTATAAAACAAAAAATTCCTTCTTTACCTTGTTTAAATTTACCACATCCTTATGCTAATATCATAGTCGAAACTGATGCTAGTGATATTGGATTTGGAGGTATTTTAAAACAAAAATTATCAAATTCTTCTGAAGAACAATTGGTTCGTTTTTATTCAGGTGCTTGGAATAATACTCAAAAGAATTATTCAACTGTTAAAAAGGAGATTTTAAGTATTGTTTTATGTATTACTAAATTTGAAGATGATTTATTTATGAAATTTTTTTTATTAAGAATTGATTGTCAATCTGCAAAATCAATTTTAGAAAAAGATGTTAAAAATATTATTTCTAAACAAATCTTTGCTAGATGGCAAGCATTGTTGGGCAATTTTGATTTTGATATTGAATTTATAAAAGGAGAAAGCAATTCATTACCGGATTTTCTTTCTCGTGAATTTTTGCAGGGAAAATGAGTTCATCGTCTTCCTCTAAGATTGAAGACAAGAAACCAATTAATCAAAAGCTTGTTCCTTTCTCAAGTCAGAATCGTTTTTCTCTATTAACTCCAATTGCAAAAAATTCTCAACTTTATTCAAATATGCTTCAATCAAAACTAGTCACTCCAAACATTTCTCCAGTTCAATCAATTAGCCCTTTTTCAAAACCTATTCCTTCTGAAACACAACTTTCAACAACTTCTAAACCTACAAATAAAGCCCCTTATGTTCTCAATTCAAATCTCTTGAAAATCCAAATACTTGAAGATTCTCAAATTCTTAAGCTCAATCAAGGTTTTCATGTTCTTACTGAACACCTCTTTGGCCGAGGAAAAACCTTTCATGAAAACTCTTACAAATCTCGAGAATATTATCAAACCATTCTACAGGAATCTGGATCTGTTCAGATTGATCACCGTTCTAATAATAAAGAAGGATCTATTGATTTTAGCAAAGCCCGAATTCTTAAAATCATTTCTCCAGAAAATTGGTCATCCAATCTTTCCTTCGAAAAACCCCTTTATCAATTCCCTGCTTATCCAAGATATTCATATTATGATTACCAAGAAGCTTGGACTAAAGCATTTTTTCTTCGCAACTATTCTCATTCATGGTTCATTTTCTTTGATAAAAATTTTACCTGTGAATATCCCAGATGGTTTGTCAATTGGTATCGTTATATGGGACTTGTTCCTAGTTGTTTACCCACTGAAATTCTCAAAGGCTTTTCTAAGTTCAAAGAGCTATTTATTCAACAAATCCCAGAATTTGAATATTTGTTACAATTCACCATGTTATTTAAAGTTCCATGGATTATGTCCTGGACATTCTCTTATCAAGAAGCAACAGACTTCAATCCCCCTTGGCTCAATAGACAATTTCGTCTAAAATGGTGGGATAAAGTCACAATTTCTCAAGCAAACGAGTAAGCTGTTTTCAATCATTATCAATCAATGTATAATCAAAAGCCATAAATTGAAGCAAATCTTATCAAGAGTCTATCTTCTCCAGATGCTAATCTTATTAGCAAAATTCGTGCCGCTGCAAATTCTTCCCCTGAAGATCTACAACAATTACTTCAAGAAATTCGCAATTCTCCAACTAATTCAGAACATTCTCCCACATCTGTTAAAAATAATTTTCAAGATGCTCAAGATCCTTTTGATGATCCATTTGCAGATTAATTAAGTTTTTAATTTTGGTGTTATACCTTCAATGTAAGGTATTCTTTTATATGTGTTTGTTATTCAAAGGGGGGTAATACGTGTGTTATCAAATTGTTCAACTATTATACACTGTGTGGGTACATCAATTATCAATTATACACTGTGTGAGTACATCAATTATCAAAAATATTATCATGTCTTCTGCAGAGATAAGATGCTAAATTATTGCATGAAAACAAACAACTTTTACAAAAATGAAAGAAGATGCTCCATTATCGCCAAAGAAGATTTCCATTATCAAAAAATGACAAAATATGATGCCAATTTGTCAAAAGCTTTAAAGTTTTGTCTGCCACATCTACACTCCGACAAATGCAAGTTGATTCAATAATTCTCAAGATGATCCGGTAATCCTTCGGTTTCCCGTTTCAAGATGTTTCAAGACTCCAAGACTCCTATATATTGAAGAGATATGTTTTAATGAAGAGCATCTCAAAGTTATCTAAAAATCCCTCTTATAAAACTTCTCTCAAATGTTTAGTTCATGTCTAAGAAAAGAGTTCTCCTATCTACTTCTAGGTGTTCAAAATCTTTAGATTTTCAAATCATACTTGCTCCAGACGGATGCGCTGATTGTAATTTAAAAGAAGGTAATATATAAAGAATTTTATTCAACTATTGTCTTATCTCTGTTATCGCTATGACAATCTCTTTTCGAGTTATTCTAACTATTAATTCTACGAAATTTGAAATTTTTGTTAAAATAATACTTGCATTTAATAATAATCAAATCAATCAAATTCATGCTTAAAATATTTAAATAACTTTTGTTCTTTTATTATGTCTGATTCAAAGATACAAGCTAATCGTCATTATTATTGTAATCAATTAAAAGCTTTACAAGTTCTAATCCATAATCATGAGTTTATAAGCAAAGATAGAAAACAGTTTTATAAAATAATGTATGATTTTTATCATCAAAAAATATCTGAAACTACTAGTTAGAAAATGGTATCAGAGCTACGTTTTAGACCAGAGATTAGTATGTATGATAACTCTGTTTGTTATTTGGTTAATTTTTGTTTGAAGAATTTTAAGAAAATTATGAGTTTTGTTAAGAATGATACAGAGACCAGACCAGTGATTGGTTGGATTAGCGTAAGACGTGCAAGTATGGTAAGTCACGGAGCCGGACCACAATCATCGTTGGGCCGATGCCCTCTCTGTTCATCCTAGATAAAACAAGTAAGTTTTCTTATAAAATCTTTAAACTAAAATTAATCAAATATGAGTAGATTTTCACGCATATTATCTAAAAAATATGATACTGGTAAAAATATTATGAAAAAAGAACAAGATTATGATGATAATCATATAAACTCTATTGAAGAAACTATTGATAATATAGAACAAAATTTAAATGATTGGACTATACCTAAAACCAATATAAACACAATTTATAGAATAGGGACTTTTGATTATTTTCAAAGTTACTCAATTAAAATGACTGAACAAACCCTATCCATTGGTCAAAACCAACAAAATATAAATTTGTTATCATCAAGATCTATTTTCGAACATAGACAAAAATATAAATTTCTTCATTTAGGTCTTGTTCAAATTGCTATCAAACCTCTTTTTAGAATTGGTGTTGATGCTCCTGTTCTCTTAATATTAAGAGATAAAAGACATACAGATTTTCAAAATTCTATTTTAGCTATGGCAGAAACAAATATCGCAAATGGACCAATTTATTTTAATTGTTATCCAAATTTTTCCGTAGGATTATTTGACAAAAATATTTTAGACACTTTGGTTTTAACTGTTGAAACAAAGAATTTAGAATTTAAAAATAACTCTAAACCTTTAGCAATTATTTATCGTGTTTGTTATAAAACCATGACAACTACCTTAGAACCAAAAACCCGTTTGTCAAATCCAAGAAATGAAACAATTATTTACGAAGCAAATACTAATCATACAAAAGTTCATATGCCTAAACGACTTAAATGGTCAGAAATTACTCAATCATGTAATTGGAATTTACAAAATGTTATTGAACCAAAATCTTTAGATTCTTCAAAACAAATTTCAAATATAATTGAGCATAATGATGGCTCAGTTGATATAAACTTTTCTTCTACAAATTTTTCTTCATCTAGATTTTCTACTAGTTCTATTCCTGAAATTGGTACTTCTAAATTTTCGCTTTCAAAATCAAAGTCTTTAAATTTAAAAACTGTTGACTATTCTAGTCCTATTCCTAAACCTCTTTATCAAGAAGACCAAACTAGTGATACAAGTTTACCAAGTCCTACTAAATCTGATTTTATTAATGAACTTCAAAATTATAGACAAAAATTATGACTAATAAAGTTCAAATAAATTGTAATTCTTTAAATAGAAATACAGTTACTGCTATTAAGAGATTAAGAAATTCAATAAAAATATTTAAAAAACTCTTACAAGAAAAGATATTAGAATTAAAAAATATAAATGATGATAAAGAACTATTAGAATTAGAACAAGAAATTAATAACATAAAAGCAGTATTAAAAACCTTTAATATACATCTTGATAATTATTTAACAAATTTATCTAAATATACGTGTTAATGAGTTCTAAAAGACAGATTAGTTGTAGTAATAATAATAAATTTTGGAATAATTTATTAAAGACCAGATGACAAATTATTGCAAGCATTTCTAAAGAAATAAATAGAATTAAACAACTCAAAGAAGACGAAGAAATTAAATTAATTAATACTGAAAAAGACACATATAATTATAATATTCAAAAGGAAATAATATATTGTTTATCAAAAATGATTAAAAATAAAAATATTGTTATTAGTGCTCAACTTAGTATTATTAAAAATATATCTTTTAGATTAAATCAATCAACTTGTTAAAATGAATATTAATATAGATATTTCTAAAATACCATCATATGTTAATTTTGATTATTTAAAAGAAGAAGAATATTATAAAGATTATAATAATACAAAAAGAATTTGGCATGAAGAAAACTTTTCATATTATATAAGATTTTTACATTTTGGACTTTGGGAAGATTATGTTTTATCAAATCAAATTCACTCTCCGTTTTTTCAATGGTTCGAATTAATTTATGCTCCTAAACATAATATAGATTATCCTTTTAAAATGCAAACTATTTTTCCTGTTTCTTCAAAAACATACAAGGATGTTATTACTAATCAAGAAATTATTTCTGAATACCCGCCAAAAAAGGAAATCATTATTGATAATAATTTTATTGCAACTCCTTTAGTTAAAGTTCCGAGTCAGATAACAAATGAAAAATGTTTTCAAAACATTATTTATCAAAATAATTACTCAAATGAAACTCTTTTAACTATTTCAGATCAACTAAATAGGATTGAAGAAAATACTATAAATTTACAATTATCAAAAGAAAATAAAATCAAAACAAAAATTTTTTATAATAATATAGCAAGTTCTAGTAATGTCAGCTTTATTCCTCATCAAATAAATGGAAATTTTAATCTTGGAAATAAAGATTTAATTGATGAATTAGAAAAAAGACTTACTAATTTCCGTATTTCAAAAAATGTATCTATAAATATGTTAAGAACAAATAATGACTCTCTTGACGAATCTGATGAAAGTAATAATGAAAGTGAATTAAATTTAGACAATCCTACTCAACAATTCATAAATGACAATGATGATATAAATCAGCTTACAAATGAATTTTCAAGATTAAATAAGATTAATTATTTTGGTAATAATCCAAAACCAACTATTAAAAATTATTGGAATAGACCTTCTCTTCCTGATGTTCAAATTGAAGAAAGAGCTTTTCAATATGATCGTTCAGCTTACGATGGTACTTCTGTTTACGAATGGAATATCGATGGTAACTCTGAACATCAAATTCTTAATATTGTTCAAGAAATGACCATGGCAGCTAATGCTTACAAGTCTCACAATAATACTCAACTTCAAATTGTTAATATTATTATTTCTGGGTTTACTGGTACTCTTAAAGGTTGGTGGGATTTCTATATTACACCAGAAGAAAAGAATTTTATTATGAATGCCAAGAAAACCGTTATAAAACAAGAAAATAATTTACCAATTCAAACTCAAGAGGATGATATGGTTAATACTTTAATTTTTGTTATAATCAAAAACTTTGTAGGAGATCCTACTACTTTTCAAGAAAGAACTTCTGAAATTCTAATGAACTTACATTGTAGAAAATTAACTGATTTCAGATGGTACAAAGATAATTATCTCGTTAAAGTTTTTTCAAGACCAGATTGTAAAGAATCTTATTGGAAAGAACGTTTTATTGCTGGACTTCCAAAACTTTTTGCCGAAAGAATTAGACAAAAATTAAGAGAAAATTTTAATAATACAATTCCTTATCAAAACTTAACTTATGGAGACTTAATTAATTATATTAATAAAGAAGGATTAGCTATTTGTGCTGACCTTAGATTTAAAGAAAAACTTAAAAAAGATAGAATTAATAGTAAGAATGAATTAGGAAATTTTTGTCAACAATATGGTTATCAACCATTAACAGGTCCGTCTACTTCAAAAACCAAAAAATATAATAAAAAATCTTCAAAATATTTCAAGAAAAAGAAATATAATAAATCAGAAAAATATAAGAATTATAAGAAAAATAAATTTTTAACATCAAAAAACCCTTATAAACGATCTAATAAAAATTCTAAAAGAAAATCAAAAGACATTATTATTTGCCATAAATGTGGTCGTAATGGTCATAATGCTAATAATTGTTATGCAAAAACAAAAATTAATGAATTAAATATTTCAGAAGAATTAAAAGAACAAATTAGAAAAATTATGTTAAATTCTGATTCCGATTCTGATTCTAGTTTTACCGATTTTCAAGAAAATGATTTAAACATCTTAGAACAAAATACTTCAAGTTCGGAAGATTCTGATACATGCAAATGTGTTGGAAAATGTAATTGTAATTATTCAATTAATGTCCTTACAAACAATGACAAAGATCTTTTAAAAAATTTGGATTCAATTAAAGATAAAAATATCCAAGAACTGTTGATAAAACAAATGCTTAATAAGAATGAAAATTTTGTTTCAAATAATACAAAAATTTTTAATTTAAAAGACATATATGAAAGATTTTCTGAAACAAAACCCATTTCCATACAAGAACTTCAAGAAGAATTAAAATTAGTTAAACAAGACATAAAAGAAATTAAAGGCAAAATTATAACTCTAGAAAAGGGAAAAAATATTATTAATTCACAAAATAATGAAAATAAAGATGAAAAGGTTATCGAAAGAATTATAAATGATCAAATTTCTCAAAAATGGAATACTCAAATAACTCTAGTAAAAAATAATTTTAAAATGGATATTACTGCTCTAATTGATAGTGGTGCTGATATGAACTGTATACAAGAAGGTTTATTTCCCACTCAATTTTATGAAAAAACTTCTTCTAGGCTTACTGGAGCTGAAGGAACCAGTTTAAAAATAAATTATAAAATTTCCGATGTTCATATTTGCAACAATCAAGATTATTGTTATAAAACTCATTTAATTTTAGTAAAAAATCTTACTTCTCCTTTAATTTTAGGAACACCTTTTATTACTAAATTATATCCTTTTATGGTTCAAGATGATGGAATTATTACTAAAGTTTTTGGAAAAGAAATTATGTTTAAATTTTGTGAACCTCCGTCTTATTCAACTATTAATATTCTTAATTATAAAACAAAACAAGCAAATTACCTTATCAATGAAATTAATGATTTTCGTATACATAATCAATTACAAGATAAGTATATTCAAGACAAAATTATAGCTTTAAAACAAAAGTTTGAAAATAATGTTTGCTCAAATATTCCAAACGCCTTTTGGAACAGAAAACAACATATTGTCAAATTACCTTATATTAAAACTTTCAATGAAAAGGATATTCCTTCAAAATCAAGAGCTATTCATATGAATAATGAATTAGAAGCCCATTGTAAAAAAGAAATTCAAGATTTATTGGACAAAAAATTAATTAGACCTTCTAAATCTCCTTGGTCTTGTTCAGCTTTCTATGTTATGAATGCTGCTGAATTAGAAAGAGGATCACCAAGATTAGTTATCAATTATAAACCTTTAAATAAAGTTTTAGATTGGATTAGATATCCTATTCCTAATAAAAGAGATTTATTGAAAAAACTTTATGATTCAAAAATATTTTCAAAATTTGATATGAAATCTGGTTTTTGGCAAATTCAAATTCATGAAGAAGATAAATACAAAACAGGTTTTAATGTTCCTTTTGGTCATTACGAGTGGAACGTTATGCCCTTTGGTTTAAAAAATGCTCCTTCTGAATTTCAAAACATTATGAATGATATTATCATTCCTATAAACAGTTTTTCAATTGTTTATATTGATGATGTTCTTATTTTTTCAAAATCTATTGATCAACATTTCAAACATTTAAATCAGTTTTATGATTTAATTTATAAAAATGGCTTAGCTGTTTCAGCTAAGAAAATGCATTTATTTCAAAATGAAATTAGATTTTTAGGACATAACATTGTTAATAATACTATTAAACCTATTATAAGAAGTTTAGAATTTTCTAATAAATTTCCTGACGAAATTATAGATAAAAAACAACTTCAACGATTTTTAGGATGTCTAAATTATATTCATGATTTTTTCAAAGATTTAGGAACTCTTTGCAAACCTCTTTATAATAGATTAAAAAATAATCCACAACCTTGGACTCAAGAACATACTAATATTGTTAAACTTATAAAACAAAAAATTCCTTCTTTACCTTGTTTAAATTTACCACATCCTTATGCTAATATCATAGTCGAAACTGATGCTAGTGATATTGGATTTGGAGGTATTTTAAAACAAAAATTATCAAATTCTTCTGAAGAACAATTGGTTCGTTTTTATTCAGGTGCTTGGAATAATACTCAAAAGAATTATTCAACTGTTAAAAAGGAGATTTTAAGTATTGTTTTATGTATTACTAAATTTGAAGATGATTTATTTATATATATATATAGATATATATATATATATATATATATATATATATATGTATATATATATATATGTATATATATATATATATATATATATATATGTATATATATATATATATATATATACACGAAAATACTTGTATAATAAAATAAAGTAAAATCATATCGTATAAGTTAATCCAACTCATGTTGCAGATAATAGGCAAATATAACATTTAATTATATAAATAGTTCATACATATGCATAAGATGAAAGTAACTATGCACTCACTTGATAAAATTGGATGCCTTGGAATTTGGGCAAAACTTCGCCTTGGTACTTTATATTTTCCTCTGACATGACCTAGTATAATCATTACTAAGTCTTAGTCTAGTTATTCCCTGACGATTAATAGTAGTCTATATTCCTCACTGATCCTAATGAATACCGAGAGTTCAATCATGTAAGGATTATCCAGGCAGGACTGTTGGGAGGCATGACCATTTTGATATATAGCCTTTCTAAAATCCAACAACAGAGCCAAAGTGACCATTCTAGACACCTCTCCTATAAGTACATCAACAAATATTATGAATTAGAATCACCAATAAATCTTATTTATAGGTTCATAATAATTACTTATGAATATAAATATAAGTCACACTGAAAGAAGAGTCTAGCTTAACTTACAAAGGATTTAGGCAAAACTGGGAAAGCACTCTAATAGAACTCCAAAACTGAAAGCTCTATTTATTCAGGCTCCTAGCTACTCTATATTCAAGCTAAAATATTCAATAAACCTAGAAAAAAATTAGACTCAAATGGCTAGAGAGGTTTGAGAGAGAGATGAAGTGAATAGTGAGGAAAATGAGGAAGAATCCAACGGTATTTATAGTTGTTCAGGAGGGTTTATGCCCAGCGTACTAAAGTACTATGGCCTACATAGCAAGGATGCATTTGGTGCTAACACATGTCGAAAAAGTGGTGGTTCACACCTCACCTTCTAGAAGCGTGCTTTCGGCACCTTTTTGCACGAGGTGCACTTGAGAAACTTCAAAAAATTGTAACTACTTCATACGAACTGCGTTTTTGACATTCTTGATATCCACACATAGCTATAAATGAGATCTACAATGTTTGTTTAGACTCCGTCAGCTAATTCTCACTTTGTTTATTTATTTATTTATTATTTTTGGAAGGCTTTAGACTGTTTTAATTTCTATGACCGCATTGCTGCACTAAAACTTCGAAAAATGGTAACTTCCTTACATGAAGTCAGATTTCGATGATCTCTATATGCACACTCTTGGTTCAATGACTACTACGAATTTCTTTTAGATTACGTAGGCTAAAAAGTATTTTATCAAAAATTCACTTACTTCGATACACAGAGCTATGTCGGTTTAATCGCAAAACTTCGAAGAAACATAACTTCTTCATACGAAGTCAGATTTCAGCATTCTTTATATGTACAAAATCCTTAGCACGTACACAATAAATTTGGCTAAGATCATTTATTCTAAATAATTTTCTCTCAAAAGTTCATTTTTAATGTTTATTATATCTTAATTGACTAGCCCGAATCTGCGAGTGTTACACCTTCCATGCTAATCTACCATTCATGACTGGATTAGCCGATGATTATGAATTTAGATGTTAATGCAACCATGCCAGAACACGTGATACCCGATTCAAGTAAGTCTTTAGAATCGCGAGAATCACATCCCTTAAACTATAATGAACTAATGTACTGGCTATAAGAACTACCCCAACCCAACAGATTATAAAGATGGTTTGTGTTTTTCATTGGCAACATGAAATTTACATTTTTGTAAGATGGATTTTGTTTTCTTGTGTAGTTAAAACACTTTAACATTTCTATTGAGACTATTAAGTTTTAAGCCAATTTTATAATTTATAAAATATTATTTTCCTTTGTTAAACTTTTAACAATGCGTGATTCTAATTTTATGTTTAGAAAACATGCAAAATAAAACAACTACATAATCATAGTGCAAGTAATGATACTACCATACTCGATCCTATGGGTCTCCTCTATTAGCCTTCAAAGGACACACAAATGACACTAACAAAAAAAATGACACTTCTAAGCTCTCACTCGATCAGCAACCAACTCTTGATGTGAGCTCGAACTCCATGAGACTCCAAACTCCTAGATCATTTTATTGATATTCTATCTTCATAACCTTATAATTTTCTACTTACAAATTTTCCTAGCTAAACTATTAAAATTTAAAAGAAAAATTACTTATCATAAGAAAAAATAAATGATATGAAAGATACACATACCAAAATAAAATCATACATAATACACATCAGATTAAAACTTTTATTTTGAACTTGGCCTAAAGCTTTTAGAGTAACTTAATAACTATAAAGTTCAAACCAATTATACATACCATTGTTTCCATGATCTCACATGCAACAGATCATCCAAACAACAATATCCCAATTTTGTTATTAATAATTAATTAAAATTAAAAATGAAAACAACAAGCAATGTCATAAGAAACTTTTATAAAGAGCATCATATTCGGATGATCTTGTTAAAACAAAGTTAGATGCAAAAAGTGACCAAGCATACTCAGATTAGAAAATCAAAAATCTCGACTCTGTGAATAGTGACTATGAACTGTGTCGGATGAACTGATGTACCTTGTCCACTACCACAATCATGCCACATAGCAGAAGCCTACACACTGTATTTTTCCAAATCTCGGGTTTTGAATGATCTGTTTTCGTCACGTCGTGAACCTAAAGGAGTTTCCCTACAAACCTCGAGTAGATCGTTTTTCTATCCGAACACTAGTTGGATTTCAGATTGCTGGATTATGGGGATACAATCATTCCACTATCATTGTCCTGGTCTAATCATTCCACTATCATTGTTGGATTTTGAGGATACAAGGAAACACATATAGAGGATATAAAGGCACAATGGAATCATACAATTAAATAAATCCTACGAACCTAATATACGATCTAAGTGTTGGATTAGATGTCTAAGCCCATAACTATTATTGGTATGTACTCGACCCGAGAGTAGCATGGTCCATTTGGGTTGCATATCATCAGGACAATTTGTTAGGATGGACTTTTGAGAGAAGGTTAATTATGGTTTATTAATATATTATAAGTTATTATATATTAATATGAAATCATATGTTTTAATTAGTATTGATCAAGAATTAATTTGGAGTTAATTTAGGGATCAAAAGAGACTAATTAAATCTATGGGGACTAATTATGATAATTAGTTATATTTAGATGTGTTGGGCTTATGATCAATGTAGGACCAAGTTTATGTATTGATACATAAAGAGTTAGGCCACATGAACCATGTATCATAAACCCATGGGTATGGATTTGGGTTATACCCATGACCCTTGGAATCCACACATATTAATACATGCTCTTAGCCTCAAAAATGCCACTTGAGTTATTCTTGGAGTTCATGATGTTTTTGGGTGTATGGAATTCTCTCTCAAGTTCCTCCTTTGTTCATGATGTGTTGTGATTCCACTTGAGGCTTCCACACTGTTGGGGCTAAGCTCTTTAAGGCCAAATACATCAAGACTTCAAGCTCCATCAAAAGGTATGTTATCCTAACTAGTGTATTATATGGTTTATATCAAATGCATGCTAGTTGTAGGTTTAAATACCTTGGAAACCATTTGCATGTATAATTAGTGAAAACATAGATCCAAGGTATTTAGGGTTACATGAACACCTTAGGAGTGTTAGAATGTTGAAAACCCAACAGTGGTATCAGAGACTAGGCTTGTTTTCAAGTTATACATGCTGAAATAGCTTAAAAATCGAAAATTTTGGCTTCATGGGCACTGGACTCCCCGAGTCCACTGATGGACTCGCCGAGTCCATAAAGAAATTCATCCTACTCGTCTAGTAGGTTCATACACTCGACGAGTAGAAGCCCCTGACAACATATTTTCGACTTTTAAGGCTGGAATTAGACTAGAATCATTACCTTAAACTGTTTTGGACTTATAAAACCTGTTTTTGATGTGGTAATGATTATGGTAAACCAATTTCAAAGTCATTATCAAAGTTTCAAGTTTTATATATGTTTATATGATTCTTGAAAAATTGTTGATATGGATTGTTCATGTTTATGAGTTTTAGTAGATCATAGGAATTATGTGCAAATTGTTTGTTAGTGTAATTCTTGATCTTGATGAAATTTTATGGACTCCATAACTTGTCCTCAAGTTATGGATTACCTAAAGTTTTTTGTGTCACCTTGTTTTATGAGTTAGTTTAGATTAATGAAAAAAAATTATGTGTTAGTTGTTTTCAATCCAAATTGATCTAAGAGTAGTTCATAAAATGTGTTTTTGTAACTTGTCCTCAAGTTATATGAAAAGTCACATTTATGAATCTTCAAACTCATAAAAGTGCCATAGGTTACAAAAATGAAGAGTTTTTTTCTCATAAATAGTTTTATGGACTTCATAACTTGTCCTCAAGTTATGGATGTTCAAGAGTCTCTTCATTAAAGTTTTTAAAACTTTAATTAAACTCATAAGTTATGAAAAATCCAAGAGTTTGAAAAGTTTCAATACTTGCCTTCAAGTTTTGGAATTTGCAAAGTTACCTCTCCATGTATACTTTAATTCCAAATCAAACCCTAGAATTTTAAAAGTTTAAAATTCAACCCTTATACTATTATTATAATTTTAATTATATAGATATGTATAAGATAAAGTCAATCTTACCGTTAGTAGGCCTCATTCACGAAGTCGGTCTATAAGGGGGTATAAGGTTACTGCCTATAAAATAACAGTTTAATAGGTGTCCACTCTCACCCACAACTTCGTTGACTGCTGGAGGATTGTTAGCCGAACGGGTAGGATAAAGACTATAATTCTCCCTTCATTAAAAGTATAATGATAAATACTAAGTAACTAAACACTAATAAATTCCCAATCTTAGTTGCTTAGGAAAATGTGAAATGGTGATAACCCATGAAATTACACTTTGCACCTTTGTTAAGTCGTTAGTGGAGCGTGTGTGGTTAACCGGCACACTAACATGGGACTAAAAATGTGTGGCGAAGGTTAACTTAAGTTTATCATAGATTGGTGGAGCACGTGTGGTTAACCGGCACATCAATTAGGTGATAAAGTTGAGGGTACCAAGTCAATTTTTATGGTTATTCACACCTTGTTTGTGATCCTCGGCATCCCAGTCACAAACTTGAGAGGGCACAATCGAGATTCAAACATGACATTGAAAGTTCAATGTATCTCAAAAGATCTAGGAGTTTCAAATCCAATTAAAACCTAATTATATTTCGTTTTCATGGTGGAAATTGGTAAATCGGCATTTACCTACCTTCAACTATTTTATAGCTTGGACTACAGCATCCCTCTTCCAGTTATAAATAGGTTGTTGGGTCCTAGCCTTAATATTTCATATTGGGTGTTATGTTAAGGACTTTAAATCAACTAAACTTGAATTTCTCCCTCATAAATGTCTATTTTAGACAATTACGGTCTTCCCAAATCTTTAGGAACAAGCCTTCCTAATGAAGATGATATCCCACGTGGCAATCAAGGTGAAAGATTAATTTCTTTGTTGTGCATTAATCGGACTGGAAAACATGCTTCACTTCCTCCACCTCCTCCAATAATTCTCCCTATCCCACAAGTTTCAAGACTTGAAAATTTCTAAGTCACTCAATCCCTATTGGCAAGCAAATACTATATATGCTTACATCTTGGAGGTTAAGTCACATATTGGCAAGCCGGGAGAGTCGGGTGTCGAAGTCTCGAGGTAGCTGGCTGTTGACTCGGTTCTTCAGTCACATCCTGATGACAGATCACGATATGACCCTTAGTGATCTCAACTATTTGCTTGATGCTGCTAAATTAGTAATGATTTGGAGCACTGGTAAAGCGAATTTGATTGATCTGCTTCCCAAAACTTCCATGGATATTAACAATGGTAACATTAAAAGTTCAGAAAAGCTTCCTCTTTCCAATAGAAAGGGATTGGCCATGGTCAAGTCATTTGATCAATGGTAAAGAGAAAGGCTAAGTCTGAGACACTCAAGTGTACCATTTCCAAAAGGTCCATATGTTTCTTTTGCCAAAAGAAGGGGCATTGATTGCGAAGCTGCCGAGTTTACCTGAAAGTTTATAAGAATGGTAAAATTCAAAAAGGTTAGACTTTGCTTCAGGTTAAAGTCCGTTATCTAACTCTATGAAGTCTCTTTTGAAGATTCTTAATACATGATGTAATGTAATTACATTTTGATGTTTTGGAAGAATCAAAGGAAGCTTAAAGAAAGAGTGTGCTGATTCTGATCGTGTAGATGGATTTCGATCGCATGGTTCAATGATCAGAATTTTGAGTTGCTGCTTAAGAGTTATGATATGTTGCTTAGGAATAGATAACAACATGTTTTTCATGTGTATTTGCATTATAAGGATAAGATTTTTCCGCAAAGTTTAAAAATAAAAGAAAATTTTGATTTATTTATTTTAAGTATCCTTACAATGGCATTTGTGAAAAATTGTTGTTTATATGTTTCCATTGATAAGCAATATTGGAAAATGGATTTGATTCTTTCATTTGTGGTAGTGTCATAATTTACCAAATAAGGAAAGATTCTCATCACCCAAGTTTCAGTTGGATAGAAACTTGGAATCATGCAGGTTGTATTGTATGATGAGTGAAAATTTTCATTTTTGGGAAATTAAGACTAATTCCTTGTTCACATGTATGTGTGAGTCAAGTGAAGGACTGAAGGATTGGGTACACTAGGTTGTGCGTTGGTCTGGTCCACCACAAAGGTTGATAAGATTATTCGTTATGATTTACTAAAGTTTATTAAATATGGTTATGCTTACAAGTTTAAGTGTAATTATGAAACATTGAAAAGTTTCAGTGTATGGCAGAACGGATGAGAAGAATCATATAAGGCAGAAAGATAGAAAGTTTCTCCAATCTGAAGAGATGGGAGAGTACTTGAGTATCCTGTTTTATGATTATCTTAGTGAATATGGAACCATATCACAATTGATTCTCTAAGGACACCTTAGTGCATTTGTTTGGCTAAGGAGAGGAATCGTGAATTGTTAAAATGGTTAAATCAAAAGATAAATCATACTTCGTCCCAAAATCAAGTCTTTGAGTCATACTCCAACATTGAGCCTTGAGTGACATAATCTTAAGAAAGGTTCAAAACACTTGTCAAATGTAGAGTAAGATGTTTCCTATTCTTGTACATTTGAAGTTGGATAGTTGTGATGTTTTGGATAAAACAAAGACCAACTAAGACCAATTGTATTGTATGAAGTGTTTAACTTGATAACAATCTGCACTAACTCCTGAATATTTGTTTTGTCAAGGAATTGTTCTTGACAAGAGAATCTTATATGTCAAGAGGAGAGTGGGAGTCTTAAAATATCTTGAGATAGTTTCAAGAACTAATCAGGAGTATTGTTTAATCACTAGCACACGACTTGAGGTTTGTAACCTATCGTGTTGACATATTCTTGTTCCTGTTCCCATTCCAGTTAGAGTTGACTTTGCATATAAGTTCTATGACTTCTCAGTTGTTTGCATAACAACCTGGAAGCATTGGTAGGCCCTTGTGCTACCGGGTGGCAAGAAAAAGAGATTGAATAAGTTCAGTCCATATGAGTTTGGATTTGTCACTAACATTGTCTTGTGATTATGGCTATGACAAACTCACATGGATAGGAACATATACACCATAAAAACTAAGTGCCATAAAATCTAAGTGTCATAAGTGTCATAAGGTTTCACTAAGTAGATTTTAAGTAGTTAGCAATTGTGATACTTGCATTCTCATGTCGTTAGTGGAGCGTGTGTGGTTAACCGGCACACTAACTAGTGAGAATGGCCATAGGTCTAGACAAACATGTGAGCTATCTAAGGAAAGGTGTATGATTTTGATAAAGTCCTATCAAAGCAATCTTGTATTAGAAATCTGAACTTTGGCAAGAAAGTCAATAAAGTATTGATTTCTAGAAGTCCAGTTGATTTCTGATTACATGTCAAAGCTAGTGAGAGCATAAGTGTTGTGCTAGTAAGATAATAATATTTGTGCTAGTGGGAGCATGATTATTATGGTTAGTGTTGCAAGTTAGCAATGTTAATTATAGAAAACAAAAGGTTCAATTCGCTTTGAAAAGTTGTTTTGCTATAATTAAGGGAGAGGATTTATACTTCATTCCAATTCTAAAAGCTTAGATTGAGCTTAGATTGATATTTTAATCAACTTTAGTCAAGGATATATATGAATGTTATGTTGGAATGGTTCAACATAAGGAAACTCTATATGTGTTGCATTCTCAAATTTTCGATTATGATTACGGCATCCCTCTTCATAGTTCGAATTTTGAGAACATGGCATATAAAAAAATTTATAGCATGAATCGGGTCCCATATGCTTCGGGTATAGGATCGATTACATGTGCTATAATATTTATCCATTCTAAATTTTCCAAATGCCTAGGGCGTTAAGAGGGAAAAAGGAATAGAACTGGATTTGACTAAAATGATTAAGCAATTGTCGAGGACAATCTGAGGTTTACCAAAGATTGGTTTCTCGTGGACAATTGGAAGTATAGTGTAAACTTTGGAAAGGACCATATTGACATATTCTGAAAAGAGGCAACTCTTGTTCAGAAGTGATAGTCAAAATGGTAATATGGAATTGTTTCCATAGGTGGAAGTTATTCTCTAAATCTGTGTAAGATTATAAAACTTAATGCAAAGAAGGATGTTCAAAGGAATGTACTTTGAATATGAGACTTCGTTTCCATGGAATTGCTCTCCATCGGAATACTCTGTAATGTATGGTGAGAAGTCTTTGTGACTTTGTGCATAATAATTACAGAGAATCAGTGCATATAAGTTTAAAATCTAACAGATTTCGGTAAATGGTAGGAATTTGGAATTCTTACATTTTTCGATAAGGATTTGGGAGTGTAAAATGAGAATCATTGGAATTATGTTCAATAAATCTATTTCACAAAGTAAGGATCGTAAACAAACTAGTGTGCATACATTGTGTATGGCATTACTGGTGTTTAGAAAAACATAGTGTACATGCTTGGAGCATGGGACAACTAGTGTTTTTTAAATTCAAGTATTAAGTTGATAAATCGAAACATTATACAATGAATAATGAGTAATCAATATGGTGCTTAGATAAAAGGGTTTTTATTTACACTAAAAGTGTTGGGGCCATATAGGATTAGTATTATTCTTGTGTTTCACTTTGCATGTTTTGACTTCCCGAATAACTAGGTTATTCAAACCGTCCACAGTCAATCATACTTTGGAAGTAGGTATTGAGGCAAGACTGTCATGAATGGGTCTGTAGTCTGTCTAGGTGGCTAGACTTAGCTGCAGTATTCATGAGTGCTCCTGGAATAAGATTCGAGTATTGGATTAAACCCACGCTCATTTGAATCACTTCATGGATTTTATCGCGAGTAAATCATGAGACCATAATATCTTATATTCTTCAAACCTAGAGATATGAGTTGTTGACTATGAGTTGGTTATACATTGATTGCACGAAAACGCATTGGTAACTCGATGTTTTAAAATGTGCCTTTGTGTATGATTCAACAAGTAGTCAGTACAAGCATATCAGTCAAAGTTTATCCATTCCTTTTACCCTTAAAGGGATAAAAGCGATATCTGTACGCCCCTCGATGGTTTTGGTGATGACACCCCTAAGTGCTTGGCCAAGCCTGCACTGATTTGATTTGTTCAGTTAGTCAGTTGTCATAAATCGTAAATCGGGAAACAACAAATGGACAGAGAGAATGATTATAATCCATGTCTCAGTCCATATGATATCTAGAATGGAGGAATATATGATCACTTATCTAATGGACGCGTCATTTGATTTGTTCAGAGTTCGACAGCGGCTTTAAGAGCTGCGATTGCTAGTCAGGTTATGAAGTCGTACTTGCAATAAGGAATGAGGAGGCTATGGTTTGGTCACCCTTAGCCTCTATCAGCCTCCTTAAGATCTGAGAAACCATAAGTTCCTTACATCCTTATTTAAGCCATTTTTAGTGTTCTTTGAAGTCGTTGAAGGAAGAAGAAGAAGAAGAAGAAGAAGAAGAAGAAGTGAGCTAAGATTTAACAAGCAAGCCGCCATCCTTCGTTCTAGCACTCTTCTGGACCTTTGTAAGTGTCCGAGACTCGATTTTTATTAGGATAGGTTTCTAGATCTTTAGTTTTGTCCCTTAATCTTCATTTTATAATTAGCTGGGTGGTGAGATCTCATAAAGTTTGCAACTTTATGAATCTATGGACAATTTGGAGTAAGTCATTGTTTGGATCGGACGTATGGGTTAAGGACTTAAGGGATTAAGTGCTTAATAGTTGAGCCCATGCCATGTTTTTTCCTTTTTGGACCTAAGACTTGAGATCTACACCTCTTAGGGGGTCTTAAGGGATAAAGGTGGAAACTTTATCCATTTTAAACACATAAATGACCAAATCTGAGCTTTAGAACCTTTGCAATCAGAGGATTCGGATTAACCCATTAAGATGTTTTGAACCTATTGCGTATGTATTTTCGTTTGAGGGCCACAACATGGCCCAGGATGGCCACGACATGGCGAGTTAACTTTGACCGTTGACTTTTTGAACTAAGATGACTTTTGGTTAAACCCCTAGTTTTGGAAGGTAAGCTAAGGGTGTACCTCTTATGGTTGTATAGGTAGTGTATAGCATTTGTACTCTCGGCGGTAGGAGCGGTAGCAGTTGATCATTGATGTGTGTTTTTATGTATATATTTTAAGTTCTCAAGTTTTAAATTTATAAAATTGATTTTATCGCAAATCGACTAATAAACACACTAGGAAGTGTACCTAATCGTGCAATAGTATAGTTTTGGTAAAACCAGGTGTCGAACACAATGGGAACGGTGGTGAATAAGTTTGGAGTTCTAGATTATAGGTTACACAAAATACATGAAAACAGTAAAGATGGGTTTTATGGAATTAAATCTCAAATAAACATCTAAACAACAAATCTCGATAAACTGACTAAAGACAAATCTCTTTAGTTACTTTGGTTTAGACTGGACTTCATCTCAAAATATTGGCTCACTACTAAGTGTTGTGTTTTCTATGCATCAAATACACTCTAAACTAGGTAACGAAAAAAAATCAAAACTACGATATATGTAACACTCATAAAAATTGCACCGATTTAAAACTTTTTAATTCATTCAAAAGCCATTAAGTTCATACATCTTGTTTTCAAAAGAGTTTAAATATCAGAGTATCCCCAGAACCATATCACGAAAATCATAAAACATGAGGAGCGGTACGATCATGCCTTCGCCTTGCCACGATCTCCTGAGGTACCTGAAACATAACACTACAACTGTAAGCCCGAAAGCTTAGTGAGTTACCCCCAAAATACCAACCACATATAACCATACACATATCATATCACAATACATAACAGTCATGCATATCGAGTCTACAGTGTGACTGGTCCGCCCGCACCGGGCCTTCAGTCCACCTGGTCCACTCTCCGAGTCTAGCCACGTATGCCGAGTCTACAGTGTCATTGGTCCGCCCGCATCGGGCCTTCAATCCACCTGGTCCACTCTCTGAGTCTACAGTATGACTGGTCCGCCTGCACCAGGCCTTCAGTCGGCCTGGTCCACTCTCCGAGCCTCGGCACGTCTGAACCGCCCTCTCGGGGCCTTCAGCCTATCCGGACCGCTCGCTGGTCCTTCGGTCTTTCCGGTCCGCCCTGGGTATGTTGGCCTACAGCACAAAGCAGGACCCGCCTCAACCCAACCCCAGTCAAACAACCATGTGCACATAAACAGTTAACCACATAACAATCCTCAGTCAAACAAACGTATCTATCAGATCATGCAGCATAACAACATCCTAACCAGGATACCGACCTAACCGGTCACTAACATAACATTGCCCTACATACCAGGACACCGACCTGAACCAGGTCACTAAAATAACACCATCCTAAAACCAGGATGCAGATCTAGTAACTCAAAACATATCAAACAAATACCCGGATTTCCATCCGATAAAGGGCCGGCCTTGGTGCCGTAGACCCTGCTGATATAGTGAGGATAACTCACCTCGTAATAGCCGACTGAAAGGATAAGATCAGCTGCTCCGACCACCGACACGAACTCCACCACCAAACACTACCAAGAACCAGATTCAGAAGCGCCAATATTACTAAAATACCCTTGGAAGTCAAACTGGTCAATTCTTGGTCAAAGTCAAAGTCCTCAGTCAAAGTCATCTTTCCTGACTGACTCTACTCGTCGAGTCAACCCGTTGACTCGTCGAGTCCTTATACTATGAAAACTCTTGGAACGCGACTCAACTCGCCGAGTCACCCGAAGACTCGTTGAGTCCAACAATCTCTGATTCCCATTCTGTCCAACTCACTGAGTCGCCAACCGATTCACTGATCCGAAGCTTAACCAAAAGGGGTTGGGGTTCTACGACCTAACTCGCCGAGTCCAAGAACAGACTCACCGAGTCCAAGGCAATCTTCAACAGACTCGCCGAGTTGTTCTTCCAACTCGTCGAGTCCATGCCTATCTTCATATGACTCGCCGAGTCCACCCATGTGACTCGCCGAGTCCCTTCAGTCCTTCATCCGTACAGAGGCTTTTCGAGCCATGCAGGGCTCCAAACTATAGATCCACTCTTCTAGGGCATAACCCCTACGTAAAGTTGCAAACTTTATGTGAAACAAATGAGTTAAAGGTCCAAATCACTCTAGGGCTTGGGTTTAAGACAAAGGGGTTTCACGAACAACTCATTGACTGATGCTTTATGACATTCTGGACCAACACAAGTCTAGATCTGAAGTAGCAACCTCAGATCTAAACTCCAAACCCGAAATAGATCTCAAACATAACAAAATGGCCCCAAATCTCTTTCATGAATAGATCTAGATGCAAAAGAGTGAAGGTAACAGCTTATTACCTCCAAGATGTGCCCAAAGTGAAGTAGATTATGGATCTACACCACTCCCTTGATGCAAGCCCTTTTGATCTTCAAGTTTCATCCACAAAAGACAACTTCCAAAGCTTCAATCTCCCTTCAAAGGCCTCACAAACACGAGTTTAGGGTTTTCTGGTCCTCAAGGGCAATAAGGAGGCTGAAAGAAGGGCATAAACTCCTTTAAATAGGGTGCAACCCTCGAGATTAGGGTTTTTCTCATTCCAGCACCAACTCGTCGAGTCCAGCTTCCGACTCGGCGAGTTGGCCACTTAACTCGCGACCACACCCCGCTCCGACTCAACGAGTAAGAGTACCTACTCGTCGAGTAGCTTCCTTAATTTACACCTTAAGCCCTTCAATCGTACTCCTGGAATTTGAGATGTTACAACTCTCCCCCACTTAAATTAGGCTTCGTCCTCGAAGCCTACTTCAGTATACGATACTGAATAAACCTCTTGCACTGCAGACTCCGATTTCTGGATTAACTCAGGTTCTTGCAACCCTACTATTGTATCTTTCTTACAATGACTTCTTCCCTCATGGCATCCTTGCCACTACTCCAAGCCGACCATTGGCCTTTCAAATCAATAGCATTACATATCACCCATGCATCACCCGATGATACTATCCCTTCATATCAGAGACGCACCTCCGCGCTCTGCTAACGCTAGATACCACAATCACCCACTGAGCTCTGCTGAGACACTAATCCATCTTCCTTCGCCTAAAATTGGCGATAACCCGGATAACTTGCAACCTGGAACAAATCCCGTTCCCCTTATGAATCTATCCCTTACGCGCTGACAGGATACTACATCCTTCAGCTCCCATAATCAACTAACTACAACGCGTAACCACTCGTACCTGGCCCAAACAGCCTCGGGCTGGAATACCAGTCACGCCTATAACGGGTCCAGACATCCCTGGGATGGTATACCCTCGCATACATAACTCATGACTACAACCATACTTGGATCCCAAGGATATACCCTTGCATCACTTCCGAACTGCTCTGATTCGACATCAGCGCTAATCATTTCACAACCTCAACGGACACCCAACCCGGATGTGCTTCCATACAACTGCTACAATCTCAGTCCTCACTATCAATAACTGAAATACTTCAGATCGTCCATTTACACTACTGCCTTCCCTTCGGATGACCAACACTCCTTCCCGGAGCCACATACCTTTCCCTCCCATACCTCAAGGAAGTCTATTCAACGACCTTTACCACATCAACTTGTGCCATGGTGCTAAGGCTCCACTTTACACCACCCATGCAGAGCAACTGCTGCTCCCTAACTCTCATATACTCTGAATCCGATCACACAGCTAACGAAGCCCATACCCGGCCTTTAGCTAATTCCATCACCATGATCAATCTTGGGGCCAGACCTTATCGATTTCCATATCACGACGACATACTCACTCATCTCCCGCATACAGGTCTACTAACACACACCGAGTCTTCAACATGACTGGACCGCCTTACCAGGCCTTCAGCCTATCTGGACCACTCTCAGAACCTTCAGCATGTCTGAACCGCCCTTCGAGGGCTTCAGCCTGTCTGGACCATTCTCCGAGCCTCCGGCCTGACTGGTATGCCCACCGGCCTTCAGTCTATCCGGACCGCTCAAAAACTGTCGCACATCACCCTGAACCATTCTTTCCTGGAATCTCTCCCATGCAGTCTGTTCTAGCCCTCTAGGGGTTCCGAACTCCAGATCCGTTCTACGAATCTTTTCCCCGGCCTAATCCCAGGCCTCACGTCGACCAACTACCTTACATGAAACCATGGTCTGTTCCCTGCCCCATGTGTCTATCCCTGCTCTAACCATACCACACTCTCGGCTAATGACATTCGCTGAATCCAACAGCTAACCATCCTTGGATGCTTGCTGTTTCACCTGAGAATTTTCCAATTCTCCCCACTTAGTGCACCAACTACTAATTACCAATGGCAAAATCGGCATGACTCGAACGACCCCATCTGGTATCGACCTCTTCTTCATGAGCCGATTCCCTCTGGAGTGAGCAACCTCCACAGAACACTGCCCCGACATCGTACATCCCGAACTCAAAGGAAGTTCGATTCTCAACTGAACACTTCTCACATCGTTGTTGCTATTCCTAGCAGCGAGATCTTATATCTTATCTTCCGACCATGAATCCTCCTGGACGCTAACCAACTACAACTCATAACTACTAAGATCTTCAATCATACTACGAATCATGCGGAAAAAAGCCGTCAGATTTACAATACCACACAAATAACAAGATAACAAGATGGAAACATACCCACAACTGCATCTGGCTCTGCCCTGACCTCCTCTGCTATAAGCTGGAAAGCGCGTCCCTGAGCCCTCGGAGGCTCCGCTCCACCCTGACCCCCGCCAGTAATCCTCAAAGTGGCCGGTGCTGGAGCCTGCACCGGTCTTCCAACAAGTTGTGGACAGTTGGCCCTCAAGTGCCCAACCTGATGGCAATGATAACAAATCCTCATATCTTGAACCGGGGCCGACTGATGGCAATCCCTCACATAATGCCCCTCTCTCTCGTACTTGCGGCAAGTACCACCGGACCTACAAACTCCAGTATGACCCTTCCCACACTTCTCACAAGTGCGGATGCTCTGCTCTCCAAATCCTAGAGTCAACGGTCTTGGATCGTTTCGGCGCCGGCTGCTACTGCACCGGGGCCTGTCTCTGCTCTCGCACCTGTAACTCAATCTCCAACTCACGCCGCCTGGCGGCCTCCTGCAACTCTAACAAGGTGTCGCATCTCTGCGTGGACACAAACTGTCTGATATCCCTCTTGAGCATACTCAGATATCGGGACATCTGAGCCAGCTCCGAAGCAAACTCCAGGCAAAACATCGCCTTCTCAGTGAACATCCTTGGTGATCTCCGTCACTGACTCTGAATCCTACTTTAGCTCCAAGAACTCCTGAGCCAACCTCTCTCTCTCAACCCGCGGAACATAACGAGTACTGAACATTTCCCAGAACTGATCCCACGTAACCGCAGCCCGCTGCGCATCAGAATAAGATCCCGTAGTCAACCTCCACCAATCCTTCGCTCCGAGCCTCAAAAGGTTCAGAGCACACCTCACCCTCTGATACGCATGGCATGAACACGTGAAGAAACAACCCTCCACGTCTGACAACCATCTCATAGCAATGATAGGATCCTGAACTCCATCAAAGGTAGGGGCTTCGTATTATCGAAGTCCCGATACTGAAAACCTCGATCGGTTCCTCCCCCCGCCGCAGCTACAGCCGCTGTAGCTGCCGCAGCATCCGCCTCCGCAAGAGATGCATAGCGCTCGTCAAAGTACTCAACCATGGCGGTCTTGATCGACCCAAGCATCTCCGGTAACTCAGCCCGGAACATAGCAGCAACCTCATCATGTAGGATCTCACGAATCCTGGCATCCAACTCATCCGTACTCATCTGACCAATGACTTCGGGTGGTACTGCTCCATCCTGACCACCCTCTCCTGATCCCGATCCCAAACCGGATCCTGCCCCGAAACGTCTCGTAATCGCCATACTCCAATACACCAACAAGACCCTTAGACACATCACATACCCGCCCGGGGAACTAACTCATAACCGACACCCTAGAGACTTGTGACTTCCTTGATATGCATATGGGTCCTGTGCTTTCAGTAGTACGGGCCCATACTACCTTCCACACCTACCCATATTTGTCTCAAGTATCGTCACAACACCCTAACCATATATACACGCACGACGAGCGCTCAATCCTCACTCCTAGAGGAAAGCTGAATATCTCATATAAGGAAACCCTAGGCTAGTAGGCATCACATAATTAGGCAACTCTATCATGCAATTCCTGAAGATCCATAGCCTAGTACTAGCATGATGTTCTAACATATCACATAATCAAATAACTTGTATGGTATTTTGGGGTCTACTTACTGGCTTTGGCTGATCGTACCCTCTGCATCCTCCTTTACTTATTTCGAAAACCCTTTGAAAACTACTTTGAAAATCTCTCCTTGATTTGAGACTGGATTCACACGAATGTTCCTCCAATTCACTCAAACCAAGGCTCTGATACCAACTTGTAACACTCATAAAAATTGCACCGATTAAAAACTTTTTAATTCATTAAACAGCCATTAAGTTCATACATCTTGTTTTCAAAAGAGTTTAAATATCAGAGTATTCCCAGAACCATATCACAAAAATCATAAAACATGAGGAGCGGTACGATCACGCCTTCGCCTTGCCACGATCTCCTGAGGTACCTGAAACATAACACTACAACTGTAAGCCCGAAAGCTTAGTGAGTTACCCCCAAAATACCAACCACATATAACCATACACATATCATATCACAATACAGAACAGTCATGCATATCGAGTCTACAGTGTGACTGGTCCGCCCGCACCGGACCTTCAGTCCACCTGGTCCACTCTCCGAGTCTAGCCACGTATCCTGAGTCTACAGTGTGATTGGTCCGCCCGCACCGGGCCTTCAATCCACCTGGTCCACTCTCTGAGTCTACAGTATGACTGGTCCGCCCGCACCGGGCCTTCAGTCGGCCTGGTCCACTCTCCGAGCCTCGGCACGTCTGGACCGCCCTCTCGGGGCCTTCAGCCTATCCGGACCGCTCGCTGGGCCTTCGGTCTTTCCGGTCCGCCCTCGGTATGTTGGCCTACAGCACAAAGCAGGACCCGCCTCAACCCAACCCCAGTCAAACAACCATGTGCACATAAACAGTTAACCACATAACAATCCTCAGTCAAACAAACGTATCTATCAGATCATGCAGCATAACAACATCCTCACCAGGATACCGACCTAGCCGGTCACTAACATAACATTGCCCTACATACTAGGACACCGACCTTAACCAGGTCACTAACATAACACCATCCTAAAACCAGGATGCAGATCTAGTAACTCAAAACATATCAAACAAATACCCGAATTTCCATCCGATAAAGGGCCGGCCTTGATGCCGTAGACCCTACTGATTTAGTGAGGATAACTCACCTCCAAATAGCCGACTGAAAGTTAAGATCAGCTGCTCCGACCACCGACACGAACTACACCACCGAACACTACCAAGAACCAGATTCATAAGCGCCAATATTACCAAAATACCCTTGGAAGTCAAACTGGTCAATTCTTGGTCAAAGTCAAAGTACTCAGTCAAAGTCATCTTTCCTGACTGACTCTACTCGCCGAGTCAACCCGTTGACTCGTCGAGTCCTTATACTCTTAAAACTCTTGGAACGCGACTCAACTCGCCGAGTCACCCCAAGACTCATCGAGTCCAACGATCTCTGAGTCCCATCCTGCCCAACTCACCGAGTCGCCAACCAATTAACTGATCCGAAACTTAACCAAAAGGGGTTGGGGTTCTTCGACCTGACTCGCCGAGTCCAAGAACAGACTCACCGAATCCAAGGCAATCGCCAAGACTCGTCGAGTCCAACGATCTCTGAGTCCATGCCTATCTTCATATGACTCGCCGAGTCCACCCATGTGACTCGCCGAGTCCCTTCAGTCCTTCATCCATACAGAGGCTTTTCGAGCCATGCAGGGGCTCCAAACTGTAGATCCACTCTTCTAGGGCATAACCCCTACGTAAAGTTGCAAACTTTACATGAAACCAAGGAGTTAAAGGTCCAAATCACTCTAGGGCTTGGGTTTAAGACAAAGGGGCTTCACCAACAACTCATTGACTGATGCTTTATGACATTCTAGACCAATACAAGTCTAGATCTGAAGTAGCAAGCTCAGATCTAAACTCCAAACCCAAAATAGATCTCAAACATAACAAAATGGCCCCAAATCTCTTTCATGAATAGATCTAGATGAAAAAGAGTGAAGGTAACAGCTTATTACCTCCAATATGTGCCCAAAATGAAATAAATTCTGGATCTACACCAGTCCCTTGATGCAAGCCCTTTTGATCTTCAAGTTTCTTCCACAAAAGACAACTTCCAAAGCTTCAATCTCCCTCCAAAGGCTTCATACACACGAGTTTAGGGTTTTCTGGTCCTCAAGGGCAATAAGGAGGTTGAGAGAAGGGCATAAAGTCCTTTAAATAGGGTGCAACCCTCGAGATTAAGGTTTTTCTCATTCCAGCACCAAATCGTCGAGTCCAGCTTCCGACTCGGCGAGTTGGCCACTTAACTCGCGACCACACCCCGCTCCGAGTCGACGAGTAAGAGTACCTACTCGTCAAGTAGCTTCCTTAATTTACACCTTAATCCCTTCAATCATACTCCTGGAATTTAGGATGTTACAATATACCTAAGTGTACATGCAACCTATAGATATATGGTTTTATGCTAATTACATCTACCCTATGAAAACATAAACCTTAAGTATAAAACATAACTCTTATGTAGCGCTTGATCTCCATGCTTGAGATCTTGATCCTCCATGAAGCTACTTGGATGAGAGGACCCAAACCAGAACCCCTCTAATGGTATCATACCCAATGACACCAAAGAGTGGAATAAAAATAATTAGGAGAAGGGTCAATTTCATAAAACCAAAGATGGTTAGAAGTCGTCCCTGAGGGAGGAGGAAGAAGAGGCGAAACTTCAAGCCAAAGAAAGAGCATGGAAGAATGAATCCTTAAGGCCATATCTATAGCCTTGGATGCCTTCCAGGGTTCTACCCTCAAGACCATGTGGGATGTATAACCCTAAGAACAAAATTCCCTTTATCTTATGGGAATTTTCCTCCATCACCCTTCTTCTTAGGGTTCTGGAATATTCCTAAGTAACCAACTATTGATTAATGAATTTTTGAACCCTTTGATTAATTAAATTGTTAATTAATTCCCAAAATATATTTCCAATTAGTTTCTAATTAATTATTAACCATAATAATTAATAAACAAATTTCTCCTTTATTTATTCTACTAAATTTGGGTCTTGAGGGCAACCCAAAAAGAATCTGTTATTATTAGAATTTCCATCACTAAGCGCAATTAATATATATTCATTATTCACAGATTCCTAATATCACTAGCATCATGATCAGAATACTAATCATGATCGTAACAACAAAGCCAATGATTTCGGTCATAAATCTACTCTCTAATCCCGCAGATCTTCTCTCCCGTCAGCTTAAAGGCCTTCAGTCCGCCTTGTAGACCCTCAAAACGGTAGAAAAAGTGTTTATTGTCGGCGAAGAATCGATGAAAGTCATAATCTAGCCTTTGGTTAATGAAAAATTGAAATATATAGGTTTTTAAACCGACGTCGTATGTTGGGCATACATATCATTATGTTGGGCGTAATACATGGAAAACGGGTTAAGACCCAACCCAGTATGTTGGGCGTACTCCCATTACGCTGGGCGTAATTGGCTTATTCAGCCATTTCTTAGCTTTTTATTAAGCTCCGAACCATACATATTGAAAAATAACCTAGAAAGAAAAGTTACAATAAAATAAAATACTCAATTGACTTCTTGCAATTTGGCTTCATTCTTCAATATCTTCAGTCTTTGTAGGCTTTTATTCACTCGACATTTTTTTTTCAAGTTCACTTTTTTCACATAATACTAAAGACCTAATAAAACTACATGCTTAAGCAAGGGAACTTAATCCTCAACCCTTATTATTTAAGGGCATTAGTCTAGAGTGCAATGACTACTTAAGCTCTCCTGGATATATTTCTGGTAATGCTAAACATATTATGTCCCTCAAACTAAGCAATTTCATGTTTTTGTCCCATGATTTCACTACGGAAGGGAAACCACAAATACACTAGAACATATGTTGGCTCAATTAAGCATCAATGCTCGCATCAGATCGTCCAACACAACGCTAGCAACCTAAATCTCAACATAACAATACAACAATTTTTTAACAAGAATCAACTTTAGACTACTTTTACAAGTCTTTATTATCATTATTTGTTTTTTAAATTTTCCAATATAGCAATGTCAATAAATCTTGTTTTCTTTTCAGCTTTCGATCCCCTACCTTAAACTTGATTCATGCAATGTCACAATTAAAGAACATAAAAATAAAGACGGAGAAAAATGAATAGACTCCCCTAGGGTCGTAGTGGCAAGATCAAAAAAATGGCGGGTTGCTAAAATTTGTTCGAAAATTTGCTGGAAGGCTAGAAACTGAATGTTGCTTCAGAATATGCCAGAAAATGAAACCAAGAATTCCGACTTTTGAAATGTGGTGCAAAGAATTGCAAAATAATGCAATGTAAAGTGACCACGACATGAGAAAGTGGTCGTGGCGTCGAGTGAGGAAAAATATGAATCGCGAATAATAGCATGGCCACGACGTGGTAAAGTGTCGACCACGTCGTGGTATCTAGGATGGAAAAATCCACTCGCGGTGAAAAACTCTCCCACGACATTGGAAAGTGTCAAACATGTTGTGGTAGCCGGGATGATACTTCTGATTCGCGTTGAAACAAAACTCCATGGCGTGGGAACAGCTCTTCCATGCCATATGAAATCGATGAAGTCAAAACTACCACTCTTAGAATTCTAATAATAATCCCTCACAAAATTGACGTGCACCCTACACTTATTAAAAGTCGTGGCTCTCGATTATCAACTTCTGACTCTCTCGGCTCTTTCTGTCGTGACAAAACAGCATTCAGACCTAGCTGCTGAACATACTGCCACCTTTCTAAGGGCGAAAACTATGCAAAAATCTAAAAGATCAAAGAGCATCAACACAGAAAACAAAATTACATCATCTAAAACTAAATTAAAGATCCTAATTTGAACAAACTAAGTACACACCAAAATAAATTGAAACTACTAAGTCTAATAAACCAAAATAGACTAAAAATAAAATAAAAAGTGTAATATCAATCACTCATCATCCTCGTCATCCTGTTGTCGCATCCCAGACGGGCCTGCTCCTTCGCCTAGTTATCTATATGGTTGAGGAAAAGGAACAGGATGATGATAACCATGAGAAGCAAAGAAACCAGTCAATGCCCCTTCGAACCAATTATGATTAGTCTCGACCATATCAAAACGGTCATCCACATGATGAGCAAAGTAACGAACATTGATCTCCTGCTCAGGTCCCTGTTGTGCTCCGCATGAAGCATGTTTATGCCTCCCTTGTCCTTCAGGCTCTGGCTCTGCTGCACCCTCCTCGTGTTGCACGCATCACGTCGTATCCTCAAAATACCATCATCACAATGCATAATAACCCTCATCAACTCCAACAAGTGCAAACTCATTGCCCTCACGTCATAAAACACCATCAACCTCATGATCTCTCTTTTCAATAGTAAATATGATCTAGCCAAACGAGTGATGAAGTGCCAACCACAAATTTTTCTATCCCCGCGAATCCCCCTTGCCCTTCGCCCCATATATGTAGCTAAAGCAATTAGAAGGTTCAGGTGCCCCCCTGGTGTACCAATCGTCCATATGAAAAATAAATCAGTAGAAGGCACCCTCTCACTATTCTTGTGGTGTGTGAGAGAGATAAAGATCAAGCGATGCAACAATCTATAAGTGGTGGAGTGAATCATTTTGCCTCGAGCAGTTGATGGTATATACACTCCACAAGTAATCTCAGCCCAAAATACATTCTCGTAGTAATCATCAGGCTGCCCTGTAACATAATCTGAAAGAAATTTCAGGAAGTGGACACTCATCGTCTCGTCTAAAGTGTAAACTCGCACTCTCATAGAAAGGAGAATAGCACTGTGTGGCCTGCTAACTTCACCAACTCAAAAAGAAACGGTTGTCCTGTCATCAGGGGTCTTCCTAGGATCATAGGAAACTATAGCATCAAACTCCAGCAAAAATTCTCGATAGATAGGTTCCTGTATCCTGAATAATCTTTCCCAACTACGACATACAAACAAAGGCTCACCACCTGCATCCAAGTGGATGTATGTCAAATAAATTTGTATTAGTTCATCAGTTCTTGTTTGGGATGCCAGTCCCCAATAGAATGATGGTGTGATGTCTATTTCATTGGTGGGTAACAAACTAAGTTTGTCTTGATATCTAGCACATGTTCCTTCATTCAAAGATTGTGGAAATTGCAAAAGTTGATGATCTGTAATTTCCTCGTGAGGTTGATTTTTATTTATCCTATGCTTTCCTCTACCCATGATTCTGCAAAAATTAAGCACAAACAACCACCCCAAAAACAAATATTAATAGAAAAAATGTGAGTTGGGCGGAGCCAAGTACGTTGGACATACGCCGTACATTAGCTGGGTGTACGCACTATTGGCACAAATGGTGGTGTTCCCAATCGAGGTCCAGGCCAAAATCAAGCAAAAGGGTTACTTCTAATGGTCTAAATCTGTCCCATAAGGCATTTTCTAACACCAATTTCATGTAAATTTGACACACATCATAAATGGTATAAACCCTAGATATTTATCTTCGCAAAATGCAAGAAATTCGTAAAATTATACCACAATCTAAGTGAAAAGGGTTAACAAGTAACATACCTTAGTGTCGATTTCAGAAAAAGAAGAAGAAAATCGAAGGTTTTGTGAAGAAGTGTCAATACTGCGAGAGCAATTGAAAAATTGTGTGAAAAGTGAAAAGAAATCAGGTAAGGAAAGTTAAACCTTAGAATGAGGTACGATGGGGTACGGATTATGTATGATGGGCGTACGCGGTTAAGTCCAAATCTGAAATTGCGATCTCTTCTCTGTACGCGGGGCGTACCAAAACTTACTTTGGCCGTGGTGAATTAATTTGGAGTTTTTTATTCTAGGTTACACTAAACACACAAAAACATTAAATATGGGTTTTATGGAATTAAATCTCAAATAAAGAGATAAATAGCAAATCTCGATAAACTGACTAAAGACAAATCTCTTTAGGTACTTTGGTTTAGACTAGACTTCATCTGAATATATTGGCTAACTACTAAGCGCAATTGATATTTATTCATTATTCACCGATTCCTAATATGACTAGCATCATGATCAGATTACAAATCCTTTGATTTTAGCACAACTATTAATTCAGTGATCAAGTAAACATAAAATAATGTAAATCAGTGTTTAGTTTGTCTTAAGCAAGATTTTATCTTTATTAATCCTGATGATAATAGGAAGTAAATCATGCATAGAATAACCATCTACTAATGGACACACATTAAAGTTCATCACTTTATTTCCTAACCCTAGGTTATGATCTAAATCTAGTAATACTTACCAATGATCATGGACAACTATGATTCAAATTAACATAGTCAGAATGATCATCTAAACTCTATTAATTCAGCAATAAGTAATAAAGTAACAATCTTTAACACATATGGATCTTGCAATCAAACTCCAATTTTTAGTCTATTCGCTTCCTTTCCATTCTAGCAACAAATTTTACTTATAAAATGTAAATTAAAGCATTATAAGTACCTTTTAGTTCTAAATAGCATAAACACATAGTATAAAATAATAAGAAAGCAACATAAATATATGTATAAAATAAACGTTATCAAACTAACCCACACTAGTCTTTTGATTGCCCCCAATCAAAACTGATTTTATTACTATATCATCACATCAAAACCTTAGTCACTAACATCGCACAAGACAATCCATTTTGAGCCCATCCATTACATCAAGACCGCAAATGCATATATTTATATCTAAATTTCCTATGAACTTCCCAATCCTAAATACATACGATCCTTAAAAACAATCCCCACTTATTTTGAACAACATTCATTTTATGCATCCCTCCGAATATATCCTCAAAAATCTTGCTTAACCTCAAGGTAATTTTTTATTAAACTCCCAAGCATACATATAGAAAAATAACCTAGAAAGAAAAATTACAATAAAATAAAATACTCAATTGACTTTTTGCAATTTGGTTTCATTCTTCAGTATCTTCAGTCTTTGTAGGCTTTTATTCACTCAACATTTTTTTTCAAGCACACTTTTTTCACACAATGCTAAAAACCTAATAAAAATACATGCTTAAGCAAGGGAACTTAATCCTCAAACATTATTGGTTAAAGGCATTAGTCTAGAGTGCAATGAAAACTTAAGCTCCCCTGGATATATTTCTGGAACGCGATGGTATATCCCTCAAACTAAGGAAGTTTATGTTTTTGTCCCATGATTTCACTGGGACACGGAAGCCAAAAATACAATAGAAGATATGTTGGCTCAATTACGCATCAAAGCTCACATCAGATCATCCCTCACAATGCTAGCAACCTAAATTTCAACATAACAATACAAATTTTTTAACTAGATTCAATTTTAGACTATTTTTACAAGTCTTTAGTATCATTATTTGTTTTTTAAATTTTCCAACCTAACAATGTCAATTAATCTTGATTTTTTAAACTTTTGACCCACTACCCCACACTTGATTCATGTGATATCCCAATTGCATGCATAAACAATAAAAGAACATAAAAAAAAGATGGAGAAAAAATAATAGTCTCTCCTGGGTAGTAGTCGCAAGATCAAAACGAATGAGGGCTGCTAAAAGATGCTCCAATATTTGATGCTAAAAAATAGACTCCCCTGGGTAGTAGTCGCAAGATCGAAACGAATGGAAGCTGCTAAAAGATGCTCCAAAATTTGCTGGAAGACTAAAAACTGGAATGCTGCTTTTGAATGTGCCGAAAAATAAAACCAAGAACTCCGACTTCTCAAATGTGGTGCAAAGAATTGCAAAATAATGTAATGTATATTGACCATGACATGGGAAAATATCGACCGCATCGTGGTGTCGAGTGAGGAAAAATCTGAATCGCGAATAATAGCATGGCCACGATGCGGTAAAGTGTTGACCATGTCGTGGTATCTAAGATGGAAATCTCCACTAGCAATGAAAAACTACCCCACGACATAAAAAAAGTGTTAACCATATCGTGGTAGCTGGGATGACACTTCTGATTCGCATTGAAACAAAACTCCATGGCGTGGGAACAACTCTTCCGTGCCATAGGAAATTGATGAAGTCAAAACTGGCACTCTTAGAATTCTAATAATAACCCCTCACAAAATCGACATGCACCCGAAACTTATTAAAATCTGTGGCTCTCAATTATCCACTTCAGTCTCTCTCGGCTCTTTTTGTCGTGACAAAATAGCAGTCAGACCTAGTTGCTGAACTTACTGCCAGCTTTCTAACGGCGAAGATTCTAAAAAAAAATCTAAGAGATCAAGGAGCATCAACATGGAAAAAAATTAGATCAACTAAAAATAAATAAACATCCTAATTTAAACAAACAAAATACATGCCAAAATAAAATGAAACTACTAAGTCTAATAAACTAAAATAATATAAAAATAAAATAAAAAGGATAATCTCAGTCATTCATCATCCTCGCCATCCTGCTGCTGCGCCCCAGATGGGCTTGATCCATCGCCTAGCTATCTATATGGTGGATGAAAAGGACCTGGATGATGATAACCATGAGAAGCAAAGAAACCATTCAATTCCCCTTTGAACCAATTATGCCTAGTCTCGACCACATCAAATCGGTCATCCACATGTTGAGCAAGGTAACGAATTTCGATCTCCTGCTCAACTCCCTGTTGTGCTCTATGTGGAGCAGGTCTACGCCTCCCTCGTCTCTCAGGCTCTGGCTCTGTTATACCCTCATCTTGTTCCACGTCATCAAGTCGTATACTCAAAATACCATCATCACCATGCATAATGACCCTCATCGACTCCAACAACTGCAAACTCATCGCCCTAACGTCATAAAACACCATCAACCTCCTGGTCTCTCTTGTCAACAGTAAATATGGTCTAGCCAAACGAGTGATGAAGTGCGCACCACAAATTGGGCTATCCTCGTGAATCCCCCTGTCCCTTCGCCCCATATATGTTCCTAAAGCAATTGGTAGCTTCAGGTGCCTCCCTGGTGTAACAAGCATCCATAGGAAAAACAAATTAATAGAAGTCACCCTCTCTCTATTCATGCGATGCGTGAGAGAGATCGAGATCAAGCGATGCAGCAATCTATAAGTGGTGGAGCGAATTCTTTTTCCTCGAGCAGTTGATGGTATATACACTCCACCGATAATCTCAACTCAAAATACATTTTTGTTGTAATCATCAGACCGCCCTATAACATAATCAACAAGAAATTTCTGGGAGTGGACACTCCTCGTCTCATCTAAAGTTTAAACTCACACTCTCACAGCAAGTTCAATAGCACTGCACTCTCTGCTAAGTCCACCAATTCGAAAAGAAACGGTTGTCGTGTCATCAGTGGTCTTCCTAGGATCATAGGAAACTAAAGCATAAACCTCCAGCAAAAATTCTCGATAGACAGGTTCCTGTATCCTGAACAATCTTTCCTAACTACGACATACAAATAAAGGAAAACCACCTGCATCCAAGTGGGTTTATGTCAAAAAACTCTGGAATGGTTCATCAATTCTAGTTTGGGATGCCAATCCCCAATCGAATGATGGCGCGATGTCTATTTCCTTGGTGAGTAACAAACTAAGATTGTCTTTATATCTTGCATGTGTTCCTTCATTCAAAGATAGTGGAGATTGTAATAATTTAGGATTGGTAATTTCCACAGGAGGTTGATTTTGATTTCTCCTCTAATTTCTTCTAGCCATGATTCTGCAAAAATTAAGCACAAAAAACAACCCAAAAACATATATTAACAGAAAATAATGTGAGATGGACGAAGCTAAGTACGTTGGGCATACGCACCATTGGCGCAAACTGTGGTGTTTCCAATCGAGGTCCAGGCCAAAATCAAGCAAAAGGGTTACTTTAATGGTCTAAATCTGTCCCGCTAGGGATTTTCTAACACCAATTTCATGAAAAATTGGACACGCATCATAAATGGTATAAACCCTAGATATCTAATTACGCACAATGCAGCAAATTCGTAAAATTATACCACAGTCTAAGTGAAAGTCGTTAACAAGTAACATACCTTGGTGTTGATTTCAAGAAAAAAAAACCCGAAGGTACTTTGGTGTAGACTAGATTTAATCTCAAAATACTGGCTAACTACTAAGAGTAATCGATATTTATTCATTATTCACCGATTCCTAATATGACTTACATCATGATCAGACTACTAATTCTTTAATTTTAGCACAACTATTAATTTAGTGATCAAGTGAACAAACAATTATGTAAATAAGTGTTTACTTCGTATTAAGCAATATTTGATCTTTATTAATCCTAATGATAATAGGAATTAAATCGTGCATAGAATGGTCATCTACTCATGGACACACATTAAAGTTCATCACTTTATTTCCTAACCCTAGGTTATGATCTAACTCTAGTTATAATTACCAATGATCATGGACAATTGTGATTCAAATTAACACAATCAGAATGATCATCTAAACTTTATTAATTCGGCAATAGGGAATAAAGTAACAATCTTTAACACATATGGATCTTGCAATCAAACTTGACAAAATAAATTAAATAAGAATAAACAATTCAAATAGCAATTAATCAATAATCTCAAAACTTCATCTAGTCATAAATGCAAAGAAAAGGGTTTTAACACCCAAATAAGAAAGTAAATGCATATTGAATCACATTGGAATACTACTTGTGATCGGAACAACAAACCAAATGATTTTGGCTATGACTCTGCTCTTGAATCCTTTAGATCTTCGCTCTCTCATGCTTCTCTTCCCAGTCAAAGGCCACGCCCTTCTGGGTCAGTGTCGTAAGAGGTTTCGCAATGCGGGAGAAGTTCTGAATGAACCTGCGATAGTAGCCAGCGAGACCTAGAAATTAACGAATTTCTGTAGGCGTCTTCGGTGCTGACCAGTTCTCAATGGCTTTAATTTTGGAAGGGTCCACGTGTATTCCCTCTTCGCTAACCACGTGCCCTAAGAATTCGACTCACCGGATCCAAAATTCGCATTTCGAGAACTTCGCATAGAGCTTCTCCGAACGAAGGGTTTCTAAGACTAGTCGCAGATGTTGACTATGCTTCTCCTTACTACGAGAGTAGATAAGTATGTCATCGATGAAGACGATGACGAACTAATCCAAGTAAGGACGACACACCCTATTCATTAAGTCCATGAACACGGCAGGTGCGTTAGTTAATCCGAACGGCATCACTACGAATTCGTAGTGCCCATAACGAGTTCGGAAGGCTGTCTTCGGAACATCCTCCCCTAGCACTCGTAGTTGGTGATATCCGGACCTTAAGTCGATTTTTGAAAAGAAGTTCGCCCCTTGAAGTTGATCGAATAAATCATCAATCCGAGGTAAAGGATAACGATTTTTGATGGTCAGTTTGTTGAGCTCCCTGTAGTCGATGCACATACGGAACGATCCGTCTTTCTTCTTGACGAACAAAACTGGAGCTCCCCAGGGTGAGAAGCTTGGTCTTATAAAGCCCTTGCTGAGCAGTTCGTTAAGTTGACAGGACAGCTCTTGCATCTCTGCAGGTGCTAGACGATAGGGCGATTTGGCTACGGGGGTAGCCCCTGGAACTAAGTCGATTCTGAACTCGACCTGACGTTGCGGAGGTAATCCTGGGAGTTCTTCTGGAAAGATGTCAGGAAAGTCGCGTACTACTGGAATGTTCTTTATGTCTTTCGTTTCTTGGCTCATATCGACCACATGAGCAAGGAATGCGCGACATTCCTTTCGCAAGAATTTCTGAGCTTGAATGCTCGAGATGATACGAAGGTTCGTGTCGGGTTTGTCGCCATAAACTACTAGGGTTTCGCCAGATAGTAGATTAAGGCGAACGGCCTTTTCGTAACACATGATGTCGGCACGGTGAAGACTCAACCAATCCATGCCGATAATGACGTTGAAACTTTTAATTGAGACCGGCATGAGATCGATCGAAAATGAATGGCTATCTAGTGTTAGGGTACACCCTACGTATATACTGCTAGTGCTCTCCGTCTTTCCATTAGCCATTTCTATAGTGAATGGTTCTTTGAGTGCTCGTGATTTTTGCTTAAGTAATTGAGCAAATTTTTGGTTCACGAAGCTCCTCTCCGCTCCACTATCAAATAGTATACATGAATACGAGTTATCGAGGAGAAACGTACCAGTGACCACTGTGGGGTCGGCAACCGCTTCCTCGTGGCCTATGGCCAACACTCGTCCCACTCCACCAGCATTTCCTGCCTTCGGGCAGTTCCTCTTGTAGTGGCCCATTTCGCCACAATTGTAGCAAGCTTGGCCCACTCCTGCGCTGGGGACTTGGGTGATTGGCCTCGCCGGAGCTTTGCAGAAACGGGCAGTGTGCCCCTTCCTGTTGCAGTTCAAACACTGCATTTCCCGGCAGGCTCCTATGTGGTGGAAGTTGCACTTGTTGCACTTAGGCAAACTTCCAGCGTACTGCTTTACTGGAGCAGCAGCAGTGGCAGGTGCTATCGCAGCATGAACTGCCACGACCTGCTGCTTTTTGGCAGCCTTCGTCTTTCTCTTTTCATCCCAAAACTTCCGCTTGGAATCAGCAGTTTTGGCGGGTTCTGAGATGGCCAGGGTCGTTGTTGCGGCCGGGGTACGAACCCCATGGTCTATGAGCCGCTGTGCCAATCGCTTGGCACTATCAAATGTAGTGGGGTTTGAGGCCAAAACATTTCCCTGGAATGGAGGCACCAGCCCCCATATGTATCGTTCAATCTTCTTCCCCTCTATATGAACCATGTTGGGACAGAGGGCCACCAGTTCACAGAACCTGGCGGTGTAGGAGACTATGTTGGAGCCCTTCATGGTTAGGCTCCACAGTTCTTCCTCTAGCTTTTGGATTTCGCCCCTCGGGCAGTACTCCTCAACCATTAGCTCTCTCAGAGCTTCCCAGCCCATAGCATTTGCCACTATAAGGGATAGTGAATTGACATGGCTATTCCACCATGTTAGGGCTTTTGACTCAAAGGTGCAAGCAGCAAACTTGACCTTGCTTCCCTCCAGTCATGAGCAGATCTCAAAGACCGACTCTGTCTTTTCGAACCATTGCGAGAGGGCAATGACTCCACCAGTCCCCTTAAAGGACAATGGCTTGCAGTTTGTGAAGTCCTTGTAGGAGCACTCTCTGGAGCGCACAGGGATTTCACCATGAGTAGATAGGACATGAGTTCCTCCTCCAGTAGAACCGGAAGAATGATATTGAGCCATGGCGTTTGCCACAGCCGCAGCTACAGCAGCATTCAGGGCTGCCTCGTCGAATTGAGGAGCAGGTGGTGTTGGTGCGGGAGGATCGCGTCTTGTCGATCGACGTGGAGGCATCTTTCAACTAAAAGATTACAAAGACGAAGATATTGATAAGAATTTAATAGGAAATTGATGAAAATGACTCATGGACTAACTCTCCATAGCCCAACAGCACAATTGAATAGCATGATGGAAAGATGATCTAGTACTAACAGATGATAGCATTTGGGTAATAATTTCCATGAGATTAGATATCTGTCAATAATACTGGAATTACAGATGTAATGAGTTCGGGAAAAGTGACCTAACAGTAGGTCTTACATCAACCAAGATGGAAAATTTTGACAGACTACTACCTAATCAAGACCTAACGGGTCTAAGATTTACAAGGATGGAAATTAGACTAGAGTTTTTACACAAACTAGGTTATTGATGGGTTTTGAGCATTCTAACACTCCTAAGTGTACATGCAACCCTAAATACCTTGGATCTATGTTTTCTCTATTATACATGCAAATATGATTATCCAAGGTATTATCCTAACTAGCATACCAAAACATTGATACTAGGATACTAAAATAGATAGAATACATACCTTGTTGTTGTTGCTTGACTCCATGAAGCTTGAGAGCCTAGTGCCCCAAGTGTGACACCTCAAATGGTTCACACAACATCATGAACTCTTGGAATAACCATGAGAAGAAGACATACATGTTCAAATCGGCTAGCCCTCAAAATATGTATCACTAGTGCCAATTTCTTGAACTAAAGGGGTTCTTATATAGTGTGGCTATTAGGGTTACACCATGTAACTCATGACTTTACCCATTCCTTATGCTCCATGGGTTTTAACCTCCATGGAGTATCCATGGATCACCACATGGGTTAAACCCAACATAAAGGAATTTTGGATCATAAGCCCACATATATAAGAATGAATGATTTACACAATCAATCCCCATATATTTAATTAGTCTCTTTTTGATCACTAAATTAAGTCCAAATTAATTCTTGATCAATACTAATTAAATAACATGATTTCATATTAATATATTAGAACTTATAATATATTAATATGTCACAAAATGTCTTTTCCTCATAAACGGTCTATCCAAATGTTCTGATGCCATGCAACCCAAATGGACCATGCCGAGTCGGGTCAAGTACATACCAATTATAGTTATGGACTTAGACACTAATCCAACAGTTATATCCAAAAGAGAAGTCGATGAGACTCTATCGGCGACGAGATATACTAGAGTGAGTTCTTGAATCCGACAAAAGGCGTTCTATGTCTCTCATACGCCTTTCAGACCTTGCTTGCTGAGCTCGAAGTTCCCTGACTTCAGCTTGGGTTTTAGCAAGTTTCATCTGTAGAACTGCATTGCGGACCTGAGTCCTTTCATGAGCAGACTCTAGTTGGTGAATGCGGACAGTGTTAACGCCAGAGTTGGCGTCAATCTCCACGACTCGTTCGATAGCTGCTCGACCTTGCTCGGTGTTCCGAGCAATCCTACGAACCATGATGGGTAGGACCCTGTCAGCTGAACCTCCCTCGGTGAGGTTGTAGAAGCTTCTGTCTCCATTATAGGGAATGGTTTGACCCTGTTCCTGACTCCACCTATTCAAGTTTGTGGCCCACATAGGAGTGGGTCCTTGAAATGTTGGACGAGGGTTCAGGTTTGGGTCTTGAGCAGCTGGGGGTTGGTTGTTGACTTCAGGCTCTGAGTCAGAACCATCAGAAAAGCCTTCAGCTTCGTGATCATCCAAAGGGATTGGGTGATCATCTTCTGGCTCTTCTCCCAGCCATCCTGCATTGCCGTTGTTGGGATAGTACGGGTCTCCGGGGATATGGAATCCAGCCATGTTATCTACGCGAGAAAAGGGATAAGGAAGTAATTAATAGACGAACTAACTAGAAAATTTTAAGATGATCTTTATCAGTTACTCCAACATTTCCGTAGTGCATACCAGTCATATGTAACCTACACAGGATATACCTTCGAATAAGTGACCCTAACTCTAAGCCCACAACCAAACAAGGAACAGGAAGTAAAGCAAAGATCACAGATTCTAAGTCTATAATATCCTAGACACATATAACCTTAGCGTATCCACTCCGCAACTATTGACATACTTAATAAAGATCTTTAGTTCTCAGATAGGTAATTAATAGTAACACAAAATACTCCTATAGTATTTTAAGTTTATGTTATGTTCTACTGTTCTCGTTGTAGTAGTGTTGGTAAGTTTTTAGACTTGTTGCAACCTCACAACCATACTTAGGCACATGCTAATCACTCCTCGGATAATGAAGTTTATCAGGCTACATCTTCCCAGGGTTGAACATATGTCTCTAAGTCTACTTGTGCTGTCCAACAATCGTAATACTTTTGTTCTGTCCTAGTGACACTGATTTTAGTATGAATGCAGGTATGTATACTTAGTTAAATATTTTATTATTTAAAAGTATAAACTCTTTATCAGAGTATTTTAATCCCGCTATGTTTATAGTTCGTATATCTTTTATGGTTTGATACACTCGATTCACTATAAACAAAGCTCTGATACCAATCTGTCACACCCCAAAACCGGAACGGCGGAAACCTTCGGGGTGGATGACGTCATGTACAATATCACAACAATGCAAAGTAGTAAACAAGCAACAACATCATCCATTGCATTAATAATATAATTTCATACAAGTGTGTTCTGTCAAGTTATATAGACACCAAAAATATACAACAAAATAAAAGATGAGTCTTGAACGAGCTCCATCTTCTCAAAAACCTGGCTCCGGTACCTGTCTACTGGCGACCTGAGAATACAAGTTATTTTGAAAGAGTTTATCAGCTTTAAAGCTGGTGAGTTCATAAGTATATTTGTGTCTGTATTTGAATGAAAGTGTTTGTAAGTCTTGTAATGTATAAGTTTTGTAAAAGTTTGTAATTGTTTGATCTCTCCTAGAAAACGCTATGTTTCCTACTAAAAATAGCCTTCTACCAAGGCATCTAGTATCTGTGTGTGTCTCTTGTAAGAGTGTGTATTTTCCCAAATCTGACTATCATTAACCAAAAATATAGTTTTTACATTATTGTTTATTGTGTGAATATCACAAAGTAAATGTAAAGGGAAAATGATATAGTACTGTAGTGTTGTATTAAGTAACTACTGATGTACTAATTACTTTAAACCAATTGTTATTTAAAGTACCATGCGATCGGCCTGTATCCTGCTACCGACTCTATAGAAAAACGACGATGTAAGACGTCGTAAGAAATGACGTTTAGCACCCGTAGACTTGCAAGTCCCACTGTAGCGAGCAGCAAGGTGTAGGATAGTCAATCCAGTATAGATCTATACACAAACTCATACGCTCTCCACTTAAGGAGATTCTGGATACAAAACGGGTCATGACAGGTAGTGTCATGCCCCCGTTAAGTGGCTCACATAACTGTAAGTAATGTATATGTATATGTATATGTATGTGCTAGTTGTATTGTGTGTTCTTTCTCTATCTAGCCTGTATGTTTTGTTTCTCATAACTGTGTATTATGTTTGTTTCTCATCACTATGTGCTATGTTTGTTTCTCATCACTATGTATTATGTTTGTTTCTCATCACTATGTATATGTTTGTTTCTCATCATTATGTATATGTTTGTTTCTCATCATTATGTATTATGTTTGTTTCTCATCACTATGTATTACTCATGAATGAACTGACTCATTGTATGTTTCATTGTTCTAGTAATAGTATCTTCCTAAACTATACCTATTATAGTTTACTAGTAATATTGTTTGTGTATATGAACATGTTTGTATACCTTTTCTACCCAAAGGCATTGAACTGAACGAAAGAAATAACCTTTTATATCTATACACATATACATGATATATAACTAGGATTCAAACGACCTTCGGACAAATAACCCTAATACCCTAAGTCCACAACCAAACAAGGAACAGGAAGTAAGGTGAGCTATCAGTCCTAAGTCCTTTCAGTCCTACTTATATAATTATATCCATATAGATACACAGAATGTAAGTTAAAAGAGTTTAATAAAAGTATTTGATATGTAAAAGAGTTTGTAAGACAGTTTGAAGTAAAACAGTTTGATAACACAGTTTGAAAAGTAAGAAATCCACTTGTTTGGTAGTTATTAATCACATGTGATTGATATAATAACTATAATAGTTCAACTTGTATTCCCCCCCCCCCCCATAAAAGCATTTAAAAACATTTAAAAGGTTAATTAAGGGGTATGAACTCACCTGTAGTGAGTGGTTCGGATGAACTGATGATATAGGATGCTAAGTGTCAAGTGAAGACTTGTACACACTCAATGATCCTAGTTAACATATAATATCACATATATGTATCCAATTAGTCTTTAAACAACTAATTAACAAAGTTAAGACATCCTAGGACATGTAAAACACCTTATATAAGTGCTATAAGTCCTAAGGATTACATCTAAGTGTTGTAGGACATTGCTATTGAGTTTAGGGTTCAAGGGAACCCCTTATTTGAGTTTACGGTTTTATGACCATAACTCATTGAGTTTACGGTCGTAAACCCATGAGTTTACGGCCGTAAACTCATGCTTCTTTGACCATGTGTTGTTTAGAAGCTCTACAAGTCCTTAGAAGCATTTCTACTTGAAGTATAAGCCTATGGAAGCGATTAGGGCACCATTTCACTCCTAAATGGAGTTTACGGTCCTTGGACCAATTGCCTTTGGGTTTACGGCCGTAAACCCACATGGTTCATGGTCTTTTGATGTTTTCAAGTGCTAACTAATCAAGGAAGGGATCTAGGTTAGTTTCCAAGGGTTAGAAGGGACTAGGGCACACTTTGGCACCCTTTTTAGGGTTTACGGTCCAAGAACACCTTGGACCGTAAACTCCTTGATCTTGTGTTTCTTGGGTGATTTCTTGATGTTTAGAAGTGTAACAAGGCTTAAAATACACTAGGGTAGGAGTAATTACTAGATAGAAGCTTGAAAAGGTGCTAAAAGTTCAAGAACACTAGTGTGTGTTCTTGGTGTTCTTGGTGAAACTTGAAGATCTACACTTTTGGAATCATTTCACGGATGGAATCATGTTAGATCACTAGATTAAGGTATATATCAACTTATTAGGGTAAGAAACACTTACAAGTTGAAGATCAAGAAGGAAAATTCGGATGCTACTTGAGAGGATTTGAGCTTTGTTCTTGAAAAGTGGAAAAAGTGTGAAAAATGGCTAAGTGCCATATATATACCCCTTGGGGTTTACGGCCGTAAACACCAAGTTTAGGCTGTAGACTCCAAAATCTTGGAGTTTTGGGACATTATTGTTACACAATAAACCCTAGGGCATCCTCTCTCCTGTTATCTCCTAAAGTACTAACTTATAAACACTCGAACTTATTCCAAAAAGCTTGAAAGTTAGCAGAAACTGTTCTGACTTCTATTGAATTGAATGGTTGTACATAATAGAAATTTCGGGTTGTCACAACCAGGGGATAGCCCATGACAATTATATGTTTGGTATGTGGTGTTTTGGGGGAAAACTTACTAAGCTTTGTGATTACGTTTTTGTGGTTTATAATTCAGGTACTTCCAGTTCGAAAGGGAAATGTCCGGTGTGATCGTACAGTATCCCCCTCATGATTCCGTAATTATGACTATTTTTACTCTGATGACTTGACATACTCTTTTGTGGTTGATTTTGAGACATTTGATGTATGAGATTTATGTTTTTAAAATAAAAAATGTATCATTGTTTTTGGGTTGTTACCGTAATAGGAGGGTTACAACAATCAAGCTTGAAAGTTTAGACGTCTAAAAGACCTAATAACACTACAAAACCATTGCTAAAACTGAATTAAATCAACTACAAGCTCTCATCGACGCTCCTCGTTGAATCTTAAACAAATAAGCTAAATTGAGTAAAAATGATCAGTGTCCAAAAAGGTGTGTCATGGGACACCTCAAAACGTGTCATGACGTAAGGGGGAACTCCGTCGTTTTGAAAAGTCTCATGGTGGTGCTCTTAGGCATGACATGCGGCAAGATGTGATATGACATGCTATGATGAATTGCGATGCGTGTTTTCTTTCGTTACATTTTATTTTTTTGTTATGCCTTTTTTGATCAGATATTATACCAGTTAGTTTTTTGTTAAATTTTTGCTATTAGTTTTTGATATAACATTTCTAGGAACTTGATGTATTTGATATAAATTTATATTTATATAATAATATAATTATAAATTAATACAAAATTATGCTCTTACATCACTTCTTAAAAAATGTTATAGCCTGTTTGAGGCCAGGTCTCATAACCAAGCCTCACACCTTTTAAAATTTGAGGTTTGGTCTCATGACCAAACCTCACACCTTTTAAAACCTTCAAAGCCATAAATCTAAAAAAAATGTTATAAAAAAACATTTTAATAATTGTAATTAACAAATCTACCTCTTCTAATAAATGAAACCTAAAGTACTACATGTCATCTTTTTAAACCCTTTCTGCCACGTGACATTTTCTTAGAGCTCCCCAAATTATTATCCTATCTATAGCCTCATCTATGTATAATTGTAAAAAACTAATTTGCATAATTATTGGTTCACTACTAAACAGACTTTGACAATTAATTTATTTCCATTTTAATCCCCTTAATTTAAGGCACATTGATTTCATACCATTTTCTATTATTTTATTCAAAATATCATTTAAATCGGTATGTCAATGCTATATCGGTTTATAAAGGATAAAATTCCGTTAAATCAAGCCACCGTTTAAGCAATTTTCCTTTCTCTTGCTTCACAAATTTGACAGCTATCATAAATATATTATAAAATCCTGTTAGCTCTAATAAATACCATTAAATCAAGATATAAAATTCGAAAGTTTAAATACTTGATAACTTTATCCAATAATATGGCCTATCTTTACCATATTTATTCCTCGATCCATGTTTTCTATGATTAAAAATATTGTTTAATTGTTGGCGACGAAGCATATGGTTTATTTTACATTCTTATGTTCAAGCCTTCTTAGAGCATGCGGTATGGGCCTCAACGAGAAGTAATTGGGCTGACGTGGCACGCCTCAACGGCGTCATGACGGGGGAACATCGCCCCCCTATTCGTTTTTGCTCGTCGAGGGTGAATCTCGTGGCCATCGCGACTGGATGTGACGAGTTAAATTTTAAACGTTTAATAACGTTTAAATGCAATGGTTTAAAAAAAATTAACTATTAAAAAAAACCATTTACCCTATAAATACCTACCATTTTATAAAAAAATTCACACACTTTCTCTTCTCCTCTCTACATACTTTCAATTATCTTCAAAAAAAATATGGATCTTTTCGACTCGTCCGATGATTCAGATGACGATATTTTCTTTAGGATGATGTATCATTATTACACTACCGACCTGCTACAACCAGACCCAACCCCGCTACTAACAAGACGTGCGATGTTAAACAGAAATGGCGAGGAAGGACACGAACATCTATATCGAGATTACTTTGCGGATAATTGTGTATACAGGGCGAAGGACTTCAAAAGAAGATTTCGTTTGAGTAGGGATGTGTTCTTACGAATCGCCAACGCCTTGGAAAGCCGGTATCGCTTCTTTACTATACTTTTATACAAAATAAATAAAAATGTACTACATGTTTCTTTAATTTTACAACATATGCAATATATTTTTAAACTGTAGTTAATTTATGTTTAGGTACGAATTTTTTCAATTAAGATATGATGCTAGAGGTAGACGGGTTTACAACGTTGCAGAAATGTGCTGCGGCCATTCGTTTGATGGCTATGGGGGAGTCACCCGACACCATGGACGACTATATGAGAATGTCCGAAAGAACCGCAAGAGAGAGTTTGTATACATTGTCAAGGGGTGTTGTTGAAACTTTTGGAGATGTGTATTTGCGGAAACCTTCGTTGCATGATTTGCACGAATTGTATGCGGCGCATGAAGAACGCCATGGGTTTCCCAGAATGATCGGAAGCATTGATTGCACACACTGAAAATGGAAAAATTGTCCGGTAGCATGGAAAGGGCAATACGCAAGTGGTCATCACGGATCACCTTCGTTGGTTTTAGAGGCTGTTGCTTCTCAAGATTTATGGATTTGACATGCATTTTTTGGGGTTGCGGGTTCCAACAACGACATCAACGTTCTTGATCAGTCGCCAATATTCGACGATCTTTTGAATGGAAAAGCCCCGGATGCTCCTTTCACGGTGAATGGAAACGAATACAAATATGGGTATTACCTTACAGATGGAATATATCCTCAGTATTCCACATTCGTGAAGGCATTCCGCCACCCGGTTGAAGAACGAGACAATTTTTTTAAGAGAAGACAAGAAGGAGCACGTAAGGATGTGGAACGTGCTTTTGGAGTGCTGAAGGCGAAGTGACATATAGTCGAACATGCAGCACGACCATTGGATTTAGAAACTCTACGATATATCATGTATGCATGTATCATAATGCATAACATGGTAGTAGAAGATAAAGGGCGAAATATTGCACACTATATCCCAACGGAGCCCAGACATGTTCAGTTTCAACCAGGAACAGCAGATTATTTGCATCGCGTTGTTGACATTCAGGACGCAAATAAACACAGACAACTTCGAGAGGACTTGGCGGATTATATCTTCTATGGTAACAATAACGATAACGAATAGCGTTGTATTTTTTTTTTTTTTGAATTTGGATGTTATTTCTCTTTTTGTTTTTGGATATTATGTGTAATTTAGTCTCTATGTTAATTTTAATCTTTAAAAAATTTTATATGTTATTTATAATTTTTAAACATTATGTTTTATTTATTATGTTATATTTAAAAAATATTTGTCTATATTTAAAAAAAAAATCGAAAAAAATAAAAAATAAATTATAAAATGGAAAACAAAGTTGGTGTCATAACAAGATACAACATGGTGACCATTTCCCCACTTGGTGTTATAACACCGTTGATGATGTGGCATGTGATGTGACACCAAAATGGTGTTACATCTAGTTTCTCACACCTAGTGCTCTTATATTAAATGATCTTGAAGAGTAATAGAAGTCTCTTAGGTAAGTCCATCAATTTTTCAAACACCCTAAATATCTATTCCTCGATCCACGTTTTCTAAGAATAAAAATACTTTTGTTTTTTAACTTTCTTCTCATTTTATGACCTCACTGTAAAAATTAATCAAAAACTTTCAATAACCAATCTTTTATTTCTATGAGTTTTAACTATATCACAAAAATCGGTCCATGTTTGTAAATGTAAAGGCTTAGTTCTTATATTAGTTGTCGGTATGGTTCTATTTTTGTTGCAGTTTTGGTCATTAGGCAGTTAAATCTGACTACTCAACTGATATTTTTTTTTTATAAATTTTACCCCTGAACTATCTCAAAAAATGAAAAGCTAAAAATTATAAATCTTAATTTAATATTACATACAACTTTCACGTTTTTTTTAAATCTTTAAATAACAAAAGTTTATATAATTCATTATTAATATTGGTCATATTAATATTAAAGCTGTAAATTTAATTATATCATAACAAACAAAATTGTAACTAACTCTTTATATAATAGTAAAGTACATTTTACATTTACTGAATTCAAAGATATTTTTCAAAAAATATATATATCATAACAACCAGGAAACATCAAAATACATTCTGTTTACATTGCTATAATCAGGTCTCCATAATATAAATATCTTGTGGGTATTTTAATAGCAAATAAAATACATGTTTTTTTTTCTAATAAAATCTTCATGGTAAAGAATATCCCAATTATAGCAATGTACTTTCAAAGTACACTGCTATAATTCGAAATCCATAAATAACCATAACAGGTCTCCATAATATAAATATATTGTGGGTATTTTAATAGCAAATAAAATACATGTTTTTTTTCTAATAAAATCTTCATGATAAAGAATATCCTAATTATAACAATGTACTTTCAAAGTACACTGCTATAATTCGAAATCAATAAATAACCATAACAGTAAATAACCATGTCTGTTATGTCGAGCATTTCCCATGTCATTTTTTTATCCCAATTTATTATTATTATTATATATATATATATATATATATATATATATATATATATATATATATATATATATATATATATATTTCAGTAACTTAAATTTTAATTATCCATATAATAATTGCATTTCAATAATTGATTGTGCTTGTTTTTTTTAGTTTATTCAGTTTTATATTTCATTATACACTATCATCATTTTTTTCATTAATTTACACAAAGAATAAAACATTTTACATAGTAATTTGAATAAACCATTATAAAGAATGTCCACCGTATCTTCAAAACATTTAACATATTAATTTGAATAAAATCATTATAAAGCTAAACACAAATAAAATAAATATGTTAATTAATAATTGTTTCAAAAGAATTGATTAATGATTATGAATTTGAACTATCATTATTTTCTATTTTGATAACCGTGGTTTCCACGGGTTATAACCTAGTGTAGAATAAACTCGAATATTGATACAGAGAATTCCTATTTTGTCGGAAACCGAAAACCACTAGAAGATGGTCAAGGACAATATTCAATTGATGAAATGGTTGGTACCCAAAATCTTAGTCTAGTTATTAAAAAAATTGGTTGTGAAAAATCAACCGTTGTTTGTTGAGATGTCTTCGTCATCTTTCAAATTACACTAAAAAAGAAAGACATTATTTCATTTTTTCAATGTAATATTTCACTGATCATAAATTTAATATTTAACTGTTCATAGAAAATACTACAAAGAAAATTCATAGACAATTTATGATACAAACCTACATACATTAAAAAAGAGAAAAAAAAATAATCAAAAATATTTTGGACTAATATATAGTAATTATATGAGACATATAAATTAATTAAACTACTAAATTAGCATGAGGTGGGCCAATCTAATCTAATTTGTTTATTAAAATATTATTTTTTTTATCTTACACCTACACAACCTAATCCAAATAAAAAATTTCTTCCATTAGCAATATATATATATATATATATATATATATATATATATATATATATATATATATATATATATATATATATATAGATCTAGGTTCAAGTATTCTAACTAATTATTGTGCGGATATTGTATGCTATGAGAATTACTAAGAGAATAAGTTGTTTAACAATGCGAATACGTTCAACCTTACAAAACTATCGTCATTTTCATTCATTCTCGTTAATTATTATTTATTTTTATTATCACACATCGTTTTTCCCTCATTTTCATTCTGACAAATACGACCCAATAAACATTCTGACAGAAATGAGAATAATAATAATAATGAGTGTATAATAACCTTATAGACGATTTAATTAGTGAGAATGTGTTAATGACAATACTTATGTAAGATTGAACGTATTTATATTATCAAACAACATATTTTCTTTATCATTCTCATAGCATACGATATCCGCACAATAATTAGTTAGAATAGAATAACCTAAGCCTATATATATATATATATATATATATATATATATATATATATATATATATATATATATATATATATATATATATATATATTTTAATTTGTTTGTAGAGAAAAAAAGTTATATACTTATATATAATTTATTTTATGTTTAATAAGGATAAAATGTGATTATTTTTGAAATTAGCTTTTGATCATAAATATTAATGTAATACCTTTATTTGATGATGGACACGTGGGAAAAAATGGGTCGTGAGATGGACGAGCCAAGTTGTGGTGGTTAGCGGGTCGGTGTGGGTTTTCTATTTTTTATTTCTTTTAAAATAAATAAGTGGTGAGCGGCTCATGTAAAACCTCCCGATGGGGGATAGTCTTATGGTCTCAGACTCGATCCTATTGTTGTAGGTTGTTTTATATTATTTTCGTTATGTGTGGGAAAAAGTTGGCAAGTATGGCCCAAATTTGAATATCCATATTTAAACAATTAAGATAATGTTTTAAAATATAGGCTTATCCCTAGCTTTTCGAAATCAGTCAAAATCTGAAATTTTGAAAATCCGAGCAGGCGTGTCAAGTTTCTTCTAATTTTCGATTATAGCAAAGTTTGTGCTCATAACTAAAACAATTAGGCTTTGATGCCACTCTTTAGTGATTTTTATCATCAAGTACACAATCCAAAGGTAGAGGGATTATCAAAATATATACCAAAGTGCACATGTATCCCATAATTCTATTTTTGCTAGTTATAGGAACCTAATTTGAAAAACAACAAAGTTAAGGATTACCAACCTCATATTCACTTCCTTGTGATCTTGTACGTGCCAGATTGTAGGGTAGATGAAGGATCCAAAAGAGCACCCCTCTAATGGAATCAGGCCCGTAATACCCATGAGAAAAAAAGATTTAACCCAAGTTAAGGTTTATTTGAAAATCAACAATCTCTAGAAGAGAGAGTGTGAGTTTCGTCCAGTGAGAGAGAGAGAGAGAGAGATAGTGCGAGGTTGGACAATTTTGATAGAAGGAATAATTGGCTTTAGGGTTTACCCTAGAAGTCTATTTATAGTTAGGCAATTAGTATTCCAGAAGGATACAAACTCTGGTTTATCATTATCTGAATCAACGTGCCATAACCTTATCCAAGGGATATAGAAATTGGCGCATGCATCTCTCTAGGAGGTACTAGAATATTCCAAATAATCTCTTTGATTAATTAATATTCTGCTTCTTAATTAATTAAATCATTTTATTTATTATCAGAATAATTTCCAATTAATTTATTAATTACTTAATAAATTAACATATAACAAATATCATTTTCCTTATGTTATTTGGGTAATGAGGTCAACCAAAAAGGACCTTGTTATTATTAGAAATATTACCAAAACAACTAATGACCTTGGACACTACTTCCAACACCTTGTTGGTTGTATTATTTTTTATTATTTGTTATTATTGGAGAATTTCAAGTTAATAGTGACTTTGGTGGCCAAAATAATATACTCGCAAAAGAATATATTATAGTGAAAGTTTGATTAGTTGTAATGCCAGAAAGAGGAATGTTGGTTGGATGAATTTGTAGTATATGTAGTATTGAATACTACTGAGGAGAGATATATTAGAATTCATAGTAGCTTACTTGGTTGTAAGTCTATTATGAATAACAATGGAAGACGTGGTGTCAGTAATATCATGCTTATCTACTGAAGAATTAAAAGACACATTAGTATTTTATGGTTTAGAATAAGATAATAAATCTAGTTGTGTAAATAATTTATATCTTGTTGATAGGGTTACTCGCTAAGCCCTTTGTAGCTTATAGTTTTGTTGTGTGTGACATTCAAGTTCATGTAAAATTAGTAGCATGAAGTGGAGTTAGTAGCATCCGACTTAGATTCTTGCACAAGGTTATTGTAAGATCCCCTTGATAACTACTTGTACAAATTTAAGATACAATTGTACATCGAAGTTTTTGTGATATATTTAATAAAACTGGAAAATTTTGGGTGTACTTTATGTTAAAAATGTGGGTGTTACAAGTTGTTTTCAGAGTCGTGGTTTAAGTGAATTAGACATCTCGTAATAGAATCTTAGTCTTAAAACAGAGAGTATAAAGAGGATGTGAATTAACTATACTTTTTTGGATATAAATTAGTCAATTTGTTGGAAATAGTTAGGGAATATTGTAGTATATGTGTAATTTGTTTCTTGTAAATTGTATGATTAGACGTTTTGTTGGATGATGGTGAGATCGGTGTTGCGACACTGTGAGCCAAATAACCCTGTTAGGCGATGGTTAGACAAATATTGTGGCACTTTAAGATCAACATACCCGATAATGACATGATTGTTATCTATTCTTTGTTAGGATGAAGACAAGATTGACGTTGCAGAACTGTGAGTCTCACAAGCCTGTTTGGGTGATAGCATGAGCGACATAGTGTCATGAGCTAAACAGAGCCGAGGGATGATGAAAAAACGCTACATCCCCGATATTGACATTAGTGTTATGCTTAACGATCATTGTTGGAGAATTACAAGTCACTGGAAGACTTGGTATTTCTAATGTCATACTTGTACGTTGATAGTAGAAAAAGATTCAGAAAGGTAATGTCTTGATGGGTGTGAAATATTGAATAATGGAATTACCTATAGGAAATAAATGTTTCAACCAAGTGGTTGGTGTAAATAGATTCCTATTATAATGGTTGGAGTTAATCTTTAGAAAAAAACTCGATAATGAAATATAGAAATTTATCCATAATAGTGTTACTATTCGAAATTATGAGAAGGGACTGATGAGTCGGGTAGAATCCCGGAGAATATTGGGTTCATGTATTAAAGTAATGAATGAGCATAGCCTAGAGGCTAATGTTATGAGCTTAGAAAGTATTTCCTACAAGTACAATCGCGGCATGGGAATCCATGTACCGCGAAGTGGGTGGCAAGATTTGTCTGACCTAAAACAAATAGTAACATCAACATACTTTGGGGTTACGTGACGCAACAAGAATAACTACGACATGGTTTGAAAGTATAATTTTATAATCTTTTATGATGGAACCTTTAGTGATACATAGAAAGTGTCGCGAATAACACAAGATCGCAATGCAGAAACATGAAGTGACGACTCGATTGGACCTCGACGCGACCATAATAATACCCACGACAAGGAAAGTAGATTACATATATTAATGTATGTGACAATCTTGGTGTTCATGACATTTAGTTATTCGAATATTAGATTTAAGGTGAAGAATTCTTAAGAGATACTTTATTGTATGAATATAGTTGAGACCCAGGAGTTGGTGACATTGTTACCTATAAACTCAGAGTCACCAAGTGGAGATGTTGTGAATTCTAACCCACTTATTATTTTCAATTGTGTTGAGTTTATTATTTAAATTGTTGTGTCGTTTAGGGGAAGAAAGGGATTAGAGACTCAGTTAGAATATGATTCATCTACTTCTGAATGTTAAAGTCTAGCGTATCGGGATGTTTGCGAACAACCTGGATGAATGCTTAGGTTATTATATAAAAAGGTTTACCAGATGGTATCCTTGGTGATAAGGCTACATGGAGGATCATAGTAGCACAATGAAAGAATTTGAGTTTGTAACTCCTTAGTAGATAGTAGTATATGATCTTGTATTGGGATGGGAAGATTTTATTGAGGCAAGGTCTTATGTAGAGAGTAAGTGTTGATTAAAGGATCAATGTGAATTGATCACTATTTGTTTGTTGAATTATTTGTAAATACGAACTATATGGTGATTAAGTCCAAGATGGACTATTATCGATTATTTGATAGGTATCTCTTGAATGCCTTGAGAAATTAACCACTTTATTTGTATCGAATTGGTTAGTGTGATTGAGAACGGATATGAAATGACTATTGATAAAAATAATAGTTAAGATGTGACAATCGTCAATTTCCGGTCAAGTCAAAGTCAAACAAAGTCAACAAGTCAAACCGATCAACTCAGTTGACCCTTGTATGTTAGGGTTTACTCTATGTAATTACTAAACAACTCGCTATTTTAATGAGAAAACATCATTTGGAAAATTCATGTGTTTAATTTTTCTTAGCCTTGATAATGCTAACCAATGAACCAAAGAGATAAAACACTATTGCGCACTCATCGGGAGTGTGTAGGACACTAAAACATGACTTAACGGGGTTTACGGACCTTGCATTGCGAAGTCGGACACTCAAAAAGGTCACAAACGAAACCTCCCTCAATCGTTTTTCACTCTATCTCCTTCTATTTGAAATCTCTCCCAAATCTCTCTCAAAAGTTCCCGTAACTTTTTGAAACCATTCGGGTCATCCCGACCCTTAACCGGATCAAAAATCGCTTAAAACGGGGTTAGAACGGGAAAAATACCCCGAAAGACCCGAAACCCCTTTTAAGGCCGAAGTCCCCCTATAGGGGCCAACCCCTCCTTGGACCGGAGTCTCCTTGAGCAGCCGCAGCCAGCGAGCCGCAGCCACCGACCGTAGCCAGCAGCCGCAGTCACCGACCGCAGCCAGCAGCCGCAGTCACCGAGCCGAAGCCCGGAGCCGCAGCCGTCAAGCCCGCAACCACCTCGCCTTCGGTCTTCCTTTGGACAAAGCCGCCTGCGGTAGCAGCTTGGATCCGCAACCTCTCTTCTCCTCGGACCGCAGTCATGCGACCAATGCCACTCCGGATTTAGGCTGCTGATGACCCAACCCTCGCCGGACTTCGGATTCTCCCTCTTTTCTACCCGGTTTTCGACCCCGACTCAGTTTTAAGCCCGTCTTTAATTATTTTAACGAGGGATTTCCACCCAAAACTTTATTTTAACATATTAAGACCCATATGTCTTAATTAATCACGTTTTTAATGCAAATCTTATCCAAGATTTAGTGGTTGGAGTAATTAAGGTGGAGTGTTGACCTTGCTTTACTTTATGACACAAGCAACCCCCCCTCCCCCCCCCCCCCTCACCCACTCTATGGCCAGCCACTCCTCCCACCCTACCTTGGTCATGTCAAGGTACCTTCTCATCATTTTTCAGCCCATTATCTCATCCAAAGAGCTGAAAGACTCCCACTCTCTCTCTTCATTTCACCCACTTCACTCATTTCCACCAAAGATCAAACACAACTTTTCTCTCCAACTTTCTCTCTCAATTTCGGGATTTCAAGGCTGATCATCAAGTTTTCTTCCACTCTTGGTAAGTATAACTCATCCTCCTTGTGATTATTACACTTCATTCTACTCAAATCATGGGTTGCTCACACAAATTACATCCCTTTGGTGTTAGATTCTCGAAATCTTCAAGGCTTCTTCAAGTGTTCTTGAGTTGAACACTTCCCTTCTCCAACACTCATCCACTGAAATCACACAAGGTGAGTTCATACCCCTACATTTTCATGTTTTCTTATGTTTTAAGGGGTTGGGGGGTGGGGGGGGGGGGGAATACAAGTTAAAACACCAAGAACACAACTAAATTCTTCTAACAGCTTTCATCAGAAAAGTTGGACTCCATTCACGGACTGTTTTGGTCAACTTAAACATTTTTGTTTTCAAAACTGTACAAGGGGCAAGTAGTTCAAGTTCTTAGCTTTAAAATGGATACTTGCACATCTCCATAAGATTTTTCTACAATTTATGGTGATTTTTACAAAACTGCCTATCATTTCAAGAACCAATCCGGACCAGTCTGTGATTATGGACGTTTTAACCTAAGTTGAAGGTCACTAAAAATCGTGAGAAATTTATGAAGAAACTAGACTCATTTTCCAAACTCTCAGAATTTACGGATTCGGATTTGGACCTTTGATGATTTTTCTACAAATTTTCTAAGAACAGTAATAGAAATTGTTAACAACAGAAAAATGCTATCAATTTCATTACACCTTGTAACATGTTGAGCAAGGTGTATATCTTTATGTGATTATATGTTATTGCATTATATGACATTTTGTCTTAGTATAAGGACATACAACAGTTAACAAATGGATTTTGCTAGATAAAGCATAGAAATAACAAATTGTTATAATCAAAGTACATCCATTACATACAAACATTTGGATAAACTATGTTAAATATAGTTTACATACATTACTACTACTACCCTTGTTTTGATAAACAATAATAGGTATAGTTTATGATATATTACATAATACATACATTTCAAAAGGGTACATTTACACAAAGAGGATTTTCATTACACAACACGTAATTCCGTTAATGACTTTGTGAGACGTTCGCTTCACTTTACAAATAAGTCCTGTATTGTAACCAGAGTCTCCTGGAGGGAGAGCGTGATAGTTGTATATAGATCTATATTGGGACTGACAAACCCACACCTGAACTGCATGCAACAGTTAGACCGGCAGGTCTGGGGTGACAAATGTCATAACATTTCCGACGCCTGAAGAACGTCGTTTCAGGCCAACTAGGTCATAGCATGGTTATAATAACTCACAGAAAGTATTAACAAACATAGAATTTACGGGGATTTCATTGAAATCAAACGAGTTCATGTCGATTTAAACTTGCATTGTTTTACTATAAATATGACAAATTAATTGTACATTCTGATCTTTGGGTTTTAAGACTACATTTACACATTAAGGAAAATATTGGATTTTCTGGAACGGACACTACTTTTACAAGAAAAAGGTTTTCATAATTGCATACAAAAACTTATGGACTCACCAACCTTTATGTTGACACTTTTTCAAACCAACTTGTATTCTCAGGAAATCACTAAACAGGTAACCAAGTGCTTTTGAGGATGGGACGTTAAGGCGTCAACCATTTCACGTTTTGTCAACATATTGTAATTGGTTTGGAAACATGTAATTCATTCAATGATGTAACTCTTTCAATTATATATATGTTGGTTGTGTTTACTTTGATCACTATTGCAAAATGTTGTTATGATACTATACATGAAGTCCTCCACCCCCGGACGTTTCCGCCATCCTTGGTTTGGGGGTGTGACATAAGAAAAGAGAAATTGATTGTTTAAGAGAAGAAATAGAAAAAGGAAACATAATTTTCTTTAGTCAGAAAAGAGAAAGGTCAAATATGAGACTAGTAAGAGTAAATTAGGTGGTTTGCCCAAGTCTTATATAAAACCTTTAAATGTGGATGGTAGAAATTGTATAGTTGAAATGTGAAGTAATGAACTCTATAAGAGTATGGGAATATGTAGAGTTACATTAATACGTGAGAAAGTGATTAAATGGTACTGACCTTTAAGGTGAGTACTAATGATAATTTCATTGTAAATCAAGAGTATATAGTATAAAGATGAAATGTTGAGGGAAAGGAATGTTACGTATTCCATATGGTGAAATAAAATGATTAAATAAAGATCCATGAACATAAGAAGAATACGAGTTTTTGGTTAAGTATATCAAGAAGAATGATCATTGAGAGTTGGCGTTTTTACTAGGACTCGTTAAAAGAATTTTTTTATTAGTATTTAGTTAGCTCTAGTATCGACTATATGTGTTGTTTATTCGTGACTAAGTATAAGCTGTAAATCAAATACCTATTGTTAGTTGGAAATGATGGATAATTATGAGTTATGGTAGAGATTGGAACCTAGCAGTCTTGGTGACTGTAATGCTAATATTCAAGATAGATATGTATTTCAGGAAGCCGTGGTGACCATAATATCTTGAATATGAATTATAGAAATTAGTGGTAGTCTCAGTAACTGAAATACCACTATATTGGAGACTATTGATCATGGTACTCTTGGTGACTATAATACGATTTATCAACGTGTGTGAGAGATGAGAAGAAATTGTAAGCCCTTATATGGGGGTAGTATGTGGATTTTTATCCCTCTATGGATAGGTGATTATAATCCCTTTATTGTGATTTTATCACATAGAGATGTTGGTTAACTTTAAGATGGAGGAAGAGACTGAGAGTTAACTCTTTTTATAACACTTTCTTTTGATTGTGTTTTGAAAAATGAAAGGGGTGATATAATTGGAAGTTGATGTAATTATACTATTTTTGAGACTAATTTTTGAGGTCTCGGTAATTTCTTTTACAATCAACATGCTCCCGTTTGCAGAATGATCTTTAATGACTAATGTTTGGATTTTGATGATTAATACTTTAGAAGCACATATGACAAATGCCCACATTTAAAGTATAATGATAAATCGTAGAACTTTATATGTGGAAATAGAGTGATAGATAAATGTTGTGTGAGATAGAACATATTATGTAGATCGAACGAGAAACTCTCTTATAGGATGTATAATCTGGACATGGTTATGTATTAATAAATATGGAAAGAATGCTAAAACATATGTTAGATGTTTCAAACATGTTGGAGAAGTTTTATTTATATGGAAAACATATTACGGTACTCTATAGTCATCACTAATGGAAAAATTATCTATACTTGCATGTTAATGTAAGGGAATGATAAGTAGGTTGTTATAACCTAGTCCTAGCCATTTTGGCGAGATTCTGAGGATGAAATCTTTTTAAGGGAGAGAGAGCTTGTAACATATATTTTTCATAAATTGCTACTACTTTGTAAGAATAAGTAGGGATTAGTGGAATAAAGTGATAGTTCACTCAGAGACGATTATGTGGATATAAAAAATGTCAAAAATGGAGTTTGTATCAAGAAGTTATAGTCGTTTGAAAAATACATTGCTATTCTGATAAAATAAACTTAAAACATGGTGTGGGCATGAAGGTGATGCGGAGCGGTTCATGCCAAGTTAGCAGAAACACATGTCAGACGGGCAGTACATGGGGATACGAGGGCTAAGCTACGCGACAATTCGAGGTATTTTTATCTCGTTATTACATGATTATGTTTATGTAGTATTTTGGTCATTGGTTGTTAGACCTAGAGTGCATATGAGATTTCATAATACAATGTTATTATGATCTTGGTGATTAGTTAAATGTTAATCTTGTCGGTAAGCGTTATTCACCCTAGTTTACCGAGATTTGTCTGTTTGGTTAACGGCTTACGAGGATGAACTGTTAGGTGATTATATATGGAAATTTCACTAGTTTGGTGATAGATACACTACGAGAATAAAGGCCTTTAATGACATACAATTTATGACACGCGGTGTATATATTCTTGTATTTTTGCGTGTCCTAAAAAAAGTCATCCCTTATAAAATTTTAAGGATTTACGACACACATTTTTTTGTGTCCTAAAAATGGAGTCCTTTTATAATAATTTTAAGAACGTGCACGACCTTCCTACTTAATAGCTTAAAGGGGTAAAGAAAATCCAAATATTTGAATACCCACTTTCTTTACCTCTGCTCCTAACAGACTTTCATCTCACCCTCTTTCTTTCTACCTACCCTAATCTGCCACCACCACCATCGAACCACATCGGATCTATGATGAAATTCGATCACCGGTAACCCATAAGGGTTCTCTCTCTGTCTCCTCCTACCTTCCTACATCTCTATTGTCCTAGTCCGGTGTGTTGGTGCGAAGTACAGCGTGTTTGGAAGGAAATGGTTTTGGCCATTGAATGTATTTAAAAGAAATTTGAAGAATTTAGAAGGTATAGTTGTCAAAGACGTGTATTTGGAAGATTTTGAGGTAAACCCATGCAATCTCTGACCATTGAATACATTTTGAAGAAATTGTAACGATTGATGTCAAAGATGCACGTATTGTGAATATTCTGAGCAAAACCTACACAGGAATGTATACGTTTATATTTCAATTTGAAGTTTCTGATTCCTTCTCTTTCATGTCTGAGAGGCAGTTTGTGATCCCTTATCTTTTCTTCCATGTGTATGTATGTGTTTCTAACTGTGCATTTGAAGTTTTTGATTAAATATCTAAGAGAAAGTTGTATGAAAACAAGAGCCTACAATTCAGACCTACTGAATTCGTTTCATTTTTTGTGATTTTATCTTAACAAACAATTACTTGTCTTTACGCAGATGGAACGAACCTTCATTGTGATCACACCTGATGGTTTGCAAAAGGACTGGTAATTTACTAATTTAGCCCTCAGTCCCTCATATTTTTCAATACATTGATTTTGAACTTTAACTCTTTTCAAGAAATCAGAGATTATAGCTAGATTTGAACATAAGGGCTTCAAACTTGTAGCTAAACTTGTGGAACTGTAATGACCCAATTTTCAAGTCCAAAAATTTCTTTTTAATTAACTGACTCATAAAAGCATTCATAAGAAAATACTGTGAAAACACATCATCTCATAAAACAAAGCATCATGTCTGAAAACCCAAGTCATAAAATAATACATATCAGAGTACAATCCAGAAAACTCCATGCGGAAATCATGTATGTCTGATGCGATGCTACGCCGCCGGCACCTTCCCCTTAGACGAAGAGGTACCTGAAACCAAAACTGTAAACCGTAAGCAAAAAGCTTAGTGAGTTCCCCCATCATACCCCATACCATACAATATCCTCGATATCTTTCAACTGGTAATCATCGTCGGTATCTTTCAACCGGTAATCATCGTCGGTATCTTTCAACAGGTAATCATCATCGGTATCTTTCAACTGGTAATCATCGTTGGTATCTTTCAACGGGTAATCATCACCGGTATCTTTCAACCGGTAACTGTCATCGGTATCTTTCAACTAGTAACTGGGGACTATTCCACCCCCTACCACTAGCATACAACAACAAGATATAAACATACAGTTAGGCATATCCGGGTACTGACCTACCCTTCGGTCCTAAGGACCGCTATCAGGGAAACCAATCCCTATCATACACGTAACATATCATACAAATAAAATTCATGACCAAAGTATGTAACCAGACCAAGATAATTATCACAAAGACAATCATATTCTAAATACTCCTCTTTGGTGGGCCGGCATTGTGGCCTTAGACCCACCCCTACTGGAGGGTAACTCACCTCATACGAGAAGCTGCTGATAATCTGTGCGGGAAACTTCCGTCCGCTGGTGCTCCGGAAATCCTCCGGCTACAATCCCCACAAAACACTCAGTTACAAACTGATATCTACTCTTAGGGTAAAATGACCATTTTACCCCCAACCAAGTCCAAGTCAAAATCAACTTCCAGTTGACCCGACTCGCCGAGTTGGGCCATCAACTCGTCGAGTCCCTTCCCTTTACTCGTCCTTATCCACGACTCGACTCGTCGAGTTTGGCAACGACTCGACGAGTTCCCCTTCCTTACGAACATCAGTGAACCTTCATCCGACTCGCCGAGTCGTATGAACACTCGTCGAGTTCACCTTCAACTGATGAACACGTCCTGACCTTGACTCGCTGAGTTGTATGAACAACTCGTCGAGTTCATCTTCAAACATAAGGAGACTGCCTTGGACTCGCCGAGTCTGTTCTAGCACTCGTCGAGTCCCATGAACTCCAGGTCTAAAATTAAGTCCAATGCGTTGGGTCACTCTTTCTGTCCTGCTACAACCCTTCTAACACCCAACTGCGTCCTTTTGACCCTCAACAGATATGGGACTCAAAGCCTTGGACTCGTCGAGTCCCAAGAACGGACTCGTCGAGTCGATAACACCCACACCCTAAATCCTCGATTTCTGATGTACAACACTTGACCAAATGATAGATCCAAGCCCCTAAGCTCGATCTAGCACGTAAAGTTATGAACTTTACGTGCATGCATGGGACTTTTGAGCCAAAAAGGCTCTAAAATGGCTCTAGTGTTGCATGGGGCCTTCCTTGGGTGCAAAAGCAACCCAAATCTGCCTTGTGACCCCTTTAAAGACCTGATTCCAAAGCCTCAACCCCCAACCATGTTTGCAATCATGGTTGGTAACCAAAAATGGCTTATAAAAGCCCTAAATCTCCCCAAAAAGGGATCTATCAAATGAAAGAGCAAGGTACAAACTTTATACCTCTCAAAGACTGCAAATGATGAACCAAACTCGAATCCTTCAGTCTCTTCTTGATCCTTCTATGCTCTTCCTTCTTCCTTGTGGTCAAAACCCACAAAAATCACTCAAAAGCCTTAAGATCTTCACACACTCGGCTAGGGTTTGCTATGGAGGGTTTCTGGGAGCATAAAGGGGCGATGAAGGCTGTATAAGGTTGTTTAAATAGGGTGCAAACCCTCAGATTAGGGTTTTGTCCAGACAGAGCCTACTCGTCGACTCCGGGACTCGACTCGACAAGTCCATCACTTAAATCCCGCGCCTCATCCCGCTTCTACTCGGCGAGTTGGGCCTTCAACTCGCCGAGTCCCAGGCCAAAAATGCAAAATCACTTAAATAAAATACATACGAGGAACCAGGTGCTACATGAACCTTCAAAGGTGTTTCTGGGAAAGCATCCACATATCATGAAAGGTGCAAATCTATTGATTTTTATTCATATTTATAGTTAAATGATCTGCTTGCCTCAATAGCTTCTCCTTTAAGGTTTAAAAAATTGATTTCTAACCTAGTTTAGTAAATGGTTGTCACCACGTGTTTGACAAAATGACCCAAAGAAACAGAGATGTTATTAACATCTAACTACACACATTTTTTAATATATACAAGTATAAATGATGAGTTTTATAAAATTATGATCGAATAACTTGGTAAAAATCTTGTTATCTGCACTCAAAAACATGTGTTCACTTTGATAGCGTAACACCCGTTTCCCAGAATGGATCTGGTTAGGGGTTGGTGGGATCAAAGATCATATTTGGGAAATTCTCGGTGCCACGACGTGGTGATTGAATCACCACGTCGTGGAATATTTTATACATGAGTGTGCGTTTAGTTCATCGCGACGACATGACAAGAGGATGGCCACGACGCAGCAATTGTGGCAGCTCAATCCCATGATTTTTAGGGTTTTCTCCAAATGTAAACACCTAATTTCAGGGATTAGGGCATCCTTTTCAGCTTCCAAAAATTTCAAACAATAACCTAGCCCCCTTGGAGTAATTTTTCATGTATTAATGGTGATTCATGAAGTTTGAAGTATTGGCTTGCATTTTGGAAGAAGGAGAGGTGTGCTTGCTAGTTGGAAGAGTGCATCACTCTAGATCCTGCACCTCATGCATCTTGTGGAGCTTGGGAAGTTATAAATCTTCCTCCTTTTTGGTTCTCTCTTCATAGATCTATGATTTATTGCATTTCTTGACTCATATTCCAGTTTGGGTTGGCTTGATGAGATAAAGTTTGCAACTTTATAATTCACTATGGTCCCTTGGTCGCTATATCTTTTGGATTTGAAGTTTGATTGTGTTTTGAGCTCTATGCATGAGATGTTGGTCTTTGTTCCCCCTTTTGACTATGTTTGAGATCTATACTTACATTATACATTCATTTCCATAAAGTTATGATTTTTATGTTGGAATAGGAGAATGAAATCCTTCTGGAAGTTATGGATTTTTGGCTTTGGTTATTAAGAGCTTAAGGGTTGAGTCTATTCCTTAAGTTGTCATTAAGGACGTAGGTCTAGAGATTTATACTCATTGAGATGTCTTAATTTATAAATTTGGAAAATTTATCTATCAAGACCTTGGGAAGGGTTAGATCCGAGCTTTAGAACTTTTGATGTTGAAGGAAAACAACTTAAGCCATTAAGTTGATGAGACCCAATTCCCACGAAGTGGCAATTGGGAGGCCACGATGTGGCGACTGGGGAGGCCTAATTTTTTTTTTCTCCCATGTCGTGGAAAATGGAAGGCCACGACATGGCGATCTGCTGAAGTGCACTTTAACCATTGACCATTGATTTTTTGACTCTTAGTCAAACTTGGAGAGGTGTTTAGTTATATCCTGAGATTTAGCTTGTGATTAGTTTAGAGGACTGTGTAGCTGATTCTGTGGGACTAAGAGTGGGGATTGCAACTCTTCATTCAAGTGAGTCTTCTCACTATATTTTCGGACACTCGGTGTCGTTTGTTCATGTTGTCTTGTGACTCTTGTTGATGTGCTTGTTTGTTGTATGCATGGAGCCGATCTGTGCTCGGAGTCAATAAAGTGTCTTTGTGACACTTGTTGTATGCATGGGGCCGACCTGACTCAGGGTTGATACGGATCCAGGGTTGTTACGGACCCGATACAGCTATGTGTTGGTATACAAGTTGTATGTGGTATTTTGGGGGACTCACTAAGCTTTGTGCTTATAGTTGTGGATTAAATATTTTGTAGGTTCTTAACAGATTGCGAAGGCTGGACTGTACACACACATCAACAACTTTATGATTCGAGATTTCAGATTGTCTTCTTTATAAATCTTATATCTGAATAATGGTTTATTAACAAATGGTTTGATCTGAATGTAATTTTATTAAATGGGTGTTTATTCTATGTTAAAAATGAAAATTTTATTCTAGAATTATGGGATGTTACAAGTTGGTGTCAAAGCCCTGGTTTAAGGGATTTGGATGAGCACTCGTGGGATTCCAAACTCAACCTTTAGATTTGAGAGTTTTTATAAACCTTTTTGGAAAAGATTCATTTCAAGAGATGAAAAGAGAATATGCGATGAGTACAGTCTGCCGGAGCTCGGAAAAGTGATATCCCAAAATATCCTTACATGCTTTATATGTTGTATTTGAATTGTTGTTAAATATGTTATAGTATGATGTGCATGTTATAAGTTAGACTAAGGATCTAATCAAGGTTGCATGCTAGAGTGCGTACTTAGGAGAGATGCCTTTTTGTGTGATGTATGAGTTGTTGTAGAGATGCATGATAGCGTGGATGTTGATGATCTTTAGGAATGACGTGTTAGGATTGTCTGATCTTTATGATGCCTTATTGCATGTTAGTCTTTCTGCTCGAATTTTGCTTGCTTTATTCTATGTGAAACCTATATTTATATTAGTTAACTATTAAGCGAATACGTTAAGTTTCATGCCACGAAAATTAAATACTATTAGAAAGTTTGATTTGACTCTATTGTGCAACTCTTGTTTGTGTCCAACCATTAAAGTGTAGGATCTTATAGTTAAAGGACTGTTTAATCCTTGTTTCACGTAATTTTATTCGTAAGATAGTTAGTTGATGTAGGCATACGCTTCTTTCGCAGCTGATAGCAGGGTGGGGTGAGTATTCATAGTGACCTTGGAAGTGTGCTAGTGTGAGCACGTGCGTATGAGGAAATATAAGGTAAGAGCCTAGGAATCTTGTGGTAACTTTTCTAAGAATGTGGGTATAATGATACACCTAGAAATGGTGGAGTTCTTAGCGACCTATGAAAATTACTAAGGTATCTAGGTGTGTGCCTGTGGGGGAACTAGTATCTGCGATTGATAGTGGTCTTGCGTAGTTACTTAGGAACTTTGAGACAGTGCTCAGGAAACATATGGATAGGCATGGAAGGTATGATAGGCCTGTACTACTGAAAACAAAGGATCTACATGGGGATCTAGAAGGGTCGAAAAGGTTACTATGGAGCTAGTGGAGGGTAGAGAGTGGAATAACAGTAGCATTAGTTACAATCGTCTCCCTCACTATCAGCCTGTCGGATATGATTGTTCAGGATGATACTGGAAATTTTTTGGGCCTTAGTGTATATGGCAGTTTGGGTCTATATAGTGCATACTTGTGTGAGTTAGCAAATTCAAAGGTCTCGAGGGCCTTGCTCGAAGTAGTGTCATTTTGAGTCGCGATACTCAAGAAGGAAGCCACTATGATGATCGACCCGATGATTGTAGCTTAAGGCTAAGTGGTCAGCCGATGGCTAGGGATGTCATTTTCTACGACAAAGTTGTGCTTTTCTAGTTTACTATTCTCAAGGGAGAAGAGATCGGATGTGTGTCATTCGAAGGAGACGGTGTTCTACTCATCGATTTCTTTTGTAAATGGGTAAAGGTGAATTTGTAGTAAATCGAATCTATTTCGCAGTAAAGGAATGTTTGAGGCCTGTTTGCTATTGTGGTTTTATGGCCAAGGTGAAGGCCATGTTGCAAGTGGAATATGTAACACGGATTCGAGAAGGTTGAGTGTATCCGAGGAGATATTGAGTTATTCCTGTGTTAGTAGGAGTGTTCTATAGATAGGTTGAGTCTATTGGAGCTATGTATCGAGCATCTATCAGGGATTCTTGAAGCTTCAAGAAGAGGATGAGTTTGTGGATGAACTCTCCAAATACAAGGTTTTATGTGCATAAGTCAAGTTTAAAAGCTGCCTCGTCAATCAAATGGTATTCTGATCAATTTTTCTAAGATTGAGTTGGCGATGTTGGAGAACATCTCCGAGGTCTCCATCTAAGATTCGAAGTTTACTTATGATTTGTTGAAGGATATCCCTATGTTGTGTTTTGCATTCTCAGGGCCAAGATAAGTATGTACCTGGTTAAGTCGGTCTGAGGCCTTGATGTGTTAGACAATAATCATTGATGGTTTGACCCCTAAGTGGGGGTGGGGGCGAACTAGGTATTTTGCTTGGAGGATCCTTGGCCGGTTTGATTTTTATGATTTCAGTATAATGTGTTAGAGGAATCTACAGTTCAGGTATGCTAGACTTTGGTTCGGGATAATTTTTTCATGGGGAAAAGAAATGGACTACCATCAAGTTCTCATGGTTAGGAAGTTTTTCATAGCATTTCTCAAAGGATTTGTTGAAATCCTCCATGGTTGCAGATAATTTAGGGTTTGGACAGATCTGATGGGTTTTGAGCATTCTAACACTTCCTAAGTGTACATGCAACCCTAATAACCTTGGATCTATGTTTGTCTAATAATCATGCAAAGTTGAATTCCAAGGTTATATTCCTATCTAGCATACATGGCGAACACTTTTAACTTGAATGAAAGATAGAATAACTTACCTTGTTGTTGATTATGATCCTTGAAACCTTGTGAGCCTAGCACCCCAAGTGTGATGCCTCAAATGCTTCACACAACACCAAATGCAAAGGAGTAAACTTTGAGAGAATCTTACACTTGCAAAATCGGCTCTAGCCCTCTTGTTTCTTAGTGTCGCCGATTTTGGTGGAGAATGGGTTTCTTATATAGTGTTCACACATCTAGGGTTACACCATGTAAACCCTAATGTGTCATGACTCTTCATTTCCATGACCCATGGGTTTGTAACTCCCATGGAGCATCAATGGAGCATCCTATGGGTGGAACCCAACTTGATAATCCATGGAGCCTCTTAGCCCACTATATAAGATATGGAAGATTTACATAATCTACCCATATATTTAATTAGTTATCTTTTGATCACTTAATTAATTCTAAATTAATTCTTGATCAAACTAATTAAATAATATTATTAATATATTAGAACTTATAATATATTAATAAACCATAAGTGTTATTTCTCTCATTTTAGTTTATCCAATTGCATGGTGCCATGCAACCCAAATGGACCATGCCGGGTCGGGTCAAGTACATACCAGAAATAGTTATGGACTTATACACCTTATCCAACAGTCTCCCACTTGGATAAGTCTAATAACTATAACTGCAATACTTCAGGAACCGATCGGCAATCGTAGCTCTTTCAAGGTCTCTCGAAACTGAGAAGATGATGATACGCCATTTAAGATAAGTGATCATATAATCCTCTGTTCTAAATATCAGCCGGACAAATACATGGAACAATGTCTTACTTTATTGTCCAGCTGTTTGTTTCCCGATTTCCGATTTGTTTGACAAAGAACTTAATTGAACACATCAACTTAGTTCTGACCGGGCCCGGTACATAGGTCAAAACAAAATCATCGAGGGGCCCATATATCAGCTTCTAATCCAAGAAGGAACAGATAAACTTCGACTCATATGTTTGTTCTACCACTCATTGAATTATACACAAAAGCACGTTTTATAACATCGAGTTACCAATGTGTTAACGTACAATCAATGCATAACCAACTCATAAGTAACAAATCATATCTCTAGGTTTGAAGACTTATATGATATTACTGTCTCACGATCACTCGAGATAAATTCCATGAAGTGATTCCAGTGAGCGTGGGTTGAGTCCAATGCTCAGAACTTATGAGCACTCATGAGTGTTGTAGCCATGTCCAACAACTTAGACCTCTGCAACCAATCGTGACAGTCTTTATTCATACCTACTTCCGACATACGACCGACTGTGGAGGTTCGAATAATATGATATACCAAACATAATTATTCTGGAAGTCAAAACATGCAAAAGAAATATAGTAAATGATCGACAAGAGATAGCAACACTTTACTCATAAATAAAACACCTTTTATTCATCATCTAATGTCAACTACACTTTACAAATTTCAAGGTTATCTAACTACTAAATCTAATATCATCCTTCAGCCCTATGCTCCGAGCATGCTGGAGATGCTTAACCTGAGTCAGTCCCTTCGTGAGGGGATCTGCTGGATTCTCATCCGATGATACCCTCTTTGCCACGAGGAGTCCTTCTTCTATTCGATGTCTGATGAAATGGTATTTTATATCGATGTGTCTGGATCTCCCGTGACCCCTTGGTTCCTTGGCTAAGGCAACTGCACTTTCACTATCACAGAAAATTTCCATTGGCTCTTTAATAGCTGGTACAACTCCAAGGTCTCCAATGAAGTTCTTCAACCATATCGCCTCCTTTGCTGCCTCGCTAGCTGCTATATACTCTGATTCGCAAGTTGAATCAGCCACTGTCTCTTGCTTGGAACTCTTCCAAGAAATTGCTCCTCCATTTAAGGTAAAGACCCAACCTGACTGAGGGCGGAAATTATCCCTATCAGTCTGAAAGCTAGCATCACTATACCCTACAACTCTCAAGTCTTCACTCCCACCAAGGGTAAGGACCCAGTCCTTAGTCCTCCGTAGGTACTTGAGGATATTCTCTACCGCAGTCCAGTGTGCCTTGCCAGGGTTCCCCTGATACCTGCTAACCATGCTCAAAGCAAAGGCTACATTAGGTCGAGTACACGTCATAGCATACATGATCGATCCTACAGCCGAAGCATAAGGTATTCGACTCATTTCTGCTATCTCAGCCTCAGTACTAGGGCTTTGTGTCTTACTCAATCTGGCGTTACTCTGGATGGGTAACTCTCCTTTCTTGAAGTCCTGCATGCCGAATCTCTTCAACACCTTATCCAAGTAAGTACTCTGACTAAGTCCAATTAGTCTTTTACTCCGGTCTCTCAAGATCCTTATCCGTAGAATATAGGCAGCTTCTCCTAGGTCCTTCATAGAGAAACACTTCCCAAGCCAGGACTTAACTTCCTGCAGAGTTGGGATGTCATTTCCTATGAGTAGTATGTCATCCACATACAATACCAAAAAGCTAACTATACTCCCACTAGCCTTGACATATACACAAGATTCATCTTCACTCCTAGAAAAGCCAAATTCCTTGACTTTCTCATCAAAGCAAAGATTCCATCTGCGAGGTGCTTGCTTTAACCCATAAATGGATTTCTCAAGCTTACACACTCTATTAGGATACTCTATGTTGACAAAACCCTCTGGCTGACTCATGTAAACATCCTCAGCCAACTTTCCATTAAGGAAAGCGGTTTTGACATCCATTTGCCATATTTCATAGTCATGAAATACGACTATGGCTAACAGAACCCTAATAGACTTAATCTTGGCCACTGGAGAAAAGGTCTCATCATAATCAACTCCCGGAGTTTGTGAGAAACCCTTTGCAACCAGTCGTGCCTTATAAGTGTGTACATTACCATCCATGTCGGTCTTCTTCTTGAAGATCCATTTGCACCCTACAATCTTACGACCTGGTACATTCTCAACCAAGTTCCAAACTTGATTGTCATACATGGACTATATCTCGCTGTCCATTGCCTCTTTCCACTTGGCTCACTCAGGGCCTGCCATGGCTTCCACGTAACTGTTAGGTTCATCCAGACCTATCAGTGTCTCATCACTGATAAGTGTATCACCTTCTGCAGTAATATGGAATCCATAGTAATGCTCAGGTGCATTCCTAACCCTTGTGGAACGCCTCAGAGGTACAGACTTGTCAATTGGCTCAACAGGAGTTTCCTCCTCAAGTTGAGTGCTAGGGTTTGAATTTCCTTCACCACTTGACTCTTGAATTTCTTCAAGGTCAACTTGCCTCCCACTGTCTCCTTGGCTTATGAACTCTCTCTCTCGAAAGAAAGCCCTCCTAGCTACAAAGACCACATTCTCACTAGGTCTGTAGAAGAGGTAACCAAAGGATTTCTGTGGGTAGCCGATGAAAATACACCTCTCACTTCGAGGTTCGAGCTTATCATGAGTCTCGCGTCTCACAAAAGCCTCGCAACCCCAAATCTTAATGTGGTCTAGTTTGGGTACTTTACCAGTCCACATCTCATGAGGAGTTTTGGCAACTTTCTTTGTGGGAACTAGATTAAGGATATGGGCGGCAGTCTCTAAGGCATACTCCCAAAATGAGATTGGTAGCGAAGCTCGACTCATCATGGAACGAACCATATCCAACAAGGTTCGATTACGCCTCTCAGCTACACCATTCAACTGCGGTGTCCTGGGAGGTGTCAATTGTGAGACAATCCCACATTCCCTAAGATGGTCGAGGAACTCTGAACTAAGATACTCACCACCTCGATTGGATCGAAGCATCTTAATGTTCCTGCCCAATTGATTCTCGACTTCCTGTTTAAACTCTTTAAACCTCTCAAAAGTCTCTGACTTATGCTTGATTAAGTAGACATATCCATATCTACTGTAATCATCAGTAAAAGTCAAATAATAACGATTAGCATCCCTTGTGGCATGTTTGAAGGGCCCACACACATCCGTGTGTATAAGATCCAACAAACCTTCACCCCTCTCACAAGAACCTGTGAAGGGTGACTTTGTCATTTTTCCAAGTAAGCATGATTCGCAACTATCATCTGACTTTAGGTTAAATGACTCCAATACTCCATCCTTTTGGAGTTGGCCTATACGTTTCTTGCTTATATGTCCAAGACGACAATGCCATAATGATGCTTTATCCAAGTTATTATCATTAACATAATCAATACACAATACATTATTTCCTAAGTTATCAACCACATATACAGTTTCATACACACCATCACTAGGTAATGCTTTAAAATAAAGAACATTATTAAAGAAAGCATTAATCGAACCAACTTCATTATCAAATGAAAAGGTGAAACCTTGTTTATACAATGCATGAAAGGAAATAATATTTCTTGCCATTTCTGGCGAATAACAACATTTATTCAAATCTAAACTAAACCCACTACTTAGCGATAAAGTATAAACTCCAATCTTGGTGACAGGTAAAGCTTTCCTATTCCCCATGATTAAGTTTATTCTTCCATGCTCCACATTCTCACTTCTTCTTAGTCCCTGCAAATCAGAACAGATATGAATACCACAACTGGTATCAAGGACCCAAGAGTTAGAATGGGGTGAGTTATTAGATAAGATAGTGTAAATATCTGCATGGTTGGGTTTAACTTTCCCATCCTTCACATCTTGCTGGTACTTTGGGAAGTTCCGCTTCCAATGTGACTTTTCATGGCAATAGAAGCATTCATCCTCTTTAGGGTTAGAAGAAGGAGTGACAAAACCTTTCTTGGTTCCACTTGAAGAAGATCCATCAAGGGTCCTAGCCTTGGTACCCTTCGAAGAGCTCTTCCTCTTCTTCCCTCTACCTTTCCTGATTGCCAAAATCGGGGCGGAGTTTGGAGTAGGAGTGTTAACAACCGACTTACCCTTAAGACCTGTTTCTCCGGTCTTGAGGAGTCCCTGAAGTTTGCTGAGTGTGACCTCTTCCTTATTCATGTGATATGTCATGCGGAATTGATCATAGCACGATGGTAAGGAGTGCAAAATGATATCTATTGCAAGCTCCTCAGGGAACTTCACATTAAGCTTCAGCAACCGATCCACATACCTTTGCATTTTCTAGATGTGGCTCGTGACGGGTTCCCCGTCCTTCATCATGGTTGTTATGATAGAGCATATGATTTCATACCTCTCTTGTCGTGCACTTTGATGGTATCTTTCCATCAGATGTTGGTGCATTTCAAAAGGGTAGAAGTCCTCATAGGACTTTTGGAGTTCCGCTGTCATGGTGGCCAACATGATGCATGCTACTTTTGTAGCATCCCTTTCATGTGCCCAGAAGTCAGCGATCTCCTGGGGAGTTGCAGTGGTCTCATCAATCTCCTTAAGCTCCTTGTCAAGGACATATTCTTTGTCCTCGTAGCGGGTAATCATCCTGATGTTTCTGATCCATTCATTGAAGTTGGATCCATCAAAAGTGACTTTCCCACACAAGTTCATAAGGGTAAAGGAGCCTTTAGGATTAGAGCCAGAAGCAGCATTGTTTGAAGACATCTGAAAGAAGAGAACAAGATTAGTTTAGATATTAAGAGAGTCCTTAATAAAACACCCAAATGTAATATTAAGGCTAGGATCCAATCACAATATATTATAACTTAGAAGAGGTATGTCGTAATCCAAGATATAACATATTTGAAAGGTAGGTGAATGACGATTCACCAATTTCCACCATGAAAAACGAAATATAAATATTAGGTTTTTAATTGGTTCTTAGAAATTCCTAGATTCTTTTGAGATTCAATGAACTTTTCAAAGGCATGTTTCAATCTCGAGTGTGCCCTCCAAGTTTTGTGACTGGGATACCGAGGATCACAAAAGGAGGTGTGAAGTAACCATGCAAATCACTTGGTACCCTCAAGGTTTATCACTCAATCGATGTGCCGGTAAACCACACACGCTCCACCGATGCTGTGGTAAACCTTAAGTCACCCTTTACCTACCTTGTTAAGTCCAAGTTAGTGTGCCGGTTAACCACACACGCTCCACCAACGACTTAAACAAAGTGTAAAGTGTAATTTCATGGATTAGCACCTTATTCACATTTTCCTAAAGTAACTAAGATTGGGAATTTAATAAAAGCATTTAGTTACTTTATAATATTCATCATACTTTTAATGAGAATTTATAAGTCCTTGTCTTACCCGTTCGGCTAAAGACCCTCCACCGATCAAGGAAGCCGTGGGTGAGAGTGGACACCCATTAAGTTGCCATTTTATAGGCAACAACCTTATACCCCCCTTATAGACCGGCTTCGTGAATGAGGCGTACTAGCGGTAAGACGACTTGACGTTATACATATATATATTAGTAACTTATAATATTATAAAGTATAAGGGTTGAATTTTAACTTTTAAAATTCTAAGGGTTGGAACTAAAGTTTTAATCAAGACTTTACATGTTCCAAAACTTGAGGGCAAGTTTTGTAAACTTCCAAAACTTTTCATTTCTTATAACTTATGAATTAATTGAGTAATAAAAATGAAGACTCTTCATTTTTATAACTCTTGTGTTCTTTTAATGGCTTTAATAAAAGTGAGACTTTTCGTTTTCCATAACTTGAGGACAAGTTATGGACTCCATTAAAACACATTATGATCATGAATTAAACTACCGTGAAGGTTACAAACAATTCCTATGATCATCTAATCTTCATAAGTTCAAGAACATGAATATGAACACTTTCAAGAATCAAAAATTACACTTAAAAAAAACTTGTAATTTTAATAATTGCCATTGTAAATGGACTAGCATAAACATTACACCATCTAAAACAAGCTTTAAAACATCAAAACAATTTAGGGTAATGTTTCTAGTCCATTTCCAGCAACAAATGTGCAAACTTTCATACGAGCAGAAAACAGAAAAATGATTTTTTTTCAAGCTGTTTGCACAAAGAAAAACAACAAACAAACCTAGGCTCTGATACCACTGATGGGTTTTGAGCATTCTAACACTTCCTAAGTGTACATGCAACCCTAATAACCTTGGATCTATGTTTGTCTAATAATCATGCAAAGTTGAATTCCAAGGTTATAATCCTATCTAGCATACATGGGGAACATTTTTAACTTGAATGAAAGATAAAATAACTTACCTTGTTGTTGATTATGATCCTTGAAACCTTGTAAGCCTAGCACCCCAAGTGTGATGCCTCAAATGCTTCACACAACACCAAATGCAAAGGAGTAAACTTTGAGAGAATCTTACACTTGCAAAATTGGCTCTAGCCCTCTTGTTTCTTAGTGTCGCCGATTTTGGTGGAGAATGGGTTTCTTATATAGTGTTGACACATCTAGGGTTACACCATGTAAACCCTAATGTGTCATGACTCTTCATTTCCATGACCCATTGGTTTGTAACTCCCGTGGAGCATCCTATGGGTGGAACCCAACTTGATAATCCATGGAGCCTCTTAGCCCACTATATAAGATATGGAAGATTTACATAATCTACCCATATATTTAATTAGTTATCTTTTGATCACTTAATTAATTATAAATTAATTCTTGATCAAACTAATTAAATAATATTATTAATATATTAGAACTTATAATATATTAATAAACCATAAGTGTTATTTCTCTCATTTTAGTTTATCCAATTGCATGGTGCCATGCAACCCAAATGGACCATGCCAGGTCGGGTCAAGTACATACCAGAAATAGTTATGGACTTATAAACCTTATCCAACAAGATCGTGGGTGCAGACCAAGTGGCTGTTAGGTATATGTCTTCTGGGACGCATGTGTCATCCTCGGTAGGAAGCTAATGGGTAAGGAGGTTATCATAGTCAGAAGTTCTTTTCAAAAGCATCAAGGATATTGATAGAGAAACATTGATTTGCTCGACTTGTGCATCAGATATCGATGACATGGTTAGCCCATGATATGTATTAGTTATCTTTGGATGTGTTACGAAATTGTTGATCGGCCTCAAAGTTCACTGAGATTATTCGAAGACTTCAAGTTGTATCAGATAAGGGTGCAATTAATGCGTCGACCCTTCTTCAATTATGTAAGGTGTACATCTTGGTCGCTGTGTATGTGTACTCTTGATTGTTTGGTTGTGGAATGATTGTTCCTAGTAGATTCTAGTTGAGAGTCGTCCTTGACTATTGGGATTTCATATATCAGATCAACATTGTTAAGTTATTAGGTATAATCGCGCTTATGCAAGTTCAGTTTTGGCAGGTCGCATCGAATGGGTTGGTATTGGGATTGAATCGATCAGTGTTTTGGCAACATTCCTGGTTAATTTTGGACTCCTTTCCGAAAATGAAAGTTTAACCGGTCTCTTGTCCATTGGTGGGATCTATTTGGCTTCATCAGGGTGTGGGACGTTGTTGTGGTTGTTAGAAGAAAGTGTCTAATAGCGGTTGGGGTTTGTTGTTTAGTTTTCTTTGCTAGTACGTCACCTTTTAGGTAAGGTAACGATTAAGAAGGGACACAGTCGACCTTTGGAGCATTATGTTTTCTCCTGGAGAGTGTGAAATAGTTTGCTTTCAAGATGGAACGAGCGTTCAACTGTCTATCTTTTTTCTAGTTGTGTGAAGTCATGGTTAGTTTAATGATGCGTCGGTGGCGGTGGATTGTAGAAGAGTTGTATGTTATAGATTGGTATAGCTCATGTTCTTGGGCAAAGTACTGAGTGGGATGTTGACTGGGTTCTTACCGGTAAGTGGGATGAAGGCAATGTGCCTTTAGGTCCATTGGATGTTGGTCGGGAGTTTTCAAGTGTGTGGTTAGGAGATGGAAAGAATGGTGAGGGACCGTGAGCTTCTCATCCAAACGGTTGGATGACATCACGGCGTGTTGTGAGCCTTCATGGATTTCACCCATTTGTGATGGGTCGGCAGCTGTATAGTGGAGAACCGTGTATTGTTCTATTAGACGTATGTCTCATACGGGTGTTGAGCAGTATAGTGTTGTTAATAGGGGCTTAGTGTCCGACAGCTTGCCTCGAGTAGTGATAGGATATTGACTTGTTGGAAAAGTCATGGTTGTATATTAACAGTTATGATTTGGATTCTTCTTATTGGACTTGTGTTCGTCTTATGGTGATGTTTCGTGTGAGTTCTCTGCCTGTATTACCTATGTCATAATGGTGTGCATACTAGACTAGCTGAGTCTTGGTAGCTGATAGTTATCATGAGTATTTTTTTAGAGTTGCTAATAACCCTAGGACTACTGATAGTCCTCAGGACTGTTGATAGTCCCAGGTTCGCTGATGACCCATAATTATGTAGATTGTTATAGGGGTAATGGTGCACTAGTTTGAGTACCACGAGGCCGATGATGTGGGGGGTTATAAGTCTCTTGGGTGTTATAGCAGTTGATTGGGCATATATCCTGTTGTGGGAGCTTAAGTGGCACATGAGTTTTGTTGTTGCCCATGGTTACTGTTGGATTAATGTCTAAGTCCATAACTATAACTGGTAAGACTTGACCCGACCCGGCATGGTCCATTTGGGTTGCATGGCATCATGCATTTGGATAGACTATAATGAGAGAAATAACACTTAAGGTTTGTTAATATATTATAAGTTATAATATATTAATAAGATTATTTAATTAGTATTGATCAAGAATTAGTTTGGAATTAATTAAGTGATCAAAAGAAGACTAATTAAATATATGGGTTGATTGTGTAAATCACCCATACTTGTATAGTGGGCTAATGCTCCAATGATTGTCAAGTTGGGCTAAAACCCATAAGATGCTCCATGGTATGTTTGAACCCATGGATCCAAGGAAATGGAAAGCCATGACAATTTGGGTTTACCCTAATTGTCACTAACTATATAAGCTTCTTATTGTTGACAAAATCGGCCACTAGAGAATGATAAGAAGGGCTAGCTGATTTGCATGAAGTGTGGATGTTCTCTCAAGTTATTCCAAGTGTATTTGGTGTTGTGTGAACCATTTGAGGTGTCACACTTGGGGCACTAGGCACTCAAGCTTCATGAAGTCATTCTACATCAAAGAGGTATGTAATTCTAACTTGATATATTCATATGAATCAATGTTATTATGCTAGTTAGGATGAATACCTTGGAAAGTTCATATTTGCATGTATAATAGAGAAAACATAGATCCAAGGTATTTAGGGTTGCATGTACACTTAGGAGTGTTAGAATGCTCAAAACCCAACAGTTACACTCATGGGAGTAGTTGGTTAGTTACGACTTTTCAGGAAGTCGGGTGTGTATTTGAGGACCTCAGTCATGATATCTTAATTTAGGATGGGGTGATCAGCCATGCTGTTGTTTTATTAAATGAAGGCCTTTTAGAGCCATGGAGTATGTGTAGACTATTTTAGCATTTATTGGTTTATATTTCGCACTTGAGTCTATATGCAAGGTTTTCAGCATCGACGACTGATTAAAGATTATGTACCCAGTTCTCAGTGATGCGGCACGGGGTTAAGGTAATCCTTGGATAAGTTGATTTTGTGAACATTGGGTAAGCATAGTTGATGTTTGGTGGCCTTGTTGCTTAGAAAAAAGGTATGATCTAGAAGTCTTCGGATTCTTAATAAAAGTGAGTGCCTCTAAGGTTGATTAGTTGCAGTGTGATGGCGTTCATTTGTTCTTCGAGTCATGTGCTTCTTGCTGAGGGTTAATTTAACTTGCATGCCAATGAGGATATGTCTGTTTGGGGTATGGTTTCAGCGAGGATGGGAGTGGGCTTGGAAAACCCACAAAGGATTTGGGGGTGTCTTTAATATAAATTCGTAAGGGCGGATTTCGAGGAGGAAATCTAATTTAAATGTGTAGAGTTCGTAGTTTATAGTGAGGTGTCAATGTACAGTTAGGCATGGTTTAAGTCGAAGTCATTGTATTGTATTTCGAATGTATGTATTACATAAGGCATTGTTAAAGGTTGAAGCTCTCATGTCAAGTCCTTATGTTTTGTACGCGTCTGTATGTCCCTATAAATAGGGGTAAGTATAGGAGTGAGAGTAATGTTTGCATCCTTGTGAGAACTAGAGCACTTTACTCTTTCAAAACTCTTGTATTCTTACAGACGTAATCAAAGAGACAAACATATTATATTTATATCTTTGTTCTTAATTCATTCAACACTCTGAATACCCGATTCATACGAAGTACATTTGGTATCAGAGTAGGATTCAATCAGTCTTTTTCTGGTTTTCTTATATTTTCAAAAGTTTTGAATCGCTATATCTGATTCAAAAGATTTCTGCACTTTTGATTAAGAAAACCTCATCTAATCAACTGATTTGATTCGATTTTGCATTTTGTTTGACAAATCGAGTGTTCTCTAATCTTTTTCTGAAAGAATCATCTGTTAGATTTCATTTTCTGAAGGTTTTTGTCATTTCTTCCATACATCAATGTCGAGTTTCAACATGAACACAATGTCCAATTATTCTCATCTTCTTGGATCTTCTACCAAAATTCCTATGCTGATTCCAGAATTCTATGCACAATGGGCTGATCACATGGAGGAATACCTTAACATTATAGACAGGGATCAATGGTGATGTGTAACGAGTGCTAATTACCATCCAGGAAGGCCTGAACAAGTTGGAACACCTGATTCCTCTACTAATGTTGCATTGCAAGCTAACAAATAGAAGGCAAAGGAGTAGATATATTTGCGTGAACTTCGCGGTTCTCTTCCACTGGTGGTTTACAATTATGTTCGAGGTTGTAAAACAACAAAAGATATTTGGGATACATTGAAAGAGAAGTATGTCACAACTAGCATTTTGGGCTAGGAAATTCTATCTATGTATGATCAACTCTTGATGTACTTTGTAACTTTAAGATTGATTCTATACATGTTATTCATTTCAAAAACAACTATTCAAATCAAAACTCACTCGTGAAGCCCTAAACCTAGTTCAATGCACTATTATCACTCTACTTTGGGTTGTAACCCTAATTTCCTAGTTCAAACATCTTTTTGGGCCAGGAATCATGTATTGTGACTAATGGGCCAATAAACCCACAACTTTATTATTTTGGGTTAAGATACCTCATTTGGGCCCTAATTGGAGCCACATTCACTAAGTAATTAATTTTGGGCCACAAAACTCTTCATGGGCCTTAAAGAGTCGTAAACATTTTCTTGAACCTCAATGGGCCGAAAACCCATTTCATTTGCCATTTTGGGCCGTAAAATCTCATATAGGCGTACATAAATTGAAAATTCCTAATGGGCCCATGTAATTTGAGCCCAACATCTAATTTCTTCTTCCCTCTCCACTTCTCGAAATTAATAAAAAAAAGAAAAAAGAAAAGAAAAGAGAAAAGATAATGAGGATTAGGGTGTTGACACCTCATTATTTTATGTTGGCTTTCCAACCAAATTAACTCACATATATCTAAACTCCGACACTCTAATCCCCCATGTATTAACCATTCATTTCTCTATCTCTTCTCTTCTCACTCTCGGCCATAAGAGCCTCCACCACCACCTTCATTTCCACTTTCAAACTCATTAAAAATCCTCTCTATAACTCCAAGAAAAAACTCATCCTTCCTCTCCAAATTCGTGTGTGCTTGTGTGTGTGTTTAAGAATACTTCATCAAAGATCATCATTCTTGGTAAGCTACTTTCTAATCAAGGTGTTCAACTTCATTTTATGATAAGTCCTTCACTCATAAACACTCCATTTCATGATCCATGCTTCTTAGAGCTCCATAAGTTCGAAGATCTCCTCAAAGGAGCTTGCTAAGCCGAAATCTCCTTCAATCTTCTCACCAAAACCGATCCATCACCCAAAGGGAGTTCATACCTCCTTGTTTTCGGTTTTTACTTTGTTTTGGGGGAGGATACAAGTTGCTTTGTGTTAGATCTATGTATTTATGCATGTATATGTGTGTTTTCATGTTATATGTTATGATTATGCTATGAAAACTTGTTAAAACTTCATAAAAACTCGAGATCTTCTAAAGTTTGGTGATGTTTGTAAACTAAATCATCATAAGCAACATACCATGAACTTGAAAGGACTAAACATGTTAAAGAACACTAGAAACTAAACAAAACCGTATAATGGACCCACTTTTGACAAATAAACAAAAAGTGAGGTCTTTAAGTTAACTCATGGTTTTGGAAAGGACCAAAAGAGTCATTTTTAAATAAAAATGGGTCTTTATGACATTTATGGTTTTAAAAGGGCCAAAAACTGTTAATTTTCAAAAATAGTCTTATAATTAGGCCTTCACGGTTTTAATGGGCTAGATATGTCAATTTTCACAATAATGGGCCTTATTTAGAAACTCACGATTTTCATGGGCCTAAAAAGGAATTTATTGAGTTTTTATGGATTAAATTGTGATTTTAAACAAACATGAGCCAAAAATGTAAATTTTTGGTCAAATGGGCTGAAAATGTCATTTCTATTAAAAATTAGGCCAAAAGTGTTATTTCTATCAAAAGTGGGTTGAAAATGTCATTTAATTCAAAATGAGCCCTTAAATGTAAACTTTCGATCTTAATGGGCCTAAAGTGTCATTTTTACAAAAAGTGGGCCTTTTATTTCATTTTGGTAAATAATTGAGCTAAAACAAGCAACATAATAAAAAACGGGCTAATTACGTCATTCTCACTTTTATTGGGTCTTGTTTACTCATTTTTATGTTATTGGGGCTTTGTGGTCCACTTACATGCTTATTGGGCCTGATACATTCATTACATGTTTATTTGGCCTTAGTGACCCATTTACATGCTTATTGTGCCTGATACATTCATTACATGTTTATTGGGCCTTAGTGACCCATTTACATGCTTGATAGGTCATGTATACTCTCTACATGTTTATTGGGCCTTGTTGACCCATTTACATGCTCGACAGACCTTGTATACACATTTCATGCTTATTGGACCTCATTCATTCATGTACATACACATTGGGCCTTGTAACCTAAATACATACACAGAAACATTATTTAAAACATTAAATAGTGTGCTACAACATTCACGTAAACATAGTTACAGTTCTTGTGAGACGTTCTTTCATTCGTACCGACCTAGTGTACAACCTTAAGTCATGTAGTTATAACCAGAGTCTCCTGGAGGGAGAGCGAGAGTTTGTGTATAGATCTATACGGGGTTGACAGCCCCGCACCTGAGCTGTTCGCTACAGCTAGACTAGGCCAGTCTAGGGTGACAAATGCCTTACCTTAAACAAGCGACGCCTGAAAAACGTCATGATAGGAAGATCAGTCATATCAAGCATGGTTATAACGACTTACATAGAAATTAACTCTACTGCAAAATTTACGGAATACATATACATTTCTGCAGTTACGACACTATATATTTATACACCAATTTATGGTCTTAGGGTTTAAGACCACAACACTTTTATAAGCAGAAAATATAGGATTTTCTGGGAAACTTACACTATATATTACCTTCTACTTACAACAAAAAATATACAATTTTCCGGGAATACTCTCTTTATACATTTTCAGAACAGACACACACATGCTTTAATACAAGATTTGACACAAAACTTTCAAACCATTTTTACAGAAAATATCGGATTTTCTGGTGTTTACCAAGTGATACAAAACCTTTCATACAAACATTCTTATGAACTCACCAACATTATATATGTTGACCATTTTCAAAATAACTTGTATTCTCAGGAAATCGTTAAGCGGGTTGGCCTTCAAGAACTCATGGATTTCATTTTATTTTTGTTATCATCATACACTTATATATTGGGAATGTAATTTGTAATCCAACACACTGATGTAAACAATGACGGTTGTATTATTGTATGTGTGATGATGATGCTGTCTTGACTCAATTCTTTACACTGCGATGATATTACAAGATGAAGTCACCCAACCCCCGGATGTTTCCGCCATTCCGGTTCGGGGGTGTGACAAAGTATCAGGGAAGCGAGAAGACGAAGAAGAGTTCAGTAAAGCAGTGTCTACTTGAACTTGGTGAATTCAAGCAAAAGGACGGTGAAACCATCGAATTTTACTTTGATCGTCTCAATGAGTTGATCTTCAAATGCACTCGTTATGGGGTTACACGTTCAACACTTGAGTACAATCTCACTTTCTTAATGGGATTTTGAAAGGAACGGAGAAACATCAGCTTGATGATCAAGACACAGCAAAGCTTCGATAACTACTTATTAGGAGATCTTTACAATGTTCTCAAAGCTCATGAGAATGAAATCAATGAGATAGTTAAAGAGGGAAAGATGAATTTGGTAGATCCTCTTGCATTGATGTCGAAGGTGTCTGGAAAAGAAGCTGAGATCGAAGTGGCTGAGAAAGTTGATTCTGAAGAAGAATTTCCTTGTGAATTCGGAGGATAAAGTTGTGGCTTATTACTCAAACAACAAACTAAAGAAGGTTTTTAAGAAGCCATTTAATCCGAAGTTTAAGGGAAACAATGATTTCAAAGGAAATTCATCTTACGGGAAACGAACGAGGGAGGAATCGAAGGTTGAGAAAAAGGAGAGCAAGATCGTGATTGAGATGGCTGAAAAGAAACTGAAGGGAGATTCTGGTTTTGACTGCAACTACTGCAATGGGGCAAACCATCTGGCAGTTGATTGCATGCTAAGGAAAAAAGAGGATAAGAAGGAAAGAGTGAAGGATGAGGCATATTATGTCGAGAGGTTGGAGGAAGTAAGAGCAAAGACGAAAGGATTGTCACTCGTTGCTAAGGGATGTGCTGATGGGGATAATACATACCAGATATGGTCGTCTGGCTCCGATGATGAGGAGATGAGGAACCCCGCACACATAACAATGTATGTGAGGTTTGAAGAAGGAAGTTTTGATGAGGAGAAGGTGACTGGGAAATGCTTCGTGTCGACTGGAACAGACAAATCTTCGATGACATCGAAGGTACGTTCTTTTCTTGAATCCTTTGATATTCCTTTCAGTTCTTATAATGTTGTTTTATCTGACTTCGATGATACTCTTTCTTAAGTTAATGACATGCTTATTTCTATTAGTAGTGAAGCTGAGAAATCCAAATCATTGTTGCTAGTTACACAGAAACTTTTGGAGTCAAAGAGGAGTAGAGTAGATAATCTAGAATTGCAATTGAAAAACATTACTCTAGATAGAGGTGTTGTTAGAACAGACAATTGTGTGTGAATGAAACAGCGTAATATTTACTGCAATAGTGCAAAACGATTGTATGCTGAACTAACAGATCTTCATCACTCCTCTGATATTAGAAAATAGCAACATAGGAAGCTATTGCCCTTCTTGGTTTTCGAAAGAGAGAAAATAGATACAACTTCCTACGATTGTGAGAAAAAGATTTCTGAATTCGACAAAGTCCCTAATGATTCTTATGCTTATGGTATTGTAAAGATTGATGCATGTTTAGCTAATGATTTAGTAGAAATTATGAATGGTACTTTGACTAAGACTCAAAAAATCAAAATTTTGAAAAAGACTGAGAATTTGACATTTGACTCTCAACACATTTTTGCTGATATCGAAGTTGATTCTGACAATATCAATGAGATTAAGGAAGAGGAAACTGTTGACTATTCTCAGTTGTCTGTCATTAATGTCACTTCGATGGCCAAGGGTAAAGAAATTTGTAATGATTCATTGGAAAAGGTTAACACTGGCCAATCCTCGACATCGAAAGTTCATGATTACGATGATGTGGTGTTTCCAAATCAGGTGTTTGTCACGACAGGAAATGGAGACAAACTGAATCCTGAAATCAACAAATTGTTGATGACAACAACATAGGAGCAACAAAAGAAGGGGTTTTCTCAAACTAAATCATGGTTGAAATTACCCTAAACAAGAACTCTTGACTTTTCAAAGGCTCAAACCAAAAAGAGTTTAGGAAGTAAAAACAGAAAAAGAAAAAGTTGGTAAACAAACAAGTGAACCAGTTTTGAAAAATCAAAAGACAAAAGCACAAATTTTCAATGAAAAAATTCAAAAAGTTTCAAAAGAAGAAGGTGTTTCGATGTCAAAAGCACGAAAGAAAGTCCATTGGAAAAATGTCAAGTCTTTTAAGAAACAAAAAGTTTTTTCACAAAAATCGTCTGAACAAAAATCGACTGAACATGTTAAAACTTTTCCACAAAATAAGACTTTTGATCAAAAGAAACCCACAAAAAAGCAAAATGACTTTTCAAAAAGTCCATCTAAGGTTTAAAAAATAGTTCGAACACCGGTTGTCTAAAACAAAGAAATAAAAATTTTGCTCAAAACCAACATCCAATGAATTTTGTTCCTAATTCCCAAAATGAAAGGTTTTCACAAAAAAAATTTAAAAGAAATGGTGTTCAACATAATGTACAAAGAAATTTTCATCAATTTCGAGGTCAAAGAAATTTTCCAAAAGAACAAAATGTTTTAATCGAACATCAGTCGGTTATTAGAAACATTTTCAAAATCGGTTTCAAAACCCTCCAAAACATCATTTCCAAAAAGAAATCTTGAAAAGTTGGAAGTTAAAGGAAAAAAGAAATGAACCATTTAAACCTACACAAGCTCACTTTCGAAATCCGGATTCGAAGCAGAAAGTTATAGCTTCATTTGTCAAAGGGAAAACTGATATGAAGAATATAAACCATTGGCTCGAAGGCAGATTCAAGCCATATCAATCAGGAGGAAATCATGTATGCTTATGAAGTCTACTTGAACAAGTCTCAAACTGGAATTTCTTCATCAAAGGATTCGAATGCTTCAGTTAGAAAATGGAAGGAAATTACCAAAACAAAGGTTGAGGCACAACAAATTGCTGATAGAAAACGGAAAGTTAGTGTCGAACCAAAACTAATGAATAGTTTCATTTCGATACCTAAGTCTGTAGAAGTTGAATTAATCGATAGTCTGAAATCGAAGGTTCGAAGTTAGGTGTTAGGATCTTCATTTCACAATGCATTTCACTCTAATAAACAATGACCCAAAAAGCCTTGGGAACCTAAATTATTTTAATTGATCGCAAGTATTATGTGACCAGCAATACGATGAAACTGGTATATCGACAGTGGTTGCTCTCGTCACATGACAGGTCAGAAGGAGAATCTGTGTGATTTTAGAAGTCTGGACAATGTTGGAGTTGTGAAGTTTAGAAATAACCAAAAATGCAAGGTTAAAGGCTATGGGAAAGTAACGAATGGAAAGTTTACAGTCAACCGGGTGGCATACATCGAAGGTCTTCAACACAACTTGATAAGTGTTTCACAACTTGTTGTGGGCACTGGTAATCAAGTAGTCTTCGATGAGGAAGGTGGTGTCATCTCGAACAAAGACACAAAAGAAGCTTTTCTTAATCTAAGAGAAAAGGTGATATGTTTACACTTGATATAAAGCCCATTATCGGTGTTCCCTCTATCTTCTTACATTTGAAGGAAACTTTTGATCTTAGTTGGTTGTGGCATTGAAGACTCTCCCATCTGAACTTCAAGAATCTTAACAAATTGGTTATACATGATCTTGTACGTGGCCTTCCTGTTTTAAAATTTGATAACAATTCATTTTGTGCAACATGTAAACAGGGAAAGCAACATCATCAAGGACATCTGATCGTTATCGACTCAATGATCATCGAACCTCTAGAACTTCTTCACATTGACCTTTGTGGACCTTCGACTGTTGAGACTCTCAACAAGAAGAAGTACATATTGGTCATCGTCGATGATTTTTCAAGTTTCACTTGGGTTTTCTTTCTTCGACAGAAGTCTGAAGCTGCTCAAGTAATGATAGATTTCATCAAAAGCATCGAATTGAGTCCGAGAAAGAAAGTCAAAAAAATCAAAAGCGATAATGGCTCGGAGTTCAAGAATCAAGTTCTTGATTCATTTTTGGTTGAACTAGGGATCACTTATAATTTTTCATCTCCTTACACACCACAACAAAATCGTGCTTTCGAACGGAGAAACAGATCTCTATGCGAAGTGGCGATGACAATGCTGATGTATGCGAACTTGCCTCAATATCTCTGGGCAGAAGTTGTCTCGACATCATGTTTTACTCAAAACAAGTCGTTCATTCATCATCACTTTAACATTACTCCTTACGAAATTATAAACAATCGAAAACCTAATGTGAAATTTTTCCATGTTTTTGGTTGTAGGTGCTTCATCATGAATCTCAAAGATATTCTTTCGGAATTTCAGTCAAAAGCTGATGAAGAGATATTTTTGGGATAATCGTACAACTCAGTAGCATATCGATTGTTGAATAAGCGAACTAGGAAGATTGAGGAAACATTCAATCTTACCTTTGATGATTATCATGCCAAAAGAGTCGTGAAGACATTTGCACAACAACCAATTCTTTCATAATCAAATGATGAGTCTGGTATTGTTAATTCTTTCGATCTTGATTATGAATTAATTTTTGGTGTTCCAGAGAGGGCAATAGATGCAGAAGTTCATGTTGATGATAATCGGATTCCTGAAGCATCGAAACATTCTTATGATTCGACATTGATTAAGGAAGATGATGATTCTCATTCTACTTCAACCTCACAAATACATGTCGAACGTCAACCTAATTTGCAAGGTGATCAAGTGGAGGGGGAGCACTTGAGCTCGATAACCCAAGAAAATATGCATGAGCCTACTGTTGAGGGGGAACATGATAGGAATGCACATCGATTCGAGAGGGATCATGGACAAACTAATGTTGAAGTCGAGGGGGGATCACAATCCAATTCCATTAGTCGAGGGGGGGCTAATTAGATTAAGACATAATGCTTAAATGGAGGGGGAGCGTAATTATTCTTACGATTTTCATGATGTTTCTGATCATGTGTCTAATGTAGGTGAAGGTTTAGAATCAAATGAAATATTCAAAGATGCACCTTTAGATTTCGATCCTGCATATCCACCGACGGACAGAGGGACAAGAAATCATCCTAAAGAACAAGTTCTTGGTGATCCTCACGTTGGAGTTTTGACAAGGGTACAACTTACAGCTACAAATGAGGTACTGAACGTTCATCAAGAATTTTGCATATTTAATGTCTTCATTTCGAAAATAGAACCGAAAACAGTTAAGATTGCATTGGATGATCCTGATTGGATTATTGCCATGCAATCTGAACTTGCTAAATTCAAAAGAAATAAGGTTTGGAGATTAGTTCCAAAACCTGATGATGTTTCGGTCATTGGATTAAAATGGATCTTTAAAACTAAAACTGGCAAAGAAGGTAATATTGTTCGCAACAAAGTAAGGTTGGTTGTTAAAGGATATTCGCAACAAGAAGGTATTGACTATGATGAAACCTTTTCCCCTATCGCGAGACTCAAGACTATTCAAATATTTCTTGCTAATTCAACACACAAGGACTTCAATGTTTATCAAATGGATGTCAAGTGCATGTTTCTAAATGGAGTTTTAGAAGAAACTATGTACGTTGAACAACCACCAGGTTTTGTAAATGATAAATTCCCTGATCATTGTTATATTCTCGATAAAGCTGTTTATGGCTTAAAACAAGCACCTCGAGCCTTGTATGCAACTCTTAACAATTTCTTACAACTCTATAAATTTAGACAAGGATCGGTTCATCCTACTCTGTTTCGAAAGAAAGTAGGGGATCATCTGATGCTAGTTGAAATTTATGTAGATGATATTATTTTTGGCTCGATTGACCCTTCTTTATCAAGGGAATTGGAGAATATGATGAAAATCCAATTCGAGATGAGTATGATGTGTAAGATCAATAATTTTCTGGGATTGAATATTCGTCAAAGCAGGGAAGGAATTTTCATTAATCAAGAGAAGTACTCTCGTAAACTACTTGAGAAAATTGGCATGACGAATACTTTGAAACTGAAAGTACCAATGGCAGTTGACACGCGCTTAGGACCTTTGTTGGATAAGCATGTTGTCGATCTCACATTGTATCGGAGCAAGATAGGTTATTTACTATACTTAACTGCTAGTAGACCCTATATCATGTTTCCTATTTGCAATTAGGCTAGGTATCAATCGAATCCCATAGAACCCCATCTAACTGTTGTGAAGAATATCTTTCAATACCTCGAAGGAAATGTGTTTTCTGATGCAGACCTTGATGGGTGTCAACTCGACATGATATCCTTCGAAGAAGGGATTTATGGGTTTATGGTACCCTTCAAAGACGGGATTTATGGTACCCTTCAAAGACGGGATTTATGGTACCCTTCAAAGACCTTGATGCAGGAAATGTGTTGGGTGTCAACTCGACCTTGATGCAGACCTTGATGCATGAAATGTGTTGGGTTTATGGTACCCTTCAAAGACGGGATTTTTCATTTTGGCGTTTTCTTATGCAGACCTTGATGGGTGTCAACTCGACAAAAAAAATGCACTACTTGTGGATGTCAACATTTAGAGGGGAAGCTTGTTATCTGGAAATCGAAGAAACAAACTTGTGTTTCGATTTCCACAACAGAAGCAGAATATATTGCTTCTGCAGCTTGCACTTCTCAGGTCATATGGATTCAAAGTCAACTTCATGATTACGCAATAAATATGAAAAAGATACCATTATATTGTGATTCACAAAGTTCTATACGCATCTGCCATAATCCGGTGCAACATTCGAAGACAAAACACATAGCACTTTGATATCATTTTATCAACGATCATGTCGAGGATGGAAATATCGAGGTTCATTTCGTCAAGACAACGGATCAACTTGCTGACATTTTTACAAAGCCTTTGGATGAGAAATATTTTCTAAGGATCTTGTCTGGTTTAGGAATGTTCGATGCAAGCGTTGTTCCAAGTTTGTCCTCATCGTGAAATAACAAGAAGTCAAAATACTATTGACAGGTTCAAAAGTTACTGTTCACCATTCATCATTCGACCACTCTTGAATTTGAAATGTCTCTTAATGGTTCATATCAACCTTCGTTGTTTGAGAAAAATTGCTGATTCGATGTACACTGTCTGGAAGTCGATACTTCTTAGATCGAATGCTCGGTACCATTTTATTGTTTTTGGTTCTCATTTTTAAAAACAAAAATACCAAAAATATTTTCTTATTTTTGTCTTTGCATTTCAAAAACACAAAAACTCCAAAAAGATTTTCTTATTTTCGTCTTTTAAATTCAAAAACAAAAATCCAAAAATATTTTCTTCGTTTTGTTTTGCGTGTTTAATATTTTTTAGTGAATACTTCAATCAACATATTGTGGTGGCAATTGCTTAATGAAATGTTCAAAAGTGGGACAGGTACAATTTCAAATCTTTGTACTAGTTAGGTGTCCCTAGAAGCATGTTGTTGTATGTTGACTATAAGCCTCACAGACTCAATGTGTTTCGAAGCCTTAATGGATCACTCACTACGAGGGTTCCTAGCCAATCAGGCTGTATTCACATTAGTCGGAGCTAGATCTCTCTTCTCATCTTGAGTTAAGAGATTTCTGCAAAGTCCATATCACTCGCAGAAGCACACAGTGTTTTCTTACACAACCTTTTTCACCTAAAATTGTTCTTCATGAATCACACACATCACTTGCATATCCTTGACATCTCTGGTAGAAACCAATCAGAATGTAGATATTGCACAAGTCTGTGTTAATGATCCTGATTCATTTTTCAGTGATGATGTTGAAACCCTACAATCCAAACTTACAAGGAATTGACAGTGAAATTTGTTCAAGATCTTCATGAAACATTTGTTTCAGTACCATCATTTGATATTCAAAATCATATTCCTTTCGTTATGTGTGGTGTTGACAAAATGTTCTTTCACCAAGACATTTTTTCCCAACAAGATCCAACTCTTATTTTTGGAATATGGTTTTCGTATGAATATATTTTCAAATATTAGTCACTTTGAAATATATTTTAAACCTAATTTGTTCCTGACTACACCGGTCATACAAGTAATTTTGTTCATTTTACTCACACTTATGTTAAACTGTGGTTTTGGACAAAATTAAGCCTACCTTCGAAGCCTAAGTAAAAAGAAGCCCTTCGATTATCATTCACGATATTCAATTGTACTTCACGGGAAACCACACATGTAGTTCGATGTCTCTCTTGATGTCGAATGAAGTGATCTTTGTTCGGGATCCATCTGCTTTACATTGAATGCTTATTTGATGTCACCATACGCACATTTTCTTTGATTTGGTTCCCTCTATTTCTTTGGCACACATTTTCACTGAAATCCTCGAGGTCTTGGGTAATACCAACTCAAACCTAGATTTCGCAACTATGGCTATGATTTCGTTTCTCATCCCAAAAGAGAATAAGCCTTACCTCGAAGTGAAGGTCAAAGGGTTCTCTTGCTGACAACGAATTGTAATGTAATAATGAAGGTCAAGTGATGGTTCTTATCTTCTTGGAGCACACGAAACGTCCGTTGATGTGACGGTTACGTTCTTTCCCATTTTTTAGGGAATATTGATCATTACTTTTCAGACATGGCGATTTTAACGGAAACTAACCCACTTTCCAAGGCTACACGTGGCGGATTTTTAGTGGTGCACAATTCAAATTCAAATTTTCTCGTGGATTATAAAAGGATTTTGGTGGTCAAAATTAAAGATTTTACACAATCTTGTCTAATATTTCCCAAATCTTCTCTTCTCAAAATTCTTCAAAACCCTAACAATGGCGGCACCACCTCGTCAGGTTGATCCATCAAACACAACTGAAGAAGCTTCACCTCAACCATTGATAAAAAAATTTAGAGTTCAAACTTTTGTGTTCCACCTGATGTTTCAAAGTATCCCGAAGAATTAAAGATGATGATTGTTGCTCTCAATCATTGTTTTCTTTCAACCGTTATGTCTTCTTCTTTCTCAGTACCCATGACATGGTTATCATTGGCTGGTTCTACGGCAGTGTTCAATAAGACGTCAAAAGTGGTAACGTTTCAACTCACGAATGATAAGAAGTACAAACTTACTAAGAAGCAGTTTTCACAAATCTTGAAGATTCCAAATACAGGTCCGTTTTACGAAGTTACGAATGAGCAGATTGTTCATATGTTCAAAGATATGGGTCATCAACCTCCACTCAAGGGAATCAGTCGCTTTCGGAAGGCTGCATTACCATGTATCTGGAACTTCATGTTTGGGATTTTTCTTAGGTGTTTAACAGGTCGTAGAACTGGTCTTGACAAAGCAAAATTAGAAGTATATGCCATGATTGTAGGCCTATATTATGATCTCAATGTGGATTATGTAACTCAATTATGGGAGGAGATTGGAACAAGTATTTCCCGTACCAATGTTACAAGTGGCGTATCATGTGCAAGGTATTGAAGCTTAATCCCTAAAGAAGTTTATGAGAAAGATGGAATCAGGGTACCAACGGATGTTGTGAAGGTGGAAATTTTCAATCTATCAGCATCCTAAAACTGTTGAAGATGATCCTGACTTATTTCCTTCTGTGGTACGAATTCCAGATGCCATGTTATGAAAGGTGGACCCGGCTAATCCTGTTCTTGTTGCTTATTTGTCAACGATCAATCCTGATGTACAAGTAGGGTTTTTATTGTCAAAAGGGGTAGAAGGAACCTCGAAGGTCGGTAAAGGTTCAAAGAAAAAAGAAGAAGTTTGAACAACCAAAAACAGTTCAAATGCAAATCGAGAAGGAGGTTACCAAGCCGGTTCCAGAAAATGTTGAAAAATAATTTCAAAAGGAGATTGTTCCTTCGAAGACGGGTACTCTGAAAAGTACTAAGAAGCCTGCTCATCGTCAACGACACTCTCCTGAACCACCGTTTATTGACGAAGGTTCTGATGAACCAATAAAAGAAGATTTTGTTGTGAAGATAAGGAAAATTCGAAAACCCCAACTCATTCAAAGGGGTGTTCGAATTCATGATGTTCCAGCACCAATCTCACCAGCATCCAAGAAACGTAAATCTCAAGACGTTGTTAAAGAGATTAAGAAGAAGAAGCAGCAGCTGGCAGATCCTCTTGATGATGTTGTTGTGGAAACAAATTTCAAAAGTGGAAGTGATTGATCTCCAATTCAGCATGATATTGGATTGGGATTTGAGACACCATAAGGGGACTCTCCAGTTAAGTCGACTTTCAAGGAGACTGGAAGTCTTGGTAGCACTGTGAAAGTATATAATACAGCTACAACCACTAATTTGGTGATCCTACAACAACTACCATCCCTGAAAACACTGTGGTCATACCACCCGAGGTCTAGATGACTGAATCTATTTCAGAGGAGGTTCGAACCTTAGGCATCACTGTGAACATATCTAATATGGACAAAAATGTCAATACAGGTGAAGGGGTGACGAATAACGAAGCTTATGCTACCACACTCATTTTATCTTCTACCATCGAAACATCTATTATCGATACTTCAACTTCTTTACCACCATTCATTTGTCCAATTCCATCTTCGTTACCTACTTCTACTATATCACCCACATTTTCAAACATCATGCAACACCCCATTACTTCAATTTTCTCTTCACAATCCGCTTAGGGGAAAATTCACCTCAAGAAGATGATCAAGATGATGATAATGTGACGGTGTCATTCGCTAAAATTCAATCCAACCCAGAAGAAGACAACATTCCAGATCATATTCTTATGTCTGGGAAACAATTTAAGATTTTGAACAACAAGCTGAATTTGTTGTTGCAAATTCAGGCAGATACAAGCGGTCGACATTCAGTGTGTAGGATTGAAGTGGATGTGATGCTTAACTCACAAGAGCATCATTTGAAACTTGCTATGGAACAGGCGGAGAAAAAGCATGAAGAAAGTTTAAAACTTCATGTTGAAAAGTTTCAATATGAGGTAACCAAACTTCGAGACGTTGCAAAACAACGCCATATTCTTTTTGTTGAAGAAGTGAAGAAGGTACAGGAGTCTGTCAATCTAAAAGTGGAAGAAATCAAATCTAAAATGTCGAAGGAGGTAGCAAATCTTGAAACAAATTATTCTAGTCTTCATGTCAAGGTAGATGTAATTGCAGAAGCGATAATGAAGCTTGTAAAGTATAACACTTCTTTTTCTACCAAGGTTGATGCCAAGACAGAATCTAATTCGAAAGTGTTTCTCAAGATGTATAAGTTTTTTGGTAGCTTAAAGGAGTCCATGTCAAAGATTGATTTTTCTCCACAATCCTCTGTTTCTATGGAATCGATATCAAAAATGATTTCTTCTTTTGAAATGAATGTGAAAACAGAACTTGCTCATCTTCTTAAATTAGTACATCTCATGCCAACGAAGGCCCAGACTGTCAAACAAGTGGTGCAAGGGGGAGATAAGGGGGTTGGCTCTTCGAAGGATTCAGATCAAGGAAAAGTTGTAGGGAAGGTGATATCAACGCAAATTCCAACATCACTTCCTGTTTGTTTAACACAAGTTTCGACTACAACAACTTTGATACCTCTGACTAAAGGCATTATCATAGGACAAAGTGATGGGGGATCGAGTTCAAGGTCAAAGCCACCACATTTTAAGGAAGATAAAGAAAATAAAGGGAAGGGTATTGAGGTCAATCCTTTTGAAGAAGAAAAGAAGGAAATGGAAATGCAAAGATAGAAAAATAGCATACTACGACAAAGGCAAGGTGATCCTCATTGTTTAAACAAAGGTGACTCATGTAAGGAATATTCTTATGAGACTATTGAACAACTTGTTTCTTCTGGGAATATGCATGATTTTGAGAAGATTCCGAAGAAAAGATATGAGATCGAAAATACTGATTTTAATCAGCTTGATTTTCCGATTAATCATATGATGTTCGTTTCTACTAAGTATCAGTTGATTGATAAGTTAGAATATAAGTATGAGTATAAGCGATTGAAATTGAGGTTTAATGTTGTTATGGGAAAGAAGGAAGAGGAATTATGGTCTTTGGTAAAAATTGTCAAGGTATTGAACATTTCCCAAGATACTTTGTTTGAAGGCTTGTTATAGAATATTCGATACTATGTGGTCAGAGAAAACAATGTTTCTTGTGACTTCTTAGTGGCAGACTTCCCTCATATGAACCTCAATGATTTCATCAATGTGGCAAAAATATTAAGCTTTGTTGATGTGTCAAAACTTCATAGACAATTACTATGATTTTTTATCTATGACAGATGTTCAGCTTGCTTTGGCAATGAATAGAACCGTGATGGTGCCACATTTGCTGCTAAAAGTACAAGGCAGTTTCAAGAACTACGAGTATATGGAGATTGTTAACAAACCTCTGGGTGTTGTCTTTGTTGGAAAGAACAAACAAAACAAGATGACCAAGTTTCTATTCCAAGTTTTTGATGTGGAGAGGTACAAAACTCTCAGTATACGAGTCTTCTTCTTCGTCTTAATAGTTGCAAGAGGAATACAGAAGGAGATAGAGCTGAAATTCGAAAGACGATCGTCTGGTATACGGAGATTCGCCGAGTACTTCACCAGGCCGTGAAGATGTTAATGACGTAGATTCGACACTTCTCATTAAGGGAGAGATTGTAGAGTTTGAAGTTTATAGTGAGGTGTCGAAGTACAGTTAGGCCTGGTTTGAGTCAAAGTCATTGTATTTTATTTCGAATGTATGTATTACATAAGGCATTGTTAGAGGTTAAAGCTCTCATGTATAGTACTTATGTTTTGTGCGCGTCTGTATGTCCCTATAAATAGGGGTAAGTATAGGAGTGAGAGTAACTTTTGCATCCTTGTGAGAATGAGAGCACTTTACTCTTTCAGAACTCATGTATTCTTATAGACGTAATCGAAGAGCCAAACAGATTATATTTACATCTTTGTTGTTAATTCATTCAATACTCGGATTTCGTTCTTAATACTCGATACAGACGAACTACAAAGTGGGGGAGAATTGTAACACCTGTTTCCCACAATGGATTAGGTGAGGGCTTGGTGGGATCAAATATTAGATTTTGGGAAAATCTAGGTGCAACAGCATGGTGATTGGAGCACCACGACGTGGCATATTTTATATATAAGTGCGCGTTTAGTTGGTCACCACAACGTGGCAAAGGAATGCCACGATGTGGCAGCTGTGGCAGCCCAAGCCCATGATATTTTGGGTTTTCTCCATATTTAAACACCTAGTCTCAGGGATTATTGCATCCTTTTCAGCCTCCAACCCTTTTAAACGAAAGCATATCCCCCTTGGAGTGATTATTGTTGTATTAATGGTGATTCTTGAAGTTTGAAGCTTTGGATTGCATTTTGGAAAAAAGAGAGGCGTGCTTGCTATTTGGAAGAGTGCATCATTCCAGATCTTGTACCTCGTGCATTTTAGTGGGGCTTGGGAAGATATAAAGCTTCCACCTTTTTGGTTCTCTCTTCATAGATCTAAAATTTATTGCATTTCATGACTCATATTCGAGTTTGGGTTAGCTTGACGAGATAAAGTTTGTAACTTTATAGCTCACCTTGGTCGCTTGGTCGCTATATCTTTTGGATCTGAACTTTGATTGTGTTTTGAGCTATATGCACGAGATTTTTGTCTTTTTGCCCCACTTTGACCTAGTTTCAGATCTAGACTTGCATTGGACATGCATGTCCATAAAGCTGTGACTTTTATGTTGGAATAAGAGTAAGAAATCCTTCTGGAAGTTATGCATTTGGGGCTTTGTTTATTAAGAGCTTAATTGTTAAGTCCATGCCATAAGTAGTTATTAAGGATATAGGTTTCGAAATTTAAACTCATTGGGATTTCTTAATTGGTATAGTTGGAAATTTTATCCATCAAGACCTTGGGAAGGGCTAGATCAGAGGTTTAGAGCTCTTGAGGTTGAGGGAAAACAACTTAATCCATTAAGCTGTTGAGGCCCAGTTCCCACGAAGTGGAAATTAGGAAGCCACGATGTGGCGAATAGGGGATGCATGATTATTTTGTTGTTTTATCCCATGTCGTGGAAAATGGAAAGCCATGACATGGCAATCTGCTAAAGTGGACTTTAACCGCTGACCTTTGACTTTTTGACCAGTTTGACTCTTAGTCAAACTTTGAGAGATGTTGAGTTATAGCCTGAGTTTTAGCTTGTCATCAGTTTAGGAGGATTGTGTAGCTGATTCTCAGAAGATTAAGAGTAAGGATTTCAGCTCTTTATTCAGGTGAGTCTTCTTACTATACTGCAGGACACACAATGTTGATTATGCATGTTGTCTTTCTGACTCTTTTTGATGTGCTTGTATGTTTTATACATGGATCCGATTTGGGCTCAGAGTCAATACAGACTCAGGTTGATACAGACCTGGGGTTGTTATCGACTCGATATAACTATGTGTTGTTATATTTGTTTTATGTGGCATTTTAGGGGACTCGCTAAGCTTTGTGCTTACAGTTGTGTATTAAATATTTTGCAGGTTCTTATCGGATTGCAAAGACGGGACTTTACATACACATCAACAACTTTATGATTCGAGATTCTGCATTTTCTTCTTTATAACTCTTATTTTTGAATAATGGTTTATAAACAAATTGTTTGATTTGAATGAATTTTTCTTTAATGGATATTTATTCTACGTTAGAAATGAAAACAATTATTCTGGAATTTTGAGATGTTACAGATTGGACACATGTAATCTGTAGTCAACTTTAGAATGCATATTAAACCTATTGCAAGTAATGATTTGAACTTTGTATTCTTATTTAATGACTTTATGTTCATTGAAAAAGTATAATCAAGTTAATTTTGTTCTCCAAAGTTAATTTATTTTAATATCTAAATTCAGTTGTTCTATTAAAGAACATGCATGCTTTCCATTTCACTCTATTTAAGTTTTAGTAAGTTAATATATCTTTCAGTTTTATAATTATGCATCACCAAATTGATTCATTTAATTCACAACGATTATTCAAATTCAGTTTATGGAAAGATGTTAGGATGTAAAGAAGAACATGAGTTGATAGTACGGTATCTTGTTAAATTTCTGATTTTAGTGTTTTTTTTACTTAATTGTGTGTTGATAGCTAAATTTTTGTCATCAGGGATTGTTGTTGCTTTGTGAGATTTAGATGCAATTAAGATTGAGAATTAATGATCTTGGGAAGTTAAGACAATTGGTGATCTTGGGTAGTTAAGACAATTGGTGAGCTTGGATCTTTACCTGAACAGGTTACAAGGTGACATTCCACATATATAGGGTAATCTTCAAAAAATTTATTACCTATATGTATGATTTTACATGATTTATATACATTTCTTGATGAAAAACTAGAGTAACTTTATCCATCTTTCTTCAAAATTTCTTAGTTATGATAATCTATTAGTGAATATTCAATAATGATCATGTCAAGAATCACAATCTTTTTTCTATCCTCTTTGTGCCAAGGTAGTTGTCTCAATAACAACAATTTGATGGGAACTATTGCAAACTCATTAACTACCATATAAAAACTAGAAATTTTGTAATTACATCTAGAAACTTTTTAAATGGTTATGTCCCTTCCAATCGTTTCTTTTCACAATTCACTCCCATCAGGTCTACAACCTATTAATTACATTATGATTTTGCAAACTTCTATTCTTCCAGATTTTCTAATAATACCAACTTTCCATTAATGGAATCACAAAATCTTTAAAGATGTTAGAATCTTTTAATTCAATATTAGGGGTGTCTTATATAATACTTTTTTATATTAGGTGTATCTTATATCAGAGACACTTGCATGTACTTGCAGTTTTCAACGTGTTTTAGGGTCCTACATGATTTGATTTTTGAAAATGTTACGAATATCTTTAGAACTTAACAAAGGTGTTTTAATCCATCAATTCTTGGTAATTATTACTTTATATTTGTCTTGATGTTGTTGTAGTTTAACATACAGAGATTAGTAATTGAATAATGGAAAGGGATTAAAACAATAGAGGAAACTAAATCAGCAATGTGGACATCATTAAAAAGTGGTGGTATTTGCACTATGGACAAATAACAAAGATCTTGATTTCCAAAATAGTTTATGTTTTATGTTTGTTGTTATTTAGATTAAGAAGTTTTGTTTTTCTAGTTTAATTGATGTTTATAAAATAACAACTAAATATCATTTGGTGTGAATATTAGTATATTTATTTTCTTAAATGGATTCTTTTATTGTATATGTATTTTATTTTATATTATGAGACATTAATTATCATTTAATTTGAGAATTTGCAAATCTATAAAAAAAGATTTTAAAAACTCCTAATAATATGACATGCATTTGAGTGTCATAGAATATCGTAAAATGCATGTCATTAATGCCTCAGTCAAAAAGGAAGATTAATGTGTCGTAAGTTTATGACACACAAATATGGATCATCTTCCTTTATGACACGCATTTGGGTGTCATCTAAACCATTTATGACAGGCATTGCGTGTCATTAAAGTGTTGTTTTCTAGTAGTGATAGTTACCGAGTCTAGTTAGTGATCATGTAATCGAAAACTGTGATTAATATATGATGAGACTAACCAAGTTCTAATGAACTTTATATATTGTTTAAATAGGTTTGGAAGAGTGATGACTATAGAACAACACTGAGCTAGAAACCAGAATGTTAGTTAGTCTTCTATAACTAACTAGGTGGGTAACCATATTTCTTTCTAGATATATGTATCTATATGTATCTTTATTAATGTATCTCATTAATTTCGTAATGAATACACTATTATGATTTATTGGAATCTAACCTATAAGGTTAGAAATGGTTGAGAGTTGTGGTGAAATGATATGATTAAATATTTTAGCATATTATCGTTGTGTGGAATAAGGTATTGGATGAGTTGCATTATAAATAAGTCTTTTAGGTTAAATAATTAATCTATTTTTTATTGGGTATGAGTATTGGAATATTGGTAAAACCATTTATTGCTACGACTAACAGATAATTTATATAATGGAGTATTATTGTGAATGTATACAGATAGTTTGGTTAATGACATTGTATGTTTATTATATAGTAGGATGTTAGTGTATTGTTAGAATAAAAATATATGCTAGATTAAAATAGCTTTATTAACCATAATGTATTATGATAAGGTTGTATATCTTTAATGAAATTATGGCAAGAATGATAGTGTATTGTCGTCCAAGTGACTGAAATTAATGGTAGTCTAGTGATTGCAATACCATGATTTGAATAATGCAAATCAGTGACAAACATGGTTTTTGCAACATTATTTGCATTATTCACATAACTTCTTCATTGTAACATTAAGAAAGAATTATTGTTACGCTTAGTGTTGTAAATACCAATTTATTGTCTACAATGAAAATTTTAATTATAGTTGTGTAATGTCGACATATTCGGGCTAGACAATTAATATATAATAAGCGATAAAATGACATTTTGATTGAATATTATTTAGGATAAATAATCTTAACCAAAATTAGCGTAGATGTGGCAAGGATTATGTATATATAAAGAACTCTGAAATCCGACTTCGTGTGAAGAAGTTATGCTTCTTCGAAGTTTCATAATTAAAACGACATGTCTATGCACGTCGTAAAAACTGAAACTTAGATAGATTGCTTATTAACCTAACTGATCTAAACAAAAGTCGTGGTAATCGTAAAACCGAGAGCGTGCATATTGAAAACGCCTAAATCTGACTTTATATAAGAAAGTTGCGATTTTTCAAAGCTTTAGCGCAGCTGTGTTAGCACATGAATCGAAATTTAGATCACGTTAGAATTAGTCGATAAAGTCTAAATGAAAGTTGTAGTACTCGGAAATACCTACATGTGGATATAACTAACGTCGAAAATAGAGCTCGTATGAGCGAGATATGAATTTTTAAAGATACAACCTATACCTACCACTTCCATCACGTAACCCCACCCATTGATCGCCACATATCAAAGATTGATTTTTCTCCACAATCCTCTATTTCTATGGAATCGATATCAAAAATGATTTCTTCTTTTGAAATGAATGTGAAAACAGAACTTGCTCCTCTTATCAAATTGGTACATCTCATGCCAACGAATGCCCCGACTGTCAAACAAGTGGTGCAGGGGGGAGATAAGGGGGTTGGCTCTTCGAAGGATTCAGATCAAGGAAAAGTTGTAGGGAAGGTGATATCAACGCAAATTCTAACATCACTTCCTATTTGTTTAACAAAAATTTCGATTACAACAACTTTGATACCTCTGACTAAAGGCATTATCATAGGACAAAGTGATGGGGGATCGAGTTCAAGGTCAAAGCCACCACCTTTGAAGGAAGATAAAGAAAATAAAGGGAAGGGTATTGAGGTCAATCCTTTTGAAGAAGAAAAGAAGAAATCTTTAGAGAAGGAAATGGAAATGCAAAGATAGAAAAATAGCATACTACGACAAAGGCAAGGTGATCCTCATTGTTTAAACAAAGGTGATTCATGTAAGCAGTATTCTTATGAGACTATTGAACAAATTGTTTCTTCTGGGAATATGCATGATTTTGAGAAGATTCCGAAGAAAAGCTATGAGATCGAAAATGCTGATTCTAATCAGCTTGATTTTTCGATTAATCATAAGATGTTTGTTTCTACTAAGTATCAGTTGATTGATAAGTTAGAATATAAGTATGAGTATAAGCGATTGAAATTGAGGTTTAATGTTGTTATGGGAAAGATGGAAGAGGAATTATGGTCTTTGGTAAAAAATTTCAAGGTATTAAATATTTCCAAAGATACTTTGTTTGAAGGCTTGTTATAAAATTTTCGATACTATGTGGTCAGAGAAAATAATGTTTCTTGTGACTTCTTAGTGGCAGACTTCCCTCATATGAACCTCAATGATTTCATCAACATGGCAAAAATATTAAGCTCTGTTGATGTGTCAAAACTTCATAGACAATTACTATGATTTTTTATCTATGACAAATGTTGAGCTTGCTTTGGCAATGAATAGAACCGTAACGGTGCCACATTCGCAGCTAAAAGTACAAGGTAGTTTCAAGAACTACGAGGATAAGGAGATTGTTAACAAACCTCTGGGTGTTGTCTTTGTTGGAAAGAACAAACAAAACAAGATGACCAAGTTTCTATTCCAAGTTTTTGATGCGGAGAGGTACAAAACTCTCAGTATACGAGTCTTCTTCTTCGTCTTAATAGTTGCAAGAGGAATACAGAAGGAGATAGAGCTAACATTCGAAAGACGATCGTCTGGTATACGGAGATTCGCCGAGTACTTCACCAGGCTGTGAAGATGTTAATGACGTAGATTCGACACTTCTCATTAAGGGAGAGATTGTAGAGTTCGAAGTTTATAGTGAGGTGTCGAAGTACAGTTAGGCCTGGTTTGAGTCGAAGTCATTGTATTTTATTTCGAATGTATGTATTACATAAGGCATTGTTAGAGGTTAAAGCTCTCATGTATAGTACTTATGTTTTGTACGCGTCTGTATGTACCTATAAATAGGGGTAAGTATAGGAGTAAGAGTAACTTTTTCATCCTTGTGAGAATGAGAGCACTTTACTCTTTCAGAACTCATGTATTCTTATAGACGTAATCGAAGAGCCAAACAGATTATATTTACATCTTTATTGTTAATTCATTCAATACCCGGATTTCGTTCTTAATACTCGATTCAGACGAACTACAAAGTGGGGGAAAATTGTAACACATGTTTCCCACAATGGATTAGGTGAGGGCTTGGTGGAATCAGATATTAGATTTTAGGAAAATCTAGGTGCAACAGCATGGTGATTGGAGCACCATGACATGGCATATTTTATATATATAAGTGCGCGTTTAGTTGGTCACCACAACGTGGCAATGGAATGCCACGATGTAGAAGCTGTGGCAGCCCAAGCCCATGATATTTTGGGTTTTCTCCATATTTAAACACCCAGTCTCAGGGATTATTGCATCCTTTTCAGCCTCCAACCCTTTTAAACGAAAGCATATCCCCCTTGGAGTGATTATTGTTGTATTAATGGTGATTCTTGAAGTTTGAAGCTTTGGCTTGCATTTTGGAAAAAAAAGAGGCGTGCTTGCTATTTGGAAGAGTGCATCATTCCAGATCTTGCACCTCATGCATTTTAGTGGGGCTTGGGAAGGTATAAAGCTTCCACCTTTTTGGTTCTCTCTTCATAGATCTAATATTTATTGCATTTCATGACTCATATTCGAGTTTGGGTTAGCTTGACGAGATAAAGTTTGTAACTTTATAGCTCACCTTGGTCGCTTGGTCGCTATATCTTTTGGATCTGAACTTTGATTGTGTTTTGAGCTATATGCATGCAATTTTGGTCTTTTTGCCCCACTTTGACCTAGTTTCAGATCTAGACTTGCATTGGACATGCATGTCCATAAAGCAATGACTTTTATGTTGGAATAAGAGTAAGAAATCCTTCTGGAAGTTATGCATTTGGGGCTTTGTTTATTAAGAGCTTAATTGTTAAGTCCATGCCATAAGTAGTTATTAAGGATATAGGTTTCGAAATTCAAACTCTTTGGGATTTCTTAGTTGGTATAGTTGGAAATTTTATACATCAAGACCTTGGGAAGGGCTAGATCAGAGGTTTAGAGCTCTTGAGGTTGAGGGAAAACAACTTAATCCATTAAGTTGTTGAGGCCCAGTTCCCACGAAGTGGCAATTAGGAAGCCACGATGTGGCGAATAGGGGATGCATGATTATTTTGTTCTTTTATCCCATGTCGTGGCAAATAGAAAGCCACGACATGGCAATCTGCTAAAGTGGACTTTAACCGCTGACCCTTGACTTTTTGACTAGTTTGACTCTTAGTCAAACTTGGGGAGATGTTGAGTTATAGCCTGAGTTTTAGCTTGTCATCAGTTTAGGAGGATTGTGCAATTGATTCTCAGAGATTAAGAGTAAGGATTTCAGCTCTTTATTCAGGTGAGTCCTCTTACTATACTGCAGAACACACAATGTCGATTATGCATGTTATCTTTGTGACTCTTTTTGATGTGCTTGTATGTTTTATATATGGATCCGATCTGGGCTCAGAGTCAATACAGACTCGGGTTGATACAGACCTGGGGTTGTTATCGACTCGATACAATTATGTGTTGTTATATATGTTTTATGTGGCATTTTAGGGGACTCGCTAAGCTTTGTGCTTACAGTTGTGTATTAAATATTTTTGCAGGTTCTTATCGGATTGCAAAGACGGGACTTTACATACACATCAACAACTTTATGATTCGAGATTCTACATTGTCTTCTTTATAACTCTTATTTTTGAATAATGGTTTATAAACAAATTGTTTGATTTGAATGAATTTTTCTTTAATGGATATTTATTCTACGTTAGAAATGAAAAAAATTATTCTAGAATTTTGAGATGTTACAGATAGGACACATGTAATCTGTAGTCAACTTTAGAATGCATATTAAACCTATTGCAAGTAATGATTTGAACTTTGTATTCTTATTTAATGTCTTTATGTTCATTGAAAAAGTATAATCCAGTTAATTTTGTTCTCCAAAGTTAATTTATTTTAATATCTAAATTCAGTTGTTCTATTAAAGAACATGCATGCTTTCCATTTCACTCTATTTAAGTTTTAGTAAGTTAATATATCTTTCAATTTTATAATTATGCATCACCAAATTGATTCATTTAATTCACAACGATTATTCTAATTCAGTTTATGGAAAGATGTCAGAATGTGAAGAACAACATGAGTTGATAGTACGATATCTTGTTAAATTTCTGATTTTAGTGTTTTTTTTACTTGATTGTGTGTTGATAGCTAAATTTTTGTCATCAGGGATTGTTGTTGCTTTGTGAGATTTAGATGCAATTAAGATTGAGAATTAATGATCTTGGGAAGTTAAGACAATTGGTGATCTTGGGTAGTTAAGACAATTGGTGAGCTTGGATCTTTACCTGAACAGGTTACAAGGTGACATTCCACATATACTGGGTAATCTTCAGAAAATTTATTACCTATATGTATGATTTTACATCATTTATATACATTTCTTGATGAAAAACTAGAGTAACTTTATCCATCTTTCTTCAAAATTTCTTAGTTATGATCATCTATTAGTGAATACTCAATAATGATCATGTCAAGAATCACAATCTTTTTTCTATCCTCTTTGTGCGAAGTTAGTTGTCTTAATAACAACAATTTGATGGGAAGTATTGCAAATTCATTAACTACCATATAAAAACTAGAAATTTTTTAATTACATCAAGAAACTTTTTAAATGGATATGTCCCTTCCAATCGTTTCTTTTCACAATTCACACCCATCAGGTCTACAACCTATTAATTACATGATGATTTTGCAAACTTCTATTCTTCCAGATTTTCTAATAATACCAACTTTCCATTAATGGAATCACAAAATCTTTAAAGATGTTAGAATCTTTTAATTCAATATTAGGGGTGTCTTATATAATACTTTTTTATATTAGGTGTATCTTATATCAGAGACACTTGCATGTACTTGCAGTTTTCAACGTGTTTTAGGGTCCTACATGATTTGATTTTTGAAAATGTTACGAATATCTTTAGAACTTAACAAAGGTGTTTTAATCCATCAATTCTTGGTAATTATTACTTTATATTTGTCTTGATTTTGTTGTAGTTTAACATACAGAGATTGGTAATTGAATAATGGAAAGGGATTAAAACAATAGAGGAAACTAAATCAGCAATGTGGACATCATTAAAAAGGGGTGGTATTTACACTATGGACAGATAACAAAGATCTTGATTTCCAAAATAGTTTATGTTTTATGTTTGTTGTTATTTAGATTAAGAAGTTTTGTTTTTCTAGTTTAATTGATGTTTATAAAATAACAACTAAATATCATTTGGTGTGAATATTAGTATATTTATTTTCTTAAATGGATTCTTTTATTATATATGTATTTTATTTTATATTATGAGACATTAATTATCATTTAATTTGAGAATTGTCAAATCTGTAAAAAAAACATTTTAAAAACTCCTAATAATATGACATGCATTTGAGTGTCATAGAATATCGTAAAATGCATGTCATTAATGCCTCAGTCAAAAAGGAAGATTAATGTGTCGTAAGTTTATGACACACAAATATGGGTCATCTTCCTTTATGACACACATTTGGGTGTCATCTAAACCCTCTATGATAGGCATTGCGTGTCATTAAAGTGTTGTTTTCCAGTAGTGATAGTTACCGAGTCTAGTTAGTGATCATGTAATCGAAAACTGTGATTAATATATGATGAGACTAACCAAGTTCTAATGAACTTTATATATTGTTTAAATAGGTTTGGAAGAGTGATGACTATAGAACAGCACAGAGTAACTTTTGCAACCTTGTGAGAATGAGAGCACTTTACTCTTTCAGAACTCATGTATTCTTATAGACGTAATCGAAGAGCCAAACAGATTATATTTACATCTTTATTGTTAATTCATTCAATACCCGGATTTCGTTCTTAATACTCGATTCAGACGAACTACAAAGTGGGGGAAAATTGTAACACATGTTTCCCACAATGGATTAGGTGAGGGCTTGGTGGAATCTGATATTAGATTTTAGGAAAATCTAGGTGCAACAGCATGGTGATTGGAGCACCATGACATGGCATATTTTATATATAAGTGAGCGTTTAGTTGGTCACCACAACGTGGCAAAGGAATGCCACGATGTGGAAGCTGTGGCAGCCCAAGCCCATGATATTTTGGGTTTTCTCCATATTTAAACACCCAGTCTCAGGGATTATTGCATCCTTTTCAGCCTCCAACCCTTTTAAACGAAAGCATATCCCCCTTGGAGTGATTATTGTTGTATTAATGGTGATTCTTGAAGTTTGAAGCTTTGGCTTGCATTTTGGAAAAAAAAGAGGCGTGCTTGCTATTTGGAAGAGTGCATCATTCCAGATCTTGCACCTCATGCATTTTAGTGGGGCTTGGGAAGGTATAAAGCTTCCACCTTTTTGGTTCTCTCTTCATAGATCTAATATTTATTGCATTTCATGACTCATATTCGAGTTTGGGTTAGCTTGACGAGATAAAGTTTGTAACTTTATAGCTCACCTTGGTCGCTTGGTCGCTATATCTTTTGGATCTGAACTTTGATTGTGTTTTGAGCTATATGCATGCAATTTTGGTCTTTTTGCCCCACTTTGACCTAGTTTCAGATCTAGACTTGCATTGGACATGCATGTCCATAAAGCAGTGACTTTTATGTTGGAATAAGAGTAAGAAATCCTTCTGGAAGTTATGCATTTGGGGCTTTGTTTATTAAGAGCTTAATTGTTAAGTCCATGCCATAAGTAGTTATTAAGGATATAGGTTTCGAAATTCAAACTCTTTGGGATTTCTTAGTTGGTATAGTTGGAAATTTTATCCATCAAGACCTTGGGAAGGGCTAGATCAGAGGTTTAGAGCTCTTGAGGTTGAGGGAAAACAACTTAATCCATTAAGTTGTTGAGGCCCAGTTCCCACGAAGTGGCAATTAGGAAGCCACGATGTGGCGAATAGGGGATGCATGATTATTTTGTTCTTTTATCCCATGTCGTGGCAAATAGAAAGCCACGACATGGCAATCTGCTAAAGTGGACTTTAACCGCTGACCCTTGACTTTTTGACTAGTTTGACTCTTAGTCAAACTTGGGGAGATGTTGAGTTATAGCCTGAGTTTTAGCTTGTCATCAGTTTAGGAGGATTGTGCAGCTGATTCTCAGAGATTAAGAGTAAGAATTTCAGCTCTTTATTCAGGTGAGTCCACTTACTATACTGCAGAACACACAATGTCGATTATGCATGTTGTCTTTTTGACTCTTTTTGATGTGCTTGTATGTTTTATATATGGATCCGATCTGGGCTCAGAGTCAATACAGACTCGGGTTGATACAGACCTGGGGTTGTTATAGACTCGATACAACTATGTGTTGTTATATATGTTTTATGTGGCATTTTAGGGGACTTGCTAAGCTTTGTGCTTACAGTTGTGTATTAAATATTTTTGCAGGTTCTTATCGGATTGCAAAGACGGGACTTTACATACACATCAACAACTTTATGATTCGAGATTCTACATTGTCTTCTTTATAACTCTTATTTTTGAATAATGGTTTATAAACAAATTGTTTGATTTGAATGAATTTTTCTTTAATGGATATTTATTCTACGTTAGAAATGAAAAGAATTATTCTAGAATTTTGAGATGTTACAGATAGGACACATGTAATCTGTAGTCAACTTTAGAATGCATATTAAACCTATTGCAAGTAATGATTTGAACTTTGTATTCTTATTTAATGTCTTTATGTTCATTGAAAAAGTATAATCCAGTTAATTTTGTTCTCCAAAGTTAATTTATTTTAATATCTAAATTCAGTTGTTCTATTAAAGAACATGCATGCTTTCCATTTCACTCTATTTAAGTTTTAGTAAGTTAATATATCTTTCAATTTTATAATTATGCATCACCAAATTGATTCATTTAATTCACAACGATTATTCTAATTCAGTTTATGGAAAGATGTCAGGATGTGAAGAACAACATGAGTTGATAGTACGATATCTTGTTAAATTTCTGATTTTAGTGTTTTTTTTACTTGATTGTGTGTTGATAGCTAAATTTTTGTCATCAGGGATTGTTGTTGCTTTGTGAGATTTAGATGCAATTAAGATTGAGAATTAATGATCTTGGCAAGTTAAGACAATTGGTGATCTTGGGTAGTTAAGACAATTGGTGAGCGTGGATCTTTACCTGAACAGGTTACAAGGTGACATTCCACATATACTGGGTAATCTTCAGAAAATTTATTACCTATATGTATGATTTTACATCATTTATATACATTTCTTGATGAAAAACTAGAGTAACTTTATCCATCTTTCTTCAAAATTTCTTAGTTATGATCATCTATTAGTGAATACTCAATAATGATCATGTCAAGAATCACAATCTTTTTTCTATCCTCTTTGTGCGAAGTTAGTTGTCTTAATAACAACAATTTGATGGGAAGTATTGCAAATTCATTAACTACCATATAGAAACTAGAAATTTTTTAATTACATCTATAAACTTTTTAAATGGATATGTCCCTTCCAATCGTTTCTTTTCACAATTCACACCCATCAGGTCTACAACCTATTAATTACATGATGATTTTGCAAACTTCTATTCTTCCAGATTTTCTAATAATACCAACTTTCCATTAATGGAATCACAAAATCTTTAAAGATGTTAGAATCTTTTAATTCAATATTAGGGGTGTCTTATATAATACTTTTTTATATTAGGTGTATCTTATATCAGAGACACTTGCATGTACTTGCAGTTTTCTACGTGTTTTAGGGTCCTACATGATTTGATTTTTGAAAATGTTACGAATATCTTTAGAACTTAACAAAGGTGTTTTAATCCATCAATTCTTGGTAATTATTACTTTATATTTGTCTTGATTTTTTTGTAGTTTAACATATAGAGATTGGTAATTGAATAATGGAAAGGGATTAAAACAATAGAGGAAACTAAATCAGCAATGTGGACATCATTAAAAAGGGGTGGTATTTACACTATGGACAGATAACAAAGATCTTGATTTCCAAAATAGTTTATGTTTTATGTTTGTTGTTATTTAGATTAAGAAGTTTTGTTTTTCTAGTTTAATTGATGTTTATAAAATAACAACTAAATATCATTTGGTGTGAATATTAGTATATTTATTTTCTTAAATGGATTCTTTTATTATATATGTATTTTATTTTATATTATGAGACATTAATTATCATTTAATTTGAGAATTGTCAAATCTATAAAAAAACATTTTAAAAACTCCTAATAATATGACATGCATTTGAGTGTCATAGAATATCGTAAAATGCATGTCATTAATGCCTTAGTCAAAAAGGAAGATTAATGTGTCGTAAGTTTATGACACACAAATATGGGTCATCTTCCTTTATGACACGCATTTGGGTGTCATCTAAACCCTCTATGATAGGCATTGCGTGTCATTAAAGTGTTGTTTTCCAGTAGTGATAGTTACCGAGTCTAGTTAGTGATCATGTAATCGAAAACTGTGATTAATATATGATGAGACTAACCAAGTTCTAATGAACTTTATATATTGTTTAAATAGGTTTGGAAGAGTGATGACTATAGAACAGCACAGAGTTAGAAACCAGAATGTTAGTTCGTCTTCTATAACTAACCAGGTGGGTAACCATATTTTTTTCTAGATATATGTATCTATATGTATCTTTATTAATGTATCTCATTAATTTCGTAATGAATACAATATTATCATTTATTGGAATCTAACCTATAAGGTTAGAAATGGTTGAGAGTTGTGGTGAAATGATATGATTAAATATTTTAACATGTTATCGTTGTGTGGAATAAGGTATTGGATGAGTTGCATTATAAATAAGTCTTTTAGATTAAATAATTAATCTATTTTTTATTGGGTATGAGTAGTGGAATATTGGTAAAACCAGTTATTGCTACGGCTAACAGATAATTTATATAATGGAGTATTATTGTGAATGTATACAGATAGTTTGGTTAATGACATTGTATGTTTATTATATAGTAGGATGTTAGTGTATTGTTAGAATAAAAATATATGCTAGATTAAAATAGCTTTATTAACCATAATGTATTATGATAAGGTTGTATATCTTTAATGAAATTATGGCAAGAATGATAGTGTATTGTCGTCCAAGTGACTGAAATTAATAGTAGTCTAATGATTGCAATACCATGATTTGAATAATGCAAATCAATGACAAACATGATTTTTGCAACATTATTTGCATTATTCACATAACTTCTTCATATTAACATTAAGAAAGAATTATTGTTACGCTTAGTGTTGTAAATACCAATTTATTGTCTACAATGAAAATTTTAATTATAGTGGTGTAATGCCGACATATTCGGGCTAGACAATTAAGATATAATAAGCAATAAAATGACATTTTGATTGAAGATTATTTAGGATAAATAATCTTAACCAAAGTTGCCGTAGATGTGGCAAGGATTATGTATATATAAAGAACTCTGAAATTCGACTTCGTGTGAAGAAGTTATGCTTCTTTGAAGTTTCATAATTAAAACGACATGGATATGCACGTCGTAAAAACTGAAACTTAGATTGATTGCTTATTAACCAAACTGATCTAAACAAAAGTCGTGGTAATCGTAAAACTGAGAGCGTGCATATTGAAAACGCCTAAATCTGACTTTATATAAGAAAGTTATGATTTTTCAAAGCTTTAGCGCAGCTGTGTTAGCACATGAATCGAAATTTAGATCGATTGTTTTTTTTTAAACAATCTAAACGAGAGTTTTAGATCTCGTGATAAGGAGTATGTCGATATAAATACAGTAAAAAATGAAGTTCGTATGAAGAAGTTATGAATTTTACACGGTCATTTTCAATGTAGTACTCGGAAATACCTACATGTGGATATAACTAACGTCGAAAACAGAGCTCGTATGAGCGAGATATGAATTTTTAAAGATACAACCTATACCTACCACTTCCGTTACGTAACCCCACCCATTGATCGCCACATGTCAAAGATTGATTTTTCACCACAATCCTCTGTTTCTATGGAATCGATATCAAAAATGATTTCTTCTTTTGAAATGAATGTGAAAACAGAACTTGCTCCTCTTCTCAAGTTGGTACATCTCATGCTAACGAATGCCCCGACTGTCAAACAAGTGGTGCAAGGGGGAGATAAGGGGGTTGGCTCTTTGAAGGATTCAGATCAAGGAAAAGTTGTAGGGAAGGTGATATCAACGCAAATTCTAACATCACTTCCTGTTTGTTTAACATAAATTTCGACTACAACAACTTTGATACCTCTGACTAAAGGCATTATCATAGGACAAAGTGATGGGGGATCGAGTTCAAGGTCAAAGCCACCACCTTTGAAGGAAGATAAAGAAAATAAAGGGAAGGGTATTGAGGTCAATCCTTTTGAAGAAGAAACGAAGAAAGCTCTAGAGAAGGAAATGGAAATGCAAAGATAGAAAAATAGCATACTACGACAAAGGCAAGGTGATCCTCATTGTTTAAACAAAGGTGATTCATGTAAGCAGTATTCTTATGAGACTATTGAACAAATTGTTTCTTCTGGGAATATGCATGATTTTGAGAAGATTCCAAAGAAAATATATGAGATCGAAAATACTTATTTTAATCAGCTTGATTTTCCGATTAATCATATGATGTTCGTTTCTAGTAAGTATCAGTTGATTGATAAGTTAGAATATAAGTATGAGTATAAGCGATTGAAATTGAGGTTTAATGTTGTTATGGGAAAGATGGAAGAGGAATTATGGTCTTTGGTAAAAATTGTCAAGGTATTGAACATTTCCAAAGATACTTTGTTTGAAGGCTTGTTATAGAATTTTCGATACTATATGGTCAGAGAAAACAATGTTTCTTGTGACTTCTTAGTGGCAGACTTCCCTCATATGAACCTCACTGATTTCATCAATGTGGCAAAAATATTAAGCTCTGTTGATGTGTCAAAACTTCATAGACAATTACTATGATTTTTTATCTATGACAAATTTTGAGCTTGCTTTGGCATTGAATAGAACCGTGACGGTGCCACATTCGCTGCTAAAAGTACAAGGTAGTTTCAAGAATTACGAGGATAGGGAGATTGTTAACAAACCTCTGGGTGTTGTCTTTGTTGGAAAGAACAAACAAAACAAGATGACCAAGTTTCTATTCCAAGTTTTTGATGCGGAGAGGTACAAAACTCTCAGTATACGAGTCTTCTTCTTCGTCTTAATAGTTGCAAGAGGAATACAGAAGGAGAAAGAGCTGACATTCGAAAGACGATCGTCTGGTATACGGAGATTCGCCGAGTACTTCACCAGGACGTGAAGATGTTAATGACGTAGATTCGACACTTCTCATTAAGGGAGAGATTGTAGAGTTCGAAGTTTATAGTGAGGTGTCGAAGTACAGTTAGGCCTGGTTTGAGTCGAAGTCATTGTATTGTATTTCGAATGTATGTATTACATAAGGCATTGTTAGAGGTTAAAGCTCTCATGTATAGTACTTATGCTTTGTACGCGTCTGTGTGTCCCTATAAATAGGGGTAAGTATAGGAGTGAGAGTAACTTTTGCATCCTTGTGAGAATGAGAGCACTTTACTCTTTCAGAACTCATGTATTCTTATAGACGTAATCGAAGAGCCAAACAGATTATATTTACATCTTTGTTGTTAATTCATTCAATACTCGGATTTCGTTCTTAATACTCGATTCAGACGAACTACAAAGTGGGGAGAACTGTAACACATGTTTCCCGCAATGGATTACGTGAGGGCTTGGTGGGATCAGATATTAGATTTTGGGAAAATCTAGGTGCAACAGCATGGTGATTGGAGCACCACGACGTGGCATATTTTATATATAAGTGCGCGTTTAGTTGGTCACCACAATGTGGCAAAGGAATGCCACGATGTGGCAGCTGTGGCAGCCCAAGCCCATAATATTTTGGGTTTTCTCCATATTTAAACACCTAGTCTCAGGGATTATTGCATCCTTTTCAGCCTCCAACCCTTTTAAACGAAAGCATATCCCCCTTGGAGTGATTATTAATGGTGATTCTTGAAGTTTGAAGCTTTGGCTTGCATTTTGGAAAAAAGAGAGGCGTGCTTGCTATTTAGAAGAGTGCATCATTCCAGATCTTGCACCTCATGCATTTTAGTGGGGCTTGGGAAGGTATAAAGCTTCCACCTTTTTTGTTCTCTCTTCATAGATCTATGATTTATTGCATTTCATGACTCATATTTGAGTTTCGGTTAGCTTGACGAGATAAATTTTGTAACTTTATAGCTCACCTTGGTCGCTTGGTCGCTATATCTTTTGGATCTGAACTTTGATTGTGTTTTGAGCTATATGCATGAGATTTTGGTCTTTTTGCCCCACTTTGACCTAGTTTCAGATCTAGACTTGCATTGGACATGCACGTCCATAAAGTTGTGACTTTTATGTTGGAATAAGAGTAAGAAATCCTTCTGGAAGTTATGCATTTGGGGCTTTGTTTATTAAGAGCTTAATTGTTAAGTCCATGCCATAAGTAGTTATTAAGGATATAGGTTTCGAAATTCAAACTCATTGGGATTTCTTAATTGGTATAGTTGGAAATTTTATCCATCAAGACCTTGGGAAGGGATAGATCAGAGCTTTAGAGCTCTTGAGGTTGAGGGAAAACAACTTAATCCATTAAGCTGTTGAGGCCCAGTTCCCACGAAGTGGCAATTAGGAAGCCACGATGTGGCGAATAGGGGATGCGTGATTATTTTGTTGTTTTATCCCATGTCGTGGCAAATAGAAAGCCACGACATGGCAATCTGCTAAAGTGGACTTTAACCGCTGACCTTTTACTTTTTGACCAGTTTGACTCTTAGTCAAACTTGGAGAGATGTTGAGTTATAGCCTGAGTTTTAGCTTGTGATCAGTTTAGGAGGATTGTGTAGCTGATTCTAGTAGATTAAGAGTAAGGATTTCAACTCTTTATTCAGGCGAGTCTTCTTACTATACTGCAGGACACACAATGTCGATTATGCATGTTGTCTTTGTGACTCTTTTTGATGTGCTTGTATGTTTTATACATGTATCCGATCTGGGCTTAGAGTCAATACAGACTCGGGTTGATACAGACATGGGGTTGTTACAGACTCGATACAACTATGTGTTGTTATATATGTTTTATGTGGCATTTTAGGGGACTCACTAAGCTTTGTGCTTACAGTTGTGTATTAAATATTTTGCAGGTTCTTATCGGATTGCAAAGACGGGACTTTACATACACATCAACAACTTTATGATTCGAGATTCTTCATTGTCTTCTTTATAACTCTTATTTTTGAATAATGGTTTATAAACAAATTGTTTGATTTGAATGAATTTTTCTTTAATGGATATTAATTCTACGTTAGAAATGAAAAAAATTATTCTGGAATTTTGAGATGTTACAGATTGGACACATGTAATCTGTAGTCAACTTTAGAATGCATATTAAACCTATTGCAAGTAATGATTTGAACTTTGTATTCTTATTTAATGACGTTATGTTCATTCAAAAAGTATAATCCAGTTAATTTTGTTCTCCAAAGTTAATTTATTTTAATATCTAAATTCAGTTGTTCTATTAAAGAACATGCATGCTTTCCATTTCACTCTATTTAAGTTTTAGTAAGTTAATATATCTTTCAATTTTATAATTATGCATCACCAAATTGATTCATTTAATTCACAACGATTATTCTAATTCAGTTTATGGAAAGATGTCAGGATGTGAAGAACAACATGAGTTGATAGTACGATATCTTGTTAAATTTCTGATTTTAGTGTTTTTTTTACTTGATTGTGTGTTGATAGCTAAATTTTTGTCATCAGGGATTGTTGTTGCTTTGTGAGATTTAGATGCAATTAAGATTGAGAATTAATGATCTTGGCAAGTTAAGACAATTGGTGATCTTGGGTAGTTAAGACAATTGGTGAGCTTGGATCTTTACCTGAACAGGTTACAAGGTGACATTCCACATATATTGGGTAATCTTCAGAGAATTTATTACCTATATGTATGATTTTACATCATTTATATACATTTCTTGATGAAAAACTAGAGTAACTTTATCCATCTTTCTTCAAAATTTCTTAGTTATGATCATCTATTAGTGAATACTCAATAATGATCATGTCAAGAATCACAAACTTTTTCCTATCCTCTTTGTCGAAAGGTAGTTGTCTCAATAACAACAATTTGATGGGAACTATTGCAAATTCATTAACTACCATATAAAAACTAGAAATTTTGTAATTACATCTAGAAACTTTTTAAATGGATATGTCCCTTCCAATCGTTTCTTTTCACAATTCACATCCATCAGGTCTACAACCTATTAATTACATGATGATTTTGCAAACTTCTATTCTTCCAGATTTTCTAATAATACCAACTTTCCATTAATGGAATCACAAAATCTTTAAAGATGTTAGAATCTTTTAGTTCAATATTAGGGGTGTCTTATATAATACTTTTTTATATTAGGTGTGACTTATATCAGAGACACTTGCATGTACTTGCAGTTTTCCACGTGTTTTAGGGTCCTACATGATTTGATTTTTGAAAATGTTACGAATATCTTTAGAACTTAACAAAGGTGTTTTAATCCATCAATTCTTGGTAATTATTACTTTATATTTGTCTTGATTTTGTTGTAGTTTAACATACAGAGATTGATAATTGAATAATGGAAAGGGATTAAAACAATAGAGGAAACTAAATCAACAATGTGGACATCATTAAAAAGGGGTGGTATTTACACTATGGACAGATAACAAAGATCTTGATTTCCAAAATAGTTTATGTTTTATGTTTGTTGTTATTTAGATTAAGAAGTTTTGTTTTTCTAGTTTTATTGATGTTTATAAAATAACAACTAAATATCATTTGGTGTGAATATTAGTATATTTATTTTCTTAAATGGATTCTTTTATTATATATGTATTTTATTTTATATTATGAGACATTAATTATCATTTAATTTGAGAATTGTCAAATCTATAAAAAAAACATTTTAAAAACTCCTAAGAATATGACATGCATTTGAGTGTCATAGAATATCGTAAAATGCATGTCATTAATGCCTCAGTAAAAAAGAAAGATTAATGTGTCGTAAGTTTATGACACACAAATATGGGTCATCTTCCTTTATGACACGCATTTGGGTGTCATCTAAACCCTTTATGATAGGCATTGCATGTCATTAAAGTGTTGTTTTCCAGTAGTGATAGTTACCGAGTCTAGTTAGTGATCATGTAATCGAAAACTGTGATTAATATATGATGAGACTAACCAAGTTCTAATGAACTTTATATATTATTTAAATAGGTTTGGAAGAGTGATGACTATAGAACAGCACAGTGCTAGAAACCAAAATGTTAGTTAGTCTTCTATAACTAACCAGGTGGGTAACCATATTTCTTTCTAGATATATGTATCTATATGTATCTTTATTAATGTATCTCATTAATTTCGTAATGAATACAATATTATGATTTATTGGAATCTAACCTATAAGGTTAGAAATGGTTGAGAGTTGTGGTGAAATGATATGATTAAATATTTTAGCATGTTATCGTTGTGTGGAATAAGGTATTGGATGAGTTGCATTATAAATAAGTCTTTTAGATTAAATAATTAATCTATTTTTTATTGGGTATGAGTAGTGGAATATTGGTAAAACCATTTATTGCTACGGCTAACAGATAATTTATATAATGGAGTATTATTGTGAATGTATACAGATAGTTTGGTTAATGACATTGTATGTTTATTATATAGTAGGATGTTAGTGTATTGTTAGAATAAAAATATATGCTAGATTAAAATGACTTTATTAACCATAATGTATTATGATAAGGTTGTATATCTTTAATGAAATTATGCCAAGAATGATAGTCTATTGTCATCCAAGTGTCTGAAATTAATGGTAGTGTAGTGATTGCAATACCATGATTTGAATAATGCAAATCAATGACAAACATGGTTTTTGTAACATTATTTGCATTATTCACATAAATTCTTCATTGTAACATTAAGAAAGAATAATTGTTACGCTTAGTGTTGTAAATACCAATTTATTGTCTACAATGAAAATTTTCATTATAGTGGTGTAATGCCGACATATTCGGGCTAGACAATTAAAATATAATAAGCGATAAAATGACATTTTGATTGAAGATTATTTAGGATAAATAATCTTAACCAAAGTTGCCGTAGATGTGGCAATGATTATGTATATATAAAGAACTCTGAAATCCGACTTCGTGTGAAGAAGTTATGCTTCTTCGAAGTTTCACAATTAAAACGACATGGCTATGCACGTCGTAAAAACTGAAACTTAGATAGATTGCTTATTAACCTAACTGATCTAAACAAAATTCGTGGTAATCGTAAAACCGAGAGCGTGCATATCGAAAACGCCTAAATCTGACTTTATATAAGAAAGTTGCGATTTTTCAAAGCTTTAGCGCAGCTGTGTTAGCACATGAATCGAAATTTAGATCGATTGATTTTTTTTTGAAACAATCAAAACGAGAGTGTTAGATCTTGTGATAAGGAGTATGACGATATAAATACAGTCAAAAATGAAGTTCGTATGAAGAAGTTATGAATTTTACACGGTCATTTTCAATGTAATATTTATATACTGTTAAAATTAAGATCGCGTTAGAATTAGTCGATGAAGTCTAAATGAAAGTTGTAGTACTCGGAAATACCTACATGTGGATATAACTAACGTCGAAAACCGAGCTTGTATGAGCGAGATATGAATTTTTAAAGATACAACCTATACCTACCACTTCCGTCATGTAACTCCACCCATTGATCGCCACATGTCCGTCATCCGGAATAGGAGTACTGACCACGATAGGACGCAGCAGGCATGATGTCATGCATGGCATGTATATCTAAAATTTTGCCTATAAATTCTCAGTAGCTCCTCATTCCATCTTCACACCTCCCAAACATTCCCTCTCGGTTTTCTCTCCATTTTGGCCGAAAATCTCTTTAGCTTTCAAGTTTCTAGCGAATCCCTGAGGTCCCTAGGAGCCCGACAATTAGTAGCTATTAGGCCGGAGTTCTGCCAATGCAGTTTTGGACTTTTATTAGGAAAATCTCTATAAGTTAAGCTACACTTATCTTGCTTTCAGTGTAACTTATATTTATGTTCATAGTCGTTATTATGAAATTATAAATAAGACTTACCAGTGACTATAAGTCATTCTACCAATTGATCTAATTATAGGTGTGATATCTAGGATCGATTCTTTGATGTATTTAAAGTGGTATTTCCAAATAGTGTACTCTGTTTACTAAATAGATTCTACCTCCGATATGATCGTACATGGTTGTTTCTTGCTTGATTAATCTTGATGTAGACATAGGGATTAGTGAGGAATCTACACTATCATTAGTTGTCATGAATATAAGAATAAGACTCAGTGAAATTTGTACCTAGGTCACACCAAAGCTAAATTCAAGGTACTAGGCGAAGCGCTGTCAAATTCATGAGTCATCCACTTTTAACAAGTGAGTGCATAGTTAATTTCATCCTACACATAGATATGAATTATTTAGATAATTAAATGTTATATGTGTTTATTATTATCTGTAATCAAAATGTTCTATGTTAGATGAAATAATATCAGATGATTTTTATATGATTTACCATATATGTATTTTCATATCTATAATATATTGGGTAGTGATGGGTAATGAGGGATGAATAGAATAATGAGGGAGATGGATGATGAGAGATGAAAATAATGATAATATGCCTTGAGTTACTAGTACTATTGTACTAAGTGATATAATCATCTAGTAGAGTATAGATGACGACTACAGACTCTTCTATATAGTCCAGTGGAACATATGTAGGTTCTTAACCTGTAAATGACGAACTATGTGTTCATTTCATGTACTCTACTTCCTATTAACATGTACTGCAGAGAAATCCCTATAACATTATTGTAAACAACAATGATTATGATGATCCTTAGGATAGATCCTCATAAATGAATTTTGAAGGAAACCTACTGATATGTATTGCGCAAAAATCAATTCAAAAGTACTGTTAGCAATGATAATTATAATGAACCTTAGGGTAGGTCCTTAAGGATAAAAATAGAAGAAAATAGGGATGGGTAATCAGGTTAACTATTTGATAATTAAATGTATTAACTCTATTATTGTGGGTTGAAAACCCTTTATACTTACTAGGTTTCCCAACCTGACCCACTCAGTTTCTTTGTATCACATGTAGCAGTACAAAGATAATGATGTTCGGACAATGAGAGATTCGAGGAAATATAGGACGTAGTATAAAAGATATTGTAAGGTCTGTAATGACTACGTTTATTCTTATGTTTCTTGTATCAGTTATGACATCCTAAGTTTTAATAAATCAATGAAAAACATTTCTCCGGTAATACCTTTTATGGGACAAATTCTGCAATATAAAGAATACTTTGTTAGTACATGAAAAGTGTCCCTTAGTCAATCCTATATGATGTGTCTTTCCGAAGTGGTGTATACTACGAGATGAAGAGTAGTTTTCAAAGTGAATAGATTTCTGAGATGATGTTGTTTCATAGTTTAGTCAATGTGTCCTGACATAAGTGACAGTACTTGTTTGTTGTTTACTGTTTTTAATTTAGTATCGTACAACCGACAAGATCAAAAACAATGGTTGTGTCAGGCTGTTGATATTCAGTTTATTCGCACTTTATCTAACATTTGTCTTTAGTAACTCATTGGCTATAAAAGGAGTCACAACCTTTGTAATATGTGTGTAACTGGAGACAACTTCACTTCTATCAAATCAAGAATTATTCAGTCAATCATTTCTCTCTAACATTCTTCTTGTTTTAATTTAGTTTTCACTATTCATACTTTATACTAATTATCTTAAGCACTTTGTTGAGTTATTTATTTCAAGGCTTGACTTGTAACATCCCGAAAATTATAGGGTAAAAATTTCATTTTTAATCTATCAAACAAGCTATAAACCACAAAATGTAAGCACAAAGCTTAGTGAGTTCTCCAAATACCACATACCATACATATCCAACAAGCCATACATGTCATATATATCCAATCAATCAATAAAAGTGTTATGTGCCAACCGTAGTCTTTCCATTATGCCATGAGCCGCCTAGTGGTCTTCATTGTCGGGCCGGGGGTGAAAACCCTGGGTCTTACAGACAAGTGCCAGGAGCCACCTCCTGGTCTTCCATGCAAGCATCCCAAAGAATACTGGCATACAATCTACATCTACTTAACTAATAATTGCTAGAGTTCAGACTCTGGTCTTGCATATAGATTGCCAGGAGCCGTCTCCAGGTCTTTCATACAAAATGCCAAGGGTTACCCCCGGGTCTTTCTACGACACATAAACCAAATGGGCCAGCAGTGGTGCCTTCGACCCATAGAACAGTGAGGAGACTCACCTCGAATGCTAAAGCTCACTGAAAGAAATCCCTAGTTACTGCCCGGACGACTCCCCGTGTTATCAGAACAAAATCACACCCAATTAGCAATTGGGTTCCAATCTATGGTCTATAATCCATACTTGGGGAAAAATGACCATTTTACCCCTGGCCCAACTTAAACCAAAATTGAGGCCCATCTCCAATAACCAAAAAGGACCAAAACCAAAAGATCCACAAAGGCCCACTAATGGCCCAATTTTCTAAATTGGGCCCAACCCCCATATGGGCCTTATCCTAAAGCCCAATAAATTCCTTAGTCCCAAAGAGTTTATCTCAGATGGCCCAAAAGGCCAAAAACAACAAGGTGGCCCAAAGATGCGAAGCCCAAAAACACAACAAGCCCAAGCCCAAGCCCATCTAAACGTCGTACGTTGGGTGTACGTTCAGCTACGTTGGGCGTACTCGGTGAATCCAGATCGTGACCAAAATATGGTTCACTGGGCGTACAATTAGTTACGCCGGGTGTAACTTAACTCATTCCAACACTGATTTTTTGGCTTAACCACATATGCCCTTTGCGCCCAAACTTCAGAGAACCTCAAAATAAAGCTCTTAATGCATAAAGTTGGCACCTTTATGCATTTGCATGACGTATTGGGACCCAACAACCATCTTAATCCATTAAGACCCATTCTAATCCAACAAGAACATGCATAGACCATTCCTAAAATCAAGCAAGAATTTTTGTGAACTAGAAACATCAGAAGAGGCAAGATATATCACTCCAAGATCCTCGAGTGGCCCAAACTAACAAGGAGAACTTAATACACCATAAAAGCCCTTAATCTTGCCCTAAACTCAAACTAGTATAAGAAGAAGTCAAGATAAGAACCTTTTACCTCCTGAAGCTTCCCAAGAGTGTGAAGATTGTGGATCTATAACCCCAAGGCTACACCAAGTTTGATCACCAATATCCACTTCCTTGAAATAACACTAAGAATCCTTCAAAATCACCTCCAAGCTCAAGAATGTACCACCAAGGGGATTAGGGTTCGAAATGGGGCTCAAAGGTCAAAGGAGGCTGAGAAATGAAAGAACCTTGAGCTTATAAGGATGTTTAAATAGTGCCCAAACCCTAAAAAATAGGGTTTGGCACCTGCTCATTACGTTCGGCATACCCACCCAGGCACGTGCCCCTCCTCCATGCACGCATGGGACCAGCTTGCCAACTTTTTCCATTAAGTGCCAAATCTGTTAAATATTTCAAATTGCCATAACTTTCTCATTTTAGGTCCGTTTCCAACGAAACTTATATCCACGGAAAGGTGGCGCGAAGCCCTACGCTTCAAACAACACACCATAGCCTTAAAACTTCCCGAACCAAAACCCACAATCCATAAAAGACCGAGTTATCAAATTAAGATTATACCATTGACCTCCAAAGACACCATCGAACACTTGGATCACTTAAACCATGAAACCCACATCCGAAAAGGGAAAAATCCTTTCTTCCCCCCAGGTCCTAAGCCTCATAACAACTAAAGATTAGGTCGCAGCCCCGAAGAATGAAGCAATCCGAAACCGAATCTTACAACTCTCGCCCACTTAAATTAGATTTCATCATCGAAATCACTCCTAACTAACAATCAGGTCATACTAAACAACCCGATGAAAGAAACCGGAATTTCTTAGCATAAAACAACCGTCCCAAGACAACCGAACCCAATCCAAACAGAAAATTCCAACCCGAAGAAGAACAAATCCTTAGCCCCTAAATAAAAACCACTTCTACCTTTCTGAAACTTGAAATCTACATTGGTCTGACTCCCTGACAGACCGCCCATGTTGAAACATTACCAAACCAAGTTCTCATCGAATAGCAGACTAAACAAAACACCTCCAACCCTGATTATCTTGATGTGACCAAAGGAGACAAAGTGACTGACCATAAATAATTGCAGAACACTTAATATTTATCAGAAGGCTCAGATAATCCTTCGAGTAGAAGATTCATCCCTGCAATGTTTAGACTCAAATGAGAGCTGCGCAACAGGGTCAAATCAAATACTATGTGATTATTTAATCCAAACTGCAAGTAATTTAGCATTTCCTGAACAACAAGCTACTCCACACCCACGAATCCCAATTCACTAATATCGCCCGAAACATCACGCTGCCCCCTAGCTGCTTTCAAAAAGCAGCCGAGACCTCCCCGGTCCCAACTTGTCTGCCAACTATTTGAAATACCAGATTCCTGCCCGGTTGCTGAGCCAAAAGACACCCACACAGTACCCCCACACGACTTCCGAAAGAAAACCTCAACTAGCAATAATTTACCCAAACCATCATGACACCAAACCCAATGCTAAGCCGAATGCTACGAGACCAATTGTAGTCTTACATCGTACCAGGTCTCCCACGACCTACTATTTCCTGGTTCCAAGCATGTTGTGGCCCTCCCACATCCTTGCGAATAGACCCACCTTATCCTAAACCATCTGAAGAAATCCATGAGCAAATCACAGATTTGCCACAAGCTCACTGTTGCACAGAGACCGGTGAATGCTATGGGTCACCCCGTAGTCTTACAACACTCCCACACTAACTGACCACTAGTGAATGCTACGAGTCACCCGCAGTCTTACAACACTTCTACACTAACTGATATCTATTGAATGGTACGGGCCACCCCGCAGTCTTACAACACTTCCACTTGCCACAATCTCCGCCCAATGCCTTACCGCTAATCTATCAATTCGAACACATCCAGAGTCGAGCATGCACTCGACTAAACACCCAAGCTGAACTCGAGTCATGACTAGAACCCCTAACCCGGGTCCCTCAAAGCCTACTATCTGACACCAAGAAGGCACGAACCAATTTTTGGGAAGTTTCCCGAACTCCCAACCCACACAATCCTCAATCCGTACGGCTACTTAGGTCGCCTTCCTCCCCGACGGGGATACGAAACTCATCTTAGTTTCAAACCTGGTTCTGCTCCTGAATACCTGAACAATTCTCCCCCACTTTGATTCGAGTAAGCTCTTACAACACACGAGAATTGAAGGATTCCCAATCCTTCTTAACCTCCAATGATCGATCTGTCGAAAACCTGTTCTTACCAATGCTAGCGATTTATCACTAGCTAAACCCAAAAGACCGCACAACCCCTGAAGACCAGAAGAACACTTCCCGAATCCCAGCAAAACTGATATCCCCAGATGCTTTAAAATGATATCGCATTTTAAGTCTTGAAGTCCAAATAATAGATGCTCAGACCAAAACCTCAGCAATGGACCACTTCCCTTGGCACCCCCAAAAGCCAATCCAAGCACAATTGCTAAAACCACCGGATCTTGGCAATACTGGAGAACTAACCCACTGAATCCTGACCATAAACCTTTTGTACGTTTCCTTTGAACCGATCTCGACTACAAACCATAATAACAACCGAACAGTTGGAACCCACTATATGAGAAACGACCCTGCACTACACCACTAATGATTCATGGCATGCAAATGGCATATAACATTTCTTGAAAATATAACCTCAACATATGCATAGAAATAAACTAAAGATACGCTTACCTAAACCGATGCAAGATTCCTACAACATATATACTGATAAAAACCAAAAAGAAAGAAAAAGATACATACCCGCAATGTCGCTTGCTAGAGTCCTAACCTCCGCTGTCTGACACTGCAAATTCTGACTCCTCTCTACTGGGGCTCCTGCCCTACCCTCTCGTCTATCGGTGATCCTCAAAGTAGCCAGAGCAGGTGCACTCACTGCTCCTCCCCTCAACATAGGACAGTCGACCTTCTTGTGGCCCACCTGATCGTAGTGAAAACATAACGGCCTTGCCCCGTGAGGACAATACCTACTGACATGACCAACCCTACTACACTTGTAACTGCCCAAACCCCTGGAATGACAAACTCCATCGTGTAGTTTCCCGCACCTGCTGCACTAACCCCGGCCCTGCTGGCCTCTTAAACGCTCATCAGAAGTCCTGGGTCTCTTCCCGGGACCCTCCACTATATGCACCTGATCTGACCCCCTCTTCCGAAGGTGCTCCAAATCAATCTCCTGCTCTCGGGCTATGAAAATCATATCATTCAGGGTCTTGCACCCTGAAATACTCACAAACTCCCTGATATCTTCCCACATCATATCATGATATCTCACCTTCTTCATTTCCTCATATGTTGCATACTACGGAACCAATAAAGCCCTCTCCCGGAACTTCACAGTGATCTCTGCCACAGTCTCAGTAGTCTGGCGGAGATCTAGAAACTCTTGTGCCAACTGATGCACCTCGATCACCGGTGCAAACTCATCTCGGAAATTGGTCGAAAATTAATCCCATGACATAGCATCAACAACATCATCACCCATCTCACTACCAACCTCTCCCCACCAATCTCGTGCCTTGTCCTTCAATAGGCAGGAAGCATATCTGACCTTCGCGTCCTCGGGGAAGAAACTCGTCCTGAATGTGTTAGTCATATCCATTAACCACATCCTACTGACAATGGATTCCCTCTCCCCATAGAACGCGGGAGCTCCACAAGCATAGAACTCCTAGAAAGAAAGAGCACAGGCTCCAATGATAGCCATAACCTCAGCACGGAACGCGCCCAAGCGCTCATCCCAGATCTCCGAAATATTGCGATAAATCTCCGATGAGATGAACTCCTACATCTGCTCGCTAATCGGCTCAACACCTTCTCCTGAGCCGGAACGAGAACCAGAACCAGAACCACCTCCCTGAATGCTCATCACCAAACTGAAATACAGCATGCCGAAGATAAAACATACTAAAAAATCCTCTTCTTATAAGCTTCTTAGATTCTTCAAGACTCTCACCGATTCGAGTATGGATCCTGTGCTTTCAGTAGTACGGGCCCAATACTACCTTCCACACCTATCCATATTTTCCTTAGCAATCATCATGAATCCTCTAAGTCACCTCCTCAAATTGATGCACCAAAAACTCACTAAACCGCACCACTAAACCCACTGAAGCATATCCTAGGCTCTCCTAGGTTACCGACCTCACCCAACCCTCAACTGCTAAAGGACTCCTACCAATGTCAACTAGCTTCCTCATAAATATTTTTATTTTTATATCATTGACCATTTTGTTTAACCAATATTAACCATAAACCATAACCATTAACCAGCTAAAACCATTAACTAAAACCAATATTAACCGCTACCCGATGATTTTCGAAATACATTAACCAACTGTAATGGTTATGGTTTGTGACAACCCAAAATATTTGGATCAAGAAAGGTCTAAATTGTAACCCTATTACAATGAAAACCTTTTAAACCAAAAAGGGCATAGGAGCTTGTATACGGAAGTATACACTTTAGAAATCAAATATAAGGTAACCTCTTGAAAATAAACAAGTTTAGCAAGGCAAAGTTTGGCAAAAAGATTGGAGTTCTAGATGCAATACGTTTTAATTAAACAATGCAATCAAACATGAAATGAATGTTAGCATAAGAACTTGTAATCGTGTCACAATCTTAAACACTTGAACAATAAGGCCGATATAATTGAGTTTTCTATTAACTAAGACCATAAACACCTTCCTAGGAACCATCCAATATTGTAAACCCTTTTCATTGGGCCATGTATGGCCGTAAACACTCCTAAATGGGCCAAGGTCGGGCGTAAACTACCTTAGGTCATCAAAGATTGGGCGAAAACACCTTTAGTGGACCACCCTTGGGCGAAAACACCTTCTAGTGATCATGCTTGGGCGTAAACACCTTTCTAGGAAGTATCTTGGGCGTAAACACCTTCTTAGGAAGCATCTTGGGCGTAAATACATCTAATAGAAGATATAGGAGGCGTAAACCCTTCCATGGACCACCTATAATCCGAAAACAACTTCATATCTTAAGGGGCTTGCAGATTAGGGAAGGAAAAAGACAATAGAAGTTGACTTTAGGATGTGATATCCACTTTCTATTTCCCATACAAACTCACAGTTCTTTGCATATTACACAACATATATCCATGAATTACCTCCCAGACACCAAAGCAAACATCAAATTCATTTCCTACTTCCTCTTTATAAACGAGATCATCACTCAAAAGCTTCCCCATTTCCCTTGCAACTTCAAGTAAACTTCATTTCCCCTCCTCAATAGCAAACTTCAATCCTTCGAGCTATCCTTAGAGTTTTGGTAAGCTTTCTTGTGGATCTAGTGTTTTGTTACACTTTCTTGTTAGTATCATATGATTTATACATAATATTATGTGTTAATATTCTTAGGATATAATAATTTTCAAAGGGCTTATCAAACTCTTCAAGTGCTTAGGCTTGAAAACTTGTCAACATCATTTCCAACCATCCACCAAACTAAACCAAGGTGAGCTTCATACCCCCATATTTTCAAGCTTTTTCTATGTTTTAAGGGGGGGAATACAAGTCAAACTTTGTTTATTCCACAAATAACTACAAGTTTTTTTATCGTTATGTTAAGGATAAATTATTATTTGTACAAGTTATGGTATACTCCAGTTTTGGAATAAATATTGTGATATGTTTGTGTGTGTGTGTTTGTGTGTGTGTATATATATATATATATATATATATATATATATATATATATATATATATATATAAGCAAAACTAACATGATCAATGTTATAAAATCATAAGAAAAGTTAAGATCTGTAAACTACATGGCTTTTGGGAACCTTTATTAAAAGATAGTTTTACTAGTAAACTTTGGTACAGTATAGTCATTTACTAATCTAGTGGGTTTAATACCTAAATACTATGTTTTGATTTCATATTTTTTATGCTGGAACGCACCTTTATATTTATATAAAAGAATATATAAATAATTTTCAAACCAACAAGATAAACAATAATCAATATAGTTTGGAAGTCATGATCCACACTTTTCAAAGATATGTTTGATCATTTAAAGGTATAACTATCCTATTTTACAAGAAAAGGAGTCATGGTTAATGTAAATCTGTAAATGCTCTTGTGAGACACCTTTAGTCGTACCTACCTATTGTACGCGGTAAGTCTTGTTAGTTATAACCAGAGTCTCCTGGAGGGAGAGCGGGGTAATTGTGTATAGATCTACACGGGGTTGACACCCCCACACCTGAGCTGTTCGCTACAGCTAGACAAGGCCAGTCTAGGGTGACAAATATCTTAGAAACTGACGCCTAAAAAACGGCAAGCCTGGCGTTTAGTCATTAGTATGGTTGTAACGACTCACACAGGGATAAACAAAAATATTTTTGGGTTTACGAGAAGCTTATACTTCCTTAGTTTTATTAAAAGAAATGAAACTATAAATTATTTTCTGTATGATATTCACCTCCATCTTGGTCTTGGGGTTTTAAGATCTGGTTTAGAGAAAGCTTATACTTCATTAGATTTATTAAAAGAAATGAAGCTGTAAACTATTTTATGTATGATACTCTATTCCCTCTCGGTCTTAGGGTATAAGACCACAGTTCACCTTTAAGAAAATATTGGATTTTCTGGAAAGATACTTTATTACTTTATAAGGAAAAGATACAAAGGAATTACTTTCAACTACAGTTCACCTTTAAGAAAATATTGGATTTTCTGGAAAGATACTTTATTACTTTATAAGGAAAAGATACAAAGGAATTACTTTCAACTACAGTCCATCTTTAAGGAAACAATTCACCTTTAAGAAAATATTGGATTTTCTGGAAAGATACTTTATTATTTTATAAGGAAAATATACAAACGAATTACTTACGATTTCAGTTTATACTTAAGAAAATATTGGATTTATGGAATTATATGAAACCCTCTTTTTGCAAAACATGTGTAAAACTATTTCATACAAAAATGCTTATGAACTCACCAACTTTTTAGTTGACGCTTTTCAAAACGACTTCTATTCTTAGGGATCTAGCAGGCAGGTACTCAACCCTTCTTGAGGGCCGGTGTCGTCATTTCATGTTTATTTACTTTTCAGTTATTTGTATTCGACTTTCGAACAAGTGTGTTTGTAAACAATGTAATACTCAAAATTTAAATGTATGAATGTTTGTGTTCCTATGATTCATTACTATTCAATTGTTATGATACTGTACATGAAGTCACTCCATCTGCCCCCAGACGTTTCCGCCATTCTGGTTTGGGGGTGTGACATGGTTCGGTTTTGACCAATAATCGAACCAAATTATCTCATACACACCTCTAGTAATGCCAATAAGAGGATTGTTGGTTAGATGAATTTGTAATATATGTAAACTGGATACTACTAAGCATAAACAAATCTGAATTCATAGTATCTTACTTGGTTGTAAGTATATTATGATTAATAGATCAGCAATGTGGTGTTTGTATTGAAGAATTGGAAGACAAGATAGTATTATATGGTTGAGAATAATATAATATATCTGGTTGTGTGACTAATTTATATCTTGTTGTTATGGTTATTAATTAAGCTCCTTATACTTATAACTTACTTTTTTGGTCAAAAATTACACAAGTACTAATCAACCAAATTGAATGAGAGGCTGTGATGTTCAGATTATGTAATAGCAAGTAGTAAAAGAAAAGTGACACGATGGTTTACAAGGAAAGCCCTTGATCCTTGCTAGGATCTCCGACATAAAACCTTGGGAGGTGATAATGATCACCAGCCTTGATGATTTTATTGATATAAAGTAAAGATTACAGTGAGTTCTTAGTAAGAATGAATGTAGAAATTCATAGAGTGAGATTAGACTAAGAATTTTTATGTTGTGTTCAGATTACAAGTGTCAATTTATAGTCTAATCTAGCCAACAAGATGTCCGATATTTCAGGGATCCTCTATGACCAGCTTTGTGAATGTTATTTAACCAAGTATTCCGAGTCTTTAGCATAGTTGAGATGATTCTTCGTTGAGAATTGGTCTTCCCTTGACTACTTCTGCACACATGTTAGTTATAGACAAAATATGACCATTATAAATATTAATAAAAATAATAACAGTAATTGGCCGGGATCCTGATGTTGCTGAGGATCCTGGATATTTGAGGATCCTGGATATAGTAAGGATCCTGGTCCCAACAATTGCCCCCAAGTTATTCCTGAAAATATCGGGATTAGTTCTGTAAATATTAAATGAATAACTTAAAGTAAATACATAAAAAGAATTTGAATTTAGTCCTTAAGGGATAAGTCTTATCTTTATCGAGATAATCGAGAAATGGTCAAATCATCTCTGACATCTTTTCCTAGCTATAAATGAGGGCTTTCGGTAACTCCCCTTTTTACTTTTCCAAGTCGCCATCATCTCGTTGTGAAGGAAATCCTTTTTTCCTTTCATTCGTTCTTCTGTTGTTTTGATTTTCCTTGTCATGGCTAAGAATATTAGTCGTTCTCGAGCTGGAATTGGTATTCCTTCCGCGAACGATTTTAATGATCAGGGAATCTTGACCTATGACGAGGTTTGTTCTTTTGACAATGAAGACACAGAATCGTTAAAATCCATCGGGTCTTTCCCTTCTGACGTGGTTTTTCGTCCTTTCGAGGCTACCGTTCAACCTGATTTTGTGTCTCCAACGTGGGTTTGTTTTCCTGAATATCCATTCACACTAGGTCTGCCTTATCCTTTTACTGGTATTGTTTGTGATTTGTTTTTGTATACCCTAATCTCCTATATCCAAACTATTCCTGTGGTTTGGAGGATCCTCTTTTGGATTGATCGCCTGGATCAATCCAAAAATATGGACACTGGATTACCTGAGTTAGCCTCTATCTATGATCTTTCTACTTTTGGTTCTTCTTGTTTCCTGTTAAGAGTTAAGACAAATAAACCCCACCTCATTCTGAAATCTAAACAAAACTATGGCGCTTGGAAAGAAAAATATTTCTTCGTGAGGCGCAATTCAATTCCTGAGGGGATTCCCTACTAAGATCATGGGTTAAAAATGGTAGGAAACAAATTTAGATATCAAGGATCGTGAAATTTACTTCCCTTATTTTGTTTGTTTTGATGCAGTGTTTAGGTTTGAGGAGTTAATTCCTGCCGCTGGCTTTTCTGAGGACAAGATATCCAAATTCCTCACACTTCCTACATTGGAGAGGTCGTTTAGGCTTGAATATTCCAGTCTTCAAGAGGGTTCCTCCACTACTGCTTCTATGGCCACTGGTCACATTATTTTTCATAGATATGTCTTTTCATAGGATCTTCACTTGATAGGGTTCTCTGGCAGGTTCTAACACTACCTGGTCCAAGGCCCGCTTTGCTTTGACAGATCTTGAAGATGATATGACCAGTGGTTCAATCAAAGCTAAACAGGAAAAATGTGTCATTCTTCCTCCTCCCAAGAGGTCTCATATAGATCTTACGGTTAAGGCTTCAGGATCCCGAAAACGAAAGACTTCTGAGGCTGTTGATTTCAGCTTAGAGAACCTCAGCACCGAGGATGCTCTCGGGAAGCTATCTTCGTTTTATCAAGTTGTAAGAATAGGCACTATTCATATTAATTTATCATACCTATTATTTTTATGCTGATGTTTATGTTTCTTCCATGTCTTCGCTCATGTTTCTCATGTTACCAACAACCTCAGGGTCCCTATTAATAAAGCCGAGTTTGTTCTAAAAGAGCAGGAGAATACATGGAGGGTCACCAACGAGGATCTTCTCCAAAGGGTGGAGTTGTTGAGCAAGCAGAAAGTCGAAAAGGAAGAAGAGCATCTGGCGGATCACACGGAGGTGATTGTTGATCCCAAGACAAGCGCTGCAATAGCTATTCTGTAGGCCAAGATCAAGTTGGTTGAGGATCTAGAAAATGCGAGTTACTGGGACGTAGAGGGATAGCGTGAGGCGTTGGCCAAGATGATTGATAAGCCTATTGTCGCCAATCAGGATCTCGTGTTGATGTTGACCGGAGGAGGGGAGAAGGAGGTCACGACCGATGATGACCAGACTAAGGTCTAGGCCTGCAAAAAATGGTTTGAGCAGTTTTTGCTTTTGTTAGTGATGTAAGACAATTAACCTTTTGATTGTGTTGATATGCAACTCTTTTTTCTTTTGGATGATATGGTATCATTTTCCTTTTACATCTCTCTTATAGTTTTTCTGCATAGCCGATTGTCTTCGAGTTTCTCTTTAAGCTTCATGAATCTTTGAATTTTAGAATTTACTAAGGATAAATTCCAACTTAGGAGAGAATTTTGGTTCAATGTTGGGAATGAGGTCCCTTACTAACGAAGGTCGATGAGGATCCTTACGGGCGAGGATCCTTACCGTCAGAGATCCTACAAAATAAAGATCTTGGGTCTTGTAAGGGAAATTTCACCTTAGGATAACCTGTTTAGATTATAGACTTAGACAAAATAGATACCACGTTAATGTTATATTTTGGGGAGGATCCCTACTTGAGATGTAATTCATTGGGTAGGTAACATGAAAATGTTACAATTTGACCGTGTCCTCTGGGGGACATTCCCAGTGTAGGACAACATGAAGATGTTATAGACCTTATGTAATTTCTGGGGCAAAATCCCAATCTTTGATAACATGAGAATGTTATAAACCATAAGTAGTTACTGGGATAAAATCCTGATAACATGAAAATTTTATATTCCTAGAGTAATCATTGGGGTAGGATCCCAATTTCTGGATAACATAAAAATGTTATAAACCGTAAGGATCTCAACTTGTGTTCAAAGATAAGAGGGTTGCCAAGCCACTGAATCGTGAAATGATCGCCTTACCCATATCCCACAGTTAGATATCATGCGTCCAAGCGAGGTGTATAAACCTTATTTCGTGTGAAAGAGGTAATTAGCTCTTTAAACCTTATAGGGGATTAAGTACCTTAGGCGTGGGAGAGATAATCAGTCTCTAGCTTGTGTACATGATAGTTTAGGGATTATATTGTTAAATATAATGGAGTCTACAAAGTATTGGGATCTTAATGTGCCAAGATCCTTGTGCTTCAGGGTGTTCAAACTTGAGGATCCAGACGTTCCAGGATCTTTGATTGTGAGGATCCCGATGTTTCAGGATTTTCACTTTTGAGGATCCTTAACTATATGTTGATATGCATATCAAATGTTAGCTAAGGGTGGGCATTAGTCTAGCTAACGTCCCTCCGATGCTTAAGTTAGTAATGTATTCGAGGAGAGAATCAATAATAATAAAATTTTTAAGGTAAAGAACATGTGTACCTTGGTTGTGTTGTAGATCATTCGATCATACTTACATGTAGTATGCTTTGAGGTGTATGGCATTCCAGGATCTTGGTAGAACGTCTCCTTCGAGCGTTGCTAGCTAGTATGCTCCTTTTCATGCTTCAGCATCTACAAGGTATGGTCCTTCCGATTTGGGAGCCAATTTTGCTGCACTAGGATCCTTGGTGTTTTGGAATATTTTCCTTAATACCAAGTCTCCTATTTGAAACCTTCTGACCCTTGTATTCCTATTGTAAGCCTTGGTGATTCTTTGTTGATGAGCAGCAATGCATATTTTGGCGAGATCCCTGAGCTCGTCAATAGTGTCAAGATCCTATGCTAGGATCCTGTTATTATTCTCTTGGTCTTGCAGCAAGTATCTTGTCGTCGGGATCACTACTTCAGTAGGGATTACTACTTCTGTCCCAAACACCAAGGAATAGGGGGTCTGACCTGTGGCTACTTTGGAAGTGGTTATATCTGCCCACAAAACGAAAGGTAGTTCTTCTGCCCATCTTCCCTTCTTTTTGTCCAGCCTTTTCTTCAAATTATTAACCATGATTTTGCTGTTGGACTCCACTTGACCATTAGCTTGGGGATGAACAGGAAAGGACATTATCATTTTGATCCCCTAGCTTGTGCAAAAATCTCTTATTCTTTTGCTAATAATTTGGGATCCATTGTCGCATATGATTTCATCCGGGATCCCAAACCTGGTCAAGATATTACGTTTAATAAATGATACTTCCTCTTTGTCTCTTACCTGGGCGAAAGCTTCAGTCATCACCAACATGAATACTTTTCCTCCTGGGGCTACTTGTAATTTTCCTACGATATTCGTCCCCCATTTCATAAATGGCATGAGCAGATAATTGGATGTAGAGGTTCTGCCGGTTGGTGTAGGATGTTGTTGTGTCTTTGGCAAGCATCACATTTTTGAGCATGTAGAAAGGAGTCTTTCCTCATGGTTGGCCAGTAGTATCCTGTTCTTAGTATTTTGGAGCATAAGGATCTGCCGCCTATGTGATTACCACAATCACCTTCGTGTATATCCTTTAATACTTCAGTAGCTTCGGGATCTTCCAAGCATCTTAGGTATGGTCCTGCCATGGATTTTTTGTAAAGTTTACCTTGGATTATCACGAATCTCGAGACTCTCATCCTGAATGCTCTTTCACTTTTTTCTCCCGTCGGGATTGTGCCATTTTGGAGATACTCTGTAAAACCCCAAATCGCTATGTATCAATCGGATTCACTATGATGGTGTGGAATCCCAATCAAGTAGTTAATGCAAAACTTGATATAGACTAAAGAACACAAGATGAATCTTCAATGAACACTATATTCAATGATAGTCTGGTACACAAGATTCGGATTACACTTGGTTTTCTCTCTTAAACGTGTTCTTGGATTATGGCAACACCCAACAATGTATCTCACTCTTTACAAGGCTAAAATAACACTATATACACCTAGACCTAATAACAAAGGCCTAGCCCAAAACCCAAACAAGACAACATTAAGCCTAACCGAAATCACATGTGATTTCGGTCCAAACAACACCAAAACATGGTGTTTTCAGTCCTAGACCGAGAAATCTAATAGCTTATAAAACGCAAAGTATAAACCATAATATATGACCTAACAATATCCCCCTTGGTTTATAGCTTTCTTTTCTTTTCAATCTTCTCTTTGTTCTTGACTTCAGCTTTTATCTTCGATTTCTTCACAAATTCAAGATGAACATATGAATTTCCACATGAATGAATTTATCTAGAACAGTTGGACTTCCTTCAAAGATTTGACCTTGAACGCACAATGGGTGTAGAGGCTTCTTATAAAGATTATTGAAAATCAGCAATTTCAGCTTTGAAATACTTCAGAGAAAATAATTACAGGGAGACCAATTCTTCTGGATCACTTCAGCAAGTTCATAGATAGTAGCAAATTGATTGAGGAGGCTTCAATGCAATCTATCACATAACTTCAAGTACAGCTTCACCTTGCTTCTGGGGTTGAAAGATTGAATGTTGAAAAATAATCTTCACTTCCAGTTCCTTCGAATGAAAGTTATTTAATGATCACCATTGTGCCTTGAAAAGTAACCATGACTAAAAAGTCCCTGTAGATCACAAAATCATAAAGACCCTTCTCACCACAGTTGTTCAAGGACCCAACGTTGGCTCAGAAGGAGACTACTCGCAGCATCTGTGTGAACACGGAAGAACGCACTGCGATTTGTTGAGTATCGGAGAACTACTCATGGACTTTTTGATGTTAGCCCCTATATATCCTAGATCAAAGATCTCAATACAGTTTTTCAAGCTAAACAAGTTAACTTGGCCCTTGGCGAGACGTTCAGCGATAATCGTGCCTTGCAAGGTGCATCGCCCTGGTGCCATGACATCCGTACAGTTTCAGACTTTTAATTCCTTAAATACGATTGTTCTTAGAAAGATACTGCCTAACTGACAATTTCTACAGTTTCAATCCTTCAATTCCTTGTGACAATAGAGTGAAGTGTAATGATCATCAAGTCATTTCCAAGTTTCTTCTCATTGCTCATAAAATTCCGATACAGTCTCCTTGAGTCTCTTCTTCCTTTCGAATTCGCTTCTTCAGACAAACGAAACTTTGAGATAAAAATAAAAGTAAAAATAAACTTAGCACACAATAGAAATAACTAAGAAATAAAATTAAAATTAAAAATACAGTGAAAATAAAATATTTTTGGATTTTTGCTTGTTCCAAAAAAAAATAAAAGCAGAAATAAGTATAGTTTTGGATTTTTTAAATTTTATGATTTTTGTTTGATTTTTTTAATTCTCCCCCTAAATTTGTGCATAGAGGAAAAAATATGAATAAACTTAACAAAAACAAAAATAATAACTAAATTTAAAAGTTTTGGGATCAAAGTTGTCAAGCAATTCAATATCGTTTATCAGCACACACCTGCATGTTTAGCTCTGGTCAATCACCAATATTGTGGTCCACTTAAACACAAAGGATATTTGTAAGTTGGACAGATTATAAGTGACAAGATATTGTGATTATATTCCTAAATAGACCATTTTGCTGACGATGATCAAGGATATTGTTGTCCACTTAAATTCAGCAGCGAGATCTACAGACAACCTTTAATCATGAACCAATTCAATTTTAAGCTCACTAGTACGTGTTCCCCAGTTCACGACATACCCTAGCAATCAAGGAATTCCAAAGTGCTCTTTACTTTAGGTGAGTGCTCAATTATTTGTGAGAGAATATGGATATAGAGATGTATATGTTGTATCCCAGGTCAGATCTCTTCCAATCACGTGGAGGGGATAACATATGACTAACATAGATAGAGGGTTAGAGAGATAGAAAGGTGCATATGTTGTGTCACAGGTCGGATCTTCCGATCACGCTGAGGGGACAACATATGACTGACATAGATAAATAGAGAGATGCATAGATAGAGTTGTATACAAATAGAGGTGCATATGTTGTGTCCCAGGTCAGATCTCGAGATCATGCAAAGGGGGCAACATATGACTCACATAGAGGATAAGAAAGAAAAACAATTTCACAGAGACCTACTTTATCAGAACCCCCCAGTCACCCTATCAGCACCAGAATTAAGGACATAAGTCCGTACGTCGAAGAAGTGTTGAGCCACAGTTCTAGATGATAAGTAACTTTAATGTATCTCGTAGGCTCCCTTGTTTATCTCACTGCTCAATCTATCCAAGCGTCGTATGGTCAGTCCAAATGTAACTATCTAAGTCCAGATAAGTTAACATTGTCAAGTCCTTTCATTGTCAGCTATGTCTAGTCCTTTTGACTCCTTCGTGCCTACCAACACATTGAACATAGAGTCTAAACAATTTAGCTTCAGTGCATTACACGAATTTCAGATTACCCTTTAACACTAAACTTCATATCACTTCCCAAAAACACTTACGAAAGAAAACATATTTTTGGTTTTTTTTATGAATTATTGAAAAAAAATTGTATTTTTGATTTCTCCCCTTAATTTGTGCATGGGGAAGAAAGAAAATAAAATAAATGCGAAAATTTAAAAAAATTTCTTCAAAACGAATCATTTTAAGAAAAACTCAGAACTATCGAGAAGAAAACTCAAACTGTAATTCAACAATTGAAGTTGCATCTAGATGATCTGAGAACAGCACGCAAAGATAGAAACGTATTCATCCTCAGCTGTGTTTCAACTCCGGAACAAAGTTAAGATATTCAATATTCATCACGCCATTAAACCTGATCCCCATTTGTGATCCTTTCTTTCTTCCTTCCCGCAAAGGACACATACCCTCAACTAAAATTCTGAATGCCGTCCAGATGAGAGATGTCTCCTATCATGTGCCTGGAACAGCCATTATCAACCTACCAAAGTCTGATGATATTCCTCCATAGCTGCTCCAGCACAGAGTGTGGTATTAGTTGGTTTTAAGAACCCAGACCATTTTGAAGTTGGGTCTACCATCACTATCAACACAAGATACTCTTTCCCATGGCATATCCTGTTTATCACACACAGAAGATGAAGAAATGTTAGAATCATTAGATGATTTAGGAGTGTGAACTTTTGGTACCCATCTGTAGTCTAGTTTAACCCATTTCTTGTTTGATCGGATGAATGCCTCAACACTCGATTTAGAACTTGAAATCGATCGTTGAGATGATGTCGACCTAACTAACCTTGGTTTGACTGAACCATATCTTGAATTTGGCATCTTTTCCGACATTCCCTTCTTTTCCTTGGAGGTTTGATTCTTGCCCTTTTTAGCATTCCAATCACCATTGTTTGAACGTGACCTCGAAGGGTTTGTTTTGGAGGATCTTCCTCTAGGCACGTTCTTCCAACCTTGCGCATACTAGGGAACATATGCATGATTTGGACAATTTATGGAAATGTGTCCAGGTGTTCCACAGTGGAAACATGTTTGTTTCTTCACGTAGAAGTTGTTTCTGCCTGCTCCTGGTAGCGTGCCCATGCCTTGTCTATGATTGTTCCCACAAGCACACTTACAACAAGCAATCTGTTTCGCTTGTTTTGATGGCCTGTATTTACCAATAGGAGGTTTATTAGAAGTAACAGAATTAGAAGCAACAGATTCAGAGTTCAAAGAGACATTTGTTAGACAATCAACAGAATTAACAGAACAAGAATAAGTTTTGTTCTCCTTGTTCTCATCTTCCACTACTTTACCTGCACATGAAGTAGAGGCATTAGAATCGCTCACCTCAATACTCTTACTTGGGACGGATTGTTCAGTCTTAATTAAAGCTGGTATAGGGGCTGGCCATACTGAGCAGGTATCTCTACCTCATTGGTTTCAATGGGCCGATTATAGTTATCATTGAAGGGAGGTGGAACATTATGATACCCTAGACCCTTATTCTGATTATCTTTAAATTTTAACTGTTTTTCTATCATTGTCTCAACTTTCTTACTTGACACATCAAACCATTTAAAATTAAAGTCTGCAATTTCAAACTTAATTTTCAATGTGTCAAGCTCGGCAGTTAGACTAGCAATCTTTTCTTGAGCTAATCATAGTGTTCACATTTTATGTTGTATTCTTCCTTCATTCTTTTCAAATCCTTTGTTTGGGACTCTAATTTTTCTTTTAAGGGTTTTTGGGCCTTTCTGAGAGTGTATCCTTCATATTTTAGGTCCTCAATTTCCCTAATCAATAAGTCATGTTGATCACGATAATGTTTAATTTTATCACTACAGGCTAGAGTACAGAAAGTTTCACTTACCTCTTTTGTGTTGTCGTAAGAACTCATAATTTACCAAAATGAATATGATTTAGTAATTTGTTTTTGACCAAAAACCAGAATAAATGCCCTTTGACTTGAATCCTCGAAAGTCAAACTTGAAAGTCAAACTTGAAGGTCAAACTTGAAAGTCAAACTTTTTGTCCAAAAAAAATAACCTTGACCGAGAACAAAAGTGTGTAGAACGAAAACGAGGGTATTTGACCGAATTTGTGGCTTTTTGACCAAATACGAAGCTTTAGGACCGAAAACGAGGTTATTGGACCGAAAACGAGTCTTTTGGACCGAAAACGAGGCTTATAATCCGAAAACTTGGTTTTTAGACCGAGAATGTGAGGCTTCTAATCCTAACCGAGAAGGCTCACACCGAATACACTCAACCGAAAACCAGGCCGAAAATGCGAGGCCGAGAACTACTTGACCGATAAGCCTGAATACCGAGTAGTCTGACCAAGAAGAGAGGCCGAGAAGTCCGAAATCTACCTAAGCGAGAACCTTCGCACCGAGAACCGCGAAGCTGCGGACCGAGAAAGAGATGACGAGACCGAGAAATTCACAAATGCTAAACTGATGACTGAAATCGTTGCTGGCCGTCGAGATCTCCTAGGGTTTGACTGAAGACTGAAGCTGCCGCCGAGATCTCGCAAAATTTTTACCAAAAACACCCAAAACTTTCCAAAAACACGATATTTTCAATTATTTGTTCCCAAATTCGATAAAACTCCCTAAAATAGTGAAGAACATGAAGAACAATGGCAAAAACTTTGTCAAAAATAAATCAAAAACACCAAGAAGCTCCAAGAAAAACCATTAATATTTTGCAATAACCCGATTTATACCAATCCTTAGCTCTGATACCAATTGTAAAACCCCAAATCGCTTTGTATCAATCGGATTCACTATGATGGTGCAGAATCCCAATCAAGTGATTAATGAAAAACGTAGAATTAAGAACACAAGATGAATCTTCAATGCACACTATATTCAATGATAGTCTAGTACACAAGATTCAGATTACACTTGGTTTTCTCTCTGTTTCTCTCTTGAACGTGTTCATGGCTTATGGCAACACCCAAAAACGTCTCTCACTCTTTACAAGGATAAGTAACACTATAAATACCTAGACCTAATAACAAAGGCCCAGCCCAAAACCTAAACAACACAACATTAAGCCTAACCGAAATCACATGTGATTTCGGTCCAAACAACACCAAAACATGGTGTTTTTGGTCCTCGACCGAGAACTCTAATAACTTATGAAAAGCAAAGTATAAACCACAATTTATGACCTCCCATACTCCATAATGGGTTGGGTCCATGATTGTGGACTTCTTTGAGGATCCTGTTCGTCGGGATCCCTTTGAGGAAGGATCTTAGGGTCAGGATCTTCAATAACTGCTATGCTTCTCGGACGCTTGGGATCTTCTGATTTGTCAGAGAGGGCTTCTATGGCTGGGGTTATTATGTGAGTTATAGGAATCTTCATCTCTGGTAGGATCCTAAGGGAGGATCCCAAATTGGCTAATGCGTCTGCTTCTATGTTTTCTTCTCTGGGAGCTTACGTTAGACTAAAGTTTCCGAAATCAGAAGCTAATTTTTTTTTAGGATCTCTAGGTATAATGCTAACTTCTCACCTTTCAGTGCATAAGATCTGTTGTAGTGATTGGTTAGTAATAAAAAATCAACAATTACCTGAATATCCTTGATTTGAAGATCCTTAGCTAATTGTAGTCCCATGATGAGTGCTTCATATTCTGCCTCATTGTTGGTAGTGTTGAATTCACAACTAATTACAGTCGCACTGTCAGTCAAGTTGAACCTCGAGTTGAAAAAAGGAATGACCCAGAGAGGGGAATCGACAGGGATGGATGTATGTATAAGAACTTCTTGGGTGCCAAACCACCGAGTCTTTCCGGAAGTCCAAAGCCAGTAGAGAATATGGACTAGATCTCCGAAATAGAGATGGTATTTGAAAGCTGCAACTGTAGCGACAAGCAGAAAACCGTCTTTGCGATCAGACAACTGAAGACCGGAGTTTTAAGCTGGTGGAAGTTATTAGCATATACGATGCCACAATGAGAAGCTCTGAAGATGTCTTGGGAAGCGTTCATCGAGCAGTTGAAAATGCAGTACTACTCCGAAATATATCTGATAGATCTAAACAATGGGTTCCAGAACTTGAAGAAGGGGAGAATAAGCATTGATGACTATGCTACTGCATTCACCGAGAAGATGAAGTTATTTCTATACCTGGTGCCGACTGAGGTCGCCAAAATAGAAAATTTTCCTAACGGATTGCCATCATACTTTGGCCCAACAATCAAAATGGCAAGCACCTTGAAGGCAGACGTTAGAGCAGCCAATAATGTTGAGACCCAGTTAAGAGAATGGGGTCTGGAGGGAACTGAAGTCAGCGAGAAAAGGAAGTTCGATGGATCCCCAAGGTCCAACGAGAAGAGAAAATTCTCGAAGTCTGGTTCGAAGAAGTTTGAAGGAGGAAAAGGTGAAGTGAGATGGTGCGATAAGTGCGAAAAGAAACACTATGGAAAATGTGGCGATGAAGTGACATGTTTCAAGTGTGGGAAGCATGGGCATTACGCCAACGAGTGTACATTCAACAAAAGGGTGTGTTATGGATGTAATGAAGAAGGGCACTACAAACAAGACTGCCCAAAGAGGGAAGGAGCTACAAAGCCAAATGCACCACCAAAGCCAAAGACAAGGGCATTCCAAATGATACTTGATGAAGCAGGTGACGTTGCAAGGAAGGATCAATAGAGTATCCATATAATTAAATAGGATCATGTGATGTAGCCTAATATAGGAGGCATAGTCTAGAGTGAACTTGAACATCTATATAATCGTTTCAAGAGATAATATCAAACCTTGACTTCGTCATCTGATGTCTTAAATGATTATGTGAAATTCTTGAATGGTGACTTGGAAAACTGCGAGACAATACTTGGGACGAGTATGAGTAGGTGTGAATGGTAGTAGAGGCCTATACTACCGGAAGCACAGGACTCACACTTGGATCAGGGAAGGTCACAAGGTTACAAAGAAGCTAGTAAATGACTCCGTTTTGTTCATGTCCATCGTTACCATCATTTACGTAATGACTAAGAACATGATTGTTATTCTGACCCTAGTGGTCATATCAATTGAGTCCGACTAGGATGAGTATGTTACATGGTTCGGAGAACCAAGTTCGATGTAGCATCTGACTTAATCCAGCAATTTAAAATGAAAGATAATCAAAGAAATCAATAGAAGTTGTCTCAACGATTTTGGAAAGCATCAAGAAAGCTCAGGATGAAGCTTTAGAGAAGAATGTCTGAAAGGAAGAACGTTTAGGCAAGAACATTGGCATTCGGTACGAATAATCAAGGATTGAAGGTATTCCAAGATAGAATTTGGGTGCCCAAGATGGGCGAAGTAAGATATATTCTGATGGAAGAAGCTCAGAAGACCATGTACTCGATTCATCATGGCATCACTAAAATGTATAAGGATCTAAAACCCTATTATTGGTGGCCGACGATGAAGCTCAATGTTGCAAAGTTCGTGGCCGAGTGTTTAACATGTGCAAGAATTAAGGCACAACGTCAGAAACCATATGGGAGTTTAAAACCTTTACCTGTACCAGTGGGTAAAAGAGGAGGTATCACCATGGATATTGTCACTAAACTACCCAGAACGAAGAACGCAAACGACGTGATTTGGGTGGTCGTTGATCGGTTCACTAAAAGTGCACACTTCATAGCAGCCAATGAAAGATGGTCTATGGATAAGCTTGCAAATGCTTACGTAAAGGAAGTAGTAAGACTTCACGGTGTTCCTTTAACGATTGTATCAGACCGTGATAGTCGTTTCATGTCAAGGTTTTGGAGGAGTCTACAAGAGGAATTGGGTACGAAGTTGTGTTTAAGTACAGCCTACCATACGCAGATCGATGGTCAGAGCGAAAGGAAGATTCAAACACTTGAGGATATGCTGAGAGCATGTACCCTGGAATTTCAAGGTAACTGGGATGAACATTTACCTCTGGTAGAATTTTCCTACAACAATAGTTATCATTCGAGCATCAAGATGGCACCTTATCAAGCCTTGTATGGGCAAAAGTGTCGTATGCCGTCTTGTTGGCTTAAAGCTGGAGAAAAGCAGTTTATGGGCCCCGAGAAAGTCCATCAGACTGCTAAAAAGCTGAAAGTAATTAGGGAAATGATGTTAGTAGCTCAGGAATCGTCAAAAGAGCTATGTTGACAAGAAGAGACAACCGATGACATTCGAAGTTGGAGATTCGGTTTTGCTTAAAGTCTCACCATGGAAGGAACTTATAAGAATTGGTAAAGGAGAAAAGTTGAGTCCACGATTCATTGGACCGTTCAAAGTTCTTCAGAGGATTGGGAACCAAGCTTACAAGCTAGAACTACCGGAAGAACTAGATGGTATTCATAACACATTCCATGTGTGTTATTAGAGGAAGTTCACGGGAGAAGTTCTCGACATAATTCCAATTTCTAAGTTAAGGATGAATGGAAATAAGAGGCTAATTCAAGAGCCGGAGGCGATTGTTGACCGTAAGATGAAGAAGTTGCGACACAAGATGGTAGACTTAGTGCTTGTGCGATGGAAACATTCGAATGGGCCAAACCACACCTAGGAAACGGAAAATGACATGATGAGTCGCTATCCGCCTTTGTTTGCTGATGCATGATTCCGGGACGGAATCATCCTAAGGGGGAGAGAATTGTAACGCCCGTGTTTCGAGGCTAAGCATTAATTCGATGATGTAATAGTCAAGTTCAACCATTGTAACCTATTTTAAAGTAATAAAGATGAATTACTTGAATTTTATGTGAATTATGTGAATTTATGTGCTTTATACTTGTTTATAATGATATAATAAATTAAGAATGAAAATAAGCGTCAAAAATAAAATGTTAGATAAACCCGATATGTATGAAGAAAGTTATATTGGTCGTCACAAGGATTCCGTAGATATAAAGAACGCCGAAATCCAAGTTATAATGAAGAAGTTATGGCATGTCGAAGTTTCGCAACAAAACTGGCACGACGCTGTGTGACGTAAAAAGTGAGTTTATGATAAAGTTTTTTTTAGCATTAGCGATCTAAACGAAAGTCGTAGTATACGTTAAACCTAGAGCATGCATAAAAAGAACGTCCAAATCTGACTTCGTATGAGGAAGTTATGATTTTTCTAAGATTTAGCATAGTAGTGCACAGCCCGGAATTCAAATTTTAGATCGATCGATTTTTGTCCGACACAACCTAAATAAGAGTTGAAGATCTCATTCATAGGAGCTCAACGATAAAAAGTCAAACGAAAACGGAGTCTGTATCTAGAAGTTATGAATTCTACACGGTCGTTTAACAGTGTAATCTTCTCATACTATTAAATTTAAAATCGGTCGAAAATTAGCCGATGGCGTCAAAAGGAAAGTTGTAGATCTTGTCATTACCAACGCGTGGATATAAAGAACCTCGAAAACAAATCTCGTATGCAAACGTTATGGGGTTTAGAAGTCGGGAGGGTGCTGCAGCGAAGTAGGTGACGTGGCGCAATCTGATGACGAAACGTGGCACCAACTCGACGATTTGGACCAGCAACTCGAGGAGTTGGGGGTCATAAACTCGATGAGTTGGGCTAGAAACTCGATGAGTTCACCCTTTTTTGAGCCTATAAATACCCCCCGAGAGTTTCTTCATTTTTCATACCAAAACCCACTTCTTCTTCTTCTCTCTACTCACTCCCTAAACCTCCCAAAACACCCCCAAAAGCCTAGGAAACTTCCCTAGAACTTGAAGGAAGCCCCGAAACGCCAGAAGGCTCCGAGAAAAAGAATTTTTCGGTTTAAAAACTCTTCCCCCGCAGAGCCTGGTTTTCAAGCAAACCTCCCGGTTTCGTCGAAGCGAAGCGCTGTCCAAGTTGGAATCACCACTTATCAAGTGAGTGCATAGTTACTTTCATCTTACACATAGATATGAAGTATTTTATATAAATTACGTGCTATGTGTGCATATTTACTTGAGATCTGTGCTAGATGAAAGATTTAAACTTCTATGTTTTTTCAAATCTAAACCGTATATGTATTTTGTTTTCAGATCTGAAAATTTTCTTCAGATCTAGGCTGTAGATGTATTTTATTTTTAGATCTAAACCTTTTTCTTCAGATCTAGGTTGTAGATGTATTTCATTTTCAGATCTGAACCTTTTTCTTCAGATCTAGGCTGTAGATGTATTTTGTTTTCAGATCATAACCCTTTTCTTCATATCTAAACTGTAGATGTATTTTGTTTTCAGATCTGAACCTTTTCTTCAGATCTAAAACTATAGATGTATTTTATATATGCAAATATGTTGGGTAGAACATGGGTAGATAAATAATGAGGTATGAAAGATGATATAGATGAATATTGGTAGCTGCACCACTACATGTAGATGTTTTTCAAACTACGATGCACTCAAAACATGCTAGCAGTTGCGCAAAAGGATAACGTCGGCAGCTGCGCCTAATAGAGAACGTCATAATCATGGCAGCTGCGCATAGATGATAGTATTGGTAGCTGTGCCTAATAGATAATATTGGCAGCTGCGCCAAATACATAACATTGGCAGCTACGCCATAGGCAAAGATGGACTTTGTGCCTATTCTTCAGGGGAATCCTTAGGATGAAAAGGTGAATGATAGATGATTCTTAGGGTAGATCTTTAAGAGTAAAGAAGATAATGGGGATGGGTAATTGGGTTGATTGTTTGATGTTTAAATATAATAACTATATTATTGTGGGTTGAAAACCCTATGTACTCACCAGGTTTCCCAACCTGACCCACTCAATTTATTTGTATCACAGGTGTCGATATAAAGTTACACTACACTGAGAGATTAAAGAGATGTAGATCACTAGTGTAAATGAATGTAAGCTCTGTTTATGCTTATGTTTCTGTATTGACGTTGACATCCCAAAGTTTTTAAAAAAAGAATAAAATACATTTCTTCGGAAATGCTTTGATAACATATTTATCATGTTTTCTGGGAACAAAATTCCGCAACACTTTTCTATAAAAGTATACTCTGATTTTAAAAATGAAGCATAAACAAATCGGTCTTTTCTGGCCGTGAAAAGGTGGATGTCACAGTTGGTATCAGGGCAATAGTTTAAGCGAACTAGGAATTTTAGGAAAATTTCTAGACTTAAACTTAGAATGCTAAGCGATGATCGTGAGTCGTGTGTCTATTGTATTCTAGGTAGTACAACTAAATAGACACGGGCACTAGCTCATTTTAGGAAATATGCCTAAAAGGCTTTTATGTGCTAAATGCTTTATGTTTGTCGTATATGTTATTATTTGTTCGGATCTATGGTCTATTGCCGACTGGATTTGGAAACCTTTCGTGTTTAGGATTCTAAGTGTTCGATTACGATATTAGAATTAGCATGTAACGTTTCGGAGTGATAAGGAGGATTTAAACGTCTATCATATATAAAAATCTAAATTCACCTACCTTGGTGTATAGATCAACATGATAAGAACCCGAAGTGGACTCGAAAACGCAAATGGGGACAAAAATCAGCAGCCTCGTCCCCAAAGGATAGAGCAGGTGCCGATGGTTGAAGCTACACCAGAGCCAATCACGATGGCTGGAGTACAAGCCATGATTCGTGCTATGATAACTGAACAGAGGGAAGAAATGAGGCAACTGTTGCTGAATAACAGGGATGAACCTTTTATGCCTATTGAACAACCAGAACTGAATGACGGACAGTCAGAGGAAGGGAATTACAGCCGCACTGTTAGTCAAGTTGAACCCCGAGTTGAAAAATGGAATGACCCAGAGAGGGGAATCGACAGGGATGGATGTATGTATAAGAACTTCTTGGGTGCCAAACCACCGAGTCTTTCCGGAAGTCTAAAGCGAGTAGAGAATATGGACTAGATCTCCGAAATGGAGATGGTATTTGAAAGCTGCAACTGTAGCGACAAGCAGAAAACCGTCTTTGCGTTCAGACAACTGAAGACCGGAGTTTTAAGTTGGTGGAAGTTATTAGCAGATACGATGCCACAAGGAGATGCTCTGAAGATGTCTTGAGAAGCGTTAATCGAGCAGTTGAAAATGCAGTACTGCTCCGAAATATATCTGATAGATCTAAACAATGAGTTCCAGAACTTGAAGAAGGGGAGAATTAGCATTGATGACTATACTACTGCATTCACCGAGAACATGAAGTTATTTCTATACCTGGTGCCGACTGAGCTCGCCAAAATAGAAAAATTTGCTAATGGATTGCCATCAGACTTTGGCCCAACAATCAAAATGGCAAGCACGTTGAAGGCATCCGTTAGAGCAGCCAAGGATGTTGAGACCCAGTTAAGAGAATGGGGTCTGGAGGGAACTGAAGTCAGCGAGAAAAGGAAGTTCGATGGATCCCCAAGGTCCAACGAGAATAGAAAATTCTCGAAGTCTGGTTCGAAGAAGTTCGAAGGAGGAAAAGGTGAAGTGAGATGGTGCGATAAGTGCAAGAATAAACACTATGGAAAATGTGGCGATGAAGTGACATGTTTCAAGTGTGAGAAGCATGGGCATTACGCCAACGAGTGTACATTCAACAAAAGGGTGTGTTATGGATGTAATGAAGAAGGGCACGACAAACAAGACTGCCTAAAGAGGGAAGGAGCTACAAAGCCAAATGCACCACCAAAGCCAAAGGCAAGGGCATTCCAGATGATCCTTGATGAAGCAGGTGACGATGCAAGGAAGGATCTATAGAGTATCGGTATAATTAAATAGGATCATGTGATGTAGCCTATATAGGAGGCATACTCTAGAGTGAACTTGAACATCTATGTAATCGTTTCAAGAGATAATATAAAACATTGACTTTGTCATCTGATGTGTTAAATGATTATGTGAAATTCTTGAATGGTGACTTGGAAAACTGCGAGACAATACTTGGGACGAGTATGAGTAGGTGTGAATGGTAGTAGAGGCCTATACTACCGGAAGCACAGGACTCACACTTGGATCAGGGATGGTCACACGGCTACCAAGAAGCTAGTAAATGATTCTGTTTTGCTCATGTCCATCGTTACCATCATTTACCTAATGACTAAGACGATGATTGTTATTCCGACCCTAGTGGTCATATTAATTGAGTCCGACTAGGATGAGTATGTTACATGGTTCAGAGAACCAAGTTCGATGTAGCATCTGACTTAAGCCAGAAAATTGAAGTGAAAGATAATCAAAGCAATCAATAGAAGTTGTCTCAACGATTGTGGAAAGCATCAAGAAAGCTCAGGAGGAAGCTTTAGAGAAGAATGACCGAAAGGAAAAACGTTTAGGCAAAAACATTGGCATTCAATACGAATAATCAAGGATTGAAGGTATTTCAAGATAGAATTTGGGTGCCCAAGATGGGCGAAGTAAGATATATACTGATGGAAGAAGCTCACAAGACGATATACTCGATTCATCTTGGCATCACTAAAATGTATAAGGATCTGAAACCCTACTACTGGTGGCCGATGATGAAGCTCAATCTTGCAAAGTATGTGGCTGAGTGTTTAACATGTGCAAGAGTTAAGGCACAACGTCATAAACCATATGGGAGTTTAAAACCTTTACCTGTACCAGTGGGTAAAAGAGGAGGTATCACCATGGATATTGTCACTAAACTGCCCAGAACAAAGGACGAACACAACGTGATTTGGGTGGTCCTTGATCGGTTTACTAAAAGTGCACACTTCATAGCAGCCAATGAAAGATGGTCTACAGATAAGCCTGCAAATGCTTACGTAAAGGAAGTAGTAAGACTTCACGATGTTCCTTTAACGATTGTATCAGACAGTGATAGTCGTTTCACGTCAAGGTTTTGGAGGAGTCTACAAGAGGAATTGGGTACGAAGTTGTGTTTAAGTACAGCCTACCATACGCAGATCGATGGTCAGAGCGAAAGGACGATTCAAACACTTGAAGATATGCTGAGAGCATGTACCCTGGAATTTCAAGGTAACTGGGATGAACATTTACCTCTGGTAGAATTTTCCTACAACAATAGTTATCATTCGAGCATCAAGATGACACCTTATCAAGCCTTGTATGGGCAAAAGTGACGTACGCCGTCTTGTTGGCTTGAAGATGGAGAAAAGCAGTTTATGGGCCCCGAGAAAGTCCATCAGACTGCTGAAAAGCTGAAAGTAATTAGGGAAATGATGTTAGCAGCTCAGGAATCGTCAAAAGAGCTATGTTGACAAGAAGAGACGACCGGTGACATTCGAAGTTGGAGATTCGGTTTTGCTTAAACTCTCACCATGGAAGTAACTTATAAGAATTGGGAAAAGAGGAAAGTTGAGTCCAAGGTTCATTGGACCGTTCAATGTTCTTCAGATGATTGGGAACCAAGCATACAAGCTAGAACTACCGGAAAAACTAGATGGTCTTCATAACACATTCCATGTGTGTTATTAGAGGAAGTACACGGAACAAGTTTCCAACATAATTACAATTTCTGAGTTAAGGATGGATGGAAATAAGAGGCTAATTGAACAGCCGGAAGCGATTGTTGACCGTAAGACGAAGAAGTTGCGACGCAAGATGGTCGACTTAGTTCTTGTGCGATGGAAACATTAGAATGGGCCAAACCTCACCTGGGAAACGGAAAATGACATGATGAGTCGCTATCCGCATTTGTTTGCTGATACATGATTCCGGGACGGAATCATCCTAAGGGGGAGAGAATTGTAACGCCCGTGTTTCGAGGCTAAAATTAATTCGATGATGTAATAGTCAAGGTCAACCATTGTAATCTATTTTAAAGTAATAAAGATGAATTACTTGAATATTATGTGAATTATGTGAATTTATGTGTTGTATACTTGTTTATAATGATATAATAAATTAAGAATGAAAATAAGCATCAAAAATAAAATGTTAGATAAACCCGATATCTATGAAGAAAGTTGTAGTGGTCGTCACAAGGATTCTGTAGATATAAAAAACGCCGAACTCCGAGTTATAACGAAGAAGTTATGGCATGTCGAAGTTTCGTGACAAAACAGGCACGACGTTGTTGACGTAAAAAGTGAGTTTATGATAAAGTTGTTTTTAGCCTTAACGATCTAAACGAAATTTGTAGTATACGTTAAACCGAGAGCATGCATAAAAAGAACGTCCTAATCTGACTTCGTATGAGGAAGTTATGATTTTTCTAAGATTTAACATAGTAGTGCATAGCCCGGAATTCGAATTTTAGATCGATCGATTTTTGTCCTACACAAACTAAATAAGAATTGAAGATATCATTAATAGGAGCTCAACAATAAAAAGACAGGCGAAAACGGAGTCTGTATGTAGAACTTATGAATTCTACACGGTCGTTTAACATTGTAATCTTCTCATACTATTAAATTTAAAATCGGTCGAGAATTAGCCGATGGGGTCAAAAGGAAAGTTGTAGATCTTGTCATTACCTACGCGTGGATATAAAGAACGTCGACAACGGATCTCGTATGCAAAAGTGTAACACCGTAATTTTTCAACAGATTTTTCATTTTAAAATCGTATACTTTTCATAACGTATTGTATAGAAATCTCGTCTATTCAAATTACAAAACACAACTCCATTAATAATTCAGGATCCTCAAAACATAACTCTTTCTCTGGTGTGTACAATCAAGTCGGTGCCGTCCCGCGATCCTGAGAAACCTGAAAGACATAGCACATAACACGGTAAGCACAAAGCTTAGTGGGTTCCCCAAAATACCACATACAGCACATAAGCCACTCGAGGCTATGACTCGGTATGACCCTCCGGTCAATGTGTCTCAGCGGGACCCTCCAATCTCGTGGCTCGTTGGACCCTCCAGTCCGGTCTAGCTCGTTGGACCCTCCGGTCCGGTCTAAATCGTTGCACCCTCCGGTCCAATCTACTCGAAGACCCTCTGGCCTCATAAGTCGTTGGACCATCTGGTCCGGTCTATATAACGCATAGCATACATATATCACAATGCACATAATCTCAAACATACACATAACACATAAGACCCTCCGGTCTGCACATAGATATCACTCTAGGTAATGTATGGTGAGAAGACTCACCTGACAAGCAGCAAGCAAAGACTTGCTCCTGAATCTTGAACTAGCCTCGGCCTAACACAAGGAATCAATATCTCTAAGTGATACTCTAATCACAACTCTAATGACCGAAGGTTATTCTTCCTCTCTTTAACTCTTTGAAGTGGATAAAAGACCATTTTACCCCTCCATGGTCTCTACCACTCATGTTGACCAAAGCCCCAAAGTCAACAGAAGTCAAACTCGAGTCAACAGTCCATGTTTGACCCGCCTCGCCGAGTGCACCCTTACGACTCGCTGAGTCCACTTATTTTCCTCAGAAGTCTCGTGATAGTCCAGCTCAGCTCGTCGAGTTGGCCCCCAACTCGTCGAGCTATCGCATGATTCAGTTCTTCGGGACAAACCCTAACCAACTCGTCGAGTCGGCTCATTGACTCGGCGAGTTCATTCAGGCCAAATGTTCATTCAGACGATTTCAGTCAGATCTATCACCACAAACATTGGATCTATCATCCCAAGGCTCAATAATCACGTAAAGCTTTAATCTTTACGTTCATACATGAGATTATTGCTCCAAAATGCTAATACATGCCTTTCATGAAGGATTTAGCTCATCAACCCTCATTTGAATTACTAAAGCTGGGACATCTAGACTCTAAGGACCTTAGGAGGTCCAGATCTGAGGTTTCCAACCACAACCATGTCTCATTTAACTCATAGATTAAAAAGGATGGAAGCAAAGCCCTAAAACTCCCAAAATGAGATCTAGTACAAGGAATGAACAAGATGAGGACTTTGTACCTTCTCTTAGCAGCTGAAACACCCAATACCACAGACCCACTGCCTTCCTTTGTTCCCCATCATGAAGCTCTTCATCCTTCTTCATAGAAATGCACCAAGAACCATAATATGAGCTTCTCTCTCACTCTCTAGCTCCAATAACAATTAGGGTTTGCTCTCAGGGAAAGGTAGCCGCAAATGAGGCTATAAATGCCTTTAAATAGGTCCCAAACCCGGGAATTTAGGGTTTATCTGCCCAGCACCTACTCGGCGAGTCCCTCCTCTGACTCGTCGAGTCCATTCATTAAATCCACGCGGCAATCTCGACTCGACTCGGCGAGTTGGACCCTTAACTCATCGAGTCTCTTCTTCAACCTCAAGGTTAATATATACAATAATATCCCTGAAAATCCGGATGTTACAATTCTCCCCCACTTGAATTAGATTTCGCCCTCGAAATCGCTTCTCAATGCCACATAGGTTGAACCCAACAACCCGGAAAGTACCACTGAAGTATCTCATGCCACACAACTAAATTCCACCGTAGACACCTGAAACCAACAGGAACTCCCAAACCCGGAGGAGGACATACCCATCTGAACAACGAACCCTCAATACTCTGACCTCAGGCACGGAAAATGATCATGCTTGTTCAGGGGCGTCCTCTGACGTCTAACAAACATAATCCTCAGCTCCCTTCTCAATTTCCCTTTCAAGACTGAGCACCAGGTCATCTCCCGACCCAGCAATTGAACCTCCATAGGTTACCCATCCCATGTCCCAAAACGTCTCACTGACTTCCTTCTCACAACAACTATCTCGGCACAGTGTGACACACAAGTCACGAATTTGGTTTTACCTCAAGCGAATACAGAAGTCGTCTCACCCTCGACCTTTGTTGTCTACTACTCCTTAATTCCATACGTCTCGCGGTTTTTCCCATACAACCGAACTGACCCACTCAGGTCTAAGACATCATAAGATACCCAATGCCCCGAAAAATAAAACCCTTTTCTGAATCTAGGATCTCATTCGCCTACTCAGTACACCACCACTCGTCCCAATGGAGCACCCAACTCGTGACCCATGACCCGTAACGCACGCGTACATCATTTCTCCAAGTCCTTTCGATTGCGATAACCACAACTTAACTCAGAATATAACGATTCCCGACACATATGGAGACCCAGTCTCGCCCCTGGTCTGACCACCAGGTTCCCGAACTCAAGGATTAAGGCTACCCAAGCCTAAAAACTCTTCTGCGTCATGCTCTGACTAGCGAATACTACGGCTCCCCGTAGCACCACGACACTCTCTCGCTGGCTAGTGAATACTACGGCTCCCTGCAGTATTTCAACACTCCCCACTGACTGGTGAGTACTACGGCTCCCCGCAGTATCACAACACCCTCTCTCTGACTAGTGAGTACTACGGCTCCCCGCAGTATCACAACATTCCCCCAATGACTGGTGAGTACTACGACTCTCCGCAGTATCACAATACTCCCCCAATGGCTGGTGAGTACTACGGCTCCCCGCAGTATCACAACACTCCCCCAATGGCTGGTGAGTACCACGGCTCCCCGCAGTATCACAACACCCTCTCTCTGACTAGTGAATACTACGGCTCCCCGCAGCATCACAACACCCTCTCTTTTCTCCCCACAATCTCATCCTCGGGTCATTACCTCACTGCGTTCACATAAATCACGCTTCGCAGCCCAACATAGATAGGTGCACACACCCACCCCGGCTAAACATCACTACTTCTGACGACCGCCATCGACAAAAACACTTTTCTCGCTTCAATTCACATCCTCAGACAATCCCGCTTGATGTCAATTAGCTGAAAGGGCTCCCACCGGAACCATAGACACTTGATACACCACTCGCCATCTCATAACTCAAGTCTCCAAAATGATCCATAATTTAGGATATTGTACTCAGATATCTCGGAACATCATCACAGAACCGAACGACGTCTTCCCTCATCCACTGATCTTCCACTAGCACAACTCGCAACCTCGAAATACTCCAACTCACAACTTGAAACACGGAGGAATCGTCAATGTCAAGTACACGTTGACGACCATCCGAAACCCCATCCTCTATGGCTCAAACCCATGCGAATACTCATACTGAATCTGAAGTTGACAGCCAACAACTGTTGCCCCTCCCAAAGTAAACATAACAACCCATACATCGAACTAGAAATTCTCCACCATCGAAACTATCCTTACGAGCCAACCACCTCGAATTTACCATTACAACCTTGAAGAATCCCTAACCACTACAAGGTCTCTGACCAACGGCCGCCTGCCGTGGAGACACTCATCCTCTCCTGGACATGTGCCACATGCACTATCTCGCTCTGCACTTCGCCTTGACCATCAATAACCCTGGTCTCAGGAATCCGCACCGCAGGTCTCTATATCCACTTCTCTAACCGCTCTTAAACAGATCTCTGATCTCCTAAAAAGCACCCGGTCCTCCCCCACTCAGGGTTCGAACCATCACCAATTAGTTCACCAACAATCTATCCCCGATGGAGATCGATCAACTCCAATTACCCGAATCTCAGATGAAATCCTCAGAAACTTCTCATCATGACTACGTATCATCCCACTACCGGACATCTCAACTGCCCAGTAGTAACTCTGACTCTTAATCTGAAATAATGAACTATCATACTCCTCATCCTCGACTCTTCAACCAACGTTCCATCACGTGGGTTGTAATAAGAGCAGAGTCCTCATTACCATACTCAATACTCCTTATAGACAATAAGAGCCCCCGCCCCAATATCCTCTTCTTGATCGTCTGCCGCTGCAGCCAATACATGCCGTACTATGCTCAAATAGGGTGTATCATTGTCCTTAACCATCTCAGTCCCCACTGACAACCTGCTCATGCTCTAACATTACCTCTCGGCAGACATACTTCCCAAATACTCTGATGGAAGGTCGCCATCAATGCTAACACGCATGGTTTTACCCCCAAGCTCAGAAACCGAAATCTCAACACCTCTTATGTTCCCCATAGGAAATGGAAATAGCATCGCCCAGGCCATAGGAATGATATCTCCACTATTAGCCGGTCGCTCAGCCCAGACCGTATTCTCCCATAACGCACCATCACTACTCATCCCTGAGTCTTGCGACTCCAACTGGCATCTCACCAATAGTCCCTCGGATTTAACTCAGTTTCCCTTTCAAGGGATGCGCCACTAAAACTCGTTCATCATGGCCCTCTGGCCCCATACTCTTTCACATCTGATCTCAGTCTAGACGATCACCACATAATAACCGGTAAAACCAGAAGCACTAACCGCCACGTGTCTTGGTACTCAAACCATGTGACCACCTCTCGATCTGCTATGAATCATGGTACCCGAACCATGTTACCTCCTCTTAATCTGCTATGAATCATGGTACTCGAACCATGTTCTCTCTTCTCAATCCGCCTCAAATCATGGTACTCGAACCATGACATCACCTCTCGATCTGCTACAAATCCTGGTACTCGAACCATGACATCACCTCTCGACCTACTACAAATCATGGTACTCGTGATGGGTTTTGAGCATTCTAACACTTCCTAAGTGTACATGCAACCCTAATAACCTTGGATCTATGTTTGTGTAATAATCATGCAAAGTTGAATTCCAAGGTTATATTCCTATCTAGCATACATGGGGAACATTTTTAACTTGAATGAAAGATAGAATAACTTACCTTGTTGTTGATTATGATCCTTGAAACCTTATGAGCCTAGCACCCCAAGTGTGATGCCTCAAATGCTTCACACAACACCAAATGCAAAGGAGTAAACTTTGAGAGAATCTTACACTTGCAAAATCGGCTCTAGCCCTCTTGTTTCTTAGTGTCTAACCTATTTTGGTGGAGAATGGGTTTCTTATATAGTGTTGACACATCTAGGGTTACACCATGTAAACCCTAATGTGTCATGACTCTTCATTTCCATGACCCATGGGTTTGTAACTCCCATGGGGCATCCATGGAGCATCCTATGGGTGGAACCCAACTTGATAATCCATGGAGCCTCTTAGCCCACTATATAACATATGGAAGATTTACATAATCTACCCATATATTTAATTAGTTATCTTTTGATCACTTAATTAATTCTAAATTAATTCTTGATCAAACTAATTAAATAATATTATTAATATATTAGAACTTATAATATATTAATAAACCATAAGTGTTATTTCTCTCATTTTAGTTTATCCAATTGCATGGTGCCATGCAACCCAAATGGACCATGCTGGGTCGGGTCAAGTACATACTAGAAATAGTTATGGACTTAGACACCTTATCCAACAGTCTCCCACTTGGATAAGTCTAATAACTATAACTGCAATACTTCAGGAACCGATCGGCAATCGTAGCTCTTTCAAGGTCTCTCGGAACTGAGAAGATGATGATACGCCATTTAAGATAAGTGATCATATAATCCTCTGTTCTAGATATCAGCCGGACAAATACATGGAACAATGTCTTACTTATTGTCCAGCAGTTTGTTTCCCGATTTCCGATTTGTTTGACATAGAACTCAATTGAACACATCAACTTAGTTCTAATCGGGCCCGGTACATAGGTCAAAACAAAATCATCGAGGGACCCAGATATCAGCTTCTAATCCAAGAAGGAACAGATAAACTTCGACTCATATGTTTGTTCTACTACTCATTGAATTATACACAAGAGCACGTTTTATAACATCGAGTTACCAATGCGTTAACGTACAATCAATGCATAACCAACTCATAAGTAACAAATCATATCTCTAGGTTTGAAGACTTATATGATATTACCGTCTCACGATCACTCGAGATAAATTCCATGAAGTGATTCCAGTGAGCGTGGGTTGAGTCCAATGCTCAGAACTTATGAGCACTCATGAGTGTTGTAGCCATGTCCAACAACTTAGACCTCTGCAACCAATCATGACAGTCTTGATTCATACCTACTTCCGACATATGATCGACTGTGGAGGTTCGAATAATATGATATACCAAACATAATTATTCTGGAAGTCAAAACATGGAAAAGAAATATAGTAAATGATCGACAAGAGATAGCAACACTTTACTCATAAATAAAACACCTTTTATTCATCATCTAATGTCAATTACACTTTACAAATTTCAAGGTTATCTAACTACTAAATCTAATATCATCCTTCAGCCCTATGCTCCGAGCATGCTGGAGATGCTTAACCCGAGTCAGTCCCTTCGTGAGGGGATCTGCTGGATTCTCATCCGATGATACCCTCTTTGCCACGAGGAGTCCTTCTTCTATTCGATGTCTGATGAAATGGTATTTTCTGTCGATGTGTCTGGATCTCCCGTGATCCCTTGGTTCCTTGGCTAAGGCAACTGCACTTTCACTATCACAGAAAATTTCCATTGGCTCTTTAATAGCTGGTACAACTCCATGGCCTCCAATGAAGTTCTTCAGCCATATCGCCTCCTTTGCTGCCTCGCTAGCTGCTATATACTCTGATTCGCAAGTTGAATCAGCCACTGTCTCTTGCTTGGAACTCTTCCAAGAAATTGCTCCTCCATTTAAGGTAAAGACCCAGCCTGACTGAGAGCGGAAATTATCCCTATCAGTCTGAAAGCTAGCATCACTATACCCTACAACTCTCAAGTCTTCACTCCCACCGAGGGTAAGGACCCAGTCCTTAGTCCTCCGTAGGTACTTGAGGATATTCTTTACCGCAGTCCAGTGTGCCTTGTCAGGGTTCCCCTGATACCTGCTAACCATGCTCAAAGCAAAGGCTACATCAGGTCGAGTACACGTCATAGCATACATGATCGATGCTACAGCCGAAGCATAAGGTATTCGACTCATTTCTGCTATCTCAGCCTCAATACTAGGGCTTTGTGTCTTACTCAATCTGGCATTACTCTGGATGGGTAACTTTCCTTTCTTGGAATCCTGCATGCCGAATCTCTTCAACACCTTATCCAAGTAAGTACTCTGACTAAGTCCAATTAGTCTTTTACTCCGGTCTCTCAAGATCCTTATCCCTAGAATATAGGCAGCTTCTCCTAGGTCCTTCATAGAGAAACACTTCCCAAGCCAGGACTTAACTTCCTGCAGAGTTGGGATGTCATTTCCTATGAGTAGTATGTCATCCACATACAATACCAAAAAGCTAACTATACTCCCATTAGCCTTGACATATACACAAGATTCATCTTCACTCCTAGAAAAGCCAAATTCCTTGACTTTCTCATCAAAGTAAAGATTCCATCTGCGAGGTGCTTGCTTTAACCCATAAATGGATTTCTCAAGCTTACACACTCTATTAGGGTACTCTGTGTTGAGAAAACCCTCTGGATGACTCATGTAAACATCCTCAGCCAACTTTCCATTAAGGAAACCGGTTTTGACATCCATTTGCCATATTTCATAGTCATGAAATGCGGCTATGGCTAACAGAGCCCTAATAGACTTAATCTTGGCCACTGGAGAAAAGGTCTCATCATAATCAACTCCCGGAGTTTGTGAGAAACCCTTTGCAACCAGTCGTGCCTTATAAGTGTGTACATTACCATCCATGTCGGTCTTCTTCTTGAAGATCCATTTGCACCCTACGGTCTTACGACCTGGTACATTCTCAACCAAGTGCCAAACTTGATTGTCATACATGGACTGTATCTCGTTGTCCATTGCCTCTTTCCACTTGGCTGACTCAGGGCCTGCCATGGCTTCCGCGTAACTGTTAGGTTCATCCAGACCTATCAGTGTCTCATCACTGATAAGTGTATCACCTTCCGCAGTAATATGGAATCCATAGTAATGCTCAGGTGCATTCCTAACCCTTATGGAACGCCTCAGAGGTACAGACTTGTCAATTGGCTCAACAGAAGTTTCCTCCTCAAGTTGAGTGCTAGGGTTTGAAGTTCCTTCACCACTTGACTCTTGAATTTCTTCAAGGTCAACTTGCCTCCCACTGTCTCCTTGGCTTATGAACTCTCTCTCTCGAAAGAAAGCCCTCCTAGCTACAAAGACCACATTCTCACTAGGTCTGTAGAAGAGGTAACCAAAGGATTTATGTGGGTAGCCGATGAAAATACACCTCTCACTTCGAGGTTCGAGCTTATCATGAGTCTCGTGTCTCACGAAAGCCTCGCAACCCCAAATCTTAATGTCGTCTAGTTTGGGTACTTTACCAGTCCACATCTCATGAGGAGTTTTGGCAACTTTCTTTGTGGGAACTAGATTAAGGATATGGGCGGCAGTCTCTAAGGCATACCCCCAAAATGAGATTGGTAGCAAAGCTCGACACATCATGGAACGAACCATATCCAACAAGGTTCGATTACGCCTCTCAGCTACACCATTCAACTGCGGTGTCCGGGGAGGTGTCAATTGTGAGACAATCCCACATTCCCTAAGATAGTCGAGGAACTCTGAACTAAGATACTCACCACCTCGATCGGATCGAAGCATCTTAATGTTCATGCCCAATTGATTCTCGACTTCCTGTTTAAACTCTTTAAACCTCTCAAAAGTCTCTGACTTATGCTTGATTAAGTAGACATATCCATATCTACTGTAATCATCAGTAAAAGTCAAATAATAACGATTAGCATCCCTTGTGGCATGTTTGAAGGGCCCACACACATCCGTGTGTATAAGATCCAACAAACCTTCACCCCTCTCACAAGAACCTATGAAGGGTGACTTTGTTATTTTTCCAAGTAAGCATGATTCGCAACTATCATCTGACTTTAGGTCAAATGACTCCAATACTCCATCCTTTTGGAGTTGGCCTATGCGTTTCTTGCTTATATGTCCAAGACGACAATGCCATAATGATGCTTTATCCAAGTTATTATCATTAACAGAATCAATACACAATACATTATTTCCTAAGTTATCAACCACAGATACAGTTTCATACACACCATCACAAGGTAATGCTTTAAAATAAAGAACATTATTAAAGAAAGCATTAATCGAACCAACTTCATTATCAAATGAAAAGGTGAAACCTTGTTTATACAATGCATGAAAGGAAATAATATTTCTTGCCATTTCTGGCGAATAACAACATTTATTCAAATCTAAACTAAACCCACTACTTAGCGATAAAGTATAAACTCCAATCTTGGTGACAGGTAAAGCTTTCCTATTCCCCATGATTAAGTTTATTCTTCCATGCTCCACATTCTCACTTCTTCTTAGTCCCTGCAAATCAGAACAAATATGAATACCACAACCGGTATCAAGGACCCAAGAGTTAGAATGGGGTGAGTTATTAGATAAGATAGTGTAAATACCTGCATGGTTGGGTTTAACTTTCCCATCCTTCACATCTTGCTGGTATTTTGGGCAGTTCCGCTTCCAATGTGACTTTTCATGGCAATAGAAGCATTCAGCCTCTTTTGGGTCAGAAGAAGGAGTGACGAAACCTTTCTTGGTTCCACTTGAAGAAGAGCCATCAAGGGTCCTAGCCTTGGTACCCTTCGAAGAGCTCTTCCTCTTCTTCCCTCTACCTTTCCCGATTGCCAAAACCGGGGCGGAGTTTGGAGTAGGAGTGTTAACAACCGACTTACCCTTAAGACCTGTTTCTGCGGTCTTGAGGAGTCCCTGAAGTTTGTTGAGTGTGACCTCTTCCTTATTCATGTGATATGTCATGCGGAATTGATCATAGCACGATGGTAAGGAGTGCAAAATGATATCTATTGCAAGCTCCTCAGGGAAGTTCACATTAAGCTTCAGCAACCGATCCACATACCTTTGCATTTTCTGCATGTGGCTCATGACGGATTCCCCGTCCTTCATCATGGTTGTTATGATAGAGCATATGATTTCATACCTCTCTTGTCGTGCACTTTGATGGTATCTTTATTGGATAAGGTGTCTAAGTCCATAACTATTTCTGGTATGTACTTGACCCGACCCGGCATGGTCCATTTGGGTTGCATGGCACCATGCAATTGGATAAACTAAAATGAGAGAAATAACACTTATGGCTTATTAATATATTATAAGTTCTAATATATTAATAATATTATTTAATTAGTTTGATCAAGAATTAATTTAGAATTAATTAAGTGATCAAAAGATAACTAATTAAATATATGGGTAGATTACGTAAATCTTCCATATCTTATATAGTGGGCTAAGAGGCTCCATGGATTATCAAGTTGGGTTCCACCCATAGGATGCTCCATGGATGCTCCATGGGAGTTACAAACCCATGGGTCATGGAAATGAAGAGTCATGACACATTAGGGTTTACATGGTGTAACCCTAGATGTGTCAACACTATATAAGAAACCCATTCTCCACCAAAATCGGCGACACATAAGAAACAAGAGGGCTAGAGCCGATTTTGCAAGTGTAAGATTCTCTCAAAGTTTACTCCTTTGCATTTGGTGTTGTGTGAAGCATTTGAGGCATCACACTTGGGGTGCTAGGCTCACAAGGTTTTAAGGATCATAATCAACAACAAGGTAAGTTATTCTATCTTTCATTCAAGTTAAAAATGTTCCCCATGTATGCTAGATAGGAATATAACCTTGGAATTCAACTTTGCATGATTATTAGACAAACATAGATCCAAGGTTATTAGGGTTGCATGTACACTTAGGAAGTGTTAGAATGCTCAAAACCCATCAATGGTATCAGAGCCTAGGTTTGTTTGTTGTTTTTTTTTGTGTGCAAACAGCTTGAAAAAAAAATCGTTAAATTACAAGTTTTCTTTTAAGTGTAATTTTTTATTCTTGAAAGTGTTCATATTCATGTTCTTGAACTTATGAAGATTAGATGATCATAGGAATTGTTTGTAACCTTCATGGTAGTTTAATTCATGATCATAATGTGTTTTAATGGAGTCCATAACTTGTCCTCAAGTTATGGAAAACCAAAAGTCTCACTTTTATTAAAGCCATTAAAAGAACACAAGAGTTATAAAAATGAAGAGTCTTCATTTTTATTACTCAATTAATTCATAAGTTATAAGAAATGAAAAGTTTTGGAAGTTTACAAAACTTGCCCTCAAGTTTTGGAACATGTAAAGTCTTGATTAAAACTTTAGTTCCAACCCTTAGAATTTTAAAAGTTAAAATTCAACCCTTATACTTTATAATGTTATAAGTTACTAATATATATATGTATAACGTCAAGTCGTCTTACCGCTAGTACGCCTCATTCACGAAGCCGGTCTATAAGGGGGGTATAAGGTTGTTGCCTATAAAATGGCAACTTAATGGGTGTCCACTCTCACCCACCGCTTCCTTGATCGGTGGAGGGTCGTTAGCCGAACGGGTAAGACAAGGACTTATAAATTCTCATTAAAAGTATGATGAATATTATAAAGTAACTAAATGCTTTTATTAAATTCCCAATCTTAGTTACTTTAGGAAAATGTGAATAAGGTGCTAATCCATGAAATTACACTTTACACTTTGTTTAAGTCGTTGGTGGAGCGTGTGTGGTTAACCGGCACACTAACTTAGACTTAACAAGGTAGGTAAAGGGTGACTTAAGGTTTACCATAGCATCGGTGGAGCGTATGTGGTTTACCGGCACATCGATTGAGTGATAAACCTTGAGGGTACCAAGTGATTTGCATGGTTACTTCACACCTCGTTTTGTGATCCTCGGTATCCCAGTCACAAAACTTGGAGGGCACACTCGAGATTGAAACATGCCTTTGAAAAGTTCATTGAATCTCAAAAGAATCTAGGAATTTCTAAGAACCAATTAAAAACCTAATATTTATATTTCGTTTTTCATGGTGGAAATTGGTGAATCGTCATTCACCTACCTTTCAAATATGTTATAGCTTGGATTACGGCATACCTCTTCTAAGTTATAATATATTGTGATTAGATCCTAACCTTAATATTACATTTGGGTGTTTTATTAAGGACTCTCTTAATATCTAAACTAATCTTGTTCTCTTCTTTCAGATGTCTTCAAACAATGCTGCTTCTGGCTCTAATCCTAATGGCTCCTTTACCCTTATGAACTTGTGTAGGAAAGTCACTTTTGATGGATCCAACTTCAATGAATGGATCAGAAACATCAGGATGATTACCCGCTACGAGGACAAAGAATATGTCCTTGACAAGGAGCTTAAGGAGATTGATGAGACCACTGCAACTCCCCAGGAGATCGCTGACTTCCGGGCACATGAAAGGGATGTTACAAAAGTGGCATGCATCATGTTGGCCACCATGACAGCGAAACTCCAAAAGTCCTATGAGGACTTCTACCCTTTTGAAATGCACCAAGATCTGATGGAAAGATACCATCAAAGTGCACGACAAGAGAGGTATGAAATCATATGCTCTATCATAACAACCATGATGAAGGACGGGGAATCCGTCACGAGCTACATGCAGAAAATGCAAAGGTATGTGGATCGGTTGCTGAAGCTTAATGTGAACTTCCCTGAGGAGCTTGCAATAGATATCATTTTGCACTCCTTACCATCGTGCTATGATCAATTCCTCATGACATATCACATGAATAAGGAAGAGGTCACACTCAACAAACTTCAGGGACTCCTCAAGACCGCAGAAACAGGTCTTAAGGGTAAGTCGGTTGTTAACACTCCTACTCCAAACTCCGCCCCGGTTTTGGCAATCGGGAAAGGTAGAGGGAAGAAGAGGAAGAGCTCTTCGAAGGGTACCAAGGCTAGGACCCTTGATGGCTCTTCTTCAAGTGGAACCAAGAAAGGTTTTGTCGCTCCTTCTTCTGACCCTAAAGAGGCTGAATGCTTCTATTGCCATGAAAAGTCACATTGGAAGCGGAACTGCCCAAAGTACCAGCAAGATGTGAAGGATGGGAAAGTTAAACCCAACCATGCAGGTATTTACACTATCTTATCTAATAACTCACCCCATTCTAACTCTTGGGTCCTTGATACCGGTTGTGGTATTCATATTTGTTCTGATTTGCAGGGACTAAGAAGAAGTGAGAATGTGGAGCATGGAAGAATAAACTTAATCATGGGGAATAGGAAAGCTTTACCTGTCACCAAGATTGGAGTTTATACTTTATCGCTAAGTAGTGGGTTTAGTTTAGATTTGAATAAATGTTGTTATTCGCCAGAAATGGCAAGAAATATTATTTCCTTTCATGCATTGTATAAACAAGGTTTCACCTTTTCATTTGATAATGAAGTTGGTTCGATTAATGCTTTCTTTAATAATGTTCTTTATTTTAAAGCATTACCTTGTGATGGTGTGTATGAAACTGTATCTGTGGTTGATAACTTAGGAAATAATGTATTGTGTATTGATTCTGTTAATGATAATAACTTGGATAAAGCATCATTATGGCATTGTCGTCTTGGACATATAAGCAAGAAACGCATAGGCCAACTCCAAAAGGATGGAGTATTGGAGTCATTTGACCTAAAGTCAGATGATAGTTGCGAATCATGCTTACTTGGAAAAATGACAAAGTCACCCTTCACAGGTTCTTATGAGAGGGGTGAAGGTTTGTTGGATCTTATACACACGGATGTGTGTGGGCCCTTCAAACATGCCACAAGGGATGCTAATCGTTTGTTATTTGACTTTTACTGATGATTACAGTAGATATGGATATGTCTACTTAATCAAGCATAAGTCAGAGACTTTTGAGAGGTTTAAAGAGTTTAAACAGGAAGTCGAGAATCAATTGGGCAGGAACATTAAGATGCTTCGATCCGATCGAGGTGGTGAGTATCTTAGTTCAGAGTTCCTCGACTATCTTAGGGAATGTGGGATTGTCTCACAAATGACACCTCCCAGGACACCGCAGTTGAATGGTGTAGCTGAGAGGCGTAATCGAACCTTGTTGGATATGGTTCGTTCCATGATGAGTCGAGCTTTGCTACCAATCTCATTTTGGGGGTATGCCTTAGAGACTGCCGCCCATATCCTTAATCTAGTTCCCACAAAGAAAGTTGCCAAAACTCCTCATGAGATGTGGACTGGTAAAGTACCCAAACTAGACCACATTAAGATTTGGGGTTGCGAGGCTTTCGTGAGACGCAAGACTCATGATAAGCTCGAACCTCGAAGTGAGAGGTGTATTTTCATCGGCTACCCATAGAAATCCTTTGGTTACCTCTTCTACAGACCTAGTGAGAATGTGGTCTTTGTAGCTAGGAGGGCTTTCTTTCGAGAGAGAGAGTTCATAAGCCAAGGAGACAGTGGGAGGCAAGTTGACCTTGAAGAAATTCAAGAGTCAAGTGGTGAAGGAACTTCAAACCCTAGCACTCAACTTGAGGAGGAAACTTCTGTTGAGCCAATTGACAAGTATGTACCTCTGAGGCGTTCCACAAGGGTTAGGAATGCACCTGAGCATTACTATGGATTCCATATTACTGCGGAAGGTGATACACTTATCAGTGATGAGACACTGATAGGTCTGGATGAACCTAACAGTTACGTGGAAGCCATGGCAGGCCCTGAGTCAGCCAAGTGGAAAGAGGCAATGGACAGCGAGATACAGTCCATGTATGACAATCAAGTTTGGAACTTGGTTGAGAATGTACCAGGTCGTAAGACTGTAGGGTGCAAATGGATCTTCAAGAAGAAGACCGACATGGATGGTAATGTACACACTTATAAGGCACGACTGGTTGCAAAGGGTTTCTCACAAACTCCGGGAGTTGATTATGATGAGACCTTTTCTCCAGTGGCCAAGATTAAGTCTATTAGGGTTCTGTTAGCCATAGCCGCATTTCATGAAATATGGCAAATGGATGTCAAAACCGCTTTCCTTAACGGAAAGTTGGCTGAGGATGTTTACATGAGTCAGCCAGAGGGTTTTGTCAACACAGAGTACCCTAATAGAGTGTGTAAGCTTGAGAAATCCATTTATGGGTTAAAGCAAGCACCTCGCAGATGGAATCTTTGCTTTGATGAGAAAGTCAAGGAATTTGGCTTTTCTAGGAGTGAAGATGAATCTTGTGTATATGTCAAGGCTAGTGGGAGTATAGTTAGCTTTTTGGTATTGTATGTGGATGACATACTACTCATAGGAAATGACATCCCAACTCTGTAGGAAGTTAAGTCCTGGCTTGGGAAGTGTTTCTCTATGAAGGACCTAGGAGAAGCTGCCTATATTCTAGGGATAAGGATCTTGAGAGACCGGAGTAAAAGACTAATTGGACTTAGTCAGAGTACCTACTTGGATAAGGTGCTGAAGAGATTCGGCATGCAGGACTCCAAGAAAGGAGAGTTACCCATCCAGAGTAACGCCAGATTGAGTAAGACACAAAGCCCTAGTACTGAGGCTGAGATAGCAGAAATGAGTCGAATACCTTATGCTTCGGCTGTAGGATCGATCATGTATGCTATGACGTGTACTCGACCTGATGTAGCCTTTGCTTTGAGCATGGTTAGCAGGTATCAGGGGAACCCTGGCAAGGCACACTGGACTACGGTAAAGAATATCCTCAAGTACCTACGGAGGACTAAGGACTGGGTCCTTACCCTCGGTGGGAGTGAAGACTTGAGAGTTGTAGGGTATAGTGATGCTAGCTTTCAGACTGATAGGGATAATTTCCGCTCTCATTCAGGCTGGGTCTTTACCTTAAATGGAGGAGCAATTTCTTGGAAGAGTTCCAAGCAAGAGACAGTGGCTGATTCAACTTGCGAATCAGAGTATATAGCAGCTAGCGAGGCAGCAAAGGAGGCGATATGGCTGAAGAACTTCATTGGAGACCTTGGAGTTGTACCAGCTATTAAAGAGCCAATGGAAATTTTCTGTGATAGTGAAAGTGCAGTTGCCTTAGCCAAGGAACCAAGGGATCACGGGAGATCCAGACACATCGACAGAAAATACCATTTCATCAGACATCGAATAGAAGAAGGACTCCTCGTGGCAAAGAGGGTATCATCGGATGAGAATCTAGCAGATCCCCTCACGAAGGGACTGACTCGGGTTAAGCATCTCCAGCATGCTCGGAGCATAGGGCTGAAGGATGATATTAGATTTAGTAGTTAGATAACCTTGAAATTTGTAAAGTGTAATTGACATTAGATGATGAATAAAAGGTGTTTTATTTATGAGTAAAGTGTTGCTATCTCTTGTCGATCGTTTACTATATTTCTTTTGCATGTTTTGACTTCCAGAATAATTATGTTTGGTATATCATATTATTCGAACCTCCACAGTCGGTCATATGTCGGAAGTAGGTATGAATCAAGACTGTCATGATTGGTTGCAGAGGTCTAAGTTGTTGGACATGGCTACAACATTCATGAGTGCTCATAAGTTCTGAGCATTGGACTCAACCGACGCTCACTGGAATCACTTCATGGAATTTATCTCGAGTGATCGTGAGACGGTAATATCATATAAGTCTTCAAACCTAGATATATGATTTGTTACTTATGAATTGGTTATGCATTGATTGTACGAAAACGCATTGGTAACTCGATGTTATAAAACGTGCTCTTGTGTATAATTCAATGAGTAGTAGAACAAACATATGAGTCGAAGTTTATCTGTTCCTTCTTGGATTAGAAGCTGATATCTGGGCCCCTCGATGATTTTGTTTTGACCTATGTACCGGGCCCGGTCAGAACTAAGTTGATGTGTTCAATTAAGTTCTTTGACAAACAAATCGGAAATCGGGAAACAAACTGCTGGACAATAAGTAAGACATTGTTCCATGTATTTGTCCGGCTGATATCTAGAACAAAGGATTATATGATCACTTATCTTAAATGGCGTATCATCATCTTCTCAGTTCCGAGAGACCTTGAAAGAGCTACGATTGCCGATCGGTTCCTGAAGTATTGCAGTTATAGTTATTAGACTTATCCAAGTGGTAGACTATTGGATAAGGTGTCTAAGTCCATAACTATTTCTGGTATGTACTTGACCCGACCCGGCATGGTCCATTTGGATTGCGTGGCACCATGCAATTGGATAAACTAAAATGAGAGAAATAACACTTATGGTTTATTAATATATTATAAGTTCTAATATATTAATAATATTATTTAATTAGTTTGATCAAGAATTAATTTAGAATTAATTAAGTGATCAAAAGATAACTAATTAAATATATGGGTAGATTATGTAAATCTTCCATATCTTATATAGTGGGCTAAGAGGCTCCATGGATTATCAAGTTGGGTTCCACCCATAGGATGCTCCATGGATGCTCCATGGGAGTTACAAACCCATGGGTCATGGAAATGAAGAGTCATGACACATTAGGGTTTACATGGTGTAACCCTAGATGTGTCAACACTATATAAGAAACCCATTCTCCACCAAAATCGGCGACACATAAGAAACAAGAGGGCTAGAGCCGATTTTGCAAGTGTAAGATTCTCTCAAAGTTTACTCCTTTGCATTTGGTGTTGTGTGAAGCATTTGAGGCATCACACTTGGGGTGCTAGGCTCACAAGGTTTCAAGGATCATAATCAACAACAAGGTAAGTTATTCTATCTTTCATTCAAGTTAAAAATGTTCCCCGTGTATGCTAGATAGGAATATAACCTTGGAATTCAACTTTGCATGATTATTAGACAAACATAGATCCAAGGTTATTAGGGTTGCATGTACACTTAGGAAGTGTTAGAATGCTCAAAACCCATCAATCTTTCCATTAGATCTTGGTGCATTTCAAAAGGGTAGAAGTCCTCATAGGACTTTTGGAGTTCCGCTGTCATGGTGGCCAACATGATGCATGCCACTTTTGTAGCATCCCTTTCATGTGCCCGGAAGTCAGCGATCTCCTGGGGAGTTGCAGTGGTCTCATCAATCTCCTTAAGCTCCTTGTCAAGGACATATTCTTTGTCCTCGTAGCGGGTAATCATCCTGGTGTTTCTGATCCATTCATTGAAGTTGGATCCATCAAAAGTGACTTTCCCACACAAGTTCATAAGGGTAAAGGAGCCATTAGGATTAGAGCCAGAAGCAGCATTGTTTGAAGACATCTGAAAGAAGAGAACAAGATTAGTTTAGATATTAAGATAGTCCTTAATAAAACACCCAAATGTAATATTAAGGCTAGGATCCAATCACAATATATTATAACTTAGAAGAGGTATGCCGTAATCCAAGCTATAACATATTTGAAAGGTAGGTGAATGACGATTCACCAATTTCCACCATGAAAAACGAAATATAAATATTAGGTTTTTAATTGGTTCTTAGAAATTCCTAGATTCTTTTGAGATTCAATGAAATTTTCGAAGGCATGTTTCAATCTCGAGTGCGCCCTCCAAGTTTTGTGACTGGGATACCGAGGATCACAAAACGAGGTGTGAAGTAACCATGCAAATCACTTGCTACACTCAATGTTTATTACTCAATCGATGTGCCGGTTAACCACACGAGCTCCACCGACCTATAATAAACTTTAAGTCACCCTTTACCTACCTTGTTAAGTCCAAGTTAGTGTGCCGGTTAACCACACGAGCTCCACTAACGACTTAAACAAAGTGTAAAGTGTAATTTCATGGATTAGCACCTTATTCACATTTTCCTAAAGTAACTAAGATTGGGAATTTAATAAAAGCATTTAGTTACTTTATAATATTCATCATACTTTTAATGAGAATTTATAAGTCTTTGTCCTACCCGTTCGGCTAACGACCCTCCACCGATCAAGGAAGCGGTGGGTGAGAGTGGACACCCATTAAGTTGCCATTTTATAGGCAACAACCTTATACCCCCCTTATAGACCGGCTTCGTGAATGAGGCGTACTAGCGGTAAGACGACTTGACGTTATACATATATATATATATTAGTAACTTATAATATTATAAAGTATAAGGGTTGAATTTTAACTTTTAAAATTCTAAGGGTTGGAACTAAAGTTTTAATCAAGACATTACATGTTCCAAAACTTGAGGCAAGTTTTGTAAACTTGCAAAACTTTTCATTTCTTATAACTTATGAATTAATTGAGTAATAAAAATGAAGACTCTTCATTTTTATAACTCTTGTGTTCTTTTAATGGCTTTAATAAAAGTGAGACTTTTGGTTTTCCATAACTTGAGGACAAGTTATGGACTCCATTAAAACACATTATGATCATGAATTAAACTACCATGAATGTTACAAACAATTCCTATGATAATCTAATCTTCATAAGTTCAAGAACATGAATATTAACACTTTCAAGAATCAAAAATTACACTTAAAAAAACTTGTAATTTTAATAATTGCCATTGTAAATGGATTAGCATAAACATTACACCATCTAAAACAAGCTTTAAAACATCAAAACAGTTTAGGGTAATGTTTCTAGTCCATTTCCAGCAACAAATGTGCAAACTTTCATACGAGCAGAAATCAGAAAAACAATTTTTTTTTCAAGCTGTTTGCACACAAAAAAAAAACAACAAACAAACCTAGGCTCTGATACCACTAATGGGTTTTGAGCATTCTAACACTTCCTAAGTGTACATGCAACCCTAATAACCTTGGATCTATGTTTGTCTAATAATCATGCAAAGTTGAATTCCAAGGTTATATTCCTATCTAGCATACATGGGGAACATTTTTAACTTGAATGAAAGATAGAATAACTTACCTTGTTGTTGATTATGATCCTTGAAACCTTGTGAGCCTAGCACCCCAAGTGTGATGCCTCAAATGCTTCACACAACACCAAATGCAAAGGAGTAAACTTTGAGAGAATCTTACACTTGCAAAATCGGCTCTAGCCCTCTTGTTTCTTAGTGTCTAACCTATTTTGGTGGAGAATGGGTTTCTTATATAGTGTTGACACATCTAGGGTTACACCATGTAAACCCTAATGTGTCATGACTCTTCATTTCCATGACCCATGGGTTTGTAACTCCCATGGAGCATCCTATGGGTGAAACCCAACTTGATAATCCATGGAGCCTCTTAGCCCACTATATAAGATATGGAAGATTTACATAATCTACCCATATATTTAATTAGTTATCTTTTGATCACTTAATTAATTCTAAATTAATTCTTGATAAAACTAATTAAATAATATTATTAATATATTAGAACTTATAATATATTAATAAACCATAAGTGTTATTTCTCTCATTTTAGTTTATCCAATTGCATGGTGCCATGCAACCCAAATGGACCATGCCGGGTCGGGTCAAGTACATACCAGAAATAGTTATGGAGTTAGACACCTTATCCAACAACTCGAACCATGACATCACCTCTTGATCTGCTACAAATCATGGTACTCGAACCATGACATCACCTCTCGATCTGCTACTTAGATCCTCCGGAATACTTCCTGCATCGAGTATGGGTCCTCTGCTTTCAGTAGTACGGGCTCATACTACCTGCCACATCTACCTATACTCTCTACACGGACCATCCCAGAGTCCCTAAGTAGCTGTTCAACCTTCACAATCACCAATCCCAACACGCGTTCTCGCTTCTCAGCGAAATGCTCTACTCTGTTAGCGTACTCATATGACTAAGGTCACTTCCTAGGCTCTTCCTAGGTTCTCACACTTCTCCGCCATCAGCTGCTGAGAAACTCCTTATGGTGCCAGTCATCTACCTCCTGAATATCGTTACATTTACTTGGTAGCTGACTCCCATCATCGGGAGTTCTACAAAGCACGAAGCAAGCAGCATTCGGGCGTCGAATAAACACGCAAAACCCACTCTACCTGATAACTCCACTTGCTCTACTCATACTCAAAAGATATCACCGAACTCAGCAACTCTACCCCTCGCGGGTAGCTAACTACTCTCTCAGGAGGTTCCACAAATGCTCATCTAGGTATCTCTCCTAGATTACTCCTCTACTCAAATACCTCTCTAAAAGGATTCCTGCTGGATACTCTTACTCAGCACATACTCAAAAGCTCATCACAGATAACAGCAACTCCTAGGCTAAGGAATCACAAATCAGGCCACTCTAGTCCTAAAATATGAAATACCTAGCCTATCTCTAGCATGCATAATACCTCATAACATATCTCATAATACAAAAGTAAGGGTATTTTGGGAAATCACCGTTCGGGCTCTGGCTGATTGTACACACTGCTCCTTCTCGTTTTCTCTCAGAAACTCTTGCTCGTTTTTAGAAAAATCATTTCTTTGAAAATTTTTCTCAAATCCTCAGTTTGAGTCCAGATTTACCCGAAGGCGCATCCGAATCCCTTAAACCAAGGCTCTGATACCAACTTGTAACACCGTAATTTTTCAACAGATTTTTCATTTTAAAATCGTATACTTTTCATAACGTATTCTATAGAAATCTCGTTTATTCAAATTACAAAACACAACTCCATTAATAATCCAGGATCCTCAAAACATAACTCTTTCTCTGCTGTGTACAATCAAGTCGGTGCCGTCCCGCGATCCTGAGAAACCTGAAACACGTAGCACATAACACGGTAAGCACAAAGCTTAGTGAGTTCCCCAAAATACCACATACAGCACATAAGCCACTCGAGGCTATGACTCGGTATGACCCTCCGGTCAATATGTCTCAGCGGGACCCTCCAGTCCTGTGGCTCGTTGAACCCTCCAGTCCGGTCTAGCTCGTTGGACCCTCCGGTAAATCGTTGGACCCTCCGGTCCGGTCTAGTCGAGGACCCTCTGGCCTCATAAGTCGTTGGACCCTCCGGTACGGTCTATATAACGCATAGCATACATATATCACAATGCACATAATCTCAAACATACATATAACACATAAGACCCTCCGGTCTGCACATAGATACAACTCTGGGTAATGTATGGTGAGAAGACTCACCTGACAAGCAGCAAGCAAAGACCTGCTCCCGAATCTCGAACTAGCCTTCGCCTAACACAAGGAATGAATATCTCTAAGTGATACTCTAATCACAACTCTAATGAATGAAGGCTATTCTTCCTCTCTTTAACTCTTTGAAGTGGATAAAAGACCATTTTACCCCTCCATGGTCTCTACCACTCATGTTGACCAAAGCCCCAAAGTCAACAGAAGTCAAACTCGAGTCAACAGTCCATGTTTGACCCGACTCGCCGAGTGCACCCTTGCGACTCGCCGAGTCCACTTATTTTCCTCAGAAGTCTCGTGACAGTCCAGCTCAGCTCGTCGAGTTGGCCCCCGACTCGTCAAGCTATCGCATGATTCAGTTCTTCGGGACAAACCCTAACCAACTCGTCGAGTCGGCTCATTGACTCGGCGAGTTCATTCAGGCCAAATGTTCATTCAGACGATTTCAATTAGATCTATCACCCCAAACACTAGATCTATCATCCCAAGGCTCAATAATCACGTAAAGCTTCGATCTTTACGTACATACATGAGATTATTGCTCCAAAATGCTAATACATGCCTTTCATGAAGGATTTAGCTCATCAACCCTCATTTTAACGACTAAAGCTGGGACATCTAGATTCTAAGGACCTTAGGAGGTCCAGATCTGAGGTTTCCAACCACAACCATGTCTCATTCAACTCATAGATTAAAAAGGATGGAAGCAAAGCCCTAAAACTCCCAAAATGAGATCTAGTACAAGGAATGAACAAGATGAGGACTTTATACCTTCTCTTAGCAGCTGAAACACCCAATACCACAGATCCACTGCCTTCCTTTGTTCCCCATCATGAAGCTCTTCATCCTTCTTCATAGAAATGCACCAAGAACCACAATATGAGCTTCTCTCTCACTCTCTAGCTCCAATAGCAATTAGGGTTTGCTCTCAGGGAAAGGTAGCCGCAAATGAGGCTATAAACGCCTTTAAATAGGTTCCAAACCCGGGAAATTAGGGTTTCTCTGCCCAGCATCTACTCGGCGAGTACCTCCTCTGACTCGTCGAGTCCATTCATTAAATCCACGCGGCAATCTCGACTCGAGTCGGCGAGTTGGACCCTTAACTCTTCGAGTCTCTTCTTCAACCTCAAGGTTAACATATACAATAATATCCCTGAAAATCCGGATGTTACAGAAAGTTATGGGGTTTAGAAGTCGGGAGGGTGCTGCAGCGAAGTGGGTGACGTGGCGCATTCTGATGACGAAACGTGGCACCAACTCGACGAGTTGGACCAGCAACTCGAGGAGTTGGGGGTCAGAAACTCGGAGAGTTGGGCCAAAAACTTGACGAGTTCACCCCTTTTTGAGCCTATAATTACCCACCGAGAGTTCCTTCATTTTTCATACCAAAACCTACTTCTTCTTCTTCTCTCTACTCACTCTCTAAACCTCCCAAAACACCCCCAAAAGCCTAGGAAACTTCCCTAGCACTTGAAGGAATCCCAGGATCCCCAGAAGGCTCCGAGAAAAAGAGTTTTTCGGTTTAGAAACTCTGCCTCCGCAGAGCCCGATTTTCAAGCAAACCTCCCGGTTTCGTAGAAGCGAAGCGTTGTCCAAGTTGGAATCACCACCTTATCAAGTGAGTGCATAGTTACTTTCATCTTACACATAGATATGAAGTATTTTATATAAATTACGTGCTATATGTTCATATTTACTTGAGATCTGTGCTAGATGAAAGATTTAAACTTCTATGTTTTTCAGATCTAAACCGTATATGTATTTTGTTTTCAGATTTGAACATTTTCTTCAGATCTAGGCTGTAGATGTATTTTGTTTTCAGATCTAAACCTTTTTCTTCAGATCTAGGCTGTAGATGTATTTTTTTCAGATCTGAACCTTTTTCTTCAGATCTAGGTTGTAGATGTATTTTGTTTTCAAATCTGAACCTTTTTCTTCAAATCTAAACTACAGATGTATTTTGTTTTCAGATCTAAACCTTTTCTTCAGATCTAAAACTATAGATGTATTTTATATATGCAAATATGTTGGTTAGAACATGGGTAGATAAATAACGAGGTATGAAAGATGATATAGATGAATATTGGTAGCTGCACCACAACATGTAGATGTTTTTCAAACTACGATGCACTCTAAACATTCTAGCAGTTGTGCAAAAGGATATCGTCGGCAGCTGAGCCTAATAGAGAACATCATAACCCTGGCAGTTGCGCATAGATCATAATATTGGCAGCTACGCCTAATAGATAATATTGGCAGCTGCGCCAAATAGATAACATTGGCAGCTACGACAAAGGCAAAGATGGACTTTGTGCCTATTCTTCAGGGGAATCCTTAGGATGAAAAGGTGAATGATAGATGATTCTTAGGGTAGATCTTTAAGAGTAAAGAAGATAATGGGGACGGGTAATTGGGTTGATTGTTTGATGTTTAAACATAATAACTATATTATTGTGGGTTGAAAATACTATGTACTCACCAGGTTTCCCAACCTGACCCACTCAATGTATTTGTATCACAGGTGTCGATATAAAGCTACACTATATTGAGAGATTAAAGAGATGTAGATCACTAGTGTAAATGAATGTAAGCTCTATTTATGCTTATGTTTCTATATTGACGTTGACATCCCAAAGTTATGTTTATGCTTATGTTTCTTCAGTCTTTTCTGGCCGTGAAAATGTGGATGTCACAGATGTTAAATGTGCTTAACTTCACCGACCATTTTGCCATCCTTCCTGACAATTCTGGTTTTTTCATGACATTCTTGATAGGATAGTTAGTTTTTAAATGTATAGTGTGTGTTTCGAAGTAGTGTCTTAATTTGGTAGAAACAGTCACTAAGGCAAGAATTAACTTTTCTAGGTGAGAGTACCTAGTTTCAGGATCCAGGAGACTTTTACTTATGTAGTAGATAGGATCTTGGTCCCCGTTAAGACCTTTGACTAGAACGGCACTTACCACGTTTGAGGATACCGAGAGGTAGATAATAAGTGGTTCTCCGTCTATAGGTTTTACCAATAGCGGGGTAGAGCGTAGATATTTTTTCAGTTCCTGGAAGGCTTTCTCGTGTTCCTCCTTCCATTCAAATCTCTTGTTCTTTTTCAAGATATCGTAAAAGGGCTTGCACATTTCTGAGGATCTTGAAATGAACCTGTTGAGTGATGCTACTCTTCCGGTTAGCCTTTGGATGTCCTTTGTTGAAGATGGGGATCTTAGTTCTGTGATTGCTTTTATTTCTTCTGGGTTTGCTTCTATCCCTCTCTTGGTCACCATGTATCCAAGGAACTTGCCTGACTTAATTCCAAAGTGACATTTGAGTGGGTTCAGCTTCATATTGTACTCGTCCAAGATGTCAAACGCTTCCTTCAAGTCTAAGGTGATCTTCGGCTTTCATTGACTTCATACCATGTCGTCAATATAAACGTCCATGGTGTCCCACGGTTTCTCTTTGAACATCCGATTCACCAATCTTTGATATGTCGCACCTGCATTTTTAAGACCAAAAGGCATTACGGTGTAACAATATATACATGTTGGTGTTATGAATGCAGTATCTTCTTGGTTTGATGGCTCCATTTGGATTTGTTGGAATCCTGCTGAAGCATCCATGAAGGTCAGGAGTTCATGACCAGTCGTGGCGTCTATCATAGAGTCAATATGTGGTAGGGGGAAAGGATCCTTAGGAAAAGCCTTGTTAAGATCCATGTAATCTACGCACACCCTCCATTTATCGTTTTTCTTTTGTACGCCAACCACAATAGCTAGCCATCTTGGGAACTTCACTTCTTTGATCATCCCTGTCTTGAGGAGCTTCTCTACCTCTTCCTGAATGATTTGGTTTCTTTCGGGTGCGAACTTCCTTCTCTTTTGGTGTATTGGTCTGAAAGAAGGATCAATATTAAGTTTATGAGTAATAATACTCTTGTCTATACCTGTCATATCTTCGTGTTTCCATGTGAATGTCTTGCTTATGGTTCTTAAGAAATCCAATAGATTCTACTCAATCTGCTCGGGCATTGAGGATCCTATGAGGACTTTAGCTTCGGGATCCTCAATACCTAGGGGCACTTCCTTTACGTCTTGTTCCTTTGTCTCTAGAACATGTCGTGCCCCCTTCCTTAATTGTTATGCTTGTTGGAGTTTGGTCGCAGATTTCATAGAGGTTTTATAGCATTCTTTCGATTCTTGTTGATCTCCCATGATCTTCACTGTTCCCCATGAAGTGGGCAATTTCACACACTGATGGTATGTTGATGGAACCGCTTTCATCTCGTGGATCCATGGTCTACCTAGTATCACATTATAAGAAGATAAGGTGTCAATAACACTGAAATTTTGTATGATTTTACCCCTTCTATGTATATTGGTAGCTTTATTTCTCCAACTGTGTGTTTTGTTTCCCCGCTAAATCCTATGAGGACTGAGGATCTTCTGACTATCTTTGATTCTGGGATGTTCATTCTCTTCAGCGCGTCTAGGAGTACGATATTGATTGAGGATCCTCCGTCAACGAGGATCCTTCTGACGAAATGGTTGGCCATGTACAGTGTTATCACGAGTCCATCATGGTGAGGATCCTGAATTCCTTCCCTTTCGGTCTCGTCGAATGTGATTTCTTTTTCAATATTGACCATGGTATTTTTTCATGGTCTGTCCTCTTTTTCTGTTTTGGAGACCTTGGCGTGTCTTTTAGCCTGAGAATAAGAGGTACCACAGATGTTAGATCCGCCTGAGATAACGTTAACTATCTTAGCGTCATAGGGTGGAGATCCTGGTTTCTCCGCGATCCTGTGATCATCTTGGCTGTTCTCCTTGGATTTTTCTCTTTTTCTCCCGAGGATCTCTTTGAGGTGTCCTTTGCTAAGGAGATAGTTGATTTATTTTCGTAGGGCTATGCAGTCCTCTGTCATGTGGCCAATGTCTTCGTGGTAAGCACACCATTTGGACTTGTCATTCCAAGCGGTGGATTTGTTGTCTCTTTTTGGCCATCTTGCTTTATATCCAACATCCTGCATAGCGTGAATTACACCTGAAACATCCACATAGAAACAATAGTTAGTGATTTTAGGAAGTTCTTCTTCTTCTCCTGCATCTTTCAAGGACATTAACCCTGTGATGATCCGGTTTGGAATAAGGCTTCGATTTGTAGGATCTCTGAGTTGAGGATTTGGCCTTCCTATTGGGTTCTCATATTGATTCGAAGGGTTGCTTCTTTTCTGGATCTCTCTATCTTCTTCGAGCCTTATGAATCTCAACGCTCGACACCTGAATTCATCCAGCATTTTGCAAGGGGTCATCACAAGGTCTTCATAGAAAGGTGAATCCTTTCTTAATCCCATTTTAAAAGCTTCCACAATGGTGGCCATGTCGAGGTTGGGGATTCTCAAAGCTTCCCTTCCAAATCTGTTAACAAAGTCCTTAAGCTTCTCCTTAGGATATTGAACCACACGGTAAAGATCACTAGTGATCTTCTCGAAGGTTCTGCTATAAGAAAACTGGTTATTGAAGATATTGACTAAGTGTGCAAATGAAGTAATAGAATACGGGGGAACGTTTAGTAGCCATTTGAGGGCTGATCTCGTAAGGGTTGAACCAAATCCTTTGCACAGGAAAGCTTCTTTCAAGTGCCCAGGGATGGGGATGATCTCCATCCTTTTCTCTGTATTGGGCTACATGCTCTTCGGGATCCGTAGTTCTATCGTATAGTTTCATGCTGGGAGTTTGGAAGCGCTTAGGAACTTCGGTATCGGCTATCTCAGGAGCGAATCTTGAGATCATGTGGCTTGTGGGAGACGCTTCTTGTATTGGTTGGACCACTCCGGGTACATTGCCGATCATTTGTCTCAATTGTTGAAGTTCCCTAGCCATGTTCGGGTTTATTCCTGCATCAACATTAGTGTAGTTAGTATTAATAGTATTGTTGTTCAAGAAACTTCTAGAATCTAGGTTTTCAGGAGTGTTGAAAGGCTCATTGAGATCATTGATCATGGACACTCGGTTATCCATAGTTACCCCCAGGGTAACGCCACAATGGTAGGAATCGTATCCTTCTGGCGATTTTCTGAGGATCCTGCATTACTGAAGTCCAGGATCCTTGGTTGCACAACTGTGGGCGTAGTTTCATGGGATTTCTAAAATTCCGCCTTCATCCTCTCCACTTCTTTGAGTAGTGCTCTATTCTCCTCCTGCTGTTGGGTTACCTGTTGCGTCATTTTTTTCATCATAGCGTAGAGTTCTGCAATAGTGACTGAGGCAGTCGGATCATGGAGCCCTGAAGATCCAAAACTTTCTGGAATAGCGATTGAGGGGGTATTTTTCTTGGAAGTGTCAGGCGTTTTCCTCTGAGTGGGGGGTCCACTCGGAGGAGGTTGTAGGTTTTTGGATGGAATGGAAGGAGCAGAGGATGAAGAGAGGATCAGTTATGTAGGCATGATATTTTTTGTGGATTTTTGAACACCACGGCCCTACGGTGGGCGCCAAATTGTTTTGGTCAAAAATTATACAAGTACTAATCAACGAAATTGAATTAGAGGTTGTGATGTTCAGATTGTGTAATAGCAAGTAGTAATAGAAAGGTGACACGATGGTTTACAAGGAAAGCCCTTGATCCTTGTTAGGATCTTTGACATAAAACCTTGGGAGGTGATAATGATCACCTGCCTTGATGATTTTATTGATATAAAGTAAAGATTAGAGTGAGTTTTTAGTAAGAATGAATATAGAAATTCGTAGAGTGAGCTTAGACTAAGAATTTGTGTGTTGTGTTCAGATTACAAGTGTCAATTTATAGTCTAATCTAGACAACAAGAAGTCTGATATTTCTGGGATCCTCTATGACCAGCTTTGTGAACATTATTTGGCCAAGTATTCTGAGTCTTTAGCATAGTTGAGATGATTCTTCGCTGAGAATTGGTCTTCCCTTAACTACTTCTGCACACGTGTTAGTTATAGACAAAATATGACCGTTATAAATATTAATAAAAATAATAACGGTAATTGGCCGAGATCCTGATGTCGCTGAGGATCATGGATATTTGAATATCCTGGATATAGTAAGGATCCTGGTCCAAACACTTACCATTTTGTTGTGTGTGTCTTTTAGGTTTGGCTAAACGTAATAGCATGAAGTGGAGTTAGTAGCGTCTGGCTTGGGATCTTACACAAGGATATGAGTAAATTACACGAATGGTCCCTATGTTTTAGGGTAATTTGCATGTTTGGTCCCTAACTTATTTTTTTAACTCGGAAAGTCCCTACTGTTTGTTTTTGTTACATCTTGGTCTTTGTCTTACCTAAAAAAACTATTTTGCCCTTGATTTTTAATATATTTAAATAAACACACCTCCAACCCCACCCCACCCCCCTCACCTTACCTTACCTACCCCATTATTTTTTCCTATTTAAATAATAGTCTTTTAGGTAAGACAGAGACCAAACGTGTAAAAAAACAGACAGTAGGGATTTTTCAAGTTAAAAAAATAAATTAGGGAATCATAGGAACTATTTGTGTAATTTACTTCAACGGTATTGTAAGATTCCCTTGATGTACACAGAATTTGTTATGATATATGTAAAAAATGGTTTAATTTGTGTTAAAAACCTAGGATTTACAATGACAACTTATTTTTATTTTCCAAAGATAACCATCCTAACTTGCCTTAAAACGTCGATCCTACGTAGTCAAATTGTTACACGCTGTCTTTCACGTGGTTTTTTTACTTTTAAAAAATTAAAATTATGCTTTTATATATGTAGGGGCTGTTTGGCAGGATATGAATTTATAAGAGCTGAATTTTTAAGAGGTCTGAATTTCTAAGAGGGTCTGAATTTTTAAGATATGAATTTTCAAATGATGTTTGGTTGGAATCTCTGAATTGCAGTGCTGAATTATAAAAATGACCATTTTACCCTTCTATGTTATTTTTGCTAAATTTAACGTTTTTTATAAAATAACCGAATCAACTTCTTGAATAATTATAAAAAATTTACAAACACCATATAAAATCCAGATTAAACATAAATCCAAATTAAACATAACACTATCATTTCTTGATTATACCCAAAGCTCATGCTTTCATTGCTTTGTGAAATCTTTTAGAACCATCTCCATCCATAACAAATCTAATGTTAATGAACTCCTTAAGCTTGTGGGTATGAAATATCCTCCATTAATAGACACCACCTGTTCAATATATAACATTGTACTTTCATTTAGTGAATCCATAACATGCTAATATTCATATTTCATCAAGCAAAACAAAAAAGCATATGATTTCATCAGCAAAATATGTCAACAACATTTCAGCACATTATCAAATTTCAAAGATCAACAACATATTTCACCAAATAAACACAAAATCAGAAATCACCCCATATATTTCAGAAATCAACACATTATCATAAATCAAGACTGAACCAAAACTAACCTCAAAGTAACGATTCTCTGATATTCGAATTACAGGGGAAACACACTAGATTTTTAAGCATTAAACTCGAATTACATAACAAGAGAAAAAGAAAATGTTACCTGCAGAAGATACCAGAGGTGAAGGCGGCACAGGTGAAGCAACCGGAGGCGGATGCGAAGTCGGCGGCGGCGGCGACGTTGCCGACCGAATGGATGCAGACAGAATCAGAGGAAGAGGAGAAAGGGGTGGAAGAGAACCGGCGTCGATGAGGGAGCCGAAGGGCTTTGTTGTCGGCGACGATGTCGAAGACGGCATTGATGTCGGAGGCGGTGTTGTAGATCGGAGGAGGTGGACGATTATTGGAGATCGGTGAGGGAGAAGAAGCGGGTGAGAAGGAGGAGAAGGGGGCGAGAAAGAGAGAACGTGTTTTGGGGTTAATGGCATAACACGTCTTTATTTTTTTCAGATGGAGTTTCAAATCTGATTCGGTAAATGCTAAAATTCAGATTCAGATCAAAACTTAAGAGGTAAACAAACGGTTTGAATCTTAAAGATTCAGACCTACCCCTTATTAAGAGGTATTAAGATGCAAACAAACAGGTCCGTACTATTTTAAAAATATTTTTAATTATTAAATCTTTAATTCTTTTTTCAAAACTTCAGAAAAAAAAAAAGATCTGCTTCTTTTTTTTTCTAGAATCTTAGATAACGAATAATCGAAAGAACAATGGAATCTTTTTAAGAAAAGATAAGAGTAGTGGATGTACGAATAATTCCTTTCATAACTCATAAGTTTTCTGACGTAATGTGCCAAATTAATTTGTTGTACTGCAATGAAGGCTATGAAGCCATAACAAAATTATCAAAATGAATATTGTTCTTGCAAAATGTGGTTATTCTTCTCATCCCATGAGGTGATCATATGTAAATAAATACATATCAATACGTATGATCAATTTTGTAATATCGATCGATTTATTGTCTTTCAAGATCTTCAATTCTTTATTGTGTACAAGACTTTATGTGACATAAAGAACAAACCATACAAAACATCCTAAAAACTACTCGACCTCGTGTTTGTTCCGTTGATTTTTTTGATGACTATATATGTAGAACGGAACTAAGAACAAATATTCTTCGGGAGTTCACAAAGTGAAGTTGCATGTTTATTCAATTCAAGGTGTCTCTAAAAACATACATTCATGTAGGTGGAGCTAAATTTGGCAGGATTCTCAAATTTCCAAAAATAAATAAACACCAATTTACTAAAATTAAGAAGCTATATAATCACATAATTATCAGAGATCGATTACATGATTTTACATTTACTATGGAATACTAGAAAATGAAAATGAATCGAAATCAAAAGAAACTGAAAATCGAAGGTTTAATCCCTTACAGAGCAATCCGTCCATATAAAATGGGCTTCAGCACTTATTAGGGATCAAAAGTCACACTATTTTGGAGTTGAAGCTTCAACTAGGTCGTCAATATATGCTCCAAATAAGTTATTATACCATCTCATACTGATCATGTGATATCCCTTCCATAGATATTGATATAGGTCACCAAAAGGACAAAAGGCAGCCCACCACTAGCGTAGTACGAGGCTCGAAAGATCAGGGCCTACGACGTGGCCCCACCTCATGACCACAAATTGGACAAGTGGAATTTGAGTCTAACCATTTGTCAATGCAGTCAGCATGAAAATAATGCATGCAATTTAGTAAAAGCCTAACCATCTCACCATGCTCGAACATGCCTAAACAAATTGCACAATCTGCAGAGTTTGGCCTTGAAGGGTCCCGTTGTCCAATGTGGCGGCTATCGTACTCACCTAGAACCGTGGATTTAATATCCTTTCTCCCTGGCACAGAGGAGTGCATCCTTCCTATCACCCGAAACCCCGATATGTATCTACATAACTGAAACATGCATCTACAAAAGAGACATAACATGATTACGGCTATCATAACTATGATAGCTCCACCGACACATATGTAGTATAAGTCCAAATGAGACCATGATGTCATATTTTCGTCTTTGTGTCGATCTTTGAAACTTGATAAATGATATGGTTCAGAGCAAGGTTTACTGCAGAAAAAAAATGGGTTTCTTAAGGTTGAAGAGTAAGCTAAGAAGGTGTAAGATGAATATGGAGGAAGTGGTGTATATAAATGATGAATAGCGTGTGAATTTTTACTAATTATGGTGCATTGCGTATCAAGTTGCTTCCTGTGAGTTTCTTACCAATTGTCAGTAGCCTCATGAGGATTTTTACTTAATATGGTGAACTGCACGGCCAGTTGGCTCATGTTTTTGGACGATAAAGTGTTTTGGAACTTTGCTTCAAAGCAGTGGACATTGAATGTTGGTTTAACTTTGTCCATGTGCTTCATCTTTTCATATTTTGACTGTTAATTATTCGTCCCAACATCAAAATTTTGATTTCTAGCAACTCTAACTTCATGGCTTCTTCATCTCTCCCCCAATGAATATTATGCGACGAGTAAAACATATATTCACATTATGTTTTTTAATATGCATTTTATTGTGATGAATTTATTCGACTCATTGAATCTTATTAATTGGTTCTTAAATTATTAATGGATATCACATACTAAAAACAAGATACTCATAATTTCATGCGACACAACATCAAACTCATATCGCAATAAAACATAATTTTACAATAACTAATGTAAGATTGCATGTTACATAAATAGATGTTAAAAAAGATAAGATGTGTAAAACGTCTAAACAAACAAAATAAAAATGAAAAAAAATTTAAGTATTTTGGGTTTTTATAAATAACATTACTTTTTAAAGTTTTAAAATAAAATTTTATTAGTTATATATATACACTTCAACTAAATCTACACTTTACATACGGGAGAAAACGCGTGGAACTTATTGTGATTCAAATATTTTTTGAATTAGTATTTTTTAATATCAACTTTTTATCTAATTAAAAATATTTTTTGATTGATTTCTAATAATATGTCTTGAATTAATATATGATTCTACCATGCTTTGATTTTTTTTACGTAAGTTCGTAATAACATAAATAAGACATTAAACGCGTTTCCCAAAATCTTCACAAAAATACATACTCAAAGGGTTTTTACTTAAACTCGTAAAATTATAAATAGGACATTAAATGCGTTTCCAAATTCTTTTCACACAGGTATATAATCTAAAAGCGGAGTTTCTAGCGAGTTTTGTATGATTGGATATTAATTTAAAAAACAATATTTGGTTTTTTTTTAATTAACACACACTCTCAATCTATTTATTTTGTCTACCAAAAGATTTGGAAAATGAGTTATTAGGACGTTAACTAAGTTTTAAAATTGTTTAAAAAATATCATTTAACTTTTGCATTTATAAAAAATACCAATAAACTAAAGCTTTTGTACACATAATATTATCCAATTCCCGTTTAATTCAAATTTGGCCTCATGGTCACTCATAACTTCAATGAATAGATGATTTATCATATCTATAGCTTAGTTGGTGAGTTATCATGTCTATTTAGATGGGTGTTATATCACACCTTACCCCACTACTTCTCTGTTACTTTATTGTCACATCATTTTCCATACCCTATAGGTATCATATTAATTACACTTTTATTTATCTTTTTTTAATTGAATAAAATGTAATTATATAAAATTAATAAAATGAAAATACTTCATTAATTAAAAAAATATATACTAAATTAAAAACATAAATAAAAAACATAATAGAATAATACGTGACATCTAATCATCATAATTATCGTCGCTCGACATGTCATTATAATCTTCGCCTGAATCATCTACAAACATGTACAAATCGTCATTCGTATCATCAAAATCGTCTTCAAAATCTTTAACAACAAGATGTACTTGAGCATTGGAGATATGTTCCACCAAATCAGCACTAAAGTTGTGGTGTCCAACTTTGTCGTATACTTCCCCTCTGTTTGCCATGTATGCCGATGTACCGGTACCTACTCCTTCGACATTTGGTAAATTTTTATTTTCATTGTAGTGGCAAATCACGTTCCCGTTATCTTTTATAATCATATTATGTAATATGATGCATGCGTACATCAGACTACTTATTCTTTTTCGCTCGAATGATCATGCCGGTATTGAGAGTATTTGTCACTGTCTTTTTAAAACACCAAATGTTTGCTCGATATCCTTCCTAGCAGATTATTGGGTCAACATAAACTTTATTCGTTTTTCATTATTTGAACATGAGAATGATTTAAAAAATGCAGCTAACTCGGGATATATCTCATCAGTAAGGTAATACTCACGCTTATATGATGTCTCGTTTGCTGGAAACGGCACATCATACGATTTCCCAAGGTAGATATCATTGAATATCGGAGATTGGTCTAGAACATTGATGTCATTATTAGCACCCAATGCACTAAAAAATGCATGTCATATCTAAAAATCATACGATGTGACTACTAAAATTTTTTGTTCGCTGCTTTTGATCACCTTGTATAAATTGACTGCATCACACATTATGGCACATTACTGATGGGATTTAGGTAAAACAAATAAACTAGAAAACAATTCCTAAGTTCACATGCAACCTACTTTGGATCTATGTTTTAACTATTGAACATATAACTTTGAATTGCAAAACAAGAACCCTAGAGGAGAGAGGCTAATTTCGAAATTAACAAACTAGGGTTTAAGAGTTACATACCTTTCAATTGTTATAGCAAACAATTGACAATCCTCTTGATCTTGATCTTGATCTTCTTGGAAGCTTAGCACCACAAATGTAATGCCTCTAATGGAATCACACCCAAGAACTAGCAAGAAGGAAACTTGAAGAAGAGAGAGAGAGGGTATGCAATTTTCGTCCTAGGGTTTCTTCCAAGGTAGGAGTGGCCGAAATTGTGAGCTGGGAGGCTTCTTATATAGCTGAGGGATCTAGGGTTTAGGGAAAACCCTAATACTCCTTTGCTTAGGGCCTAAGCTAACCCAAAGGACTTATCCAAAGCCCCTTGGACGAAATCCTTAGGGTTTCCCCAATAGATTTCGTCCACCTCCTTCCAAGGAGGTTCTGGATCCTTCCACTCAACTATTAGATAATTGCAAACTAGTCCCTGCACTTTATAATTAATACTTTTAACCTCAAAATTAATTCTGATTAAATTCTGGCTAACTATTAATTAAACATAATGATTTCTAATTAATATATTAATATTTTAACATATTAATAAATCATTTATATTAATTCATCAATCTTATAAATTAATATCTCTCCTTTCATAATTTCCTTGTCCAGTTGCTAGGTTGAGGGCAACCCAAAAGGACTGTGCTGCTATCAATTCAAGTACATACCAATTATAGTTATGGGCTTAGACACCTAATCTAACAGTCTCCCACTTGGATAAGTCTGTAACTATAATTGCTAGTATGCCTTCTAAATTTGACCAACGAATTGTAGCTTCCAAAAGTTGCTGCTGAACTCTGACCCGGTCAGTTACATGTCCTAAGATAAGTGATCATATAATCTTTCGTTCTGCAAGATATCCCCAGACATAAGACATGGAACGTAATCAATCTCTTTGTCTAGAGTCTATGTTTCCCGATTTCTGATTTGTGATGATGTAGGACTTCTAATTGAACACATCAATTTAGTCCTGGCTGGGCCCAGCACATAAGTCAACACCAAATCATCGAGGGGCCCACAGATATCGCTTTTCTGGTTAGGGCAAAAGGAACGAATAAACGTTGACTCATATGCTTGTATCTTTTACTCATCAAATTATACATGACAATACATTTTATAACACCAAGTTACTGATGCGTTTTCGTATCACCAATGTATAACCGACTTTGTAAATTACAACTCATATATCTTCGTTTCAAGATTACAAGATATTATCGTCTCAGTATTACTCGTGATGAATTCCATGAAGTGATACTCTGAGCGAGGGTTTATCCAATACTCAAATCTCAATTTCTGAGTACTCATGAACATTGCAGCAATTCTATTGCCATGTCTATCCTCAGACAATCTGCAATCCATTCACGATAGTCTTAATTCACTACTCACTTCCAAAAGTACGAGCGACTGTGGAGTTTGAATAATCTTATTATTCGGGAAGTAAAACATGCAAAATATGAAACACAATAATAAACAATCGACAAAAGGCAGTAACCAAACTTATAAATAATACTTTATTATTTAATCACCAAAAGTCAATTACATTTACTTTGTTACAAGTTTCAGAACAAAACTAATCTAACTACTAAAACTAATATCATCTCTCAGTCCTATGCTCCGAGCATGCTGAATATGCTTAGCCCTACTCGGACCCTTTGTGAGGGGGTCTGCTGGGTTATCTTCAGATGACACCCTCTTTACTACAAGATGGCCTTCTTCTACTCTATGTCTGATAAAATGGTACTTTCTGCCGATATGTCTGGTTTTACCATGATCTCTCGGTTCCTTTGTTAAGGCAACCGCTCCCTCATTATCGCAGAACAGTTCCATAGGCTCCTGGATGGTTGGAACAACTCCGAGATCTCCGATGAAGTTCCTTAACCAAGCTGCTTCTTTTGACGCTTCACTCGCTGCTATGTACTCTGATTCACAAGTAGAATCAGCCACCGTATCTTGCTTGGAACTTTTCCAAGTAACTGCTCCTCCGTTCAGTAGAAATACCCAGCCTGATTGAGAACAGAAGTTATCTCTATCCGTCTGAAAGCTGTCATCACTGTAACCATCTACTCTCAAAGTATCATTGCCACCAAGTACAAGGACCCAGTCCTTCGTCCTTCGCAAATACTTGAGTATGTTCTTTACTGCTATCCAATGAGCTCTACCCGGGTTTCCCTGATAGCGACTAACCATGCTCAAAGCAAATGCCACATCAGGGTGAGTACATGTCATAGCGTACATGATCGATCCGACAGCGGAAGCATAAGGTACACGACTCATGTCTGCTATTTCCTCATCTGTACTTGGGCATTGAGTCTTACTCAATTTGGTATTGCTTTGGATAGGTAGCTCTCCCTTCTTGGAATTTTCCATACTAAAACTCTTTAGTACCTTATCCAAGTATGTGCTCTGACTAAGTCCAATTAGTCTCTTCTTTCTATCTCTCAATATTCTAATCCCTAGAATATAGGCAGCTTCTCCAAGGTCTTTCATGGCAAAACACTTTCCAAGCCAAGACTTAACATCTTTCAAGGTTGGAACGTCGTTACCAATGTGTAATATGTCATCGAAATATAACACCAGAAAAGTTACTATACTCCCACTAGCCTTGATATACACACAAAACTCATCTTCACTTCTAGAGAAACCAAACTCTTTGACTTTCTCATGGAAGCAAAGATTCCAGCTGCGAAATGCTTGTTTCAATCCATAAATGGATTTCTCAAGCTTGCACACTCTATTGGGAAACTTTGCATCAACAAAACCCTCTGGCTGACTCATGTAAACATCCTCAGCCAACTTCCCATTAAGGAAAGCAGTCTTGACATCCATCTGCCAGATTTCATATTCATGAAAGGCAGCTATGGCGAGTAATATCCTAATAGATTTAATCTTAGCTACTGGCGAGAAGGTCTCATCATAGTTAACCCCTGGGGTTTGAGTGAAACCTTTTGCAACCAGTCAAGCCTTGAATGTGTGCACATTTCCATCCATGTCTGTCTTCTTCTTGAAGATCCATTTGCACCCAACTGTCTTACGACCTGGTGCACTTTCAACCAAATTCCAAACTTGGTTGTCATACATGGACTTAATCTCGCTTTCCATTGCCTCTTTCCACTTGGAAGCCTCTGGGCCTGCCATTGCTTCCTTATAAGTAACTGGTTCATCTAAATTTACCAGTGTCCTATCACTGATGAATGTGTCACCATCTGAAGTAATATGAAAACCATATAACTCAGGTGGCACACTCACCCTAGTGGATCTTCGAAGAGGTAATGAGTTATCAACAGGTTCAACAGGAACCGTTTCCTCTGGTTGAGTGCTAGTGTCATCTAAGGTTTCTTCATTGGCTGACTCTTGAATTTCTTCAAGGTCAATGGTGCTCCCACTGTCCTCTTTGAATATGAGCTCTCTTTCTAGAAAGACTCCTCTTCGTGCTACAAAGACCACGTTTTCACTAGGTCTGTAGAACAAATATCCAAAAGACTGCTTTGGGTAACCAATGAAAACACATTTCTCACTTCTAGCTGCTAGCTTGTCGTGAGTCTCCCGTCTTACGAAAGCTTCACAACCCCAGACTTTAATATGTGCCAACGAGGTAACTTTCCCCGTCCACATTTTGTGAGGTGTTTTGGCAACCTTCTTTGTAGGGACAAGATTGAGGATGTGGGCGGCTGTCTCTAAGGCATACCCCTAGAAGTGAATAGGAAGCGAAGCACGACTCATCATAGAACGAACCATGTCTAACAAGGTTCCATTACGCCTCTCAGCTACACCATTTAACTGTGGTGTCCTAGGAGGAGTTAATTGTGAGACTATCTTACATTCTTTTAGATAGTCGTTGAACTCGATACTAAGATACTCCCCGCCTCTATCGGATCTAAGTACCTTTATCTTTCTGCCCAATTGATTTTCGACCTCATGCTTAAACTCTTTGAACTTTTCAAAGGTTTCTGACTTATGTTTGATTAAGTAGATATAGCCATATCTGCTATAATCATCAGTGAAAGTCACATAGAATCGATTAGCATCCCTTGTAGTTGATCTGAAGGGCCCACACACATCTGTGTGTATGAGATCCAACAGACCTTCACCTCTTTCACAAGATCCTGTGAATGGTGATTTTGTCATCTTTCCCAAAAGACAAGATTCACATATATCATTTGATTTTAGGTCAAATGATTCCAACACTCCATCCTTTTGGAGTTGGGCTATGCGTTTCTTGTTAATGTGTCCAAGACGACAATGCCACAAGCATGCCTTGTCTACACTATTAGACAAGTCAATATTAAATACACTATTTCCTAAGCTATCAACACAAGTCACTGTTTCATACACACCATCACAAGGCAAAGCTTCAAACACAAAAACACCATTCTTATAAACAGAAATTGAACCATTCAAATCATTAAAAGAATATTTAAAACCTTGTCTGAACAATGCATGAAATGAAATAATGTTTCTCGTCATCTCAGACGATTAGCAACAATTTAATAAATCTAATCTAACATCATTACTAAGCAAAAGTTGATAAACTCCGATATTGGTCACTGATGAATACTTCTTGTTCCCCATGATCAAGTTTATCCTTCCTCGCTCTATCTCCTCGCTTTCTTTTAGCCCCTGCAAATCAGAACAGATGTGAAAACCACATCCTGTATCAAGGACCCATGAACGAGAAGATAATGAGTTATTAGAAGAAATAGTGTAAATACCTGCCGAAGATGGCTTTACTTTGCCATCTTTGATGTCTTGCAGATATTGTGGGCAGGATCTCTTCCAATGCCCCTTTTGATTGCAATAAAAGCAAACAGCCTCCTTTGGATCAGAAACATGGGGAGTGGTAGCATTGGGCTTAGCCTTTGGGCCATTACTAGATGACCCGGCTTGAGCCTTGCTCTTATAGTTTTGCTTAGGAGGACCTTTCCTCTTTTTCCCCTTTGCCTGTCCAATGGCCAAGACAGGGGCACTTGCAGGAGTGGAGGCTATACTTTTACCCTTCATCCCTGCTTCAGCTGTCTGCAACAAGTTGTGCAATTGTGCCAGTGTCTGCTCAGTGTTGTTTAAATGGTAAGTTAGAATAAACTGACCATAACAATCAGGTAGTGAGTTCAAGACCATGTCAATGGCCAATTCCTCATCAAAGTGAATGTTGAGCTTGACCAAACGCTCTATGTAGCGTTACATTCTTTGCACATGAGACACAACCGACTCCCCTTCTTTCATCTTGCAAGCCATGAGTGACTTGACTACTTCAAACTTTTCTTGACGAGCTCGCTTATGGTACTTTTCCATAAGGTCCTTGTTCATCTCAAAAGGCCAGTAGTCCTCATAGTACCTCTGCAGTTCTGGGGACATGGTTGCCACCATGATGCATGCCACTTTGGTAGCATCATCGTAATGTTTCTTGTAGGCAGCATATTCTTCAGGAGTAGCTTTAGACTCATCAAGCTCTTTGAGCTCCTTTTCAAGGACATATTCTTTGTCCTCAAATCGAAGCTCCATCTTGATGTTACACATCCAATCGTTATAGTTAGAGCCATCCATAACGACTTTGGAGCAAATGTTGAGCAAAGAGAAGTTGTGGTTGGAGGAGGATGAAGCAGAAGTGTTTCTAGGAGTAGACATCTGAAAAGAAAGAAAGTTTTAGTTAGATTTCAAGATACCTTAATATAATAACCCAAAGATATAATATCAAGGTTAGGATCCAACTATGAAGATTCACAACTTAGAAATGGGATGCCGAGATCCAAGTGTAAATTTCATAAAGGTAGGTGAATGACGATTCACCAATTCCACCATTAGACGAAATAAACGAAGTGAAATTCCTAATTCTTTTGAGATACATTGAAACTATTCAATGGCATGTTTTAATCTCAGATTATGCTCTTCTATTTGTGACTGGGATGCCGAGGATCACAAACAAGATGTGAATAACCATGCAAATGTGCTTGGTAACCTCATTGTCTTTATCATCAACTATTGATGTGCTGGTAAACCACACACGCTCCATCAAAATGACAATTATGAGATGCCCATTACTACTCTTTATTAGTGCCTTTTAGTGTGTTAGTTAACCACACACGCTCCACTAACGACCAATAAAGCATAATGTGCAATTTCATGGATTAGCATACTTTTCACATTTTTCCTAAAGTAACTAGAGTTTGGATTTTGTAAAATAATGTTCTAGTACTTTCTTTAATAACATTATACTTTTAATGAGATGTAGTTGTCCTATCAAATCCGTTCTGCTAACGACCCTCCACTAATCAAGGAAGCGGTGGGTGAGAGTGGACACCCATTCAACTACCATTTTATAGGCAGTTTCCTTATACCCCCTAATAGACTAGCTTCGTGAATGAGGCATACTAGCGATTTGACTGACCATATTCTTATACATATATAATATTAAACTTTTAATTATGATACAGATATAAGGTGTGTTTTAAACTTTTTAAAACTTTAAGGTTTATATATAAATTTCGAAAATTAAGACATTAATTTTAAATTTAAAATAAACCAAATAACTAGATTTAATATTTATCTATTAATTAACTTTTAACTAATTTATTAAATCTTGTAAGGATTATCTAATTAAATTAAACAATTAATTTAATCCTAATCCATATCCCTTCTAGATTTCGAAAATATGGGGATAGGATAATTTCCTTATTTTTTCTCAATTATCCAATAAGGCAACTATTATCCAAAACAAGGAAACCCTAAAAGGAGCTAGCATATTTCGAAATTTTTAAAGGGAGGAGGCTAGGTTTTTCAAAACCCTAACCCTAATTTCGATTAGGGTTCATGGAGGCTAGGGTTTTCGAAAACCCTTTGAACCAAAACCCTAAAATCGAAAATTTTGGCCTTTAGGGTTTAATGGCTATAAACCCTAATTTGCAATTCAACTATTATAGCAATTCAATTTAAAACAAACAATGTCTCTGATACCACTGATGGGATTTAGGTAAAACAAATAAACTAGAAAACAATTCATAAGTTCACATGCAACCTACTTTGGATCTATGTTTGAACTACTGAACATATAACTTTGAATTGCAAAACAAGAACCCTATAGGCTAATTTCGAAATTAACAAACTAGGGTTTAAGAGTTACATACCTTTCAATTGTTATAGCAAACAATTGACAATCCTCTTGATCTTGATCTTGATCTTCTTGGAAGCTTAGCACCACAAATGTAATGCCTCTAATGGAATCACACCCAAGAACTAGCAAGAAGGAAACTTGAAGAAGAGAGAGAGAGAGAGAGGGGGGGTATGCAATTTTCGGCCTAGGGTTTCTTCCAAGGTAGGAGTGGCCGAAATTGTGAGCTGGGAGGCTCCTTATATAGCTGAGGGATCTAGGGTTTAGGGAAAACCCTAATACTCCTTTGCTTAGGGCCTAAGCTAACCCAAAGGACTTATCCAAAGCCCCTTGGACGAAATCCTTAGGGTTTCCCCTATAGATTTCGTCCACCTCCTTCCAAGGAGGTTCTGGATCCTTCCACTCAACTATTAGATAATTGCAAACTAGTCCCTGCACTTTATAATTAATACTTTTTGTAAGGGTCGAAATGTTGTAATTAGTCGAAGTATGTTTTGTACCCTTCGAACATTTTGTAATCTATTTTACTAGGCCATTGTATTCGAAGCTTAACGCATAGTCCTTAGTATATTTTTTGTACGCTTTCCTCTCCTATAAATAGGAGTGTTTACTAGAGTCATAAAGAGGGGTCTTTACAGAATTATCATTTGTACTCTGTAAAACTTGAGAGCGTAATAGAGCTGAAACAAGATCATATTTACATCTGTGTTCAAATCTCATATTCATACTTGAATTCATACTCTGATTAATTCAATACTCGATTCTTTGTTTCATCAATTGGTATCAGAGCAGGAATCATATCACTGATCTGATTTTCATCTTTTCAAAAGTTTTTAAATCAACTTTTTGGTTTAAGAAATTCCGCACTTTTTGAAAGTGAAAAATTCATTGGATCTAAGTCTGTGATTCGATTCTGCACTTGAATCATTGAATCGAGTGTTCTGCTAGTGATTCTGATTTGAATAATATAGTTTGTTGTCAAATTCTCAAAGTTTATTCAAAAATTCTCAAGGATTTATTCCGTACACCAATGGCGTTCTTTCAATCTTAATTCCATGACTTCATTTTCTCATCTTCTAGGATCATCCACCAAAATTCCTATGCTAATCCCTGGGTATTACGATCAATGGGCTGATCGTATGCAGGATTATCTCAACGGATTGGATGAAGAACTGTGGAATTGCATTTCTGGTAATCTCAATCCACCAACGAATGTTCAACCAATTGGATCATCTTCTGGAAGTTCCGAAGTTGAGAATCAGTCTGATCGTCTGAAAAAGCTAGAGAAGAGATGCGTGAGAGAGCTAAGAGGTGCATTGCCTCCAGTTGTTTACAACTATGTGAGGAGTTGTACAACTGCAAAGGAGATCTGGAACATTCTCAAGGAGAAATTTCAGGGGAGTGAGAAGACAAAAGTTAACTCTGTGAAGCAATGCTTAGTGGAACTGAAGGACTTCAGACAGAAAGATGGTGAAACGATTGAAGTTTACTACGATTGTCTTAATGAATTAATCTATCGATGCAATCGATATGGAATCACCAGATCAGCCATGGAGTTCAATTTAATTTTTGTTATGGGTCTTCGTAAGGAGTGGCGTAGTGTGAGCATGATGGTTAAGAATCAACAGAGCTTTGATACGTCAACTTTGAATGACTTGTACAATCAGCTGAAGTCTCATGAAAGCGAAGTGAATGAAATTGCTGAAGAATCGAAGGCAAGTTTGGGAGGTCCACTAGCTTTGGTTTCGAAGATCTCTGAAAGGGAAGCTGAGAAAGATGTTTCGGACGAAGACGAAGGGTTCATCATGAACTCAGATGATGAGGCGATTGCTTTCTATTCAAACAATCGTGTGAAAAAGTTCTTCAAAAAGCCATTTACTCCGAAGGCAAAGTCATCTGAGACAAAAGGGAATTTTATGAGTAAAAGTGTTGGGGATGAGAAGAAGAAGGAAGAGAAGAAAGATACGAAGTTTGTTGAGGGAAAAACAGAGAAGAAGTTAAAGGGAGATGCTGGGATTGATTGTCATTATTGCAATGGGGCTAATCATTTAGCTAATGATTGCATGCTAAGGAAGAAAGATGAGAAAAAGAATAAGACGAAGGATGAAGCGTACTATGTGGAAAAGTTGGAGGAGGTGCGTACGAAGGCCAAGAATCTTTCATTAGTTGCTCGTGGTGAACAAGAAGAAGATGGAACTTATCAAATTTGGTCATCTGGATCAGATGATGAGGAAATGCGAAATCCAACCCACGGAGCAATGTATGCAAAGATGGAAGAAGAATCAGATGAGGAGGAATACGAAGTGCATGGGAGATGCTTCGTATCAAAAGCTGCTGACAAATCTCCGATGACCACGAAGGTACGTAATATTCTTGAATCTTTCAATATTCCAGTACATGCTTATAATTCTGAATTAGTATCTTTCGATGAAACTGTTACTTATTTTGATTCAATTGTGGTATCTGCTAGCAATGAGGCTAAGAAGCTGTCTATGCGGTTGCTAGAGACACAGAAGAAACTAGATTCAAAAATTAGTAAGATAGATTGTTTAGAACTTCAAATAACTAATATCATGGTGGATAGGGATAACTTGTCTAGTGAATCGAAACTGTTGTTAGCCCAGAGGAACATTTACTGTAATTCGGCTAAAAGATTGTATGGGAAATTAACTGAACTACATCATTCGTGCGAAATCAGTAAAGAACAACATAGAAAATTGCTGCCATTTCTAGCTTATGAAAGAGCTACGGTAGATAACATTTCGTATGACTGTGAAAAAGAAATTGCTGATTTTAACAAAGTTCCGAATGATAGGTATAAATATGGAATAGTCAAAGTAGATGAATGTCTTGATTCAACTGAATTGGTTAAAATTATAAATGATACTTTGACTAAGTCTGAACAAATTCACATTTTGAAAAAGACTGAGAATTCAACATCTGATTCTCAATCTAATTTTGCTGATATTGAGGATAATTCTGACAATATTAGTGAAATCAGTGATATTGAGGATGTTGATTGTTCTTAGTTGTCTATTATAAATGTTGCATCATCATTTAAAGGAAAAGAAAAAGGTAAGGATTTGTTGGTTGAGATTGACACTGATCAACCCTCAACTTCGAAAGTTTATGATATGAACTTCGTGGATCTCAAAGACAGTCAAACTGATGATAGTGATGATAGTGATGATGAAGAAGAAAAGAAAATTGAGAAGGAAAAGGAAACTACAAAAGAAGAGGCAACTCCTCGAATAGTAGTTGATCAAGTGTATGGAGATACACAAAAGTTCGAAAAAGTAATGAATGAAAAATGTGAACACTATCTTGAAACAAATACAGTGGTTTATCCAAATTTCAAATGTACAGATGATGTCATTTTTCCAAATCAAGTTTTCGTAACTACTGGAAATGTTGAAAATATCAAACCCGAATTAAAGAAGTTAGTTGAGGAGGATAATTCAAAAACAACTGATGAAGGCTTTTTCGCAAATCAAAACACAGTTGAAAACAACTTAACAAAGAATTCGTATGTGTTTCAACGACAAAAACCACAAAGCCAATGGGTTGAAAAATCAAAAATTGAAAAAGAGAATACAAAACATGTTGAAAAGGAAAATGAAAAAGTTGTCAAACTAAACTCTAAGGAATTTAAAGATCAAATTGACAAATTTTCGAAGGAAAACAACATTTCAAAACGACAAGCAAGAAAGAAAATATTTTGGCAAAATGTTGAGTCTCAAAAGATGTCTGAATCATAATCAACCAAAAATGTTTTCAAAGCTAAAAATTCCTCTTTTTCAACAAAACCCAACATTCATCTCAATCAACTCATACAAGGTCTGAAGTGAATAAACAAACAAAGTTTTCGAATGTTTCTAAACCAAATTTTTCAAAAACATCAAATTCAAATCAAAAATTCTTTCAACGTCAACATTTTAAATCAACAGTTGATACGTCTTATAGTCAATCTTTTATAACAAAACCAAAAGTTGATTTTGTTCCTCAAAAGCCAAATTTTCCTAATCATACGAAGAAACAAACTCTAAAGGCTTCGCATGAGAAAGGCATAACTTCAAGGAAAAATATAGAACTCGCTCGAAGGACGAGGAAAAGTTTATCAATCCAACAAATACTCAGAAAAACAAATCAACGAAGCTTATGAAAAGTATGTCAATACTTCTTCGAATGGAAGTTCATCCTCAAAAGATTCGAGCATCTCCATCAAAGCTTGGAGACCAGTCACAAAAGCGAAGACAGTTCATTCACAAACTCAAAATGCGAAGGGTAAAGTCAGTGAACATCCGAAACCAACAAAATCTTATGTTTCGGTTCCTACAAATGATGACGTGGACATTATTGATAGTCTCAAAACTAAAGTTTGTGACTGGGTCAAAAATTCTTCATTCAATTCCATGTTGAAATCTAATTTCCAAGGACCCAAAAAGCCTTGGGTGCCTAAATTTTTCCACTGATTGTACATTGATAGTGGTTGCTCTCGTCACATGACTGGGAAGAAGGAAAATTTACGAGATTTTCGAAGTCTCAAAAATGCTGGAGTAGTAAAATTTGGGAACAATCAAAAATGTCAAGTAAAAGGATATGGGAAGATCACAAATGGACAATTCACAGTGAATCGTGTTGCATATGTTGAAGGTCTCCAACATAACTTGATAAGTGTTTCTCAACTTGTTGTGGGCACTGGCAATCAAGTTCTCTTTAACGAAGAAGGAAGTATTATTTCGAATGTCAACACAAACGAAGTGTTACTGAAATCCAAAAGGAAAGGAGACATGTTTACTCTGGACATTAATCCAATTGTAGGCAAACCTGCTGTATGCCTTCTTTCGAAAGCCACATCTGATCTAAGCTGGCTATGGCATCGAAGACTTTCACATCTCAACTTTCGAAACATCAATAAACTGGTGGTACAAGATTTGGTAAGAGGTTTACCTGTACTTAAATTTGATAATGATTCTTTATGTGCAGCTTGTGAAGTTGGCAAGCAACATAAACAAGGTCATCCAATTACGATAGATTCGAAAATTGTTGAACCTCTGGAGCTTTTACATATTGATTTGTGTGGTCCTTCGACTGTTTCAACTCTTAACAAGAAACGGTACATTTTAGTTATTATTGATGATTTTTCCAGATTTACGTGGGTTTATTTTCTCAGGCTTAAATCCGAAGTTGCACAAATCATGATTGATTTTATCAAAAAGATGGAAACAACATTAAAGAAGATTGTTCGAAAAATCAAGAGTGATCATGGAACTGAATTTAAGAACAATGTTCTTGATTCATTTTTGGTGGACAAAGGAATTTCACATAACTTTTCATCTCCATACACACCACAACAAAATGGTGTTGTAGAACGAAGGAATCGCTCACTGTGCGAAGCAGCAAGAACCATGTTGGCATATGCGAATTTACCTCAATATCTTTGGGCTGAGGCAATATCCGTTGCATGTTTTACTCAGAACAGATCTTTCATACACAGGCGTTTTAATATTACACCATACAAAATTCTGAATAATCGTAAACCTAATGTGAAATTCTTTCATGTTTTCGGATGTAGGTGCTTTATTATGAATCTCAAGGATCATCTTTCGAAATTTCAAGCAAAAGCTGATGAAGGGATTTTTCTTGGATATTCGCACAATTCTGTCGCATATCGTGTGTTAAAAAAGCGAACACGAAAAGTGGAAGAAACTTTCAATCTCACATTCGATGATTACTATGTTAAACAAAATGAGCATAAATTTGCAAATCATCCAATTTTACAAGACACACAAGTTGAAACTGAATCTTTACAAATGGATGAAATTGATTATGATTTGATTTTTGGAATTTCAGATCATGCAGTCGATGCTGAAATTCATGCTCCTGATAATCACATACCCGAATTTGCGAAGTTTACTGATGAATCAACATCAACTCCTCAAGAAATAAATGAAAGTATACAAAACAATCCAGTGGAGGGGGAGCACTTGGATTCGAATACTTTGGATGATGACGTGCATTCTTTCGAGGGGGAGAAAGAAACATTAAATGATGATGTTGAGGGGGAGCATAATGTTCAGGGGGAGCATATAGAAAATATTGCAAATAATAATGATTTTGATTATGTTTGTTCGATTGCAGGTTCTGAGAATGATGATAAATACGAAGATGCTCCTTTGGAATTTGATCCAGCATATCCACCAATGGAAAAATGGACAAGAGGTCATCCGAAGGATTAAGTAATTGGGAATCCATAAGAGGGAGTTTTAACAAGAGCTCAAATACGTGCAAAGAATGAGGTATTGAATACTCATCAAGAATTTTGCATGTTCAATGTTTTCATATCTAAAATTGAACCAAAAACAATTAAGGTTGCAATGGAACACTCAGATTGGGTTGTTGCAATGCAATCCGAATTGTCTGAATTCGAACGAAACAAGGTTTGGAGATTAATTCCTAAACCTGAAAATGTTTCGATTGTCGGGTTAAAATGGATTTTCAAAAATAAAACCGACAAAGATGGAAACATTGTTCGAAACAAAGCCAGACTTGTTGTTAAAGGATATTCACAACAAGAAGGAATCGACTATGAAGAAACTTTTGCCCCTGTCGCAAGACTCGAGGCGGTTCGTATATTTCTGGCTTATGCAGCTCACAAGGACTTTGATGTTTATCAAATGGACGTGAAGTGTGCATTCTTAAATGGAGAGCTTGAAGAGACTGTTTATGTGGAACAACCCCCAGGTTTTATTAACGAAGAATATCCAAATCATGTTTATATTTTAGATAAGGCAGTTTATGGTTTAAAACAAGCACCAAGAGCATGGTATGCCACTCTTACTTCGTTTTTGAAACAATCTAAATTTGAACAAGGATCAGTTGACCCCACATTATTTCGAAAGAAAGTTGGGAATCATCAAATGCTTGTTCAAATTTATGTTGATGATATTATTTTTGGCTCAACTGACCCTGCTTTGTCTAGAGAATTCGAAGATTTGATGAAGAGTAAGTTCGAAATGAGCATGATGGGAAAAATCAATAATTTTCTTGTTTTGAATATTCGTCAAAACAGAGAAGGAATTTTTATCAATCAAGAAAAATATACGAAGAATTTGCTAGAAAAGTTTGGATTGACGAATAGCACGAAGTTACGAGTTCCAATGGCAACGGGCATCAAGCTAACATCGTCGTTAGATAAACCTGCTGTTGACATAACTTTATATAGAAGCATGATTGGTTCATTACTTTATCTCACATCTAGTAGACCTGACATCATGTTTTCTGTGTGTAATTGTGCTAGGTATCAGTCTAATCCACGAGAACCACGTCTCACTGCTGTGAAGAATATCTTTCGTTATCTTAAAGGAACAATTTCGTTAGGATTGTGGTATCCTTCGAAAACTGGGTTCTTTGTACAAGCATATTCGGATGCAGACTTGGGTGGTTGTAATCTTGATCGAAAAAGCACAAGTGGAGGATGTCAATTTCTTGATGGCAAATTGGTGAGCTGGCAGTCGAAAAAGCAAACATGCGTCTCAATTTCAACAGCTGAAGCAGAATATGTGGCTGCTGCTGCTTGCACTTCACAAATAATATGGATTCAAAGTCAATTACGTGATTATGCAATTAATATGAAAAAGATTCCATTATATTGTGATTCTCAAAGTGCAATACGAATTTGTCATAATCCTGTACAGCATTCGAAGACTAAACATATAGCTCTTCGTTATCATTTTATCAAGGATCACGTGGAGGATGAGAATATTGAAGTACATTTTGTGAAAACAACTGATCAGTTAGCTGATATTTTCACAAAGGCATTAGATGAAAAGTCTCTTGTGCGAATTATAGAAGGACTTGGAATGATCGATGGAAATTCAGTTCCATGCGAAAAAGAAGAATGATGGGTGACAAAGCATGAATTAGAGGCGCTGAATAAAAGATCAAGCAAAGTCATTCAGCGGTTACTGTTCATAGTCAACGCTTCGACCCCTTCGAATTCGCACATTTATCACTTCTTTTAAGGGTTGATTCTGAGGTTACTGTTCACAGTCAACGCTTCGACCCCTTCGAATTCGTACATTTGTCAATGATAAAGGAATGACAAAATTTCGTGTGTTTGCAACAAGTACAGTATATTTTTGTTTATTTTCTTATTTTCGAAAAATCAAAAATCCAAAAAGATTTTATTTTGTTTTGTATTTCAACTTTTCGAAAAATTAAAAATCCAAAAAGATTTTCTTTTGTTTTTATCTTTCAAGTTTTCGAAAAATTCAAAACAACAAAAAGATTTTATATTTTTTTCCTTTAAGAACTTTGTTGCAGATCTTTATGAACATACGAAGAGGCACATGCTTGCAGATCTAAGGTCAGGTAAATGCATCTTACAACTCTTTACATTTTACTTATTTTGAACTAGTTAAGATGTCCCTAGAAGCATGCTGCTGCATGTTGTCCGAAGCCTCCAATGACTCAATGTGTGTGTACAAAAGCCTTAATGAAGTTTTCATACGAAGATTTCTTCCCAATCAGGCTTGTATTCACATTAGTCTCCTGAGCTACCTGACTCTTCTCATATGAGTAAAGAGTTTACTGTTTTGTCCAAATATAACAGAGGTACACTTCGTGTCTTCACCAATCTTTTTCATCTAAAATTTCTTTCACCATCACACACAAAGACATATGTCCGAGAGGTCTCTGATCAAACCCATCGAGACTTAGATATATCAAAACTCTGTGTTTATGATCTGACATCATGAGACCGTGATGAAAGTGAAACCCAATTTTCATTAACTTTTAAGGAATTAACGGGGAATTCAGTTCCAGATTGTCACGAAACTTTTGTTTCTGTACCAAAATTCGAAACTCCAAATCATATTCATTTAGAATGAGTGGTATTGATCAAACATTCGAAACCCACGATGTTTGTTACCCAACAAGATCCAGCATATAATTTTTTTCTTGAATATGATTTCTGTGTGAGTTTCATTCGAATATCCTAGTCATATCAAAAATTTTCAAAGAAAACTTGTCACTGACTACACTGGTCAAACAAGTAATTTCTGTTACAATTACTCACCTTATGTTAAGGCTGATATGTAACGAAATTTATTAAGCCACCAATGTAGCCTTACAAAAGATGCCCTTCGAAACTTCTCTACAAGTTTTCAATTGTAATTCACGGGAACATACAAAAGCTGTTGATCATCTCTCTTGATGATTAACGAAGCAACCTTTGCCCGGGGTTTAACTGCATTCGTGTCAAATTAAATTTTTGACATCAAATTATCCCATATTTCTCTTATATTTGTTTCTCGTCTATATTCTTTGGAACACTGCACTCACGAAATCCTTGAGGTTCTGAGTAATACCAACTCAGGCTGATGATTTCGAACTTCTGGCATATGACTTCGCTTTTCAACCCAAAAGTGAAAGAGCCTTGCTTCCATACAAAGAGTCATAACGGTTACAAATCATCTTGGGGATAACATTACAGGCTGTCTGCATATGACGTATGGTATTCTGTTCGGTTCTCTAGGAGATGTGACAGTTCCTTTTTGACGCATGGCTACTTTTACGCAGTAATGGTCCGATTTTCAAGGTGCCACGTCGGATCTCATTAAATGCATCCCACTTCAAATTCAAAAATTCAGGGTTACATATAAAAGGGGATTCAAAGGTTCATTGTCAGTTTACGCGATCAAAACGAAAAATTCCCAAATTCTCTGTTCATCATCATCTTCAAACCCTAACAATGGCGACTTCTGCTCATGTTGATCCTTCCACTGACGATATTTCATCTGCACCAGTAATGAAGATTCAAGCAACAAAATACTATCTGGAGGGTGAAGTTTCTCAGTACCCGGAAGAACTGAAGATGCTAATCGTTGCTTTAAAGAATTATGTCCTGTCAAAGGCGATGTTTAATTCTTTCTCGGTTCCATTATCCTGGCTTTCACGAGCAGGATCAACTGCAACCTACAACAAAGCCTCTGATACGATCACTTTTCATCTTGTGAACGACAAAAAGGTCAGGTTATCCAAGAAAATTTTCTGTCAAATTCATGATATCCCGAATACGCCTCCATATGTTGCTGTTACTTTTCCCCAAATTGTTCACATGTTCAATGAGATGGGTTATCAGCCACCATTGTCCAAGATAAGTGATTTTAAAAAGTCTGGTCTTCCACGACTCTGGAATTTCCTGTTTAGAATCTTTCTAAGGTGTTTAACTGGGCGTTCTGCTGGTCTGGATAAAGGAAGGATGGAAGTGTATGCCATGGTAGCTGGTATATATTATGATCTTCAAGTAGATTATTCTACTCAACTATGGAAAGAATTTCAAAAAGGAGTAGAACACACGAATGCCACTCACGGTATTTCGTGTGCAAGATATTGGAGTCTGATTTTGCAACATTTTTACAATAAGGAAGGAATTTTGGTGCCAAATGATGAAGAAAGAGCAGTTTTCCAACCATACCACTATCCGAAGGATGTCACTGATAATGCTGATATTTTTCCATCAGTTGCTAGAATTCCAGATGCTATGCTTAAAAGAGTTGATCCTTCGAACTCTGTCTTGGTGGCATATTTGCAGACCATCGATTCTACAATTGAAACTGGCAAACTCCTGGATATCGATGAAACAAAATCCAAGAAGTCGAAGAATACTGAAACTGATTCAAAATCTTCGAAATCTCCGAAGAAGAAGCCTGCGGTTGTTGAAGTATCTGTTGCGGAGACCCAAGTGATTGAGTCTATCATTGCAGAAACTCAAGAGAATGTCATTATTCCTTCGAAGACTGGAATGTTTCGAAGGATCAAAATGAAGTCTACCCATAAACGCAAGTCTCCTACACCACAAATGATTCGAAAACCCCAAATTACACATCAAGGTGTGTTAATTAGAGAGGTGCCATCACCGGTTTCTCCAGTGTCCAAGAAACGAATGACTGCGGATATGGCCAAAAGGTTGTCAAAGAAAAGGAAGAAGAAGACCCGAAAGCTGGTGATTTCTACTGAGTCGACTGAAGATGATAATGAACGAATTCTTGAAACTCCTGAGCAGACTGTTGTCAAACCACCCGAAGATTCGATTGCCAAATCAGTTCCTGAGGAGGTTCGAACTTCAGGCATCCCTGCACACGTATCTGATACGGATGCAAATGTCGCTATGGGTGAAGGAGGTTCGAAAAATGCAGCTTCAGGTCATACTACTTCTACTCCTTTTGAACATATTGTTTCGTTTCCATTATCCACTACTCCTCTCACATCAACTACACATTCCCCAACATTCGAACATATTCTTGATCAACCTTTTACTTCCATTTTTTCTTCTCAATCTACTGATCCACCCAATAATTGTTTCTGCTGAACAGGTGACTTCTACAGTTGTAACAACATTACCCATTACAAGAACTTTTTCGAAAGGGATTGTAATTGGTAAATCTTCGGAGACTGGTGGAAGTGGTTCGATTCCAAAAGAAACAATTGATAATCCAGCCATGAAAGATAAAGGGAAATCAATTCTTGTGGAAAAGTCGAAGGAAGAAAAGAAGGCTGAAGCTGAAGCTGAGATCGAAAAGCTCAGAATCGTTCAAAGTATAATGGCTCAGCGAGCAAGTGATCCAAAGGGAATGGATAAAGGGGATCCAACGAAACACTATAACTATGAAACAATCGAAGCCAAGGTTGCATTTAATCACATGTATTCGTTTGAAAAGAAACCAAAGCAGAGTTACCTGGTCACGAATACTGATGCAAGCCAGCTGGATTTCCCGATAAATGAAATGATGTTTATCATGCCTCAGTTCAAGGTAGAAGGGAATTTTAAAAACAAGGATGAAGGGACACACATGAAAATTCGTTTTCATGCTGTTCTAGGAAAATCCCCTGAGGATGTTTGGTCTTTGATCAAAATCAAGAAGGTGATAAGTATGAAAAAGGATGTGGTTTTCGAAAACACAGTCCAAAATTTTAAATACGTGGTTGCCAGGGCAGATGGAAAAATTTGCGAATTCACTATTGGAGATTTTCCATTAATGAACTTGTATGATCTTATACAAGTTGCATTACTTTTGAAAGATAAATATTTTTCATTCCTTCAAAACACAGAACCAGAAGAATTCAAGATTGGAGTTGCTCACATCAAAATTTTTATCGAAAATTACTATGAGTGTTTGGCACTTACTGATGTGGAGTTAGCTACGACTAAAGGAATGGAAATAACTGCTCCAATGGCTCCTTCGAAGACTCAGGCTGATTTGAAGAAGTATGCTGATGGTGAAATTTGCCTAAAGCCTTTTGGATTAGTCTTCGCAGGAAAAGAGAAAGTTGGAAAAGCGAAAAGGTTTTTATTCCAGGCTAGTGAAGTGGAGAGGTACACTACGTCTCAATATACGAGCTTAATTGTTCGTATGAATCACTGCAAGAAGAACAATGAAGGAGATAAGAAAGAGTTGAAGAAAATTATCTCTTGGTACAAAGAGATTTGAAGGGTGTTGCTGTATTCCATCACACTTCTTACAAACTGAAGACTTCGACTATGATTACAAAGGGGGAGATTGTAAGGGTCGAAATGTTGTAATTGGTCGAAGTATGTTTTGTACCCTTCGAACATGTTGTAATCTATTTTACTAGGGCATTGTATTCGAAGCTTAACGTATAGTCCTTAGTATATTTTTTGTACGCTTTCCTCTCCTATAAATAGGAGTGTTTACTAGAGTCATAAAGAGGGGTCTTTACAGAATTATCATTTGTACTCTGTAAAACTTGAGAGCGTAATAGAGCTGAAACAAGATCATATTTACATGTGTGTTCAAATCTCATATTCATACTCTGATTAATTCAATACTCGATTCTTTGTTTCATCACTTTTAACCCCAAAATTAATTCTGATTAATTTCTGGCTAACTATTAATTAAACATAATGATTTCTAATTAATATATTAATCTTTTAACATATTAATAAATCATTTATATTAATTCATTAATCTTATAAATTAATATCTCTCCTTTCATAATTTCCTTGTCCAGTTGCTAGGTTGAGGGCAACCCAAAAGGACTGTGCTGCTATCAATTCAAGTACATACCAATTATAGTTATGGGCTTAGACACCTAATCCAACAATTACTACCCCAAATGCATACAATCAATACTACATAGCATTCCAGGGAACTCATGCTTGTTTCCATGTACCGTATATAGTTGGTGAATGTTGCTAATTGTAGGTTTGCGTAAATAGCGACCACGATATAGGATAATCACAGCTTTAGTAAAATTGAATAAACATGCAAAAATTGAATGGGTGGGTGAAGATGAAGAAATAATAACCAAAAATAAGAAAGATGAAGCAGAAACAACCTCCATTTACTCAACAACTTGTCATATTTTCAAAGGTATTAATGTCATTCCTAAACATTACAACTTATCAAATCTAATGTAATAGCTTGTCAAATTTGATGCATTAGCTTATCATATTTTTAGGGTTATTATTGTTAATGACTTAATGTAGAAATAAATGCAAGTTTGTACATTGTCAAATTTGATGCAGCAGCTGAAAAAGCTTGTAAAAGGTCCAAAATGTTAACATCTTATTTATCTTTGTATATGGTAAGTATAAGTGAAATCTACTATAAAATCCCTACATTTTAACCTCATATTCAATTAAGTCCCTATATCAATTCCCGAATACCGTGAATTATATTCATTTTCATCCTTTTTCCCAACTATCAGGTCTCCTATTTTCAAAATTTACACTTTTAACCTAGATTTTAAGTTTTATTACAAACTTCGTCCAAAATTTACAATTTTGACCCAGATTTTAAAAAATTGTTACAAATTCATCCAAAAAATTACATATTTTTTTCAACACTATTTTTCAAATATGTTATTTTTTTCTTTATAAAATCACATTTACACAAAAAAACATCTTTTTCATATAAAACCCTTTTTTCTATATAAAAACCTTTTTTTACAAAACATTTATGCTAAAAAAAAGTTTTTATACGTGAAAATATGTTTTTTTGTGTAGATTTTGTCTAAAAGGTTTTCACATTGAATGTTTTTTATGTGAAAATATTTTTTTATAAAAAAAACATATTTTCTTTATTAAAAACAGTTTTTTCACAAAAAAAACATATTTTTGTTTGTACGCTTATATAATTCGAAAATGAATAACATGTCAATTTTTTTTAATATATTGGTTTTTTATGTGAAAATATATTTTTTATTTTAGTAAATATCTTGGTTTTTTGTTCGAAAATATGTTTTTTTAGTTTTTAAATAAAATCTAGTAAACATACCAACTTCAACTTTTTTTCTTATTGTTCAGATAATGATGAAAAAATTATTTTCACATAGGATGAAAAAAAAAAAAATTCACACATTTTCGCTATGAAAAAATTATTTTGTTTGTGCACCTATATAATTCGAAAACGAATAATCTGTCAAAAATTATTTTTATAAATATCTTGGTTTTTTATGCGAAAATATGCTTTTTTATTTGAGTAAATATCTTGGTTTTTTATTCGAAAATATGTTTTTTAGTTTTAAGCAAAATCTAGCAAGCGCTTGCTAGATTTTGCTTAAAAACTAAAAAACGTATATTGTTTATAAAAGTTGTAACACCCAATAAATTGTAACACTTTAATATTTTTTATTTTAATATAAACCAATAAACTGTAACACCCAAATTCACTTATAAAAGTTAATAAATATAAACCTTTTGTTTATAAAAATGAAAGTGAAAATATATTGTTTTTGGCTAAACTTATCAACAAGAAAGTTTAAGTAGTCGTCAAGATGAACGCAAAGATATAAAAAAACGTCGAAATTGGAGTTCGTATGAAGAAGTTATGATTTTTATAAGTTTTTGGGAAAATAATATCTAATATAATTATGTTAATAAAATAGTATGTGACCACTGTTTATTTCTTATGTTTTTTTTTAATATTGTAACATATTATTCACATAAAAAACCAGTTTTTTAACAAAAATGTTTTTATATAGAAAAAAAGAAGGTTTTTATGTGAAAATATTTTTCTTTTGTATAAATATGATTTTATAAAGAAAAAAAATATTCGAATCAAAATTTTGAAATAATAGTTGTGTAAAAATACTAAATTTAGGATGAATTCGTACGAAAATTTTGAAATCTTGGCCAAATGTAAAATTTTAACCAAATTTATAATAAATTTTTAAATATAGGCTAAAAGTGTAAATTTTGAAAGTGGATGACTTGTTGACCGGGTAAAAATGATCAAAGTAAATACAATTTCCGATCAAAATGTGGTCAAAATGTAGGGATTTTATAATAGATTTCCGTGAAGTATAATGCCTTAGGCTCCGTTTGATAGTTTGTGACCGGGAAAGTACAGAATGGGAAAGATCTGTCTGGGTAAGAAATTCTGAGTGAGTAAGAAACCATGTTGTTTGATGGTAAGTCTGATTGAATACGCTGACTAAAAAATGACCATTGTAACTAAGGGTAGGACCGTTATTTTGGCCTTGCAGAGGATCCAATTGTAAGTTGAAACTTTAATCAAGTATTTAGTGATGGGGGGTATTTTGTCAAACCAATGACCATCCACCTGTACCCAAGGGTAGAACCGTCAGAGGGTATAATTTTCTATATGCCAAAACGAATAGAAGGTTATGAATTGTAAGAAGCTTTATTTGTAAGATGAAGCTTTAGTTAGGTATTTAGTAATGGAGGGGTATTTTTTTCCATCCAATAACCATAAGATACACTAATACATGCATAGCACTAGAAGCATGCCTAAATACCACCAGATACGATGGAGTGGTATTTTTGTCACAGATGCATTAAAATGTTTGGTGTTGTAATACAATTGTCTTGAAACTATCAACAAGGGCAAGCAAACCTTGTGTCTTAAACATTCTGCCTTTATCACAAGGAATTTGCATAACTGTCAACATGGGTAAGCAAATCATTACCTTGAAACTGTCACAACTAGGTTTTAATGTAGTGAAAAACATAGGCCTCAAAGGGTTGACAAGGTAACTGCCAACATGGGTATTTAATCTAGTGCAAAACACAACTGGGTTTTGATTCATAAAAAATATTAGTATTGTAGTTACAAGCCTTGAAACTTATAAAGACTATATAGATAGCCTTTGAAACTGTCAAAATAAAGGTCAGTTTTTGTCATAGGTGCATCAAAATACAAAATAAAGGTCAAGCAATTTCCAAAGTTGTATGATGAACTCCTTGAACCCCATGCTTCTGAAATCTACTCTAACAGATATCTTCACCGGGTTGAAGTACACTAACATCTTAGGAACTTAAATCCATTTGTTGTAAACATCAATGGTAAGCAAACCTTTTGTCTTAAACATGGTTGGTATTGTAAAGGTCGAGCTTCCCGGAAAACCCTTAGCGAACGTGAAAACCCTCATATGTTTTGTGTATTATTTGGGTTAGAGTTTTCTTAACGACATTTGGATTAGGTATGGGTAATTCCACGTAAAATAGCTTTTCCAATCCATATGATTCATATTTTAAATTATTTTATTTTAATCGGTCATTTTTACATATTTACCAGGAATAACCGGTGACTTCATGGTTAGACTAGAACAAAACATATAATTGCATGGTATTATTTGCACATAAACTTTAATTCACCGCCTAAATTTGAATGATAATTTTAAATAATTTTTAATCTTAGTTACCCTAAGTTATTTTTCATATATTTTTTACCAAAAGAAAAGGATGTTTTGAGTATTTTAATAATTCAAAATCATTAATATTTGTGGTTCGTTTAAATTCTCTTGCTAAACAACACCCACACAATATCCAGGGAAAAAGACAATATAGAAAGGGTAAACACACAGAATTCATAAGCACCGAAACGCAAACGCAGGGTGGACTGGTTGTTATCGTTTACAATGGCATTAATGAACTACACTACTTCCAGGGTCTGTATTCATCCCAAGTATTCATTTGTCATCCCTCACAAAACTAAACAAATCTTCCCGTTGAATTTCTCATCTGTAACGGTGGCTGCTCTGTCGGAAAAGGGTACAGACGGAAGCATCGGGGAGGACGATCGTCGTAACAGTTCAGGTATGTTTGATTATACATGGAATTTACTCCATTTCTAATCATGGAAATTTGAACACAGTCGTTCGTCGGTAATCAGAGCTAGGGTTCGTGCTTGATTCTAAAGTTCAAAAATCGATGTTAATTACTGTAATTGCTAAGAAAGGATCGATAACTATAGTATCCCATTAACAATAGTTGAGTACAAAATTGATGTATAGACGTGTAAAATCGGTTGTCTATAACTTATTGATTATACCCCTGTTTGTAGAATTGGAGATTTCATCAGACAAATACATAACTTTTGTACATAATCACAAGGTCATGTGAAATATCTACAAATGTTAACAGAAATATAATTTTTCATTAGACATGTTTCAAAGATCTGTTTTTTATGCAATTTTTGTATGAATATGGACATGTGGTTCTGACTTGGTTTCCTATCCTTTATCAAGCAGCAGCTTCACCTTCTGCTCGAACACAGATCGATCTCTTGGATCAACTCAGCGCAAGTACATCTTCTAGTGGTAGGTCAACAATTTATATTCTTTTGGTCTATAGGAGGGCATTCATGTCTTTTCACAGGCTTCCTAGTGACATTAATCTTACTCTCGGTCCTGTTTTGTCCCAAAAAGGTTACTCCTTTGTGAGTTAAACAAGCTTTTTTGTGCAAATTATGATTTTGGGTTGTTTGGGTTTAGGTTATTCCAAAATCAACCTATTTACACTTATAATATTCTTTTTTTAATCATCATATGTTTATAAAGAGTGATGATATAGGTTAATGTGGTGACCAGGTTACACAAGTGATGGAAACTATGTAGAACTTACACTCCGTGAAAAGCTCATTGAGTTGGTAGGCGATCGGGATGACGATTTTACCCTCCGATTGGGCAAAAAGTTAAAAGTGCCAAAGCTTTTAACCGTGTCACAAAAGAGAAATATAAAAAGGCAAGCTTATTTAAATGAAGTATCACGAAGAAACGATACAAATTTCTTTGCAATCATTGGAGCATTTGTGCTTTTACCTCCTTTAATTATATTAGGTGTTGCGATTGCAACGGGTTATGTACAACTTTTTCCTTGATATGTATTTGAAACCATGTATAGAATTCGAAGCAATGATGCTTTATAAATTGTGTGGTATACAGTTAAAAGTTGTTGAAGTTATATGGACTCGGCTGTTTGAAGAAGGGGTAATATGTTTGTTTCTTGCATGAGTTTGGGTTAGACATAAGAAATATCTATGTACTTTAATTGATTTGTTTGTTGTAGTATATCTTATGCTTAGTTTTGTTCACAATCTTTCTAGAACGATGGGGACTACACAAAATAGATCCTTAATAAGTAGTTTCATCATATTTATTTTAGTATAATCACAATGTGTTTATATAGATACATTATCATTCATGGATTTACATTATTTATAAACATATAATCATACACGTGCTCTACTTCCGTAACCAATATTTATGCAATAAACATGTTTAACCTCCTCCTCCTCCTGGAAAGCATGATAACTATTCATTGCAAACTTGTAGTATTAATCCCGTTTGATAATCTTTCATGTGAACTAGCTAGATTATAACTATTCATTGCAAACTTGTAGTATTAATCCCGTTTGATAATCTTTCATGTGAACTAGCTAGATTACCTGTAAGATTCATACCGTAAGGCACCATCAATATCATTCAACATACTTTCTTATACTAATAGAAGGTGTGGCCAAGTACCTAAGTCATCCTCTTGAGGAAAATTTTTATGCTAACAGAGTGTGTGGCTAAGTACCAATACTCATTTAGGGCTAACTAGACAACGAGTTGTTGCTTTGGTCCTTAAAGGCTTAAATAACCCCCCTCCAAAAACTCTCAAACTGTAAGTACTAGTGACCAACATCACCACAACATTGACTTAGGGTGACTACTTTGTGATGTCATGCCTCAACATCGTCATATCATAGCGACACCACCGCCATTTATACACTTGTTTTTGAGATTTGCAATATAGTATTCAAGTAGAAGATCATAGGTACATGATAAGATTAAATTAAACCGGATAATTTTTGGATGCCACATTAGCTTTTGTGGTATATTTTAAACAATAAATCAATCATGAAAGGTATGTTGACAGTAACATTGATTTTGTATATGGAATGATATGAACATTTTCCAAGTTCTTTAACTTAGATTGTGTTTGGCATCCTAGTTGAAATCAAACTTTAGTTAAAAAGTTAGTTTTGGTTTGTCTGGTAATCAGTGGCGGATCCAGCCCGGAAGCCCGGAAGTTGAGTGGGTGCATAGTTGACTGTTGACGAATTGAAATTAATAATAATTTTTTTTTTTACGAAAAAGTATAATAACATTAAAACCTTCAACTAAATGTCATTTTACAGTTGAAATATACGAGGACACATAGCTAAGAAACGTTTGATAATATTTTCATTTGTAATCTTTGAAAATCCTTCTCTTTCAACCGCACAAATGACACAATCATTTAGAAAATCATCCGAAATCCGATTCCGCAAATCCGACTTTACAAGCTTCATCGCAGAAAAACATCTCTCCACCGTTGCGGTTGCAACCGGCAAAATCAATGACAATTTCACTAAACGATAAATCAAAGGAAAGAACTGATGCATCTTGGTTTCCACCATCACTTTAGCAAGGTCGGATATGTTCTTCAAAGTTGCAAATCTTCCATCTTGTTGCATATGATTGGGGTAAACCGAAAGTTCATTTAGAATATGCAACCTATCTTTATAGCTAAAATCATGTGGATAGAAATCGATCAACTTCCGTAACTTTGATGGATCAAAGTCACAAAATGAATCATGTGGATTCAAACCCGTCATACAAATAAGCAATTCGGAGCTTACTTCATTAAAACGATCACCGAACTCTTGAATTTGCATATCCAAAACCATGTTAAAACAAAAAATCTCGTAATAACGATGATTGGAGATATCGGTATATTGTCTTCGGGCTCTTGGGTTAACATAAACTTCTTCCATGTTTAACATTCGAATGCCATTTTTCTCACAAAAAGAGGTGATATCCAATATAAGTGCATCAAACCCATCATTTCTCATCTTTTTTAACGTTGCAGTGGTTGATTTCACCAAACTTATAGCATTCACGATATCTTGATCCTTTCTTTGTAGAGCTTGCGACAATATGTTTGTGATCCCCAAAATTTTCAACATCAACTGCAAGTGGAATACAAAATCAAATGATCGAAGATATATTCGAAGACCACTTGCTTGACGTTGACTAAAACTATTAAGGCCTTCATCTTCAACATATTCAAGAACATCAGTAACAGATGAAAATAAACCAACCAAACGTGATAGAGTTTTGTAATGAGAATTCAAACGTGTATCTCCGGCTCTAGTAAGAGAAAGTTCTTGGTTTAATCCACTTCCAGTTTCAATTTCACCACGACCGATGGATTCTTCTAGTTTATCTTTTTGACTTTCGCGCATCATATCTGTACGTTTACAAGAAGCACACACAACATTCATTAGAACAGATACCATATCAAAAAAGTCTCCAACATCGTGATGTTTTTTTTGCAACTACCACAATAACTAGCTGAAGTTGGTGAGCAAAGCAATGAACATAATATGCAGACGTATTTTCTCTCATGATTAAAGATTTTAAACCATTAAAGTTCCCACTCATATTACTTGCTCCATCATACCCTTGACCCCTGATCTTCGTCAAACTCAATCCATATTTAGAAAATAAAGAGTCAATAGCAGATTTTAAAGACAATGCATATGTATCCTTCACATGAACAAGACCAATAAACCGTTCTTTAATAATCCCACATGTAACATATCGTAAAACCACCGCTATTTGTTCCCTTTTAGATATATCGCTGGACTCGTCCACTAATAAAGCAAAAACATCATCACCAATTTCTTCAAAAATTGATTTAAGTACTTCTTGTGCAAAACAACGAGCAATGTCTTTTTAAATACATGGAGCCACCATTTGATTGTTCCCCGGAGCATTTTGTAACGTAACTTTCCATACACTCTCATTTTGATCCCGAACCAAATTCAATACTTCTAAAAAAATTCCTCTAAAAAGAGACATTTCAGACTCATCGTGACCACGAAAAGGCAATGCACATTTTAATAAACATCTAGAAGTATCAATGGAAGCATTTAATTGGATTCGATGTTCATTCCTTATAGCATCATTTTGCTTATGAAGAGCAGTGGCAATAGATTGATTTTGTCTCATCAAATCTTCACATTTTTTAAGTGCTATGGAATGGGAACTAGTGAAATTGCCTTCATGAGTTTTAAGTCTTTCCGGTTTATTCCAACAGCTAAAACCTTCTGTTACAAAAGCAGCACCGCCACCACTTTTACTTGTCACATCTTTAAATAAATAACAACACAAACAAAAGGCTTCATTTGTTTTTTTACTATACTCCAACCATTTACTATATTGACGATGATCAAACCAAGCCAGATTGAAACGTCTTGTCCTACCTCCTATCTTTTTTGTTGGAAATGTATGATCACGTGGTTAACAAGGTCCTCTAATCAATATTTTCGCCTTATTTCATCTCTTTGATTAGGGTGATAATCTGAATTTTTTTTTCTATCAGATGGATCCCAAGGAGTTTCACTCAAATCAATTTCAACCGGCACCGATGGAATAGAGCTAGATTGAGGAATTTCATTGGAAGCAATCCCGGATGAAGATGCATCATCGATTGATATCCGTCTTTTTAGATATCTTTCCATTTATCTGTTAATATAAATTAACAATTTATAATTTATTGATATAATAAAACTCAATTGGCAATCTATTATATTTAACTATGAAACAAATCAAATTCATAATGCATACAGGGGACATACAGGGGATAAACGAATGAAACTATATATTATTTAAGTTTTTTTTTTCTGCTAACAATAACAAAACAAGTTATGGATCCACCCACTGATCCCAAAACAAAAATTAAAAATTTCCAATTACACTCACTGCCGACACTGTTTGAATTTACCCACAAAAATCCAAAAATTCACAATACAACCAAATATTAACTGATTTCAATAAAAAAAATAAGAGTAACAATTCCACAAACCAACATAGAAGCTTTTAAACCAACGAAAATCAATTTCCACTAATAAAATCAAAGTATATTTAAAGGTAGTGATTTACCGAGAGAGAGAGAGAGAGAGAGAGAGAGAGAGAGAGAGAGAGAGAGAGAGAGAGAGAGAGAACAAGGGAAGCGGAGGTCGGAGGTCGGAGGCGCACTCAGGCAGTCTGCATCTGACTCAGGCGACAATATCCTTTCTGATCTCCGGCAGAGTCGGAATCTGATTTGGTGGAAGGTGTGTGTGGCTAGGTTAAAAAGAAAGAAGAAGATAGATTAAAAAACTGAAGAAGGAAACGTGGTTTGGGTATTCAATGGAAGTAGTGGGTGCCATCTAAAGTCAAGGGGGGGGGGGCACCTTTATAAAAAAAAAATTAATATTGAAAAATATAAATTAAGTGGGGTCCACACACCCCACTCCTTCTACATTGCCTCCGCCACTGCTGGTAATTAATTAATAAGTTTCATGGTAAATGTAAAGTTATATAAAATGACATATATATATATATATATATATATATATATATATATATATATATATATATATATAGTCAAGATCAAATAAGAAGGAAATTTTTGGTAGGAAGGTAAGAAGTTTTTTTCTACGTATTTTTTTTCGCGAACAAACAAAATGAATCATTAGATGATTCATTTGTAAGGTGATTCACAAGAAAAAATTCTCAAAAAAACATCTCGATGATTCATTTATACAATGATTTTGTTGTTATTCACTAAAATTGTCATAAAAATGAATTTTTTCTTAATTTACTTAAAAATGAATCTTAAAGATGTTTTTTTGGGAATTTTTTCTTGTGAATCATCTTACAAATGAATCATCTAGTGATTCATTTATTTTGTTCGTCAAAAAAATTTATAGAAAAAAAACTTTTTACCTTCCTACCAAAATTTTTTTCTTACCGGATCTATATATATATATATATATATATATATATATATATATATATATATATATATATATATATATATGGAAATTAGAATATTAGGGTATAATTGGAACACTTATGCAAAAATAATAATAATAATAATAATGGGCTTATTGAGCAGTGTCAAATTGTTTTTAAAAAGTTACCTTATAACTTATTTTAGTGGTCTCACCTAAATATTGCAATAACCTCAAAAAATAAGCTAGGTTATGTGCATGCTAAACAAAATGTTTGTTGATTTGAATGAAATATGCAAGCTAATGGAATAAGTCATTATCATTGCATGGTTAAGTTTGGTCACCGAGTTATAATCGAATGAGCCATTAATAGATGTTTTTTGTTACATAAGAAAGACAAATGAATATAATTAAATTAACTGAAAAAGAGATTAATGTATTTGATTTAATTGTTTAAATCGATTTAAAATCCTTTTATAATTTTAAAGTCTTTGTTACGGAAATGTATAATCCCACAGTCTTTGAAATCATTCAAAATTTTAGCAATTCATAGTTAATTAGTAGGACGTTGGATTAATAATGGATCATTACACAATTTCAAATAAACTAATGCAACAATCATGGACTTTTAAAATCAACGTCTTCTTCTAAGATCTTTCATTCATTACTATCACCAAGATACACGTTTAAAATATAGGTTAGGTATTATAATGTCTAGTGAGTAATAACGGTTTAAAGTCAAAAGACTTTGGCACATTCCTTTGATAAAAGGATATCCTAAAATCATTTTCAAGATCATTCAATAAAAAGTAAGTCTGAAATTGTACATGAAAAAATAATATTTAATTAATTGAAAACTCTTAAATCCATAGTCATTGGTAAACCAAAAGTTATTTTACATTAAATTCATAAGTCATTATTCATCATTTATTCGTAACAAAATATCATTATTATTGTCATAATCAAATTATCACCATTGTACAAACTGAAGTCATTTTCACCCTAGCACGAATGCACAAATTCATGAGGAAAGTCATTTGTAAATCATGAAAGACATTTAAATAGTATTCAAAACATAATCTTAAAAAATATTATTTCAAGAATATACACACAGATATATACTATCTTACATACACCAAGCAAGTTGGTAAACATTTAGTCATACTTTATTTCAAATTCAACATTTTTATTATAGGGTGATGTCTTGGATAGTTATTCATATCAACTTTTACTGATACTATTCCATATTCTTAAATGCTCAAATCCTCACCAAACTCCACAACAATAAACTCCACAACAATCAATAAGGGTTAGATTCCATGGATTTTAGGAGTTTGGATGATAGAAAAATGACAAAAATCAACTAAAAACATCATAACTATATACAATTTTGGATTTGGAGTTCCCTCCGAACACCAGATCAATCTCAACGTAAGAGATGGGGGATCATTAACTTCTTATGCATACAATTGGACTCCTAACTTCAATCTCATAATTTCTTTTCAATCAAAAGCCTTAGAATTCCGTCAATCTATCAAACTTGTCATCATTGTGGTCCTGACTAAGTCAACGATAGTCCTTTAAGTTTTCCTAGTTGACAGTATTGGTCCCTTTTTCTACTTTTCACTTAGTCTATTTTGCTTATTCTCATATCATTGTTTATCATAAAAATATGATAACCATTTTTTAATATTTTTTATTTATTGAACTAAAAATTTTAATTATCCCTTAAAAAAATATGTTATAGTTACCTCCCTAAAGAAGATATTGTCCTCGAAATCAAAGGATCTAAAAACTAGTTTGAATATCTTTTATTCATTATGTCTCCTATATGAGGTTTGGTCCTTTTAAGTTTTTCCATTTCACTAGTACTAAATCAATCATCTTGAAGATTTATATGCTCAAGAATCATTATAGAATAATCTTTTCTAATAACTATGATCCTATAGGATCACACCTTATAGCAAATAGACACTTAGTGATTATATATTAGAATTTGATTACTAATTAATATTATTAACTCTTGTATTTAATTGAAAAAATATTATTTTATGAAAAATAGTATTTTCCTGGACGAGAAAACAAATAATTACTCATAAGGAGTGATTTATATGTTGCGTACATTAGTTTGGACTAGTTGGAATTCAATTATACAGGGCTACACTGAACATGATAGTAATGAATTTGAGTAAAAGACACTCCAATGTTTTGTTTCTTTCACTCAAACCTGAGGACACCTTGTGGGTGTGGGATGTTTCCTGTCTTCAATTCTCTTAAAACCCATCCTTTTTTTATGAGTCATGCTTTTGCATCAAATGGAAATTTAGTCCCTACTTCATGCATGTAAGTATACAAAGGGATTAAAGGTTTTCAAATGATTATATCTTGATTCTTTTTTCTCTCTAAAAGCCACGAGTTTCACTAACTTATTCTTCTTCTCTCTTACAATGTGTAGGGTAGATTTTTCAGTTTTTATGAGTGCTTCTCGTAATGATAATTTGGTATTAGTTATTAATGGCTTAATAAGTACTTAATGAAAGAGAAGACTAACATCATTTGCGGTTAACACTTGCTTGGTAGATACATATAGAAAAGCTCTACTTTTGGTCCCTCTTGATATCATCATCAACTTCCAAGCCTCCATTTAAGGAATCAAGGTCTACACAGTTTATTATTCTTCTTATATAATGCTTGGATTCATCTTTCTATGTATGCAAAAGTATCCTTAGTGGGCTAAAATGGTTTTAACTTTATTCAGATTTTAAAGCTTTTGTTGCCTTATTTGGCATTTTAGAAAATGATTTATTTAAACGAGTAAAACTCAACAATTGGTATCAGAGCCATTTTTGCATCCATGGTTAGATTGTAAGATTAATTGGATAATATTTGTTCTTGGAAAACATGACGATTTTATTTTGTAAAAAAAGTATAATACATTCTATGCTAACTTTAAAATGTTTATAATTGTTAGTTTGTGACTAAAGTTTTTAACATGCATTTATGGTTATAAAACGAGTCAGAAAAACAAAGTGTTGTTTTGTATATTGAAACATCCCAAAAATACAGTCCAAAAATTACTTATAATCAAAACCATGAATCATCCATCATCATAAAGAAAATCAAGAATCATGTATCTCAAAACATCATGTCAAATACTGTGTCAAAATCATATGAGTAAAATATCAGAGTCTAAACATCCCAGGCTATAATTGTGGTGTGTGTCATGCGATCATCCCGAGCCCTTCCCCTTGCTAGTGGAAGTACCTGAAACCAAAACTGAAAACTGTAAGAACGAAGCTTAGTGAGTCTCCCCAAACTACCACATACCAAACATATAGCATGCAACTAAAAGATACGGTCCACGCCCACGCTCAGGGAGATTCGGGCCTCGCCCACACTCCGCTGTCTAGGAGATTCGGGCCCCGCCCACACTCCGCTGTCTAGGAGATTCGGGCCCTGCCCACACTCCGTTGTCTAACATGCATACAAGTATCATACAAACAACATGTATATCTACTCCTGTCAAATAATCACATAACTATACTCAAATAATACTACGAGTTTCGGGCCTCGCCCACACTCGACTGCAATGAGATTCGGGCCCCGCCCACACTCAGCTACTATCATATCACATATACGGGCCGACCTTGGTGCCGCAGACCCGTTCCTACTGAAGGAAACTCACCTTGCAAGGCTGTCTACAAAAACTCGCGGTGAGGAATATCTGATAGATGCTCCAAAGGCTCCCCGACTATCAATATCACAATAATACTTAGTCAGAAATCTGATAATCCTTCTCAGGGTAAAATGACCATTTTACCCTTGATCCAAGTCAACAACCAGTTCAAAGTCAAAGTCAAGGTCAACTCCCAATCAACCCCAACTCGTCGAGTTATCTCCTAACTCGGCGAGTTCATGCACTACTCAGACTCATGGTCAACCGGGTCAACTCGTCGAGTCCCTTCCCAGACTCGTCGAGTCCCTTCCCAAACTCGTCGAGTTCTTCCTATCATAGCATCGGGGCACAACGTATTAAATCGTTGAGTCCCTCCTTGGACTCTTCGATTTATTCAGTTTCCGAGTCCTAATGTTGCCCAACCCACTGAATCATCTCCTAGACTCAACGGTTCCACTCAAACCAGAAAAGGAGGGGGGGGGGGGTTACGGTTTCACGACCCGAATCGTCGAGTCAGAAGACCAACTCGTCGAGTCCCTCATATACCAAATCCATACAGTCGATTCTAATCAATTCTATGATGGCGTTTGAGCATTCTAACACTCCTATGGTGTACATGCAACCCTATATACATTGGATCTATGTTTTCTCTATTATACATGCAAATATCAATTTTCCAAAGTATCATCCTAACTAGCATATTATGGAGTATATACAATACAAAATATAGTTGAATGACATACCTTTTGTTGTAGCTTGATTCCTTGTACCTTTCAAGAGCTTAGTGCCCCAAGTGTTGCACCTCAAATGGTTCACACAACACCACCAACAATTGGAATAACTTGAGATAAGATTATCTACACTCAAAATTGGCTAGCCCTCATGTGTCTATCACTAGTCACTTTTTAGTGCCAATTTAATGAACTATGAGGCTTCTTATATAGTGTGCACATTAGGGTTACACCATGTAACTCATAACTTTCCATATTCCTCATGATCCATGGGTTTTAACCTCCATGGAGTATCCATGGGTTACCACATGGGTTTAGCCCAACATGAAGAACTATGGTTCATAAGCCCACTTCATAAGAATGAATGATTTACCAAATTAATCCCCATTTATTCAATTAGTCTCTTTTGATCACAAAATTAATTCCAAACTAATTCTTGATCAATACTAATTAAATAATATCAATATATTAGAACTTATAATATATTAATAAATCATATATATCCTCTTCTCACAAAAGTGCATCCAAATTGTTCTGATGCCATGCAACCCAAATGGACCATGCTACTCTCGGGTCAAGTACATACCAACAATAGTTATGGGCTTAGACACCTAATCCAACAGTCTCCCACTTGGATAAGTCTAATAACTATTATTGCAAGCATGACTCCAACCCGACTAGCAATCGTAGCTCTTAAAAGCTGTTGTCGAACTCTGATCTAGTCAATGGCGTCTCCATTAGATAAGGGATCATATATTCCTCCATTCTAGATATCATATGGACCGAGACATGAATTTTAATCATTCTCTCTATCCATCTGTTGTTTCCTGTTTTCCGATTTATGATGACCAACTAATTGAACAACTCAAATCAGTCCAGGCTTGGCCAATCACTTAGGGGTGTCATCACTAAATCATCGAGGGGCCTACAGACAACGATATGTTTTATAACAACCAAGTTACTGGTGATTTTACATATGTCAATGTGCAACCGACTTGCAACTACAACTCACATGTCTCCGTTTGAAGAATATACGATATTATCGTCTCATGATCACTCGTGATAAAATCCATGAAGTGATTCAAATGAGCGTGGGTTAAATCCAATACTCGAATCTTATTCCAGGAGCACTCATGAACACTGTAGCAAACTTGTGCTATGACCAAAACACACCTCTACAGACCCATTCATGACAGTCTTGCCTCAATACCTACTTTCAAAGTATGATCGACCGTGGATGGTTTGAATAACCTAGTTATTCGGGAAGTCAAAACATGCAAAGTGAAACACAAGAACAATACTAATCCAGATGGCCCCAAAACTTTTGAGCCATATTGATTACTCATTATTCATTGTATAATGTTTCGAATTATCAACTTTATACTTGAATTAAAACCATAGTCATGCCATGCTCCAAGCATGCACACTATGTTTGTCTAAACAATAGTTATGCCATGCTCCAAGCATGCACACTATGTTTGTATATGGTCCTTACTTTGTGAAATAGATCAATTGAAAAAAATTTCAATGATGCTCATTTCACAATTTCAAATCCTTATTGCAAGTATAAGAATTCCAAATTCTTGTCACTGCTAGAAAGTGTTACATTCTAAACTATCATGCAATGATTCTTTTGTAATGTCTAGGTAGAAAAAGTCACAGAGACTTGACCAATGATATTACAAAATATTCCTTTGGAGATTGTTACAGGACAATTCCATGGAAATGAAGTCTCAAATTCAAAGTACATTCCTTTGAACATCCTTCTTGCATAAAAGTTTCTAACTTTCTCATCTATTCTTCAACTCCCAATATGGAAACATTCCATATTTTCCGTACGACAATTCATTATTAATAGACTCTTGTCTATTCATAATAATGTCAATATGGTCCTTCCATTATTATACTTCCAACTGTCCTTAAGCGACCAATCTTTGGAGAACCTTAGATTGTCCTTAACAGTTGTTTAACCACTTTAGTCAAATCCAGTTCTATTCCTTTTTCCCTCTTAATGCCCTAGGCATTTGGAAAATTAGAACACGAGAATATTATAGCATATGCAATCGTCCCTATACTCGAAGCATATGGGACACGATTCATAATGTCTAACATAAAGACACGATACTTAATCAGTCTTTTGCTATAAATTTTTATATTTGCCATGTTCTCACAATTCGAATTATGAAAAGGGGTGCCGTAATCACAATCAAATTTGGAGAACGCAATTAACATTTCTATATATAGAATTTTGTTATGTCGAACCATTCCAACATAACATTCATATATATTTGACTAAAATTGATTAAAAAACTCACTCTATGCTTTTAGAATTGAAATGAAGTATGAATTCCTCTCCCTTAATTAGAGTAAAACAACTTTTCAAACCCGACAACTTTGCAAATTTGAAACTTTGGTTTTTTATAATTAACATTGCTAACTTGCAACACTTAACATAATAACCATGCTCCCACTAATATGATAATTATTAGCATAACACTTATGCTCCCACTAGCGTTGACATGTATCCAGAAATCAGCTGGACTTCTAGAAATCAATACTTATTGACTTTCTTTCCAAACTTCAGATTTATGATACTAGATGCTTCGATAAGACTTTATCTAAGCTTCTTAAACTCCTACACTTTCCCTTAGAAAGCTCACATGTGTGTATAAACAATTTTAGAACTATGAAGAGGTATGTCGTAATCATAGTCTCAATTGTTTAAACCTTTTCCATTTCTCACAATTCGAACTATGAAGAGGGATGCCGTAATCATAATCAAATTTGAGAAACGCAAGTATCACAATTGCTAACTATTTAAAATCTACTTAGTGAAAGCGTTTCCTCACCATCATTTTCATGAATCGAAGAGAAACCTTATGACACTTAGATTTTATGGTGTTTGTGTTCCTATCCATGTGAATTTGTCAAAACCATAATCACAAGACAAGGTTAGTGACAAATCCAAATTCATATGGACTGAACTTGTTCATTCTTAATTTCTTGCCACCTGGCAGCACAAGGGCCTGCCATTGCTTCCAGGTTGTTATGCAACCAATTGAGAACTCTCAGAACTCATATACATGGCCAACTTTAAATGGAATGGGCACATAAACAAGAATATGTCAACACGATAGGTCACAAACCTCAAGTCGTGTGCTAGTGTTTAACAATAGGTTTTTTTTCTTGATTAGTTCTTGAAACTTGTCAAGATCTTTAAGACTCCCACTGACCTCTTGACATGTATGATTCACTTTGTCAAGGAACATAACTTGACAAAAAAATATTCAAGAGTTAGTGCGGACTCTTACCAAGACTAACACTTCACACAATTGGCCTTAGTTGGTCTTGGTTTTATCCAAAACACCACAAATTGCCAATTTCAAATGTACAAGAGTAGAAAACTTTTACTCTACATTTGAGAAGTGCTAAAACTTTCTTAAGATTATGTCACTCAAGGTTACAATCTTGGAGTATGACTCTAAGACTTGTTTTGGGAACGAAGTATGACTCATCTTCTTGATTTAACCATTCCAACAATTCACGATTCCTCTTCTTAGCCATAAAATGCACTAAGATATCTTTAGAGGATCAATTGTGATATGGTTTTCCATAACCATTAAGATGATAAAAAAAACATGATACTAAAGTACTCTCCCATCTTTTCAGATTGGAGAAACTTTTATCTTTCTGCCTAATTTGGTTCTTCTTATTCGTCCTGCCATACATTGAAACTTTTCCAATGTTTCAGAATTATACTTAAGCTTGTAAGCATAACCATGTTTACTAAACTTTAGTAAATCATGACGAATAGTCTTATCGTTCTTTGTGGTGGACTGACCAGCGCACATCCAAGTGTACCCGATCCCCTAGTCCTTCACTTGACTCACATATACATGTGATCAAGGAATTAGTCTTAATTTACCAAAGATGAAAATTCTCATTCATCATACAATACAACTTGCATGATTCCAAGTTTCAGTCCAATTGAAACTTGGGTGATGAGAATCTTCCCTTATTTGGTAAATTTTGACACTACTACAAATGAAAGAATCAAATCCATTTTCCAATAATGCTATCAATGGAAACATATAAGCAACAATTTTTCACAAATGCCATTGTAAGGAAATTTTTAAAATAAGATAAATTTCAAAATTTTCTTTATTTATAAAAATTGTAGAAAACTTATCCTTACAATGAAAATACAAGTGGAAAAATCATGTTATCTATTCCTAAGCAATCTATCATAACTCTTAAGCAGCAGCTCAAGAATCTGGTCATCGAATCATGCGATCGAAATCCATTTCTTCGCGATCATACTCAGCATGCTCTTACTCTTAAGCTTCCTTTGATTCTCCAAAACATCAAAATGTAATTTCATTACATCATGTATTAAGAATCTCCAAATAGGAACTTAATAGAGTTAGATAATGGAGTTTACCTGAAGTAGAGTCAAACTTTTTGACTTTACCATCCTTATGATCTTTCAGGTAAATATGGGAGCTTCGCAACCAATGTTCCTTTTATTGGCAACAACAATCCCAGAACCGGCCTTTCTCTTAAGTTCAAATTTTTTTTGACTTTAGCCAATTTCTCTCTCCTAGGAGAAGAAATCATTTCTGGATTGTTCCATGAAACTTGGGAAGTAGATCTTCCAATCAAATTTGCTTTACCAGTGCTCCAAATCATTGCTGATTTAGCAGCAACAAGCAAATTGGTAAGATCGATATAGGTCATGTTGTGATCTGTCATTAGGGAGTGACTGAAGAACCAAGTCAATAGCCAGCTTCCTCGAGACTTCGACACCCAACTCTCCCAACCTGTCAATATGTAACTTGATCTCCAAGACCTGAGCACATAAAGACTTTGTTTGCCAATAGGGATTGAGTGACCTTAAACTTTTCAAGTCTTTGAGCATATGGGTTAGGGAGTATAATTAAAGGAGGTGGAGGAGGCGGAGTATGATTTCCAGTCCCATTAATGCATGACAAAGGGATTAATCTTTCACATTTGGTCGCCATGTGGGATATCATCTTCATTAGGAAAGCTTGTTCTTAAAGATTTGGGAAGACCATAGTAGTCTGAACTAGACAGCTACAAGGGAGAAATTCAAGTTAGTTGATTTAAGTCCTTAATATAACACCCAAATGAAATATTAAGGCTAGGACCCAACACAATATTTTACAATTTGGAAGAGGGATGCCGTAATCCAAACTGCAAAATATTTGAAGGTAGGTAAATGACGATTTACCAATTTCCACCACGAAAAACGAAAAAGAATTTGAGGTTTTAAGTGAGTTGAAACTCCTAGATCCTTTGAGTTTCATTGAAAAATTCAATGGCATGTTTAAATATCGATTGTGCCTTTCATGTTTGTGACTGGGATGCTGAGGATCATAAACAAGGTGTGAATAACCATGCAAATTAACTTGATACACCCAATGTTACAACCACCTAATCAATGTGCCGGTTAACCACACACGCTCCATTGATCTATGATTAACATCAAGCTAACGACCCTCCACCAATCAAGGAAGTAGTGGGTGAGAGTGGACACCCATTAAGCTGCCATTTTATAGGCAACAACCTTATACCCCCTTATAGACCAGCTCGTGAATGAGGCCTACTAACGGTAAGACTGAATTTTACTCTTATACATATATATATATATATATATATATATATATATATATATATATATATATATATATATATATATAAATATTAAACCTATAATATTATAATAGTATAAGGGTTAAATTTTAAACTTTTAAAATTCTAGGGTTTGGAATTAAAGTATTCTAAAGTGACTTTACAAATTCCAAAACTTGAGGGCAAGTTTTAAACTATTCAAAAACTTTTGGAATCCATAACTTATGAGTTTAATATAGGTTTAAATGAAAAGACTCTTGAAAATCCATAACTTGAGGATAAGTTATGAAGTTCATAAAACCATTTATGAAAAGGACTCTTCATTTTTCTATAACCTATGAGTTTAATGACTCTTTTAAAGAAAAACTTTTCATTTTCCATAACTTGAGGACAAGTTATGGAATTCATCAAAGGTCATTTAAGATCATCAATTAAACTAACAAGCGTGTCAAATAATTTCTATGATCTAACAAAACTCATAAGCATGCATAATTCATATCAACAATTTTCAAGAATCACATGAACTTAATATAAAACTTGAAACTTTGCCAATTATCTTTCAAATGGACAAGCAAGAACATTACCCTCTTGGAAAACAAATTTCTAGGTTCAAAAAATAGTTTAGGGCAATGATCCTCATCCAATAGCAAGCAAAAAACCAGAAATTCTGCACACAGGTGCATCACCACAGCGTGGTAAATACTGCCACGTCATGGTGAGCAGTCAGATGCAAAACTGGTAGAATTTCAACTTTGGAAAAACATATAGCATCAAGTATAATTGAAAACAAGCATTGGCTCTGATACAACTGATGGGTTTTGAGAATTCTAACACTCCTATGGTATACATGCAACCCTATATACCTTGGATCTATGTTTTCTCTATTATACATGCAAATATCAATTTTCCAAGGTATCATCCTAACTAGCATATTATGGAGTATATACAATACAAAATATAGTTGAATGACATACCTTTTGTTGTAGCTTAATTCCTTGTACATTTCAAGAGCTTAGTGCCCCAAGTGTTGCACCTTAAATGGTTCACACAACACCACCAACAATTGGAATAATTTGAGAGAAGATTATCTACACTCAAAATCGGCTAGCCCTCATGTGTCTATCACTAGTCACTTCTTAGTGCCAATTTCATGAACCATGAGGCTTCTTATATAGTGTGCACATTAGGGTTACACCATGTAACTCATGACTTTCCATATTCCTCATCATCCATGGGTTATAACCTCCATGGAGTATCCATGGGTCACCACATGGGTTTAGCCCAACATGAAGAACTATGGATCATAAGCCCACTTCATAAGAATGAATGATTTACCAAATCAATCCCCATTTATTTAATTAGTCTCTTTTGATCACAAAATTAATTCCAAACTAATTCTTGATCAATACTAATTAAATAATATTAACATATTAGAACTTATAATATATTAATAAATCATAAATATCCTCTTCTCACAAAAGTCTATCCAAATTGTTCCGATGCCATGAAACCCAAATGGACCATGCTACTCTCCGGTCAAGTACATACCAACAATAGTTATGGACTTAGTGTCGCACCCCCAAACCAGAATGGCGGAAACATTCGGGGGCGGAGGACTTTAGGTAAGTATCACAACACATGCAATATAGTAATCAAGGTACAAACAACCATTGTATTAATAAGTATAAGTTTTACATAAGTGTTAAAACATTACATATTCAAACACTAAAGTAGGTACAGTAGAAGACAAGAGTTACGGTACGGTACTAGGTAGTCTTCTCAAAAGCTTCGGGAGTGTACCTGTCTACTGGATTCCTGAGAATACAAGTTATTTGGAAAGAGTAGATCAGCATTTAAGTTGGTGAGTTCATAAGTATTTTAGTTCTGTTAAGTATACCCTAAGTTCTTTGAATAAGTTCACTGGTTTCTCCAGGAAATCCTATATTTCGTGAGGTGATTAAATGATAACCTCAATAGTTTCCCTCTCTAATTACTTAGTTCATACTGATTATATATAACCCAATATCGAATGGGCAGTCAAATGGGTGTATCTGCCCTAAGCCCACAACCAAACAAGGAACAGGAAGTAAGGCGGAAGTCACACATTTCACTGTCAATCAGACATTACTTATGTATAACTCTGATGTAATAACTAAGGAATTATAGAATTAACCACTAAAGGTCTTTTATGTTATACTAGTTTACAAAGATTGAATGACTAAGTTTCATTTGATAAGTGGTTTAATCCCATAAACCGTTTCCTTTGTATAAGTGGTTTAATCCCCTAAACCGTTTCATTTGTAAAAGTGTCCTTAGTTATATCTGTTCTATAGTAAAAACCTTAGTATTAATCCTGGAGAGTATTGTATTATCCATAATACTGCCTTGTGGTTTTAAATGTTCAAAACCAGAAGTACAATACTTGATTTCATGATACGTAGCTTTTACTGTAAGTAAAAGCTACTGAAGGTATATCTGGTCGGGATGTAATTAACTTTTCTTACTGTTATAAGAGAAGTATATTACTTTGTAATTCACTCGTTGTTTTATCCATGTGATTCCTATTAACCATACTAATATGTTTGATATGCCTGCGGCGACGTTCTTCAGGCGTCGGAACTGGAATGATATTTGACACCTTAGGCCTGCCGGCCAAACTATAGCGAACAGTAGAGGTGCGGGATTGTCAGTCCCATATAGATCTATACACAAATTCACGCTCTCCCTACAAGAGATTCTGGCTAATAGTTCAGGACTTAAAAGGTCGTACTTAGATAAGTACACCGTGAAGGGTCTCACAAATTTATTGTTTCAACGAGATTTCCGATGTATTATTATTACCCTGTGAATGCTAACTCTGGTACTTTGTATCGTACCCTTGGTTAATGCTAACCCGGTATGATGTATTATTACCTCGTGTTTGCTAACTCGGGTACTCTGTATAGTACCTTTGCTAATGCAAACCCGACAGGATGTATTATTACCTCGTGTTTGCTAACTCGGGTACTCTGTATAGTACCTTTGCTAATGCAAACCCGACATTACCACTTGTTTGCTAACTCTGGTACTCTGTATAGTACCTTTGTTAATGCAAACCAGGTATGATGTATCTTTACTTCTTTAATATGTTGTTCGTGTATTAAAGGTATTATACATATCTTGGTATAGTTGAATGAATTTTGGTAATTTCCTTGGAAAGTATACAGTTGTGAATCATACTTGTATATTTAGTTTTGAATCATAAATTATACCTATTATAATTTATATGTTCTATCTGATTAGCATGAATTCTCATGGAATATCACCTTTGCTCAGCCTGATACAAAGGTGATGATACTAAAAGGAGTAACCTTTTGTACTCATATATGTATAATATATATATAATTAAGAAGGAAACGACCTTCGCACAAATAATACAACCTTAATTCCACATCCAAACAAGGAAAAGGAAATGAGATAATTCATTAGTCCTAAGCCCTTCAAATCTTATTTATATATTTATACATATATAAACATGATTTTGGCATTTATACTTTGAAATAGCTTATAAAACATTTTTCAAAGAATTTAACAGAGTTTACATGACTTTTAAAGATTTAGCATGGCTTCAAGTCATTTTGAATGTATTTGGTAATTCTTAAAAGCATACGGAAACACTTTGTGTGATTATTATCACATACACTTATTAACATAATTTATTATTGTGTTAAACTTCTATTCCCCCCCCCCCTAAAAAGCATATAAAAACCATTGAAAAGGTAAATTATAGGGGTATGAACTCACTTTGATAAGCGGTGATTCGGGCAGCGTTTCGTTTCCCGGAAAAGAGTTTGTTTGACGAAAAACCGGCTCAAACCGGGCATAGTTTCGACAGGAGAGAGGATGACTTCTCGAGAATTTCGGGGCTCCGGGGCTTGCTTCGGGCTTTAGACACGATACCGGGGCCTTGGGGGGTCGTGAGAAAGTTTACGAGGTTAAAATGTGAATTTTGGGAAGCTTTGGGGTGAAAAACCCTTCTTAGCCGAGGAGTCTCGCACCCTTTATATAGGGGTGCGAGGGTGCGGTCCGAGAAGGTGAGTCAGCAGCCACCTGGCGAGGGCGAGGAGTCAGCAGGACACACGTCGGACATGCGAAGTGTACACGTGCGAGGCTCGGACCTGGTGGCGAGGCGGTGGCTTCGGTTCGGACAGGTGGGGGCTTCGGATTTGACCAACCTTCGGTCCAATGGGAGGATGCCACGATGCGAGGGGGGTGTCCGAGGAGCATCTGTGGGGTGTCTCCTGCGAGGCTGTCCGAATGCGAGTGGACCGCAAACTTGGTCCAATCAGAAGACGACACGCGAAGCTCGGTCCTATCAGGAGGTGCCACGTGGAGGCCTCGCATGCGAGGGATGACGTGTCCGAGGTGACTCATGCGAAATTTCCCGGTTTTCAACATTTTCTTGATTTTTGTGCCAAAAACTTGCGAAAATCATAACTTTCGCATACGAGCTCCGTTTTTGGCGTTTTTTATATGCACGCGTAGGTAAAATCATACTCTACGATTTTCGTTTAGACTTTGTCGGCTAATTTTGACTTTATTTTTAATATTATTATTTTAAACAGACCAGGACGGGAAGCCGTTAAAAATTCATAACTTCTTCATCCGACGTCCGTTTTCGTCTGTCTTTTTACCGTTGTGCTACTTTTGACGAGACCTTCAATTCTCGTTTAAGTTGCATCGGCTAAATATCGATCGATTTATATTTCAAATTTTTAGCTGTCTACTGCTAAACCGAAACTTCGAAAAATCATAACTTCCTCATACGCAGTCAGATTTTAACGTTCTTTTTATGAACGTTCTCGGTTTAACATATTCTACAACTTTCATTTAGATCGATAAGGCTAAAAATCCTTTTATCGAAAATTCGCTTTTTACACTGAACAATGTTTTGCCGGTTTTATCGCGGATTTTCGATTGGTCATAACTTCTTCGTTATAACTCGGATTTCAGTGTTCTTTATGTTTTTGGAAACCTTGTTACAAACTGTACCACTTGGTTCATCCCAATTACAATTATTGATGAATTTATTTTTGACCAAAATTTGACTGGTGTCACATTATCCCCCCGTTAGAGGGAATTTCGTCCCGAAATTAAGTCTAAAGTGATACTCATGGACTAGGTCTAATCTTTCCTTTCCCAAGTGAATTCAGGTCCCTGGTTTGTAATCCAGCGAACCTTCACTAACGAGATGAGACTTAGCGTGGTTCTTTAGATTTCCCTATCCATGGTTTTCATTGGTTCTACTACAGAGTGTAGACTTTTATTTAACTTGATTTCATTGAGTGAAATAACAAGTGTTTTATCGGATAGACACCTCTTTAGATTAGATATGTGAAAGATGGGATGAATGTTATTAAGTTTTTGGTGGTAGTTTAAGTTTTAAAAATACAAGACCGATTCTGGTAAGAACCTCAAATGGTCCTATGTACTTTGAGTTTTGTATTTCACGCTTTCTCAAGCGCATCTTGTCCTTCCTGAGTGAGACCTTCATATGACAAGGTCATCAATCCTGGAATTCCAAGGGTTTTCTTTTATCGAAGCCGTAGCTTTTCTGGTTAACTCTGGAAGCTTTATGGCGTTTCCCGATTCGTATTTTGTTTTTGGTAGTTTCTCGGATGAATTCCAGATCAGCGAGGGTGCTGTGTGGAAATTGGATCTCTAGCTAGTTGCGTATTACCTACTTTAGTCCAGTGCAGATAGAATATGTACTTGTGACCACAGAAGGTTTCGAATGGAGCAACTTGAATGCTAGCGTGTTAAAGGACTCGACTAATTGGTAAATGGATATCCCATTCTTTACCATAGCCGATCCCATGGAATCATGACTACTCTGGTTCCTAGAGGTTTTTGAGTGAAGGCCTGAACTGGGAGATGATTCTATTATCTCAGTGGAGATAACAGATATTGGCATACCGTGCACTCACACGTTCTAGTTATCTTCTCTACTTGCCACATTTTCAGGTTTCAAGGCTTCCTGTTGAGCCTCCTTACTTTGTATGGAGAGATTTGAATGGGTTATCATAGTCCATGATTGGCACTATGACCTGGGTACTCTTTCCGACTTAGGGTGTCAGCTACTATATTGGCTTTGTCGAGATGATAACGAATTTCAAATTCGTAGTCATTTAGTAGCTCGACCCATCGTCGTGGTCTCATGTTGAATTCCACCTGGTAGAATACATGATGCAGGCTTTTGCTCCGAAGTTCATGATCAGACTCATACTTGGCTCATCCACCATAACCTCGTGTATACAAGTCGTATATAATTTAGATTTCACAAAACGTTTGGATGGGTGACTCTGCCCCAGGTCCACAACCAAACAAGGAACAGGAGATAGGGCGGAATCACACATCCTTAATCTTGTTAAGTCTAACTTATATACCACTCTCGTGTATACACTTAGCAGCGATAGATTAACTTAATGAGTTCTTAGTCTCTATTCTTGAACTTGACCTGCGGTACAATGATTTTCCTATGAGATCTATTGAGGTGCTTCGGTAGTTACTGACTTCTATGACTACTTCGGTGCTTTTCGTTTGAAGTTTCCTGTCTACTAAGTAGGCTAGAATGGCGTGGTACTCTTCGCATGGGTACTTGTGAAGTTTTGAAACGAGAGACAACCTAAGGGTTTTGTGTTATGGATAGAAAGAATTTCATCTAACGGCTGATTAAGGAAAAAGTTCTCTTATACAGCATAAAAATTTTCACATGGTAAGGGCCAGGCCAAACCATGTCGAATGAGGATGTCAGAATTTTCTCGACGAAATAGATATTAAGTCGTTCTGGGATGAATGATTACTAGGGTGATATCTTATGTACCTAAGTTTTCTGCGCTTCTGGTTTTATTCTGTTATTATCACTACGAACCCCTTTTGATTCGAAATTAGCGGGTACTACAAATACGAGGGATCTGATAATTTGAAATTATGAACTTTCATGAAACGATCCTTACTAGGTCTCTCTATAATCGCTTGGTGTATACAAGTCATGTATAATTAAGATTGGTAAGACTTTTGACTGAGCAACCCTGCCCTAAATCCACAACCAAACAAGGAACAGGAAATGAGGCGGGATTACTCACTCTAAGTCTACAAATCTTAATTATAAATGACCCTTATGTGTACACTAAGTCATCATAGCTAACCTGTTAGGGTTTCAAATTTTATATAAGTGTTATGATTTAATTTGAACGGAAGAGTAATCATAATTATAGATAGTTATCGGGGTTTGGAAGCGTACCAAAATATAGCAGGGTTCTTTGATGCTTTCCCATGTATTGGGATCAAAATCCTCCTACTCCCCCGTCGTTCTTCTCTGTTGGACAGTCCCTCTTATAATGTCCTATTTCACCACAAAGGTGACATATGGGAATGGTTCCAACATCGGTAGTTGAAGTGATGAACTCGACCGGAGTTCTACAGATGCGGGCGGTATGCCTCTTCATGTTGCATCTATTGCAATGCAGCTCTCGACAAACTCCATGATGATGGTAGTTGCACTTGCTACAATGTGGGAGGTTTCCTAAGTACGGCTTGGTAGGTGCTAGAATAACAGGGCTGATGGGGGTATTGACTGCCCCAGTTCGTTGCCCTCTGTTAGGTTCTTGAGTTGAACAACTCCCTTTCGTGTTCTCGAACTTTTGTTTAAGGATATTAGGCTTAAGGTTTGAGGTGTTCTTACAAGTAGGTGCTTGTGGCTGTACTTGGCCATCACCACGATCGGGGTTACCGATAGCATTACTACTAACATTTGCATTGTTAGCATTAAGGTGTGCCATGACAGCTGCTACAGCTGCTGTGACCGCAGCTTGAAACGTAGCTGCATCTATCTGAAGGATTGGTGTTTCGTTGGTGGGCTGGTTACACTTCTTTGGAGGCATGATTCTGTTACATGATAAGAAAATGAGCTCGTGAGCGACTATTGTGTTTTTAGATGTATTCTAACCATTTGTATCTATGTATTAATCTTTTGTTTTGTTATATTGTTCTCAATGATTCGACCTGCATCCCTATGATGCAGTCCTGGTAAGGAACAAAGTTAAGTTTCTAGAATGGTTAGGAACCGAGTATCATCCGAACTAAGTTACCTTCGTTTGGTGGATATCGTTTCCCAATTTTCGAAAATATTCAAAAACAATTCATAATAGTGTCTACATAAAATAGACTTATGAATTTAAGAAGTAATCACTATCAATTAAGATTCCATGATCTGATTTATTGTTATTAGCCGTGACAGGAAAAGAGGATAAGCTCCAAACCTAATGTGAGTAATGAAATCACTAACTCACTAGGTTGAACCGATTTACTAGTTATTACTTAGATGAAAAGGTGCTCGAACACTTCACATGAATCATGCGTGGTTTTCCTTTGTTCTCTGTTCTATTCTGAGTGGTAATGATTTGTTTCCTCCTGGTATCTATAGGGTGTCCTTCTCCTATGTAGGTATATTGAATTCCCGGGCTGTCTTACTTCCGATTCTGACACTGATCCTCATTACTTCGTAATGAAGATTCTGAATCTTGGAAGTTCATGCGCATCTCTCATTAGTGTCCTTAAGAGGGTAATAGCACTAAATGATTTCTATAGTTTATGTACTTCTCATCTGTTTCTTTTTCGAAATTCTCCTAATGAAATTCTGTTGGATCCTCCTTGACTCTTCTATTGATTGCTGGAGTAACTATGTTTATCTAACGGGTTTATACGAGAATGGGAATGTCTAAAGAGTTTATGAGAAAATTTGAATTTTTACGAAGGTGATCCTTCCTGGTCCTCCTATAATCACATGGTGTGTACCGATTATATATAATCCAGATCAAATAGACCTTTGAATAAGTAATCCTACTCTAAAACCACATCCAAACAAGGAAAAGGAAACAGAGTGAAAATCACATATTCTAAGTCTATAAAATCTCGGCTATATATAACCTTAACGTATCCATTTAGTAATTATAGACTTATCAGAAAAGATCTTTTTAACATTTCCCCAAAGGTATGTAAAATACCTCCATTTAATTTTAGTTATGAGTTTGATTCTTGGACTTCTAGATATAAGAACTTAACAAGTTTTCAGTTTTCTTGTTATAGCATCCTAAAATACTCCCATAGTATTTTAGTCTTTATGTTTGGTTGTAGAACTCTTCTGATACTTAGGTAAGTTTTAGACCAGTTGCAACACTACAATCACTCCCCAAACACGTGTTGGTCATATCTCAGATGAATATAGTTGATCAGGCTATATTGATCCCAGATATGATTACGTCACTGTCTAGGTTTAACTGCAATGTCCAACATCCAAATACTTTTGTTTTGTTCTTCTTGTGATACTTATTCTAGTATATATACTCTGCATGTACTTATACTTTTATAAAATATTGTTATATTTTTAAAGTATAACTCTTGGTCATAGTGTTTTTATCCTAATAGGTTTATAGTTGTATATCTTTTATGACTGATATACTGAGTTCACTATAAACACTGCTCTGATACCAATCTGTCGCACCCCCAAACCAGAATGGCGGAAACATTCGGGGGCGGAGGACTGTAGGTAAGTATCACAACACATGCAATATAATAATCAAGGTACAAACAACCATTGTATTAATAAGTATAAGTTTTACATAAGTGTTAAAACATTACATATTCAAACACTAAAGTAGGTACAGTAGAAGACAGGAGTCGCGGTACGGTACTAGGTAGTCTTCTCAAAAGCTTCGGGAGTGTACCTATCTACTGGATTCCTGAGAATACAAGTTATTTGGAAAGAGTAGATCAGCATTTAAGCTGGTGAGTTCATAAGTATTTTAGTTCTGTTAAGTATACCCTAAGTTCTTTGAATAAGTTCACTGGTTTCTCCAGGAAATCCTATATTTCCTGAGGTGATTAACTGATAACCTCAATAGTTTCCCTCTCTAATTACTTAGTTCATACTGATTATATATAACCCAATATCGAATGGGCAGTCAAATGGGTGTATCTGCCCTAAGCCCACAACCAAACAAGGAACAGGAAGTAAGGCGGAAGTCACACATTTCACTGTCAATCGGACATTACTTATGTATAACTCTGATGTAATAACTAAGGAATTATAGAATTAACCACTAAAGGTCTTTTATGTTATACTAGTTTACAAAGATTGAATGACTAAGTTTCATTTGATAAGTGGTTTAATCCCATAAACCGTTTCCTTTGTATAAGTGGTTTAATCCCCTAAACCATTTCATTTGTAAAAGTGTCCTTAGTTATATCTGTTCTATAGTAAAAACCTTAGTATTAATCCTGGAGAGTATCGTATTATCCATAATACTGCCTTGTGGTTTTAAATGTTCAAAACCAGAAGTACAATACTTGATTTCATGATACGTAGCTTTTACTGTAAGTAAAAGCTACTGAAGGTATATCTGGTCGGGATGTAATTAACTTTTCTTACTGTTATAAGAGAAGTATATTACTTTGTAATTCACTCGTTGTTTTATCCATGTGATTCCTATTAACCATACTAATATGATTGATATGCCTGCGGCGACGTTCTTCAGGCGTCGGAACTGGAATGATATTTGACACCCTAGGCCTGCCGCCCAAACTGTAGCGAACAGTAGAGGTGCGAGATTGTCAGTCCCATATAGATCTATACACAAATTCACACTCTCCCTACAAGAGATTCTGGCTAATAGTTCAGGACTTAAAAGGTCGTACTTAGATAAGTACACCGTGAAGGGTCTCACAAATTTATTGTTTCAACGAGATTTCCGATGTATAATTATTACCCTGTGAATGCTAACTCTGGTACTTTGTATCGTACCCTTGGTTAATGCTAACCCGGTATGATGTTTTATTACCTCGTGTTTGCTAACTCGGGTTCTCTGTATAGTACCTTTGCTAATGCAAACCCGGCAGGATGTATTATTACCTCGTGTTTGCGAACTAGGGTACTCTGTATAGTACCTTTGCTAATGCAAACCCGGCAGGATGTATTATTACCTCGTGTTTGCTAACTCGGGTACTCTGTATAGTACCTTTGCTAATGCAAACCCGACATTACCACTTGTTTGCTAACTCTGGTACTCTGTATAGTACCTTTGTTAATGCAAACCAGGTATGATGTATCTTTACTTCTTTAATTTGTTGTTCGTGTATTAAAGGTATTATACATATCTTGGTATAGTTGAATGAATTTTGGTAATTTCCTTGGAAAGTATACAGTCATGAATCATACTTGTATATTTAGTTTTGAATCATAAATTATACCTATTATAATTTATATGTTCTATCTGATTAGCATGAATTCTCATGGAATATCACCTTTGCTCAGCCTGATACAAAGGTGATGATACCAAAAGGAGTAACCTTTTGTACTCATATATATATATATATATATATATATATATATATATATATATATATATATATATATATATATATATATATATATATAATTAAGAAGGAAACGACCTTCGGACAAATAATACAACCTTAATTCCACATCCAAACAAGGAAAAGGAAATGAGATAATTTATTAGTCCAAAGCGCTTCAAATCTTATTTATATATTTATACATATATAAACATGATTTTGGCATTTATACTTTGAAATAGCTTATAAAACATTTTTCAAAGAATTTAACAGAGTTTACATGACTTTTAAAGATTTAGCATGGCTTCAAGTCATTTTGAAAGTATTTGGTAATTCTTAAAAGCATACGGAAACACTTTCTGTGATTATTATCACATACAGTTATTAACACAATTTATTATTGTGTTAAACTTCTATTCCCCCCCCCCCCCCTAAAAAGCATATAAAAACCATTGAAAAGGTAAATTATAGGGGTATGAACTCACTTTGATAAGCGGTGATTCGGGCAGCGTTTCGTTTCCCGGAAAAGAGTTTGTTTGACGAAAAACCGGCTCAAACCGGGCAGAGTTTCGACAGGAGAGAGGATGACTTCTCGAGAATTCCGGGGCTCCGGGGCTTGCTTCGGGCTTTAGACACGATACCGGGGCCTTGGGGGGTCGTGAGAAAGTTTATGGGGTTAAAATGTGAATTTTGGGAAGTTTTGGGGTGAAAAACCCTTCTTAGCCGAGGAGTCTCGCACCCTTTATATAGGGGTGCGAGGGTGCGGTCCGAGAAGGTGAGTCAGCAGCCACCTGGCGAGGGCGAGGAGTCAGCAGGACACGCGTCAGACATGCGAAGTGTACACGTGCGAGGCTCGGACCTGGTGGCGAGGCGGTGGCTTCGGTTCGGACAGGTGGGGGCTTCGGATTTGACCAACCTTCGGTCCAATGGGAGGATGCCACGATGCGAGGGGGGTGTCCGAGGAGCATCCGCGGGGTGTCTCCTGCAAGGCTGTCCGAATGCGAGTGGACCGCGGACTTGGTCCAATCAGAAGACGACACGCGAAGCTCGGTCCTATCAGGAGGTGCCACGTGGAGGCCTCGCATGCGAGGGATGACGTGTCCGAGGTGACTCATGCGAAATTTCCCGGTTTTCAACATTTTCTTGATTTTTGTGCCAAAAACTTGCGAAAATCATAACTTTCGCATACGAGCTCCGTTTTTGGCGTTCTTTATATGCACGCGTAGGTAAAATCATACTCTACAATTTTCGTTTAGACTTCGTCGGCTAATTTTAAATTTATTTTTAATATTATTATTTTAAATAGACCGGGATGGGAATCCGTTAAAAATTCATAACTTCTTCATCCGATGTCCGTTTTCGTCTGTCTTTTTACCGTTGTGCTACTTTTGACGAGACCTTCGATTCCCGTTTAAGTTGCGTCTGCTAAATATCGATCGATTTATATTTCGAATTTTTAGCTGTCTACTGCTAAACCGAAACTTCGAAAAATCATAACTTCCTCATACGAAGTCAGATTTTGACGTTCTTTTTGTGAACGTTCTCGGTTTAACATATTCTAAAACTTTCATTTATATTGATAAGGCTAAAAATCCTTTTATTGAAAATTCACTTTTTACACTGAACAGTGTTTTGCCGGTTTTATCGCGGATTTTCGATTGGTCATAACTTCTTCGTTATAACTCGGATTTCAGTGTTCTTGTTACAAACTCTACCACTTGGTTCATCCCAATTACAATTATTGATCAATTTATTTTTGACCAAAATTTTACTGGTGTCACACTTAGACACCTAATCCAACATTCTAATGCTTCCAGCTCATACATCTGGACTCCTTAGACTAGCGTTACACGTAAAGATGCTAACTTTACGTGCATGCATGGTGTTATGAAGCTAAAACACCCACCACAAGCTAATAATGGAGGTCTAAGTCATGAAATACGGCCATGTATAAATAAAGGTGGCAAATTTGAGCTTCTAAAGCTCAAGAGTGCCCAGATCTGAAGTCCTTACATCCCCAAGAGTTCAAATCTCGGAAATGACTTTGGAAATGGCCCAAAAGTGACAACATGCAAGCTCATAAGAAGATCTAAGTGAATAGAAGCCAAGGTATAAGCTTTATACCTCAATCAAGTCGTAAATGAATCCTAAGCTCTAGATCTTCAGCCTTCCTTCTGCAACTCCAAGTCCTAGCTTCCTTCTTCTAGCTTTAAATACCTAAAATGGCAAGAGAAAAGCTCAAGATCACTCAAGGTTGATTAGGGTTTCGAAATTAGGGTTTGGAGGTGATACAGGCTGGGTCGGAGGCCAGATATGATGCTTAAATAGGGTGCAAGCCCTAAATATTAGGGTTTCATCCAGGTTGTCCTACTCATCGAGTCAAGACCCCGACTCGTCGAGTAGCTCACAAAAAATCCGTGCATATGTTGCCTTCTACTCGACGAGTTAGGGCCACTAACTCGTCGAGTATCCCTTCCAAAATGAATAAATAATTAAGTTAAATACATACCAGGAACCAGGCGTTACAATTCTCCTACACTTGACTTAGACTTCGTCCTCAAAGTCTGCTGCATCTGAAAACAACACTGGGTAGTGCTCCCTCATCTCCTCCTCGGGCTCCCAAGTCCACTCCGAGCACTTGTGATGCTGCCACTGCACCTTTACCAACTCCACCCTCTTGTTCCTCATATCCTTTGACTTCCTGTCAAGGATAGCTACGGGTCGCTCAATGTAGTTCAGGCTGTCATGAACCTGAATATCTTCAAGGGGTACAACTCCTGACTCATCCACTAAGCACTTCCGCAGCTGAGAAACGTGGAAGGCGATGTGGATCTGGCTGAGCTCTGCCGGAAGATCCAGTCGATATGCCACCTTGCCCACCCGGGCTCTAACCCTGAAGGGACCGATATACCTAGGTCCCAACTTACCCCGCTTTCGGAACCGAATGACACCTTTCCAAGGTGACACCTTCAGGAGGAGCATATCGCCCACCTGAAACTCCAAGTTTGAACGCCGCTTGTCGGCGTAACTCTTTTGCCGACTCTGAGCAGTCTGGAGCCTGCTCCGGAACTGCTAGATCCGCTCTGTGGTCTTGAGTACTACTTTCGTACTCCCCATGACCCTCTGACCGACCTCACCCCAATAGATTGGGGTCCTACACTTCCTCCCATAAAGCATCTCGAAGGGAGGTCGGTCCATACTGGCATGATAACTGTTGTTATATGAAAATTCTGCTAACGGAAGATACGTATCCCAGCTGCCACCGAAATCCAAAACACATGCGCAAAGCATGTCCTCGAGAGTCTGAATCGTCCTATCACTCTGTCCGTCTGTCTGGGGGTGGAAAGCGGTGCTTAAGTGGAGACGAGTACCCATCTCGTCGTGAGACCGCTTCCAAAATCTGGAAGTGAAACGGACATCTCGGTCTGATACCACCAAGACAGGCACCCCATGCCGTGCCACTACCTCATGCACGTATATCTTGGCCAACTTCTCGGATGATATGCTCTCCTGGATCGGGAGAAAATGAGCGCTCTTGGTCAACCGATCCACGATGACCCATATCGAATCTACTCCGCGTGTTGTCCTGGGAAGCTTGGTAATGAAATCCATGGTGATATCTTCCTATTTCCACACGGGAATGTCTAGCGGGTGCATCTTTCCGTGTGGTCTTTAGTGCTCAACCTTGACCTTCCTGTAGGTCAAGCACCTCTCCACATACCACGCTACATCCTGTTTCATGTAGGGCCACCAATAATCAGGGCAAAGATCCCGATACATCTTCGTCGCCCCAGGATGGATGGAGAACCTCGACTTATTGACCTCATCCATCAGAACCCGCCGTAGTCCGCCCCAGTATGGAACCCAGACCCTCCCATGAAGGGTCAGCAACCCTCGGCTATCATAATCAAATGAGGCCACTCGGCCTACAATCCTATCACACTTCTGGCGCTCTTCCTTTAGGCCCTCAACCTGCGCCTCTCTAATCTGCTCCAACAGTGGAGTGATCACTGTCATCCTCAAACATATATCTCTAATCGGAGCCACTACCGCCTTGCGGCTCAGGGCGCCGGCCACCACATTGGCCTTGCCCGGGTGGTAAAGGATCTCACAATCATAATCCTTTACCACATCTAACCACCGACGCTGCCCCATATTCAGATTTGGCTGATCCATGAGATACCACAAACTCTTGTGGTCCGTGTAAATGGTACAACAGACCCCATAGAGGTAATGCCGCCAAATCTTGAGGGCGAACACTACAGCCCCCAACTCTAAATCATGCATCGGATAGTTAGCCTCGTGAGGCTTCAGCTTCCTCGACGCATAAGCTATCACATGACCCCTCTGCATCAGAACTGCACCCATTCCCGTAATCAACGCATCACAGTACACCACGAAGTCATCTACTCCCTCGGGCAGAGTCAAAATCGGTGCCTCGCAGAACCATTGTCTGAGAGTCTCGAAGGCCGCCTGCTGCTCAGGCCTCCAGCAGAATGTCACCGACTTCTTGGTCAGTCGGGTCAAATGTGACATCCCCAAATTCATGGCCAGAAAAGACCGGTTTAATTTATGCTTTTGAAATAATTTCAAAGTAATCATTTGATTAAAAGTGTTGCGGAATTTGTTCCCATAAAAACATAATAAATATGTTATCAAATCATTTCCGAAGAAATGTATTTTATTCACTTAAACCATTAGGATGTCATTGTAAATAAAAAACATAAGCATAAACAAAACTTACATTCATTTACACTAGTGATCTACTTCTCTTTTAATCTCTCAGTGTAAAGCAACTTCGTATCGATACCTGTGATACAAATAAACTGAGTGGGTCAGGCTTGGGAGCCTGGTGAGCATATAGGGTTTTCAACCCACAATAAATAATAAACTTATTAAGTTCTCAATCAACAATAAATTTATTAATTCCATCAACCAAAATAACCCTAATTACCCATTCCCATTATCCTCACTTTACGTCCCTAAAACAACTATCATAAGGGACCTAGCCTAAGGATTATCACTAGGGGTGACAACATTGCTTTGGGGGTTCCTCAGCAAGTTATGTCAAATAAAACAAACATCGGGGTGACAACATTGCTTTCCCTCAGCAAGTTATGTCAAACAAGACATCCTAACATAAAACAACCAACAAGGTGACAACATTGCTTTCCTTCAGCAATTTATGTCAAATAGGCACGAATTCACATCATCGCCATGTGCTAGTCCATAGCTCTTATTCATCGACGGTATTTCCCACGGGAGTTCCCCCCCCCCCCCCCCGCAATACATGTCAATGGGTTTTCCATATGCTAAGTCCATAGCTCTTATTTATCGACGGTATTTCCCACGGGTGTTCCCCCCCGCAATACATGTCAATGGGTTTTCCATACAGCTGATGAACATACTTAAGGGGTTTCCCCAGCCTTACATGCCCTAAAGGCACTCATGAGGGGAATAGAGTACAGCGAATGAACACTTAAGTCCATTAACACCTACAGGTTACGAGCCTGCTAGTGTTCCACAGACCGTCAAAACAGTCCATGGTTGTCATCCACACTCTGCTGAATGACGGGGGTCTTAGAGTACAGCAAATGAACACTCAAGTCCATTAACACCTACAGGTTGCGAGCCTGCTAGTGTTCCGCAGACCGTCTAGAACAGTCCATGGTTGTCATCCCTACTCTGCTGAATGACGGGGGTCAACGTTGGGTAAGGGCTTTTCTCATATTGCACCACTCACGCCAACATTTGGGTAAAAGCTTTTCCCATATTTCACCACTCACTTTCAACTCATGATCTATATCACTGATCATCTCATCTATCCAACTCACTTTTCATCACACACCCACTATTTAACTCATGATCTATATCACTAACTAATGAAGCTCGTCCGATCACTTCATAAAAGAACAAAGACTCCAAAGCTCTTCCAAATAAAAGTATAGGGAAAATACTGATAAAGTACTCTCGTACGCTCCCGTACCCCGACACGTAATAGTGTCAAAAGGAAGAACTAATGGATGAACACATAGTTCAAAAATACCTAATGAACATATAGTTTAAACATACGTACCGATTACAAGTCTACTGACGTTCCACTAGGCTATCTAAAATAGTCTGTGGCCGTTGTCTATACTCTGCTAGATGACTAGATCATCTTAAACATCGATACCTCTCATCACTTTTATTTCATCACACATCATCTAATTCATCTACCCATGTTTTACCCAACATATTTGTAGATAAATATATATATACAGTTTAAAACTTATATAAAACATCAATTCAACAGTCACCTCAAATAAACAATTAATATATTTACAGATAACACGTATTTTAAGGTAAATACTTCATATCTATATGTAAGGTGAAAGTGACTATACACTCACCTGATTTAATGAAAATCGGGCAGCAATTCGTTTCCTAAAACGATCGTTTCTAATAAAACCGGGAGTTTTATTGAGAAACCGGCCTCTGCGAAAGGTCGGGCTTCAAAACCGAAAAGATAAATTTTTCGGGCTTCTCGGGCACTTCGTGGCGTATTCCGAGGGTTATAATTGATACCGGGGCTTCGGGGGACGTTAAAATGAAAGAAATATGGAAAGAGGGGCTACAAGTGGCAATTTTCCGAAATATACCCGGGAGGTCTTGCACCCTCCTATTTATAGGGCCGAGCCTCCTGATCCAACGGTTGAGAAGAAGCCACGCGTCGCAGATCCGAGGGCTCGCAGGGAGGGCTCACACATGGGCTGGGCGTACGAAGTGGCTGCTGGCAGCTCCTTAGTGGACCGCAGTCTAGTCCGAAGTAGGGATGGTTCGTGGCACCTGCGAGGGTTCAGACGCACGAGGGAAGAGGCACGCGTCGCACTTCTACTAGACCGAACCTCGGACTCGAGAAGAACATGAAACACCTCGCCAGGTGACTTCGGTGACTCAGCCAATTTCCGGACACGCGTCGGATGCGAAGCGAGGACACGTGGCCGAAGTCCACGTGTGCGAAAATTCCCGGTTTTGGCATTATTCCTCGATTTTCGCGCCAAAACTTCTAAAATCCATAACTTTCGCATACGAGCTCCGTTTTTGACATTCTTTATATGCACACGTAGGTAAAATTCTGCTCTACAACTTTCGTTTAGACTTCGTCGGCTAATTTTGAATTTAATTTTTATATTATTATTTTTAACAGACCGGGACAGGAAATCCGTTAAAAATTCATAACTTTTTCATCCGACGTCCGTTTTCGTCAGACTTTTTACCGTTGTGCTACTATTTACGAGACCTTTGATTCTCGTTTAGGTTGTGTCGGATAAAAATCACTCGATCTAAAATTCGAGTTTTTAGTTGTCTACTGCTAAGCTGAAACTTCGAAAAATCATAACTTCCTCATACGAAGTCAGATTCGGGCGTTCTTTTTATAGCTACTCTCGGTTTAACGAACACTACGAGTTTTGTTTAGATCACTAAGGCTAAAAAGTAGTTTATCAAAAATTCACTTTTTACGACATTCGGTCCCATGCCGGTTTTGTCGCGAAAATTCGACAAGTCATAACTTCTTCGTTATAACTTGGGTTTCGGCATTCTTTATATATCCGTAATCCTTGTCACGCCCACTACAAGTTTCTTAATAGATATCGGCTTTATCTAATATTTAATTTTGACGCTCATTTTTATTCTTAATTAATTAAACCCTAATAATTAAGCATAAAACACATAATTCACATAAAATTCACATAATTCCCTTTCATTTCTTCAAAATGAGTTACAAAGGTTAACCCAGACCATTATGTCAATATTAATGCCTAGCCTAGAAACACGGGCGTTACAACTCTCTTCCTCTTAGAATGATTCCGTCCCCGGAATCACACATCAGCAAACAAATACGAGTAGCGACTCATCATGTCACTCTCCGTTTCCCAGGTGAGATTTGGCCCATTCGTATGTTTCCAACGCACAAGCACTAAATCGACCATTTTTACATGACAACTTCCTAGTCTTATGGTCAACGATTGCCTCAGATTCTTTAATCAACCTCTTGTTTTCATCCAACCTTAATTCAGAAATGGGAATTATGTCGGGCACATCTCCCGTAAATTTTCTCAAATAACACACATAAAAGGTATTATAAATACCCTCCAGTTCTTCCGGTAATTCTAGCTCGTAAGCTTGATTCCCGATCCTCTGAAGAACTTTAAATGGTCCAATAAACCTTGGACTCAACTTTCCCCTTCTACCAAATCCTATAAGTCCCTTCCACGTCGAGACTTTAAGTAAAACCGAATCTCCAACTTCAAATGATATCAGTTGTCTTTTCTTGTCACCATAGCTCTTTTGAGCAGCTAACCTCCTTTCCCTAATCACTTTCAACTTTTCAGCAGTCTGATGGACTATTTCAAGTCCCATAAACCGCTTTTCCCCAGCTTCCAGCCAACATGACAGCATTCGACACTTTTCCCCATACAAAGCGTGATAAGGTGCCATCTAGATGTTCGAGTGGAAACTATCATTATAGAAAAATTCTACTAGAGGTAAGTGTTTACCCCAGTTACCTTGGAATTCTAGGGTACATGCTCTCAGCATATCCTCCAATGTTTGAATTGTTCATTCGCTCTTACCATCGGTTTGTGGATGGTAAGCTATATTCAAACACAACTTGGTACCCAATTCCGCTTATAGAATCCTCCAAAACCTTGAGGTAAAACGGCTGTCACAGTCGGATACAATCGTTAACGGAACACCGTGAAGCCTCACAATTTCCTTCACGTAAGAATTCGCAAGTTTATCCATAGACCATTTCTCGTTGGCTGCTATGAAATGCGCACTCTTAGTGAAGCGATCAACGACCACCTAAATCATGTCGTGACCGTTCCTTGTTCTGGGCAGTTTAGTCACAAAATCCATGGTGATGTCTTCCCATTTGCCCATAGGTATAGGCAAAGGTTCTAAACTCCCATACGGTTTCTGATGTTGTGCCTTAACCCTAGCACAAGTTACACACTCGGCCACATACTTAGCAACATCGAGCTTCATCGTCGGCCACTAGTAATAGGGTTTTAGATCCCTATACATTTTCGTACTGCCGGGATGAATCGAGTACATGGTCTTGTGAGCTTCTTCCATCAAAAGATCTCTTACTCCTCCCATCTTAGGTACCCAAATCCTATCTTTGAATACCTTCAATCTTTGACCGTTTGTATCAAACACTAACGTTTTTCCCAAACGTTCCTTCTTTCGGTCATTTTTCTCTAAAGCTTCCTCTTGAGCTTTCTTTATACTTTCCACAATTGTCAAGACAACTTCAATTCTCAATGCTCTTGGCCTTTTCTTTTCAAGATTTACCTTCCGACTGAGAGCATCAACAACAACGTTTGCTTTACCAGGGTGGTAAAGTATCTCACAGTCGTAGTCCTTGAGTAACTCTAGCCAGCGCCGTTGCCTCATGTTCAATTCCTTCTGATTAAAGAGATATTGAAGACTCTTATAATCAGTGAAAAGTTTGCATTTAGTACCATAAAGATAGTGCCTCCCTATCTTTAAGGCGAATACTACCACTGCCAACTCCAGATCATGAGTGGGGTAGTTCTTTTCATGCTCCTTCAATTGCCTCAATGCATACACTATCACTTTATCCCTTTGGGTCAGAACACAACCTAACCCAATTTAACAACGAACACGATACTTCTATTGATCGCTTTGATCAGCCTTTACTTCAATTCGGCTTAAGTCAACTGCTACATCGAACTTGGTTCTCTGAACCAAATAACAAACTCATCGTAGTCGGACTCAATTCGATATGACCACTAGGGTCGGAATAACAATCATCTTCTTAGTCATTACCGAAACGATGGTAACGACAGACTAGAATAAGACGGAGTCAATTACGAGTTCCTTGGTAACCTTATGACTTTCCCTGATCCAAGTGTGATTCCTGTGCTTCCAGTAGTATAGATCTCTACTACTATTCATACCTACTCATACTCGTCCCAAGTACTGTCTCGCAGTCCCCAAATCCTAAAATCACAAAACAATTTAACACATACGAATGTGTCCAATTAATCATAAAATTTTCCTAGACTCTACTAGGACTTCTTCCATGCGTATCTTCATGTAGCACCTGGTTCCTGGTATGTAATTTATTTAAGTATTTTGCATTTTTGGCCTTGGACTCGGCGAGTTGAAGGACCAACTCGCCGAGTAGAAGCGGGATGAGACGCGGGGTTTAAGTGATGGACTCGTCGAGTCGGGTCCCGGACTCGACGAGTAGGCTCTGACTGGACAAAACCCTAATCTGAGGGTTTGCACCCTATTTAAACAACCTTATACAGCCTCCATCGTCCCTTTATGCTCCCAGAAACCCTCTATAGAAAACCCTAGCCATTGTTGAAGCAATCTAAGTCATTTTGGTGGATTTTGGTGTTGGTGGTCTTAAGAAGGAAGGAGAAGAGCTTGAGGAAACAAGAGGAGACCAGAGGGGTTCGAGTTTATGCTTCATTTTCAGTCCTCAGAAGGTATAAAGTTGCTAACTTGCTTGTTCATTTGGTAGATCCCAATTTTGTGGAGATTTAGGGCTTTTATAAGCCATTTTAGGTAGCCAACCATGAATGCAAGCATGGTTGGGGACAAGGCTTCGGATCTAGGTCCTTTGAGGGGTCACAAGGCAGAAAGTGGGTGTTTTTCCACCCAAGGAAGACTCCATGCAACCCAAGAGCTTGTCTTAGGACCTTTTGGACTCAAAGTCCCATGCATGCACGTAAAGTTTGTAACTTTACTTGCTAGAACGATTGTAGGAGCCTAGATCTATCTTTTGGTCATGAGTTGTACATCAGAAATCGAGTATTTTGAGTGTGGACGTTACCGACTCGGCGAGTCCGTTCTTTGGACTCGATGAGTCCAAGGCTCTGAGTCCCATATCTGTTGAGGGTCAAAGAACTCAGTTGGGTGTTAGAAGGGTTGTAGCAGGACAGAAAGAGTGACCCAACGCATTGGACTTAGTTTTTAGACCTGGAGTTCATGGGACTCGACGAGTCCAAGGCAATCTTCTTACGTTTGAAGATGAACTCGACGAGTTGTTCATACAACTCGGCGAGTCAAGGTCAGGACTTGTTCATCAGTTGAAGGTGAACTCGACGAGTGTTCATCCGACTCGGCGAGACGGATGAAGGTTCATTGATGTTCGTAAAGAAGGCAAACTCGTCGAGTCATTGCCAAACTCGACGAGTCGAGTCGTGGATAAGGACGAGTAAAGGGAAGGGACTCGACGAGTTGACGGCCCAACTCGGCGAGTCGGGTCAACTGGAAGTTGACTTTGACTTGGACTTGGTCAGGCGTGAAATGGTCATCTTACCCTAAGAATAGATATCAGACTCTGATTAAGTGTTTGTGGGAATTGTAGCCGGAGGATTTCCGGAGCAGCAGCAGCAGACAGAGTTTTCCCGCATAGATCATCCGCAGCTACTAGTACGAGGTGAGTTACCTTCCAGTAGCGGTGGGTCTACGGCCACAATGCCGGCCCACCAGTAGGAATCGTATGATAAGATGTTTGTCTTTGTGATATGCATCCGTGTTTGCTACTACCTGATATGTTATATGCTAGCATGATATGTTATGTGATAGTGGTAGAGTCGGTTGTTAGGACCGAAGGGTAGGTTAGGCACCCCAGATATGCCTGACAGTATGTTATGATATGATTACCTGCTAGCATGTTATGTTAGGTGAGATAGAGGTAGTAGGACAGGAAATAGTCCCCGAGATTCGGTCGTTAGGACCAACCATTCCATCATCCTGCCAATCGAAGGTGTACTTCGGACGTACTGTACCCCTCTAAATGTTTCATTATTTTATCAAACATATTCTAAAGACAAGATACCACTCTTACGATATCTTCTGATAGGTATCATTCACTATCATAAGATTTTCATTTCCTCCGTCTACTCAATTCTCTATGAGTCTTCACCATAATGTTTTGTACACCCAAGCAGACATTCGGTGTACCAGGCGAGAATTTAAAATAGGAAAGCTTTATTTATGATAAACGTATAAATCTCCTTATCACTTCGAAACGTTTACATGTTAGTTCTAATCTCGTAATCATACGCTTAGAATCCTACACACATAAGGTTTCCAGATCCGGTAGGCAGCAGACCACAGATCCGAACAAATAATAGCATCATTATAGCTATAACACAAAACATTTAGCACATAAAACATTTTAGGCATCTTTCCTAAAATAAAATTGTGCTCGTGCCTAAATTATGGTAGACACTCATCTCACAATCATCACTTATTCTAAGTTTAAGTCTAGAAATCCTACAATTTCTTAGTTCGCTTAAACAAATGCTCTGAGACCAACTGTGACATCCCCAAATTCACGGCCAGAAAAGACCGGTTTAATTTATGCTTTTGAAATAATTTCAGAGTAATCATTTTATTAAAAGTGTTGCGGAATTTGTTCCCAGAAAAACATAATAAATATGTTATCAAATCATTTCCGAAGAAATGTATTTTATTCACTTAAACCATTAGGATGTCATTGTCAATACAAAACATAAGCATAAACAAAACTGACATTCATTTACACTAGTGATCTACTTCTCTTTTAATCTCTCAGTGTAAAGCAACTTCGTATCATTACCTGTGATACAAATAAACTGAGTGGGTCAGGCTTGGGAGCCTGGTGAGCATATAGGGTTTTCAACCCACAATAAATAATAAACTTATTAAGTTCTCAATCAACAATAAATTTATTAATTCCATCAACCAAAATAACCCTAATTACTCATTCCCATTATCCTCACTTTACGTCCCTAAAACAACTATCATAAGGGACCTAGCCTAAGGATTATCACTAGGGGTGACAACATTGCTTTGGGGGTTCCTCAGCAAGTTATGTCAAATAAAACAAACATCGGGGTGACAACATTGCTTTCCCTCAGCAAGTTATGTCAAACAAGACATCCTAACATAAAACAACCAACAAGGTGACAACATTGCTTTCCTTCAGCAATTTATGTCAAATAGGCACGAATTCACATCATCGCCATGTGCTAGTCCATAGCTCTTATTCATCGACGGTATTTCCCACGGGAGTTCCCCCCCCCCCCCCCCCGCAATACATGTCAATGGGTTTTCCATATGCTAAGTCCATAGCTCTTATTTATCGACGGTATTTCCCACGGGTGTTCCCCCCCGCAATACATGTCAATGGGTTTTCCATACAGCTGATGAACATACTTAAGGGGTTTCCCCAGCCTTACATGCCCTAAAGGCACTCATGAGGGGAATAGAGTACAGCGAATGAACACTTAAGTCCATTAACACCTACAGGTTACGACCCTGCTAGTGTTCCACAGACCGTCAAAACAGTCCATGGTTGTCATCCATACTCTGCTGAATGATGGGGGTCTTAGAGTACAGCGAATGAACACTCAAGTCCATTAACACCTACAGGTTGCGAGCCTGCTAGTGTTCCGCAGACCGTCTAGAACAGTCCATGGTTGTCATCCCTACTCTGCTGAATGACGGGGGTCAACGTTGGGTAAGGGCTTTTCTCATATTGCACCACTCACGCCAACATTTGGGTAAAAGCTTTTCCCATATTTCACCACTCACTTTCAACTCATGATCTATATCACTGATCATCTCATCTATCCAACTCACTTTTCATCACACACCCACTATTTAACTCATGATCTATATCACTAACTCATGAAGCTCGTCCGATCACTTCATAAAAGAACAAAGACTCCAAAGCTCTTCCAAATAAAAGTATAGGGAAAATACTGATAAAGTACTCCCGTACGCTCCCATACCCCGACACGTAATAGTGTCAAAAGGAAGAACTAATGGATGAACACATAGTTCAAAAATACCTAATGAACATATAGTTTAAACATACGTACCGATTACAAGTCTACTGACGTTCCACTAGGCTATCTAAAATAGTCTGTGGCCGTTGTCTATACTCTGCTAGATGACTAGATCATCTTAAACATCGATACCTCTCATCACTTCTATTTCATCACACATCATCTAATTCATCTACCCATGTTTTACTCAACATATTTGTAGATAAATATATATATACAGTTTAAAACTTGTATAAAACATCAATTCAACAGTCACCTCAAATAAACAATTAATATATTTACACATAGCACGTATTTTAAGGTAAATACTTCATATATATGTGTAAGGTGAAAGTGACTATACACTCACCTGATTTAATGAAAATCGGGCAGCAATTCGTTTCCTAAAACGATCGTTTCTAATAAAACTGGGAGTTTTATTGAGAAACCGGGCTCTGCGAAAGGTCGGGCTTCAAAACCGAAAAGATAAATTTTCCGGGCTTCTCGGGCACTTCGTGGCGTATTCCGGGGGTTATAATTGATACCGGGGCTTCGGGGGACGTTAAAATGAAAGAAATATGGAAAGAGGGGCTAAAAGTGCCAATTTTCTGAAATATACCCGGGAGGTCTCGCACCCTCCTATTTATAGGGTCGAGCCTCCTGATCCAACGGTTGAGAAGAAGCCACGCGTCGCAGATCCGAGGGCTCGCACATGGGCTGCGCGTGCGAAGTGGATGCTGGCAGCTCCTTAGTGGATCGCAGTCTTGTCCGAAGTAGGGATGGTTCGTGGCACCTACGAGGGTTCGGACGCACGAGGGAAGACGCACGCGTCGCACTTCTACTGGACCGAACCTCGGACTCGAGAAGAACATGACACGCCTCGCCAGGTGACTTCGGTGACTCAGCCCATTTCCGGACACACGTTGGATGCGAAGCGAGGACACGTGGCCGAAGTCCACGTGTGCGAAAATTCCCGGTTTTGGCATTATTCCTCGATTTTCGCGCCAAAACTTCTAAAATCCATAACTTTCGCATACAAGCTCCGTTTTTGACGTTCTTTATATGCACGCGTAGGTAAAATTACGATCTACAACTTTCGTTTAGACTTCGTCGGCTAATTTTGATATTAATTTTTATATTATTATTTTTAACAGACCGAGACAGGAAATCAGTTAAAAATTCATAACTTCTTCATCCGACGTCCGTTTTTGTCAGACTTTTTACTGTTGTGCTACTATTTACGAGACCTTCGATTCTCGTTTAGGTTGTGTCGGCTAAAAATCACTCGATCTAAAATTCGAGTTTTTAGCTGTCTACTACTAAGCTGAAACTTCGAAAAATCATAACTTACTCATACGAAGTCAGATTTGGGCGTTCTTTTTATACCTACTCTCGGTTTAACGAACACTACGAGTTTCGTTTAGATCACTAAGGCTAAAATGTAGTTTATCAAAAACTCACTTTTTACGACATTCGGCCCCGTGCCGGTTTTGTCGCGAAACTTCGACAGGTCATAACTTCATCGTTATAACTCGGATTTCGGCATTCTTTATATATCTGTAATCCTTGTCACACCCACTACAAGTTTCTTAATAGATATCGGCTTTATCTAATATTTAATTTTGACGCTCATTTTTATTTTTAATTAATTAAACCCTAATAATTAAGCATAAAACACATAATTCACATAAAATTCACATAATTCCCTTTCATTTCTTCAAAATGAGTTACAAAGGTTAACCTAGACCATTATGTCAATATTAATGCCTAGCCTAGTAACACGGGCGTTACATCAAAGGAACAACAATATTGGAGAAATCCTGGATGAATCTCCTGTAATAACCCGCTAGACCAAGAAAACTCCGAATCTCAGTTGGAGACCTCGGAACCTCCCACTGCATCACGGCCTCTATCTTGGCCGGATCGACCAGAATACCCTTCTGGTTGACGAGATGCCCAAGGAACTGCAGCTCGCGCAACCAGAACTCAGACTTGGAGAGCTTTGTGAAAAGTCTCTCCCTCCTCAGTGTCTCCAGCACCTCCCTCGGGTGCTCCTCATGCTGCTCCTGAGTCTTAGAATAGACCAAGATATCATCAATGAAAACTATCACAGACCGGTCTAGCATCGGTCTGCACATCCTGTTCATGAGGTCCATGAATGCGGATGAAGCATTGGTGAGCCCGAACGACATCACCACGAACTCATAGTGCCTATAGCGAGTCCTGAAAGCTGTGTTATGGACATCCTCGTCCCTGACTCGCATCTGGTGATAACCTGACTGTAGATCAATCTTGGAGAACCAAGATGTTGCCTGAAGCTGGTCGAACAAATCATCTATCCTCCAGAGTGGGTAACGGTTCTTCACCGTTACCTTGTTCAGCTCCCGGTAGTCTATACACATGTGATGTGACCCGTCCTTCTTCTTCACAAACAGGATCGGGGCTCCCCATGGCGAACTGCTCGGTCTAATGAATCCCTTGTCTAGCAGCACCTGCAGCTGTGTAGACAACTCTTGCATCTCGGGAGGAGCCAACCGATATGGTGCCTTGGCTATCGGAGCCACACCAGGGACAAGGTCAATCCTGAACTCGACCTGCCTCTCCGGAGGTACCCCAGGGAGATCCTCCAGGAATACGTCCGGGTACTCTCGCACTACCGGTACATCATCCACTGTCGCCTTACCCTTATCCTGGGTATCCATAACATAGGCAACATAACCCGCGCAACCCTGCTAAAGATAGCGCCTCGCCCTCGCTGCTGAGCATAGATTCAATCCGCCCTGCGGTCTCTCACCTGTATCACTAACCCTCCCTCACTAGGAGTCTGAATCCTTACTTGCTATTGCTCGCAGTCGATGACTGCCCTATTGGGCTCAACCAATCCATACCCACTATAACCTTGTTCCCTCGCAGTGGAATAGGAACCAGATCCACTGAAAACTGATCATCGAATAATTGTAATGTACAACCTCTATGAACCCTCACAACCCTAACGGTCCTCTCATCCGCTATCTCTACATCCAGTGGACAATCTAGCTCCCCCGGAGCTCCTACGAATTGCTTGCTGAGCGCGAGCGACAAAAAAGATCGGGTTGCCCTCGAATCAAATAGTACCAAGGCTGATATACCGTTTACTAAGAACGATCCTATAACAAACACATAAACATAAGCAATGATCAAGATAAATAAAGAGATAAGGAGAATATACATACCCGTAACGACATCAGGAGCTGCTCGTGCCTCCTATTATTTCAACTGGAAAGCTCTGCTCTTCGCCACTAGCGTCTCTACCCGGCCTTGACGGCCGTCTGTTATCCTCAATGTAGTAGGGGCGGGTTCCACCACCTTCCCTGCTGCTGCCAAGCTCGAACACTGGGAACTCTTGTGGCCCCTCTGGTTACACTGAAAGCAAAGCATATCAGATGATGTGATGGTGGTGGTAGCGGTACAATCCTTACTGACATGCCCAGTTTGGCCGCACTTGAAGCAGCCTGAACTACCAGCCCTGCATGGCCCATCATGCCCCCTGCCACACTTTCCGCAGCGGCCTCGGCCCTGCTGGCCCTTCCCTCGGGAATCTACCTTAGGCTTTTTGCCCGAACCCTCAACGCCAGTCACAGGCTCTAGCTTCCTCTTCCTCTCCATGTCCAAATCAATCTCTCTCTCTCTCTCACGAGCCCTAGCAATCATATCTTCTAGTGTCTTGCAACTGGAACTGCTCACAAACTGCCGTATATCGCTCCTTAACATCTCATGGTATCGGGCCTTTTTCATCTCCTCGTCCGCCACATACTGCGGAACGAGAAGGGCCATCTCCCTAAATTTGGTGGTGATTTCTGCCACTGTCACTATAGTCTGTTGGAGATCTGTTGGAGATCTTGAAACTCCCGTGCTAACTGTTGTACCTCAATAACTTGTGAAAACGCGGCCTTGAACCTGGCCGAGAAGTCTCCCCATGTAATTGTGTCCAACACGGCATCATCTCCAATAGCATGTCCGATCTCCTCCCACCAGTCACGTGCCATGTCCTTTAGAAGACAGGATGCAAGTCTAACCTCGTCCCCCTCGGGACATCTGCTGGTGCAGAATGCGTTGGTGACATCCGCCAACCATCTAGTACTCGCAATGGGGTCCCAAGCCCCATGGTAATTAGGAGATCCACAAGCCCTGAACTCCCTGAAAGTCAGTATGCACGACCCCATCATGGCTGCCATCTCAGTGCGTAAAGCGCTCAACTTCTCATCCAGAAGCTCCAAAATACCCTCCTTGACCGAACCAAAGATCACAGGAGTTTGCTCTAAAATGCTGCGCGTGATCTCAGACGAAATAAACTCCCTCGTCTGCTCATCCATCTGCTCGGTTCCAGAACCGGAGCCTGATCCCTCACCAGTTCCTGAAGTGCAAATCGGCTTAGTGCGTAGCGTCACCATACTGAAAATACATAATAACAAAAATCAATATACTCATCATATCTCGAGGGATCTAACATACTACAAGTTTCCTGGATTCATCTCAGCCTTTCTTGATTCGAGTACGGATCCTCTACTTTCAGTAGTACGGGCCCATACTACCTTCCACATCTATCCTCGCAATGGGGTCCCAAGCTACATGGTAATCGGGAGCTCCACAAGCCCTGAACTTCCTGAAAGTCAGTATGCGCGACCACATCATGGCCGCCATCTCAGTGCGGAAAGCGCTCAGCTTCTCATCCAGAAGCTCCAAAATACCCTCCTTGACCAAACCAAAGATCCCAGGAGTCTGCTCTAAAATGTTGCGCGTGATCTCAGACGAAATAAACTCCCTCGTCTGCTCATCCATCTGCTCGGTTCCAGAACCCGAGCCTGATCCCTCACCAGTGCCTGAAGTGCCAATCAGCCTAGTGCGTAGCGTCACCATACTGAAAATACACCATAACAAACATCAGTTTAGTCATCATATCTCGAGGGATCTAACATACTACAAGTTTCCTGGATTCATCTCAGCCTTTCTTGATTCAAGTACGAAACCTCTTCTTTCAGTAGTACGGTCCCATACTACCTTCGACATCTATCCGTACTCTCCTTAAGAACCGCCTTTACTCCACCAAGTCCCTTCTACTGCTACTACTGATCTCATGCTAACTTCATCCTAGGCTTGCCCTAGGGTAATCACCAACCCACTCTCCGCTATCAGCTGCATAAGAAGTCCCTGCTACCTCCCCCTAACAAGCTCATGAATACTATTACATATCACTAAGACTAGATAATTCTTCGAATGAGAGATCCTACCCTACAACGGTTGGACTCAAACAAGAGCTGCGCAATAGAGCTAGACATGACCTTCTGAAATTATTTAATTCTCTTAATATGTAACTTAACATATTTATTTGCTAGTTAGTAAGAGATAACTAGAACTCCTAAAAGCACAAAGCAAGCAACATTCGAGCATCGAGTACACATAATCAAGCATATCACATTCAGGCCATCACTGACTAATATGTACTATCATGCGGTTCATAAAGTTGAGATACATATAACAGGCACATAAGGCATCCTTCTGAGATCCTTAGTCCTAAACCAGCATGCAGTTCTCATAAACATATCATAACATAAACTTGTATGGGTAATTTGGGAGTACTTACTTAAGCTCGGATGATTGCATGCACGACACCCTTTTTCTCTTTTCAAAGTTCTTTTCTCTTTTAAAATTCTTTTGTAAAAATTATTTTCCTTTGAAAATTTTCATACCATGTCCTTAGTTTGAGTTCAGCCACACCCGAGAGTGTGCCCGAATCCCTCAAACCAAGGCTCTGATACCAACTTGAAACATCCCAAAAATACAGTCCAAAAATTTCGTTTTAAAAACTTATAGTCAAAACCATGAATCATCCATCATCATAAAGAAAATCAAGAATCATGTATCTCAAAACATCATGTCAAATACTGTGTCAAAATCATATGAGAAAAATATCAGAGTCTAAATATCCCAGGCTATAATTGTGGTGTGTGCCATGCGATGATCCCGAGCCCTTCCCCTTGCTAGTGGAAGTACCTGAAACCAAAACTGAAAACTGTAAGCACGAAGCTTAGTGAGTCTCCCCAAACTACCACATACCAAACATATAGCATGCAACTAAGAGATACGGGCCCCGCCTACTCTCAGGGAGATTCGGGCCTCGCCCACACTCCGTTGTCTAGGAGATTCGGGCCCCGCCCACACTTCGCTGTCTAGGAGATTCGGGCCCCGCCCACACTCCGCTGTCTTAGGAGATTCGGGCCCCGCCCACACTCTGCTTTCTAGGACATTCGGGCCCTACTCACACTCCGTTGTCTAACATGCATACAAGTATCACACAAACAACAAGTATATCTACTCCTATCAAACAATCACATAACTATACTCAAATAATACTACGAGTTTCGGGCCTCGCCCATACTCGACTGCTATGAGATTTGGGTCCCGCCCACACCCATCTACTATCATATCACATATACGGGCCGACCTTAGTACCATAGACCCGTTCCTACTGAAGGAAACTCACCTTGCAAGGCTGTCTGCAAAAACTCGCGGTGAGGAATATCTGATAGCTGCTCCAAAGGCTCCCTAGCTATAAAATGACCATTTTACCCTTGATCCAAGTCAACAACCAGGTCAAAATCAAAGTCAAGGTCAACTCCCAGTCAACCCCAACTCGTCTAGTTGTCTCCAAACTCGGCGAGTTCATGCACTACTCACACTCGTAGTCAACCGAGTCAACTCGTCGAGTCCTTTCCCAGACTCGTCGAGTTCTTCCTGTCATAGCATTAGGACACAACGTATTAACTCGTCGAGTCCCTCCTTGGACTCGTCGAGTTCTTCAGTTTCCGAGTCCTAATCTTGCCCAACTCACTGAGTCATCTCCTAGACTCAACGGTTCCACTCAAACTAGAAAATGGGGGGGGGGGGGTTAGGGTTTCACGACCCGACTCGCCGAGTTACAAGAACAACTCATCGAGTCCCTCATATACCAAATTCATACATTCGATTCTAATCAATTCTAATGCTTCCAACTCATAGATCTGGACTCCTTAGACTAGCATTACACGTAAAGTTGCTAACTTTACGTGCATGCATGGTGTTATGAAGATAAAACACCCACCACAAGCTAAGAATGGAGGTCTAAGTCATGAAATAGGGCCATGGCTAAATAATGGTGGCAACTTTGAGCTGCTAAAGCTTAAGAGTGCCCAGATCTGAAGTCGTAACATCCCCAAGAGTTCAAATCTCGGAAATGACTTTGGAAATGGCCCAAAAGTGACAATATGCAAGCTCATAAGAAGATCTAAGCGAATAGAAGCCAAGGTATAAGCTTTATACCTCAATCAAGTCGTAAATGAGTCCTAAGCTCTGGATATTCAGCCTTCCTTCTGCAACTCCAAGTCCTATCTTCCTTTTTCTAGCTTTAAATCATGAAAATGGCAAGAGAAAAGCTCAAGATCACTCAAGGTTGATTAGGGTTTCAAAATTAGGGTTTGGAGGTGATAGAGGATTGGGCGGAGGCCATATATGATTCTTAAATAGGGTGCAAGCCCTAAAGATTAGGGTTTCATCCAGGCTGTCTTACTCATCGAGTCAAGACCCCGACTCGTCGAGTAATTCACTTAAAACCCGCGCATATGATGCCTTCTACTCGATGAGTTAGGGCCACCAACTCGTCGAGTAGCCCTTTTAAAATGAATAAATAATTAAGTTCAATACATACCATGAACCAGGCATTACATATATAAATATATTTATGATGTGCGTAAAGTAGTCATGGACCATTTGTGATGATGTTTGTGTTGATTTGTTAAAATGACTGAAATATTTATTTATTAATATGGTATATATTAACTTGATAGATAGTTTTCATATTGTTAATTTTTCTAAGTGATAGATTAGTTTTAGAATAGTTTATTTTTATAAAAATGTAATAAGATTGAAGATGGTGAGCATTTTTAAGATCTAATGTTCATGCACTTGATTTTATTAAAGTCTTTTCAACTTTCTAAAATCATTTCATGAACTTGCTACAAGGTGTTAAAGCAAATGGGAGCATGAAGACCATTATAGAAGTTTTGGTCTCATATGTCCCTTAGGAATGGACTTGTCAGTTTTTGATGGCACAGATAATGTCACTAGTTTATGGTTGGTTTATGCATATAAGTATTATGCTTTTCTTATTCTTTTTGTGATGTTAATATTGTGCATGTTTGTAAATTTGGATTTTAAATGCTAGATAATATTTTAAAAATAAAAATGATCACATGTAGTTTGGTTTTAATAAAAAATTTCTTTTAACATAAGATGGTATAATGGTTCTAAAATAAATATGAGTTTTATCTTTTAAAACTATATAACATCAAATTTTGATGATTAAATTTTACAAGTTTAAAATTGAGATTTTAGAGACTTATCAAACTCCAAACCTTATATAATAAGATGGAAGTTTTATTAAAGGTTTTATCAATGTTTCTTTAGCACTCGAAATGTCAAACCTTATTATAAGATACTAAATTTAAAAATTTAATTGCACCGAAAATATAAAATTGGATTTTATAAAAGGAACATTGCAATAAAATATGATTTAAATAAAAAGGTACATCGACATATTGGATATATGTAGTAAGCATGATATCACATATTTTTAAACTATAAATATAAAAGTATATAAAGACCCTTATAAGACGTAAGTTTATGTCGTCCTCATTGATTACAGTCGCACATCACCTGTATAAGTTTGTGGGATAAATGATACATAACCACTTGTATTATCTTTTGATAGCCGATGTAGTTTTGGACGTTATAGTGGGATAAAGGACACCTAACTTATTGTTATGTCTCGGTTCTACAAGTCTTTCAAATTGGATATATCAGTCGGAAATCTTTTGTGCAAACGGATATCTAAGCAAGAGAGGTCCAATGCATAAATGAGATTAAACATGTCAATTAGGAAAAGATGTTACCGATCCCATAACGCTAGGAATTATATATTATAATAGAACTGATAATTTCTATCTACCTTGTTGAATTTTAATAAATGGGAAAAAGGATACCTAACCATTTATTTGTTTTGTAACTTGGATCCCAGGCTTTGACAATTAATGTTTTAGAAACTTAAAGGGGTGTTAATTATTTAAGATTTAAATATTGAAAATACTAATAGATTTCTTGCTGATCTACAAGAGACAGTAACATTCGATGAATATAATTTCAACAAATGGTTTCATACCATGAAAATTGTTCTAAACAATGATTAGAAATTATATATTCTTAAATATCCCATTCATGAACAACCTCCATTAACCAGTCATTCTGAACATGTGTACCGTCACAAAAATCAAGACTAAAAATTCCAATTTTTAAAGTAATAAACCATCATCCACACAACATTATAGAAATTGTGGTGAATCAAAGTGTATCAATATCATCAAAGTACATCAGAGTAATATAAAAATGTGGAACGATGTGGTGTGTGCACGACAATCATCCCGGGATCTTCCCATTCGAACCAGAAGTACGTGAAACATAAAATGAAAACAGTAAGCACAAAGCTTAGTGAGTTCCCCAATATACCACATACCATACATATCAAACATATAATGGGCCCCGCCCGTCATCGGGCCCTGCTCGGCATCAAGCCCTGCTCGATAAACAGATATGACAGTCATCGTCCCCCGCCTAGTATACATATAAACAAATAAACATATAACCATACAAACATATGCAATAAACACAAAGATAATAGCATACAGGATCGTCATCGGGCCCTACACGGTAAACATATAACATAGAACACATGCAAGAGTCACGCAGACAACTAGCATCCTAATATATCAAACCATGGGACGACATTAGTGCCTTCGACACGCTAAATATAGTGAGGTAACTCACCTTTAGCTGCTAAATCTCTCAAACGAATCTCGGTCTGCTAGTCCGGAAAATCCCCGCGCTAACATCATCAAATAATATCCAATTAATAATTGGATCTCGACCCATAATCAAGCATCTAAGCTACTTGTCTAATATTCAGGGTAAAGGACCATTTTACCATTTTTCTTCCTTGGTCCAAAACCAAGGCCCAACCCATTTGGTTGAGAGGCCCAAATTCCTAAATGGCATCTCAAAGCCCATTATGGTCGAATCCTCCAAATTGGGCCCAAAACCCATCATGGGCCTAATTCCAAGAAAGCCCAATATACCAGCAAAGCCCAAAATTAGAAGTCTAATGGACCAAAAGGGCCCAAACCCTAAAAGTCCAAAGCATGGCCCATATCCATGAACGTCAATCCCAAGAGTCCATATGCTGAGTACGCGGGGCGTACTCAGCTCATACGCTTGGCATACTCCTTCCGGGACTAGTACGCACAACGTACAAGTCGGGTACGCCTAGCGTACTCCCCAGATCACCAATCCACTCCATTAAGCACTTAGTCGGTTAATACAAAATTCCAAACTCTCAGATCTGATTCTAAAGAGTGACTTAATACGTAAAGTTCGCAACTTTACACCCATGCATGGCTTAATGGGACCCAACACTCAGAAAGAAGCTTAATAAGGCTCTTAACACTTGCATGGACCTATATCTTTCATAAATTTTTCATTTTTATGATCAAGGGACCTTCACGGAGCTAAGATCTAACATCCATTGCTTTTGGAGTAGATCAAAAGCTTAACTTTAGCTCAAAAGACCCAAACATGTATAAACAGTGTCCCAAAACTAGATCTAGCATAATGGACCACCAAGTAGAGAACTTTATACCTCAAATGGCTTGAAAAGATGATGATAAATCAGGATCTTCAAGACCAAGCTACTCCCAAGCAACCTCCAAAAGTTCTTCTTCTTCTTCTTTCACTAAAACTCCACAAAATCACACTTTCAAGCTCAAAACTCACAGGAGGAACTTATGGTTTTGTTTTTAGGGTAGAGAGTGATGTAGAGTGATCAATAGAGTGTCCAAGAGTGAGATAAGTTGTTTAAATAGGGCACAAACCCTAAAAATTACGGTTTGTCCTTGCCTTACGTATTCCATATGTTCTCCACGTACCCCCGCGTAGGTGGATGAGTCCCGCGTTCCGGATATGGGCTAGTACGCCAAGCGTACTCATGGAGTATGCCCAACATACTAGCTAGGGACAAAAATATTAATAATTTATAATAAGGGTTAAAAAGGAAACATACCCAAAACTTGAATGTTACAATTCTCCCCCACTTGAATCAGACTTCGTCCTGGAAGTCCGCTGTCCCAAACAACTATGGGTAGTGCTCCCTCATCTCGTCTTCCGGCTCCCATATCCATTCTGAACCCTTACGGTGCTGCCACTAAACTTTTACCAATTCAACAACCTTGTTCCTCAAGGTTTTTGTCTTCCTGTCAAGAATCTCCACTGGTCTCTCAATATAATTCAGACGATTATCCACCTGAATATCCTCCAACGGAACCACTGCGGAATCATCCACTAAACATTTCCTCAACTGACAGACGTGGAGTGTTTTATGGATCTAACTAAGCTCCTTAGGAAGATCCAAGCGATAAGCAGCCCGGACCACCAGGGCCAAAACCCTAAAAGGAACGATATACCTGGGGCCCAACTTGACCCTCTTCCTGAATCAGATGACACCTTTCCAAGGTGACACCTTCAGGAGAACCATGTCCCCAACCTGGAACTCTAGATCTGATTGACGCTTGTCGACGTAGCTCTTCTGTCGACTCTGTGTTGTCTGTAGTTTGCCACGAACCTGCTGGATCAAATCATTAGTCTTGAGTACCATGTCAGTACTCCCCATAACTCGCTGACCGACCTCACACCAACATATTGGGGTCCTGCACTTCCTCCCATAGAGCATCTCAAAAGGAGGTTGATCAATGTTGGTGTGATAACTGTTGTTATATGAAAACTCCGCCAAAGGGAGATACGCATCCCAAATACCTTTCAAATCCAAAACACACACCCAAAGCATATCATTTAAGGTCTGAGTGGTCTGCTTGCTCTGACCATCATTCTTCGGGTGGAAGGCCGAACTGAAATGCAGACGAGTGCTCAAGTCTTCGTGGAACCTCTTCCAAAATCTGGAAGTAAACCAAACGTCCCTGTCTAAAACCACATAAAACGGCACCCCATGGAGTGCCATGACCTCCCTAATGTATACCTCAGCCAACTTCTCTACAGAGATACTCTCTTAAATCAGAATAAATTGCGTGCTCTTGGTCAATTGATCCACGATGACCCAGTTCGAGCCCACTCCACGTGCAGTCTGAGGAAACTTCGTAATGAAATCAATGGTAATCTCCTCCCATTTCCAAATGGGAATCTTTAACAGTTGCATATTTTTATGAGGCCGCTAATGTTTGGCCTTGACTTTCCAATAAGTCAATCACCTCTCCACGTACCAAGCTACATCCCGCTTCATATATGGCCACCAATAATCAGGACGAAGATCTCTATGCATCTTCGTCACCCTAAGATGAATGGAGAATCTCGATTTGTATACCTCCTTTATCAGAACTTGACGCACACCACCCCAATACGAGACCCACACTCTCCGATGTAGAGTCAATAACGCTCAGATATCATAATCAAAGGAAGCCACCTAACCCACTATGTGCTCAATCTTTCGGTGCTCTTCCTTCATAGCGTCAACTTGAGCGTCTTAAATCTGCTCCAAAAGTGGAGTAATCATGGCCATCCTCAAACAAATATCCCTGATCGGTAAGCATTAGCCTTCCCTGGATGGTAAACGATCTCACAATCATAATCCTTCACCACATCCAACCATCAGTACTGCCTCATGTTCAGAATCAACTGATCTGTAACATTCCGTTTGAAATTAAGTAAATAAATCATAAACCCTAAACCTCAAGATGTAAATTTATATTTATATATTATTTTATTTTAGTCCTAAATCCATAATATTTAGGAGGGTGTTGGTTCCGGGTGTAAAATGTCAAAATTTTGGGTTTAATGGGTTAAAGTGGAATTTCCGGGGTGGTTTTTGTAAAGAAATTCCGAAGTCAGGGGATGTTTGGTAAATATTGGAGTTATTTTGAAAAGTTTTGGTGGAGGAAGGGCCAAACTTGTAAAAAATGGGTTGATGTTTGAAAGGAACACGGGTTTAGACCTGGAGCTCCCTCTCCTTCCCGCTTCAAGATACATCATCGGGAACCCTAATCCTAGATCGTTATCCTCCAGCCGTCATCGCTACCGGAGACATCGTAAGCAGCCGGAGAGACCACCGAGACTGAAAGAGAATGTTGTGAATGATGAAGATCAGGTCCTGAGCCACCGGAAGCACTCGGTAAGCTAACTGCAACTATTTCTCTCCTTTCCTTCCTCTTTCCGGTGAGTGTAACGTGGGCTACGTCCTCGCTACCGCTGTCGGCCTCAGCCGCCGTTTCTCTTAGCTCCGACGTCGTCAGCCGCCAAGTTGGTGGCTGAGGGCTGTGGTCTCATGCCGTGTTATGCGTGTATGCTGCTAGAACCGTGAAGCTTGTGGAGGAGACGATATTTTGGCCGGAGGTGAGGCGAACCACCATGGCAGCCAACCATGGTGGCTACCGCTAAGTCTCTTTCTCTCGCCGCCACCAACCATAGTGAGGAGGTGGCTGTGTGCGTGATTTGGTGTGTGTATGAATGTATTTCATGAGTTTAATGTTGTATGGATTTCTCTTGGCCATGAAACCGAAGGAAAATCATCACCACCACCGTGAGGTGGTGGCTGCCACCTTCTGTCGTCGTTCCGCCGCTGCTAGCCACCATCTCCGGTGGCTGTGTGCTTACAGGTGCATTTGGAATGATGTTTTAAGTGCTTTTGGTGTTATTTTGGCCTAATATCATAACCACCACCACCATGAGGTGGTGACTGCCGCTGTGAGCCGTTGTCGACCACCACCGCCCGAGGTGGCAGTGGGTGGTGCCCGACCTAGTGAAACCCTAATTTGACCTAAAACTTAACCATTGGACTAATTGGCATGTGCTTGGGGTTAGAAACCCTAAATAGGGTTTAGAAAACCCTAACCTTGGAGATTTTAGTTTGGACTTGTCGGGACCCGCGTTTTGGACCATTGGATTGAAGTTATGAGTTATGCCCGATCACATTGTATGATTGGCCTAGTGGGGTGATTGACTTCATGGATTAAGTCCTTAATGGGTTAAGTAAGAACACTTAACCCTAATCGTCATTTTATGTGAAAAACCCTAATTATGTTTGGGCTTCAATTTGGGCCTTCTTTTGGGCTTAGGTGTTTAGGTTCTTGTTCGGCCATCTGAGAACAAGTATATGGACCAGGGTATTTGGATGGGCTTTAGGGTAAGGCCCATGTGAGCGGTTTGGGCCCAATTTGAAAAATTATGCCATAATTGGGCCTTGGTTGATTATTTGGATTTTGGGCTTTCAGAGTGTGAGTTTGGGCCTTGGGTTTGGAACAAGCTAGGTTAGGGGTAAAATGGTCATTTTACCCCAAGTGTGGATTTATGGTTATGCATTGAAACCTAATTAGTTAATTGGGTTTTGTCTTGATGATTGACAATTCGGGGATTGGTCATCCAGCATCCATAGATTTATTCGCGGGACTTCAGCAGTGCGAGGTGAGTCTCATCACTGCTTGTATGGATCGAAGGCACCAATGCCAACCCATTGTTTAATGTATAGTAGGAAGACTCGGGGGTTAGCCCTTGGCATTATGTATGAAAGACCAGGAGGCAACTCGTGGCACACGGTATGCAAGACCAGAGTCTGAACTCTGGCAAGTAATTGGTTAAGTAGTATAGTTTGTTTGCTAGTAGTCTTTGTGATGCTTGTATGAAAGACCATGGGGGGGGGGGGGGGGATCCCATGGCATTTAAATGAAAGACCATGGGGGAACCCATGACATTTGGATATAAGACCATGGGCGAGCCCATGGAATTTGGATATAAGACCATGGGGGGAGCCCATGGCATTTGGATATAAGACCATGGGGGAGCCCATGACATTTCTGGTAAAGACCATGGGGACAACGCATGGCAACTATTTGTATGTTACATGATATACTGTGGATGATATTTTGTGGATGTTATTCTGTAATTGTATGCTATGTGGTATTTGGGGATACTCACTAAGCTTCATGGTTATAGTTTTCTTTATGGTTTCAGGTATCATTGGTTTGGAAAGGAAAGGCCCGACTTGATCGCAGCGCACCCACCCGTGTTTTCCGCCATATGTGATTTTGGGATGAACTATGATAAAAGTTTTTAGTTAGCAATGGTTTTGGAATTTTTGGATTTAAATGACATCTGTGTTTTGACTATAATAAAAATTGAATTTTTTACCCTTGATTTTTGGGTCGTTACAAGTTGGTATTAGAGCCTTGGTTTGAGGGATTCATATATACTCTTGAGTGCGTTTGAACTCACACTGAGGATTTGGTAAAGCTTTCAAAAGAAAAATATTTTGAGAAAAGAAACTTTCTAGAATAAGAAAACGGTGTGTTACATGAAATCAGTCGAGCTCAAGTAATTTTTCCCAGAATACCCATATATGTTATCTGTATTGACTTGATTTATTAATCTGAGAATCGCATGCTAGCTAGGGCTAAGAGAGATGCCTTTATATGTTGTATGAGCCGGTAGACTTGCATGCTTGTGCTGATATGTCAGGGATAGATTGGCCTGATATGTGATGCTTTGTAGCTTTGGGAGCATTGGATGCTATACTGGAATAGGAATATCTATTGGAATCAGTAATTGCTAAGTGTATGCTTTAAAATTTGTATACGGTTAGGATCTTATAGCCTTAGAATAATTGATTTGGCCTTATTTCCTGTTCCTTGTCTGGTTGTGGTCCTAGGGTAGAGTCTGTTATTCGACAGTCTATTTGATCTGGTTCTATTTATAACTTTCATGCATAAGGAAACGGACAGTAAGGGTGGAATTTCTTGCATCAGTAGTAGTGTGTTGGGTGAATGTTCTATGATAGTTCTATGGATCGGAGTGTTACTACATGAATGCTGCTTACTTTGTGCTTTGTGGAACTCTTGGATAATCGGAGTCAGCTACTAAGTGAATATGATTGTATTCATGAGGTGGATGACTGGCATCATGAGGAGTTCTTCAACAGCTGATGGCATGGTGAGGTTGGGAACCTAAGGGGAGCCTAGGATGTGCTTCGGTGGGTAGCATGTTGTTGTTTAGGGGATATTTAGTGCATCAGTGGAGTAGGGGACTTAGAGGATTCGAGATGATCCTGGAGGAAAGTATTGATAGGTGTGGAAGATAGTATTGGGCTCGTACTACTAGAAGCACAGGATCCATACTCGAATCGGGGAAAGTCTTGGAAAATCTAAGAAGCTTGGGGAAAAGGATTCTTGAGTATGTTATGATCCTCTGAATGCTTGTATTTCAGTTTGGAGATGAGCTTCCAAGAAGGAGGTTTAAGTTCTGGCTCTGGCTCAGGTAAGGGTACTGAGTCGATCAGCGAGCAAATGTGGGAATTTATCTCGTCGGAGATTACCCGCGGTGTTTTGGAGAAGACTCCTATGGTCTGTGGTTCGGTCAAGGAGGGTTTTTGAAGATCTTGGATGAACTCTAGGGAGCATTCCGTGAAGAGGTTATGGATATCGTTGGAGCTCGTACTCTTCTGTGAGTTCCCCGCTTGTGGAGCTCCTGCATTCCATGGGTAGAGGGACCCTGTTGCCAGTAGGGGTTATTAGAAGATATGGCTAACTCGTTCAAGACAAGTTTCTGCCAAGGAGGCAAAGATCAGGTACATATGTATTGGAGGGTACCAGGGAGAGATCCAAGGCTTCTGATCAGCATTTGAGAAGCCAGCAGGGCCAGAGTCAGTACGACACATGCGGGAAACTGCACGATGGAATTTTTCGTTCCAAGGGTTTGGGTAAGTGTACCTTTGGGTTTGTTTCCCTGCTTGTGTTTCGGTTATATCTTCAAGTGATGTCATATGCCATTTGTATGCCATGAATTATTAGAAGTTAACGAAAGGTTATTTCCCTATTTGCATGTTGGGAGTGTTCGGTATTATCTTGGTTTATGGTCGAGATCTGTTCAGGGGTATTATGTGGAAGGTCTTCGGTTAGGGTCCTGCAGGATGGCTATTCAGCATCGTCATGATTCGGTGGTTTTAGTAACCATTATTGATTGGTTGATGGAAGCGCCAAGGGAAGTGACTCGTTGCTGAGATAATGGTTGGAGCATCTGTCTTTTCGTCTTCAAGATTTGAGTGTGGTATCATTTCTAGAATCAGGGGCTATTGATTTTTGATGGGATTCAGGGAGTGTTCATCTGGTCTTCAGAAGTTGTTTGGTCTTTTGGGGATTGGCTAATGATGGAGTACTAGTTGGTAAGCGCTGGTCGAATCAAAGTGGAAGTGAGAAGGATTGGGAATTCTTCGATTCTCGTATGCTGTGAGAAGTTAGTCGAATCAAAGTGGGGTAGAATCATTCAGGAGCAGGAGCGGTTTTGAAGCTTGGATGAGTTTCGCATCCCCGTCGGGAAGGAAGGCGATTAAAGTGGCTATTAGGATTGAGGATTGTGTGAGTTGGAAGTCCGGGAAACTTACCAACATTGAGATCGCGTTCTCTTGGTGATTGATAGCGGGCTTCAGGGAACCAGGCCCGGGTCCCATGCATAGCTCGAGTTCAGCCTGGGTGTTTGGTCGAGTGCATGCTTAACTTTAGGAGTGTTCGAATTGATAGATTAGGGGTAAGGCATTGGGCTGCCATTGTGGTGAGGTGAAAGTGTTGTAATATTATGGGGGAGTCGTAGCATTCACTAGTAGTCAGTTAGGGTGAAAGTGTTGTAAGACTACAGGGGAGCCGTAGCATTCACTAGTAGCCAGTTGGGGTGAAAATGTTGCAAGACTACGGGGGAGCTGTAGCATTCACTAGTAGTCAGATAGTGTGGGAGGTGTTGTAAGATTGCGGGGTAGCTGTAGCATTCACTAGTAGTCAGTTAGGGTGAAAGTGTTGTAAGACTATGGGGGAGCCGTAGCATTTACTAGTAGCCAGTTGGGGTGAACGTGTTGCAAGACTACGTGGGAGCCGTAGCATTCACTTGTAGTAAGATAGTGTGGGAGGTGTTGTAAGACTGTGGGGTAGCCGTAGCATTCACTAGTGGCCAAATAGTATGGGAAGTCTTGTAAGACTGCGGGGTAGCCGTAGCATTCACTAGTAGCCAGATAGTATGAGAAGTGTTGTGAGACTGCGGGATGACCCGTAGCATTCACAGATTCTTTCAGATGATTAGGCCAGGGTGGCCCAGTTCGAAAGATGGTGGGTAGACCACAGCATGATTGTTATCAGGAAATGGTAGGTCGTCGGAGACCGGTCATGATATAAGACTATAGTTATTCTGGTAGCATTCACTTTTGTCATTAGATTCGGTGGCGACAGGTTGTCAGGATACTATGATCGGATGGACCAGAAGGATTGATGGAGCCATGAGTGGCGATATAGCTAGGGCAGTTATTGCTAGTCGAAGTTGCCTTCGGAGCTCGCGTGGGGCGACTGCAAGATTGCTCGTTGGCTCAACAACAGGGCATGAATTCAGTATTCCGGATGTGGGCATACAAGTTGGATCCAGAGAGGCCTCAGTTGCAATGGAAAACATCTAGGACGCGGTGTGATGTTCCGAGTAGTGGTAGTGATTTGGGATCCTTATGGGAGTAGCTTGTGGGCTGGGAGGTGCCAAGCCTCTAACAGTAGGATTAAATAACCTCGGAATACTTGATTTGACTCTATTGCGCAACTTTTGTCTGAATCTTAATCATTGTGGGTATAAGTCTCCGACTCGAAGGATTATCTGAGCTTTTGTCAAGTATAAGTGTTCTGCAGAGATATTTGGTCTGTGATTCCGTTTCTCGTGGGAATCTCAAGTTATCAGAAGTTAAGTAGTCAGTTGGGAGATAAGTGGATTAGGTTCAATAATAATGATTCAATATGGGTGGTCTGTCAGGGAGTAAGACCATCTCGAGACTTCAGATTTCAGATTAAGTAAATGTGGTTACGTTGCAAGGAATTCGTTTAGCTACGGACTGGAGAGCTATACGAGGGTTGGTTTCGAATGCCTTGGGAAGGCTGTGGTATGCTCGGGACTGTGGCTATGTTGCTCAGGCTATTTGGCGTGTCGGGGATGGTAATGAATGATTTCGAGGACGAAATCTAATTTAAGTGGATGAGAGTTGTAACATTTCGTTTGAAATTAAGTAAATAAATCATAAACCCTAAACCTCAAGATGTAAATTTATATTTATATATTATTTTATTATAGTCCTAAATCCATAATATTTTAGCAGGGTGTTGGTTCCGGGAGTAAAATGTCATAATTTTGGGTTTAATGGGTTAAAGTGGAATTTCCGGGGTGGTTTTTGTAAATAAATTCCGAAGTCAGCGGATGTTTGGTAAATATTGGATTTATGTTGAAAAGTTTTGGTGGAGGAAGGGCCAAACTTGTAAAAAATGGGTTGATGTTTGAAAGGAACACGGGTTTAGACCCGGAGCTCCCTCTCCTTCCCGCTTCAAGATACATAATCGGGAACCCTAACCCTAGATCGCTATCCTCTAGCTGCCATCATCTTTGGAGCAGCCTCATCCGTCACCCGCTACTTCACCGTTGGACGTCGACCACCACAGCCCGCTGCCGGCGACGTCGTAAGCAGCCGAAGAGACCACTAAGACCGAAATAGAATGTTGTAAACGACGAAGATCGGGTCGTGAGCCACCGGAAGCACTCGGTAAGCTAACTGCAACCCATTTCTCTCCTTTCCTTGCTCTTTCCGGTGAGTGTGACGTGGGCTACGTCCTCGCTGCCACTGCCGGCCTCAGTCGCCGTTTCTGGTAGAACCATGAAGCTTGTGGAGGAGACGATATTTTGGCCAGAGGTGAGGCGAACCACCATGGCAGCCAACCATGGTGGCTGCCGCTAAGTCTCTTTCTCTCGCCGCCACTAGCCACCGTGAGGAGGTGGCTGTATGCGTGATTTGGTGTGTGTAGGAACGTATTTCATGAGTTTAATGATGTATGGATTTCTTTTGGTCAGGAAACCGAAGGAAACTCATCACCACCACCGTGAGGTGGTGGCTGCCACCTTCTGCCATCGTTCCGCCACTACTAGCCACCATCTCCGGTGGCTGTGTGATTTTGGGTGCATTTGGACTAATGTTTGGAGTGTTGCTGGTGTTGTTTTGGCCTAAGATCATAACCACCACTACCGTGAGCCACCGTTGACCACCACCGCCCGAGGTAGCAGTGGGTGGTGCCCGACCTAGTGAAACCCTAATTTGACCTAAAACTTAACCATTGGACTAATTGACATGTGATTGGGTTAGAAATCCTAATTAGGGTTTAGAAAAACCTAATCTTGGATATTTTAGTTTGGAGTTGTCGGGACCCGTGTTTTGGACTATTGGATTGAAGTTATGACTTATGCCCGGTCACATTGTATGATTGGCCTAGTAGGTTGATGGACTTAATGGATCAAGTCCTTAATGGGTTAAGTAAGAACACTTAACCCTAATCGTTATTTTATGTGAAAAACCCTAATTATGTTTGGGCTTCAAGTTAGGCCTTCTCTTGGGCTTAGGTGTTGGGGTTCTTGTTGGGCCATCTGAGAACAAGTATATGGACCAGGGTATTTGGATGGGCTTTAGGGTAAGGCCCATGTGAGGGTTTGGGCCCAATTTGGAAAATTAGGCCATAGTTGGGCCTTGGTTGATTATTTGGCTTTTGGGCCTTCAGAGTGTGAGTTTGGGCCTTGGGATTGGAACCAGCTAGGTTAGGGGTAAAATGGTCCTTTTACCCCAAGTGTGGATTTATGGTTATACATTGAAACCCAATTGGTTAATTGGGTTTTGTCTTGATGATTTACAGTTCGGGGATTAGTCAGCCAGCAGCCAGAGATTTATTCGTGGGACTTCAGTAGTGCGAGGTGAGTCTCCTCACTAGTTGTATGGGTCGAAGGCACCAATGTCGGCCCATTGTTTTATATATAGTAGTAAGACCTGGGGGTTAGCCCTTGGCATTATGTATGAAAGACCAGGAGGCAGCTCCTAGCACACTGTATGCAAGACCAGAATCTGAACTCTGGCAAGTAATTGGTTAAGTAGTATAGTTTGTTTGCTAGTAGTCTTTGTGATGCTTGATCATGGGGGGAGCCCATGGCATTTAGATATAAGACCATGGGGGGAGCCCATGGCATTATGGATGTAAGACAATGGGGGGAGCCCATGACATATGAATATAAGACCATGGGGGGAGCCCATGACATTTGGATATAAGAGCATGCGGGGAGCCCATGGAATTCCTGGTAAAGACCATGGGGGGAGCCCATGGCAACTATTTGTATGTTACATGTTATACTGTAGATGATATTCTGTGGATGATATTTTGTGGATGTTATTCTATGATTGTATGCTATGTTGTATTTGGGGAAACTCACTAAGATTTGTGCTTATAGTTTTGTGTATGGTTTCAGGTATCATTGGTTAGGAAAGGAAGGGCCCGGCTTGATCGCAGCGCACCTACCCGTGTTTTCCGCCATATGTGATTTTGGGATGAACTCCAATAAATGTTTTTAAGTATCAATGTTTTTGGAATGTTTGGATTTAAATGACATCTGTGTTTTGACTATAATAAAAATTGAAATTTTTACCCTTGATGTTTGGGTCGTTACATGATCCATCAGATAACTTAGGCTCTTGTGATCTGTATAAATAGTACATCAGACCCCATAAAGTTAATGTCGCCATATCTTAAGGGCGAAAACCACAACCGCCAACTCTAGATCATGCATTAGATAATTCACCCCATGAGGCTTTAGTTTCCTCGAAACATAAGCAATCAGACGACCCCTATGTATCAGAACTACACCCAGACCCATGATCGTTGCATCACAATAAACCACAAAATCCTCGACACCCTCTGGTAGGGTCAAAATCGGCACCTCATACAATCTCTATATCATTGTATCAAAAGCTACCTGCTCCTCAGGCCCCCAACGAAAGTGTCTGTGTTCTTTGTCAACCGAGACAGAGGAACCACTGTCTTGGAGAAATCTTGAATGAATCTCTGATAGTAACCTGCCAACCCAAGGAAACTCCGAATCGCATATGGAGACCTCAGAACCTCCCATCTCATTACGACCTCGACCTTGGCCAGATCGACCATAATATCGTTCTGGTTGACAAGGTGCCCTAGAAACTGCACCTCGTGCAACCAGAAATCACACTTGGAGAACTTTGCTAAAAGTCTCTCCCTCCTCAAAGTCTCCAATACCTCCCTCAAGTGCTCCTCATGCAACTCCTGGGTCTTGGAATAGACCAGGATATCATCAATGAATAAAATCACAGACCAATCGAGCATCGGCCTGCATACGTGGTTCATGAGGTCAATGAACGCGGATAGAGCATTGGTGAGCCCGAAGGGCATCACCATGAACTCGTAATGACCATAACGAGTCCGGAAAGCCGTCTTATGCACATCCTCCTCTCTGACCCTCATCTGGTGGTAACCCGAATGCAAATCAATCTTGGAATACCAAGATGAACCATGAAGCTGGTCAAAGAAATCGTCAATCATTGGGAGTGGATAACGGTTTTTCACCGTCAGCTTATTCAACTCCCGATAATTAATACACATCCAATGAGACCAATCCTTCTTCTTCTTCAAAAACAGAATCGGTGCTCTCCATGGCGAACTGCTCGGTCGGATGAACCCCCTGTCTAACAGCTCCTGCCGCTGTGTAGACAACTCCTGCATCTTCGGAGGAGCTAACCGATATGGTGCTTTAGCTATCGGAGCCGCACCAGGTACCAGGTCAATCCTAAACTCCACCTGCCTCTCCGGAGGCATTCCAGGAAATTCCTCTAGAAACACATTCGGGTACTCCCGTACAATCAGAACATCATCCATAGTCGCCTTACCCTTATCCCGGGTATCCATAACATATGTGATATATCCAGAACAACCCTGATGAAGATAGCATATGACCCTAGCTACTAAACATAGAATCGGCCCAAACTGAGCTCTCTCTCCCTAAACCACAAACTCTCACCCACTTGGGGTCCGAATCCGTACCATCTGATGCTCACAATCAATCACCACCCCATTGGGGATCAACCAGTCCATCCCTACAATCACCTTGTTCCTGTGCATAGGAATGGGAACCAAATCAATCGGATACTTCTCGCTGAACATCTGAAGAACACAACCCTGATGAACCCTTGATACCTGGATAGATCGATCAACTGCAATCTCAAAATCTAAGGGCCAGTCCATCTCCCCTGGAGCTCCAACAAACCTCTTGCCAAGCGCAAGCGATACAAAAGATCGGGTGGCCCCCGAATCAAAAAATACCAATGCAGAGATACCGTTCACAAGGAACGATCCTAAAATAAAACACAGAAATATAAGCATGCAATTTAATATAAATAAAGTGATAAGGAGAAGATACATACCCATCACCACATCAGGTGTTGCGCGAGCCTCCTCAACCATCAGCTAAAAAGCCCTGCTCTTCACCATAGGCACATCTGCCTTGCCTTGGCGGCCATCAGTGATCCATAGAGTCGCTGGAGTAGGTGCAACTACTGGTCCTACTGCTGCCAAACTCGGACAATGGGCTTCTTGTGGCCCCTCTGATTGCAATGGAAGCAAATCAGATCATATATATACTACGGTAGTGGTGGTGGTAGCAGTGTAATCTATGCTAATATGACCAGTATGATCGCACTTGAAGCAGCCAGAACCACCCACCCTGCATGCCCCATCGTGCGTCTTTTCGCACTTGCCACAATGGCTCCGGCCCTACTGGCCTCTCGATCTCGAATCAAATACCTTGGGCCTCTTGTCCGCACTCCCTGAGCCCTAAGCATGATCCATCTTCCTCTTCCTCTCCATCTCCAAATCAATCTCTCTATCTAGCCCTCACAATCATATCCTCCAGTTTCTTGCAACTGGATCGGCTCACAAACTACCGAATATCACTCCTCAGTATCTCATGGTATCTCACCTTCTTCATCTCCTCGTCCACTACATACTGCGGAACCAACATCGCCCTCTCACGGAACATCGCAATGATCTCAGCCACAGTCTCAGTATTCTGGTGAAGGTATTGGAACTCCCTCACCAACTGTTACACCTCAATCACTGGTGCAAACTCAGCTCGAAATCTAGTCAAAAAATCAAACCATGTCATTGAATCAACCGCCACGTCACCCATGGAGCGCCTAACCTCCTCCCACCTGTCTCAAGCTATGTCTTTCAGAAGACAGGAAGAAAATCTAACCTTTGCCCCCTCGGGACAGCTACTAGTGCGGAAGGCGTTAGTGACATCCGCTAACCATCGCCTACTTGCGATCAGATCCTTCTCCCGGAAGTAGTCCGGAGCACCGCATGCCCGGGACTCCCTGAAAATCAATGAACGTGCTCCAATCAAAGCCACCGTCGCAGAACGGAAACAACCCAAGCGCTCCTCCAACACCTCCATGATACCCTCCTAGCTTGATCGTACCAAAGATCACATGAGTCTACTCAGGTATGCTGAGGGTAATCTCAGACGAAATGAACTCCTGCGTCTGATCATCCAATTGCCTGACTCCAGAACCCGAGCCTGAACCCTCACCAGCACCAGAACCACTAGTCGGTCTACCTCAAAGAGTCACCATACTGAAAATAGACAATACAAACCATCATAACAAACATAAATAATATCGAGGAGTCTCACACTCTATAAGCTCCCTTCCTTCATCGCAACTCTCCTTGACTCGAGTATGGATCCTCTGTTTCTAGTAGTATGGGCCCATACTACCTTTCACATCTATCTGTACTTTCCTCAAGGATTGCCTTGAATCCTCCAAGTCACTTCCTATTCATACATACAATCCTTAACAAGACAAGGCTCCCCGCACTAAATCTCTTCCTAGGCTTTCCTAGGGCAATCACCACACTACTCTTCGCCATCACCTATAGAAGGAACTCCACTTAACCTTCTCTAACTAGCTCACTAATACAATTACATATTGCCAACACCAGATAATTCTTCGAATACCACACAATTTTTTTTGAATTAAAATTATAAAATAGTATTCATAAAAATCAAAAAATAGTTATAAACAATTAAAAAAACCCACTTACCAACACCACTCACCGCCTAACCAACACCACCCACCACCACTACTTACCACCAACCACCAACTCCTCCACCAGTAACCACCACCCACCACCACAGCCACCACCACCACTCGCCACCACTACCACCTATTATTACCCACCACCACCCGCTACCACCACCCCCATCCAGCACCCATCAAAACCACCACCCTCACCACCTACCACCACCTAACCAACACCGCAACCCACCATTACCACTCATCACTACCACCACCACCCCCACCCACCTACATCACCAATCACCACCACCTGCCACCATCAGCACCCATCACCACCCACTACTACCACCCATCACCACTATACGTCACTACCACCCACCAAAACCACCACCCGCCACCTCCATCACCACCCACCACCAACTACCACCTACCACCTACCACCTAACAACATTCAACCACCACCATACGTCACCACCACCCATAACCACCGCCCATTACCACCACCCACCACCACCACCCATACCTACCACTTGCCACCGCTACCAACCATCACCCATAACCACCACCTATCACCGCCATCGCCCCCACCTACCACCCACCACTCACCAAAACCACTAAACACCAACATCACTACCACCCGTCACTACCACCCCTACCACTAACCACCGCCATCCCCACCCCCACCTACCACCAACTAAAACCACCACCCACCACCATCACCACCACCCACAACCACCAACCACCACCACCACCATCACTACCCGCCACTTAACATCACCAACCACCACCACCACTAATCACATATGACTTATATGGAAAATATTCGTTTTTTGCATTTTCGATTCAATAATTTTATCATGTATTTAATCGCATGTGATTATAAGTATTTAATCACATATGAATAATTTGGACAAAGATTTGTTTTTCACGTTCTTGATACAATAGTTGTTCTCGTGTAAATAATTGCATGTGATTATATATGTCTTTCATCACATATGATTTATATAGACAATATTCATTTTTGTCCATATAAATTATATGTGATTAGATAGATATAATCACATGTGATTAAATAAACAAAAATAAATATTAATTCGAGAAACTGAAAATGAATATTATCTGAATAAATCATATGTGATTAGATAACATATAATCACATGTGATTATATGTATTAAACCACATATGAATTATGTGGACAATATTTATTTTTGAATTTTCGATTAACTAGTTGTTCCCATACATTTAATAACATGTGATTTACGTGGACAAGATTCGTTTTTGCGTTTTCTATTCAATAATTATTGTAGTGTATTTAATCATATGTATTTGATCACATATTATCTATGTGGAGGTGATTTATTTCTTATTTTCGATTCAATTATTCTTCTTGTGTATTTAATCACATATGATTAAGTGCATCTAATCACATATGATTTATATAGTATTTTCAATGTAGTATTTTACATGTGATTATGTGATTTATATATGATTTATATAGTATTTTCACATGTAATTATATGTATCTGATCACATATAATATATATAGTATTTTAAAAAACAAACAATCACCATGTTAATATGTATAATCACATGTGATTACATATATAACGAAAAGAGATTTTGACATGTGTATTGAAATATAAAATTAAGTGTGATCACATATTTTAATAAATATTTTTAATATTTTCATTCCTATCCGATAGGTTTCCATCCATAGTTTTTATACACTAATTGCAAAATTCTATTTATATATTTTAACAATTACTTTTAATCCCAAACATGTAGGGATTTATAATGTCGAAAGCCTCTAATAAATATGATAATTGATACATGTAAAGAAAATCAGTGTTTGTGTATAGCGAAAGTCAAAGCAAAGAAACTACATGAAAAAGTACGTGATATGAATTATAAAAGAAGTAAAACTCAAAAGTTACTTTTTGTGTTACCAGGTCAATACTCTATCTTTTTTAAATACAATGACACAAACTACCATAACTGTATAACTGTAAAAGTTATATATATATATATATATATATATATATATATATATATATATATATATATATATATATATATATATTAAAATATTGCGATGCATGTAATACTATCATAACTGTAAAAGTTGTATACATTTTGTGATGAGTTGTCAAGGTCAATAATGTAAGGATATATATATATATATATATATATATATATATATATATATATATATATATATATATATTAAAATATTGCGAAAAGGGTATTTAGTGTCGGTTCACTTCCTTACCCTTCATGCTTGATCATTCAGATGGGCATTTGATCAGGTAGTCAGAAAAAAACATCCAAATTCTTCAATTTCGAAAACAGGTTACAAAATTTTTAGATTCTTTCTTTGTTTAGGGTCCATTTGATGTTTATTTAAAATCATCTCTCAAAACTCCAAAATAGGACCATTTAGGGTTTTTGAAAATTTCAATTGATTTTAAAAGGAAATTAATGTCTTTATGTTCCTCAGTTCCTCTTGTGGAACTTGATTGATCTCAAATTCGTGAATATGTGACTTTGTTCATGGGAAGAATCAAATTCCTTTCATTTTTGCTTACTTTCTTGGTGTCTTGACAAATGCTGAATATTTGGTGGTTAGATGTTCATTGGTTTCATGTTTTGATAAAACTTTGTTCATGGAAACCCACTCTTCCTAATTTCATAGTTCCATATTAAGAGAAAGAAAAAAAATACAGAAATACAGATGGCTACCGGAGAAAAGAGCTTACATATGTAGCTACATTTTCGACATACAAAATAGAGATGGAGAGCACCGGTGAAGCATTCACTGCCTTGCTGGTCTGAGATACAGTTTGAGTTCCATGGCAGTCGGTAAAAATAGATCGAAAAACCTCTAGGACGTGCACGGTAAAACTAGATCGGGAACCAGATCTGGTGGCCTTCTGCTTCAGATCCAGATCCAGTGAAAATAAATCTAGTGACAGCTGGCGAAAACGAGATCGAAGATGTGACGAGAAGGAGCTGGTTTCCGATGAGTGAATGAGTGGTGGTGAAGCGGGGAAGTGACAAGATTATCCGTTAGGAGTGAAGAAACAAAGTTTTTGTAACATTCTGTTTGAAATTTAAATAAATAATAAACCCAAGATGTAAATTTATATTTACATATTATTTTATTTTAGTCTTAAATCCATAATATTTCTAGCATGGTGTTGGTTCCAGGAGTTAAATGTCATAATTTTGGATTTAATGGGTTAAAGTGTAATTCCCGGGATGGTTTTTGTAGAAAAATTCCGAAGTCAGGGGATGTTTGGTAAATATTGGAGTTAAGTTGAAAATTTTTAGTAGAGGAGGGCTATACTTGAAATAAATGAATAATGTTTGAAACGAACACGAGATTAGACCCGGTGCCCCCTTCCCTTCCCATTTCAAGATACACCACCAAGGAACCCTAACCCTAGCGTATCCTTCTCCATCCGCCACCACTTTAGGAGCCTTCTCAGTCACCACAGTTCCGCTACCGGAGACGTCGTGAGCAGCCGGAATGATCGCCGAAGGCCGACGAATGGGTTGTGTTCGTTGCTGCGTGGGTCGTGAGCGACCGGAAAGCTTCTGGTAAGGCCATCTACCACTTCTCCCTCTTCTCGTTCATTCCTATCGATGTGTTTGACGTCGTGTACGTCGGTTGCTGCCGCCGGTGGCCCTTGGTCGCCGTTTCTGCTTATTCCAGCGTCATCAACCACCTAGTCGGTGTTTGAGAGCTGTGGTCTCGTGTCGTGTATGTGTATGTGTTGCTGTTAGAACCCAATCTATGTATGTGCGGGTGTTCTTTAGCCGGTAACCGAGAAAAACCACCATGGTCGCCAGCCATGGTGGCTGTCGCTTTCTACCATTTCTTTTGCCGCCACTAGCCACCGTTGGGGGTGGTTGTGTGCGTGATTTGGTGTGTGTGTGTGAGCGTATTTCATGGGTTTAATGTTGTATGGATTTTGCTTGGCCAGGAAACCGAAGAAAACTCACCACCACCACCGTGAGGTTCTGGCTGCCGCCATGAACCACCGTCAACCACCACTGCCTGAGGTGGCAGTGGGTGGTGCCTGACTTATTAGACTCTAATTAATGTAAAAACTTAACCATTGGAATAATTGACTTGTGATTGGGTTGGAAATCCTAATTAGGGTTTAGAAAACCCTAATTTTGGAGATGTTAGTTTTGGATTTGTGGGGACCTACGTTTTGGACCATTGGATTGAAGTTATGACTTTTGCCCGACCACATCGTATGATTGACATAGTAGAATGATGGACTTAATGGATTAAGTCCTTAATGGATTAAGTCCTTAAAGGGTGAAGTGTTTTACTTAACCCTAATTGTCATTTTATGTGAAAACCCTAATTGTGTTGGGTTTTGAGTTGGGCTAATCTGTTGGGCTTAGATGTTTGGATTATTGATAGGCCATCTAAGAAAAAGTATATGGACTAGGGTTTTTGGATGGGCTTTAGGGTAAGGCCCATGTGAGGGGTTTGGGCCTAATTTGGAAAATTGGGCCATAGTTGGGCCTTGGTTGATTATTTGGCTTTTGGGCCTTCAGAGTGTGAGTTTGGGCCTGGGTCTTGGACCAAGCTAGGTTAGGGGTAAAATGGTCCTTTTACCCCAAGTGTGGATTTATGGTTATGCATTGAAATCTAAATGGCTAATTGGGTGTTGTTTTCATGTTGACAATTCGGGAATCTGTCATCCAGCAGCTAGAGTTTTATCTGTGGGACTTCAGCAGTGTGAGGTGAGTCTCCTCACCATACCAATGGGTCGCACGCACCAAGGCTGGACCATGATTATGCTATGTAGTATGCTAGCTGTCTTCGTGACTCTTGCGTATATTGGGTATTTGCGAATGTGCTATCAATGTGTTATGCATTTATGTGAAGACCATGTGGGGGTTCCCATGGCAGTTAGTTACTTAGCTGTCGTGTTTATTACAAATGTGTTATCAATATGTTATGTATTTATGTGAAGACCATGTGGGGGTTCCCATGGCAGATAGTTAAGACCATGTGGGGGTTCTCATGGCACCCGAAGAAAGACCTTGGAGGGTTTCCATGGCATCCTTATATGTTTGTATGTATGGCTTATATGGCTTGTATGACATTTCTTTTGATTAGTTAAGACAATGTGGGGGTTCCCATGGCAGTTAGTTAAGACCATGTGGGGGTTCCCATGGCAGGTAGTTAAGACCATGTGGGGGTTCCCATGGCGGTGGGCTAAGACCGTGTGGGGGTTGCCATGGAACCCGATTTAAGACCTTGGATGGTTTCCATGGCATCCTTATATGTATGCATGGCTTATGTGGTGAATATGGTTTATGTGATTATATGGATTGGGTAGGGTATGTTATGGAGAACTCACTAAGTTTCGTATTTACAGTTCTGTTTATGGTTTCAGGTATCACTGGTTTGGAAAGGAAGGGACCGGCTTGATCGCAACGCACACACCCATGTTTTCTGCCATATGTGATTTTGGGATGAACTCTGATAATTTTTTTTAATTAGCAATGTTTTTGGAATGTTTGGATTTAAATGGCATTTGTGTTTTGACTATAATAAAAATGAAATTTTTACCCTTGATTTTTCGGGTGTTACAAGTTGGTATCAGAGCCTTGGTTTGAGGGATTTGGGCACACTCTCGGGTGTGTCTGAACTCAGACTAAGGACTTGGTAGAAATTTTCAAAAGAAAACCATTTTTATAAAAAGGATTTTAAAAAGAGAAAAAGGTGTGGTGCATGCAATCAACCGAGCTCAACTAAGTCCTACCAAATTACCCATACATGTTTATATTATGATATGAATTGTGAATATGTGAACTGCATGCTAGATTAGGGCTAAGGATCTAGGAAGGATGCCTTGTATGCCTCCTGTATGAGCTTATTGAACTGCATGCTAGTACTGATTAGTAAGTGATATGATAACCTGTTTAGGATATGCCTGGTTTTGGTTACTCGATGCTCGAATGCATCTTGCTTTGTGCTTTTAGGAGTTCTCGTTATCTTTAACTAACTAGTAAACGAATACGCTAAGTTACATATTACGAGGACTAAATAATTTCAGAAGGTTAGGTTTAGCCCTATTGCGTAGCTCTCGTTTGATTCCAACCGTTGTAGTGTGAGACCTTTCCTTCGAAGAATTATCTGGTCTTAGGGGAGGTAGCAGGGACTTCTTATGCAGCTGATGGAAGAGAGTGGGTCGGAGATTACCCTAGGGTAAGCCTAGGATGAGATTAGTGCGGAGAGCAGTAGTAGTGAAAGGGACTTGGTGAAGTCAAGGCAATCCTTGAGGAAAGTACAGATAGATGTGGAAGGTAGTACGGGCCCGTACTACTAAAAGAAGAGGATCCGTACTCGAGTCAAGGAGGGCTGAGATAAAACCAGGGAACTTGTAGTGTGTGTGATCCCTCGATTTATGATGAGTATTTTGATGATTTTTATGGTATATTTTCGAGTATGGTGACGCTACGTGGTAGACTAGATGGCAGTTCTGGTGCTGGCGAGGGATCAGGCTCGGACTCTAGAGTCGGGATGCTCGATGATCGAATGAAGAGGTTTATTTTATTTGAGATTATGCGCAATATCATTTACCAGACTCCTTTGATCTTCGGTGCGGTCAATGAGGGCATTTTGGAGATTCTTGATGACGGACTGAGCGTATTCCGCACTGAGATGGTGGCCATGAGGACGTGTGCGTTGATGTTTCCGGAGTTCAGAGCTTGTGGAGCTCCAGATTATCATGGGGCTGGAGACCCCATTACTAATAGCATGTGGTTGGCAGATGTCGCTAATGCTTTTTGTACCAGCCGTTGTCCCGAAGGGGACAAGGTCCGACTTGCTTCCTGCCTCTTGAAGGACAGGGCACGTGATTGGTGGGAAGAGGTTGGTAGCGAGTTGGGTGATGATGCGGTTGATGCTATGTCATGTGATGACTTTTCAACCAGATTCCGGGCGGAGTTTGACCGGGCGATCGAGGTGCAGCAGTTGGCACAAGAGTTTCTGGATCTCCGCTAGACTATTGAGACTGTGGCAGAGATCACTGCCAAGTTTCGGGAGAGCGCTTATTTTGTACTGCAGTATACAGCAGATGAAGCAATGAAGGAGGTGAGGTATCATGATATACTGCGGAATGATATCAGGGAGTTCGTGAGTATCTTGGCGTGCGAGACCCTGAATGATATGATCTATAGAGCCCGAGAGCGGGAGATTGATTTGGAGCACATTGGGAAGATGGGATCAGATAATGTGCATATATTGGAGGGTCCCGGGAAGAGACCCAAGATTTCATATCAGCTTTTGAGAGGCCAGTAGGGCCGGATTCGATGCAGCACTAGTGGGAAACTGCACGATGGAGTTTTTCGTTCCAAGGGTTTGGGTAAGTGTATCTCTGGATTTGTTTCCCTGCTTATGTTTGGGTTATATCTTCAAGTGATCACATATTCCATTTGCATGCTATGAATTATTAATGGTTAGCGAAAGGTCATTTCCCTATTTGCGGGTTGGGAGTGTTCAATATTATCTTGGTTTATGGTCGAGATCAGTTCAGGGGTATTGTGTGGAAGGTATGTGGTCAGGGTTCCGCAGGATGGTTATTCAACATCGTCAGGATTCGGTGGTTTTAGTAACCGTTATTGATTAGCTAATGGAAGCACCAAGGGAAGTGGCTCATTGTTGAGGTATTGGTTGGAGCAGCTGTCTTTTGGTATTTAAGAATTGAGTGTAGTATCATTTCAAGCATTAGGGGCTATCTGTTTCGCAGGGATTCGGGAAGTGTTCATCTGGTCTTTAGAAGTTGTGTGGTCTTTTCGGGATTGGCTAGTGATGGAGCACTAGTTGGTAAGCGTTGTTTGTTATCGGATCCATCGTGGGGAAGTGAGAAGGATTGGGAATTCTTCAATTATCGTATGCTGTGAGAATTTAGTCGAATCAAAATATGGGAGAATCATTCAGAAGTAGGAGCGGTTTTGAAGCTTGGATGAGTTTTGCATCCCCGTCGGAAAGGAAGGCGACCCAAGTGGCTGTTGGGATTGAGGATTGTGTGAGTTGGAAGTTCGGGAAACTTACCAACACTGAGATCGCGTTGTCTTGGTTATTGATAGTAGGCTTCGGGGAACCAGGTCGGGGTCCCAGACATGGCTCGAGTTTCGCTTGGGTGTTTGTTCGAATTGATAGATTAGTGGTAAGGCATTGGGCTGCAATTATGGTAAGTGGAAGTGTTGTAAGACTGCGGGGTGGCCGGTAGCATTCACTAGTTGGCAGTTAGTGTAGAAGTGTTATAAGACTGCGAGGTGGCCCATAGCATTCACTAATTAGCAGTTAGTGTAGAAGTGTTGTAAGATTGCGGGGTGGACCGTATCATTCACTAGCGGTCAGATAGCATGAGAAGTGTTGTAAGACTGCGGGGTGGCCCGTGGCATTCACTAGTGGTCAGTCAGTGTGGGAGTGTGGTAAGACTGTGGGGTGGCCCGTAGCACTCACCGGTCCCTATTCAACGATGAGATTGCGGTAGATCTGTGACTTGCTCGCGAATTTCTTCAGATGGTTTAGTCCAAGGCGGATCAGTTCGTAAGGCCGTGGGAGGGCCACAGCTTGTTGGAATCAGGAATCGGTAGGTCGCAAGAGACAGGGTATGAGGAAAGACTACAGCTGATCATGTAGCATCCGGTTTAGCATCAGTTTAGTGTCGAGATGGTTTGGGTAGTCATTGCCTGTGAGGCTTTCTGTCGGAAGACGCGAGGGGCAACTGTGTGGGAGTCTTTGGACTCAGCATCCCTGCTGGAACCTGGTAATTCAGTTAACTGGCGGATGAATTGGGACCAGGGTGGTCTCGGTGGATTTTGGAAAACAACCAGGAGGCAGCGTGATGCTTCGGGCAATAGTAGTAACTTGCGGATTCATGCGTGTGTGGAGTAGCTTGTTGAGCGAAAGTGCTAAGTCACTTGCAGTTTGGATTAAATAATCTTAGAGTAATTGATTTGACTTTGTTGCACAGCTCTCATCTGAGTCTAAGTGTTGCAGGGATGAATCTTCTACTTGAAAGATTATCTAAGCCTTCTGTCAAGTATAAGAGTCTTGCAGGGAAATTTGGTCTGTGAATCTGTTTTCTAGTGGGAACCTCGAGTTATTAGAAGTTGAGTAGTTAGCTGGGAGATATGTGGACGGGATTCATCAATAATAATTCAGTATGGACAGTCTATCAGGGAGTCGGACCATCTCGAGACATCAAATTTCAGATTGAGTAAATGTGATTTTGTTGCAAGGAATTCGTTCACCTTCGGGTTGTAGAGCTCTGAGAGGGTTGGTTTTGGTTGCTTTGGGAAGGTTGTGGTAAGCTAAGGGTTGTGGCCGAGTTGCTCAAGTTGTTTGGCGTGTCGGGAATGGTAAGGGATGATTTTGAGGACGAAATCTAAATTAAGTGGGGGATAATTGTAACATTTCGTTTAAACTTTAATTAAATAAGTAAATTAATAATAAACCATTAACCCCGAGTTGTAAATTTATATTTACATATTATTTTATTTTAGTCTTAAATCCATAATATTTCTAGTAGGGTGTTGGTTCCAGGAGTTAAATGCCATAATTTTGGATTTAATGGGTTAAAGTGTAATTTCCGGGATGGTTTTTGTAAAGAAATTCTGAACTCAGGGGATGTTTGGTAAATATTGGAGTTAAGTTGAAAGGTTTTGGTGGAGGATGGCTAAACTTGAAATAAATGAATAATATTTGAAAGGAACAAGGGATTAGACCCGGTTCCCCCTTCCTTTCCCGTTTCATGATACACCACCAAGGAACCCTAACCCTAGCGTATCCTTCTCTAACCGCCACCACTTTAGAAGCCTTCTCAGTCGCCGCTGCTTTGATGATGAATGCCACCACCACAGTTCTGCTACCGAAGATGTCGTGAGCAGCCGGGATGACCGCCGAAGGTCGAAAAATGGGCTGTGTTTGTTGCTGTGTGGGTCATGAGCGACCGGAAAGCTTCTGGTAAGGCCATATGCGACTTCTCCCTCCTCTCGTTCGTTCCTCTCAGTGTGTTTGACGTCGTGTACATCGGTTGCTGCCGCCGGTGGCACTTGGTCGCCATTTCTGCTTGTTCCAGCGTCATCATCCGCCTAGTCGGTGTTTGGGAGTTGTGGTCTTGTGTCATGTATGTATATGTGTTGCTGTTAGAACCCGAGCTGTGTATGTGCGGGTGTTCGTTGGCCGGTAACCGAGAAGAACCACCATGGCCGCCAGCCATGGTGGCTGTCGTTACTACCATTTCTTTTGTCGCCACCATCCACCGTGGGGGCTGGATGTGTGCGTGATTTGGTGTGTGTGTGTGAGCGTATTTCATGGGTTTATTGTTGTATGGATTTTGCTTGGCCAGGAAACGGAAGAAAACTCACCACCACCACCGTGAGGTGGTGGCTGCCGCCGTGAACCACCATCAACCACCACTGCCCGAGGTGGCAGTGGGTGGTGCCTGACTTTTTAGACTCTAATTTATGTAAAAAAATTAACCATTGGACTAATTAACTTGTGGTTGGATTGGAAACCCTAATTAGGGTTTAGAAAATCCTAATTTTTGAGATGTTAGTTTTTGATTTTTCGGGACCCGCGTTTTGGACCATTGGATTGAAGTTATGACTTATGCCCAACCACATCGTATGATTGACCTAGTAGAATGATGGACTTAACGGATTAAGTGTTTAATTGATTAAGTCCTTAAAGGGTTAAGTGTATTACTTAACCCTAATTGTCATTTTATGTGAAAACCCTAAATATGTTGGGTTTTGAGTTGGGCTAATCTGTTGGGCTTAGATGTTTGGATTCTTGATAGGCCATCTAAGAACAGGTATAAGGATTAGGGTTTTTGGATGGGCATTAGGGTAAGGCCCATGTGAGGGGTTTGGGCCCAATTTGGAAAATTGGGCCATAGTTGGGCCGTGGTTGATTATTTGGCTTTTAGGCCTTCAAAGTGTGAGTTTGCGCCTCGGTCTTGGACCAAACTAGGGGTAAAATGGTCCTTTTACCCCAAGTGTGGATTTATGGTTACGCATTAAAACCCAAATGGTTAATTGGGTATTGTTTTGATGTTGACATATCGGGAATCTGTAAAACCCGATCTGGCGTATCAATCGAAATCACTAAGATTAGTGCGGAATCCCAATCTAATGATTAATGCAAAAAAGTTATAATGAATTAGGAACACAATATTGAATCTTCAATACACACTATATTGATTAATAGTCTGGTACATAAGACTCTCAATAACTCTCGGTTCTTTATCTGTCTCTCTAAACTCGATATCCGCTTGATAAGAATGACCAACCCTTTTACACGGCTGAAACAATACTATATATATCTAGACCTAAATATAAATACCCAACCCAAAACCCAACCGAAAACATCATTAAGCCCACCAAAATCACATCATGATTTCGATCCAAACAGTACCACCGAAGTCCTAGTTTTTTCGGTCCTAGACCGAGAAATCTAAAGGCTACATAAAGCAAAGTATAAACCACAAATCATGTCCCAACAATCTCCCCCTTGGTTTATAGCTTTCTTTTCTTTTCAATCTTCTCTTCGTTCTTCACTTTTAGCTTTTATATTAGATTTTTTCACAACTTCAAGATGAACATATGAATTTCTACATGAATGACTTTATCTTGAATAATTGGACTTCCTTTAAAATTTGACTTTGAACGCACATTGGATATAGAGGCTTCTTGTATAGGTTCTTGAAAATCAGCACATTCAGCTTTGAAATACTTCAGAGATAGTCACAGAGAGACCGATTTTTCTGTATCACTTCAGCACGTTCATAGATAGCAACAAATTGATTGAGGAGGCTTCAATGGAATTTGTCATATAACTTCAAATACAGCTTCACCTTGCTTCTGGGGTTGAAAGGATGTGTGTTGGAGGATAATCTTCACTTCTTGTTCCTTCGAATGAATATTCTTTAACGATCACAAATGTGTCTTGAAAAGTAATCATGACTAGAGTTATAAAAACCCTTCTCATCACAGTTGTTCAAGGACCCAGCCTTGGCTCAGATGGAGACTACTCGCAGTATCTGTGTGAATCCGGAGGAACGCACTACGATTTGTTGAGTATCAGAGAACTACTCGTGGCTATTTTGATGTTAGCCCCTGCATATCCTCGATCAAAGATCTCAATACAGTTTTTCAAGTCAACAAGTTAACTTGGCCCTTGGTGAGACGTTCAATGGTTTTCGAATCTCAGCTGAGTGTACCATTCTAGTGCCATTAAGAGTTAATGAGGAATAACTCACAAAACCATTCCTGCAAAAAATGCATCCGAAGACATATTTTCACAGTTTGGCATGACACAAAGCCAAGGCCCTTGGCGGGACATTCAGCGATAATCGTGTCTTGCGAGGTGCATCACCCTGGTGCCAATACCGTTAATTCCTTACCTACGGAGAATGTATCCGAGATTACATTCGACTCTCAGCAGTTTTGCATGACAAAAAGAATGTCAAGACCCTGGGCGGGATTTTCAATGATATCTATTTCCCGGTTGGGTGAATCGCCCTGGTGCCGTGACAGTTCTTAGGTAAAGATAACCGACAAGACCAATTTTGACAATCTGTACAGTTTCATACTTTCAATTCCTTAAATACGACAGTTCTTAGAAAGAAACTGCCTAAGTGATAGTTTGTACAGTTTAATGCCTTCAATTCCTTGTATACGACAATTCTTAGAAAGATACTGCCTAACTGACATTTTGTACAGTCTCATGCCTTCAATTCCTTGTGGAAGTAGTGTGAAGTGTAACGTTAGTCAATTCCTTTCCAGGTTTCTTCTCCTTGCTCAGAAAATTCTGACACCGTCTCCTTGAGTTTCTTCTTCTTTTAAAATTCTCGTTTTAAGACAAATGAAATATTTTTGAGATAAAAGCAAAAATTAAAAAATAACTAAAAATAAAAATAAAATTAAAATACGCTCAAAAACAATATTCTTGGATTTTTGATTTTATGATTTTTTTATTGGTTTTAATTCTTCCCCTAAATTTGTGCATAGAGGAAAAAATATGAACAAATTTAACGAAAACCAAAATAAAATACAAAATTTACAAATCAAAAAAACTTTTAGTCTTCAAAACGAATCATTTTAAGAAAAGCTCAGAAGTATTGAGAAAATTCATACCGTAATTCAGCAATTGATGTTGCATCCAGATGACCCTCAATTAAAGTTCTGAATGTCGTGCAGTTGAGAGATGTCTCCTGTCATGTGCCCGGAACAGCCACTATCAACATAACGAAGTCTGATGATATTCCTTCATAGCTGCTCTGACACAGAGTGCGGGATTAGTTGGTTTTAGGAATCCAATCCATTTTGAAACTGGGTTTACCATTACTATCTACACAAGATACTATTTCCCATGATATGTCCTGTTTATCAGATAAGAAACATAAAGAAGTTACAAGATCTTTGGACGATTTTGAAATGTGACCTGTGGGAACCCATTGGTAATTAAGTTTAAGCATTTTAATGTTTAACCTAATGTGTAACATCTCAAAATTCAAGGCCAAAATTTCATTTTTTTTAAATAAGTTATTACATAAAACCATCAATATAAAAACATTCATAATAATATCTCGTGTCAATCCAAAGTGTCAGTAATTGAAACATATTATCATAAAACCATATCAGAGTGTAATCCCAAAGATCTCATGTGCAGAAAACATAGTGTGATGCGCTGCGATCAAGCCGACTCCTTTCCTTTGAAAACGAGTACCTGAAACCAAAACTATAAACCATAAGCACAAACCTTAGTGAGTTCCCCAATCATACCACATACCATACAAATACATATAATCATACATACTGCCAGGCATATCTGGGTGCCCGACTTACCCCTTCGGTCCTCTCGACCGGATACTGCCTAGCATACCTGGGTACTGGCCTCCCATTCGGTCCTCTCGACCGGATACTGCCTAACATATCTGGGTGCTGGCCTCCCCTTCGGTCCTCTCGACCGGATACTGCCTAGCATATCTAGGTGCTGGCCTCCCCTTCGGTCCTCTCGACCGGATACTGTGGACTACTTCACCCCCTACTACTACCACATAACATGTAACACATAATCATATTCTATCTAGCATGGCTGGGTATGACTACCCCCTTCGGCCCTATCGACCGAAAATCTTGGGGACTATCTCCCCTACTGCTACTAGCATATAACATCATATCATACTAGCACATAACATATCAGGTAGTAGCAAACCTCGATGAATACCACAAAGACAATCATCTAACATACAACTCCTACTAATGGGCCGACATTGTGGCCGTAGACCCACCGCTACTGGAAGGTAACTCACCTCACACTGCTGAAGTCCCGTAGACACAATCGCACACTGCTGAAGTCCCGCAGACTCAACCCCAGCTGCTGGCTGACAGATTCCTGAACTGTCAACACCAAAACAACACCCAATTAATAATTGGGTCCCAACACATAACCATAATACATACTTGGAAAATTACTACATTACCCCAGGCTTAGCTATTTAAGCCCAAGGCCCAAAGCCAACTAGGAATCAAAGCCCAACATATGACCCAATTTTCCAAATTGGGCTCAAACCTTTACAAGGTCTTACCATAAGGCCCAACCATTTAGTCCAGTCCAACATTCAACATTCTAATGGCCCAATATCACATAATCATAAAGGCCCAAACTATAGCCCATCTATAGCCCAATTTCCCAAATTGGGCCCAAACCCCTTACATGGTCTTACCCTAGGCCCATTAAATTATTCTAGTCCAATTGCTTGACTATGGATGGCCCATTAATAACCCAATAGGGAGGCCCAACAATAAACTCAAATGAAATTAGAGTTTCACATAAAATGATGATTAGGGTTAAGTTTCCTACTTAACCCATTAAGGACTTAATCCTCTAAGGACTTAATCCATGAGGTCCGATATCGCTTAGATTAATCCTTGCCAATGATTATTATTTAATATCTCAAGTTATTAAATAATTCCCGCGTGTCCCGGTTAATTCCCCAAATTAGGGGTTTCCAATCCAAATATTAGCCCATTTATAAATTTGTTGGCCTTTTATGTCAATTAGGGCTTTATTGGGCCCATTAGGGCTTACAAGGCCCACTAGGGTTTCAAGCACCCCAAATGAATCGATCACAACGAGGCAAAACACACCGCCACCCGACACGGCGGCCGGTGGCGGCAGCCACCATCCTAAGGTGGTGGTTTTCAATTCTAATTACACTTTACAACGCCTTAACCAAAAATAAACACACACTAACTACATTAAACACACACATTGGTGGTTCATGGCGGCAGCCACCACCTCACGGTGGTGGTGGTGGCTATACTCGATTTTCCGGCCAAACTAACACCATCTACAACCCAATATACGCTATTCTGATTTGTTCAAAGAGCTTAGCCACCCACCCGGTGGCTCACGGCGATGGCAGCAACTCCTTTGCGATAACAGCCACCACCTCACGGTGGTGGCGGTGGTCCCTCTTGATCTTCTGCCCAACAACACATCAATACCTGTGAGGCACGACGCGAACGGCGGCCCTCAGCCTCCGACTTGGCAGCTGGAATCGTTGAATTTATACCCCGTTCCCGATGACGCTACAATGATGACACAGTGGGCGGCGGAGCAACAACGAATTGAAGGAGGAGAAGGAGGTTGAATCCTAGCCGGAGAACGATAACGACGATCGCGCCACCCAGCCATGACGACCCTCGCGATGTTCTGCATTGATCACGACGTTCGACAGTCGTGGCGGTGCTCTTCAACGAACGGAAGGACGCTTAAACTCGACTGGCAGCGGCTTTGCTCATTCGACTCCCGCTGCCCCAACACTCCGACTCGTTGAACTCTCCCTTGCCGGCAGCAAACCTGGTGGGAGTCTGGTGGCCGTTGTGACCGTCCGTTGATCTGAAACGAGATGGTGGCGGCTGATGAACTGATGATGGCGGCTGCACTCTTTTGGTTAGGGTTAGGGTTTGTTGCGGTATATATACCCGCCTCCAAGCCAAACTTATTACCATAATGGCAAGACTGATCCCTCCCCATGATATTTTCTTTCAAAACAAGGCCATATTTTACAAGGCAACCCCTCCGCATCTAAGATTCTTTCACATTAAGTCCAATATTTATCCTTTCTACCTTGGCTTTGGAAATCTTCTTCAAATTAAATCTGATAATTACCTTTTAAACCCTCAGCATTAAAATCCTTTACACCTTAGGTACAAAATTCACTATACAGCCCCTAATATCTTAATTATGACATAATCAGCCCTTCCACCTCAATTCCTTTTAAATTAAATCCAAATAATTACCACGGAGCCCCTGCCTTCATAAAAAAAATTATAAACTGAGTCTGAAGCTTACACTTTTAACCCTCAACTTCTAAATCATGCCAACTAGCTCTTCGAGACCATCCTTGATATATAATTATTTATTTTAGGGCTACCATTCGTTCATTAATTTATATATTTATCTAATAAATAAACGGGGCTTTGCAACTCTCCCCCACTTAAATTAGATTTCGTCATCGAAATCATTCCTTACCAATTCTTATATGCCAAACCCCTCAAGTAACATAGTCACCATCCTGGGCACACCCTAGCCTTCCCAGTGTAGCTGCGACCAATCTTCGCGAAGCCCTAAAATTTGTGGGCGAATGAATTCTTTGTGGCAGGATCACCATCTATTCCATCTGAAATCTGCTGTCTCGAGATGGCCCGAATCCCTGACAGACCACTCATACTGAATCATCATAAAACAGGGTCACAGACCCAAATACCCTTTCATATCACTCATACTTGGTCAAGGCTTAGCTGATCCCGCTGTGAGTGACTTGTCACTTCCCTAACAACCAGTTATTACGTCTGTATTTGCACCCTAAAACACAAATACTAACACTGCCCAAGTGCTGAAACTGCCCGAACACTGTACTGCTTGAAGCAGTATTTTGCCACATGGCCGCTTACCAAAACCTATCGAGACCTCCCTGGTCTCAATTCATTCACCAATCATCTGAAATACCGGGTTTTGGCCTGGCTGCGGAGCCAAAGGGCTCCTACTTAGTCGTCTCACACGACTCCGAACGGTATCCTTCTCTGGAACTAGTTGCCACTAGTTATCATGCCACTGTGACTCTAACAACTTTCTGATCTAACCGATCGGTTCCATGCGTCGAATCCTGACGTCACCAAACCCAAGGCTAAAAGTGATGGTTCCATGACCAACGGTAGCCTATTATCATACACGAACCTAAGCAATCCATTGCTTCCCTGATCTCATAACTGTAGTGGCGCTCCTACAGTCTTATCACTGGCTCAACCAGATCTAATCCATCTGGGTAATACCGAAATCCAATATGTGGATTTCCATATCCTCATTGTTGCACCCGAACTGGTGGGTACTACTGTTCCTTCCGCATTCTAACAACACGCTCATGCCATCTACCAACCTAGTGAATGCTATGACTACACCCGCAGTCTCACGACACTCTATCACTATCTGACCGCTAGTGAATGTTACGGCTACCCCCGTAGTCTTACAACACTTTCCAAACTATCTGACTGCTAGTGAATGCTACGGCTACCCCCGTAGTCTTACAACACTTTCCTAACTATCTGACTGCTAGTGAATGCTACGGCTACCCCCGTAGTCTTACAACACTTTCCAAACTATCTGACTGCTAGTGAATGCTACGGCTACCCCCGTAGTTGTCACACCCCAAAACCGGAACGGTGGAAACGTTCGGGGGTGGAGGACGCCATGTAAAGTATCACAACAATGCAAAGTAGTAAACAAGCAACAACATCATCCATTGCATTAATAATATAATTTAATACAAATGTGTTCCGTCAAGTTATATAGACACCAAAAATATAAATCAAAATAAAAGATGAGTCTTGAACGAGCTCCATCTTCTCAAAACCTGGCTCCGATACCTGTCTACTGGTGACCTGAGAATACAAGTTATTTTGAAAGAGTTTATCAGCTTTAAAGCTGGTGAGATCATAAGTATATTAGTGTATGTATTTGTATGAAAGTGTATGTAAGTCTGTAATTGTATAAGTTTGTAAAAGTTTGTAATTGTTTGAACTCTCCTAGAAAACCCTATGTTTTCTACTAAAAGTAGCTTTCTACCAAGGCATCTAGTATCTGTGTGTGTCTCTTGTAAGAGTGTGTATTTTCCCAAATCCGACTATCATTAACCAAAAATATAGTTTTTACATTATTGTTTATTGTGTGAAGATCACAAAGTAAATGTAATGGGAAAATGAAATAGTACTGTAGTGTTGTATTAAGTAACTACCGCTGTACTAACTACCTCAAACCAATTTGTTATTTAAAGTACCATGTGATCGGCATGTATCCGGCTACCGACCATAGAACGCGACAATGTAAGATGTCGGAGAAAAATGATGTTTGGCACCCGTGGACTTGCAAATCCCACTGTAGCGAGCAGCGAGGTGTAGGATAGTCAATCCAGTATAGATCTATACACAAACTCATAGGCTCCCCACTTAAGGAGATTCTGGATACAAAACGGTCATGACAGGTAGTGCCATGCCCCGTTACGTGGCTCACATAACTGTAGTAATGCTCTAGTATATGTATGTGCTAGCTGTATTGTGTGTTCTCTCCCTGTCTAGCATGTATTGTTTGTTTCTCATCAGAGTATTCTATTGTTTGTTTCTCATCATAGTATTCTATTGTTTGTTTCTCATCATAGTATCTTTTTGTTTGTATGTTATTGACTCATGTATGAACTGACTCATTGTATGTTTCACTGTTCTAGTAATAGTATTAGTATCTCCCTAAACTATACCTATTATAGTTTACTAGTAATGTTGTTTGAATGTGTGAACATGTTTGTATACCTTTGCTACCCAAAGGTATTGAACTGAATGAAGTAACCTTTTATATCTATACACATATACATGATATATAACTAGGATTCAAACGACCTTCGGACAAATAACCTGAATACCCTAAGTCCACAACCAAACAAGGAACAGGAAGTAAGGAGAGCTATCAGTCCTAAGTCCTTTCAATCCTACTTATATAACTACATCTACATAGATACACAGAATATATGTTAAAAGAGTTTAATAAAAGTATTTGATATGAAAAAGAGTTTGTAAAACAGTTTGAAGTAAAACAGTTTGGTAACACAGTTTGAAAAGTAAGAAATCCACTTGTTTGGTAGTTATTAATCACATGTGATTGATATAATAACTATAATAGTTCAACTTGTATTCCCCCCCATAAAAGCATTTAAAAACATTTAAAAGGTTAATTAAGGGGTATGATCTCACCTGTAGTGAGTGGTTTGGATGAAGTGATAGTATAGGATGCTAAGTGTCAAGTGAAGACTTGAACACACACAAGGATCCTAGTTAACATATAATAACACATATATGTATCCAATTAGTCATTAAACAACTAATTAACCAAGTTAAGACATCCTAGGACATGTAAAACACTTTATTTAAGTGTTATAAGTACTAAGGATTGCATCTAAGGGTTGTAGGACTTGGCTATTGAGTTTGGGGTCCAAGGGTAAACTCTTTTGGAGTTTACGGTTTTGGGACCAACTCTTATTGAGTTTACGGTCGTAAACCCATGAGTTTACAGCCGTAAACTCATGGTACTTTTACCATTTTGTGTTTTGAAGCTTTAAAGGTCATCAGAAGCATTCCTACTTCATGTTTAAGCCTTAGGAAGTAATTAGGGCACCATTTCACTCCTTTGTGGAGTTTACGGTCCTTGGACCATTTCTCCTTGGGTTTACGGCCTTAAACCCAAGTGGTTTATGGTATTTTTGATGTTTTAAGTACTAAGCACATCAAGTATATGTTCTAGACTAGTATCCAAGGCTTGGTAAGGGACTAGGGCACACTTTGGCCCCTTTATTAGGGTTTACGGTCCAAGAACATCTTGGACCATAAACACCTTTGATCTTGTGTTTCCTTGGTGTTTTCTAGATGATTAGAAGTGTAACAAGTCTTATAACACACTAGGGTAAGAGTACTTACTATGTAGAAGCTTGAAAAGGTGTTAAAAGTCCAAGAACACTAGTGTGTGTTCTTAGTGTTCTTGGTGAAACTTGAAGATCTACACATTTGGAATGATTTCACGGATGGAATCATGTAAGATCACTAGATTAAGTAAGATATCAACTTATTAGGGTTAGAAACACTTACAAAGTTGAAGATCAAGAAGGAAGATTGGATGATACTTGAGAGGATTTGAGTTCTAGTCTTGAAAAGTGAAAAAGTGATTAAAATGGATAAGTGCCATATTTATACCCTTGGGGTTTACGGCCGTAAACACCTTGTTTAGGCCGTAAACTCCAAGCTCTTGGAGTTTTGGGACTTTATTGTTGCACAATAAACCCTAGGGCATCCTCTCTCCTGTTATCTCCTGAAGTACTAGGCTTTAGAATACTCAAACTGACTCTACACAGCTCAAAAGTTAGCAAAAACTGTTCTGACTTCTATTGAAGTGAATGGTTGTACATAATAGAAATTTCGGGTTGTCACAGTAGTCTTACAACACTATTCAAACTACTTGACTACTAGTGAATGTTATGGCTACCCCCGTAGTCTTACAACACTTTCCATACTGGGTCGAACACGCACTCGACCTAACACACAACTGAACTTGAGTCCTAACTGGAGCTCTACCCTGGTTCCCTAAACCTGCTATCACGTGATGCCACTATATCAGTACCGCACCCATGCCCGTGATCAAAGCATCACAGTAAACCACGAAATCATCTACACCCTCTGGCAGGGTGAGAATCGGTGCCTCGCACAACCTCTGTCTGAGAGTTTCGAAGGCTGCCTGCTGCTCAGGCCCACAGCGAAAGGCCATCGACTTCTTGGTCAGTCGGGTCAAAGGAACTGCAATCTCGGAGAAGTCCTGTATAAATTTCCGGAAATAACCCGCTAGACCCAGGAAACTCCGAATCTCAGCTGGAGACCTCGGAATCTCCCCCTGCATCACAACCTCTATCTTGGCCGGATCGACCAGAATGCCCTTCTGGTTGACAAGGTGCCCAATAGATTGCACCTCGCGCAACCAGAACTCACATTAGGAGAGCTTTATGAAAAGTCTCTCCCCCACTTAGATTCGACTAAGTCTTCACTATACGCGAGAATCGAAGGATTCCAAATCCTTCTTACTTCCTAATAGTCCACCGACGATAACCTGTACTTACCAGTGCTAGCGATCCATCACCAATCAAACCTTAAGATCGCCCATACTCTGAAACCTTGAAGGGTACTCTTGAAATCTGGTACAGTCTGACACCTCAATCCATCTCACTTGCTGTCATTTGAAGGCCTCAATCTTCACTCTGGCTGACGAATCCTCGTTCCTACTCCCAACCTTGCAGTACCACTGAACTCTAACCAAACTCAGCCCATGCGAAAATACAATTCTATTGAACATCCTATAACCAACCACTTATGAATCTAGCACCCGCGACTGACACTACCCTCTTCATGTCACCAGCTCCGTCCTAACAACGGTAGTGCCTTGAACTCCAAAGTTCACCCATAGACAATACATACATGAACCATGATAGAACCACTAAATGTTGACTTCACTGGAGAACTATCACTTTAACTCTGACCGAGTATCCTCTAAATAATACTCCGCATAGATTCTGGCGAACATCCGGAATGATAATGGTACACGCGGAACCCGATCCGCAAGGTACGTCCCTCTGTGGGTTCATGTGACAACTCGAAATTTCTATCTTGTACAACCATTCACATCAATCGAAGTCAGACTTATTTCTGCTAACTTTTAGCACTGTTTAGAATCTGTTTGAGTGTTCTAAAGCCTAGTACCTTCAAGAGGTAATTATAGGAAGTATACTCTAGAGTTCAATGTGCAACATTCAATTCTCAAAACTCCAAGAGTTTGGAGTTTACGGCCATAAAATGGAGTTTACGGCCGTAAACTCTATGGTATATATATGACACTTAGTCATTTTTAGTCACTTTTACCACTTTCAAGCCTAGAACTCATTCTCTCTCAAGTATCATCCGATTTTTCACTAAGATCTTCAACATAGTAAGTGTTTCTTTCCTTGATTAGTTGATATCCTTCAATATCTAGTGATTGTACATGATTTCATCCATGAAATCTCTTCATTTTGATAGATCTTCAAGTGTTCTTCATTTCACCAAGAACACCAAGAACACACACTAGTGTTCTTGGACCTTAAACACCCTTACAAGCTTTTATATTGTAAGTACTCTTGCCTTAGCTTGTTATATGCTTGAATCACTTAGTTTACACCTAGAAAACATCAAGAAATCAAGGTCAAAAGGTGTTTACGGCCAAGGCAATCTCCTTGGGCCGTAAACCCTAATTAAGGGTGCAAATGAGCCCTAATCCCTTCCAAAGCCTTGGAACCAAGTCTAGAACACTTCCAATATGAGTATAGGACCATAAACATCAAGAGAATCAAGAACATATGGTGTTTACGGCCAAGGCAATCACCTTGGGCCATAAACACTAGTAAGTGGTGCATTTGTGCTCCCATTTCTTCCTAAGGCTTAGAATTGAACATAGAACACTTCCTAATGACTTGTAAGACCTTATAACAGAACTTGGTACAAAATACCATGATTTTACGGCCGTAAACTCATGGGGGTTTACCCCTTGGCCGTAAACTCATGTGATGCATCCATGTTGGCCATAAACTCCAATGAGAGGCCATACTTCCCTTAGATGCAACCCTTTGGTACTTCTAGCACTTGAATTAAAGTGTTTTCCATGTCCTAGGGTGTCTTCACTTGCTTAATTAGTTGTTAATTGACTAATTAGATACATATATGTGTCATTATATGTTAAATAGGATCCGTGTGTGTGCTCAAGTCTTCACTTGACACTTAGCATCCTATACCATCCGTTCATCCAAACCACTCACTACAGGTGAGTTCATACCCCTTAATCAACCTTTTAAATGATTTTAAATGCTTTTATGGGGGGGGGGGAATACAAGTTGAAACATTATAGTTATTATATCAATCACATGTGATTAATAACTATCAAACATATGGATTTTCTTACTTTTCAAATTGTGTTATCAAACAAACTACTTCAAATCGTTTTATAAACTCGTTTACATGTTAAATGCTTTTATTAAACTCTTTTAAACTTATATTTTGTCAAATGCATATCTATATAGATATAGTTATATAAGTAGGATTGAAAGGACTCAGGACTGATAGCTCACCTTACTTCCTGTTCCTTGTTTGGTTGTGGACTTAGGGTATCGGTTGTTTGGTTGTAGACTTAGGGTATCGGTTGTTTTCCCGAAGGTCGTTTGAATCTTAGTTATATATTATGTATATGTATATAGATATAAAAGTCCCTTCATTCAGTTCAATACCTTTGGGTAGCAAAGGTATACAAACATGTTCATTCATACAAACAACATTACTAGTAACCTATAATAGGTATAGTTTAGGAAGTTACTAATACTATTACTAGAACAATGAAACATACAAAGAGTCAGTTCATACATGAGTCAATACATACTATTATGAGAAACTAAGAGAACATACTATTATGAGAAACTAAGAGAACATACTATTATGAGAAACTAAGAGAACATACTATTATGAGAAACTAAGAGAACATACTATACATTATACAAGAGAACATACTATGATGAGAAACAAAGAGAACATACTACATACTAGACAGAGAGAACATACATTACACTAGTACATACATTACTTATACAAGTATATAATAACATAAATGTGAACCATCGTTCGGGGCATGGCATCACCTGTCATGGCTCGTTTTGTATCCAGAGTCTCCTAGAAGGAGAGCGTGAATTTGTGTATAGATCTATACTGGATTGACTACCCTACACCTTACTGCTCGCTACAGTGGGACTTGCAAGTCTACGGGTGCCAAATGTCATTTCTTCCGACGTCTTTCATCGTCGTGTTATTAGTCGATAGTATGGTGCAACCATTTCACATTTAACCTTAATTAACGGCCGGATTAAGGTAGAAAGTACAGCAGTAGTTACTATAATACAACATTACAGTACTTTATTATTTCCCCATTGCATTCGCATTGTGATCCTTTTCACATTAAAGGTAATGTAAAACTATATTTTTGGTTAATGATAGTCACACTTGGGAAAATATACACTCTTACAAGAAACAAACATACAGAACATTTGATGCCTTGGTAGAAGGCTACGTTTAGTAGAAAATATATGATTTTCTAGGAGATGCAAACATTTACAAACATTTACTACAAACATTTACATCAAACATTTACAAACTTATACATGAAGTACTTACAAACATTTTCATACAAACAATGACACTAAAATGCTTATGAACTCACCAGCTTTAAAGCTGATAAACTCTTTCAAAATAACTTGTATTCTCAGGTCATCAGTAGACAGGTACCGATGCCAGGTTTTGAGAAGATGGAGCTCGTTCAAGACTCATCTCTTATTTTTGATTTACATTTTTGGTGTCTTATAAACTTCACAGAACACACTTGTATTAAATTATATTATTAATGCAATGGATGATGTTGTTGCTTGTTTACTACTATGCTTTGTTGTGATACTGTACATGACGTCCTCCACCCCCGAACGTTTCCGCCGTTCCGGTTTTGGGGTGTGACAGATTGGTATCAGAGCATTGTTTATAGTGAATCGAGTATATCAACCCATTAAAAGATATACAAACTATAAACACAGCGGGATTAAAATACTCTGAACAAGAGTTTATACTTTTAAATAATTAAATATTTAACTAAGTATACATACCTACATTCATACTAAAATCGGTGTCACTAGGACAGAACAAAAGTATTACGATTGTTGAACATCACAAGTAGACTCGGGGATGTATGATCTGTTTCTGGGAGTAACATAGCCTGATCAACAATGTTGGTCCGAGAAGTGATTAGCATATGCCCGAGAATGGTTGTGAGGTGGCAACAAGTCTAAAAACTTACCAATACTACTACAATGAAAACATTAGAACAGAACATAAACTTAAAATACTATAAGAGTATTTTGTGTTACTATAAAATACTTATGTGCGAACTAAAAAGGTCTTTATTACTAGGTCAGTAGTTGCTAAGTGGATACGCTAAGGTTATATGTAACTAGGATGTCATAGACTTAGAATCTGTAATCTTTGCTTTACTCCATGTTCCTTGTTTGGTTGTGGGTTTCGAGTTGGGGTCACTTATTCGAAGGTCTATCCTGTTTTGATTACATATAACTGGTATGCACTAAACAAGTATTGAAGAAACTGATAAAGATCATCTTATAATTATCTAATTAGTACGTCTGTTTAGTTATTTCTTATACCCCTTTTCTCGCATAGATATCATGGCTGGATTCCATCTCCCCGGAGATCCATACTTCCCAAACGAAGGCAATGCTGGATGGCTTGGAGAAGAGCCAGAAGATGATCATCCAATCCCTTTGGATGATCACCATGCTGAAGGCTTTTCTGATGGTTCTGACTCTAAACCTGAAGTCAACAACCTACCCCCAGTAGCTCCAAACCCGAACCCTCGTCCAACATTTCAAGGACTCACACCTCTGTAGGCCACGAACTTGAACAGATGGAGTCAGGAACAGGGCCAACCCATGCCCTACAATGGGGACCGAAGCTTTTACAACCTAAGTGAGGGAGGTTCAGCTGACCGAGTCCTGCCCATCATGGTCCGTAGGATTGCTCGGAATACCGAGCAAGGTCGAGCAGCCATCGACCGAGTCATGGAAATTGATGCCAACTCTGGTGTTAACACAGTCTGCATTCGCCAGCTGGAGTCTGTTCATGCAAGAACTCAGAACTAGAATGCAGCCCTGCAGAGAGAACTTACTGAAACCCAAGCTGAAGTTAGGGAACTTTGAGCTCGGCAAGCTATGTCTGAAAGGCACATGAGGGACATGGAGCGCCGTCTGTCTGAATCCAGAACTCATTCTAGTGGTTCTCGTCGTAGATAGAGCCTACTCAACTTTCTCTTTTGGATATAACTTAGTTTATGTAAAAATTCTAGTTTAATTTCCTATATTTGTGAAGACCTTAGATCTGTTAAGTCATGATTTGGTCGTAGTTCTCTCAAAATTTTCCCATCTTGGTTTGATGTAAGACCTACTTCTAGGTTATTTTTCCCAAACTTATTACATCTGTAATACCAGTATAATTGACAGATATCTAATCTCATGGAATTTAATATCCAAATGCTATCATCTTTTAGTACTAGATCTACATTCAATCATACTATTCAATTGTGTTGTTGGGCTACGGAGAGTTAGTCCATGAGTCACTCTCATCAATTTCTCTATTCTTACCAGTATCGTCATCTTTGTAAACTTTTAGTTAAAAGATGCCTCCGCGCCGATCAACGAGACGCAATCCTCCGGTAACTTCAACACCACCTACTCCTCAAATTGATACGGTAGCTCTAAATGTTGCAGTAGATGCGGCTGTGGCAACAGCCATGGCTCAATATCATTCTTCCAGTGCCACCGGAGGTGGAACACCTGTTCATTCTACTCACGGTGAAGCCCCCGTGTGCTCGAGAGAGTGCTCCTACAAGGACTTCACCAATTGCAAGCCAAAGTCTTTTAAAGGGACTGGCGGAGTCATTTCCCTCTCGCAATGGTTCGAGAAGACCGAATCGGTCTTCGAAATCTGCTCATGTCCAGAAGGGAGCAAGGTCAAGTTCGCTGCTTGCACCTTCGAGGAAAAAGCCCTAACATGGTGGAATAGCCATGTCAAGTCACTCACTCTAGTGGTGGAAAATGCTATAGGCTGGGAAGCTCTTAGAGAGCTCATGGTTGAAGAATACTGCCCGAGGGGCGAAATCCAGAAATTAGAACAGGAACTATGGAACCTAACCATGAAGGGCTCCGACATAGTTTCCTATACCGCCAGATTTAGCGAACTGGTGGCCCTGTGTCCCAACATGGTTCACACGGAGGGAAAGAAAATATAGAGGTACATCTGGGGGCTGGTGTCTCCATTTCAGGGGAATGTTTTAGCTTCAAACCCCACTACATTCGATAGTGCCAAGCGGTTGGCACAGCGGCTCATTGACCATGGGGTCCGTACCCCATCAGCAACAACAACCCTAGCCATCTCAGAACCCTCCAAAGACGCCGACAACAAGCAGAAATTCTGGGATGACAAGAAGAAGAAGAAGGTTGCCAAAAAGCAGCAGGTCGTAGCTGTCCAGGCTGCGATAGCACCGGCCGCTGCTACTCCGGTAAAGCAGTACGCTGGAAGTTTGCCCAAGTGAAACAAATGCAACTTTCACCACACAGGAGCCTGCCGGGAAATGCAGTGTTCAAACTGCAACAAGAAGGGGAACACTGCCCGTTTCTGCAAGGCTCCGGCAAAGCCAATCACCCAATTCCCCGGCGCTGGTGTAGGCCAGGCTTGCTACGGTTGTGGCAAGGCGGGCCACTACAAAAGGAACTGCCCGAAGGCAGGGAACGCCGGCGGAGTGGGAAGAGTTCTGGCTATAGGCCACGAGGAAGCAGTTGCCGACCCCACAGCGGTCACTGGTACGTTTCTTCTCGATAACTCATATGCATGCATTCTGTTTGATAGTGGAGCAGAGAGGAGTTTCATGAACCAGAAATTTGCTCACTTGCTTAATAATAAATCGCATGCACTAAAACAACCGTTTACAGTAGAAATGGCTAATAGAAAGACAGAGAGTACTAGCTGCATATACATAGGTTGTACTCTAACTATAGATAGCCATTCATTTTCAATCGACCTCATGCCGGTCTCAATTAAAAGTTTCGACGTCATTATCGGCATGGATTGGTTGAGTCTGCATCATGCCGACATCATGTGTTATGAAAAGGTTGTTCGCCTTAATCTTCCATCTAACGAAACTCTAGTAATCTACGGCGACAAACCCGACACTAACCTTCGCCTCATCTTGAGCATTCAAGCCCAGAAATTCTTGCGAAAGGAATGTCACGCATTCCTTGCTCATGTTGTCGATGTGAGCCAAGAAACGAAGTACATTAAGAACATTCCAGTAGTACGCGATTTTCCCGACATCTTTCCAAAAAAACTCCCAGGATTACCTCCACAACGTCAAGTCGAGTTCAGAATCGACTTAGTTCCAGGGGCTACCCCAGTAGCCAAATCGCCCTATCGTCTAGCACCTGCAGAGATGCAAGAACTGTCCGATCAACTTAACGAACTGCTCAGCAAGGGCTTTATAAGACCAAGCTTCTCACCCTGGGGAGCTCCGGTCATGTTCGTCAAGAAGAAAGACGGATCATTTCGTATGTGCATCGACTACAGGGAGCTCAACAAGCTTACCGTTAAGAATCGTTACCCACTGCCTCGTATAGATGATTTGTTTGACCAACTTCAAGGGGCGAACTTCTTTTCGAAAATCGACCTAAGATCTGGGTATCACCAGTTACGGGTGTTAAGGGAGGATGTTCCGAAGACAGCCTTCCGAACTCGTTATGGACACTACGAATTCGTAGTGATGCCGTTCGGATTAACCAACGCGCCCGCGGTATTCATGGATTTAATGAATAGGGTGTGCCGTCCCTACTTGGATCCGTTCGTCATCGATGACATACTTATCTACTATCGTAGTAAGGAGGAGCATAGTCATCATCTTCAACAGGTCTTGGAAACACTACGATCGGAGAAGCTCTATGCGAAGTTCTCGAAATGCGAATTTTGGATCCGAAGAGTCGAATTATTAGGACACGTGGTGAGCGAAGAAGGAATACACGTGGAACCTTCCAAAATCAAAGCCATTGAGAACTGGTCAGCACCGAAGACGCCTACAGAAATTCGTCAATTTCTAGGCCTCGCTGGCTACTATCGCAGGTTCATTCAGAACTTCTCACGGATTGCGAAACCTCTTACGACTTTGACCCAGAAGGGCGTGGCCTTTGACTGGGAAGAGAAGCAATAGAAAGCGTTCCAAACGCTAAAGCGATCCTTATGCACCGCACCGATACTATCCCTCCCTGAAGGGATAGAAGACTTCGTGGTCTATTGCGATGCGTCAAATCAAGGGCTCGGCTGTGTTTTGATGCAGCGAGGTAAGGTCATCGCCTATGCCTTGAGACAGCTGAAGACACACGAGGTCAACTACACCACTCACGATCTTGAGTTGGGAGCAGTAGTGTTTGCTCTGAAGATCTGGAGACACTACCTGTATGGTACAAAAAGCACTATCTTTACAGACCACAAAAGCCTACAACATATATTCGACCAGAAGGAGCTCAACATGAGACAACGACGGTGGGTCGAGCTACTCAGTGATTACGAATACGAAATTCGCTATCATCCAGGCAAGGCCAACGTAGTAGCTGACGCCCTAAGTCGGAAAGAATACTCTGGTCGTAGAGTCAAATAATTGACTATGACTATCCATTCACACTTGTCCACACAAATCAAGGAAGCTCAGCTCGAATCCTTGAAACCTGAAAATATGGCGGGTGAATCCCTGAGAGGGATGAATAAGAATTTGGAAGTCAACGGTGGCGGAGCCTTATATCTCATGGATCGGATCTGGACACCGAAACACGGTGGTTTCAGAGACTTGATCATGACCGAAGCTCACAACACTCGATATTCCGTCCACCCAGGTTCAGATAAGATGTATCTGGATCTTAAAAAGTTATACTGGTGGCCTAACATGAAAGCAGAGATTGCTACCTTCGTAAGTAAATGCCTTACTTGCGCCAAGGTTAAGGTCGAATACCAGAAACCCTCAGGTTTACTACAACAGCCGGAGATACCGGAATGGAAGTGGGAGCGGATCACGATGGACTCTATAACCAAGTTGCCCAAGACAACGGGTGGTCTCGATACCATTTGGGTGATCGTAGACAAGCTAACAAAGTCCGCACACTTCCTGCCTATCAAAGAGACGGACAAAATGGAGAAGCTAACAAGAACCTATATTAGGGAGATCGTACGAATTCATGGTGTTCCTATATCTATTATCTCCGATAGAGATAGTAGATTCACTTCGAGGTTCTGGCAGTCGCTACAAAGTTCCCTAGGAACTAGGCTAGACATGAGTACAGCCTACCATCCACAGACCGATGGACAAAGTGAGAGGACTATCCAAACCTTGGAAGATATGTTGCGAGCCTGTGTGATCGACTTTGGGAAGGCATGGGATACTCATTTACCCCTTGTCGAGTTTTCCTACAACAATAGTTATCACACGAGCATAAAGGCTGCTCCATTTGAAGCCCTCTATGGCCGAAAGTGCAGATCCCCTCTGTGCTGGGATGAGCTGGGTGACACCCAGTTAGCTAAAGGACGAGTTCCTGACAGCACTCTCACCAGTCCAGAGATTAGTCGGGAAACGACAGAGAAGATCGTTCAGATTCGTGAACGATTGAAAGCCTCTAGAGACCGACAGAAAAGCTACGCAGATAAATGAAGGAAAACGTTGGAATTCCAGGTGGGCGACCGTGTTCTATTGAAGGTCTCACCCTGGAAAGGCTTGATACGCTTCGGAAAGCATGGAAAGCTAAATCCAAGATACGTAGGGCCTTTCGAGATTCTCGCTAGAATCGGCCCTGTAGCATACAAACTCAACTTACCCCGCGAGCTTAGTAACATACATTCTACTTTCCACGTCTCGAACTTGAAAAAGTGTCTGTCCGACGAGACTCTTGTAATCCCACTCGACGAGATCAAGATCTGTCACACCCCAAAACCATGAACGGCGGAAACGTTCTGGGGCGGAGGACGTCATGTACAGTATCACAACAATGAATAGTAGTAAACAAGCAACAACATCATCCATTGCATTAATAATATAATTTTAATACAAGTGTGTTCTGTCAAGTTATATAGACACCAAAATATAAATCAAAATGAAAGATGAGTTTTGAACGAGCTCCATCTTCTCTAAACCTTGCATTGGTACCTGTCTACTGATCACCTGAGGATACAAGTTATTTTGAAAGCGAGTATCAGCTTTAAAGCTGGTGAGATCATAAGTATTTTACTGTCTGTATTTGTAAGAAAGTATTTGTAAGTATGTGAAGTATAAGTATGTAAAAGTTTTGAACGTCCTAGAAAACCCTATATTTCCTACTAAAAGTAGCCTTCTACCAAGGCATCTAGTATCTGTGTGTGTCTCTTGTAAGAGTGTGTATTTTCCCAAATCCAACTATCATTAATCAAAAATATAGTTTTTACATTACCGTGCATCGTGTGAATGTTCACGAAGTGAATGTAATGGGAAAAATAATATAGTATTGTAGTATTGTATTAAGTAACTACTGCTGTACTAACTACCTTAAACCAATTGCTATTTAAAGTACCATGTGATCGGCCTGTACCCTGCTACCGACTCAATAGTAAAACGACGATGTAAGACGCCGTAAGAAATGACATTTGGCACCCGTAGACTTGCAAGTCCCACTGTAGCGAGCATCAAGGTGTAGGATAGTCAATCCAGTATAGATCTATACGCAAACTCATACGCTCCCCAATTAAGGAGATTCTGGATACAAAACGGGTCATGACAGGTAGTGCCATACCCCCGTTAAGTGGCTCACATAACTGTAAGTAATGTATATGTAATGTATGTGCTAGCTGTATTGTATGTTCTCCCTCTGTCTAGCCTGTATTGTAATGTACTGTGTGTACTAGCTGTATTGTGTGTTCTCTCTCTATCTAGCATGTATTGTAATGTACTGTGTGTACTAGCTGTATTGTGTGTTCTCTATCTATCTAGCATGTATTGTAATGTACTGTGTGTACTAGCTGTATTGTGTGTTCTCTCTCTATCTAGCAAGTATTGACTCATGTATGAACTGACTCATTGTATGATTCATTGTTCTAGTATTAGTATTAGTAAATCCCTAAACTACGCCTATCGTAGTTTACTAGTAATATGACTGGTACGTATGAACATGGAAGTATACCCTTGCTACCCAAAGGTATTGAATTGACCGATAGAACTTTTATGTCTATACATGTATACATAATATATAACTAATATTTAGACGACCTTCGGACGAATAACCGATGCCCTAAAGCCACATCCCAACGAGGAAAAGGAGATAAAGCGAGGTAGCCTTCCTAAGTCCTTTAAACATTACTTATATAACTATACATATATAGGCATGCAATTGACAATATAAAAGTATAAAAGAAGTTTTGTAAAACCTTATAAAAGTTTAACAACTAAGAAAAGATGACTTGATGTCAGTTTGTAAAACGGTTTGAAAGCAGTTTATTTGATAAGAACAGTTTTAAGTATAAGAAAAACCTTTGTTTGAAACACAATTGTAACAGGGTTTGAGAACAAATATTCAGTATGTAAGACAGTTAATAAAGAGTTTTAAACAAGTAAAAATGTTTTGGAAAGCCATTTGAAGTAATCTGTTTGGTAAGACAGCTAAAAGTGTAGTAAATCCATTTGTATGTTAGTTATTAATCACATGTGATTGATATAATAACTAGCATGATTCAACTTGTATCCTCCCCCGTAAAAGCATTTAAAAACAATTAAAAAGTTAATTAAGGGGTATGAACTCACCTGTAGTGAGTGGTTGGGATGAACGGACTGTATAGGATGCTAGGTGTCAAGTGAAGACTTGTACACACTCTATGATCCTAGTTAACATATAATATCACATATATGTAACCAATTAGTCTTTAAACACTAAATAACAAATTTAAGACATCCTAGGGCATGTTAAACACCTTATATAAGTGCTATAAGTCATAAGGATTGCATCTAAGTGTTGTAGGACATTGCTATTGAGTTTAGGGTTCAAGGGAAACCCTCTATTTGAGTTTACGGTTTTTGTGACCATACTCATTGAGTTTACGGTTGTAAACCCATGAGTTTACGGCCGTAAACTCATGCTTCTTTGTCCAAGTGTTGTTTTGAAGCTCTACAAGTCATTAGGAACAATTCTACTTAAAGTATAGGCCTTAGGAAGTGTTTGTGGTATCAAAACTCTTCTATATGTAGTTTACGGCCCATGGACCACTACTCCATGTGTTTTCGGCCGTAAACACATATGGTCTATGGTCTTTTGATGTTTTCAAGTCCTAAACACATCAAGGAAAGGGTCTAGGCTAGTTTCCAAAGCTTGAGAAGGGACTAGGGCCTCTTTGGCACACTTTTTAGGGTTTACGGTCCAAGAACATCTTGGACCGTAAACACCTTTGATCTTGACTTTCTTGGGTGTTTTCTTGATGTATAGAAGTGTAACAAACCTTAAGACACTCTAGGATAGAAGTACTTACAAGATTGAGGCTTGAAATGGTACCAAACGGCCAAGAACACTAGTGTGTGTTCTTGGTGAAACTTGAAGATCTAACCTTTTGGAAAGATTTCACGGATGGAAGTGTGTTAAAACACTAGATTAAGTAATATCCCAACTTAAAAGGGTTAGAAACACTTACAATATTGAAGATCAAGAAGAAAAGTCGAAGCTACTTGAGAGAGAATTGAGTTTGGGTCTTGAAAAGTGAAAAAGTGATTTAAATGGCTAAGTGTCATATATATACTCTTGGGGTTTACGGCCGTAAACACCAAGTTTAGGCCGTAAACTCCAAACTCTTGGAGTTTCGGGACTTTATTGTTGCAGAATAAACCCTAGGGAATCCTCTCTCCTGATATCTCTTAAAGCGTTAATCCTAAAATACTCAAACTTATTCCAAAAAGCTTGAAAATTAGCACCAACAGTTCTGACTTCTATTGAATTGATATGTTGTACAGAATAGAAATTTCGGGTTGTCACATCATCCCCCCGTTAGAAGGAATTTCGTCCCGAAATTAGAATTTAGGTAAGGAAGTAGGCATGAATAATCGAGTCAAGAAGTGGGGATACTTCCTAATCGGTTGATTCCCACGCTCCCAAGGGAATTCAGGTCCTCGGTTGGCATTCCTGCGAACCTTCACTAATGGTAAATGGCTATGAATCGTTCGCATGACCTCTGCATGCATGGTCACTGCGGTTCTTTCATGCAGGTGAGGCTCTTGTGGAACTCAATATCTTTGAGTGGGATTTCAAGAGTCTCGTCGGATAGATACTTTTTGCAAGTTCAAGACGTGAAGGGTAGAATGTACGTTACTAAGCTCGCGGGGTAGATTGAGTTTGTGCGTTACAGGGCCGGTTCTGGCAAGAATCGCGGAGGTCCTAACTATCTTGAATTTAGCTTTCCACGCTTTACGAAGCGTATTAAACCTTCCCAGAGTGAGACTTCCAAAAGAATTTGGTCTCTCACCTGGAGTTCCAAGGGTTTCTCCCTCTTGTTTCCTTTCCCAGTCAAGGGCAGCTCCCTCCTGGGTCAAAGTCGTAAGAGGTTTCGTAATTTGTGAGGAGTTCTAAATGAACTACGTCAGTAGGTCTGCGAGACCTAGAATTTGGCGAATTCCCGTCAGCGTCTTCGGTGCTGAAAATTCTCAACGGTTTTGATTAATTGGAAGGGTCCTCAAGAATTCCCACATCACCAATAGTGTGTCTTAGGAATTTGACTCTTCAATTCCAAAACTCGTATTTAGAGGACTTCGCGTAAAGCTTCTCTGATCGTATTGTTTCCCTGGTTTGTTGTAGATGCTCTTTATGATTTCCTTCTTACTACGAGAGTAGATAAGTAAGTCATTTACAAGGTAAATGACGAACTGATCCAAGTAAGAATGGCGTACCCTATTCATTAAGTTCATGAATACTACGGGCGTATTGGTCCTATCCGAGGGGTATCACTACGGACTCGTAGTGTCCGCATCGAGTTCGGAAGGTCGTCTTCAGGACATCCTTCGCTAACACTCGAAACTGGTGATATTCGGATCTCAGGTCCATTTTTGAAAGGTAATTCGTTCCTTGCGTTTGCTCAACTAACTCATCTATGAGAGGCAGAGATAATGATTTCCAATAGAAATCCTGACGAGGTCTCCGATAGTCGATGTACTTATGATACAATTCGTCCACCTTTCTGAAGAATAAGACCGGAGTTCCCTAGGGCGAGGAGCTTGGTCTTCCTATTCTTTTGCCGAGTAGTTCGTTAAGTTGTCCGGACTGTTCTTGTATCTCTGTAGGTGTTTAGACTGTAGGGCGATCTGGTTACAGGAGTCGTACTGGTTTCTAAGTTTGTTCACATGTCGATGCGATTACTCGTAGTCTTGGGCAGTCTCCGTCCTGAAGTTCATATTAGAATTCATACATGGTTCATCGATCACAGTCTCGTGTATACGAGTCGTATATAATTAAGATTGAAAAGGTAGTCGAATAAATGATTCTTCTTTAAGCTCACATCCCAACGAGGAAAAGAAGTTAAAGGGGAATCATTAATTCTAAACCTGTAGAACCTTGATTATATACCACCCTTGTGTATACATCCTTCATCGATAGATTAACCGTAAGAGTCCTTGTATTGAACTTGACGTACTGTACAAGTGGTACTCTGGGGAGGTTTGCTGAAGTTTCCTTCGGAAAGGATAAGAAACATGAGGTACTCTACGCATGAGTACTTCGGAGTTCTGAAATGACGGCTTCGCTAGAAAGACGTTTACGGAGAAAGAGGTGTACGTACGAAACTGGTATTGTGAGAATCGAATTGACTCTAGTTGTATAATAATATCGGACTCACTTGGGAATAACGACATCAGACTTGATCATAAAGGTGTTACAGACAAAATCCAACAGTGCAACTTTTAACAGAGTTACATTACTACAGATTCACTACAAGACTATTGCTGCGAACTAGGTATACTACAAAAGACAAGTATACGCAGCACAAGCATCCCTTTACTAACGGGATCTCGGAAAAGATAAGACTCAAGTTGCACTAGTTTTAAACAGTTTTAAGGGCCTGTTACAACGAACGCCTTAGATACTGTAACGAGGGTCCGACGTAGTCTCTCCTGCAGCTGTGATCCTTAGTATCCTTCCTTCTGCGCCGGAGTTCTTCGCTATCGGGCAATCCTTCTCAAGATGTCCTATCTCACCACATTGGTGACATATCTGGCTAGCACCAACATTGGTGGTGGAAGTGATGTGTCGAGTTAGAGTTATGTGGACACGAGTGTTTTCATTGTTCATCCACTTTGAAATTTTCCTTTCGTAGGGTCTAGTTTTACCACCACCCTCGCAAGCCTGGTTGACTCCGATGTCAGGGGCTTGAGTGATGGGTCGTGCCGGTGCTCCACAGCTATGAGCATGGTGCCCTACTTTTAGGCAATTGCAACATTGCATTTCATGGCAAGCCCCATGATGATGAAAACTACACTTATCACACTTCAGAAGTTTTCCCTCGTATGGCCTGCTCGGTACTGGGATGGCAGGGGTTGCCACTTGTTGTTGTTGAATGGCAAGTCTTTGGGATCGCTTGCGTTCCTTCTGGGCTTGGCGCTTTCGTTTCCTGTTCTCTGTTTTTCGGCTTTGCGAGTCTGCAACTGTTATCATTTGATGGTTTCCTGGATTGATACTACGATCGGGATTGTCAACCCCTTTGTCAGTATTGCTTGCGTTGATAGCGCTGCGGTTAGCAAGGACAACTACCACGGCAGCCGTCACGGCAGCTGTAACTGCGGCTTGGAAAGTAGCGGCGTCCATAGGAAAGGCAGGGGTTTCGTTGTTCGGCTGACTACTTCCGGATGACGACATGATTCTGTAACACGAAAGATAAGGAGTTCGTGAGCGATTATGGTTGACCCTAGATGTATTTCTATCGTTCATGTAAAGAGTAGAAGTATGTTATCGAAGGTTTGACCTACATCCCTATGATGCAGTCCTAGTACAGAGTAAAAGTATGTTTGTAGAATGGTCTCATGACGTTTGTCGTTCAAACATGTGGTACCATTGGTTGGTGAATAACATGATCCAACCTTTGATAGAGAATTGGGAATGATCCCTGAGCTAAATTACCCTAATCCAATAACTTGACTAGAGTGGGTTTCAGATAGATCCCAACGAAAGTATGATGAAAGTATTTGAACAAAGAATGACACAGAAGTTAGCCGACTGTCAATATCCTTGACATTTATGATGTAATAAGTTTGGGAAAATTGACCTTGTAGAAGGTCTTACATCATATCCAGAGTAGAAAGGTTTTGGCCGCATAAAGGCCTAACTAAAAGTACCTACAGTACAGGATAGTTTTATAGAGAAATGCCACATAGGACATAGACAGGAAAACGATTCCTTTTTAGCAGGAAAAGAAAGTAAGGCATCTACTACTGGTGACAGTCATCCCTTTGGTGAACCCTTAGTTCAGCCAGTTGGCGTTCCATATCAAGCAGGTGTCTTTCGTACACCCTCTGGCGTACTCGGAGCTCTATGACTTCGGCTCGTGATTCAGCCAGTGCTTGCAGTAGGGTTTCATGGTCTCTCTCGGATCTCTCACGAGCATCTTCCAGACGAATGGTACGGAGGGTATGCATTCTCGCATTGGCGACAACTTCCGTGATTTGATGTAGGGCTGTCCTGCCTTGAATCTCATTTCGGGCCACTCTGCGGACCAGGATTGGCAAGACTCTGTCTGCTGAGCCCCCTTCACTTAGGTCATAAAAGCTTCGGTCTCCATTAAATGGCATGGGCTGATCCTGCCCTTGTCTCCACATTTCCAAACTTTCCACCCACGGAGGCATCGGGCCTTGAAAAGCCGGACGAGGGTTAGGATTTGGGACAAGAGCCATCGGGGGTAGATTCTCTACTTCAGGCTCGGAGTCGGAACCATCTCCTAAGCCTTCAGCCTGGTGACCATCCACAGGGATTGGGTGGTCATTACCTGGATCAGCTTCAAACCCGTCTTCATTACCTTGGTTAGGGAAGTACAAGTTGACGTAGGGATGGAATCCAGCCATATTATCTACACGAGAAAAGAGATATAAGAATCTAGCACATAAGTAGCTTATAGCAACACAAAATACTCCTATAGTATTTTAGGTTTTAGGTTCTATTGTTCTCATTGTGGTATTGTGGGTAAGTTTTTAGACTTGTTGCAACCTCACAACCACGCTTAGGCACATGCTAGTCAATCCTCGGATAATATAGTTGATCAGGCTATATCTTCCCAGTTTTGACTATATGTCTCTAAGTCTACTGGTGCTGCCCAACAATCGTAATACTTTTGTGCTGTCCTAGTGACAGTGATTTTAGTATGAATGCAGGCACGTATACTTAATTAAATATTTTATTATTTAAAGTATAAACTCTTGGTCAGAGTATTTTAATCCCATTGTATTTTTAGTCTGTATATCTTTTATGGGTTGATATACTCAATTCACTATAAACAATGCTCTGATACCAATCTGTCACACCCCAAAACCATGAACGGCGGAAACGTTCTGGGGAGGAGGACGTCATGTACAGTATCACAACAATGAATAGTAGTAAACAAGCAACAACATCATCCATTGCATTAATAATATAATTTTAATACAAGTGTGTTCTGTCAAGTTATATAGACACCAAAATATAAATCAAAATGAAAGATGAGTTTTGAACGAGCTCCATCTTCTCTAAACCTTGCATCGGTACCTGTCTACTGATCACCTGAGGATACAAGTTATTTTGAAAGCGAATATCAGCTTTAAAGCTGGTGAGATCATAAGTATTTTAGTGTATGTATTTGTAAGAAAGTATTTGTAAGTATGTGAAGTATAAGTATGTAAAAGTTTTGAACCTCCTAGAAAACCCTATGTTTCCTACTAAAAGTAGCCTTCTACCAAGGCATCTAGTATCTGTGTGTGTCTCTTGTAAGAGTGTGTATTTTCCCAAATCCAACTATCATTAACCAAAAATATAGTTTTTACATTACCGTGCATCGTGTGAATGTTCACGAAGTGAATGTAATGGGAAAAATAATATAGTACTGTAGTATTGTATTAATTAACTACTTCTGTACTAACTACCTTAAACCAATTGCTATTTAAAGTACCATGTGATCGGCTTGTACCCTGCTACCGACTCAATAGTAAAACGACTATGTAAGACGCCGTAAGAAATGACATTTGGCACCCGTAGACTTGCAAGTCCCACTGTAGCGAGCAGCAAGGTGTAGGATAGTCAATCCAGTATAGATCTATACGCAAACTCATACGCTCCCCAATTAAGGAGATTCTGGATACAAAACGGGTCACGACAGGTAGTGTCATGCCCCCGTTAAGTGGCTCACATAACTGTAAGTAATGTATATGTAATGTATGTGCTAGCTGTATTGTATGTTCTCCCTCTGTCTAGCCTGTATTGTAATGTAAGTGTGTACTAGCTGTATTGTGTGTTCTCTCTCTATCTAGCATGTATTGTAATATACTGTGTGTACTAGCTGTATTGTGTGTTCTCTCTCTATCTAGCATGTATTGTAATGTACTGTGTGTACTAGCTGTATTGTGTGTTCTCTCTCTATCTAGCAAGTATTGACTCATGTATGAACTGACTCATTGTATGATTCATTGTTCTAGTATTAGTATTAGTAAATCCCTAAACTACGCCTATCGTAGTTTACTAGTAATATGACTGGTACGTATGAACATGGAAGTATACCCTTGCTACCCAAAGGTATTGAATTGACCGATAGAACTTTTATGTCTATACATGTATACGTAATATATAACTAATATTTAGACGACCTTCGGACGAATAACCGATGCCCTAAAGCCACATCCCAACGAGGAAAAGGAGATAAAGCGAGCTAGCCTTCCTAAGTCCTTTAAACATTACTTATATAACTATACATATATAGGCATGCAATTGACAATATAAAAGTATAAAAGAAGTTTTGTAAAACCTTATAAAAGTTTAACAACTAAGAAAAGATGACTTGATGTCAGTTTGTAAAACGGTTTGAAAGCAGTTTATTTGATAAGAACAGTTTTAAGTATAAGAAAAACCTTTGTTTGAAACACAATTGTAACAGGGTTTGAGAACAAACATTCAGTATGTAAGACAGTTAATAAAGAGTTTTAAACGAGTAAAAATGTTTTGGAAAGCCATTTGAAGTAATTTGTTTGGTAAGACAGCTAAAAGTGTAGTAAATCCATTTGTATGTTGGTTATTAATCACATGTGATTGATATAATAACTAGCATGATTCAACTTGTATCCTCCCCCGTAAAAGCATTTAAAAACAATTAAAAAATTAATTAAGGGGTATGAACTCACCTGTAGTGAGTGGTTGGGATGAACGAACTGTATAGGATGCTAGGTGTCAAGTGAAGACTTGTACACACTCTATGATCCTAGTTAACATATAATATCACATATATGTAACCAATTAGTCTTTAAACACTAAATAACAAATTTAAGACATCCTAGGGCATGTTAAACACCTTATATAAGTGCTATAAGTCCTAAGGATTGTATCTAAGTGTTGTAGGACATTGCTATTGAGTTTAGGGTTCAAGGGAAACCCTCTATTTGAGTTTACGGTTTTTGTGACCATACTCATTGAGTTTACGGTCGTAAACCCATGAGTTTACGGCCGTAAACTCATGCTTCTTTGTCCAAGTGTTGTTTTGAAGCTCTACAAGTCATTAGGAACAATTCTACTTGAAGTATGGGCCTTAGGAAGTGTTTGTGGCGTCAAAACTCTTCTATATGTAGTTTACGGCCCATGGACCACTACTCCATGTGTTTACGGCCGTAAACACATAAGTCCTAAACACATCAAGGAAAGGGTCTAGGATAGTTTCCAAAGCTTGAGAAGGGACTAGGGCCTTTTTGGCACACTTTTTAGGGTTTACGGTCCAAGAACATCTTGGACCGTAAATACCTTTGATCTTGACTTTCTTGGGTGTTTTCTTGATGTATAGAAGTGTAACAAACCTTAAGACACTCTAGGATAGAAGTACTTACAAGCTTGAGGCTTGAAATGGTACCAAACGGCCAAGAACACTAGTGTGTGTTCTTGGTGTTCTTGGTGAAACTTGAAGATCTAACCTTTTGGAAAGATTTCACGGATGGAAGTGTGTTAAAACACTAGATTAAGTAATATCCCAACTTAAAAGGGTTAGAAACACTTACAATATTGAAGATCAAGAAGAAAAGTCGAAGCTACTTGAGAGAGAATTGAGTTTGGGTCTTGAAAAGTGAAAAAGTGATTTAAATGGCTAAGTGTCATATATATACTCTTGGGGTTTACGGCCGTAAACACCAAGTTTAGGCCGTAAACTCCAAACTCTTGGAGTTTCGGGACTTTATTGTTGCAGAATAAACCCTAGGGCATCCTCTCTCCTGATATCTCTTAAAGCGTTAATCCTAAAATATTCAAACTTATTCCAAAAAGCTTGAAAATTAGCAGCAACAGTTCTGACTTCTATTGAATTGATATGTTGTACAGAATAGAAATTTCGGGTTGTCACAAGATCAACGCGAGACTGAACTTCGTGGAAGAACCTGTAGAAATCATGGACCGTGAGGTCAAGCAAACGAAGCAAAGCCGTATCCCGATAGTGAAGGTTCGCTGGAGCGCCAATCGAGGACCTGAATTCACTTGGGAGCGCGAGGATCAAATGAAATTGAAATATCCTCATCTTTTTACTTAGTTGTTTGTAACTACTTATTTGCTTAAACTCTAATTTCGGGACGAAATTCCCTCTAACGGGGGGATGATGTGACAACTCGAAATTTCTATCTTGTACAACCATTCACATCAATCGAAGTCAGACTTATTTCTGCTAACTTTTAGCACTGTTTAGAGTCTGTTTGAGTGTTCTAAAGCCTAGTACCTTCAAGAGGTAATTACAATAAGTATACTCTAGAGTTCAATGTGCAACATTCAAGTCTCAAAACTCCAAGAGTTTGGAGTTTACGGCCATAAAATGGAGTTTACGGCCGTAAACTCTATGGTATATATATGACACTTAGTCATTTTTAGTCACTTTTACCACTTTCAAGCCTAGAACTCATTCTCTCTCAAGTATCATCCGATTTTTCACTAAGATCTTCAACATAGTAAGTGTTTCTTTCCTTGATTAGTTGATATCCTTCAATATCTAGTGATTGTTCATGATTTCATCCATGAAATCTCTTCATTTTGATAGATCTTCAAGTGTTCTTCATTTCACCAAGAACACCAAGAACACACACTAGCGTTCTTGGACCTTAAACACCCTTACAAGCTTCTATATTGTAAGTACTCTTTCCTTAGCTTGTTATATGCTTGAATCACTTAGTTTACACCTAGAAAACATCAAGAAATCAAGGTCAAAAGGTGTTTACGGCCAAGGCAATCTCCTTGGGCCGTAAACTCTAATTAAGGGTGCAAATGAGCCCTAATCCCTTCCAAAGCCTTGGAACCAAGTCTAGAACACTTCCAAGATGAGTATAGAACCTTAAACATCAAGAGAATCAAGAACATATGGTGTTTACGGCCAAGGAAATCACCTTGGGCCGTAAACACTAGTAAGTGGTGCATTTGTGCTCCCATTCCTTCCTAAGGCCTACAATTGAACATAGAACACTTCTTAATGACTTGTAAGACCTTATAACACAACTTGGTACAAAATACCATGATTTTACGGCCGTAAACTCATGGGGGTTTACCCCTTGGCCGTAAACTCATGTGATGCATCCATGTTGGCCATAAACTCCATTGAGAGGCCATACTTCCCTTAGATGCAACCCTTTGGTACTTCTAGCACTTGAATTAAAGTGTTTTCCATGTCCTAGGGTGTCTTCACTTGCTTAATTAGTTGTTAATTGACTAATTAGATACATATATGTGTCATTATATGTTAAATAGGATCCGTGTGTGTGCTCAAGTCTTCACTTGACACTTAGCATCCTATACCATCCGTTCATCCAAACCACTCACTACAGGTGATTTCATACCCCTTAATCAACCTTTTAAATGATTTTAAATGCTTTTATGGGGGGGGGGGAATACAAGTTGAAACATTATAGTTATTATATCAATCACATGTGATTAATAACTATCAAACATATGGATTTTCTTACTTTTCAAACTGTGTTATCAAACAAACTACTTCAAATCGTTTTATAAACTCGTTTACATGTTAAATACTTTTATTAAACTCTTTTAAACTTATATTTTGTCAAATGCATATCTATATAGATATAGTTATATAAGTAGGATTGAAAGGACTCAGGACTGATAGCTCACCTTACTTCCTGTTCCTTGTTTGGTTGTGGACTTAGGGTATCGGTTGTTTGGTTGTGGACTTAGGGTATCGGTTGTTTTCCTGAAGGTCGTTTGAATCTTAGTTATATATTATGTATATGTATATAGATATAAAAGTCGCTTCATTCAGTTCAATACCTTTGGGTAGCAAAGGTATACAAACATGTTCATTCATACAAACAACATTACTAGTAAACTATAATAGGTATAGTTTAGGAAGTTACTAATACTATTACTAGAACAATGAAACATACAAAGAGTCAGTTCATACATGAGTCAATACATACTATTATGAGAAACTAAGAGATCATACTATTATGAGAAACTAAGAGAACATACTATTATGAGAAACTAAGAGAACATACTATTATGAGAAACTAAGAGAACATATTATTATGAGAAACAATACATACTATACATTATACAAGAGAACATACTATGATGAGAAACAAAGAGAACATACTACATACTAGACAGAGAGAACATACATTACACTAGTACATACATTACATATACAAGTATACAATAACATAAATGTGAACCATCGTTCGGGGCATGGCATCACCTGTCATGGCTCCTTTTGTATCCAGAGTCTCCTACAAGGAGAGCGTGAATTTGTGTATAGATCTATACTGGATTGACTATCCTACACCTTGCTGCTCGCTACAGTGGGACTTGCAAGTCTAAGGGTGCCAAATGTCATTTCTTCCGACGTCTTTCATCGTCGTGTTATTAGTCGATAGTATGGTGCAACCATTTCACATTTAACCTTAATTAACGGCCGTATTAAGGTAGAAAGTACAGCAGTAGTTACTATAATACAACACTACAGTACTTTATTATTTCCCCATTGCATTGGCATTGTGATCCTTTTCACATTAAAGGTAATGTAAAACTATATTTTTGGTTAATGATAGTCACACTTGGGAAAATATACACTCTTACAAGAAACAAACATACAGAACATTTGATGCCTTGGTAGAAGGCTACGTTTAGTAGAAAATATAGGATTTTCTAGGAGATGCAAACATTTACAAACATTTACTACAAACAATTACAAACATTTACATCAAACATTTACAAACTTATACATCAAGTACTTACAAACATTTTCATACAAACAATGACACTAAAATGCTTATGAACTTACCAGCTTTAAACCTGATAAACTCTTTCAAAATAACTTGTATTCTCAGGTCATCAGTAGATAGGTACCGATGCTAGGTTTTGAGAAGATGGAGCTCGTTCAAGACTCATCTCTTATTTTTGATTTACATTTTTGGTGTCTTATGAACTTCACAGAACACACTTGTATTAAATTATATTATTAATGCAATGGATGATGTTGTTGCTTGTTTACTACTATGCTTTGTTGTGATACTGTACATGACGTCCTCCACCCCCGAACGTTTCCGCCGTTCCGGTTTGGGGTGTGACAGTTCATCAAGGACCTTTCGGCATGCAGGATGGCATATATGATCCTTGATAACCCAAACACTAGCAGAAAAACCGACCCGCAACATCTGGAGGAATACAAATCACCTTCTGCTGACATGACCAACCCCGCTACCCTGTTGTAGCCTAAACCCTCGGAGCGACAAACTCCCTTGTGCACTGTCATGTATGTGTTGCACCGACTCAGGCCTTGCTGGCCTTTCACCCGATGATCAGAAGTCATGGGTCTCTTCCCGGGACTCTCTATTATACGCACCTGACACGAACCTCTCTTCAAAGTGCTCCAAATCGATCTCGCATCTGCAAACTCTTGGGAGTCATATCCTTTATGGTCTGATACCCTGCCATGCTCACTAGCCACTTGCCAATGGCTAAGCTGCAACAACTAGAACATCCTCTGTCCCCAAACCGGGTCACAAACTTCTCCCCGAAGCTTCTCAGATTCTCCAAGACTCTCACCGATTCGAGTATGGATCCTGTGCTTTCGGTAGTACGGGCCCAATACTACCTTCCACACCTATCCATACTTTCCTCAGCAATTCTCCCGAATCCTCCAAGTCACTTCCTCAAACTGGTACACCCAAATCTCACTGAGCCTCACTACTAGCCCACTGAAACATATCCTAGGTTTTCCTAGGTTCCCGTACTCACCCAGTCCTCAGCTGCTGAAAGACTTCCTACTAATGTCAACTAGCTACCTCATGAATATAGTCACATGCAACAGAGATCAGATAATCCTTCGAGTAAAAAAAACCCATCCCTAGAACGGTTGGACTCAGACAAGAGCTGCGCAATAGGGTCAAGTCCATCACTCTGAGATTATTCGGCCTGTGTCCCATGTGACTTAGCATATTCACTTAGTAGCTAACTCACATCACTAAGAGTCCCACAAAGCACAAAGCAAACAACATTCAGACAATGAAAAATCTAAACATCATATTCCAACAAAATCATTCTATCCTCTAATCAGGAATCTGTACATGCAATTCAAAGGCTCATACAATCAGGCATAACCTAAAGAGGCTATCCTATTACTGGCTGATCAGTACTAGCATGCAAGTCTACAAGCACATACAATAGGCATATAAGGCATCCTCCTAGATCCTTCGCCCTAATCTAGCATGCAGTTCTCATAATCATATCATAACATAACATATCATAACATGTATGGGTATCTTGGGGAAAACTTACTTGAGCTCGGCTGATTGCACGCATCACACACCTTGTTCTTTTCAAAGTTCTTTTCTCTTTTCAAACTTCTTTTTATAAAAGGGTTTTACTTTTGAAAATTTTCATACCAAGTCCTTAGTTTGAGTTCAGACACACCCGAGAGTGTGCCCGAATCCCTCAAACCAAGGCTCTGATACCAACTTGTAACATCCCAAAATTCAAGGCCAAAAATTTCATTTTTTTAAATAAGTTATTACATAAAACCATCAATATAAAAACATTCATAATAATATCTCGTGTCAATCCAAAGTGTCAGTAATCGAAACATATTATCATAAAACCATATCAGAGTGTAATCCCAAAGATCTCATGTGCGGAAAACATAGTGTGATGCGCTGCGATCAAGCCGACTCCTTTCCTTTGAAAACGAGTACCTGAAACCAAAACTGTAAACCGTAAGCACAAAGCTTAGTGAGTTCCCCCATCTTACCACATATCATACAAATACATATTATCATAAAACCATATCAGAGTGTAATCCCAAAGATCTCATGTGCGTAAAACATAGTGTGATGCTCTGCGATCAAGCCCGACCTACCCCTTCGGTCCTTTCGACCGGATACTGCCTAGCATACCTGGGTGTTGGCCTCCCCTTCGGTCCTCTCGACCGGATACTGCCTAGCATATCTGGGTGTTAGCCTCCCCTTCGGTCCTCTCGACCGGATACTGCCTAGCATATCTGGGTGCTGGCCTCCCCTTCGGTCCTCTCGACCGGATACTGGGGACTATTTCACCCCCTACTACTACCACATAACATGTAACACATAATCATATTCTATCTAGCATGGCTGGGTATGACTACCCCCTTCGGCCCTATCGACCGGAAATCTTGGGGACTATCTCCCCTACTGCTACTAGCATATAACATCATATCATACTAGCATATAACATATCAGGTAGTAGCAAACCTAGATGAATATCACATAGACAATCATCTAACATACAACTCCTACAAGTGGGTCGGCATTGTGGCCGTAGACCGACCGCTACTGGAAGGTAACTCACCTCACACTACTGAAGTCCCGTAGACACAATCCCACACTGTTGAAGTCCCGCAGACTCAACCCCAGCTGCTGACTGAAAGATTCCCGAACTGTTAACACCAAAACAACACCCAATTAAAAATTAGGTCCCAACACATAACCATAATACATACTTGGATAATTACTACATTACCTCAGTCTTCGCTTATTTAAGCCCAAGGCCCAATCCATAGGCCCAAAGCCAACTAGGAATCAAAGCCCAACATATGGCCTAAATTTCCAAATTGGGCCCAAACCTTTACAAGGTCTTACCATAAGGCCCAACCATTTAGTCCAGTCCAACATTCAACATTCTAATGGCCCAATATCACATAATCATAAAGGCCCAAACTATGGCCCATCTATGGCCCAATTTTCCAAATTGGGCCCAAACCCCTTACATGGTCTTACCCTAGGCCCATTAAATTATTCTAGTCCAATTGCTTGACTATGGATGGCCCATTAATAACCCAATTGGGAGGCCCACCAATAAACTCAAGTGAAATTAGAGTTTCACATAAAATGATGATTAGGGTTAAGTTTCCTACTTAACCCATTAAGGACTTAATCCTCTAAGGACTTAATCCATGAGATCCGATATCGCTTAGATTAATCCTTGCCAATGATTATTATTTAATATCTCAAGTTATTAAATAATTCCCGCGTGTCCCGGTTAATTCCCCAAATTAGGGTTTTCCAATCCAAATATTAGCTCATTTATCAATTTGTTGGCCTTTTATGTCAATTAGGGCTTTATTGGGCCCATTAGGGCTTACAAGGCCCACTAGGGTTTCAAGCACCCCAAACGAATCGATTACTACGAGGCAAAACACACCGCCACCCGACACGGCGGCCGGTGGCGGCAGCCACCACCCTAAGGTGGTGGTTTTCAATTTCTTTTCATTATACTTTAGCTAATTACACTTTATAATGCCTTAACCAAAAATAAACACATACCAACTACATTAAACACACACAATGCTGGTTCATGGCGGCAGCCACCACCTCACGGTGGTGGTGGTGGCTATACTCGATTTTCCGGCCAAACTAACACCATCTACAACCCAATATACGCTATTCTGATTTATTCAAAGAGCTTAGCCACCCACCCGGTGGCTCACGGCGATGATAGCAACTCCTTTGCGATGACAGCCACCACCTCACGGTGGTGGTGGTGGTCCCTCTTGATCTTCTGCCCAGCAACACATCGATACCTGTGAGACACGACACGAACGGCGGCCCTCAGCCTCCGACTTGGCGGCTGGCATCGTTGAAGTTATACCCCGTTCCCGATGGCGTAACAATGACGACACAGTGGGGGGCGGAGCATGTAACATCCCGAATATTAAATAAATAAATAAATAGATAAGAGTTAATATGAATAGTGACCTAAAATAATAATAATTAGCGGGGTGTCGGTTTCGGGGAGCCAAATAATATAATTTGGACCTTCGAGGACTATAGTGTAATTTCAGGATTTATCTCGTAAAGATTTTAGAACTCAAGGTGTGTTTGGTAATTATTAGGACTTATTATGAAGGGAATTGTGAAAAGGAAGGACTGAATGTGTTAAATTGAGATCATGGGGGTTAAATGGTAATTTTCAGATCTGCCTTGCAAAAATATCTCAAAGTGGAGGGCTGTATGGTATTTATTGGATTTAAATTGAAAGAGAAGCTATGGGGAGGGACCAAAAGCGTATAATTGGCAGCATAGTTTGAATTGGACACGGGTTAACCCCGTATCCTCCTTTCCTTCCCTCCCGTTGGATAATGTAACCCTAAACCATTATGAGATCGGCCGCCACCATCAGTTATCAACTTGTAGCACCTCCAGCCGCCGCCCTTGTCGTGATCAACCACCACCCTCCGTCAGCAACCATTTCGCTGCCGAGAACAAAACCTTAACGCCGGAGACGTCGTGGCAGTCAGAGAACCACCGAGATCGGAAAAAAAAAAGAAAGAAAAGAAGTCGTGTTCGCCACTGTGCTGTCGTGGGAGAGTCATGAGCCATCGGCGACGCTCAGTAAGTCACCCGCAACGCTTCCTTCCCCTTCTTGTCTCGTTATTTCGTGGGTGTGACGCCGTAATCGCCACTGCCGCCATCGGTGGCGATTAAGGGATGTTGTTTGTGATTTTCCGGCGATTCCTGTTGCCTAAGAGTTGGCTGTTTGGGCCATGCTAGTGTGTGGGGGTTGCTTTCGGTATTTGAGGCGTGGGATGAATGTTTATGTGGCTGAAAATCCATTGCCACCACCATGAGGTGGTGGCTGCCGCCTCCTGCCGCCGCGTCACCACCACCAGCCGCCATATGGTGGTGGCTGTGGGTATTTGTTGTGATGAGTATGAGTATGCCTTGTGAAATGAGTCTTGTGTTAGCATTTTTGGTGGAGGAATTGAGGGAAAAACCACCACCACCACCGCGAGGTGGTGGCCGCCGCCATGAGCCGACAATGACCACCACTACCTGGGGTGGTAGTGGGTGGTGCTTGGCACAGTGAACCCTAACCGGCCCAAATGCTTGATCTGGGCTTGTTGGATGGCTATTGGGCTAGAAACCCTAATTAGGGTTTAGAAACCCTAATTTTGGGTTTGTTGATTTGGGCCTATTGGGACCCGCGTTTGGACTAGTGGACTGAAGATAAAACCCATGACAATTTTATTATATGATCTATTAGTGGAATAATGGACTTAATGGGTTAAGACCTTAATGGGTTAAGTGAGAAATACTTAACCATAATCGTCATTTTATGTGAAAACCCTAATTTTTACTTGGGCCTTGTGATTGGACCTTCCTATTGGGTTTTAGTATTTGGGCCATTGATGGGCCATCCAAGAGCAGTCATGTGGACTAGAATAATTAGATGGGCTTTAGGGTAAGGCCCATATAAGGGTTTAGGCCCAATTTGGAAAATTAGGCCATGTTGGGCCCAATGGACTCGAGTCATATATGGACGAGGTTGGTGGACCATGTTTAGACCTAATAATGTGAAGGTTGGTCTTAGATCCTAATGGGGTTATTTGTGGGTTTGGCTTAGTGATAGAAGCCGGAGTGTAGCAGCAGCATTTATAGGATCTGTTCGCCACCCGAGGTGAGTCTTCTCACTATACTTATCTGTGTTATAATTTGTGTGTGACCGGAGGGTCTTAGTATATTATTGACCAGAGGGTTTCAGTACATATAGACCGGAGGGTCTTAGTACACTATCGACCGGAGGGTCTTATTTGTTTATTATGTGTTATATGTTATCGTGCATACTGTCTTTGTGACTTATGTTGTTATGGTAATATGTGTATATATTGATCTTATGTGTTTATTAGAGTACTGCGATATCCTGCATTATGTCTATGTGAATTATGTTGTGTATTTATTATGAGCTTATAGAGTTAGGACCGGAGGGTCCACAGAGTTAGGACCGGAGGGTCCAATAGAGTTGTGGGACTGGAGGGTCCCACTGAGACACATTGACCGGAGGGTCTTACAGAGTTATAGCCTCGAGTGGCTAATGTGTATTTGTGGTATTTTGGGGAACTCACTAAGCTTCGTGCTTACCGTGTTGTGTGTTATGTGTTTCAGGTGTTTCTCAGGATCACGGGAAGGCGATGGTTCGATTGTACACACGAGATAAAGAGTTATTTTTTGGAGGATCCTGGATTATTAATTTAACTATTATGGAATTGTGTTTTGTTAATTGATTATTGGGATTTTTGTGGAATGTATTATGAGAATTTTTGTAATTTAAAAATGAAAAATTTGTCTGAAAATTTACGGTGTTACAAGTTGGTATCAGAGCCTTGGTTTGAGGGATTCGGATGCGCCTTCGGGTATGTCTGGACTCAAACTGAGGATTTGAAAGAAAAAAAAATTCAAAAGAAACAATTTTTCTAAAAATGAGTAAGAGATTATAAGAGAAAAACGAGGAAGAGCAGTGTGTGCAATCAGCCAGAGCCCGAACGGTGATTTCCTAAAATACCCTTACTTTGTTGTATGAGATATTTATGAGATATGTTATGAGATATTATGCATGCTAGAGATAGGCTAGGTATTTCATATTTTAGGACTAGAGTGGCCTGGTTTGTGATGCCTTAGCCTAGGAGTTGCTGTTAACTGTGACGAACTTTCGAGTATGTGCTGAGTGAGAGTATCCAGCAGGAATCCTTTCAGAGAGGGATTTGAGTAGAGGAGTAATCTAGGAGAGATACCTAGATGAGCAATTGTGGAGCCTATCGAGAGGGTAGTTAGATACCCGCGAGGGGTAGAGTTGCAGAGTTCGGTGATATCTTTTGAGTATGAGTAGAGCAAGTGGAGTTGTCACCTAGAGTGGGTTTTACGTGTTTATTCGATGCCCGAATGCTGCTTGCTTCGTGCTTTGTGGAACTCCCGATGATGGGAGTCAGCTACCAAATGAATGTGACGATATTCAGGAGGTAGATGACTGGCATCATGAGGAGTTTCTCAGCAGCTGATGGCGGAGAAGTGTGAGAACCTAGGAAGAGCCTAGGAAGTGACCTTAGTCAGATGAGTACGCTAACAGAGTAGGGCATTTCGATGGGAAGCGAGCACGCGTGTGGGGAATGGTAATTGAGAAGGTTGAACAACTACTTAGGGGCTCAGGGATGGTCTGTGTAGAGAGTATGGGTAGATGTGGCAGGTAGTATGGGCTCGTACTACTGAAAGCAGAGGACCCATACTCGATGCAGGGAGTATTCCTAAGGATCTAAGTAGCATACCAAGAGGAGATGTCATGGTTCGAGTACCATGATAAGTAGCAGATCGAGAAAAAAAGAACATGGTTCGAGTACCATGATTTGTAGCAGAATGAGAGGTGATCACATGGTTCGAGTACCATGATCCGTAGCAGAACGAGAGGTGATCACATGGTTCGAGTACCATGATCCGTAGCAGATTGAGAGGTGATCACGTAGTTTGAGTACAATGATTCATACCGGTTGGTGCTTTAGAGTTTACCAGCTATTCCGTTGCGATTGGTTAGACCGAGAACAGGTACGATAGAATGTGGGGCCAGAGGGCCATGGCAGACGAGTTTCAGTGGGGTATACCCTGAGAGGGATATCGACTTAGTTCCTGAGGGATTATTAATGGCAAGATACCGGTTGGAGTCGCAAGACTCAGAGATGAGTAGAGAGGATGCTTATGGGGGAATTGTGATTTAAGAGGAGCAAACGGTTGGTAATGGAGATATCACCTTCCGTGACGAGAATTGCTCTATTTTGTTTCTTGTGTGGAGCAAAAGAGATATCGAGCTTCTGGTTTCAGAAGCTTGGAGGTTAATCCTGTGGGGTAGTATATGGTGGTGACATCTTCATAAGAGTATTTTGTAGTAAGTCTGTTGCAAGGTATTTCATATACCGAGAAGGATCATCAGTGGGGACTGAGATGAATGAGGCAGGGGTACGCCTTAGTTGAGTATAGCGAGGCAGATGTTAGCAGCATTTTCGAGTAATCAAGAAAGGTATGTGGGGCGGAGGCCCTCGTTGTTCCCCTTGGACAATTGAGAGGTCCGGTAGTGTGTTGGTATGGAATTTCGGGTGACTAGAGGCAGTCACATGGGGAGGATTCTGAGGTTTACATATGGGGTTCAGATTACTTGGAGTTATTTGGTCATTTTTCGGAAAGTCATCGAGTGCTGTGTGGTACGTCCCGTGAGATGAAAATGATACATCTGAAGAGCCAGTCTGTAGTGTGGTTGATTGGGCATGACATTGGGCGATGGTTCGAACCCTAAGTGGGGGAGACCATGGTATTTTGTTGGGAGGATCACCACTCTGTTCAACTTGGGGTTAGAGGATTGGGTGTCAGGAACCTGTGGTACGAGCGTATGAGACTTGGGTTTAGTGGTGGATGAGGCAAGGCGCAGAGCGAGGTTATGCATATTGTATGTGTCCAGGAAAGAACGAGTGTATCCACGGTGAGTAGCCGTTGGTCAGGGATATTATTGTGGTCAGGGACTCTCCAGGGTTGCAATGGTCGAGTTCGAGGCGGTTGGTTTGTCGAGGTCCAGTTTCGATCGTTGAGATTCGATAGTTTGATGTACAGATTGTATCTATACTCCGGGAGGAGCGACATTTGATTTGTCGACTAGTTTTAGAGTCATTATGATCAGCTTCGCATGGGTTTTGATCAGCAAGAGGATGGGGTTTCGGATAGTCGTCAACGTGATCTCAGTCATTGTCGATTTCCCCGTGTTTCAATTTGTGAGAGGAGTATTTTGAGGTTATGAGTCGTGCGAGAAGAAGATCAATGGTCGTAGCAAGACATTATGAGATTCTGTGATGGTTTATCGTTGCATCCGAGTATGATGCCGTGAGTGGAAGGTCAGAGGTTGAGGCAAGCGAGCATGAGATTCGGTGATGGTGTATCAGGGTATCCGAGTATGATGCCCTATGTTGTTGGATTATTTTGAGAATCGAGTTTATGATATGATAAGTGGAGTATCGAATAGCTATTGTTCCAGTGGGAATCCATCAACTAATTGTCATCGGTCGGAGATGGTTCAAAGATGTGATTTGTATCGAGAGGAAGTACGTTGTTGCGACGGTTGTCGTCAGGAATGGGTGGGTGCACCTATCTCTGATGGGTCGTAGAGCATGAGTTCAATGAGCGCTATATGGTGATGGCTTAATAATGAGATTGTGGGGGTGGTAAGAGAGTAGAAGAATCCAGGTGAGAGTAATCACTTTGTAGTATCAGGGAAAAACCATGGAGAGAGCCCATGGCGAGTGAATGAGTAAGTGATGTAAGCCTGCGGGGAGCCGTAGCATTCACGAGTGAGTGAGTAAGTGATGTAAGCCTGCGAGGATCCGTAGCATTCACGGGTAAGTGAGTAAGTGATGTCAACCTGCACGGAGTTGTAGCATTCACGAGTTAGTGTGAGAGTATCGTAAGACTACAGGAATCCGTAGTATTCCCTGTTTCGAGTATGACACAGAGGAGTTCTTAGGCTTAGGTAGCCTTAACGACTGAGTCTTTGGGAACCTGGTGGCCGGACCAGGAGCGAGACTGGGGTCTCCATGATGGTCGGGATCCGTTATATCTTGAACTGGGAGGAGGTTGTCGTAATTCAGAGGGAATTAGAGAGTAATGTACGCGTAGATTTGCAGATCACGGGTCGTGAGTCAAGTATCTGATTGGAGATGAGTGATTCCAACTCTGCTGTTGAACCAGACTCTCGAGTTGAGTTTGGCCCTATCTGTGTAAAGAATAGATGAGTTGAGATTTCAGATTCCTGATGGATTTCTTTTTGAGAGGTTAGGGTTTCCATATGATGGTCTAGACCTGGGAGGGTCAGTTCGTTTGGCTTGAGAAGGACCGCAACACGCATGAAGTTAGTGAGTGTTAGACGACAGAGGTCGGAAATGATGTGTGACTACTGATCGGATGTAATATAGCTTGGAGTAAAGCGAACTTAGTAGTGGCATGTACATATGGTTGGTTGAGATAACTCTGTTGGATTGAACGGCTTGGGTTATACTCGGGCTTGTGGCTATGCCGTTCAAGTTGTCGGGCGTGTAAGGGATGGAAAGGAAAGATTTCGAGGACGAAATCTAATTTAAGTGGGGGAGAATTGTAACATCCCAAATATTAAATAAATAAATAAATAGATAAGAGTTAATATGAATAGTGACCTAAAATAATAATAATTAGCGGGGTGTCGGTTTCGGGGAGCCAAATAATATAATTTGGACCTTCGAGGACTAAAGTGTAATTTCAGGATTTATCTCGTAAAGATTTTAGAACTCAAGGTGTGTTTGGTAATTATTAGGGCTTATTATGAAGGGAATTGTGAGAAGGAAGGACTGAATGTGTTAAATTGAGATCATGGGGGTTAAATGGTAATTTTCGGATCTGCCTTGCAAAAATATCTCAAAGTGGAGGGCTGTATGGTATTTATTGGATTTAAATTGAAAGAGAAGCTATGGGGAGGGACCAAAAGCGTATAATTGGCAGCATAGTTTGAATTAGACACGGGTTAACCCCGTATCCTCCTTTTCCTTCCCTCCCGGTAGATAATGTAACCCTAAACCATTATGAGATCGGCCGCCACCATCAGTTATCGACTTGTAGCACCTCCAGTCGCCGCCCTTGTCGTGATCAACCACCACCCTCCGTCAGCAACCATTTCGCCGCCGAGAACAAAACCTTAACGCCGGAGACGTCGTGGTAGTCGGAGAACCGCCGAGATCGGAAAAAAAAAAGAAAGAAAAGAAGTCGTGTTCGCCACTGTGCTGTCGTGGGAGAGTCATGAGCCATCGGCGACGCTCAGTAAGTCACCCGCAACGCTTCCTTCCCCTTCTTGTCTCGTTATTTCGTGGGTGTGACGCCGTAATCGTCACTGCCGCCATCGGTGGCGATAAGGGCTGTTGTTTGTGATTTTGCGGCGATTCCTGCTGCCTAAGAGTTGGTTGTTTGGGCGCATGCTAGTGTGTGGGGGGTTGCTTTCGGTATTTGAGGCGTGGGATGAATGTTTATGTGGCTGAAAATCCATTGCCACCACCACGAGGTGGTGGCTGCCGCCTCCTGCCGCCGCGTCACCACCACCAGCCGCCATATGGTGGTGGCTGTGGGTATTTGTTGTGATGAGTATGAGTATGCCTTGTGAAATGAGTCTTGTGCTAGCATTTTTGGTGGAGGAATTGAGGGAAAAACCACCACCACCATCGCAAGGTGGTGGCTGCCGCCATGAGCCGCCAATGACCACCACTACCTGGGGTGGTAGTGGGTGGTGCTTGGCACAGTGAACCCTAACCGGTCCAAATGCTTGATCTGGGCTTGTTGGATGGCTATTGCGCTAGAAACCCTAATTATGGTTTAGAAAACCCTAATTTTGGGTTTGTTGATTTGGGCCTATTGGGACCCGCGTTTGGACTAGTGGACTGAAGATAAAACCCATGACAATTTTATTATATGATCTATTAGTGGAATAATGGACTTAATGGGTTAAGACCTTAATGGGTTAAGTGAGAAATAGTTAACCATAATCGTCATTTTATGTGAAAACCCTAATTTTTACTTGGGCCTTGTGATTGGGCCTTCCTATTGGGTTTTAGTATTTGGGCCATTGGTGGGCCATCCAAGAGCAGTCATGTGGACTAGAATAATTATATGGGCTTTAGGGTAAGGCCCATATAAGGGTTTAGGCCCAATTTGGAAAATTGGGCCATGTTGGGCCCAATAGACTCGAGTCATATATGGACGAGGTTGGTGGACCATGTTTAGACCTAATAATGTGAAGGTTGGTCTTAGATCCTAATGGGGTTATTTGTGGGTTTGGCTTAGTGATAGAAGCCGGAGTGTAGCAGCAGCATTTATAGGATCTGTTCGCCACCCGAGGTGAGTCTTCTCACTATACTTATATGTGTTATAATTTGTGTGTGACCGGAGGGTCTTAGTATATTATTGACCAGAGGGTTTCAGTACATATAGACCGGAGGGTCTTAGTACACTATCGACCGGAGGGTCTTATTTGTTTATTATGTGTTATATGTTATCGTGCATACTGTCTTTGTGACTTATGTTGTTATGGTAATATGTGTATATATTGATCTTATGTATTTATTAGAGTACTGCGATATCCTACATTATGTCTATGTCAATTATGTTGTGTATTTATTATGAGCTTATAGAGTTAGGACCGGAGGGTCCACAGAGTTAGGACCGGAGGGTCCAATAGAGTTGTGGGACTGGAGGGTCCCACTGAGACACATTGACCGGAGGGTCTTACAGAGTTATAGCCTCGAGTGGCTAATGTGTATTTGTGGTATTTTGGGGAACTCACTAAGCTTCGTGCTTACCGTGTTGTGTGTTATGTGTTTCAGGCGTTTCTCAGGATCACGGGAAGGCGATGGTTCGATTGTACGCACGAGATAAAGAGTTATTTTTTGGAGGATCCTGGATTATTAATTTAACTATTATGGAATTGTGTTTTGTTAATTGATTATTGGGATTTTTGTGGAATGTATTATGAGAATTTTTGTAATTTAAAAATGAAAAATTTGTCTGAAAATTTACGGTGTTACAGAGCAACAACGAATTGAAGGAGGAGAAGGAGGTTGAATCCTAGTCGGAGAACGATAACGACGATCGCGCCACCCAGCCATGATGACCCTCGAGACGTTCTGCATTGATCATGACGTTCGACAGTCGTGGCGGTGCTCTTCAAATAACGGAAGGACGCTTGAACTCGACTGGTAGCGGATTTGCTCATTCGACTCCCGCCACCCCAACACTCCGACTCGTTGAACTCTCCCTTGCCGGCAACAAACTTGGTGGGAGTCCGGTGGCCGCTGTGACCGTCCGTTGATCCGAAACGAGATGGTGGCGGCTGATGAACTGATGATGGCGGCTGCACTCTTTTGGTTAGGGTTAGGGTTTGTTGCGGTATATATACCCGCCTCCAAACCAACTTATTACCATAATGGCAAGACTGATCCCTCCCCATGATATTTTCTTTCAAAACAAGGCCATATTTTACAAGGCAACCCCTCTGCATCTAAGATTCTTTCACATTAAGTCCAAATATTTAGCCTTTCTACCCTGGCTTTGGAAATCTTCTTCAAATTAAATCTGATAATTACCTTTTAAACCCTCAGCATTAAAATCCTTTACACCTTGGGTACAAAATTCACTATACAACCCCTAATATCTTAATTATGACATAATCAGCCCTTCCACCTCAATTCCTTTTAAATTAAATCCAAATAATTACCACGGAGCCCCTGCCTTCATAAAAAAAATTATAAACTGAGTCTGAAGCTTACACTTTTAACCCTCAACTTCTAAATCATGCCAACTAGCTCTTCGAGACCATCCATGATATATAATTATTTATTTTAGGGCTACCGTTCGTTCATTAATTTATTTATTTATCTAATAAATAAACGGGGCTTTACATAGTGGGTGCTACAACACTTGATTTTGAAATGGAACTACCTTTTGATTTAGACTTGAATCGCAGGTGTGAGCCAAAGGACAATCCTTGAGATGAATTTGACCTCACCGATTTCAGTTTGGCTGAACCATCTCTCGAATTAGGCTTCTTGTCCGACATGCCCTTTTTGTCCTTGGGAGTCTGATTCTTGGCCTTTTTAGCATTCCAATCACCATTGCGTGAACGTGACCTTGAAGGATTTCTTTTGGAAGATCTCCCCCTTGGCACGTTCTGCCAACCATGTTCATAGTAGGGAACATATGAACGATGTGGGCAATTTCTAGCAATATGACCGGGAGTCCCACAGTTAAAACAAGTTTGTCTTTTCAAATAAATAAGATTGTGACTTGGTCCTTGTCCAAATGAAGTTTGTTTCAAAGACCTTCCACAAGCACATGCACATTTATTAGACTATTTAACAGATTTTTGTGGCTAGAATTTTTCAACAGTGGGATTATTATCATCACGAGTTTTTGAAGCATTTTTAACAGAACTAGAATTATTTTTGTTCTGCTCGAACCCATCTTGCACTGTTACTTTATCTGCACATGTAGTAGAAGCATTAGAATCATTCACATTAATACTCTCAGTTGGGTCGGATTGTTCAGTCTTGATTGAGGTAGTTACAGGGGGCTGTTCATATGTGCAGGAGTCTCTATCTCTTTGGTTTCAAGGGGCGAAGTATAGTTATCATTGAAAGGAGGTGGAACACTATGATACCCTAGACCCTTACCCTGTTTATCTTTCCACTTTAATTTTTTTCTATCATTGACTCAACTACGTCACTTGACACATCGAACTTCTTGAAGTTAAATTCAGCATCCTTAAATTTAGCTTTTAACGCATCAAGTTCGGCAGTTAATTTGACAATTTCCTCTTTAGCATAACGATGATGAACACATTTTGTGCTATATTCCTCCCTAATCCTAATTAAATCTTTATTTTGAGCATCTAGTTTTTCTTTAAGTGGTTTATTTACCTTTTTAATTTCATAGATTCATTTTTAAGGTCAAAAACTTCTCTAACTAATAACTCATTATGCTCATGGTATTTATTTATTTTATCTTCACATGACTGAGAGCATGGGGTTTCACTTACCTTCTTGGTATTGTTATAGGAACTCATTATTTACCAACAAAAGGAATCTGATTGTATAAATGGATTTTGACCGAAAACCAAGAAAATAAATGCCCTTTGACGAAAACACCAATAGTCAACACCTTGTTGACCGAGAACCTTAGCCGGAATCTTACAACCGAAAAGTTGAACCGAGGATGTGGAGCCGAGAACACAGATTCGCAGCCGAGAACTCTGAGGCTGAGACTGAGAGCTCCGACGCCGAGACCGAGAACTCCGAAGTTGATTCCGAGGAGCTGCCCTAACCTAAATCTATCAGCTGGCCGCCGAGAACTCGAGCTTTCCGCCGAGAACTCCTAGGTTTTGACCGAAGACGCCCAAAAATGCCAAAAACACGAAATTGGTAATTAATTAAGACCAATTTCGATCAAAATATATAATATAGTGAAGAACACGAAGAATAGTGGCAATAATTTCGTCAAAAAGAACTTAAAAACATCAAGAAAAACTCCAAGAAACGATTAATATTTGGTTAATTCGATTGATACCAATCTTTGCTCTGATACCAATTGTAAAACCCGATATGGTGTATCAATCGAAATCACTAAGATTAGTGTGGAATCCCAATCTAATGATTAATGCAAAACAGTTATAATGGGTATTAGGAACACAATATTGAATCTTCAATGCACACTATATTGATTAATAGTCGGGTACATAAGACTCTCAATAACTCTCGGTTCTCTCTCTGTCTCTCTAAACTCGATATCATCTTGATCAGAATGACCAACCCATTTACACGACTGAAACAATACTATATATACCTAGACCTAAATACAAAGGCCTAGCCCAAAACCCAACCGAAAACATCATTAAGCCCACCGAAATCACATGGTGATTTTGGTCCAAACACCACCGAAATCCTGGTGTTTTCGGTCCTAGACCGAGAACTCTAAAGGCTACATAAAGCAAAGTATAAACCACAAATCATGTCCCAACAGAATCTGTCATCCAACAGCTAGAGTTTTATATGCGGGACTTCAGCAGTGTGAGGTGAGTCTCCTCACAAAACCAATGGGTCGAAGGTACCAAGGTCGTCCCATAATTATGATATGTAGTATGCTAGCTGTGTTTGTGACTCTTGTGTATAGTGGTTATTTGTGAATGTGTTATCAATGTGTTATGTATTTATGTGAAGACCATGTGGGGGTTCCCATGGCAATTAGTTACTTAGCTGTGGTGTTTATTGCGAATGTGCTATCAATATGTTATGTATTTTTGTGAAGACCATGTGGGGGTTCCCATGGCAGATAGTTAAGACCATATGGGGGTTCCCATGGTTGTAGGCTAAGACCATGTGGGGGTTCCCATGGCACCCGGAGTAAGACCTTGGAGGGTTTCCATGGCATCCTTATATGTTTGTATGTATGGCTTATATGGCTTGTATGACATTTCTTTTGATTAGTTAAGACCATGTGGGGGTTCCCATGGTAGTGGGCTAAGACCATGTGAGGGTTCCCATGACACCCGATGTAAGACCTTGGAGGGTTTCCATGGCATCCTTATATGTTGTATGCATGGCTTATGTGGTGGATATGGTTTGTGTGATTATATGGATTGGGTGGGGTATGTTATGGGGAACTCACTAAGCTTCTTGCTTACAGTTTTGTTTACGGTTTCAGGTATCAATGGTTTAGAAAGGAAGGGCCCGGCTTGATCGCAGTGCACACACCCGTGTTTTCCGCCATATGTGATTTTGGGATGAACTCTGATAAATGTTTTTAATTAGCAATGTTTTTGGAATGTTTGGATTTAAATGACATCTGTGTTTTGACTATAATAAAAATGAAATTTTTACCCTTGATTTTTGGGGTGTTACAGTTTTAACGGTGTGTCAGTCGTTCCGGTCGTTTTTCAGTGATGGTCCGTTGGTGGTCCGACGGTGGTCCGGTAGTGGTCTGACAGTGGTCTTGGTGGTGCAGTTTCATAATGATTGAAACATGATACTAAAGAGTTGTTTAGTATAACGTGAAATGATGTAGAATAAATAGTAATTTCTTTTAATAAACTTGGGAATTTTCAAAGATTAAATTAGTGGTCCATATTCGTTCTCAAATATTCTCATTTGAACATATATATATATATATATATATATATATTCTACCACATAAGTAAAAATAGTGGGGGGGGGGGGACTCACCTTGCACAGATGACTGATAGAACTCACACCCGAAATGTCGGAACTAGACTCCGCCTAATAATTACACCAATTAGCCCTAATTAGTAATTAAGGTATTTTTCCATACTCCACTAGTTCCAAGCTAGTCTAATCAACATTTAGGGTAAAAGACCATTTTGCCCCTTCCAAGACCAAAAACCCTCACGAGTTCCCTTAAAGGCACAATTAGCCAAAAGACAAAGAAAGTCAACACTTGGCCTTACGCGTGACGTATACAGCTTCTACATTGGGCGTAGAGCACATAGTTGGAAGGAATCGGGCTCGCAGATGGCTATGCTGGGCGTAGCTAGAATTATGCTTGGCGTACGCTATTTCAATTCAATGTCCAAGTTTTAAGGTCTTAGTCATTAAGAGACGTTAACCTAACCTCAGATCTGACCCTAAAAAATGTCCTAATCCATAAAGTATCTGATTTTATGCCTTCGCATGGCTAAAGAGAGCTTAATCCTAAAACCCTAACTTCTAACATCACCAAAAACTCCATAACTCATGCATAAATGAAAGGAAATGATCAATCTTGCATTTTTATGACACTTTGCACCCTTAAAAGTCTGAAAGGACAACTTATATGCTCTGGAGTATTCCATACTAAAAAAGATCAAGGGTTTGGGAAAAAAAGAACATAAATATAAGCTTAAACAATATCTAAAAATCATTAACAAGCTTCATATCTCACTCACAAAGGCTAGGGTTTCGATTTTAGGGTTTAGAGGAATGGATGTTGGTCATAAGAATATCCAATGAGGGACAAGATGCTTAAATAAGGGACACAACCCTAAAAATTTAGGGTTTAAGGACATCACGAGTACGCCCGACGTACTCACGTGTACGCCCGATGGACTCACGTGTACGCCTGGCGTAAGGACTAGATTTGCAAAATAATTTCATTTTTAGGTTAATAGTGGAAATACCAAGAAACGGGTGTTACACATCTTATATAGACAAGCCTGGTAGCAATTAAACATGTAAGTCAGGAAGAACGTGGGAGGTTATGCAATTATGTATAAAAGGTTTAAGGAACTGATGAAGGTTGTCAAACCTTCATTACTTGACGTAGGTAACCGATATTGAAAAACTAGGGTACAAAAAGGAACCAACTTCTCCTAACTGCGAGGAATTGTCGTTGTTTTTCGATCTAAATTCCCGAACCGAGTTTAATGAATTAAATGGTTGTACAATCATGTATTGGACGAAAACTAACCATTATATATATATATATATATATATATATATATATATATATATATATATATATATATATATATATATATATATATATATATATGTATATATATATATATATATATATATATATAGGGGACAGTTCAAATAAAAACAGTAAATAGTGTGAGAACGTAAAAACACTTTTTTATGTTATTATTCTGTAATGAATTTTGTATCGACAACTTTATGTCATTATTCAGCAAAGAATAAATGAATAGTCAAAGGTTAAAATTAAAATTAGAATTTACTACAAAAATGCACATACATAAGTTTATAATAGAATAATAACATTGTAATGAATATATGACTAATAGAAAGTTAATATTTATATTAGAATTACTTCAACAATACATATATACAAAATTCATTACAGAATAATAACATAAACATAGTGTTTTTACGTTCTCACACTATTTATTGTTTTTATTTGAACTTACTTATATATATATATATATATATATATATATATATATATATATATATATATATATATATATTGATTGGTTGATAAATCAATATATTAATTAAAATAAGTTTGTACCCCTAAGAGCGCCCATATCGATTGATTAAAAAATTAATATATCACACTTGCAAGTCTTTCGGAAGTTGAAAGAAAAGTCCAAGTGGAATTAAATTTTTGCTAAGTGGCATTGCAAAGAAATCTTGAAAGACCAGATGTGGAAGGTCTGAGTGCATGAACATGAACAAAGTAATTTCTTAAACGAACGAACATGAACAAGGAAATTCGTTCATTTAGGCGTTCATGTTCGTTCATTCGTTCGATTAAACCTAAACAAACGAACACGAACAAGCCTTGTTTGTGTTCATTCGGTTCGTTTACCACCTAAATGGTATAAATGGAGGTAAGATCTAGAAAAATCGTATCTGCACCCCACCTGTGTCCCATTATAACTGAGCGAGTGGACAGAAAATGATTTAAACCTTCAAAGATTAAAACAGACCGGGGAAAATAAGATAAGAATTCATACTCAAACTAAGTAGATACATGTGTTTGATCTTCCAACTATTAAAAAAGTTGAAGTTGTGGTTTCTTGTATTAAAGTTGTAGTGATCTAAAAAATAGTAATAAGGCGGGTGTCAATTAACTTTTGACACAGCATTTAAATGGTTATTTAACCACTAAAAGATGCTGAAATGAAAATCATGGTTTAGTCATAGGATGATTCCTTTTACAAAGGCTGATATTTCATATACTTGAGTAACAATATATGCTTGGTCGGCAGGACCAAAGACATTAGACTTGTGCCTTCAAAAGTTCTTCAAAAGCTATCTCTTCTTTTATAAGAACCATTCAATTCATGCACAGACTCCCACCTTAAAGTTGTAGAGATCTAAAAAAAATAGTAATAAGGCGGGCGTCAATTAACTTTTAACAAAGCATTAAAATGGTTTTTTACCCACTAAAAGATGTTGAAATGAAAATCATGTTTAGTCATAGGATGATTCCTTTTATAAAGGTTGATATATGAATATATCATATACTTGAGTAACAATATATGCTTGCTCGGCAGGACCGAAGACATTAGACTTGTGCCTTGATGTAAACTCCAAAATTATTGATGACTCCCCTTTGATATCTATATTTCATCTAAGAATTACATTGAAATATATACAAATTAAACAAGAAACAAAGGAAGATTACAGTTTTTGATAAAATGGGAACGCCTTAATTTAAAACGATTAATAAAGATAATTACTCTAAATCGACAGCCTTATGTGGTTTATTTCTTGAACTATTTGCATTCCGGAGGCTCTATGTGGCTTGTCTTCCTATCTTCCTCCTGACAACTCTCACCATGACTGCAGTGAATATCTTGTCCATAGCTTTCTCAGCAAACATGAAAAGTTTACATCTCCAATGCTTCTTCAACAACAAAACTCCAATAACACCCCAAAAACCAATTGCAAAACCACTCATTATGTCCAGAACAAACAACCATACCTCGGTTGGCTCCTCAGCTGCTTTGTATGTCTTCTTGCTAGTTGTTGTAGGATCTTTCTGATTTGAACAATCTTTTGGCAATGGAGGTCCACATAGATCTTTGTTGCCAGCATATATTGATGGATCAATAAGGGTCTGCAGTTGACTTCCTGTTGGAATTCGTCCAGACAAGTTGTTGTGTGACAAATTCAAATGGCTCAAAAAGTTCAATGTTGACATGCTTGTAGGGATCGTCCCTGTCAACCGGTTTCCAGATAAATCTAGAGAAAATAGTGACGTCATGTTTCCAATGGTGTCAGGAATACCCCCACTGAGATGGTTGTTAGACAAATTGAGGCCCACCAACATAGAAAGAGCAGTTAGCTCGACAGGAATTTCCCCTACAAGTTTATTGCTTGAAAGGTCCAAATTATAAACCATATCCAAAGTTGTTGTATATTCAAGATCAACACCTTTCATGGACTGAATTACATGATCATCAAAATCGTCATCGAGAATAGGCACACGATCTCCACTACCATCAACCATGGCAGTCAAGTCTCCTAAACAACGAGGGATGGTCCCTGTTAATTTGTTGGATGCAACATCCAAAATTCGAAGATGTGAAGCATTGCACAAAGATAGAGGGATTTGTCCTGTGAAGCTGTTTTTGTGTAACCTCAAAATTATCAACGTTCCAAGTTTTTCTCCAATCCATTCAGAAATATTTCCAGACAATTGATTATCACCCACATCTAAGTATTGCAAACCTACCAAATTTCCCCATTCTCGAGGAATTTCACCAATAAAGCTATTTCCATTCATATTCAACCGAAGTAATGATGAACAATTAGAAGGTACAGTGCTTGGAATGACACCTGACAGCCGATTTGAACTAAATCTCATGGTAACCAAATTCTGGAGATTCTCAAGACATTTGAGAATTTTCCCGGTTAACCTGTTTCTGGAAAGATTAAGATATTCCAAATCTGTCCTTCTGCACAATGACGGTGGAATCGAGCCATTGAAAAGGTTATCTTCCAGAAATAATGCCCCAGGATAATATTCTGAAACATAAACATTTCCCCCATCTGGAAGGTTTGTCAAAGATCCACTGAGTTTGTTGTAAGAGAGGTCTAAGAAAGGAATGATGGGCATCATTCGCAACCATGTGGGCAGAGGTCCTGTAATTGTAGCATTGAACAACACTAACGTCTCAAGCTCCCGTTGATTTTGAAGCCACTGTGGAAATCCATTTATGATAGTGCAAGAACTGAGTAGAAGAGTTACCAATTGAAACGGAGGTAGCCACTCACTTGAAACATTAAATGTCAACTTAGTGTTTGAAGAGGTGTCCAAGTGCTTCAGCATCGAAAGGTTAGCAAAATGGGCTTCAGAAACGACACCTTCTAAAGAATTGTTAGACATATCTAGCCAATCGAGTTTGGCAAGTTTCCCAAATGAATCTGGAATACTCCCATTTAACAAATTTGAATACACTGAAAATGCTTGCAATGAAACAAGGTTTCCTATAGATGCTGGGATGGGGCCCGTTAACTGATTGACTTCTAGATACATTTCTGTTAAAGCGGCTAATTTCCCAAAGGATTCAGGAATCGAACCATTCAATTGATTAAAAGAAAGATCAAGTTTCAAAAGTTTCTCAAGGAATGTCGGAATAGGACCTGTTAGCATGTTATAAGATAGATCCAATACTTCTAAATACCGTAATCTTCCTAGAGATTTTGGGATTGTACCTGTCAAACCGCTGCTCGATAGAAGTAAGACTCTTAAATTGGTTAGTATTCCAAGTGTTTCTGGAATTGTTGGTTCTGCATCTATACCACTTATGCAATCACTTAAATCTAAAATCTCCACAACATATTGGGAGCACTCTGATTTGTTTTTTGGTGAGTTCATCATTTCTATATCAAAAGACATGTCTGACGCACTCAACTTTTTCAAGTGACACTGCCTCCAGATTCCAAGATGCTCAATTTTCTTAAACCAGTTATTAGAAAGATCAAGCTCCAGAAGGTTGGGCATAATAGGAACCGATGAATTTAGGCTGTTTAAAGAAAGGTCAAGGACTCTTAAGGAACTCATGTTTGTTAAAACAGATGGAATTACACCTTCAATTGAATTTCGGCTAAGATCCAAGTGTCGGATGTTAGAAAGTGTACTGAAGTTAAGATGAGGGGAAGATAGATGCGTTTTATCGAGCCCACAACCTGACAAATGCAGCTCTGATAAAGAAGGGATCATGCTTAGCAGGTTTGGAAAGTTCCATGCCAAACTCAGATCAAAGTCTGTAAGATCCAGGAATGAAAGGGATGTCATGTTTTGCAAAAACCCAGGGAGTGGACCCTTGAAAAGATTTAAGCTAAGATCTAGGTGTTTGATGTTGCGAAGTATTGTAGTTGAGTTAATAAAAGGAACAATATTAGCGTTGGAAAGTCCACAAGATGACAGATGTAACTCTTTTAATGAAGGAATCACGTAACGCCCCATGTCCACACCACTAACATCTAAATAACTCAAGTCGAGATGCTCGAGTGACGAAAGGCCAAAAGTCCATGACATATCATCTGCCATCAGCTCTCCATTTGAATTTAGATCAAGAACTTTTAAATTAGAAAGATTTCCGATGTGAGGAGGGATAATACCTTGGAAACCAATATGAGAGAGATTGAGGTAGCTCAGGTGTTTGAAGGATCCAATGAACTCAGGGATCCGGCTTCCTCCAAAATCATTCCCACTTAAGTCCAAGTATTTGAGATGCCTCAACTCTGCCAAAGAAGAGTTTACCTCATTACCAACTAACTGGTGGTTATTACGAACAAAGTGGTCACGTTTTTCCTCTACATCATGATAAGAATATATTGTGATTCCTCTAAGATGCAGCCTTTCAACATGTCCAGTGACACCATTACAATGAATTCTTTCCCACAAGCAACAGTCATTGCCAACCCATGATGACAACATTTTAGACTCATCTCCAACGCTCTCTTTGAACTTGAGAAGAGCAAGTCGCTCTTGCTCAGAGCAAACTACTACAGTGATGTTTCCAACACCCAAACAGGTATATGCATTTGCAACCAAAAAAATACTTACGAAAATGAGATGGAGCCCCAAACCCCTCCAATTCTGCATCGTCAACCCAACCCAAACTCGGTTTGATAATTTAGAGAAAAAAGTTAAGTGGAAAGATGGGTTCTTTATGATGAACTGATGCGTCTTTTATGATGAAGAAACTAGTTGATTTATAAGGCCAGAAATGAATAGCAACTTATCATCATACAAGACTTCGAAGTCAACCAACAATTTGTATCCATAGATAATAGATTGGTATTCTTCTAGTCTTGGCCGATTATTTTTTTCTCAATTAATTTTCAGTTAAATATTGTTAATATATATATTTTTTAAATACAAATTTTTACTGCTTTGACTTTTTTTTTTGTTAATGTTGAAAATGGGTCAGCCAGGCAGGTTAAATTTTGATTAAGTGTCAAGTATTAGTATCTTCAGTTATATAAAATTGCTGCAGAAAATTGCTTTCTTGATGATCAGATACTCAAGTGAGTGCAGAAATGCAGAAAAAGAATCCAAAGAGAAACTGCTGCTGGAAGTTGCTTTTGGGACCATACTGAACTGTCGAACAATGAGAAAAATTGTTGATTGTCATTTGTAATTTTGAAAAATGAACAATATTTTGTTATGGTTAGTAACTTTAGTTTTTGTGATATAAAATTATGAACTTTTGTGGTTTGTAAATATTAATACGTTTAGATAGATAATTTGTAACAACTAGTGATTTTACATTTTATGGGTGCGAATGGTTACCGGCTTTGTGACGGGACTAAATGTGTCAAAGTAGTCTTTACCGTATTGTTGATGAAAACTTTTTGCGACTAGGTGGGCCTTATATTTATCAATTGAGCCATCCGGTTTACGTTTTACTTGAAATACCCATTTGCAACCAATTGGTTTGTGGGAATGAGGAGGTACGAGTTCCCATGTGGCATTCTTGAGTAGGGCGTTGAATTCAAGGTCCATTGCACTACGCCACTGAGGATCTTTTAAGGCGTGGGTGTGGGTAGTTGGTTCAACGGTTGGGGGAATAGGAGGTATAGTGGAAGTATGGATAAATAATGGGTTGAAGTATTTGGGGTTGGGGTTGCGAGTTCTAGGTAGAGGTGTTGAAGAAGCATCGGGTTGATTGGGAGTGGTTGGAGTAGGAGAATCGTTAGGTAGATTGGTAGTGGATGGTATAGGTGAGGCGTCAGATGGGGATAAGGGAGGTGAGGGTATGGGATTATCAAGTGGGTTCGGTTGAAAGGGAGGTGAGGTAGGGAAATGTTGTTCTTGTGTGGGAGGTGTATTATGTGTATTGGGTTGGTTGTGAATATTGGGTCGGATTGGGTTTGTAAGGGTGGTTAAGGTATTTGGGTTATGATGGAGGAGCTTTTCAACAGTATGTAAGGATGATTTAGTGGCCTCTTTGGATGTGTATGGATATATGTTTTCAACAAATTCAACATGTCGTGAGTGGAATAGATGATGGGAGGATGGGTCATAGCATTTGTAGGCAGATTTTGAAGAACAATAGCCTAGAAAAATGTATGGCACTTAGGGTGGAATTTTGATTTTGCATATGGTTTAAGGCATGGATAGCAAAGGCATCCAAACGGCTTGCGTTTGGTGTATGTTGGCGATTTTCCGTAGAGAATATCGTACGGGCTTTTGGAATTGAGAATTGGTGTCGGGAGTCTATTGATAAAGATCGACGGCGGTTTGGAATGCATGAGACCAAAACGAAATTTAGCGTAACGGAATAATGCTAAACCTGTTTTGACATTATGACGATGGCGTGTTTCGGCTATACCATTTTGTTCCGGTGTATGCGGGGGGAGGGGGGTGGTAAAATGAGATATGCCTTGATCTTGAAGATAAGGAATAAGACTTATATATTCACCACCAATGTCAATGAAGATAGAGATCAAAGGAGTTTGGAAGTACCATTCAACTAACTTTTTAAACTGTGGGAAAAGTGTTTTGATATCTGATTTGTGTTTCATCGGAAATAACCATACATATTTGGTGTAAAAATCCACAAAAATTACATAGTGATTGAAACCATCAATGGATTTTTCAGTTGGTCCTCACACATTAGAGTATAAAAGTTCTAATGATTTTGAAGCAGTAAATGAATTCACACCAAAAGGCTTTTTATGGCTTTTATTAATTGAACAAGAATGACAGTGAAAATCTTGAAGCTTTGACTTAAGGCCTATAGATTTTGCAAGAAATTTAAAAATCCTAATGGATGGATGGCCGAGTTTGTGGTGCCAATCAAGATGCAAGGCGATTGCAGTGGAGTTGAGTTGTGACCTTGTATCGATGCAACTGCCAAGAATGGCACTTAGGATAATTTGGTCTTGCCGGAACCACCGTGTATATTATGGGTTTGGTTTGGTTGAATCTTTGTCGGTGATAAGTTTTGATGGAGGTTCCTGTTCCCCACTGATAAAGTTGTCAAGATCCAAAACGATGAGGGTTGATTGGATATGTTTTCTCCAAATGGAGAAATTGATTGCATTGAGTTTGATGGGGAAGTGGGTGGTCGAGGTAATTTGAATGATAGTGTTTGACATTTCTTGGAAGTGGGATCGATTTCTCATGAGAGCAAATTGAAAGCTCTGATACCATATAATGTTATACAGAATATGATAACAAAAGGATACATTATTATTGAGCAGCAATCGAGGTTTTATACATGGGATACAACATTTGGAAATAATAAACAATTACCTACAGTTATGCATTGTGATAACAATCAACTAAATATAAAATCACATATTAAATGGAATTTGAATGTACATTTGACTTTCCTTTTGCTTAAGATATGGATTGATCTGTAATAAAAACTACCCCAAATGGAGTAAGTGATGTGGAGTAAGGTAACTTAAGAAGCATCATGGAACCTCTCTTTCTTCTTGCCCTGTCTTTCTTAGATTATATATATATATATATATATATATATATATATATATATATATATATATATATATATATATATATATATATATATATATATATATATAGGGTCCGGTTCCAGTGAGGACTCTTTTTAAAGTGAGGACTCGTGAGGACACCTTAAAGAAATTGAAAAAAACAATCTTAAAAAAATACAAATCATAAAATCGTGTATAGTACTATATCCGGGAGAAAAAAATTGAATTTTTTTTTGAATTATTAAAATTGAATCATTGATCATAAAAATTGAATCATGAATCATAAAAATGATCCATGCTTCAATTTTAATGATGCAATTTTTTTTTCTCCTGGATATAGTACTATGCTCGATTTTATGATTTGTATATTTTTTAAATTTTTTTAAGATGTCCTCACGAGTTTTCACTCTAAAAATAGTCTTCACCCAATCTTATCTCTCTCTCTCTCTCTCTCTCTCTCTCTCTCTCTCTCTCTCTATATATATATATATATATATATATATATATATATATATATATATATATATATATATATATATATATATATATGGTACGGTGAAGTGGAAATTATTTCATAGGTTTGTCGTGCGGTAGTTGAGATGCAGTGGAGCTGAAGTGGCAATGATGCGACAATTTTTTGGACTGGTAGCCTTTTCACGATACCTGATAGCTACTACCGGATACCTATCCCATATACTCGTATCATCTAAAATGAAGTTGAAAACCAAAATTGGAATAAAATGAAAGTTGAGGGTTAATATGAAACATGTTAAAAGTCATATCCTTTGAAACGGAAGCATACATAATTTATGGAATTCAATCAACGATGTCAATTTTATTTCTCATTTTCAGCTTATGTATAACTAGCTTATATATAACTACAACTTGCCCCTCCTTGGGAAGCTTCGCAGGGGACACAGGCTAGAAGTCTACTTATTTCTGTTACTTATATCTATTTTCAGGGGGTAATCTATAATATTTAATTAGTCTGGCACCATTTTTTAATTTTTTAACACATTGACCATTTACTATAGAAAACAATTTTGCATAGGGACCTTTTTGTAAATTACAAAAACAATTTTGTAATTTATTTTCTATGCAGGGACCAAAGTCTCGAACCCAAAAAGTATACGATTTTTACACAGGTCATTTCTATAAAAAAATACATAGATTTTTTTCTGTAAGTTAGAAGGACATCTTTTGTAAGTTATTTTAGATCCGCAAAATACGAAAGTATTTTGGTCAAAGTCTAAAACAAAATTGTTGTATCTATAATCTAAAAGGGATAAGTATATTATTCATAGGCACTTGGTTTTTATTATATATAATAATTAATCTTTACATTAGGTTAAAGTCGTAATATTTTTTACAATAGTAATATATATATATATATATATATATATATATATATATATATATATATATATAATCATATGTTTTTTATGTGTAGATATAGAGACCAATCAAATTTTAGGAATAATTAAATAATTAATAAATAATAGAGGGGTATAATAGTAATCTTAAAGATACTAGGATAAAAATAATTTCAATACTCAATCCCCTGTAATCATGCTAAGGAAATTGACTCCTCTTGTGTCGTCTTTATCTATTCAGTCACACAAACACACATACAAACCTCATAAAGAAGTCAGTCTTCTTCTTCCTCACAAAGACAATCGATTCTTCTTCATCTGTCTCTGCCATCGACCTCCTTTCTCTTTCATATGTCGCTGTTATTCCTCCGCCTAATACAAACGATGCCCACCTCTAGTACCTTCATCCACCAACGTCGCCCGCCTCCAGCGCCACCTCAGTCGATTCCTTCTCTCCGTCGACTCCTTCCCTTCGACGACAGTAGCCCTTCGTCGATGCCTCCTCTCCAACAATTCTTCGATTTTGGATCATATTGTTTCTAGTGGCTTTTGGGGTTGAAAAGCTACCAATTATCTCTTTGTTTCTTGATGATCTGCTAATGTGAAGCGAAGCTATATATCCAATTTATAAGTTTTCTTCTTCTCCCAAATCACTTTAATCTTGTGTCATAAGAACACATCTAAAGGACCTCTTTAATTTAATTGAAGTGAGAGTTTAGGAACAAGCTAGAGTTCTACTTTTTATCCTTTAAGTTAATTAAGTTCAATGATAGAAGCCAAAAAGTTGATATAGTAACACACAAATGAAAGTTGTGTGTATGAGTGTGTTAATAATTTTTGAAGCTGCAAAATTAATGAATTTGTTGATATATTTGTCTGATAATGGTTCAAGATTTGGCAATTACCTTGGTACTAGATGTTATGTTCTTTGGTGGTTGGCTGCATGTTGACTCTTCTTGAAGGAATTAATTTCATTGATCCGATTTCAATATTTTTTTTTGATTTTTTGTGGATATGCATATTAAAAACTTGCATTCTTATTTATTTTAAGCTAAATCCTACCGGATGTTGACTGCATGTTGACTCTTCTTGAAGGATTTAATTTTAATGATCCGATTTCAGTGATTTTTTGTTTTTTTTTGTGGATATCTATATTAAAAACTTGCATTCTTTTTTATTTTAAGCTAAATCCTAATGGGAATTTAGTAGTTGATATATTTAAAAGCATTTGGAATCGATTTCTTATCTATATTTTATTCAAGAGCCTATGGATTACTAATATAATTCCAACACTTTTAGAATCTATGTAACATCCATTTTCCAGACTCATCAATTTAAGGCTTGAGGATTTTGAGAATAAGATATTTTGGGGAAAACCTTTTTGTCACTGTGCAGTTGTTAGGGTATCGCGTCACTGCCATGCCATTAAGTTACATCGCGGTGGGGTGAGCAACGTAGTACGGTGACCGCCATTAAGTTACTATGTGTGTATTTACATACCTTTGAATTGTTATTGTAAACCTTTCACTTGAATCCTTTGTTGTAGATCTTGGAATGCAAGCACCAAAAGTATGATGCCTCTAATGGTTTGTACCTAAACCCTAAAACTAGAAGACAAGTGGAGAGAGAAGAGGGGATGCAAAATTTAGCTACCCTTCTGGAACAAAAGAAGTGGACAAAAACAGCTAACCCAAAGGTCCTATATATAGCTTATTAGAAAACCCTTGAAACCCTAATTTGAACATATGTATAATAATAATATTTCAAATCAGGTAATTATCTAGTTTCCTAACTATCCATAGGAGGCTTGCTTAAACCCTAATAGGTTTCCCCAAAACCATCCACTATATGGAAGGTTCTGGAATCCTTCTTTAGTTCAACTTCTGAATAATTGCAGCGTAGTCTTTGCACCTTTAATTAGTTCTAATTAATCCTAACAATAATTCTAATTAATTTCTGATTTCCTAATTAGTTATTACTATTTCTAATTTATATATTAATCACAAAATATATTAATAAATTATTTATTAAAATCTATTAATCATATAATAAACTAATAAATTATCCTCTATACAAAATGTAATTCTAATCAAGTTCTAGATATGAGGGCAACCCAAAAATGACTTTGTTTCAAATTACAAGTTTATACCAATTTAGTTATATGCTTAGACACATTAATCCAACAGTCTCCCACTTGGATAAGTCTGTAACTACAATTGCAAGTATAATCTTGAACCAAACAGTAAAGTGCGCTTTCAGAAGCCACTGACGAACACTGATTCAAATCGAACGTTGGCCCTAAGATAAGTGATCAACTATTTCTTCGTCCTTTATGATATTGTATGGACACGAGACGTGGATTATAATCAATATCATTATCCAAGATCCTGTTTTCCCGATTTCCTTATTTATGAAGATATCATTAAACTACTTAATTAAGCACATCAATTTAGACTTGGCTGGGCCCATCACTATAATCTCAACATGAAATCACTGAGGGTCCCAAAGATATCTCTTCTCCCATTAGGTTAAAAGGAACGAACTACTTCGACTATATAGTCATACACTTTACTTACCAAATCATACAAGGAATTACTCTTTATAACACTCAGATACGAGATGCGTTTGGGTAAACCAATGCACAACTTATTCGTAAACTACGAATTATAGATATCTACATTAAAAATAGTAGATATTATCATCTTAGAATTACTCATGATATAATTCATGAAGTAATTTCTAAGCTCATGTTTTTCCAATACTCAAAATCCCTATTTTCTAAGTATTCATGAATATTGCAGTAATCCCCTTACAATGTCTAACCTCCATAGATAATCTACAAACAAATCATGACAATCTTGATTCACTACTTACTTCCAAAAGTACGAATGGCTGTTGAATTCCGAATAATTAATTATTCAGGAAGTAAAACATGAAAAATTAAACACAATAATAAATAATTGAAGAGGTGGTACAAATACTCATAAATAAGTCTCTATTATTTAATCACTAAAACAATTACAATTTATTTTGTTACAAAGTTTGAACCTATCAACTAATTACTAAAACTAATGTAGTCTCTCAAACCAATGCTCTTACCATGTTGGATGTGCTTAGCCCTAATCAGACCCTTTGTGAAATGATCTGTAGGAATATCTTCTGATGATACTCATTTCACTAAGAGATACTGTAACATTCAGTGTCAAGTAAAATTCATTTTTTAGCTTAAAACGCAAATTGTTGCATTTCTAGTCCCTAGGCATGGCGTAATGGAGTTACGCCCTGCATAGCTTATTTATTTTTGGTCGTTGTTAACGTTACCATATGACACCAAGTTAAATCTGATGGAAAGCATTGATGGGACGTTATCTCGCCAGGGCCCTGGTCGGCTCTCAGTTTTAGCCTAAACAGGCCAGCGCCAGGATGACAACTCACTTTCCCCCACGAGGAAGAATATTCCTCGTGATCCTCTCATTCTCTCATGACCAATCAAGTCATGAAAAAGAGTCTGATGACGCCCAGAACTGATGTCACCTGGCTGTTAGACGGCGTGAGCGTACTTCTCCCAGTAGAAAATTGCCACGTCTTACTCCCATATGGGGAGGGTCACCCCATTCCGTTAGCAACAGGTATAAAAGGATCCCTTCCTGGCCAAGGAAGGGGATCATCTTCTTCCCTATACAATTTTACCTAAATCTCTCTCAGAAAGAAAGCTAAGTTGATCGTCGGAGTGACGTCCAAGGAGAACCCCCGGTCGTCATCTAACGATTCTTCTTTGTTGTGTTCTCAGGTAAACTCTCAAGACCAACTCATTAACAAGCGACTAATTCCCTACGAGCATGTCACAACATTTGGCGCCATTCGGACGTATCCTTAGAGTGATACAGCCAGTAGACGACGTTGTTTCTCTGCAAAAGGGGGATCTAAACCTAACAACAACCAGGACGGTAGAAGAAGATCTGTTCAGAACACCGGTGATAGTAAACGAGGAACATCATCGAGTGTACAACACAATCCCAAATCCAGGTGCTAATGGCGCAGGTCCCGCCAATTACGACAGAAATAGCATAGCCAATACTTAAGAGCAGTTTCCGGCAACTATCGTCAGAAGTTTCGTTGCCTCAAATGGCGATAACACACCTCGATTTGCTGCAGGAACCTTCGTATGATGGCAACGAGGTACTCACTATCTCTAAATCCCGTAAGAGAAACGCAACTCACCAAACAGAGGAGGAGATAGAGGTACTCTCGAGAAATCTACTCAATATCAGTTTTTCGAGTAGCGATCCAAGGCCGTCGAACTGGGATCCACAAGATCCACTCTTCATATCTGGATTCATTCACCATACGGAAATCCATCGGATATACATCGACAATGGTAGTAGCTCCGACATACACTACGAGCACTGTTTCAGGAAACTACCGGAAACATGGAATGAGGGGCTAAGGCCCCCAACTGGAGGACCATGACTGGGGTTCACCGGTCACAAGAACAATCAAATTTTCTGTGATTCGATTTCTAGCAGAACACAATATTCTGCTCGGACGATTAGCAATCTCCCTACTACAGTTCGTGCCATCGACGATACATGGCATAGTAAAATTTAGCACACGTCGGGGATTAGCAACAAATATTGCCACAAACACCAGGGCGCAACACAACCATCAGATCATCGCGGCTGCCGAGTTGGTGCGAACTCCAAAAAAATCAAAGGAGGATTGTTCCACCGAACAACACCAGGTAAACGCAGAATACCCAGAGCAGCTTGTGCGAATCGGAGCTCAAATATCAGGCGAGACCAAGGCACGAATGGTAACGCTATTGAAAGAATATTCCACTGTCTTCGCCTGGAAGCCAATAGATCTGACATGCGTGGACCGACAGGTTATAGAGCACAGTCTCAACATCACGCCCATAAGCAATCATGTCATACAAAAGAAGAGGGGCCATGCGGAAGACCGGAACAGGGCTATAAATGCATAAATAGTCGATCTAGTGAGTGTCGACATACTTAGAGAAGTAATTTCCCGACATGGATAGCAAACCCCATTATGGTAAACAAAGCCAATGGGTCATGGCGAATGTGCATTGACTACTCAGACCTTAATAACGCATGTCCAAAGGATTATTACCCCCTTCTGGAGATAGATCAGAAAGTCCAATCGCTTGAAGGGTTTCAGTTCAAATGTTTCCTTGACACGTACAAAGGTTATCATCAAGTACATATGAAACGAGAGGATGAGGCAAAAACAACTTTTCACACTGAGAAGGGCACTTTCTGCTACCAAAAAATGTCTTCTAGACTCAAAAACAATGGTGCTACATATCAGAGACTAATGGACAAGATATTCGTTGATCAAATTTGTAGGAACATCGAGGTCTACATTGATGACATGGTAATCAAGAGTCGTAACAAAGAAACATTACTCCATGATGTGGAAGAGACTTTTAAAACGCTAGCTAAAGCGCAAATGAGGTTAAACCCATCCAAGTGTACTTTCGGTGTAGAAGAAGGTCAATTCCTTAGGTATCAGATATCTAAGGAAGGGATGATACCCAACCCCATCAAAATCCAAGAGTTCCTCGAGTCGAAAACTCCCCATAACCTCAAATATGTACAAGAGATCAATGGTCGGCTAACGGCGTTAGGAAGATTTATTGCCAAATCAGCAGAAAAAGAGCTTCCCTGTACCAAACCCTCAAAGGGTGCTTAGACAAAAAGCAATTTAGATAGACAGAAAGAGCAGATGAAGCATTACAACGGCTGAAAGATGCCTAACACCAGCTACCGGCCCTCGCTTGCCCGCTACCAGGAGAAACGCTGCAGATGTACCTAGCAGCATCGGGAGAAGCTATCTCCTCCGTGTTAGCGGTGGAAAGGAAAGGCAAACAAGTTCCCATCCACTTTGTAAGTAGGGCATTGCAAGGGCCAGAGGTTAATTACCCAGTCTTAGAGAAACTATTCCTCGCCCTAGTATATGATGTCAGGCGGCTATGGCGGTATTTCCAAGCTCACAAGGTGGATGTCTTAACCAGCTACCCGATAAAGCAAGTTCTGCTATGGCCGAAAAAGTTTGTACGCTTGGCCAAGTGGGCCATAGAATTAGGCGAAAACGATATCAATTACCACCCCTGGACTAGCATCAAGGCCCAGGCCCTCACAAAACCTAGTCGAAATCCCAGATACTATCAAGGGAACACCAACGACAATCTTCGTCGACCCATTGGAGCCTGAAGCCAGCAAAGAGCTTTGGAAATTATACACCAATGACGCAGCAAGTAAGGAAGGCTTAGGCGCGGGCCTGATCCTTCAATGCCCCAAAGGCGAAGAAATCACTTACGCACTGCGATTCAATTTCCAAGTATCTAACAACGAAGCTGAATACGAGGCACTCCTTGCAGGTTTGAGGTTAGCAAGGGAGGTTGGCCCAAAGCGATTAGCAGCTCTCAGTGATTCATTACCCATCACGAACCCAATAAACAAAACATATGAAGCCAAAGATCTAAGGATTGAGAAGTACCTAGATGTAGTCTGCAGCTTAACAAGTACGTTTAAAAACTTTTCAATAAAGCAAATCTCCCGTGGAAAAAAATGCGAGGGCGGACGCTCTCAGCAAGCTAGCCTCAACTTCCTTTGATCACTTAACAAAGAAAGTGTTAGTCGAAGTGCCCCAGAGAAAAGCATTGATAACCAAAAGGTTAATATAGTCTCGACTACCCCAGAATGGACCAAACCATACGTCGATTACTTGTGCCATGGTGTACTCCAAGACGACTCGGCAGAAGCGAGAAACGTCAAGGTCAGGGCGTCACATTTCGCAATTATAGACAACCAACTGTATCAAAGAAGGTATTTAAGCCCATGGCTAAAGTGCATCTCTAAGACAGAAGGACAGGCGCTCTTGGAGGAAAGTCATTCCGAAGACACTGTAACGCATGAAGGGGCTTGAGCACTCATGGGCAAAATACTCTGCCTAGGAGTATATTGGCCAGACATATATAATGAGGCAGCAACCCTAACCAAGAAATGTAAAGAATGTCAGGCATTCGCACCTTTCCAGAATCAACCGGCCATACCGTTGACCAACATCACCAGCCCCTGGCCCTTCCATCAGTGGGGGATTGACATAGTGGGACCATTCCCACCAGTGCCAGGGGGGTGTGAAATTCTTGTTAGATGCTGTGGATTATTTTACAAAATGGATAGAGGCGGAACCGCTGGCCACCATCTCGGGAAAGCAAATGATAAATTTCATGACCAAAAATATATTGGCTCGCTTTGGCACGCCCAAAGTTCTTATAAGTGCCAATGGCACACAATTTGAAGGGATCCCCTTCAAGGAGTGGTGTGAAAACAAGAAGATCCACCACCTATTCACATTTGTGGCGCACTCTCAGGCCAATGGATAAACCGAGATATCAAACAAAACCATAGTTAATGGTTTAAAGAAAAGGTTACTCAGATCAAAGTCTGCCTGGGTAGATGAGCTCCCGATAGTGTTGTGGTCATATCATACGACCGCAAGGTCGAGCACGGGAGAAACGACATTCAGCCTTACCTATGGGACGGAAGCAGTCCTCCCATTGGAAATAATAGTTGGCTCGCTGCGAACAGAGAGTTTTGAGGAGACAGCCAATGAAGCATGTCGAACACAAGACTTAGACATGCTAGATAAAAAACACAAGGCTGTACAGATGCGCCAAGCACTGTACAAATTACGTACCGAGAATTATTACAACTGCCAAGTCTGGGTCAAGAACTTCAAAATTGGAGAATATGTGTTAAGGAAAAATGAGTCCAGCCATGCTGAACCATTAGGAAAACTCAGCATCACTTGGGAGGGACCGTACAAAATTATAGAAGTCCGTAAGAATGGAGCTTACGTACTAGAAGCCCAAGACAGGAGTGCAATACCAAGAACTTGGAATGCGCAGAGCCTACGCAATTTCTACTCTTAAACGAGTGTCAAGGATAAATTAAATGTTAGAAACAGCATTGATTATTGGTCTTGGAATGTAAAATTAACCAATAAGAATTAGTTTACTATTTCCAGTTTTGTGACACTCTAACAATAGATGAATTAGAAAGAAAAGAAAAGAGAAAGAGACATTCAGATGCTCCTTATTTTCAAGCTTGAAAAATAAAATAAAGAGGCTGTGTACATTTCGCATGTGACAAAAAGGATTGATCATCCAACATCACCTGAGCGAAATCGTTACAAGAAGGAAGCCAGGGGGTTAAAAAGGTTCATAACCTTTCCCCCAAAACATGTTCACCACACATATTATAGACAACGTTCTCAAAAACAAACGTACAAAAAGAACATGTAACATAAGTGTAGAAAAGTCATAACTTTCCACTGATAAGAAAAGAACAACCAGATGAGCCTTAAGATGACGATCTTGGCTGCACCTAGGGTCTTTAAGCCGAAAATTAGAACAGGTTTCTCAAAGACCAGCATGAGCAAAGCTCAAAGAGTTCACAAGTAAATGAACTCAGACCAGGGATTTAAGCAAGCCCTGCACAAATGCTACGTGATGGCCAACGTAAATCATTTATGAAACAATCAAACAAAATATATGATAACAGGAAACATTCATATACAACAAATAAAAATAAACATGTTCAGTTGCTGGACTCTCAGACTTTTAAGCTGCCACGAAGGGCAGAAAAGACAAAAAAAAAATCATTGTTCACAAAAGCTGCATAAATCCAATCAAGCAAATGACACTACTCGTGAGCAGGGGCAGTACCATCAACAGGTAGAGAACTTGGGCCACGACTCGACTCATCACTTTGAGCATCCTGGCAGAGAACACGGAGCCCAGCCAAATCAATGTCGTCAAGACTAAGATAGCTAGCAAAATGTGTCTCCGTAAATGTAGCAATGACGTCCTCCATTTCCCGAGTCTTGGTGGCCACATCCACCTCCACTTCTAGGTCGAACTTCCCAGCAACCACCAGTTCTCTCAAAGCTCCCTTCCCCTGCTCCATACCCGCTGCCAAGCAAGTAGCCTACACGTGCACAAAGCCCTTGAGGAAGTGGGGGCTTTCGATCACCTTGTCCATAATACGGCAGAGCCCATCACGAAGGATCCATGCAATGTCCTTCTCCAACACACCCGTCACAGCGCCTTCCCCAAACAGGTCTGCCTCTAGCTCTGTCGTTCGTTTGCTCAGGCCAATGTTCTCCAAGGTAAGGGCCCCTAGACGATCGGTTAAGCGCTTCAGCTCCCCGTCCATCCTGGCCACATGTTCTTCCAGGCTCGCCTTCTCGCACAACATAAGCTCTTGCTGGGCCTCCCAGTTGCGCTTATCAGCCTCCATCTTCGCCACCTGAGTCTTCAACTCCACACATTCAGTGCTCATCTTGTCCAAATAGGACTGGATAGTCTCTATGTCGGAAATGCGCTCAGCAGCCGATACCAAGTAAGATGAAACTTGGGAGACAGCATAACGAAGACCGTCAGCCATGTGTTCTTCCGCCAGAACGGCCAAAGCTTTAGTTGTGGCAGGTGGAAAAGCATGCCGACACCACTCAAGAGCAGTGTCATGGTCGGATACAAGGTCTTTAGGGGTTAAGCTCCAAGATGACCTATAGATGCCTGAGTGAGACCCTGGAGGAGGAGGGACAACTCTCGTTTTACCAGGAGAAGTTGACACATGACCATGAGAAGGCACAGATCCAGCCTTCGACTTGGCTCTCTCAGCAGGAGGATCGGGGTCTGTCACATCGATAGTTTTTTTCTCTTTATTACCGGCAGTTCAATTGCCCTATCGTATGCCCCCTCCAACAGTTTCGAAGAACTTTCATCGTGGACACTGGTGGAACCTTTGGAACCCTTAGCAAGAAACTCAAGTTACGTTTCTTGCGAAGCGGGGGCTCGGTGCTAGCCGTCTCAACGCTACCGCCGGATGAGGTTTCCAGCAAAGCGAATTTCCTCTTGACACATCGAAGACTCCTTGGGGACCCAGAAGGGACAGGAACCTTCTGAGAAACACCAGTAACAATGACGTCCTGCAGATCCGAGTCCTCGCCAGCGCCGACAACATCTTCTAAACCGATGGGAGGTTCAGATATATCCCCGATACCCCGATAGGAAACAGGTAGCGGGAGAGTCTCTACAAGGTCGATGTCGCGGCACTCAAGATCACCGTCAAATAAACCTCGTAAAGCTCTCTCTAAGGATATAATCTCCTCCTGTAATGCCCGTGTTTCTAGGCTAGGCATTAATATTGACGTGATAGTCTAGGTTGACCTTTGTAACTCATTTAGAAGAAATGAAAAGGAATTATGTGAATATTATGTGAAAATTATGTGTTTTATGCTTAGTTATTAGGGTTTAATTAATTAAGAATAAAAATGAGCGTCGAAAATAAATATTAGATAAAGCCGATATTTATTAAGAAAGTTGTAGTGGTCGTTACAAGGATTACGGATATATAAAGAATGCCGAAATCCGAGTTATAACGAAGAAGTTATGACCTGTCGAAGTTTCGCGACAAAACCGGCACGGTGCCGAATGTCGTAAAAAGTGAGTTTTTGATAAACTACTTTTTAGCCTTAGTGATCTAAACAAAATTCGTAGTGTTCGTTAAACCGAGAGTATGTATAAAAAGAACGTCCAAATCTGACTTCGTATGAAGAAGTTATTATTTTTCGAAGTTTTAGCTTAGCAGTAGACAGCTAAAAACGTGAATTTTAGATCGAGTGACTTTTAGCCGACACGACCTAAACGAGAATCGAAGGTCTCGTAAATAGTAGTACAACGGTAAAAAGACAGACGAAAACGGACGTCGGATGAAGAAGTTATGAATTTTTAACAGATTTCCTGTCCCGGTCTGTTAAAAATAATAATATAAAAATTAAAGTCAAACTTAGCCGACGAAGTCTAAAAGAAAGTTGTAGAGCATAATTTTACCTACGCGTGCATATAAAGAACGTCAAAAACGGAGCCCGTATGCGAAAGTTATGGATTTTAGAAGGATTGGGTGCAATTTTCGAGAAATTCACATGGATTGGAGCCGGTCACGTGATCCTCGCATGCATACCCCGTGCCCGACACACGTGTCGCTTGCTGATTTGACCGAGGGTGCGGTCCAATGATCTTCCGACGCGCCTCGCTTCTGACTCATCATCCGAGCTTCGCTGGTCCAATCCGAGGGCGCCGCGTGCCCTTCGCGTGTCCGAAGCTCGCACCCGCCACCTGGCCTCGCTCCGCGGCTGCCACCTGCCTTCGCTGACTCCTCCTTCTCGGCCGAACCCTCGCAAGCTCGCCCCTATAAATAGAAGGCATGCGAGATTGCCCGTGTACTTTTAGGAAATTGGAAATTTTGACCCCTTTTTCAATATTTTAGCTATTTTCACATCCCCCAAACGTTGGCCCCCGTCATTCAGCAGAGTATGGATGACAACCATGGACTATTCTAGATGATCTGTGGAACACTAGCAGGCTCCCAACCTGTAAGTGTGTGAACTATATGTTCATCAGTTGTACTCTAAAAACCCATTGGCATGTATTGCAGGGGGGGATTCCCGTGAATAATATTGTCGATAAATAAGAGCTATGGACTTAGCACATGTTGTATAAACCCTGGCAGCTATGGACTTAGTGCCTGTTATATAAACCCTGGCAGCTATGGATTTAGTGCCTGTTGTATAATCCCCGGCAACGATGTGACTTCGTGCCTATTCCTTAGGATGAATCCTTAGGAGTGAGTGATAGTTGAATCTTAGGGTACATCCTTAAGAAATAAATAAGATAATGGGGTTGGGGTAATTTGGTTGACTAATTGATGTTTAAGTATAATAAATTTATGTATTTTGGGTTGAAAACCCTATATGCTCACCAAGCTTCCAAGCCTGACCCACTCAACTTTTTATATTACAGGTAGTGGACCCCGAGCATAGTCGGATGATGATGATGAGTGATTTTTGGATTATAGGCCAGTAGTTGTAAATAACTGTTGTAAGGCTTATAATGTCTTGTTTATGCTTTTGATCTATATCAGAACATGAGATCCCGAGGTTTTGATATGAAATGAAAATATATATTTCTTAAAGAAAGGTTTTGATAAATTTTTATCATGCTTTGTTTTGGGAACAAATTCCGCAACATATTTTAAAAGGATTACTCTGATTTTATTTTAAAAAGCATAAAATAAATCGGTCTTTTCTGGCCGAGAAATTAGGGGATGTCACACCTCCACACCTAACAAAAAACAAAAGTAACAGTGATTAACAAAATTACCGATTTCAAAGTACTCTGTGAGTAAAAAGCGTGGGGAGCAAGGGAAAGCAGAAGAAGATGCATCATACCTTCTTTCTCGACGAAAAACTAGGGCATTTTCCCACGAGACCTCCAAGCGGCGCTCATCCCACCAGCAGCCAAGAAGCAGTCAAGCCAGTCCTCACCATTGATGTTGACCTTCTCTAGGGTATCTGCCAACTCTTTGTCAGCACCAAAGAGCGTTGGAGCACGGTCTACATATGCCTTGGTCCTAGGATAGCTAAGCACCACAAGGTCACTGTTCACCCATAAAAACTTCTCCTGCCAATTCTTTTTGGAGTTTTGATCATGGATGAGGGTAGGGACTTGTAAGGTCCTGAAAAGGATCTTTACCAATGATCAAGCAACAAACAATCACAGATAGAAGAATAAGAAGAAAAGAAACCGAGCTTGCACACGTTTATATTCAGAAAAACGTCAGGTACAACTCGATGGAACACTCTATAAACGCAATGGCATCAACAACCACACAATGACCTATACCTCCTCTATTTATACTGGACAAGACCGTAAACGGGGTTTATGATCGTAAACAGGGTTTACGGTCGTAAACGTGTTTACGGCCGTAAACTCTGTTTACGGTCGTAAACACACTTTCTGACTGTAATCACCTAAACAACCCACAAAACATATTACAGACTCATACTTGAACTATTACATTGAAAGCCTAGACCAAACCATTAATTGGACCCTTCAATCTCCCCCTTGGTTTGGTGCTAGCTTGGACTCAACTTTTGTCGACCACCAGCACATCGGATTTTCCCATAGCCCCGTTCCACATCTCTTTCTCGATTATCTCAGCAACCATCGAGGTGTACTCCTTTGCAGCGGACTCAAAACGTTCTTCAGCCACTATGATCTGATGAATGGAGAGCTGATGAATATCCCACTTGCCAAATTGAAGCAAATCCCTTTTGTCATAAAAGCGAATACAATTGTCTTTAAACTTGATGACAGCAGCAGCTGTGGATTCATCATACACCCAATATAGCATGGATGCGAGAGAACCATCTGGATAATTTTGAAGAAAGGGAACCTGCTTAACTTGAGCAGTAGCTGGCCACATCACTGCCCGAAGGGGTTGACTTGTTTTGGGATCAATGACATTAGAGTAAACCTTGATTATAGACTCAGCAGTCTTCATCGAAGGGAAGCCCTTAGCTACTTGATCTTCCAAAAATGATTTGAACTGACCCGCCCTGGGATTGTTTGATGGATTTGAGAAAGGAGCCTTAGACAGCTCCGTAAGATCAATCCTAGTAAAGGAATGAAAATCGTGAGCATCTTTGTATAATTCAGTGCTGCCGCTCTTTCTTCTCACTATAAACATATTTATCGTGTCATGGAATCCCCACGAGATGATTCCTGATCTATCACATAAACATCTCTGAAACGATGTTCGCCCAGATCCGTAACGGTGATCTTTTGTTGATCCCAGGGGCATTATGTTCTGAGATCCTTTTGAATAAAAGTTGACCCTTTTCAGCTGACTGGGCCAATTTAGCGCGTTTCAATGCCATTATGCTTGGAGCTTGAGCCGGATCCTTTTCAAAACGGTTAACAACGGTGGTTGTTTGTGTAGATCGTGGAGCTATGGGAGCATCTTGGTCGGGAAGATAGATCTTTGGCTCGTCAACGGATGACTTGAATTCGTCGCCAAATTTATCTTCCAGCTTCTTCTTAAGATCGTAGTAGCTGGCGGTTAACAAGCCGAAATGCGTCTGAAGGTCTGTAATTTGCTTCGACTTTAGAGCTTTGTCTTCATTAAGTTCGGCGACTTGAATATTGAGCTTTGTATTCTCAGTCTGAAGGTCTGCGACCTTGATATCCAGCTCAATATTCTTCTGATCCAAATCAATATTTTTCTGATTTAGAGCATCAATCTCTTTCTGGAGTCCAAGAAGTGAAGGATTTTCTTCTCCTGATCTGCCACCCCCAATTGAAATTCCTTTGCCATGTGAGGGAGGCGTTGTGAATTGTTCTCTGGCCAAAAGCCTGGCTAGCTTAACCGAGGTAGCATCGTGGTCTAGCCTGGGAGGAGAGAAATCCGTGGGGAAGGAAGATCCACCAGTTTTATAGAAGGTACTAGGACCTTCACTGATAGGTTCAGATGAGACTATAACTGGAGTTGTTGTTGGTGGAACTATAGAACTTTGAATTATGCTCGAGTCAAGAAATCCCTGTCTAGGGTCAAGTCTTCGTCTTTTCGTTGGAGGTTGAGAAGCTTGTGTAGTTGGATGATCACTTTCCACTGGCTCAGATGTAGGTAAAACAACATCAAGGGGAGGAATCCCTGACGCTGCCACCATAGGAGTTGCTATTTCCGCCGTTGGATTGGTAGGAGGAGGTGTGGCTTTGAGAACATCTTCTTTTTCCCTTATCTCCGTTGCTGGATGAGCAACTTCATTGATATTTTCAAGCAGTGTGTTGAGGTTTACGCAGGTCATGAAATCTTCATTGCTACCAAAGTTGAGAGGAATTTCATCGTTATCGAATCATGTGAGGTCGAGGTCTTCGTATAAATCAGTCTCCGTTCCAGACCCCTCATTGTAATCTCCTTGTACCTGAACAGATGTCAACTCGTGTTCCTCAGCTACTTGAGCATTAGCAGCTGGAGCTTCTTCTTCATAATGATCTGAAACTGTGATGGCATCTTCAGAAACAACTCTCTCGGAGGAAGTGGGCTCAGAAGACATCTTGTCAGACATCCCATGAGATTCGGAAGATTCATCTATTTCAGCAAATTTCCCGAATTTCACGAGAGGATGTAAGCCTTGGAACACGACTTTGCCCTTTCGATTCTGCTTGATGAGACCGATCGTGTGTGGGCCTAATGATTTTATATCCAGCTTGTCACCATCCTTGATCATCTCTGGGAATTGGTTGTCGATGAACACTTGAATAAATCTCGGATACAACAAGAATGCATCTCTGGTCTGCCGGCTTATAGCGTTGATATTTACCAAAAACTCATCCAAAATGAACTTCGAGAAGTTGAATTTGATGCCAGCAGCCAGTGAAACGATGGCCCCTGTGTTACTGAGAGAGATTTCATCAGCTCCTGATTTCCTCCCCGAGATACAGCTCACGAACACATGCTCCAAAAATCTCCAGTAGGGAGGCAGAAGCTTCTTCACCGTGGGAGGGTAGATGCCCTCATATCCCATCCTTCTGAGAATCTTTTGAACATCATCAATCCCAATTTCAGTAGGAAAATGGGGTTGATCATCGATCAGCAGTGTTTCCCTGATATACTGCTCAGTGATTATGATCTTGCATCCTTTAACCACAGCTTTAACAGGGATCGCACCATTTTCTTTTGACATCTTGGCCGTCTGCCAGAACTCCCTGATAATGTTCTGATAAATAACTGGATTCACAGTGATGGCACAAGCCAGGCAGCACTCTCTTAGTCTGTAGATCATTGATCTGAAGTCTCCCTGAGCAACAGGAGGTTCATCCAACACGATTTCCAGGTTATGCATGTCAGCAAACTTAAGATTCGCCATTGATCTGCACTAAAACAGGCCAAGTAAGAAAACAAAGTATTTAAACAATTAAATCTTTAAGTTTTCTTAATTAAACAATTTTATTTTGGCCTTCAAAATTATTTTGACCACAAAAAAATTGGAGTTTACGGTCAATATTGGTCAATCATCGAGTTTACGGTTCAAGGTGGTCAAACAGAGTTTGCGGTCCAAATTGGGTTTACGACCGTAAACCCATTGCAATGGTCACCTAACCGTAAACTGAGTTTACGGTCGTAAACTCAGAGGAGTTTACGGTCGTAAACCCAAAGAGGAGTTTACGGTCGTAAGCTCAGAAGGAGTTTACGGTTCTTGAATATCCCCAAACCGTAAACCCTCCCGAAACCGTAAACATCGACGAACACTTAAACCCCGATTACTCCTCCAGTTTTGGTCGATTCGATGAACAGATAGCATTTCCCCAGTCGGTTTTAGCATACCTTCGAAGTGGACTAGTTGATTTCGCAAAAACTCACAATTTTTTTTTCGAGGAGAGAGAGTAGAGAGAGAAAGAGTTTGCGGCTGTAAAAGGGAGAAATGGTGGGTGAAAAGGGGTTTACGGTAGTAAGCCCCACCTTTTATACTTCCTTCGAGATTACCTGTCTCCCACACAGTATTATGCACAGTCCAAATCCCAATTAAATTTTCAAAAATAAAACTTTTTGAGGATATTAAAATAAAAGTAAAATTAAAATTAAACTAAAAATAAAATAAACTGATTTCTAAAATTTAAGAATTAAAAGATTTAAAAAATAAATTTTTGACAATTATAAAAATAAAATAAAATAAAAATAAAAATAAAAATAAAAATAAACACAGCCAAAATTTATCTCAAAATTCACTGAAAATTTTTCTTGTGACACTGGGATCAAAGTTGTTAGACAGCCTTAATCCACTTGTCGGTACCTTCTATCTTCACGTCTTTGTCTGGTCGATCGCTGGTATTGTGGTCCACTTAAACACGAAAAATTGTGACAAAATTAGGACATACTATTAATTATAAGACAAAGTGATCCTAAGTTCCTAGAAACTATTTCTTAAGGACCATTCAGTTGACGACGACCAAGGATATTGTTGTCCACCTAAATTGAGCAGCGAGATCTATAGACAATCTGTGAGTGTTCAATTTTTAATTGTACTAGAACATGGTTCCCGCTTCCTGATATGCCCCTGTAATCAAGAACTTCCAGAATACTCCTTACATCGAGTGAGCAGACAATCATTAAGAGAAAAGATAGATTTAGAATGCATATGCTATACACCCAGGTCGGATCTCTTCCAATCACTCAGAGGGTGAAACATATGACTAACTGAAGTTTTATAGGGATTGAGAAGTAGAATGGTGCATATACTATGTACTAGGTCGAATTGTGAGTCACGCAAAGGAGACAGTATATGGCTAACAGATAGAAAGAATTGCATAGATAGAAGATGCAGAGAAATAGAATTGTATATGTTACAGTCCAGGACGGATTTTGAGTCACGCAGAGGAGGTAACATATGACTAACAGACAGATAGAGAGAGAAAACAATTTTCTACAGACCTAATTCATCGGAATTTACCAGTCGCCCCATCAATACCGGAATTAAGGACAGAATCCACACATCGAGGAAAAGTTAATCCACGGTTCCAAGTACAGGTTCTTTAATGTGACCAGTAGATTCCCATATATATCTCCCTGCTCAACCTATCCAAGCGTCATATTTTCAGGCTAAACGGATCTAACTAGGTCAAGATTTGTCAAGTCTATGAATTCCTTAAGTTCAACTCTGCCTAGTCAAGTCCATTTAGAATCTTTCGTGCCTACCGACGCATCAAACCCAGAGCATAGACCCTTCAACTTTGGGTACGTTACGCAGACTCAGATTGCCTGTTATCACTTGATAATATCACTTCCCAGTACTACATCAACAAGCAAAACTGTAAGCGACAATATTTTTGATTTTTCTGAATTTTTTAATGTTTTTGGATTTTTGAATGTTTTCTGAAAAAAAAATAAAACAGAAATAACACTATTTTTGGATTTTTTGATATTTCAATTTTTTTAAATTGTTTTTGTTTATTTCTCCCCCTAAATTTGTGCATGGGTGAGAATGAAATGACTAAAATGCGCAAATTTAAACGAACCTATCCTAAAAAAAATTTAATCCTCAAAACGAATCATTTTTAAAAATCCCACAAGCACATCGAATCGAGCTTTGTTAAAAGGCTTGGTGAACAGATCCGCCACATTATTGTCAGTGTGAACATGTTCTAGCCTAATGAGCGAGCGCTCATAACAATCTCTGATAAAGTGAATTTTGATATCAATGTGCTTGGTTTTGGAGGGTTGGACAGGATTTTTAGTTATTTGAATTGCGGCCTCGTTATCACAGTGAATTGGGGTTTCTAGATAATTCAAACCGTAGTCCAACAGCTGATGTTGGATCCAGATAACTTGAGAACAGCAGGCAGATGCAGCAACATATTCCGCTTCTGCTGTTGAGGTAGAGACGGTATGCTGTTTCTTGCACTGCCACGACACCAGCCTATCGCCAAGGAATTGGCACCCTCCTGAAGTAGATTTCCTGTCAAGCTCACGGCCTCCATAATTACTGTCAGCAAAAGCATATAAATCAAACTCAAAAATCTTCGGATACCAAAGACCTAATTTTGGGCTGCCTTTGATATACCGAAAAATCCTTTTGACAACAACAAGATGAGAGAGTTTAGGATTAGCCTGATAGCGAGCACATTGACAAACTGCAAACATGATGTCGGGACGACTTGCAATAAGATACATAAACGATCCGATCATCGATCTGTAGTGAGTCTGATCTACGGATTCGCCATCAATATCTGGATTCAGCAAGGGTCTTTCAGCCATTGGTGTCGATGCAGGTTTCTCGTCTTGAAACCCGAACTTCTCAAGAATATCCTCCACATACTTAGCTTGATGTAGCAGGATTCCGGTTGAATTTTGTTTGACCTGAAGCCCCAGAAACATGGTCATTTCACACAGTGAACTCATCTCAAACCGCTTTTTCATCACGCCTTCAAATTCTTTGCAAAGTTGTGGACTGGTAGACCCGAAGATAATGTCGTCAACGTAGATCTGAACTAGTATCTGATCATTACCAACATGCTTGATGAATAAAGTTTGATCAATAGTGCCGCGAGAGTATCCATGCTCGAGCAAGTGCTTTGTTAGAGTCGCATACCATGCTCGAGGAGCTTAATGTAACCCATACAACGCCTTGTCCAACTTGTAGACATGATTGGGAAACTTTGAGTTAACGAACCCAGGGGGTTGATCAACATAAATTTCTTCCTTCACCTTGCCATACAAGAAGGCCGTCTTGACATCCATTTGGTAGACCGTGAAGTTCATGTAGGAAGCATATGCCAGAAAGATACGAATTGCCTCCAATCGAGCCACGGGAGCATAAACCTCAGTATAATCAAGACCCTCAACTTGTCGAAACCCGCGAACCACCAACCTTGCTTTATTGCGCACTGTTACACCTGAATCGTCCTGCTTGTTACGATAGAGCCAACGCGTTTCAAGAGACCTTTTGGCCTTCGGTAACTCAACCAACTTCCAAACCCCGAGCTTTTCAAATTGATTAAGCTCTTCATGCATCGCATCTACCCAGCTGGGCTCATTCAAATCCATGTTAACGTTCTTGGGCTCTATTTGAGATATAAAGCAAGAATACAGACATGCATTGACATCTCCACTCTGACTTCTAGTTTTAACTCCGTCACCCAGCTGGCCAATGACGTTATCGATCGGATGATCGCGTTGAATTCTTGAAGGAATGTCTTGGCTGATATCATTGAGTGAAACAGGAAAAGTGTGAATGTTGAAACCTCCATCATTTGCTGATTGATCCACATTGGATGGATCTGCTACAAACTCATTAGCAATTTCTTCAGGAAAGAGTAGTTCCATAAAAGTTGGATTGACAGCGGAAGCATCGCTAGACATGAACTCTCTTTCAATAGGTGTAAGAGGTGTAGCATTAGCATCAGGAGTTCCATCTTGAACTTTAGACTCTGGACTATCAGGTTGATCAGATGACTCCCCCACAGGTGGAGCAGAGGACTCCCCCTCAACCGTTGGAGGTCTGTAAACAACTTCTTCGTATTCGTCTTCAGAAACAATCTTCGAACTAGAAGAGGATCCATTTGAGCCATCTGAAGACACACTTAAGGATTTGAAAAGCGATGTGTAATCAAATAGCCAGTCAGGACCCACTCGAGCGTCTGTTTCATTCTCCTTCAACCAGCGCACGTCATAGGATTCAACAATCTGCTTAGTCTTATTGTTGTAAACCTTATACGAGGTGCGCACAACATATCCTATAAAGTAACAATCATCGGCTTTGGCATTGAATTTAGGGTTGGATTCCAAGTGAAGAAGGGTGCAAGGGCAGCCAAATACACGGAAATGGCTGACTGAAGGCTTGTGTCCATAGAGAATCTCGTACGGTGTCTTCATCTGAGCTTTGTTGATTAGGACACGATTCTGCACGTAGCAAGCAGTGTTAATCGCCTCGGCCCAAAAGAAAACAGGTAATTTTGAATCACAAAGCATAGTCCTTGCAGCGTCTTTTAAAGTTCTATTTCTCCTTTCAGCAACGCCATTTTGTTGAGGCGTGTGAGCAGAGCTGTATTGACGCATGATCCCCCTTTCTGCGCAAAAATGGTCAAGAACCGCATTCTTGAACTCAGTTCCATTGTCAGTACGAAGCGCCTTCACCTGGTTGTTGGTTTGTTTCTCAATCATCACCACGAACTTCTTTATCAGATCAGCAACCCCCGCTTTGTTGGATAAGAAGAAGACCCATGTAAACCGAGAGAAATCATCGATCACAACTAGACAGTACGAGCTTCTGTTGATGCTCAGGACGTTGACCGGACCAAATAAGTCCATATGCAATAATTGGAGCACCTGACCGATTGAGTTGACTTGCTTGGGCAGGTGTGGTTTTCTATGATGTTTACCTAGGGCATAGGACACACACTTCTCAAATGTAAAAAAGTCTCTGACAGGTAAGCCTCGGACCATTTCATTCTTAGCAAGGCGATTCAGGTTTTTCGCGTTAGCATGACCGAGCCGTCGGTGCCACAACATTGCGTTTTGTTCGGAGACTTTTGAAAATAGGCAAGTGACTTGTTCAGGTAGGTTACTGTTCATGTCAATAATGTAAGCATTGCCATCCCGCTTTGATTTGACGAGAATCCACTCTTCCGGGATGACAATGCCTGGCTTGAGAATTTATCGGTAAAATGAGTAGAATAGCCTTTGTCGCAAATTTGGGAAACACTCAACAAGCTGTGCTTTAACTCGGGAGCAAAGTTGACATTCTCAAAGCTTAGCTCTCCATTTGTAACAGTTCCTCTTTGAGTGATCTTGCCACCATCTCCGCCCGCGAAGGAAACATACCCCCCATTAAAAGATTGAATTTCGCTCAATTGGGAGATGTCTCCAGTCATATGTCGGGAGCAGCCGTTGTCGACGTACCAAGGACGGACGACATTCCTCCGCAACTGTCCCTGCAAAATGAGTGGGATCATTTAGATTTGGGAACCCAGGTCATCACTGTCCTGGGTTTCCTTTTCGCTTTCTCTGATTCAACATTTAATGATTTCAAATTAGGATCCTCATTCCTAATCACTTCAGGGGATGTAGATGATGGATTAGAAATTGATTTGGGCTTCCAATGATATTTAGGTTTTACAACATTCTCAGGTGGTTTTGAAATCTGTTTCTTATGAGTTTGCACTGAGCCTCTGGATGTTCTACCAGAAGTGGTTGAAGATCCAGAATTGCTTTTTGACGAAACCGATCTTGGCGGAGCCTTGTTCGGTTTTGGCAAACTATTTTGAGATTTGTTAGTGAAAACCTTTTTATTCTTTTGAAAAACAGCCCTTTTTCTGCTTTGATCATCTTTCCAATCATCATTTCGAGAACGAGCTCTTAAGGATTTTCTAATTAAAGACCTTCCTCGAGATTCGTTCTCTCCTCTTGGTGACATATAGTTCACAAAGATCCTATTTTGACAATTCCTAGCTATATGACCACCAACACCACAATTAAAACAAATCTGTTTATTATTTGAACTTGTACTACATTTCTCAGATTTATTTTCTTGACAGACACTCTTACTCTTCTCAGAAGAACATGCATGAGAAATAGGTTGTGAGATAAGTGAGGGTGCCTCAGATGGTGTGACTTGTGGAATTGATGGTTTTTCATGAGAATCACAAGCATCAGAATTACCAAATAGTTCATCAAACATATCAAAGAAATTAAATTCAACAGTGTTAGATGTGGAAGCATCACACGAAACATTATCAGTCTTAACATTAGAAACATAAACATTTTCATTTGAAAGAAAAATATCAGAATTAGGAACAGAAACAGAAACAGATTCTCCAGTTGCACGCTTTGCCTGATCTAATGGTTGATCTGCAGGGGAAGTAGAAATGTCAGTACTTTCAACATTAATAAATCCTCCTGAAACGAAACCCGATGGCTTGCCATAAACCATAAACGGTTCATTGGCAATCTCATCCTTGGATAAGGGTTGATACTGATATGTATGATTATAAGGAGGAGGTACACTATCAAATCCTAAACCCTTTGACTGATTTCGTTTGAACTGCATGCAGTGATCGATCATGTTGGCAACTACCTCGCTTGATCCATCAAATTTTCTAAAATCAAAATTTGCAGTTTCAAATTGTCTTTTTAATGTATCAAGCTCGGTAATTAGCGCATCATTTTGTCTTGTAACATAATCATAAAGCTCACACTTTTCACTGTATTCAGTTTGAATTCTCTTAAAGTCCTTTATTTTTGTCTCTAACTGGGCCTTAAGGGGTTTCTGTCCTTTCCTAAGCTGATAGCCCTCATATCTAAGGTCCTCTACTTCTCTACGTAATAATTGAATTTCATCATGAAGAAGTTTGACATATTCATTACAAGCCTGAGAACAAGATGGTAGATTTACCTCACTTTTCCTGGGCTCGGAAGTAGAAGACACCATCAGAGCAAACTGCAGCTTCATCATTTCTGCTTCGGGATCAGCTGCATCATTCTTCGGGGAAGCATCATCAATCTGAGCTAGGTGAGCATTTTCTGGCCCTGAGATATTCAAAGCCTGAATCTGGTCCTCCCAGTCAAAAGACTGAGCGACCATAGCAGTTTCACCATTAACCGCACCACCTGCACGGTTGTTTCCCACTGCAACCATCGTCCTGTTGTTGTTCGCCCTACGATCTGGCTTCAGACACTCACGAGCAAAATGACCTGGCTCATGGCAGTTGAAGCATCACAGCATGCCCTTGTTGAATCCCACCTTCTTGTCAGCATTCATGCCCCAGTTGCTCTTCCCTGTCTTCTTAGCAAACTGCTTGGCCCTGAAAACAGCCATAGCAATCTGCCATGTAATGTCCATCTCTTCCACGTCTTCTGGATGAATCTGATCCAGGTCAGCAAATGACAGCTGAGGTGGAAGCTCTCCAGCTACAAAGGCATTGTAGCAGTTAACAAGCCCAGTGGCTAGAGCCAGATTTTCATCAGTGTCTTTCGTGTTTGAGGATGAGGCTACAACTGGCACATTTGGATGGGGAACAACTTGTGGAATGATAAATGGCTGGCTTTGAGAGTGAGGAATGGATGATGCAGCAGCAAAGGTTTGAATCTGAGGTTGTTGAGCAGCAAAAGCTTGACCTGAAGAAGTCATGATTGATGAGAGAGCATTGTTGGATGAGATTCCAAGGTTTGTAGTAGAGTAGGAGTTCACATGGTTTATTTCTCTCTGTTTGTCATCAATATCACAAGCTTTGATGATCGCCATGATTTCAGCAAGAGTGAGGCGATTTAGATCCTTGGTCTTCTTAATCACAGCAACATTCATGTCCCATGATCTAGGAAGAGCATTCAGAAGCTTCTTGTTAATTTCTGACTTGTTCAAGAAAATCCCAGATATGTTCATGTCAGTGGTGAGAGTTGTGAACCGCTGCAGCTGAGCCTCAAGAGTCTCTCCTGGAATGTAGTTGAACATATTGAATTTTTGTCTCAACATGTCCTGGCGACTCTCCTTCATATCTTCATTGCCCTCATATACCTCAATTAGGGCTTCCCACAAATCCTTAGCTGAAGTATACTCTCGGAAACCTTGAGCAATATCAGGAGATAATGCCATGGTTAGAGTGGCTAAGCCCCTTTCCTGCTCTTCAATTTTCTCAAACTCTTCATCAGTGTAGTTTTCAACAGCCTTGTCAATCACTTGGCCTCTAACTATCATAGTGATTCTAACAGGGCCTCTAAGAATGCTTCTCCAGACTTTGAAATCCTTCATCTTAATGTATTTTTCAATTCTGTACTTCCACTCAGGAAAACCATCAGCATACATTAATCTTGGAATACGCGTAGTAGTGCCCATGACAGTATCAAGTTCGTGAAAATGATTTTGACTTTGAGATTCCATTTGAAATTGAAACGAATTAAAGTCACAAAAGGTGTTTACGGTTGTTGATGATTACGACCGTAAACTATGTTTACGATTGAAGAGTTTATGACCGTAAACTAGGCTCACGGTTGGACTGTTTACAACCGTAAACTGGGTTTACGGTTGAGCTGATTACGACCGTAAACTACGTTTACGGTTGATGAGTTTACGGTTTGTAAGTTTACGGTTTAAGCGTTTACGGTTAATGAAGCTTGGTTTACGGTTTTTGAAGATTCACAGTTTACGGTTGTTGAAGATCTTGGGTTTACAACTGTAAATAGGGTTTACGGTTGACAATAAACTCCCAGAAAGCCTTCAAAATCGCGTTTTTGCAGTAGATTCAGTTCCTTTAACCACTAAAACACTAAAACCAATCTTCGAACAATAAGAATATCAGTTTAAGCACCCCAAATCTCGATTGAATGAAGCTTTGACACCGGTTTTTGCTCTGATACCAATTGTAAGGTCCTGAAAAGGATCTTTACCAATGATCAAGCAACAAACAATCACAGATAGAAGAATAAGAAGAAAAGAAACCGAGCTTGCACACGTTTATATTCAGAAAAACGTCTGGTACAACTTGATGGAACACTCTGTAAACGCAATGGCATCAACAACCACACAATGACCTATACCTCCACTATTTATACTGGACAAGACCGTAAACGGGGTTTACGACCGTAAACAGGGTTTACGGTCGTAAATGTGTTTACGGCCGTAAACTCTGTTTACGGTCGTAAACACACTTTCTGACTGTAATCACCTAAACAACCCACAAAACATATTACAGACTCATACTTGAACTATTACATTGAAAGCCTAGACCAAACCATTAACTGGACCCTTCAGTACTCCTCGTCAGCGGGAAATGGTCTGAGTCCCAGACTGTGTGAAAGCATTGAAAAAGTTCTTAGACGCCGGGACAGTCAGCTGGTAACCTAGGGCATGACAGAGAAGCTCAAAGCCCATAATCTTGTTTATAGCGATTGAGGTCAGTTCCCTCACAGAAAAACCTTATTCGCGAATGATCAGGTTGAAAAAATTCGTAGTGGGTAAGCGTAGACCTGCCTCGAATAAAGCAATCGAAATGCCGACCTTGACCTTAGAGGGACTACAGAGCGATGCACCAGGGAGAGGAAATTGAACCCCATGTCCAGATACAAACCAAACTGGAACTCGAAGGATTCCCATTCCTCAGCAGTGAGTTCCCTTCCTAAAGGACGAGAGACAGCCATGGAAGAATGCAAGGAAAGATCGAAAGGGTTCTTTAGAGCAAAGAAGCAAAATGAGAAAGGCAGAGAGTGAGGAGGAAATGCCTGGAGAAACAAGGGTTTAAATGCTACAAAAGGGCAGTGAACCGTCTCATGATGAAACCGCCGAACAACGGCAACTACGTCTCATCAATCGCACGAACTAGCAATAGCAGTCCGCTACGTGTCTATGACTAGACCAGAACGAATCTGCTACGTCCCCAATGCAGAAGCCTACTGGTCTAAGGGACTTTCTAACGTTACCGTATGCGGCAACGTTAAATCTGATGGAAATAATTGACGATACGTTATCTCGCCAGGGCCCTAGTCGGGTCTCAGTCTTAGCCTGGACAGGCCAGCGCCAGGATGACAACTCAGTTTCCCCCACGAGGAAGCATATTCCTCGTGATCCTCTCATTCTCTCATGACAAATCAGGTCATGACGAAGAGCCTTCTGATGCCCAGAACTGATGTCACCTAGCTATTAGACGGCGTGAGTGTACTTCTCCTAGTAGAAAAATGCCACGTCTCACTCCCACATGGGGAAGGTCACCCCATTCCATTACCAACAGGTATAAAAGGATCCCTTCATGTCCAAGGAAGAGGATCATCTTCTTCCCTATGCAATTTTACCTAAATCTCTCTCAGAAAGAAAGCTAACATGATCGTCGGAGTGACGTCCCGGGAGAACCCCCGGTCGTTCTCTAACGATTCTTCTGTGTTGTGTTCTCAGGTAAACTCTCAAGACCAACTCTGTGACATCCCTATTTTCACGGCCAGAAAAGACCGATTTGTTTATGCTTTATTTTGAAAATCAGAGTAACCTTTAAAAGAAAAGTGTTGCGGAATTTGTTCCCAGTAAAACATGATAAATACGTTATCAAAGCATTTCCGAAGAAATGTATTTTTTATTCATTTTTAAAAACATTTGGGATGTGATCGTCAATACATAAACATAAGCATAAACAGAACTTACATTCATTTACACTAGTGATTTACACCACTTTAATCTCTCAGTGTAATATAACTTCGTATCGGCAGCTGTGATTCAAATAAGCTGGAGTGGGTCAGGTTGGGAAACCTGGTGAGTACATAGGGATTTCAATCCCACAATGTTATATCATATATATAATTTAGAACTCACAAAATATACAATTTCACCATATATATATAAGCAACTCTTACCCCACCACGTTAATCCTTACAACGAGACTATCCATACTCTCGGACCTTAAATTTTACCTCTTACTTAACCCATACTCTCGGATCTAATTCATGCTCTCGGATCAATAATTGTGCCCATTCCATACTCTCGGATTAGGGACAAGTGTCTATGTGAAATCCATTCTCCCGGATTAACGACGAATGACTATGTCCTATCCATACTCCCGGACTGTGGACTACTGACTGCGTCTTAATCTATACTCCCGGACTAAGGACAACTGACTATGTCTTAATCCATACTCCCGGATTAATGACAGTTGGCTATGTCCAATCCATACTCTCGGACTAGGGACAATGACTATGTCTAATCCATGCTCCCGGATCAATGACATATACTAAAGTTCTATTCTCTGAGTATAACTCACTTGTACTCGTAAGAAAATACTACCCAATATTCCTCATAATTAATTTAGGTTTACTCTTTATCCTAAATCATCATATATAATCAGGTATGTTCTTTAACACGTATTTCAGGCAACATCAATTAACTCGCACATAAACATATAATTAATACTTCAATCAATACTTGTATTAAAATCATGTTCATGAAAGGGACAATGCACTCACTTGATTAGGTGGTGATTCCGAACTCAGACAACGCTTCGTTATCTCAAAACAATTTTTCCCTTGACAAAACCTAGTATCAATACCAGTAGGGTTTAGTCTAACGTTAACCGCGACTGATTAATAGTCTAGCTATTATTACTATTATATAAGCGTTAAGCAATACTCTTATATAACTCATAATAATAGTCCAAATAATTATTTTAAGGTCCTAATAATGTTACTATAATTAATTAGAAGCTATATTAAAAATAGCGTATGGCGTGGCTCACTTACAGCGGGTTTTCTCGAAAATCGGGCTCTGCCGGAGCAGAGTTTCTGAGCCGAAAGGCTCTTTTCTCGGGGCTTCGGGAGCCTCGGGGCTTCCTTCGGGTGCTAGGGGGTTTACCTAGACTTTAGGGGGGGTTAGGAAGGCTTAGAGAGAGGTTCTAGAGAGAGAAAGAAGGGTTTGAAGGTGTGAGGAAATGGCATGACCCGACACTTCTATTTATAGGGTGAAATCCTGATGGACTCGCTGAGTCGGGTCACTGACTCGCCGATTCAGTGCCATGTGTCATCACCTGATGGCTTTTCTTGGGGAGAAAGCCTTGGCCCATATTCAGCCACGTCACCCCTTTTGCAGCAGCACCCTGCCGACTTCTAAACTCCGTAACTTTTGCATACGAGCTTTGTTTTCGACGTTCTTTTTTTCCACACGTAGGTAAAAACAAGATCTACAACTTTCATTTAGACTCTGTCGGCTAATTCTCGACCAATCTTAAATTTAACAGTAGGAGGAGACGAAGAATTTGTAACTCCTTCATACGAACTCTGTTTTCGTCTGTCTTTTTACCGTTGAGTTCTTCTTAATGAGATCTTCAACTCTCATTTAGGTTGCGTAAGCCAAAAACCGCTCGAACTAAAATTCGAGTTTCGGGTCATGCACTGCTATGCCAAATCTTAGAAAAATCATAACTTCCTCATACGAAGTCAGATTTGGGCGTTCTTTTTTTGTATGTTCTCGGTTTAACATATACTACAACTTTTGTTTAGATTACTAAGGCTAAAAAGTCCTCTATCGTAAATTCACTATTTACGTCTCCCGGTGTCATGCCGGTTTTGACGAAAAACTTCGACGGGCCATAACTTCTTCGTTATAACTCGGATTTCGGCGTTCTTTATATGTACGGAACCCTTGAGACATATTCTACAACTTGGTTAAGATTATTTATTCTAAATAATCTTTTTCGAAAAGTCATTTTCGACCCCTATTATCTCTAAATTGACTAGTCCGGATCTACGGGCGTTACAATTATCTCCCACTTAGGATGATTACGTCCCGGAATCATCAACGAAACATGGCTCACATGATGACTCCATACGTTATCTCTTCATCCTAAGTAATAATCGCAACTTCTATGTTCCTTCGAATGAGTATCTAACTCTTGGACTCCTTGACTGCATGCGGTGCTCGATCTTGCACTTGCTCCCTATCTCACGTTAGACTCCAATTTATGACCTTCAAGTCACAATCTTGATCCTCACTGGATATGAAATTAAGATAAGTTTTTTTATTACTACAATCGAACGATGTGGCATATTCTAATGACCTATCATCGTATGTTGCAACGCTTAGACTCAGGTCTCTTGGAGTCTTCTAGAACAGACTATACCTTCCTTCATGTTCTAATCTCATCTGAAAAGGTAGCATTTCTAGCTACAAGCAACTGTCGCGATACCTCTACTGATCGCTTTGATTAATTCTTCCAGCTTAATTTAGGTGCTACATCGGACTTGGTTCTATGAACCATGTAACATACTCGTCTTAGTCGGACTCAATTTGGTATGACCACTAGGGTCGGAATAACAATCATCTTTTTAGTCATTACTGAAACGATGGTAACGACATACTTGAATAAAAAGGAATGAATTACTAGCTTATTGGTAACCTTGTGACTTTCCGTGATCCAAGTATGAGTCTTGTGCTTCTGGTAGTATAGGCCTCTACTACCTTTCACACCTACTCATACTCGTCCCAAGTATTGTCTCGCAGTTCTCCAAGTCATTATCACAAAAACAATTTTTAACACATACAAATGTGTCCAAACAATCATATAATTTTCCCTAGACTCTACTAGGACTTCTTCCATGCGTATCTTCAATCATCAATTATGCTTCAACTCGGTTGGTGATGGAAATGTCAGACGATGGGATAACTTCATGGATTATACCAAAAATATTTCTTCTTCTAATCGAAAGTGTACTTCTCCCATACTAGACGTATTAGACGTATTCTAAAGGCAAGATATCACTCTTACGATATCTCCCGATAGGTACCACTCAATATCGTAAACCTTCACATTTCCTCCATTTATTCAATTCGCTACGAGTCTTTACCAAGACGTTATGTTCATGGAAGCATGCGTTCAACGTATCGAGACGAGAATATAGATAGAGAAGATTTAGACGCGTATTCCACCTTATTACTCCGAAAAGTTACATGCCAGTTCTAATATCGTAATTAAACGTTTAGAAGTATGAACATATAAAATTTCCAGATCCGGTCGGCAACAGACCATAGATCCGATCATATAATGCATATCTTAAATCATTTAGCACATAAAAGCATTTTAGGCAACTTCCCTAATTAAGCTAGTGCTTGTGTCTATTAAGGTGTATTACCTAAATTTTATTAGACACACTCCTCACAATCATCGCTTAGCATTCTAAGTTTAAGTCTAGAAATAAATCCATATTCCTAGTTCGCTTAAACTAATACTATGATACCAACTGCGACATCTCCATTTTCACGGCCAGAAAAGACCGATTTGTTTATGCTTTATTTTGAAAATCAGAGTAACCTTTAAAAGAAAAGTGTTGCGGAATTTGTTCCCAGTAAAACATGATAAATACGTTATCAAAGCATTTCCGAAGAAATGTATTTTTTATTCATTTTTAAAAACATTTGGGATGTGATCGTCAATACATAAACATAAGCATAAACAGAACTTACATTCATTTACACTAGTGATTTACACCACTTTAATCTCTCAGTGTAATATAACTTCGTATCGGCAGCTGTGATTCAAATAAGCTGGAGTGGGTCAGGTTGGGAAACCTGGTGAGTACATAGGGATTTCAATCCCACAATGTTATATCATATATATAATTTAGAACTCACAAAATATACAATTTCACCATATATATATAAGCAACTCTTACCCCACCACGTTAATCCTTACAACGAGACTATCCATACTCTCGGACCTTAAATTTTACCTCTTACTTAACCCATACTCTCGGATCTAATTCATGCTCTCGGATCAATAATTGTGCCCATTCCATACTCTCGGATTAGGGACAAGTGTCTATGTGAAGTCCATTCTCCCGTATTAACGACGAATGAATATGTCATATCCATACTCCCGGACTGAGGACTACTGACTGCATCTTAATCCATACTCCCGGACTAAGGACAACTGACTATGTCTTAATCCATACTCCCGGATTAATGACAGTTGGCTATGTCCAATCCATACTCTCGGACTAGGGACAATGACTATGTCTAATCCATGCTCCCGGATCAATGACATATACTAAAGTTCTATTCTCTGAGTATAACTCACTTGTACTCGTAAGAAAATACTACCCAATATTCCTCATAATTAATTTAGGTTTACTCTTTATCCTAAATCATCATATATAATCAGGTATGTTCTTTAACACGTATTTCAGGCAACATCAATTAACTCGCACATAAACATATAATTAATACTTCAATCAATACTTGTATTAAAATCATGTTCATGAAAGGGACTATGCACTCACTTGATTAGGTGGTGATTCCGAACTCAGACAACGCTTCGTTATCTCAAAACAATTTTTCCCTTGACAAATCCTAGTATCAATACCAGTAGGGTTTAGTCTAACGTTAACCGCGACTGATTAATAGTCTAGCTATTATTACTATTATATAAGCGTTAAGCAATACTCTTATATAACTCATAATAATAGTCCAAATAATTATTTTAAGGTCCTAATAATGTTACTATAATTAATTAGAAGCTATATTAAAAATAGCATAGGCGTAGCTCACTTAAAGCGGGTTTTCTCGAAAACCGGGCTCTGCCGGAGCAGAGTTTCTGAGCCGAAAGGCTCTTTTCTCGGGGCTTCGGGAGCCTCGGGGCTTCCTTCGGGTGCTAGGGGGTTTACCTAGACTTTAGGGGGGGTTAGGAAGGCTTAGAGAGAGGTTCTAGAGAGAGAAAGAAGGGTTTGAAGGTGTAAGGAAATGGCAGGACCCGACACTTCTATTTATAGGGTGAAATCCTGATGGACTCGCTGAGTCGGGTCACTGACTCGCCGATTCAGTGCCATGTGTCATCACCTGATGGCTTTTCTTGGGGAGAAAGCCTTGGCCCATATTCAGCCACGTCACCCCTTTTGCAGCAGCACCCTGCCGACTTCTAAACTCCATAACTTTGCATAAGAGCTTCGTTTTCGACGTTCTTTTTTTCCACGCGTAGGTAAAAACAAGATCTACAACTTTCATTTAGACTCTGTCGGCTAATTCTCGACCAATCTTAAATTTAACAGTAGGAGGAGACGAAGAATTTGTAACTCCTTCATACGAACTCTGTTTTCGTCTGTCTTTTTACCGTTGAGTTCTTCTTAATGAGATCTTCAACTCTCATTTAGGTTGCGTAAGCCAAAAACCGCTCGAACTAAAATTCGAGTTTCGGGTCATGCACTGCTATGCCAAATCTTAGAAAAATCATAACTTCCTCATACGAAGTCAGATTTGGGCGTTCTTTTTTTGTATGTTCTCGGTTTAACATATACTACAACTTTTGTTTAGATTACTAAGGCTAAAAAGTCCTCTATCGTAAATTCACTATTTACGTCTCCCGGTGTCATGCCGGTTTTGACGAAAAACTTCGACGGGCCATAACTTCTTCGTTATAACTCGGATTTCGGCGTTCTTTATATGTACGGAACCCTTGAGACATATTCTACAACTTGGTTAAGATTATTTATTCTAAATAATCTTTTTCGAAAAGTCATTTTCGACCCCTATTATCTCTAAATTGACTAGTCCGGATCTACGGGCGTTACAATTATCTCCCACTTAGGATGATTACGTCCCGGAATCATCAACGAAACATGGCTCACATGATGACTCCATACGTTATCTCTTCATCCTAAGTAATAACCGTAACTTCTATGTTCCTTCGAATGAGTATCTAACTCTCGGACTCCTTGACTGCATGCGGTGCTCGATCTTGCACTTGCTCCCTATCTCACGTTAGACTCCAATTTATGACCTTCAAGTCACAATCTTGATCCTCACTGGATATGAAATTAAGATAAGTTTTTTTATTACTACAATGGAACGATGTGTCATATTCTAATGACCTATCATCGTATGTTGCAACGCTTAGACTCAAGTCTCTTAGAGTCTTCCAGAACAGACTATACCTTCCTTCATGTTCTAATCTCATCTGAAAAGGTAGCATTTCTAGCTACAAGCAACCGTCGCGATACCTCTACTGATCGCTTTGATTAATTCTTCCAGCTTAATTTAGGTGCTACATCGGACTTGGTTCTATGAACCATGTAACATACTCGTCTTAGTCGGACTCAATTTGGTATGACCACTAGGGTCGGAATAACAATCATCTTTTTAGTCATTACTGAAACGATGGTAACGACATACTTGAATAAAAAGGAATGAATTACTAGCTTATTGGTAACCTTGTGACTTTCCGTGATCCAAGTATGAGTCTTGTGCTTCTGGTAGTATAGGCCTCTACTACCTTTCACACCTACTCATACTCGTCCCAAGTATTGTCTCGCAGTTCTCCAAGTCATTATCACAAAAACAATTTTTAACACATACAAATGTGTCCAAACAATCATATAATTTTCCCTAGACTCTACTAGGACTTCTTCCATGCGTATCTTCAATCATCAATTATGCTTCAACTCGGTTGGTGATGGAAATGTCAGACGATGGGATAACTTCATGGATTATACCAAAAATATTTCTTCTTCTAATCGAAAGTGTACTTCTCCCATACTAGACATATTAGACGTATTCTAAAGGCAAGATATCACTCTTACGATATCTCCCGATAGGTACCACTCAATATCGTAAACCTTCACATTTCCTCCATTTATTCAATTCGCTACGAGTCTTTACCAAGACGTTATGTTCATGGAAGCATGCGTTCAACGTATCGAGACGAGAATATAGATAGAGAAGATTTAGACGCGTATTCCACCTTATTACTTCGAAAAGTTACATGCCAGTTCTAATATCGTAATTAAACGTTTAAAAGTATGAACATATAAAATTTCCAGATCCGGTCGACAACAGACCATAGATCCGATCATATAATGCATATCTTAAATCATTTAGCACATAAAAGCATTTTAGGCAACTTCCCTAATTAAGCTAGTGCTTGTGGCTATTAAGGTGTATTACCTAAATTTTATTAGACACACTCCTCACAATCATCGCTTAGCATTCTAAGTTTAAGTCTAGAAATAAATCCATATTCCTAGTTCGCTTAAACTAATGCTATGATACCAACTGCGACATCCCCATTTTCACGGCCATAAAAGACCGATTTGTTTATGCTTTATTTTGAAAATCAGAGTAACCTTTAAAAGAAAAGTGTTGCGGAATTTGTTCCCAGTAAAACATGATAAATACGTTATCAAAGCATTTCCGAAGAAATGTATTTTTTATTCATTTTTAAAAACATTTGGGATGTGATCGTCAATACAGAAACATAAGCATAAACAGAACTTACATTCATTTACACTAGTGATCTACACCTCTTTAATCTCTCAGTGTAATATAACTTCGTATCGGCAACTGTGATTCAAATAAGCTGGAGTGGGTCAGGTTGGGAAACCTGGTGAGTACATAGGGATTTCAATCCCACAATGTTATATCATATATATAATTTAGAACTCACAAAATATACAATTTCACCATATATATATATATATATATATATATATATATATATATATATATATATATATATATATATATATATATATATATATATATATAAGCAACTCTTACCCCACCACGTTAATCCTTACAACGAGACTATCAATACTCTCGGACCTTAAATTTTACCTCTTACTTAACCCATACTCTCGGATCTAATTCATGCTCTCGGATCAATAATTGTGCCCATTCCATACTCTCGGATTAGGGACAAGTGTCTATGTAAAATCCATTCTCCCGGATTAACGACGAATGACTATGTCCTATCCATACTCCCGGACTGAGGACTACTAACTGCGTCTTAATCCATACTCCCGGACTAAGGACAACTGACTATGTCTTAATCCATACTCCCGGATTAATGACAGTTGGCTATGTCCAATCCATACTCTCGGACTAGGGACAATGACTATGTCTAATCCATGCTCCCGGATCAATGACATATACTAAAGTTCTATTCTCTGAGTATAACTCACTTGTACTCGTAAGAAAATACTACCCAATATTCCTCATAATTAATTTAGGTTTACTCTTTATCCTAAATCATCATATATAATCAGGTATGTTCTTTAACACGTATTTCAGGCAACATCAATTAACTCGCACATAAACATATAATTAATACTTCAATCAATACTTGTATTAAAATCATGTTCATGAAAGGGACTATGCACTCACTTGATTAGGTGGTGATTCCGAACTCAGACAACGCTTCGTTATCTCAAAACAATTTTTCCCTTGACAAAACCTAGTATCAATACCAGTAGGGTTTAGTCTAACGTTAACCGCGACTGATTAATAGTCTAGCTATTATTACTATTATATAAGCGTTAAGCAATACTCTTATATAACTCATAATAATAGTCCAAATAATTATTTTAAGGTCCTAATAATGTTACTATAATTAATTAGAAGCTATATTAAAAATAGCGTAGGCGTAGCTCACTTACAGCGGGTTTTCTCGAAAACCGGGCTTTGCCGGAGCAGAGTTTCTGAGCCGAAAGGCTCTTTTCTCGGGGCTTCGGGAGCCTCGGGGCTTCCTTCGGGTGCTAGGGGGTTTACCTAGACCTTAGGGGGGGTTAGGAAGGCTTAGAGAGAGGTTCTAGAGAGAGAAAGAAGGGTTTGAAGGTGTGAGGAAATGGCATGACCCGACACTTCTATTTATAGGGTGAAATCCTGATGGACTCGCTGAGTCGGGTCACTGACTCGCCGATTCAGTGCCATGTGTCATCACCTGATGGCTTTTCTTGGGGAGAAAGCCTTGGCCCATATTTAGCCACGTCACCCCTTTTGCAACAGCACCCTGCCGACTTCTAAACTCCGTAACTTTGCATACGAGCTTCGTTTTCGACGTTCTTTTTTTCCACGCGTAGGTAAAAACAAGATCTACAACTTTCATTTAGACTCTGTCGGCTAATTCTCGACCAATCTTAAATTTAACAGTAGGAGGAGACGAAGAATTTGTAACTACTTCATACGAACTCTGTTTTTGTCTGTCTTTTTACCGTTGAGTTCTTCTTAATGAGATCTTCAACTCTCATTTAGGTTGCGTAAGCCAAAAACCGCTCGAACTAAAATTCGAGTTTCGGGTCATGCACTGTTATGCCAAATCTTAGAAAAATCATAGCTTCCTCATACGAAGTCAGATTTGGGCGTTCTTTTTTTTGTATGTTCTCGGTTTAACATATACTACAACTTTTGTTTAGATTACTAAGGCTAAAAAGTCCTCTATCGTAAATTCACTATTTACGTCTCCCGGTGTCGTGCCGGTTTTGACGAAAAACTTCCACGGGCCATAACTTCTTCGTTATAACTCGAATTTCGGCGTTCTTTATATGTACGGAACCCTTGAGACATATTCTACAACTTGGTTAAGATTATTTATTCTAAATAATCTTTTTTCGAAAAGTCATTTTCGACCCCTATTATCTCTAAATTGACTAGTCCGGATCTACGGGCGTTACAATTATCTCCCACTTAGGATGATTACGTCCCGGAATCATCAACGAAACATGGCTCACATGATGACTCCATACGTTATCTCTTCATCTTAAGTAATAACTGTAACTTCTATGTTCCTTCGAATGAGTATCTAACTCTTGGACTCCTTGAGTGCATGCGGTGCTCGATCTTGCACTTGCTCCGTATCTCACGTTAGACTCCAATTTATGACCTTCAAGTCACAATCTTGATCCTCACTGGATATGAAATTAAGATAAGTTCTTTTATTACTACAATGGAACGATGTGTCATATTCTAATGACCTATCATCGTATGTTGCAACGCTTAGACTCAGGTCTCTTAGAGTCTTCCAGAACAGACTATACCTTCCTTCATGTTCTAATCTCATCTGAAAAGGTAACATTTCTAGGTACAAGCAACCGTCGCGATACCTCTACTGATCGCTTTGATTAATTCTTCCAGCTTAATTTAGGTGCTACATCGGACTTGGTTCTATGAACCATGTAACATACTCGTCTTAGTCGGACTCAATTTGGTATGACCACTAGGGTCGGAATAACAATCATCTTTTTAGTCATTACCTAAACGATGGTAACGACATAGTTGAATAAAAAGGAATGAATTACTAGCTTATTGGTAACCTTGTGACTTTCCGTGATCCAAGTATGAGTCTTGTGCTTCTGGTAGTATAGGCCTCTACTACCTTTCACACCTACTCATACTCGTCCCAAGTATTGTCTCGCAGTTCTCCAAGTCATTATCACAAAAACAATTTTTAACACATACAAATGTGTCCAAACAATCATATAATTTTCCCTAGACTCTACTAGGACTTCTTCCATGCGTATCTTCAATCATCAATTATGCTTCAACTCGGTTGGTGATGGAAATGTCAGACGATGGGATAACTTCATGGATTATACCAAAAATATTTCTTCGTCTAATCGAAAGTGTACTTCTCCCATACTAGACGTATTAGACGTATTCTAAAGGCAAGATATCACTCTTACGATATCTCCCGATAGGTACCACTCAATATCGTAAACCTTCTCATTTCCTCCATTTATTCAATTCGCTATGAGTCTTTACCAAGACGTTATGTTCACGGAAGCATGCGTTCAACGTATCGAGACGAGAATATAGATAGAGAAGATTTAGACGCGTATTCCACCTTACTACTCCGAAAAGTTACATGTCAGCTCTAATATCGTAATTAAACGTTTAGAAGTATGAACATATAAAATTTCCAGATCCGGTCGGCAACAGACCATAGATCCGAGCATATAATGCATATCTTAAATCATTTAGCACATAAAAGCATTTTAGGAAACTTCCCTAATTAAGCTAGTGCTTGTGTCTATTAAGGTGTATTACCTAAATTTTATTAGACACACTCCTCACAATCATCGCTTAGCATTCTAAGTTTAAGTCTAGAAATAAATCCATATTCCTAGTTCGCTTAAACTAATACTATGATACCAACTGTGACATCCCCATTTTCACGGCCAGAAAAGACCGATTTGTTTATGCTTTATTTTGAAAATCAGAGTAACCTTTAAAAGAAAAGTGTTGCGGAATTTGTTCCCAGTAAAACATGATAAATACGTTATCAAAGCATTTCCGAAGAAATGTATTTTTTATTCATTTTTAAAAACATTTGGGATGTGATCGTCAATACAGAAACATAAGCATAAACAGAACTTACATTCATTTACACTAGTGATCTACACCACTTTAATCTCTCAGTGTAATATAACTTCGTATCGGCATCTGTGATTCAAATAAGCTGGAGTGGGTCAGGTTGGGAAACCTGGTGAGTACATAGGGATTTCAATCCCACAATGTTATATCATATATATAATTTAGAACTCACAAAATATACAATTTCACCATATATATATATATATATATATATATATATATATATATATATATATATATATATATATATATATATATATATATATATATATATATATATATATATATATATATATATAAGCAACTCTTACCCCACCACGTTAATCCTTACAACGAGACTATCCATACTCTCGGACCTTAAATTTTACCTCTTACTTAACCCATACTCTCAGATCTAATTCATGCTCTCGGATCAATAATTGTGCCCATTCCATACTCTCGGATTAGGGACAAGTGTCTATGTGAAATCTATTCTCCCGGATTAACGACGAATGACTATGTCCTATCCATACTCCCGGACTGAGGACTACTGACTGCGTCTTAATCCATACTCCCGGACTAAGGACAACTGACTATGTCTTAATCCATACTCCCGGATTAATGACAGTTGGCTATGTCCAATCCATACTCTCGGACTAGGGACAATGACTATGTCTAATCCATGCTCCCGGATCAATGACATATACTAAAGTTCTATTCTCTGAGTATAACTCACTTGTACTCGTAAGAAAATACTACCCAATATTCCTCATAATTAATTTAGGTTTACTCTTTATCCTAAATCATCATATATAATCAGGTATGTTCTTTAACACGTATTTCAGGCAACATCAATTAACTTGCACATAAACATATAATTAATACTTCAATGAATACTTGTATTAAAATCATGTTCATGAAAGGGACTATGCACTCACTTGATTAGGTGGTGATTCCGAACTCAGACATCGCTTCGTTATCTCAAAACAATTTTTCCCCTGACAAAACCAAGTATCAATACCACTAAGGTTTAGTCTAACGTTAACCGCGACTGATTAATAGTCTAGCTATTATTACTATTATATAAGTGTTAAGCAATACTCTTATATAACTCATAATAATAGCCCAAATAATTATTTTAAGGTCCTAATAATGTTACTATAATTAATTAGAAGCTATATTAAAAATAGCGTAGGCGTAGCTCACTTACAGCGGCTTTTCTCGAAAACAGGGCTCCCCCGGAGCAGAGTTTCTGAGCCGAAAGGCTCTTTTCTCGGGGCTTCGAGAGCCTTGGGGCTTCCTTCGAGTGGTAGGGGGTTTACCTAGACTTTAGGGGGGGGGGGGGTTAGGAAGGCTTTGAGAGAGGTTCTAGAGAGAGAAAGATGGGTTTGAAGGTGTGAGGAAATGGCATGACCTGGCACTTCTATTTATAGGGTGAAATCCTGATGGAATCGCTGAGTCGGATCACTGACTCGACGTGTCAGTGCCATGTGTCATCACCTGATGGCTTTTCTTGGGGAGAAAGCCATGGCCCATATTCAGCCACGTCACCCATTTTGCAGCAGCACCCTGCCGACTTCTAAACTCCGTAACTTTCGCATACGAGCTCCGTTTTCGAAGTTCTTTTTTTCCACGTATAGATAAAAACAAGATCTACAACTTTCATTTAGACTCTGTCGGCTAATTCTCGACTGATCTTAAATTTAATAGTAGGAGGAGATTAGACTGTTAAATGACCACGAAGAATTCGTAACTCCTTCATACGGACTCTGTTTCCGTCTGTCTTTTTACCGTTGAGTTCTTATTAATGATATATTCAACTCTCATTTAGGTTGCGTAAGCCAAAAACCACTCGAACTAAAATTCGAGTTTCGGGTCGTGCACTGATATGCCAAATCTTAGAAAAATCATAACTTCATCATACGAAGTCAGATTTGGGCGTTCTTTTTTTGTATTTTCTCGGTTTAACATATACTACAACTTTTTTTTAGATTACTAAGGCTAAAAAGCCCTCTATCGTAAATTCACTATTTACGTCTCCCGATGCCGTGCCGGTTTTGACGAAAAACTTCGACGGGCCATAACTTCTTTGTTATAACTCGGATTTCGGCGTTCTTTATATGTACGAAACCCTTGAAACATATTCTACAACTTGGTTAAGATTATTTATTCTAAATAACCTTTTTTTGAAAAGTCATTTTCGACCCCTATTATCTCTAAATTGACTAGCCCGGATCTACGGGCATTACAAACTCGTTAACAAACGACTAATTCCCTACGAGCATGTCACAACAGTCATGATTTGTGACTCGTAAATTGGGCGTATGTTGAGGTATGTTGGGCGTACTCGAGTAAGAGCCAAACCCTAATTTATTGGGTTTTGACCCTACTTAAGGATGCTTATGGCCTTAAAACCTTTCTTACCTCCAACCTCCATCTCTCTTAGTCTCCATCTCGAAACCCTAATACTTTTGTGCAATATTTGAAGCTTTTTAATGATATTTTGGTATTCTCGGTGGTGAAGGAAAGCCTTTGAAGTGGTAGTATTGCTCTCAAGCCTTTGGATCTAGATTTTTCTCATCTTTGTGCATCTTCAAGAGGTATAAAGTTTAATTCTTGATGATTTCTTTGATAGGTCTTGTTTAATATTAGATTTATGTTCTTTTTGTCTTAAAACCTTGACCTTTGTGAGTATGGAATACTCCAGAGCTTTTGAGTTGTCCTTTCAGGCATTTTAGAGTAGTATCATAAAAATGCAAGCTTAGACCTTGTTAATCTTCCATGCAAGAGTTATGGAGTTTTAGATGGTTAAATGAGTTAGGGTTTTATTATTGGGTTCCTTTTAGCCTTAAAATAACATAAAGGTTGCAACTTTTGCTGTTGGCTGTGACTGAATGGGAGTCTGCCGCTACTCCCTCGTCAGAAGCATTAATTATAAGCGACAGTCGGTGGTATTTCAAACCCTAAGTGAGGGAGATCCAAGTATACATACTAGAGGTTCATGGAATAAGTTCATCTTTAGGTTTTTGCTTCACGAGTGAGAGGGAATATAGCTCGAGTATGTGGTGTTATTGATTCATTCATTCTCGTTGTTGTAGTAAGGAAAGGGTAGCAGCCTATTGCCTGAGTATCTAGGGTTAAGAATTTTTCTTAATGATGTTTTGCCGGTATGAGTCAAGTTTTTCCTATGGTGGCAGGAAGTCTTCCTTTGGAAGCATCAGTCATGTTCATTAGAAAGAAATTGGATCACTCAGGTAGAGTATCAGGTTTAAAGGTCATGGTTAGATCATGAGAAGAATGGTTATCAGTTATCAAGGAATGACATTCATTGAGTAGTTTTGAGTGGAGTATGCGTGTTATATTCATATGAGTTCATTCAAGTTATCGTCAATTGGGGGATTGAGAAAATTTTCTGGGAAGGAAACCTTAAATGTAACATCCCAAAAATACCAGCTAAAAATTTCATTTTTAAATTAGGTTAATACATAAAAACATCGTTACAAAACATTCATAATATTAATTCATGTCTGAAAACCGGTAACATCATAGTAAAATATTCAGAGTACATCCCAGAAAATCCATAGTGCGGAAACAAGAGTGTGTGTGATATGCCGCTACCGCGCCGGCTCCTTTCCCCTAGCTGAAGAGGTACCTGAAAACAAAACTATAAAACGTAAGCACGAAGCTTAGTGAGTTCCCCCAACGAACCTCATACCACACAATCACATAGCATACATGTCTGCCGGGCATTTCTGGGTGCCCGACCTTCCCCTTCGGTCCTGTCGACCGGATACTGCCTAGCATATCTGGGTGCTGGCCTACCCCTTCGGTCCTGTCGACCGGATCGGGGACTGTTTCACCCCCCTACTACTGCTACCACATAATAACATATCACATAACCCATACATCATAATCTGCTAGCACATAAAGCATATCAGGTAGTAACAAACCTAGATGATTATCACACAGACAGTCATCCATCATACGACTCCTACTAGTGGGTCGGCATTGTGGCCTTAGACCCACTTCTACTGGAAGGTAACTCACCTCGAGGGTAGCTGCTGAAAACCCGCTCAACCTACGCCTGGCTGCCGCACCGGTAACCCTCCGGCTATAAATCTGTAATCATGGATTAGGTACTCATAAATACCCCTTAGGTCAAATGACTGGTCAAAGTCAACTTCTTGATATAGGTTGTGGTATTCACATATGTTGTGATTTGCAGGGACTAAGAAGAAGTGAGAATGTGGAGCATGGGAAGATAAACTTGATCATGGGAAATAGGAAAGTTGCACCTGTCACCAAGATTGGAGTTTATTCTTTATTGCTAAGTAGTGGGTTAACATTAGATTTGAATAAATGTTGTTATTCGCCTGAAATGGCAAGAAATATTATTTCCTTTCATGGTTTGTACAAACAAGGTTTTACCTTTTCATTTGATAATGATAGTGGTGGTATTAATGCTTTCTTTAATAATGTTCTTTATTTTAAGGCATTACCTTGTGATGGTGTGTATGAAACAGTGTCGATTGTAGATAACCTAGGAAATAATGTATTGTGCATTGATTCTTCCTCTAGTTTGGATAAAGCATCATTACGGCATTGTCGTCTTGGACATGTAAGCAAGAAACGCATAGGCCAACTCCAAAAGGATGGAGTCTTGGAGTCATTTGATCTAAAGTCAGATGATAGTTGTGAATCTTGTTTGCTTGGAAAAATGACAAAGTCACCCTTCACTGGTACTTGTGCTAGGGGTGAAGGTGATGGGTTTTGAGCATTCTAACACTTCCTAAGTGTACATGCAACCCTAATAACCTTGGATCTATGTTTGTCTAATTATCATGCAAAGTTGAATTCCAAGGTTATATTCCTATCTAGCATACATGGGGAACAAATTTTAACTTGCATGAAAGATAGAATAACTTACCTTGTTGTTGCTTATGATCCTTGAAACCTTGTGAGCCTAGCACCCCAAGTGTGATGCCTCAAATGCTTCACACAACACCAAATGCTTTTGGAATGACTTTAGAGAGAATACACACTTCTAAAATCGGCCTAGCCCTCTTGTTTCTTATTGTCGCCGATTTTGGTGGAGAACATGTTGCTTATATAGTGTGTCACATCTAGGGTTACACCATGTAAACCCTAATGTGGCATGACTCTTCATTTCCATGACCCATGGGTTTGTAACTCCCATGGAGCCTCCATGGAGCATTCAATGGGTTTAACCCAACTTGATTATCCATGGAGCCTTTTAGCCCACTATACAAGTTATGGAAGATTTACATAATCTACCCATATATTTATTTAGTCATCTTTTGATCACTTAATTAATCCTAGATTAATTCTTGATCAATACTAATTAAATAATACTATTAATATATTAGAACTTATAATATATTAATAAACCACAAGTGTTATTTCTCTCATTTAGTCTATCCAAATGCATGATGCCATGCAACCTAAATGGACCATGCCGGGTCGGGTCAAGTACATACCAGAAATAGTTATGGACTTAGACACCTTATCCAACAGTCTCCCACTTGGATAAGTCTAATAAATATAACTGCAAGTATGACTTCAGGAACCGATCAGCAATCGTAGCTCTTTTCAAGGTTTCTCGGAACTGAGAAGATGATGATACGCCATTTCAGATAAGTGATCATATAATCCTCTGTTCTAGATATCAGCCGGACAAATACATGGAACAGTGTCTTACTTTGTGTCCAGCAGTTTGTTTCCCGATTTCCGATTTGTTTGACATAGAACTCAATTGAACACATCAACTTAGTTCTGACCGGGCCCGGTACATAGGTCAAAAAAAATCATCGAGGGGCCCAGATATCAGCTTCTAATCCAAGAAGGAACAGATAAACTTCGACTCATATGTTTGTTCTACTACTCATTGAATTATACACAAGAGCACGTTTTATAACATCGAGTTACCAATGCGTTTTCGTACAATCAATGCATAACCAACTCATAAGTAACAAATCATATATCTAGGTTTGAAGACTTATATGATATTACCGTCTCACGATCACTCGAGATAAATTCCATGAAGTGATTCCAGTGAGCATGGGTTGAGTCCAATGCTCAGAACTTATGAGCACTTATGAGTGTTGTAGCCATGTCCAACAACTTAGACCTCTGCAACCAATCATGACAGTCTTGATTCATACCTACTTCCGACATATGACCGACTGTGGAGGTTCGAATAATATGATATACCAAACATAATTATTCTGGAAGTCAAAACATGCAAAAGAAATATAGTAAACGATCGACAAGAGATAGCAACACTTTACTCATAAATAAAACACCTTTTATTCATCATCTAATGTCAATTACACTTTACAAATTTCAAGGTTATCTAACTACTAAATCTAATATCATCCTTCAGCCCTATGCTCCGAGCATGCTGGAGATGCTTAACCCGAGTCAGTCCCTTCGTGAGGGGATCTGCTGGATTCTCATCCGATGATACCCTCTTTGCCACAAGGAGTCCTTCTTCTATTCGATGTCTGATGAAATGGTATTTTCTGTCGATGTGTCTGGATCTCCCGTGATCCCTTGGTTCCTTGGCTAAGGCAACTGCACTTTCACTATCACAGAAAATTTCCATTGGCTCTTTAATAGCTGGTACAACTCCAAGGTCTCCAATGAAGTTCTTCAGCCATATCGCCTCCTTTGCTGCCTCGCTAGCTGCTATATACTCTGATTCGCAAGTTGAATCAGCCACTGTCTCTTGCTTGGAACTCTTCCAAGAAATTGCTCCTCCATTTATGGTAAAGACCCAGCCTGACTGAGAGCGGAAATTATCCCTATCAGTCTGAAAGCTAGCATCACTATACCCTACAACTCTCAAGTCTTCACTCCCACCGAGGGTAAGGACCCAGTCCTTAGTCCTCCGTAGGTACTTGAGGATATTCTTTACCGCAGTCTAGTGTGTCTTGCCAGGGTTCCCCTGATACCTGCTAACCATGCTCAAAGCAAAGGCTACATCAGGTCGAGTACACGTCATAGCATACATGATCGATCCTACAGCCGAAGCATAAGGAATTCGACTCATTTCTGCTATCTCAGCCTCAGTACTAGGGCTTTGTGTCTTACTCAATCTGGCGTTACTCTGGATGGGTAACTCTCCTTTCTTGGAGTCCTGCATGCCGAATCTCTTCAGCACCTTATCCAAGTAGGTACTCTGACTAAGTCCAATTAGTCTTTTACTCCGGTCTCTCAAGATCCTTATCCCTAGAATATAGGCAGCTTCTCCTAGGTCCTTCATAGAGAAACACTTCCCAAGCCAGGACTTAACTTCCTGCAGAGTTGGGATGTCATTTCCTATGAGTAGTATGTCATCCACATACAATACCAAAAAAGCTAACTATACTCCCACTAGCCTTGACATATACACAAGATTCATCTTCACTCCTAGAAAAGCCAAATTCTTTGACTTTCTCATCAAAGCAAAGAGTCCATCTGTGAGGTGCTTGCTTTAACCCATAAATGGATTTCTCAAGCTTACACACTTTATTAGGGTACTCTGTATTGACAAAACCCTCTGGCTGACTCATGTAAACATCCTCAGCCAACTTTCCATTAAGGAAAGCGGTTTTGACATCCATTTGCCATATTTCATAGTCATGAAATGCAGCTGTGGCTAACAGAACCCTAATAGACTTAATCTTGGCCACTGGAGAAAAGGTCTCATCATAATCAACTCCCGGAGTTTGTGAGAAACCCTTTGCAACCAGTCGTGCCTTATAAGTGTGTACATTACCATCCATGTCGGTCTTCTTCTTGAAGATCCATTTGCACCCTATAGTCTTACGACCTGGTACATTCTCAACCAAGTTCCAAACTTGATTGTCATACATGGACTGTATCTCGCTGTCCATTGCCTCTTTCCACTTGGCTGACTCAGGGCCTGCCATGGCCTCCACGTAACTGTTAGGTTCATCCAGACCTATCAGTGTCTCATCACTGATAAGTGTATCACCTTCCGCAGTAATATGGAATCCATAGTAATGCTCAGGTGCATTCCTAACCCTTGTGGAACGCCTCAGAGGTACAGACTTGTCAATTGGCTCAACAGGAGTTTCCTCCTCAAGTTGAGTGCTAGGGTTTGAAGTTCCTTCACCACTTGACTCTTGAATTTCTTCAAGGTCAACTTGCCTCCCACTGTCTCCTTGGCTTATGAACTCTCTCTCGAAAGAAAGCCCTCCCAGCTACAAAGACCACATTCTCACTAGGTCTGTAGAAGAGGTAACCAAAGGATTTCTGTGGGTAGCCGATGAAAATACACCTCTCACTTCGAGGTTCGAGCTTATCATGAGTCTCGCGTCTCACGAAAGCCTCGCAACCCCAAATCTTAATGTGGTCTAGTTTGGGTACTTTACCAGTCCACATCTCATGAGGAGTTTTGGCTACTTTCTTTGTGGGAACTAGATTAAGGATATGGGCGGCAGTCTCTAAGGCATACCCCCAAAATAAGATTGGTAGCAAAGCTCGACTCATCATGGAACGAACCATATCCAACAAGGTTCGATTACGCCTCTCAGCTACACCGTTCAATTGCGGTGTCCTGGGAGGTGTCAATTGTGAGCCAATCCCACATTCCCTAAGATAGTCGAGGAACTCTGAACTAAGATACTCACCACCTCGATCGGATCGAAGCATCTTAATGTTCCTGCCCAATTGATTCTCGACTTCCTGTTTAAACTCTTTAAACCTCTCAAAAGTCTCTGACTTATGCTTGATTAAGTAGACATATCCATATCTACTGTAATCATCAGTAAAAGTCAAATAATAACGATTAGCATCCCTTGTGGCATGTTTGAAGGGCCCACACACATCCGTGTGTATAAGATCCAACAAACCTTCACCCCTCTCACAAGAACCTGTGAAGGGTGTCTTTGTCATTTTTCCAAGTAAGCATGATTCACAACTATCATCTGACTTTAGGTCAAATGACTCCAATACTCCATCCTTTTGGAGTTGGCCTATTCGTTTATTGCTTATATGTCCAAGACGACAATGCCATAATGATGCTTTATCCAAGTTATTATCATTAACAGAATCAATACACAATACATTATTTCCTAAGTTATCAACCACAGATACAGTTTCATACACTCCATCACAAGGTAATGCTTTAAAATAAAGAACATTATTAAAGAAAGCATTAATCGAACCAACTTCATTATCAAATGAAAAGGTGAAACCTTGTTTATACAATACATGAAAGGAAATAATATTTCTTGCCATTTCTGGCGAATAACAACATTTATTCAAATCTAAACTAAACCCACTACTTAGCGATAAAGTATAAACTCCAATCTTGGTGACAGGTAAAGCTTTCCTATTCCCCATGATTAAGTTTATTCTTCCATGCTCCACATTCTCACTTCTTCTTAGTCCCTGCAAATCAGAACAGATATGAATACCACAACCGGTATCAAGGACCCAAGAGTTAGAATGGGGTGAGTTATTAGATAAGATAGTGTAAATACTTGCATGGTTGGGTTTAACTTTCCCATCCTTCACATCTTGCTGGTACTTTGGGCAGTTCCACTTCCAATGTGACTTTTCATGGCAATAGAAGCATTCAGCCTCTTTAGGGTCAGAAGAAGGAGTGAAAAAACCTTTCTTGGTTCCACTTGAAGAAGAGTCATAAAGGATCCTAGCCTTGGTACCCTTCGAAGAGCTCTTCCTCTTCTTCCCTCTACCTTTCCCGATTGCCAAAACCGGGGCGGAGTTTGGAGTAGGAGTGTTAACAACCGACTTACCCTTAAGACCTGTTTCTGCGGTCTTGAGGAGTCCCTGAAGTTTGCTGAGTGTGACCTCTTCCTTATTCATGTGATATGTCATGCGGAATTGATCATAGCACGATGGTAAGGTGTGCAAAATGATATCTATTGCAAGCTCCTCAGGGAAGTTCACATTAAGCTTCAGCAACCGATCCACATACCTTTGCATTTTCTGCATGTGGCTCGTGACGGATTCCCCGTCCTTCATCATGGTTGTTATGATAGAGCATATGATTTCATACCTCTCTTGTCGTGACTGTTGGGTTATGAGCATTCTAACACTCCTAAGTGTACATGCAACCCTAAATACCTTGGATCTATGTTTTCTCTATTATACATACAATTATGAACATCCAAGGTATTATCCTAATCTAGCATACAAAATAATCAATATAACAAGATAGAATACATACCTCTTTGATGTAGAATGTCTTCATGAAGCTTGAGTGCCTAGTGCCCCAAGTGTGACACCTCAAATGGTTCACACAACACCAAATACACTTGGAATAACTTGAGAGAAACTTGAACACTCCTTGAAATCGTCTAGCCCTCACACTCACACATTAGTGCACGATTTCTTGAGCCATGGGATTCTTTTATATGGTGGCTTTTAGGGTTACACCATGTAACTCATAACTTTACCCATTCCTTATGCTCCATGGATTTTAACCTCCATGGAGTATCCATGGGTCACCCCATGGACTTAGTCCAACATAAGGAATCTTGGATCACAAGCCCACATATATAAGAATGAATGATTTACACAATCAACCCATATATTTAATTAGTCTCCTTTTGATCACTTAATTAATTCCAAATTAATTCTTGATCAATACTAATTAAATAACCTTATTAATATATTAGAACTTATAATATATTAACCAACCTTAAGTGTTATTTCTCTCATTATAGTCTATCCAAATGCATGATGCCATGCAACCCAAATGGACCATGACGGGTCGGGTGAAGTCTTACCAATTATAGTTATGGACTTAGACATTAATCCAACAGTCTCCCACTTGGATAAGTCTAAAACTATTATTGCGTATGACTTCAGGAACCGATCAGCAATCGTAGCTCTCAAAAGCTTCTGTCGAACTCTGACCTTGTCGATGAACTCTGACCTTTGTCAATGACTTGTCCATTAGATAAGGGATCATATATTCCTCCATTCTAGATATCATATGGACTGAGACATGGATTATCAATCATTCTCTCTGTCCATTTGTTGTTTCCCGATTTCCGATTCATGATGACTGACTGATTGAACAAATCAAATCAGTCCTGGCTTGGCCAAGCACTCACATGTATCATCTTTAAATCATCGAGGGGCCCACAGATATCGCTTTTATCCCGAAGGTAAAAGGAATGGATAAACTTCGACTCATATGGCTTGTTCTACTACTTGTTGAATCATACACAAAGGCACGTTTTATAACATCGAGTTACCAATGCGTTTTCATGCAATCAATGTATAACCAACTCATAGTAACAACTCATATCTCTAGGTTTGAAGAATATAAGATATTATCGTCTCATGATCACTCGTGATAAAATCCATGAAGTGATTCAAATGAGCGCGGGTTGAATCCAATACTCAGAACTTATGAGCACTCATGAGTGTTGTAGCACCACTTTGTCCACCAACTTGGACCTCTACAAACCAACCCATGACAGTCTTGATTCATATCTACTTCCAACATATGACCGACTGTGGATGGTTTGAATAACTTAATCATTCAGGAAGAGCGACTTAGTTATTCTGGAAGTCAAAACATGCAAAGTGAAACACAAGAATAAATGAATCAAATATGGTATCAAACCCTATGAATATAAATAAACACTTTTATTTATCACCATACTGATTACTCATTATTCATTGTTTCGGTTTTATCAACTTTATACTTGAATTTAAAACAATAGTTGTCCCATGCTCCAAGCATGTACACTATGTTTTCTAAACACTAGTCATGCCATACACCAAGTATGCATACTATGTTTGTCTATGATCTTTACTTTGTAAAATAGATCAATTGAACATCACTCCAATGATCCTCCTTTCACAGTCCCAAATCCTTACTGCAAATGCAAGAATTCCAAATTCATGCCATTTACTGAAATCTGTTAGATTCTAAACTTATATGCATTGATCCTCTTAATGATTATGCACAAAGTCAGAAAGACTTGACAACAATCATTACAGAGCATTCCAAAGGAGATCAGCTCCTTGGAAACATCCTTCTTTCATTAAGTTTCCTAATCTTACACAGATTGAATAATTTCTAACTTTGAAACATTTCCATATTCCATTTTGACTATCACTTCTGAACAAGAGTTGCCTCCTTACGGATTATGTCAATATGGTCCTTCCAGAATTAACATTATACTTCCAACTGTCCTTGAGCAACCAATCTTTGGTAAACCTTAGATTGTCCTCGACAATTGCTTAATCATTTTAGTCATATCCAATTCTAGACCTTTTCCCTTCATAATGCCCCAGGCATTTGGAAAATTTTAGAAAGGATGAATATAGCACATGTAATCGATCCTATATCCGAAGCATATGGGACACGATTCATGATGTCTCACATAAAGACTAAACCAGTCTTTTGCTATAATATTTCCATTTCAATTTGCCAAGTTCTCAAAATTCAGATTATGAAAAGGGATGCCGTAATCATAATCGAATTTTAGAACGCAAATAATGGACCCATATATAGAATTTCCTTATGTTGAGCCATTCCAACATGAAATTCATATATATATATATATATATATATATATATATATATATATATATATATATATATATATATATATATATATATATATATATATATATATATATATCCTTGATTAAATACGATTAAAATCTCAATCTAAGCTTTTAGAATTGAAATGAAGTATAATTTCCTCTCCCTTAATTATAGCAAAACAACTTTTTCAACCCCTGCAACCTCACTGAAACTTTTGTTTTCTATAATTAACATTGCTAACTTGCAACCTTTGTCATAATTATCATGCTCCCACTAACATGATGATTATTAGCATAACACTTATGCTCCCACTAGCTTTGACATGTACTCAGAAATCAGCTGACTTTCTTACCAAAGTTCAGATTTCTGATACTAGATTGTTTTGATAAAACTTTATCAAAAACATACACCTCTCTTAGATAGCTCACATGTGTGTCTAAACAATTTTAGAACTATGAAAAGGGATGTCGTAATCATAGTCTCAATTGTTTAGACCTTTGCCACTTCTCACAAGTCCATGTTAGTGTGCCGGTAAACCACACACGCTCCACTAACGACTTTGAGAATGCAAGTATCACAATTGCTATCTAGCTAAAATCTACTTAGTGAAAGTGTTTCCTCACCATCATTTTCATGAATCGGAGAGAAACCTTATGACACTTAGATTTAATAGTGTATGTGTTCTTATCCATGTGAATTTGTCAAAACCATAATCACAAGACAAGGTTAGTGACAAATCCAAACTCATATTGATTAAACTTGTGCAATCTTAAATTCTTGCCATTTGGCAGCTCAGGTTCTTGCCATTGCTTCCAAGTAGTTGTGCAACCAATTGAGAACTCTCAGAACTCCTATGCAAAGCCAACTTGAATAGGCACAAAAATTTCAACACGATAGGTTATAAACCTCAAGTCGTGTGCTAGTGAAGGACTTCAGGTTTTATTCTTGATTAAGTCTTCAAACTTTCAAGAGCTTTAAGACTCCCAATGTCCTCTTGACATATAAGACTCCCTTGTCAAATATTCAAGAGATAGTGCAGATTCTTTATCAAGACTAGCACTTTACACAATTTGCCTAAGTTGGTCTCTGTTTTATCCAAAACATCACAACTTACCAATTTCAAATGTACAAGAGTAGATAACCTTTTACTCTTACATTTGACTAGTGTTAACAAACCCTCTTTAAGATATGTCACTCAAGTTACAATCTTGGAGTATGACTCTAAGAATTGTTTTGGAACGAAGTATGACTCATCTTTTTGATTTAACCATTTCAACAATTCATGACTCCTCTTCTTATTCATAAGAATGCACTAAGATGACTTTAGAGGACCAATTGTGATATGGTATCTTAATCATTAAGATGATCATAAACATGATACTAAAGTACTCTCCCATCTTTTCAGATTTGAGAAACTTTTATCTTTCTGCCATACTTTGATTCTTCTTATTCGTTCTGTCTCACATTGAAGTCCTCATAGGACTTTTGGAGTTCCGCTGTCATGGTGGCCAACATGATGCATGCCACTTTTGTAGCATCCCTTTCATGTGCCCGAAAGTCAGCGATCTCCTGGGGAGTTGCAGTGGTCTCATCAATCTCCTTAAGCTCCTTATCAAGGACATATTCCTTGTCCTCGTAGCGGGTAATCATCCTGATGTTTCTGATCCATTCATTGAAGTTGGATCCATCAAAAGTGACTTTCCCACACAAGTTCATAAGGGTAAAGGTGCCATTAGGATTAGAGCCAGAAGCAGCATTGTTTGAAGACATCTGAAAGAAGAGAACAAGATTAGTTTAGATATTAAGAGAGTCCTTAATAAAACACCCAAATGTAATATTAAGGCTAGGATCCAATCACAATATATTATAACTTAGAAGAGGTATGCCGTAATCCAAGCTATAACATATTTGAAAGGTAGGTGAATGACGATTCACCAATTTCCACCATGAAAAATGAAATATAAATATTAGGTTTTTAATTGGTTCTTAGAAATTCCTAGATTCTTTTGAGATTCAATGAACTTTTCAAAGGCATGTTTCAATCTCGAGTGTGCCCTCCAAGTTTTGTGACTGGGATACCGAGGATCACAAAACGAGGTGTGAAGTAACCATGCAAATCACTTGGTACCCTCAAGGTTTATCACTCAATCGATGTGCCGGTAAACCACACACGCTCCACGGATGCTATGGTAAACCTTAAGTCACCCTTTACCTACCTTGTTAAGTCCAAGTTAGTGTGCTGGTTAACCACACACGCTCCACCAACGACTTAAACAAAGTGTAAAATGTAATTTCATGGATTAGCACCTTATTCACATTTTCCTAAAGTAACTAAGATTGGGAATTTAATAAAAGCATTTAGTTACTTTATAATATTCATCATACTTTTAATGAGAATTTATAAGTCCTTGTCTTACCCGTTCGGCTAACGACCCTCCACCGATCAAGGAAGCGGTGGGTGAGAGTGGACACCCATTAAGTTGCCATTTTATAGGCAACAACCTTATACCCCCCTTATAGACCGGCTTCGTGAATGAGGCGTACTAGCGGTACGACGACTTGTCGTTATACATATATATATTAGTAACTTATAATATTATAAAGTATAAGGGTTGAATTTTAACTTTTAAAATTCTAAGGGTTGGAACTAAAGTTCTAATCAAGACTTTACATGTTCCAAAACTTGAGGGCAAGTTTTGTAAACTTCCAAAACTTTTCATTTCTTATAACTTATGAATTAATTGAGTAATAAAAATGAAGACTCTTCATTTTTATAACTCTTGTGTTCTTTTAATGGCTTTAATAAAAGTGAGACTTTTGGTTTTCCATAACTTGAGGACAAGTTATGGACTCCATTAAAACACATTATGATCATGAATTAAACTACCATGAAGGTTACAAACAATTCCTATGATCATCTAATCTTCATAAGTTCAAGAACATGAATATGAACACTTTCAAGAATCAAAAATTACACTTAAAAAAAACGTAATTTTAATAATTGCCATGTAAATGGATTAGCATAAACATTACACCATCTAAAACAAGCTTTAAAACATCAAAACAGTTTAGGGTAATGTTTCTAGTCCATTTCCAGCAACAAATGTGCAAACTTTCATACGAGCAGAAAACAGAAAAAACGATTTTTTTCAAGCTGTTTGCAAAAAAAAAAAAAAAAAAAAAAGCAACAAACGAACCATGCTCTGATACCACTGATGGGTTTTGAGCATTCTAACACTTCCTAAGTGTACATGCAACCCTAATAACCTTGGATCTATGTTTGTCTAATTATCATGCAAAGTTGAATTCCAAGGTTATATTCCTATCTAGCATACATGGGGAACAAATTTTAACTTGCATGAAAGATAGAATAACTTACCTTGTTGTTGCTTATGATCCTTGAAACCTTGTGAGCCTAGCACCCCAAGTGTGATGCCTCAAATGCTTCACACAACACCAAATGCTTTTGGAATGACTTTAGAGAGAATACACACTTCTAAAATCGGCCTAGCCCTCTTGTTTCTTATTGTCGCCGATTTTGGTGGAGAACATGTTGCTTATATAGTGTGTCACATCTAGGGTTACACCATGTAAACCCTAATGTGGCATGACTCTTCATTTCCATGACCCATGGGTTTGTAACTCCCATGGAGCCTCCATGGAGCATTCAATGGGTTTAACCCAACTTGATTATCCATGGAGCCTTTTAGCCCACTATACAAGTTATGGAAGATTTACATAATCTACCCATATATTTAATTAGTCATCTTTTGATCACTTAATTAATCCTAGATTAATTCTTGATCAATACTAATTAAATAATACTATTAATATATTAGAACTTATAATATATTAATAAACCACAAGTGTTATTTCTCTCATTTAGTCTATCCAAATGCATGATGCCATGCAACCCAAATGGACCATGCCGGGTCGGGTCAAGTACATACCAGAAATAGTTATGGACTTAGACACCTTATCCAACAGAAGGTTTATTGGATCTTATACACACTGATGTGTGTGGACCCTTCCGAACCGCCACAAGGGATGCTAACCGCTTCTATGTGACTTTTACTGATGATTTTAGTAGATATGGATATGTCTACTTAATCAAGCATAAGTCAGAAACCTTTGAAAAGTTCATAGAGTTTAAACAGGAAGTGGAGAATCAGTTGGGCATGAACATTAAGATGCTTCGATCCGATCGAGGTGGTGAGTATCTTAGTACAGAGTTCCTTGACTATCTTAAGGAATGTGGGATTGTCTCACAATTGACATCTCCCAGGACACCACAGCTTAATGGTGTGTCTGAGAGGCGCAATCGAACCTTGTTGGATATGGTTCGTTCCATGATGAGTCGAGCTTCGCTACCAATATCATTCTGGGGGTATGCCTTAGAGACTTCCGCCCATATCCTTAATCTAGTCCCTACCAAAAAGGTTACCAAAACATCTCACGAGATGTGGACTGGAAAAGTTCCCAATCTGGACCACATCAAGATTTCGGGTTGCGATGCTTTTGTGAGGCGTGAGTCTCACGATAAGCTCGAACCTCGAAGTGAGAGGTGTATTTTCATCGGCTACCCACATAGATCCTTTGGTTACCTCTTCTACAGACCCAGTGATAATGTGGTTTTTGTAGCAAGGAGAGGAGTCTTTTGCGAGAGAGAGTTCATAAGCCAAGGAAACAGTGGGAGGCAAATTGATCTTGAAGAAATTCAAGAGTCAAGTGGTGAAGGAACCTCGAACCCTAGCAATCAACCTGAGGAGGAAACTCCTATTGATCCGATAGAAGAGTCTGTACCTCTGAGGCGTTCCACAAGAGTTAGGAATGCACCTGAGCATTACTATGGTGTCCGTATTACTGCGGAAGGTGATACACTTATCATTGATAGCACACTGGTAAGTTTGGATGAACCTAACAGCTACACGAAAGCCATGGCAGGCCCTAAGGCTGCTAAATGGAAAGAGGCTATGGACAGCAAGATACAGTCCATGTATGACAATCAGGTTTGGAACTTGGTTGACAATGTACCATGTCGCAAGACAGTCGGGTGCAAATGGATCTTCAAGAAGAAGACCGACATGGATGGTAATGTACACACTTATAAGGCGCGACTGGTTGCAAAGGGCTTTTCTCAAACTCCGGGAGTTGATTATGATGAGACCTTTTCACCAGTAGCAAAGATTAAGTCTATTAGGGTTATGCTAGCCATTGCTGCATTTCATGACTATGAAATATGGCAAATGGATGTCAAAACTGCTTTCCTTTATGGAAAGTTGGCTGAGGATGTGTACATGAGTAAGCCAAAGGGTTTTGTCAGTACATAGTACCCTAATAGAGTGTGTAAGCTTGAGAAATCCATCTATGGATTGAAACAAGCACCTCGCAGATGGAATCTTTGTTTCGATGTGAAAGTCAAAGAGTTTGGCTTTTCGAGGAGTGAAGATGAGTCCTGTGTATATGTCAAGGCTAGTGGGAGTATAGTTAGATTTTTGGTATTGTATGTGGATGACATACTACTCATAGGAAATGACATCCCAACTCTGCAGGAAGTGAAGTCTTGGCTTGGGAAGTGTTTCGCTATGAAGGACCTTGGAGAAGCTGCCTATATCCTAGGGATAAGGATTTTGAGAGACAGGAGTAAAAGACTAATTGGACTTAGTCAGAGTACCTACTTGGATAAGGTGCTGAATAGGTTCAGCATGCAGAATTCCAAGAAAGGAGAGTTACCGATCCAGAGTAATGCCAGACTGAGTAAGACTCAGAGCCCGAGTACAGAGGCTGAGATAGCTGATATGAATCGAGTACCTTATACTTCCGTTGTAGGCTCGATCATGTATGCTATGACTTGTACTCGTCCTGATGTGTCTTTTGCATTGAGCATGGTCAGCAGATATTAGGGGAACCCTGGAAAGGCTCACTGGACTGCGGTAAAGAACATTCTCAAGTACCTGCGGAGGACTAAGGACTGGGTACTTACCCTCGGTGGGAGTGATGACTTGAGAGTATTAGGGTATAGTGATGCTAGCTTGCAGGCTGATAGGGATAATTTCCGCTCTCAGTCAGGCTGGGTCTTTACCTTAAACAGAGCAGCAATTTCTTGGAAAAATTCCAAGCAGGAGACAGTGGCTGATTCAACTTGCAAGTCAGAGTATATAGCGGCAAGCGAGGCAGAAAAGGAGGCTATATGACTAAAGAACTTCATTGGAGACCTTGGAGTTGTACCAGCTATAAAGGAGCCTATAGAGATTTTCTATGATAGTGAAAGTGCAGTTGCCTTAGCCAAGGAACCAAGGGATCACGGGAGATCCAGACACATCGACATAAAATACCATTTCATCAGACATCGAATAGAAGAAGGACTCCTCGTGGCAAAGAGGGTATCATCGGATGAGAACCCGACAGATCCCCTCACGAAGGGACTGAGCAGGGTTAAGCATCTCCAGCATGCGAGGCGCATAGGGCTGAAGGATGATATTAGTTTTAGTAGTTAGATAGCTTTGAAATGTGTAAAGTGTAATTGACATTTGATGATGAATAAAAGTTGTGTTTATTTATGAGTAAAGTGTTGCTATCTTTTGTCAATCGTTTACTATCGTTTCATTTTGCATGTTTTGACTTCCAGAATAACTATGTTATGGTACGTATATCATATTATTCAGATTCTCCACAGTCGGTCATATGTTGGAAGTAGATAAGAATCAAGACTGTCATGAGTTGGCTTATAGATGTCCAAGGTACTGGACATAGCAAAGTGTTGCTACAACACTCATGAGTGCTCATAAGTTCTGAGTATTGGATTCAACCCATGCTCGCTGGTATCACTTCATGGAATTTATCTCGAGTGATCGCGAGACGGTAATATCATATAAGTCTTCAAACCTAGAGATATAACTTGTTTCCTATGATTTGGTTATACATTGTGTGACAACCCAATATTTCAAGTCAATGTAATGTTCAAAAAGTCAAATAATATTAAACTATTTTTGATGTAATAAAATGGCGTCAAAAATGAAGTGTTCCAAAGTCTCATTTGGGTTGCATAAAATGCTAGATATATTGTCAAGATTTCCAAATATATAAAGAACACCCAAATCCGAGTTATAACGAAGAAGTTATGACCAATCGAAAATCCGCGACACAATCGGTAAAACACCGTTAAGCGTAAAAAGTGAAACTTCAATAAAATACTTTTTAGCCTTAGGTATCTAAACGAAAGTCGTAGATTATGTTAAACCATGAGCATACATAAAAAGAACGCCCAAATCTGACTTCGTATGAGGAAGTAATGATTTTTCTAAAGTTCCAGAACAACAGTAGACAGCTAAAAACTCGAAATAAAGATCGAGCGATTTTTAGCCGACGCAACCTAAACGAGAATTGAAGGTCTCGACAATAATAGTACAACGGTAAAAAGACAGACGAAAACGGACATCTGATGAAGAAGTTATGGATTTTTAACGGAATTATCCTGTCCCGGCCTACTTAAAATATAATATTAAAAATTAAAGTCAAAATTATCCGACGGAGTCTAAATGAAAGTTGTAGAGTATATTCTCACCTACGCGTGGATATAAAGAACGTCGAAATCGGAGCTCGTATGCGAGAGATATGAATTTCGGAAGTTCGACTGTTATGATACTACGTGAAGTCACCCACCCCCGAATGTTTCCGCCATTCTGGTTTGGGGGTGTGACAGATTGGTATCAGAGCCAGGTTTATAGTGAACTAAGTATATCGAACCACATAAGATATACAAACTATAAATGCAAAGGGACCAAAAACCCTCTGACAAAACGTTTTCATAAACGATACTTTTAATAAAATAAAATGATATATATATATTTTTTATTATTAAAAGTATAAATACACGCATGCATCGGTCTCGTATCATAGCAAAAATGTTATAAAAGTATTAAGGCAAGTTGCGACACTACGACTAGGCCTTGGGGTATGTAATCAAATCGAGAATAAATATAGTCTGATCAACTATATTTATCCTGGATGTGACCAACGTATGTCGAGGAATGGTCGTAGTGAGCAACAAGTCGAAAACTTACCAAAGAAAATACTTGAATCAAACTTACAAATTTGAAATACTATAGGAGTATTTTATAAAACCATAAGAGCTATAGTAATCGTGCGAACCTCGATATTTAGTTAAATTTAGGAAATCATCAAATGAATAAAAAATTTTATTTATCAAAAATTTCCTTTTTACTCCCGAGTTTTTATAAAAATTATCTTGCCTCTATTTCTCGACTAGACAAAATGGCAGGATTTCACATTCCCGGGGATCCCTACTACCCTAACCAGGGTAATGGAGGCTGGATTGAAGAGGACCCAGAGGAAGATCCCGAAGAGATTCCCGAGGAGGAGCTAGAAGAGGATTCCGAAGAGGATCCCGAGGAAGACCCAAATGAAGAGTCAGAAGAGGAACGAGATGGTGGGAGCACTGACTAGGAACCCGAGATCTACAATCCTCCCCGAGGCGCAGCAAATCCCCAAAGGAATTTTCAGGGCCCGGTGCCCCGCTGGGTTGTGGATCTGAAGCGATGGAGCAGGGAACAAGGGCAACGCCCACCCTACGGCATGACACGAGGCTTTTACAACCTTAGCAACGGGGGTTCAGCTGACAGAGCACTCCCTGTCATGGTTCGTCGCATTGCCAACCAAGGCGAGCAAGCAAGAGCAAATGCCAGCCAACTCTTGGACATTGGGGCCACCGCTGCTGTCACTGCGGTACGTCTTCGTCGTCTGGACTCTGGACGAAGAACATGAACGGACAATAGAGCACACATTTTCCCTACAGAAGGACATCACTGCTACTAGAGCCGAGGTAAGGGAGTTCCGTAGAAGCCAAGCCGCATTGGAAAGGCGTGTCATAGATGCTGAACGTCAAGTAGCCCGAGCTAAGGCATCCACAACCACATACCATGGTCCGCAGCGTGCTACCCGCTCGGAGTAGAGCGCGTATTACTGGCGCTATATTTATACCTATCGGCTAAGTGTTGGTGTTACCTTTTCTTGTATAAATGTAAACCCAACGGATTGTGAGTACGCAATTCGGAGGTCGGAATGCTGTCAAATTTTCCCATTTTCCTTGATGTACCCTAGACCTATAAAAAAGGTCAAATTTTCCTGATCGTTGTATCATATACTAATATCAATGAAATTGACACGCATTTATTATTTCCTTGAGTATTCCATTTAACTCTTAAAAGAATCATACACTTATTTTAGAAAGTTTCCATTAACATGCAAAAACCAGAAATGTTCAGAACCAAAACTTATAATACTAAAACCTTCCATAATCATTTCTAATGACTTTTCAAGGATTCGTCTCTTAACTTGTGGCAGAATCATGCCACCAAGAAGAAATCCTCGACGCTTCAATAATACGGGAACACCAACACCACCTCCACCACCCCCTCCGTCGATGGATGATGCTACCTTTCAGGCTGCTGTAACAGCTACCGTAACCGCAGCCATGGCACAAATGAGTAACAACGGATCAGGAGGAGGAATAAACAGCTCTAAAAATGGCCAAAACCAGAGTCGTTATGGGGAATGTACTTACAAAGACTTCTCCAACAGCAAACCCATCCCCTTTAATGGAATCGAGGGAGTGATGGTTCTATCCCAATAGATAGAGAAAACGGAAGCCGTGTTCGAGATATGCTCATGCCCCGAAGAGAGCAAAGTAAAATTTGCCGCCTGTACTTTCTCCGAATGAACCCTAACATGGTGGAATGGCCACATCAAGTCACTAACTCTGGTGGTAGCAAACTCCATGGGTTGGGAGAACCTGAAGCAAATGCTATTACGAGAGTACTGCCCAAGGGGCGAGATCCAGAAACTTGAACATGAACTTTGGGAATTGACTATGGTAGGCTCGGACATCACAACCTATACGAATAGGTTCAGTGATTTGACAATACTTTGCCCAGGGATGATGGCCCTAGAAAGCAAGAAGGTGGAAATGTATATCTGGGGGCTGTCGCCCCAACTTCGAGGAAGTGTGCTAGCTTCCAAACCCACGACGTTCGACAGTGCCAAACAACTGGCACAGTCTCTCGTCGATCATGGGGTCTGCCAAGATGTCACGACCATCGTCCCAGAACCAACCAAAGGAAGCAACAACAATAACAGCAATGCCAACAACAACAACAAGAAGAAGTTTTGGAACAAAAGGAAAGGTCAAACTTCGCAAGAACCTTCAAAGAAACAAATAGTGGCGGTCCATGCTGCTACTGCCCCCACTGTTGTCCCTGTTACCCCTACGCCGGTAAAACAATATGCTGGGAACCTACCAAAGTGCAACAAATGCAATTACCATCACAACGGAAATTGTCGGGATATGCACTGTAAAAACTACGACAGGAAAGGGCACACTGCCCGTTTCTGTAGAGCACCGGCGCGACCAATCACCCAAGTTTCTGGTGCTGGAGTGAGCCAGGCATGTTATGGGTGTGGGGAAACTGGGCACTACAAGAGGGATTTCCCTAAGGCAAGGAATGCTGGCGGTGTAGGAAGGGTGCTGGCAATAGGGCAGAACGAGGCAATAGCCGATCCCACAGTGGTTACGGATACATTTCTCCTCAACAACATTTATGCATGCATACTCTTTGACTGTGGTGCGGACAGAAGTTTCGTGAGTCATAAATTCAAACACTTACTTAATCAAAAACCCCAAGCACTCAATAAAATATTCACAGTAGAAATGGAAAACGGTAAAACGGAAAGCGCAAACGATATGTACATAGGCTGTACGTTAAATTTAAATGAACACTCGTTCCAAATCAATCTTATGCCGATTACTATAAGAAGTTTTGATGTCATCATCGGTATGGACTGGTTAAGCCTTCACCATGTCGATATACTTTGCCATGAAAGGGCCGTTCGCCTCAATCTGCCAAGCGGCAAAACTCTTATAATTTATGGGGACAAACCCAGTACCAATTTACAAATCATCTCTTGCGTCAAAGCCCGAAAATACCTTCGCAAGGAATATCATGCCTTTCTAGCCCACATGGTAGACAAGAAACGAGAAGTGAAAGACATTAAAGACATTCCGGAAGTCTGCAATTTCCCCGACATTTTCCCTGAAGATCTTCCAGGAGTCCCACCAGAACGTCAAGTCGAGTTAAGGATCGACTTGATTCCCGGAGCTACCCCAGTAGCAAAATCGTCGTACCATCTAGCACCGGCTGAAATGTAGGAGTTATCCAGCCAGCTGAACGAACTTCTGAGCAAGGGATTCATCAGACCGAGCTTCTCACCTTGGGGAGCACCAGTCCTGTTGGTAAAGAAGAAGGACGGATCTTTTCGCATGTGCATCGATTACCGAGAGCTGAACAAACTCACGATCAAGAACCGATATCCCTTACCGCGCATAGACGATCTATTCGACCAACTACAAGGAGCGAGCTACTTCTCAAAGATCGATTTAAGATCTGGGTACCACCAGCTGCGAGTCCTGGAAGGAGATATTCCTAAAATGGCATTTCGGACTCGCTATGGTCACTACGAGTTTGTAGTGATGCCCTTTGGATTGAGAAATGCACCGGCAGTGTTCATGGACTTGATGAACCGAGTATGTCGTCCTTTCCTGGACAAATTTGTGATCGTATTCATAGATGATATACTCATCTATTCAAGGAGCAAAGAGGATCATAGCCAACACCTCCGACAGGTCTTGGAAACATTAAGGACAGAGAAGCTTTACACAAAATTCTCAAAGTGCGAATTTTGGATTCGGAAAGTAGATTTCCTAGGTCACGTGGTCAGCAAGGAGGGGATACACGTGGACCCTTCCAAAATCAAGGCAATCGAGAACTGGACAACTCCAAGGACTCCAACGGAAATCCGACAATTCTTGGGCCTTGCTGGGTATTACCGAAGGTTCATACAAAACTTTTCGAAGATTGCTAAGCCACTTACCACCCTGACTCAGAAGGGTGTAACCTTCAGCTGGGGAGGAAAACAAGACGTTGCATTCCAAACCCTAAAGCGAGCCCTATGTAGTGCACCTATATTATCTTTGCCAGAAGGAACAGAAGACTTCGTGGTCTATTGTGATGCGTCAAACCAGGGACTTGGATGTGTCCTGATGCAACGAGGGAAGGTCATCGCATACGCCTCGAGACAACTCAAGACGCATGAGGTTAATTATACCACGCACGATCTCGAACTAGGAGCAGTCTCTTCGCTCTAAAGATCTGGAGGCACTATCTCTACGGGACGAAATTTACAATCTTTACCGACCATAAAAGCCTTCAACACATCCTCAGTCAAAAGGAACTCAACATGAGACAAATACGGTGGGTAGAGCTACTAAACGATTACGAATGCGAAATTCGTTATCATCCCGGGAAAGCTAATGTAGTAGCCGATGCACTCAGCCGAAAGGAATACTCGGGCCGCCGAGTGAAATCCTTAACAATGACCATCCACTCACACCTGTCCGCACAAATCAAAGAAGCACAGGAAGAAGCCTTGAGGCCAGAGAATGTGGCAGGTGAAGCATTGAGAGGAATGGACAAAAACCTTGAAGCCAGGGATGACGGAGTTCGTTGTCTCATGAACCGGATCTGGACACCAAAATTTGGTGGATTTAGGGATGTTGTCATGAACGAAGCTCATAAAACTCGCTACTCCGTACATCCCGGCTCAGACAAGATGTACTTATACCTCAAGAGGTTGTATTGGTGGCCGAACATGAAAGCCGAAATAGCTACCTATGTAGGAAAATGTTTCACTTGCGCCAAGGTCAAGGTGGAATACCATAAGCCCTCGGGATTGTTGCAACAACCGGAAATACCCGAGTGGAAGTGGGAGCAGATAACTATGGACTTCATAACCAAGTTACCCAAGACGGCAAGCAGACTCGACACCATCTGGGTGATCGTCGACAGGTTGACCAAATCCGCGCACTTCCTACCAATCAAAGAAACGGATAAACTGGAAAAGCTAACCAGAACATACATCAGAGAGATTGTACGAATGCATGGTGTACCAATATCCATTATCTCGGACCGAGATAGTAGATTCACCTCGAGGTTCTGGCAGTCGCTACAAAAATCTCTAGGAGCAAGGTTAGACATGAGTACCGCTTATCACCCACATACCGACGGCCAGAGTGAGAGAACCATACAAACCTTAGAAGATATGCTAAGAGCTTGTGTGATCGATTTTGGTAAGGCGTGGGACACCCACTTACCATTGGTCGAGTTTTCGTACAACAATAGCTATCACACTAGCATCAAGGTTGCCCCATTCGAAGCCCTCTATGGCCGTAAGTGCAGATCACCTATGTGCTGGGCTGAAGTGGGTGACACACAACTAGCAAGAGGACAAGCAACCGACAACACTCTCACTGGACCAGAAATCATAAGGGAAATTACGGAGAAGATTGTTCAAATCCGGGAGCGACTGAAGGCTTCAAGAGACAGACAAAAGATTTATGCGGATAAAAGACGGAAACCCTTGGAATTCCAGGTTGGGGACCGGGTACTACTAAAAGTCTCACCCTGGAAGGGATTAATACGTTTCGGAAGGCGTGGGAAACTAAACCCAAGGTATATCGAACCATTCGAGATCCTTTCCAGGATCGGCCCGGTGGCATACAAACTTCGATTACCGCAGGAACTCAATAACGTACACCCTACCTTTCACGTGTCGAACCTAAAGAAGTGCTTGTCCGATGAGACCCTCGTTATCCCTCTGGACGAAATTGAAATCAACGAGAATCTCCAATTCATAGAAGAGCCAGTAAAGATCATGGATCGGGAAATTAAAAGAACTAAACAAAGTCGCATACCCATTGTGAAGGTCCGTTGGAATGCCAAGCGAGGACCTGAATACACCTGGGAGCGCGAGGATCAGATGAAACAAAAGTACCCACATCTTTTTCCTAGTCCCTAAACTCTGTCTTAGATTAAATTTCGGGACGAAATTCCCTCTAACGGGGGGATGATGTGACAACCCGATATTTCAAGTCAATGTAATGTTCAAAAAGTCAAATAATATTAAACTATTTTTGATGTAATAAAATGGCGTCAAAAATGAAGTGTTCCAAAGTCTCATTTGGGTTGCATAAAATGCTAGATATATTGTCAAGATTTCCAAATATATAAAGAACACCCAAATCCGAGTTATAACGAAGAAGTTATGACCAATCGAAAATCCGCGACACAACCGGTAAAACACCGTTAAGCGTAAAAAGTGAAACTTCAATAAAATACTTTTTAGCCTTAGGTATCTAAACGAAAGTCGTAGATTATGTTAAACCATGAGCATACATAAAAAGAACGCCCAAATCTGACTTCGTATGAGGAAGTTATGATTTTTCTAAAGTTCCAGAACAACAGTAGACAGCTAAAAACTCGAAATAAAGATCGAGCGATTTTTAGCCAACGCAACCTAAACGAGAATTGAAGGTCTCGACAATAGTAGTATAACGGTAAAAAGACAGACGAAAACGGACATCGGATGAAGAAGTTATGGATTTTTAACGGAATTATCCTGTCCCGGCCTACTTAAAATATAATATTAAAAATTAAAGTCAAAATTATCCGACGGAGTCTAAATGAAAGTTGTAGAGTATATTCTCACCTACGCGTGAATATAAAGAACGTCGAAATCGGAGCTCATATGCGAGAGATATGAATTTCGGAAGTTTGAGGCACGCACACCAACCTTATCCGAAACTCACGATGTGAGCAAGAGAGATTCACGACGTGAGTCTATGACTGATGTGTGCCAGAGCTAGACCACCAGTCGTCGCATCTACGGGCCAAACTCACGACGTGAGCCATCCCATGCTCACGACGTGTGAGAATTCTCCCTATAAATAGCATGCGAGGGTTCCAACTCTCATTGCTCATTTCCCTTTTCTCTCTCAGTTCTACTCCACATTTAGCACCCCGAGACGACCCCGATACCCCGGTTACATATCCAAGCCCCGACGAAGGTCCGAAGCGCCGAGAATCCTGAGAAACTTACCACTTCCTGGTCGAAGTGCTGCCCGGGAAAAACTCGTTTTCTTCAAATCACCACACTTTCCAGGTGAGTTCATACCCCTACATTTTCACGTCTTTTTCATGTTTTAGGGGGGGAAATACAAGTGAAACACGAGATAAACTCACACTTAAAATACACGTCGTTAGAAATGTTTTCAAATACTTTATCTAGATTTTGTTTATGGATGTTAAACAACAGTAATACCAATGTTACACTTCACATGCAAAGTTGATATTACACCAAGTTTTTATCATCGAATGGAACACACTTTCGGAAAAACTATAATGGGCATAGTTTACGAGTTATTCATTACATCTTTACGTAAACATTGTGAAAATGAAATACTTTCATCTACATGAAATATAGACTTTTCTTTTCGTAAATCTTTTGATACTATGTTTTGTGAGACACTCATCTTCAACGTACTCTCGAGTATGCATTTCAAGTCCTGTATTATAAACCATAATCTCTTAGAGGGAGAGTGTGATACTTGTGTATAGATCTATACGAGATTGACAATCCCGCACCTAAACTGTTAGCTACAGTTAGACCAGCAGGTCTGGGGTGACAAATGTCATAACACTACAACGCCTGAAGAACGTTGTTACAGGCAGTCTGGGTCAATAGCATGGTTATAAAACTCACACGGAAGTATTAAAATAAGTTTGATTTACGAGACTCTTGAATGCATTCAGTAAATACATTATTTGAGTATAAATACACTTTCACCATTTTGAGCACGAAAGATACTATTGCACTCCAGCCTTTGGAACTTTTTCTAACTATATGTAGAAAATATTGGATTTTCTGGAAAACACATTCAGTTATTTTTACTAAAGGACATACAAATTTCAATACAAAAACGCTTATGAACTTACCAACTTAATTGTTGACACTTTTTCAAAACTACTTGTATTTCTCAGGGAATCAGTAATACAGGTAACCATCAGCTTTTGGAGAAGGAACGCTAAGGCGTCTATTATCAAAACATTTTAAATCATCATATTTGTAATATTCTTTTGAAACATGTATTACACGCAACAATGTAAGTTTTTATTATATTTATGATGGTTGTGTTTATTTTCTTTACAATATTCAACTATTATGATACTACATGAAGTCACCCACCCCCGAATGTTTCCGCCATTCTGGTTTGGGGGTATGACACATTGATTGTACGAAAACGCATTGGTAACTCGATGTTATAAAACGTGCCTTTGTGTATGATTCAACAAGTAGTAGAACAAGCATATGAGTCGAAGTTTATCTGTTCCTTCTTGGATTAGAAGTGATATCTGGACCCTTCGATGATTTTGTGTTGACCCATGTACCGGGCCCGGTCAGAACTAAGTTGATGTGTTCAATTAAGTTCTATGTCAAACAAATCGGAAATCGGGAAAGAAACTGCTGGACAATAAGTAAGATATTGTTCCATGTATTTGTCCGGCTGATATCTAGAACAGAGGATTATATGATCACTTATCTTAAATGACGTATCATCGTCATCTCGGTTCCGCGAGACCTTGAAAGAGCTACGATTGCTGATCGGTTCCTGAAGTCATCCTGGCAGTTATAGTTATTAGACTTATCCAAGTGGGAGACTATTGGATATAGTGTCTAAGTCCATAACTATATCTGGTATGTACTTGACCCGACCCGGCATGGTCCATTTGGGATGCATGGCATCATGCATTTGGATAGACTAAAATTAGAGAAATAACACTGATGGTTTATTAATATATTATAAGTTCAAATATATTAATAATAATATTTAATTAGTATTGATCAAGAATTAATTTGGAATTAATTAAGTGATCAAAAGGAGACTAATTAAATATATGGGTTGATTGTGTAAATCATCCATACTTGTATAGTGGGCTAATGCTCCATGGATAATCAAGTTGGGCTAAACTCCATAGGATGCTCCATGGTGTTTTTGAACCCATGGATCCAAGAAATGAAAAGCCATGACAATTAGGGTTTACATGGTGTAACCCTAGTTGTAACACACTATATAAGCATCACTTTGTTCACCAAAATCGGCCACTAAGTAAGAATTGTGAGGGCTAGCCGATTTCTAAGTGGTCTTCATTTCTCTCTAAGTTATTCCAAGTGCATTTGGTATTGTGTGAGACATTTGAGGCATCACACTTGAGGTGCTAGGCTCACAAGGTTCTCAAGGAATCCAAACTACTACAAGGTATGTTTTCTTACTTACTTTTATGTTTAAAAGTTCTGGTGGTTGTCGAGGCCAACAAAAATAAATAACCCTAAATCTTTTACACCAAAATAGTGTATAGTGGTAAAGGGGTCGATCCGCGGAGATTGGTTCAATTTATAACTCTATGGAAAATCTCTTTGCAAAAGTACGTGTAAAATGACAATAAAATAAAAATGGGGGGTTTTTAATTCTTTTCGATTGTTTGACGAAATTAAAACTAGCTAGAATGAAATTATGACAAGTAAACAAGTAAAAGATTGACTTAAATTCAATGAAGTAGAATTGGTTGATTTTTGGGTATACCTCATGGATGATATGATTGACTTATCATTAGACTTAAGGGAATAACACTTGTGAATTGGTTTAACTTGGCTATAGCAATTCATAAGCACAAATTGCCTCAACTCTTCTTAGAAATTAAAATGGTTAGAGGAGCTCTTAACATATTTCCTTAATTGAAGTCACAAAATCAATGAAGCATAAAATCTTGTGAAAATCAATTAGCTTTAAGTTATAAGAGTTACCAAGTCCAAAAGATAATCAAATGCTTACATTATCATTATGGAGGAAACATTTCCATGGTCTAAATGAAATGAAAACAAACATATAAACCATTTGTTGCTTACTAATTTGAAGATCCATTACTTAACCAAGAAATTAGTCAACAAAAACAAGCATTCATTCATCCAAGCTCATGATCAAAGATAAATAAACACAACAAGATGTTTAACTAGAAAACATTTCCATAAACTTCAAACACAATGTAATGATAAGTCTTCAAAGCAAATAATCATCCATGGGTTAAGCCCTAATCAACCAAATGAAAGTTTAGCCAAGCATGGCCAAAGTAAAAGAAAAGCAATATAGTTTAGTGGTATCAAACATTGTCTTAGATGCAAGATGAAAAGAAATTACACTATTCTTCCAAAAAAATTCTTCCAGTCTTTCAAAGGCTCCTCTTTTTGAAAGAATATGGTCTATGTTCTATCAAGTGTTCTCTCCCAATAATGGCTCCAATCTCCAGCAAAAGGGAGCTGATTTCCGGATTCAAAAAGGTGCCAAAAGCCACCCACCAAACTTCCACAAATAGAGTCAACAAGTCAAACCCGGAATCAGCTCAGAACAATTCACGCGGACCGCGTAAGAGTCCACGCGGACCGCGTGAGTCACGCTGAATGTGAGACTTGGGCCATTAATCATGCATTCTAGCCCAATCTTCAATTCTTCAACTTCAGCCCACAATCACAACTAAAATGAGATGATTTTAACTAAAAATAAACTACGAAAAGAAGTAATAAAATTAAGCTATCAAATCACCCCAAGCTTGAACCTTACTTGTCCTCAAGTAACACAAGACTAAAATGAACTTGGGACGAACTACTCTAAAAATAAAAAGAATGGACAGAACCATGGAACCTGTTCAACGTTAGTCAAGATGGTCAGATTTGATCTCGCTGCTATCTCACGACTTTTTTATCCGATGACAATGGGACCATAAACCACAGCCAGGACAACTCCTCTAGGTGAGTAAGGAGGGATGGTCAGTTGCAGCCTCAATGGAACATGCATACAATGAAGAACATCTGTAGTAGGGAGAAAGCAACTGGATGGGCTCGGGTGGAGCTCTTCTTTAAGTGCACACTCTGATCTCACGTCCGCCGGTTTCTCTCATGTGTAACTAGGTTTAATCGCTCGGGCACCGTTGTAGGAATCGGCTCACTTAGTGTTGGCCCAAACCTCCCGTAGTATCCGACTCGACAGTCTCCCTAACATCACCAATTTGCGAAAAAACAACTCGATCTATATACAATAAAACAAGCCTATACAAATGAATATCAAACGCCGGGTGACCAAAATGTTGGAAAATTTGTTCAATAATTGAATCGGTCACCTATTTAAGATAGTTGCAGCTGGAAATTCGCATGCTATTCTTTTTTTTTTAAACTTCTTGAAGGTAATGTATTAACAATCGAAATTTTTAACAAGAAAACCCTTTGACTCAAAATTTGGTTCCCAAAAATGTGTAAGCGGAACTGAAAGGGTAGTAAAATAATCCGAATGGTCTAAGTGTGAAAATGACCATGTGTGGAGCATAAAGATGTAACGTAAGCTCCTTTTCAAACTTGTGATTTTTTCAAAAACGATGAAAATGTCCAAATGTGGACTAAAAGACTCTCTAATATCCTAAGAAAATCGCAAAAAGATATGGTGATGTAAAGAGACCGGATATGGATTCTACTCGGGGACAAGCACCAGTGCTTCATCCTAACGGTTCAAACATGATCAAGTGTGATCCTCTCAGCGGTAGTGACCGCAAGGCTAAGAACATCCATTGCTATAGTATATCCTACAGTTGTTAGTATTGCAAGCATAATTCTTCATGAAAACTACCTGGCCATGATCACTTACCCCTTTAAGCTACCAGCATCTGATCCCAAGTATGAAATCCCAAACTGCAGCTAGTGGTCCCGGTTCGATGGGTGAGATTACAACAAGATCCTGGACCAATAATGATACAATAACTATGAACCTGTTCCATGGCATCCAAGAGAGGGGGGGGGGAGAATAAACAGAAAACAAAAATGCATGAATGCTAATGCCCTAAGCTAAATGTCATGCAAAAAATAAAAGATGAAAAAGAAGAAAATAAAATCTTTTTGGGGTTTTATAAAAAAAAATGAATGCAATTTATAATAAAATGCTATGCAACCTAATTAAAATGCATGATAAATTAAAAAGAAAAAGGAATACCCCACCCCAAGCTTAGAAATAAGCATTGTCCTCAATGCTTGGGGCAAGGCGAAAGTACCTAAACCGGGGGATCGGGAGGAGGATATGGGTATTGGGGGTAGGGATAAGGGTAAGGTGGAGGGGGATAAGGATGGGTGGGTGGAGGGTATGGATAGGGAGGCGGAAGTGGGATGTTCTCAAAATGGTTTTGGGATTGGTGCCATCCCCACATATGGTGCATTTGCTGGGACATGATTTGGTTTGAGACACAAAGAGTCTCGAACCGCTCGGCGAAATTGGGGGGGAGCGGGTAGTACCCGGGAGGGGCTTGTGGCTGGGCGTGCTGTGGACCATGGGTGGGCTCATCGCCGGGCTCGTCATCCATATGCATCTCGTCATCATCTTGATCCTGGAGCACATCCTCATTGACTGACTGAGTGATGGTCCTCGCGAGTCTCCACTGAGTGCGATCGTGGATGGTGAAGTTGGTGACTCGAGGGTCGGGAAGAACGAGATACCCGACCCCTTGAGCACAATACCATGTGAAGCTGCTCCTGTTCCTGCGACGGATGTGGTGCATGTTTATGAGAGCACGCTCATCCAAAAGATTTTTGTTGTCAACAGGCTGGTATTCGTCTGGGAGCTCGATGTCAAGACCGCGAGCCAAAAGTGTGACAAATCCCCCAATGCAAATATCACCGGACGTTTTGGATCTCATGTGTGCGCATTTATGGAAAAAAATGAAGCAAAGTCCGGGATTGGGGGCCTGTCACGCCTCGTCATACACCAAAGGAAGAAGAGCTCATTTTTGGTGACCTGGTCTGCTTCTTTGCGGGCAAAAACTGTACACACCAAGATGCGATGGGCAATGCGGAGGCATGGGTGGATGATAGAGGTTGCTTTATCCCGACCGGCACACGAAAAGATACCCCCGATGATCTCCGTCCAAAACGTCTCGTGGTTGAACTCAGCAGGTAGGACGTCAAAAACTGTGGATGCGTTTGAAGAAGGCAAGCCCAAGATGTCGTTTATCGTTGCAAAATCGATGTACCTTCGGTCCCCTAGAAGTTGGAATGCGGCTTTCTTTTTTTCGCTATCGTACCCGCAATCGGCGAGAAACTCTCTAGTGGGGAGCTCGTAAGTGTGCGCCACGAGGTTGAGAAGGTTTTCCCACCCGATGTTACGGAACAATTGGGTGACCCCTTCAAGAACCCCTAACGATATGAACGTGGGCCTGCACACGAACTTGGTGGATGCAACCTTTCTAGGCAAGCTCTTCGTGTAGTTGTCGGCTGCCTTGGCGTCCCGAAATCTTGGGAGCAGCCGGGCGCTTCCTAGAGGTGGACATGGACTTCCTGCACGAAAAATAACCACTACACGAACCACAATTTCAACAAACGATATGTCAATCCAAATCACCAATTAACTCCCTATGGACTTCTAAAGCAATTCAACAATCAAAGCAAGAAATAATTCCTAAACTCATTTGATGCAATAGCATATGAACGGACATGCATCTTGATCAATTAAAATAAAGGAAAGAAAGTACCCATTTTTGTTGAAAGTTCAAAATTTGCGCGCGAAAATTCGGGATTTGAAAATCTTGCAACTCTCCACCCCAAGCATTAAGCTTTGTTCAATATCCCGGAAGAAGCAATTTACCGCGAAAACCCGACGAATCCGGCAATGGCTTGAAATTCCGGCGAAATTTTCCGGCGAGCTTTGGGAGATATTTTTGGTGGGGTTTGCAGCCTAGTCCGAGAGGAGTACAATGGTGGTGTCAGAATCGCGAGAGGTGGCCGGAGTTGGCCGGAAAATGGCCGGAAAGTGGCAGTGGAGTGGTGGTGGCGCCCGAACTACAGCAACAGATCGGACCGGTTTTTTTTGTGGGGTTTGTAGAGCTTGGAAATTGGAGAAGAATGGCGGTGGTCTCACGAAATTCCGACCGGCGGTTTGACGGAAAATTGGATTTTAGTGGTGGAGATGGAGGTTCTCTAATGGAGGTTAAGGGAGAAGAATGGAGAAGAAGAAGGGAGGAAAAGGGCCGGCTGTTAAGTTTATTGGCTAAAAATCGCGGTCAACACTGGTCAAAAAGAGTGAACGTTGGTCAACATCTCACGCGGACGCGACTGCGAGTACACGCGGTCTGCGTGAATAAGCCCATATGTATTCTGAATTCCCTTTCACGACACGCGGTCGACTCCTGGCCTACAAACGGTCCGTTTGAATATACACGCGGACAAGCTTCCGATAACACGCGGTCCGCGTGAATTTTATTGGAACTCTTCTGTTTTCGGGTGATGGACGCGGACGCTTTGAGGGACTATACGCGGTCCGTTTGAATATACACGCGGACAAGCTTCCGATAACACGCGGTCCGCGTGAATTTGACTGGAACTCTTCTGTTTTCGGGTGATGGACGCGGACGCTTTGAGGGACTATACGCGGTCCGTTTGAATATACACGCGGACGGGACCTTGAGTACACGCGGACCGCGTGTATTGGCTTTCCGTTTTCCCAAAATTTTTTGCTTTTTGACCAATACGAACACCGGGCCCTCAAATCCAACATTCTTTCACCGCAAGAAGGAAGAAGAATAGATGTTAAATGCAAAAATGGATCATCTACGACATTTATTCGGAACTAGAAAAGACAAAAACTTTTAGTTTTCAAAAAATGCCCCTCTTTAACGTCTTTGGCGAGACGTCCTTCTAGCTTGATTCAGCACACCGGGACATCCAAATGGATGATTTCAAGAGCATTTGCATTAAAACCTTCATAGAATGGCTTCAATCGGTGCCCGTTGACTTTGAAGATTTGTCCCGTTTCTTCACTTCGGATTTCCACCGCCCCATGGTCAAAAGTCTTTATCACAACAAAAGGGCCAATCCACCTTGATCTAAGCTTGCCTGGAAATAACTTCAATCGTGAATGGTATAGTAAGACCCTATGCCCCGGTTCAAAATGCTTCCGGGTGATGGACTTGTCGTGGAAGAGCTTCGCCTTCTCCTCATAAATCCTTGTGTTTTCATAGGAGTCGTTTCTCAATTCATCCAGCTCTTGGAGTTGAAGCTTCCTATGTCTCCCCGCCTCATCGATATTGTAATTACATTGCTTGACCGCCCAAAATGCACGGTGCTCTAATTCGACGGGTAGATGACATGACTTTCCGAAAACCAACCTAAAGGGTGACATTCCTATCGGGGTCTTGTAAGCGGTCCGATAGGCCCATAAGGCATCATCAAGCCTTAAACTCCAATCTTTCCTTGTCGGATTCACTGTTTTCTCTAAAATACTCTTCACCTCACGATTCGAAACCTCCGCTTGACCGTTCGTCTGAGGGTGATAGGCTGTTGAAACACGGTGGGTCACGTTGTACTTCTTCAATAAAGCCTCCATCATCTTGTTACAAAAATGCGTCCCTCGATCACTAATCAAAGCCCTGGGCACACCAAATCTCACAAAAACATTAGACTTTAAAAACTCGATAACCGTTTTGGCATCGACGATCTTGTGGCTTTGGCCTCAACCCATTTAGAAACGTAGTCAACCGCGAGCAAAATATAAACGTTGCCAAATGAGACGGGAAATGGGCCCATGAAATCAATCCCCCATACGTCAAAAATTTCACAAACAAGGATTGGATTTTGGGGCATTTGGTTCTTTTGCGAAATTTCCCGTCCTTTGGCACCGTTCACAACTTTTGCAAAACAAGTAACAATCGCGTGACATGGTTGGCCAAAATAATCCACACTCAAGGACCTTTCTCAAGGTCCGGCTAGGTCCGAAGTGTCCCCCACAAGCAAATTCATGACAGAATTGCAAAATGGATTGGTGCTCTTGTTGGGGTACACATCGCCTAATGATTTGATCGAGACAATGTTTCCACAAATAAGGTTCATCCCACACATAGTATTTTGCATCACTTTTCAACTTGTCTTTTTGAGCACGTGTGAATGTGTCGGGATACCTCTTCGTGACCAAAAAGTTAACGATATCGGCATACCAAGGAGTAGATTGAGTGAGGGAAAAGAGATGCTCATCCGGAAACTTGTCCCGCAACGGGAGAGGAGTTTCATTTGAAGTGATCCGGCTTAGATGATCGGCAACAAGGTTCTCGCATCCGCTCTTGTCCCGGATTTCCAAATCAAATTCTTGTAACAATAAAATCCACCGGATGAGTCTAGGCTTTGCATATTTCTTCGTCATCAAGTACTTAAGTGTTGCGTGATCCGAATACACTATGACCTTGGTACCAAGTAGGTACTGTCTAAATTTCTCCAAGGCGAACACTATGGCCAATAGCTCCTTCTCTGTAGTAGAGTAGTTGCTTTGAGCATTGTCTAGTGTCCTTGATGCATAGTAGATCACGTGGGAGGCCCTCCCACTCTTTTGACCTAAAACGGTGCCTATTGCATAGTTGCTTGCATCACACATGATCTTAAAGGGGAGATCCCAATTTGGTGCTTGCATGATGGGGGCGGATGTAAGCAACTCTTTGAGCTTGTCGAAAGCTTCTTTACACGCCTCGTTGAACTCGAAATCAACATCCTTTTGCAAGAGTTGGCACATTGGTCTTATTATCTTTGAAAAGTCCTTGATGAATCGTCGGTAGAAACCTGCATGGCCCAAAAAAGAACGAACTTCCCGAACACAAGTCGGGTAAGGTAAGCTTTGAATAACATCGATCTTGGCCTTATCTACCTCAATTCCTTTTTCAGACACAATGTGACCCAAAATGAGACCTTGACTCACCATGAAATGTATTTCTCAAAGTTTAAAACCAAATTTGTTTCAATGCATCTTTTCAAAAATTTGGTGAGATTGGTCAAACATTCTTGAAACGAGTTCCCATATACCGTAAAGTCATCCATGAAAACTTCAATTATATTTTCAACATATTCTGAAAAGATACTAACCATACAACGTTGGAAAGTGGCCGGGGCGTTACACAATCTGAATGGCATTCTACGGTATGCGAAAGTGCCAAATGGACATGTAAAACTTGTCTTTTCTTGGTCTTTCGGTGCCACCGGGATTTGGTGAAAACCGGAATACCCGTCGAGACAACAATAGTGAGATTTCCCGGCCAACCTTTCTAACATTTGGTCAATGAAAGGTAATGGAAAATGATCTTTTCGTGTGCTTGCATTGAGTTTGCGGTAGTCAATACATGCTCTCCACCCGTTTTGCACACGGGTGGGGACCATCATACCTTTGTTGTTCTCGACCACCGTGATTCCCGTCTTCTTCGGCACGACTTGAACCAGGCTCACCCATTTGCTATCCGAGATTGGATAGATCATTCCCGCATCTAGGAGCTTCAAAATCTCTTTCTTGACCACTTCCATCATTGGCGGATTCAACCTTCTTTGCGCGTCTCTACTCGGCTTACATTCATCCTCCATTAAGATTTTGTGCATACAAGTGCAGGGACTCAAACCTTTGATATCCGCAATCGTCCAACCCATTGCCTCTTTATGTTCCCTCAACACCTTGAGGAGTTGTTCTTCTTCACACTTGGTTAGGTGGGTTGAAATGATGACTGGAAGAGTCTCGTTGTCTCCCAAGTACGCATACTTCAAATGTTGAGGAAGAACCTTCAATTCTAATTTTGGCGGTTGGACAAGGGAGGGTGGCAATCTCGTGTGAGTTTGAGGTAATTCAATTTGCTTCACACTAAATTGGGTGGTCTTCTTGATCTCCAAATTGTTGACTAATCTTTCAATTTCAGGGTTTAGCGAGTAGAGCTTCAACTTCTTGGCTAATTTCGCACAATCAAACCCCTTGCTCAAAACCATCTCCAACATGTCATCATTAGACAACTCGAACAATTCTTGAGTTATTGGCTCAACAACATCAACAAAGTACAAGGATGAAACATCACTAGGATATCTCATGGCATCATAAATATTAAAACTTATTGTTTCACCATCAAACTCCATTGTCAAACTTCCCGCATACACATCGATCTTCGTCCTAGCCGTCTTCAAAAACGGTCTCCCAAGCAAGATTAGAGCCGATTTGGAGGACACTTGCTCATCTAGATCAATCACATAAAAATCCGCTGGGAAGACCAATTGGTTCACTTGCACCAAAACATCTTCCAAAACACCTCTAGGAAAGACACTCGATTTGTCCGCAAGAGAAATTATGACACCGGTTTCACTTAGAGGTCCAACATTCAACGATTCATACACCGAATAGGGCATGACATTGATAGAGGCACCAAGATCAAGCATAGCACTACTAAAAGTGACATCTCCAATCTTGCAAGGGACCGTGAACATTCCGGGATCTTTACACTTGGGTGGAAGCTTCCTTTGTAAAACCGCGGATGCATTTTCGTTCATCGAGATTTTCTCATTTCCTTTCAACTTCCTCTTGTTGGTGCAAAGCTCTTTCAAAAACTTTGCATATCTCGGGATTTGCTTGATTGCATCAAGTAGAGGGATGTTTACTTCCACCTTTCGGAAGGTGTCCAAAATCTCTTTCTCCTCCATTTTCTTCTTCGAAGTTGCAAGTCGAGAGGGGAATGGCGGTTGAGTGGCTATTGGAGTCACTATAGGGGTTGTCTTCTTTGGGACTCCGGCTTGTGCATCGTTCTTGACTATAGGTTCTTCAACGGGAATAACTTCTATTTCTTCCTCTTCATCTCTTGGCTTCTTCTTTGAACTACTCTCTCCGGCTTGTTTGCCACTTCTCAAGGTCACCACATTGACATTTGGGTTTTTTCGGTTTGAGAAGGCAATTTCCCACGGGACTCCAACTTACTTATGGATGTAACTATATCTCCCATTTGTGCTTCTAGGTTGGAGATACTAGTTCTTGTCTCTTTTTGGAATTGTTGGGTACTAGTGGCTAAGGATTTGACAATGTCTTCAAGAGACATTTTGGAGCTACTTGGTTGAGATTGAGGAGGTTGTTGGTGATGTGGAGGGTGTGGTTTGGATTGATAGTGTGGTTGTGGATGTTGGTAGTGAGGTTGCGGTGGTGGATAGGAAGGTTTAACCAATGCATTTTGAGGCAATGGTCTTGGGTTGTAGCTCATGTTGGGATTTGGCTTCCAACTTGAATTGTAAGCGTTTTGGTAACCGGATGGCTTGTTGTGGTAATTTTGAAACTCTCCCGTGGCATTCACATGTTCCGCATCTTCTTGAAGAATGGGACACATATCCGTAGGATGTCCCATTGTTGCACATATTCCACAAACCATCACTTGTGGAGTTTGTCCCATGGCTAGCTTTTGGACGACGGATGTTAGATCTTTGATTTGAGACTCAAGATTTGATGTTCCCACTTCATTGACTTTGTGTTGTGTATCTCTTTTCATGTCTTGGCGCGGGCCAAAGTGTTGGGAGTTCGCGGCTATGGTGTTGAAAAGTTGTCTTGTTTGTTGTGGAGTTTTACTAAAGACATCACCACCACTTGAGGCATCAACTAGTCTTCTCTCCATTGGCAACAATCCCTCATAGAAGTGTTGAATGAGGATTTGTTCTGGAATTTGGTGTTGTGGGCAACTATAGCACAGGTTGTTGAACCTCTCCCAATAATCATGAAAAGTCTCATTTTGACCTTGGCGGATTCCACAAATCTCATTTCTAAGACTTGAGACTCTTGAAGCGGGATAGAACTTGTCAAGAAAAGCTCTTGCCATATCGGTCCATGAGTTGATTGACCCCGGAGGAAGATAAAATAACCAATCCTTTGTTCTATCGGCCAATGAAAAGGGGAATTCCCTTAGCTTGATTTGGTCATCGGTTGACCCTTGTGGCTTCATACTAGTGCAAATAATGTGGAACATCTTCAAGTGCTTATGAGGGTCTTCATTCTCCAATCCATGAAAAGTTGGGAGGTGATGGACTAAACTTGACTTCAATTCCGAACCTCCTTCCAAAACGGGATAATTGATACCGGTTGGAGTTTGTGTAACATCGGTTTCCATCATTTGCCTCAAAGTTCTTTCGGGAACTTCTCATCCGTCCGCTATTGCAATTGGTTCAATAAGGGGGGGGGGGGGTTTGTTGTAGAGGTGGTGTTTCGGGAATTTCTTGGAGAGGGTCGGGACTAGAATCGGGTTCCGTATCACTTGATGAAGCGGGTTCAACCTCCGGATCCCCGTGAGGATTAGAAGTTTGACCACGTTCAATTCGCTTTTCCTTCGCCAAACGCCTTGCTTCTTTTTCAATTTCTGGGTTGTAAATCAAGTCACCTGTACGCTGAGATCTGGGCATAGAGAAACAAATTGATTAAAAATAAACCACTCCCCGGCAACGACGCCAAAATTTGGTGGTTGTCGAGGCCAACAAAAATAAATAACCCTAAATCTTTTACACCAAAATAGTGTATAGTGGTAAAGGGGTCGATCCACGGAGATTGGTTCAATTTATAACTCTATGGAAAATCTCTTTGCAAAAGTACTTGTAAAATGACAATAAAATAAAAATGGGGGGTTTTTAATTCTTTTCAATTGTTTGACGAAATTAAAACTAGCTAGAATGAAATTATGACAAGTAAACAAGTAAAAGATTGACTTAAATTCAATGAAGTAGAATTGGTTGATTTTGGGGTATACCTCATGGATGATATGATTGACTTATCATTAGACTTAAGGGAATAACACTTGTGAATTGGTTTAACTTGGCTATAGCAATTCATAAGCACAAATTGCCTCAACTCTTCTTAGAAATTAAAATGGTTAGAGGAGCTCTTAACACATTTCCTTAATTGAAGTCACAAAATCAATGAAGCATAAAATCTTGTGAAAATCAATTAGCTTTAAGTTATAAGAGTTACCAAGTCCAAAAGATAATCAAATGCTTACATTATCATTATGGAGGAAACATTTCCATGGTCTAAATGAAATGAAAACAAACATATAAACCATTTGTTGCTTACTAATTTGAAGATCCATTACTTAACCAAGAAATTAGTCAACAAAAACAAGCATTCATTCATCCAAGCTCATGATCAAAGATAAATAAACACAACAAGATGTTTAACTAGAAAACATTTCCATAAACTTCAAACACAATGTAATGATAAGTCTTCAAAGCAAATAATTATCCATGGGTTAAACCCTAATCAACCAAATGAAAGTTTAGCCAAGCATGGCCAAAGTAAAAGAAAAGCAATATAGTTTAGTGGTATCAAACATTGTCTTAGATGCAAGATGAAAAGAAATTACACTATTCTTCCAAAAAAATTCTTCCAGTCTTTCAAAGGCTCCTCTTTTTGAGAGAATATGGTCTATGTTCTATCAAGTGTTCTCTCCCAATAATGGCTCCAATCTCCAGCAAAAGGGAGCTGATTTCCGGATTCAAAAAGGTGCCAAAAGCCACCCACCAAACTTCCACAAATAGAGTCAACAAGTCAAACCCGGAATCAGCTCAGAACAATTCACGCGGACCGCGTAAGAGTCCACGCGGACCGCGTGGGTCACGCTGAATGTGAGACTTGGGCCATTAATCATGCATTCTAGCCCAATATTCAATTCTTCAACTTCATCCCACAATCATAACTCTTTAAGGCCCATTTGTGCCATTCCAAAGCCTTCTAATGATTGACCCAATACTCCTTCAATTTTCTTGTAGCTCGATTCCGCGTCGCCTCATCATCATCATTGTTCATAAATTAAGTCCAAATTGATTTCTTCTTTATGCAAGCACCAAGCTCAATCGCACCACTCCAAATCCACAAGCAAACCGCAACCATCCACAAGTCCCGCACCCTTCTAAGCCACCAATAACAAAAAGTCTTCGATAAATCCTGCAAATAAGCTCAAAAGACTGGAAAGCACTCGGTAAAGGAGAAAAATAACAAAAAGAGAAAATATGCATGAAGATTAACTAAAATGAGATGATTTTAACTAAAAATAAACTACGAAAAGAAGTAATAAAATGAAGCTATCAAGTTCCCCATGTATGCTAGATAGGTTATGAACCTTGGAAAAACAATTTTGCATGTATCATAGTAAAACATAGATCCAAGGTTTCTAGGGTTGCATGTACACCATAGGAGTGTTAGAATGATCAAAACCCTTCAGTGGGCGGGGCCCAAGTTATTCCGGACTTAGGTCTGATGCCGGGTGGGGCCCGATGCAGTGGGCGGGGCCCAAGCTAGTCCGGACTTCGGTCCGATGCCGGGCGGGGCCCGATGCAGTGGGCAAGGCCCAGTATGTGCTATATGAGTTATTGTATGGTATGTGGTAGTTTGGGGAGACTCACTAAGCTTCGTGCTTACAGTTTTCTGTTTTGGTTTCAGGTACTCAGTGTTCAAAAGAGGAGCTCGGGAAGATTGCAGTGCACACACCATTTGTTCAGTCTGGGATGTTTATACTCTGATATACTTGACAGTTGTTATAATATTTTGAGATACATTGTTTATGATTTTTATACGATATATGATGACTATGGTTTTATTACTGATTTAAAACGAAATTTTTGGACTGTATTTTTGGGATTTTCAATTTTGAAATGAATGATCTTGGTAAGATGAAATTCTTTTTGGGTCTTCAAATTGAGCACACAAAAATGGAATTTTTGTACATTAATATCTAGAAAAGGTGCTTAAAAGGTTTTATATGAATAAATCATATCCATGAGTAACCGAAAGGTGGTAAGGCGCTTAGATGCCAAAAAGGACCAATTTCAGCATCATAAAAAACATGAAAATCTTCTTGTTCTCGAAGAACCATATCTTAGTGCTATTGTTGCATTAATATATCTTACTATTAATACAATACCTGATAAATCTTTTGTCGTAAACTTATTAGCAAGATATAGTTCATGTCCAACAAGAAGACACTCGAATAGAGTCAAACACATTCTTTGGTATCTTCGAGGTACAATGGATATGAATTTATACTAATCAAATTCATCAAATGCGAAGTTAATTGGTTATGCAGATGTTGGATATTTATCTGATCCACATAAAGCTCGAACTCAAACAGGTTATTTATTCAGTTATGGAGGTAAGAAAATTTCTTGACATTATGTTAAAGAAACTTTAGTTTCTGCTTATTCTAACCATGCATAGATTATAGCAATTCATAAGGCAAGTCATGAATGTATTTGGCTAAGAAAGTTAACTCAACATATTCGCAAGAATTATGGACTAACTTCTAACAGGGATGTTCCAACCATACTATATGAAGATAATACAACTTGTATAGCTCCATTCAAGGAATGATTTATCAAAGGAGGCAGAACCAAGCATATATCACCCAAGTTCTTTTTCACTTATGATCTTCAAAAAGAGTGTGACATCAACATCGAAAAAATTCAATTAAGTAACAACATTCCTGATTTGTTCACTAAAGCACTTCCTACATCCAAATTTGAAAAGATGGTACGAAACATTGCTATGCGGCGCTTCAAGGAAATCAAGTGATGTACTCATCAGGGGGAGTTGGAAACATATTGTACTCTTTTCCTTAGCTATGTTTTTCCCACTGGGTTTTGTTAGCAAAGTTTTTAACGAGGCAATTGTTTCCAATATCTATTATTAACCATGTACTATTTTTCCTTAATAAAGAGTTTTTCCCATGAGGTTTTACCTATTAAGGTTTTAAGGAGGCATGATACAATCGTCATTCAAGGGGGAGTGTTATGAAATATTAGTTTGTGAATGAACATTGGATTCCCATTTCTCCCATAACTCTCTAACATTATTTAGCATTAGTAACAACCACTTCAATGTGTTTAATGAGTGTAATAATGCACCATCATAATGTGCATTCATATTTCATCTTATTTTGGTTGTATAAATAGTGAGCCGTATGTATTAGAAAGTTGATGATTTCATCACAAGTATTGGAATAAAAGTTCTATTTATTCTCATGTCTTTCTTTATCTATAATTTATCTTGTTATTAGCTTCATATTTTATAACAAAGTCTTTATTAATACACAAAATAAAATAGTCTTTACTCATTAAAACTAAACTCATAAGTATTTGTCATTCATGAACCATAATGTAGCGTCCCAAATTCTACAGTAAAATTTCCATTTTTTATTAACAACATTTGTTCCAATTCCAAGTTAAAAAATCTACGCAAAACCATTTTTGTTTCAAAATTTAATCAGAGTACAAACATAAAGGTTATTAATGTGGAAATCTCCAATGGATGTGATATAATCAAGTCGCGCCCTTCCCCTTCCTATTAGAACCTGAAAGAATTTAAACTTAAAACCGTAAACACAAAGTTTAGTGAGTTTTCTAAAAAACCACACTCTATACAAGCAACGGGGCTAGCCTAACAATTATGCTTTATTCAAGCGGGCCCAACCCATCATGTAAATGAGCTCAACCCAACAACATATAACTGGGCCCAACCGCAGAGCATACAAGCAAGAGTCACAAAGATAACATGAATTCAATGACACCTAGTATCCTATAGTATAGTGAGAAAACTTACCTGAATCCCCGAACCGAATCCGACTAATCGAATTCCCAAAGAGTTAGCTACAAGAACCGCCTAAACGATACACAAGCCAAAGATCAGTCTAAAGCTCAAAACCTCCAAGTTTGACAAAAAGTCAAACCAGTCAAAAAGTCAACGATCAACGGTCAAAGTCAAAGGTCAACCAAATATTACAATTGTTTTAGAAAAAAAAATCAAAAAATGTAAGGTCTTTTTTAGGAATAATATAAAGTTGAAGTTTAATCCCAAAAAAAAAACATAAAATATAAAGACTTTTATGATATTAACCCTTCGTATTACAATAAAAAATTTCAAATGATTTGAAGATTTATCATTAGTCAAAGGATCATACCAATTACTTTGACTTGAAAGTTATCAAATGTTTTGGAGATTTATCATTAGAAGGCCACTTAATTGTGTGGCTGTTATTTGCAATTTTTTGAAACTACTAAACTTGTATTTTAAGGACTAAGGTACTGTATTTCCGCATATAACAATTTTAAAAATGATAAAATTATCTTAACTTTATTTAAACATTAAATAAAGAAAAGGGATGTTTCACTCAAATAGATACAAGAAGTTTGTATTCCTTAAGATATATGAGAAATTGTATTAGATAGTGTGAATGTGTCTTTCTATTGCACCCATGTAATCCGATGTAACGGACCAACTTATATTTTCTAGTAACTATGTAAGGGAATTGTGTAATGTGGTTCTTGGAATTCTCCAAGATATATGTAACTCCCACATGCTTCTTGTAATAATTACAAGATACTTCTCTCTAGTTACACGTAATACCAAGAAGAAACATGTCTTTTGTTATTGGTAGCATTGTACGAGATTGTAACTGATTAGAAATAAACCTTCCATCATCCATTATAATATTTTATTTATGAAAGTAATTATTGAATTTCATAAATAAAAGTACAATTAAAGTTTTTCCAACTTTTTTTTAGAACGGCGAATTAGAATATGTCCGAAATTGAACCTATGACGTCATAGTTAGAAACATATTGTTAGACACTTTGTTAGTCAAGTGAGTTAGCCCAAATTATTTTTAATTAATTAACGATCGATAACAATTTGTTGGAGAAAAAAATAATATCTAAGGAGACTATAATAGTCACATAAATTATTTGTTTAAACAGTTGAACTCATTTGTTAATTATATAAAATATTTTTCTTGGAAGCATATGATTTTTTTCCAACTAATTTAGTGGTATTTTAAATTTAAAACAGGACAATCTATTATTCTTTGTCAACCTACCTATCTCCATCCTAAATAACTATTTTTCTATTGTTACATTTATTTATGAAAAAGTTGCATGAACCATAGTCACCTAAGTGTTCGGTGCGTGTTAAATTGCACAACATAACAAAAGTAGCTGTCATATTTAACAAAAATAGAAATTTTGGGTTTATAGTGAAATTATTCAAAAACCTAAGGGTGTATATGTAATTATCTTTCTCCAAATGGAGAAGGCGGGAAGCATATGCTTTCTCAGTTGTGGCTCCCTTTTTGTACCCTTTGCCCTATGCGAATCATTTGTCACATCATCTCAAATCCCCTTATATTGCCTTAATTTCTTCGTCTCCCTTCAATCCCATTTACGATTTCTCAGTTCTCACCACACAATCGCTATGAATGGCAATCGCATCTCTGCCGTGATTTTCGATTTGGATGGCACCCTTTTGAACACAGGTATCGTAGTTCCTATACTTGCTTCATCTTCGTTCTAGTATAACAACGGATTATTATGGTGAATGTAAAATTACTTGCTTGCTTATCCATTATCTGTAATTCAAGTTGAAATAACACATTCAAAGAAGCCCTAATTACAACTTTTTAACTTTTAAGCACATAATATGAGTATCTTAGCATGAATTACCACAACTTAAGCGTAAAGTACAACTAAACATCTCTGGTATTTATGTATTGGTTCATGCTTTCAAATGTTGATCTGTGTAGCTCATAGTTTGTTGTTAAAATTTGGTCTTTTCTGGTTTCTAGAGCAAGTCACAAAGGATCTTTTAAAGGAATTTCTTGCTAGATATGGGAAAGTGGTGGACATGGAGAAGGAAAACAAGAGGATGGGAATGGTACACCATGAGTCAGCAATTGCAGTTGTTAAAGACTATGATCTTCCAATTACACCTCAACAATACACCCAAAACATCATGCCCATGTATCATGAAAAGTGAGCTCTCTTTCTGGTTATTCCGTGTAAAACTTAACACTCTATAAAGCAAACTTGATATGATCTTGGTCTTAGATTATGCATCATTCTTTTTCTTGTTTGGAGGCATTAACTTTAAACATCTGTGGTTCAAAATTTTGTTTGGAGGAGACCTTTACAATCATCATGGTTTTAAACCAATTTAGTTTAATTATGTTTCCATCAATTCTAAGTTGCTAAAAACAGATTTAGTACCATAAGGGGTGATCATGTGTCTTATGCAAGTTGTGTTCTTGTAGGTGGCCTCAAGCCAAACCACTTCCTGGTGTCAATCGCCTCATTAAGCATCTCCATAAACATGGAGTTCCTTTTGCACTTGCTTCCAACTCCATAAGGAAGAATGTTGAAGTCAAAGTCTCTTCCCAGAAAGGTCATGTTGTTTCCTTCTTTTTTACCCTTTTTGTTATTAAGTCTTATCAAACCACATCCTCTTAGAAGATTTACTCACATTCATGTTTACATAGACCTGCATACACATCCACACTAGAAAAATAGTCCTTGTTTCTTTAGTAAAGTTGTATTGTTTTCTTGTTAAATTATCTTCTGATGTGTTTTTTTATCTACTTTTCTTTACACCAATTTCGATATAGAAAATGTCATGTAATCATCTTCCACTATAGTATTTATAAAGTAAGGTATCAAGATTGTTAACAAATAGTGGAAGTAAATATTCATAATGTAATATATGATGATATATTGATATGAATGATGTCCAATGAAAAAGCAAATTTGCAGCTTTTTCTTTTTACACTTCTGCATATGCTGAGGAATAGTGAATCCTTTTAATTGTTTCTTAAAATCATACCTTGCAAGTTCCACATATGTAGGAGCATGATAATTTAAGAAAAACACAAACTTTGTTCTTAATTCTTATTAAGAATTTCTTAAGTATGTTGATGTCTATTGGACAGAGTTTTTTTGAATATTATTTCTTATGGATTTTTTCTTACAATAGGTTGGAAAGAATACTTTTCAGTAATTCTTGGAAGTGATCAAGTCAAATCAGGGAAGCCTTCTCCAGATCTGTAAGCTTTGTAAGCATTTATATGATGATTCTTTAAAAGTTGTTTTTGGCCATTTATCTCATAGCTGAGAGCCAAAACTTGGACATATAAAAAAAAAAGCTTTATTCAAGTATAAGAGAAAGTTCTTGTGACTCACTTTTCTTAAAATGATGAAAATCACTTGAAACATTAGATTCCTGGAAGCTGCAAATAAAATGGGTGTGGATGCATCTTGTTGTCTTGTGATAGAAGATTCTCTGTAAGTGAATTTTGGTCTTTTTCACTTTTCTAAAATATGTCATATTAAGGGGGGTACTTTAGGTATTTGATAGTTTGTCAAAGACTATCAACAGGGTTAACAATGTAATTATATCAACAGGGTAGGGGTTAAAGCTGGAAAGGCTGCAAAAATGCAAGTGGTGGCTGTTCCTTCTATTCAAGATGAATCAGATCAATATTCAATTGCTGATCATATAATTCATTCATTTCTAGATTTTCAACCACAGCTTTGGGCACTCCCTCCTTTTGATGACTGTATATATATATATATATATTTTTTTTTTTTTATCAAGATTCCATGCAAATGCCTTACACCATATTATATATATATATATATATATATATATATATATATATATATATATATATATATATATATATATATATATATATAGTTTGCAATAATAGTTTATCTTTTTCAGGGGTGATGAATGCATTACCAATTGAACCAATTTGTTTCAAGGCTTCATACAAAAATGGATTTTTTCAAGAACTTTCAGGTTTACATTGTTTAAAATAGAGTAAATTACACGAATGGTCCCTATGGTTTAGGGTAATTTGCGCGTTTGGTCTCTAACTTATTTTTTTTAACTCGGAAGGTCCCTACTGTTTGTTTTTGTTACGCGTTTGGTCCCTGTCTTACCTAAAAAGACTATTTTTCCCTAAATTTTTTAATTTATTTAAATAAACACACCTCCAACCCCACCCCCTCACCTTATCTTACCCACCTCATCATTTTTTCCTTTTTAAATAAATCTTTTTAAGTAAGACTGGGACCAACCACGTAACAAAAGCAAACAATAGGGACCAAGTGCGTAACAAAAACAAATAGTAGGGACCTTCCGAGTTAAAAAAGTTAGGGACCAAACGCGCAAATTACCCCAAACCATAAGGACCATTCGTGTAATTTACTCTTTAAAATATACTTTCATTTCCTTTTGTTTATATTGAATCTCTCTTAAAACTTCCTTAAAGAAATTTGGAATATTGGTGTAGACAATTTGAGCAATGTTTGTTGATTTATTCATGTCTTTTGTTGGTTTATTCAGTTAATGGAGCTTCTGATCTTCCTAGTCAAGCATGGGGTGTGTATTTTGGGTGGGTTGAAGTTGACTCACAACAGAGATTGAAGATTATAGTTAGCATAAAATGGGACTATACTTCTGGCTCTTTTGGAAAAACCATTGTGAGATTTCAAACAATTGCATATATAAAATAAAATGCGACTATAAATGAAGATAAACATGTTTAAGAACATGTAGCTTTGATTTCAGGAAGCTTGTTTTATGAATGGAAGCAATGAGCAAATCTATGATGAGCCAATGAAAGTGACACTAGTTGGTTTCATCAGAGGATTCGATACAAAGGTAACTAAATTTATTTGAAAAAAAAATTTCTACTTATATTAGTGTAAGTTTTTTTTAAGAAAAATCATACATGATTTACAGAAGAATTCTTCAAGTGATACTCACATACTTGATCAAGATAAGTCAATAGCAGAAGCTTGCTTGGATTTAGCAGAATATCACTATTAACAGTGCCTAGTGGTGGGAAAAGTTAAACTTTTAAACCATTGCACTGAAATAAGTTCAAATTTATACAAATTATAGAATACATCATCTTTCTGATCAAGAACTGGAGTTGTGTCCATGTGTTTGTGGATGGATCAATGTGATTTGATGTTTTTAAGCTTGAAATGTAAGAGGTCCCACATTTGGGATAATAAGAACATTTGAAATAATATAAATTTTGAGCATTAATGAGTATGATATAACTTCTTGTTATGTATTTTGATAGTTGGAGTAATGGAATGAATTGCAATGTGTAATTCTTTTATGGACATTGCTTTTATTAATATTTCTATTATGGATTGGTGGTTTGAAGGAGTTCGATGATAAGATTTGATGATTTGGTTTGTTCTCTAAGTTCTACTTGCAAGGTAACAAATGTGGGTTATGTATCCTTTTCATTCATTTTTGAAAGAGTTTGAAATACTATGAAAGAGTATGTATTTCAGTGTAAGATGATCATGTGAGTGTTATTGGTTTGTCTATCAAAGGTTCAAAAAAGCGTTTGTCCCCCTCTTTCCAAAAAGCGTTTGTAAGATCAAGCTGAGTTCATGAATCTTTGATTCTTTTAGACAAGTCGTTGGTCTTTTCAATTTTCCTTTGACCTAGTATGAAGAGTAAATGGGTATTTCAAGTTGAAATCCATCCCACCCACCTGTGGACTTTGCCAATATTAATCTAATCTAACAACACGACCTACTATAAAATACCAAATCCAACAAAACCCTCAAAATTGAAACATTAAAACAACACCCATATTACAAATCTAGAAAATAATATTATTAGGCACAATAGTAGTATTAAAAAGGAAAATAATCATTGATAATATACATTCACGAATTACTTGCATTCTCAAGGATCTATGTAGCTTCTCTTTCTCTCTTCATCTTGGGAACTGTTATCAAGACGGGTACATATATCTAATCTAGGATTTCCTCAATGAACATGAAAGTATTCCATATCCATTACTTCTTGAACAACAAAATGCCAACAACACTCCAAAACCATTTTGCAAAATCACTCACAATGTCCACGTAAAACATACCTTCGTGGGCTCAATAACTCCATGTCTTATTGCTTATTGTTGTGTCTTCCTGATGTGAGCAACTTTTTTGCAATGGAACTCCACATAGATCTTTGCTCCCATCATATTTTGATGGATCAATAAGGGTTTGTAGTTGACATCCTGTTTGAATTCGTTGTGACATATTCTATGATAAATTCAAATGATTCAAAAAGGTCAAAGCAAGTCCCACCAACATATTAGAGTCGATAATGGGTTGACTTGGGTTGCCTTCGAGTTCAACCAATTTATTAATTAGGTTGAAGATTTAAATCTAACACAACTTGTTTATTTAAATAGGTTGATATTCGAACCCAACCAAACTTTTCAGATAAACGAGTTGTTATTGGGTTGATCTATTTAAGTATTTTTCAACCCAACCTATTATATAATGGGTTAAACCTAGATAAACACATTTGAAATAATAAAAAACAGTTAACTTTTACAATTTTGTTACAATATCAATTAAGTGACTGGTTCTCCTTGTTCTCCCACTAACCAATTTACCCGAATTGCAATAGTCATTAAGTTTACTGAAAATTTCGATTTTAACACTATGTTGTTTTTTTTTTTAATTTATTTATAAAAATGTCATTACATTTATAATTTTATTTCAATGTCCAAGAAAATGGATGCACATAGAAAATATGATTGGCCCAAAGACAAAGGTTGTGTTTGGCGTATTTTTCGAAAGCTACTTTGAGTAGCTTATTAGTAACTTTATTAAAATTTCCCGAATATACCTTTACTTAATTATAGAAAAATATTTTTCTAAATATTATTTTATGTTATTTTATATATTTCAGCTACCTTATCAGATAGTTTTATCAAACGTCATTTTTTATCAGGTAGGTTATAAATTAACAACTAGTTTTTCAACTACCAGCTACTTTTTAGCTATAACTAGCTTTTGAACTAGTCTGTCAAACATAACCAAAATTACCACCTACTTTTAAGCTATAACTAGTTTTTGAACTAGTCTGTCAAACACAACCAAAATAGACGACAAAAACTTCGACCAACACAGTTGAATGTTTCATTTAAATAGTAGCAAGAGCTAGGGTTCAAGGTAGTAGACGTAGGGTCAACCGAGAAAAAAAAAAAAAAGCTGAAATGAAAGGTTTTATCTGAACGACTAAAGAATTAGGAACAAATATTATTTTACTTCACTCTTTAGAAAAAAGAGAATTAAGATTGATTAAAACTTAAAAAGTACAAAGAAATGAACAAAGAGAAAAGAGAAAAGAGAAAAGTAAGAAAAACACGCAGCAAAGAATATATTACTTCACCTTATTCAATAAATAAAAGGAAAAGAAAGAAAATAAATTTGATGATACTAAATGTAATTTTCTAATCCCTCATTAAATATTGGAATAAACACCTCCATCTCAGTACGCGAAAGGCTCACGCCAATCTCCAGATCTTCATTGGAGTCTTTGCTAGCGTTCAACGAAATCGCCACACTATAATCGATAGAAACTGTTTCATACTTTTTGGGCTTTCCCCATCCAAAATCAGTATCATAAAATTTATGCTTTGGTGTTCCAGTAACAGTTATGAATGTTGGCATCCCTTCGAAGGAAAAGTTGAACCAAGTCTTGGCATCTTTCATGATTCCATCTTCATCATTCAACATCTTATATAAACTCTCTCCCAGTAATTTGGCAGCAGTCACAAATCCTTCTTTTTCAGTTAATATATTTGTTTTTGCCATCGCCCCACATGGTGCTATACAGTTACCAAAGTAATTAGCAGGAATCGCTGGTTCCAGACGTGCCCTACAATCTACGGCAAAGCCAAAAACTTGTAGCTCATCACTGCGTAATTTTGCAAAGCAACTCCAGAAATAAGCACATGCGACTGTAAAAGATGAGACATGTTGTAACGTGGGCAGTTGGGTTGATACCCATTTCTTCATTTGATTGATGATGGGTCTGGTCAACACCAACGTTGTCCGGACATTATCATTCGGTCCAGAAAGGCGTCGAGTCTGATACTTTTCATCAAAAGTATCGAGTTTTGCTCTCTTTAGATATATTTCATCTAAGTCTGGATGATTGATTACTCTATCATAGAATGGCAAACTTCCATTAGCGATAAATAACTCATCTGAACCAGATCTTGCAATCGAAGTCCATGCCTCCAGAAAACGAAACCGAGTGCTTGCATCTCCAAGTCCATGGTGATTGGTTGTTCCAATAGAGAAACCACTATTAGGGAAAAACGTCACCTGAATGGAGAATAATGGGATTGTAACATAATCGATTACTTTTTCAGCTTTTCCAAGGAGAGGTATAAGGGGATAAAACTTATCACAGGCTCTAGGATGATTTCCCACTAGATCGTTGAAATCAAGATTACTCTCTGCAATCGTGACTGAGACAGTGTCGCCTTCTATATAACGAATTTGGGGATTTCTAGTACCTGTAGGATCTATGATCAATTTACCAGCAAAAGGAGAAAAATGGAGAAGTGTTTTAGATAACGAGGTTTTTAGAGTGGGAACAATTGTTTCAATAAACTGAGTTTTAGAGAGCTGTGGTAACTCATAGAAGAAAAGATGGTGAAAGGGATGGACGTGCAGCCATGCCAGGTCGAAAAATGACAAGGGCAGCCACGTCTGAGCTTTGGTGGATGGAGGGGGCGAAACCTGGGACTGTTCTAGCACAGTGATCAAGATGGGAAGAGAAGCCATCTCAAGCGACTCGCTTCGGTGTTTGATTCCCAAGATGAGTGAGCCTCATTTATTAAAACATAATTAATCATGTAGATATGCATCAAACCTCAAACGCCTTCGCTCACGGTCAACAAGGGTAGGTTAAGGTGGGATTGGCTAGAAGACAAAGTTTTAACTGTTGATGCATGCAACGCGAGGTTTATTTATTTATAGTTTGCGAGTAATATATTACCTGGACCCATGGTATTTAAATTTATTTGTCTTGGACCTATGCTATTTGGTATGACATTTTACAAAATTATTTATTTATTTATTTATTTATTTTTTTAATGCGGTCAAAATGATTAATAGATTCTGATATTGAACCGCACCAAAAAATATCGCCTCAAAAAATACACTTATTTAATGAGGCGATTTTCAAACCGCCTCAAAAAATAGCCAAAACCGCAACAACAAATAAACCGGTAACAATGCAAACCGCACCATAAATTGATGAAAACCGCTCCAAATAAGCAAATAGCACCAAAAAAAAAACCAATCCCACCAGAAACCACACTTAAGCCACGGTCATCTCTGCCGCCTGTTTGTTGCCGAGAATACAATCACTAAGCATCACCACTTTTTCTGCCATTAACCACCATCAAGCCTCTCTACATCAACCACCTTCACAACCGAGCATAAACCACCAGCAAACACCATTGCCATCTATCCTACCTTAGCCAGAAACCACCATTACAACCACGAAGAACACCACACATCCCCTGTTACCATCGTTTTTACACCGTTTACCATCTTTCACTTCTTGTAAACAATTCCTAGATCTTCATGAGTTTGCTTCACCTCTAGTTAAACATATCGCCACCTCGGACCACCCTTATGCCACCTTCCATCTCCACCATTAATCACTGAGAACACCTTCAATAGAGTCGTTGCCTTTGCGAAGAACCAGCCACGCACCACCATCTCCTAAATATTTCAATCCATCACCCTTATTCATCCTTAAACTGTCACAACTAGCAAATTTAGGGTTGAGATTGTGATTCATGAACAAACAATTCCTCTATGTAACCTTGTTGCATTAGATTATTGAGATTTAAAATGACAATGCTATATGAAGTTATATACGTGCATATACATAATAAACATTTAGAAGACTAAAATTTGATCAAATGCATCATACATAAATCGGAAATGGATCTTGACCTTAAGATTTTCGAACCAAACAACCCTTGACCGAAGACCCTCCTTATTGGGCCATCTTAGAACCGAGAACCCACATCTTCAAGACCGAAAACCCTAAGGAAGGGTGTTTTCGGCCACCTTAAAACCGAAAACCCCTCCCTTGCATTAAAGAAATAAGTTTTAAATGCATAACCTAAGGAAATGACCACCACTTTGACACCTCACTACTTTTCATGGCTTTATCCATCAAACACCCACACAATACATGCAAATACTCACCATGCACCCACACCATACATGAGAATACACATCAAGTATCCATACAAGCCCCTTAAATAACCATCATGCAAAGACAAAAGAGCTCACCCCTCCTCCATATATATTACGGCCGAGAGTGGGCATCCCACTCTTGCCACTTGATTTCTTTTGCTCACTCACTTCCCTTTTTTCCCAAGACAAAGTCATCTTTTCGAGCATCACCACCTCAAGGTCGGCTCTAGTAGCTTCGGTAAGTTTCTTCATGAACCTCAAGTATTTTCATACATTTTGTTGTCAAATTCATCTTGTTTACACACAAATCTTCATGTGTTAAACCCACTAGGATACTAGCATCCAAGAAGCTCTTCAAAGTTCATCACCTTCATCCTAGGCTCGACATTTTCTCCATCTACCTTCCTACAACTCACGAAAACAACCAAGGTGAGCTTCATACCCCCCAACTTTTTGTGTTTTTCATGCTTTTAGGGGGGGGGGATACAAGTCAAAACCCGTTTACCCAATGGATAATTGCATGCATCAACTTGTTTAAGGATTAATATGTGCTTGAATTGGTGAAATCTTCATATATTTACACCTAAAAATCATGATTCGCAAGGTGTTATGAGTCCATAATATGTTTGTCCTTTGGACATTTACATGCACTATGTCTATTTGTTGAATATGGAACAGTACTTGTATAAAAAGTAAATAATGTTTGCTTATAACATAAAAATCGAAATCTATGTGGTTAATATCTCATTGCTTACTAAAAATCATGATTAAGGTACACACACACTCACACTCAAGGATACACCAAAAACTTATGTCAAAAAAATGTGTTGTCTTTTGGATACCTTCATGTCTCACTTTTCAAATTAAAAATTAGTGCAAGTATTGGTATAAAAATGTTGAAAGTACCAATTGATTCTTTCTAAAAATCGTGACTAGTATGGTAAAAGTTACAAAAGTAAGCTATTTTGAACAATAAGTTTCAATCGGTCAAATACGAGAATTTACAAAACTACATAATTCTTGGAGATTTTTACTAAAAGTAAACTTTTTAGTAAAAATGGTCGAAATTTTAGTCGTCACTGTTTTTGGTGGGTTTAAACCCAAGAATATTATGTTATTTTTACAACATATATTACTACTAGGCATAATTACTATTGAATATTTAGATAGAGTTTTGTAAATAGTTTACACAAAAGAGTATACAAAACAAATTGTTGACAACATAGTTCGCGTGTCATAAAACACAAGTCATAAAACATATGTCATGAAACTTATGTAACGTGTGTCGTAAACCACATATCATGAAACTCGTAAAACGCATGTCATAAAACACATGTCATGAATTTTCGATAGTGAAATCATTTCATTATACAATAAAAGGGAGTCGTAGTTCACGTAAATCTGTTAATGCTCTAGTGAGACATTCACTTCACCGTAGCTACCTAGTGTACACATTAAGTCCTGCATTATAACCAGAGTCTCGGGGAGGGAGAGCGAGATAGTTGTGTATAGATCTATACAGGAATTGACAACCCCACACTTGAGTTGTTCGTTACAGCTAGACGGGCCAGTCTATGGTGACAAATATCTTACCGATTCCGACGCCTGAAGAACATCGTACAGGCATAACAGTCATATCAAGCATGGTTATAATAACTCACTTAGGGATTAACAATACTATCTTGGTTTACGGGAAGCTTACGCTTCACTGGTTTTTTTAAAATATAAAAATGCATACTACCCTTCAGTACACTATTGCATACATTTCGGGTCTTAGGTTTAAGACTACAGATTTCATACAACAGAAAATATTGGATGTTCTGGAATCGTACATTTTACAATTACAAGGAAAAGAAACAAAGGTATATTCTTAGTTTTTGGTACAAAAACTACAAGTCATTTTTAATAGAAATTATCGTATTTTCTGGAAATATACAAACCATTACTAAACAAAGATGTTACAAATCTTTTTCATACAAATATGCTTATGAACTCACCAACATTCAATGTTGACGTTTTTCAAAATGACTTGTATTCTCAGGGAACCACTAAGCAGGTAACTAAGTCTTTGAGAACCGGATTTGCTGCATTTTGAAATTTCTTACTTTTATGTCACTTTTGTGTAACTTATGAACAAATACAGTATGTAAACAATGTAAGTTCGTATTCTCAATGTATGTCGTTTGGGTTGCTATGTTTCATTCATATTCAATTTTTATGATAGTATTCGTTGACGTCATCCGCCCCCGGACGTTTCCGCCGTCTTGGTTCGGGGGTGTGACATAAACAAACCAAACATAAATCAAAAAAAGAAAAAAAGGAAGAAGAAAAGAAATTACTTTCTCTACGTACATGCCATCTCCGACACTAACCATCGAGAACATTAGCCACAAATGCCCTACCTTCGCCGAGAACAAATCTTCGCACCACCGTCTCCTTCATATTTCCAGTCCACCAACTTATTTCAACTTAAACAAACCAAACGTGAAAAAAAATAAGAATGAAAAAAGGAGATCTACTTTTTGTGTTCTATGTGAAGGGGGAAAACACACGTATATGGCATACATACTTAATTGATGCTATCCCCAATCTATATTAACGGAGTAACTAAAATTTAGGAGGGAAATGCAAAAATTAGAATGAATCTTTTAAAGGGAAGTAAGAAACTTTTATTAATGCGGTTTGCAAATCCTTTTTTGATGCGATTTTAATTTTTGTATATATATATATATATATATATATATATATATATATATATATATATATATATATATATATATATATATATATATATATATATATAGGAGGGAAATGAAAATTAGGATGAAAATTTGTAACGTCCCAAAAATTTCAGATAAAAATTGCATTTTTAATTCATTCCAAAACATCTGGTAATCATGTCAAAACAACCAATAGTATCATAGTGAAATAATATCAGAGTACAATTTCTAAAATCACATAATGCGGAAAACATGAACGGATGCGGTATGATCAAGCCAGACCCTTCCCTTTCGAGCTGGAAGTACCTGAAACATAAACTGAAAACTGTAAGCACAAAGCTTAGTGAGTTTCCCCAAAATAACCATACCATACATACATAACAGACAAGCATATCTGGGTGCTTACAACCCCTTCGGTATCTTTCAACTGGTACCTGATATATTTCAACCCCTTCGGTCTCTTTCAACCGGTACTGTGTATATTTCAACACCTTCGGTCTCTTTCAGCTGGTATTGGGTATATTTCAATCCCTTTGATCACTTTCAACCGGTACTGGGTAGATTTCAACCCCTTCGGTCTCTTTCAACCGGTATTGGGTATATTTCAACCCCTTCGGTCTTTTTCAACCGGTATCAGATCTATTTCACCCCTACCACTACCACATAATATTAAATAAAAGAGTCACAGAGACATCAAGAAATACAAGCATTACGGACAATTATAACGAAGACAATCATCACACTACAAGCATAGACGAGTGGGCCGACATTAGTGCCTTCGACCCACGAATACAGTGAAGGAAACTCACCTCAGAATGAAGATATCAAATCACACTCGGGCTCTTGACTCACAAAATCCTCTCACTAGATCACAAGTATAAAACCCTAATTAGAAATTAGGTCAATAATCTAACCCGAGAGTCTAACCCCTAAATTCATACTTAAGAGTAAAAGGCTTCTTAAACCTTGCTGTATTGGGCCTAGCCCATCAAGGCCCAAATGCTACTTACCACGAAGCCCAAATGATAATCTATGACCAAAATGGGCCCAAGCCCCAAAGGCCCATCACAAAAAATCTTACAACCCAACAAGGGTCCAAAGTCCCTAAGTCCCATATATGGCTCGAAATAAGCCCAAAGCCCACTCTGATGAGTACGCTCAGTGTAACAATCAGTATGCCTGGCGTACTCACAACCCTCACAGTAGTGGGACTTCAGACGCATATGCGCAACGTACCCAAGGTACACCTGACGTACGCTGCAGCTGGCCAAAACCTTATTCTAAGGTCTTAATCAGTTAAAACCTAACGTCCAATTTTATATCAAGGCTTATTAAAGTGCATTAAGCCATAAAGTTGCAAACTTTATGCTTTTGCATGCCTAATTGGTGAAAATCTTGGATTAAACCACATTATCTTCATGAAACCACCTTCAATCATTTCATGATTGCACTTAGTCCATCAAGACTCCATTTTTATGCTCTATGGACATTAGAAATACTAGGATCTATCATTATAACCTTCTGGAGTAGCTCATACTCTCAAGAATACCTTAAAGGACCATTTTATGATGAAATCAGCCCTAAACTACAAGCTAACACATGGAGTTATCAAGGTAGAAGCTTTTTACCTCCAATAATCTAGAAATGATGATAAACCGCTAGATCTACAAGCTCTTTCTGATCCAATGCTTCTTCACAACTCTTCTTCTTGTTCTTTTCTAAGCACCACACATACCCAAAACACACATACATGCTCAAACTCTAGAGAAAATGGATTAGGGTTTCGAGGTATGAATCAAGAGGCAAAGGAGGCTAATAAGGTGATGAACTTTAAGGACTTAATGAGCTTAAATAGGGTGCAAACCCTAAAAATTAGGGTTTTCCTCTGGCTTGAGTACGCCCTGCGTACATATGGATACACGTAGCATACGTAGGGGTCACCTCGATTCGCGCATGCATAAGAGTACACTGTGCGTCCCAAGTGTATGCCCATCGTACTCATGTCTAAACCAAGGGTATTACGTGAAATAATTAGCAAAGAGATTAACCTGCCAAGACGGGGGTTAAAATTCTCCCGTACTTGAATCAAACTTTCTCCTCAAAGTCCGCTACCGGAAATAACTCTGGATAGTGCTCCCTCATCTCTTCCTCAGGCTCCCAAATCCTGACGACAAATGGATCCCTACCCCTATAGTGTTAACCACTAAAAAATAACCTTTACTACTCTGCCCGAAATCCGAAATCCCAAGGCCTTGTCGAACTCCTTGACAGACAAACCATTCTGAATCATGTCCAATTTGAATCCACTTCGTAATCAAAACTAACCGTAGACCCTTCCAACCCTGGATTATCTTGTTGTTTCTACCATTCTGAATCATGTCCAATTTGACTCCCTGGTCTCGTACTTACCTACCAATTAACCTATATTCCGGAATTCCAACTAGTTGCTGAGGCTGATAGCCTCACGAAGTCGCACCACACGACTCTTGAACGAGTGTTTATCTGGCAAGAGATGTCTTAGCTCACCCGCCATAATGGCTCTAGTAGCCCTCCTGGTCCAACCAAGGATAACATAACCAACCATTCATCACCGTTGAATCCTTCAATTGAGATTGAGGCTGACTCCCAATCGTGATTCTCAACCCCCTTGCATCAATCGGAAACACGACTCCTATCCCGAAATCAAAAGATTTACACCTGCATTCTGTCCGAAATCCTTCGATTCTTGGGCGACTTTTCACTGAACTGGAAAATATAAAATCCTCAACCCACCGCATCGACTAACAGTCGCACACCTGGTCCTTTTGCAAGTCTCCGAATAAGAGTCCAACTAATAAGGGCTACTCAAGCCTAACCAGCACACAGATGTATTCCAATGACCCCAGAGTCATCTCACTCTAAACATGACCCGATACCTTGCTCAAGCCGATCCTATCGGATCTCACCTATACTACTAAATCAAGCGGCCCTATATTGCCTCAGATCCAACAATCCTCATATCGCTCAAGGATTGGTTCTCCATTAATACCATCCGCCTCGACCCAGGTCTTCACTGATCTTTCCTTAGTCCAATTGACCATTCGAACAAAGGTCTGCCTCATACCAGTGAATGCTACGACTACATCGCAGATTTACAACATTTCCCTAACAGCATATCATCCTTGTCTCTGCTACGGCTACTCTACAGTCTTACAACACATCCATACTGCCATGGATCCACCTATGGTCTTATCATCCATCTACTATACCAACTCTAATCATCATGAGTCAAAACCGCATCCGACTATAACCCAATCAGATGTTCGGGTTATGCTTCGAACCCCAAAGCCTTAAACAGACAAGAACAGGCGGAGAGGTTCTAGCACAACCCTCAACCTGGATCTATCCACGTAGTCACCATGCGTTACTACTAAGGCGTAATGAAACCCTAATATCAATATTGTGCAACCTTTAGACTAAATTATTCTCCCCCACTTGGATTCGATTGCGCTCTTCTAATACACCAAAAATTGATATCATTATTAACGCGTCCATCAGATAAGGGATCATATATTCCTCCATTATAGATATCATATGGACATGAGACATGGATTATAATCATTCTCTCTGTCCATGTGTTGTTTCCCAATTTCGGATTTATGACGATTGACTAATTGAACAAATCAAATCAGTCCAGGCTTGGCCAAGCGCTTAGGGTTGTCATCACTAAATCATCGAGGGGCCCACAGATATCAGTATTATCCCACATTGGGTAAAAGGAAAGGATAAACATTGACTCAAATGCTTGCTTATACTTACTCATCAAATCACATACAACAATACGTTTTATAACACCGAGTTACTGGTGCGTTTACGTATCATCAATGTGTAACCAATTTGTAAACTACAACTCACATGTCTTGGTTTGAAGAATATAAGATATTATCGTCTCACAATCACTCGTGATAAAATTCATGAAGCGATTCACGTGAGCGTGGTTTGGATCCAATACTCAAATCTTATTACATGAGTACTCATAAATACTGCAGCAAACTTGTGTTATGTCTAAACACCTTTAGGAAATCTACAGACCCATTCATGATAGTCTAGCTTCAATACCTACTTCTAAAGTATGATCGACTATGAATAGTTTGAATAACCTAGTTATTTGGGAAGTCAAAACATGCAAAATGAAACACAAGAATAATCGAATCCAATATGGTCTCAAAACTTTTGAATATAAATAAAAAACACCTTTTATTAAATCACCATATTGATTACACATTATTCATTATATAATGTTTCGATTTATCAACTTTATACTTGAATTAAAACAATAGTTATCCCATGCTCCAAGCATGCACACTATGTTTACCTACGGTCATTTCTTTGTGAAATAGATCAATTGAAAACATTTCAATGATGCTCATTTCACAATTCCAAATGCTTATCATAAGTGTAAGAAAACCAAATTCTTGCCATATTAGAATGTGTTATGTTCTAACCTTTATGCAATGATCCTTATGTAAAGTCAATGCACCAAAGCCATAGAGACTTGGACAATGAAATTACAAAGTATTCCATTGGAGATTGATAAAAAAAACAAGTCCAAGGAAGCGAAGTCTCAAATTCAAAGTACATTCCTTTGAACATCCTTCTTGCATAAAAGTTTCTAACCTACACAAAGATTCTTAATATCCAACTCCCATTATGAAAACATTTCCATATTTTCCATATGACAACTCATTATTAGTAGAATCCTGTCTATTTATAATAATGTCGATATGGTCCACTCATTACTATACTTCCAACTGTTCTCAAGCAACCAATCCTCAGCGAACTTTAGATCGTCCTTTACACTTGTTTAACTACTTTGGTTATACCCGGTTCTAGTCCTTTTTCCCTCTTAATGCCCTAGGCATTTGGAAAATTAGAACAAATGAATATTATAGCATATGTAATCGACCCTATACCCGAAGCATATGGGATACGATTCATAATGTCTTACATAAAGACATGATGCTTGACCAGTCTCTTGCTATAATATTTCCATATATATAGAATTTCCAATGTTGAATCATTTCAACATGGTATTCATATATATCTTTGACTAAATTTGATTAAAATATCAATCTAAGCTTTTAGAATTGAAATGAAGTATGAATTCCTCTCCCTTAATTATAACAAAACAACTTTTCAAACCTGCAACTTTGCGAATTTAAACTTTTGTTTTCTATAATTAGCATTGCTAACTCGCAACATTTAACGTAATAATTGTGCTCTTACTAGCATAATAATTACATTCTTACTAGCATAACACTTATGCTTCCACTAGCTTTGACATGTACCCAGAAATAAGTTGGACTTCTAGAAATCAATGCTTGTTGACTTTCTTACTAAAGCTCAGATTTCTGATACAAGATGCTTTGATAAGACTTTATCTAGGCTTCTCAAACTCATACACCTTTCCTTAGATAGCTCACATGTGTGTCTAAACAATTTTAAAACTTACAACAATAAGTCTCAAATGTTTAGATCTTTGCCATTTCTCACAATTCGAACTATGAAGAGGGATGCCGTAATCATAATCGAATTTGAGAATGCAAATATCACAATTGCTATCTCCTTAAAATCTACTTAGTGAAAGCGTTTCCTCACAATCATTTTCATTAATTGGAGAGAAACCTTATGACACTTAGATTTTTATGGTGTATGTGTTCCTATCCATGTGAATTTGTCAAAACCATAATCACAAGACAAGGTTAGTGACAAATCCAAACTCATATGGATTGAACTTGGTCAGTCTTAATTTCTTGCCACCTGGCAGCACAAGGCCTACCATTGCTTTCGGGTTGTTATGCAAACAATTGAGTACTCATAGAACTCACATACATAGTCAACCAACTGGAATGACACAAAAACAAGAATATGTCAACACGATAGGTTACAAACCTCAAGTCGTGTGCTAGTGATTAACAATAGGTTTACTCCTGATTAGTTCTTGAAACTTTCATGATCATTAAGACTCCCACTGACCTCTTGACATATAAGATTCTCTTGTCAAGAAACATTCCTTGACAAACAAATATTCAAGAGTTAGTGCGGAATCTTATCAAGACAAACACTTTACACAATTGGTCTTAGTTGGTCTTTGTTTTATCCAAAACATCACAATTACCAATTTGAATGTGTTATAAACCTACTTAAGATATGTCACTCAATGTACAATCTTGGAGTATAACTCTAAGACTTGATTTTGGAACGAAGTATGATTCATCTATTTTGATTTAACCATTTCAATAATTCACGATTCCTCTTCTTAGCCGTACAAATGCACTAAGATGTCCTTAGCGGATCAATTGTTATATGGTTTCATAATCACTAAGATAATCATAAAAAACGATATTCAAGTACTCTCCCTTCTTTTCAGATTGGAAAAACTTTTATCTTTCTGCCTAATTTGATTCTTCTTATTTGTTCTGCCATACATTGAAACTTTTCCAATGGTTCAAAATTACACTTAATCTTGTAAGTATAAACATATTTACTAAACTTTAGTAAATCATAACGAATAGTCTTATCGTTCTTTATGGTGGACCTGACCAGCGCACAACCAAGTGTACCCGATCCCCGAGTCCTTCACTCGACTCACATATACATGTGAACAGGGAATTAGTCTTAATTTCCCAAAGATGAAGATTCTCATTCGTCACACAATACAAGTTGCATGATTCAAAGTTTCTATCCAACTGAAACTTGGGTGATGAGAATCTTTCCTTATTTGGTAAATTATGACACTACCACAAACGAAAGAATCAAATCCATTTTCCAATATTGCTGTCAATGGAAACATATAAGCAACAATTTTCACAAATTCCATTGTAAGGAAACTTAAAATAAGATAACTTTCAAAAAATTTCTTTATTTATAAAAATTACGGAAAACTTATCCTTACAATGCAAATACATATGAAAATTATGTTTCTAAACATTTCCTATGCAATCTATCACAACTCCTAGCAGCAGCTCAAAAATCTGATCATTGAACCATGCGATCGAAAACCATCTCTTCGCGATCAGATTCAACTTACTCTTCCTTTAAGCTTCCTTTCTTTTCTTCGATCCTACAAAACATCAAAATGTAATTACATTACATCATATATTAAGAATCTCCAAATAGGAACTTAATAGAGTTAGATAGTGGACTTACCTGAAGTAGAGTCAAACTTTTTGATTTTACCATCCTTATGATCCTTCAGTGAAATAGGGCAGCTTCGCAACCAAGGCCCCTTCTCTTGGCAGTAGAAACATATGGATTCTTTGAGAATGGTACACAAGACTATCTCAGACTTAGCCTTTCTCTTTACAATTTGGTCAAGTGACTTGACCATGGTCAATCCCTTTCCATTGGGAAGAGAAAACTTTTCAGGACTTCTAATGTTGTCATTGTCAATGTCCATGGAAGTTTGGGAGATTGATCTTCCAGACAAATTTTGCATTACTAGTGCGTCAAATCATTGTTGATTCAGCAGCAATTAGCAAATAGGTAAGATCAGTAAGGGACACGTCGCGTTCTGTCATATAGTAATCTTTAATGAACTCACTATATGACTTAGGGAGTGACTGAAGAACCAAGTCAATAGCCAGCTTCCTTGAGACATCGACTCCTAACATTCCCAACCTGTCAATGTGTGACTTCATCTCCAAGACATGTGTACACACAGACCTTCCATCTTGGTGTTTTGCTTGAGTGACTTTGAACTTTTCAAGTCTTTGAATTTGTGGGTTAGGGAGAACTATTAGAGGAGGTGGAGGAAGTGAAGTATGATTTCTGGGAATATCATCTCCATTAGGAAAGCTTTTTCCATAAGATTCGGAAGAGGGATGCCGTAATCCAATTGCAAACTATTTGAAGGTAGGTAAATGACGATTTACCAATTTCCACCATGAAAAAAGGAAATGAATATTAGGTTTTAAATGGATTGAAATTCCTAGATCTTTTGAGATTCATTGAACTTTTCAATGGCATGTTTAATCTCAATTATGCCCTCTCAAGTTTGTGACTAGGATGCCGAGGATCACAAACAAGGTGGGAATAACTATGCAAATTAGCTTGGTACACTTAATGATACAGATCATCCAATCAATGTGCCGGTTAACCACACACGCTCCATTGTTCCATGATTAACATTAAGCTACCCTTTGCCACACATTGTCAGCCCAATATTAGTGTGCCGGTTAACCACACACGCTCCACTAACGACTTAACAAGGTGCAAAGTGCAATTTCATGGGATAGCACCAAATTCACATTTTTTTTCATAACTAACTAATGTTGGGAATTTATCAAAGTTTCGTTACTTTATATTTTTATTATACTTTTAATGAAAGTTTGTGTCCTATCATACCCGTTCGTCTAACGACCCTCCACTAATCAAGGAAGCGGTGGGTGAGAGTGGACACCCATTCAACCGCCATTTTATAGGAAGTTTCCTTATACCCCCCTTATAGATTGGCTTCGTGAATGAGGTCTACTAACGGTAAGACTGACCTTTTAATTATACATATATAATATATTAGACTTTTAATTTTATATAATATAAGGGTGTATTTTAAACTTTTAAAATACTTGATGGTTTAATCTATTAATAAAATATACTCTTAATTTAATTAAACTTAAACCATATGATTATTGATTTAATAATACTCTTTTAATTAAACATTTAATTAACTATTAATAAAGTCCATAAGAGTTAATTGAACAATACAAAAAACATCAAGATGCTAAATCAAATTAAAACTATTTAATTAATTTTAAGTTATAAACCCATGAGTTACATTTTTGAAAACTTTTCAAATTCCTAGGGTTTCTATGAATTCAATGTTTTTTAATTGAGACTTTTCAACTTTTAAAACTTGAGGGCAAGTTTTATAATTCTTGAAAAACTTTTGAACTCCATAACTTAAGATTTATATTACATAAATGAGACTTTCCAAGTTCCATAACTTGAGGACAAGTTATGAAACTCTTCAAGACCTTTGGACTTCAAAATTTAATGGCTAGACTTGTAACCATTCATGACTCTTGAATTCCATAACAGAAAAAGTTAATTAGTTTTATGAATGAGACCTTTCATATACATAACTTATGGAGGTTTCACAAACTCTTTAGATCAAACATTTAAACTAATAAAAATAATCATATTATTTTATCTTTTAGTAAATTGACCTAGTTCAATTCTTCTAGCAAAATGATTCAAATTTTACAAATAATTAGTTTTTCATAAAATCAAGTAATTATCTTAAACTTTGACAATCATCAAGTTTTTTGATGGGGATAATCATTACCATATCAACAAAATCAAATTTTATGAACCAAAACATTTTGTAGTAATGATCCTAATCCAAAACAGGCCAAAAACTCGAAAAATCTACAGTATGGCTGCTCAACTCGACGAGTGCAATATCCAACTCGACGAGTTGATGAACATAAGAGCCATCTCGTCGAGTCCACTCATGGGACTCGTCGAGTCCATCAGACATAATGCAATTTTTGCAATTTTTCAACTTTGAACAATTAGCTATGCATGAATATAACAGAAAACTACCCATGGCTCTGATACCACTGTTGGGTTTTAGTATACTACAACATCCTATGGTGTACATACAACCCTAACAATTTTGATTCTAAGTTTTCTCTAATTATACATGCAATAAAATATCCAAAGCATAAAGCCTACAACTAGCATGACACATGAAGCATAAAAGTAAGTTAAAAGATTAACTCTTTGTTGTAGCTTGTAGGAATTGGTCTTTCAAGAGCCTAACACCTCAAGTGTGATGTCTCAAATGTCTTATAACAAACCAAAAACAAGAGGAGGACTTTGAGAGAGAGTTTGGAGACTCAAAAATGTGCAAGGCTTTTCTTAGAATCACTAGTGCACATTTTTGGCTTAAGGGTTACATTTATATAGTGTGGAATCCAAGAGTTAAACCCTAATCCACTTCCTTGGGCCTTAATCCAATAATCCATATGATAAGCCCTTTGGAGTAACTCTCCATGGAATTAGTCCATTACTAATCAATATGGATTATTAGCCCAAACTATATATATGTATCATTGATTTACTTTAATCAGTCCCCGTTAATTTAATTAGTCTCTTTTGATCACTAAATTAATACCAAATTAATTCTTGATCAATACTAATTAAATAATATGATTTCTCTTATTAATATATTATACTTATAATATATTAATAAAGCACATTAACCTCTTTCTCAAATATCCATCCTATCAAATTGTTCCAGAGTGTTACAACCCAAATGAACCATGCTGTATCGGGTCAAGTACATACCAATTATAGTTATGGGCTTAGACACATAATCCAACACTTTATACCTATCAATCGCGATAGATTTTCACCAGCTCAAGTTTTAATATTCTCATGAACTAGACGACTACTGAATTTAAACCCACAATCAAACCCATTCCTCATCGCCTTGAAACCATGAACAACCATTATATATCCTGCATTTAGACCTGCCATGCCCACCGTGTGGATTACTTGAATTCTCGCTGATACCACTAAAAATCAGATCAACTGTTGATATTTTCTCACTTTAATATTGTTTTGATGATGGCCGATGCCTCCCACATCGAAATCCAAAACTGGCTTCCCCAATTATTGTTGGGTTTTGAGCATTCTAACACTCCTATGGTGTACATGCAACCCTAGAAACCTTGGATCTATGTTTGACTAAGATACATGCAAAATGATTTTCCAAGGTTCATAATCCTATCTAGCATACATGGGGATCTTTTATTCTAATAGTTAGTAAGAATTACATACCTCTTTGTAGCTTATATTCCTTTGAAACCTTGTGAGCCTAACACCTCAAGTGTGATGCCTCAAATGCTTCACACAACACCAAGTACACTTGGAATAAACTCTAAGAGAATAAGAACACTTGGATTTTCGGCTAGCCCTCTTTGATTCACTCTAGTCGCCGAAAATGGTGAATAATAGCTTCTTTATATAGTATGTTACAATTAGGGTTACACCATGTAAACCCTAATTGTCATGACCTTTCATTTCCATGACCCATGGGTTATGTAACCCCCATGGAGCATCTTATGGGTTTAACCCAACTTGGTAATCCATGGAGCCTTGGCCTACTATATAAGTTATGGATGATTGACACAATCAACCCATATATTTAATTAGTCTTCTTTTGATCACATAATTAATTCTAAATTAATTATTGATCAATACTAACTAAATATTATTATTCTTATTATTAATATATTAGAACTTATAATATATTTATAAACCATAAGTGTCTTATTTCTCTCATTTAGTCTATCCAAGTGCATGATGCCATGCAACCCAAATGGACCATGCCGGGTCGGGCCAAGTACATACCAAATATAGTTATGGACTTAGACACTATATCCAACAGTCTCCCACTTGGATAAGTCTAATAACTATAGTTGCAAGTATGACTTCAGGAACCGATCAGCAATCGTAGCTCTTTCAAGGTCTCTCGGAACTGAGAAGATGATGGTGTGCCATTTTAGATAAGTGATCATATAATCCTCTGTTCTAGATATCAGCCGGACAAACACATGGAACAATGTCTTTCTATTGTCTAGCAGTTGTTTCCCGATTTCCGATTTGTTTGACATAGAACTTAATTGAACACATCAATTTAGTTCTGACCGGGCCCGGTACATGGGTCAAAACAAAATCATCGAGGGGCCTAGATATCGCTTCTAATCCAAGAAGGAACAGATAAACTTCGACTCATATGTTTGCTCTACTACTTGTTGAATTACACACAAAGGTACGTTTTATAACATCGAGTTACCAATGCGTTTTCGTACAATCAATGCATAACCAACTCATAGGTAACAAATCATATGTCTAGGTTTGAAGACTTATATGATATTACCGTCTCACGATCACTCGAGATAAATTCCATGAAGTGATACCAGTGAGCGTGGGTTGAATCCAATACTCAGAACTTATGAGCACTCATGAGTGTTGTAGCCCCCTTTGTCCAACATCTTGGACCTCTACAAACCAACCCATGACAGTCTTGATTCATATGTACTTCCAACATATGATTGACTGTGGAGAATTTGAATAATATGATATATACTATAACATAATTATTCTGGAAGTCAAAACATGCAAAAATAAATACTAGTAAATGATTGACAAGAGATAGCAACACTTTACTCATAAATAACAACTTTTATTTATCATCAAATGCCAATTACATTTTACATATTTCAAAATTATCTAACTTCTAAAAACTAATATCATCTCTTAGCCCTATGCACCTAGCATGCTGAAGATGCTTAACCCTACTCAGTCCCTTCGTGAGGGGATCTGCCGGGTTCTCATATGATGATACCCTCTTTGCCACGAGGATTCCTTCTTCTATTCGATGTCTGATGAAATGATATTTTTTGTCGATGTGCCTGGATCTCCCGTGATCCCTTGGTTCCTTTGCTAAGGCAACTGCACTTTCACTAACACAGAAAATTTCCATGGGCTCCTTAATAGCTGGTACAACTCCAAGGTCTCCGATGAAGTTCCATAGCCATATAGCCTCCTTTGCTGCTTCACTTGCTGCTATATACTCTGATTCACAAGTGGAATCAGCCACTGTATCTTGCTTGGAACTTTTCCATGTAATTGCCCCTCCATTTAGGGTAAAGACCCAGCCCGACTGAGAGCGGAAATTATCCCTATCAGTCTGAAAGCTAGCATCACTATACCCTGCTACTTTCAAGTCATCACTCCCACCAAGGGTAAGGACCCAATCCTTAGTCCTTCGCAGGTACTTGAGAATATTCTTTACTGCAGTCCAGTGAGCCTTGCCAGGATTACTCTGATATCTGCTAACCATGCTTAAAGCAAAAGCAACATCAGGACGAGTACAAGTCATAGCATACATGATCGAGCCTACAGCGGAAGCATATGGGACTCGACTCATCTCAGCTATCTCTTCATCTGTACTCGGGCTCTGAGTTTTACTCAGTCTGGCATTACACTGAATAGGTAAATCTCCTTTCTTGGAATTTTCCATACTGAACCTCTTCAGCACTTTGTCCAAGTAGGTACTCTGACTAAGTCCAATTAGTCTTTTACTCCTGTTTCTCAAAATCTTTATCCCGAGGATATAGGCAGCTTCTCCTAGGTCTTTCATAGCGAAATACTTCCCAAGCCAGGATTGCACTTCCTACAAGGTTGGGATGTCATTTCCTATGAGTAGTATGTCATCCACATACAATACCAAAAAGCTAACTATACTCCCACTAGCCTTGACATATATACATGATTCATCTTCACATCTCGAAAAGCCAAACTCTTTGACTTTCTCATTGAAGCAAAGATTCCATCTGCGAGGTGCTTGTTTCAATCCATATATGGATTTTTCAAGCTTACACACTCTATTAGGGTATTCTGTACTTACAAAACCCTCTGGCTGAACCATGTAAACATCCTCAGCCAATTTTCCATTAAGGAAAGCGGTTTTGACATCCATTTGCCATATTTCATAATCATGAAATGCAGCAATGGCTAACAGAACCCTAATAGACTTAATCTTGGCCACTGGTGCAAAGGTCTCATCATAATCAACTCCCGGAGTTTGAGAATAACCCTTTGCAACCAGTCGTGCCTTATAAGTGTGTACATTACCATCCATGTCGGTCTTCTTCTTGAAGATCCATTTGCACCCTACTGTCTTACGACCTGGTACATTGTCAACCAAGTTCCAAACTTGATTGTCATACATGGATTGTATCTCGCTATCCATAGCCTCTTTCCATTTAGCAGACTCAGGGCCTGCCATGGCTTCCGTGTAGGTGTTAGGCTCTTCCATATTTATCAGTGTATTATCACTGATAAGGGTATCACCTTCTGCAGTAATATGGAAACCATAATAATGTTCAGGTGCATTCCTAACTCTGGTGGAACGCCTCAGAGGTATGGACTCTTCATTCGGCTCAACAGGAGTTTCCTCCTCAGGTTGAGGGCTAGGGTTTGAGGTTCCTTCACCGCTTGACTCTTGAATTTCTTCAAGGTCAACTTGCCTCCCACTGTCTCCTTGGCTTATGAGTTCTCTCTCTCGAAAGGCTCCTCTTCTTGCTACAAAGACCACATTGTCACTGGGTCTGTAGAAGATATAACCAAAAGATTTATGTGGGTAGCCGATGAAAATACACCTCTCACTTCGAGGTTCGAGCTTGTCGTGAGTCTCGCATCTCACGAAAGCCTCACAACCCCAAACCTTGATGTGGTCTAGATTTGGAACTTTTCCAGTCCACATCTCGTGAGGTGTTTTGGCAACCTTCTTTGTAGGGACTAGATTAAGGATATGGGCGGCAGTCTCTAAGGCATACCCCCAAAATGAGATTGGTAGCGAAACTCGACTCATCATGGAACGAACCATGTCCAACAAGGTTCGATTGCACCTCTCAGCTACACCATTCAACTGTGGTGTTCTGGGAGGTGTCAATTGTGAGACTATCCCACATTCCTTCAGATAGTTAAGGAACTCGGTACTAAGATACTCACCACCTCGATCGGATCGAAGCATCTTAATGTTCCTGCCCAACTGATTTTCCACTTCTTGCTTAAACTCTTTGAATTTATCAAAGGTTTCTGACTTATGTTTGATCAAGTAGACATATCCATATCTACTAAAATCATCAATAAAAGTCACATAAAAGCGATTAGCATCTCTAGTGGCGGTTCTGAAGGGTCCACACACATCTGTGTGTATGAGATCCAACAAACCTTCACCCCTAGCACAAGTGCCAGTAAAAGGTGACTTTGTCATTTTTCCAAGTAGACAAGATTCACAACTATCATCCGACTTTAGGTCAAATGATTCCAAGACTCCATCCTTTTGGAGTTGGCCTATGCGTTTCTTGCTTACATGTCCAAGACGACAATGCCATAAGGATGCTTTATCTAAGCTAGTGGAAGAATAGATACACAATACATTATTTCCCAACTTATCTACAACAGATACAGTTTCATACACACCATCACAAGGTAATGCTTTAAAATAAAGAACACTATTATAGAAAGCATCAATACCACCACTTTTATTATCAAAATAAAAGGTGAAACCTTGTTTATACAATGCATGAAAGGAAATGACATTTCTTGCCATTTCTGGCGAATAACAACATTTATTCAAGTCTAATGTAAACCCACTATCTAGTAACAAGGAATAAACTCCAATCTTGGTGACAGGTGAAACTTTCCTATTCACCATGATGAGGTTTATCTTTCCATGCTCCAAATCCTCACTTCTTCTTAGTCCCTGCAGATCAGAACATATGTGAATTCCACAACCTGTATCAAGGACCCAAGACTTAGAATGAGGTGAGTTATTAGACAATATATTGTATATACCTGCATGGTTGGGTTTTACTTTCCCATCCTTAAGATCTTGCTGGTATTTAGGGCAGTTTCGCTTCCAGTGCGACTTTTCATGGCAATAGAAGCATTCAGCCTCAATAGGGTTAGAAGAAGGAGTGACAAAACCTTTCTTGGTTTTGCTTGAAGAGGAGCCTTCAAGGGTTTTACCCTTGGTACCCTTAGAAGGGTTCTTTCTCTTCTTACCTTTGCCATGCCCGATTGCCAAGACATTAGCCGCAGTAGGAGTAGGAGGAGTAGTAACACCCGACTTACCCTTAAGACTACTTTCTGCAGTCTTTAAGAGTCCTTGAAGTTTACTAAGTGTAACTTCTTCCTTATTCATGTGGTATGTCATTCTAAATTGATCATAACGTGAAGGTAAGGAGTGCAAAATGATATCTATTGCTAGCTCCTCAGGAAAGTCAACATTCAGTTTCTTCAAGCGATCCACAAATCTTTGCATTTTCTGCATGTGGGTCGTGAGGGACTCATTGTCCTTCATTTGGGTGGTTATCATGGAGGAGATTATTTCATACCTCTCTTGACGAGCACTTTGATGGTATCACTCCATCAAGTCCGTGTGCATCTCAAAAGGGTAATAGTCCTCATAGGACTTTTGGAGGCCAGCTGTCATTGTGGCAGTCATGATACATGCTACTTTGGTAGCATCCCTTTCATGTGCCTGAAATGCAGCAATCTCCTCTGGGGTAGCAGTTGACTCATCAATCTCCTTCAGCTCCCTATCAAGGACATATTCTTTGTCCTCATAGCGAGTGACCATCCTGATGTTTCTGATCCAATCCATAAAATTGGATCCATCAAAGTGTTGGATTAATGTCTAAGTCCATAACTATATTTGGTATGTACTTGACCCGACCCGGCATGGTCCATTTGGGTTACACTTCACCGACATAATTTATATGGATAGTCTTTTGAGAATAGTATATTTATGATTTATATTAATATATTTTAAGTTCTAATATATTAATATGGAATCATATTATTTAATTAGTATTGATCAAGAATTAATTTAGAATTAATTAAGTGATCAAAAAGAACTAATTAAATATGGACTCTTATATATATGGAATGGGCCAAGTTCATTTAGGTTGGGCTAAGCTTTCATGGATGGTCCATGGAGCTTTTAACCCATGGATCCTATGTAAATGAAAGGTCATGGGTATTAGGGTTTACATGGATGTAACCCTAATCCTCCATAATATATAAAGGGATCCTTGGCTCACAAAATTGGCACAAGTGTGTGAAAATAAGAGTGGGCCGATTTTAGTGTGCATACATATTCTCTCAAGTTCTTCCAAGGTGTTTTGGTGATTTGTGATTCCATTTGAGGCTTCCACACTATTGGAGCTAAGCTCTTAAAGCTTGAAGACATCAAGCTACATCAAAAGGTATGTCATCTAACTAGAACTTTGTAGTATAGGTGCTTCATAATATGATAGTTAGGATGAAACCTTGGAATAGTAAATATTTGCATGTATAATAGAGAAAACATAGATCCAAGGTTTATAGGGTTGCATGTACACCATAAGAGTGTTAGAATGCTCAAAACCCAACACAAAGATGACTCTCCCACAAAGGTTCATGAGAGAGAAGGAGCCAGTAGGGTTTGAGCCAGAAGCATTGTTTTTGGAAGACATCTGAAATGAAAGAATAAGTTTAGATTAGATTTCAGGATAGTCCTTAATAAAGCACCCAAATGCTATATTAAGGCTAGGACCCAACACAATATTTTATAACTTAGAAGAGGGATGCCGTAATCCAAGCTATAAAATATTTGAAGGTAGGTGAATGACGATTCACCAATTTCCACCATAAAACGGAATAAATCTTATTAGGTTTTAATTGGTTTAGAAATTCCTAGGTTCTTTGAGATTCATTGAACTTTTCAATGGCATGTTTCAATCTTGAGTGTGCTCTTCAAGTTTTGTGACTGGGATGCCGAGGATCACAAAACAAGGTGTGAAGTAACCATGCAAATTACTTGGTACACTTAATGTATTACCCCTCAATCGAAGTGCTGGTTAACCACACACGCTCCAACGATACTGTGATAAACATTAAGTCACCCTTTGCCTACCTTGATAAGTCCAAGTTAGTGTGTCGGTTAACCACACACGCTCCACTAACGACTTAATCAAAGTGCAAAGTGTAATTTCATGGATTAGCACCTTATTCACATTTTCCTAAAGTAACTAAGATTGGGAATTTATAAATGTTTAGTTACTTTAGTATATTCATAATACTTATTATGAGAATTATAGTCATTGTTCTACCTTTTCGGCTAACGACCCTCCACCGATCAAGGAAGCGGTGGGTGAGAATGGACACCCATTAAGTTGCCATTTTATAAGCAACAACCTTATACCCCCCTTATAGACCGGCTTCGTGAATGAGGCCTACTAATGGTAAAACGACTTTTATCTTATACATATATAATTATTATTCACTTATAATATTATAAAGTATAAGGGTTGAATTTTAATATTTAAAATTCTAAGGGTTGGAACTAAAGTTTTAATTATGACTTTACTTGTTCCAAAACTAGAGGGCAAGTTTTGTAAACTTTCAAAACTTTTCATTTCTCATAACTTATGATTTTATTAGAGTATTAAAATGAAGACTCTTCATTTTCATAACTCTTGTGTTCTTTTAATGGTTTTAATTCAAGTGTGACTCTTGGTTTTCCATAACTTGAGGACAAGTTATGGACTCCATTAAAACACATAATGATCAAGAATTAACTAACATGGAGGTTACAAATAATTCCTATGATCATCTAAATTCATAAGTTCAAGAACATGATTATCAAGAATTTCAAGAATCATAACAAACTTATATAAAACTTGTAATTTTTGATAATAGCCATTGAAAATGGATTAGCATAAACATTACACCAACTAAAACACGTTTTAAAACACCAAAACAGTTTAGGGTAATGTTTGTAGTTCATTTCCAACAGCAAAGCTCCAAAAACTGCTCACTGGATGACAAACCCGTCGAGTTTTCTTGTCTGGACAGTTTTTGGCTTTTGAAAAACAAGTTCGCATCAAGTATTTAACAAACAAGCCTACGCTCTGATACCACTGTTGGGTTTTGAGCATTCTAACACTCCTATGGTGTACATGCAACCCTAGAAACCTTGGATCTATGTTTGACTAAGATACATGCAAAATGATTTTCCAAGGTTCATAATCCTATCTAGCATACATGGGGATCTTTTATTCTAATAGTTAGTAAGAATTACATACCTCTTTGTAGCTTGGATTCCTTTGAAACCTTGTGAGCCTAGCACCTCAAGTGTGATGCCTCAAATGCTTCACGCAACACCAAGTACACTTGGAATAAACTCTAAGAGAATAAGAACACTTGGATTTTCGGCTAGCCCTCTTTGATTCACTCTAGTCGCCGAAAATGGTGAATAATAGCTTCTTTATATAGTATGTTACAATTAGGGTTACACCATGTAAACCCTAATTGTCATGACCTTTCATTTCCATGACCCATGGGTTATGTTACCCCCATGGAGCATCCATGGAGCATCTTATGGGTTTAACCCAACTTGATAATCCATGGAGCCTTGGCCAACTATATAAGTTATGGATGATTGACACAATCAACCCATATATTTAATTAGTCTTCTTTTGATCACATAATTAATTCTAAATTAGTTATTGATCAATACTAATTAAATATTATTATTCTTATTATTAATATATTAGAACTTATAATATATTAATAAAACATAAGTGTCTTATTTCTCTCATTTAGTCTATCCAAGTGCATGATGCCATGCAACCCAAATAGACCATGCCGGGTCGGGTCAAGTACATACCAAATATAGTTAGGGACTTAGACACTATATCCAACAATTATCCTCTAAACACGGCTCTTGGTATGCAAAATGGCATAAGAAGATTCTCAAGACCATCATGAAGAAAACTCAATTTCTAGGTGGAGACTTAGATAGGCCACACATAGCGTCTCTCACACAAAAATATAATAAAAAGCACTATTAATAAGAGCATGAAAGAAGTGAATACAACACATACCTAAAATGCCAACAGATGGAACTCGGATCTCCTCGGCTTGGGACTGCAATGCTCGGCTCCTCACCATAGGAAACTCCACCCTGCCCTTGCGACCATCAGTAATCCTCAAAATGGCTGGATCAGGTGTCCTCACTGCTCCTTTCATCAACTCCGGACAATCAGCCTTATTGTTGCCCACTCGGTTACAATGAAAACATATCGAAACCGATTCTCGAGGGCAACCCTTACTGAAATGACCCATCTATTCGGAAATGAAACACCCCTTCCATGTTTCCTGATAGCCTCTTGCATGAGTCCTGCCATACTTGGCACAATGGCCCCGGCCCTGCTGGCATCCCAAAAGCGAATCTTGAGTGTTGGGCCTCTTTGCCTGGCCCACTATGGTCTGAGTCTGTTATGCCTTCCTTTTCCCGAGGTGATCCAAATCAATCTCCCGCTCATGGGTACCAACAATCACATCATTTAGGGTCTTTCACCTTGATATGATCACAAACTCCCTTTCCAATGACTACACTATGATAGTTGGTGCAATCTCCTCCCTAAACTGGGTCACAAACTCTTCCCAAGACATATTCTCCAACTCAGTATGCGTAATAGGTTGTGTAATCAATTCCCGAAAACTCCTTGCCGCATGATACAAGAGATCCAAGGCAAACCGAACCTTGGCTCCTATGAGATAGGGACTACTTTGGAAGACACCTTCCATTTCCTCAATCCAACGTGAACTCAGAACCCTGGTAGTCCTCCAACCAATTGGCAAATTACCAGAGCCTGAGCCAAAACCTGAACCTTCTCCATGCATGCTCATCACCATTTTGAAAAGCAATCATACACATGATCAAAACATACCCAAATAATCCTCATCCCACCGGCTTCCTAGATTCTTCGTGACTCTCCTTGAGTCGAGTATGGATCCTCTCATTTCAGTAGAATGGGCCTAATACTACCTTTCACACCTATCCATACTTTCCTCAAGAATCGTCCCATATCCTCCAAGTCACCTTCTCAAACCGATACTCCAAATACCCGCTAAGGAGCGCAACCAAACCACTAAAGAACTTCCTAGGCTTCCTAGGTTCCCGACCTCACCTTGTCACCAACCACTGTAGAACTCCTAATAATTTCAATTAATTACTTCCTGAATACAATCACATGCAACAAAGCTTAGATAATCCTTTGAGTAAAAGATTCATCCTACAACGGTTGGACTCAGACCAGAGCTGTGCAATATGGTCAAATCGATCACTCTGAGATTATTTAACCTTTGCAACATGTGACTTAACATATTCACTTAATAGTTAACTCACGTCTCTAAGAGTTCCACAAAGCACAAAGAAAGAAACATTTGAGCAATAACACTCCAAACCACTAGCCAAACAGAGGACATTGCAAGCTCACTTACTACTAATAAAGATTTCGAATCTAAGACATCATTCAATTCATCATAGGCTACAAGGCATAATATACCAAGCCAATCCATACAATGATATGAAATCCATACTAGTATGCAAATCAATAAGCTCATACCATAGGCATATAAATGCATCTCCCCTAGCATTCTGTCATTCTATTCTGAGCAGATCCTTAGCCCTAATCTAGCATGCAATTCTCACATCATAGCGTAAAACAGATAACATGTTTGGGTATTTTGGAAAGACTTAATTGAGCTCGGCTGATTGCACGCATCACACTCCATTCTTTTATTGGAAACTATTTTAACAAACCATTTCTTTTTATGAAAAACTTAACAAATCCTTAGTTTGAGTTTAGACACACCCAAGGGTATGCACGGATCCCTCAAACCAAGGCTCTGATACCAACTTGTAACGTCCCAAAAATTTCAGATAAAAATTCCATTTTTTATTCATTCCAAAACATCAAGTAATCATGTCAAAACAACCAAAAGCGTATCATAGTGAAATAATATCATAATACAATTCCCAAAATCACATAATGCGGAAAACATGAGCCGATGTGGTACAATCAAGTTGGACCCTTCCCTTTCGAGATAGAAGTACTTGAAACATAAACTGAAAACTGTAAGCACAAAGCTTAGTGAGTTCCCCTAAAATACCCCATACCATACATTCATAACAAGCAAGCATATATGGGTGCTTGCAACCTCTTCGGTAGCTTTAAACCAGTATTGGGTATATTTCAACCCCTTCAATCTCTTTTAACCGGTATTGGGTATATTTCAACCCCTTCGGTCTCTTTCAACCGGTATTGGGTATATTTCAACCGCTTTGGTCTCTTTAAACTGGTACTGGGTATATTTCAAACCCTTCGATTTCTTTCTACCGGTATTGAGTATATTTCAACCCCTTCGGTCTCTTTCAACCGGTATCGTATCTATTTCAGCCCTACCACTACCACATAATATCAAACAAACGAGTCATAGAGACATCAAGAAAATATAGGCATAATAGACAATGGTCATGAGGACAATCATCACACTACAAGAATAATCGAGTGGGATGACATTGGTACCTTCGACCCACGAATACAGTGAAGGAAACTCACCTCAGAATAAATATATCAAATTACACTTGGGTTGCTAACTCGCGAAATCCTCTCACTAGATCACAAGTATAAAACCCTAATTAGAAATTAGGTTATAATCTAACTCGAGAGTCCAAACCCTAAATTCAGATTGAAGGGTAAAAAGGCTGCTTTAACCTTGCATTATTGGGCCTAGCCGATCAAGGCCCAAATGCTACTAACCACGAAGCCAAAAAGATAATCTATAAGCAAAAGGGTCCAAGCCCCAAAGGCCCATCACAAAAAAGCATACGGCCCAACAACGACATACAGTCCCTAAGTCCCACACATGGCCCGAAATAAAAGCAAAGCCCACTATGATGAGTACACTCAGCATACCAATCAGTACGCCCGGCATACCGACAACCCTCGCATCAGCGATATTTCAGACGCGTACGCGCAACGTACCCCAAGGTCTGCCCGACGTATGCTGCAGCTGACCAAAACCTCATTCTAAGGTTTTAATTAGTTAAGACCCAACATCTATCTTTAGATCCAGATTTTTTAAAGTGCATTAAGCCATAAAGTTGCCAACTTTATGCTTTTGCATGCCAAAATAAGGCAAATCTTGGATTAAACCACATTATCTTCATGTAAACACCTTAAATCCTTACATGATTGAACTTAATCCATCAAGACTCCATTTTTATGCTCAAGGGACGTTAGAAACACTAGGATATAACATTATAACCTTTTGGAGTAGCTTATACTCTCAAGAATACCTTAAAGGACTATTTTATGATGAAATAAGCCATAAACTACAAACTAACACATGGAGTCATCAAGGTAGAAGCTTTCTACCTCCAATAAGCTAGAAATGATGAGAAACCTTTGGATCTACAAGCTCTTTCTGATCCAATGCTTCTTCACAACACTTCTTCTTCTTTTCTAAGCACCACACACACCCAAAACACACATACAAGCTCAAACTTTAGGGAAAATGGATTAGGGTTTCGAGGTATGACGCAAGAGGCAAAGGAAGCTAATAAGGTGATGAAATTGAAGGACTTAATGAGCTTAAATAGGGTGCAAGCCATAAAAATTAGGGTTTGCCTCTGGCTTGAGTATGCCCTGTGTACGCATGGGTACGCCCAACGTACGTAGGAGTCACCCCGATCCGCGCATGCATAGGAGTATGTCGTGCGTACAAAGTGTACGCCCAACGTACTCATGTCTAGACCAAGGGTATTATGTGAAATAATTAGCAAAGAGATTAACCTTCCAAGACAGGTGTTACACAATTTTAGAGGGAAGTGATTTTCTTTTAATGCAGTTCTCATATAATTTGTGATGCGGTTTTAATTTTATAAATGTGTTTAATAGTACGGTTTTTAACAAACACAACAAATAATGAGTTTGTAATGTCTTTTACTGCGGATATATGAAAAACACACCAACAAATGCTTTAAATGATGCCGTTCTTTGGTTTATTAATGCTAAAGTGTATTAATGGTGCCGTTTTAGGCTTCCACTCACCAAAAAAAGCTCATCGCACTATTAAGTATGTTCCGTACTAGTTTGCTGTCACCTCTTAATTTTAATTATTTATAATTTAATTGTTCATCATACATGACTAAGAATGTGGTAGGGAAATAGGAAAAATGGAAGATATGGAAAGGATTTAGCCATTCGTACTCCATAATTTTTGTTGCTTTGGTTGTTTCTTTTGTAATCATGCGTTATCTATCCTTTGTTCAAGGATTCAATCTTCACTATTTCGAGTGTATGTACACGGATGGCTAGAGATTTTTTATTTTTTATTTTTTAGTTTTTGGAACAACGAAAATATATTAAAACTAGCAAGAAGCTAGAAATAAAACATTACATCAAAATAGAAGCTAAATCAGGATTATGAGGCCAAGAACTCCAACCTAGCTAAGTTTTACTGCACCTATTAGAAATCCAAAAAAACTCCATACCAATCATATCATCGGAAAGTAAGGATTTCCTAGGGAGAACCGTTATAAAGATAGTGGAATTCCGAAAATTCCATAAGCACCAAGACTTCACAAATAACTGACCAAGAAGACAACGACCCCATCAGATAGCGATACAGCTCCATAAGTCAGTCAACTTCGTACAACCTGCATAAAGATGATCAATTGTCTCAACTACACTAGAGCACACATGAAACATAATCAATGACATCATAATTCCTCGATACGAAAGTCCCTTTTTGGTTGCGATACCTTGTAACTACAACCTCCGATAATAATATTGAGTTTAATGAGAACCCAATTATTCCATCTGGGCTCCAATCCCTTAGAAGGAAGCATACCACTATTAAGAAAAGACTGACCTGAAGAAACAAAAAAACAATCTAAAACATCGAGAAACCACCTTCTTCTGTCTGGACTAACATCAAACTAGAGATTCTACATTGAAAGAAAAAACCATGCCACTGAGTTTACTGAATGGCACCTCTAGGTGTACGTCATAAAGTCTCCATACCTCATTCAACTGCCACTCAATATCTAATAGAAGCACGCTTGAGATAATCCAATGCATGTATCCTATGAAAAGAAACTGCAAGAGGAAAATATCCCTTCTAAGTGTCATGCCAAAAAGAAGTAGACATCCTATATCCTACCCTAATCGAAAAGAGCCTTAAGGTCTAACCTACGATCACGAAGTTGAATCAGCATTCAAGTAATACCATTCCGAAGACCCATTCCCTCACTTCTTGGTATCAAAGAAGAAGAATTCCCATCCATAGTATAAACGGCTTTGACCACCCTAACCCATATCAAGTCTAGATATTAGTAAAAGCTCCAAACCCAACAAAAAAGCATATCCCTATTAAATAAGAATACACTACCCACTCCCAAACTACCTTCTTGTCTTGAAGTAAGAACTCTGTACCAACTCACCTAATACATACGTCTCTCATTAAGATCCCCCCCCCCTAAAGAAAAATCTAGCCCTCAAATCCACTAAGGAATTAAGACCGTGACTAGGGTATGAAAAACCAACATCAAATAGCTACCCAAAGAACCCATAACCTACTTAACCAAAGTAAGGCGGCCACCAAAAGGAAGGAATTTTGCTTTCCAACTCCCCATTGTACTCTGGAACTGATCAGTAATCGAAGCCCAAGAACTCAGTCGAGACATATTTTGCCCTATTGGCACCCCTAAGTGGATAAAAAGAAGAGCCTCATAAGCACAACCGATACGATCAACAACTAACTCCACCTGAGTATCAGAAACACCAACTCCATACAATTTGCCTTTCTGTAAATTGATTTTAAGACGCAAAGCAAGAAAGAAACAACACAAAATATGGTTGATACGAATGGCATTCTCAGGGTCCCAAGTAAAGATCAACACTACATTATTAATGTAAAGAAGGTGCAAGATCTCAATGCCACCAATGGAAAAACCCCTAAACATGTTAGCCATTTGCAACCTAACCAAAGCGACATGTAAAAGCTTCATAGCCAAAATAAACAAGAAAAGGGATAACGGATCCCCTGCCTCAGCCATCTCTACATGTGAAACTCTTGAGTAGGACATCCTTTAACCAACACAGGCGCTCTAACAGATCTCAAAAGCTCCATAATCCACCCATAACAAATCGTCCCAAAACCCATAATCTGCATAATCTCCCGAAGATACTCCCAAGAAAGAGAATCATAATCCTTTTCTAAATCTACCTTAAAAATCAAGAATGGATATTTTTGAAGACTTACTCCAAGTGTGACAACCCGGAATTTAGGGCTAATATTATAACGACCAATTTATCTGTGAATCTCATTTTAATCCGAATTACTGAGTTTTAGTGTATCTTAAGAAGGACAATTAAGTTCATTCTAACTATAATACTATACTAGATGATATTGCACTTTCAAACGTACAACGAATCAAACCGCACAAACTGTAACCATAGGAACACGTCTGAAAAACGGGAAATTTGTAAAAATTCAATTTAAGCGAAGTAAATTATTCTAGTCTTATAGTACGTGTTTACCGATTTCCGAAAATAAAAAGAACGCCCAAAACTGAGTTCGTATGCAAAAGATACGACAGTTTTAAGAAAACAAGCGGTGAAACACTGTTTTTTTTAATCGTGTAAAACCGAATCGATCCGTTGAGGTTCTTACGCTTTGCCTACGGTATTTACAATAACGTTTTTGGACTCAGGTTATAGTCTATTATTTAATTTCACACTCGAAATATTTTTTACAAAAATATTTACAATAGTCGCGAAAACGGACACCGCGAGCCGTTTAGACGCAAAACTTCAAACGCAATTTCGTGGAGATCCGTAACTCCAAAAATTAATCCGTTTGATGTTTCGGAATCCTTGAAAAAAAATCTATCTAATTGTAATTTCAAAAAAATTCTCGATGCACGGATCCCAACGCACCCGATTTTGTGTGTTTTTAGGCATTTAATGGGGGTGTGACCCCATGTGGGGCTCACATGTGACTCATGGGTTAGAAAAATCTGATTTTTCCTCCTTTGGAGCCTTCCCCACTTTCTTCTATACTCCCCCTCTCCTTCTTTGTGTGCAAACTTTACCAAAGTGGTACAAGAGTGAGTTGGAGGTATGGCTTCATCAAGCTTGTGTGTGGGCATTCTTGGCTATAAAAGGAAGCTTATATCACCTCCATAAATCACAGCTTAACCTTCAGCTTCTCTTCTCTCACTCTTGATCTCTATCTCTCTAACAATCTCTCCCAAAATCTCTCTAATCTCTCTTGGTGTAAACCACCATAAACTACCATTCCACCACCTTATACCACCACTCTACCACCATACAACCTCCTAACACCTCCCTCACCTCTCTCCCTCCTTCCCCCATCGTCTTCCAGCAAGAAAAAGAAGAAAAAAAACGAGGGCAGCCACACCCGCCACCCTCCTGCTGCCGCTGTAGAGGTTGCTGCCACCAGCTGCACCACAGCCAACCGCTGCCCTCCGCCACTTGGTAATTCCTCCCACCTCCACCTTCTTCACTTGGCTGCTGCTTGCTTTCGTTTTGAGCATTACCGAGAATCAAATTGTTTTTTTTTAGCTGCATGGTCAACGTAGCATGGATCAAGATCAGGAGGTTCCAAATCTCCTGATTAAATCAAACTCTCATTCCTTTTATTTATTTCTTACCTCATTTCCAAAAAAAAATTCAAACCAAGTCCAAACTCCAAAGACATACAAACTTCATTTAAAATGTCCACAACTCACCCCTCACTCGAAAATACCCTACAAACCAAGTCAAAATCAACAAACTTTCATTTTATTTATTTAAATTACACCCCTCCTTTTGATTTTTTTTGCAAAATAAATCCAAAACTTAAACTTAGAATTTAAATAAAAAATTTTAGTCCCTCATTTGAAAAGTATTGACAAACTTAATCCCATTTGATTTATTTAAATTAGTAAATGAACCCTCTGCTTTGGTTAAATTACCAAACAACCCTCCACATATTAATATATGTTAAAATTTCATAGGAAACTCGACGGTTTGTTATCAAAGCGACACTTCTCGGTTTCTCGCGTTAAATACTCAAAAAAAATCATCAACCACACATTAATGTGAGTGTTACGGCCCCATTTTTACATATTTTCGGGGGGGGGGGGGGGGGGATATATGTACTATTTGTAATATATTATAAATATATTTTCTAAATGCTTTGTTTATACAAAACAACATGATCATTTTTATGCAATATAAATCACATGAAAATATTAATTATTAATCTACTAATTACGGTACGGGGAATCTGGTTTGAAGGGCCGCTTGGGTTGTTGGATTTCAGAATGGCTTAGTTGCTAAAATGATCATGCCCTCTGGTGAAATATTTGTTTAAACGCTTATATGTTAAGTAAAGAAAATCGTTTTAAAACATTAATATTTACATATGTTAAGTTGCTAAAATAATACAACTAATAAAAATAACATATACAATCTGTAACATCCTGTTCTGAATCGATTTTTCGTATGAGGCTGTGGCCCGAAGACCGGTCATCATAAGGATTAGGGCTTTTTAAAAGGTAAGATATAGGCCCATTTGAGTGCGGGTGATGTATTAGAAGTGATCCGGGTGTTCGGTTCGTGTTTTGGAGCCTAGGGGTATTTCGGTAAAATGTCAGACCAGGCTTTTGTAGATAATGGATTTTGTTCGGAAGGTTTTAAGGAAGGTAAGAGTTGATATAAGTGTAGGGCTTCTCGTTACCTTTCCGTGGATATAAGGATCGTCAGAATCGGGTTTCTAACGAAGAAGTTATGGCCTTCGGAAGTGTCGTGGTTTTCAGGCTTAGCCGAGTACGCGGGGCGTACACAAAGCGTACACGGGGCGTACTAGTGAAGAAGGCAGTACGCGGGGCGTACATTGGAGTATGTTGGGCGTACCTTGGAGTACGTTGGGCGTACTGACCAGGATGGTCGCGAATGTTCCTCGGAATACGCTGGGTGTACACCAGTCAGGTCAGAACCCTATTTTAGGGTCTTGGACCCTATTTAAGCTCATTATCTCATAACCTAACCCTAATATCTTCAGCCTCCACCCCTATAAACCGTAGAAATCGTCATATATCATCCATGGTGGCATTTTGAGCTTATGGAGTCCATTTTTGGGGTGTTTGGTCCATCTTCAAGAAGATAAAGTTTGATGCAAAGATGGGAATCAAGGAGGAGCTTATGGATCTAGATTTTAGGACTCATTCTCATCTTGATGAAGGTATAAAGCTTTGAACTTGATCATTCATCTCTTTAGACCTTTTAAAAGTATTATACTGCGTTTAAGCAGAAAACCTGTGACACTCACCAACCTTTGTGTTGACCCTCAAAACTACATGTATTCTCATGAGATCATTAGACAAGCTTTCAAACAGAAGATTAGTCGTGGATTATAGACGACTTAAATTTCTAGTTTTATTATCTGCCTACTTGTTTAAGGCAACTACTATCTATTATCACTTGTAAGAACCTAGTATTCAAACCTTATGATGAAATATAAATATTGTTTTGTTTATCGTTGTACTTGTGCTATATATTCGATTTATCTGTGATCTATGAACTTAGTCGCACTCCCAGCGTGTTCCGCCTTGGTCGGGGGTGTGACACCAAGCAACAACATCATTAAGAAGAAACAAATCATCTTGAATTTGTATGCCTTTGAGAGAAGCAGATTGCTCCATACTGACAATGCCACCAATAACTTCAGCCAATCTATTAGCTTAGAGTTTAGCAATAATCTTATACTGGAAACCAATTATACTAATAGGTCTGAGATCTCTAACAGTATTTGGGTCTCTGACTTTCAGGATAACTGTGAAAAAAGAGTTTCACCCCTTTGGAATAAACGAAATACTATAAAAATGTATAACAAAATCTATAACATCGTTCTACAGAAGATCCCAGTAACGCTTAATAAAGCCGGAGGAAAAGCCCTCGGGACCCGATGCCTTGGAGGACCCATAATCCCACACATACCTTTTAATTTCCTTACTAGTAAAAGGCTCCTAGAGAAGCTTAACTTGAGACTCCGATAAAGTAGAAAAAAATCTTCGACGGTTATAGGTTGAGATCCCAACTGTCTTCGATTCGTGCTTCATTGGATAGAACCAAGTGAACCTTGGAAACTCATCAGTAAAAACTATAAAGTACAGAAAACCATATGTGGATGGGATGGGAGTTGGTCCCCATAAGTTATAATGAACAAGATCAAGCACACGTAGAGATCGTTTCAAGTTATCATCAAAGGGTAATCATTTGCTTTATGAAAGTTGACAAGAAGAACAAATGCCCGGTTTGGGTAAAACAGAAGTAAAAGATAAAGAAACAACTTTTGTAATAAATTAACAATGTCAAATGCTACATGTCCTAATCTACCATGCCAAATTTCAAATGAAGCACTAGTCTTCTTATTTTTACTGCAACTAAAAATGCTTGATTTCCTTGCTCAATAATGTAAACGTGCTCTTCACATCTACCTCTTGCAATGATTTCCTTGGTGTTGTGATTATTTTTGGGTTTTGAGCATTCTAACACTCCTATGGTGTACATGGAACCCTATAAACCTTGGATCTATGTTTTTCTATTATACATGCAAATATTCAATATTCCAAGGTTTCATCCTAACTAGCATAATATGAAGTATATACAATACAAGAGTCTAGTAGAATGACATACCTTTTGATGGAGCTTGAAGTCTTGAACCTTTAAGAACTTAGTGCCCCAAGTGTTGCACCTCAAATGGTTCACACAACACCACCAACAATTGGAATAACTTGAGAAGAAGAATACTTGCACCAAAATTGGTTTTGCCCTATTGTGTACACACACTAGTGCCATTTCATGAACCATAGACCTCTTTATATAGTGTGGAGGATTAGGGTTACATTCATGTAAACCCTAATACCCATGACCTTTCATTTCCATAGGATCCATGGGTTAAAAACTACATAGACTATCCATGGACTTACCATGCAAGCCTAATAAGCATTGGCCCACTCTATATAAATATAAGAGTCCATATTTAATTAGTTCCTTTTGATTACTAAATTAATTCTAAATTAATTCTAAATTAATTCTTGATCAATACTAATTAAATAATATGATTTCATATTAATATATTAGAACTTGTAATATATTAATATAAATCATAAGTATCCTTTTTCTCATTTTGTCTATCCAATTGTTCCGATGCCATGCAACCCAAATGGACCATGCTACTCTCGGGTCTTACCAATAATAGTTATGGTCTTAGACATCTAATACAATTGTCTCCCCCTTGGATAAGTCTAAAACTATTATTGCGTATGACTCCAAGATCCCGATTAGCAATCGTAGCTCTTAAAGCCGCTGCCGGACTCTGACCTAGTCAAATGACTTGTCCATTAGATAAGGGATCATATATTCCTCCATTCTAGATATCATATGGACTGAGACATGGATTATAATCATTCTCTCTGTCCATTTGTTGTTTCCCGATTTCCGATTTATGACGACTGACTAATTGAACAAATCAAATCAGTCCAGGCTTGGCCAACCACTTAGGGGTATCATCACTAAATCATCGAGGGGCCCACATATATCGCTTTTATCCCTCCAAGACTAAAAGGAATGGATAAACTTTGACCCAAGTGTTCACTTATACTTACACACAACGATATGTTTTATAACAACCAAGTTACTGGTTGCGTTTACATATGTCAATGTGAAACTGACGCACAACTACAACTCACACGTCTCCGTTTGAAGAATATAAGATATTATCATCTCATGATTCACTCGTGATAAAATCCATGAAGTTATTCAAATGAGCGTGGGTTGAATCCAATACTCGAATCTCATTCCAGGAGCACTCATGAACACTGCAACCACTTTGTCCCAGACAAACTACAGACCCTTCATGACAGTCTTGCCTCAATACCTACTTCCAAAGTATGATCGACTGTGGATAGTTTGAATAACCTAGTTATTCGGGAAGTCAAAACATGCAAAGTGAAACACAAGAATAATCGAATCCAATATGGCCTCAGAACTTATGAATATAAATAAAACACCTTTTATTTATCACTATATTGATTAGACATTATTCATTGCATAATGTTTCAAATAATCAACTTAATACTTGAATTAAAACAATAGTTGTCCCATGCTCCAAGCATGTACACTATGTTTTCTATACAATAGTTATGCCATACACCAAGTATGCACACTATGTTTGTCTATGACCCTTACTTTGTGAAATAGACCAATTGAACATGATTCCAATGATTCTCATTTCACAATCCCAAATCCTTATCGTTGTAAGGTCCTCAATATAAGGATCTTAACCAGTGATCAATCAAACAATAAGAAATTAGTAGAAAAAGAATAAGGATTAAGCTTGCACACGTTTAATAACTGAAAACATCAAGTACAACTCGATGACCGTAAACTCAACTGACAGACTGACAGCACTTCTGACAACCACTGACAACAACCACTTTTGACAGACTTTGACAGTCTATATATAGGAGGACCGACCGTAAACCTGATTACGGTCAGCAGACCATAAACAGGTTTACGGTCACATGAACCGTAAACACAAACAAGACCTATAATAACCCAATCAACATAAGCAAAAGTCCTATAACATCTATACAATCAGTTGCCTAGCCCAAACCACAAAATAAGACCTTTCAATCTCCCCCTTGGTTTGGGACTAGCTGGACTTAGTCCTTGTCAACAAGAAGAACATCTGAGTTGCCCATCGCCCCGTTCCACATCCTTTTGTTGATGATATCAGCAACAATGGAAGTATATTCTTTAGCAGTTGGCTCAAAAATGTCTTCTGCAACCTTGATCTGATGAACGTTCAACTGATGAATATCCCATCTCCCAAACTGTAACAGATCTCTTTTGTGATAGAGTCGAATGCATCTATCTTGAAGTTTTATGACAGCAGAGGCTGTAGTTTCATCAAAAACCCAGTAGAGCATGGACTTCAATGATCCATATGGATAATTCTGAAGCACAGGAATCTGTTTAACTTGATTGGTAGCAGGCCACATCACATTTCGAATAGGAAGTTTAGTTTTGGGATCAAGTACACTTGGGTATAGTTTGATGATTGACTCTGTAGTCTTCATTGAAGGAAAACCCTTTTTCACTTGATCTTCCAAAAATAACTTGAATTGTGCTGCCTTGGGATCATTTGAAGGATTTGCAAAAGAAGCTTTTGATAATTTTGTAAGATCAACCCTGGTCCAGGAATGGAAATCATGAACATCTTTATAGTACTCTGTGTTGCCACTCTTACGTCTCACGAGCCACATGTCTAGCGTATCATGAAAACCCCATGAGACGATTCCTGACCTATCACCATATGTGTCTCTAAAACGGTTTTCTTGAAGGTCTGTAACGGTGATTTTTGGTTGATCTCCAGGAGCATTTTGATCTGAGCTCTTTTTAAACAGGAGTTGACCTTTTTCAGCTGCTTTGGCCAATTTGGCGCGTTTCAGGGCTGCGGCACTTGGAGCTTGAGCTGGTTCTTTTTCAAATCGATCAACAATTTGAGATGTTTGAATAGGTGGTGGCACAACCGGAGGAGCTTGAGAAGGCAGATACATCCTTGACTCATCAACAGATGATTTGAACTTATCTCCAAGTTCCTCTTCAAATTTCTTCTTTAGATCAAAGAAGCTGGCAGTGAGAAGACCCAAATGAGTCTGAAGATCAGTGATTTGCTTTGTCTTTGGAGTCTTGTCCTCCTCAAGATCGATAACTTGAATTTTGAGCTTGGTATTCTTAGTCATAAGATCAGCTACCTGAATGTCAAGCTCAATATTCTTCTGATTTAGCACATTAATTTATTTTTGAAGCTCAAGGATAGTGGGATCATCTTCTCCAGATTGGCCTTCCCCAATAGAAATTCCTTTAGCTTGAGGAGAAGGCACTGAGCTTTGTTCTTTAGCCAAATGCATAGCCAGCCTCACAGAGGCAGCATCATGTTCAGGCCTAGGAGGAGATGATCTCTGACCGACTGAAGAACCGCCAACTTCATGAATGGAGCTTGGACCTTCTTGTGTTGAAACGGATGATGTAGAGACAAAAGTAGTTGATATTGGAATCACAGGAGCTTGAGCTTGTTCAGGAGTGAGCACTCCCGGCCTCGGATCATGTCTTCTTCTTTTCAAAGGAGGCTGGGAGGTCAGAGTTGTCAATGGATCACTCACGAGAGGCTCAGTGGTAGGAATAACATTATCAAGGGGAGGAAACCCTGATGATGTATCCATTTGAATTGAAGTATCGGCCATTTGGATGGGAGTAGGAGGCGTCGTCTCTTGAACATTTTCTTTCTCCCTAATCTCCGTTGTTTGATGAACAACATCATCGATATTGTCAAAAAAGTTATCGAATTCATCATTTGGTAAAGGGTTGTCATTGACTCCAAAATTCATAGGAATATCATCTTTATCAAAACCCGATAAATCGATATTTTCAAAAGAATCATCTTCTCCTTCTTCAGTTTCAGTCATGACCTCCATTGTCCCTTCACTGTAGTCACTATCAACCCGCACAGATTGTAAGTCATGTTCTTCGGCCACAATAGCACTAGGAGTGACCAAATACTCTTCCTTATCAGAAACTGAAATCACATCATCTTCTGGAATGACAGTTTCTTCAGTTGAGACACGCTCTGATGATTCATGAGATTCATAAGCCTCACCAGATTCAGCGAACATACCAAACTTTTCAAGAGGATACTTTCCTTGAAAGTTGATCTTTCCTTTCCTGTTTTGCTTGATAAGACCTACTGTGTTTGGTCCAAGGGACTTCATGTCAAGAGTGTCTCCAGCCTTGATAATCTCCGGAAATTGTTCATCAATAAACACTTGAACAAATCTTGGGTACAACAAAAATTTCTCCCTGACCTTTCCGTTGGCATTGGCAGACATCTCTTCAAATATAAATCTTGAGAAATTGAAGTTAATCCCTGCAGCCAGAGCAATGATGGCTTGAGTGTTCCGAGAGGAAATTTCATCAAACCCTGACTTTCTCCCAGATATGCATCTCACGAACACATGAGCCAAAAACCTCCAATAGGGTGGAAGCAGCTTGTTGAATGTTGGTGGAAAGTCGCCTTCATATCCCATCTTGATTAAAAATCTTTCAATCTGGCTGGCCTCGATTTCATTAGGAAAGGATGATTGATCATCAATCTTGAGAGCATCTCGGATGAATTGTTCAGTAATTATCACCTTGCAATTTTTTACAGTGGCTTGAATAGAAGTCACACCACCATCTCCTTTCATCACTTTTGCAGAAGTCCAAAATTCTCTTATCAGGCCTTGAAAGATGGTTGGGTTTACAGTGAGTGCAGTAGCCAGGCAGCAGTTCCTTAATCCATGCATCATTGATCCAAACTCTGCATGAAAAGCAGGAGGGTCATCCAAGATGATGGCCACATTGTGACTGTCTGCGAATTTCATGCTTGCCATCTTATCCTGCACAAACCAAGCGAAGTGAGAAAACTTTTGATTTATCAGTTAAAAATTTTTGTTTTACTCATTGAAACATGTTAAATTGTCCTTTGAAATAAAATAAATGATAAAAAGTCAAATTTTATTAGTCAAAATTGAGTTTACGGTCAAGATAGTCAAGACCGTAAGCTCTGGACCGTAAGCCGTCTAGACCGTAAACGGCTTGACCGTAAGCCGATTAGACCATAAGCCGATTGGACCGTAAACGGCTTGACCGTAAGCCGATTAGACCATAAGCCGATTCGACCGTAAACGGCTTGACCGTAAGCCGGTTGGACCGTAAGCTTCGTCTGACCGTAAACTCGCCGAATGCAGTTTTTCTTTGATTAAACCCTGATTACACAACGATTTGATGCGAAATAAACTTTCCAATGATCGAAATCTGTATACCTTTGAGATTAGTGGATCAATTTCACAAAAATCGAAAAAAAAAAATTTTAGAGAGTAACAAACAGTTCACGGTTGGAGATTCAGAAAATGAGGAGGAGGGGTTTACGGATGAGTCAATTTCTTTATATACCTGGCCCAAAGACCAATGGGCTGCAAGCCTTAATGCAAAAAATAGAGTCCAAAATAAAACTAAAGGCAATTTAAAAAAATAATTCATTTTGAGGACTAATGAAATAAAACTAAAATAAAATAAAAATAAAATGAATGAAAAATAAAATGATTTCTAACAAAAATTTAATTTTATCATTCTAAAGATAAAAATAAAAATAAAAATAAAAATAAAATTGAAAATTAAATCTAATTTCACCTTTACTACTGAAAAAAATATTTATGATGTGGGATCAAAGTTGTTAGACAACTTTTATCCGTTTATCAGTACCTTTAATTTCATGTCGATGTCTGGTCGATCGCTGGTATTGTGGTCCACTTAATCACAAAAGAAAGTGACAAAATTTGGATATTTTATAAGTGATAAGGCATTAGATCCTATGAACTTAAATACTATTCCTAAATGACCATTCAGCTGACGACGACCAAGGATATTGTTGTCCACCTAAATTAAGCAGCGAGATCTACATACAACCTATAATTGTTCAATTTCAGTTGTACTAGAACGTGTTTCCCGCTTCCTAATATACCCCAATAATCAAGGACTTCCGAGATACTCCGTACTTTAGGTGAGCAGACAATTATTCGTAGAGAGAATAGATTTAGAATGCATATGTTGTACACCCAGGTCGGATCTCTTCCAATTACGTAAAGGGTGAAACATATGACTAACCAGATTCAGAGGGATTGAGAAGTAGAATGGTGCATATGCTGTGTACCAGGTCGGATTATTCATCACGCAAAGGAGACAACATATGACTAACAGATAGAAAGAATTGCATAGATAAGAAAATGCAGAGAGATAGAATTGCATATGTTACCGTCCAGGTCGGATCTTTCGATCACATAGAGGAAGCAACATATGACTAACAGAAAGAAAGAAAGAAAACAATTTTCTACAGACCTAATTTATCGGAATTCCCCAGTTGCCCCGTCAAATCGGAATTAAGGACAAAGTCCGCACATCGAGGAAAAGTTAATCCACAGTTCTAGATACAGGTCATTTAATGTATCCGCAGATTCCATGTATATCTCCCTGCTCAACCTATCTGAGCGTTGTATTTTCAGGCTAAATAGAGCTATCTAGGTCAGGTCTCTAAGTTCATCTGATCCTAGTCAAGTCCATATTAATCTTTCGTGCCTACCAGCGCATCGAACACAGAGCCTAAACAATTCAACTTTGATACCTTACACAGATCAAGATTGCCTGTTATCACTTATTTGATATCACTTCCCAAAACATCTCCTACAAAGAGAAACTATCAGTAATAATTTTTGGTTTTCTGAATTTTTTTTTAATGTTTTTGGATTTTTGAGTTTTTAATATTTTGTTTGGTTTTTGTTTATTTCTCCCCCTAAATTTGTGCATGGGTGAGAATGAAAATAACATGCGCAAATTTAAACTAACCTAACAAAATTTTAATCCTCAAAATGAATCATTTTCAAAAATCCTACAAGCACATTAAATCGAGCTTTGTTAAACGGCTTTGTGAACAGATCCGCCACATTATTAGCAGTGGGAACCTGTTCTAGCCGAATGAGCGACCGCTCATAACAATCTCTGATAAAATGAATTTTGATGTCAATGTGCTTGGTTTTTGAATGTTGGACTGGATTTTTAGCAATCTGAATCGCAGCCTCATTGTCAAAAAAAATAGGGGTTTATTGATAATGCAAACCGTAATCCAACATCTGATGTTGGATCCATATGACTTGAGAGCAACAAGCAGATGAAACAACATATTCCGCTTCTGCTGTTGAGGTTGAGACAGTGTGCTGTTTCTTGCACTGCCATGACTCCAGCCGGTCACCAAGGAATTGACACCCTCCTGAAGTTGATTTCCTGTCAAGCTCACAGCCTCCATAATTACTGTCAGCAAAAGCATATAAATCAAATTCAGAATTTTTCGGATACCAAAGACCCAATTTTGGGGTACCTTTAAGATACCGAAAAATTCTTTTGACAGCAATAAGATGCGAAAGTTTAGGATTGGCCTGATAACGCGCACATTGACAAACTGCAAACATAATGTCTGGTCGACTTGTAGTTAAATACATCAACGAACCGATCATCGATCTGTAGTGAGTTTGATCTACAGATTCACCATCAGTATCTGGAGTCAGCAGGGGTCTCTCTGACATCGGTGTCAGGGCGGGTTTTATATCTCTAAACCCAAACTTCTCAAGCATATCATCCATATACTTTGCTTGATGGAGCACGATCCCGATTGATCTTTGTTGGACCTGAAGCCCCAGAAACATGGTCATCTCGCCCAACGAACTCATCTCAAATCTATTTTTCATAACGCCTTCAAACTCTTTGCACAACTGCGGACAAGTAGACCCGAAGATGATATCATCAACATAGATTTGCACCAAGATTTGATCCGCACCAACATGCTTTATGAACAAGGTTTGGTCGATTGTTCCTCGCGAGTAGCAATGTTCGAGCAAATGCTTTGTGAGAGTCGCATACCATGCTCTGCTTGATGCAATCCATACAGAGCTTTGTCTAACTTGTAGACATGGTTGGGAAACTTCGAGTTAACAAACCCTGGGGGTTGATCAACGTAGATTTCTTCCTTCACCTTGCCATACAAGAAAGCAGTCTTGACGTCCATATGATATACTGTGAAGTTCATGTAGGAAGCATAAGCAAGGAAGATACGGATAGCCTCCAAGCATGCTACTGGAGCATAGACTTCGGTGTAATCAAGACCCTCGATCTGTCTGAACCCACGAACAACCAACCTGGCCTTATTGCGTACAATTATGCATGAATTATCCTGCTTATTACGAAAAACCCAACGTGTGTCAAGACACTTCTTGCCCTTGGGTAACTCAACCAGTGTCCAAACCCCAAGCTTTTTAAATTGATTGAGCTCTTCATGCATAGCATCTACCCAGCTGGGCTCATTCAAAGCCATTTCTACATTCTTTGGCTCAATTTGAGAGATAAAGCAAGAATAGAGACATGTATTGACATCTCCACTCTGACTTCTTGTTTCTACATTCTTTGGCTCAATTTGAGAGATAAAGCCAGTAGTTCCATAAAGGTTTGAGTGACAGCGGAAGCATCTCGTGACATGAACTCTCTTTCATCAGGAGTAAGAGGAGTGGCATCAGCATCTGGAGTTTGTTGTTGAGTAGGAGATTCGGGACTAGGAATTGGAACAGAGGACTCCACCGAAGGAATTGCAGTAGAAACTATCGGCGGTCTGTATACAACTTCTTCGTCTTCATCTTCAGGTACAAACTTCGAGCCAGAAGTAGAACCAGATACACTATCTGAACACATATTGAACGATTTGAACAAAGATATGTAATCAAACAGCCAATCAGGACCTACTCTAGCATCTGTTTCGTTCTCCTCCAGCCAGCGCACATCGAAGGGTTCTAAAATTTGCTTTGTTCTTTTGTTGTAGACCCTGTATGCAGTGCGAGCAGCATACCCCACGAAATAACAGTCATCGGCTTTGGCATTAAATTTAGGGTTGGACTCCAGGTGAAGAAGGGTGCAAGGACAACCAAATACGCGGAAGTGGCTGACTGATGGCTTGTGTCCATATAGAATTTCATATGGAGTCTTCATCTGAGCTTTGTTGATCAAGACACGATTTTGAACATAGCATGCAGTGTTGATCGCCTCAGCCCAAAAGAAGACAGGAAGTTTGGAGTCACAGAGCATCGTTCTTGCAGCGTTCGATTTCTCCGCTCAGCAACACCATTTTGTTGGGGTCTGCGAACGGAACGATATTGACGCACAATTCCCTTTTCTGCGCAAAAGTGATCAAGAACGGCATTCTTGAATTCTGTTCCATTATCAGTTCGTAGCGCCTTCACCCAGTGGTTCGTTTGATTCTCAATCAGGATAATAAACTTCTTGATCAGATCATCAATCCCAACTTTGTTGGATAAGAAGAAGACCCATGTAAAACGCGAGAAATCATCTATGACAACCAGACAATATGAATTTCTATTGATGCTGAGGACATTGACCGGACCAAATAAGTCCATGTGCAACATATGGAGCACTTGACTAATTGAGTTAACCTGTTTTGGCAGATATGGTTTTCGATGATGTTTACCCTGAGCACATGACATACATTTCTCAAAAGTTATGAAGACTCTGACTTGGAGACCGCAGACCATTTCGTTTTTCGCAAGACGATTCAGGTTCTTTGCATTGGCATGCCCGAGTCTTCGATGCCACAACATATCATTTTGTTCGGAGACCTTTGAAAAGAGACAAGTGACTTGATCAGGGACGTTGCTATTCATGTCAATTATGTAGGCATTTCCATCTCGCTTTAATTTAACAAGAATCCATTCTTCCGGGATGACAATACCAGGCTTTTGTTGGATTAGTGTCTAAGTCCATAACTATAATTGGTATATACTTGACCCGACCCGGCATGGTCCATTTGGGTTGCATGGCATCAGAATAATTGGATAGACCTTTTAATGAGAAGAAGATATTTGTGACATATTAATATATTATAAGTTCTAATATATTAATATGAAATCATATTATTTAATTAGTATTGATCTAGAATTAATTTGGAATTAATTTAGTGATCAAAAGAGACTAAATAAATATATGGGGATTGATTGTGTAAATCATAGATTCTTATATATGTGGGCTCATGATCCATGATTCCTTATGTTGGGTTTAACCCATGTGGTGGCCCATGGATACTCCATGGAGGTTAAAACCCATGGAGCATAAGGAAGGGGTTAAGTCATGGGTTACATGGTGTAACCCTAATGTGCACACTATATAAAGACCCCATTGTTGGTAAAATCGGCACTAGTGTATTACATAGAGGGCAAGCCGATTTCATAGAGATATAAGACTAATATCTTCTCTCATGGTTATTCCAAATGTTCATGGTGTTGTGTGAACCATTTGAGGTGTCACACTTGGGGCACTAGGATCTTGAGCTCCATGGAATCAAGCACCAAACAAGAGGTATGTAATTCTACTAGATTTTATATTATATGTACTTTATATTATGCTAGTTAGAACAATACCTTGGAAAATTGATATTTGCATGTATAATAGAGAAAACATAGATCCAAGGTATTTAGGGTTGCATGTACATCATAGGAGTGTTAGAATGCTCAAAACCCAATAGTGGTATCAGAGACTAGGCTTGTTTTCACTTATACTTGATGCAAACTGCTTAAAAATCGAAGTTTTGTGCTGTCTGAACAGGGGACTCGACGAGTCCATTAAGGGACTCGACGAGTCCAAGACAAAATGCATCCAACTCGCCGAGTTGGTTCATTCACTCGACGAGTTGGACCCCCAAACAACATATCTTCAAGTTTTGGTGTTGGAAATGGTCTAGAATCATTACCTTTGACTGTTTTGGACTTAAAAAAAACCTGTTTTTAATGTGGTAATGATTATGTTAAACCAATTTCAATGCTATAATCAAAGTTTCAAGTTTTATATGTGTTTATGTAATTCTTGAAAAATGTTGATTATGAATGTTCATGCTTATGAGTTTTGGTAGATCATAGGAATTATGTGCAAATTGCTTGTTAGTATATTTCTTGATCTCAATGAAATTGTATGGAGTCCATAACTTGTCCTCAAATTATGGATTACCAAGAGTTTTATGTTTCCTTGATTTATGAGTTAGTTTAGATTAATGGAAAAAATTGTGTTTTAGTTGTTTTTAATCCAAATTAGTCTAGAGTTAGTTCATAAAATATGTTTTTGTAGCTTGTCTTCAAGTTATATGAAAAGTCATATTTATGAATCTTAAAACTCATAAAAGTGTCATAGGTTACATAAAAGTGAAGAGTCTTTTTCATTAAATAGTATTATGACTCCATAACTTGTCCTCAAGTTATGGATGTTAAAGAGTCACTTCTTTAAAAGATGTCATTAAAAGATAAGGAGTTACATAAAAATGAAGAGTCTTCATTTTAATGTACATTAAACTCATAAGTTATGAAATGAAAAGTCTTGAATAGTTTCAAAACTTTCCCTCAAGTTTTGGAATTTGTAAAGTTACTCTTCATGTATACTTTAATTCCAAATTGAACCCTTAGAATTTTAAAAGCTAAAATTCAAACTTTATGGACTTCATTAAATTAATTAAAGTGTTTAATTAAAAGAGTTAATAATTCCATAAAGACATGGTTTAAGTTTAAGTAAATTAAGAGTATAGTTTAATTAATAGATTAAACCACCAAGTATTTTAAATGTTTAAAATACACCCTTATACTATTATTATAATTTTAATTATATAGATATGTATAAAATAAAGTCAATCTTACCATTAGTAGGCCTCATTCACGAAGCCGGTCTATAAGGGGGGTATAAGGTTACTGCCTATAAAATGGCAGTTTAATGGGTGTCCACTCTCACCCACCGCTTCCTTGACTGGTGGAGGGTCGTTAGCCGAACGGGTAGGAAATGACTATAATTCTCCCTTCATTAAAAGTATAATGATAAATACTAAGTAACTAAACACTTATAAATTCCCAATCTTAGTTACTTAGGAAAATGTGAAATAGGTGCTAACCCATGAAATTACACTTTGTGCCTTACCAAGTCGTTAGTAGAGCGTGTGTGGTTAACCGGCATGCTAATAAGGACTAGTAAGAGTGGCAAAGGGTAACTTGACTTTATTATAGATCGGTGGAGCGTGTGTGGTTAACCGGCACATCGATTAGGTGATAAAGTTAAGGGTACCAAGTCAATTTGCATGGTTATTCACACCTTGTTTGTGATCCTCGGCATCCCAGTCACAAACTTGAGAGGGCACAATCGAGATTCAAACATGTCATTGAAAGTTCAATGTATCTCGAAAGATCTAGGAGTTTCAAATCCAATTAAAACTTAATTATATTTCGTTTTTCATGGTGGAAATTGGTAAATCGTCATTTACCTACCTTCAACTATTTTATAATTTGGATTACGACATCCCTCTTCCAATTATAAATAGGTTGTTGGATCCTAGCCTTAATATTTCATATTGGGTGTTATATTAAGGACTTTAAATCAACTAACTTGAATTTCTCCCTTATAGATGTCTAGTTTAGACAACTATGGACTTCCCAAATCTTTAGGAACAAGCTTCCTAATGAAGATGATATCCCAAAAGACAATCAAGGTGAAAGACTAATCCCTTTATTGAGCACTAATGGGAATGGAAATCATACTTCACTTCCTCCACCTCCTCCAATAAATCTCCCTATCCCACAAGTTTCAAGACATGATAAGTTCTAAGTCACTCAATCCCTATTGGCAAACAAAGTCTATATGTGCTTAGGTCTTGGAGATTAAGTCACATATTGACAAGCCGGGAGAGTCGGGTGTCGAAATCTCGAGGTAGCTGGCTGTTGACTTGGTTCTTCAGTCACTCCCTGATGACAGATCACGACATGACCCTTTAATGATCTTATCTATTTGCTTGGTGCTGCTGAATCAGCAATGATTTGGAACACTGGCAAAGCAAATTTGATTAGAAGATCGACTTCCCAAAACTTCATGGATATTGACAATGGTAACACTGGAAATCCAGGAAAACTTTCTCTTCCCAATTGAAAGGGATTGGCCATGGTCAAGTCATTTTGACCCAATGGTAAAGGGAAAGGCTAAGTCTGTGACAGTCCCGTGTACCATTTCCAAAAGGTCCATATGTTTCCTTTTGCCAAAAGAAGGGACATTGGTTGCGAAGCTGCCAATTTACCTGAAAGTTCATAAGGAAGGTAAAGTCAAAATGTTTGACTCTACTTCAGGTAAAGTCCGTTATCTAACTCTATTAAGTCTCTTTTGGAGATTCTTAATACATGATGTAATGTAATTACATTTTGATGTTTTTGAAGAATCAAAGGAAGCTTAAATAAAAGGTGTGTTGATTCTGATCGCATGGTTCGATGACCAGAATTTTGAGCCACTACATAAGAGTTATGAGATATTGCTTAGGAATAGATAACAAAAAAGTTTTCATATGAATTCGCATTGTAAGGATAAGTTTTTCCGCAAGTTTTAAAAAAATAAAAGAAAAATTTTGATTTTATTTATTTTAAGTATCCTTACAAAGGCATTTGTGAAAAATTGTTGTTTATATGTTTCCATTGATAAGCAATATTGGCAAATGGTTTTGATTCTTTCATTTGTGGTAGTGTCATAATTTACAAAATAAGGAAAGATTCTCATCACCCAAGTTTCAGTTGGATAGAAACTTGGAATCATTCAACTTGTATTGTATGATGAATGAGAACTTTCATCTTTGGGAAATTAAGACTAATTCTTTGTTCACATGTACATGTGAGTCAAGTGAAGGACTAAAGGATCGGGTACATTAGGCTGTGCACTGGTCAGGTCCATCACAAAGGTTGATAAGATTATTCATTATGATTTACTAAAGTTTAGTAAATATGGTTATGCTTACAAGTTTAAGTGTAATTCTGAAACATTGGAAAAGTTTCAATGTTAGGCAGAATGAATAAGAAGAATCAAATAAGGCAGAAAGATAAAAGTTTCTCCAGTCTGAAGAGATGGGAGAGTACTTGTGTATCTTGTTTTATGATTATCTTAGTGATTATGGAACCATATCACAATTGATCCTCTAAGGACACCTTAGTGCATTTGTTGGCTAAGGAGAGGAATCATTAATTGTTGAAATGGTTAAATCAAAAGATAAATCATATTTCGTTCCAAAATTAAATCTTAGTGTCATACTCCAAGATTGAGCCTTGAGTGACATAATCTTAAGAAAGGTTTAAAACACTTGTCAAATGTAGAGTAAAATGTTTTCTTACTCTTGTACATTTGAAATTGGTAAGTTGTGATGTTTTGGATAAAACAAAGACCAACTAAGGCCAATTGTGTGAAGTGTTTTTAAAAGAATCCGCAGTATCTCTGGAATATTGGGCAAGAGAGTCTTATATGTCAAGAGGACACTGGGAGTTTAAAAGATCCTGAAATAGTTTCAAGAACTAATCAAGAGTTTTGTTAATCACTAGCCCACGACTTGAGGTTTGTAACCTATCGTGTTGACATATTCTTATTTCTGTATCTATTCCAGTTAAAAGTTGACTATGCTTGTGAGTTCTATGAGTTCTCAAGTGTTTGCATAACAACCTGGAAGCAATGGTAGGCCCTTGTGCTGCCGGGTGGCAAGAAATTAAGATTGAACAAGTTCAGTCCATATGTGTTTGGATTTGCCACTAACCTTGTCTCGTGATTATGGTTATGACAAATTCACATGGATAGGAACACATACACCATAAAGTCTAAGTGTCATAAGGTTTCTCTCCGATTCATGAAAATGATGGTGAGGAAACTCTTTCACTAAGTAGTTTTTGAGTAGATAGGAATTATGAGAATGACAAAAGGTCTAAACATTATGATTACGGCATCCATCTTCATAATTGTTTAGACACACAAGTGAGCTATCTAAGGAAAGGTGTATGATTTTGATAAAGTCTTATCAAAGCAATTGCGTATAAGAAATCTGAACTTTGGTAAGAAAGTCAATAAAGTGTTGATTTCTAAAAGTCCAGCTGATCTCTGGATACATGTCAAAGCTAGTGGGAGCGTAAGTGTTATGCTAGTAAGATAATAATCATTATGCTAGTGGGAGCATGATTATTATGTTAAGTGTTGCAAGTTAGCAATATTAATTATAGAAAACAAAAGTTTCAATTCGCCTTGAAAAAGTTGTTTTGCTATAATTAAGGGAGAGGATTTTATACTTCATTCCAATTCTACAAGCTTAGATTGAGATTTTAATCCACTTTAGTCAAGGATATATAAGAATGTTATGTTGGAATGGTTCAACATAAGGAAATTCTATATATGTTGCGTTCTCAAAATTCGATTATAATTACGGCATACCTCTTCATAGTTCGAATTGTGAGAATGTGGCAAATAAAATTTTTTTATAGCATGAATCATGTCCAATATGCTTCGGGTATAGGATCGATTACATGAGCTATAATAGTTATCCTTTCTAAATTTTCCTAATGCTTAGGGCATTAAGAGGGGAAAAGGGATTAGAACTGGATATGACTAAAATGATTAAGCGATTGTCGAGAACAATTTGAGGTTTACCAAAGATTGGTTACTCATGGACAATTGGAAGTATAGAGTAAGGACCATATTGACATATTTTGAAAAGAGGCAACCCTTGTTCAAAAGTGATGGTCAAAATGGTAATATGGAATTGTTTCCATAGGTGGAAGTTATTCTTTGAATCTGTGTAAGATTAGAGAACTTAATGCAAGAAGGATGTTCAAAGGAATGTACTTTGAATTTGAGATCATTTCCATGGAATTGCTTTCCATTGGAATACTCTGTAATGTCTGTTGCCAAGTCTTTGTGACTTGTGTGCATATTCATTACAAGAGGATCATTGCATATAAGTTTAGAATCTAACAAGATTACGGTAAATGACAAGAATTTGGTGTTCTTACATTTATTGTAAAGGATTTGGGATTGTGAAATGAGCATCATTGAAATGCTGTCAATCGATCTGTTTCACAAAGAGAGGACCACATGTAAACATAGTGTGCGTACTTGGAGTATGACTATTGTTTGGACAAACATAGTATGCATGCTTGGTGCATGGCATGACTATTGTTTCAATTCAAGTATTACGTTGATTAATCGAAACATGAATAATGAGTAATCAATATGGTGCTTAGATAAAAGGTGTTTTTATTTACACTCAAAGTGTTGGGGCCATAAAAGATTAGTATTATTTTTGTGTTTCACTTTGCATGTTTTGACTTCCAGAATAACTAGGTCATTCTTCCCGACTAAGTTAATCAAACCATCCACAGTCGGTCATATGTTGGAAGTAGATATGAATCAAGACTGTCATGAATTTGGCTTGTATGATTTGTCTAATGTGCATTAGACATAGCAGTGGTTGCTACAACATTCATGAGTGCTCATAAGTTCTGAGTATTGGATTCAACCCACGCTCATTTGAATCACTTCATGGATTTTATCATGAGTGAATCATGAGACGATAATATCTTATATTCTTCAAACCTAGAGATATGAGTTGTTGGCTATGAGTTGGTTATACGTTGATTGCACGTAAACGTATTGGTAACTCGATGTTATAAAACGTGCCTTTGTGTATGATTCAACAAGTAGTCAGTACAAGCATATGAGTCGAAGTTTATCCATTCCTTTTACCCTCAAAGGAATAAAAGCGATATCTGTGGGCCTCTCGATGATTTAGTGATGACAAAATGTAAGTGCTCGGCCGGGCCTGGACTGATTTGATTTGTTCAATTAGTCAGTCGTCATAAATTGGAAATCGGAAAAAAAAACAAATGGACAGAGAGAATGATTATAATCCGTGTCTCAATCCATATGATATCTAGAATGGAGGAATATATGATTACTTATCTAATGGACGTGTCATTGATTTGTTCAGAGTTCGGCAGCAGCTTTTAAGAGTTACGATTGCTGGTCAGGTTGTGAAGGCGTACTTGCAATAATAGTTGTTAGACTTATCCAAGTGGGAGACTGTTGGATTAGTGTCTAAGTCCATAACTATAATTGGTATATATTTGACCCGACCCGGCATGGTCCATTTGGGTTGCATGGCATCAGAACAATTGGATAGACCTTTTAATGAGAAGAAGATATTTGTGACATATTAATATATTATAAGTTCTAATATATTAATATGAAATCATATTATTTAATTAGTATTGATCTAGAATTAATTTGAAATTAGATTAGTGATCAAAAGAGACTAAATAAATATATGGGGATTGATTGTGTAAATCATAGATTCTTATATATGTAGGCTCATGATCCATGATTCCTTATGTTGGGTTTAACCCATGTGGTGGCCCATGGATACTCCATGGAGGTTAAAACCCATGGAGCATAAGGAATGGGTTAAGTCATGGGTTACATGGTGTAACCCTAATGTGCACACTATATAAAGACCCCATTGTTGGTAAAATCGGCACTAGTGTATTACATAGAGGGCAAGCCGATTTCATAGAGATATAAGACTAATATCTTCTCTCATGGTTATTCCAAATGTTCATGGTGTTGTGTGAACCATTTGAGGTGTCACACTTGGGGCACTAGGCTCTTGAGCTCCATGGAATCAAGCACCAAACAAGAGGTATGTAATTCTACTAGATTTTATATTATATGTACTTTATATTATGCTAGTTAGAACAATACCTTGGAAAATTGATATTTGCATGTATAATAGGGAAAACATAGATCCAAGGTATTTAGGGTTGCATGTACATCATAGGAGTGTTAGAATGCTCAAAACCCAACAGTGGTATCAGAGACTAGGCTTGTTTTCACTTATACTTGATGCAAACTGATTAAAAATCGAAGTTTTGTGCTGTCTGAACAGGGGACTCGACGAGTCCATTAAGGGACTCGACGAGTCCAAGACAAAATGCATCCAACTCGCCGAGTTGGTTCATTCACTCGACGAGTTGGACCCCCAAACAACATATCTTCGAGTTTTGGTGCTGGAATTGGTCTAGAATCATTACCTTTGACTGTTTTGGACTTAAAAAAAACCTGTTTTTAATGTGGTAATGATTATGTTAAACCAATTTCAATGCTATAATCAAAGTTTCAAGTTTTATATGTGTTTATGTAATTCTTGAAAAATGTTGATTATGAATGTTCATGCTTATGAGTTTTGGTAGATCATAGGAATTATGTGCAAATTGTTTGTTAGTATATTTCTTGATCTCAATGAAATTGTATGGAGTCCATAACTTGTCCTCAAATTATGGATTACCAAGAGTTTTATGTTTCCTTGATTTATGAGTTAGTTTAGATTAATGGAAAAAATTGTGTTTTAGTTGTTTTTAATCCAAATTAGTCTAGAGTTAGTTCATAAAATATGTTTTTGTAGCTTGTCTTCAAGTTATATGAAAAGTCATATTTATGAATCTTAAAACTCAAAAAAGTGTCATAGGTTACATAAAAGTGAAGAGTCTTTTTCATTAAATAGTATTATGACTCCATAACTTGTCCTCAAGTTATGGATGTTAAAGAGTCACTTCTTTAAAAGATGTCATTAAAAGATAAGGAGTTACATAAAAATGAAGAGTCTTCATTTTAATGTACATTAAACTCATAAGTTATGAAATGAAAAGTCTTGAATAGCTTCAAAACTTTCCCTCAAGTTTTGGAATTTGTAAAGTTACTCTTCATGTATACTTTAATTCCAAATTGAACCCTTAGAATTTTAAAAGCTAAAATTCAAACTTTATGGACTTCATTAAATTAATTAAAGTGTTTAATTAAAAGACTTAATAATTCCATAAAGACATGGTGTAAGTTTAAGTAAATTAAGAGTATAGTTTAATTAATAGATTAAACCACCAAGTATTTTAAATGTTTAAAATACACCCTTATATTATTATTATAATTTTAATTATATAGATATGTATAAGATAAAGTTAATCTTACCATTAGTAGGCATCATTCACGAAGCCGGTCTATAAGGGGGGTATAAGGTTACTGCCTATAAAATGGCAGTTTAATGGGTGTCCACTCTCACCCACCGCTTCCTTGACTGGTGGAGGGTCGTTAGCCGAACGGGTAGGAAAGGACTATAATTCTCCCTTCATTAAAAGTATAATGATAAATACTAACTAACTAAACACTTATAAATTCCCAATCTTAGTTACTTAGGAAAATGTGAAATAGGTGCTAACCCATGAAATTACACTTTGTGCCTTACCAAGTCGTTAGTAGAGCGTGTGTGGTTAACCGGCATGCTAATAAGGACTAGTAAGAGTGGCAAAGGGTAACTTGACTTTATTATAGATCGGTGGAGCGTGTGTGGTTAACCGGCACATCGATTAGGTGATAAAGTTAAGGGTACCAAGTCAATTTGCATGGTTATTCACACATTGTTTGTGATCCTCGACATCCCAGTCACAAACTTGAAAGGGCACAATCGAGATTCAAACATGGCATTGAAAGTTCAATGTATCTCAAAAGATCTAGGAGTTTCAAATCCAATTAAAACTTAATTATATTTCGTTTTTCATGGTGGAAATTGGTAAATCGTCATTTACCTACCTTCAACTATTTTATAATTTGGATTACGGCATCCCTCTTCCAATTATCAATAGGTTGTTGGATCCTAGCCTTAATATTTCATATTGGGTGTTATATTAAGGACTTTAAATCAACTAACTTGAATTTCTCCCTTATAGATGTCTAGTTTAAACAACTATGGACTTCCCAAATCTTTAGGAACAAGCTTCCTAATGAAAATTCATCTTTTGAGACTTTTGTTTTTGAATTTTCACTTAAAACACTTTTAGAGGTTGATGATGATTGGCTGGAAACAGATTTGGGCACCCATTGAATTTTAGGTTTTTGAAAAGACACAGGTGATTTTGAAATATTTTTCTTTCCTTTTTGCTCTGAGCATCTGGAGTTTTGACCATTAGTGGTTGAAAATCCAGATCCTCATTTTGACGAAATCGATCTCGGCTTAGCTTTGTTTGATTTCGGCAAATGATTTGTGACTTTATTTTTAAAAACCTGTCTGTTTTGTTGAAAAACTGCCCTTTTTGTATTATTATTTGCCTTCCATTCATCATCTCGAGGAGGAGATCTCGAGGACTTTCTAGTTAAAGACCTTCCACGAGATTCGTTCTCTCCTCTCGGGGACGAGAAATGCACAAACATTCGATTGAAACAATTTCGAGCAATATGACCTGAAGTACCACAATTAAAGCATATTTGCTTATTATTACTAGACTTGGTACCATTCTTATCAGATTTCAGGCTTTTATTATCTTTTGTAACATTTCCACATTTGCAAGTGCATGTATTAGATTGTGTAGCAGATGTAGAAGATGTAGATGCACTCGAATCAGTTTTAGAATTTGACACAGACTCATCACAAACATTAGTTGGAGACATCACATTATCACAAACAAAATCATCAGTTTTAGAATTTGACACAGACTCATCACACATTGGAACACCAAACTTCAACACCAAATTATTTGACTCAAACTTCTCAGCCTCTTGCTCCCCGTGGATTACTGACACATCTGCACTTGAAGTAGAAATGTTAGTATCCAAAATCCTAACACTAGGTCCTGTAGCTTGTTCAGCAGCAGGTTTTCCATAAACCATATAAGGTTCTTTGTCGATCTCTTCTTTTGATAAAGGAGTAACAGAATATGAATGATTAAATGGAGGGGGGACACTCTCATATTCTATTCCTATTTGTCTTTGGTCCCTCCATTCCATTTGTTCCTCGATTATTTTTACAACCCTTTCGCTTGACACATCGAATTTTTTAAAATTAAAATCAGCATTTTCAAAACGAATTTTCAATGTGTCAAGTTCAGCGGTTACAGCAGCAAGTTTTCTTTTAATATGATCATAATTCTCACACTTGTTGCTGTAATCTTCTTGCAATTTCTTGAAATCTTTTATTTTGTTTTCTAATTGAGTTTTTAGAGGTTTCTGACTTTTCCTGAGGGTATAGCCTTCATACTTAAGGTCCTCATTCTCTCTCTTAATTATCTCAATTTGGTCACGTAAGAATTGAACAATTTTAATACAAGATTGAGAGCAACCTAGTTCACTAACCTCAGGTTTAGTAGACTCTGGTGTGGACTGAACCATGAATGTAAATTGAAGATTCATTATTTCCGCCTCAGGATCCATTTCAGCTTCTTCTTCCGCACCATCATTGATCTGGGCAAGATGAGCATTTTCAGGTCCTGAAATGTTTAGGGCTTGAATTTGATCTTCCCAATCAAATGATTGAGCCACCATAGCAAGATTTGTTGTCTGATTAGTGACAGTAGATCCCCTGTTGTTGTTTACCGGCACCAGAGTTCGTTAAGTATTTTCTCTTCTATCTGGTTTTGGACATTCTCTGGCGAAGTGCCCAGGTTCATCATAGTTATAGCATCACAGCTTTCCCTTATTAAATCCCACCTTCTTGTCAGAATTCACTCCCCAGTTGTTCTTTCCGGTTTTCTTTGCAAACTGTTTTGCTCTAAATACTGTCATTTCCATTTGCCATGTGATATCCATTTCTTCAACATCTTCTGGATGAACTTGTTCCAGATCAACAAACGACAATTGAGGGGAAAGTTCTCCTGCTACAAACGCAATATAACAATTTACAAGTCCAGTAGCACATGCCAGATTTTCATCATTTTCTTTGGATACCAGAACTTGAGAAGTATTTCCAGGAATCTGAACAGATGCAATTGAAGATGAACCAACTTGTTGAAAAGGAGTTGGAGTGTGAGAAACTTGAACATTTTGCACGGATGGAATGACATATGATGTGGGCTGATGAGCAAGGAAAGTCTGAACTTGAGGAGTAGTGAAGGATGAAAAGGCATTGTTGGATTGAATGCCAAGATTAGCAGAAGAGTATGAATTAATGTGATTAATTTCTCTCTGCTTGTCATCTAGATCACAAGATTTAATAATCGCCATTGTCTTAGATAAGCTCAACCGATTCAGATCTTTAGTCTTCTTTATTACAGATACATTCATATCCCAAGATTTTGGCAACGAATTCAGCAATTTCTTGTTGACTTCGGATTTTGTAACCAGAACGCCAGCAGAACTCATCTCAGTGGTGAGAGTGACGAAACTTTGTAGTTGAGTTTCAAGAGATTCCCCCAATACATGATTGAACATGTTGAACTTTTGTCTCAACATGTCTTGACGACTTTGCTTCATATCTTCATTCCCTTTATATACTTCAATAACGCTTCCCATAACGCTTTTGCAAAAGTGTATTCACGAAAACCCTGTGCAATTTCTGGGGACAAAGCCATGGTAAGAGTCGCAAGTTCCTTTTCTTGTTCTTCAACTTTCTAAAAATCATCATCAGTATAGTTTTCAACTTGCTTGTCTGTAACAGTTCCATCTTCAAGTGCTCTGGTGATGCGAATTGGTCCTCTCAAGATGCTTCTCCAAATCTTTCATCTTGATGTATTTTTCAATACGATACTTCCATTCAGGAAAACCTTCAGCGGGTAACAGTCTAGGAATGCGTGAAGTGGTACCCATGATGGCATCCAATTCATGATGAGCAGACATAGTTTGAGATTTCATTTTTTTTTGTTTTTGATTTTGTTGTTTTGTTGTTTTTTTTAACTGAAAATAAAGAAAAATTTAATCAAAAAGCTAGTTTACGGTTGAAGAGCTTTTGACCGTAAACACAGTTTACGGTCGAGAATACGGTTTGGAGTTCTCGGTTGAGAATACGGTTGGAGTTCACGGTTGAGAATACGGTTTGAGTTCACGGTTGATGAAGATTGTCTGATTACGGTTGATGAAGATCTTGAGATTACGGTTGAATTAGAGTTCACGGTTGGAACTAAATTGACCGTAAACACCCAGATTTCGATGAAAACACAGATTTCAATGCTGAATTGATTCCCCACTCTATGAAAACACTAAACCAAACTTCAAATACAGATGAACACAAATTTTTTGAGATCGAAAACGTGAAAAGAAATTAATTGACACCGGTTTGAGCTCTGATACCAATTGTAAGGTCCTCAATATAAGGATCTTAACCAGTGATCAATCAAACAATAAGAAATGAGTATAAAAAGAATAAGGATCAAGCTTGCACACGTTTAATAACTGAAAACGTCAAGTACAACTCGATGACCGTAAACTCAACTTATAGACTGACATCACTTCTGACAACCACTGAGAACAACCACTTCTGACAGACTCTGACAGTCTATATATAGGAGGACCGACCGTAAACACAAACAAGACCTATAATAACCCAATCAACATAAGCAAAAGTCCTATAACATCTATACAATCAGTTGCTTAGCCCAAACCACAAAATAAGACCTTTCAATCGTAAATGTAAGAATTCCAAATTCCTGCCATTTACCGAAATCTGCTAGATTTTAAACTTTATGCATTGATCCTCTTGTAATAACTATGCACAAAGTCACAAATACTTGTGAACAGACATTACAGAGTACTCCAATGGACATCAATTCCATGGAAACGAAGTCTCAAACTCAAAGTACATTGCTTTGAACATCCTTCTTGCATTAAGTTTTCTAATCTTACACAGATTGAATAACTTCCACCTATGGAGACATTTCCATATTCCTATTTTGACTATCACTTTTGAACAAGAGTTGCCTCTTTTCAGAATATGTCAATATGGTCCTTTCCAAAAATTTACACCATACTTCCAACTGTCCATGAACAACCAATCTTTGGTAAACCTTAGATTGTCCTCGATAATTGCTTAATCATTTTAGTCATATCCAATTCTAGACCTTTTCCCCTCTTAATGCCCTAGGCATTTAGAAAACTTAGAAAGGATAAATATTATAGCACATGTAATCGATCATATACCCGAAACATATGGGATACGATTCATGATGTCTCACATAAAGACATGATCCTAGACCAGTCTTTTGCTACGATATTTTTTTATTTTTTTGCCATGTTTTCATTATTCGACTATGAAGAGGTATGCCGTAAACATAATCAAATTTGAGAGCGTAATATATATAGAATTTCCTCATGTTGAACCATTCCAACACAAAATTCATATATGTATCCTTGACTAAAGATGATTAAAATCTCAATCTAAGCTTTTAGAATTGAAATGAAGTATAATTTCCTCTCCCTTAATTATAGGAAAACAACTTTTCCCAATTGAAACTTTTGTTTTCTATAATTAACATTGCTAACTTGCAACACTTATCATAATTATCATGCTCCCACTAACATGATAATTATTAGCATAACACTTATGCTCCCACTAGCTTTGACATATATCCAAAAATCAGCTGGACTTCTAGAAATCAATACTTTATTGAATTTCTTACCAAAGTTCAAATTTCTGATAGGTGATTATTTGATAAGACTTTATCAAAATCATACACCTTTTCTTAGATAGCTCACATGTGTGTCTAAACAGTTTTTAGAACTATGAAAAGGGATGTCGTAATCATAGTCTCAATTGTTTAGACTTTTGCCATTTCTCACAAGTCCATGTTAGTGTGCCGGTTACCCACACACGCTCCACTAACGACTATGAGAATGCAAATATCATAATTGCTATCTACTTAAAATTTACTTAGTGAAAGCGTTTCCTCTCCATCATTTTCATGAATCCGAGAGAAACCTTATGACACTTAGATTTTATGGTGTATGTGTTCCTATCCATGTGAATTTGTCAAAACCATAATCACAAGACAAGGTTACTGACAAATCCATAACCCATATGGACCGAACTTGTGTAATCTTAACTTCTTGCCACTTGGCAGCACAAGGCCTACCATTGCTTCCAGGTTGTTATGCAAACAATTGAGAACTTTTAGAACTTAGATGCATAGTCAACTTTAACTGGAATGGGCAAAGAAATAAGAATATGTCAACACGATAGGTTACAAACCTCGAGTCGTGTTCTAGTGATAAACTACATGTTTTATTCTTGATTAGTTCTTGAAACTCTTTCAGGATCTATTAGACTCCCACTGTCCTCTTGACATATAAGACTCTCTTTGTCAAATACCATTACTTGACAACAAATATTCAAGAATTAGTGCAGATTCTTATCAAGACAAACACTTCACACAATTGGCCTTAGTTGGTCTTTTTTTTATCCAAAACATCACAACTTACCAATTTCAAATGTACAAGAGTAGAAAACATTTTACTCTTCCATTTGACAAGTGTTATAAACCTTCTTTAAGATATGTCACTCAAGTTACAATCTTGAAGTATGACTCTAAGAATTGTGTTAGAACAAAGTTCTAGTAGGATCGATAGATTCTAAGCAGAAAAACAATTAAAGACGTAATGAAGAACACAAGAATGGTTTAACTGATGTCGAATGATTAAACTTTAGCACCTCAGAAGAGCTCGATTAAGAACTTCGAATGTAGAGGTGTTTAGGGTTACAAAACAATAAGAATAATAATCAAGAATGTATCTAATGCATACATGCATGCACTATTTATAGCTTAACCCTACATAATAATCACGGATGGACAGGCCCAATCCGGATATACAAAAACAAGCCCATGACGCAACATAAAATACCCAACAATCTCCCCCTTTGCGTCAATGGAGCCGAAAGCTCAGTTCGGTTGAGCTATGGAAGACTTCTTGACAGTTTTGAACACCTTCGGTATGATGGCCAAAAGAGTAGGACGAAACGTGATATACCACCGAAGCATGTCCGTGAAGTTCTTCTTGTCAGCATCAGAGTTCTGCTTGCACCGATGAATGATACTAATGATGTGCTCTAAGCAGTCCGTTGAGAACAAATGTTTGTCGACAAGAGCAAAAAGAAATCGATTAGCTTCACCTTTTGTAAACATCACTGTGAGATGTATTGAATCAATTTGGCCCATCTTCATTTTATTCACATCTCCAGGTTTTTCAGTTGCCTTTACAGTAGGTTTCTTCTTCAAGACTTTAGCAATCTCTTGATCCATTGCAGCAACTTCATGGATATAAGAAGCCAACATCCTCTTCAAATGATCTAGGATCGGCTCATATTCTCTTGCATTAGTGAGCAGTATGTTAAACAACATGATCCAATCATGAGGATTCAAGTTTGGAAGATCTGCCAGGGATATAACCGAAACCGAGTTTGCTGAACCTCGGGTTATTTTGAAACTGACATTAATAAACTTCCCTGCAGCCGAAGGTTTCATCACCTTGACAGTGATAATCTTCTAAGCACTCCATGTCAAGTATTGAGGCTGACCAAACTTGAGATAAAAGTCGATAAGTTCACGATCAACTTTAGGATGAGGGGAGGGATCTTGAGCAGTCGAATCAAAGCAATGAAAAATAAATGCCTTTCGTGTTATAGGCATATCGAACTGTGAGTTCCTTGAATTCTCACAATCAAAAGAGGCTACAGGTTCCATCCAGTACACGCTTGGAAATTCTATTGCTTCTTTGATGAGCGTTTGTCGAGTCCAAAGAGGAAACAAGGCCTTTTTGCAACTCAAGGCATCCTGCTCTTCCTTGTTCTTTTTCTCCCTTTCTTCTGCTTCCTTTGCAACCCGAAGGGTTTCATCCAATTCCTTATCCCTTTTCTTTCTTTTCAGGGCTTCGGAAATTGTTTCTTCTTCTTCTTCACTATCATCATCCAGACCCTTCTTTTTATCTTGATTACCAGAACCCGAAGCTTCATTACCTTTCGGTTCCGTTTTGATATTGACCTTCGGTTGAGTAGATTCGGTTTTAACAGTGACCTTCGGTTGAGTAGAGTGAACACCTTCTCCCCCTTGTTTTGGAGGTACGAATCTCTCCGAAACACCCTTCATTTCATGTAGGAGTGCAAGAGGGGGAAGGAGCTTCGAAGTCAGATGATTCCTGATGGTCAGAGTAAGGATCGGATCATGAGCACTAAGAAGATCAGTGAGCATAGTCTTTACATCACCAGCACAACTCCTGAATACAGCTCGCTCAGTCTTCAACAATGAAATTTCTCTTTCAGCTTGAGCCAATTGAACTTTCAGGACTTCAATAGTGGAGGCTTGGCGTGCAAGATCTTCTTTTAAGGCACTCTCCTTTGCTAAATCAGCCTGGAGTGTTTCAAGGCGAGAAGTCACTAAGCTAATTAGAGAAGTGTTCTCAGCTTGAATGGAAGAACGAACATCCTCAAACTTAGCTTGCTCCTCTTGAAGTGACTTGGATAAAGAATTAACTGAAGCGTTCACTTTAGCAGCATTTGAATCAGCATGGCCTTTGAGGGATTCAAGAAAAATCTGAGAACTGTGAACAAGTTCTGCAACTTCAGTAGTGGCCTTCTTGCAAGAAGAAGTAGATGCTTCAACCGCCTGGGTAGATTTATCAATAGCTCCCGTATATTGCTCAAGAGCAGTGTCAAGAAAAGCTTTGAGCACTACATCGTTATAGGACTTGGAAGAGGCAAGCAATTGATCAAGCTTTTCATCAATGCTCTGCAACTGTTGGCGTGTGACAGGAGTCTCGTCATATTCGTCTGTTGGAAGGCGATAGGGACTGTAATAAGTCGAGTCAAACTCAGCATTATCACCTCCTAGAGTAGCACCAGAATCTGATGAAGGTGATGGTGAAAGAGGTTTAGAAGTAACGGGAGGTTCGGTTTCAGTATTAGCCCCCGTATCAGATACGTTGACATTGACTGGAGGTTCGGTTGTTGTGGTGGTAGGAGTGGTTGTGGTGGTTGCGTTTGAAAAGATAGGTGGTGGTAAAGGAGTTGTAGAGATAGGTATGGTACTAACTGGTGGTGATGGTACAGAAGTTGTGACTTGAGATGTAGTGGGTGGTGGAACGGGAGCAACCGAAACTGGAACAGTCGTTATCGATGGAGATGGAGGAGGAATAGGAATCTTGTCTTGAAGTGGTTCAGTTGGAGTTGGAGAACAAGGAGGTGCATTGCCGCGCTGAACTTCCTCTTCCTCTTCTTCTGTTCGCTCCTCATCATCTTCTGAGCTGGAAGGAGAAGGACGTTTGGATCTCTTTGCCATCTTCTTAACCTTCTTAGGAGCCGAAGAATCACCCTTTTCAGCCTTTCGCTTTCGAGACTTGGCAGGCTTGGACGAAGGACCTTTGGTTGTCACTTTCTTGGTATTTGCCCTTTTTCCTCGGTTGGCTGGCTTCTCCACAACATCTAAAGCAGCTTTCTGTTCAGGAGTCAGTACTCTCGGTTCTTTAGGAGGAAGCTTTCGGTAGTCTGCCATTACGTTACTTTTAGCTGACACACACCGGTACATCGTTTCAGGAATAGAACCATTATGAGAGAATTTGGAGGCATCGGAGAAGATGATATTCTTCGTATGGAAAGTGGCCACAGAAGCGACTGATGCATCTTTCATTATCGTAATCTGTAAAGTGTCATTGGCTCTTCGTGTGACGATGGTCCAGAAACGACCACAAGAAATTTTGGAGTACCTCGTCGAGGTGTTCAGACTATGCACCAGTTGCGACCAGATGATGGACCCATAATCGAGGTTAAGTCCATTGTAAAGACCATAGAGAATGGTAAGAAAACCCTTACTGGTACCATCAGACCCAACAACCCTCTCCGCTAAACCCTTGTTGATAAGAGTTAGCAACCCATTCCATTGCAGCGGCAAGCACGATTTCTTAAATTTTGTTATTGTAGTAAGAACATCAGTGTATCCCATCTCGTAGAGCATCATAAAAAGTTGGGTTGTGGTTATGAAATCCGGTGAGATAACAGAAGCATCCACAGCCAGCTGTAACAGAGAACAAAATCGTCCTTTCGAAATCGAAGCCTTGTGAGAGAAGATTTGAAAGTAGATCCTCTCCTTGTTCTTGTCATAGGATGCAGTAGTGTAGACTTGCGATAAGAGAGACATCGGGACGGATTCCAACTGTGTGAGTGCGAGAACCAGAGGAGAGTACTTTAGGCATTCAACAACTTGTAGCATATACGAATCATACAGAAAGGGGTCGAATCATACAGAAAGGCATTCAACAACTTGTAGCATATACGAATCATACTCGCGAGCAATGAGGACGAAGCAGTTTGATCTTGAGCGGATGAGGAATTTGCCATTGTTGAGGTAAGGAAGAAGATGAACAGTTGCAAATTGCCTTGTGTATTGAGAGAATTTGTTGCTGGTAAAAGAGACAAATGATATTAGAAACCCTTTATATACCGTTGCCAGGAGAGAGAAATAATCTTCGTGATAATGATGCGGTTACTGAAACGTCGCCTGAAAAAGCGCGATGTGACAGGTTGGTTTCTCCTAGGTATACGCCTGAAAAAGCGCGATGTGACACGGAACCGTTCAAATTCACGCGCCCAAAATCTTATCCACAATTCGTCGTTTGAAATTCATCTTCGCTCCAAAAATTAGTGTAACCACTGTTGCTCCAAAATTTAAACAATAAGCAAACCATAAGGAACAGTAACCAGAATGTTGGAAAATCATAAAGAATTTTCGTGCAATAGTGTGACAAAAGATAAAGAAATAAAGGAAAATGTGTATAGAATGTGAGTGATGTCTGTTAGAAGACATAAAGTTGATGATTCCGGGCAAGAATCTCTTCCTTCAAAGTCAAGAGAGACTTGAAGTGCTTGCTTGGTTTCCCGAGAAAATACGATCGAGTGCTTGTAAAGAAACACCGAAAGGCTTCTTTTAAATAATAGTCTATGGGTGGCTTATCTTCAACCGAACATCGATTCTCAACATAAGACCGAATGTTGGATGAAGTACTTGTGAGACCGATATAGTCTGTTGAACAAGTAGGCTGGATATAATTTGTTGTGACTAAAGATGTTATAAAAATCTCAAAAAAAATTAAAAAAAAACTGGATCTTTTTGGGTAGAAATGCCTTGGTGTTAGACAATTTCATAAAAGACCACTCAAAAATAAAATGAGATTTCGTTAGGTAACAAGTGAGATCTTGAATAGAAATATTCACCGTCAATTCATTGTTGGTGTTGGATTGTGGGTTTCACTCAGCACGTGGTATACGTATCTAAGATCATAAACACAGATTTTATGCAACCATAAACCTCAGTGGTAAAAGCTGAGAGTCTCAAGGGTTACAGTGGTGAACCGAAAGTTGATGGAGAATATAAGGAAGGTGGTTAAGGAACCGAAAGTACCTCTGCTATATAATCGTGACAAAGCAGAAAACTCTGAACTCATGTGAGAAGAGTAAGGTAGCTCTTGACTTGAGTGTATTTAACAGCCTGATTAGGAAGAAACGATATGTATAGATCGTATCATTAAGGCCTTGCTCTTAGTCTTAGAGGCTTCGGTCGACATGCAGCAGCATGCTGCTAGGGACGCTTAACTAGTTCATATGAAAAGAATCATACCTGCCTTAGCTCCAAATGATGTAGCACTGATGTACTTGGGACCTAGGAAAAAGAACAAGCAAACAAACAAACCACACAAACATAACAAACAAAACAAAATAAAAAAACAGAAAAAAAATATTTTTGGATTTTTGAAGTTTTTTGAAAAATAATAAAAACAGAAAAATAAAAGAGAAAATATTTTTGGATTTTTGAAGTTTTCTGAAAAATAATAAAAACAGAAAAATAAACAAAAAGAAATTAGCACAAAACACTCTTAAAAAAAATAAAGTGAAAATAGAGTAAAAAAAACAGACTTAAAAAAAAATAAACAAAATTTACAGCCGAAACCAAACCTTAAAAAAATGAAGCGAAATAAGCCGAGCGATCGGTTCATTTCGGTTCCCTAAAAGTCCGGAGCCGAAATAGACCGAGCGTTCGGTTCATTTCGGTTCCCGAAAAATCCGGAACCGAAATAGACCGAGCGTTCACTCTATTTCGCTTGTCTAATTTAGAGAGAGATTTGAGGGTTTGGTACCGACTCTGTTTCCATCATTCCTAAACCTTGTAAAATTTTATTGAAGCTTGCTTCTGGTAAGGCTTTAGTGAATATATCAGCCAATTGATCAGAGGACCGAACGAAATGTACTTCCACGTTCCCATCTTCTACATGGTCCTTGATGAAATGTTATCGCAGTGCAATATGCTTTGTCTTTGAGTGTTGCACTGGATTGTGACATATTCTTATGACACCTTCTGAGTCACAATAGAGAGGTATTTTCTTCATACTTAGTACGTAGTCTCTTAGTTGGCTTTGTATCCATATTACTTGAGAGGTACAGGATGCTGCAACTATGTACTCAGCTTCGGCTGTTGAAAGAGACACACAGGTTTGCTTCTTGGACTGCCAGCTAACAAGTTTACCGTCAAGGAATTGGCATCCACCAGTTGTGCTCTTTTAGTCCAGACCACATCCTCCAAGATCGGCGTCAGAAAAAGCTTGAATAAAGAAACCAGATCTAGCAGGGTACCAGAGACCGAGAGACGAGGTTCGCTTCAAATAACGGAAAATATTTTTCACTGCCACCATGTGAGGTTCTCTTGGATTTGCTTGAAACCTGGCACAATAACAAATAGAAAACATAATGTCTGGTCTACTAGATGTTAGATACATAAGGGACCCTATCATTTGACGATATAGTGTTATGTCAACAGCAGGTTTTTCCAGAGATGGTGTTAACTTAGTGCCAAATGCCATAGGAACCTTCACTTTCGAATCTCCCGTCATACCGAACTTTGCCAGCAAGTTCTTTGTGTAGGCCTCTTGGTTAATAAAAATACCTTCTGGTCCCTGTCTAATATTCAAACCAAGGAAAAAATTAATCGGACCCATTGCGCTCATTTCAAATTTAGTCTCCATCAACTTCCTGAGTTTAGCCGTTAAGCTAGGATTCGTGGAGCCGAAGATGATGTCATCGACATAAAGCTGAACTATCATTAGATGTTCACCTTCTTTCTTTCGAAAGAAGGTTGGGTCAACCGAACCTTGCTTAAATTTCGACATTTTCAGAAAGCGAGTTAAAGTTTCATACCAGGCCCTCGGTGCTTGCTTCAGACCATATACAGCTTTATCCAACACATAGCACTGATTAGGGAATTTCTCGTTCACAAACCCAGGTGGTTGCTCAACATACACCGTTTCTTTCAGTTCTCCATTTAAGAAAGCACATTTTACATCCATTTGGAAAACTTCGAAGTTTTTATGAGCAGCATATGCCAGAAAGATTCTAACTGATTCCAACCTTGCTACAGGAGCGAAGGTCTCCTCATAATCTATTCCTTCTTCTTGGCAATATCCCTTCACCACCAACCGAGCCTTATTTCGTATAACGTTTCCCTCTTTGTCCAACTTATTCCTGAAGACCCATTTTAAGCCGACCACTGAAGCATCTTTTGGAGTGGGAATCAGCCTCTAAACTCGATTACGTTCAAACTCATGGAGTTCATCTTGCATAGCTTGTACCCAATCAGCGTGATCAAGTGCGGCATTAACCGTCTTCGGTTCGACTTTGGAGACAAACGAATTAAACATACAGAATTCAACATTAGAGAATAATGCAGTTTGTTTCGCTTTTAATTGAGAACGTGTGAGAACTCGCTCAGATGATTCACCAATTATTTGTGCTTTGGGATGATCCTTAGTCCATTTCGTTAGAGGATGGTAATTTGGGTCATAGGCTAGATCCAACTCTGCATTTACCTCTTCTTCAAGTTCTGATTGATCACCTTCGTCATTTGTATTCTCATTCTCCCCCTCAAATGGCGAAGCGTATTCCTTGTCAGGTTCAGAATTCGCCTCCTGTGTTGGAATAGGATTCTCCCCCTCGATTTGACTATCATTTGTTGGGGATGGAGTTGGATTCTCCCCCTCGACTGGACTTTTATGCGTTGAGGCTTGAGTTGGATTTTCCCCTTCGAAAGATAGAACAGTAGGTTTAGGTGCAGATGAGCCCTCCCCCTTGAACATTGAGCCGTTGTTTGGAGGGCCAGTTGAGGGTTGACCACCAGTTGGTTTAGGAGGTTCATTTTCTATTTCTTTGGCAGCTTCATCAATGATCTTCTTTAGATTGTCGATTTTGTTGTCTGCTGCTTTCGCCTCTGAGTGCACAACCTTCTATGGTTCATCAAATAGCCTAATGTACTCTTCAAACAAGTTGGAAATGGGAACCGAGAGTTGTCCTGATTCAGGAAATATTTCCCCCAAGGCACTTTCGCTCCTTTGAACTTTCTTCATGTAGTTGTCGCCAAAGGTTACATAATATATTTCTTCAATACGTTTGGAGCGTTTGTTCAAAACTCTGTATGCCTTTGAAGTTAGTGAATAACCAAGAAAAATTCCTTTATCGGCTTTGACGTCAAACTTGTTTCGGTTCTCTTTTGAGTTGAAAATGAAGCATCTTGAACCGAACACGTGGAAAAATTTAACGTTGGGCTTTCGATTGTTCAGAATCTCATACAGAGTAATTGAGAATCGTTTGTTAAGCAATGATCAGTTCTGACTATAGCACGCGGTTGCAACTGCATCAGCCCAAAAGTATAGCGGAAGAGAAGCGAAGCTTAGCATGGTTCGGGCTGCCTCACATAAAGAACGGTTTCGCCTTTCAACAATTCCGTTCTGTTGTGGTGTATAGGGAGCCAAAAAGTTGTGAGATATCCCCTTGTCAGCCAGAAAATCCTCAAAATCTTTATTCTTGAATTCAAGCCCATTGTCGCTTCTAATGTTCCTCACCAGCTTTCGCAGCTGCACTTCCACTTGCTTGATGAACGTCTTCAAATTGGGAGTCGCGTCTGATTTCTGTTTAAGAAAGAAAACCCAGGTGAAGCGAGAAAAATCATCTACTATGACAAGAATGAACTTACTACCACCGAAGCTTTCTATAGCCGAAGGTCCACATAAGTCAATATGCAGAAGTTCAAGAGCTTCAACAATCTTTGTATTGATATGTGTAGGATGGCTCTTTCTGCTTTGTTTTCCCAGTTCACATGCTTCACACAGGTGTTCCTTATCAAATTTAAGAAGAGGAAGGCCTCGAACATGATCACCAAGCACCAACTTATTAATGTCTTTGAAGTTCAGGTGCGATAGGTGTCGATGCCACAACCAGCTTTCATCAGTGTTCGCCTTTGACAGCAGGCATATAGCTGGTTTTCCTCGAATTGGGTTGAGATTTAAAGGATACATCTCTCCCTTGCGTTCAGACTTCAACAGAACCCTTTTGGATTGCTTTTCAATTATTTCAGATCCCTCATCATCAAATGAAACCTTCAAACCAGTTCCCACAACTAATTGAAATACACTGATGAGGTTGTGCTGCAGTCCTTCCACATAAGCTACTTTTCGAATCGAGAAGTCTCCGTTGGTTATCATTCTATATCCTTTGATTGTTCCATAAGAGTTATTTCCATACTTCACACATCCACCATCCTTAAGGGACCAAAACTCCCTCAACTCTTCCTTCCTTCCTGTCATGTGACGCGAGCAGCCACTGTCTATGTACCATTCATCATCAAACTGCTCGTCACTTATAACCTGCAAATTCAAGCAGATTTAGGAACCCAAAGTTTCTTGGGCCCAGGTGAGTCTTTTACAGAAAAAGGAATAGCAACAGAAAGATCAACCATATAAGTTCTTTTTATTAGAGTGGTTTCATTCTTTCTTTTGATTGTATACATCTTGATTTTGTTTTTATCTAATTTAGATTGTGGTGTTTCAGATGGTTTGTTGTTAGATGGTTTTGGAATTTTCTTGTTAGTCCTAGGGTTAGCTGACTTTTTCTTATTATTGAAATCGGAATCTGAATCAAGCTTTCCCTTTCCTTTGATGTCCTTTCCTGAGTTTGGTTTTCTTTGGTAAAAGGAAGGACCGAAACCAGACTTTCGATTGTTGGCCTTGGTGTTGGAACCGTTACTAGACGTTCAGTTCTGAGCTTTGGTGTTGGAACCGAAACTAGTCGTTCGGTTCTGAGCTTTGGAATAGTAGGAGCTTGGACTAAAATTTCCTTTTTCTTTTGGCTTTTCCTTTTCTTTGACAATTAACTCTTTCTTGGAAGGAACGTAGTTGGGGTTTTGAGATTGCCAATACTGTTTTCGCTCATTCAGATTTTTCATGTATCTCTGATTTCTTTGGCGTTTCTGTTCAGCTAACTGCTTTTGAGATTTATGAATATTAAAGCTTGATTTTGGCTTCTCCTTTTGAGTTTCGGCAGTCTTGGAAGGAACATCCGGTGTTTTCTTTGGTTCTTCAGGTATCTCTTTTGTTCCACTTGTACTTGGTTTGTCAAAACTTGAGGGTTTGTTGATGGGTTCAACAACATATCTACCTTTTACCCTACACGAAGTTTGCTCAGATAAGCCGATGGTTTCATCTGCATTATCAATAGGAGCGGACCAGAAATAATCATCGCATCCTTCAACGTTGTCTTCGTCTACCAAGATTTTCAGTTCTGCTGTTTGTTTTGCAGTAACCCCTGTAACAGCATATACCTGATTGGGCACAGTTTGAACCTTTTGATAAACCATTGCCTTCTCTTTGAGTTTCTGTGGCTTGTCCTTTGACAGGCGAGCGTATTCAACCGAGTTTTCAGATATGAGGGGTTTCTCATTCTCGGTTTCGCTCTTCAAGAATTCAGAACAATCAACCACATCTTCTACCGAGATTTCGCTCATCTCACTTTCCTCATCAAATTCAGACGTGTTTTCTATATTCATTTTATGTTCTGAAATTAATTTGGCGTTAGACGAGTCAAACGATTGAATGGTCTCAGACTTAATTTTTAACCTATCATTTTCATCTAAAAGATTTTTGAGCATACACTTATGTTCCTTAGAGTCAATGAAGGTCTCTATATTGTCTAGTCCGATTTTATAGGCGATGGATGTTTCTTCTGAGGACATTATGGATTCACATTCAGCGATGACCTCATCCTCCTTAAATTCAAGGAAGGGTAAGATCATCTTATGAATCTTTTTCCCTATTTCACAACTTAAGTGCAACTGAGCAATATTTGTATATAAGCGTTTAGCAATTAAACAAAAAACATTCCTTTGTTTGAAAAACTTTAAATTGTCTCGTTGTAAATAAATAATTTCATCCCTAGCCCTATTTGTCGCACCCCCAAACCAGAACGGCGGAAACGTTCGGGGGCGGAGGACTTAAGGTAAGTATCACAACACATGTAACATAGTAATCAAAGTACAAACAACCATTGCATTAATAAGTATAAGTTTTACATAAGTGTTTAAACATTACATATTCAAACACTAAAGTAGGTACAACAGATGACAAGAGTCGCGGTACGATACTAGGCAGTCTTCTCAAAAGCTTCTGGAGTGTACCTGTCTACTGGATTCCTGAGAATACAAGTTATTTGGAAAGAGTAGATCAGCATTTAAGCTGGTGAGTTCATAAGTATTTTAGTTCTGTTAAGTATACTCTAATGTTCTTTGAATAAGTTCACTGGTTTCTCCAGGAAATCCTATATTTCCTGAGGTGCTAGATGGATAACCTCAATAGTTTCCCTCTGTAATTACTTAGTTTATACTGATTATACATAACACAATATCGAATGGACAGTCAATTGGGTGTATCTGCCCTAAGCCCACAACCAAACAAGGAACATGAAGTAAGGCGGAAGTCATACATTTCACTGTCAATCAGATATTACTTATGTATAACTATGATGTAATAACTAAGGAATTATAGAATTAACCACTAAAGGTCTTTTATGTTATACTAGTTTACCGAGATTGAGTGACTAAGTTCCATTGGATAAGTGGTTTAATCCCAGAAACCGTTCTCTTTGTATTACTGCTTTATATTTGTATTCCTTTATGAAAACTTGAAACTGAGAGTGTGCCTGGGTCCACCAGGTGTTAATGAAAACTGTATTAAACCATTGTATTTTGTATTCTATAAACTGGTACTTTGAAGGTGTACTTTCGTTTATTTGTTTATACACTAACGTATTGTTAATACCTTTTTAATGAGTAGTTTTTATTATAACCATACTATGACGAATGGCCTGAAACAAACGCTTTGTGGGCGTTTAAACTGGTGATAACAATTGTCACTCATCTAACTGTAGCTAGCAGCCTGAGTGCGGGGTTGTCAATCCCGATATAGATCTACACACACTTGTTTCGATCCCCGGCTGGAGATTCTGTTTATAATGTCAGGACTTTCCTATGTTGTCTAAAATGAATTAAACAACCTGAATATAGAGTCTCATAAAAAGCATATTAAACGTTACATGTATATTAGTTTTGAAAACCCAATCATTCTGAAATAATGATTGACAGTATATTCTTAGTTTTCCAAACATGTATTTGATAAGTGTAAACCCTTGATTTGTTTTGAATCAAAACCCTGGTTTCTTGTAAAACAGTGTATTCTAGTATACTTGAATTATGAATTATTACCTCGCGTTTGCTAACTCGGGTACTCTGTATAGTACCTTTGCTAATGCAAACCCGACAGAATGTATTATTACCTCGTGTTTGCTAACTCGGGCACTCTGTATAGTACCTTTGCTAATGCAAACCCGACATTACCATGTGTTTGCTAACCCTGGTACTCTGTATAGTACCTTTGTTAATGCAAACTAGGTATGATGTATCTTTACTTCTTTAATATGTTGTTCGTATATTAAAGGTATTATACATATCTTGGTATAGTTGAATGTATTTTGGTAATTTCCTTGGAAAGTATACAGTCGTGAATAATACTTGTATATTTAGTTTTGAATCATAAATTATACCTATTATAATTTATATGTTCTATCTGATTAGCATGAATTCTCATGGAATATCACCTTTGCTCAGCCTGATACAAAGGTAATGATACTAAAAGGAGTAACCTTTTACACTCATATATGTATAATATATATATAATTAAGAAGGAAACGACCTTCGGACAAATAACACAACCTTAATTCTACATGCAAATAAGGAAAAGGATATAAGATAATTCATTAGTCCTAAACCCTTCAAGTCTTATTTATATACTTATACATATATAATCATGATTTTGGTATTTATAAATTGAAATAGTTTATAAAACATTTTTCAAAGAATTTAACATGGCTTTACGTTATTTTGGAAGTATTTGGTAATTCTTAAAAGCATACGGAAACTTTCTGTGTGATTATTATCACACACAGTTATTAACACAATTTATTATTGTGTTAAACTTGTATTCCCCCCCCCCCTAAAAAGCATTTAAATAACATTGAAAAGGTAAATTATAGGGGTATGAACTCACTTTGATAAGCGGTGATTTGGGCAGCGTTTCGTTTCCCGTAAAGAGTTTATTTAACGAGAAACCGGGCAGAGTTTCGACATGAGAGAGGATGAATTCTTGAGAATTCCGGGGCTCCGGGGCTTGCTTCGGGCTTTAGAGGCGATACCGGGGCATTCGGGGGTCATGAGAAAGTCGAGGGGGTGAAATGGTGCAAAATGGGTGAAAAATGGGGTGAAAAACTCTTCTTATGCGAGGAGGCTCGCACCCTTTATATAGGGGTGCGAGGGTTCGGCCGAGGAGGACAGGTGGCGAAGGGGAGAGGAGTCAGCAGGACACGCGGCAGCTTCTGCGAAGGCGGCTCGGATTCGGACCATGTGCGAGGCACGTGTTTCAGACAGGTGAGCTCTTCGGACTGGACCGGACTTCGGTCCAATGAGAGACTGACACGCATGCGAAGGGGGTGTCTCCGGGGTGTCCAAGGGGTGTCTCCGGGGCATCTCATGCGAAGCTGATCACTTCTAAGTGGACCTCGGCTGCGGTCCAATCAGGAGGTGCCACGCATGGGTTCGGTCCACTCAGCAGCTGCCACGTGCGAGGGTGACGTGGCATGCGAAATTGCCCGATTTTTCCCATTTTTTCTTTATTTTTGTGCCAAACTTGCGAAAATCAAAACTTTCGCATACGAGCTCTGTTTTTGGCGTTCTTTATATGCACGCATAGGTAAAATCATACTCTACGACTTTCGTTTAGACTTCATCGGCTAATTTCGACTTTATTTTTAATATTATTATTTTAAACAGACCGGGACGGGAATCCGTTAAAAATTCATAACTTCTCCATCCGACGTCCGTTTTCGTCTGTCTTTTTACCGTTGTGCTACTTTTGACGAGACCTTCGATTCTCGTTTAAGTTGCGTCGGCTAAATATCGATCGATTTATATTTCGAATTTTTAGCTTTCTACTACTAAACCGAAACTTCGAAAAATCATAACTTCCTCATACGAAGTCGGATTTTCGCGTTCTTTTTATGAACGTTCTCGGTTTAACATATTCTACAAGTTTCATTTAGATTGTTAAGGCTAAAAATCCTTTTATCAAAAATTCGCTTTTTACACTGAACAGTGTTTTGCCGGTTTTACCGCGGATTTTCGATTGGTCATAACTTCTTCGTTATAACTCGGATTTCCGTGTTCTTTATGTTTTTGGAAACCTTGTTACAAACTCTACCACTTGGTTCATCCCAATTACGATTATTGATCAATTAATTTTTGACCAAAATTTGACTGGTGTCACACTATTTAACTCCGTCTCCTTCGGCTCAATCCACATCCTTCTCTCCTCACTCTTTGAAGACACCCTGCTGAGTTGGTCAGTTAGGTTAGAATTCGCTAAGCGAGTTTGCATGAGACTACCACTTAAGTTAGAAAATTTAAATTTTAATTCATTTAATTCTTCTTCATAATTTGTTACTTGAACTTTAAGTGATTCAAGGATGGATTGTACCTTTTTGATCAGCCGATCACAGTCGTCGATCTTCTCACTCACAGGCTTGGCTGCAAAGCACATGTCCTCAGTCAGGTTCGGCTTCTTACACTCACTTTCGGTTGGTCTACCAGCTGTAACCATCAAGCATTTTCCAGCCGAACCATTATCCCTCGCCACATAAGCTCTTCCATGTGTGGGCTTTCTTACTTCTTCATCCTCAGAATCGGTTGACCAGACTTCTACGCCACCGAACTCATCTTCATCCACATTTTCCTGCACAATCAAGGCGTTCATAGAACTGTTAGTTGCCTTCTTTTTCTTGATTTCTTCCAACGTTCGCATGTAATATGCTTCATCATCTTCACCATCTCTTTTCTCAGCCATCTTTCTCAGCATGCAATCTTTGGCAAAGTGGTTCTTGCCATGACAGTAATTGCAGTCGAATCCAGAGTCTTCTGCAAGCTTCCTCTCCTTCTTGTCGTCATCCTTCTGAGAGGTATTCTTCGTTTCTTATTTTACCTTCTCAGAACTATAACTTCCTTGCCAGTTTCGGTTCTTATTGGCAGGGAACTTCTTTCGTGCAAACTTCTTTGGGTTGGTGACCATCATTGTATATTCTTCGCTTGTAAGGTCACACTCAGACATATCTAACTCATCTTCTTCTTCTGCAACACTTTTGCCTTTTGAGACAAGGGCCAACGATCCAACACCAGAGACTACCTTCACCTCCTTGGTTACCACACTTTCATGGGATTTAAGTATACCCACAAATTTCGCTAGCGAGTACGATTTGAATTGTTTGTGAGCTTTCACTGTTGAAACCACTGCCATCCATTCTGGTCTCAAACCGTTCATGAAAGTTACCTTTTGCTCGATCAATTTTCTTTCGATTCCATGCTTGATCATCTTTCTAAGGAGATGATTGAAGCGATCCAAGGCTTGAATCAGCTTCTCTTCTGGTTTCTGTTCGAAAACACCAAATTCTGAGAGCAACAAGGTTTGAATGGAGTGTTCCAGATCCTCATCGGTTGAGTAGAGTTCTTTTAGCCTATCCCAGATTTCTTTAGCTGTGGTGCATGAACCAACTAACCGAAAAGTGTCAGATTGCAATGCGAATCTGATCATTCTCATGGCTTTCACATTACATAACAACTTGTCCTTTTCATCCTGTGGCATCTTATCTACGTCTGCCACAAGCTTGTTATATTCTTTTTGAGTCTTCACTATCGTGTTCGTTCCAGACTGAACAAACGGCCCAAGTGTGATTACTTCCCAGATAAGATAACCATTATCTTCAGATCCAACCACGTAATCTTCAAAGTGATGCGCACGTACTTCATAGTCTTGAGTGTAAAGAATGGGAACCCTTGTAGTGGATCCAATGCTGTTAGAGATGTTGATGGGATTAGTTTGAGAATCTTCGTGAGACATGGTGATCCTTTCCTTAGAACCGCTAGAATCAGATCTGTAAATTTGAGATTAGGGTTTTATCAAACACAAGAGTTGCCGTCGACAGGAAGAAGACGACTTCTTTATATTCGATAAAAGCGGAAACCCTAAAGAATTCTTAACACAAAAGGAATGTGTATTAATCACACAGTCTCCTGCTCTGATACAAATTGTTAGAACAAAGTTCTAGTAGGATCGATAGATTCTAAGCAGAAAAACAATTAAAGACGTAATGAAGAACACAAGAATGGTTTAACTGATGTCGAATGATTAAACTTTAGCACCTCAGAAGAGCTCGATTAAGAACTTCGACTGTAGAGGTGTTTAGGGTTACAAAACAATAAGAATAATAATCAAGAACGTATCTAATGCATACATGCATGCACTATTTATAGCTTAACCCTACATAATAATCACGGATGGACAGGCCCAATCCGGATATACAAAAACAAGCCCATGACGCAACATAAAATACCCAACAAATTGTTTTGGAACGAAGTATGACTCATCTTCTTGATTTAACCACTTCAACTATTCATGACTCCTCTTCTTAGCCATAAGAATGCACTAAGATGTCCTTATAGGATTAATTGTGATATGGTCTCATAATCATTAAGATGATCATAAAACATGATACTAAAATACTCTCCCATCTTTTTAGAATTGAGAAACTTGTATCTTTCTGCCTAATTTGATTCTTCTCATTCGTTCTGCCATACATTGAAACTTTTCCAATATTTCAGAATTATACTTAAGCTTGTAAGTATAACCATATTTACTAAACTTTAGTAAATCATGACGAATAGTCTTATCGATCTTTTGTGGTGGACTTTGACCAGTGCACAAGAAGGTGTACTCGATCCCTTAGTCCTTCACTTGACTCACATATACATGTGAACAAGGAATTAGTCTTAATTTTCCAAAGATGAAAATTCTCATTCATCATACAATACAACTTGCATGATTCCAAGTTTTGGTCCAATTGAAACTTGGGTAATGAGAATCTTTGCTTATTTGGTAAATTTAGACACTACCACAAATGAAAGAATCAAATTCATATTTCCAATATTGCAAGAAACATACAAACATCAATTTTTTCATAAATGCCATTGCAAGGAGATATAAAATAAAATCAAAAACAAATTTTATTTATTTATAAATGCGGAAAAACGTTTTCCTTACAATGCAACTTTAAATGGAAACTATTCTATTACATATTTCCTAGCAATCTATCATAACCCCTAAGTAGTAGCTCAAAAATCCGATCTTCGAACCATGCGATTGAAATCCATCTTCGCGATTAGATTCAACATACTCTTCCTTTAAGTTTCCTTCCCTTTGCTTGATCCTACCAAACATCAAAATGCAACCTAGTCACATCATGTATTAAGAATCAACAATTAGGAACTTAACAGAGTTAGATAGTGGACTTACCTGAAGCAGAGTCAAACTTTTTGATTCTTCCTTCTCTCAGATCTTTCAGGTAGTTAGGGAAGCCTCGCAACCAATGCCCCTTCTCTTGACAATAAAAACATATAGACTCTTTGGGGATGGTACACGGGACTATCACAGACTTAGCCTTTCCTTTTACCTTTTGGTCAACCAAGTTGACCAAGGCCGATCTCTTTCCATTGGGAAGAGAAAGCTTTTCTGGACTTCCAATCTTACGATTGTCAATGTCCATGGAAGTTTGAGAAATAGACCTTCCACCCAAATTTACTTTTCCAGTGCGCCAAAACATTTCTGATTCAGCAGCAACAAGCAAATAAGAAAGATCAATAAGGGTCATGTCATGGTCTGTCACATAGTAGTCCTCAATGAACTCACCATACGACTCAGGAAGTGACTGAAGAACCCAGTCAATAGCCAACTTCCTTAGGACAATGACACCCAACATTCTCAACCTGTCAATGTGTGACTTCATTTCTAAGACATGAGTACACACAGGTCTTCCATCTTTATGTTTCATTGCAAGTAGGGCTTGAGTGATCTTGAACTTTTCAAGTCTTCGAGCATGTGGGTTAGGGAGAATAATTGGAGGAGGTGGAGGAAGAGAAGTATGATTTCCATGATCCAATCGCGGTACATCATCTTCATTGAGAAAGCTTGTTCCAGGAGATTTGAGAAGATCATAGTTTTCTAAACCAGACATCTACAATGGGAGAAATTCAAGTTAGTTGATTTAAGTCCTTAATAGAACACCCAATATGAAATATTAAGGCTAGGACCCAACACAATATTTTATAACTTGGAAGAGGGATGCCGTAATCCAAGCTACAAAATATTTGAAGGTAGGCGAATGACGATTCACCAATTTCCACCATGAAAAACGAAATAGGTATTAGGTTTTAATTAGATTTGAAACTCCTACATCTTTTGAGATTCATTGAACTTTTCAATGGCATGTTTAAATCTCGATTGTGCCCTCTCAAGTTTGTGACTGGGATGCCGAGGATCACAAACAAGGTGTGAATAACCATGCAAATTAACTTGGTACCCTTAATCTTTATCACCTAATCGATGTTCCGGTTACCCACACGTGCTACACCAATCTATGATAAACATTAAGTCACCTTTTGCCACTCTTACTAGTCCATGTTAGTGTGCCGGTTACCCACACACACTCCACCAACGACTTGGTATGGTACAAAGTGTAATTTCATGGGTCAGCACCAAATTCATATTTTTCCTAAAGTAACTAAGAATGGGAATTTATAAAAGGTTTAGTTACTTTATTTATCATTATACTTTTTAATGAGAATTATAGTCATTGTCCTACCCGTTCGGCTAACGACCCTCCACCAGTCAAGGAAGCGGTGGGTGAGAGTGGACACCGATTAAGCTGCCATTTTATAGGCAACAACCTTATACCCCCCTTATAGATCGGCTTCGTTAATGAGGCCTACTAACCGTAAGACTGACTTGCTCTTATACACACACACACACACACACACACACACATATATATATATATATATATATATATATATATATATATATATATATATATATATATATATATAATTAACTTATAATACTATAAAGTATAAGGGTTGAATTTTAACTTTTAAAACTCTAGGGTTTGGAATTAAAGTGTGTATGAGACCTTACAAATTCCAAAACTTGAGGGCAAGTTTTGAACAATTCAAAAAACTTCTGGATTTTCATAACTTATGAGTTTAATTAAGATTTTTAAAAACTTTAATGAAGAGACTCTTGAACTTCCATAACTTGAGGACAAGTTATGGAGTCCATAAAACTATTTATGAGAAAGACTCTTCAATTGTGTAACCTATGACTCTTTTAATGGATCTTTAAAAGAAATGACTTTTGGTAATCCATAACTTGAGGACAAATTATGGACTCCATTAAAAAACATTTAGATCATGAATTAACTAACAAACAATTTGCAAATAATTCCTATGTTCTACCAAAACTCATAAGTGTATGAACAGTCATATCAACAATTTCAAGAATCATATAAACACATATAAAACTTGAAATTTTGATAATAACCTTGAAATTGGTTTACCATAATCATTACCACATCAAAAACAAGTTTTTATAAGTCCAAAACAGTTTAAGGTAATGATTCTAGACCAATTCCTGCACCAAAACTCGAAAATCTGCACTCAGGCCTGCCAACTCGTCGAGTGCATGAACTGACTCGGCGAGTTGGTTGAATATATGCATGGACTCATCGAGTTCCATGATGGACTCGGCGAGTCAACTGGGCAGTGTGCAGAAAATCGACATTTTTCAGCAATCTGCATCAAGTATAAAGAAAACAAGCCTAAGCTCTGATACCACTGTTGGGTTTTAAGCATTCTAACACTCCTATGGTGTACAAGCAACCCTATAAACCTTGGATCTATATTTTTCTATTATACATGAAAATATTCAATATTCCAAGGTTTCATCCTAACTAGCATAATATGAAGTATATACAATACACAAGTCTAGTAGAATGACGTACCTTTTGATGGAGCTTGAAGTCTTGAACCTTTAAGAGCTTAGTGCCCCAAGTGTTGCACCTCAAATGGTTCACACAACACCACCAACAATTGGAATAACTTGAGAATAAGAATACTTGCACCAAAATCGGTTTTGCCCTCTTGTGTACAAACACTAGTGCCATTTCATGAACCATTGACCTCTTTATATAGTGTGGAGGATTAGAGTTACATTCATGTAAACCCTAATACCCATGACATTTCATTTCCATAGGATCCATGGGTTAAAAACTCCATGGATTATCCATGGACTTACCATGCAAGTCTAGCCCATTCTAAATAAGCATTGGCTCACTCTATATAAATATAAGAGTCAATATTTAATTATTTCCTTTTGATCACTAAATTAATTCTAAATTAATTCTTGATCAATACTAATTAAATAATATGATTTCATATTAATATATTAGAACTTGTAATATATTAATATAAATCATAAGTATCCTTTTTCTCATTTTGTCTATCTAATTGTTCCGATGCCATGCAACCCAAATGGACCATGCTACTCTCGGGTCGAGTACATACCAATAATCGTTATGGGCTTAGACATCTAATCCAACAATTATGTATTGCAAAATATGTATTGGAAGGAATAATATCTATAGGAGAATCATATGTTAGTTTACTAATGGAAAGAAGATTCTTGCTGAGGTGAGGAACCACAAGATCATCCAAAAGAGTAAGATTTCTAGAAATAGGAGAATTTCCAATATCCGAAATATGTAAGGAATTACAATTTCAAACTACCACGCAATCCTTTCTAGAGTATGGAGATGAAGAATCCAAATTAGAGGATGAGTTTGTCATGTGAGCAAAAACCCTTGAACCGACATACCAGTCACAGGTGCTTGTGGTGTATTAGTCACAGATTCTTGTGGTGTATTTGGACTAAAAACTTGCACCAAATTAGCATTAACAGAGGTACACTTCTTCGCATAGGAAGTGAGCTTTAGACATGCTGAGGCATAATAGCCATTTGTGTGACACAACTGACAATGGGGAGGTCACCTGCCTTGCCCTTTACCACTTGAATACCCTCCACGGGTTTGATTTCCTCGACCATGATGATTAGATGACCACGTGAAGTGGCTGATGGGGCTTAAGCAGTGAAGGCAGCAATAGTGGAGGTGGTGGTGCTATAAATAGAGGTTCTAATTAATTTCTGGCTCTCAGCACTAGAGATAAGAGTGCGAAAGGTAGGAGACAGCTTAACAGCCCAATATGATATAGAAAACGTTTCAAAAGATGAACTGAGACCACAGATGAAACAATGGATTTTATCGGATTCATCAACAAGATGTTTAGCAATAGCAAGTTGATCACACACAACCTTAAATTTTTTTCTAAATTTAGAGACAGAGGTGATACCTTTCTGCATTTAATGCAAGGAGTCACGAAGAGATTGAACTCGTTCCATGGAATCATGATTGTAGGTGTGCTCCAGCAGATTCCAGATTGCATGAGAGGTGGTGAGGTTTAGAGATTCGACAATAGCTTTCTCAGACAAGGAGGATTGAATGATGAGTAGTGCCCGTTGATCAACTCCAACTCACTGGTGGTGGGCGGGGTTTGTAGTAGTCTTTCCGTCTGATTCAACGGTGGATGGTGGACATGGAGTTGATGCATTAACATGCCCTAGAAGATTCTGATAAGATAGGAAAAGCCGCATTTGGTTTCTCCAAAGGCGATAATTAGAGGAGGTGAGTTTGATAGTGAGGAGATAGATGATAGTTGCAAGAGGAAGTTCAGCAGAAGAAGATGCCATGTAGACGAAGAGAAGATAGGAGAAAAAGTGGGGGATTTTTGGCTAGGGTTGGTATACCCACTCTAATACCATATGATGATTGAAGTATACATATATAGATACAAGATACAACAACTAGCCTATAATAAAGGAAATTAAAAATACAATACTATCTATTGTTAAGCTTATGGCTAATAAATACCAAGACACCTAGCCTAAGATGCCCTTAGAGATCTTTCCTAAATAAAAATTGGTCGTATAAGTAGGTAGCTTTAATAATTTCTTGATACTTTATGATACTTTTTTTTTAAATAAAAAATTTATTTTTCATGTTTGAGAAAATGACATCATATATTGTGTTTTATGTTTTATTTTTTATTTTTTATTTTTTATTTTTTGTTTAAATTTTATTTTATTGTGTGAAATATTATTACAGAGCTTGCAGAAGTGTCCATTTTATGTGTACGTAGACCAGGAAGCGATGCATCTTGTTAATGACAAAATGACCTTCTCAAGAAATGAAAATGTCACCGTTGGACCTACGACATGTGAGGGAGAGCTTAAAACCTTTAATGGAACCTTCATTTTAATCTTAAGTCCTTTATTCTTTCTTTGTTCTTGAAACAAATTCATTAGTGTGTATCTGCAACATGTGACTGATATATCTGGAAGAGAAACCATCGTTTAGATTGCAGGGATGATCATAAAGAACACTAAACTATTAAAAAAATTTATATTGATTAATCAATTGTGGAATTTTGTTTTCTTTTAAGCTCTCTATTAAATCAAAGACTTTCTTGATTATGATTTATTTTTCTTTTTCAATGCGATGTGGAATGAAGGCGAAGGCTGACATGGATGAATCTTCTCCTTATGTAGCCATGCTTGTTGCAGAAGATGTCTCCTAATGATTCAAGGTTTTACACTTTTTTTTATTTGATTTTTTTTCTAAAAATGAATGTGTAATGGAGTTCCATATTTTTTTAGATAACTGGTGTTTGAGAATTTTTGTTTGACATGTACGAATTAGATGTTGTTAATGATAGGTTTTATACACAAGAACATCCTATGTGCTCATGCAAAACCCTAAAGCTTAGATCTAGGTTTCTCTATTGTATATGCAGTTTATCCAAGACTTATAAATCCTAGATCTAACATACAATGAACAAAATAAAGGGTTTAGATATTACCTTTGATTGTTATGTAGCAATAACAATCTATTCCTTTGATCTTTGACTTCTGAAAGCCTACTGCCTCAAGTGTTGCACCTCTAATGGAGTCACAAACACCACTAGAAATAAGAATGAAGAAGGAAGGAGAAGAGAGGCACAAAAACGTCTAGAAACTCTTAGGAATTAGTTCACCATGTTTTTGGGGCCATAGGGGTCCTTTATATAGGTAGGCTATTAGGGTTTTCAACTAGGAAACCCTAATTTGACTGCTTAGGCCCTAAGCAGCCCATGGACTCCCTCCTTAGAGGCCTTGGACGAATTCTAATGGGTTTACCCATAGATTTCGTCCACTCCTACTTCTATGAAGTCCATTAGCCCATTTATGCAATTATCTTATAATTACAATATCAGTCCCATTTATTTAATTAATCTCTTTTAGCCACAAAATTAATTCTTAATTAATTCTTGACTAATATTAATTAAACAATATGATTTCTCCTTTAATATATTATACTCATAATATATTAATAAATCATAATTAATCCTCTTTCTCCTTAATTCATCCTACCAGTTGCTATGGTGAAGGCAACCCAAAAGAACCATGCTCATAATCGGGTCAAGTACATACCAAAATAGTTATGGACTTAGACACTAATCTAACAGTCTCCCACTTGGATAAGTCTAATAACTATTTTGCACGACTTCAGAACCTGATCAGCAATCGTAGCTTTCAAAAGTCGCTATCAACTCTGATCTTATCAGAAGCTTGTCCTTTAGATAATGGATCATATATTCCTCCATTCTAGATATCGTATAGACTGAGACATGGATTTTAATCATTCTCTCTGTCTATATATTGTTTCTTCTAACATCTTCAAACATCTTCTAGCCTAAAAAAACATATATATCTTTATTTTTTTTAAGTTTTTGTTTAATTTATATTTTTTTCCAACTTTATTAATGATAAACAATTTGAAATTTTGTTTACAAAACTTAAAAAAAAAAAACGTTCGACGATACAAACATGATATTTTGACAAATTTATAAATAAAAATTTATTACAATAATATTCGTTGAAGTTGTTTATATAAATATGAAAAAAAATCATAATATATTTTTATATTTTTTTGCCAAATTTTGTAAAACATTATTTAATACAGTATCGTCAATTTCTCGAGAAAAATATTTAATGGATTTAATTGAAAAAAATCATAGTTTATTTCCATCCATTTATGTATCAAATTCTTTGATCACTAATTTTAATGTTTAGTTATAACTTTGCAACAAAAGTTGTTGACTTTTATCAAATATATACGTTAATTCATACCATTTTTATTTTTATTTTTATACAATAATACATAAAAGTTGATCTAGATTCATTAATTATTTATAAAAAAGTCATAAAAATATTAAAAAATCACTTTGAAGTTTTAAAAAACCAGTTTATTTAGATTTCAGTTTATTTTAGTAGTCCGCAGATGTTAAAAAAACAAATAGTCTTCTTTTTTCAGACTGCAGACGTTTGGTCCACATCTTCTATTGCAGAGGTCTACAGATGTGGTCCGCAGACTGCAGACATTTTGCCTCAGAAAAAACAAACAGCACCTTAGTCCCGACTTGACCAAGCGCTTACGGTGTCATCACTAAATCATCGAGGGGCCCACAGATATTGCTTTTATCCCACTTTGGGTAAAAGTAATGGATAAACTTCGACTCAAATGCTCTCTTGCATTCACTCACCAAATCACACACAATAATAAGTTTTATAACACCAAGTTACTTGTGCGTTTACTCATTATCAATGTGCAACCGATAAGCAAATAACAACTCACACGTCTTGGTTTCAAGAATATAAGATATTATCGTCTCACTAATCACTCGTGATAAAATCCATGAAGTGATTCAAGTGAGCTTGAGTTTAATCCAATACTCTAATCTTATTAAATCATTCATGAACTCTACAACAAACTTTTGCTATGTTTAAACATTTTAAATAATCTACAGACAGATTCATGACAGTCTTGCTTCATACCTACTTCCAACGTATGACCAACTGTGGAGGTTTGAATAACCAAGTTATTCTGGAAGTCAAAACATGCAAAGTGAAACACAATAATAATACTTAATCCTATATGGCCCCAAAACTTTTGAGTATAAATAAAACACCTTTTATTTAGTCACCATATTGATTACTCATTATTCATTGTATAATGTTTCCGATAATCAACTTGACACTTGAATTATATCAATAGTTGTCCCATGCCCCAAGCACGCACACTATGTTTACCTATAGTCCTTACTTCGTGAAACAGATCAATTGAAAAACATTTCCAATGAAACTCATTTCACAATTTCCAATCCTCTTTGTTAGTTGTAAGAATACTGAAGAGAATAAAACTCAGATCGATTAGATCTTTCACAGGTAAAAGATGAAGATCAAACAAATCAAATACAATAATATTATGAACGCAGTCTCGAATCAACGTTATGCTTATGATTCAAATATAGTCACGCCTTAGCAGAGCTCGATGAAGAACTTCCACTCTAGAGGCGAGCTAGGGTTTACAAAACTCAATGACAGAAATAATTAAAAGCCTTAATTACAAAGGCTGCATGCATGCACCTTAAATATTAAACCCTAGAAGAAAAACATGCACGGTTGGACACGCCCAAACCGGCAACCAAAACTGGGCTAAGGACCGAGCCCATGACGCAACATTATAAGCCCAACAATCTCCCCCTTTGCGTCAAATGAGGCGAGAGATCATTTCATTTGAGTAGGCTTCACAGTGTTCACAACCTTGAACAGCCGAGGGATGATTGCAAGAAGTGTCTGCCGAAATTGAATGTACCATCTCAGCATATCAGTAAACATCTTCTTATCGGCTGCTGTGTTCTGACTACACCTCTGAATAATCTCCAAAATGTGCTCCAAGCAAGCGGTTGAGAAGAGGTGTTTGTCAACAAGAGCGAATAGGCATTTCTGACCTTCGCCCCTGATAAACATCACTGTGTGATACTTTGAGTCGATTTTGCACTTGACCATTGTATTCACATCGCCTGCTCTGCCCATCGTTTTGATCGTGGTTCGCTTGTGAATGGCAAAGGCAATCTCTTGGTCCATCTTCGCTACTTCGTGAATGTAGCATACAAGCATTCGCTTGATATGGTCAATGATCGGCTGATACTCCTGTGGATTTGACAGCAAGATATTGTTGAGGAGCATCCAGTCGTGGGGATTGAGGTTTGGCAGATCAGCTAGAGTAAAGTTATGAACCGAGCCTTCAGAGCCTCGAGTCACTTTGAACTTGACATTGACAAACTTCCCGGCTGAGTAGGGCTTCAGAACCTTGACAGTTGTGATCTTCTGCGAACTCCAGGTCAAGTACTGGGGTTGAGCGAACTCCAGATAGAATTCCAACAGATCCCGATCCACCTTCGAGTCTGGAGAAGGGACAGCAGCTGTTGAGTTGAAGCAGTGAAAGATGAATGCCTTTCTAGTGATTGGCATGTCAAACTGTGCATCCTTGGAGTTTTCAAGCCCAAACGACATGACTGGTTCGAGCCAAAGAACACTTGGTTCGTCTATGGCGCTTCTTTGAAGCGAGTCAATAGTCCATTCTGGAAAAATGGACTTCTTCTTTTCCAAAAGCTCCTTCTCTTTTTGCTTCTTTTCTAGGTCAGCCCTTTGCTTCTTGAACTTTTCTTGAAGCTCTTTATCAGTAGATTTTGTTTTCTGGTAAGGATTTTCGGGATTTTCTTCAAAAACATCTTCTCCGTCATTGGAAAGTGGAGGCGTTAATAGCCTTAGCTGCAGCAGTGAGGGAGGCATTATGTTCTTGAACAACAGAGGAGAACAATGCTTTGAGAGCAGCATCTGAATAGGCACCAGAGGAAGAGGAGGAAAGCAGTTGATCCAGTTTGTCATTGACTGCTTTGAGATGACGTTTGGTGAGAGGTGCATCTTCGTCTTCATCACTTTGGACACGGTAAGGACTAAAATAAGTGGAATCAAATTCCAAGTCCTCACCGCCAAGAACTGGGGTGGTGTCCGTGGATGGGGTAGGTGATAAGGGTTTTGTAGTGGCAGGAGGTTCAGTTGTTACTGGTGGTTCGGTTGTAACAGGTGGTGTGGGTGCTGTAGAGTGAGCCCATGTAGTAGTGGTGGTAGCGGTAGTGTCTTCGAAAATTGGATCAGGGATGGGAATAGTGGTTGATGGTTGAGAGGCAGTGATGGGAAATATTGGAGGGATGGATATTGGTACAGAAACTGGTGGAGGAGAAGGAGGTAGGGAGCGAACAGGTATTTCTGGGGTAGGCGAGCGAGGCGGGGTATCACCACGACCCGAAGCCTCATCATCATAGCTTTCGCTTTCAGAATCTGAAGGAGGAGCAGATTTGTGTTTAGGAGGAACATACACTGAGTCTGAATCGCTTGAAGATTGGAGTATGAGTCTCCGAGCGGGCTTCTTCTGCTTCTTCGGTTGAGGCTGTGATGGAGCAGCTTTGTCTGACTTTCACTTCTTAGGGGTTTGACCCTTGGTTGGTTTTGTAACCTTCGTCTCCTTCTGTGTCTCAGTTTTCTTTCCCCTCTTGGCTGGCATGTCAGCCTCTTCAATGGAGCAAACCATGGCTGGCGTGAGTTCCCTTGGACCCGAAGAAGGAATCTTCTTGTATTGTGGCAGAACATTGCTTGCTTCAGACACACAGGCAAACATGGTGTCAGGGATTGATCCAATGAAGGAGTACTTGGTGGGATCAGTGACGATTATCTTGGTGGTGTGAAAGGTGGCGATGGAGGAGAGAAGAGAGTCCGCCATGATTGGAACGTGGAGACGATCCATTGCCCACTTTGTGATGATGGACCAGTACCTTCCACAGGATATCTCTGAGTGTCTTGAGGAAGAATACAAGCTCTGAACCAGTTGTTGCCAGATGATAGACCCATAGTCCAAATTAATCCCGTGATATAGACCATAAAGCACAGTCATAAATGACTTGCTTGCTCCATCTGAGCCGGCGCTTCGCTCAGAGAGTCCTTTGAACAGGAGAGTAAAAAGGCCATTCCATTGAGGAGGAAGGCAGGACTTCTTGAACTTGGTAATGGTGGCTAAGGTTTCAGTGTACCCCATTTGATAGAACATGGAGAACAATTGACCTGTAGAGATCGATTCAGGGTTTACCAAAGTTGGTTCTTGAGAGAGACCAATTAGGGCACAGAAGCGGTTCTTGGAAATAGAGGTCTTCTCATTGTGGATTTCAAAGTGAATCCTCTCAGCAACCTTGTCGTAGTAAGCAGTTGAATAGATGAGTGAGAGGCAGGACATGGGAACAACTTCGACTTTTGACAGAGCGTCGACAAGAGGCGAGTATTTGAGACACTCGACGACATATCGCATGTAGGGTTCATAGATGAAAGGAGTAAGATCGATGATCAGGTTTTGTTGAGGTTTGATGGTGAGGAGGGTTTGGTGAACAGATGTGTCGTGAACTGAAGAGGAGTCTGCCATTGTTGAAGCTTTGAGAGGAAGAAGGTGAACAGTGAGTGAAATCGCTCTTTGCCTTTGAGAGAATATGTAAGTGATAAAAGGGTAAAGTGGAGCGTGCCTGATCATTTTATACGTACTAGTAGGAGAGAGAAAAATCTGGCTGATATCTTGGATTAATTTGAAACCGTGCCTGATGTGACGGAGTGAACAGTTGTCATACCCGATGATGACGCAGGAAAGAGAAAGGACGTTTCCTTTTTACATGCCATTCCATAAAAAGGCGTTTTTTCGAATCGTCAAAACGATTGGATAACTGCTGAATCAGCTTTAACTTTATCCCAAACGTCACCCCCATATTTCACATGAACCGTCATTGCCTTTTATCTCTATCGAGCATTGGAATACTTGAAGAAACGAAGCTGGAACAAGTAGGGCATCATTAATAGAACCAGATTTTGGAAAATCAAAGATTTTCGTGCATAGAGTGTAAAAGATATAGAAATAAAGCAAACTTTTTGTGGGTATTGGTGATGTCTTGTTGAGACATAAAGCAATTGATTCTGGGCACGAATCTCTTCCTTCAAAGTCAAGAGAGACTTTAAAGAGCTTGTGTGGCTTCCCATCAAATAACAATCAATAACTTGTTAAGAAGTATTGAAAGGCATCTTTTTAAATAAAGCTTATAAAGGGTGGCTTTCGCTTCAATCCATGATTTCGATACTTGATATAAGACCGAAACTGAATGAAGTACTTGTGAAATCAATGTGATCTGTTGAACAAGTAGGTAGGGAATATATTTATTGACTGCTGGACAGGTGAGAAATCCCAAAAAAAAAATTAACTGGATCCTTGGGGAAGAAAAATTCTTGGTAATAGAAATTTTCATAAGAATCACGCAAAACAAAAGAGATTTCATTTAAAATTTATAACATAGTGTTTTTGTACCGTCAATTCATTAATTGGTGTTGAATGGTTGGTTTCACTTAGTACGTAGTGACACGAAACTAAGATCATTAACACAGATTTTTGTATAACCATAAACCTCAGTGGTAAGTGCTGAGAGTCTCAAGGGTTATATTGGTGAGATGAAGTGTGATGAAGAAAAATGATAAAGGTGGTATAAGAAACGAATGTACCTCTGCTATAAAAGAAGGACCAAGCAGAAAACTCTAAACTCAATATGAGTAGAGTAAGGTAGCTCATGATTAGAGTGAATATAACAGCCTAGCTTGGGAAAACATGATTTGTATGAATCATGTTATTAAGGCTACACTCAAAATCTGTCGAGGCTTTAGTCAACATGCAGCAGCATGCTTCTAGGGACACATAGAAAGTGTATAGAAAAGTGATTATACCTTCTGGAGCTTCATCATCGAGAATAACAGTTATACAAAAGAGAGCATTAGATTAAAAATAAAAGAAGAAATATTTTTGTGTTTTGTGAAAACTTTTAAAATTAAACGAAAAGGAAAAATATTTTTAAATTTTCTGAAAAAATAAAATATTTAAAAGAGTGTACAAAAGAATACAATCAAAATGCCTTGATAAGAAAAAGAAGCGAACAAGTTCAGAAGGACCGAACCCGAAATAGACCGAACGTTCGGTTCATTTCGGTTCTTGGTCGAGGTTCACCCGAAATAGACCGAACCCGAAATAGACCGAGCGTTCGGTTCATTTCGGTTCGCTCTATTTCGCTTCTTACCTTTATTGAAACGAAGGCGATTTTGGTACTGATTCTGCTTCCATCATTCCTAGGCCTTGCAAAATTTTGTTGAAACTTGCTTCAGGCAAAGCCTTAGTGAATATGTCTGCCAGTTGATCAGTTGTCCTTACGAAGTGAATTTCCACGTTGCCATCTTCGACGTGATCTTTGATGAAGTGATATCTTAGAGCTACGTGTTTAGTCTTCGAGTGTTGCACTGGATTATGACAAATCCTAATTTCACTTTCAGAGTCGCAATATAGTGGGATTTTCTTCATGTTCAGCCCGTAATCTCTAAGCTGACTTTGTATCCATACAACTTGTGATGTGCATGATGCAGCAGCGATGTATTCAGCTTCTGCAGTGGATAGAGAAACACAGGTTTGTTTCTTTGATTGCTAGCTAACCAATTTACCGTCGAGAAATTAACATCCTCCAATGGTACTCTTACGATCCAATCCACAGCCACCTAAGTCAGCATCTGAGAACGCTTGGACAAAGAATCCTGAGTTCGCTGGATACCACAAACCGAGAGAGGAGGTTCGCTTCAGATAGCGGAAGATGTTTTTCACAGCTTGCATATGAGGTTCGCGTGGGTTAGCTTGGAATCTGGCACAATAGCAGACTGAGAACATGATGTCAGGCCTGCTGGCTGTGAGATACATCAGTGACCCAATCATTTGACGATAGAGCGTCATGTCAGCGGCTGGTTTCTCCAACGAAGGTGTAAGCTTTGTCCCAAAAGCCATTGGAACTTTAACTTTGGAGTCTCCCATCATGCCAAACTTAGCAAGTAATGTCTTTGTGTATGCCTCCTGATTGATAAAAATGCCTTCGGGTCCCTGTCTAATGTTTAAGCCAAGGAAAACGTTAATTGGACCCATTGAGCTCATCTCAAATTTAGTTTCCATCAACTTCCTGAATTCAGCTGTTAAGCTGGGATTCGTGGAGCCGAAGATGATGTCATCAACATAAATTTGGACTATCATAAGGTGGTTACCCTCTCTCTTTCGAAAGAAGGTTGGGTCAACCGAACCTTGTTTGAATTTAGACATTTTTAAGAATCGAGTGAGTGTTTCATACCATGCTCTGGGAGCCTGCTTTAGGCCATATACCGCTTTTTCAAGTATGTAACAGTGATCTGGATACTTCTCCTTCACAAAGCCTGGCGGTTGCTCAACGTACACAGTTTCTTCAAGTTCTCCGTTGAGAAAGGCACACTTGACGTCCATCTGATAGACTTCAAAGTTTTTGTGTGCAGCATAGGCAAGAAAGATACGAACGGACTCTAATCTTGCAACAAGAGCGAAGGTCTCTTCATAATCGATACCTTCTTCTTGACAGTAGCCTTTCACAACCAACTGAGCTTTGTTACGAATCACGTTCCCCTCCTTATCCATCTTGTTTCTGAATACCCATTTGAGACCGACAACCGAAGCATCCTTTGGAGTTGGAATAAGGCGCCATACTTTGTTTCTTTCAAACTCATTCAACTCATCTTGCATGGCTTGAACCCAGTCAGAATGATCAAGTGCTGAATTAACAGTCTTTGGTTCAACTTTGGAAACAAAGGAGTTGAACATGCAAAACTCTACTTGAGAGAAGAGAGCATCTTGTTTCGCTTTGATCTGTGATCGAGTTAACACCTTTTCTGAAGATTCCCCAATGATTTGACTTTGTGGATGATCTTTGGTCCATTTAATAAGAGGTGGGTAATTTGGATCACAAGAGGGATCTAGTTCTGCATTGATTTCTTCTTCCAATTCTCATAGTATATCATCATCATTGACATTTGTGTTCTCCCCCTCGAATGATGACACCTGTTCAGTATCGGGATTAGAATGTTCTCCTTCGTTTGGACTTTCAGAAGAGCTTGATGATTGTGACGTTGAATTCTCCCCCTGGAATGAAGAACCTTGATCGTGTTGTACAGACGGACCCTCCCCCTGGATAGAAGGACGGTCATTCGAAGGTTCGCTTATGTCTGGCCTCTCGGTTGCTTTGGGTTGATCAGCAGCCATCTTTTGAGCAGCATCGTCGATGATTTGCTTTAGACTATCAACCTTGTTGTCTTTCACCTTTGATTCAGAATCAATTGCCGTTTGAGGCTCATCAAAAAGAAGCATATATTGCTCGAAAAGATTTGAAATAGAAGCCGTAACTTTACTGGTCTTTGGAAAGATTTCCTGCATTGAACCTTCGGTTGTCTTCATCTTCTTAACATAGCTATCGTCAAAAGTGACATAGTATGTTTCTTCAATCTTCTTAGAGCGCTTGTTTAGAACTCTATATGCCTTAGAATTCAGGGAGTAACCTAAGAATATTCCTTCATCAGCCTTAGCATCAAACTTGTTTCGATTCTCTTTAGAGTTGAAGACGAAGCATCTTGAACCGAACACATGGAAGAATTTCACATTCGGTTTGCGATTGTTCAAGATCTCATAAGGAGTGATAGAGAATCGCTTGTTTAGATATGATCTGTTCTGAGTATAACAAGCAGCAGCAATTGCATCAGCCCAGAAATATAAAGGCAAGGATGCGAAGCATAACATCGTTCGAGCTGCTTCACACAGAGATCGGTTTCGCCTTTCAACGATTCCATTCTGCTGTGGAGTATATGGGGCTGAGAAATTATGAGTCGTTCCCTTCTCAGCAAGAAAATCTTCAAAATCTTTGTTCTTGAATTCCAAGCCGTTGTCACTTCTTACGTTTCGAACAGCTTTCCTTAGTTGAATTTCTACCTGCTTTATGAAGAGCTTGAGCTTTGGAGTAGCCTCAGATTTTTGATTCAGGAAAAACACCCACGTGAACCGAGAGAAATCGTCCACTATAACCAGAATATACTTGTTTCCACCAATACTTTCAATAGAAGAGGGACCACACAGATCGATGTGTAATATCTCCAATGGTTCTATCACCTTTGTATTGATAATAGAGGGATGACTTTGTCTACTCTGCTTTCCCATTTCACAGGCTGCGCATAGATGTTCTATGTCGAATTTGAGAACTAGAAGACCTCGAACATGATCTCCTAAAACCAGCTTGTTGATATCCTTGAAATTAAGATGAGAGAGTCTTCGATGCCATAACCAGCTTTCATCTGAGTGAGCCTTCGTGAGTAAGCAAACTGCTGGTTTACCTCGAATTGGGTTGAGGTTTAAAGGGTACATTTCCCCTTTTCGCAATTCCACCATCCTTGAGAGACCGAACCTCCCTCAGTTCTTCCTTCCTTCCTGTCATGTGACGCGAGCAGCCACTATCAATATACAATTCTTCGTCAAACTGCTCGTCACGTATAACCTGCAAAATATTTAAGCAGATTTAGGAACCCAAAGTTTGTTGGGTCCTTGTGAGCCTTTTACAGGACAGGGAATAGTAAGAGAAATATCAACCAAATAAGTATGTTTAATCAAAGTTGTTTCATCTTTTCTTTTTATAGTGAAAACTTTAATTTTGTTTGGCTTAGGTTCATTAGACGTAGGTTTTGAGATTTTGACGTCAGCTCTCTTTTGGATGTCTTTCGGGCACTTTTTGTCTTCTGGAAAGAGCTTTCCTTTTCCTTTCAAGTCTTCTGAAGGATAAGAATTAGAATGAGAATAGGAAGAATAAGATCTAGAAGAGTTCTTGGTCCGTTGATTATTAGCCTGTCTTGTTTGAGAACGTGAACATTCTTCACTTTTGTTCTTCTGATTGACCTTTGGATTGAACCCATTCTTTTGGTTGCTGATGTTCTGAGGACCGAAAACGTTCTTTCAGTTGATGATGTTCTGAGGACCGAAGCTCTCCTTTCGGTTCCTTGTTTGCTGTGGACCAAAACTGTTCTTTCGGTTGATGATGTTCTGAGGACCGAAGCTCTCCTTTCGGTTCCTTGTTTGCTGTGGACCGAAACTGTTCTTTCGGTTGATGATGTTCTGAGGGCCGAAGCTCTCCTTTCGGTTCCTTGTTTGCTGTGGACTGAAACTAGCCTTTCGGTTTCTTTCATTCGAGGGACCGAAACTACCCTTTCGGTTCCTTGATTCCTCTTGTGACTTATGCTTCCTTTCGTACCTGACATAGTGAGGATTTTGTGATCTCCAAAACTGTTTTCTTTCTAAGAGATTCTTCTTGTATCTTAGATTTCGTTGGTGTTTTCGATCTGCCACCTGTTTTGGATTTTTGTGGATGTTAGCCTTTTTCTTTGGAACACGAGCATAGTTTTCGCTCTTTGTTGAAGATGTTTCACTGGTAGTTTGCACTGGTTCGCCTAAAGATGTTTTGGTGCCACTTGTGCTTGGCACATCATATCTTGCAGGCTCATTTAGTGGTTCCGGCACGTATCTACCCTTCACTCTCCATGAGGTTTTCTGAGATAGGCCTTTTGTCTCATCAGCGTTGTCTATTGGTGCTGACCAGAAGAACTCATCACATCCAGCTGCATTATCTTCTTCCACCATAGCAGTCAGTTCTGCTGTTTGTTGTGGAGTGACTCCTGGAACTGTGTAGACTTGATTTGGAGTGGTTTGAACCTTTTGATACACAACAACTTTTGCTTTAAGAATTTTGGTCTTGTCTGTTGACGAGTGAGCGAACTCAACGGAATTTTCAGAAATCAGATTTTTGTGAGTTTCAGGTTCGTTTTTGACAAATTCTGAACAGTCCACCAAATCCTCTACAGATATTTCACTCAGATCATCATCCTCATTAAGTTCAGATGCATTTTCAACATCAATTTTATTTTCTGAACTTAATTTGGCATTAAACGAGTCAAATTTCTGTACGGTTTCGGTTCTTAACTTCAATCTATCATTCTCATCTAACAGATTTTTGAGCATGTCCTTATGGTCTTTGGACTTTATGTAGGACTCAATTTTGTCAAGACCAATTTTGTATGCATGTGAGACCTCATCAGAAGATACAACGTTTTCACAGTTGTAAGCTGCGGCATCGACTTCATCCTCCTTTAACTCAAGGAAGGGTAAAATCATGCGATGTATCTTCTTTCCTATTTCACAATCGAGATGCAGCTGAGTGATATTAAAATAAAGTCTTTTAGCAATCAAACAAAAAACATTTCGCTGTATTAAAAGTTTAAGATTGTCCCTTTGCAAATAAATTGATTCATCCTTAGATCTAATCAACTCTTTCTCCTTCTGCTCAATCCACATCCTCCTTTCCTCACTCTTCGACGATATCTTGCTAATTTGATCAGTCGGGTTAGAGTTTGTGACTCGGGTTTGGGTAAGACTGGTACTTATACTAGAAAATTTAGATTTTAAGCTATTCAATTCCTTTTCATAGTTAGTAACAGGTATTTTCAAAGAAGCAAGAATATTTTGTACCTTCTTGATCAACTCATCACATTCGTTGATCTGTGCACTAACAGGTTTCGCAGCAAAACACCTGTCCTCTCGCTCCTTCTCGCCTTCTATCCCACCATCAGTTGTATATCCTCTCATCTGAGATACACCTTCGGTCACCATTAAACACCTTCCTGCAGCAGGTTCTTCTTTCACTAGCATCGCCTTGCCATGAGTGGGTTTTCTTACTTCTTCGTCCTCTGAATCCGTGGACCATACTTCCACGCCACCGAATTCATCACGGTTGCCTGTATCCTGTACAATCAAAGCATTCATAGTTTTATTGTTAGCAGCTGACTTTCTTTTCTTGATTTCCTCCATTCGTCTCAGGAGGCTCGCTTCCTCATCATCCTCATCTATCTTTTCTGCCTTCTTTTTCAGCATACAGTCTTTGGCGAAGTGATTCTTGCCTCCACAGTAATGGCAATCAAATCCTGAGTCTCCACCAATTTTCACCTCTTTCTTGGACTCTTCTGACTTCGAACCGATCTTCGGTTCCTCCTACACCTTTTCAGAGCTATAACTTCCCTGCCAGTTTCGGTTCTTGTTGGCTGGGAAGTTTCTTTTAATGAACTTTCTAGGATTGGACACCATCAGGGCATACTCTTCACCTGTTAGATCGTAGTCAGCAAGATTCAATTCCTCTTCTTCTTCAACAGAACTTTTCCCTTTAGAAACAAGGGCTAACGAACCCAAACTAGAAACCACATTCGTTTCCTTAGACAGTGCACTTTCATGGGATTTCAAAATTCCCACCAGTTTCGCTAGAGAATAAGATTTAAACTATTCATGTGCTTTAACAGTGGATACGACAGCCATCCATTCAGGTCTTAGACCGTTCATGAATGTAACCTTCTGTTCAATAACCTTCCTTTCGATCCTATGCTTTATCATCTTACTTAAGAGATGATTGAAGCGATCAAAAGCCTGAACCAATTTCTCTTCGGGCTTCTGTTTGAAATCACCAAATTCAGAAAGCAAAAGAGTTTGAATCGAATGTTCCAGATCTTCATCAGTGGAATACAATTCTTTTAGCCTGTCCCATATCTCTTTAGCAGTAGTGCAAGAACTCACCAAACGGAACGTATCTGACTGCAAAGCAAACCTAATCATCCTTAAGGCCTTGATGTTGCATTGAAACTTCTCCTTCTCGTCTTGAGGAATATCTTTCACATCATTCACAAGCTGATTGTACTCCTTCTGAGTTTTGACAATCTTTGAGGTGCTTGAGTGAGTGAATGGGCCAACAGTGATAGCTTCCTAGATCAAGTACCAATTATCTTCTGATCCGATCACATAATCTTCAAAGTGATGCGTCCAAACTTCATAATCTTGAGTATACAAGATTGGAATCCTTGTTGTTGAACCAATGCTGTTAGAGATGTTGATTGGATTGGTTTGAGAATCATCCATGGACATTGCGATGGCGTTTGATCGATTACCTGTTTTAAGATCAGACTTGTAATTTTATCAGTTAGAGTAAGATCGACAATTAATGAGATACGCCAATATGGAATGACGGCTCAATTAATATCAATCAATGCGGAATAAAACCATAATAACTTCTTCGACAGAGGAGATGTGTATGAATTACACAGTCTCCTGCTCTAATACCAATTGAAGAGAATAAAACTCAGATCGATTAGATCTTTCACAGGTAAAAGATGAAGATCAAACAAATCAAATACAATAATATTATGAACGCAGTCTCGAATCAACGTTATGCTTATGATTCAAATATAGTAACGCCTCAGTAGAGCTCGATGAAGAACTTCCACTGTAGAGGCGAGCTAGGGTTTACAAAACTCAATGAGAGAAATAATTAAAAGCCTTAATTACAAAGGCTGCATGCATGCACCTTAAATATTAAACCCTAGAAGAAAAACATGCACGGTTGGACCGGCCCAAACCGGCAACCAAAACTGGGCTAAGGACCGAGCCCATGACGCAACATTATAAGCCCAACAAATACAAAATTCTCGCCACTACTAGAATATGTTAGATTCTAACATTTTATGCAACGATCCTTTCGTAATATCATAGCACAAAATCACCAAGACTCAGCCAATGAAATTACAAAGTAATATATTATGAAGTCTCACATCCAAAGTACATTCCTTTGAACATCCTTCTTGCATAAAAGTTTCTAATCTAGACATAGATTCTTAATATCCAACTCCCATTTATGGAATCATTTCCAAATTTGCCATATGACAACTCATTCTAAATAGAATATTATTTATTCATAATAATGTCAATATGGTCCATCCAATACTATACTTCCAACTACTCACAAGCGACAAATCCTTAGCGAACCTCAGATCGTCCTTTGACAGTTGTTTAACTAATTTAGTCAATTCCAGTTCTTGTCCTTTTCCCTCTTAATGCTTTAGGCATTTGGAAAAACAGAACGGTCGGATATTATAGCATATGTAATCGATCCTATACCCTAAACGTATGGGACACGATTCATAATGTCTTATATAAAGACGTGATACTAGACCAGTCTTCTGCTATTGTAACGTCCGGGTTTCGGGGCTAAGCATTTTTAGATTGTTGTAATAGTCTAGGTCAACTATTGTAACTCTTTTTGAAGTAAAAAGATGAAATATTTGAATACTATGTGAATTATGTGTATTTGTGTGCTTATTATTTAATTATAAATGTATAATTAATAAAGAATAAAAATAAGCGTCAAAATTAAAGTGTGAGATAAGCCCGATATCTTTACATAAAGTTGTAGTGATCGAAACAATGATTCTGGGGATATAAAGAACGCCGAAATCCGAGTTATAACGAAGAAGTTATGACCCGTCGAAGTTTCGCGACGGAACCGGCTCGACACCGGGAAGCGTAAATAGTGAATTTACGATAGAGCGACTTTTAGCCTTAGCGATCTAAACAAAAGTCATAGAAAACGTTAAACCGAGAGTGTCCATAAAAAGAACGCCCAAATCTGACTTTGTATGAGGAAGTTATGATTTTTCTAAGATTTGGCATAGCAGTGCACGACCCGAAACTCGAATTTTAGTTCAAGCGGTTTTTGGCTTATGCGACCTAAATGAGAGTTGAAGATCTAACTAATAGGAACTCAACGACAAAAAGTCAGACAAAAACGGAGTCCGTATGTAAAAGTTATGAATTTTACGCGGACATTTAACAGTGTAATCACCTCCTACTGTTAAATTTAAGATCGGTCGAGAATTAGCCGACGGAGTAAAAAGGAAAGTTGTAGATTTTATTTTTACCTACGCGTTTATATAAATAACTTCAAAAACGAAGCTCGTATGCGAAAGTTATGGACGAAGTTTAGTCTCTACTTTTCGAGCGCGGCGAATTCGATACAGTTTTGTAAATCCGAGATAGAATGAGAATTATCCAACGAGGTCTAAATGAAAGTTGTAGTACTCGTAAATACCAACGCATGCATATAAATAACATCGGAAACGGAGCTCGTATGCGAAACATATGGACGAAGCTTAGTCGCTACTCTTCGTGCGCGATAAATACGATACAGTTTTTGTAAATATGAGATAGAAGGAGAATTAGTCGACGGGGTCTAAATGAAAGTTGTAGTACTCGTAAATACCAATGCGTGGATATAAAGAACGTAGAAAACGGAGCTCATACGCGAAATATACGGACGAAGATTGGAGGCTACTTTACTATAAAATTCCTATAAATAAGAGATGAACTCTTCATAATTTCTTCATACCATAAGCCTTTCTTTCTCTCTCTAACTTCTCTCTAGCCTCCCTAAACCCCTCCCAGGTCTAGGGAACCTCCCTAGCACGAGAAGGAAGCCACGGAGCGCCCGACGGCTCCAAGAAGAAAAGCTTTCGGCTCAAAAACGCTGCTCCAGCGAAGCCCGATTTTTAATAAAAACCCGTTGTAAGTGAGCTACGCCTATACTATATTTAATATAGCTTTTATTTAAATATAGTAATGTTATTAGGACCTTATCATAATTATTTGGACTATTATTATGGGTTATATAAGTGTCGTTATAATATCTTTTTAACCACTCGTGGTACGGGGAATTTGGTTTGGAGGGCCGCTTGGGTTGCTGGATTCAAAAGTGCTATATGCCAAAATGATCCTGCCCTTCGGTGTTCCATGTATGGCCCCTGTCTGTACATAGTGGGTGAAGAGTATTGTTTAACGCTTATATAATAGTAATACTAGCTAGACTATTAATTAGCCTCGGTGAATATTAGACTAAACTCTAGTGGTAGTGATACTAGGTTTTGTCAAAGGAAAATTGTTTAAAGAGTAACGAAGTGTTGACCGAGTACCGAGTTGCCACCTTATCAAGTGAGTGCATAGTCCCTTTCATCTTACACATAGATATGAAGTATTTAATATAAATTACGTGCTATGTGTGCATATTGTCTGTATACTTGTTGTCTATGCTGTGTGAAAGATTTTAAACATATTTCAAATGATTTAAACTGTATATGTATTTTATATCTACAAATATGTTGGGTATAACATGGGTAGGTGAATGATGAGGGACGAAAGCTGATATAGAGGAACATTGGTAGTGTGGACATAGTGCCCTATAGGTGGACATTGGCAGCAATGGACCTAGTACCCTATAGATGAGCATCGGCAGATGCGCCATAACCTGTAGATGTTTTTGAATCTACGAGGTACTCTAAACATCCTAGCAGCTGCGCTCTAAGGATAGTATCGGTAGCTGCGCCTAATAGAGGACATTATAACCGTGACAGTAGCGTTTAAAGGACAATACCGGCAGAAGCGCCCTATAAAGAATGTCACAATTCTGGCAGATGCGCCTAAGTGATAATATTAGCAGTTGTGCTTGACAGATGTGTCATTAGCAACGATGGATTTCGTGCCTATTCCTTAGGAAAATCCTTAGGAATGAATGAACGAGGAATAGTTGATTCTTAGGGTAGATCCTTAAGAGTAAAGAAGATAATGGGGATGGGTAATTGGGTTGATTGTTTGATGTTTAAACATAATAATTATATTATTGTGGGTTGAAAACCCTATGTACTTACCAGGTTTCCCAACCTGACCCACTCAAGATTATTTGTATCACAGGTGTCGATATGAAGCTACTTTACACTGAGAGATTTAAAAGAGATGTAGATCACTAGTGTAAATGAATGTAAGTTCTGTTTATGCTTATGTTTCTGTATTAACAATGACATCCCAAATGTTTTAAAATAAATAAAAATATATTTCTTCGGAAATGCTTTGATAACATATTTATCATGTTTTACTGGGAACAAATTCCGCAACATTTTTATTAAAATAAGTACTCTGATTTTTATAAAGCATAAACAAAATCGGTCTTTTCTGGCCGTGAAAATTGGGATGTCACAGCTATAATATTTTTAATTGCCATGTTCTCACAATTTTGATTATGAAAAGGGATGTCGTAATCATAACCAAATTTTGAGAATGCAATTATCCTTTCCATACAGTGTTGTAAAAATCTCCAAGTTGGCCGAGTACTCCTCCGAGTACTCGCTACTCAGCCCCTTACCGAGGCGAGTTACAGAATCTCGAGTACTCCCCGATCGGCCCCTTAGTGAACTGAGCAATGTTGTAAAACTCGGTCAACTCGGTGATTAATATGTATAATATACTTAATGATTTATTATTTAACACACACATGTGATTATTACTACATATATATCTTAAATTTTCAATAATTTTTCACGAAGTGAGACCATTATGTGTTTTTCAGTTTTTATGTATTCACATATATCTAATTTTGTGATATATTTCTATAAACTTATGATTTAAACTTATGATTTTGACATATATAATTTCCCTAAAAATATTTCTACATGAAATACCGAATCCGAGTACTCCCGAGTACTCCCGGGTACTCGCTACTCGGTAGTCGGCCGAACAGGTACCGAGTAACGAGTTCTACAACCTTGTTTCCATATATAGAATTTCCTTATGTTGAACCATTCCAACATAACATTTATATATATTTGACTAAATTTGAGTAAAATCTCACAATCTAAGCTTTTAGATTTGAAATGAAGTATAATATTCTCTCCCTTAATTATAGCAAAATAACTTATCAACCCCTGCAACTTTGCAAAGTAAAACTGTTGTTTTTCTATGATTAATATTGCTAACTTGCAATACTTAGAATAATAATCATGCTCCCACTAACATGACGATTATTTCCTTACTAGCATAACACTTATGCTCCCACTAGCTTTGACATGTATTCAAAAAACAGCTAAACTTACAGAAAAAAATGCTCATTGAATTTCTTAAGTTCATATTTCTAATACTTGATGCTTTGATAAGCCTTTATCTAAGCTTCTTAAACTTATACACCTTTCCTTAAATACCTCACATGTGTGTCTAAACAATTCAGAACTTATAGCGATAAGTCTTAATTGTTCAAACTAATTGCCATTTCTCGCAATTCGAACTATGAAGAGGGATGTCGTAATCATAATCGAATTCGAGAATGAAATCTTCACAACAGCCATTTCCTTAAAATCTCTCGTAGTGAAAGCGTTTCCTCACAATCATTTTCATGAAAGGAGAGAAACCTTATGACACTTAGATTTTATGGTGTATGTGTTTCTATCCATGTGAATTTGTCATAATCATAATCATAAGATAATGTTTGTGACAAATCCAACTCATATGGATTGAACTCATTGAATCTTGATTTCTTGCCTCATGGCAGCACTAATGCCTACCATTGCTTCCAGGTCTTTAAGCAGCTCACCCTTACCTATCAATGTACTTTCCATTTATCAGGGTGCTTTGCCTTTATGCATTCAAATGAGAACTCATAGAACTCACATGCACAGTTGAATTAAACTAAATTGGCACAGAAACAAGATTATGTCAACACGATAGGTTGCAAACCTCAAGTCGTGAGCTAGTGATTAACTACAGGTTTACTCTTGATTAGCTCATGAACTTTTCAAGACCATTGAGACTCCCACTGACCTCTTGACATATAAGATTCTATTGTCAAGAGACTTTCCTTGACAAAAAAAAATATTCAAGAGTTAGTGTGAAATCCTATCAAGACTAACACTTTACCTAATTGGTTCTAGTTGGTCTTTGTCTTCTTCAAGACAACACAACTTACCAATTTCAAATGCATAGAAATAAGGAAACTTTCTCTATTCCACATTTGATAAGTGTTACAAACCTACTAAAGATGTTTCACTGAATGTTGCAATCTTAACTCTAAGACTCAATATTGGAACGAAGTATGATTGACCTTTTGATTTAATCATTTCAACATGTCCAGTTCCTCCTCTTAGCCATACAAATGAACTAAGACTCACTTAGAGGATCAATTGAGATATGGTTCTTAATCATTAAGGACAATCATAAAACACAATAAAAGGTACTCTCCCTTCTTATTAGAATGGAGAAACTTTTATCTTTCTGCCTAATTGATTCTTATTATTCGTTCTGCCATTCATTGAAAACTTTTCAACAACTCAGAAATATACTTAATCTTATAAGTATAGCCATATTCACTAAACTATAGCAAATCATGACGAATAATTTTATTGTTCTTTGTGGTGGACTTTACCAGTGCACAACATTGCGTACCAGTTTACACTTGACTCTTTGTCAATGAAATGGTCTTTAATTTCCCAAATATAAAGTTTCTTATTCATCACACAAACCAAGTTGCATGATTCCAAGTTTCTGTCCAATTGAAACTTGGGCAATGAGAATCTTTCCTTATTTGGCAAATTCTCGACAGTTCATCAAATAACATAATAAAGAATCACATCCATTTCATTATTGCTAATAATAGAAATATTCAAACACCAATTGTCACACATGCTATTGCAAGGATAAATAAATAAGATAAAATCAAAATTTACTTTATTGCGGAAAAATTTGTCCTTACAATGCAATTCAACTGAAAACTATGCTATTACATATTACTTAGCAATCTATCCTAACTCTAGAGTAGCAGCTCAAAAATCCGATCTTCGAATCCATGCGATCAAAATCCATTTCTTCAAGATCAGATTCAACACGCTTCTTCCTTAAGCTTCCTTTCTTTTCTCCGATCCTACAAAACATCAAAATCCAATCTTATCACATCATGTATTAAGAATAAAAAAATAGGAACTTATAGAGTTAGTTAGCGGATTTTACTTGAAGTAGAGCCATACGTCTTGACTCTCCCATCTCTTAGATCTCTCAGGTAGACAGGGCAGCTTCGTCTACAATGCCCCTTCCTTTGGCAATAAAAGCAGATGGACTTCTTTGGTATAGCACATGGGACAATCTCAGCCTTTTCTGGACTTCCAATGTTGATAGTGTCCATTGAAGTTTGGGAGTTTGATTGACCAATCAAGTTTGCTTGACCAGTGCCCCAAATCATTGCTGATTCAGCAGCAACAAGCAAATAGATCAAATCAATGAGGGCCACGTCGTGATCCATCATATAGTACTCTCTTACGAACTTACTATATTTGATTTCATCATATAGTGACTGAAGAACCCAGTCAACAGCCAACCTACCTGAAAACTCGACACCCAACATCCTTAACCTGTCAATATTTGATTTCATCTCTAAAACGTGTGCACACACAGGTTTCCCATCTTCATGTTTACTTGCCAAAAGGGCTTAAATGAGCTTGAACTTTTCAAGCCTTCGTTCACGTGGGTTAGGGAGAACAATAGGAGGAGGTGGAGGAAGTGAAGCATGATCTTGTGTTCCTCGATCGTATCGTGGAATATCATCTTCATTTGGAAAGCTTGTTCCAAGGGATTTGGGAAGGCCATAGTTAGATTCATACATCTACAAAACAGGAGAAAATTCAAGTTAGTTGATAGGAGTCCTTGATATAGCACCCAAATGAAATATCAAGGCTAGGATCCAACACAATACTCTACAACCTAGAAGAGGGATGTCGTAATCTAGTTGCAGAATATTTGAAGGTAGGTAAATGATGATTTACCAATTTCCACCATGAAAAATGAAAAGAAGTTTAAGTTTTAAATGAATTGAAACTCCTAGATTTTTTGAGATTCATTGAACTTTTCAATGGCATGTTTAATCTCGATTATGCCCTTCATTTGTGACTGGGATGCCGAGGATCACAAATAAGGTGTGAATAACCATGCAAATATACTTTGGTACCCTCATGTTACCATCACCTAATCAATGTGCCGGTTAGTCACTCACGCTCCATTGATCTATGACAAACATCGAGTCGCCCTTCACTACCAATATCAATCCCAACTTAGTGTGTCGGGTAACCACACGCGCTCCACTAATTGTCTCAGCAAGGGTACAAAGTGTAATTCCATGGATTAGCATACAATTTCACATTTTGCCTAAAGTAACTAAGATTTGGGAATTTGTAAAACATTTAGTTACTTTGTAATATTCATTATACTTATAATGAGGAATTACATGCCCTATCCTATCCGTTCGGCTAACGACCCTCCACCAATCAAGGAAGCGGTGGGTGAGAGTGGACACCCATTAAGCGTCATTTTATAGGCAGCAACCTTATACTCCCCTTATAGACCGGCTTCGTGAATGAGGCCTACTAGCGATAAGACTATCTTAATCTTATACATATATATAATTATTAATCTTATAATATTATAATAGTATAAGGGTGTATTTTAAACATTTCATGTAACGCCCGTAGATCCGGGCTAGTCAATTTAGAGACGATGAGCATCAAAAATGACTTTTTGATGGAAGATTATTTAGAAGGAGTAATCTTAACTAAGTTGTAGTATATGTTACAAGGATTCCGTACATATAAAGAACGCCGAAATCCGAGTTATAACGAAGAAGTTATGACCCGTCGAAGTTTCGCGACGGAACCGGCACGACACCGGTAAACGTAAATAGTGAATTTACGATAGAGCGACTTTTAGCCTTAGCGATCTAAACGAAAGTCGTAGAATATGTTAAACCGAGAACGTCCATAAAAAGAACGTCCAATTCTGACTCCGTATGAGGAAGTTATGATTTTTCTAAGTTTCGACTTAGCGGTATACAACCTAAATCTCGAAATTGAGATCGAGTGATATTTGGTCGAAACAATCTAAATGAGAATCAAAGATCTCGTCGTTAGTAGTCCAACGGTAAAAAGACAGACGAAAACGGACGTCGGATGAAGAAGTTATGATTTTATAACGGAGTTTTCCTGTCCCGGACTACTAAAAATAATATAATAAAAATAAAATCAAAATTAGTCAGCGGAGTTTAAATGAAAGTTGTAGATCATAGTCTCACCTACGCGTGGATATAAAGAACGTCGAAAACGGAGCTCGTATGCGAAAGTTATGAATTTTCGAAGTTCGAGGCACGCATACCAAAGCTTATCCGAAGAGTACGCCCAGCGTAACCGAAGTACGCCCAGCGTACTGCTTGTAGAGGCATTACGCCCAGCGTAATTAGGATTTACGCCCAGCGTAAATCGGGGTTTCAGCCCCTATAAATAGAAGTCGTGGGCTGCCGAATTTGGTTGCTCATTTCTTTCTCTCTCACTCGTTTTACCTCGTTTTACATGCAAGCTTTACCTCCGAAGCCCCGGTATCATTCCCGACACCCGAAGCAAGTCCTGAAGCCCCGGGGATCCCAAGGAGCAAAGTTTCCGAGCCAAGACTCTGCCCGCATAAAGCTCGGTTTTGGAGAAAACGTCCCGGTTTTATCGGAAAAGATTATTTTAAGAGACGAGGTGTTGTCCGATCATCGTGTTATCATGTGAGTGTATAGTTACTTTCTTCTAACACATAGATATGAAGTATTTGCTATGAAATATGTGTTATGTGTTTATATATATATATATATATATATATATATATATATATATATATATATATATATATATATATATATATATATATATAGTTTGTTTACTTGAGATGCATGTTGAATGAATGTTTTATACAGGGTTTTAAATGGTTTAAACTGTATATGTAATTTTTATCTACAAATATGTTGGGTAGAACATGGGTAGATGAAATAGTTGGTGAGTGATGAAAGATTTGTTTGAAGGTGAGACGAAAGATGATATAGATCATGAGATGAGGGTGACAGGTGAAAAATGAGTGAAACCTTTACCCAAACGATGGCCCCTGTCATTCAGCAGAGTAGGGATGACAACCACGGACTATTCTAGACAGTCCTGTGGAACACTAGCAAGCTCGCAACTTGTAGGTGTTGTGAACGATGTGTTCACCGGTGTACTCTAAAACCCCTAGCAACTATGGACTTAGTGCCTTATATAACTACAATGGTAGCTATGGATTTAGTACTGTGTAGATGAACCTTGGTAGCTATGGATTTAGTACTGTGTAGATGAACCTTGGTAGCTATGGATTTAGTACTGTGTAGATGAACCTCAGGAAGCAATGGACTTTGTGCCAATTCCTTGGGTCAATCCTTAGGAATGAATGAAGGAAAGATAGTTAATTCTTAGGGTAAAACCTTAAGAAATAAAGAAGATAATGGGGATGGGTAATTTGATTGATTGTTTGATGATTAAATATAATAATTATATTATTGTGTGTTGAAAACCCTATATGCTCACCAGGCTCCCAAGCCTGACCGACTCAGTTTTCTTTGTATCACAGGTAATGACACAAGAGCATAAGTTGGTTGACATGACGAGAGATTTTGGATTATAGATCAGTAGTTATAAATAACTGTTGTAAGGTCTATTTTATACTGTTTATGTTTTTGGTCTGTATCGGAACATGACATCCTGAGATTTTATTATTTAATGAAAAGTACATTCTCTTTGAGAAATGATTTTATAAAGTTTTATCATATTTTGTTTTGGGAACAACTTCCGCAACTGTTTTCTTTAAAAGAATTACTCTGATTTTAAAAACAAAGCATAAACAAATCGGTCTTTTCTGGCCGAGAATTTGGGGATGTCACATTTCAAAATACTAGATTGTCTAATTTAATAAATTATACTTTAAATTTAATTAAATGTAAACCAAATCTTTATGGTTTTATTAACTCTCTTTTAATTATACACTTAATTAACTTAATAAACCATAAGGGTTGAATTTTAAACTTGTAAAATTCTATGGTTTTGAAATTTAAATAATTCAAAATTAAACTTTTAATCAAAAATCCAAATATCAAAACTTGAGGGCAAGTTTTGAACTTTTCAAAACACATAGGATCAGATTGCAAATAAATTAAATTAAACAATTAATTTAATGATTATCTAAATTTGACCTAATCCATTTGATTTTTCCAAGATAATTCATTAAATAATTCAAATAATCAAATTTTATCATATAAGGAATTTATTATTCAATTAATATGAGATTATCTTTTATTTTGGCAAGGATAATTCCAAAAAAATAATAAAAATCGGATCTTTATTTATCAAAAACACTTTTGGCAGTTATCCTACAGCAAAATAGGAAAAAACCCGAAAAAACCTCATTTTGCCCCTGAACTCGCCGAGTTAGGCCCTGGACTCGCCGAGTTCAGGCCTGAACTCGCCAAGTTCAGTACCCAACTCGACTAGTTGGGCAGTTTTTCCAAAAAAAAATTGTTTTCTTTCAAGGACAAATCAGAAGAGCATCAATACAATTGAAACCAATCAAGGCTCTGATACCACTGATAGGTTTTATACACAAGAACATCTTATGTGCTCATGCAAAACCCTAAAGCTTGGATCTAGGTTTCTCTGTTGTACATGCAATTTATCCAAGACTTATAAACCCTAAATCTAACATACAATGAACAAAATAAAGGGTTTAGATATTACCTTTGATTGTTATGTAGCAATAACAATCTATTCCTTTGATCTTTGACTTCTGAAAGCCTAGTGCCTCAAGTGTTGCACCTCTAATGGAGTCACAAACACCACTAGCAATAAGAATGAAGAAGGAAGGAGAAGGGAGGCACAAAAACGTCTGGAAACTCTTAGGAATTAGTTCACCACGTTTTTGGGGCCATAGGGGTCCTTTATATAGGTATGCTATTAGGGTTTTCAACTAGGAAACCCTAATTTGACTGCTTAGGCCCTAAGTAGCCCATGGACTCCCTCCTTAGAGGCCTTGGACGAATTCTAATGGGTTTCCCCATAGATTTCGTCCACTCCAACTTCTATGAAGTCCATTAGCCCATTTATGCAATTATCTTATAATTACAATACCAGTCCCCTTTATTTAATTAATCTCTTTTAGCCACAAAATTAATTCTTAATTAATTCTTGACTAATATTAATTAAACAATATGATTTCTCCTTTAATATATTATACTCATAATATATTAATAAATCATAATTAATCCTCTTTCTCCTTAATTCATCCTACCAGTTGCTATGGTGAAGGCAACACAAAAGGAACATGCTTATAATCGGGTCAAGTACATACCAAAACAGTTATGGACTTAGACATTAATCCAACAGTTAAGTCCAAAACGAAATGACGAGTGCGGAATTAGAATAAGAATAATGAATCAATCAGACAAAATTTGCAAGTAATCTGGTCAAAGCTCTTATATCTTATTGATTAAGAAATGGAACATACAAAGAGACTTTGGTTTTCTCAACCTAACTGATGTTGATACAGAAAGGGAGTCTTTATGGGAAGCTTACCTAACAAGCTAAGCTAAAGACTATTTATAACGGATTAAATAAAACATGTCAAATAAACTAAGAAACTACTAATCATAAGATTCTTCATGAAAAGTATTCAAGCATAGCCTTCACGAATGCCTTCATAAATGCCAACATCAGTTTTAATATTTTCAATACTCAACAATCTCCCCCTAAATGTTGAAACTGATGAAGATCACGATTTACATCTTCTTGGCATTTCTCCCCCTAAATTGTGAGAGTTATAAGAATTTGGGATCTTCAAAGAGTTATCAGATCTGAAAAATATCATCTTCAAAGAACATAGATCTGAAAATGCAAACTCCCCCTTGAACAATCATCACTCCCCCTTGAATCTTCAACAAATGCTATGGAGAGAATCTGGAAAGTTAAGAAGAATCACCAACAACCTACTCTATACAAAAAAGAAAGTTGAACATGAAAGTTTTCCCAAGGCTAACATGGATCTTCAAAACCCAATACAATTGAAGAAATAATCTTTAAAAATCCTTACAAATTATACTCCCTCCGTCCCAAATTGATAGTCCACTTTTGACTTTTGAAGTCTTTTTTCTTCAAATTTGACCTTAAATATTTTTATTTGTGTTATATATTACTTGATAAAACTTATAACAATGAAAAAACATTTAAAATACAATCCATTCATATATTTTGCATCAAGTATTATCTATCAAAAACAAAAATATTAAAGGTCAAAATTAAAGAAAAAGACTTCAAAAGTTAAGGTAGACTATCAATTTGGGACGGAGGTAGTATTTGACTCTGAAATGTTGCATTTTTGTACCCATGTTGTTGCAATATCATCATAATCTTCAAAGAACCAGTGAATAATCAACAAAACATGGAAGAAACCACTGGATAATGAGATTAACCGACGGGTAAGAACACTAAAATTCTGAATTCCTCTGAAGAACGCAATATTTCATAAACCAATGTGAGTTTGACGAGACAAATTGCGAATCTCGGAGCCGTTCACATAAGAGTAATGTCGTTTCGCAGCCAAACAACAAAATACAATCTTTTTGTATTTTTCGGGTTTTTTTGAAACTAAAAACGAAAAAGAACAAAAATCTTTTTGTGTTTTTCTGTTTTTGAAGTTTAGACGAAATGAAAAAGATAAGGAACAAAGATAAGAAGGGTTTAGAAAGAAATAGACCAAGAAAAAGATAAGAAACGGAAATAATTTGGTAGAAAAGGGTAAAAATGGATAAAACCGTTTAATTGTAAAGATATTTGAATCTGGGTTGAATCTGCTAAGTTGCTCAAAGTATAGGGGTATGAATTGTAAAATTGTCGTCTTCTTTTCCATTTAATCGGAATGTTGACTTTGACAAAAATCGGAACTGTTGTGGTGTTGAAGGCCATTTTCGGATACGAAACCAATTTCACACCATAAATTCCGATCCAGAAAATTGCAATTCAGAAATCCAAGATCGTAAACGAAACCAATTGTTGCACATCTAGTTCCGATCTCCAAATAAGATTCTGATGCTCTGAATCCATCAGAAGATGAACAGTAGCACAATGGATTCCAATTGCAATAATTCTGATTGAGTTCTGTTCCGATTATGAGTTCTCCGATTTCAGATTCTGTGAGCGAGAATCATTTCCGATATATTCAAATAAGCTAATTCCAAAATCAAATTCCGAAATCACCAAATACTTCCGACTTCAGAACTCTTACAGTAACAAATTGAGTTCCGAACATAAATGCGATTTCTATTCGATTTCATTTTTCAGTATTGACTGAAGCTTTCGTTCCGATCACGTGACATCAAAATCCGATTACAAACCTTCGAAATCAAATTCCGAAACAAGCCATCACAATTTCAAAAATTCTCTCATCTCGTTCAGATTCATCTTTTGTTCTGAACAATTGATCCAATTTCGATAAACTTTGATATCCATCGTCACTTTCATTTCGATACTGCATTCGCTTCTAATTATATTCACAAATGAGTCCTTTCGTTCCAATTTTTACTTTTTCTGCTTGACCATTTAAAGAATTCAGTATCTTACGAAAATAAATTCAGTGACATCAAAGTCCGATTTTGACTTTTCTTTTAGAACCGTTGACTAATTGCTTCCTTCTTGTGGCAGTAAAATGTTAGATTGCAGCCTTGCTTTTTCCCTTTTGATAGCTTTTACACTTTCTAAAAAGCTCCCCCTCAAATTAATTTCACTTTTAATTTGAAATTTTTGGAATCCATTTGAGATTTAAAATTGCTTTGGAGAAAAACACTGATCTAAGTACAAATCATCTTTGAATATTGAGAAAATGACAATATCAACTTCTTAGTTGGAAACAGAAATTACCAAATATCTTATTGAACCAACCATAAACTTTTTTCTCTTTTCTCCAACTTTTGACAAACTTTTGAGAATTAATTTGTGAAATGAAATTTCTTTCAACATGTTTGGTTTCAACTTTCTTAACTTTTTCTTGAACATGAGAAATTTTCACTTTTGGTACCCAAAGCTTTTTCACTTTTCTCTTCTTCTTCTTTTTCAAATTCTGAAACTTCAGAACTGATTTTCGGATATGAACTACCTCGTCACATTTTAGAATCTGAGCATTATAAGCCTTTGATATACAAACTTTTTGAGTTTCTTACATTTGAACATCTTGAATAATTGTCTTTCTGTAAAGCACCATTCCTTGGAAATAATTACAAGAGCATGAAGAATCATTGGTTTGAGTTCCAATAGAACATGTAGAGTCATCAGTTTGAGTTCCAATAGAACAAAACACCTTTACTTTCACTATTTTGGAAGATTTGCTTTGAGATTTGTCTTCAGAACTACTAGATTCGGAGTGTAAAACTTCTGAAAAACTTGAAACACTTGACTCCCCCCTCAACAAGAACATCTGCAGTCACATTTTTCTCAAAAACTGGAAGAACTTCATGAATTTTATCAAGAACACCAAGAACATCTTTTTTTTTCTTTTCTTTCTTTCTCTAAGTTTTGTTGTATTTTCTTCAGAAGTAGATATTCTTTGATAATGGAAAATTGCTTTAGCAAATCTTTATCTTCATCTAAACGATAATTTTCCAGTCAACCACAAGAAATCCGTGTGAAATCACCAATCTTCTCAACAACATAGAGATTATACATCTCAATGACATTCTTCAACATAGATTGACTAGGAACATCGCATAACATATATCATTCTTTAAGACGAAACTTTCTATCTGTAACCTTTAATCCTAGTTTTTTAATGAGATTTAATATCCTCTAATCTGCCATTAAATCTTCAACAAGAATCAAAATTCGAAGAGAGAGAGAGAGAGAGAGAGAGAGAGAGAGAGATAGAGAGAGAGAATAGATCTAATAAGATTCTAGAGAGAGAAAATGAATTTGAGATGACTTCTAGAGAGAGAAAATGAATCTGAAGACAAATCTGAGAATAAAACTCAAGAATCTTCTTATACTTTACTTCTCAAACACGAATCAATAATGAATCAAATGAAATAATGTGTAGAGAACAACATATTTGATCAAAAACTTCAAATCTAGATTGAATTTCGCAGATACGAAAGAAATTTCACTTCCTCATCAGAAAACTTACAAAACTTAAAGAACAGAGTGAGATTCATGAAAAATTCGTCATTTTTGATCATTTCTTGCAATAATCGCTGAGATCTACATGATTTGGCTTTGATACCAATTGTTAAGTCCAAAACGAAATGACGAGTGCAGAATTAATTAGAATAAGAATCATGAATCAATCACACAAAATTTGCAAGTAATGTCAAAGCTTTTGTGTCTTTTTTATTAAGAAACAGAACATACAAAAAGACTTTGGTTTTCTCAACCTAACTGAGAAAGGGATTCTTTGTGGGAAGCTTACCTAACAAGCTAAACTAAAGACTATTTATAGTGGATTAAATAAAACATGTCAAATAAACTAAAAAACCACTAAGCATAAGATTCTTTATGAAAAGTCTTCAAGCATAGCCTTCACGAATGTCAACATCAGTTTCAATATTTCCAGTACTCAACAGATGTAACAAGACCAAGACACCTGTGCCCTCAAAGCTCTTTCTTAAAAGAAAATTAACTGTATAGGTCGGTAGTTTTAATAATTTCCTGATACTTTATGATACATTCTTAAAATTAAAAAAGAAATTATTTTTCCTATTTTAGAAAATCACAGCATATTTATGTTGTCTTTTAATTTTGTATTTTGTATTTAAATTTGATTTTATTGTTTGAGTTATTATTATAAACCTTGTACAGGCATCCAATGACAGACTAGGTAGACCAAGGGAAGACACTCAATTTGTTAATGACATTTGTAGAGTTTTTGATAGTAATAAAGACGATGGAACCACTTCTGTTGGAAGCTAATATGAGGCTTGATTGGATTGTGTCGGTTTTGGTTATTGTGATTTTATTCAAATTTTGTAATATTTGTTGTTATTATTATTATTATTATTATTATTATTATTATTATTATTATTGAAAGTTGGTTTATTGGAGGTTTCGAGTGAAGTTGACTTAGGATGTTTGATACTAAATGTTGGAAGCTAATATGAGGGTTCATAGAACCCCATTGGGGATAGCCTTATAATGATACAAATACAAATAAATACACTAACCATTACCTCATTTTAATCAATAAAAAGAAAAATTAAGAAGGAAAAGTGGAAAGAAAACTAATTGATGATACTAAATGTAATTTTCTAATCTACCCTAATAGATGAAAATCAATTTTGCCAAATGTCATGTTTATATTGAATTTGACACATGTCATTTTTTAATAGTTTTTGTATTAATTTTTTTCCACTTGTCATTTTCTTGTATTTTTTATTTTCTTAAATTCAAAATCCACATTTTGGTGAGATTTATATATGTAAGGTAGATTATTCTATTAAATTTCATAATAAATGCTCTACAACCTTTCAAATCTTCTATATTATATATTAAGTTACTTATTTTATTTATTATATCCTTTGTATTTATTTAAAACTATTAGTTTAAAGAATATATAATACTTATAATTTTATATTAAACTTTTCTCTTTTATAAACCCGTGTAATACACGAGTCTTACACCTAGTGCCCTATTAAATATAGGAATAAACGCCTCCATCTCATTAGGCGAAAGTCTCAGGCCAATTTCCATATCTTCATTGGAGTCTTTGCTAGCGTTCAAAGAAATCGACATATTATAATCAATCGAAATTGTTTCATACTTTTTGGGCTTTCCCCATCCAAAATCGGTGTCATAAAATTTTTGCCTTGGTGTTCCACTAATAAATATGAATTTTGGCATCCCTTCGAAAGATAAGTCGAACCAAGTCTTGGCATCTTTCATGACTCCATCTTTATCATTCAACATCTTATGCAAACACTCTCCCAGTAATTTAGCAGCAGTCAAAAACCCTTGTTTTTCAGTTAATATATTTGTTTTTGCCATCGCCCCACATGGTGCTATACAGTTACCGAAGTAAGTAGCTGGAATCGGTGGAACCAGACGTGCCCTACAATCTACGGCAAAGCCAAAAACTTGTAGCTCATCACTGCGTAATTTTGCAAAGCAACTCCAAAAATAAGCACATGCTACTGTAAAAGATGATACATATTGTAACGTGGGCAGTTGGGTTGATACCCATTTCTTCATTTGATTGATGATGGGTCTGGTCAGCATCAACGTGGCCCGGACATTATTACTCTGTCCAGAAAGGCGTCGGGGCTGATACTTTTCATCGAAAGTGTCGAGTTTTGCTCTCTTTAGATATATTTCATCCAAGGCTGGGTGATTAATTACTCTATCATAGAATGGCAAAGTTCCATTAGCTAGAAATAACTCATCTGAACCAGATCTTGCAATTGAAGTCCATGCCTCCAGAAAACAAAACCGAGTGCTTGCATCTCCAAGGCCATGGTGATTTGTTATTCCAATAGAGAAACCACTATTAGGAAAAAACGTCACTTGAATGAAGAATAACGGGACTGTAACATAATCAGATGCTTTTTCAGCTTTTCCAAGGAGAGGTATAAGAGGATAAAACTTATCACAGGCTCTAGGATGATTTCCCACTAGATCGGTGAAATCAAGATTACTCTCTGCAATCGTGACTGAGACAGCGTCACCTTCTATGTAACGAATTTGTGGTTTTCTAGTGCCTGTAGGATCTATGATCAATTTACCAGCAAAGGAGAAAAATGGAGAAGTGTTTTAGATAACGAGTTTTTTAGAGTGGGAACCATTGTTTCAATAAATTGAGTTTTAGAGAGCTGTGGTAACTCATAGAAGAAAAGATGGTGAATGGGATGAACATTCAGCCATGGCAGGTCGAAAAATGACAAGGGAAGCGACGTCTCATGTTTGACGGATGGAGGTGGAGAAACCTGGGTCTGTTCAAGCACAGTCAAGATGGGAAGAGAAGACCTCTCAAGCGACTCACTTTGATGTTTCAAATTTCAATCCCTAGATGAGTTAGCGTCATTATATAACATAAATTTATCATGTGGATATGCATAAAACGCCTTCGATCACGATCAACATGATTAGGTTAAGGTGGGCCTGGCCAGAAGATAAATAAACAATTGATGCATTCAACACGAGTTAATGTATTCATATAAGACATGGACCTATGCTATTTGGTATGACATATTTTCTGTCGACCTTCTAAATTATTTCCTGTCGACAATTGTCATTATTTATAATTTCATAGTTCATTACTTGAACTCTAACATGCCAGGTAGTTTCTATATAACGCGCTTCTCACCGGGTAAAGGTGGCTCATGTATCAGCCCTATAACCATGTGAGTCGAGCTACTCGTGAACTACTCGGGGTCGACTCAAGATCGAATTAAACGAGCTTGAGCCGAGCTCGAGCCTAAATATGAGACTCGTTTATTAAACGAGCTTGAGCTGAGCTTCAATTACTGGGCTCGCGAGCCTAAACGAGCTTAATCGAACCTATATATATGTATATATATATATATATATATATATATATATATATATATATATATATATGGAGGCTCGTTTAGGCTCGCGAGCCCACTGAATTGTTCACGAGCCGAGCTCGAGCTTCATTTTAAGGCTCGAACTTCCTCAAAATTAAACGAGTCGAGCTCGAGCTTGGTCAGGCTCGGGCTCGGCTCAGCTTGTTTACACCCCTAACCATGATTTCTCATTGGTTTGTATTACCGTGCATTTTTGAAGCCGATACACTTTTAGGAGTCCTTTGGGTTCTTTTATTTAAAAACAACTTATATATATAATATATATATATATATATATATATATATATATATATATTAAATGTTTATTAGTTTACACGATATTAACAATAATATTTATTATTATTTTTTTTAAATTTTTTAATATAAGAAACATGAACACTTATGATCTAGGATATTGAGTTTAGTGTTGGATCTCGATAGGGTTTTGGGTGGTTGTTCGGGAATGGTGAGAAAGAGGTAGACGATGGCGGAGGACGGTGTCTTCAATGGTTACAGAGCACCGATAGTGTAGTGGTGGTGGAGCGCTGACAGGAGAAGGGTTATGTCACACCCCTAAACCAGAACGGCGGAAACGTTCGGGGCGGAGGATTTCATCACAACAAATTCAATATAGTAATCAAAGTACAAATAACCATTGCATTAATAAGTATAAGTTTTACATAAGTGTTTAAACATTACATATTCAAATACCAAAGTAGATACAGTAGAAGACAAGAGTCGCAGTACGGTACTAGGTAGTCTTCTCAAAAGCTTCGGGAGTGTACCTGTCTACTGGATTCCTGAGAATACAAGTTATTTTGAAAGCGTAGATCAGCATTTAAGCTGGTGAGTTCATAAGTATTTTAGTTCTATAAAGTATACTCTAAGTTCTTGGAAAAGTTCGCTGGTTCCTCCAGAAAATCTTATATTTCCTGAGGTAATAAACTGATAACCTCAATAGTTCCCTCTGCAATTACTTAGTTTATACTAGTTATATATAACCTACTATTGAATGGACACTTAAATGGGTGTATCTGCCCTAAGCCCACAACCAAACAAGGAACAGGAAGTAAGGCGGAAGTCACACATTTCACTGTCAATCGGATATTACTTATGTATAACTCTGATGTAAAAACTAAGGAATTATAGAATTAACCACTAAAGGTCCTTTATGTTATACTAGTTTAAAGAGAGTGAATGACTAAGTTCCATCTGATAAGTAGTTTTAAATCCCCATAAAACCGTTTCTGAATAGTAGTTTTAAATCCCCATAAAACCGTTCCATTTGTAAAAGTAGTTTAATCCCATAAACCGTTTCATTTGTAAAAGTATTCTTAGTTATATCCGTTCTACAGTAAAACATTGGTATTAATCCTGGAAAATATTATATTATCCATAATACTGTTTTGTGGTTTTAAACGTTCCAAAACCAAAAGTACAAGTATATTTGCCATACTTGATTTCATGATATGTAGTTATTACTATAAGTAAAAACTAACAGGAGGTATATTTGGTCAGTAAAATAGATAGGATGTAATTATCTTTTCTTACTGTTTTAAGAGAAGTATATTACTAAGTAATTTACTCGTTGTTTTATCCATGTGAGTTCTATTAACCATACTAATATGACTGATGTGCCTGATGCGATGTTCTTTAGGCGTCGGAAACGATATGACATTTGTCACCCTAGGCCTGCCGGCCAAACTGTTGCAAACAGTGAAGGTGCGGGATTGTCAGTCCCGTATAGATCTATACACAAATTCACGCTCTCCCTCCAGAAGATTCTAGTTAATAAGTCAGGACTTAAGGTCGTACTTAGATAAGTACACCATGAAGAGTCTCACAAATTTATTGTTTCAACGAGATTACGATGTATTATTACCCCGTGATTGCTAACCCTGGTACGTTGTATTTGTACCCTTGTTAATGCAAACCCGGTATGATGTATTATTACCCCGTGATTGCTGGTACGTTGTATTTGTACCCTTGTTAATGCAAACCCGGTATGATGTATTATTACCCCGTGATTGCTAACCCTGGTACGTTGTATATGTACAAGTGTTAATGCAAACCCGGTATGATGTATTATTACCCCGTGATTGTTAACCCTGGTACGTTGTATTTGTACCCTTGTTAATGCAAACCCAGTATGATGTATTATTACTTCTTTAATATATTATCCATATACTAAAAGTCTTATACATATCCTGGTATAGATAAATGAATTGTTAGTAATTTCCTTGGAATAAAAAGTATACAATCGTGAATCATACTTGTATATTTAGTTTTGAATCATAAATTATACCTATTATAATTTATATGTTCTATCTGATTAGCATGATTTTCATGGATGAACACCTTTGCTCAGCATGATACAAAGGTAATGATACCGAATGAAGTAACCTTTTATATTCATATATATATATATATATATATATATATATATATATATATATATATATACATACAATTAAGAAGGGAACGACCTTCGGACAAATAACACCACCTTAATTCCACATCCAAACAAGGAAAAGGAAATAAGATAATTCATTAGTCCTAAGCCCTTCAAATCTTATTTACATATTTATCCATATATGAACATGATGTTGGCAATTATAATTTGAAATAGTTTATAAAACATTTTTCAAAGAATTTAACAGTATTAAAAGAGTTCACATTACTTTAAAGATTTAACATGGTTTTAAGTCATTTTGGAAGTATTTGGTAATCCTTAAAAGCATAAGGAAACCCTTTGTGTGATTATTATCACATACAATTATTACACAATTTAGATTGTGTTCAACTTGTTTACCCCCCTAAAAAGCATTTAAAAACCATTAAAAATGTAGATAATAGGGGTATAAACTCACTTGATAAGTGGTAATTTGGACAGCGTTTCGTTTCTATAGATGATCTTTCTCGAAGAAACCGCGAGTTTTTGATTAAAAACTGGGCTTTACGCGGGCAGCACTTCGACTGGAAAGAGGTTAGCTTCTCGAGAATTCTGGGGCTTGCTTCGGGTTTTAGATATGATACCGGGGCCTTGGGGGTTGTTTGTGAGTTTATGGAAGTGAAAGGGGTGAAAAGGGAGCAAAAATGGTGAAAAAATGGCTTAAGAACTGGAGAGTCCCGCACCCTTTATATAGGTGCGAGGGTTCGGTCCGAAGAGAGAAGATGGCGACGCGTGTTCGGACAAGTGGCGAGGGGGAGGCTTTGGTTCGGACAACTGGCTCGGTGGTGCCGGATCAGGAGTGGACCGAACTTCGGTCCAATCAGGAGGTACCACGAGCAACTTCGGACCAATCAGCTGCGAACACGTGGTGACACGGGGAAGCCTTGCATGCTAGGTGACGTGGCCGAAGGGTGACCATGCGAAATTTCCCGGTTTTCAATATTTTTCGATTTTCGTGCCCAAAACTTGCGAAATTCATTACTTTCGCATACGAGCTCCGTTTTCTACGTTCTTCATATGCACGCGTAGGTAAAATTATACTCTACGACTTTCGTTTAGATTTCGTCGGCCAATTTTGACTTTATTTTTAATATTATTATTTTTAACAGACCGGGACAGGAAATCCGTTAAAACTCCATAACTTCTTCATCCGACGTTCGTTTTCGTCTATCTTTTTACCGTTGTACTACTTTTGACGAGACCTTCGATTCTCGTTTAAGTTGTATCGGCTAAAAATCATTCGATCTTTATTTCGAGTTTTTAGTTGTATACTGCTATACTGAAACTTAGAAAAATCATAACTTCCTCATATGAAGTCAGATTTTGACGTTCTTTTTATGAAAGTTATCGGTTTAACATAATCTACAAATTTCATTTAGATTGTTAAGGCTAAAAAGCCTTTTATCGAAAATTCACTTTTTACACTGAACAGTGTTTTACCGGTTTTGTCACGGATCTTCGATTAGTCATAACTTCTTCGTTATAACTCGGATTTTAGTGTTTTTTATATTTTTGGAAACCTTGTTACAATCTCTACCACTTTGTTCATCTCAATTACGATTATTGATCAATTTATTTTTGACCTAAATTTGACTGGTGTTACATTATCCCCCCGTTAGAGGGAATTTCGTCCCGAAATTAAGTCTAAAAGTGATACTCATGGACTAGGTGTGACAACCGTCAAAATTCTGGTCAAGTCAAAGTCAAATAAAGTCAACAAGTCAAACCGGTCAACTCAAATTAACCTTGTATATTAGAGTTTACATTATGTTACTACTATACAACTCGCTATTTTAATAAGAAGTTATCATTTGGAAAATCCCTATGTTCAGAATTCTCAAACCCTAATTAGGGTAAGTGATGAGACTACTTGGTAAAGCATTATTATGTATCCCCTCGGGAGCATATAACGTTCATAACAAGGCTTAACGAGGTTTGCAAACCTTGCATAGCGAAGCTAAACAACCGAAAAGGTCTCATACAAAATCTCTCCCAAATCTCTCCAAGTATATGAAATCTCTCCCAAATCTCTCTAAGTATGTGAAATCTCTCCCAAATCTCTCCAAGTATGTGAAATCTCTCCCAAATCTCTCTAAGTATGCGAAATCTCTCCCAAATCTCTCTAAGTATGTGAAATCTCTCACAAATCTCTCAAAATATGTGAAATCTCTCCCAAATCTCTCTAAGTATGTGAAATCTCTCCGAAATCTCTCCAAGTATGTGAAATCTCTCCCAAATCTCTCTAAGTATGCGAAATCTCTGCCAAATCTCTCCAAGTATGTGAAATCTCTCTAAGTATGAGAAATCTCTCTAAGTATGTGAAATCTCTCCGAAATCTCTCCAAGTATGTGAAATCTCTCCCAAATCTCTCTAAGTATGTGAAATCTCTCCCAAATCTCTCCAAGTATGTGAAATCTCTCCCAAATCTCTCCAAGTATGTGAAATCTCTCCCAAATCTCTCTAAGTATGTGAAATCTCTCCCAAATCTCTCTAAGTATGAGAAATCTCTCCAAGTATGTGAAATCTCTCCCAAATCTCTCTAAGTATGTGAAATCTCTCCAAGTATGTGAAATATCTCCCAAATCTCTCTCAACTTTTTATAATCACTCGGGGCATCCCGACCCTTGATTTAGTCGAAAACCGCTCGAAAACGGAAGTTTATGCGAAAAACAGCTTCAAGGAGCCGAACCCTCTTAAGGAGTCGAACCCTCTTAAGGAGCCGAACCCTCTTAAGGAGTCGAAACTTCTTAGGAACCAAACCTCACTTAAAGAACCGAACCTCTCATTAGAACCGAGACCTCCTCAAGAGCCGAACCCGAAGGTCCCATCGGACCGAACTGCTAGCCAACTTCGCCTTCGGTCCCTTCTGATGAGTTCGCCTGCGAGATAGCTCAGACCGAACCTCCCCCTCTCGGTTCCAATACACCAACCGAACCAGCCTTCGGTTCTAACCCTCTCAAGACCAAATCTTCGGCCAGACTTCGGATTTTCCCATTTTCTTCCCGGTTTTTGCCCCAACTCCGTTTTGAGCCCGTTTTTCGTGATTTTAACGCGGGATTTTCACCCAAATTCGTATTTTATCATAAAAGACCCTAAATATTCGTTTTTTTATCGTATTTTGGGGGAAATCCTTGTCCAAGAATAAAATCTATTGGATAAGATTTTTAGGAGGAGTGTTGACTTTTCCATAAATCTATGACATAAGCAACCTCCCATACCCACTCCATGTCACTATTCATGCTTTATGTCACTATTCACATCTGAAAGTAAATCCTTTGTACTCTCACCTTTCCCCCACAAGCTTCCCTCACCCACTCCAACATAAAGATTAATACATCCCACAATCTCCTAGATCTCTTTCACTCCCACCATAAACTAACACACTTTTTTCTCTCCTTTCTCTCCAAGATTTTGAGATTCTCCAGGGATTTGGAGCTTCTCATCCACGTTTGGTAAGTAAACTTCATCATTCACTTGATTATCTTACACCCTTTCACTCAAATCTTGGGTTCCTCACACAAATATCATCATATTTGTTCATAGAATCTTCAAATCTTCAAGCATCTCCCAAGTGTTCTTCACTTGGAAACTCCTTTTCTTCATCATCCATCTACTGAAATCAGTCAAGGTGAGTTCATACCCCCACATTTTCTTGTTTTATTCAAGTTTTAGGGGGAGAATACAAGTTAAAATGCCAAAAACTCAACTAAATTTAAACAACAGCTTTCATCAGAAAAGTTGAGTCTTATTCACGGACTGTTTTGACCATCTTAAACTCAATATCTTTCAAAACTGTTTAATATGCAAGTAGTTCAGGTTCATACCTTTAAATGACTACTTGCACATCTTCATACGATTTTTCTACAATTTATGGTGATTTTTACAAAACTGCCTATCATTTCAGAAACGAATTCAGACCAGTCTTTGAATATGGACATTTTCACACAAGTTAGAGACTTCCAAAAATCATAATAAAATTTATGAACAAACTAGACACGTTTTCTAAACTCTCAGAGTTTACGGATATAGTTTTTGACTTCGTATGATTTTTCTATGACTTTTCTAAAACAGTGTAGAAAAGTTAAAAACAAGTTAACAGATTACAATATTCATAACACTTTGTAACATGTTGAGCAAAGTGTAATCTGTGATGATTTTGTATTTTGCATATGTTTATCTGTTGTGATATGTTTATATAACAGAAAATACCCTATAAAGTATAAGGTCCATTGAAATTACAAATAATGCATGATGAAATATAACAAGTATAGTTATGCATTTGTTAGGCTATTACATACATATGAAGGGTCTCACCACAATACTATCGGATTTTCAACTACTACACTATAAACTATAATAGGTATGGTTTAGGAAATTCATATCACTAATTTGGCACACAAAAGGGGGATTTCACCCCCACCACAGAAAAGGTTTTTACTCATATACTACACGTAAACTTGTTAACGTAAGTTGTGAGACAATTCTCCAAATGTACTCATAGAGTACGGATTAGAAATTCCTGTAAGTTATAACCAGAATCTCTCGTAGGGAGAGCGTGATAATTGTGTATAGATCTATATTGGGATTGACACCCTACACCTTGCTGCTAGCTACAGCGGGATCTGCAGGTCTACGGGTGACAAAAGTCATAACAAATTTTAACGTCTGAAAAACGTTGTAAAAGGTCATCCGGTTGTAGTATGGTTATAGCGACTCACATAGGGAGTTAACATCACTTAAAGTTTACGAGAAATTCTACTTTAAAAAGGAAAACAGAAAGGGGTTTTATATATTTAAAACTACGTTCTCGGTTAAATTACGAACACACATTCATGCATTCAGTCTTTGGATTTAAGACTACATAAACTTTTATAAGGAAAATATTGGATTTTTATTGTGTATACATTACATTTTACCAATAAAGGTTTTTCCAACATTTCACCTAAAAGCTTATGAACTCACCAACTTAATTGTTGACGCTCTTTCAAAACTACTTGTATTCTCAGGAAACCCGTGAAACAGGTAATCAACTGCTTTTGAGGATGAGACGCGAGACGTCAAATTATATATTTTTGTCATCATAATGTAATTGATTTTGAAACATGTAAACTCATACTATGGTGTAACTTTTTCAATTATATTTATGATGGTTGTATTTACTATGCGCGCTATTATACTCGTTGTTGTGATAATATACATGAAGTCCTCCACCCCCCGAACGTTTGCGCCATCCTTGGTTTGTGGGTGTGACACTAGGGGAAAGATGTGGATATTTTCGTTTCATTTAATCCTCCCTTTCCCAAGTGAATTCAGGTCCCCGGTTTGCAATCCAGCGAACCTTCACTATCGGCATAAGACTTTGCTTGGTTCTTTTGATTTCCATATCCTTGATTTCCATTGGTTCTTCTACAAAGTGTAGACTTTTATTTAGCTTGATTTCATCGAGTGAAATAACAAGTGTTTCATCGGATAGACACCTCTTTAGATTAGGTATGTGAAAGGTGGGATGAATGTTATTAAGTTTTTGTGGTAGTTTAAGTTTATAAGCTACAAGACCGATTCTGGTAAGAATATTGAATGGTCCTATGTACCTTGGATTTAGTATTCCACGCTTTCTCAAGCGTATCTTGCCCTTCCAGGGTGAGACTTTCATATGACAAGGTCACCAACTTGGAATTCCAAGGGTTTTCTTTTATCAAAGCTGTAGCTTCTCTAATTAACTCTAGAAGCTTTATGTCGCTTCCTGATTCGTATTTTCTTTTCGGTAGTTTCTCGGATGAATTCCAGGCCAACGAAGGTGCTGTGTGGAAATTGGACCTCTAGCTAGTTGCGTGTCACCTAATTTAGTCCATGCAAATAGGATCTGCACTTGTGACCACATAAGGTTTCGAATGGAGCAACTTTAAATGCTAGCATGATAAAGGACTCGACTAATTGGTAAATGGGTATCCCATGCTTTACCAAGGTCGATCACATACGTTCTTATCCATTCTTCCCAAGGTTTCACCTGCCACATTTTCAGGTTTCAAGGCTTCCTGTTGAACCTCCTTACTTTGTGTGGACAGATTTGAATGGGTTATCATAGTCCATGATTGGCTCTAGGACCTGAGTACTGTTTCCGACTTAGGGTGTCAGCTACTATATTGGCTTTGTCGGGATGATAACGAATTTCGAATTCGTAGTCATTTAGTAGCTCGACCCACTGTCGTGGTCTCACGTTGAATTCCTCCTGGTAGAATATATGATGAAGGTTTTTGCTCCGAAGTTCATGATAAGACTCATATTTGGCTCATCCACCATCACTTCGTGTATACAAGTTGTATATAATTTAGATTTCACAAAACGTTCGGATGGGTGACTCTGCCCCAGGTCCACAACCAAACAAGGAACAGGAGATAGGGCGGAATTACACATCCTAAATCTTGTTAAGTCTAAATTATATACCACTCTCGTGTATACACTTAGCAGCGATAGATTAACCAAATGAGTTATTAGTCTCTATTGTTGAACTTGACCTGCGGTACAATGATTTTACTATGAGATATATTGGGGTACTTCGGTGGTTACTGACTTCTAAGACTACTTTGGTGCTTTTCGTTTCAAGTTTCCTGTCTACTGCGTAGGCTAGAAGGGCGTAGTACCCTTCGCATGGGTACTTCTGAAGTTTTGAAATGAGAGACAACCTAAGGGTTTGCGTTATGGATTTGGAAGAATTTCATCTTACGGCTGATTAAGGAAAATGTTCTCTTACACATCATAAGAATTTTCACATGGTAAGGACCAGGCCAAACCATGTCGAATGAGGATGTCAGAATTTTCTCAACGAAATAGATATTATGTCGTTCTGGGGGAAATGATTACTAGGATAATGAACTATCCTATGTACCTAAGTTTTCAGCGCTTATGGTTACGAATCCCCTTTTTGATTTGAAATTGGCGGGTACTACCAATACGAGGGTTTTGATAATTTGAAATTATGAACTTTCATGAAATGATCCTTACTAGGTCTCTCTATAATCGGTTGGTGTATACAAGTCATGTATAATTAAGATTGGTAAGACCTTTGACTGAGCAACCCTACCTTAAATCCACAACCAAACAAGGAACAGGAAATGAGGCGGGATTACTCACTCTAAGTCTACAAATCTTAATTATAAATGACCCTTATTTATACACTAAGTCATCATAGCTTACCTGTTAGGGTTTCAAATTTTATATGAATGCTGTGATTTAATTTGAACGGGAGAGGACTCATAATTATAGATAATTATTGGGGTTTGGAAGCGTACCAAAATATAGCAGGGTTCTTTGATGCCTTCCCATGCATTGAGGTCAAACTCCTCCTGCTGCCCCGTCGTTCTTCTCTATTGGACAGTCCCTCTTGTAGTGTCCTATTTCACCACAAAGGTGACATATGGGAATGGTTCCGACATTGGCAGTTGAAGTGATGAACTCAACCGGAGTTCTACATATGCGGGCGATGTGCCCCTTCATGTTGCATCTATTGCAATGCAGCTCTCGGCAAACTCCATGATGATGGTAGTTGCACTTGCTGCAGTGTGGGAGGTTTCCTAAGTACGGCGTGGTCGGTGCTAGAATAACAGGGCTGATAGGGGTATTGAATGCCCCAATTCGTTACCCTCTGTTAGTTTCTTGAGTTGAACAACTCCCTTTCTTGTTCTCGAACTTTCGTTTCAGGATATTAGGCTTAATTTTCGAAGTGTCCTTACAAATAGCTACTCGTTGCTGTACTTGGTTATCACCACTATCGGGATTGCCGATAGCATTACTACTAACATTTGTGTTGTTAGCATTAAGGTGTGCCATGACAGCTGTTGTAACTGCAGCTTGAAACGTAGCCGCATATATTTGAAGGATTGGTGTTTTGCTGGTGGGTTGGTTACGTTTATTTGGAGGCATGATCCTGTTACATGATAAGAAAATGAGCTCGTGAGCGACTATCGTTGGCTCTAGATGTATTTTAATAATTTGTATCTACATATAAATCTTTCGTTTTGTTATATTGTTCTCAATGATTCGACCTACATCCCTATGATGCAGTCCTGGTAAGGAGCGGAAATAAGTTTCTAGATTGGTTATGAACCGAGTGTCATCCGAGCTAAATTACCTTCGATTGGTGGATATCATTTTCCAACTTTCGAAATGATTTGAAAACAATTCATAATAAAGTCTACATAAAATAGACTTATGAATTTGAGAAGTAATCACTATCAATTAAGATTTCGTGATCCGAGTTATTGTTATTACCCGTGTCAGGGAAAGACGATAAGCTCAAAACGTAATGTGAGTAATGTAAATACTAACTCACTAGGTTGAATCGATTTACTAGTTATTACTTAGATGAAAAGGCGCTCAAACACTTCACATGAATCACACGTGGTTTTCCTCTGTTCTTTGTTCTATTATGGGCGGTAATGATTTGTTCTCTCCTGGTATCTATAGGGTGTCCTTCTCCTCCGTAGGTATATTGAATTCCTGAGCTGTCTTACTTCCGATTCTGACACTGATCCCCATTACTTCGTAATGAAGATTTTGAATCTCGGAAGTTCCTGCGAATCTCTCATTGGTGTCCTTAATAGGGTAAGGGCACTAAATGATTTCTATAGTTTCTTTACTTCTCATCTGTTTCTTTCTCAGAATTCTCCTAATGAAATTCTGTTGGATCCTCCTTGACTCTTCTATTGATTGCTGGAGTGACTACATCTATCTACGGGGTTTATACGAGAATGGGAATGTCAAAAGAATCTATGAGAAAATTTAAATTTTTACGAAGGTGATCCTTTCTGGTCCTTCTCTAATCGCATAGTGTGTACTGATTATATATAATCCAGATCAAATAGACATTCGAATAAGTAATCCTACTCTAAAACCACATCCAAACAAGGAAAAGGAAGTAGAGTGAAAATCACATATTCTAAGTCTATAAAATCTCAAGTATATATAACCTTAATGTATCCACTTCGTAATAACACCACCTTAATTCCACATCCAAACAAGGAAAAGGAAATAAGATAATTCATTAGTCCTAAGCCCTTTAAATCTTATTTACATATTTATCCATATATGAACATGATGTTGGCAATTATAATTTGAAATAGTTTATAAAACATTTTTCAAAGAATTTAACAGTATTAAAAGAGTTCACATGACTTTAAAGATTTAACATGGATTTAAGTCATTTTGGAAGTATTTGGTAATCCTTAAAAGCATAAGGAAACCCTTTGTGTGATTATTATCACATACAATTATTAACACAATTTAGATTGTGTTCAACTTGTATTCCCCCCCCCCCCCCCCTAAAAAACATTTAAAAACCATTAAAAAGGTAGATTATAGGGGTATGAACCCACTTGATAAGTGGTAATTTGGGCAGCGTTTCGTTTCTATAGATGATCTTCCTCGAAGAAACCACGAGTTTTTGATTAAACACTGGGCTTTACGCGGGCAGCACTTCGACTGGAAAAAGGTTAGCTTCTCGAGAATTATGGGGCTTGCTTCGGGTTTTAGATATGATATCGGGGCCTTGGGGGTTGTTTGTGAGTTTATGGAAGTGAAAGGGGTGAAAAGGGAGCAAAAATGGTGAAAAAATGGCTTAAGAACTAGAGAGTCTCGCACCCTTTATATAGCTGCGAGGGTTCGGTCCGAAGAGAGAAGATGGCGACGCGTGTTCGGACAGGTGGCGAGGGGGAGGCTTTGGTTCGGACAACTGGCTCGGTGGTGCCGGATCAGGAGTGGACCGAACTTCGGTCCAATCAGGAGGTGCCACGAGCAACTTCGGTCCAATCCGCTGCGAACACGTGGTGACACGGGGAAGCCTCGCATGCGAGGTGACGTGGCCGAAGGGTGACCATGCGAAATTTCCCGGTTTTCAACATTTTTCGATTTTCGTGCCCAAAACTTACGAAATTCATTACTTTCGCATACGAGCTCCGTTTTCGACGTTCTTTATATGCACGCGTAGGTAAAATTATACTCTACGACTTTTGTTTATATTTCGTCGGCCAATTTTGACTTTATTTTTAATATTATTATTTTTAACAGACCGGGACAGGAAATCCGTTAATAATCCATAACTTCTTCATCCGACGTCCGTTTTCGTCTGTCTTTTTACTGTTGTACTACTTTTGACAAGACCTTCGATTCTCGTTTAAGTTGTATCGGCCAAAAATCATTCGATCTTTATTTCGAGTTTTTAGCTATATACTACTATACTGAAACTTAGAAAAATCATAACTTCCTCATACGAAGTCAGATTTTGACGTTCTTTTTATGAAAGTTATCAGTTTAACATAATCTACAACTTTAATTTAGATTGTTAAGGCTAAAAAGCCTTTTATCGAAAATTCACTTTTTACACTGAATAGTGTTTTGCCGGTTTTGTCGCGGATCTTCGATTGGTCATAACTTCTTCGTTATAACTCGGATTTCAGTGTTCTTTATGTTTTTGGAAACCTTGTTACAATCTCTACCACTTTGTTCATCCCAATTACGATTATTGATCAATTTATTTTTTGACCTAAATTTGAGTGGTGTTACAGGTTAGCAGTCAGTTTAGGTAGAGTGAAAGATTGGGCGAAGGGAGAAAGGTGTAGCGAAATAGAAAAAGAATATTTGTTCTGTGATAGTGGTTTCCGGCAGGAGAAAGGGTGGCAGCCGGCTGATGCGGCGCCAACGATCTCACTGGAGATGGAGAAGAAGAAGTTGAGAGTGATAGTGTATCTAGAAGGTGAGATGGTGGGGGTATTAGGGACTATTTTATTTTTTAGAAAAATAATAATTTATAAAATATAATAGTTAAATTATAAAAAATAAAAAATAAAAGAAATAAAAATAGAAAGGGTATTATAATCATATCATGTCTAGCAGGGACGAAACATGCAAATTTTAACAATATAAAAAACAATCTAAATTAATTTTTAAAAATAGAAACTAAATGTATAATCTACAATTAGCACCGAGGACGATCGTCAAATTTACTCTCTATATATTAAGTGCATTAAGCATTAAGACTCTCTTCTGATTATTTGATTCGCCAATTTTTTCCCACCCGATTCACTTTCGAGTGAAATGTACTCTCTTAGAGCATTGGGTGTCGGCAACTAGATATAACATCATTTTGATGTCACCTCGCATGCCAAATCACCAATGGTGTTATAACTGTTGGATTAGTGTCTAAGTCCATAACTATTTTGGTATGTACTTGACCCGATGGTGTGTGATCCTTTTGGGTTGCCTTCACCAAAGCAACTTGATAGGATGAATTATGGAGAGAGAGAGAGAGAGAGGATTAATTATGATTTATTAATATATTATGAGAATAATATATTAAAGTAGAAATCATATTGTTTAATTAATATTAGTCAATAATTAATTAAGAATTAATTTTGTGGCTAAAAGAGATTAATTAAACTTAGGGGACTAGAACTATCAATTGTGTGATAGTTGAATATTGGGCTAATGGACTTCTTATTATAGGGGTGGACGAAATCTATGGGGAAACCCATTATAAATCGTCCAAGGCCTCTAAAGGAGGAGTCCATGGGTTGCTTAGGGCCTAAGCAGTCAAATTAGGGTCTCCTTGTTAGATAACCCCAATAGCCTCTTTATTTAAGCACCCCTAGGGCACCAAAAACGTGGACAACTAATTCCTTAGGGTTTCTAGACGTTTTTGAGTGCCTCTACTCTTCTCCTTCTTCATCCTCTTGCTCTTGGTGTTTGTGAGCCATTAGAGGAGTGACATTTGTGACTCTAAGCTTTTAGAAGCCAATTACAAGAAGGAATTAAGATTGTTATTGCTACATAACAATCAAGGTAATATCTAAACCCTATTTCATATGTTATTTGATTATCACATGCTAGATCTAGGGTTTATGGCTTTGGATGATTATTGCATGTTCATTAGACAAACTAGATCCAAAGCTTTAGGGTTTGCATGTACACCATAGGAATGTTGTAGTGCTCAAAACCCATCAGTGGTATCAGAGCCTAGGGTTGTTTGTTTATGAATTTGATGCTTATTTGATCGAAAATTGCTTAAAAATCGAATTGTTTTTTTGGTTCTGACTGCTTGACTCGCCGAGTCACTTGGTGAACTCGCCGAGTCGGCTGTACTCGACGAGTCAAAGGGTCTGGCAGCGTTTTTTCGCGATTTTCTTGCTGTTTTGACTTGGGAATATCCTTGCCAAAATAGTAGATAATTACCAATTAATCAAATATTTGTTGCCTTATAAGATAATGTTTAATTATTTTAGTTATTTAGTGAATTATCTTGCAAGTAATTGGACTAGGTCAAAATTAGATAACCACAAATTAATTGTTAATTGCCTTATTTGAATTGTTGATCTAGAATGTTCTTGATAAAGTTTGGAAAAGTTTCAATTTTCTCCCTTTAGGTTTCATAGTTTTAAATTTCAACTTTAAAAGTTTTAGTTTTGAAATTTAAATAGTTAAACCCTAATATTTTGAAATGTTTCAAAACTTGCCCTCAAGTTTTGGAATTTAAATTTTGATTAAACGTTTGATTTTAAAATGTTAAATTCTAAAACCCTAGTTTTGAAAAAGTTCAAATTACACCCTTATGGTTTTATTAAGTTAATTAATAGTATAATTAAAATAGAGTTAACAAATCCATAATGATATGGTTTATATTTAATTAAATTAAAAGTGTAATTTATAAAATTAAACCATCTAGTATTTTAAAAGTGTAAAATACACCTTATACTATATATAACATTAAAAGTATAATATTATATATGTATAACTTAAACTGCTAGTCTTACCGTTAGTAGGCCTCATTCACGAAGCTGGTCTATAAGGGGTGTTTAAGGAAATTGCCTATAAAATGGCGATTGAATGGGTATCCACTCTTACCCACCGCACTCTTGACTAGTGGAGGGTTGTTAGCCGAACGGGTAGGATAGGGCAAACCCTCTCCTCATTAAAAGTATAATGAATGTTAAAGTAACTAAATGTTTTACAAAATTCCCAAATCTTAGTTACTTTAGGAAAAAGTGAAATCGATACAATTTCTTGGAATTACACTTTGTACCCTTGTCGAGACAATTAGTGGAGCATGTGTGGTTAACCGGCACACTAAGTTGGGTTTGGCATTGGTAGGGAAGGGTGACTTGATGTTTGTCATAGATCGATGGAGCGTGTGTGGTTAACCGACACGTCGATTAGGTGACTGTAACATTGAGGGCACCACGTACATTCGCATGGTTATTCACACCTTATTTGTGATCCTCGGCATCCCAGTCACAAATGAAGAGCATAATCGAGATTAAACATGACATTGAAAAGTTAAATGAATCTTAAAAGATCTAGGAGTTTCAATTCATTTAAAACTTAACCTTCTTTTCGTTTTTCATGGTGGAAATTGGTAAATCGTCATTTACCTACCTTCAAATGTTCTGCGAGTTGGATTACGGCATCCCTCTTCCAATTTGTAGGATATTGTGTTGGGTCCTAGCCTTAATATCTCATTTGGGTGTTTTATTAAGGACTCAATCAACTAAACTTGAATTTTCTCCCGTTTTATAGATGTCAAAGTCTGACAACTATGGTCTTCCTAAATCCGTTGGAAAAAGTTTTCCACATGAAGATGATGTTCCACAATTGGATTGTGGAAATAGAAATCATGTTTCATTTCCTCCACCTCCTCAAATAATTCTCCCTGACCCACGTGTTCGAGGACTTGAAAAGTTAAAGGTCACTTAAGCCCTATTGGCAAAAGACATGAAAATGGAAAGTCTATATGTGCTCATGTCTTAGATAAAGGGTTACACATTGATAGATTGGGATTGTTAGGTGTCGATGTTTAAAGGAAGTTGGCTGTTGACTTGGTTCTTCAGTCACTTCCCGAATCATATAGTAAGTTCGTTAGAGAGTACTATATGATGGACCACGACATGACCCTTATTGATTTGACTTATTTGCTTATTGCTGCTAAATCAGAAATGATTTGGCGCACTGGTCAGCAAATTTGTCTGGTAAATCAATATCCCAACACTCTATGGGCAATGGTAACATTGGAAGTCCAGAAAAGTTTTCTCTACGTAAGAGAAAGGCTGAGTCTGAGATAGTCCAGTGTACCATTCCATAAGAATCCATGTGTTTCTACTCCCAAAGGAAGGGGCATTGGTTACGAAGCTGCCCTAACTACCTGAGAGATCTAAGAGATGGGAGAGTCAAGATATATGACTCTGCTTCAGGTAAAATCCACTATCTAACTCTATTAAGTTCATATTTGGAGATTCTTAATACATGATGTGAAAAGATTACATTTCGATGTTTTGAAGGATCGAACAAAGGAAAGGAAGCTTAAAGGAAGGAGCAAGCTGAGTCCGATCGCGAAGAAATGGATTTCGATCGCATGATTCAAGGATCAGATATTTAAGCTACTACTTCAGAGTTAGGATAGATTGCTAAGTAATATTTACATAGTTTTCATTTGTAATCGCATTGTAAGGACAATATTTTTCCGCAATAAAATAAATTTTGATTTACCTTATTAATGTTTCCTTGCCATGGATTTTATGAAAATTGGTGTTTGAATGGTTCTATTTTTAGCAATATTGTGAATGGATTTGATTCTTAGTTATGTTATTTGTGGTAATGTCAGAAATTTACCAAATGGGGAAAGATTCTCATCGCCCAAGTTTCAATTGGACAGAAACTTGGAATCATGCAACTAGTATTGTATGACGAATGAGAACCTTCGTATTTGGAAAATTGAGACTAATTCCTTGTTCACATAAGTATGTGATTCAAGTGAATGATAAGGAGATCGAGTTCACAATGTTGTGCACTGGTCAAATCCACCATAAATAAAAATGAGATTATTCGCCATGGGCTACTAAAAGTCTAGTAAATATGGTTATGCTAACAAGATTAAGTGTAATTCTGAATCATTGAAAAGTTTCAATGAATGACATAACGAATAAGAAGAATAAATTAGGCAGAAAGATAAAAGTTTCTCCAATCTAAGAAGAAGGGAGAGTACTCGTGTATCATGTTTTATGATCATCTTAAGAACCATATTACAATTCATCATCTAAGGACACCTTAGTGCACTAGTATTGCTAAGAAGAGGAGTCAAGAATTGTTGAAATGGTTAAGTCAATAGATGAATCGTACTTCGTACCAAAATCAATTCTTAGAATCATACTCCAAGATTGTGAATTGAGTGACATAATCTTAAGTAGGAATGTTCTTATATTTGCACATTTTGGTAAGTTGTGATGTCTTGGATAAGACAAAGACCAATTAGTACCAAATTGTGTGTAGGTTTGTCTTGATAAAGACACACACTGACTCTTAAATATTTGTTTTGTCAAGAAATGTTTCTTGATAAGAGAATATTATATGTCAAGAGGTCAGTGGGAGTCTAAAGATCTTGAAATTTTTCAAGAACAAATCAAGAAGTAAACCTATTAAACACTAGCACCGACTTGAGGATTGTAACATATCGTGTTGACAAAATTTTATTTCTGTGCCAATCCAGTTGAGTGATTATGCATATGAGTTCTACGAGTTCTCAATTGAATGCATAAGGGCAAACACCTTGGTCAATGAAAGTACATTGACTGGCATAGGTGAGCTGCTAAATAACTTGGAAGCAATGGTGGGACCCTTGATGGCAAGAAATTAAGAATGAACAAGTTCTGTCCATAAGAGGTTGAATTTGTCACAAACATTATCTTACGATTATGCTTATGACGAATTTGCATGGATAGGAACACATGCACCATAAAATCTGAGTGTCATAAGGTTTCTCTCCTTCATGAAAATGATTGTGAGGAAACGCTTTCACTAAGAGATATTTTAAGGAGATAGTGATTATATAAATTGCATTCTCAAATTCGATTATTGTGACAACCGTCAATTTTGGCCAAGTCAAAGTCAACTAAAGTCAACAAGTCAAACCGGTCAACTCATCTAACCCTTGTATATTAGGGTTTCCGTTATGTTTCTTATCGAACAACTCGCAATCTTAATACAAAGTATCACTTAGAATTTTCACGTGTTCGGAAACTCTAAACCCTAATAAGGGCAAGTGATGAAACTACTCGATAAAACATTAATCCTTAACCCTCGGGAGCATATAACAATCTTAACAAGACTTAACGAGGTTTACAAACCTTGAATTACGGAGCCAAACACTCAAAAAGGTCACAAAAGAAGTCTCTCCCAATCTCTTTCACTCTAACTCTCCCAAAACTCTCTAAGTAGGAGGAATCTCTCCAAGTATGTGAAATCTCTCCCAGATCTCCCCAAGAATGTGAAATCTCTCCCAAATCTCTCTCTGTATGAGAAATCTCTCCAAGAATGTGAAATCTCTCCCAAATTTCTCTCTGTATGAGAAATCTCTCCAAGAATGTGAAATCTCTCCCAAATCTCTCTCTGTATGAGAAATCTCTCCAAGAATGTGAAATCTCTCCCAAATCTCTCTCTGTATGAGAAATCTCTCCAAGAAAGTGAAATCTCTCCCAAATCTCTCTCAAAATGAGAAATCTCTCCAAGAATGTGAAATCTCTCCCAAATCTCTCTCAAAACCTCTTTTGATATTTTGTAATCATTTGGGGCATCCCGACACTTGACTTGGTGAAAAACCCTTCGAAACGGGACGATGTCTTGGAAAATAGCCTTTTAGGGCCGAAGTCCCCCTATAGGGACCAAACCCTCCTTGAACCGGAGTCTCCTTGAGTAGCCGCAGCCACCGACCGCAGCCACCTGGAGCACCGCATCCGAGACGCCTCCGGTCCTACCTGCCGAACCCGCCTGTGGTACCAGCTCGGACCGCAGCCCCTTCTCCCTTCGGATCCACTTCAGCGACCAAGACCGGAATCACCTCCTGACTTCGGATTTCCCATCTTCCACCCGGTTTTCGACCACGACTCCATTTTAAGTCCATTTTTAATTATTTTAACGCAGGATTTTCTCCAAAAATCATATTTTAACATATAAGACCCTAAATATTCATAATTTAAACATATTTTTATGGAGATCCTTATTTAGAGAATAAAATCTAGTGGGTGAATATTTGAGGTGGAGTGTTGACTTTACTTTAGTTTATGACACAAGCAACCACCCACACCAACTCCATGACCAGCCCACACCCCTCCCCACCATACCTGGTCATTCAAGAGTACTTTCCCCACCATTTGACCAGCCATACTCTTGGTCAAGGCTGAAATCTATCCTCTCTCCTAACACTTTATCTCATTTCTCTCATTTTTCCTCCAAAGAACACACACTTTTCTCTCACTTCTCTCTCTCTCTCTCTCTCTCTCTCTCTCAAATTCGAGACCCAAGGGCTGATCATCAAGTTTTCTTTCACTTTTGGTAAGTATATTCATCCTCCATATAATTATTTCACTTCCTTCTACTCAAATCATAGATATTTTACACAAACATCATCACATTCATGTTAGATCTTCAAATCTTCAAGGCATCTTCTTAGTGTTCTTGAGTTGAACACTACCTTTCTCCATCATCCATTGAAATCACTCAAGGTGAGTTCATACCCCTATCTTTTCATGTTTTCTTAAGTTTTAAGGGGGGGGGGGGAGGGGGGTGGGGGAATACAAGTTATAACACCAAGAACACAACTAAACTCATTTAACAGCCTTCATTAGAAAAGTTCAACTCCATTCACGGACTGTTTTGGTCAACTTAAACATCTTAGTTTTCAAAACTGTATTAGGTGCAAATAGAACAGGTTCATACCTTTACAATGACTATTTTCACATCTCCATACGATTTTTCTACGATTTATGGTGATTTTTACAAAACTGCCTATCATTTCATAAACAAATTCGGACCAGTCTGTGAATATGAACATTTTAACACAAGTTAGAGACTTCTAAAAATCATAATAAAAATTATGAATAAACTAGACACATTTTTTGAACTCTCAGAATTTACGGAATCAGTTTTCGACTTCGTATGATTTTTCTAGGATTTTTCTAAAACAGTGTAGAAAGGTAAAAATCTAGATAACAGTTTATAACTTTCATCACACTTTGTAACTTGTTGAGCAAAGTGTTAATATTGAAGATTTCGTATATTACATGTGTTTCTTGATGTGGTATAATTACATAACAGATAAATACTCACTGAAGTGTAAGAATCCTCCACCATTACCATTAGTACAAAACAAGAATGATAAACATAGTTATATTTTGCCATACATTCGACTTACATAGAAAAGGGTTCTTATACACCACAAACAAATATACTAAACTATAATAGGTATAGTTAGGTTGCATATACATTACAAACATTTTGATAAGCTATAATAGGTATAGTTTATGTTCATTTACATTACAAAAGGTTTTCATACAAAAAGGGGTACAAATACAAAGTACCGGTCTTATACAAAAAGGGGTACAAATACAAAGTGTCAGTTTTCATACGAAAAGGGGTACATATACAAAGTACCGGTTTCATACAAAAAGGGGTACAAATACAAAGTACCGGTTTTATACAAAAAGGGGTACAAATACAAAGTACCAGACTTTCATACGAAAAGGGGTACAAATACAAAGTACCGGTTTCGTACCAAAAAGGGGTACAAATACAAAGTACCAGGTTCACACAAAATAGTTTTTATGATATTAAAACTATATTTCATCTAGAATTGTTAGACTTCAGCTATAATTGCTAAGTGTATATGCTAGAGTTATATAAGAATCTAGTCACAATCGACTTAGAATTGGTGGGCCCGCCTCATCTCCTGTTCCTTGTTTGGTTGTGGACCTAGGGCAGACCCATTATATTCAACGGTCTATTTAACTTAAATTTTATATAACTTATATACAGTGGGCGATTATAGAAGGAATCTATGGGTCCCTCTAGGGTTCATTATCGCATAACTTAGAAGCATTCATTTCACACTTACTAAAGAAAATATTGGATTTTCTGGAAATCAAACTCTATCGTTTTTACAAGGAAAACGGTTTCATTTTCAAACAAAACTCTTATGAACTCACCAACTTAATTGTTGACACTTTTTCAAAACTATTTGTATTCTCAGGAAATCAGTGAAACAGGAAAACATCAGCACTTTGAGGATGGGACGTTAAATCGTCAAACAGTTTATTTTGTCATCATAATGTAATTGATTTTGAAACATGTAAACATATACTATGGTGTAACCTTTTCAATTATAATTATGATGGTTGTATTTACTTTGAGCATTATTATACTCGTTGTTGTGATACTTTACATGAAGTCCTCCACCCCCAGACGTTTCCGCCATCCTTGGTTTGGGGGTGTGACAATTATGATTACGACATCCCTCTTCATAGTTCGAATTGTGAGATTTGGCAGTTAGTCTGAACATTTAGGACTTAGTAATATAAGTTCTGAATTAGTTTAGACACACATGTGAGCTACCTAAGGAAAGGTGTGTGAATTTGAGAAGCTTAGATAAAGGCTTATCGAAGCACATCGTATTGGAAATATGAAATTTGAAAAGTCAATAAGTATTGACTTTTAGAAGTCCAACTGTTTTCTGAATACGCGTCAAAGCTAGTGGGAGCATAAATGTTATGCTGGTATGGATATAATCATCATGTTAGTGGGAGCATGATTATTATTTCAAGTTAGCAATATTAATTATAGAAAACAAAAGTTTCACTTTGCAAAGTTGCATAGGTTGAAAAGTTGTTTTGCTATAATTAAGGGAGAGAATATTATACTTCGTTTCAAATCTAAAGGTTTAGATCAAGAAATTTTAATCAAATTTAGTCAAAAAGGATATATGAATGTTATGTTGAAAGGATTCAACATAAGAGAATTCTATATATGGAAATATTTGTTGTATTCTCACACTCGATTATGACTACGACATCCCTCTTCATAGTTCGAATCGTGAGAACATGGCAAATAGAAATATTATAGCAAAAGACTGGAAAAGTATCATGTCGTGGTAATATTCGACCGTTCTAAAATTTTCCAAATGCCTAGGGCATTAAGAGGGAAAGAGGATTAGAATCGGATTTGACTGAATTAGTTAAATAACTGTCAAGGATAATCTAAGGTTCGCCAAGGATTGGTCACTTGTGAACAGTTGGAAGTATAGTAATGGAAGGACCATATTGACATTATTATTATTAGATATGATTCTATTAATAATGAGTTTTCATATGGCAAATATGGAAATGTTTCCTTATTGGGAGTTGGACGTTAAGGACCTATGTCTAGATTAGAAACTTTTATGCAAGAAGAATGTTCAAAGGAATGTACTTTGAATGTGAGACTTCACATCCATGGAATTGTCTTGTAACAATCTCCAATAGAGAATTTTGTAATTTCATTGGCCGAGTCTTGGTGACTTTTGTGCCATGACGTTACGAAAGGACCGTTGCATAAAGTGTTAGAATCTATCATATTCTATAAGTGGCAAGAATTTGGTATTCTTACACTTGTGGTAAGGATTGGGAATTGTAAAATGAATATGATTGAAAATGTTATTCAATTATACTATTTCACAGAGTAAGGACCATAAGTAAACATAGTGTGCATGCTAATAGCATGGGACAATTGTCGTTATAATTCAAGTAAGAAGTTGATTAACCGAAACAACAAATAATGAGTAATTAATATGGTGATTAAATAAAAGTGTTTTATTTATACTCAAAAGTTTGGGGCCATATAAGATTAGTATTATTCTTGTGTTTCAATTTGCATGTTTTGACTTCCTGAATAATAAGATTATTCGAACGTTCCACAGTCGCTCATACTTTGGGAGTAGGTATGAAAGAAGATTGTCATGAATTGGTGTGTAGATTGTCTAAAGCGTATTAGACATAGCAAAAGCTTGCTACAACGTTCATGAGTGCTTATGAATATGATTTGAGCATTGGATTAAACCCACGCTCACTTGAATCGCTTCATGGATTTTTATCACGAGTGATTGGTGAGACGATAATATCTTGTAATCTTGAAACCAAGATGTGTGAGTTGTATCTTGCGAGTCGGTTGCACATTGATAATATGTAAACGCACCAGTAACTTGGTGTTATAAAACGTATTGTTGTGTGTGATTCAGTGAGTGAGTACAAGCAAGCATTGAGTCGAAGTTTATCCGTTCCTTTTACCCAAAGTGGGATAAAAGCGATATTTGTGGGCCCCTCGATGATTTAGTGATGACAAAGGAAAGTGCTCGGCCGGGCCAGGACTGATTTGATTTGTTCAATTAGTCAGTCGTCATAAATCGGAAATCGGGAAACAACACATAGACTGAGAGAATGATTTCAATCCATGTCTCACGTCTATACGATATCTAGAATGGAGGAATATATGATCCCTTATCTAAAGGACGCGTATATGATAAGATCAGAGTTGACAGTGGTTTTTGAAAGCTACGATTGCAGATCAGGATCTGAAGTCATACGCATAATAGTTATTAGACTTATCCAAGTGGGAGACTGTTGGATTAGTGTCTAAGTCCATAACTATTTTGGTATGTACTTGACCCGATGGTGCATGGTCCTTTTGGGTTGCCTTCACCAAAGCAACTTGATAGGATGAATTATGGAGAGAGAGAGAGAGATGATTAATTATGATTTATTAATATATTATGAGAATAATATATTAAAGGAGAAATCATATTATTTAATTGATATTAGTCAATAATTAATTAAGAACTAATTTTGTGGCTAAAAGAGATTAATTAAACTTAGGGGACTAGAACTATCAATTGTGTGATAGTTGAATATTGGGCTAATGGACTTCTTATTAGAGGGGTGGACGAAATCTATGGGAAAACTCATTAGAAATCGTCCAAGGCCTCTAAAGGAGGAGTCCATGGGTTGCTTAGGGCCTAAGCAGTCAAATTAGGGTTTCCTTGTTAGATAACCCTAATAGCCTCACTATTTAAGCACCCCTAGGGCACCAAAAACGTGGACAACTAATTCCTTAGGGTTTCTAGACGTTTTTGAGTGCCTCTACTCTTCTCCTTCTTCATCCTCTTGCTTTTGGTGATTGTGAGCCATTAGAGGAGTGACATTTGTGACTCTAAGCTTTTAGAAGCCAATTACAAGAAGGAATTAAGATTGTTATTGCTACATAACAATCAACGTAATATCTAAACCCTATTTCATATGTTATTTGATTATCACATGCTAGATCTAGGGTTTATGGCTTTGGATGATTATTGCATGTTCATTAGACAAACTAGATCCAAAGCTTTAGGGTTTGCATGTACACCATAGAAATGTTGTAGTGCTCAAAACCCATCAATAACACCAAGTGGGGAAATTGTCACCATGTTGCATCTTGTTATAACACCAACTTTTTTCCATTTTATAATTTTATAATTTTTTTTAATTTACACAAATATTTTTTAAATATGACATAATAAATAAAACATAATGTTTAAAAATTATAAATAACATATAATAAAAACAGTTTTTAAAGATTAAAATTAACATAGAAATTAAAGTACACATAACATCCAAATTCCAACAACAAAAAAAATACAACGCTATTCGTTAAAAAAACATTTTTTTTAAAACTAAACGCTATTCATTATCGTTATTGTTACCATAGAAGATATAATCCGCCAAGTGATCTCGAAGTTGTCTGTGTTTATTTGCGTCCTGAATGTCAACAACTCGATGCAAATACTCTGTTGTTCTTGGTTGAAACTGAACGTGTCTGGGATCTGTTGGGATATAGTGTGCAATATTTCGCCCTTTATCTTCTACTACCATGTTATGCATTATGATATATGCATACATGATATATCGTAGAGTTTCTAAATCCAATGGTCGGGCTGCATGTTCAACTATATGCCACTTCGCCTTCAGCACTCCAAAAGCACGTTCCACATCCTTACGTGGTCCTTCTTGTCTTCTCTTAAAAAATTTGTCTCGTTCTTCAACCAGGTGGCGGAATGTCTTCACGAATGTGGAATACTGAGGATATATTCCATCAGTAAGATAATACCCATATTTGTATTCGTTTTCATTCACCGTAAAAGGAGCATTCGCGGCATTTCCATTCAAAAGATTGTCGAATATTGACAACTGATCAAGAGTGTCGACGTCGTTGTTGGAATCCGCAACCCCAAAAAATGCATGCAAAATCCATAAATCTTGAGAAGCAACAACCTCTAAAACCAACGAAGGTGATACGTGATGACCACTTGCGTATTGCCCTTTCCATGCTACCGGACAATTTTTCCATTTCCAGTGTGTGCAATCAATGCTTCCGATTATTCCGGGAAACCTATGGCGTTCTTCATGCGCCGCATACAATTCTTGCAAATCATGCAACGAAGGTTTCTGCAAATACACGTCTCCAAATGTTTCAACAACACCCCTTGACAATGTTTACAAACTCTCCCTTGCGGTTCTTTCGGACATTCTCATATAGTCGTCCATGGCGTCAGGTGACTCCCCCATAGCCATCAAACGAATAGCCGCAACACATTTCTGCAACGTTGTAAACCCTCGTCTACCTCTAGCATCATATCTCAATTGAAAAAAATCATACCTAAACATAAATTAACTTCAGTTTAAAAATATAGTACATTTGTTGTAAATTTAAAGAAACATGTAGTAGATTTTTATTTATTTTGTATAAAAGTATAGTAAAGAAGCGATAACAGCTTTCCAAGGCGTTGGTGATCCGTAGGAACACATTCCTACTCAAACGAAATCTTCTTTTGAAGTCCTTCGCCGCGTATACACAATTATCCGCAAAGTAATCGCGATATAGATGCTCGTGTCCTTCTTCACGATTTCTGTTTAACATCACACGTCTTATTAGTAGTGGGGCTAGGTCTGGTTGTAGCAGCTCGTTAGTATAATAATGATACATCATCCTGAAGAATATATCGTCATCGGAATCATCGGACGAGTCGAAAGGATCCATAATTTTTTTTGAAGATAATTGAGATTATATAGAGAGAAAAAGAGAAGTTATATGTAAAAAATTATTTAGATAATAGGTATTTATATAGGAATATAATAAATAATTTTAAAGTTTTTTTTTAATTAAGTCAAACGTTTAAATAGCAACGGTCCAATTTTTTTCCGTTTCACCCGGTGGTAACGGCCACAAAATCCACCGCGACGAGATGCAACGAGTTGGGGGCGGTGTTCCCCCGTTACGACTGCATTTCCGACTTCCACCTCAGCAACGTTGTTGCTCGTTGTGTCCCGTACCGTCCACTCTTAAAACTTGAAACCCTTTTACCCTATTCGACCAATTTTTCGGTTGCCTCCAAGTTGCCAAACTCCTCCCGCTCACTCACCTTTTTTGGTGTCGTTCCCTCCTCCGGCTTAGCCTCCTATTCAAAATCGAAATTGCAAAAATCGGAAAATATTTTCCGTTGTTTGGTGTGTTCTTTGCATCCGACCACCGTCTCATACTGGTTGCCTTACTCCATATTCAAACCCCTCTTTTTACCTTCGCTTCTCTCTCTCTCTCTCTCTCTCTCTCGGGTAAGTTTCATGCCCTTAACAGGTTGTGCTTAACTTTCATGACAATCGGTTGCTTAATATGAACTATTAACCACGATTGATCTTGTAATGTTGTTTAATCTAATAGTGTTTTCACCTATATCGTTTGAATTGGGTTTTTTGGGCGGTTTTTTTTGGGAAAATGACGTATAGGCCCTATAATGTTTCTAGGGTTGACCCATTTAGCCACTTAACTTATTTTGTGGCTTAATAAGGGAACGAATTACTCTTTGTCGGGTCGATTAAGTCCTTATTTCAACTTTGAAGGGGTTAGCCGGTCATTTTAAGTCCACCTCCTTCTAATAAGACCACATCGGATGCTGACTGTGACTTTCGTCTAATGCCATGTCATTAATTAGTCGCCTCCTTCTTAATGTCCGTATATGCTTTATAAAAGAGCCCTTTTACATCCACTGTTCAACACTTCATCGGTAAACCCTTTTTTGTGAGCTGCTTCTGAATCCTCAAGCATGGAACCCGTATTCTTACAAGTAGATGTCCACTTCCAAGGAATGTTCGCCAGAAACCCCATACGCTACACCGGTGGAATTACTCAGAGGTTTTCAGACATCGATTTCGCAGGAATGGACAAGGATGGGTGTGTTGCGTTCATCGAAAGGTTCACCGGGGAAAAGTGTGAGAAGCTCTATTACTGCCAACCTGATATTGATTTTCCAAAAAGTTTGACTCTAATTTGCAATGACCCCGATTATTACGACTTCATAGCAATTGCATAGGAATGTGGTGTTATACTCCCTATGTATGTAGACCATTTTGGGAATAGTAACATACAGGAATGGTTGGATGAACACAAAGACGAGTTTGTTGGTAACGTTGAGGAAGAAGTACTTGATGGTGCAGGACTGGTTAAGGAAGTTGCACCAGGGCATCGGGATGTGGGTGACACAAACGATGAGGAAGACAATGGCGACGATGATGACGACGAGGATGAGGATGTCGATAGCGATGAGGATGACCATCAGAAGCCTCATTTTTATATAAAGGGTAATGAGAGTCCTAAGGAAAAGATGGGCGAGAAAGCAGGTGCAGGTGAGTTTTTCGAAGAAGACATGGGTGACAATGAAGATGTTTATCCCGAATTGCCAAACATTTTCAATGATAAGCTCAATTGGAAGGAGCAGGAACCTGTTTTAGGTATGAGGTTTGAGAGTCCTAAGCAATTGAAACACATGCTTTGTAACTATGTTGTCGCGAATGGTTATCAATTATGTTTTGTTAAGAATGATACTAGACGATTACTTGTAAAATGCTGTGATGGCAAATGTACTTTTAGGCTTTGGGGTTCTTGGATGAGTGAAGATAAGTCTTTCCAGATAAAATCTCTTATCGGTGAGCATAATTGTGAAAAGAATTTTCAAATTCGGATCAATTGTGACTTATAAATGGATAGGGACCCACTTTAAGCACCAATTTTATAACAATCAAAAGATGAGCGTCCGAATGCTTAGAGAGGAGGTAAAAACCGATTTTGGGATTAATGTGAGTATGAGTCAGTGTAGGAGAGCCAAGACGTATGCATTGACTCTAGTTGAAGGGACAATAGCTGAGAATTATGCAAGATTATGGTCATATGGTGAGGAGATTAGAAGATCAATTCCTGGATCCACAGTTAAAATTTGTGCTGATTCAATGCCTGATGGTAAGAATTATTTCAGCAAAATATACATATGTTTTGCTTCAGTAAAAGAGGGATGAAGGGGAGGATGTAGGAGGATCATTAACCTGGATGGTTGTTTTCTAAAAACTTTTTGTCAATGGCAGTTGGTTTGTGCTGTGGGTAGAGATGCTAACAATGGAATATTCCCGATTGCTTGGGCAGTTGTTTCTGTGGAAAACAAAGAGAATTGGAAATGGTTCTTAGAAACTCCTTCAGAAGATTTGCAATCTTGGAATGATGGTAATGGTTTGGTTCTAATTTCGGATCAATACAAGGTATGGTTCAAAACTACTGCATGTTCTAAATTTAGTTATTGCTATTCGATTTTCAAACATTAATGTGTCTTATGTAGGGTTTGATTGAGGCAGTAAAGGAAGTATTTCCAGCAGCTGAACATAGGCAGTGTGCTAGACATATCTATGCAAATTTTAGAAAGAGATTTAGTGGATCCAATTTTGAAAATCTGTTTTGGAAAGCGAGCAAGGCAACGACTGAAGCACAATTTAATGTAGTTATGAAAGAGATTGGAAAATTAAATCCGGAAGCAGTTGTGCATCTTATGGATAGAGATCCAAAGACTTGGTCTTTGGCTTTTTTCAGAGTTCATAATTCTTGTGAGTCAGTAGAGAATGGTTTTTCAGAGAGTTTTAATAGTGTGCTTTTGGATGCCCGGAAGAAACCAATAATAAGCATGTTAGAGGACATTCGTATATATGTGATGCAAAGGATGGTGACTATGAAACTAACCGGACAAGGATGAAATCGTTATTCTATTTGTCCAAATATCATAATACGGTTGAATATGCTCAAAACTGAGCAAAGGTTTGTACATTTATCCAATTACATTAGTACTTTACTCTTCACGTCTCATGATATTTGCGGTTTTCATCTATATATGTAGGCATTGGCATGTCATTTCTTGTGGGGGGATGAAGTTTGAGGCAAGGAAAATGGACGAGGCGTTTACTGTGGATGTTGAAAAAAAGGAATGCAGCTGCAGGCTATGGCAACTTAATGGATATGGCTACGTACACTCAGTTGCCACCTTAGCCTACTTAAATTTGACACCTGATGGTCCATATGTAGATCCAATGTACTTGGCTGCATTATACCATAATACTTACAAACAACCAATCCATGGGATGAATGGAAAAAATATGTGGCCTTCTACTGACTTGATACCCCCTTTGCCTCCATTGAAAAGAAGTATGCCAGGCAGGCCAACCATAAAGAGAAGAAGAGATGCTTCTGAACGGATGGGTAAACATACCGTCTCCAAGGTAGGGAAGAAAGTTTCTTGTAGCATATGCAAGGAGAAAGGACACAACAAGGCTACTTGTAGTAAAGGTGTAGGGACATCCAAACAAAATGGAACAAAGAAACAAAAAACTATACCTATGCAGGAGTCTGTAAACGTTGACACAGGAGTAGGGGATGATGAGGTAATCGTAGATGCTACTGATGCTTTGGATAGGCCTGGAGATGAAGAGCGAATGGTGGGAGTCAATGGACGGGATGAAGGGGTGAATGTCAATGCTCGAGTTAAGCATGTTAAACCGCCTAAAATGCGAAAGAAGTCAGAACGAATCATTAAACTGAAGCTTGCAAAAAATGTGGGAGGTGAAGGTAGCAGTGTTGCAACGGCCATGGAGTTGGATTAAATAATTGTTTGTTATTTGTAGTGAATGTGTGTTGCAGTAAACAAATGATCTTTGTATGTTCTTTTATGGTGTACTACGAATATTTAGGGGTATTATGGGCATTTTAGCCATTACAAAGTAAATTGACCATTTTTGGATGTGGGGGCATTTGAGTCATTACAAATTATATTGACCATTTTTGGATGTGGGGGCATTTTTGTCATTACAAATTATATTGACCATTTTGGATGTGGGGGCATTTTACTCATTAGAAATTAAATTTACCATTTTGGATATGGGGGTAATTAAGTCATTACAAAGTAAATTGACCATTTTGTATGTGGGGGTAATTAAGTCATTACAAAGTAAATTGACCATTTTTGGATGTGGGGACATTTTAGTCATTAGAAATTAAATTTACCATTTTAGATGTGGGGGCATTTTACTCATTAGAAATTAAATTTACCATTTTGGATGTGGGGGTAATTAAGTCATTACAAAGTAAATTGACCATTTTGTATGTGGGGGTAATTAAGTCATTACAAAGTAAATTGACCATTTTTAATGCAGGGGTAATTAAGTCATTGTAAAAAACAGGGGACTTGTGACTTAATCCATTCAACATGAAAAGGCCATCTTTAGAAAACTTGATTCCCTTTTTTTCCAAAAAAGGTTTGCAGACAAGCAGATATGGTTCAATCGTGTGCAAAGGTATTTTTTGTCCCTTTTCCCAAACTGCACCATTTGTGGTCCCTGTCTATGCGCATAAAGAAGGTATATTCATTTTGCAACTGTCTTGTGGTCCCGTCCCAGTCTATGAAACATATATAATACCCAAATGTTTCTTTCTTTCATGCACACATACATATACAGGTGAAAGACAATTTTTTTTTTAATAATAACATATTAAAACACATTTCACCCATGGGTTTGTTTACATCACTTTCTGCTATTCAATAACCTATTACAAAGATCATCGACAAAAAACTTCATCAAAAAACGATGACCATCAGCAGCCCAGGCAACACCACCACCAAATCTACACACCAGCATCACAAACTAATACCAGCAACCCACACAAAATCTACTACTAATATTGACACTAAACAACATAGGCAACACACCAAAACAAAAACCCAGGACTGAAATGCTTCAATCTACACAACATTTTTTTACTTAAACACCAAATAAGTCACCACAGACGCACAAACAACACCAACAATCACAACACAAGACATCAGCTTCTTACATTTGTTGTCCTTGAAGACCATCTTCACATATGCTCCTTGCAGAGAAACGAAATGATTTTTAAGATCAGCAACCATATTTGAGATATCCAACTGACCAGCGCGAATGTCATCGACCTCAAGGTTCATGGCATCTAAGTGTCGATTAACTGCCTGACGGAGCTCACGCAACTGGTCTTGGAAGTCCTCCCGTATAAGAGACAGTTCCATCTGGGTTTGCAGTAGATTGATGGCCATGTCTTTGTTGGTTACACCATTCGAATGATTCTCATCCATGTGACGGCGGTAATTTGGAGACCAGCTGTGTTCTGTATGTCCGATCGAAGCCATTTTGGAGTAAACTTAGAGACGAGATTGGGGTAATGAAGTTTGCAGATGTGCCGTTTTAGGTCAAGGAAGTCTTGATTTTATATGGAGGCGCTTGAACAATCGATCCTTGCTCCTTACGATTCGCCTTCAATACGACGTCGTTGCGGTTATTCGACCCTTTAAATTCTTGCCATGTCATCGCTTACGTGTTAGGCTAGGTTTATGTGGCAACGTTAACCGGCTACAATAGGTAAAAGGGACTATATTGTTAGGTAACAAATAATTCGTTCCCTTATTAAGCCACAAAATAAGTTAAGTGGCTAAATGGGTCAACCCTAGAAACATTATAGGGCTTATACATCATTTCCCCCCCTTTTTTTTCATATTTTGAATCGCATAATGATGAGAAGGTGACAGAACCATGGAAAAAATATCCAAGTTGTGGGCTCTTTCATTCTTTCTTCACCATTTTAGTTGTTGTTTTTGTTAACTGATTTTCATAGTAAGCAACTAGTTAGGGATTTTTGTTTGAGCATTCCGTTTGTCTTTTGCTTATAGAATTTTATGGATTTTTGGTACTTTGTGTTCTGGAGTTAGGTTAGGGTGTTCATGTACCAGAAACATTTAAAGGTAATATAATCTCTTCCTTTATTTTTTATTCTTTACATTTTGCACAATATGGATTGATTTGATTCTGTTTAGTATGAGGAAAACAATTACTTGAACAGAAATAGAGAAACCAGCACATAATACTGCAGGTGGGGGTTTGATTTACTATGTAACAATAGATCTGTAGATGGTTCTTATTGTATGACATGTTCTTATATACCAATGTTGTCCCTGCATTATATCCTTATTTTCATTTATTTCTTCATTTATTCAAGATATTATAATAATAGAAGGATATGACATCAGTTTTAGGTTCCATATGTTGATGTTTTTATTGAATCTATATGGATTTACATTTTACTATTGGATTTCAATATAGGTGAGTCATTATAGTTCAAATATGCAGGGCAGCAGGGAATACCAATGAGTTGGTAAACATGTACGTCATTTTGATTTTATTCGTTATAATTTTTGCATATTTCATTATTTTCCTTGAAATAATTGTTTTTTCTTTGCACTATTGGTCATTGTTTAGTGGTTTGTGGCAGAGCTATTATAAAAAATCATGTGAGGGATCAATGTGGCACTTGGTGGTTACTTGGTAGATGAATTCAAAATCAAAATAAAATGAGATCCATTTTGGGTAATAGCTTATTTTGGTTCTTGATTAAGAAGCGATGAGGGATTGCCAAAGAATGATGTAATGTTAATTAACATATTGTTATCTGATTACATTTTTAATTATATTTTTTAAAAAAAAAATGGTCTGCTAAAGAGCAATCAAGTAAATGAAATGGAGAGGGTACCTTTGGGTTTGACCTTTATATAAACTCTGTATTACATGTTCCTAAAGAGCGGTTGAGGCGAAAACAACCCTCTTAGAGTATTACCTAATAAAATTGTTCTTTATTATCAATTTTGTAGTAGTCACACCAGTATAGGTCACTGGAGTATTACGGTGAAGAATGAGAAACTTTATATTGAATCTCTATTAAAACATCCCTCAAGATACAAAATAGAGTAAATTACACGAATGGTTCTTGGGGTAATTTTCACGTTTGGTCCCTAACTTATTTTTTTTTAACTCGGAAGGTCCCTACAGTTTGTTTTTGTTGCGTGTTTGGTTCTAGTCTTACCTAAAAAGACTATTTTGCCATTGATTGTTTAGTTTATTTAAATAAGATAGGTAGGTAAGGTAATGTAAAGTGAGGTGGAAGTGGGGTTGAGTGTGTGTTTATTTAAATAAATTAAAAAATTAAGGGCAAAATAGTATTTTTAGGTAAGACAGTGACCAAGTGCGCAACAAAAACAAGTTGTAGGGACCTTCCGAGTTAAAACAATAAGTTAGGGACCAAACATGCAAATTACTCCAAACTATAAGGACTATTCGTGTAATTTACTCTACAAAATATAAAAAGAAAGAAGTATACACAATCAAATTGTATCTATAGTGAAACCAACAAAAAGGAACATCAAGATGTTGAACCTAGGAATTGTCAAACTCATCAAAATTCTTGCAACATGTCATTGCTCAATGACACATCAACGTCTTAAAATCTCAAGAAAAAAGTAATAACACAACAAAACCATTTGTTTATGTCCATGCTTGATTGCTTTTAAGTTTTTCCTTCATTGATTCCATATAATAATGTGCCTTAGTCAATTACATGTTGTTCACTTGTTTGTTACCCCCATCAGATGAGACTGATTGAACTTCCACCTTCAAATGTTCTCCAAAAGCTACCTCTTTGGAAAACGGAATAATATAAGAATTGTTCATGTGCAAACCCCCACCTGTCCCAATAAGTCTTGGCAAATCCATGAATTACAAACCAGTAAAAATAAGTGCAAGAAATTAAACAACACCAAAAACCATAGTAACCATGTACATTATTATTTTTTGTTCACAAGAATGGGGCCAAAACATCAATGAATACCATATTCCTTAACATGAAAAACAAAAAGATCTACAAAAGGAAAAAAAAAATGGATAATGAGTTGATTACCTGATTCTTAGTTAGAGCCATGAAGATGAAATGTGATCAATGCTATAGATCGGTGTGAGAGAAGTGGCAGGTCAAGAGCACAATAGCTTATTAAAAATGTCATACAAATATTGTCTAATCTAATAACTTGATATTATATACAATGGTGAATCTAGAACAAAAAGTCACATGGTTCCTAAATTAAGTGAAGCCAATAAAAAAAATTAACACTTGTGGGGGGTCGGGTCGGGTACTTCAAAAAAGACTGGACCAACTAGTTCAACTGTACGGTTTAATGAAAACTAGTTTATTATTAGTAGATTGATAAAACAGCGAACGGGGAGTGAGAGTCTTAAAAATCTGAGCTTCTTTTTATTAGAACAATTTATTTATTTATTGATATTGATATTATGAGAGTTCCGATTAAGAGTAGTTAATTTTTTGTTATCAATCCCATAATTTGAAATAACAAATTGCCCTAGTAACTTATTTTTTCTCCTCTTAAAAAGGTTTTAAAGACATTTAAAAAAAAAACAAAGTCAAGGTAGGTCCTCTACTTTTTCTAATGTAGTTCCTAATTTTTCTGCTATATATTCTAAATGAAATTGAAAATTTAGGTAGATCCTAAGACCTACCTTTAACCTTATAGCATCTCGGATGAGAGCTTTTTTTAAAACTCATTACTATTCATTTATTTATATTGAGCACTTATTATTATTGGAGTACCTAATTTTTTTTGTTTATTTTTATTGACCACTCAATATATATTGAGCGGTTAATATTGAGCGGTTAATATGCTTTAATCCTCTAGACATTCAACCCCCTCATTTTCTACTCATTTTATTTTACCCTTTAAGTATAATTTAGTTTTTAATTTATTTATTTATTACTAGTTAATTAATTCTATCAAACATTTAATGATATTTTATTTATGAAATATAAATTTATAGTAATAATATTTATTAAAATAGTTTGTATTAAAATATAATGTGTGTTTAAAAATGACTAACTAAATGGAGGAGATTATATAGAACATTTTATATAGATAAAGATAGATTAGTTAAAATTAAAGAAAAAGTTATTGAGAGAGGTTAATCATTGGAGATGCCATATAATTAAAGGTTAAATGTAATAGGATGATGAGGTGTCAATAATATTAAGTCATAGTATATGTTAACCATCGGAAATGGTCTTAGTAGATAAGCCCATGATTATATAAATACTAAATAATAAACATAACAAACATTTTAAAATTGAAACCGTTAAACAACATCCACATTACAGACAAAGATCCAAATATTCATTGCTAAGCATATATTCAAGAACTAGTTGCATTCCGCAGGATCTATGTGGCTTCTCTTCCTCTGTTCATCTTGGCAACTCTCACCATGATTGCAACGTATATATTGTCCACAATTTCCTCAGCAAACATGAAAAGCTTGTGTCTCCAGTGCTTCTTGAACAACAGAACTCCAATAACACCCCAAAACCCTGTTGCAAATCCACTCATGATGTCCAGGTAAAACCACCATACCTTGATTGACTCGCCAACTGCTTTATGTTTCTTCTTGAGAGCTGATGTTGTTGGGTCTTGATGATCTGATCAATTGTTTGTCAATGGAGGTCCACAAAGATCTCTGTTCCCACCATATATTGATGGATCATCAATAAGGGTCTGCAACTGATGGCCTGTTGGAATTCTTCCTGACAAGTTATTGTGTGACAGATTCAGATGGCTCAAAAAAGTCAAAGCTGCCATGCTTGGAGGGATCATCCCGGTCAACTCATTGTTTGAGAAATCGAGAGATTCTAACTTCGTCATGTTTCCAATGTTTTCTGGAATATTCCCACTGAGATGATTATTTGACAAATTGAGACCCACCAACATAGAAAGTGCAGTTATCTCCACAGGTATTTCTCCTACAAGTTTATTGCTTGAGAGATCTATGTTAAAAAATATATCCAAAATTGTTGTATATTCACGTTCAACACCTTTCATGATCTGAATCACATTCTCATTAGAATCAGGAAAGCCATTGTAAATAAAATTTCCTGGACCTTTAACCATCCTATTCAACTCTCTTAGGCAATGAGGGATGATTCCCCTTAAGTTGTTGTACGCAATATCCAAAATTTGAAGTTCCAACATTTTGCACAAAGATTTAGGAATTTCTCCAGAGAAATTGTTCCTGTGTAACCTTAAAACATTCAAATTTGTCAGTTTCTCTCCAATCCAATGGGGTATACTTCCGAACAATTCATTATCACCCACATCTAAGACTGTTAAATCTCGTAGATTCCCCAACTCTCGAGGAAGTTCACCAAAAAATTTATTGTCATTCAATTTTAACCATTGCAATGATGAAAGATTAAGACCTATATACCTCGGAATGACACCTGAAAGCAAATTCGAGCTAACCATCATGGTACCCAACCCTTGCAGATTCTCAAGACACTTGGGAAATTTCCCTGTTAACCTATTTTTGGAAAGATCAAGAAAATCCAAATCTGTCCTTCTGCACAATGACCTTGGAATCGACTCATTGAAAATGTTATTTGCCAGTAATAGTTTCGCTGTACTGCCAATCACAGAAACAGTTCCCCCGTTAGGAAGGTTTGCCAAAGATCCGCTGAGTTTGTTGTGCGAGAGATCTAACCAAAAAATGACAGGCATCTTCCGCAACCATGTGGGCAGAGGTCCAGAAATTGAAGCATTCGACAACACTAACCACCAAAGCTTCCTTTGATTTCGAAGCCACTGCGGAAATCCATTTGAGATGTTGCAAGAACTGAGGTCAAGATCTTCCAATTGGAATGGAGGTATCCACTCATGTGAAAAATTGAATGTCAATTTAGTATTAGAAGAAGCATCCAAGCTCTTCAACATCAAAAGGTTACCGAAATGGGCTTCAAAAACTACTCCTTCTAAGGAATTGTTTGAGATATGTAGAGAACGGAGTTTGGCAAGTTGCCCGATTGAAACCGGAATGGTCCCATTTAACAAATTTGAAAAAAGATCTAATTCTTTTAAATATCTTAATCTTCCTAGAGATGCTGGGATGGGACCCCATAACTTGTTATTAGATAGATCTAACATTTTTAAATATCTTAGTCTTCCTAGAGTTTTGGGCATTGGACCTGTCAAACTGCTGTCTGATATCTTTAAGACTCTTAAATTGGTTAGTCTTCCAAGTGCTTCTGGAATCGTACCATTCAATGACAAACTTAAATTCAACGATTCCAAAGCGTATCGGGAGCATTCCGAAAAGTTTTGCAGCGAGTCAATCATTTCTATACCAAGAGGATTTCTTACAGCACTCAAGTGTTTCAGGTGACAACGTCTCCAGATTCCAAAATCCTCAATATTCTTAAACCGGTTAGAAGAAAGATGAAGCTGTAGAAGGTTAGGCATAATAGGAACCGAAGAATGCAGCATGTTTCCTGAGAGATGAAGGACTCTTAAGGAACTCATGTTACTGAAAACAGATGGAAATATGCCTTCAATTGAATTCCAGCTAAGATCCAGGTGTTGGATGTTAGAAAGCATAGTGATATTAAAATGAGCGGAAGATAGAAAAGTCTTATCTAGCCCACAAAGTGACAAATGCAGCTCTGATAAAGAAGGGATCATGTTTATCAAGTTTACAAAGTTAAATGACAAACTAAGATTAGAGCGTGAAAGATCAAGGTAGCTGAGCTGTTTGAAAGATCCAATGAACTCAGGGATCCGACTTCCATGAAAATAATTCCCACTCAAGTCCAAGTATTTGAGATGCTTCAACTCTGCAAGAGAAGAGTTCACCTCATTAAAAACCAAATAGTGATCTCCTCCAAGTTGAAGACTTTGAACCGTTCCAGTGAGACTGTCGCATTGGATTCTCTCCCACCGGCAACAGTCATTGCCCACCCATGATGACAACATTCCAGAAGTATCTTTGATGCTCCCTTTGAACTTGAGAAGAGCAAGTCTCTCTTTCTCAGAGCACATGAAAGTGACATTTCCAACACCCAAACAAGTATATTTGGTTGCAAAAAAAAAAGCACATATGAAAATGAGATGGAGCCCCAAACCCCTCGGATGCCTCATCATCAACCCTAACTCAGTTTATTAATTTGGAAGAAAGTGGAAGTGGAAAGTTTGGTTTGTATGATGTAGTGATGGGGTGTTATGATGATGCAAGTAGTTGATTTATAAAGGTATAAATGAAGAGCAACCTATAGGACAGCCGTGGAAGACTTGGAAGTCAATGGACATTTCTAATCCATAAAGTCTATTTGTGTGGTCCCTATGGAAAATGTAAATGTACTTGGGTGTCTTGGCCACAACTCATTAATAAGAATATGAATGTGATAAAACACCATATTTTCAGAAACAAAGATTTAGATTTTGGAGAAATCAAAGATAATTTATAATTTCTTACAAATTATAGTTATAGATTATGAACTATATTTTGATGATTAATGATTTTTCAAAACTAACTACGACAAAATAAGTTCTTTTTAATATCTGACTTAGCAAGGTCTATATGTCAAGCATAATAAAAGATGACTTCTGTAACTTTGATTTCAAAACTTCACCTTATCTTTTAAGAAATGTAGTTTTGTTAAATGCATTATGGTTTTATATTTCGAACCAAGTACTTGGACATGGGTTTCAAATTATTTTCATATGGTCTAAAACCTTAAAAGATGGGTCGAATAGAGTCAAACGCATTGAAACTTGCCCAAGGTGTAATCCAATGCTTAAAAGATTTATTTCAAGAATACGGTCATTTGTTCACAACATAAGAGGTGTATTTAGTTTAATTATAGACCTCATATATCCAAGCAACCCCCAAAGTTGATTTATGTTATTGGGATTTTATACTTTATTAAAGTCATTGTGTTTCTTTAATTACAAGGTTCAGGCAAAACGTGGTATCCACTTGAGTACAGTACTGTGTGTGTTGATTACATCTGTGATTAATACACTAGAATTATGACCTAAAGAAAAAAAATATAATGAAACAAAGAGCAAGATTAGTGATGAAACAATATATATATAAATTAAACACATAACTAAGAAAGGAGATGGGCTAAGGAAAAAAGTCATAAAAGCACAATTTAAAAACATGGAAAGCATCATAAACCAAGAGATATTGAATACAAAAGAGCTTTTTAAATGTTTCCTGGGTTACACCAACATAAATATAACCAGGAATAAATGCACGAAATAACATATCTTCGTTATTTGTGTTTTATACATAGCATCTCACTTTCATTTGTTCTGCTACAACACTGTATTTTAATAATAATAATAATAATAATAATAATAATAATAAAGTCTTGTTACAGCATTCTATGTTGAAAAGTGTACCGAATTATAGCATTGTACTTCAAAATTAATTCTTACTAGGGAGCTTTCTACAATGTTCCGATACAATATGCAAATTAAACTTGTTGATCTATTGTAATATAACCGACTTAGGAAAAAAAAATTAACAAAAAGAATGCTGAAAGGCATTCCAATAAATGCTTATGATATTATTCAGACACTCATTAAAGGTACTGATTTTGGATTCTTTACCAAATTTACACTTATTATATATGAATAAAACTATTGATGCATGCTAAAACTCATAGCTTTAATGTTGTTATTCTTTTTAGTTGCAACTAGTGCGATCTCTAATGTGTATAAGATGCATGCAATATTTGTGTTGATATTTACAAAAGGTTGATTACATGAAAAGAACTCTCGTTTTCTGTCAAAAATGACATGTTAAGATTTATGGAGTCATGAACAAATTGACAAGTTCCTAAGAGCTAAATGGCCATAAATGTAACTTGGCAATTAAAAATTGAATTGAATTGTTGGGTGAACGTCACTATCACCGACTCTCATGTGAAAAAGAAAATTTGTCACTATCACCGACTCTCATGTGAAAAAGGAAATTTGTCACTATCATTGACTCTCATGTGAAAAAAGAAATTTGTTTCGGCTGCAGAAAACAACATTAAATGCATGTGAATTATTTCAAGCTACGCATATTTTCGAGGAGGCTATTTTCTTCATTTGGCAGACAGTTTACAAATGTCAAATGGTGGGTATTCACTTTCACATTAGAGTGAATTATTGTTACGGCTCACAACATATATAGAAATATATGTGTGTTGTAAGTAAAAATAGCAGAGAGCACAACACGACGATTATATATACACAGAAAAGAAATAGTGAGGTTGTATTTTTATTTTCGGCAGTTAAAAGACGAGTGAAACCTTACAGTGAGCGATCAGATTACAAGTGCAGTTTTAGCCTTGTATGATTGTAATTTTCTTTGGTGTTAATAAAATCCCCTCTCTCTCTCGTTCGCCCGTGGATGTAGGTCAGATTAGACCGAACCACGTTAAATATCGTGTTCAATTTCGTTTGCAATTTTTCAGTAGTTTTATTCCGCGAGTGTTACCGAAATCGTTAATCGTTTTGTTTGAAGTGCTTAACTTGTTTGTTATATTCCCAACAATCTGGTATCAGAGCCATTGCTGAAGATGGGAAAGTTAAGATCGAAAAATTTGATGGTCAAGATTTCGGTTTCTGGAGAATGCAAATCGAAGATTATCTCTACCAGAAGAAGTTACACCAACCTTTGTCCAAAGACAAACCCGAAGCGATGATGCAGGAGGAGTGGGACTTATTAGATCGGCAGCCACTCGGAGTGATAAGGTTATCATTGGCAAAGAATGTAGCTTACAATATTGTCAATGTGAAGACAACCTACAATCTGATAAATGCGTTGTCTAATATGTACGAAAAACCTTCAGCGGCAAATAAGGTTTTCTTGATCCGGCAACTTGTAAATCTAAAGATGAAGGAGGTTAGCTCGGTGACAGACCACGTGAACGAATTCAACTCAATAATATCAATATTGATATTGGATTTGAAAATGAAGTCATGGCATTGCTATTATTATCATCGTTACCCGATAGTTGGTACAGTGACGATTGTTAGCAGTTCAGCCGGAGGTGCCAAGCTATCATTCGAATGTATTCGCGATTTAATCCTTGGTAAGGATGTGCGCAGAAGGAGTATCAGAGAAGCTTCTAGTAGTCTTCTAACTACTGAAGGCAGAGGAAGAAAGACCAAAAGAGGAGGTGGTGGTAGAGGAAGATCGAAGTCAAGAAAGAGAGGTCAGTCGAAGAACAGGAAAGATATTACCTGTTGGAACTGTAATGAGAAAGGTCATTTCAGAAATCAGTGCCCAAAGCCTTCGGCAGACAAAGGCAAGAAGGAAGTAAATATGGCAGCAAATTCTGAAGATGATGCGCTCATTTGTTGTGTCGAAAACTCAACTGAATCCTGGATCATGGATTCTGGTGCGTCGTTTCATGCTAGTCATTCCAGAGAAGCAATGTATAATTTCAAGCAGTACAAAGGGAAAGTCAAATTAGCAGATAACATGAGCCTTAATATTACTAGAGTTGGGGATGTGGTCCTCAAGACAACCTTGGGTATGAAGTTGACTTTGAAGAATGTCAAGTTCATTCCAGACTTGAAGAGGATGTTAATATCCGTGGGGCAGCTTGATGATGAAGGTCACCATGTTACATTTGGTGATTATCAGTGGAAAGTGACAAAGGGAAACTTAGTTGTTGTTAGAGGTCAGAAGCGGGGTACACTATATATGGTGGAAGTTTCTAATGCTGAAGTACATGTTGTTGAAGAAGTTGGGATATCCACTCTATGGCACCAAAGACTTGGACATATGAGTGAGAAAGGAATGAAGATGCTAGCATCCAAAGGAAGAATACCAGATCTGAAGACTGTGACCGTTGACTTTTGTGAGCCATGTATTATGGGTAAACAGAAGAAGGTTACTTTCACAAAGATAGGTCATCCGCCCAAGTCCATGAAGTTGGAGTTAGTTCATTCAGATGTTTATGGCCCCACTTCAGTTTCTTCAGTGGGAGGGTCTCAATATTACGTTACTTTCATTGACGACTGCACAAGGAAAGTTTGAGTTTATTTCTTGAAGCATAAGTCTGAAGCTTTCAGCACATTCAAGAAATGGAAAGCTATTGTAGAGAATGAAACAAACTTGAAAATCAAGTGTTTCAGATCAGACAATGGGGGTGATTACAATAGCAAAGAATTTGTTGATTATTGTGCTGACCAAGGAATCAGAATTCAGAAGACGGTTCCGGAGACACCTCATCAAAATGGAGTAGCAGAGAGGATGAACCGCACATTGAAAGAGAGGGCTAAAAGCATGAGACTACATGTAGGTTTACCCAAGATGTTCTGGGCAGATTCGGTCAACACAACTGCATATTTAATCAACAGAGGACCCTCAGTCCCCATAGGGTTCATGATTCTAGAAGAGGAATGGCAAGGTCGGGAGATTTCGCTCAAACACTTGAAGGTATTTGGTTGTGTCTCGTATGTCAAAGTTAAAGACTCGGAGAGAGACAAGCTAGAGGCAAAGGCAAGGAAGTGCACCTTTATAGGTTACGGGTTGGATGACATGGGGTACCGCTTCTAGGATAATGAGAATAAGAAAGTTATCAGAAGTCGGGATGTGTTGTTCAACGAGAATGCTCTATACAAGGATGAACTTGCAAAGAGATCCATTGGTAACAAGCAACCAGAAAATAAGGATCAAGTTGAGTTAGAAGAAATCTCAGATGATGACGTTGTAAAACCTATTAGTACTCTAGAGATAGGTGAAAGTTCAGGAAGTAGTGGGAGCTCCGATGTATCTGGAGATAGTGGGAGCACAGTGGATAGTAGTTCAGAGGATGAGGTTGCAGATGATGTAGAAACTGAAACTCCTATTATCCGTAGATCCTCTAGAGTACGAAGACCTCCAGTCACGTATTCTCCTTCAACTAATTACTTGTTGTTGACTGAGAATGGTGAACCTGAGTCTTATCTAGAGGCCTTAAGGATGAAAGATTCCATACAATGGAAGAAGGCTATGGAAGACGAGTTGAGCTCACTTGATAAGAACCATACTTGGTCCTTGGTCAAGCTCCCGGCAGGGAAGAAAGCACTGCAGAACAAATGGGTGTTTCGGGTCAAAGATGAGATTGATGGCACCAAACGATACAAGGCAAATCGTGTCCTTGGTAGCGTCAAGGACGCAGCCTCTCATCAATGGCCTCGATAGTGTCACCTGACCCACCCCCGGATCTAGATCCTGATCCTGATCCCCTGTGTCACACCACCAAACCGGAACGGCGGAAACGTTCGGGGGTGGATGACGTCATGTTTAGTATCACAACAATTGTATCATAACAATCATAGTAAGCACAACCATTACAGTGAATACATATATGAAAAAGGTTTGCATCAGTTTAAGTCTTGTTTGAATACATCAAAAGTGTAAGTAAAGTATAAAGACATGACTTTAATTGCTTCCGACTTCTCAAAACTCCAGGAGGTACCTGTCTACTAATTTCCTGAGAATACAAGCAATTTTGAAAGAGTATCAGCATAAAGCTGGTGAGTTCATATTAGTAAAAATGTTTGCATGATTCCAAGAAAATCCAATATTTTCTTTAGTAAAAGTGAGATAATATTAGTAAAAATGTTTGTATGATTGGATTACTACTAGATGTATTGTATGATAAATTTGGTATGAAAAACCTCTGTATGAAATGTTCTGTTTGAAAACCCTGGTTACTACCAGCATGTATAGTAGTTTTACTTCTCATAACGAAACCATGTATTTTCCATAATTGTACCCAATAATCATTGTTCATGTATAGTATATTACTACGTAAGTATATCGTTGTTATCTACATTGCGAGCTTTATGACCATACTAAACTTGATATGGCGCGAATAGGGCACCAGTATCCTTTATGACTTTGTCACCCGTAGACTTGCCGGTCCTACTGTAGCTAGCAGTAAGGTGCGGGATAGTCAGTCCCGTATAGATCTATACACAAAAATCACGCTCTCCTTCGAGGAGACTCCGGATCATAATGGGTAGTCCTCCACTTAGTTATGTTTGTAAGCGCCCAAGGACGTGTCTCCAATTAGATTAACGACTTTACAAGTAATAATACAGAAAAAAAGAACCCTTTTTATAAATAACCGAAAGGTTTATAAAGGATAAGTTTGTAAACTGTTTAATGAACTCCCAAACTATACCTAATATAGTTTGTGTGTTTGTATATGTATACCCTTGTATGAATTCCCAAACTATACTTATTATAGTTTATGTGTTTGTATATGTATAACTTTGTATGAATTCCCAAACTATACCTATTATAGTTTGTGTGTTTGTATATGTATAACTTTGTATTGATCTAAAAACTGTGCGGTTAACTTGTAAGTTGCAAATGTCCCTTATGCTCAGCATAATACAGAAAGGATAAAATATCTAAATATTTTGTAAAACTGTAGAAACTATGTGGTTGTATTGATTGCATCCGTTTTAAGTTTATTGAAATCCTTTTGTATAAATTTAATAAAATCATTTATGTTTGGCTTGTAATCCCCCCCTGAAAACATTAAAAACTCGGAAAAATGTAGGGGTATGAACTCACCTCGAGTGAGTGGTTAGTATGAAAGATCGTGTTGAGAGAAAAACTTAGAGACACACTTGAACAAACGTTAGAACAAGTAGATTGCGGAATAGTTAATCTCGAAGGATCTAAAAGCTCAACAATAATATTAATAAGTTAGAGTTAGATAGTTAGAGAGTTAGTTGCGGAAAAGTAAAGAAATAGAAATGACACAATTGTTATATCAAGTATACACATAAGTTGATTCATAACAAGGAATGCATTCAAACCAAGTTAATAAGGAAGATCAAACTTAGTGATTAAGTCACGAAAGACTTGCTCAGAAGAGAGGTTATAATCATTAATATTCTAGTAAGATTTAAGAGTAAGAAGTGATGCGTAGTAAGATAGAGAGATAGAAAAGATAACTTCAGAGAAGTGTATTCAGAATAGATAGATGTGTGTGTTAAGATCATCGAATACAAAGAGAATGAGCTTTATTTATAGAGACTCACGAAGTACAATAGATTACATCTCTAACAGTAGCCATGTAAGGCATACTGGACAATAGATAGTATTACAATAAAGACAAGTAGAGTAATCTAGTAAAGTGACTGCGGTAGGTAGAGACTCCGGATGCGGTTGCTGATGAAGGAGCTTGACTGCGGGTGCTTGATGGATGCGGTAGCTGAAGTTCAAGAGGGTCACTTTTATGATTCAACAATTTCCCCCTAAGTGACCTCTTTAACTTTTGTTCAGCTGTCAAGTTTAAGGAACTTGATCAGGATCCACCAAAACTTCCTGATGTTTTCCAACCAGATGATTCTCCTTAAAATCTCGAACTTGACCTCTACAGTAGTGTGTTTCGATCTTTTAACTGCGGTTTAGCAGATATCAAGTTGCTTTCTGGTGAGACGATGCATGGCAGTCATAGGAATGAAGTATTTGACATTATCGGTCTTCCTTTTGAAAATGACTCCAAGTTCAGGAAAATTGGTTGCACCTAAGGATCTTTCTTGATAGCCTTCGGTAGGCATCGGTGCAGGATCAAGTGGTGGCAGATCAAATTTCTGGGCAATGGTGGGATAGATGTCTGGATCGATTTTAGCAAAATCACAGATCGTTTCTTTCAAAAAAGTATTAGCCCTTTCAAGCGCAATCTTCATCTTCGGATGCTTTTCCGACTTGTTCTGAAACACCTTAGCTATAAGAAAGACTTCTTCTGGATTCATGCAAGGGAAGTCAGCTTGGGTGCGAACATAGTCGTGTCCTCTTCTAGTGAGGGTGTACTAGATGAAGTCAGCCTTCATGAACTTCCGGACCTTGTAGTTCTTGACTGCGAATGGTCTATCGTTAGACCATATTTTCTCAATGGAGAGGCATGCTTAGCATAGAAATGACTAAGTCTCTCAAATTCCATTGGCAGTCTTTTGTGGTCGGGAAGGCTGCGGTCAAATTGCTCAAACACTGTGAAGTATTTGGCATTTGGAGAGATTGGGACATCCCAGTAACCATCCGAAAGAGGTTCAGCATAGGTGAGGTGAGGTCTGTAGTCTTCATCAAGCAGTCTGCGGTGATGATTGATCCAAGAATTTATCAATGATTCGTCCATGATGGTATCAAAACCGCATTCTCTCCATATGAGCTCTGCCAGTTTAGCGGCCTTCCAATCTTTTTTCCTTTGGGAGGTGGCAGGAGAATCGTTTGAGCTTGGAGAGGACATGTACTCAACCAGGTTTTTGAAGTGAGGGGGAGTCTCTGGTTTGTCAGGGTTGAACTCCTTTTGCGGTGGAGTGTTATGAGGAGGTGGAGTATGATGAGATGGTTGCGGTGAGGGTTGCGGTGTAGGAATTTTTTCCGTGATGATGGGGGGGCTCTGATGCTGTGAGGTGGAGTGATGTGAATGATGGACTTCTTCTTCACTTCCCCCTCTTGAGGAATGCAACCCAGGGGCTTCCTCAAGCCATTGACGAAGGCCATCAACTTTGGCAAACACGTTTTGGAATTGAGCTTTGAGGTCATCTGCCAGTTGTTGATTATTGGAGATAGAGGAGTTGAAGAGCAGTTTATGAATTTCTTTTGTGAGCTGAAGAATCTCGGGACCGTGGAAGTTGGAGGACAGGGATCGTTGCAGTCTATTGATTGTGGCTTGAAGAACTGAGATAGTGGACTCATACGCAGTGTGAGTCTCAGCTATCAGTTTTTGAGACTGTGTGGCTTGATCCGTAACGGCTGCTTGGAGATCCTTTTTGATTGCGGTCACCTCAGAGATGAGGCGTTCCGCAGCAGCCATGAAGTCCTTGTGATCTGCTTTGCGGTTGTTGTCAAGGGACCGAATTCCCATTTCGACTTTGAGAGAAATTCTCTCAGCAGCCAATCGCTCAAGCGTTTCCAAACGCTCTGTCCGTTCGATGAGAGACTGCAGTCCTGGGGTTTCTTCTAGTTGCGGTTGAGTTGGCTTGACCGCAGCTAGAATTTGATCAACTTTAGCTTGTAAGCTCATAAATTATTTTCTCGTGACCGCATTCTTCTTCTTTTTCTTCTTCTCTTTGGGTTTGGAAGTTGAATGATAAGAGCCACTGGATTCCTCTTCTTCATCGAACATCATCAGGTCATCATCAGAGGGACTGGGCTTATTTACCTCCTGAATATCCTCATCATCAAGACCGAAGGTGGGAGCAGAACTGACTTCTATTGCGGTTCCTTCGTCTTGTGATTCATGGACTGTTGGAGTTGGAATTGGATTTGGAGTTGCTCTGGAGGGGCCTGCACCTTCGCCTGTTGCTTGGGCTTTAAGGATTGTTTCAGCCATCTCGGTCATCCAGTCTTGAACCTTTTGAATGGTGACTACGGTATTCGCATTATTGATTGCATCTGCCCAATACTTAGCCACTGACTGGATATCTTGTTCCTTTTGTTGTTGTTGCTTGAGCTGTTGTTCCTTGCGAGCTTGGAATGCCCTCTTGAAATCGGCATATTTCTTGATTTCTGACTCAGTTACTGGAGTGTAGCGTAACCATGAGTCGTTTGATTCATCTCCGTCAAATCATTGAAAGCGCACCGAAGTGTCCTTTGGGTCCACGGATCCCTGCACATTTGTGCTCACCGTGCCTAAACCACCTGTTGCGGATGTAAGCAGAGTAGGATTTCCTGAGCTTCCTTGGTCTCCTTGACTCGTAGTCAAGTTTGGCATCGGCTCAGTTCTGGCATGGGCGGAAGAAGTGCCCTGCGGTTGGGGAGGTGTTTGAAGTGTTTGGGTTACGTTCAAAAGAATGGAGTGCAACTCCTCAGAAGAAAAGAAATGCAGTCGGGAAGCCCTGGAGACCTTAGGGCGTGCACCGGTGTCATCCTCTTGGGAGTGAACTGGGGGGGAGTCTCCACGAAGTGATGAAACAAACTCACTTTCTGAGCTTGAGTGGTATTCGATGGTGGTGGTGAATGGGTCTGCGGCCACCCCAAGGACTACCGGAGCCTTTTGAGAGGCTTCAGTATCGGTCCGGTCACGCATTTGGCCAGAGGTATCGGTTTTCCTTTTCTTAAGGATGGCAATTGGTTGCGCATCCTCATCAGAGTCACTATCAGGTGTGGGTGCAGTTGGTTTGGTTTTACGTTTCTTGGTGGGTGCGGTTCTTTTGGGAGCAACCTTCTTGGGGGTTCTTTGTTTCTTCTTGGAGGCCAATTGCTTTCTTCTTTGAGAAAGATTGGATAGAGTAGTGGAAGAAGGGACTTCGGTACCTTCAAGGTTAGGGATTGCGGATGGGTTTTGAAGAGGCGGGGTAGGAAGGTATGGGGCAATACCTTCTGTAGCCTCAATATGATCTGAGACATCAGCAGTCTCAAGACCAAGAGTAGACAGAATGTGGGTAGGAAGTCTTCGAATTGGTCCAAAAATAGATTGATAAGAGGAAGGATTGTACCTTTTGAGATCTTTGGGGACAAAGAAATTGATGTCACTGCCCATGTCGATCCCTGCATCTGCATGGAGGTCTGAAATGCAGAGAGACCAGAACCTTGTAAAGTGAGTTCAGTTGGGTTCTCCCTTGGGCTCTCCTTGGGAATGTATTGAAGAAATTCGTCCCATAGGATCTGCCCGTAGTTTACGTCATGACCTGTGAAGATACTCCACACCAGCTCCAGAAGTTTGAGTCCCATATTGTCCGTGCCTCCGGTTCTGCCCGACAGATTGCGGATGACGAAGTGGCAAACAAATTGCCAGACCGCAGGCAGTTAGTTTTTCTTGAATTCACCAATTCCTCTAATCTTCTTCTGATATCTCATCTGGTAAAGTGCCGAGGTGACGTCTGTCATAGATGGGGTGAAAATTTTGATCGAGGGATGAACAAGGAGGTTAATGGCAGAAAGAAACTTTTCTTTGGACAGAATGACCAAAGAATCGTTAACTAGGTTAAGATGAACTTCTTGTAGGTTTTCGAGTGGGCGATAGGCTGAAAAGGCACATTTGAATAAGGTTGAGATTGGGACAACGTCTGTGAAAGCATTGAAGGGGCCAAACAGGGGATGATTCTTCAAAAACTTGATCATCAGCTTGATCGGAGCATTGTAGGATGAATGATCTTCGAATATAGCTCTGAAGTTGCTTGAAGCAATTGTGGGAGAGTCTAAACCAGTAGGGTTCACTGATCCAGATGCCTTGGATTGTTTCTTGGAAACACCGGATTTCACCATTGTTGAAGCTTGAGAGAAAGAGTAGAAAACAGAGTGCTTGTGGGTTTTGAGAGGGAGGATTCAATGTTCAGAAAGCGTAAAGTGTTTTCGGGAAGAAGAAGGGTTTATATAGGGGTGAATTGGAGTAGTAACTATTTTTACCCTAGGTAAAAGAGAGGATAGGGTAAAAGGTCGTTTGGAGGGAATCTTTGAAGTGGGGATTAAATCGCAGCCACATAAGACGAAACGGTTTAATAAAAGGTTTTGAGATTTTACCAAAAGGGGATTTGCATTTAATGAAAAGTCAGACGTACATCATTACGTCAGGTGATCGTGTGGTGAGGGAACAAGAAGTTGTAACGGATGGGACGTGCTGGGTAAGAGGAAAAGACAGATTAAGGATGCGTTTATGGAAAAGCGTTCTTTTTGTCATCATACCTAAAATAGGTCTGACACAAGGTTTATTCAAAAAGGAGAATGAGACAGTTTCTCAAGGAATTTTTTTTATTAATGTTTTATTTAATGAAGGATCATTAAATAGCACACTATGATACAAGGGTTGATGAAACAGTTGAGAAATTATCAATGTGATTGCGGATGGAAACTTCATTACGGATGACCAGATGTCATTGCGGATGATCAGATGTCATTGCGGATGGATAGATATATGAATGCAGTAGAAGAAACTGAGGAGAGCACTTGTACAAAAAGTTAGTAATAACAAACAATAAGGACCCATGAGAGATACGTATGATATATGGTTGCGTTACATAGACTGCGGTACCAAAACCATCTGTCATAAGTAACTTTCAGTTAGAACCGCAACGAAGACCAAGGATGGTCTGCGGTATCTAACAATTCAAAAAGAATTGTGGGTCTGGATTCATCATTCCTAACATTTGTAGGAAGGTGTTAAGTTTTGTGGAGTCGAGCGCTTTTGTGAACACATCAGCAATCTCTTCATGAGAATGAACAAAGATGAGTTCAATGTTACCTTTCAAGATATGGTCTTTGATGAAATGATACCGTAGTTCGATATGCTTAGTCATGGAGTGCTGAATTGGATTGTGAGAAATAGCAATAGCACTTTCAGAGTCACAGTAGATTGGTATCCTCAGCATTCTATATCCGTAGTCCAATAGTTGAGTTTTCATCCAAAGGACTTGAGAACAACAGCTGGCTGCGGCCACATACTCCGCTTCTGCGGTAGACAGAGATACACAACTTTGTTTCCTTGATGACCAGCTGACGAGTCTTCCACCCATAAATTGACATCCACCTGAAGTGCTTTTTCGATCTAGTTTGCATCCGGCGTGATCCGCATCTGTGAATGCTTGAAGGCTGAAATCATTGTCTGCAGGGTACCATAATCCAAGAGACTTGCTTCCTTTCAGGTACCGTAGTATCTGTTTGGCTGCGGTCATATGTGACACTTTTGGGTCAGCCTGATACCTTGTGCATACGTTTGTTGCAAAGACAATGTCTGGCCTGCTTGCGATGAGGTACATCAAAGAGCCTATGATACCTCTATAAGTCTTGTGATCCACAGATTCGCCTGAGGGATCAGCAGAGATCTTATATCCGAAGGCCATGGGGACCTTAGCCGAAGAATAGTTGTCCATAGAATATTTCTTTAATAGTTCAGTGGTGTATTTCTCTTGATGAATGAATATCCCTTGCGGAACTTGTTTCACTTGAAGTCCTAGAAAGAAGTTAATCTCTCTATTCATGCTCATTTTGAACTTGTTGGTCATGAGCTTAGCAAATTCATCCACCATTCCTTGATCAGTCGATTCGAAGATGATATCATCCACATATATTTGTACAAGCATAAGGTGGTCACCATTTGCTTTTCTAAATAGAGTGGGATCAATCACTCCTCTTTTGTACCCGGACGAGACCAGAAATTCAGAGAGAGTCTCGTACCATGCTCTTAGGGCTTGCTTCAGACCGTAGACTGCTTTTTCAAGTTTGTAGCAGTGGTCTGGGAATTCAATACTTTCAAAGCCTGGAGGTTGCTGAAGGTAAACCTCTTCTTTTAGTTCCCCATTGATAAATGCACTCTTAACGTCCATTTGGTGTACATTGACGTTTCTGTGGGCTGCGTATGCTAAGAAGATTCGGATGGCTTCCATTCGTGCCACCGGAGCATACGTTTCATCATAGTCAACACCTTCAAGTTGATTGTAGCCCTTTGCAACTAGCCTTGCCTTGTTTCTGACTACCGCACCAGATTCATCCAGCTTGTTTTTGAATACCCATCTAGTGCCAACAATGGTGTGACCATGTGGCTTCGGGATGAGCTTCCACACTTTGTTCCTTTTGAATTCTTCTAGCTCTTCTTGCATTGCGGATATCCAATCAGGTTCTAGTAATGCTTCTTTGATCGTTCGGGGCTCGACTGAGGACATAAACGTTGCGTAGTGACAATGATCAGATAAGTCCTTGGAAGATCGAGTCTGGATACATGCGGATGGGTTGCCAATGATTTGACCTGGTGGGTGGTCCTTCGTCCATACGTGTAGACGGGGTTGTAGATGATCAGCAGCTGCGGTAGAGGAAATATCTTCAATATCAGAAGATTCTGCTGTTGGAGATGGCAGTTCCCCCTGGATTTGAGAACATCCTGCGGAATCATCTTGGTTTGTTGAAACGAGAATGGAATTTTCTTGAGCAGTTGGAAGAGGTTCCCCCTGGATTGCTGATGGGAGTTCCTCTGGAACCTGAGAAGGTTCCCCCTGGACTGCGGATGGAAGAGTGATAATCCTTGAATCGGTTCTTGTATCAATGTTCTCTATGAGTTCTTCATCCGAATCCGAAGATACGCGTGATGGTAATGATTCTCTGCGGATAGGAACTTGAGCAGCATCAAGTACTGGAACCTCGACGATTGTTGCTTGAACCGGAGTAGAGTTTTCCCCCTCAACCAGAGAGGTGGAAGTATTGAGAGATGCGACTTCGGATACTGATGGACCAGAAACATCAGCGTGTTATTGTTGAGCTGCAGGTGACACAAGAACTTCGGATAGTTTCGCCGTTTCAACAGGGTCAAAAATATCGTCATAATTGACTTCAACTAGATTTAAAGGACCTGAAGAGGCAGGAATATCGCTTTCCATGATTGTGGTGGTTTCAGTGGATGGAGGGGCGTTGCGGATGTGAGAATCATCAAATTTCACATCGAAGCTTTCAATGATTAGCCTTGTGCGTCTGATGAGGACCCTGTAAGCGACTTTGTTTGTGGAATAGCCAAGAAAGATTCCTTCATCAGACTTCGGTGTAAACTTGTTAAGCTGATCGCGGTTGTTGATCACAAAGCATCTACACCCAAAGATATGAAAGAAGCGAACATTCGGCTTGCGGTTGTTAAGGCCCTCATACGGTGTTTTGTTGAGACGTTTGCACACAATGCTACGGTTTTGAACAAAGCATACGGTTGCTACAGCTTCAGCCCAGAAGTAGAGAGGAAGGTTTGTGAAGTTGAGCATGGATCTGGCTGCTTCTACTAGAGTGCGGTTCCTTCTCTCTACTACTCCATTTTGTTGGGGGGTATAAGGAGCTGAGAAGTTGTGAGTGATGCCTTTGGAAACCAAGAAACTGTTGAGAGGATGATTGGTAAACTCGGTTCCATTATCACTGCGGATACGTCTTACTGGAAGCTTGATCTGGAGTTCTATTTCCTTGATGAAATTGATGAGAATCTGCGGTGTTTCTGACTTGAGTCTAAGGAAGAAGACCCATGTGAAGCGTGTGAAGTCATCTACTATAACCAGTATGTACTTCTTGTGATGGAGACTGGCTACGGTGGATGGACCGCAGAGATCAATGTGTAAGAGCTCTAGAGGTTCAGAGATTGAAGAATCAATCATCATGCGGTGACTTGCTTTGGACTGCTTCCCACATTCGCATGCAGGGCAGACAGTATCGTTGCTGAATTTGAGAATAGGGAGACCTCTGACTAGTTTTCCGGTGACCAAATTGTTGATGTACCTGAAGTTGAGATAAGCTAGCTTGCAGTGCCAAAGCCAGCTGACTTCGGATACTGCTTTGGATAGGAAGCACAACTGCGGTCTGCCAATGATCAGAGAGGCATCCAAAGGATACATCGTACCTTCGGATCGGGATTTGATCAGACACGTGTTCCTATCACTTGTCATTACATAGCAAAATTGGTCATCAAATTCAACTCGATGGTCTGCCTTACATAGTTGGCCAACACTGATGAGATTGTGTTTTAGGCTTTCTACATAAGCAACCTTTTGAATAGAGAAGTTCCCCGTAGTGAGAACACCGTAACCTCGGATGACTCCATTCGCATTGTTGCCGAATGTGACATTTCCACCATTGCATATTGGCCTGAAATCCCGAAGGTATTCTAACCTTCCGGTCATGTGCAAGGAGCAGGCACTGTCAATTAACCATTCTTCTTCTTGTTCCTCCTTGCACAAAGCCTGAGAATTACACGGTTAGTTTAGGCATCCAAACTAATTTGGAGCCTGGGGCAATTGGTGAATTTCTGAATGATGCATGGACCGAGGTTGCAGGGACGGGTCTTTTGTCAACTTTTATTCCTAGACCTGGGTGTTTGTGCAGATTTGGAGTGTTGTGTTTTGAAAAAATACGAGGTTTCTGACTCTGACTAGATTTGACATTGGATGAATCCTTTTGACAACTACACTGACATTGACAAAAAGAGATTTTGTCTTTTGATCTGACACTATGCTTGGTCAGCGGTCTAAAGGATGAATTGGACTTGTTACCGGTCCGAGGTTGGTAATCCCTGACATGAGTGATGTTGGGTTTAGAAAAAGTTTGTTTGTGAAAAGGTTTAGCATGTGTAGGTCTTTGAGTTCTTTTTGGTGGAGTTGGTAAAATACTCTTCCACTTTTTGAAATTTTGATGTGACTTTAAAAGTGTTGGAGTGGGTAAGATACCCTTCCATTTTGGGTCATCTGAGGAATAGACTTGAAAACCATTGTTTGAAAAGACTTTACACCCTTTTGGATTGTGTCAGATGAAATGGGAATGACTGATGAAACTTGACATTCCTTTTTGTGTGTTTTCTTAATAGGAGAGTTTTTTGAAAAGTATTGTGAGAAAACAAATTTTTCTGGACTCTTGGACTTTGGAAATCTGACATGCTTCTTGTTTTTCGAAAAAGTTTGTCTATTTGTGCCACGGAATCGAATTTCCTCTTTCAAAGCTTTTTTAGCTAAGGATTTTGGTGAACCGCAGTCTTTGTTGTTCAACTGCGGTTTCCTAGAACCCTTTGAAAATTTGTGAAAACGAGGGCTTGAGTCATCTGAACTTGAAGATTCAGGAATTTGAGAGCATTAACCCACTTCAAAGTTTTCTATGGGTAATTCGTGATGAATTGGGTGAAGAGTCACAGTTCCTTTTACTGATGACTGCGGTAGTGATGAATTGACTACCACAGAGTAAGTTGGGACTGCAGTGGGACTTTTGTGGGACTTTTGGCTATAGTGAGAAACACTGCGGTCTGAGGGTAGAGATGGGAAGTCTATCAAGACTTCGGGGCCCTCAATGACAATTTATTCATCAACTACGGATGAGGTTTGAGAATTTGGATAAATGGTGCCACAAATAGGAATTTGATCACATGTGTGACCCGAAACCTCAGGCACAATTTCCTCAATGACACAATTATTGCTAAGACTATGCAGTCTACCGAAGTGAGTTTTGATGTCTTCGGGAAAGGTCTTGTCATTGACTGGGAAATGAAATTCTCGGTCTGGAGGGACATACAGTCTGTCTTTGTTAAACCGGGGTGAGGAATCCATTGCGGTAGGATATCCATTTGACCAACCCCAATTGTATGTATTGTCCACGGTTCCATTGTTTACCAAATTTTCAATAGGTTCACTTTCATTGAACAATTTTTCGATTAAAAGATTTAAGCGTACAATTTCACTCTGAGCTAAATCTCTTTGGTTCAAAGCTATTTCTAATTGGGTTTCACTCAACATTCTTGCATCTTTTTCTAACTCTAAGTCCTTCTCTAACATAGCCATTTTGAGTCTTTTGTTATCCAGTCGTCCTCTCACGTGGAACATCTCTTGGGACGCAATGTTCTTCTCATCTAAGGCTTTGTTATAGTCTGTAAGGACGGCAGCACAAGTGTCATTAAGAACATCTATATAGGGTTGACAGTCATGCATGTTATAGTTTAGAGTTTGGATCATAAGTTTTACCTGTTCGACGATGCTTAGAGTTCCATCCTTTTCCATGTAGCAGTAGTTCTTGTCCAACTTTGTAGACCCATCATCATCCGCAGTTGCCAGCATGTAGATTTTCCCTTTTCCTTTGACACTGCTGATGGCATCATCTTCATCTCCGGATGACCAAACTTGATGGTCTCTTTTGACATGGGCTACGTATGCCCTTGCCTTTTCCTTATCTTCCAACTCTTGAGCCATTCTAAGGTAGAATGCTCTGTCTTTTACTACATTGGCCTTACAATCTTTTGCAAAGTGATTCTCTTTGTTGCATTTGTGACAAATTACAACATCAGTCTTGTCTTCTGAGGGAGTACCGGAGTCAGTGGTCTGAGTAGACTGCGGTGCCTCCTTTGATTGATTATTTTGAGATTGCGGTGGTGGATGAGAACTTTTGGGATATCGAGGATGATTATTCTGGGAACCGAAGTTACGGTTGAATGGAGGTTTGTTGAACTGTTGATTCTTGCGGAAGGAAGGAGGTGGTAGACAGTTGAACTGTTGGCTAACCAAAGCAATAGCCTTCTGAAACTCTTCTTCATCATCATACTCTGAGTCAGCTTCGTATGACTGCGGTGGAGTGTCATATGATGGAGAGTAAGATTGATTATGTGGAGCTTGTGCTATCAGAGCAAGTGGTCCTCCGAAGTCAGCACAGTCTTTGAGTACGGTGGATTCTTGTGCTTGCAATTCTCCATAGAGCTTGTAGAGTGACAAAGAATGAATCTTTCTATCGCCTTGGACTATCATCTTAGCCGTAGTCCAATGTCTTCCCAAACCATTAAGAAACTGAAGATTTGTTTCATGGTTACTGCGGATGGTGCCCGCATTGGATAATTTGGTGACTATCAGGTTGAACCTTTTGAAGGAGTCTTCCAAGCTTTCGCCAGTATGAGCTTTCAAGTTGTTGAACTCATTGAGTGCGGTAGTAAGCTTCTTGTCTTGTGCTTGTTCTGAGACTTCGTACAGATTCTTGAGAAATTCCCAGATCTCTTTTGTTGATTTGCAATTTATGATAATATCGAAGTTGTCAGGAGCAACTCCACAGGAGATTTCATAAAAAGCAACAGCATCATTTTCCATTTTATCGAGATCATCCTTGGTGGGACGGTTCATGACTGGTTGACCTCCTCCTAGTCTGGTTGTAGCGCCATCAGTTTGGCCTGGTGTAAGGACTGGGACATGTGGTCCTTCTTCTACGGATCGCCATACATCTCTACCAAGTCTCCTTAAGTATCTTTCCATTCTTTGTGACCAGTGATGATATTCATTTGCTACCACTATTGGGGCTCGATTAGAACCACCAACACTGTTGGAAACATTCAGAGATAACGATTGTGCCATTTGAAGTTTTTTTTTGTAAGAAATGAACTTCAGTGGTATAGAAGGCCCTTTGAAAATCAGAGTTCCGTTTTCAAAAAGCAACCTATGGCTCTGATACCAATTGTTGAGAGAAAAACTTAGAGACACACTTGAACAAACGTTAGAACAAGTAGATTGCGGAATAGTTAATCTCGAAGGATCTAAAAGCTCAACAATAATATTAATAAGTTAGAGTTAGATAGTTAGAGAGTTAGTTGTGGAAAAGTAAAGAAATAGAAATGACAACAATTGTTATATCAAGTATACACATAAGTTGATTCATAACAAGGAATGCATTCAAACCAAGTTAATAAGGAAGATCAAACTTAGTGATTAAGTCACGAAAGACTTGCTAAGAAGAGAGGTTATAATCAGTAGTATTCTAGTAAGATTTGAGAGTAAGAAGTGATGCGTAGTAAGATAGAGAGATAGAAAAGATAACTTCAGAGAAGTGTATTCAAAATAGATAGATGCGTGTGTTAAGATCATCGAATACAAAGAGAATGAGCTCTATTTATAGAGACTCACGAAGTACAATAGATTACATCTCTAACAGTAGTCATGTAAGGCATACTGGACAATAGATAGTATTACAATAAAGACAAGTAGAGTAATCTAGTAAAGTGACTGCGGTAGGTAGAGACTCCGGATGCGGTTGCTGATGAAGGAGCTTGACTGCGGGTGCTTGATGGCTGCGGTAGCTGAAGTTCACGAGGGTCACTTTTATGATTCAACAAATCGATATGAGATGCCGAACGTCAAGTGAAGCCTCGAACACAATTGGATCCTATTTAACATGTAATAACACACATATAGGAGTCAAATTAGGGTATTTCACTACTAGACATGATAGGAAACCAATCTAGGGACTTGGAAACACTCGAACTAAGTGTCAAAATCATGTGTGATTGAATGAAGGAGGTGTACGGCCACATTAAGGGTGTGTACGGCCATGGGTGTGCGGCCCATGAGTGTACGGTCGTACACTCATGAAGAGGTGTGCTTTTGAGGTGTTTCCAAGGTCCTAACTAGCATCCAAGAAGTTTTCTAGGTCCCATGTTTAGTTGTACTGCAAGTTTGAGGCCTAAAATGATCATCAAAGTGAGTTTACGACCCTATGAGGTGTGTACGGCCATACAAAGGGGTGTGCGGCCGTACACCCTCCATGTTCATGCCAAAATGGTCGATTTTAAGGTGAACCAAGGCTAGGATCAAAGGTTTAGCATGTCCAACTAGCTGATAGGCGCTAAACTCTCACTTTGGAGGGCCTTTAAGGTGTGTACGGCCAACCTTATGCAGGTGTGCGGCCGTACTCCTTCAAAGGATGAAGAACATGTCGAAACTTGAAGAAACAAGGCTTAAATCAAGAGGTCCTTCAAGTATAACAAGCTAAAGGATGGAATACTTTCGTTTTTGAAGCCTTGGAGGGTTCACGGTTGAAGAAAATTGAGAGAGAATGAAGTGGTGTGCAACTAAGGGAAGAAAGGAATGAAGGAAGGGGGGTCTACTCATATATATAGGGGTGGGTGACCCACCACCTTATGTGTGCGGCCATGGGGGGTGCATGGCCGTACACCCATGTGTACGGCCGTACACTCCTCCTGATGGAGTGTATGGCCCGACATGCTATTTTACGACTTTGCTAACTCATCCCTAAACTCAATCTTGATTGCACTTAAGCTTAGAACACTCAAATAGACCTTAAACAGTGCTAAAAGGTAGCAGAAACGGGTCTAGCATTGATTGAATTGAATAGTTGTACAAGATAGGAGTTTCGGGTAGTCACATCATTCCCCCGTTAGAGGGAATTTCGTCCCGAAATTCAAGAATAGGAATACAAATCATGGACTTGGAAAAAGATGAGGGTACTTCTGTTTCATTGAATCCTCACGCTCCCAAGTGAATTCAGGTCCCCGCTTGGCATTCCAGCGAACCTTCACTATCGGGATACGGCTTTGTTTCGTTCGTTTGACTTCCCGGTCCATGATTTCAACTGGTTCCTCTACGAAGTGTAAACCCTTGTCTAGTTCGATCTCATCGAGGGGAATCACAAGTGTCTCATCGGACAGACACTTCTTTAGGTTTGACACGTGGAAGATGGGATGCACGTTGCTACATTCTCGGGGTAAACGGAGTTTGTATGCTACGGGACCGATCCGAGCGAGAATCTCAAACGGTCCAATGTATCTTGGATTTAGCTTTCCACGCTTTCCGAAGCGTATCATGCCCTTCCAGGGTGAGACCTTCAAAAGAACACGGTCACCAACCTGGAACTCCAAGGGTTTCCGTCTCTTATCGGCGTAGCTCTTTTGTCTATCTCTTGATGCTTTTAATCGTTCCCGGATTTGTATGATCTTCTCTGTCGTCTCTCGGATGATTTCTGGGCCTGTGAGAGTGTTGTCGGGGACTTGACCCTTGACTAGCTTCGTGTTGCCCACCTCATCCCAGCACAGAGGGGATCTGCACTTACGGCCATAGAGGGCTTCGAAAGGCGCGACCTTGATGCTGGTATGATAGCTTTTGTTGTAGGAAACTCGACCAAGGGCAAATGAGTGTCCCATGACATTCCGAAGTCGATGACGCAGGCTCTCAACATATCTTCCAATGTCTGGATTGTTCTTTCACTCTGCCCATCTATCTGTGGATGGTAAGAGTGCTCATATCCAGCTTAGTTCCTAGAGCCTTCTGTAGTGACTGCCAGAATCTCGAGGTAAACATGCTATCTCGATCAGAGATGATGGATACAGGCACCCCATGAAGGCGAACTATTTCTCGAATGTAGATTCGTGTCAGTCTCTTCATTTTGAAGTTTTCTTTGATTGACAGGAAGTAGGCGGATTTAGTTAGTCGATCGACAATTACCCAGATGGCGTCGTGCCCACTCGGAGATTTGGGTAACTTAGTAATGAAATCCATGGTAATCCTTTCCCACTTCCACTCAGGTATTTCTGGCTGCTGAAGTAGACCTGGGGGCTTTTGATATTCCACATTCACCTTGGCGCAAGTCAAGCACTTGCCAACGAAGGTAGCGATCTCTGCTTTCATGTGTTGGATTAATGTCTAAGTCCATAACTATAATTGGTAAGACTTGACCAGACCCAGCATGGTCCATTTGGGTTACATGGCATCATGCATTTGGATAGACTATAATGAGAGAAATAACACTTAAGGTTTGTTAATATATTATAAGTTATAATATATTAATAAGATTATTTAATTAGTATTGATCAAGAATTAATCTAGAATTAATCAATTGATCAAAAGAAGACTAATTAAATATATGGGTTGATTGTGTAAATCACTCATACTTGTATAGTGGGTTAATGCTCCATGGATTGTCAAGTTGGGCTAAAACCCATAAGATGCTCCATGGATGCTCCATGGTATGTTTGAACCCATGGATCCAAGGAAATGGAAACCCATGACAATTAGGGTTTACCCTAATTGTCACTAACTATATAAGCTTCTTATTGTTGACAAAATCGGGACTAGAGTGATAAAAAAAGGGCTAGCCGATTTTCATGAAGTGTGTATGTTCTCTCAAGTTATTCCAAGTGTATTTGGTGTTGTGTGAACCATTTGAGGTGTCACACTTGGGGCACTAGACACTCAAGCTTCATGAAGTCATTCTACATCAAAGAGGTATGTATTCTAACTTGTTATATTTCATATGAATCAAAGGTTTTTGTATGCTAGTTAGTATAATACCTTGGATATTCATATTTGCATGTATAATAGAGAAAACATAGATCCAAGGTATTTAGGGTTGCAAGTACACTTAGGAGTGTTAGAATGCTCAAAACCCAACAATGGTATCAGAGCCTAGGCTTGTTTTCTTGTTATACTTGCAAAATCTGCTTAAAAATCGAAGTTTTGTTGTCTGGGCAGCAGACTCGGCGAGTCCATCAGGTGACTCGACGAGTCCATGCCTTAAAAGTGTTCAAAACGATCCAACTTGCCGAGTTGGTTCATGCACTCGACGAGTTGGACCCCCTGACAGCATATTTTCGAGTTTTTTGGCTAGAAATGGACTAGGAACATTACCCTAAGCTGTTTTTGAACTTATAAACTTGTTTTTGATGTGGTAATGTTCATGCTAATCCAATTTCAAAGATAATTGTCAATAGATACATGTTTTGTATTAGTTTAAGTGTTATTCTAATTACATGAAAAAGTTTGATTCCAATTATCTTGTTCATATGAGTTGCTTAGATTAATAGAAAAGGTTGATTGATTATGTGTCTTTGATCCATTTTAATCTAAGGCCCTGTTTGTTTACCTCTTAATTGAAAAATTAAGAGGAGGGCTCTTAATTTTTAAGATATTGGGTGTTTGGTTGCATATGAAAAAAAGGCTCTTAATTTTTAAGTAGGCTCTTAAAAATTCAGATTTGAAGGTGTATCTGAATTAAATGAAAGACATTTATGCCCTACATACCAAACAAGGAGCCGCTTCTTTTTTTTCTACTCATCGAGACAGTAGCCCATTTCTCCGATCTTCAAACAATCCATCTGCCTCTCTCCAATCTGCAACAATGTCGCCGCCTCCACCAGCTGCGCCATCCCCGCCTCCACAAGCTACGCCGGTGATGGTTGCAGCGACGTCACCTTCACCAAACCAGCGTTCCCTCTTCCTCTTCAGTCTGTGTGCGAGGTTCTTCCCTTCACCAGGTTCTGCAACGACGCCGTCACACCCCAACGTCACCGCCGTCTCCTCGAACGATGATGCCGCCTCCGTCTCCGACGTTCCAGGTGACTTTCTTCCTTCATTCCCCCGGAACTCAATTTTTTTCTGTTTTTATAGAAAACTTGTTTTTTTTTCTGAATTCATGTGTGGTTTGTAATCTGAGCTGAATTTGTTTTTTCTTGAATGTTTTGCTTCTAACAGATTTGTATTGGGTTTTAAGTGTTGATGTATGTATAATTTTTGATAAAGTTGTTATTAGGAGCTTCGATTTTTGTTAAGAACTTTGATTATTAACTTGTATACTTGTTGCTAATTGGCAATTTCTTGCTTAAATGGATGATTTCTATTGATTAATTTTTTGAGGATAAAGGAGTGATAAATTTTATGGTTGTTTCTTAAGTGTGCAGGAGATAGAAAATCTTTAGTTCACTAGTTGCAACATGGATTGAAAGAAGTATTTTTATGTGGCTATTGTATGATGTTTATGTTTCCATGGATTGAAAGAAGTGAATTTGGAAGAATTTATGTTTAATTTGGTTATATTGTATGATTTTTATGTTACAATGGATTGAAAGAAGTGAATTTGAAAGAATTTATCTTTAATTTGGTTATATTGTATGATCATTTGATTTATGCTAGAAATTGATTAGGTTATTTTATAAACAAACACTTGAATTCAAATAAAAATAAAACAGAAGGGTAAAATGGTCATTTTTATAATTCAGCACAACAATTCAGATGTACCAACCAAACAACATGTTAAACATTCAGCTCTTAAAATATCAGACCCTCTTAGAAATTCAGATCTCTTAAAAATTCAGATCTTAAAAATTCAGATCCTGTCAAACAGCCCCTAAGAGTGGATTCTAAAATGTGTTTGTGTAACTTGTCCTCAAGTTACATGAAAAGTCACATTAAAGTTTCTTAAAACTCATAAAAGATGGCAATGGTTACAAAATGAAGAGTCTTGTCCTCATTAAATGGTTTTATGACTCCATAACTTGTCCTCAAGTTATGGAGGTTCAAGAGTCACTTCATTAAATAATAAAAATGTGTAACCTTAATTAGTTCCATAAGTTACAAAAGAAGAAGAGTTACATTCTTTAATAGTTTAAAGTCTTCCATAACTTGTCCTCAAGTTATGGAACTTGAAGAGTTTTAATTAAAACTACTTTAAACACATAAGTTATGGAATTAGATGGTTTTGAATATTTTCAAAACTTTCCCTCAAGTTTTGGAATTTGTAAAGTTTCTCTCATGAATACTTTAATTCCAAGTTAAGCCCTTAGAATTTTAAAAGTTAAAATTCAACCCTTATACTTTATAATATTATAAGTTAATAATATATATATATATATATATATATATATATATATATATATATATATATATATATATAAGAGCAAGTCAGTCTTACCATTAGTAGGCCTCATTCACGAAGCCGGTCTATAAGGGGGGTATAAGGTTGTTGCCTATAAAATGGCAGCTTAATGGGTGTCCACTGTCACCCACCGCTTCCTTGACTGGTGGAGGGTCGTTAGCCGAACATGTAGGACAAGGACTATAATTCTCCCTTCATTAAAAGTATTAATGATAAATACTAAGTAACTAAACCTTATAAATTCCCAATCTTAGGTACTTAGGAAAATGTGAATAAGGTGCTAATCCATGAAATTACACTTTGCATTTTGCTTAAATCGGTTAGTGGAAAAGGGTAACTTAATATTTATCATAGTATCGGTGGAGCGCGTGTGGTTAACCGGCACATCAATTAAGGGGTAAATATTAAGGGTACCAAGTAATTTGCATGGTTACTTCACACCTTGTTTTGTGATCCTCGGCATCCTAGTCACAAAACCTGAAAGGCACACTCGAGATTGAAACATGCCATTGAAAAGTTCAATGAATCTCAAAAGATCTAGGAGTTTCAAATCCAATTAAAACTTAATTATATTTCGTTTTTCATGGTGGAAATTGGTTAATCGTCATTTACCTACCTTCAACTATTTTATAACTCGGATTACGGCATCCCTCTTCCAAATATAAATAGGTTGTTGGATCATAGCCTTAATATTTCATATTGGGTGTTATATTAAGGATTTTAAATCAACTATCTTGAATATCTCCCAAAAGATGTCTAACTCAGACATCTATGATCTTCCCAAATCTCTTGGAACTTTACTTCCTCCACCTCCTCCAATTATTCTCCCTAACCCACAAGTTCAAGGTCACTCAAGCCCTAATGGCAAGCAAGGTCTATGTGTGATCACATCTTGGAGATGAAGTCACATATTGACAAGCCAGGAGAGTTGGGTGTCAAAGTCTTGAGAAAGTTGGATGTTCAATCACTTTCTAAGTCACATAGTGAGTTCCTTTGGGACTACTATGAAACAGACTATGACATGAACCTTAATGATCATATCTATTTGCTTGGTGCTACTGAATCAGCAATGATTTGGAGGACTAGTAAAGCAAATTTGATTAGAAGATCAACTTCCCAAACTTCCATGGACTTTGAAAATGATAACATTGGATATTCAGAAAAGCTTTCGCTTCCCAATGGAAAGGGATTGGCCATAGTCAACTCGGTTGACCAAGTGGTAAAGAGAAAGGCTAAGTCTGAGATAGTCTCATGTACCATTACCAAAGGGTCCATATGTTTATATTGCCAAAGGAAGGGGCATTGGTTGCGAAGCTGCCCTATTCACCTGAAAGATCATAAGGTTGATCATGTCAAGATGTTTGACTCTACTTCAGGTAAAGTTCATTGTCTAACTCTATTAAGTTCCTACTTGGAGATTCTTATTACATAAAGTGTCTGGGTCACATGTTGATGTTTTAAGAATCAAACAAAAATAAAGAAACTTAAAGGAAGTATATGTTGATTCTGATCGCGAAGATAGATTTCGATCGCATGGTTTGGTGATCAGAATTTTTGAAGCTGTTACTTTGGAGTTATGATAGATTGCTTAGGAATAGATAACAACATAGTTTTCATATGCATTTGCATTGTAAGGATAAGTTCTTCCGCAAAGTTTTGAAATAAAATAAAAGGTTTTAATTCTATATTTATTTTAAATATCCTTACAAGTGACATTTGTGAAAAATGGTTGTTTATATGATTCCATTGATAGCAATATTTGAAAAAAAAATGGACTTGATTCTTTCGTTTGTGGTAGTGTCATAATTTACCAAATAAGGAAAGATTCTCATTCCCAAGGCTTCAGTTGGATAGAAACTTGGAATCATGCAAGTTGAATAGTATGATGAATGAGAACTTTCAAGCATTGGAAAATTAAGACTTGTTCACATGGATGTGTGAATCAAGTGAAGGACTAAAGGGATCGAGTATACATTCTTGTGCACTGGTCATGTCCACCACAAAGCTCATTAAGACTCTTCGTCATGATTTACTAAAGTTTAGTAAATATGGTTATACTTATAAGTTTAAGTATAATTCTGAAACGTTGGAAAAGTTTCGATGTATGGCAGAACGAATGAGAAGAATCAAATTAGGCAGAAAGATAAAAGTTTCTCAAATCTGAAAAGATGGGAGAGTACTTTAGTATCATGTTTTGTGATCATCTTAATGATTAAAGAACCATATCACAATTGGTCTTCTAAGGACATCTTAGTGCATTCTTATGACTAAGAAGAGGAGTCATGAATTGTTGAAATGGTTAAATCAAGAAGATGAGTCATACTTCGTTTCAAAACAAGTCTTAGAGTCATACTCCAAGACTATAAGTCGAGTGACATATCTTAAAGAAGGATTATTAACACTTGTCAAATGTAAGAGTAAAAGTATCCTACTCTTGTACATTTGAAATTGGTAAGTTGTGATGTTTTGGATAAAACAAAGACCAACTAAGGCCAATTGTGTGAAGTGTTTGTCTTGATAAAGAATCCACACTATCGCTTGAATATTTGGCAAGTGAGTCTTATATGTCAAGAGGACAGTGGGAGTCTTAAAGGTCTTGAAAGTCTCAAGAACTAATCAAGAATAAAACCTGAGGTTCTTCACTAGCACACGACTTGAGGTTTATAACCTATCGTGTTGACATATTCTGTGCCCATTCCAGTTAAAGTTGGCTTTGCATATGAGTTCTTAGAGTTCTCAGTTGATTGCATAACAACTTGGAAGCAATGGCAGGCCCTGTACTGCCAGGTGGCAAGAAGTTAAGATTGCATAAGTTCAGTCCATATGAGTTTGAATTTGTCATTATCCTTGTCTTGTGACTATGGTGTTGACAATTCACATGGATAAGAACACATACACCATAAAATCTAAGGGTCATAAGGTTTCTCTCCGATTCATGAAAATGATGGTGAGGAAACACTTCCACCAAGTAGATTTGAAGCAGATGGCAAAAGGTCTAAACAATTGAGACTATGATTACGGCATCCCTTTTCATAGTTCTGAAATTGTTTAGACACACCTGTAAGCTATCTAAGATAAAGTGTATGAGTTTGATAAAGTCTTATCAAAGCAATCTCGTATCAGAAATCTGAACTTTGGTAAGAAAGTCAATAAAGTATTGATTTCTAGAAGTCCAGCTGATTTCTGAGTACATGTCAAAGCTAGTGGGAGCATAAGTGTTATGCTAATAATCATCATGTTAGTGGAAGCATGATAATTATGATAAGTATTGCAAGTTAGCAATGTTAATTATAGAAAACAAAATTTTCAATTCGTGAAGTTGCAGGGGTTGAAAAAGTTGTTTTGCTATAATTAAGGGAGAGGATATACTTGTTGGATTAGTGTCTAAGTCCATAAGTATATTTGGTATGTACTTGACCAGACCAGGCATGGTCCATTTGGGTTGCATGACATCATACACTTGGATAGACTAAATGAGAGAAATAAGACACTTATGGTTATTAATATATTATAAGCTCTAATATATTAATAATAAGAATAATAATATTTAATTAGTATTGATCAAGAATTAATTTAGAATTAATTATGTGATCAAAAGAAGACTAATTAAATATATAGGTTGATTGTGTAAATCATCTCATAACTTATATAGTGGGCCAAAGCTCCATGGATAATCAAGTTGGGTTAAACCCATAGGATACTCCATGGATGCTCCATGGAGGTTACTTAACCCATGGGTCATGGAAATGAAAGGTCATGACAATTAGGGTTTACATGGTGTAACCCTAATTGTAACATACTATATAAGCATCATATTATTCACCAAAATCGGCCACTAGTGTGTGAAAAAGAAGGGCTAGCCTATTTCTTGAAGTGTGGATTTCTCTCTAAGTTATTCCAAGAGCATTTGATGTTGTGTAAGCCATTTGAGGTGTCACATTTGAGGCAATAGGCACTCAAGCCCCATGGAGTCAAGCTACACTACAAAAGGTATGTATTCTATCTATATTATTACCCCAAGTATCTATGATTGTATGCTAGATAGGGTAATACCTTGGAATATTAGAATTTGCATGTATATTAGAGAAAACATAGATCCAAGGTATTTAGGGTTGCATGTACACCATAGGAGTGTTAGAATGCTCAAAACCCAACAGTGGTATCAGAGACTAGGGCTGTTTTCAATTATACTTGATGCAACTTATTTTTCAAGGCTGAGAATCTGTCCAGACAGAAAACTCGACGAGTTCTGGCCATAAACTCGACGATTTCATGTGTTAAGGCATGAACTCGACGAGTTTACTATAAGAACTCGACGAGTTTGTGTCCCAGACAGCATATCTTCGACTGTTTTGGCTGGAACTGGACTAGGAACATTACCATAAGTTGTTTTGAACTTATAAACTTGTTTTTGATGTGGTAATGTTCATGCTAATCCAATTTCAAAGATAATTGTCAATAGATTCATGTTTTGTATTAGTTTAAGTGTTATGCTAATTATATGAAAAAGTTTGATTCCAATTATCTTGTTCATACGAGTTGCTTAGATTAATAGAAAAGTTTGATCGATTATGTGTTGTTGATCCATTTTAATCTAAGAGTGGATTCTAAAATGTGTTTGTGTAACTTGTCCTCAAGTTACATGAAAAGTCACATTAAAGTTTCTTAAAACTCATAAAAGTTGGCAATGGTTACAAAAATGAAGAGTCTTGTCCTCAAGTTATGGAGGTTCAAGAGTCACTTCATTAAGTAATAAAATATGTAACCTTAATTAATTCCATAAGTTACAAAATAAAGAAAAGTTACATTCTTTTATTAGTTTAAAGTCTTCCATAACTTGTCCTCAAGTTATGGAACTTTAAGAGTCTTTTAATTAAAACTACTTTAAACACATAAGTTATGGAATTAATTAGTTTTGAATAGTTTCAAAACTTGCCCTCAAGTTTTGGAATTTGAAAAGTTTTCACTTATGAATACTTAAATTCCAAGTTAGCCCTTAGATTTTTAAAAGTTAAAATTCAACCCTTATACTTTATAATATTATAAGTTAATAATATTATATATATATATATATATATATATATATATATATATATATATATATGTATAAGAGTAAGTCAGTCTTACCATTAGTAGGCCTCATTCACGAAGCCGGTCTATAAGGGGGGTATAAGGTTACTGCCTATAAAATGACAGTTTAATGGGTGTCCACTCTCACCCACCGCTTCCTTGACTGGTGGAGGGTCGTTAGCCGAACGGGTAGGACAAAGACTATAAGTTCTCCCTTCATTAAAAGTATTAATGATAAATACTAAGTAACTAAACACTTATAAATTCCCAATCTTAGTTAGTTAGGAAAATGTGAATAAGGTGCTAATCCATGAAATTACACTTTGCACTTTGTTTAAGCCGTTAGTGGAGCGTGTGTGGTTAACCGGCACACTAACCTGGACTTAACAAGGTAGGCAAAGGGTAACTTAATGTTTATCATAGTATCGATGGAGCGTGTGTGGTTAACCGACACATCGATTGAGGGGTAAACACTTAAGGGTACCAAGTAATTTGCATGGTTACTTCACACCTTGTTTTGTGATCCTCAGCATCCCAGTCACAAAACCTGAAGGGCACACTCGAGATTGAACATGCCATTGAAAAGTTCAATGAATCTCAAAAGATCTAGGAGTTTCAAATCCAATTAAAACCTAATAATACATTTCGTTTATCTTGGTGGAAATTGGTGAATCGTCATTCACCTACCTTCAAATATTTTATAGCTTGGATTACGGCATCCCTCTTCTAAGTTATAAAATAGTTTGTTGGGTCCTAGCCTTAATATTTCATATTGGGTGTCATATTAAGGACTTTAGATCAACTATCTTGAATATCTCCCAAAAGATGTCTAAGTTCAGACATCTATGATCTTCCCAAATCTCTTGGAACTTTACTTCTTTCACCTCCTCCAGTTATTCTCCCTAACCCACAAGTTCTTGAATAGCTTAAGGTCACTCAATCCCTATTAGCAAGCAAGGTCTATGTGTGATCACATCTTGGAGATGAAGTTAAGTATTCACAAGCCGGGAGAGTTAGGTGTCAAAGTCTAGAGGAAGTGGATATTCGATCACCTTCTAAGTCACATAGTGAATTCCTTTGGGACTCCTATGAAATAGACTATGACAAGACCCTTAATGATCTTAACTATTTGCTTGGTGCTGCTAAATCAGAAATGATTTGGTGTACTAGTAAAGCAAATTTGATTAGGAGATCAACTTCCCAAAACTTTATGGACAGGGACAATAGTGACACATGAAATCCAGAAAAGCATTCTCTTCCCAATGGAAAGGGATTGGCCATAGTCAACTTGGTTGACCAAATGGTAAAGAGAAAGGCTAAGTCTGAGATAGTCCCATGTACTATTACCTAAGGGTCCATATGTTTCTATTTCCAAAGGAAGGGGCTTTGGTTACGAAGCTGCCAAACTTACCTAAGGATGGTAAAGTCAATAAGTTTGACTTTATTTCAGGTAAAGTCCATTGTCTAACTCTATTAAGTTCCTACTTGGAGATTCTTATTACATGATGTGACTGGGTCACATGTTGATGTTATAAGAATCAAAGAAAAGAGAGAAAGCTTAAAGGAAGTATATGCTGATTCTGATCGTGAAGATGGACTTCGATCGCATCAGAATTTTTGAGCTGTTACTTAGGAGTTATGACTCATTGCTTAGGAATAGATAACAACAAGGTTTTCATATGGATTGTAAGGATGAGTTTTTCCGCAAAGTTTTTTAAAATAAAAGGAAATTTTTGATTTTATTTATTTTAAGTATCCTTACAATGGCATTTGTGGAAAAACAATTTTTGTTGCTTATATGATTCCATTGCTAGTAATATAGGAAAATGGTTTTGATTCTTTCATTTGTGGTAGTGTCTTAATTTACCAAATAAGGAAAGTTTCTCATCACCCAAGTTTCAATTGGACCGAAACTTGGAATCATACAAGGTGTATAGTATAATGAATGAGAATTTTCAACTTTGGAAAAATTAAGACTAGTTACTTGTTCACATGTATATGTGACTCAAGAGAAGGACTAAGGGATCAAGTACACATTCATGTGCACTAGTCAAAGTTCACCACAAAAGATGGACAAGAATATTCGTCATGATTTACTAAAGCTTAGTAAATATGGTTATACTTACAAGTTTAAGTATAATTCTGAAAAACATTGAAAATACTTCAATGTATGGCAGAACAAATGAGAAGAATCAAATTTGGCAGAAAGATAAAAGTTTCTCAAATCTGAAAAGATGGGAGAGTACTTTAGTATCATGTTTATGATCATCTTAATGATTAAGATACCATATCACAATTGATCCTCTAAGGTCATCTTAGTGCATTTTTATGACTAAGAAGAGGAGTCATGAATTGTTGAAATGGTTAAATCAAAAAGATGAGTCATACTTCGTTCCAAAACAATTCTTAGAGTCATACTCCAAGATTGTAACTTGAGTGGCATATCTTAAAGAGGGTTTATTAACACTAGTCAAATGTAAGAGTAAAAGGTTATCTACTCTTGTACATTTGAAATTGGTAAGTTGTGATGTTTTGGATAAAACAGAGACCAACTTAGACCAATTGTGTGAAGTGTTTGTCTTGATAAAGAATCTGCACTATCTCTTGTATATTTGGCAAGTGAGTCTTATATGTCAAGAGGACAGTGGGAGTCCTAAAGCTCTTGAAAGTTTCAAGACCTAATCAAGAATAAAACCTGGAATTCTTCACTAGCACACGACTTGAGGTGTATAACCTATCGTGTTGACATTTCTGTGCCTATTCAAGTTGACTTTGCATAGGAGTTCTGAAAGTTCTCAATTGGTTGCACAGCTACTTGGAAGCTATGGCAGGCCCTTGTGCTGCCAGGTGGCAAGAACTTAAGATTGCACAAGTTCAATCCATATGAGTTTGGATTTGTCACTAACCTTGTCTTGTGATTATGGTTTTGACAAATTCATATGGGTAGGAACTCATACACCATAAAAATCTAAGTGTCATAAGGTTTCTCTCCGATTCATGAAAATGATGGTGAGGAAACACTTTCACTAAATAGATTTTTAAGTAGATAGTAATCTTTGCATTCTCAAAGTCGTTAGTAGAGTACACTAACATGGACTTATGAGAAATAGCAAAGGTCTAACCAATTGAGACTATGATTACGGCATCCCTTTTCATAGTTCTTAAATTGTTTAGACACACCAGTGGGCTATCTACAATAAGGTGTATGATTTTGATAAAGTCTTATCAAAGCAATCTAGTATCAGAAATTTGAACTTTGGTAAGAAAGTCAATAAAGTATTGATTTCTAGAAGTCCACTAATTTCTGAATACATGTCAAAGCTAGTGGGAGCATAAGTATTATGTTGATAATCATCATGTTAGTGGGAGCATGATAATTATGATAAGTATTGCAAGTTAGCAATGTTAATTATAGAAAACAAAAGTTTCAATTCGTGAGGTTGCAGGGGTTGAAAAAGTTGTTTTGCTATAATTAAGGGAGAGGAAATTATACTTCATTTCAATTCTAAAAGGCTTAGATTGAGATTTTAATCGTTTTAGTCAAGAATATATATATGAATTTCATGTTGGATTGGTTCAACTTAAGGAAATTCTATATATTGCGTTCTCAAAATTCGATTATGATTACGGCATCCCTATTCATAGTCAAATTTTGAGAACATGGCAAATAAAAATATTGTAGCAAAAGACTGGTCTAGAATCACGTCTTTATGTGAAACATCATAAATCGTGTCCCATTTACTTTGGGTACAAGATCGATTACATGTGCTATAATATTTATCCTTTCTGAATTTTTCCAAATGCCTTGGGGCATTAAGGGGAAAAATGTCTAGAATTGGATATGACTAAAGTGATTAAGCAATTGTTGAGGACAATCTAAGGTTTTACCAAAGATTGGTTGTTCAAGGACAGTTGGAAGTATACTGTTAATATTGGAAGGACCATATTGACATATTCTGGAAAAGAGACAACTCCTGTTCAGAAGTAGTAGTCAAAATAGGAATATGGAGTTATCTCCATTGGTGGAAGTTATATGTGTAAGATTAGAAAACTTAATGCAAGAAGGATATTCAAAGCAATGTGCTTTGAGACTTCGTCTCCACGGAATTGATCTCCATTGGAATAACCTGTAATGACTGATGACAAGTCTTTGTGACTTTGTACATATTCATTACAAGAGGGTCTGTGCATATAAGTTTAAAATCTAAACAGATTTTGGTAAATGTTAGGAATTTGGAATTCTTACATTTTTCGATAAGGATTTGGGAGTGTGAAAAGAGAATCATTGAAAGTATGTTCAATCGACCTATTTCACAAAGTAAGGATCATAGACAAACATAGAGTGCATTGTAAAGCTATTGTTTAGAAAACATAGTGTACATGCTTGGAGCATGGGACAACTAGTGTTTTTTAAATTCAAGTATAAAGTTGATAAAACCGAAACAATGAATAATGAGTAATCAGTATGGTGATAAATAAAAAGTGTTTTATTTATATTCATAGTTTGATACCATATTAGATTCATTTATTCTTGTGTTTCATTTTGCATGTTTTGACTTCCAGAATAAACTAGGTTATTCTTCCTGAATGACTAAGTTATTCAAACCATCCACAGTCGGTCATATGTTGGAAGTAGATATGAATCAAGACTGTCATGGGTTGGCTTGTAGAGGTCCAAGTTGGTGGACAAAGTGGTGCTACAACACTCATGAGTGCTCATAAGTTCTGAGTATTGGATTCAACCCATGGATTTTATCACGAGTAATCATGAGACGATAATATCGTATATTCTTCAAACCTAGAGATATGAGTTGTTACTATGAGTTGATAGTACATTGATTGCACGAAAACGCATTGGTAACTCGATGTTATAAAACGTGCCTTTGTGTATGATTCAACAAGTAGTAGAACAAGCCATATGAGTCGAAGTTTATCCATTCCTTTTACCTTTGGGATAAAAGCGATATCTGTGGGCCCCTCGATGATTTAGTGATGACACATGTGAGTGCTTGGCCAAGCCAGGACTGATTTGATTTGTTCAATCAGTCAGTCATCATGAATCGGAAATCGGGAAACAACAGATGGACAGAGAGAATGATTTATAATCCATGTCTCAGTCCATATGATATCTAGAATGGAGGAATATATGATCACTTATCTAATGGACAAGTCATTGACAAAGGTCAGAGATTATCGGCAAGGTCAGAGTTCGACGGAGGCTTTTGAGAGCTACGATTGCCAGTTGGTTCTTGAAATCATACACAATAATAGTTTTAGACTTATCCAAGTGGGAGACTGTTGGATTAGTGTCTAAGTCCATAACTATATTTGGTATGTACTTGACCCGACCAGGCATGGTCCATTTGGGTTGCATGGCATCATGCACTTGGATAGACTAAATGAGAGAAATAAGACACTTATGGTTATTAATATATTATAAGTTCTAATATATTAATAATAAGAATAATAATATTTAATTAGTATTGATCAAGAATTAATTTAGAATTAATTATGTGATCAAAAGAAGACTAATTAAATATATGGGTTGATTGTGTAAATCATTCCATAACTTATATAGTGGGCCAAAGCTCCATGGATAATCAAGTTGGGTTAAACACATAGGATACTCCATGGATGCTCCATGGAGGTTACTTAACCCATGGGTCATGGAAATGAAAGGTCATGACAATTAGGGTTTACATGGTGTAACCCTAATTGTAACATACTATATAAGCATCATATTATTCACCAAAATCGGCCACTAGTGTGTGAAAAAGAAGGGCTAGCCGATTTCTTGAAGTGTGGATTTCTCTCTAAGTTATTCCAAGAGCATTTGATGTTGTGTGAGCCATTTGAGGTGTCACATTTGAGGCACTAGGAACTCAAGCCCCATGGAGTCAAGCTACACTACAAAAGGTATGTATTCTATCTATATTATTACCCAAGTATCTATGATTGTATGCTAGATAGGGTAATACCTTGGAATATTAGAATTTGCATGTATATTAGAGAAAACATAGATCCAAGGTATTTAGGGTTGCATGTACACCATAGGAGTGTTAGAATGCTCAAAACCCAACAATACTTCATTTCAGTTCTAAAGGCATAGATTGAGACCTTAATCTTCTTTAGTCAAGAATATATATATGAATTTCATGTTGGATTGATTCAACTTAAGGAAATTCCATATATTGCGTTCTCAAAATTCGATTATGATTACGGCATCCCTCTTCATAGTCAAATTTAGAGAACATGGCAAATAAAAATATTGTAGCAAAAGACTGGTCAAGAATCATGTCTTTATGTGAGACATCATGAATCGTGTCCCATTTGCTTTGTGTACAGGATCGATTGCATGTGCTATAATATTTGTCCTTTCTAAAATTTTCCAAATGCCTGGGGCATTAAGAAGGGAAAAGGTCTAGAATTGGATATGACTAAAAGGATTAAGCAATTGTCGAGGACAATCTAAGGTTTACCAAAGATTGGTTGCTCAAGGACAGTTGGAAGTATAGTGCTAATTTTGGAAGGACCATATTCATATTCTGAAAAGAGGCATCTCTTGTTCAGAAGTGATAGTCAAAATGAGAATATGGAGTTGTCTCCATAGGTGGAAGTTATCTGTGTAAGATTAGAAAACTTAATGCAAAAAGCATGTCCAAAGCAATGTACTTTGAATATGAGACTTAGTTTCCATGGAGTTGATCTCCATTGGAATACCTTATAATGACTGTTGACAAGTCTTTGTGACTTTGTACATATTCATTACAGGAGGGTCAGTGCATATAAGTATAAGAACTAAACAGATTTCGATAAATGATAGGAATTTGAAATTCTCACATTTTTCGATAAGGATTTGGGAGTGTGAAATTAGAATCATTGAAATTATGTTCAATTGGTTTATTTCACAAAGTAAGGATCATAGAAAACAGAGAGTGCATACTTGGTGTATGACAAAGCTATTGTTTTGAAAAACATAGTGTACTTGCTTGGAGCATGGGACAACTAGTGTTTTTAAATCAAGTATAAAGTTGATGAAACCGAAACAATGAATAATGAGTAATCAGTATGGTGATAAATAAAAGTGTCTTATTTATATTCATAGGTTTTGATACCATATTAGATTCAATTATTCTTGTGTTTCATTTTGCATGTTTTGACTTCTAGAATAAACTAGGTCATTCTTCCTGAATGACTAAGTTATTCAAATTATCCACAGTCGGTCATATGTTGGAAGTAGATATGAATCAAGACTGTCATGGGTTGGCTTGTAGAGGTCTAAGATGTTGGACAAAGTGGTGCTACAACACTCATGAGTGCTCATAAGTTCTGAGTATTGGATTCAACCCACGCTCATTTGAATCACTTCATGGATTTTATCACGAGTGATCATGAGACGATAATATCTTATATTCTTCAAACCTAGAGATATGAGTTGTTACTATGAGTTGGTTATACATTGATTGCACGAAAACGCATTGGTAACTCGATGTTATAAAACGTGTCTTTGTGTATGATTCAACAAGTAGTAGAACAAGCCATATGAGTCGAAGTTTATCCATTCCTTTTACCTTTGGGATAAAAGCGATATTTGTGGGCCCCTCGATGATTTAGTGATGACACATGTGAGTGCTTGGCCAAGCCAGGACTGATTTGATTTGTTCAATCAGTCAGTCATCATGAATCGGAAATCGGGAAACAACAAATAGACAGAGAGAATAATTGATAATCCATGTCTCAGTCCATATGATATCTAGAATGAAGGAATATATGATCACTTATCTAATGGACAAGTCATTGACAAAGGTCAGAGATCATCGACAGGGTCAGATTTCGACAGAAGCTTTTGAGAGCTACGATTGCCAGTCGGTTCTTAAAGTCATACGCAATAATAGTTATAGACTTATCCAAGTGGGAGACTGTTGGATTAATGTCTAAGTCCATAACTATAATTGGTAAGACTTGACCCGACCCGACTTGGTCCATTTGGGTTGCATGGCATCATGCATTTGGATAGACTATAATGAGAGAAATAACACTTAAGGTTTGTCAATATATTATAAGTTATAATATATTAATAAGATTATTTAATTAGTATTGATCAAGAATTAATCTAGAATTAATTAAGTGATCAAAAGAAGACTAATTAAATATATGGGTTGATTGTGTAAATCACCCATACTTGTATAGTGGGTTAATGCTCCATGGATTGTCAAGTTGGGCTAAAACCCAAAAGATGCTCCATGGATGCTCCATGGTATGTTTGAACCCATGGATCCAAGGAAATGAAAGCCATGATAATTAGGGTTTACCCTAATTGTCACTAACTATATAAGCATCTTATTGTTGACAAAATCGGGACTAGAGTGATAAAAAAGGGCTAGCCGATTTTCATGAAGTGTGTATGTTCTCTCAAGTTATTCCAAGTGTATTTGGTGTTGTGTGAACCATTTGAGGTGTCACACTTGGGGCACAAGGCACTCAAGCTTCATGAAGTCATTCTACATCAAAGAGGTATGTATTCAAACTTGTTATATTTCATATGAATCAAAGGTTTTTGTATGCTAGTTAGTATAATACCTTGGATATTCATATTTGCATGTATAATAAAGAAAACATATATCCAAGGTATTTAGGGTTGCATGTACACTTAGGAGTGTTAGAATGCTCAAAACCCAACATCATGTTCAGCCACCAATAGAGTTGCTTGAGGTCCAGATACATCTTATCTGAACCTGGGTGAACGGAGTATCTAGTCTTGTGAGCTTCGTTCATGACAACCTCCATGTACCCGCCGTACTTTGGGGTCCAGATCCGGTTCATGAAATAGTAAACTCCGTGTCCCTTGACCTCTAAGTTCTTTACCATTCCTCTCAGGGCTTCATCCGACATGTTTTCTGGCTTTAAGGCTTCCAGCTGAGCCTCTCTGATTTGTGTGGATAAATGGGAATGGATGGTCATTGTTAGTGCCATCACTTTACGACCTGAATACTCTTTTCGGCTGAGGGCATCCGCTACCACATTGGCCTTGCCAGGATGGTAGCATATTTCGCACTCGTAGTCACTGAGTAGCTCTACCCATCGCCGCTGTCTCATGTTCAGCTCTTTCTGATCAAAGATGTGTTGTAGACTCTTATGGTCGGTGAAGACAGTGCACTTGGTTCCGTAGAGGTAATGCCTCCAAATCTTTAACGCAAAGACCACTGCTCCCAACTCTAGGTCGTGAGTTGTGTAATTGACTTCGTGTGTTTTCAGTTGTCTCGAGGCATAGGCAATAATCTTTCCTCGCTGCATGAGCACACAGCCTAGGCCCTGATTGGATGCATCACAGTAGACAACGAAGTCTTCCGTCCCTTCGGGGATGGACAAGATAGGTGCGCTGCATAGGGCTTGGTTCAATGTTTGAAACGCAGTGTCTTGCTTTTCTCCACAATTAAAGGTTACACCTTTCTGTGTCAGGGTGGTTAAAGGCTTAGCGATTTTGGAGAAGTTTTGGATAAATCTGCGATAGTAGCCAGCGAGACCCAAGAATTGGCGGATTTCTGTGGGCGTCTTCGGTGCTGACCAATTCTCAATCGATTTGATTTTGGAGGGGTCCACGTGTATGCCTTCCTTGCTAACCATGTGACCAAGGAAAGTTTGCATAGAGATTTTCCGCCCTTAGCGTTTCTAATACCAGTCTCAAGTGCTGTTTGTGATCATTCTCGCTCAGAGAATAGACAAGTATGTCGTCAATGAACACGATCACGAACTTGTCTAGGAAAGGGAGGCACACCCAATTCATCAGATCCATGAATACTGTCGGTGCGTTGGTTAGACCGAAGGGCATTACTACAAACTCGTAGTGTCCGTAGCGAGTTCGGAATACTGTCTTGGGCACATCATTCTCGTGAACTCGTAACTGGTGGTACCCTGATCTAAGGTCTATCTTCGAGAAATAACTGGCTCCCTGAAGTTGGTCGAAGAGATCATCGATTATGGGTAAGGGATAACGGTTCTTGATGGTAAGCTTGTTCAGTTCTCGGTAACCGATGCACATCCGAAAGGATCCATCTTTCTTTTTCACGAACAAGATCGGGGCTCCCCAGGGTGAGGAACTCGGTCTTATGAATCCTTTGTTGATCAGCTCATTGAGCTGGCTGGATAACTCTTGCATTTCTGCCGGCGCTAGACGATAAGGAGATTTAGCTACAGGAGTAGCTCCAGGGATCAAGTCGATACGAAACTCGACTTGGCGCTCGGGAGGAATCCCTGGAAGATCTTCGGGGAAAACATCAGGAAAGTTGCAGACTTCGGGGATGCTCTCGAGGTCTTTAACTTTTTGCGTTTCGTCAACAACATGAGCTAGGAATGCATGGCATTCCTTCCGCAGATACTTCTGGGCCTTGATGCATGAAATGATACGAAGGTTCGAACTGAGTTTATCACCGTAAATAGTAAGGGCTTCGCTAGAGGGAAGATTGAGACGGATAGCTTTCTCGTAGCAAAGGCTATCAGCACGATTGGGGCTCAACCAATCCATGCCAATTATGACATCGAAGCTCTTTATGGAAACTGGCATAAGATCGATGGGAAAGGAATGATCGTCTAGGGTAAGAGTACAGCCTATGAATATGTCGTTAGTCTCTCTTTCTTTCAGTTAGCCATCTCGACGGTAAATGTTTCAGTTAAAGGTTGGGATTTACATTTGAGTAGATGTTTGAATGCATGACTAACAAAACTCCTCTTCGCACCAGAATCGAAAAGAATGCATGCATAAGAGTTGTCAAGGAGGAACGTACCCGTAACAATGGTAGGATCAGCGACTGTTTCCTCCTGGTGCATAGCTAGCACCCTCCCTGTGTTGCCAGCTGTTGTTGCCTTGGGGCAATTTCTTTTGAAGTGCCCAACCTCTCCACAGTCATAGCAGGCTTGACCAGCGCCCGCTCCAGGAGCCTGATTGGTAGGTTGGACTGGTGCCTTGTAGAATCGAGCTGTGTGTCCATTCTTACCACAGCTGTTGTACAACATCTCCCGGCACTACCCATGATGATGGTAGTTACACAGGGGTAGGTTTCCAGCATAGCGACTGGGGGTTGGAGTAGTGGGAACTGCAGCAGGAGTAGTAGCAGCGTGGACTGTCACTGTTTGCTGTTTCTTGGAGGGCTCCTGCCAAGACTGGCCCTTTCCTTTGTTCCAAAACTTTTTCTTCTTCCCACTACTCTCCTTTTGTGGCTCAGGAGTGGCTGTCACCCCCATCAAGATCGACCCCGTGATCTATCAGAGTCTGCGTCAGACACTTGGCGCTGTCAAAAGTAGTGGGCTTAGCAGCCAAAACATTCCCTTGAGTTGGGGGCGTCAGTCCCCAGATGTACCTCTCAATCTTCTTGCTTTCCAGGGTGACCATTCCCGGACAGAGGAGAGCCAGATCGCAGAATCTAGCTGTGTAGGCAGCAATGTCGGAACCCTTCATCTTCAGGTTCCAGAGCTCGTGCTCTAACTTCTGCATCTCGCCCCTCGGGCAGTACTCAGCTAGCATGAGTTCTTTCAGGTTATCCCAACCCATGGCATTTGCTACTGGCAGGGTTAGGGATTTGACACGACCATTCCACCAGGTCAGTGCTCTGTCGGTGAAAGTGCAAGCGGCGAATTTCACCTTGTTGGCCTCGGAACAGGAACAAATTTCGAAGATGGATTCGATCTTCTCGAACCATCGAGTTAAGGAAATGAATCCACCATTTCCATCGAAGGACTTGGGTTTGGCATTCATGAATTCTTTATAGAAACACTCCTTTTGATGTCCCTGACCTCCATCATGACTTTGAGAATCGGGTCCACCTCCAGATCTACCAGAGCTGCCCTGGTTGATATGCGACATCGTCGCAGCCACAGCAGCCGTGACTGCTGCCTAGAACGTAGTTGGGTCAAACTGAGGAGGGGGTGGTGGCGGAGGATCGTTGTTCCTTCTATTGGGTCTTCTTCGGGGAGGCATCTTGTTCTAGAACAATTAGGAAGAAGAGGATGGTAAGTCCCCTAAATTTTTAAATCAAGATATATGAAACAAGATATATCTCATCCTGATAGATAAAGTTTTCTACGAAGCGATAAATAGAGAAGGGTTACTAATGCAAGTACATTATCGCTAAGAAGATATATGTAGCAACACTTGGAATGAATCACTATACTCTATTCAACTCTAGCTAAAATACTCCTATAGTATTTTAAGTTGTATGCTCTCTTCTATCGGTATCTTGATGGATATGACTTGGTAAGTTTTAGGCTTGCTGCAACACCACAGTCACTCCCAAGCACATGTTGGTCATGTCTCGAATAAATATAGTTGATCAGGCTATATTGACCCTAGACATGATTACATAACTGCCCAGGTTTAACCGCAGTGTCCAACATCCAAATACTTTTGTTTTGTTGTACTTATGTTACTGTTTCTGGTACGTATGTATATACTTCTTATAAAATACTTATATTTAAATATATATATATATATATATATATATATATATACTTTTAGTTCAGAACATTTCAGCCCCTTAGTGTTTATAGTTGTATACCATGTAAGGTTCAGTATACTTAGTTCACTAAAAACAAGAGCTCTGATACCAATCTGTCACACCCCCAAATCGGAACTGCAGAAACGTTCGGGGTGGATGACGTCATGTTTAATATCACAACAATTGTATCATAGCAATCATAGTAAGCACAACCATTACAGTGAATACATATATGAAAAAGGTTTACATCAGTTTAAGTCTAGTTTGAATACATCAAAAGTGTAAGTAAAGTATAAAGACATGACTTTAATTGCTTCCGACTTCTCAAAACTCCAGGAGGTACCTGTCTACTGATTTCCTGAGAGTACAAGCAGTTTTGAAAGAGTATCAGCATAAAGCTAGTGAGTTCATAAGCGATGTTTGTGTATTGAAAACCTGTTGATGACTCTGTAAAAATGCTTGCATGATTCCAAGAAAATCCAATATTTTCTTTAGTAAAAGTGAGATAATATTAGTAAAAATGTTTGTATGATTAGATTACTACTAGATGTATTGTATGATAAATTTGGTATGAAAAATCTCTGTATGAAATGTTCTGTTTGAAAACCCTGGTTACTACCAGCATGTATAGTAGTTTTACTTCTCATAACGAAACCATGTATTTTCCATAATTGTACCCAATAATCATTGTTCATGTATAGTATATTACTACGTAAGTATATCGTTGTTATCTACATTGCGAGCTTTATGACCATACTAAACTTAATATGGCGCGAATAGGGCACCAGTATCCTTTATGACTTTGTCACCCATAGACCTGCCGGTCCTACTGTAGCTAGCAGTAAGGTGCGGGATAGTCAGTCTCGTATATATCTATACACAAAAATCACGCCCTCCTTCGTGGAGACTCCGGATCATAAGGGGTAGTCCTCCACTTAGTTATGTTTGTAAGCGCCCAAGGACGTGTCTCCAATTAGATTAACGACTTTACAAGTAATAATACAGAAAAAAAACCCTTTTTATAAATAACCGATAGGTTTATAAAGGATAAGTTTGTAAAGTGTTTAATCAACTCCCAAACTATACCTAATATAGTTTGTGTGCTTGTATATGTATACCCTTGTATAATTCCCAAACTATACTTATTATAGTTTGTGTGTTTGTATATGTATAACTTTGTATGAATTCCCAAACTATACCTATTATAGTTTGTGTGTTTGTATATGTATAACTTTGTATTGATCTAAAAATTGTGCGGTTAACTTGTAAGTTGCAAATGTCCCTTATGCTCAGCATAATACAGAAGGGATAAAATATCTAAATATTTTGTAAAACTGTAGAAACTATGTGGTTGTATTGATTGCACCCGTTTTAAGTTTATTGAAATCCTTTTGTATAAATTTCATAAAATCATTTATGTTTGACTTGTATTCCCCCCTAAAAACATTAAAAACTCCGAAAAATGTAGGGGTATGAACTTACCTCGAGTGAGTGGTTAGTATGAAACATCGATATGAGATGTCGAATGTCAAGTGAAGCCTCGAACACAATTGGATCCTATTTAACATGTAATAACACATATATGAGTCAAATTAGGGTATTTCACTACTAGACATGATAGGAAACCACTCTAGGGACTTGGAAACACTCGAACTAAGTGTCAAAATCATGTGTGATTGAATGCAGGAGGTGTACGACCACATTAAGGGTGTGTACGCCCATGGGTGTGTGGCCCATGAGTGTACGGCCGTACACTCATGAAGAGGTGTACTTTTGGGGTGTTTCCAAGGTCCTAACTAGCATCCAAGAAGTGTTCTACGTCCCATGTTTAGTTGTACTGCAAGTTTGAGGCCTAAAATGATCATCAAAGTGAGTTTACGACCCTATGAGGTGTGTACGGCCGTACAAAGGGGTGTGCGGCCGTACACCCTCCATGTTCATGCCAAAATGGTCGATTTTAAGGTGAATCAAGGCTAGGATCAAAGGTTTAGCATGTCCAACTAGTTGATAGGGGCTAAACTCTCACTTTGGAGCGCCTTTAAGGTGTGTACGGCCAGCCTTATGAAGGTGTGCGGCCGTACTCCTTCAAAGGATGAAGAACATGTCAAAACTTGAAGAAACAAGGCCTTAAATCAAGAGGTCCTTCAAGTATAACAAGCTAAAGGATGGAATACTTACGTTTTTGAAGCCTTGGAGGGTTCACGGTTGAAGAAACTTGAGAGATAATGAAGTGGTGTGCAGCTAAGGGAAGAAAGGAATGAAGGAAGGGTGGTCTACTCATATATATAGGGGTGGGTGACCCACCAACTTGGCCATGGGGGGTGTACGGCCGTACACCCATGAGTACGGCCGTACACTCCTCCTGATAGAGTGTATGGCCCGACATGCTATTTTACGACTTTGCTAACTCATCCCTAAACTCAATCTTGATTGCACTTAAGCTTAGAACACTCAAATAGACCTTAAACAGTGCTAAAAGGTAGCAGAAACGGGTCTAGCATTGATTGAATTGAATAGTTGTACAAGATAGGAGTTTCGGGTTGTCACATCATTCCCTCGTTAGAGGGAATTTCGTCCCGAAATTCAAGAATAGTAATACAAATCATGGACTTGGAAAAAGATGAGGGTACTTCTGTTTCATTGAATCCTCGAGCTCCCAAGTGAATTCAGGTCCCCGCTTGGCATTCCAGCGAACCTTCACTATCGGGATACGGCTTTGTTTCGTTCGTTTGACTTCCCGGTCCATGATTTCACCATAAATTGTAGGAAAATCGTATGGAGATGTGCAAGTAGTCATTTTAAAGGTATAAACCTGAACTACTTGCATATTATACAGTTTTGAAAAATATTAAGTTTAAGTTGGGTAAAAAACAGTCCGTGAACAGGTCACAACTTTTCTGTTGTAAGCTGTCAAGTTAAGTTTTGAATATGTTTTGGTGTTTTAACTTGTATTTCCCCCCTGAAAACTTGAAGAAAACTAGAAAATATAGGGGTATGAACTCTCCTTGAGTGATGACTTGAAGTTAAGGAATATCAAGCCAAGAGTACTTGATGAACACGGGAAGACTTGGATGATCCTAAGAACGATTTTTGGTGTTAATATATGAGTCAATGATCCAAGAGTGTTATGGAAATTTGGAATAACACTTGAGTTTAGATGGAATACTTACCAAAAGTGCAGTAGCTACTCAAGAACACTTGCACAAGGTGGTGGAAAGTAGAGAGAAAGAAGTTTTCTTGAGGTGATATGAGAAGTGTGGAAGTTTTTGAAATGAGCAAGTAAATCAAGAAATCCTCAAGGGATTTCTTTATATAGAAGGTTGCTGGAGCAACTTGAGAGTTTGAAGTGATGTATGCATTGGTTTGTGTGATGTGGATAAGGTTACCTAATGAGAGGATGACACATGGAGGCAAGTGGGCACACTTGACCCACTTATGGGGTAGAATACTCCTCTTATAATAAAATAATGATTTTTAATTAAAAATCCTTGAAAAATAAATAAAATATGAGTTTTGGGGGTTAAAAATGGTAAAAATATGAATTTAGTGAAAAAAAATCCCGTCAAAAACGGGTTTAGGAGGCGAAAGTAGTCAAAAACCGGCATTACGGACCGAACCTGCGAGGTTCGGTTCTAAGGAGTTAAGAACCGAGAGTAGGGAAAGGAAGAACCGAGAGTAGGCCGAAGGTCCGAAGTGGGGGGTGCGAGGGTCTGAGGTCTCGCATGGGGGCCGAACTTCAGTCCTCGCGGCTGGCTTCGGTCCGAGGAGCTTCTGACACTTTCGGTTCTCACACTTTCGGCTCCTAAGAGGTTCGGCTCCTGAGAGGTTCGGCTCCTAAAAGGAGTTTCGGTTCCTAAGAGGGGTTTCGGTTCCTAAGAGGGGTTTCGGTTCTATATGGTTGTTTTTCGATATAACTCACCGTTTCGAGCGGTTTTTGGCCAAGTTAAGGGTCGGGATGACCCGGATGACTATAAAAAGTTTGAGAGAGATTTTGGGAGAGATTTGGGAGAGATTTCACATACTTGGAGAGATTTCACATACTTGGAGAGATTTGGGAGAGATTTCACCTACTTGGAGAGATTTGGGAGATATTTCACATACTTGGAGAGATTTGGGAGAGATTTCACATACTTGGAGAGATTTCACATACTTGGAGAGATTTCACATACTTAGAGAGATTTGGGAGAGATTTCACATACTTGGAGAGATTTGGGAGAGATTTCACATACTTGGAGAGATTTGGGAGAGATTTCACATACTTGGAGAGATTTCACATACTTAGAGAGATTTGGGAGAGATTTCACATACTTAGAGAGATTTGGGGAGAGATTTCACATACTTGGAGAGATTTGGGAGAGATTTCATCTTAGCCATTATTATCATATAATCTCGTAATGCAAGGTTCGTGAACCTCGTCATGCTTCGTTTATGATTGCTTTAAGTCCCCGAAAGGGTCCTTAGTCGTGTTTTGATGCGTTTAACTCTCTTTTTAGGGTTTTTACATTGTTAACACATAGATTCTTCGAGATACTTGAATTTTTGACATACAAATGCACATTTTTATACATAGACTAACTTTTAACATACAAGCACTAATTAAATTCGACCGGTTTGACATGCTTGACTTTGACTTGAATTTGACGGTTGTCACATTATCCCCCCGTTAGAAGGAATTTTGTCCCGAAATTTTGCATTTTGTGTGGGACTTCAAGGGTCGGGGAAAAGATGTGGGTATTTTTGCTTTATTTGGTCCTCACGTTCCCAAGTAAACTCAGGTCCTCGTTTGGCGTTCCACCGGACCTTTACGATGGGAATGCGGCTTTGTTTCGTCGATTTGACCTCTCGGTCCATGATTTCAACAGGTTCCTCTACCCAGTGGAGGTTCTCATTGATCTCAATTTCTTCCAAAGGAATAACGAGGGTCTCATCCGACAGACATTTCTTCAGGTTTGACACATGGAATGTAGGATGAACGTGCTTGAGTTCCTGTGGTAATCGTAGCTTATATGCCACCGGGCCAATCCTGGCGAGGATTTCGAATGGCCCGATATACCTTGGATTTAATTTACCACGTTTCCCAAAACGTATTAATCCCTTCCAAGGTGATACTTTCAGAAGTACTCGATCTCCAACTTGGAACTCCAAAGGTTTTCGTCTCTTATCCGCGTAGCTCTTTTGTCGGTCTTGGGAAACCTTCATTCGTTCTCGAATTTGGACGATCTTCTCGGTCGTTTCCCTTATGATCTCCGGGCTAGTGAGTGCGCTGTTCGGGACTTGCCCTTTTGCTAGTTGCGTATCGCCCACCTCGGCCCAGCACAGGGGTGATCTGCACTGACGGCCGTAGAGGGCTTCGAACGGAGCAACTTTGATGCTAGTGTGATAACTATTATTGTAGGAAAACTCAATAAGAGGTAAATGAGTATCCCACGCTTTACCAAATTCTATCACACAAGCTCTTAGCATGTCCTCTAACGTCTGAATGGTTCTTTCACTCTGACCGTCGGTCTGTGGGTGGTAGGCTGTACTCATGTCCAACCTAGTTCCCATAGCTTTCTGTAGTGACTGCCAGAATTGTGACGTGAACCTACTATCTCTGTCGGAGATAATGGATATCGGTACTCCGTGAAGGCGCACTATTTCTCTAATGTAAATTCTTGTCAACTTCTCCATTTTGTCTGTCTCTTTTATTGGTAGAAAGTGTGTGGATTTGGTTAATCTGTCGACGATTACCCAGATGGTGTCAAGCCGACCCGTGGTTTTAGGTAACTTGGTAATGAAATCCATCGTAATCCGCTCCCACTTCCACTCGGGTATATTTGGTTGTTGAAGTAGTCCCGAGGGCTTTTGGTATTCTACCTTAACCTTGGCGCAAGTCAGGCACTTGTCCACGAAGGTAGCTATTTTAGCTTTCATGTTCGGCCACCAATCCATCTTCTTGAGGTCTAAGTACATCTTGTCTGAGCCGGGATGCACAGAGTAGCGAGTTTTATGAGCTTCGTTCTTGACAACGTCCCTGAATCCACCAAATTTATGTGTCCAGATCCGGTTCATGAGACAACGAACTCTGTCATCCCTGACTTCAAGATTTTTGTCCATTCCTCTTAATGCTTCACCTGTCACGTTCTCTGACTTCAAGGCTTCCTCCTGAGCTTCCTTGATTTGTGCGGACATGTGTGAGTGGATGGTCATGGTTAATGCCTTTACTCGGCGGCCCGAGTACTCATTTCTGCTTAAAGCGTCTGCAACCACATTGGCCTTTCCGGGGTGATAACGAATCTCGCATTCGTAATCGTTTAGTAATTCCACCCATCGCCTTTGTCTCATGTTGAGTTCCTTCTGATTGAGGATATGCTGGAGGCTTTTGTGATCGGTGAAGATGGTACACTTGGTGCCGTAAAGGTAATGCCTCCAGATTTTTAGGGCGAAAACCACTGCTCCTAATTCAAGGTCGTGCGTCGTGTAGTTTACCTCATGCGTCTTCAGTTGTCTTGAGGCGTAGGCAATGACTTTTCCTCGTTGCATTAACACACACCCTAGACCTTGGTTTGATGCATCGCAGTAAACCACAAAATCTTCGGTTCCATCTGGTAGGGACAAGATCGGAGCACTGCATAGAGTTCGTTTTAGTGTTTGGAATGCAGCCTCTTGCTTATCTCCCCAGACGAATGTCACCCCTTTTCGAGTCAGGGTGGTGAGTGGTTTTGCACTTTTGGAGAAGTTTTGAATGAATCTTCGGTAGTAACCGGCGAGCCCTAAATATTGTCGGATCTCTGTGGGTGTTCTTGATGCTGCCCAACTTTCAATCGCCTTGATCTTTGAAGGGTCCACATGGATTCCTTCCTTGCTGACTACATGTCCGAGGAAATTCACCTCTCGAATCCAGAACTCACACTTTGAAAACTTTGCGTACAATTTCTCCGCCCTCAGCGTCTCCAGGACTCGACGTAAATACTGGTTGTGTTCTTCCTTACTTCGGGAGTAAACTAGTATATCATCGATGAAGACAATTACGAACTTATCTAAGTAAGGTCGACACACCCGATTCATCAGATCTATAAACGCTGTAGGTGCATTTGTTAAGCCGAAAGGCATCCTACAAATTCGTAGTGACCATAGCGCGTTCTAAAAGTTGTCTTGGAAATATCCTCCTCTTGAACTCGTAGTTGATGGTACCCAGATCTAAGGTTAATCTTCGAGAAGAAACTCGCTCCTTGTAGCTGGTCGAAGAGGTCATCGATTCGAGGCAAAGGGTATCGGTTTTTGATGGTGAGTTTGTTTAATTCGCGGTAGTAAATGCACATACGGAACGATCCGTCCTTCTTCTTAACGAACAAAATCGGTGCTCCCCAAGGCGAGAAGCTTGGTCTAATGAAGTCTTTGCTCAGTAGTTCGTTTAGTTGACTGGACAGTTCCTGCATCTCGGCTGGGGCTAGACGGTATGGCAATTTGGCTACGGGGGTAGCTCCGGGAATTAAGTCGATTCGGAATTCGACTTGTCGAGGAGGGGGCACTCCTGGAAGGTCTTCCGGGAATACATCGGGGAAATTGCAGACCTCCGGAATGTCCTTGATGTCTTTCATTCCTTGACCCTTATCTACGACGTGGGCTAGGAAGGCGTGGTAATCCTTGCGGAGATACTTTTGAGCCTTGATACAAGAGATGATCTGAAAGTTTGAGCTAGATTTGTCGCCATAAACGACGAGAGCTTCGCCACTTGGCAGGTTAAGGCGAACGGCCTTTTCGTGACATAGGATTTCTGCATGGTGAGGGCATAACCAATCCATGCCAATGATAACGTCAAAACTTTTTATGGAGACCAGCATAAGGTCGATTTGGAAAGAGTGATTGTTTAAGGTGAGGGTAGACCCGGTGTAAATATCGTTAGTGTTCTTTGTTTTTTCGTTAGCCATTTCTACGGTGAATGTGTCTTTTAGTGTTTGTGGTGTTTGATTAAGCAAGCGTTTAAATTGGTGGCTCACGAAGCTTTTCTCCGCGCCACTATCGAAAAGAATGCATGTGTAGGTATTGTTGAGGGGAAACGTACCGGTAACCACAGTTGGGTCTGCGATGGCTTCCTCATGACCTATCCCCAGAACTCTGCCCACTTCGTCGGGGTTGGGGTTTCTTACCTTCTGTATCTCACCCTGGGGCAGTACTCCTTCATTAACATGGTTTTCAGATCTTCCCATGTTATCGCATTAGCCACTGGGAGCGTTAGTGCCTTGACGTGACCCTTCCACTAGGTGAGGGCTCTTTCGGAGAATGTGCATGAAGCAAATTTGTCCTTTCTTGCTTCAGGGCATGCACATATTTCAAAAATGGTCTCGGTTTTCTCGAACCATTATAGCAACGCTATGACACCTCCACTCCCGTTGAAGGTTTTGGGCTTGGCGTTAGTAAAGTCTTTGTAGGTACACTCTCTCGAGCGTCCCTGGCCGTCCCCGTTATTAGAATTCGAGGCACCACTGCCCACACCGCCCGAATTAGTGGGGTTGATTTGAGCTATTGTGACTGCTACTGCGGCCGCCACCGCAGCCTGGAACATGGTTGGGTCGAACTGAGGAGGTGGTGGTGGGGGTGGTGCAGTCCCAGCTGCGCCGCCGCGTCTAGGATTTCTACGAGGTGGCATTTTCTGCCATTTTACAAGAATGAAAAGACAATAAGTCTTTGATACAAGTCGAGTGTTAAACTAAACATTATTAGCTCTTTATATGCATCATGATTCCGACTTGTAAAAATGTTGTAAGAATTCATTCATACTAGAAGTCTATAAACAATGAAATATAGACTTTATGAATTTCGATAGTATTGATTCTCATGAAATGTCTGTGTTAGTATCCATACCGGGTCCAACCAACAATTGCCTGATGTATAATATTTACATGTAGTTAAGATTAAATAAACTTTCGAATCTAATGGGTCTGCCCTGGGCCCACAACCAAACAAGGAACAGGATCCAAGGCGTAACCACCATTTCTAGGTCGACATGGTCTCAATTACATATAACTTTGGTTTATACCCCAGGCGATCGTAGGTTGAGCACCAGCAAATTTTTATCTGAAAATAGTTCATGTTATGAATCTGATGTAGTGTTCCCAATAAAACAAATAGCGCGTCAATATCATTGATATAACTTAGTATACAATACTTTGGAAAAATTTGACCCTACTAGGGGTCTATGCTACATCAATGTACGGAAAATTTTGACCGCCTAACAGATCCCGGAAGTGTAAACACTTAAATCGCGAGATCGGACCTAGAATACTAGAAAATAATAGTAATATTTATCCGCAAACTAGATTAAACTGGAGCGAGCAGTGCAATACTACTTGCGGCGGTTGAAGCTCTGAGGATCACGAAGTGTAGACACGAAGGTCCTCATTTCAGCTCGGGATTCCGCCGCTTGGCGCTCTGCTTCAGCCAGGCGTCCTTCAAAAGTGGCTCGGTGTTCTCGGAGTTCTTACACTTCAGCTCGGGTCGCAGCCATTTCCCGTCGAAGAAGCTCGGTGCGGTCTCGAGTCCGATCGTGTTCATCATCCAACCGGCGAATGCGAACGGAATTGACTTGGCTGGTGGCACCAACCTCCATGAGATGTCGGGTGTTAACTCTTGTTTGCACTTCGTGGCGTGTGACACGGTGAACTATGACAGGGAGGGCTCGGTCGGCTGACCCTCCTTTTCTAAGATCGTAGAAACCTCGTTGTATGCCATAGGGAGGTCGTTGACCTTGCTCTCGGCTCTATCGATGTATAGTTTCGGCCCATTGGGGCGTCGGGCCCTGGTAGTGTTGTGTAGGAATGGTGGCAGGGTGTGGATTGTAAAGTTCGGGTTCCGAATCGGTTCCATCTGAGTCTTCTTCTTCTTCTTCTTCTTCTTCACCGTCTACTGATTCTTCCTTTTCCATGGGCTCCTCATCTTCCATGGGTTCTTCTTCGGGATCTTCCTCTGGGTCTTCCACGATCCAACCGGCATTCCCTTGGTTGGGGAAATAGGGATCACCCGGCAAATGAAATCCTGCCATCGTACCTGTGCGAGAATAGGGATAAGGAGGAATGTCGCGAGAAACTTTGGGAACAAGAAGTTAGTTGTCGAAGTTGTGATTACGGCTTTTTGTGTTAAAATACTCATATAGTATTTTTAAGTTTGATTCTTGAAATCTTTGGTAAGTTGCAGACATGTTGCTCACCATGATCCTTCTTCGGCATACATTGGTCCTACCTTGGCTAAATATAGTTGATCAGGCTATATTCATCCAAGATCTGACTACATACCCCGAAGCTGGACCGTGGTGTCCAACCTGTCTTGATACTTTTATGATACCGAATTGATGAGTGCGGTTGTATGTGTACTTTTTATAAAAATACAAGTTTTTATTTTTAAAGTACTTTTTGAAAAGTTACGTCAGAGAATTTTTGTCCCGTTGTGTTTATAGTTTGTATATCTTACGTGGTTCGATATACTTAGTTCACTATAAACAAAGCTCTGATACCAATCTGTCACATCCCCAAACCAGAACGGCGGAAACGTTCAGGAGCGGATGACGTCATGCTCAGTATCATAACCATAGTGAAGAAAGTAAAATACAACCATCATAGATATAATTTAAAAATATTACATTGTTTCCAAAATACATGTTCCAAAAATACATGTTCCCAATTTAAATTACATGTGATGATAAAGTATAGCAAAAGAATCTACGCCTTAACGTCTTGACTTCAGAAATCTTGCGTTTACCTGTATTATTGATTACCGGAGAATACAAGTTGTTTTGAAAAGAGAGTATCAGCACAAAGCTGGTGAGTTCATAAGTATTTTATAAAAATGAATGTTGTTCCTTAACGTTTGTTACGAGTTGTTTCAAGAAAATCCAATATTTTCTAAAAGATTTGTTGTAAACTGAAATGAAACATGGCTTAGTATGTGTAAGTAAATCGTCATACTTATGTGTGTGTTTTATATTTAAATAAAACCCATTGGTATAAAGCCTTAGAATTTCCGTGAACTGTATGCTGTGTTAATATTCCATGCGAGATATTATAATCATACTAAAGACTAGATGGCCTTGAATGCGACATTCTTCAGGCGTCAGAAAGTTATGACACTTGTCACAACAGACCTGCCGGTCTAGCTGTTGCAAGCAGCTCAGGTGCGGGTTTGTCGGACCCAGTATAAATCTATACACAACTATCACGTTCTCATTACAGGAGATTCTGATTATAACTAAAGGACTTTTCTGTGGTACTTGGAGTACCCCGAAGGAGAATGTCTCACAAATATTCATTAACGAGTTCACGTAGTGTGTAGTGAAAGTTCGTTTTGTAAATCGATAATGTTATTGTTTTCCTTTGTTAAACGAAGTGTTCAAAACTATACCTATTATAGTTTATCAAAAGTGTAGTGTGATGGTATGAAACCTTGTTACGCATGTGTATGTATTTCAAATAAAGGACATTGGAAATAGTAAGTGTAAATCTTACACACCTTGCTCAACATGTTACAAGGTGTGAATAACTCATTAAATATGTATTTGACAGTTTTACCCTTTACTGTCACTGTTTCGAGTAATTATAGAAAAATCATCGTAAGTTGAAAACTGAATCCGCAAACTCGGAGTATTTGGAGAGATTTCACATACTTGGAGAGATTTGGGAGAGATTTCACATATTTTGAGAGATTTGGGAGAGATTTCACATATTTGGAGAGATTTGGGAGAGATTTCACATAATTGGAGATATTTGGGAGAGATTTCATCTTAGCCATTATTATCGTATAATCTCGTAATGCAAGGTTCGTGAACCTCGTCATGCTTCGTTTATGATTGCTTTAAGTCCCCGAAAGGGTCCTTAGTCGTGTTTTGATGCGTTTAACTCTCTTTTTAGGGTTTTTACATTGTTAACACATAGATTCTTCGAGATACTTGAATTTTTGACATACAAATGCACATTTTTATACATAGACTAACTTTTAACATACAAGCACTAATTAAATTCGACCGGTTTGACTTGCTTGACTTTGACCTCTCGGTCCATGATTTCAACAGGTTCCTCTACCCAGTGGAGGTTCTCATTGATCTCAATTTCTTCCAAAGGAATAACGAGGGTCTCATCAGACAGACATTTCTTCAGGTTTAACACATGGAATGTAGGATGAACGTGCTTGAGTTCCTGTGGTAATCGTAGCTTATATGCCACCGGGCCAATCCTGGCGAGGATTTCGAATGGCCCGATATACCTTGGATTTAATTTACCACGTTTCCCAAAACGTATTAATCCCTTCCAAGGTGATACTTTCAGAAGTACTCGATCTCCAACTTGGAACTCCAAAGGTTTTCGTCTCTTATCCGCGTAGCTCTTTTGTCGGTCTTGGGAAACCTTCATTCGTTCTCGAATTTGGACGATCTTCTCGGTCGTTTCCCTTATGATCTCCGGGCCAGTGAGTGCACTGTTCGGGACTTGCCCTTTTGCTAGTTGCGTATCGCCCACCTCGGCCCGGCACAGGGGTGATCTGCACTGACGGCCGTAGAGGGCTTCGAACGGAGCAACTTTGATGCTAGTGTGATAACTATTATTGTAGGAAAACTCAATAAGAGGTAAATGAGTATCCCACGCTTTACCAAATTCTATCACACAAGCTCTTAGCATGTCCTCTAACGTCTGAATGGTTCTTTCACCCTGACCGTCGGTCTGTGGGTGGTAGGTTGTACTCATGTCCAGCCTAGTTCCCATAGCTTTCTGTAGTGACTGCCAGAATCGTGACGTGAACCTACTATCTCTGTCGGAGATAATGGATATCGGTACTCCGTGAAGGCGCACTATTTCTTTAATGTAAATTCTTGTCAGCTTCTCCATTTTGTCTGTCTCTTTTATTGGTAGAAAGTGTGTGGATTTGGTTAATCTGTCGACGATTACCCAGATGGTGTCAAACCCACCCGTGGTTTTAGGTAACTTGGTAATGAAATCCATCGTAATCCGCTCCCACTTCCACTCGGGTATCTTTGGTTGTTGAAGTAGTCCCGAGGGCTTTTGGTATTCTACCTTAACCTTGGCGCAAGTCAGGCACTTGTCCACGAAGGTAGCTATTTTAGCTTTCATGTTCGGCCACCAATCTATCTTCTTGAGGTCTAAGTACATCTTGTCTGAGCCGGGATGCACAGAGTAGCGAGTTTTATGAGCTTCCTTCATGACAACGTCCCTGAATCCACCAAATTTTGGTGTCCAGATCCGGTTCATGAGACAACGAACTCCGTCATCCCTGACTTCAAGATTTTTGTCCATTCCTCTTAATGTTTCATCTGTCACGTTCTCTGACTTCAAGGCTTCCTCCTGAGCTTCCTTGATTTGTGCGGACATGTGTGAGTGGATGGTCATGGTTAATGCCTTCACTCGGCGGCCCGAGTACTCCTTTCTGTTTAAAGCGTCTGCAACCACATTGGCCTTTCCGGGGTGATAACGAATCTCGCATTCGTAATCGTTTACTAATTCCACCCATCGCCTTTGTCTCATGTTGAGTTCCTTCTGATTAAGGATATGCTGGAGGCTTTTGTGATCGGTGAAGATGGTGCACTTGGTGCCGTAAAGGTAATGCCTCCAGATTTTTAGGGCGAAAACCACTGCTCCTAATTCAAGGTCGTGCGTCGTGTAGTTTACCTCATGCGTCTTCAGTTGTCTTGAGGCGTAGGCAATGACTTTTCCTCGTTGCATTAACACACACCCTAGACCTTGGTTTGATGCATCGCAGTAAACCACAAAATCTTCGGTTCCATCTGGTAGGGACAAGATCGGAGCACTGCATAGAGTTCGTTTTAGTGTTTGGAATGCAGCCTCTTGCTTATCTCCCCAGACGAATGTCACCCCTTTTCGAGTCAGGGTGGTGAGTGGTTTTGCACTTTTGGAGAAGTTTTGAATGAATCTTCGGTAGTAACCGGCGAGCCCTAAATATTGTCGGATCTCTGTGGGTGTTCTTGATGCTGCCCAACTTTCAATCGCCTTGATCTTTGAAGGGTCCACATGGATTCCTTCCTTGCTGACTACATGTCCGAGGAAATTCACCTCTCGAATCCAGAACTCACACTTTGAAAACTTTGCGTACAATTTCTCCGCCCTCAGCGTCTCCAGGACTCGACGTAAATACTGGTTGTGTTCTTCCTTACTTCGGGAGTAAACTAGTATATCATTGATGAAGACAATTACGAACTTGTCTAAGTAAGGTCGACACACCCGATTCATCAGATCCATAAACGCTGCGGGTGCATTTGTTAAGCTGAAAGGCATCACTACAAATTCGTAGTGACCATAGCGCGTTCTAAAAGTTGTCTTGGAAATATCCTCCTCTTGAACTCGTAGTTGATGGTACCCAGATCTAAGGTTAATCTTCGAGAAGAAACTCGCTCCTTGTAGCTGGTCGAAGAGGTCATCGATTCGAGGCAAAGGGTATCGGTTTTTTATGGTGAGTTTGTTTAATTCGCGGTAGTCAATGCACATACGGAACGATCCGTCCTTCTTAACAAACAAAACCGGTGCTCCCCAAGGCGAGAAGCTTGGTCTAATGAAGCCTTTGCTCAGTAGTTCGTTTAGTTGACTGGACAGTTCCTGCATCTCGGCTGGGGCTAGACGGTATGGTGATTTGGCTACGGGGGTAGCTCCGGGAATTAAGTCGATTCGGAATTCGACTTGTCGAGGAGGGGGCACTCCTGGAAGGTCTTTCGGGAATACATCGGGGAAATTGCAGACCTCCGGAATGTCCTTGATGTCTTTCATTCCTTGACCCTTATCTACGACGTGGGCTAGGAAGGCGTGGTAATCCTTGCGGAGATACTTTTGAGCCTTGATACAAGAGATGATCTGAAAGTTTGAGCTAGATTTGTCGCCATAACCAACGAGAGCTTCGCCACTTGGCAGGTTAAGGCGAACGGCCTTTTCGTGACATAGGATTTCCGCATGGTGAGGGCATAACCAATCCATGCCAATGATAACGTCAAAACTTTTTATGGTGACCGGCATAAGGTCGATTTGGAAAGAGTGATTGTTTAAGGTGAGGGTACACCCGGTGTAAATATCGTTAGTGTTCTCTGTTTTTCCGTTAGCCATTTCTACGGTGAATGTGTCTTTTAGTGTTTGTGGTGTTTGATTAAGCAAGCGTTTAAATTGGTGGCTCAAGAAGCTTTTCTCCGCGCCACTATCGAAAAGAATGCATGCGTAGGTATTGTTGAGGGGAAACGTACCGGTAACCACAGTTGGGTCTGCGACGGCTTCCTCATGACCTATCGCCAGAACTCTGCCCACTTCGCCGGGGTTGGGGTTTCTTACCTTCGGGTAGTTACGTTTGAGATGTCCTGCTTCTCCACATCCATAGCAGGTTCGGCTTGCTCCGGCGTTGGCAGCTTGTGCGTTCGGTTGGGCTGGAGTTCTACAGAATCGGGCGGTATGCCCCTTTTTGTTACAGTTGGTGCAATGCATTTCACGGCATGCACCGTTGTGGTGGTAGCTGCATTTGTTGCACTTGGGCAGGTTCCCGGCGTATTGCCTTATCGGAGTGGGGTTGGCAGTGGTTGTGGCAGCGTGCACTGCAACCACTTGTTGTTTCTTGGCAGGGTCTTGAGTAGGCTGGCCCTTTTTCTTTTGTTGTTTCCCCTTTTTGCTTGCTCGGAGGTGGTCGTTACAGTGCCATGGCTGGCGTTATGGTCGATGAGTTGCTGTGCCAGTTCCTTGGCACTGTCGAAGGTAGTTGGCTTTGAGGCCAATACGTGTCCTTGAAGTTGTTGAGATAATCCCCACACGTATCTTTCCACCTTCTTGCTTTCAGTAGGAACCATCCCGGGACACAGCATGGCTAGATCGATGAACCTTGAGGTGTACAACAGGATGTTAGAGCCTTTCATTTTAAGACCCCAAAATTCTTCTTCCAGCTTCTGTATCTCAACCCTGGGGCAGTACTCCTTCATTAACATGGTTTTCAGATCTTCCCATGTTATCGCATTAGCCACTGCGAGCGTTAGTGCCTTGACGTGACCCTTCCACCAGGTGAGGGCTCTTTCGGAGAATGTGCATGAAGCAAATTTGACCTTTCTTGCTTCAAGGCATGCACATATTTCGAAAATGGTCTCGGTTTTCTCGAACCATTATAGCAACGCTATGACACCTCCACTCCCGTTGAAGGTTTTGCGCTTGGCGTTAGTAAAGTCTTTGTAGGTACACTCTCTCGAGCGTCCCTGGCCGTCCCCGTTATTAGAATTCGAGGCACCAATGCCTGCACCGCCCGAATTAGTGGGGTTGATTTGAGCTATTGCGACTGCTACTGCAGCCGCCACCGCAGCCTGGAACATGGCTGGGTCGAACTAAGGAGGTGGTGGTGGGGGTGGTGCAGTCCCAGCTGCGCCGCCGCGTCTAGGATTTCTACGAGGTGGCATTTTCTGCCATTTTACAAGAATGAAAAGACAATAAGTCTTTGATACAAGTCGAGTGTTAAACTAAACATTATTAGCTCTTTATATGCATCATGATTCCGACTTGTAAAAATGTTGTAAGAATTCATTCATACTAGAAGTCTATAAACAATGAAATATAGACTTTATGAATTTCGATAGTATTGATTCTCATGAAATGTCTGTGTTAGTATCCATACCGGGTCCAACCAACAATTGCCTGATGTATAATATTTACATGTAGTTAAGATTAAATAAACTTTCGAATCTAATGGGTCTGCCCTGGGCCCACAACCAAACAAGGAACAGGATCCAAGGCGGAACCACCATTTCTAGGTCGACATGGTCTCAATTACATATAACTTTGGTTTATACCCCAGGCGATCGTAGATTGAGCACCAGCAAATTTTTATCTGAAAATAGTTCATGTTATGAATCTGATGTAGTGTTCCCAATAAAACAAATAGCGCGTCAATATCATTGATATAACTTAGTATACAATACTTTGGAAAAATTTGACCCTACTAGGGGTCTATGCTACATCAATGTACGGAAAATTTTGACCGCCTAACAGATCCCGGAAGTGTAAACACTTAAATCGCGAGATCGGACCTAGAATACTAGAAAATAATAGTGATATTTATCCGCAAACTAGATTAAACTGGAGCGAGCAGTGCAATACTACTTGCGGCGGTTGAAGCTCTGAGGATCACGAAGTGTAGACACGAAGGTCCTCATTTCAGCTCGGGATTCCGCCGCTTGGCGCTCTGCTTCAGCCAGGCGTCCTTCAAAAGTGGCTCGGTGTTCTCGGAGTTCTTACACTTCAGCTCGGGTCGCAGCCATTTCCCGTCGAAGAAGCTCGGTGCGGTCTCGAGTCCGATCGTGTTCATCCAACCGGCGAATGCGAACGGAATTGACTTGGTTGGTGGCACCAACCTCCATGAGATGTCGGGTGTTAACTCTTGTTTGCACTTCGTGGCGTGTGACACGGTGAACTATGACAGGGAGCGCTCGGTCGGCTGACCCTCCTCTTCTAAGATCGTAGAAACCTCGTTGCATGCCATAGGGAGGTCGTTGACCTTGCTCTCGGCTCTATCGATGTATAGTTTCGGCCCATTGGGGCGTCGGGCCCTGGTAGTGTTGTGTAGGAATGGTGGCAGGGTGTTGATTGTAAAGTTCGGGTTCCGAATCGGTTCCATCTGAGTCTTCTTCTTCTTCTTCTTCTTCTTCTTCTTCACCGTCTACTGATTCTTCCTTTCCCATGGGCTCCTCATCTTCCATGGGTTCTTCTTCGGGATCTTCCTCTGGGTCTTCCACGATCCAACCGGCATTCCCTTGGTTGGGGAAATAGGGATCACCCGGCAAATGAAATCCTGCCATCGTACCTGTGCGAGAATAGGGATAAGGAGGAATGTCGCGAGAAACTTTGGGAACAAGAAGTTAGTTGTCGAAGTTGTGATTACGGCTTTTTGTGTTAAAATACTCCTATAGTATTTTTAAGTTTGATTCTTGAAATCTTTGGTAATTTGCAGACTTGTTGCTCACCATGATCCTTCTTCGGCATACATTGGTCCTACCTTGGCTAAATATAGTTGATCAGGCTATATTCATCCAAGATCTGACTACATACCCCGAAGCTGGACCGTGGTGTCCAACCTGTCTTGATACTTTTATGATACCGAATTGATGAGTGCAGTTGTATGTGTACTTTTTATAAAAATACAAGTTTTTATTTTTAAAGTACTTTTTGAAAAGTTACGTCAGAGAATTTTTGTCCCGTTGTGTTTATAGTTTGTATATCTTACGTGGTTCGATATACTTAGTTCACTATAAACAAAGCTATGATACCAATCTGTCACATCCCCAAACCAGAACGGCGGAAACGTTCAGGAGCGGATGACGTCATGATCAGTATCATAACCATAGTGAAGAAAGTAAAATACAACCATCATAGATATAATTTAAAAATATTACATTGTTTCCAAAATACATGTTCCAAAAATACATGTTCCCAATTTAAATTACATGTGATGATAAAGTATAGCAAAAGAATCTACGCCTTAGCGTCTTGACTTCAAAAATCTTGCGTTTACCTGTATTACTGATTACCTGAGAATACAAGTTGTTTTGAAAAGAGAGTATCAGCACAAAGCTGTTGAGTTCATAAGTATTTTATAAAAATGAATGTTGTTCCTTAACGTTTGTTACGAGTTGTTTCCAGAAAATCCAATATTTTCTAAAAGATTTGTTGTAAACTGAAATGAAACATGGCTTAGTATGTATAAGTAAATCGTCATACTTATGTGTGTGTTTTATATTTAAATAAAACCAATTGGTATAAAGCCTTAGAATTTCCGTGAACTGTATGATGTGTTAATATTCCATGCGAGATATTATAATCATACTAAAGACTAGATGGCCTTGAATGCGATGTTCTTCAAGCGTCGGAAAGTTATGACACTTGTCACCACAGACCTGCCGGTCTAGCTGTTGCAAGCAGCTCAGGTGCGGGTTTGTCGGACCCAGTATAGATCTATACACAACTATCACGTTCTCATTACAGGAGATTCTGATTTCACCATGATTTCACCATAAATTGTAGGAAAATCGTATGGAGATGTTCAAGTAGTCATTTTAAATGTATAAACCTGAACTACTTGCATATTATACAGTTTTGAAAAATATTAAGTTTAAGTTGGGTAAAACAGTCCGTGAACAGGTCACAACTTTTCTGTTGTAAGCTGTCAAGTTAAGTTTTGAATATGTTTTGGTGTTTTAACTTGTATTTCCCCCTGAAAACTTGAAGAAAACTAGAAAATATAGGGGTATGAACTCTCCTTGAGTGATGACTTGAAGAGTGGAAGGTTGAAGTTAAGGAATATCAAGCCAAGAGTACTTGATGAACACGGGAAGACTTGGATGATCCTAAGAACGATTTTTGGTGTTAATATATGAGTCAATGATCCAAGAGTGTTATGGAAATTTGGAATAACACTTGAGTTTAGATGGAATACTTACCAAAAGTGCAGTAGCTACTCAAGAACACTTGCACAAGGTGGTGGAAAGTAGAGAGAAAGAAGTTTTCTTGAGGTGATATGAGAAGTGTGGAAGTTTTTGAAATGAGCAAGTAAATCAAGAAATCCTCAAGGGATTTCTTTATATAGAAGGTTGCTGGAGCAACTTGAGAGTTTGAAGTGATGTATGCATTGGTTTGTGTGATGTGGATAAGGTTACCTAATGAGAGGATGACACATGGAGGCAAGTGGGCACACTTGACCCACTTATGGGGTAGAATACTCCTCTTATAATAAAATAATGATTTTTAATTAAAAATCCTTGAAAAATAAATAAAATATGAGTTTTGGGGGATAAAAATGGTAAAAATGTGAATTTGGTGAAAAAAATCCCGTCAAAAACGGGTTTAGGAGGCGAAAGTAGTCAAAAACCGGCATTACGGACCGAACCTGCGAGGTTCGGCTCTAAGGAGCTAAGAACCGAGAGTAGGGAAAGGAAGAACCGAGAGTAGGCCGAAGGTCCGAAGTGGGGGGTGCAAGGGTCCGAGGTCTCGCATGGGGGCCGAACTTCGGTCCTCGCTGCTGGCTTCGGTCCGAGGAGCTTCTGACACTTTCGGTTCTGACACTTTCGGTTCTGACACTTTCGGTTCCTAAGAGGTTCGGCTCCTGAGGGGTTTCGGTTCCTAAGAGGGGTTTCAGTTCTATATGGCTGTTTTTCGATATAACTCACCGTTTCGAGCGGTTTTTGGCCAAGTTAAGGGTCGGGATGACCCGGATACTATAAAAAGTTTGAGAGAGATTTTGGGAGATTTGGGAGAGATTTCACATACTTGGAGAGATTTCACATACTTGGAGAGATTTGGAAGAGATTTCACCTACTTGGAGAGATTTGGGAGAGATTTCACATACTTGGGAGAGATTTCACATAGTTGGAGAGATTTGGAAGAGATTTCACATACTTTGAGAGATTTCACATACTTAGAGAGATTTGGGAGAGATTTCACATACTTGGAGAGATTTGGGAGAGATTTCACATACTTGGAGAGATTTGGGAGAGATTTCACATACTTGGAGAGATTTCACATACTTAGAGAGATATGGGAGAGATTTCACATACTTGGAGAGATTTGGGAGATATTTCACATACTTGGAGAGATTTGGGAGAGATTTCACATACTTGGAGAGATTTGGGGAGAGATTTCACATACTTGGAGAGATTTGGGAGAGATTTCATCTTAGCCATTATTATCGTATAATCTCGTAATGCAAGGTTCGTGAACCTCGTCATGCTTCGTTTATGATTGCTTTAAGTCCCCGAAAGGGTCCTTAGTCGTTTTTTGATGCGTTTAACTCTCTTTTTAGGGTTTTTACATTGTTAACACATAGATTCTTCGAGATACTTGAATTTTTGACATACAAATGCACATTTTTATACATAGACTAACTTTTAACATACAAGCACTAATTAAATTCGACCGGTTTGACTTGCTTGACTTTGACTTGAATTTGACGGTTGTCACATCTTTTGTCTATCTCTTGACGCTTTTAATCGTTCCCGGATTTTTATGATCTTCTCTGTCGTCTCTCGGATGATTTTTGGGCCTGTGAGAGTGTTGTCGGGGACTTGACCCTTGACTAGCTGCGTGTCGCCCACCTCATCCGAGCACAGAGGGGATCTGCACTTACGGCCATAGAGGGCTTCGAAAGGCGCAGCCTTGATGCTGGTATGATAGCTGTTGTTGTAGGAAAACTCGACCAAGGGCAAATGAGTGTCCCATGACATGCCGAAGTCGATGACGCAGGCTCTCAACATATCTTCCAATGTCTGGATTGTTCTTTCACTCTGCCCATCTATCTGTGGATGGTAAGATGTGCTCATATCCAGCTTAGTTCCAAGAGCCTTCTGTAGTGACTGCCATAATCTCGAGGTAAACATGTTATCTCGATCGGAGATGATGGATACAGGCACCCCATGAAGGCGAACTATTTCTCAAATGTAGATTCGTGTCAGTCTCTCCATTTTGAAGTTTTCTTTGATTGACAGGAAGTGGGCGGATTTAGTTAGTCGATCGACAATTACCCAGATGGCGCCGTGCCCACTCGGAGATTTGGGTAACTTAGTAATGAAATCCATGGTAATCCTTTCCCACTTCCACTCATTATTTCTGGCTGCTGAAGTAGACCTGAGGGCTTTTGATATTCCACCTTCACCTTGGCGCAAGTCAAGCACTTGCCCACGAAGGTAGCGATCTTTGATTTCATGTTCGGCCACCAATAGAGTTGCTTGAGGTCCAGATACATCTTATTTGAACCTGGGTGAACGGAGTATCTAGTCTTGTGAGCTTCGTTCTTGACAACCTCCATGTACCCGTCGTACTTTGGGGTCCAGATCCGGTTCATGAAATAGTAAACTCCGTCTCCCTTGACCTCTAAGTTCTTTTCCATTCCTCTCAGGGCTTCATCCGACATGTTTTCTGGCTTTAAGGCTTCCAACTGAGCCTCTCTAATTTGTGCAGATAAATGGGAATGGATGGTCATTGTTAGTGTCATCACTTTACGACCTGAATACTCTTTTCGGCTGAGGGCATCCGCTACCACATTGGCCTTGCCAGGATGGTAGCGTATTTCGCACTCGTAGTAACTGAGTAGCTCTACCCATCGCCGCTGTCTCATGTTCAGCTCTTTCTGATCAAAGATATGTTGTAGACTCTTATGGTCGGTGAAGACAGTGCACTTGGTTCCGTAGAGGTAATGCCTCCAAATCTTTAACGCAAAGACCACTGCTCCCAACTCTAGGTCGTGAGTTGTGTAATTGACTTCGTGTGTTTTCAGTTGTCTCGAGGCATAGGCGATAAGTGTCAAAATCATGTGTGATTGAATGAAGGAGGTGTACGGCCACATTAACGGTGTGTACGGCCATGGGTGTGTGGCCCATGAGTGTACGGCCGTACACTCATGAAGAGGTGTGCTTTTGGGGTGTTTCCAAGGTCCTAACTAGCATCCAAGAAGTGTTCTAGGTCCCATGTTTAGTTGTAATGCAAGTTTGAGGCCTAAAATGATCATCAAAGTGAGTTTACAGCCCTATGAGGTGTGTACGGCCGTACAAAGGGTTGTGCGGCCGTACACCCTCCATGTTCATGCCAAAATGGTCGATTTTAAGGTGAATCAAGGCTAGGATCAAAGGTTTAGCATGTTCAACTAGCTGATAGGGGCTAAACTCTCACTTTGGAGGACCTTTAAGGTGTGTACGGCCAGCCTTATGAAGGTGTGCGGCCGTACTCCTTCAAAGGATGAAGAACATGTCGAAACTTGAAGAAACAAGGCCTTAAATCAAGAGGTCCTTCAAGTATAACAAGCTAAAGGATTGAATACTTACGTTTTTGAAGCCTTGGAGGGTTCACGGTTGAAGAAAATTGAGAGATAATGAAGTGGTGTGCAGCTAAGGGAAGAAAGGAATGAAGGAAGGGTGGTCTACTCATATATATAGGGGTGGGTGACCCACCACCTTAAGTGTGCGGCCATGGGGGGTGTACGGCCGTACACCCATGAGTACGGCCATACACTCCTCCTGATGGAGTGTATGGCCCGACATGCTATTTTACGACTTTGCTAACTCATCCCTAAACTCAATCTTGATTGCACTTAAGCTTAGAACACTCAAATAGACCTTAAACAATGCTAAAAGGTAGCAGAAACGGGTCTAGCATTGATTGAATTGAATAGTTGTACAAGATAGGAGTTTCGGGTTGTCACACCCTGCTCCAAATCGTGTCACCACCTTTCTGAACTGAAATGTCATAAATCATAACAATCAGGATATCCGTATAAGGGATCTTCCCACACCGGCCCTCCTTAGAGTTGTCAGATCTAACATTGGTTTGGGTACAGGTCATGTGCTTTCAGTGGTATGGGCCCAATACTACCTTCCACACCTACATGTACCTTCCCCAAAGCTCTACCTGATAACTCCAATTCGTCCCAAAATGAATCATATCCCACAGACTACTGCATATCTCAAATCTCAGGCTATCCTAAGATTTGCTCTACCCACATCAATCAGACCAATCATAACAGGTTGCCTTTATGCATGCAAATTATACATAGAAAAGGATCAAGTAGATTTTCGAATAAGAGATTCTACCCTAGGACCACAACCAAACAAGGAACAGGAACTTAGGCTAAATCAATCATTATAAGGCTAAAAGTTCCTAACGGTATACAATTTTAAAAGCATACACATAGCAAGATCCACACGACTATCATAGCTCGAATATCAGTATAACATGGCTAACATACATTGGGGAACTACTTACTTGGCTTGGCCGATCACGCGCGTTGCACTCTCCTCTTTTCCCATTCTTTAAAAGTCTTAACTTTTATTTTATTTTTGAAAACAATTTTACCATTTCCTTAGTTTGAGTCCCGACACACCCGAGAGTGTACCTGAATCCCTCAAACCAAGGTTCTGATACCAACTTGTAACGACCTAATTTTCCAAAGAAATTTGTCATTTTAAAATAGTCAAAACCATGTTTCCATAAATCATGAAATCACAATACAATTGTTTTCAAATCCATATCAATTACAATTTATTTCAAATCATCAGAGTGTCCCATAAAATGTCTGTGAGAGAGTGCATGTCGCGCTATCAAGCCTTGCCCTTGCCCTTGCCCTTGCCCTTGGGCTCAGATGTACCTAAAACAAATCCACAAACTGTAAGCTAATGCTTAGTGAGTCCCCCAGAGCATACCCCACACACAATCCACATAACACATATCACATTAGCCATAAAAGCTATCTCTACCACATAAGCCATGCATACAACATATAAGGAAGCCATGGAAACTCTCCAGGGTCTTACACCTAGTGCCACTGGAACCCCCACGTGGTCTTACTACCTGCCATGGGAACCCGCACATGGTCTTCCTGCCATGGTAACCCCCACATGGTCTTTCTGCCATGGGAACCCGCACATGGTCTTCCTACCAAGAAAATATCATACATACTAATCATGCAAATATACTAGGATGCCATGGAAACCTTCCAAGGTCTTATACCAAATGTCACGGGAACCCCCCGGGGTCTTCCATGTAAATATCATACTAACATAACGCATAATCAATCGATAATCCTTATATCATAAAATGGGTCGGCCTTGGTGCCTTAGACCCATTGGTATGGTGAGAAGACTCACCTCTCGAATGTTGAACTGATAAGCTAAGGTCAGGTATACCCCACACGCTGCTCCTCCTCAACTGCCTATAATCATCAAGTGATTAACTTATCACAATCCCATAAATTCCCTCAAATTCAACCCTGGTCAAAGTCAAGGTCAACAGTCCATGTTGACCTCAATTCGTTAAGTGCATCCAGCAACTCGTCGAGTTACCTGAGTAACTCATCAACTCGTTGAGTTACCTGTGTAACTCGTCGAGTCCCTCCATGTCCAGGAAACCGAAAACTCATGAAGGCCGAAAACCCTAATCCTTCTCAGAAATCACTCGGAAGACCCGAAAATGGTTAAACCCTACTCGACTCGTCGAATCAACCAAGGGACTCGACGAGTTCCTTCAGTCCATTTCATGTTTAGCCCTTTTCAGTGGGATTTAAGGTCTCAAACTTCATATCCAACTTCCCCTAGTGCAGATACCACGTAAAGTTGCAAACTTTACATGCATGCAAGGCCTCACACAGCTAGAATATCAAAACTAAGCTCTCTACAAGGTTTTTGTGCATCAGAAGGGGCTAAGCTGCATAAAGTGAGCAACTTTATGTCATTGGAGACCTAGAGAGGTCCAGATCTGGAACCATACCCTTGTGATGAGTCCAGATCTATGTTTGACTCCATTTCGCCCCAAAAGTGGCCATTTACTTCCAAGAAAAGGGATCTAATCAATTACAGATCAAGGTGACGACTTTATACCTCAAAATGATGGCCACTACAGAGTAGATGTCGATTCTTTTGTTCCTCTCCTTGCTCCTTCTTCTCCAAGCTCTAATATCCTTCACAAATACCCCAAAATTGCTCACAAAATCTTTCTCTCACTCAAGGGGGTGCAAGGTCGATTTAGGGTTTTCTCTGGCTTGTAGGGTGATAAGGGAGGCCACAAAAGGCAGATTATGTTCTTTAAATGGGGTGCAAACCCTAAAACTTTAGGGTTTCCTCTACAGCGCCTACTCGTCAAGTCGGGGCCTTCCGACTCGACGAGTAGGATCCAAATACCAAGTCCCCTAATAGTCTCTACTCGACGAGTTGGAGCACCTCAACTCGCCGAGTCCATGCACAAAACCCTAAAAATTTTATAAATAAATCAATACCTTGAACAGGTGTTACATATTACACCAAAATTTTAAATTTTAAATTTTTTTAATCTTTCAACTTTTAAAATATTATAATAAAATTTTCAAATTTTCAAATTTTTAAAATTTTAAATTTTCAAATACTTAGTTTTTTAGGGAATATTAATTTTTTAAATAATTTTATTAATAATCAAGGGTCCCCGATTAATCTCTGATTAATCCCTGCCTAGTCCGATTAATCGCTTATCGCCAGTCGACCGCCGAACGATTTTTACAACCTTGGTTTTAGGTTTATGTTTAAAACTTTTACTTTAGTTGTAGAATTAGTATATAAATTAACTGTTAAATAACTTATGTGCTTTTGCGTTTTACAGTAATCCTACAAGATATTATAATACAATTTTCTACAGTGGCACCGGGGGCGAATGCATAGTTATTTTACTCCTTTTACCAATACATGTAATGTACTTTATTTTTTCACCCATAATAATAATATACTTACATTCTTTGTCTATAATAGCAGCACCCTTACATTTCTTCTATCAACAATGTAATTTGATATTTACAAAAAAATAATAATAATAATAATAAATAAATAAATAGATTTTTTTTACTAACAATAACGTACTTGCATTTATTTATACATAATAGCAATGGACCTACAAGTCCTTGCCCAAAATAGCAATGTACTTACATTTGTGTAACGATAACAACAATATGTAAGAAATAAAGTACAATATTGTCCAATAGTACAATGAAATGTAAGTAAGTTATTATGGGTATAAATAAAATACATTCCCTTTATCAATAAAGAAATGTAATTACGTGGCTACTATAGGTAAACCATATATTAGCATGGTGCTATTAAAGGTAAACACTAAAGCACATTGTCCGTACTGGTAGTGAGAGTAATGTAGGTTGTTTTCCCCCACAATTTCCACTTTAAGACATGATCTTAAGAGGTTTTGAAAATGCTCAAATGTTACTTTTAGTATTAAATCATTCTTGGTTTATGCTGTTGGGATTTAAATTTGATCTCCCAAAACAAATTAAAATGAAAATAACGATATAACATGATTCATTGATAACTTGTAGCTTTAAACTCATCAAGCGTATTTAATCATCAGAAGCAATGAGCAAACCTATGATGAGCCGATGGAAGTGACACTTCTTGGTTACATCAAGGGATTCTATACCAAGGTAACTAAATTTATGTTAAAAGAAAACAAAAAGTTTCTACTATCCGGTGATTCTTAAATCCAATCTTGTAGCACAGGATCTTTAGTTTTCACAATATGGTCTTTAGAAATCATGATTTTTTAAAAATAAAACTGTTGTCTCACAATAAAACAACAATTCCACTTTATGGTGTTTCAAAGCTAATGTTGACATAAAATGTAATCTCTCAAATGAATTTGGAATATGAATTTGGTGGAAGAGCAGTAGATGCATGAAGGAGGTCGAGAGTGGGAGCGAGAGGGAGAGGGTATTCCAATTTAAGTCCTACCACTCTTAGATTTTATGAATTCCAAACAAATTCAGTTTCATAGTAATCTAATCTAACAACTTCATCTTATTATACATAAACCAAATCCATCAAAAGTTTCAAAACTCAGATAAACAAACAGCACCCATATTACAAATGACATACATATATAAAATCCTAATAGCAGCATTAATAAACCACAATAACACAAGTAAATCAAAATAACATCATATATCCCAAAAGTTACTTGCATTCCAGAGGATCTATGTTGCTTCTCTTCCTCTCTTGATCTTGGCAACAACTGTTACCATGACTGCAACGTATATCTTGTCCATGATTTCTCAACAAACATGAAAAGCCTCCATCTCCACTGCTTCTTGAACAACAGAACTCCAATTACACCCTAAAACCCTGTTGCAAAACCACTCATTATGTCCAGGTAAAACCACCATACCTTGATCGACTCCTCAGCTGCTTTATGTTTCTTCTTGGGAGCTGTTGTTGTTGGGTCTTGATGATCTGAGCAATTGTTTGTCAATGGAGGTCCACACAGATCTTTGTTCCCAGCATATATTGATGGATCATCAATAAGGGTCTGCAACTGATGGCCTGTTGGAATTCTTCCTGACAAGTTGTTGTGTGACAGATTCAGATGGCTCAAAAAAGTCAAAGTTGCCATGCTTGGAGGAATCGTCCCAATCAACTTGTTTCCAGATAAATCAAGGGATTCTAACCATGTCATGTTTCTAATGCTGTATGGAATATTCCCTCTGAGATGATTATTAGACAAATTGAGACCCACCAACATAGAAAGTGCAGTTAGCTCCACAGGTATTTCTCCTACAAGTTTATTGCTTGAAAGGTCCATGTTATAAACTATATCCAAAATTCTTGTATATACAAGATCAACACCTTTCATAACCTGAATCACATTCTCATTAGAATCACCACTGCCAATACTCTCATACCACTTTTCTGCACCATTAACCATTGCTTTCAACTCTCTTAGGCAATGAGGGATGATACCCGTTAAGTTGTTGTAGGCAACATCCAAAATTTGAAGATTTGACATTTTGCATAAAGATTCAGGAATTTCCCCGGTAAAGTTATTCCTGTGTAATCTTAAAACAATCAGACTTGTCAGGTTTTCTCCAATCCAGTGGGGTATCTTTCCAAACAATTGATTATCACCCACATCTAGGACTCTTAAATCTCTTAAATTCCCCAACTCTCGACGAAGTTCACCAGTAAAGTTGTTGTCATTCAGTTTTAACCAATGCAATGATGAATGACTAAGTGCTATATAGCTTGGAATGACACCTGAAAGTAAATTTGAGCTAAAGATCATGGCACCCAACTGTGGGAGATTCTGGAGACACTTGGGAATTTTCCCTGTTAACCTATTTCTAGAAAGATCAAGTAATTCCAAATATGTCCATCTGCACAAGGACCTTGGAATCGACTCATTGAAAATGTTATTTGCTAGTATTAATGCCCGCCCTATTTTTGGAAGGTTTGTCAATGGTCTGCTGAGTTTGTTGAGAGAGAGATCTAAGAAATGAATGAAACGCATCTTCCGCAACCATGTGGCAGAGGTCCAGAAATTGAAGCATTTGACAACACTAACAACTTAAGTGACCTTTGATTTCGTAGCCACTGCGGAAACCCATTTGTGAGATTGCAAGAACTAAGATCAAGATCTCTCAACTGGAATGGAGGTATCCACTTATGTGAAAAATTGCATGTCAACTTAGTGTTAGATGAAGCATACAAGAGCTCCAACATTGAAAGTTTAGCAAAATGGCCTTCGGAAACTACTCCGTCTAAGGAATTGTCTGAGATATCTAACTCATTGAGTTTGACAAGTTGCCCAATTGAAACCGGAATAGTCCCATTTAACAAATTTGAAGACATCGAGATTGCTTGTAATGAAACAAGTCTTCCTATAGATGCTGGGATGGGGCTGTTAAGTGATTAGATTGTAGATACAAAGATTCTAAAGCTGCTAGATTTCCAAAGGATTCTGGAATTGAACCATTCAATTGGTTGGAAGAAAGGTCAAGTCTGGAAAGATTCCCAAAGAATGTAGGAATGGGACCCGTCAAATGGTTCTGAGATAGATGTAATTCTTTTAAAAATCTTAATCTTCCTAGAGATTCGGGGATTGGACCTGTCAAACTGCTGAACCTTAGATCTAAGTGCCTTAAATTGGTTAGTCCTCCAAGTGCTTCTGGAATCCTACCATTCAAAGACCCTTTTAAATCCAACGACTCCAAAGCATATTGAGGGCATTCCGATACATTTTGCGGTGAGTCAATCACTTCTATTTCAAAAGGATTCCTAGTTGCAAACAACCGTTGTAGGTGACAGTGTCTCCAGATTCCAACATCCTCAATATTCTTAAACTGGTTATAAGAAAGATCAAGCTCTAGAAGGTTAGGCATAATAGGAACCCAAGAATTCAGCATGTTTCCTGAGAGATCAAGGACGCTTAAGAAACTCATGTTAGTGAAAACAGATGGAAATATGCCTTCAATTGAATTTCCCCCAAGATCAAGGTGTTGGATGTTAGAAAGTGTACTGATATTAAGATGAGGGGAAGATAGATGTGTGTTATGGAGGCCACAACGTAACAAATGCAGCTCTGATAAAGAGGAAGGAATCATGTTTAGCAAGCTTGCAAAGTTCCATGACAAACTAAGATTAAAATCTGAAAGATCCAGAAATTCAAGGGATGTCATGTTTCTAAAAAATCCAAGGAGTGAAGTTTTGAAAGAATTGAAACCAAGATCAAGGTGTTTGATGGCAAGTATTCTACTCGAATTAAGAGAAGAACCAAGATCAACATTGGAAAGTCCATAAGAACGCAAACTTAACTCTTTTAACGAAGGAAGATTGTAAAGCACCATGTCCATGTTCTTTGCTCCGCCAAGATTTGCTGAACTCAAGTCGAGATGCTCGAGTGATGGAAGCCCAAAAGTCCATGAGATATCATCTGACATCAGCTTATAGTTTGAACTGAGATCCAAAACCTTTAAATTAGAAAGATTTCCAATGTGAGGAGGAATAATACCTTGAAAACCAGCACCAGAGAGATTGAGGTAAATTTATGTTGAAACTTTCCATGCGCTTTAATATATATATATATATATATATATATATATATATATATATATATATATATATATATATATATAATATTGCTACAAATTATTATGGCTTTTAGCGAATTGGTGTTATTAAATTGGAACACTTTTGATTAGAGTCTAATGCCCCATGGCACACGTAAATGCATTTGGGCAAAAGTATTCCACACAAAGACTTTGAAGTCAACAAAGTAAATCCCTAATAACACTCACACACAAAAAAGGGGGCATGATTGATGCAACTTTCTTGTGGAATTTTTCCATGCAACTTCTCCCTATCAAATGTATTCCTCTTTGCTATTATTCTATGAAAAATTACAAAAGTTCAGGAAAAATGTCTTATCCTCTGAATTTGACAGAAATTGACAACAAAACTGACCCATAACATGGAATGGAGGATAATACCAGGAAGATGCACTAAAAATGACCTAAAGAAACAAAATATAAAAAAGCAAAATAGCCAGGTTAATCATGAAACCAAACATAAAAAAAATTTAACACATAATTAAAATACATAAGAGTTTTTTAATGTTTCCTAGGTTAAACCAACATAAATATAATAAGGGATAAGTGCAAAAACTAAAGCACTTTTATATATTTTATATATTAAAGCATCATAACCCATGAGATAATGAATATAGAAAAGCTTTTTATTTTATTTTTCGTTCTCTGTGGATCAAAATAAGTGGTTTTTGGCCAAGTATATTCCCCATGGCAGAAGCAAGTGTATTTGACAACAAATCTATAAAAAAAATGAATTGAATATTTGGTAAGATTACTATTCAATTAGAAGTCACTACACAAGACTTGGAAGTCAATGGACAGTTTGCTTGTAGCCAGAAACACACAAATGTATTTTTTTTTTATGCCCCAAGGAACACACAAATGTATTTGGCCACAAGTATTTTTCACAATAGAAATTTGAGTCAACAAAGTAAACCCCCAAATAAATAACACGGACACAGAAAAATAATGCCATGATTGATGCACCAAAAATTCTTCCTTGTGGAATTTTCCATGCAACTTCACCCTAAAAAATTTATTCCTCTTTTATTATTATTCCATGAAAAACAAAACTAGTATCAGGAATTCAGGAATGAATAATCAGTCTAACTAACAGTGGCGTGAAGTAACTATATTCAGCTTAACTTAATTTAATATTATCAATTCTTATGATAAGTTCAAATGTTAATGAACATATTCCATAACTGATATTTTGTAAGTTTTACATATGTAATATCATAGAAACGTCACAGATTTAATCTAATGAAAGAGAAAAAGTGTAAAACAAAAAACGATGTCTTTATCAATGCCATAAATCATGAAGATTTTCATGATGGGTACTTTCATTTCCTAAAATATCACTTCTCAAAGAACTTCTGCTTAACCCTCAACTTTCATTTTACCCTCAGTTGGTCCTCTAAGTTGCACTTCTTCATGAAATTAAATACAGTATGATTTTGAGGGACAATTCCAACCCATTTATAGGTAAATGGACTGATCTGGGTCATTCTTTACGAATCTAATGATTAAATAGGTCAATTAGCTTCCAAAACATATTTAATTGCATTAGACCTCATGAAATGTTTTATTAAATCTTAAAAGATCAATATTTTACTTTTTTAAATAAATTTGTAACAGCTTTCCTAGAATTTTTATTTTTTACTAACTAAAAATAGGGTATCCATCCATACCCATATATAAAGATTTTAAAAAACCCATTACTCAACCAATGAAAAAAAAAACAAAATACAAACATTGACTTTTCCTTTTATTAAGTCGATGAAATAACAATTCGATGGAAAAAACAATAACAAAAATATGCTTTAAGATAAATTTTCATGATTATCAATAATATCAATTTAAAAGAAGCTTTGAAATGGTGAATCAATATTTGTTCAATTACTTGTTAGATATGTAAAATAAAATTGAAGTGGGTATATAACCTTTACACATTATTTGGTGTTGTCTCTTTATTAAAATTAATGTTGATTTTTATTAAATGACAATGTTGTTATTTACCAAATTTCATTTCATTTAACTAAACAACAGGGTGGAATAATTCATTTCGATCCTATAGACCAAAGAAACATGATGGTGAAATGATAATGATCTATCTATTGCCATGCTCTTTAGATTTCTTTGTTCATTCAATTATTTGTGATCCCACCCAAGCCTAATGCCTCATAGATTGTTCAAATTGTATATGAACAACAATCAAGTTTAGCTCAAATGGTAAAAAGCACCTACCTGAGTTCTCTTTGTTGAAAAATAGGAGATAAAAAATACCAACGAAAAAGTATGAGTTTTAATTCAATGACTTTAAAGTCAACAAAAAACTATAAACTTGATTTTGACATATAAAGGTTTTACAAAACTAACTTGAAGTTTTTGATTATTCAACTTTAATAGATTATGAGGAGACATAATCTCATGTGGTAGAAACAACTATTTTTTAATAGGTTATCAGTCTCACAATGTAAGAAAGATTGACTTGCATATGATGGATCTTGCTACTGCCTATTTGTACTCCTCCCATGATACCAATCTTTTATATAAACCTCCCCAAAAGATTTAAACCACCATAAACAAGTAAGATGGGATCTCAAGAACACTATTTGATCAAATTAAACAAGTCATTACATATTTTGTTGCTAATCATACAAGACTTGATATATCATTCTCTGTAGATTTAGTTTGTTGGTCCAGAAGTACATGTATATGTATTTTAGTGTATCTAATGTATGAGACATGACAATTGACAAACACACATTTCATAAAGGAACAACATAACATGTCAAGTGTACTAACCTTTAGAAGATGCTGCAATCAGCATAAATGCTTGATACTTGATACAACCACTACAACATCCAATATGATCAACAAAGTCACCTGAAACACCATGAAAGCAATCAACAAAAATGCTTAATACCACCAAACTCAACAACAACAATTACCAGCAACCACATATATGATAAACAGTTCACTTTCTTGGTAATTATGATAAACAAACAAGCTTACTTATTATTATCAGATAATAAATTCATTCTACTTACTATATATATGATCTCTACTTTTGGTATATGTTCAAAAACAAAACGAAAGAAGAATGCAGAAAAATCATCACTGCAAAAGTTAACTTGAGGAACAAGGTTAGGAACACTAGAAAGCATATCATATACATAATGATCTAGAACATGTGCAACCATGAATATAGCAATGAAGAATCATCACTCCAAAAGTTAACTGGAAGAAGCAACATGGTACAAATATCTGACATAGAAAGAACAGTACCTACTGAAAAAGGTATACAGAACTCAAACTTTATCTCATACATTTTCATAAGAATATAGCTTGTTAATGCACAAACTCACCAACTTTCCTAGAAACTATTCTGTCTTTTCTTGTTTACATAAATCCTCCCAGATACCATTGAGATACAATGCTTAACATAGAAATTAATAAAATGAATCATTGAGATCAAATATATTCATGTTAACCGTTAGAAGAATGAATACCAGTTACAGATGTGATATTGCTAACCCCAACAAAGATATACACACTGATGAGCAGATAATTACAGGTTATGTGTTGATAAATAGTATCTATATCATCATTAAGTAACTTTAACTTAATCAAAACATTAATAAATACAAATTACAATCTCAATATGTATCATCTATTATTATTTCTTGAATTTTTACTTTACCCCATTCTAATGGGATTCCAGGGATCTGTTTATATTGCTGTTTTGTAGTGTATTTGTTTAAATCTTTATTTTCTTTTTTTTCTTTTTTAAAGTTACTGTAATTATTATGAAAGTTCAAGTTTTCCCATATCTTTGCTTTATAAATGTGTTCTTCAACTACCACATCACTTCAAAGTTATAACCAAATTTGACAGTTACAAATGTTCTTTATCTGAAAAATATTACATCTGACTAGGAATAAAAAATTTCTATGTGGAAGAAGGTATGCAAGACCTTAACTTTTGTAAGTATTAATCTATTAACTTAAATATTTACACTTTAGCATTTGGGAATTTATTTTATTGCTTATTTATTTTTTAAGAATATACGTACTTGAAGTAAAAAGCAATTGTGGGCTTGTGGCCAAAAAGGTTTTCTTCTATGTTTACAGCACCGGTTATTTGCATGTTTACTGTAGCATTTGAGTATCTATTCGTTTATCCCTAAAAATCAAATAAACTCATACCAATTTTAAACTTGATGGTTCATTATTCAAAATCAGAGTAGCACAACCAATGCAGAAGAACCAATTCTATAACTATGCAGCATTCCAAGAAATGTTTTTTTCCAGTGTGCAAGAGCAAAAATCTCATGTACTTGTATTGCTGCAGCAACTAATACTCTAGAATTAATGTGTTTTGATCAAAATAAGTGATTTTGCTACAGATTATTGTTTGACATCAGGTGCGTTGATACATCTGGATCATTTCAAACATATAAATATATAAATGCGTCATTTTAATGACGCTAAATTTCAATCTTCTCTGTGTTACGGGTCCCAACATGTGAAAATTAGGTCAAATAGAACAAAGATTGGAAAAACTTACCAGGTAAATGTCGACAACGACTGAGGAATGAAGGAGAGAGAGATGAATCAGAAATTGATGGCTTAGCATTGTCCTTGTCCTCACCTCTTCGCTGGTGGTGACGGGGAATAGCGCCTGAGAACGCAATCGAGGAGGGAGGAATATACAAGATTTGGGGAAATTGGGTTGGGGAAATTATGTGTCGACATGTGGGTACCGGAGTGAAAAATAGAATGTTTCAAATACTTTTTTTTTTTTTTTGACAAAATTGCAAAAATGGAGGACACCTCTCTCTCTCTCTCTCTCTCTCTCCCAACACCCAAGAACACCTTCATAATCTCAAGAACACATCTTCATAATCTCAAGAACACTCAAGAACATATTCATGAACTTAAGAATATCTTCCACAACCACCACCCTTTGACCACCGTCTGCTTCCACCTCCAACAAACACCACAGTTCACCTCCGCCAACAACAATCAATCACGACATCCTCTACCATTATTGAAATCTAATTCTAACCTCAAATCAAAACCAAGAGCTTAAACTTAAAATATAACCTGCAACTCAAATTCTAATTCAAATCTAAGCATGATAACTGAAATTAAAAAGAATCTACCACCTGACTTCAAATCCCACCTCGATTTACACGATTAAAACAAGAATAGGCTTGTTGAATCGATTAGAATTTTGAAACCCGGATGATGAAGGTCTTATTCTCCAAACTTATGGTGTTTTTCTCCATGAGATCGACATTCCCATATCTATTATGTTAATTGATTTGAAGATCTTGGATGTTCATGTGTATGGAAACCCCATCAGACTTGGAAAATCTGAAAACACATATTTGGGATGTTCATTGCGGCTAGGGTTTCTCGGTGAATGTTCTCATCTGATGGTGGCGCTATGGTTCAGACGACACAGCTAGGGCTTCCAACAATGGTGATGAAGGTGGGATCGGAGAGGAGCTTGAGGAGGAGATCAGAAATATAAGCTCGCGATTGAAGACTGTCGTTGATGAGAAGAGGTAGAGAGACGGATTTCGTCTTCAGATCTACCATGTTTACGAACTTTGCCACCCTAATGTGACATGGTAATTGGAACGAAAGTACGGAGTTAGACGCACAAACATCACCACGTCCATTAAGGAGAACTTGATTCTCAGATCTGCAACGAGTGGAACTTCGGTTCCTGGAGCAGGAAGCTTGAAGATCGAATGATCGATCGTTCTGTTCTACTTTTTTTGGGTTTCTTAAATTTGGGGTTGGGGGTATTAGGAGGTCACAGGGACATTAAAGTGTTTGTAGAGAGAGAGAGAGAGAGAGAGAGAGAGAGAGAGAGAGAGAGAGAGAGAGAGAGAGAGAGAGAGAGAGAGAGAGAGAGAGAGAGAGACCCAAATTAGGTAATTATTTTATTTTTTATTTAAATTAAATAGAAAAAACATAAAAAAATATATATCAAAAGGGCATAATAGTCTTTTTAGTTTACTGAGGACCAAAAACGCAAAGAAACTAGCTCAAAATGACCACCAATCCAAAAAAGTCGTGGTTTGAACGAAAACCCCAAAATTTTACATACCACAGGGACCATTTTTGCAATTTTGTCTTTTTTTTCATTTTCATAAATACCATTTTTATTCCTAGATTTTCATAAATTTGTCTAAAACTTTTTGTTACAATAACTTTTAAAATTATATTATTAAATAAATAAAATTAAAGTATCAAACATATAATTTGTTTATAAATAATTAAAGTTAATTGTGAAATTATCTAAAAAACATTACATTAAATAAAAAAATTATTAATGTAAATTTTTACTAGACAAAGTTCTTTACTATTCTTTGATGTGTATTAGACTCTTAGACTATTTAGAAAAAATATAAGCTAAATTACACATGTAGTCCTTGTGTTATGTCAAAATTTACAAATTTCATTTTTATATCTATTTTTTCTATCGGGCCATTCATGTGGCATGGTTTTGTTGCATCCATGATTCATGAGGTTTGCATCCATTATATTTTATCAACCATGTTTTTCTCTGTTCATTATTATCTAGAATTTAATAAAAATTTTAATCAAAGTTTATTTGGAAAAAATAGAATTTTAAAATTAACATTTAATGTCATAATATATGAGTTTGTAATTCCGAGTTTACTAGTTAAGTAGCAAGTTATATGCAAGAAATAACAGTGTACTTTTTTTGTTATGACATTTTCCTTTCCCTTCATATTACTCTCATATTATCTCTTGTTAAAGTATTTTCTTGAGAACATTGGTAGTTAAACATCATAAATTGCCAAATGGGCATATGTAGTGTCCATAAGAATCACCATGTGGATTTAGGCTTATTGGTTTTGAGTCATGGAAGAAACTGATATGTAATCATGGATCTAAAACTAGGAAATGCATATATATATATATATATGGGAAGGTTTACTTGAAAGTGAAAAAAAATAGGGATCTTGAGATTAACTTCAGCTATATATTTCTCATTTGCCGCTCTAACGCTCTAGTGTACCGGCAGCAGTGGGGTATATCTACTCATAAATGATTATATGACAAAGAGGTATAATCATATATGATTATACATGTTTATACATATAGGTATGTTCACAGATTGAATAATCATATATGATATGACACTTGGTGCCAGAAGAGGTGGTGGTGGCTGAGGGGACGGTGGTATAAGTGATGGAGGTGATAGTGGTGGAGTCGGCTGGTGTTAGAGGTGGTGGTAGTGGTGGCGGCGGTGGCAGTTGTTGTGGTGGGGATGGTGGCGGAGGAGAAAGGAATGGGATACGCTATATAATCATTTATAATTATAGCAAGCCTGTCGCGCCGGTATGCAGAACGGTTAGAACGACAGATGTGAAATAAGCGGCTGAGGTTGAATCTCAAGATCTCTATTTTATTTTTAATCTCAATGGAACCTACCTCTCTTTCTCTCTCTCTCTCTCTCTCTCTATATATATATATATATATATATATATATATATATATATATATATATATATATATATATACACACGATCACTCTTTGAAAAGTTTCATTTGTTACACAAAACAAGACAGAACAATATGCATTGGGTTTGACTTGCAAGAATCGATAGGAGAATAACCATAACTTTTTCCTTTGAGAAAGGTGGGACAAGGTGAAAGATAGACTCACTCTCAATTTCTCTTTATTCTTTGTGGAAATATGCCTTGTAAAATTCACAAGTTTTACATAGTTCAAGGGGTACAATGTCATTCCTGATGGGTTTTAGGTACAACAAATAAACTAGAAAACAATTCCTAAGTTCACATGCAACCTACTTGGATCTATGTTTTAACTATTGAACATACAACTTTGAATTGCAAAACAAGAACCCTAGAGGAGAGAGGCTAATTTCGAAATTACCAAACTAGGGTTTAGGGTTTACATACCTTTCAATTGTTATAGCAAACAATTGATATTCCCTCGATCTTGATCTTGATCTTCTTGGAAGCTTTAGCACCACAAGTGTAATGCCTCTAATGGAATCACACCCAAACTAGCAAGAAGGAAAGTAGAAGAGAGAGGGGAGAGGGAGTATGCAAAATCTCGGCCTTAGGGTTTCTTCAAAAGAAAGAGTACCCAAAATATGAACCAGGAGGCTCCTTATATAGCTGAGGGATCTAGGGTTTAAGGGAAACCCTAGTTATCCTTTGCTTAGGGCCTAAGCAAACCCAAGGGCCTTATCCAAGCCCCTATGGACGAAATTATTAGGGTTTCCCCTAAAGATTTCGTCCACCCTCTTCCAAGGGGGTTCTAGAGCCTTCCACTCAACTATTAGATAATTGCAAACTAGTCCCTGCACCTTATAATTAATTCTTTTAACCCCAAAATTAATTCTAATTAATTTATGGTCAAATATTAATTAAACATAATGATTTCTAATTAACATATTAATCTTTTAATATATTAATAAATTCATTTATATATTAATTTATTAATCTTATAATAAATTAATATCTCTCCTTTCATAATTTCCTTGTCCGGTTGCTAGGTTTGAGGGCAACCCAAAAGGACTGTGCTGCTATCAATTCAAGTACATACCAATTATAGTTATGGGCTTAGACACCTAATCCAACAGTCTCCCACTTGGATAAGTCTGTAACTATAATTGCTAGTATGCCTTCTAAATTTTGACCAGCAAATTGTAGCTTCCAAAAAGTTGTTGCCGAACTCTGACCCAGTCAGTTACGTGTCCTAAGATAAGTGATCATATAACCCTTCGTTCTGCTTGATATCCCCAGACAAAAGACATGGAATGTAATCAATCTCTTTGTCCAGAATCTATGTTTCCCGATTCTTGATTTGTGATGATGTAGGACTTCTAATTGAACACATCAATTTAGTCCTGGCTGGGCCCAGCACATAAGTCAACACCAAATCATCAAGGGGCCCACAGATATCGCTTTTCCTGTTAGGGCAAAAGGAACGAATAAACGTTGACTCATATGCTTGTATCTTTTACTCATCAAATTATGCATGACAATACGTTTTATAACACCAAGTTACTGATGCGTTTTCGTATCACCAATGCATGACCGACTTGTAAATCACAACTCATATATCTTCGTTTCAAGATTATAAGATATTATCGTCTCAGTATTACTCGTGATGAATTCCATGAAGTAATACTCTGAGCGAGGGTTTATCCAATACTCAATTCTCAATTTCTGAGTACTCATGAATGTTGCAGCAATTCTATTGCCATGTCTATCCTTAGACAATCTGCAATCCAATTCATGACAGTCTTAATTCACTACTTACTTCCAAAAGTACGAGCGACTGTGGAGTTTGAATAATCTAATTATTCAGGAAGTAAAACATGCAAAATATGAAACACAATAATAAACAATTGACAAAAGATAGTAGCCAAACTTATAAATAATACTTTATTATTTAATCACCAAAAGTCAATTACATTTACTTTCAAAACTAATCTAACTACTAAAACTAATATCATCTTTCAGTCCTATGCTCCGAGCATGCTGAATATGCTTAGCCCTACTCAGACCCTTCGTGAGGGGGTCTGCTGGGTTATCTTCAGATGACACCCTCTTTACTATAAGATGGCCTTCTTCTACTCTATGTCTGATGAAATGGTACTTTCTGTCGATATGTCTGGTTTTACCATGATCTCTCGGTTCCTTTGTCAAGGCAACCGCTCCTTCATTATCGCAGAACAGTTCCATAGGCTCCTGGATGGTTGGAACAACTCCGAGATCTCCGATGAAGTTCCTCAACCAAGCTGCTTCTTTCGACGCTTCACTCGCTGCTATGTACTCTGATTCACAAGTAGAATCAGCCACCGTATTTTGCTTGGAGCTCTTCCAAGTAACTGCTCCTCCATTCAGTAAAAATACCCAGCCTGACTGAGAACGGAAGTTATCTCTATCCGTCTGAAAGCTGGCATCACTGTAACCATCTACTCTCAAAGTATCATTGCCTCCAAGCACAAGGACCCAGTCCTTTGTCCTTCGCAAATACTTGAGTATATTCTTTACAGCTATCCAATGAGCTCTGCCCGGGTTTCCCTGATAGCGACTGACCATGCTCAAAGCAAATGCCACATCAGGGCGAGTACATGTCATAGCGTACATGATCGATCCAACAGCGGAAGCATAAGGTACACGACTCATGTCATCTATTTCCTCATCTGTACTCGGACTTTGAGTCTTACTCAATTTGGTATTGCTCTGGATAGGTAGCTCTCCCTTCTTGGAATTTTCCATACTAAACCTCTTTAGTACCTTATCCAAGTATGTGCTCTGACTAAGTCCAATTAGTCTCTTCTTTCTATCTCTCATTATTCTAATCCCAAGAATATAGGCAGCTTCTCCAAGGTCTTTCATGGTAAAACACTTTCCAAGGCAAGACTTAACTTCTTTCAAGGTTGGAACGTCGTTGCCTATGAGTAATATGTCATCGACATATAACACCAGAAAAGTTACTATACTCCCACTAGCCTTGATATACACACAGAACTCATCTTCACTTCTAGAGAAACCAAATTCTTTGACTTTCTCATGGAAGCAAAGATTCCAACTGCGAGATGCTTGTTTCAATCCATAAATGGATTTCTCAAGCTTGCACACTTTATTGGGAAACTTTGCATCAACAAAACCCTCTGGCTGACTCATGTAAACATCTTCAGCCAACTTCCCATTAAGGAAAGCAGTTTTGACATCCATCTGCCAGATTTCATAATCATGAAAGGCAGCTATGGCGAGCAATATCCTAATAGATTTAATCTTAGCTACTGGTGAGAATGTCTCATCATAGTCAACCCCTGGGGTTTGAGTGAAACCTTTTGCAACCAGTCGAGCTTTGAATGTGTGCACATTCCCATCCATGTTTGTCTTCTTCTTGAAGATCCATTTGCACCCAACTGTCTTGCGACCTGGTGCACTATCAACCAAATTCCAAACTTGGTTGTCATACATGGACGTAATCTCGCTGTCCATTGCCTCTTTCCACTTGGAAGCCTCTGGGCCTGCCATTGCTTCCTTATAAGTGACTGGTTCATCTAAGTTTACCAGTGTTCTGTCACTTATGAATGTGTCACCATCTGAAGTAATATGAAAACCATACAACTCAGGTGGCACACTCACCCTAGTGGATCTTCTAAGAGATAATGAGTTATCAATTGGTTCAACAGGAACTGTTTCCTCTGGTTGAGTGCTAGTGTCATCTAAGGTTCCTTCATTGGCTGACTCTTGAATTTCTTCAAGGTCAATAGTGCTCCCACTGTCCTCTTTGAATATGAGCTCTCTTTCAAGAAAGACTCCTCTTCGTGCTACAAAGACCACGTTCTCACTAGGCCTGTAGAACAAATATCCAAAAGACTGCTTTGGGTAACCAATGAAAACACATTTCTCACTTCTAGCTGCTAGCTTGTCGTGAGTCTCTCGTCTTACGAAAGCTTCACAACCCCAGACTTTAATATGTGCTAACGAGGAAACTTTCCCTGTCCACATTTCGTGAGGTGTTTTGGCAACCTTCTTTGTAGGGACAATATTGAGGATGTGGGCGGCTGTCTCTAAGGCATACCCCCAGAAGTGAATAGGAAGCGAAGCCCGACTCATCATAGAACGAACCATGTCTAACAAGGTTCGATTGCGCCTCTCAGCTACACCATTTAACTGTGGTGTCCTAGGAGGAGTCAATTGTGAGACTATCCCACATTCTTTCAGATAGTCGTTAAACTCGATACTAAGATACTCCCCGCCTCTATCGGATCTAAGTATCTTTATCTTTCTGCCCAATTGATTTTCGACTTCATGCTTAAACTCTTTGAACTTTTCAAAAGTTTCTGACTTATGCTTGATCAAGTAGATATATCCATATCTGCTATAATCGTCAGTGAAAGTCACATAGAATCGATTAGCATCTCTTGTAGTTGATCTGAAGGGCCCACACGCATCCGTGTGTATGAGATCCAACAAACCCACCTCTTTCACAAGACCCTGTGAATGGTGATTTTGTCATCTTTCCCAAAAGACAAGATTCACACATATCATCTGACTTTAGGTCAAATGATTCCAACACTCCATCCTTTTGGAGTTGGGCTATGCGTTTCTTGTTAATGTGTCCAAGACGACAATGCCACAAGCATGCCTTGTCTACACTATTAGACAAGTCAATATTAAGTACACTATTTCCTAGGCTATCAACACAAGTCACTGTTTCATACACACCATTACAAGGCAAAGCTTCAAACATAAAAACACCATTCTTATAAACAGAAATTGAACCATTCAAATCATTAAAAGAATATGTAAAACCTTGTCTGAACAATGCATGAAATGAAATAATGTTTCTCGTCATCTCAGACGAATAGCAACAATTTATTAAATCTAATCTAACATCATTACTAAGCAGAAGCTGATAAACTCCGATCTTGGTTACTGGTGAAGACTTTCTGTTTCCCATGATCAGGTTTATCCTTCCTCGCTCTATCTCCTCACTTTCCTTTAGACCCTGCCGAAGATGGCTTCACTTTGCCATCCTTGATATCTTGCAGATATTGTGGGCAAGATCTCTTCCAATGCCCCTTTTGGTTGCAGTAAAAGCAAATTGCCTCTTTTGGATCAGAAACATGGGGAATGGAACCATTGGGCTTAGCCTTTGGGCCATTACTAGATGACCCATCTTGAGCCTTGCTCTTCCAGTTTTGCTTGGGAGGACCTTTCCTCTTTTTCCCCTTTCCCTGTCCAATAGCCAAAACAGGGGCACTCGTAGGTGTGGAGGGTATACTTTTACCCTTCATCCCTGCCTCAGCTGTCTGCAAAAAGTTGTGCAATTGGGCCAAGGTCTGCTCAGTATTGTTCAAATGGTAAGTTAGAATAAACTGACCATAACATTCAGGAAGTGAGTTCAAGACCATGTCAATGGCCAATTCCTCATCAAAGTGAATATTGAGCTTGACCAAACGCTCTATGTAGCATTGCATTCTTTGCACATGGGATACAACTGACTCCCCTTCTTTCATCTTGCAAGCCATGAGTGACTTGACTACTTCAAACTTTTCTTGACGAGCTCGCTTATGGTACTTTTTGATGGGTTTTGAGCATTCTAACACTTCCTAAGTGTACATGCAACCCTAATAACCTTGAATCTATGTTTTCTCTATATACATGCAAATTACTTTTTCAAGGTTATTTCCTAACTAGCATGGCATGGGGATTACATAAAACATAAAACTAGTAGAAATACATACCTTGTTGTTGCTTGGATTCCTTCAAGACTTTGTGAGCCTAGCACCCCAAATGTTGTGCCTCAAATGCTTCACACAACACCACAAGACTTGGAATAACTTGAGAGAATACTTCTAGCACTCAAAATTGGTTATGCCCTCTCTAGTAACACTATGTCCACTAGCTCCACTTTTTGCTAGCTATAGGGTTCCTTTTATAGTGTTGTCACAATTAGGGTTTACACATGAATGCCCTTAATTGTCATGACTCTTGATTTCCCATGACCCATGGATTTGTAACTCCCATGGACCATCCATGGAGCTCCATTTGGTTACATCCATAACCCATAAACTATGGATCATTAATCCACCATAAAAGAATTGATGATTGTCATAATCAACCCTATATATTTAATTAGTCTCACTTTGATCACCAAATTAATCCTAGATTAATACTTGATCAATACTAATTAAATAATACTATTATTAATATATTAGAACTTATAATATATTAATAATCATAAGTGCCTTATTCTCTCATTTAGTCTATCCAAGTATTGCAATGCCATGCAACCCAAATGGACCATGCCGGGTCGGGTCAAGTACATACCAAATAAAGTTATGGACTTAGACACTATATCCAACAGTCTCCCACTTGGATAAGTCTAATAACTATATTTGCGAATATGACTTCAAAATCCGACTAGCAATCGTAGCTCTTTCAAAGTCTCTCGGAACTGAGATGATGATGATACGCCATTTAAGATAAGTGATCATATAATCCTCTGTTCTCATGATATCAGCCGAACAAACACATGGAACATGGTCTTACTTATTGTCCAGCATTTGTTTCTCGATCTCTGATTTGTTTCGACATAGAACTAAATTGAACACATCAATTAGGTTCTGACCGGGCCCGGTACATAGGTCAAAACCAAATCATCGAGGGGCCCAGATATCGCTTCTATTTCTAGAAGGAACAGATAAACTTCGACTGATATGCTTGTACTAACTACTTGTTGAATTACTCACAAAGGCACGTTTTATGACATCGAGTTACTAATGCGTTTTCGTGCAATCAATGAATAACCAACTCATAGTCAACAACTCATATCTCTAGGTTTGAAGATTTATATGATATTACCGTCTCACGATCACTCGAGATAAATTCCATGAAGTGATGCAAGTGAGCGTGGGTTGGATCCAATACTCAGCCCTTATGAGTACTCATGAATGTTGTAGCAACCATTGCATTGTCCAAAGCACTTTTAGACAAATCATACAAGCTAAATTCATGACAGTCTTAAATCAATACTTACTTCCAAAGTTTGACTGACTGTGGATGGTTTGAATAATAACATAATTATTCTGGAAGTAAAAACATGCAAAATTGAAACATAGTAAACAATCAACATAAGATAGTAACACCTTACTCATAAATAAATAACAACTTTTATTTATCACCAAATGTCAATTACATTTTACAAGTTTCAGGAATCTAATTATTGAAACTAATATCATCCTTCAGCCCAATGCGCCTCGCATGCTGTAAATGCTTAACCCTACTCAGTCCCTTCGTGAGGGGATCTGCCGGGTTCTCATCTGATGATACCCTCTTAGCCACGAGGAGTCCTTCTTCTATTCGATGTCTTATGAAATGGTATTTTCTGTCAATGTGCCTAGATCTCCCGTGATCTCTTGGTTCCTTAGCCAAAGCAACCGCACTTTCGCTGTCACAGAAAATTTCCATTGGCTCTTTTATAGCTGGTACAACTCCAAGGTCTCCGATGAAGTTCTTTAGCCATATCGCCTCCTTAGCTGCTTCACTTGCTGCTATGTACTCTGATTCACAAGTAGAATCAGCTACTGTCTCCTGCTTGGAACTTTTCCAAGTAATTGCCCCTCCATTTAGGATAAAGACCCAGCCTGACTGAGAGCGGAAATTATCCCTATTAGTCTGAAAGCTAGCATCGCTATATCCTTCCACTCTCAAGTCATCACTGCCCCCGAGGGTAAGGACCCAATCCTTAGTCCTCCGCAGATACTTGAGAATGTTCTTTACCGCTGTCCAGTGTGCCTTGCCAGGGTTCCCTTGATATCTACTGACCATGCTCAAAGCAAAGGCCACATCAGGGCGAGTACAAGTCATAGCATACATGATCGAGCCCACAGCGGAAGCATATGGTATATGACTCATTTCAGCTATCTCAGCCTCTGTACTCGGACTCTGAGTCTTACTCAGCTTGGCATTACTCTGGATTGGTAATTCTCCTTTCTTGGAATCTTGCATACTGAACCTCTTCAGTACCTTATCCACATAAGTACTTTGACTAAGTCCAATTAGTCTCTTACTCCTATCTCTCAATATCCTTATCCCTAGGATATAGGCAGCTTCCCCATGGTCCTTCATAGCGAAACACTTCCCAAGCCAGGACTTAACCTCCTGCAAGGTTGGGACGTCGTTTCCTATGAGAAGTATGTCATCCACATACAACACCAAGAAGCTAACTATGCTCCCACTAGCCCTGACATACACACAAGACTCATCCTCACTCCTAGAAAAGCCAAACTCTTTGACTTTCTCATCAAAGCAAAGATTCCATCTGCGAGATGCTTGTTTCAATCCATAAATGGATTTATCAAGCTTACACACTCTATTAGGGTATCTTGTATCGACAAAACCCTCTGGTTGAGCCATGTAAACATCCTCAGCCAACTTTCCATTAAGGAAAGCGGTTTTGACATCCATTTGCCATATTTCATAATCATGAAATGCAGCTATGGCTAACAATACTCTAATAGACTTAATTTTAGCTACTGGTGAGAAGGTCTCATCATAGTCAACTCCCGGAGTTTGAGTAAAGCCCTTCGCAACCAGTCGCGCTTTATAAGTGTGTACCTTCCCATCCATGTCGGTCTTCTTCTTGAAGATCCATTTGCACCCAACCGTCTTACGACCTGGTACATTGTTAACCAAGTTCCAAACTTGATTGTCATACATGGACTGAATCTCGCTGTCCATAGCCTCCTTCCATTTAGCAGACTCAGGGCCTGCCATGGCTTCCCTGTAATTATTAGGTTCATCCAAATCTATTAGTGTACTATCACTAATAAATGTATCACCTTCAGTGGTGATGTGATAACCATAATAAAAATCAGGTGTGTTCCTCACCCTAGTGGAACGTCTTGGAGGTACAGACTCATCTATCGGATCAACAGGAGTTTCCTCCTCAGGTTGGTCGATAGCATTAGAGGTTCCTTCACCACTTGACTCTTGAAGCTCTTCAAGGTCAATTTGCCTCCCACTGTCCCCTTGGCTTATGAATTCTCTCTCACGAAAGACTCCTCTTCTTGCTACAAAAACCACATTATCACTAGGTCTGTAGAAGAGGTAACCAAAGGATCTCTGTGGGTAGCCGATGAAAAAACACCTCTCACTTCGAGGTTCAAGCTTATCATGAGTCTCACGCCTCACGAAAGCTTCACAACCCCAAATCTTGATGTGGTCCAAATTGGGAACTTTCCCAGTCCACATCTCGTGAGGTGTTTTGGCAACCTTTTTAGTAGGGACTAGATTAAGGATATGGGCGGCAGTCTCTAAGACATACCCCCAGAAAGAGATTGGTAATGAAGCTCGACTCATCATGGAACGAACCATATCCAACAAGGTTCGATTGCGCCTCTCAGCTACACCATTCAACTGTGGTGTTCTGGGAGGTGTCAATTGTGAGACAATCCCACATTCCTTAAGATAGTCAAGGAACTCAATGCTAAGATACTCTCCTCCTCGATCGGATCGGAGCATCTTGATGTTCCTGCCCAATTGATTCTCAACTTCCTGCTTAAACTCTTTGAACTTTTCAAAGGTTTCTGACTTATGCTTGATTAAGTAAATATATCCATATCTACTGTAATCATCAGTAAAAGTCACATAATAGCGATTAGCATCCCTTGTAGCAACTCTGAAGGGCCCACACACATCCGTGTGTACAAGGTCCAACAAACCTTCACCCCTATCACAAGTACCTGTGAAGGGTGACTTTGTCATTTTTCCAAGTAAACAAGACTCGCAACTATCATCTGACTTGAGGTCAAATGATTCCAAGACTCCAACCTTTTGGAGTTGGCCTATGCGCTTCTTGTTAACATGTCCAAGACGACAATGCCACAAGGATGCTTTATCCAAGCTATCTGAAGAATCAATATACAACACATTATTTCCTAGATTGTCTACAACATTCACGGCTTCATATACACCATCACAAGGTAATGCTTTAAAGTAAAATACATCATTGTAATAAACATTAATAGCACCATTTTTATTATCAAATGAAAATGTAAAACCTTGTTTGTACAAGCCATGAAAGGAAATAATATTTCTCGCCATTTCGGGCGAGTAACAACACTTATTCAAATCTAACATTAACCCATTATTAAGCAATAAAGAATAAACTCCTATCTTGGTAACAGGTGATGATTTCCTGTTGCCCATGACTAAGTTTATCTTCCTGTGCTCCACTTGCTCACTTCTTCTTAGTGCCTGCAAATCAGTACAAATGTGAATACCACACCCTGTATCAAGCACCCAAGAATTAGCATTAGATGAGTTGTTAGACAATATTGTGTAAATACCTGCATGGGTGGGTTTAACCTTCCCATCCTTTAGATCTTGCAGATATTTGGGGCAGCTTCGCTTGAAGTGTCCCTTATCCTGGCAATAGAAGCATTGTGCTTCCTTTGGGTTTGAAAAAGGAGTAATGGGACCTTTCTTTGTCCCACTTGAAGAGGAACCATCAAGAGTCTTACCCTTGGTACCCTTCGAAGGGTTTTTCCTTTTCTTACCCTTTCCCTGCCCAATAGCCAGAACAGGGGCTGTTGAAGGAGTAGAAGTAGCAACCGCTTTACCCTTAAGGCCATTTTCAGCTATCCTTAAGAGTCCTTGAAGTTTGCTAAGTGTGACTTCCTCCTTGTTCATATGATAAGTCATATGAAACTGATCATAACTTGGAGGTAAGGAATGGAGAATGATGTCAATCGCCATTTCCTCAGGAAAGTCAACATTTAGCTTCAGCAACCGGTCAACGAACCTTTGCATCTTCTGCAAGTGACCGGTGATGGGTTCACCATCCTTCATCCTTGCGGTTATCATGGAGGAGATGATTTCATACCTCTCCTGACGCGCGCTCTGATGGTACCTTTCCATCAGATCCAGGTGCATCTCATAGGGGTAGAAATCTTCATAGGATTTTTGAAGTTCAGGAGTCATGGTGGCCATCATGATGCATGCTACTTTAGTAGCATCCTTTTCATGTGCAACAAACTCCGCAAACTCTTCAGGAGTAGCAGTGGCTTCATTCACAACCTTAAGCTCCCTATCGAGGACATATTCTTTGTCCTCGTAGCGGGTAATCATTCTGATGTTTCTGATCCACTCATTGAAATTGGATCCATCAAAGATGACCTTACCACACAAGTTCATAAGGGAAAAGGAGCCTGTTGGGTTTGAGCCAGAAGCATTGTTGGAAGACATCTGAAAGGAAAGAAAGACAAGTTTCATTAGATTAGGAATCCTTAATAATTCACCCAAATGAAATATTAAGGCTAGGATCCAACAAACTATTTATAGTTGGAAGAGGGATGCCGTAATCCATACTATAAAATATTTGAAGGTAGGTAAATGACGATTTACCAATTTCCACCATAAGAACGAAATATTTTATTATTAGGTTTTATTGGTTTTGAAACTCCTAGATCTTTTGAGATACATTGAACTTTTCAATGGCATGTTTGAATCTCGATTGTGCCCTCTCAAGTTTGTGAGTGGGATGCCGAGGATCACAAACAAGGTGTGAATAACCATACAAATTGACTTGGTACCCTCAACAATATTACCTAATCGATGTGCCGGTTAACCACACACGCTCCACCGATCTATAATAAAGTCAAGTTACCCTTTGCCACTCTTACTAGTCCATGTTAGTGTGCCGGTTAACCACACACGCTCCACTAACGACTTGGTAAGGTACAAAGTGTAATTTTATGGGCTAGCACCAATTTCACATTTTCCTAAAGTAACTAAGATTGGGAATTTATAATGTATAGTTACTTTATAATTCATTATACTTTTAACAAGTATTTAAAGTCGTATCCTACCCGTTCGGCTAACGACCCTCCACCGATCAAGGAAGCGGTGGGTGAGAGTGGACACCCATTAAGTCACCATTTTATAGGCAACAACCTTATACCCCCCTTATAGACCGGCTTCGTGAATGAGGCCTACTAACGGTAAGAATGACATATTCTTATACATATCTATATAATAAAATTATAATAATAGTATAAGTGTTGATTTTTAAACCTTTTTAAAAATCTAAGGTTTAATTTGGAATTAAAGTATTAAAGTATAAGACTTTTCAAATTCCAAAACTTGAGGGCAAGATTTGAAACTATTCCAAGTCTCTTCAATTTGTAACTTATGAGTTTTAATGGTTCATAAAAATAAAGACTCTTCATTTTATGAAACCTCTTTAGTTCTTTAATCATAATTAAAAGAAGTGACTTTTGGTTATCCATAACTTGAGGACAAGTTATGGACACCATCATAGCCATTAAGATCATGAATTAAACACACATGGTGGTTACACATAATTCCTATGATCTTCTAAAAACTCATAAGAACACAAATTCATATTAAGCAATTTCAAGAAATCATATAACTATATACAATACTTGAAAATTGATAAAAGCCATGTAAAATGGGTTAACATAATCATTATCATTTTGAAAAACAGATTTTACAAGTCCAAAACAGATTGGGATAATGATCTTAATCCATTTCCAGCAACAAAACTCGAAAAAACTGCCCAGCACGCTCCTACTCGCCGAGTGCATTATTCTACTCGCCGAGTAGGATGAATTTGTTCATGGACTCGGCGAGTCCTCCCCATGGACTCGGCGAGTCTAGTCGTCAGAATGCAGAATTTTCGATTTTTAAGCAGTTTTGCATCAAGTATACAGAAAACAGTCCTAGGCTCTGATACCACTGATGGGTTTTGAGCATTCTAACACTTCCTAAGTGTACATGCAACCCTAATAACCTTGAATCTATGTTTTCTCTATATACATGCAAATTACTTTTTCAAGGTTATTTCCTAACTAGCATGGCATGGGGATTACATAAAACATAAAACTAGTAGAAATACATACCTTGTTGTTGCTTGGATTCCTTCAAGACTTTGTGAGCCTAGCACCCCAAATGTTGTGCCTCAAATGCTTCACACAACACCACAAGACTTGGAATAACTTGAGAGAATACTTCTAGCACTCAAAATTGGTTATGCCCTCTCTAGTAACACTATGTCCACTAGCTCCACTTTTTGCTAGCTATAGGGTTCCTTTTATAGTGTTGTCACAATTAGGGTTTACACATGAATGCCCTTAATTGTCATGACTCTTGATTTCCCATGACCCATGGATTTGTAACTCCCATGGACCATCCATGGAGCTCCATTTGGTTACATCCATAACCCATAAACTATGGATCATTAATCCACCATAAAAGAATTGATGATTGTCATAATCAACCCTATATATTTAATTAGTCTCACTTTGATCACCAAATTAATCCTAGATTAATACTTGATCAATACTAATTAAATAATACTATTATTAATATATTAGAACTTATAATATATTAATAATCATAAGTGCCTTATTCTCTCATTTAGTCTATCCAAGTATTGCAATGCCATGCAACCCAAATGGACCATGCCGGGTCGGGTCAAGTACATACCAAATAAAGTTATGGACTTAGACACTATATCCAACACTTTTCCATAAGGTCCTTGTTCATCTCAAAAGGCCAGTAGTCCTCATAGTACCTCTGCAGTTCTGGGGACATAGTTGCTACCATGATGCATGCCACTTTGGTAGCATCATCGTAGTGTTTCTTGTAGGCAGCAAGCTCTTCAGGAGTAGCTTCATTCTCATCAAGTTCTTTGAGCTCCTTTTCAAGAACATATTCTTTGTTCTCGAAATGCAGAGCCATCTTGATGTTGCGCATCCAATCGTTATAGTTTGAGCCATCCATAACGACTTTGGAGCAGATATTAAGCAAGGAGAAGTTTTGGTTGGAGGAGGACGAAGCAGAAGTGTTTCCAGGAGTAGACATCTGAAAAGAAAGAAAGTTTTAGTTAGATTTCAAGATACCTCAATATAATAACCCAAAGATAAAATATCAAGGTTAGGATCCAACTATGAAGATTCACAACTTAGAAATGGGATGCCGAGATCCAAGAGTGAATTTCATAAAGGTAGGTGAATGACGATTCACCAATTCCACCATTAGACGAAACAAACGAAGTGAAATTCCTAATTCTTTTGAGATACATCGAAACTATTCAATGGCATGTTTTGATCTCAGATTATGCTCTTCTATTTGTGACTGGGATGCCGAGGATCACAAACAAGATGTGAATAACCATGCAAATGTGCTTGGTAACCTCATTGTCTTTATCATTAACTGTTGATGTGCTGGTAAACCACACACGCTCCATCAAAATGATAATTATGAGATACCCATTACTACTCTTTATTAGTGCCTTTTAGTGTGCTGGTTAACCACACACGCTCCACTAACGACCAATAAAGCATAATGTGCAATTTCATGGATTAGCATACTTTTCATATTTTTTCTAAAGTAACTAGAGTTGGGATTTTGAAAATAATGTTCTAGTACTTTCTTTAATATCATTATACTTTTAATGAGAAGTAGTTGTCCTATCAAATCCGTTCTGCTAACGACCCTCCACTAATCAAGGAAGTGGTGGGTGAGAGTGGACACCCATTCAACTACCATTTTATAGGCAGTTTCCTTATACCCCCCTTATAGATTAGCTTCGTGAATGAGGCATACTAGCGATTTGACTGACCATATTCTTATACATATATAATATTAAACTTTTAATTATAATATATATATATAAGGTGTGTTTTAAAACATTTTAAAACTTCAAGGGTTTATATAAATTTCGAAATTTAAAACTATTAAATTTAAATTCAAATAAACCAATTAACTAGATTTAATATTTATCCTTTAATTAACTATTAATCAAATTATTAAATCTTGTAAGGATTATCTAATTAAATTAATCCATTAATTTAATCCTAATCCTTATCCCTCTAAATTTCGAAAAATAGGGTAAAGATAATTATCCAATTAATCTAATTAAGTAACAATTATCCAAAACCAAGAAACCCTAAATATCCTCTTGCATATTTCGAAATTTACAAGGGAGGAGGCTAGGGTTTTCAAAACCCTAACCCTAATTTCGATTAGGGTTCTTTGGAGGCTAGGGTTTTCGAAAAAACCCTTTGATCCAAAACCCTAGAAATCTAAAATTTGGCCTTTAGGGTTTAATAGCTATAAACCCTAATTTGCAATTCAACAATTGTAGCAATTCAATTTAAAACAACAATGGCTCTGATACCACTGATGGGTTTTAGGTACAACAAATAAACTAGAAAACAATTCCTAAGTTCACATGCAACCTACTTGGATCTATGTTTTAACTATTGAACATACAACTTTGAATTGCGAAACAAGAACCCTAGAGGAGAGAGGCTAATTTCGAAATTACCAAACTAGGGTTTAGGGTTTACATACCTTTCAATTGTTATAGCAAACAATTGATATTCCCTCGATCTTGATCTTGATCTTCTTGGAAGCTTTAGCACCACAAGTGTAATGCCTCTAATGGAATCACACCCAAACTAGCAAGAAGGAAAGTAGAAGAGAGAGGGGAGAGGGAGTATGCAAAATCTCGGCCTTAGGGTTTCTTCAAAAGAAAGAGTACCCAAAATATGAACCAGGAGGCTCCTTATATAGCTGAGGGATCTAGGGTTTAAGGGAAACCCTAGTTATCCTTTGCTTAGGGCCTAAGCAAACCCAAGGGCCTTATCCAAGCCCCTATGGACGAAATTATTAGGGTTTCCCCTAAAGATTTCGTCCACCCTCTTCCAAGGGGGTTCTAGAGCCTTCCACTCAACTATTAGATAATTGCAAACTAGTCCCTGCACCTTATAATTAATTCTTTTAACCCCAAAATTAATTCTAATTAATTTATGGTCAAATATTAATTAAACATAATGATTTCTAATTAACATATTAATCTTTTAATATATTAATAAATTCATTTATATATTAATTTATTAATCTTATAATAAATTAATATCTCTCCTTTCATAATTTCCTTGTCCGGTTGCTAGGTTTGAGGGCAACCCAAAAGGACTGTGCTGCTATCAATTCAAGTACATACCAATTATAGTTATGGGCTTAGACACCTAATCCAACAATTCCAGCAAACCAAGTTTTACATAGTTCAAGGGCTTTGCTGTTGTTGTTGGGTCTTGATGATTCGAGCAATTGTTTGGCAATGGAGGTCCACAAAGATCTCTGTTCCCAACATATATTGATGGATCATCAATAAGGGTCTGCAACTGATGGCCTGTTGGAATTCTTCCTGACAAGTTGTTGTGTGACAGATTCAGATGGCTCAAAAAAGTCAAAGCTGCCATGCTTGGAGGGATCATCCCAGTCAACTCGTTTCCAGATAAATCGAGAGATTCTAACCTCGTCATGTTCCCAATGCTGTCTGGAATATTGCCACTCAGATGATTATTAGACAAATTGAGGCCCAACAACAGAGAAAGTGCAGTTAGTTCCACAGGTATTTCCCCAACAAAATTATTGCTTGAAAGATCCATGTTATAAACTATATCCAAAATTCTTGTATATTCAAGATCAACACCTTTCATAACCTGAATCACATTCTCATTAGAATCACCACTGCTAATACTCTCATACCACTTTTCTGCACCATTAACCATTGCTTTCAACTCTGTTAGGCAATGAGGGATGATACCCGTTAAGTTGTTGTACCCAACATCCAAAATTTGAAGATTTGACATTTTGTATAAAGATTCAGGAATTTCCCCGGTAAAGTTATTCCTGTGTAATCTTAAAACAATCAGACTTGTCAGGTTTTCTCCAATCTAGTGGGGTATCTTTCCAAACAATTGATTATCACCCACATCTAGGACTCTTAAATCTCTTAAATTCCCCAACTCTCGACGAAGTTCACCAGTAAAGTTGTTGTCATTCAGTTTTAACCAATGCAATGATGAATGACTAAGTGCTATATAGCTTGGAATGACACCTGAAAGTAAATTTGAGCTAAAGATCATGGCACCCAACTGTGGGAGATTCTGGAGACACTTAGGAATTTTCCCTGTTAACCTATTTCTGGAAAGATCAAGTAAAACTAAATATGTCCATCTGTAAAAGGACTTTGCGAGATCTAACGATCGAATGACAGGCATTTTTTGTAACCATGTGGGCAGAGGTCCCGAAATTGAAGCATTCGACAACATTAACTCAGAGAGCTCTCTTTGATTTCGTAGCCACTGTGGCAATCCATTTGCGAGATTGCAAGAACTGAGATCAAGATGTGCTAATTGGAATGGAGGTATCCACTCACGTGAGACATTGAATGTCAACTTGGTGTTAGAAGAAGCATCCAAGTACATCAACAGTGAAAGGTTAGCAAAATGGGCTTCGAAAACTACTCCTTCTAAGGAATTGTCTGAGATATCTAGCAAACTGAGTTCGGCAAGTGGCCCAATGGAAACCGGAATAGTCCCATTTAACAAATTTGAAGACATCCGAATTTCTTGTAATGAAACAAGTCTTTCTAGAGATGCTGGGATGGGGCCCATTAACCGGTTGTAGCTTCGATCCACACTTGTTAAAACTTGTAATTTTCCAAAGGATTCTGGAATGGAACCATTCAGTTGGTTAGAATACATGCTAATTTCTTGTAATGCAACGAGTCTTCCTAGAGATTCTGGGATGGGGCCCGTTAAACGATTGGATCCTAAACTCAAATGTGTTAAAGCTGATAAATTTCCAAAGGATTCTGGAATTGAACCATTCAATTGGTTGGAAGAAAGGTCAAGTGTGGAAAGATTCCCAAAGAATGTAGGAATGGGACCCGTCAACTGGTTATGAGATAGATGTAATTCTTCTAAATAGTTTAATCTTCCTAGAGATTTGGGGATTGGACCTGTTAAACCGCTGTGACTCAAAATGCTGCCCGACATATCTAAGTGCCTTAAATTGGTTAGACTTCCAAGTGCTTCTGGAATCGTACCAATCAAAGAACCACTTAAATCCAACGACTCCAATGCATATTGAGAGCATTCCGATATGTTTTGCTGTGAGTCAGTCATTTCTATTTCAAAAGGATTTCCATATGCAGCCAATGTTTTCAGGTAACACTGTCTCCAGATTCCAACATCCTCAATATTCTTAAACCGGTTATAAGAAAGATAAAGCTCTACAAGGTTAGGCATAATAGGAACCGAAGAATGCAGCATGTTTCCTGAGAGATCAAGGACTCTTAAGGAACTCATGTTTGTGAAAAAAGATGGAATTATGCCTTCAATTGAATTTTGGCTAAGATCCAGGTGTTGGATGTTAGAAAGTGTACTGAAATTAAAATGAGGGGAAGATAGAAAAGTCTTATCAAGTCCGCAACTTGAAAAATGTAGTTCTGATAATGAAGAAGGGATCATGGTTAGCAAGCTTGCAAAGTTCAATGACAAGCTAAGATTAAAATCTAAAAGATCCAGAAATTCAAGGGATGTCATGTTTCGGAAAATTCCAGGGAGTGGAGTTTTGAAAGAATTGAAGCCAAGATCAAGGTGTTTGATGTTGGGAAGTATTTTACTCGAATTAAGAGAAGGACCAAGATCAACATTGGCAAGTCCACAGCCATTCAAACTTAACTCTTTTAACGAAGGAAGATTGTAAAGCACAATGTCCCAACCACTAAGATTCAACCAACTCAAGTCGAGATGATCGAGTGATGGAAGGCCAAAAGTCCATGACATATCGTCTAACATCAGCTCACCATTCAAACTGAGATCCAAAACCTTTAAATTAGAAAGATTTCCAATGCGAGGAGGAATAATACCTTGAAAACCAGCATCAGAGAGATTGAGGTAGCTGAGCTGCTTGAAGGATCCAATGAAGTCGGGGATCCGGCTTCCACGAAAATAATTCCGACTCAAGTCCAGGTACTTGAGATGCCTCAACTCAGCCAAAGAAGAGTTCACCTCATTACCAACTAAGTAGTTGTTTCCTTCACCAAAATAGTAATCTCCTCTGAGATTGAGGCTGTCAATGGTTCCAGTGAGACTGTCACAGTGGATTCTTTCCCACATGCAACAATCCTACCCCACCCATGATGACAACATTTCTGAGTCATCTTCAACACTCTGTTTGAACTTGAGAAGAGCAAGTCGCTCTTTCTGAGAGCAGGCGACACTGACATTTCCAACACCAAAACAAGAATATTTGTTTGCAACCAAAAAAACACATACGAAAATGAGATGGATCCCTAAACCCCTACGAGTCCCCATTATTAACCCTCCTTAACTAACTCAGTTTAATTTACAAGAATGTTGAAGTGGAAAGATAGGTTGTCACGTTGAAGAAACTACTTCATTTATAATGCCATAAATGAAAAACAACTTATTTCCATGAAAGACTTGAAGTTAATGGACATTTGTATGCACAAGTTGTATTTTTGTGGTACACATGGTAGATGCAATTGTAGATGGAAACAATTCTTTTGAAAATATAAAATAAATGAAACACAATAATTGACAAACAAGCATTTAGATTTTCAAGAAGTCTAAGATAATTTATAATATTTTGTAAATAGTAGTTATAAATTATAAAATTAATTTTGATGTTCAGTCATTTTACAAAACTAACTTCAAGAAAATAAGTTTTTTGTTACTATTTGACTCGACAAGGTTGATGTGTCAAGCTTAATTAAAAGATACATTATGTAACTCCACATTAAAGATATTATATATTTTTTTATAAAAGATGTATTTTCTCAAATGCATTACGATTTCATTAGACATAACAATTTCAACTCATTTAATTAAAAAATAGGTATTTGTTATATTAATAATAAAAATACCTATTTTCATAATAATATAAATAAATATATAAAGAGACGTTGAGGAGATAAAAACGGGGCGGGTGGGGGTTGGGGAATTTATGGGACCCAATGTTTTAATAATAAAAAAATAAAGTACAAAAAATAATTAAAGATATAAAAAATCTAGTAAGGGAAAAAATGTATTTTTAGGTCTGTTAGGGATAAAAATCATAACAAAACAATACCACATGGATGGTCCGAATTGAGAAATACTAATATTAAATAAGGGACCAAGCATACATATCACCTTAAACCATAGGGACCATTCATGCAATTTACTCTAGTTTTTTCTTTTAAACTTGATACCAATATTTTTAGAATTGTTTTTGGCTTTTAACAAATGGGTGTTAAATTCAATGGATTCATTTTATTTCTACATGTAATCGTTAGTATAGCATTTTATGAGTGAGCATTCTTCGCGTACTTACCTAAGTACTAACAAAAGCCCTGAGATTATAACCAGAGTCTCCTGGAGGGAGAACGTGAGTTTGTGTATAGATCTATACGGGATTGACAATCCCGCACCATAACTGCTAGCTACAGTTAGGCCGGCAGGCCTGGGTGACAAAGTCATTTCAATTTCGACGCCTGAAGAACGTCGTTCAGGCAATTCAATGGTCAAGTATGGTTATAACAACTCATAAATTTGGTACTAAGAATATACGATTAATGTATGAATGGTAATAACCTTAATTAGTTTTATTATAAAGTAATAGAACTACTATACATATTACAGTTTTCAGAACTTTCCGAATTTACTATATATACTAGTGATAATCAGGGTTTTCATGCAAACAGACGTTTCTTATTCAATTAAACAATGCACAACACATTCAATGGGATTCAGTAACAAAATACACATGTTAGAAAATAATGTTTTTTCTTGGAAGCATATAAATACATTCATTAATTCATTAACCGATTTTCCTCTCAAAACATACTTATGAACTCACCAGCTTTATGCTGATACTCTTTCAAAACTGCTTGTATTCTCAGGAAATCAGTAGACAGGTACCTCCTGGAGTTTTGAGAAGACGGAGCGTATAGAGTCTCGTCTTCTACTTTTGTCATAATTTTGATGTCTATAAACATGAATCCAACTGATGTAAACATTTTTACTTAATTAATGTATTGGTTGTTTTTACTATGCTTACTATAATGCAATGGTTGTGATACTATACATGACGTCATCCACCCCCGAACGTTTCCGCCGTTCCGGTTTGGGGGTGTGACAGATTGGTATCAGAGCTCTTGTTTATAGTGAACTAAGTATACCGAACCTTACATTGTATACAACTATAAACACTAAGGGGCCGAAGTGCTCTGAACTAAAAGTATACTTTTAAAATATAAATATTTTATAAGAAGTATACAAGTATACATAGATACCAGAAACGATATCATAAGAAGAACAAAACAAAAGTATTTGGATGTTGGACAGTGTGGTTAAACCTGGATAGTTATGTAATCATGTCCGGGATCAATATAGCGTGATCAACTATATTTATTTGAGACATGACCAACATGTGTCTGGGAGTGATCGTGGTGTTGCAGCAAGCCTAAAACTTACCAAGCTATATACATCAAGATATCGATAAAACAGAGTATACAACTTAAAATACTATAGGAGTATTTTAGCTAGAGCCGAATACAGTATAGAGATTCATTCCAAGTGTTGCTACTTATTTCTTCATAGCGATAGTTTACTTACATTAGTAACCTTTCTCTGTCTATCGCTTAGTAGAACACTTTATCTATCAGGCTGAGATATATCTTGTATCATATCTCTTGATTTAAGTCTAGGGGACTTACCCTCCTCTTCTTCCTGATTATTTTTAGAAAAAGATGCCTCCCAGGAAGAGACCCAGCAAGAAGAACAACGACCCTCCGTCGCCACCACCTCCTCCTCAGTTCGATCCTGCCATGTTCCAGGCAGCAGTTACAGCCATCGTGACTGCAGTAATGGCGCAAATAAACCCCGGCGAGGCTAGCGGATCCGGAGGTGGTACTCATCCCCAGAATCTCGGCGATCAGGTACATCAAAAGGAGTGTTCCTATAAGGACTTCATGAACGCGAAACCTAAACCCTTCGACGGAAATGGAGGAGTCATTGCCCTAACTCGATGATTTCAAAAGCATCAAGAAAATCTAGAGTTCATTTTATAACAAAATATAAACTTATAACAAAAGGAACAAAGGCATCAAGAAAATCAAACATATTCATTTTAAGTACATGTAAACAAAAAAAAAATGTTAGCATATATTGAGATTGTATTTACTTTCCATGTATGTGTATTGTAATGAGCCATTTTCCTAAGTTACCTTCAATGTCTAGTCTATACTTTATATATTGTAATCTAGAGTTCCTTGTTAGGTGTAGTCATCAATAAACATGGATATTCCTTCCAAATGGAAGTCAACGTGCAGCAAGAAATAGAGGTAACCATGTTTCTTCAAATTGTGTTCCTTCGTGAATCCTCTCTGTAATATTACAAAATCACAATGTTGGTAATTATAAAACATCGAAAAAAAATCAATCCCTTTCATTGTCACGTTTACTATCAATCTCCTAGATCCTTGATTTAGTTTTCGGCGAAGAAGATGCAAACAATATACCCTAACCACAACCTAAACATAAGTGATGGAGTTAGTTAACCCTATAAAGCAAAAATATGAACCCATAACAACAACAAAAGTAATAATATTAGCTATTTACATTAATGTAGAGAGTTATGAAACAAAAGTACTACTTGTAGCCTTGGCTGCAACAAAATGCAAACAAAACAACCAATACAAACTAAAATTAGAATCAAATGACAAATGGAAATGCAAAAATAGCAAGAAACACAACAAATTGAGCATACCTTTGAAACAGGGGCATTAATACACACCTTATTATCCGCTTCTCTAATTACATCTTTTTTGTCCAAAATCGATCAATCAGGATAATAAAGATGAAGTACACATAAAGGAAGCTCACGTCAAGTTGAAAACCTACAATCCTATGAAGAGTATTAAGGGTATGCATAATCCGGTACTAATCATGTACCTTTAGCCTATTTACATATCTCCTTTAGTAATGTTGATACCTTAAAGAACACCTATCATAGCACCCGGTTATGGACATGTTGAGAAAATAGAAATAACTAATCAATGAAATGAATCGAGAAGGGTGAATGGGTATGAATAGTTCGACTGTATAAACCAGAAAGGAATTCCTATCAAACCTGCATTAACTATAATGATGAGAAAAGGAGAGGATTTTATCGAAAGCAATGTAAAAGCTTTACCTGGAGAGTTTGGTCTATGGCTTCCTCTGAACTTCAAAAATCAAGGATGTTGGTTTGTTATTCACATAGTAGGTTGAGAGAATATGGATATTTAGAGAGAGAAAATGGGGGGATTAAACTTTCAAAATATGATCTGGTGTTTGAGGAAGAGTGAAAAGTGATGTGATATTGTGTAGCCTCATATAACATATATAACCAAACTTCCTGTAGTTGTTCAAGGAGGAGATGGTTTTGCGGGTTTCAAAAGTGGCTGATGGAAGTGCAGAAGATAGTGGCAGGAGGCGGCGTTGATGGTGAAGGTGGGTATCTAGGGTTTAACGGAAGAAAAAACGGATGAATGGTCGGTACGTAGGTTTTTACGAGTGGAGCGTGGCTGTGAGAGAGTATACAAAGAAGAGGAGCAATGGTGGGGTTTTCTGAAAAAGAGAGCGGCAAGGGTTTTTAGAGGAAGGGAAGGAAGACGCCAGATATAGGTGAAGGTTGAAGGTTGGCGAGATTCAGAGATATTTGTCGAGATGGTAGGAATCAAGTATACTTAAGGGATTAAAGGGGATTTGGTCAAACGATTGAAAGGGCTCGGTCAAACTAATTAAGGAGTATTATTTTCTTTGACGTTTTCAAATTGTTGACCGGATATGATGTTATTCTTTTGGAATGCATAAAGTTGTTGTACATGATGTTTTAAGGGTCGTAAGACTTAAAATTCAGCATTTGACTAAAAATGCTTTATAAGGTATTAAGATTAAGATATATATATATATATATATATATATATATATATATATATATATATATATATACAAAAATTTTAAAAAATTTAGGCATTCAAAAATTTCGGATACTGGATATCGATAACCAAATCTGTATCTGATTTTTCATATACAGATTCGGATATTAAACCGCATATATGAAAATCTTTAACTTTCAAAGAAAAATCTCTTTTTATTTTCTCTTTATATAGATATTATGCACCATAAACCAAGATTTTCTTTTTCATACTAATTAACCAATTAGATGAAATATAGTAAGTTACTATAAAAAATATTTTTAATTAACAAATATTTTAAATAAAAAACTCAAAAACTAAATGATAAGGCATAAGTAAAATCACCAAACTTCATCCACGCCCCCTAACTCTCCCGATCTATTATATTTTGAAAAAATATTAAAAAATAATAATTTATCGGATATCAGATATCCGAAAATTTGGAAAAGTATTATTCGTATTCGAATCCAAAAAGTCGAATATACGAATTTTCAAATATCTGAAATTTTGGATATTTTCGCATCAGGTTTTCGTATTTGTAGATCGGATTTTTTGATTTTCAGATCGTATTTCGGATAAAGATATTTTTGAATACCCCTAATTCCAAGGAAAAAAGAGTAAAGAAGTAGCATTCAAAACTAATTCAGGTAATGCCTCAAAAGAACATGATTTCATAGCATACAAGACCAGATAATTGATCGAGATGATAAAAGGTCTTGGCAGAAACAAGATAGACGGACGACATAGTGAACAGTAATGCAATAGATATTCAGAAGCTAAATGTCCAATACTCAATAATATAAGTCCTTCAGCAAATGTTGCATCATGGACTGCACTTAGTGAAGATGGAAAGGAAACAATGTGTTGTAACCTTTTTTCAACACATGCAATGTATGTGAACATGAAAAATAGTAAAGTTGTGTTTGTTATACTAGACAGAAGTGGACAAAAAAAAATTGCACCATTGACATCAATCCAGTCTGATGTAAGCCAAATACAGTCCGATGCATGACAAATACACTTTGACCTATTTTGTTTGGTCTTGGGTAACAAAGGGGGCTCAAAGGAGAGGAAAGTGACATAGAAGATGCATATGAGTAACTAGCCTTGAAGAACTATAGGAAACCTAAACTCAACTGTTAGATAAATAGACCAAGGTATGTAATGTGAATGAGTCCTGAATACTAGAATTATATTGTTGTTGATCATCAAGACAAATTAAGAGTAAAAGTAAAAAGTTGAAAAGGCAAAACACAAGAAGAAAGAAGTATATGCAATCAACTTGTATCTGAATTTAATTATCAAGATGTTGCACCCAGGAACTCTCAAACCCATGGAAATTCTTGCAGCATGATAATGCTCAAAGACACATCAAGGTCTTAAACACTCAAGAAACAAGTAATAACAACAAAGATATAAAATAAAATAAAATTGCTTATGTCTATGCTCAACTGCTTTGACTTTTTTTTCTTGTTTGATTCCATATAATGATGTGTCTCTCTTTGTGCAATCTTTGTAGCTCATTTTCCATTTAAATCGTTCACTTGTTTGTCACCCCCTGAGATTGTAAGACTTCACCTTCAAATGTTATTTAAAAGGTACCTCTTGCTACAGCCTACACCCCTCATAAGAATTGTTCATGTGCAATCTCCCACCTGTCCAAATAAATTTTGCGAATTAAATCCCTGAATCAAATCACACGAACCAGTAAAAAAAGAATGTGGAAGAAATTAAAACACTACCAAAAACCAGAGCAACCATGTAAGTTATTATTTTTCATTCACAAGAGAAGAACCAAACATCGACCAAGACCTAATCTTTCACCCTTGACCCTTCACCCAATCATCTTCGTCCTTTACATGAAAAACAAGAAAATGTAGAAAAGAAGAAATAGATAATGAATCTACTAACCTGATTCTTAGTCGGAGCCATGCAGATGAAAACAGATGGATGCAACAGTAGGTCATGGTGACAGAAGTAGCAGGTCAAGAGCACAATAGCTTGTATATTACAATTGCCATACAAATATAGTCCAATCTAACAGCTTGATATATGTAAATACAAAATCCAACAAGCACTTTGAAACTCGCATATTTAAACAACACACATTACAAATGTCATACAAATATAAATTCCAAATAGCAGTATAAACAAGCACAATAGTAGCAATAAAAAACGAAACATTTATTGATTACATATATATATCCGAGACTTACTTGCATTCGACAGTAATATCTATATGGCTTCTCTTCCTCTCTTTATCTTGGCAACTTTTACCATAAGTGTGACATATATCTTGTCCATGATTTTACCACATGGCTGCTGACGTGGATTTTAATGTTTATTATGTACACATTATACCATTAAACTTCTTTTTGTACACATTATATCATTAAACTTTTTTTTGTACACATTTTACCATTAAACTTTTTTGTACATATTTTACCATTAATCATATATAATTATTCAAAAAAAAATATCATTTCAAAAAATACATATTATTACATAAAAATGGGTTTCCATCACCTATTGTGACTCCCTGATTTTGTAAGGTTTGGGGGAGAGGGTTCGTTTTTGACAATGATACTAAGCACCCCCTTTTACAACTGCATCGTACATTTATGTTGGTCATATCGATTGAAACCCACAAGGTTTGAAGTTAAGACTTCCCTTGGTAGTGCACATGGTTTGAACTTATAATGGTAAGTTTATTAAAATTTAGCTAAAATAATGAATAATTGAGTATTTCTTGGGCGCTCCAGAGGGAAAGTCTCAAGTTTAAACCTTGTGGGTTTCAATCAATGTATGACCAACATAAATGTATGATACTGTTGTAAAAGGGGGTGATTAATATCATTGTCAAAAGCGAACCCTCTCCTCAAACCTTACAAAATCAGAGAGTCACAATAGGTGATGGAAATTCCATTTTTATGTAATATGTATTGTTTGAAATGATTTTTTTAAATAAATTATATAATATTAATGGTAAAATGTGTAAACAAAAGCTTAATGGTAAAATATGTACAAAAAAAGTTTAATGGTATAATGTGTACAAAAACGTTTAATGGTATAATGTGTACATAATAAACATTAAAATACATGCTAGCAGCCATGTGCCATGTGGTTGGTGACCTACTATTACTAGTAATATAATGGTATTTTTTGAACAAATGTGAATTTTAATGGTCATACGTGTACAAACGTTAGAGTTGATTGTCGATGTGTGTACAAATAAAAGTTCGGTGGTATTTTCTATACATTTTGATACTTCGTTACCCTTACAAGTCATTTTCCCCTATAGTTGAAATAATTGTTTATCTTTGTTGGGGAATGAAAGCATTTCCAATTGAACTTATTCATTTCAAGGGACCATAGAAAATGGATTTCTACAAGAACTTTAAGGTTCACTTTGTTAAAATTTTCATTTTAATCACACTAATTGTTGTAGTACATTATGTACTAGATAAAAAATAAGGGAAAATGTTATTGTAGCATAATGAATTTTGGTCATTTTACCCATTTAGTCACTTAAGTTTTTTTATTTTTATTATTTTTTTACGCTACTAGTCCTTAAAATAAGAAAATATTTTCTAATTAAGGAAATGAGTGAAATTTTATCCGATTTATAGGTTAGATAATGACTTGTCTTGACCTACGTGGACACATATAGGGCACACCACCATATACGGTGGCGTAATTGGTTTAAATGACACCATCAATCGAAATAAATACCATACGTTCTTACCTCAAATTAGGTCACCGTCTCCCAAAACCCTCTTTATCGATCGTTAAAACCCAAACGATGTATTCCTTGTCATCAATCGGCTTCCATCGTCTTAGACACCATGGCAATGTCTCCTTTTCATGCAATTGGATTTTGTGTTCCTTTTCATGCATGGAAGACTACAACATACTTATTAACAAATAAGTCATTTTCATGCATGCAATATAACAACCAACTAATTAACAAAATAACAAGCTATTTATTAACAAAGTAACAATCCACTTATTAAGACAATAACAACCAGCTTATTAACATAATAACAACCAACTTAACATTAATAGAGGCATATCATACTAACATCCAAGACAAAGTACACAGATTCATCTAACACAAGGTACATACTTTCATCCAACAAGAAGTACATAATAATATACAAAGTGCATTGTTCACTTAAATGGCAGAATACTTTAATCCAAATTAACAACTTTTTCCTTTGAATTCCTAGGTACTTCATCCCCACCCACTATCTTGGCCTGTAATCCTTTTAGATTTTTTTCGTTTTTATTTTGTTTAAATTGTCAGCAAGTTATATTAGTCTAACTTCCTAATTTAATATTTTCATATAACCGCCTAAGTACCTGTCTATTCTCTTCCCCACCTATTTCACCATCACCAACCATATTTCTATATCCCTCAATCTCCATAGGAGTGAGTTCCACCTTACATATTATTGCTCACCATGATCTTGAATTCCATCACTACCATCAACTTGCTCATGCTTACCATGATCCTAAACTCCTTCACCACCATCAACATGACCTTGACGACCAAGATCTTGAACTTCTTCAGCACCACAAACATGCTCTTGATCATCTTCTTTGACATTCACCTATATGACATATTATTAGAAAAGGTAAAGAAAATATATATATTACTAACCTTATTAAATATTTACGTGTCTATTTTTTTCTCTTAAATTTAATTTTATATGGAATTCCAACAATACAAGCTCTTTTGTTGTGGCCTTCCACCTTACAAAGGTTATACTTTTGCTTCTATCTACCCCTGGATACTTTGTGGCTACCATGAATGATTTATATGCCCAAGAGTTATTATAGAATGATATTTGCTAATTGTGACATCCCCAATTTCACGGCCATGAAAGACCGATTTGTTTATGTTGGGTTTTAAGCATTCTAACACTCCTAAGTGTACATGCAACCCTAAATACCTTGGATCTATGTTTTCTCTATTATACATGCAAATATGAACATCCAATGTATTATACTAACTAGCATACAAAACTTTGATTCATATGAAATATAACAAGTTAGAATGCATACCTCTTTTGATGTAGAATGACTTCATGAAGCTTGAGTGCCTAGTGCCCCAAGTGTGACACCTCAAATGGTTCACACAACACCAAATACACTTGGAATAACTTGAGAGAACATACACACTTCATGAAAATCGGCTAGCCCTTATTATCACACATAGTGGCAGATTTTCTCCAAGAATAAGATCATTATATAGTTAGTGACAATTAGGGTAAACCCTAATTGTCATGGCTTTCCATTTCCTTGGATCCATGGGTTCAAATATACCATGGAGCATCCATGGAGCATCTTATGGGTTTTAGCCCAACTTAACAATCCATGGAGCATTAGCCCACTATACAAGTATGGGTGATTTACACAATCAACCCATATATTTAATTAGTCTTCTTTTGATCACTTAATTAATTCTAGATTAATTCTTGATCAATACTAATTAAATAATCTTATTAATATATTATAACTTATAATATATTAACAAACCTTAAGTGTTATTTCTCTCATTATAGTCTATCCAAATGCATGATGCCATGCAACCCAAATGGACCATGCCGGGTCGGGTCAAGTCTTACCAATTATAGTTATGGACTTAGACATTAATCCAACAGTCTCCCACTTGGATAAGTCTAAAACTATTATTGCGTATGACTTCAAGAACCAACTGGCAATCGTAGCTCTCAAAAGCTTCCGTCGAACTCTGACTTTGCCGATGATCTCTGACCTTTGTCAATGACTTGTCCATTAGATAAGTGATCATATATTCCTCCATTCTAGATATCATATGGACTGAGACATGGATTATAAATCATTCTCTCTGTCCATCTGTTGTTTCCCGATTTCCGATTTATGACGACTGACTGATTGAACAAATCAAATTAGTCCTGGCTTGGCCAAGCACTCACATGTATCATCATTAAATCATCGAGGGGCCCACAGATATCGCTTTTATCCCGAAGGTAAAAGGAATGGATAAACTTCGACTCATATGGCTTGTTCTACTACTTGCTGAATCATACACAAAGGCACGTTTTATAACATCGAGTTACCAATGCGGTTTCGTGCAGTCAATGTACAACCAACTCATAGTAACAACTCATATCTCTAGGTTTGAAGAATATAAGATATTATCGTCTCATGATCACTCGTGATAAAATCCATGAAGTGATTCAAATGAGCGCGGGTTGAATCCAATACTCAGAACTTATGAGCACTCATGAGTGTTATAGCACAACTTTGTCCACCAACTTGGACCTCTACAAGCCAACCCATGACAGTCTTGATTCATATCTACTTCCAACATATGACCGACTGTGGATGGTTTGAATAACTTAGTCATTCCGGAAGAATGACCTAGTTTATTCTGGAAGTCAAAACATGCAAAATGAAACACAAGAATAAATGAATCAAATATGGTATCAAACCCTATGAATATAAATAGACCACTTTTATTTATCACCATACTGATTACTCATTATTTCATTGTTTCGGTTTTATCAACTTTATACCTGAATTAAAAACACTAGTTGTCCCATGCTCCAAGCATGTACACTATGTTTTTCTAAACAATAGCTTTGCCATACACCAAGTATGCACTCTATGTTTGTCTATGATCCTTACTTTGTGAAATAAACCAATTGACCAAACTTTCAATGATTCTAATTTCACACTCCCAAATCGAAATCTTGTTAGACTTTAAACTTAAATGCACTACCCTCTTGCAATGAATGTGTGCAAAGTCACAACGACTTGTCAACAACCATTACAGGGTATTCCAATGAAGACCTACTCCATGGACACAAAGCCTTATGTTCAAAGTATGCATTGCTTTGAACATGCTTCTTGCACCAAGTTTTTTTCTAATCTTACACAGATTGCTTCTATCTATGGAGACAACTCTATATTCCCATTTTGACTACCACTTATGACCAAGAGTTGCCTCTTTTCAGACTATGTCAATATGGCCCTTCCAAAATTCACATTATACTTCCAACTGTCCTTGAGCAACCAATCTTTGGTAAACCTTAGATTGTCCTCGACAATTGCTTAATCATTTTAGTCATATCCAATTCTAGACCTTTTCCCTTCTTAATGCCTCTGGGCATTTGGAAAAATTTAGAAATGACAAATATTATAGCACATGTAATCGACCCTGTACCCAAAGCAAATGGTACACGATTCATGATGTCTCACATAAAGACATGATTCTAGACCAGTCTTTTGCTACAATATTTTTATTTGCCATGTTTGCAAAATTTGACTATGAAGAGGGATGCCGTAATCATAATCGAATTTTGAGAACGCAATATATAGAATTTCCTTAAGTTGAACCAATCCAACATGAAATTCATATATATATTCTTGACTAAAGATGATTAAGGTCTCAATCTAAGCCTTTAGAACTGAAATGAAGTATATCCTCTCCCTTAATTATAGCAAAACAACTTTTTCAATCCTTGTAGCCTCACGAATTGAAACTTTTGTTTTCTATAATTAACATTGCTAACTTGCAACACTAACAATAATTATCATGCTCCCACTAACATGATGATTATTAGCATAACACTTATGCTCCCACTAGCTTTGACATGTACTCAGAAATCAGTTGGACTTCTAGAAATCAATACTTTATTGACTTTCTTACCAAAGTTCAGATTTCTGATACGAGATGCTTTGATAAAACTTTATCGCCGATAAGGGACAACTATGTAGGATCATATCGGAGGTAGGGTCTGTTTGGTATAAAAAGTATACTGTTTGGAAATTCTACTTTAAATACTTCACTAAATCCAGTCTAGACATCATCCCCGTAAGTAGATCAATCAGTATAACGACTTCGAATCACTGATAAATCTTGTAATAGGTTCATAATAACTATAATGAACTTAAACATAAGTTATACTTAAAGTACGGTAAGCATAACTCAACTTAGAGGTGGTTTAGCGAGAAACCGGACTCTGCCCGGGCAGAACTTCTAAGCCGAAAGCTCTATTTCTCAGGGCTTTCTGGCACTCTGGAGCTTCGCTACTAACACCTAGGAAGTGCTAGAGAAAGGTCTTGTTACCTTGGGAGGGTTTGGGAGAAAATAGAATGGAAAGGTGTGAAGAAAAGAGTGAAATTCGGCCTCTATTTATAGGCTGGAAACGGTCCAATACGCAGGGCATACACCAATTTACACTGGGCGTAATGGGTTTTTATGGGTTACACAGGGCGTACATAAACATTATGATGGGCGTAATGTGTCACATGTCAGCATCTGGTGGCAAGCCATGGGGAGAAAGGTGGGTGCCAGATCACGACACATGTCGCCCTCTTGTTAATCCAAAAATTAATTATCTTGTAAAATCCATAACTTCCGCATACAGGCTCCGTTTTTTATGTTCTTTATATCCACGCGTGTGACATCCCCAAATTCATGGTCGTTTTAAAAATTTTATTTATGCTTATTTTAAAAACATAGTAACCTTTTAAAGAAAAGTGTTGCGAAATTTGTTCCCAGAAACATGATAAATATGTTACCAAAGCGTTTCCTAAGAAATGTATTTTATTTATTTTAAAACTTTGGGATGCCATCATCAATACAGAAACATAAGCATAAACAGACCTTACATTCATTATCACTAGTGATTTATGTCTCCTTAATCTCTTAGTGTAATGTAACTTCATATCGACACCTGTGATACAAATAAATTGAGTGGGTCAGGTTGGGAAACCTGGTGAGTACATAGGGTTTTCAACCCATAATAATATAATTATTATGTTTAATCATCAAACAATTAACCCAAATACCCATCCCCATTATCTTCGTTATTCTTAAGGGTCTACCCTAAGAATCATCTATCCTGCATTTGTTCATTCCGAAGTCCATCGCTTCCAGGGTTCATATGACAGGCACTAAGTCCATAGCTGCCAATGCTCGTTTGTAAAGCACTAAATCCATAACTGCTAATCTTCATTTATCGGGCACTAAGTCCATAGCTACCAACTTTTATCTAACTGGTACTAAGTCCATAGCTACCAGCGTTTCTCTAACAGATACTAAGTCCATAGCTACCAGCGTTTCTCTAACAGGTACTAAGTCCATAGCTACCAATGGTTATCTAATAGGCACTAAGTTCATAGCTGCCGATGTTATTTATTAGGCACTAAGTCTATAGCTACCAATGTTTACTCATACAATCTTTCATCTCTCATCATTCATCTACCCATGTTTTACCCAACATATTCGTAGATATAAAATACATATACAGTTTAAATCATTTAAAACATGTATAAAATCGTTCATCCAACATAGAAAGCAAGTATTCAAATAATATCTTTTAAAAAAAAGTATTCAAATAATATGCACACATAACACATAATTGATATATATACTTCATATCTATGTGTAAGATGAAAGTAACTATGCACTCACTTGTTAAAGTGACGACTCGAAATTCGAGCAGCGATTCACTTCTTAACAATATGATTTCCTTCGATGAAACCTAGTATTATAATGTCACACCCCCAAACCAGAACGGCCGAAACGTTCGGGGGCGGAGGACTTCAGGTAAGTATCACAACACATGCAATATAGTAATCAAAGTACAAACAACCATTTCATTAATAAGTATAAGTTTTACATAAGTGTTTAAACATTACATATTCAAACACCAAAGTAGGTACAGTAGAAGACAAGAGTTACGGTACGATACTAGGTAGTCTTCTCAAAAGCTTCGGGAGTGTATCTGTCTACTAGATTCCCGAGAATACAAGTTATTTGGAAAGAGTAGATCATCATTTAAGCTGGTGAGTTCATAAGTATTTTAGTTCTGTTAAGTATACCCTAAGTTCTTTGGATAAGTTCACTGGTTCCTCCAGAAAATCCTATATTTCCTGAGGTGATAAACTGATAACCTCAATAGTTTCCCTCTGTAATTACTTAGTTTATACTAATTATATATAACCTAATATCGAACGGACAGTTAAATGGGTGTATCTGCCCTAAGCCCACAACCAAACAAGGAACAGGAAGTAAGGCGGAAGTCACACATTTCACTGTCAATCGGATATTACTTATATATAACTCTGATGTAATAACTAAGGAATTATAGAATTAACCACTAAAGGTCCTTTATGTTATACTAGTTGACTAAGTTCCAATTGTAAAAGTAGTTTAATCCCATAAACTGTTTCATTTGTAAAAGTGGTTTAATCCCATAAACCGTTTCATTTGTAAAAGTAGTTTAATTCCATAAACCGTTTCATTTGTAAAAGTGGTTTAATCCCATAAACCGTTTCATTTGTAAAAGTAGTTTAATTCCATAAACTGTTTCATTTGTAAAAGTGGTTTAATCCCATAAACCGTTTCATTTGTAAAAGTAGTTCAATTCCATAAACCGTTTCATTTGTAAAAGTGGTTTAATCCCATAAACCGTTTCCTTTGTAAAAGTGGTTTAATCCCATAAACCGTTTCATTTGTAAAAGTATTCTTAGTTTTATCCGTTCTACAGTAAAACATTAGTATTAATCCTGGAAAATATTATATTATCCATAATATTGCCTTGTGGTTTTAAATGTTCCAAAACCAGAAGTACAAGTATATTTGCCATACTTGATTTCATGACACGTAGTTTTTACTGTAAGTAAAAACTAACAGAAGGTATATTTAGTCAGGATGTAATTATCTTTTCTTACTGTTTTAAGAGATGTATATTACTTAGTAATTCACTCGTTGTTTTATCCATGTGAGTTCTATTAACCATACTAATATGACTGATATGCCTGCTGCGACGTTCTTCAGGCGCCGGAAACGATATGATATTTGACACCCTAGGCCTGCCGGCCAAACTGTAGCGAACAACAAATGTGTGGGATTGTCAGTCACATATAGATCTATACACAAATTCATGCTCTCCCTACAAGAGATTCTGGTTAATAAGTCAGGACTTAAGGTCGTACTTAGATAAGTACACCATGAAGAGTCTCACAAATTTATTGTTTCAACGAGATTACGATGTATTATTACCCCGTGATTGCTAACCCTGGTACGTTGTATTTGTACCTTTGTTAATGCAAACCCGGTATGATGGATTATTACCCCGTGATTGCTAACCCTGGTACGTTGTATTTGTACATTTGTTAATGCAAACCCGGTATGATGTATTATTACCCCGTGTTTGCTAACCCTGGTACTCTGTATTGTACATTTGTTAATGCAAACCCGGTATGATGTATTATTACTTCTTTAAAATGTTATTCGTATATTAAAGGTATTATACATATCCTGGTATAGATAAATGAATTGTTGGTAATTTACTTGGAAAGTATACAGTCGTGAATCATACTTGTATATTTAGTTTTGAATCATAAATTATACCTATTATAATTTATATGTTCTATCTGATTCGCATGATTTCTCATGGATGAACACGTTTGCTCAGCATGATACAAAGGTAATGATACCGAATGGAGTAACCTTTTATATTCATATATGTATAATATATATATATATATATATATATATATATATATATATAATTAAGAAGGAAACGATCTTCTGACAAATAACATCACCTTAATTCTACATCCAAACAAGGAAAATGAATAAGATAATTCATTAGTCCTAAGCCCTTCAAATCTTATTTATATATTTATACATATATAAACATGATTTTGGCAATTATAATTTGAAATAGTTTATAAAATCTTTTTCAAAGAATTTAACGGAGTTTACATGACTTTAAAGATTTAACATGGCTTTAAGTCATTTTGGAAGTATTTGGTAATTCTTAAAAGCATACGGAAACCCTTTGTGTGATTATTAGCGCATACAATTATTAACACAATTTATATTGTGTTAAACTTGTATTCCCCCCCTAAAAAACATTTAAAAACCATTAAAAGGTAAATTATAGGGGTATGAACTCACTTTGATAAGTGGTGATTTGGGCAGCGTTTCGTTTCTATAGGTGATCTTTCTCGAAGAAACCGAGAGTTTTTAAGTAAAAACCGGCTTTATGCGGGCAGCACTTCGACTGGAAAGAGGTTATCTTCTCAAGAATTCAGGGGCTCCGGGGCTTGCTTCGGGTTTTAGATACGATACCGGGGCCTTGGGGGGTTGTAAGAAAGTTTAGGGGGTGAAAAGGTGAAAAAGGGTGGATTTTGGGGTGAAAAACCTCTCAAATCTGAGAAGTCTCGCACCCTTTATATAGGGGTGCGAGGGTTCGGCCGAGGGAGGTGAGTCATCGGACAGCTGGCAAGGAGGTGGCCTCGGTTCGGACACCTGGTGCATGCGAAGGCGAGTCAGCAGACACGCGTCGGAAGGAGGAGCGAAGCTGGAGGCGGTCTCGGAAGCTTCCTCGGTGGTGTCGGATCAGGAGTGGACCGAGCTTCGGTCCAATCAGGAGATGCCACGTGAGACTGCGGTCCAATCATAAGATGCTACGTAGCAGACACGTAGAAGCCTCGCATGCGAGGGTGACGTGGCCGAAGAGGGTCCTTGCGAAAATTCCCGGTTTTCAACATTTCTTGATTTTCGTGCCAAAAACTTGCGAAATTCATAACTTTCGCATACGAGCTCTGTTTTTGGCGTTCTTTATATGCACGCATAGGTAAAATTATACTCTACGACTTTCGTTTAGACTTCGTCGACTAATTTTGACTTTATTTTTAATATTATTATTTTTAACAGACCGGGACAGGAAATCCTTTAAAAATTCATAACTTCTTCATCCGACATCCGTTTTCGTCTGTCTTTTTACCGTTGTACTACTTTTGACGAGACCTTCAATTCTCGTTTAAGTTGCGTTGGCTAAATATCGATCGATTTATATTTCGAATTTTTAGCTGTCTACTGCTAAACCGAAACTTAGAAAAATCATAACTTCCTCATACGAAGTCAGATTTTTACGTTCTTTTTATGAACGTTCTCGGTTTAACATATTCTACAACTTTCATTTAGATTGTTAAGGCTAAAAAGCCTTTTATCAAAAATTCACTTTTTACACTGAACAGTGTTTTGCCGGTTTTGTCGCGGATTTTCGATTGGTCATAACTTCTTCGTTATAACTTGGATTTCAGTGTTCTTTATATTTTTGGAAACCTTATTACAATCTCTACCACTTTTCTCATCCCAATTACGATTATTAATCAATTTATTTTTGACCTAAATTTGACTGGTGTCACATATTATCACTAGATTTTAGTCTAATATTTATTGTGACTAATTATTAGTCTAGAATTGTCATTAACTCAGTGTCTACTTCATGATCTATCAAGTAAGGATCAGCCATGCATGACAGTTGGGAGGCAGGACCATTTCGGCATATAGGTTTTCTGAAATCCAACAACCAAACCCAACGTAACCATTCTAGAAACCTCTCCCGTAAGTAGTTCAATCAGTATAACGACTTTGAATCACTGATAAATTTTATCTATAGGTTCATAATAACGATATTATCAGCTATATTTAAAGTAGGGTAGCATAACTTTCTTAGCTAGGAGTCGGGCTCTGCAGGGGCAGAACTTCGTCGCTGAATCTTTCTAAGAAAGATTCTTGCAGCGCTTCAGCGCTCACCTTACTATACTAAAAACTACAGAAAGAGAAGTCGAATCACGAGGGACCGAAATGCTCGGGGGATAAGAAGAGAAAGACTCTTGAATCAAGGGAATGGTGCAAGAAATATGAGAGCCTAGAGGCTCTTATTTATAGTAATTGAATTTTCAAAAACCACCCTCTATATTTACTTAAATGACTAAACACCTCTTTATAATACTATTTTAAATAGATTTGATGATATTTGTACTAAACTAATGTCGAAAGTACTCAACACTAGTCTTATAACGACCGCATCGTCGATACCTTTCTAACGATATATATATATATATATATATATATATATATATATATATATATATATATATGATTTACACTTTATTTTAATACGTAAATGTGCTATTAAAAATTATAACTCATTCATACGAACTCCATTTTTGGCGTTCTTTATATCCACGCGTAGCTATCGACGAGATCTACAACTTTCGTTTAGACTTCGTCGGCTAATTTTGAATTTATATTTTTGTCCATATTTTTATAAAATTAAATGATTTTGCTAAAATCATAACTCTCTCGTATGGACTCCGTTTTTGGCATTCTTTTTCTAAAAATTCCTATTTTAAGAAGTACTATGATTTTCTTTTTGGTCACATTAGCTAAGAGTCAACCATTCTCTTCGTAGCTTTTTACATCATACATTCGTTGTGCGCGGTTGACTTTTATATCTTATAAAAATCATATCTAATTCATACGGAGTCGGATTTCTACGAAATTTATATTTTCGGGATCGGGAAGACGTGTACTTTCTAAATATAATATATATATATATATATATATATATATATATATATATATATATATATGTTTTGGCGCATTTATTTTTACGATTTACGGATAATTCGACTGATTTTCCCTATTTTACTATATTATGATAATCATGAAACATATAATATTCACATAATTCTTCTTTATTAAATCAAATAGGTTACAATTGTTGACCATAACTATTACTTTGGTTAAGATTATTTATCCTAGATAATAAAAAAATCATTTTTAACGTTTATTGTTAACTAGCCCGAATCTGCGGGTGTTACAATTATCTCTCCGTTAGGATGATTACATCTCAGAATCATCAAAAAAACAGGGCTTGTATAATGACTCCGTTCATTTCCTTTCCATCCAAGGTGGTAATTGTAACTCTTATGTCCTTTCAAATGAGTATTTAACTTTAGGACTCCTTAACTGTTGGCGGTGCGCAATCTTACACCTGCTCTTTATCCTATGTTGGACTTTCAATCTTAACCTTTGTGTTACAAACTCAATCCTTATTGGAGACTCATGCTCTTTCTTAAACACACTTAAATTAAGATAAGTTCTTTACTTCGATTACCATAACAGACCGATGGGACATGTTCTAATGAGATCTCGTCGTATGATGCAACGCTTAGACTTAGGTCTTTTAGAGTCAAATTCTAGAACGAAATATACCTTCCTTCATGATCTAACGTGATATAATCACATTCTAGCATGTAGCACTTCTAGCTACAAGCTTCTTACCTTAACAACGGTTGCGATACTTCTATTGATCGCTTCGATTATCTTTCACTTCAATCTTCTGACTTAAGTCAGATGCTACATCGATCTTGGTACTTTGAACCACGTAACATATTCATCTTAGTTGGACTCGATTTGATATGACCACTAGGGTCGGATTAACAATCATCTTCTTAGTCATTACCGAAACGATGGTAACGACAGACATGAACAAAACAGAATCAATTACTAGTGCCTTGGTAACCTTGTGACTTTCCCTGATCCAAGCGTGAGTCCTTTGCTTCCGGTAGTATAGGCCTCTACTACCATTCACACCTACTCATACTCGTCCCAAGTATTGTCTCGTAGTTTTCCAAGTTATTATCACAAAATAATTTTAACACATACAAATGTGTCCAAATAATCATAAAATTTTCCCTAGACTCTACTAGGACTTCTTCCATGCGTATCATCAATCATCGATTTTGTTTCAAATCGGTTGGTGATGGAAACACCATACAATAGGACAACTTTAGGAATTACACGAATCGTTCTATCATCCCGCCAATCAAATGTGTACATTCATACGTACCATACTCCTCTATACGTAACGTTATTTTATCAGACGTATTCTAAAAGCAACATACCACTCTTACGATATCTTCCGATAGGTATCATTCACTATCGTAAGCCTTCTCATTTCCTCCATTCATCCAATTCGCTACGAGTCTTCACCAAGGCGTTATGTTCACGGAAGCATGAGTTCAGTGTATCGAGACGAGAATATAGATAGAGAAGATTTAGACGCGTATTACTCCTTATTACTTCGAAAAGTTACATGCCAGTTCTAATACCATAATTAAACGTTTAGAAATCTGAACACATAAAGTTTCCAGATCCGGTCGGCAACAGACCATGGATCCGATCATATAATGCGTATCATAAATCATTTAGCACATAAAAGTCACTAGTACAAAAATGCCACTAGTACAAAAATGACATATGGTCACACTTTTCGAAAAACGGCTTGCCACACTTTTTATTAAACATGTGGCCAAAAGTCACTAAAAAAATTTAGAGAATGTTTTTGGATACATTTAAATTAGTTTGTGTGGCTATTGTATAGATAATCAAAACTTTAACCACACTTAATTATACAAAATGTAACAATTATTAGCCATACTCGAACATTGCGGCTATATTTTAGTATCAGCCACATTTACAGATTAACATTATGATACTTTTTATATAAGAGAAAATACATAATTATCTGGTGACATGAGGCAAATATATGTGCTTCTGTATCTTGGTGCCATTTTAACACATGAAATCCAATGTAGCTAACAGAGGATACATATGACCACATTAAATATTTATGTGTCAATAGGGTGACGTTTAAGAGTGACTTAGTAAACGCAAGAAAACAAGTTACTTTTAATTGTTTATGGTTATGTGCCTTTTATTATGTGTGTCAAAATATGATGAATTGGTTTTGAAAAAAAATATTATGAGTGTAAGTTGCATTTGGTTATGGTTACAATTATTATGTGTATCTATAAGTAAATCTAGTTAGAAGAAATATAATGTCTGATTAGAATAATTATAGTATGGTTGTTGAATGTATGACTATAATTATGTACTGGTCATTCTTTTTTGTAGTAGTTTATGTATAAATTTAAAGAATAGTCTTCGCCAAAATACCCTTTGTTGAATAGTCAACCATTTGACTTATATAGAGCCATTGACTCCAACCCAAACCACATAACTTATTATTAGACTTTGGGGCAGTTTTTTGCAAAAAAAAAATGTAATGATTTTCATTTGAAGACTATTGAATTACCTACATCAAATGAGTTTTGGTTATAAATCAGTTTGACTTTTGGGACCTATTTTGGTCATATAACAGTTAGTGATGTCAACATGTACAAAATAAATGGTTAAAGTTGCATCTGAAGGGCTCCTGTAAGTCGACCAAAATACCCTCGCTCTAGAAGGGGACATAAATTGTTAATACGGTCTGTATCAATATCTGCATCTAGAACCCCAAAAAATGTAAAAGACCATATTGCTCTTTTATAGTAAAATAGTCTCAATTTTCTTATTATATTCCATTTTAGAGCTGAAAATTCAAAGCAAAGCAGCTCTCCATAGACAATACCAACAATAACATTCAACTTTAAAATGCCCCTTTTTGACTTCTGGTCACACAGTTAAAAAAACAATGAAAAATTGAACGACTAAGTAGATAAATTGTATTAAATATGATTTGGCAGCATTGTGCTGGAACAGTGCAACTAAAACGATAGAAACATATACTAAAATCTTATTATTATACCTAAACACCATTTTTTAAACTAAGAAAAATAATAAGGATAATATTGTCAATTTGGGCTGAAACACCATACGGGGTAGTTACTAGCATGCATACTGAAGCAAACTTCCAAACAAACTTCCAAGCAACATTTTCTTATCTTTTATGGAAGTAACTATCCTTTTTTGAACACTTGAGAGCCAAACACAAAGTATTTCATGCATCTATCAAGACCTGCATCAAAATGGTTTATCTTTACCATAAACATACTGAAACAGTAAAAAAAATACTTTAAAATAACCATAATGGTGAAGGAGGTTATATGTTTGTGGGTAGAAATTACCTTCAAATAAGATACTACGAATCCTTTCATAATAAAACACTAGGATCAAGGTTTGTCCTTTACCTTCTACAAAAAAAAAAAATTAATCATTATAATATGTTAAAAGATGGAAAAATAATATTTCTACAAATTTAAAGCAAGGCATAATCAATATACAAATGAGTATGTAAGTATTAGGATATGATTAAAAAACACATACCATACGTATACCAATACCGAAAGTAATCATTTTCCTTTTGCAAGTCAAGTGGGTCAACACGTGGCAATATACTATCATTATAAGGAGAAACTACAATACTAAATTCCTCATCGACATCCTCATACGCATCTCTGTAATTTTTGGGAGGTGTGTTGATGACAATAGAAATTTTTTGATCGACTGGGTCTGTCGCATAAAATATTTGTCGTGCTTGTGAAGCCAATATGAAGGGATCATCTTTATGGCCTAATATATTTAGCTCAACTAGTGTGTAACCTAGTCTATCCTTCTTGAACCCATGTTTATTGTCAACCCAATCACACATGAAAATTGGAATTTGTTTAAAATGATAATCAAGTACCCATATCTCTTGTAAAACACCATAATAAGTGTTTTTAAAATACGTTACAACTTCTTTACTAATGTGTGTGTTAGTTGCAATGACACTAACCCCACTGTCTTGGTAAATGTTTCCTTCACAAGATTTTGTACAAGAAGTATAACCATTGATAGCATATGCATCGTATTTAATAATGTTTTTATTTGGTCCATGTGAAATCCATATCATTGTTTCTGTTATACTTACTCTGCAGATCACTAACTCCCTCTCTCCTGAATAATATTAGAATATGAATTTAAGATATAAAGAAATACATAATGATTAGCAAGAGTGTATTGGAAAGTACATGCCATAGTACATTGCTATAATAGCCAATCATTGTGTTAGGGTGCAACTTAGGACCGGTTATGCTCATCCCCAATAAATTAAAGGAAAAAAACAATATTCATGAAAATAAAATACCTCATGTCGTAACCAATGACCAAACGTATCACTGTGCTCTTACTCTGGCTGTGCTTTTCATTTAGTTGGGTGTTTTTGTCACAAAAAATCCATCTGTCGACTGTACATATGTAAATGTTATTATGAAAAGAAAATAACAGTGTACATTAAGAAAAGTATTACATACATGTAAAAAACTTTCTTAATATACGAGAGTACTTCATATGTATTTTGCAATACAAAGAAATGTGCTTTGCTGAAGAGTGGTGGAGAAACTTCTACCGGTTTAGTAGCTGATAAAGGAGTCCCATCTATAGTCGAGCTATTATCTTCACCTCTTTGAATTCTACTATTTGTGTTATGATTGTCAGGTGGAAAACCAACAATATCCATGTGTTTTATGAATTCACTAAAAAACTCAATCTTCTCTTCTATAACATTCTCCTCCGCAATGCAGCCTTCTGGTCTATTTTTGTTTCACACTTACCCCTTAATAACCTTCATATACCTTTCGAACGGGTACATCCATCTAAAGAATATTGGACCACATAATTTTACTTCCTTAGTAAGGTGAACGATTAAGTGAATCATCACATCAAAAAATGATGGTGGAAATTGTTTCTCAAGAAGGCATAAGGTCACACATAACTCTTCTTGCAAATTATCGAGCTCATTCACTTTGATTTCTTTGCTACATATTGTGACAACCCAAAATTTCTATCTTGTACAGTTATCCAAATCAATCAAAGTCAGACTCGTTTTTTCTATCTTCTAGCATTATTTAGAGTCAAGTTGAGTGTTCTAAGCCTAGTACCTTCAAAGTTAGGGTTTAGAATTAGGTTCCACAAGTTCACCACTTCCTAAAATGGCCAAACACTCCAACATGAGGAGTGTATGGCCGTACACTTGGGTGTATGGCCGTACACCCCCCTTCTAGCCGTACACTCTCAAGAATAAATGAGAGACTTTGCCTTCATTTAACTCTTTTCACACTCCTAGCCAAGAAAACGATTCTCTCTCAACTATCATCCGATTTTTTATCCTACATCTTCAAGATTGTAAGTGTTCTTCCCTTGATTTGTTGATTCCTTTCACTATCTAGTAAAGATCATTGATTTCATCCATGAAATCACTTCATTTTGGTAGATCTTCAAGTGTTCTTCAGTTTCACCAAGAACACCAAGAACACCTAGTAAGTTCGTAGACTTCAAACACGCCTAAAGGCTTCTATATCGTAAGTACCACTTACTATGCTTATTACTTACTAGTTATGCTCCTTAGAAATCGTCCAAACCATGATCATCAAGGAGTGTACGGCCGTACACACCCCTTTGTTTAGTACATTTTGGCCTCAAACTCATGTTATATGCTAGCACAAAGTCATGGACACTTAGGGGATGCAAGATAGAGCCTTGAAACACACTTTTTGACCATTTCCTCAAGGAGTTTACGGCCGTACACTCCATGTCCGTACACACCAGGCCGTACACCCAAGTGGCCGTACACCTGGTGGCCGTACACACACTTGTGTGGCCGTACACCCATTAGATGCAACCCTTTGTACTTCTAACACTTCAATCTAAGTGTTTCCTAAGTCTTAGGGTGTTTTCCTTGCATGATTAGTTGTATAAACACTAATTACATACATATATGTGTCATTATATGCTTATTAGGATCCGTTGTGCTCAAGTCTTCACTTGACACTTAGCATCCTACAAACCGATCTTTCATTCGTATCACTCACTGCAAGTGAGTTCATACCCCTTAACTTACCTTTTAAATGATTTTAAATTCTTTTATGGGGGGGGGGGGTGAATACAAGTAGAAACATTATAGTTATTATATCAATCACATGTGATTAATAACTATCAAACAAATGGATTTCTTATACTTCAAACTGTGTTTTCAAACAAATTGCTTCAAATCGTTTTACAAACTCTTTTATATGCAAAACTCTTTATCAAACTCTTTTAAACTTATATTTTGTCAAAAGCTTATCTATATAGATATAGTTATATAAGTAGGATTGAAAGGACTTAGGACTGATAACTCGCCTTACTTCCGGTTCCTTATTTGGTTGTGGACTTAGGGTATCGGTTGTTTGTCCGAAGGTCATTTGAATCTTAGTTATATATTATGTATATGTATATGGATATAAAAGTTCTTCATTCAGTTCAATACCTTTGGGTAGCAAAGGTGTACAAACATGTTCATTCATACAAACAACATTTCTAGTAAACTATAATAGGTATAGTTTAGGAAGTCATTAATACTATTAATAGAACAATGAAACACACAAAGAGTCAATCCATACATGAGTCAGTACATACTATAACGAGAGACAATACTCACTATAAAGAGAAACAGATAGAGAATACTATAACGAGAGACCATACTCACTATAAAGAGAAACAGATAGAACATACTATAACGAGAAACAATACATACTACCCACTATACACTAGAGAACATACTACATACTAGACAGAGAGAACATACACTACACTAGAACATACTATACATATACAAGAAAACTATAAAATTAATGTGAGATACTACTTCATGGCTCGACAATATACTGCTACGTCACGTTTTGTACCCAGAGTCTCCTGGAGGGAGAGCGTGAATTTTTGTATAGATCTATACGGGACTGACCCTCCTACACCTTGCTGCTAGCTACAGTGGGACCTGCAGGTCTACGGGTGACGAATGTCATATCATTTCGACGTCTCGAACGTCGTGTTATACTAGTTAATCAAGTATGGTTACAATCATATCACATTTTGCCTTAATTAAACTAACAAGTTTAAGGTAGTTAGTACATTGGTAGTTACATAGATAAAACTACAGTACATCTTTATTTTCCCATGTCATTCACATTGTGATCTTCTCACATAAACGGTAATGAAAACTATATTTTGGTAATGATAGTCATACTTTGGGAAAATACTCACTTTTACAAAAGAACAAACATAAAGAACAGTTGAGTCTTGGTAGAAGACTACTTTAGTAGAAAATATAGGATTTTCTAGGAAGTTTACAAACATTTACATTAAACACTTACAAACTTTTACATCAAACATTTACAGACACTTTCTTCAATCTTATACAAACAATGACACTAAAATACTTATGAATTCTGTAACATCCAGAAATTTACAACCAATTTAAACTTTTCCAAAACAACCCATATTCATTAAGTTATTACAAAAAGGTTTTCAATTCATTTATTATCAGAGTATCCCAGAACATCAACATAAAACTGAGGAGCGGTACGATCACGCCTTCGCCTTGCCACGATCTCCTGAAGTACCTGAAACAATACACTGAAACTGTAAGCCCGAAAGCTTAGTGAGTTACCCCCAAAATACCAACCACAATACCATACACATATCATATCATATCATAAACAGAACAACCATGCATATCGAGTCTACAATGTGACTGGTCCGCCTGCACCAGGCTTTCAGTCCACCCGGTCCACTCTCTCTCCGAGTCTGCAGTGTGACTGGTCCGCCCGCACCGGGCCTTCAGTCCACCTGGTCCACTCTCTGAGTCTACAGTATGACTGGTCCGCCCGCATCGGGCCTTCAGTCTGTCTGGTCCACTCTCCGAGCCTCGGCACGTCTGGTCCGCCCTCTTGGGGCCTTCAGCCTATCTGGGCCGCTCGCCGGGCCTTCGGCCTAACCGGGCCGCCCTGGGTATGTTGGCCTACATCACAAAGCAGGACCCGCCTCAACCCAACCCCAGTCCAACAACCATGTGCACATAAACATATAATCATATAACATCTCACAACTAATCAAACCGATCCAGCATATCACATAACATAGCAACATCCTAACCAAGATACCGACCTAACCGGTCACTAACATAGCATCATCCTATTTACCAGGATACCGACCTTAACCAGGTCTCTAACGTATACCATCCTAACTACTAGGATGCCAACAAAGCAATAACATAACAAACAATACCCGGATTTCCATCTGATAAAGGGTCGGCCTTGGTGCCGTAGACCCTGTCAGTATAGTGAGGATAACTCACCTGCAACTGCCGACTGAAGAAATAAGATCACGATGCTCCGACCACCGACACGAACTCCACCACTGAACATAACCAAATAACTAAAACCAATAAATACCAATAATTACCAAAATACCCCTGGAAGTCACTGGTCAACTCTTGGTCAAAGTCAAAGTCCTCAGTTAAAGTCAACCTTCCTGGTTGACCCTACTCGCCGAGTCCACCCGTTGACTCGTCGAGTCCATATGCTCAGAAACTCCAATGCCACGACTCAACTCGCCGAGTCACCCCAAGACTCGCCGAGTCCAACAAGTTCCGAGTCCCTTCTTGCTCAACTCACCGAGTCATCCCTCGACTCACCGATTCACAGCTCAACCAGAAAAGGTTAGGGTTCCACGACCAGACTCGTCGAGTCCAAACATAGACTCGCCGAGTCCTAGGAAATCTTCAACAGACTCGCCGAGTTGTTCTTCCAACTCGTCGAGTCCATGCACATATCCATACAACTCGTCGAGTGCACCCATGTGACTCGCCGAGTCCAAACGTGACATCTTCATTCAGACGGTTTCAGGCCATTTCATTGCTTCCAATACATAGATCTGGACTCCTAGGACCAGATTCACACGTAAAGTTTCCAACTTTACGTGCATGCAAGGCTCAACAAGCTCCAACCAAGCTACAAGAAGGTTTTGGGACAAAGGCACTCTCAATCAAGCCCCATGGTCGATGCTTTCTACCCTCATGGCTCCAAAACAACCTAGATCTGAAGTTGCAACTTCAGATCTAACCTCTAAACCCGAAATGGATTCCAAACAAGCTAAAATTCCCAAAACAACAACCAAGAATGGATCTAGAAGGAGAAAACTCAAGGTAACAACTTGTTACCTCAGAAATGTGCCCAAGAAGGAGTAGATTCCGGATCTACAATGATCTCCCGATGCTAGCCTCTTGATCTTCTAACTTTCTCCTCTTAAATTCTTCTTCCAAGCTCAAACTTTAACAATGGAGGCTCACACACACTAATTAGGGTTTCTGGAACTCAAATGGGCAGTAAAGAGGCTGAGGGTGGCTATAATGTGCTTTATATAGGGCACAACTCCCGGAATTAGGGTTTTCTCCCTTCAGTACCAACTCGCCGAGTCCACTTCCGACTCGCCGAGTTGGTCACTTAACACGTGACCAGAATCGCGACTCGACTCGCCGAGTCTATCCATCGACTCGCCGAGTCGACCTTCCTTATTCACACTAAGAACCCTGAACTTGCACTTCTGAACTCGGGGTGTTACAAACTCACCAGCTTTAATGCTGATCTACGCTTTCAAAATAACTTGTATTCTCAGGTCGCCAGTAGACAGGTACCGATGACCAGGTTTTGAGAAGATGGAGCACATTCAAGACTCATCTCTTATTTTGATTATTCATTTTTGGTGTCTTATAAACTTCAGAACACACTTGTATTAAAATTATACTATTAATGCAATGGATGATGTTGTTGCTTGTTTACTATTATGCATTGTTGTGATACTGTACATGACGTCCTCTGCCCCCGAACGTTTCCGCCGTTCCGGTTTTGGGGTGTGACACATATTTTTTTGAAAAAGAAACAGAACTTGGTAATAGCAGCTCTGGTGGGTGGATGCATAACAGACAAGAAATTGATATGGGCAAAAATTGTTGCATGAGCATGTGATAGTCATGTGACTTGAGTCCGATCAGCTTCCTATCCTTCAGATTCACCAAACTAGAAAAATTAGAACAATAGCCTTGTGGAACCCTTAAGTGGTAAAAGGTTTCTAAGAACTTGTCTTTTTCCTCTTTTTTCAATGTGCAACTTATTGGGGGGGGGGGAGTGTGGTGTTGATCCCATCTTTATTAGGCAACTCTAGTTTTAACCCATAATACACCAAAGCCAATGGAGCTTTATAACCATCTTTCATCTTCCCTGGAACATTCAACATTGTTCCAACTAGGCTCTCTCCCACATTATTTTTAATGTTCATAAATCTAAACAACGCGGAATCAAATGTGTTGCCAGTACTTCGGCCGTCTATACCATATATTAAATTTCTTCTAGTATTTGGTATCTTGTTGGCTAACATCTGAACTACCCACTTGCTTTGATTTTTTTCTTTTTTGTTATATTCTCACCTCTTCTAGTAGAAACTTTTTGGAATTCTGATCCATTGTCCTTAGATACTTTTCCCCTTTTATTAATTAAAATTTTCACCTTGTTATATATTTCCTCCCCAGTTATAGGTATTGGCGATGGTGAGAACTCTTGTTCTCTATTAAACGCCCTCTTTTGTATTATGAACGGGTGGTCATAGGTAGATATCATCTGTGGCCAACATAACTTTTCTTATTTGATTCAGGGAGTCTAATACAGTGTGTTTGTTCACCACACACAACACATCCTTTGAACCGGCTATACGGACAACCAGATAATGTACCAAGAGCAGGATAATCATTAATCGTCCATAACACAACTACACATAGATTAAACCTTTCTTGTGTATATGCATCATATGTTTCTACTCCATTATAAAATAATATATGTGGATCATCAACCAAAAGTGCAAGGAACACATCGATATTGTTTCCTAGTGTTCCCGATATCAATAACGAAAGCATAATAAACTTTCTCTTCATACACAAAATGGTGGAAGGTTGTAAATGATAGTTAAAATAAGTCATATACTATGATTCCTATTTCCTATATTCACATCCACCCCATCAGCCGAAATGCCTAACCACAAATTTCTTGGTTCGTTATCAAAGTCAGAAAATTTCTCATCTATGGCAGCCCATGTTGGTGAATCTGTTGGGTGACATAAAACACCGATATCCACCTATCTATCAGTTGTATGTCATGTTAAATCTTTTGCAGTAGTATTTGAATGAAACAGTCATTTCATTCGTGGAATAATTGGAAAGTACCACAACACTTTAGCTGGAATATTCTTGTAAATTTTATTTTTTCTTCATCCACCTTCCATCTTAATTTACCACAAGTGGGACATAGTGTCGTATCTTCATATTCATTCCTGTAAGTATAAAATTGTTGACACATGCATGTATTTTTGTATACCCTGAACCCATTGCTTTGAATGTTTTATTGGCCTCATATGTACTACTACTGTACATTTCGTTTCCTTCTGGTAACATATTTTTGATCAACACTAATAATTTTGTAAAGTACTTATCTGATACTCCATACTTACTCTTTAAGTTGAGTAGTTGTATGATTGCAGATAACTTTGTAAAGTTAGGACACCCTTTATATAGGGACTTCTAAGCATCATCTATCAGTTCTCTAAACTTTTCAGGGTCCCCAATGAAATTATCTTTTGTAGCATCAACCATCTTCACTGTTTCTGCAGCATTTGTTGGCATTTATCTTGTGAAGTCTGTGGATTCAACAATGTATCATGTTTCCATGGAAAAACCCTCTTTATAAACATAATTACTTGGTGATTCCTCTTTTTCTCCATGTTTAGTCTAATTTGTGTAGGTTTGATCAATTCCATTACTGAATAGGTGAGCATCTACCACACCAACTGAACGAGATATATGGTTTACACATTTATACATGAACATGGAATTTTTATCTTTGTTTTGGTATCTAAAGGATCGATATTCCTAGAAATCTTGTAATTGTGTACTGCATATTTCAAAAATTCTGCATCATCTTTTATATAAGTCTCTTTGTTTCTATATGATCCCATCTAAGACTTATCCATTATGATTCTACAATAATCATAAATGAATTCAATAAGTAAGATCAATGGTTCATTGGTGTTTTTTTTATCAAACAGTTGATGTACATAAAGGAAAACAACACATTATAATAAATAAATCCAATACATATAAACCAAATCAACATTAATTGTAGATTATAGCATATATGCATAGTAATTAAATTCATTATCAAACCAAATAGAAAAAATTCTTATATTGATGGTTGTTTTTTATGTCCTTGAAGAACTTATACAAATATGATGTATGCGTACCAATATCAATATCTGGTAGAAGTTATTATGTATTAGCAAGGAATTTGTAGTGACCCCATAATGCTTAAATGAAAAGTCATATTGAATGAATATTCATATTCAGTCAAAGGGTATGGATCATCAATGATATGTCGAAAAAAAAAGGAAATTATGTATTGATAAAGGAAATTACGTAATGATAAAGGAAATTAGTTAATGATAGTATCTAGCGTGTGACAGAGTTAACAAACGTGTAATTTATAAAAAAAATGTGGTAAGTGGGATTCGAAACGACAATCTTCCAGAATATATATGCGGTAAATCCATCTACACTAACCAATTAGGTTGCGTTTTATTACATAATATATTTGGTTATGATAAATGAAAACTATAACTACTTATTAAGACTAAAAACAAATAAGTTAAATCCCTTGTACTCTAGTTGGTATTAGATGTATACTTGTATTTTCAATGCATTTTCAATCTAATATGATGCAAAAGTATAAACAATGAGCCAAAATATGTATACATGTCATCAAACTCATCTATTGTAACAACAAATTTGGAAATAGAAACAAATAACAAAATTACCCCAGCTTCCACTAACTGTCAAATATATTTCTTTAACCTATTTACTTAATCTCCTGACTTGACAAAAAAAGACAATTATACCCCTGCTTTCCCTCTATCTTAAAACGTTTAATTAATCTCTTTGTTTGAATATAAAAAAACAAAAAAAACACATTTAAAATAAAATTTATAAAGGTAAAGGGTTAAATTCAAAATACAATGCCATATTAAAACATTTCACTTTACTATTGTAACCATCATTATAGACTCTCCTGCATATCAGTTCATTATGATCATGTTTTTAAACCAACTGAAGCTGTAAATCAAGAATCAAATGGTGAAATATCATAGTACATTGCTGGTGATATAATATCAATAACATAAAGTGTTGATTTTAACCACTAATTTTTGGAGCTTAACATATAAACAAGTTGCTATCTACTGATGTTAAAATTAATACCATAACAAGAAGAAAGAACCAATAAATGGTAAACTACAAACTACAATGCTATAATAAAATATTGACAATTTGTGAGTTAAAGCCAAAGTACGTTGTTGTTATATTACCTTAATCAAAAAAGAGTTTCAAAATAACTACAATATTGGATGTTGTGTTACATCCACAATGTCATAGCATATATATCATATTAACAAAGATTAACCTAACTTAACTTAAACATATTAAACTTGCCTACACTACAACATTTTCCATGCAATCACATTCTCTTTATCCATGTCCATCACATCTTCAATTTTTTCTCTTGGAATTGTCATGTTCAACATTTGCTTGATGTATGAATTTTCATCATCAACTGTTGCCCTTGGGTCTTCTGTGACCAATAGATGGATAAGCTTTTCTATCCTCTTGGATGGTGAGTTCATCAAGGAGTGGGGGGAATTCATTGGCACATTGTTAGTCTTATGCTATACGTATAGGTGTTCAATTTCACAAAATTTGTGTACCCTAGACATGGTTTTGAACTTTCCCAACACATTCTCGTCCATAATAGGGGTCACCATGATGATCTTCGGTAGACATATAATACCAGTAACCAAAAGTCTCAACCCAAACTTTTAGAGAAACGTCCTAGCAACTCCATGTCTAGTAATTCGATGTTGACCCATGTAATGTACGCTACCCATATTTTTGCATAGGATTTATCTGGAAAATAGCTAAAATTTCCTCCGTAAACCACTCTAATCATTATTTGTTGTCGTTACCTTTCCCATTTAGTACCATTGGAGTGTTGGTCAGTGGTTCCTTTGTAATGCTCCATAGTTGAAATCTTTTCTTTGCCCATGGATTGGTGCTCGTCTCTCCTGCCACTGATCGAAGAAATTTTTTCATTTTAAATGATCATTGGTTGGTGATGAAGGTTTATGTATAGCAAGTGTGAGAATGAACAATTTCAGATAATCGAAGGGTTTATAGGAATGATGAATCACAGCTGAAGAGAGATCGACGTAGAGTATCATCATTCAGTTTTGACTGATTGCAGAGGAGGAGGAGTTCGACCGACTGCGATCATGATGATTATTTATAAATGTATGATATATTAATATAGTACTAAGTATAATATTCATTTGTGTGTTAATATATATCGAAGTATGGGGTTTATTGAAAATAGAATTACAAATATATTAATAAACTAGCTGGGGTGCCCCGCTCCGCGGGGGTCGGTTTTGATCAGAGTTTTATTTTTTTCTTTTTCGGTATGTATTATGGCCGTTTTTGCTTTTGCTGGGGACTATATGAAAGCCATAAAAAGTTGGATATAGAAACATAGTAATGCAAAAAAAAACGAATCATTTTCTTGTGTCCACTGGTAGCAAATCCTCTTTTATCAAATATCAAAAACAAACAAAAAGAAAATCAAAATAAAAACCCAAATAAAAAAATGTGCTCTAAAATGATTCCAAATACAGTTAAAACTTGCAGCAATTGCCACAAGCTCTTCTAGAAGCCGTTCTAAATGTCGCAGAGGCTATTTACAACACCAAATCAATAAACATTATTAAATCAACAAAGCAAAACTATATTTTAGTGTCATGAAATTTACCCATTGTGTTGGACCATCAACCGGAGCATTAAGTGGATCATTATGCACCTGATTTTACAAATATGCCCTTAGAAACCCATAAACTACAGATCCCAAATGCTATTTAAAAACTATATATTCTTATTTCATACCTCCATAAAAAGCCCATCCACTCCCACAGCGACAGCTGTCCTTGCAACACAAGGTATCAGTTCCTGGAGACCTCCACTACCAACACCACCACCTTCCAGGTTTTTCCCAGCAGGTTGCTGCAATGCATGTGTCACATCTGTTACAGAAGTTGAATAAACCTGCAATAATGGCAAAACTGTAAATACCAATAATGGCAAAACTGTAAATACCAATCAACTTACCTTCACAATATTGTCAGCATACTTCATCACCATGGACACAGCAATCCCACTGCAAATAAATAAACATTTTTATTTTTATTTCAATTAAATCTTATTAAAAAAAAAAACATATCTTTCAGATGTTGGTATAAATAAAATACCTTGGGGCATGGTTGATAATCATGAGAACTGTAATCAGTGAATATCCATGGAAAAATCCCCTGCACAAAAGACAAAAATTGTAGTTAACAATGTATTGATAAAAATATGAGAATGGCATTTACGTCTTTTACAGAGTATAAGAAACATACTTGTTGACAACAACATCAAAATCTTGGATAATGATTGCAACAACATTGAAAGCCATCCCAAAAACATATAACCAGAAATTCTGCACATTTATGTTCCTCGAAGGACGTTTCTTTATTATAGCCTGCAAATTGATAGGAGTTAAACGCATATGAAATGACCATTTTGCCCCCATTAAGTAACTATTGGACCTTATACTAAAAATCAACAAACTACACTGTTTACCTCTGTGTAGAATCCAACAAAACCACTTAAAAGTGCCATGATCTGGAAATGAAATAATTGAGTACATATCAGAATACTAATTATTTTAATAAACAATTTTTTTTTGTAATATGACATAATAAGTTGAAAAATACAAGGACTCACAATGGCCATTATCCAACCTACGAAAGGAGTCTGAAGCACATGATCAGAACTGTTAACGAAAAGCGAAACATAATCATAAAGAATTAAATAATCAATGATGCTATTATAAAAAGAAATGAATAAAGATGAACTGTTTGTTTATGGAAATTCACATCCAATTCAGAAACAATATAAGAAAAAAATAAACTTGTAAACTGGAGATAATTAAACTTACGAAGGATTAAGTTGAGCTGTTGTGCACCCTGCACAAAGTAAAATGAAAGCAGCCCATTGGATCTCACTTAACCTGTGAAAAGTCAAAGTCAATTGAATTCAAGTATTTATAGTATTAAATTTTATCTTTTATTAATGTTATTGTTATATACTTATACCTACAACAGGACAATTAGCTTCTCGAAGCCACTCAAAGCTGCGTGGATCAACGATTAAATCATCTACAAAAGATTGTCAAATTGTCAGGTAACAAAATTTAAAAAGAAGAAGAAAAAAAATAAGTAGGCTGAGACTTACTGTAACCAAACATGGTTCCTCTCTCGCAAACCATAACGTTTTGATTTCCAGCCAATCTGACTTTTTCTGCTGAGTTGGCCATCACCTGAAAAGTCAACGGATCAGAAACTTATCATTGACCAATGGTCAATGAAGGTGAAATGACCATTTTACCCTTCACTTTAGAATTGCACAACATCAAATCATGTTCTTAGAATTGTTAACTGCCATGTTCTTTCCCAGTCAAGGGGCATGGGCCATGCCCCAAACCTGAAACACCATGATAAACCAAAAAATATACTCGCATGCCAATATCAGATTTTCAATGTCAGAATTTCAGATGCATCAGATTTTCATAATCAGGAGTTTAGATACATCATATTTTACTATTATAGATTTTCAAAACCATAGTTACAATATGAGAATTTCAAAATCTCATTATAAAGAATTATAGAAAACAAAATCTTATATTAGATTTTCAAAATCAGAAATCACATATCAGATTTTCAATTAGAATTCAGAATACATCAGACTGATCAGAATAATGAAAACGATAACATCAAAAATTGAAGAAAATCTTATAGCATAAAACCTTGTAAAATTCACAATAAATGTAAAAAATTAAATTACCTAAAAAAATTAGGGAAACTTATAGCAATCTTGGATCAAGAAGACTACAATTTTGATCACATAGCTTCACTTCAACAGTAAGCTATATAAGAGCAGTAAGATATATAAGAAATCAGTAAGCTATATAAGAAATCTGAAATCTCATAAAATTTAATCACTGTTAAATTTTTCGAACTTCAGCTATTCTAGTTATGCAAAAATTTCAATTACATGGAAAAACTTACCGGGATCAATTCCAAAACCTCCTCCATAACAAAAATAAATGTTCCTTGGGCCTGCAACATAAAAATGATACAAAAGAGGTTCCTAAATGTTAAAAGTAAGACATGAGTACATTTTATTAGAACCAAGTATGGGATTGTTCTAAAAAGCTCCTTTACTCACCCATCACTGAAAATTCTTTCGAAACACAAGAACTACAGGTCTTCAGAAAGCAACGGGAACTCATGGAAGAAGCAGATTAGTAATGGAATCAGAAAAAATGCAGACAATTTCATAAAATGCCCGTCTAAAAAAAATGAAGCCCAATTTGCAAAAAAAACCTATAATAAAGGGAACATTTCTGCCAACTCTGCACAACTGTTTTCATGCGTAAATATTATTAACATTTTTGGAAAGAAAGAGAGAAGGTATGTTATAAGTTTATATAAAGACTTTTTTTTATTAACATTTTTGGAAAGAAAGAGAGAAGGTATGTTATAAGTTTATATAAAGACTTTTTTTCCACGACTTTTTATAATACCTGAACTCAAATAGAGCACTGCAACTATGGTGGCTGTCATTTATAAGGTCGCCAAGTTTCTTCAACTTCTCCTCTTCACTGCAAAAACAATTTCAATATTACCCTCCATATTGTAGACTTTAAAAAGATATAAACAAACTTTATTTATCAAAAAATATAAAATCCTAGAAAATAATTAGAATCACTCGGAATTTAATGACACCTCATCCTTGAAAGCATATACACATTTCGCTTCTGAGCACACATGCAAGGCTCTCTGATAACACAAATTTACAAAAAAAAAAAAAAAATGTGAAGTGTACAGTGGTCCAAAAAATGATCACAAACGAACAATTTTTTATAAATTAATAAAACAAAAGTAAGTGATGGGATACATGAGAAAGCACATCTAGTGAAGAAGTGAAGAAGCAGAGTCAAGAAATATAGAATCCAAGCTTTTACCAGTGACCAACTTGGCTTTAAATCATCCCAAATACAACTATGCAGTACAGAAAAAAAAAAAAAAGATCTTTCTTAGTGGCATAGTGAATGCAGGATACATCTGGCAACCAACCATTTAACCCACTTTACTCAAAACAAAATTAGAAAACAATAAAAACAAACCATCTGGTGGAATCATTCAATTTGTCCAACACAAATGGATAGAACAGCTTTTTGCTATGAAGATTCATTTCTAATTTGGTCAATTTACTCAAAAATAGTTGTTAGTTACTTAAAGCATTGCAGTTTTTTTTTTAAAAAAAAATTACTTATGCTACCGGCCAACTACACGTTTGACATATGAAGATTTGGGCAAACCACATTCCTTAAGTAACCCATCAAGTTCTGCTCATAATATTTGAGCTGACAAAGAAAATTATTACAATTTCTAAATTTCTTTTATTTTTTGAATGCAATTTGGGAAATATCAATGAAGACAATCTAATTGCTCCCTAATTAGATACCGTATAGTGTAAAAGTTCAAATATTCATATATTTTCAACAATCACATGGTTAATACTTAAAAAATTCGCCATCTTAATCACTGATGAGACAAATAGGGCAATCAGAGGGAAATATGCCTTGAATTAACATTGGATGATTAAATGATAACAAAGTACCTGTTGGACGCTTTCTTCAATGAAAAGTGTCTGTAACTTAATGAAAACCATTTGAAACGCTTAAATCCCTGAGTTTTTTTCTTTGTTATTTGGTTTAGACATTTCTTCAAACAGGTAGCGGGCATAGATACGAAGACACACATAGAAACGAAATTAACATGTAATCGGAAGTAAAATCCACAGTGAAATGAAATTAACATGGAAACTTACAGCCATCAAAGTCGGAGGTCTGTCGACAGGTTGTTCTCCACTGGTGAGAAACAATGCTCAAATGGGGTGAATTCCAAAATCAACCTGAAACACAAATACAGAACATAAGAAAGCAGAATCGCAAAATCCATTACTGCATCACAAACATCTACTGGCTATAGCATTCATTAAACACGTTTTTTTGGATCTTTTTTTAATTCGTGAAAGTGTGATCATGTTAGGAGATGCTTCCATGGAAGACCGCTGGAGTAGATGCGAACATGTAGCCGGTGTCCTCCGTGTCTCTATTTCTTCCAAAAGAAAGAGAACAGAGACTGGGAAGAAGATCATCCAAGGAGAAAAAAAGCAGAAAATGGAGAATCAGATAACGAATATATAACGAATATATAGAGAGAGAAGCCGGTGGTGGCGAACAAACATACGTGTAGAGAACAAACAGATGTATGCATCTGAGGAAGCGTATTTTTGGTTTTCGTCGAAGAGACGTTGTGCGCTTCATCGGGTCTGTGATGGTACCATGGACTCGAACTCGGACGGTGGTCAAGACGGATGGTCGAACTGGTGGCAGATGAACATAGATCGACCCCGAAACAGACATAAGCTTCAAATAGGATACTATTGCAGGAATCGGAGACAGGGCTAATGCTACCGATGAGTAAGCGGACACCCTATGTAGTCGACCATGTAGTCCGCTGGGACCGACTAACCATGGAGAAGTCGAAGAAGCGGCGGATATGGATTGGGAAGTGAAGTGGGTGAAGTAAAGTGGGTGTGCGAACAGAGAATAGAAATGGCATTTGATCGGAGAGGCGGTGGAACATTCCAGAATGTCCCTGAGATAAACATCAACAAATCCGATGAACGATGAACGACACGTGTCACAAAGAATACGGATATTAACATAAAATGACCCTAAAGAATATACATAATGGCAAAAAATACCCCGCACAATAGAGGGAACATCCACAAACATAATAGAGGGATCATTTCTGCCAAAAACTCAAAAGTTCATATCATCTTGCAAGACAAATTTAATATATATATATATATATATATATATATATATATTTATAATAATTTGATATTTAATTTGTATATTAATTCATTATACATATTTATAATTGTTTATTGAAAATAAAAAAATTACAAATTAATGGGCGTATAGGGGTGTGGGTGTATGAGTTAAATGTATGGGTTAGAGTTGGGTAGGTTAGTGCTACGGGCGAATTGGATGTAGATGTAATTTTTAGTTGAATGGGTTAGAGCAGTGTAGTGGTACGGGTGAATTGAGTGTGGATGTATGAGTTAGCTGTATGGGTTAGAGCAGTGTAGTGGTACGGGTGAATTGGGTGTGGATGTAGGAGTTAGTTGTATGGGTTAGAGCAGTGTAGTGGTGTAACGACGTAAATTTTTCAAACAAATTTTCATTTTTCAACATAATAAAAACATATGTAATATTCCCAGAATCTCATCATCAAATGTCATCATAATAAAACATATCCCAAAATCTCAAAACAGAATCCTCTGCCAGTGTGTACAAATCATGCCGGCGCCTTCCCGCGATCCTTACTGGTACCTGAAACACATAACACATAACACGGTAAGCATAAATGCTTAGTGAGTTCCCCAAAATACCACATACAACACATAAGCCACTCGAGACTATAACACGTATGACCCTCCGGTCAATGTGTCTTAGTGGGACCCTCAAGTCCCGTAGCTCGTTGGACCCTCCGGCCCGGTCTAGCTCGTTGGACCATCTGGTCCGGTCTAAATCGTTGGACCCTCTGGTTCGGTCTAAATCGTTGGACCCTCCGGTCCGGTCTAAATATCACATAGCATACATAAATCACAATACACATAATCTCAAGTAATAACATAACTCATAAGACTCTCCGGTCTGCACATAGATACCACTCTAGGTAATGTATAGTGAGAAGACTCACCTCGGTAACTCGGATAAACTCGAACTCGAAATACTGATCTAGCCTCCGCCTAATCACAAAAAATAATTATCTCTAATTAATATGGCTCTCAAAGGCTAGACTAATCCCTCCCTACATTCTCTCAGAAGGGTAAAAGACCGTTTTACCCCTCAAATGGTCCAAAGGTCCAAATGTTGACTAAACCCTAAAAGTCAACGAAAGTCAACCCTCCGGAGTACGCGGCGCGTACCAGATCTGTACTCTGGGCGTACTCGAAGGTTTCACAAAATCAGGGAGCTCGACCCCCTACGCTGCGCGCACTGGGATTACGCCCAGCGTAAGTCCCAGTTTCCTACTTTCTTCATTTTTGGTCTTAAATGGTTAAGACATTAGCTCATATTTCAAATCTGGCCATTCTAACACCTCTTGACGCATAAAGTCGAAACCTTTAAGCCATTGCATGGCTGTAAAGGTCACCAATCACTCTAAACATCTTTCCTCTTTCCTCATTAAGCCCTAATCTCATGCATGACTTAATCTCAACGTCCAAGATTGGATTTTTATGAACCCACAACACATAATACACTGAAATAGGGCAGATCTAAGCTTATGGAGACCATTTGCTCATAAAGTCTCCACCTTGGGACCAAAAACCTAAAAGTTTGTCCAAAAAGCACAAATCAAAATGACAAGGAAAGCTTTGAGCTTTTTACCTCCAAGTGAAGCTCCAACCTCTGTAGAACTCAGATCTAAGCTTGCCCTCCAACTTCTAGCTTCCACAATGGCCTCCTCTTCTTCTTCACACTCACAAAATGGCACTTTCAAGCTTAAGAACACACACACACAAGCTTAGAACGAAGGCTTAGCTCTCTAGGGTTTCACTCTCTTGAAATGGTGGCTGGGGCAAGGACCATATCATTCCTTTTATAGTCCTCAAGTCACATTTAGGGTTTTTCATCTAAGCCATCTACGCCCAGCGTAACTTTGGTACGCCCAACGTACCTAATTGGGTCCGCGTCCATATCAAGCGCATGAGTACGCGCTGCGTACTCTTCAATACGCCTAGTGTACTCGTTTGCAACATCTCTCTTTTAGGGGCTAAACTTGACAACTTGGAAAAGAAGAATGGTTAAAGAGATGTACCTGAATTTCGGATGCTGCTCTCGCATCTCTGACTCCAGCTCCCAAGTCAATTCGGATCCCCTCCGGTGTTGCCACTGGACCTGAACCAGGGGCACTTCCTTGTTCCTCAGAACCTTGATCTTCCGATCCAAGATCGCAATCGGCCTCTCAACGTAATTCAGGATCGCATCCACCTGAATATCCTCTAGCGGAACCACTGTCGTTTCATCGGCTATACACTTCCTCAACTGGGATACGTGGAAGGTATCATGAATCTGACTCAACTCCGCAGGTAGCTCTAAACGGTATGCTACCTTACCCACCCTCGCGATCACCCTGAATTGGCCAATGTATCGGGGCCCCAGCTTGCCCCTCTTCCTGAATCGGATCACTCCAACCTGGAACTCAAGCTCGGATCGCCGCCTATCCGCATAACTCTTCTGACGGCTCTGGGCTGTCCGTAACCTCTGTCTGACCTGCTGTATCTGCTCAGTCGTCTTGAGCACTATCTCAGTGCTACCCATCACTCGCTGTCCCACCTCTCCCCAACAGATGGGAGTCCGACACCTCCTCCCGTATAAAAGCTCGAAGTGAGGCATACCAATACTCGAATGGTGGCTGTTGTTGTAGGAAAACTCAGCCAGGGGTAGATATGTATCCCAACTTCCACCGAAGTCCATCACACATGCTCGAAGCATGTCCTCGAGCGTCTGTATCGTCCGCTCACTCTGCCCGTCCGTCTGTGAGTGATAAGCAGTACTGAAGTGCAATCTCGTACCCAACTCCTCATGAAACTTCTTCCAAAACCTGGAAGTAAAACGTACATCTCGATCTGACACAATCGAGATCGACACTCCATGCCGTGACACCACCTCCCTCATATACATCTCCGCCAGCCTCTCCGCAGAAGAGCTCTCACTGATAGCAAGGAAGTGAGCGCTCTTCGTCAGCCGGTCTACAATCACCCAAATTGCATCGACACCCCTCGCGGTCCTTGGCAAATTGGTGATAAAATCCATATAAATATGTTCCCACTTCCACTGGGGAACCTCTAATGGCTGCAACTTGCCATGCGGTCGCTGGTGCTCGGCCTTAACCCAGCGACAAGTCAAGCACCTCTCTACTACCCAGGCAACATCCCTCTTCATACAGGGCCACCAGTAGTCTCTCTTAAGGTCCAAATACATCTTAGTGGCCCCGAGATGGATCGAGAATCTCGATCTATGTGCCTCCTCCATCAGAGTGCTACGTGCCACGCCCGTATAAGGAACCCAAATCCGACCACGAAAGGTCATAAGCCCTCGGCTGTCCGTCACAAACTCGGACACCTGTCCAATCACCCGTTCCCTCTTGCGGTTCTCCGGTCTCACAGCCTCTGCCTAGGCCTCTCGAATAGTATCCAACACCGGAGTCAACACCGTCATCCTCATACATATATCTCGAATCGAGGCACTCTCCGCCCTACGGCTCAGAGCATCGGCAACCACGTTAGCCTTGCCCGGGTGATACAGGATCTCACAATCGTAATCCTTTACCACATCCAACCATCTCCTCTGGCGCATATTCAGGTTGGGCTGATCCATCAGATACTTCAAACTCTTGTGGTCCGTGTATATGGTACACCGAACCCCATACAAATAATGGCGCCATATATTGAGGGCAAACACCACTGCCCCCAACTCTAAATCATGGGTGGGATACCTCGTCTCATGAGGCTTCAGCTGCCTCGATGCGTATGCTATCACGTGCCCCCTCTATATAAGCACCGCACCCAATCCCGATATAGATGCATCGCAGTAAACCACAAAATCCTCCATTCCCTCAGGAAGGGCTAACACCGGGGCTTCGCACAGTCTCTGGCGAAGACTCTCAAATGAGGTATGCTGCTCTGAACCCCAAGTAAAAGCAGCGCCCTTCCGGGTCAACCTGGTGAGGGGGGCGACAATCTTGGAGAAATCCCGGATAAATCTCCGATAGTAGTCGGCCAACCCCAGAAAACTCTTGATCTCGGTGGGGGATCTCGGCACCTCCCAACTCATCACAGCCTCAATCTTGGCCGGATCGACCAATATCCTATTCTGATTAACGAGATGTCCCAAGAACTGGACCTCTCGTAACTAGAAATCACACTTGGAGAATTTGGCATAAAGCCTCCCCGACCTCAATACTCTGAGGATCTCCCTCAGGTGCTCCTCATGCTGCTATCTGGTCCTCGAATACACTAGAATGTCGTCGATGAACATGATCACGGATCGATCCAACATCGGCCTGCATACTCGGTTCATGAGATCCATGAAAGCCGCTGGTGCATTGGTGAGCCCAAACGGCATCACCACGAACTCGTAATGCCCATAACGAGTCCTAAACGTTGTCTTCTGGATATCCTCATCACACACTCTCATCTGGTGATATCCAGACCTCAGGTCTATCTTGGAAAACCAAGACGCACCCTGCAACTGATCGAACAGATCGTCGATCCTCGGTAATGGATAACGGTTCTTGACCGTTAATTTGTTCAACTCCCGGTAATCAATGCACATCCGGTGTGAACCATCCTTTTTCTTGACAAAAATGATCGGCGCTCCCCACGGCGAGCTACTCGGTCGGATGAATCCCTTCCCCAACAACTCTTGAAGCTGTGAGGATAACTCCTGCATCTCCGGTGGCACAAGGCGATAGGGTGCCTTGGCAATAGGTGCTGCCCCCGGAACCAAATCGATGTGGAACTCCACCTGCCTCTCGGGAGGCACACCCGGCAACTCCTCAGGAAAAACATTCGGAAACTCTCGCACTATCGGTACCTCACCGACATAACTCGGCCTCTCTGTGAAAACTCGTGTATCCATCACATAGGCTACAAACCCTCTGCGGCCCTGCTGTAGACTCCGCCTCGCCCTGGCAGCCGAACAAAAAGCTGACCCAGATCGGGTACCCTCGCCATACACCGTAAGCACTCCCCCACTAGGGTCTCGTATGGTCACCAACTGTCGCTCGTAGTCTATCACAGCTCTGAATCGGCTCAACCAGTCCATGCCCACGATGACACAGACATCACCCATCGCAATCGGTACCAAATCTATCGGGAACTCAACACCGAAAATCTCGAGTACACATCCTCGAATCACATCAGTAGCATAAACCGCTCGCTCGTCAGCTATAGAAACTCGTAGAGGTTGACTCAACGCCTCTCGTCGGGCACTGATGTGCTGACTAAATGCTAATGACACGAAAGATCGACTCGCACCCGAGTCAAACAACACCAAAGCAGGTACATAACTCATAAGAAAAGTACCTATGCATACCACAATATAAGCACAATATCTCAAACTCAAAATAAGTAAATAAAGAATACATACCAGCCACGACATCGGGCACTGCGCGGACCTCCTCCGCTCTCAACTGAAAGGCTCTCCCGTGAGCCTTCGGTGCCTCGGCCTTCGCTGGCCGGACCTCGGTAGCTCTAGCAGCAGGTACAGATCTCTGTGCTGATCCCTATAGCAGTTGTGGGCACTCGGCCTTCCGATGGCATGTCTGGTTGCAGTGAAAGCAAACCGAAAATCCCTTGGGGAAATCCTTCGCGATATACCCCACCTTCCCACACTTGTAGCACACACCCGCCCTGCACATCCCATCATGAGTCTTGCCGCACTTCCCGCAAGTGCGACCCTTCTGGCCCCCAGATCTCGAATCAGCGGGATTTGCCCGCTTGGCTGCCGGTTGAGACTGAACCGGCCGCCTATCCCTCCTCTGAGACTCGGCCTCCTCCCTGGCCCGAGTCTCCAGCTCAATCTCCCTCTTCCAACAATTTGCCTGAAGCTCGGCAAATGTTCGGTACGTCGAGTTCGCCACGAACTCACGAATGTCCCTCCTCAGTATGCTCAGATATCGACTCATACGTGCCTGCTCGGTAGACACATGCTCAGAGCAAAACAACGCCTTCTCATGAAACATCCGTGTAATCACAGTCACGGACTCCGTCCCCTGCTTGAGGGACAAGAACTCGTGGGCCAAACGTTCCCTCTCCACCGGGGGAACATACTCGTCTCTGAACATAGTGGTGAACCTCTCCCAGGTCACCACGGTAAGCTCTGCAGGAGTAAAATCTGCCGTCACGAACTTCCACCAGTCCTTCGCTCCCAAGCGAAGCTGGTTCAGTGCGAACCATACCCTCACATGCTCCGGACAAGAACAGGTGTAGAAGCATCCCTCAATGTCAAAGATCCACCTCATCGCGACTATCGGATCCTGAGTCCCATCAAACTCTGGTGGCTTCGTGTTGCTGAACTCTCGGTACAGCAACGAGTCACCCCCTGTGGCCTGGCAGCGGCGACGGCTGCGGTGGCTGCAGCAACAACAGCCTCGGTAAGAGAAGCATACCGCTCGTCAAACGTCTCGATCAAAGTGGTCTTGATAGACCCAAACATCTCAGAAATCTTAGCTCGGATGGCTGCAGCCACCTCCTCATGAATCAACCTGCGGATCTCCTCATCACTGGCACCACTGGTACCACTGCCTCCTGGGTTGTGGCGCGTCCCAACCGTGATGTCTCTGAAATACAACACAAAAGAAATCAGAGACTCGCTCGAGTATGCCCGCACTCGATACTCAACCCTACTTGTTCCTTAGTACCCTAAGGATTCTTACTTGGACTGCTCACCGATCCGATGTTTCCAGTAGTACGGTCCCTATACTACCTTCTACAACACATCAGTATTCACCCCAAGTCCTCCTCCTAGGATCCCAGATCACAAGTACGCTATATCTCACTAACTCAGGCTACCCTCCAGTAGACCACTCATAAGCTCCTCGCTGCTACCTACTCACACTCGAAGTATCTCATAGTAGCAGCAACTCCTAGGCTAAGGCATCACAAATCAGGCCCACTCTAGTCCTAAATATGAATACCTAGCCTACTCTAGCATGCCTAACATATCACATAATATCTCATAACACATAATGTAAGGGTATTTTGGGAAATCAACGTTCGGGCGCTGGCTGATTGTACACACTGCTCTGCTCTGCTTTTCTCAAACTCTTTTTACTCTTTTTAGAAGAATTGTTTCTTTTATGAAAATTTTCTCAAATCCTCAGTTTGAGTTCAGATACGCCCGAAGATGTATCCGAATCCCTCAAACCAAGGCTCTGATACCAACTTGTAACGACGTAAAATTTTCAAACAATTTTTCATTTTTCAACATAATAAAAACATATGTAATATTCCCAGAATCTCATCATCAAATGTCATCATAATAAAACATATCCCAAAATCTCAAAACAGAATCCTCTGCCAGTGTGTACAAATCATGTCGGCACCTTCCCACGATCCTCACTGGTACCTGAAACACATAGCACATAACACGGTAAGCATAAATGCTTAGTGAGTTCCCCAAAATACCACATACATCACATAAGCCACTCGAGACTATAACACGGTATGAACCTTCGGTCAATGTGTCTCAGCGGGACCCTCCAGTCCCGTAGATCGTTGGACCCTCCGGCCCGGTCTAGCTCGTTGGACCCTCTGGTCCGGTCTAAATCGTTGGACCCTCTGGTCCGGTCTAAATCGTTGGACCTTCCGGTCCGGTCTAAATATCACATAGCATATATAAATCACAATACACATAATCTCAAGTAATAACATAACTCATAAGACCCTCCGGTCTGCACATAGATACCACTCTAGGTAATGTATAGTGAGAAGACTCACCTCGGTAACTCGGATAAACTCGAACTCGAAATACTGATCTAGCCTCCGCCTAATCACACAAAATAATTATCTCTAATTAATATGGCTCTCAAAGGCTAGACTAATCCCTCCCTATATTCTCTCAGAAAGGTAAACAACCGTTTTACCCCTCAAATGGTCCAAAGGTCCAAATGTTGACTAAACCCTAAAAGTCAACGAAAGTCAACCCTCCGGAGTACGCGGCGCGTACCAGATCTGTACGTTGGGCGTACTCGAAGGTTTCACAGAATCGGGGAGCTCGACCCCCTACGCTGCGCGTACTGGGATTACGCCCAGCGTAAGTCCCAGTTTCCTACTTTCTTCATTTTTGGTCTTAAATGGTTAAGACATTAGCTCATATTTCAGATCTGGCCATTCTAACACCTCTTGACCCATAAAGTCGAAACCTTTAAGCCTTTGCATGGCTGTAAAGGTCACCAATCACTCCAAACACCTTTCCTCTTTCCTCATTAAGCCCTAATCTCATGCATGACTTAATCTCAACGTCCAAGATTGGATTTTTATGAACCCACAACACATAATACACTGAAATAGGACAGATCTAAGCTTATGGAGACCATTTGCTCATAAAGTCTCCACCTTGGGACCAAAAACCCTAAAAGTTGGTCCAAAAAGCACAAATCAAAATGATAAGGAAAGCTTTGAGCTTTTTACCTCCAAGTGAAGCTCCAACCTCTGTAGAACTCAGATCTAAGCTTGCCCTCCAACTTCTAGCTTCCACAATGGCCTCCTCTTATTCTTCACACCCACAAAATGGCACTTTCAAGCTTAAGAACACACACACACAAGCTTAGAACGAAGGCTTAGCTCTCTAGGGTTTCACTCTCTGGAAATGGTGGCTGGGGAAATGACCATATCATTCCTTTTATAGTCCTCAAGTCACATTTAGGGTTTTGCATCTGAGCCAGCTACGCCCAGCGTAACTTTGGTACGCCGAGCGTAACTTTGGTACGCCCAGCGTACCTAATTGGGTCCGCATCCATATCAAGCGCATGAGTACGCGCTGCGTACTCTTCAGTACACCCAGTGTACTCGTTTGCAACATCTCTCTTTTAGGGGCTAAACTTGACAACTTGGAAAAGAAGAATGGTTAAAGAGATGTACCTGAATTTCGGGATGTTACAAGTGGTACGAGTGAATTGGGTGTGGATGTATGAGATAACTGTATGGGTTAGAGCTGTGTAGGTTAGTGGTATGAGTGAATTGGGTGTGGATGTAATAGTTAGCTGTATGGGTTAGAGTTGTGTAGGTTAGTGGTATGGGTGAATTCGGTGTGGAAGTATGAGTTAGTTGTATGGGTTAGAGCAATGTAGTGGTACGGGTGAATTGGGTGTAAATGTAAGAGTTAGCTATATAGGTTAGAGCTAGGTAGGTTAGTGGTACATGTGAATTAGGTGTGGATGTATGAGTTAGTTGTATGGGTTAGAGGTGGGTAGGTTAGTGGTACAGGTGAATTGGGTGTGGATGTAATAGTTAGTTGTATGGGTTAGAGTAGTGTAGTGGTACAGGTGAATTGGGTGTGGATGTATGAGTTAGCTGTATGGGTTAGAGCAGTGTAGTGGCACGGGTGAATTGGGTATGGATGTATGAGTTAGCTGTATGCGTTAGAGTAGTGTAGTGGTACGGGTGAATTAGGTGTGGATGTATGACTTAGTTGAATGGTTTAGAGCTGGGTAGGTTAGTGGTACGAGTGAATTGGGTGTGGATGCATGAGTTAGCTATATGGGTTAGAGTTGTTTAGGTTAGTGGTACGGGTGAATTGGGTGTGAATGTATGATTTTAGCTGTATAAGTTATCGTATATGGAATGTGAATGTAATTGTGCAAAACAATTGTTTATATATTTTGGGCATATAAATGATTATTGAAAATTAGTCAGCAACCTAGACATTATTCTTATATTCATTGTATTCTACTTTTTTCCATATATATATATATATATATATATATATATATATATATATATATGTTACATATTTTTTATTTCAAATACTCATATAATTGTATCTTAAAGTAAAATTATTAATATACAAGGACAAAATATGTAATAATTTTATTAATATACAAGAAACGCATCTATAAGGTTTCAATTTCTAGAAGTCGATGTTTCCAAACCATTTTATGCTTCTCTTGTTATAGGGTCAGATCAAAAACTTGAAAATATTTGAATATGTTAAGGAAATTACGCAAATACAATGGGAGGCAAACATATTTCCATATCATTGTTTTTTGGCTCCAATTCAAGGCGGGAAGTTTTCATCTATCTAACCACCAAAACTCTGAAGATTAATCCATGGGATCAAGGAATTTGTGGTAAATTTGGTGACAAACCTCCATTTAGGGCGTACTAATATTCTAGTGTTTAAAGCGCATTGATTTATTCCTACATTGTAGCGTTTCTCAATTCATCAATCGAAAACATATGATATACATTCTACACTAATTGCACTGTAAGTATGCTATTTGTGTATAATGTCAATGTTCTTGATTGTATTGATTGTTCGATGAAATGTCTTTGTGAAAATTTTGTCTGTAATATAAGTTACTCATACCTTTTCATTTAACATATCACTAATCAAACTTGTTTCCTATGTTTCATTTCAAAAAAAGAATCATGGAAGTGAACAACCAACAACATGATAATATGCCCGAGTATGACCAGGAATATGAGCAAGATGATGGAACACAAGTGTATGATTCATACACCAAAGATGGGGAAGGACACAACAGAGACTACAATAGAAATTCAGAGTCTGATGAAGAAATCCAAAACCTAGTTCCTATAAGTTCAAATAGAAAGAGGGCCATGACTCGACTGTCAAAACTAAAGACTGAGTATGTCAATTCTGGTGGTAGAAAAAAACGTGTAAAGTTTGATGAATTAGGTAAGTTTTCGGGTAAGCATAATGCATTGTTCGTTAGCTATTTGGGAGATCTTGTCTATGAGAAAGTGGGATTAAGTGCGTTTGGATGGAAGAAAGTAACCCTGGAAGTGAAGGAGAAACTATGGGAAGAAATTAAAGTAATTACTATTTTCACTATTATTAACTGCATCTCATATTATATTTACAAATACTATATTACTAACATTTTATTTTTTTTCATTTTAGCGCTTTTTTGAAATTGATAAGACTGGAAAACAGTTTGTGACGAATAGGCTTTGTATCCTTCTATGGAACTTCAGAAGGAAATTGTATACAGATTACATCAAGCCACATCTAGGAAATCCCAAAAACTGAAAAAGATGACTGGAAGAAATTCGTGACATATACGTAATCTGAAGAGGTTAATTTTAAAAAAAAAATTCCAAAATTTCTTCATTTATTTATCATTAACTTACCAAAAGTGCTTAACAAATCCTTCATTTTTTTGACAGGTTGTGTCACAAAGGACTATCAAAGCGCGAAAGATGTCAAAGTATGCTCATCAGATGGGACAAGGGGGGTATATGACTCTAAGGCGGAAGTTGGTAAGCTTGTTCTGATTCGATTATAGTAACTTCATAACAATGTAGTTAACATGATTATTCTTTATATTGTTTATAATTTACTTTTTGACCAAGATTGAAGAGAAAGTGATTTCAAAAGAAGAAATGCCCCCAAGGTCAATTATGTGGTGTAAAGGACGTGAAAGTAAAGAAGGAGAATTTAAAGATGAAAATGTTACACTATTGGCGGATAAACTAGTAACTTCACTAATTTTTTTTTTTACTTTAACTTTAAGGATTTGTGTCATTTTTTTTAGGACAATAATTAATCATATTTTGTGTCCTAGATGGAACATGAAAAACAGATAAAAGATGGACACCTAAATGTTGAACCGGGCACGAATGCCATGACCTTAATGTTTGGCAAGGAAAAGGGCGGATTTTTAAAGGGTGTCGACAAGGGAGTCACATACAACAGATATTTCAATGTTCCTCGCAACAAAGGATCTTCTAAGAAGGAAATTAAAGATCTTAAGTTTGCACTGCAGAATGCAAAACTTGAGCTTGAGAAAAAAGATGTTGAACTCAAGGCTTTGTCTACAAAGGTTAATGAACAAGATCAAACACTAAAGCTAGTTTTAGCTCATCTTACTACAAAAGGATCAGACTTTCCAAATCTGCCTCAAATACTTGCAAATCATCTTATAAACAACATCAATTGACAATGTTGCTTGTAAATTGCATTTCTTATGTATATTTTCCCCTTTTTGTTATATTTGCAAAGGTATTTCAACTGACAAGATTGTTGAAAGTAGTGAAACTTCTGATACTCTCACAACCAAGGAACAATCAGAACCCTTAACGCATGTATGTCATCAACTCACAAGATCATCATTGTTATATTTTGTTTTGTACTAAGTTCTGCTTTTTCATTTGGGACATTAACTTATTTAGGTAATTGGAAAAACCACCAAGAAAGCAGTTCAAACTAGATTTGTGACTGCAACTCCTGATACACCATCGCCTTCCTTGAAATTTGCAACACTAGTATGGACTTACTTTACAGTTTTCATTACTTTTAGTTTCACTTTTATATTAAAATATAATTTTATATATATGTCTTAAATCTTTATATTAGGCAAATACAAAAGCCACCAGAAAAGATGTTGAGTCTACGATTTCCACTATCAATCCTGAGATACCAATAGTTTTACCAAAAAATCCCCTTCAACAGGTTAGTTTTTTTACATGCTGAATTCTATCTTTTTTCTGGTTCTAATATTACATATCATTGTAGCCAATCAAGTGTAGTCTATCATATTCGGATAAAAGGAACATCGTTGCTCGTGGTACCATTCACTTATCATCAGAAAGACAACTCATTCATGGAGTTCCTCTCCAAGATAATTGCTATAAAGTGTCCATTGATGAATTGGTAAAAAAAAGATTCATTTCTACCCCATGAAACTGCAGAATTCAAAACAGTTGAGCAGGCATATAAAAGTTTTGTTCCATGGCCGAAACATCTTGTGAAAGCCGATTCAAAGGTTTGTTTATGTTAACTTCTTTGTGCATTACACTTTTTTTCCTTCATAAACTACTTTACTAAGTTTTTAATGTACTCATTTTTTATTTAATTTTGTTGGTATAGGTGCCAAATATGATATCACCTCAAGACCATGAACTTCAAAACTCAAAGAGGAAACCAGCTTATATATATATATATATATATATATATATATATATATATATATATATATATATATATATATATATATATATATATATATATATATCATTTGATACCCTTCTTAAGAAGACAATGAGCATTATCAACAAGATGAATGCCTAGTTATGTCTAGTTTTTGGTTTATGATGTTTTTGCTTTATTTAACATATTTTAATACTTCCAATTAGTATAATTAATTTTTTTTTTGGTATTTTAATTTCGAATCTAATATATGGATTTGGATTTCAATTATTAATAATATCCAATTCTGAATTTTGATATTGTTTCATATTGTGAGGTTTTGGTTACTTTAATTTATATTCTTTTGATGTGTCTACAATATAGAAAAGGTAACAATAAAAATTGAATTATTGTGGCTTTAATATAAATTTGGTCATTTTTACAGTTTTTCAATGTCTCTAAAATTATACAATGGTGATTTTACATCATTTTTTACATGTAGCTAAATGGTTAAGAATAGCCACAATCTAAGTTAATTATATGTCTACAATTGTTTTAAAATCATGTTTTTCTAAAGTTTTTGTGACGATAAATTAAACAATAACAACATGAAAAAAAATTAATGTGGCAAAAAAAATACCATAATTGATTGTTTTGTGACTAATTATTAGCAAATTGTCACTTATGAAATTAATTACATGTGACCATTTAGCGAACATGGTCATGTTCACTGTAATTATATGTTTTTATAAGATACCCAATAGTCTTTATATGATACCCAATAACCCTTAATTTTAATAAAATGTGTGTCTTTATAATACTTATGATCGTGTTTTACTTAATTGTGTATTTCTGTACGATAGACACTAGTCACCAAAATTGATTGTTTTTGTGACTAATTATTAGCAAATCGCCACTTATTTAATTAGTTAAATGTGACCATTTAGCGAACATGGTCATGTTCATCGTAATTACATGTTTTCAAAACATATCCAATAGTCTTAATAAACTTTAAACTGTGTGACAATACATTAGAAAAAAAACACTAAAACAACATGTATGTCCCAAGTTGGTGATATACAGTCACTAAAATTACTAAATAAATGTGTCTACTGACGGTTTAACGCCACAATATTGGATAAAATGATTGATTTTAGCAAGAAAATTTCCTACCCAATTGCCACACTTTTATAATACAACCACATGTTTTCATATCATACATACACTACATTTTAAAGTGACCATAAGACCCATACGACGACGTCACCTTCTGTCAGACTTTCAGTGAAAAAATAAAATGTCACTATACGCATATGGTCACACTTTTATGATGTGTTCGTAGGTCATTTTTGTACTAGCGTGCGTTGACTTACTCAGCCTATCCACCACTACCAAAATTACGTTAAATCCCGAGGATCGAGGCAAGCCTTCGATGAAATCCATTGTTATGTCTTCCCAAATTTGAGTCAGTAGCTGCAAAGGCTGGAGTAATCTGGCTGGAGCTAGGTTCGAATATTTATTGCACTGACATACCTCACATGCTGCAACCATCTTAGCAACATCCCGTCGCATCACTACCGAACAGAATTCACGAGCCAAGCGTTGGTAGGTCTTATGCACACCCTCATGCCCTTTAGTAACACCTGTATGAAACTCCTCAAACAAACAAGTAACGAAATTCGAGTTAGCAGGAATCACTAACTAACCCTTATAACGCACATGACCATGCAAACCTTCATAGCCAGCTAAGCCTTCTGATTCCCTTTGGATCTTCTCCCTTAACTCGATAATAGTTGGGTCTTCCTTTAACTCGTTCAATAATTATTCATGGTGACCGGCGGTAGAAAGAGCTAACTCCATAAGTTGGGTGTCATCATTACGGCGAGATAACGTCTATGGCCCCATTTTCCTTGTCACGTCGATATACAATTTCAAAGTCATATCTGGAAAGCTTGGCAATCCACTTCTAATGTTCCCTTGCAACCACACGTTGTTCAAGCAAAAATTTTAGACTTTTTTGATCCGTGATCATCATAAATTTTCAGCCTAGTAAATAAGGACGCCATTTTTGGACCGCTGTAACAGTAGCCATCAACTCCCGTTCGTAAACAGATATAAGCTAAGCTCGACTTCCCAAAACCTAACTAAGATAAGCGATGGGCCTCCCCTCTTGTATTAAAATGGCCCCAATTTCGTATCCTGATGCATACGTGTCAATGACAAATGGTTTCGAGAAATCCGGTAATGCTAAACCGAAACTTGAGTCATTGTTTGTTTTAATTTATCAAAAGCTTGCATTGCCTCGTCTGACCAACAAAACTTATCTTTCTTGAGAAGGTCAGTCAAAGCCTTTTTCTATCTTTCCATAACCTGCCACAAATTTCCGGTAATATCCTGTTAGCCACAAAAAAACCGCGTAACTCTTGAATTGTTCGCGGGATCGGCCATTCAATCATAGCTACGATTTTAGATGGGTCCGCCATCACACCACCACCTGTTACAATATGCCCCAAATAGTCAATCTGGTTTTGTCCCAAAATACACTTCTTTTGGTTGCAGTATAGTTGTTCTTTCCATAAACAGCCAAAGACGATAAAAATATGCTCTTTATGATCCTGTATTGTTTTACTATAAACTAAAATATCATAAAAAAACGAGTACAAACTTTTGAATATAAGGACGAAAGACTTTGTTCAGTAGAGATTGAAAAGTAGATGGAGCATTTGTTAACCCAAAGGGCATAACCAAGAATTCATAATGTCCTTCATGTGTGCGAAATGTCGTTTTTGGAACATCCTTCTGTTTCATGCGTATCTGATGATAACTTGACTTTAAATCCAGTTTGCTAAAAATCTTTGGCCGTGTAACTCATCTAATAACTCATCAATAACCGGAATCGGAAACTTGTCAAGGATTGTCGATTTATTTAAAGCGCGATAGTCGACACAAAACCTCCAACTGCCATCTTTTTTTTTTACTAACAACACCAGGCTCGAAAATGGGTTGGAACTTGTTTGAACTACCCCGGCTGTTAGCATTTCATCAACTAACTTTTCGATCTCGTTTTTTTTTGAAATTGCGGGTAATGGCATGGCCGCACGTTAATTGGTTCGGTACCCGACTTACGGTTGATGGCATGATTGTGATTTCGGTGTGGCGGAAGGCCCGGAGGCAATGAGAATATATCTGCAAAATTATCTAGCACTTCTGAGATAAGGGGATTGATATCGGAGCTAGGGCTTCCATCTTTTCTATATTGCTGATGTCGACTAAATATCCCTCACTGGTATTAGCCATGCCCCGTACTAATGCGCAAAACGAGGTCTCAGTCCGGTTAAGTCCCGGTTTGCCCCGCAGTGTGACCCTTTTACAGTTTTCAACAAATAACATGGTTAGCTCTTTCCAATTAACATGTGTGTTGCCCAAAGTACACAACCATTTCATTCTTAAGATCGCATCGGTGCTCCCTAGTTCCAAGGGGTAAAAATCGCTAGTAATATGCAAACCTTGCAAGGCTAAGGATACTTCTTTATACGTGCTGTAGGATTTATCGAATTTCATGTTTCCTATCATCACTCTCGTAGGTTTTTTGCCTTTAATAATAATACCGAGTGGCCCCACCAATTTGACTGACAAAAAATTATGTGTTGCCCCCACAATCAATAAAAACCAACACTTCTTGCCCTTTAATTTCACCTCTGAGCTTCATGGTGTGGAGTGTGGTTATCCCCATGACCGAGGTTGCTGGTACTGACATCATGTCTAATTCTACTTGCTCTTCCTCTTCTTCGACCTCCTCTCCATCCTCACGCTCCCCGACTATTAAAATTTGTAAGGATTTATCTGGACACTTATAACCGGGACCAAATTTACTGTCGCAGCGAAAACACAACCCTTTTGCCTTTTATCGGAAAATTCAGCATTTGTCATTTTCTTGAAGGGCCCTCGAGTTACCCCGCCATCCCTACTGGCTACAGTACCAGTTTGGCTTCTTGATGACCCGGTCGCTCGAACAGAAGTCTTCACGTTGTTTCAAACCCACTGGTTACATGGTTTTAACAGAAGTTTTTAAATCGGGTTTCAACCCTTTAATGAAGGTCGCTTCCAAGTTCTCTTCTGGAACATTCTTTAGTTGAGCCGCCGTTTTTTCGAAAATGCCTACATAATCTCGTAATGTTCCCTCTTGTTTGATAACGAGGAATTTTTGGTGTAAGTTTCTGTCTCGAGAGCTTTGAAACCTATCCAGTAACCCGTTTTCAACTCCTCCCATGTTTGAAACGGGGTTCGTTGGTCGCTCCAAAGAAACCACGATAGTGTCGATCCTTCTAGACATAAAACTGCAGCTTGAAGTTGTTCACCCAGATTTATTAACCCTTGCATTTGAAAGAAACGTTCGGCTTTGTGTACCCATCCGTACACTTCCTCTCCTTCGAACAAGGGCATCTTCAATTTTGGTAGCCAGTAATCCGAGTTGAAGTTCCACCATCTCCCATGGCCATAGTGATTGGATATCTGTGAAAGGTCTCATACGGGAACCATTTCCGGCAGTGTTAAATCGATTTCTTCCTCTTCTGGTCCCCCACGAATAAATAAATTATACCGCCCAGGGTTGGAACTACCTGCTGCAGCTGAAAAATCATGGGTTCCGAAGGACGGTTCCTCCCGATTGGCAACAAAAGATGGTTGGAGTTGGCTGTACATCGCAAGGAATGTGACTCTGGGTTGGATGGAAGTCCCGGTTTGGGTATACCAGGGAGTAGAAATTGTCATGTGAACCAGGGCATGTGCGAATCTGGATGAGAAATTTTGAGTTTGTGTTTGCGGACCTATACCTGGTGGCGTGAATGTCGTGTGAACCAGAGGTCGTGATTGAGTCACATGCTGAAACAAAGACAACATTGCTGCTGCCGGTGACTGGTGCGGTGGTGCTCTAGAGTGCGGATTGGAAACTGGTGGCGATCCAATGGTTGTTGATTGCTGAGTTGTCGCCGACGAAATAAAAGGTGGAAGGCCCGTCGTGGTGATGATGGGGATTGTAGTGGTGAATGACGAGGGTGGCAGTTGTGTCGGCATATGATGGTTTGCGCAGCAGCTTGGGATGCAGGGGGTTGCTGATTAATTAATAACATCGATATTAGTTGAGCATGTCGTTCCTCTGCTTCTGCCTTCATCGCCGCCATCTTCTGGTCAGCATCGGTTCGGATTGCAGCCAATTCCATTTCCACCTGGTCTCATCGATCTTTGTTTTTCACAAATGAAGATTCCTTGCTGTCCGATCGGGTTGTGGGTTTGGAAGCTGTTGCATCAAATTTGGGAGGCATATCGAATTGGCTCTAATACCAATTTGATACCAGCCAATTGTAGATAAAAAATGCCCTACTGAAAGCTTTATTAACTAACAAAGGAAAAAAATAAACAAAATACTTAATTTTTCTCTACTCTACCTAATAGGCTGATGCCTTTATTTATATCCCCTACTGATAATTCCTAATCCAACTACAATACGTAAATAAAGAAACTTGACATGCAAGCCAAAGAAATATTGATAAAATACAAATAAGGAAACTCTATCTATAATTATGATTTAAAAGATAATCATCAAATATCTTCTATAGCTTTAGACCGCCTCTTGTAAACCTTATTCCAGCTTCTGGAACGACAATATCAGAGTCCTTAATATTACAATTATATTGTTGTTGATCATCAAGACGAATTAATAGTAAAAGTAAAAAGTTGAAAAGGCAAATACAATAAGAAAGAAGTATATGCAATCAACTCGTATCTGAATTGAATACCAAGATGTTGCACCCAGGAACTCTCAAACCCATCAAAATTCTTGCAGCATGACAATGCTAAGGTCTTAAACATTGAAGAAAAGAGTAATAACAACAAAAAAACATTTGCTTCTGTCTATGCTTGACAGCTTTGAGTTTTTTTTTTTTTTTTTTTTTTTTTTTTTTAATGTTTGATTCCATATAACGATGTGTCTTACCATATGTTCATGCTGTAACCCAATAACTTCATGCATAGTTTCTGTTTTCTGTTTGTGCAATCTTTCTAGCTCAGCTTCCATTTAAATTGTTCACTTGTTTGTTGCCCCCTGAGACTGTTAAGTCTTAACCTTCAAATGTTATTTAAAAGGTACCTCCTGCTACACCCCTCATAAGAATTGTTCATGTGCAATTTCCCACCTGTACAATTAAATCTTGTGAATTAAATCCCTGAATCAAATCACATGAACCAGTAAAAAAAGGAATGTAGAAGAAATTAAAACACCACCAAAAACCAGCACAACCATGTAAGTTATTATTTCTCATTCACAAGAGAAGAACCAAACATCAACCAAGACCTAACCTTTCACCTTTCACCCTTAACCCAATCATCTTCGTCCTTTACATGAAAAACAAGAAATAGATAATGAATCTGTTACCTGATTTTTAGTGGGAGCCATGCAGATGAAAACAGATGGATGCAGCAGTAGGTCATGGTGACAGAAGTAGCAGGTCAAGAGCACAATAGCTTATATATTACAATTGCCATACAAATATAGTCCAATCTAACAGCTTGATATATGTAAATAACAAACCCAACAAACATTTCGAACTTTGCACATTTAAACAACATCCATACTACAAATGTCACGCAAATATAAATTCCAAATAGCAGTACAAACAAGCAAAATAATAGTATTAAAAAGCAAAATAATTATTGATAACATGTATCCGAGAATTACTTGCATTACACAGGAATATCTATGCGGCTTCTCTTCCTCTCTTCATCTTGGCAACTCTTACCATGACTGCAACGTATATCTTGTCCATGGTTTCCTCAGCAAACAAAAAAAGCTTTTGTCTCCGGTGCTTCTTGAACACCAAAACACCAATAACACCCCAAAAACCTACTGCAAAACCACAGATTATGTCCAGGTACAATAGCCATACCTTGGTTGCCTCATCAGCTGCTTTGTATTTCTTCTTCTGGCTTGTTGTTGTTGTTGTTGTTGTTGGGACTTCCTGGTTTGAGCAATTCTTTGATAGTGGAGGTCCACACAGACCCTCGTTCCCAGCAAATATTGATGGGTCAGTAAGAGTTTGCAATTGATTTCCCGTTGGAATTCGTCCCGACAGTTTGTTGTGCGACAAATTCAAATGGCTTAAAAAAGTCAAAGCTGCCATGCTTGGAGGGATCGTCCCCATCAACTTGTTGCCAGATAAATCGAGGGAAAATAATGCTATCATGTTTCCAATGTTGTCTGGAATACGCCCACTGAGATGATTATTAGACAAATTGAGACCCACCAACATAGAAAGTGCAGTTAGCTCAACAGGTATTTCTCCAACAAGTTTATTGCTTGAAAGATCCATGTTGTAAACTATATCCAAAATTGTTGTATATTCAAGATCAACACCTTTCATGGCCTGAATAACATTCTCATTAGAATCAGACGTGCCATTATACCACTTTTCTGCACCCTTCACCATCGCATTCAACTCTCTTAGGCAATGAGGGATGATTCCCGTTAAGTTGTTGTACCCAACATCCAAAATTTGAAGTTTCGACATTCTGCACAAAGATTCAGGAATTTCTCCACTGAAGTTATTCCTGTGTAACCTTAAAACAATCAAATTTGTCAGGTTTTCTCCAATCCAGTGGGGTATATCTCCAAACAATTTATTATCACCGACATCTAAGACTGTTAAGTCTCGTAAATCTCCCAATTCTCGAGGAAGTTCACCTATGAAGTTATTGCCATTCAATTTTAACCACTGCAATGATGAATGATTAAGTGCTATATAACTTGGAATGACGCCTGAAAGCAAATTCGAGCTAAATATCATAGTACTCAACCCTTTGAGATTCTGGAGACACTTGGGAATTTTCCCTGTTAACCTATTTCTGGAAAGATCAAGAAATTCCAAATCTGTCCTTCTACACAGGGACTTTGGAATCGATTCATTGAAAATGTTATTTACCAGTAATAATATCGCTCCACCTATATGCCCAGAAACATTTTCCCCATTAGGAAGGTTCGTCAAAGATCCACTGAGTTTGTTGTGAGAGAGATCTAAGATATGAATGACAGGCATCTTCTGTAACCATTTGGGCAAAGGCCCTGAAACTGTAGCATTTGACAACACCAACCACTCAAGTTTCCTTTGATTGCGAAGCCACTGCGGAAATCCATTTGCAATATTGCAAGAACTAAGATCAAGATGTACCAACTGGAATGGAGGTATCCACTTATGTGAAACATTGAATGTCAACTTAGTGTTAGAAGAAGCATTTAAGAACTCCAGCATCGAAAGGTTAGCAAAATTGGCTTCGGAAACTACTCCTTCTAAGGAATTGTCTGAGATATCTAGATATTGAAGTTTGGAAAGTAGCCCAATTGAAACCGGAATAGTCCCATTCAACAAATTTGAGGAAATCGTAAATGTTTGCAATGAAACAAGTCTTCCTAGAGATGCTGGGATGGGACCTGTTAACTGATTAACATCTAGAACCAAATCTGTTAAAGCTGCTAGATTTCCAAAGGATTCTGGAATTGAACCATTCAAATGGTTATAAGAAAGCCAAATTCTGGAAAGATTCCTAATGAATGTAGGAATGGGACCGGTTAACCTGTTATTAGATAAATATAATTCTTCTAAATATCTTAATCTTCCTAGAGATTTGGGGATTGGGCCTGTCAAACTGCTGAACGTTAGATCTAAGTGCATTAAATTGGTTAGTCTTCCGAGTGCTTCTGGAATCGTACCATTCAAACACCCATCTAAATCCAACCGCTCCAAAGCATATCTGGAGCATTTAGATATGTTTTGCTGTGAGTCAGTCATTTCTATTTGAAGAGGATTTTCTAAAGCACTCAACTGTTTCAGGTGACAGTGTCTCCAGATTCCCAGATGCTCGATGTGCTTAAACTTGTTATAAGAAAGATCAAGCTCTAGAAGGCCAGGCATAGTAGGAACCGATGAATTCAGCATGTTTTCCGAAAGGTAAAGGACTTTTAAGGAACTCATGTTTGTGAAAAAAGATGGAATTATGCCTTCAATTGAATTGAAGCTAAGATCCAGGTGTCGGATGTTAGAAAGCTTACTGATATTAAGATGAGGGGAAGATAGAAAAGTCTTATCAAGCCCACAACTCGACAAATGCAGCTCTGATAAAGAAGGGATCATGTTTATCAAGTTTACAAAGTTAAATGACAAACTAAGATTAGAGCCTGAAAGATCAAGGTAGCTGAGGTGTTTGAAGGATCCAATGAACTCAGGGATCCGATTTCCATGAAAATTATTACCACTCAAGTCCAAGTATTTGAGATGCCTCAATTCTGCAAGAGAAGAGTTCACCTCATTACAAACCAAATAGCCTGCACCACCCCAGTAGTGATCTCCTCCAAGTTGAAGGCTTTCAACTGTTCCAGTGAAACTGTCACATTGGATTCTTTCCCACTGGCAACAGTCATTGCCAACCCATGATGACAACATTCCAGAAGCATCTTTGACACTCCCTTTGAACTTGAGAAGAGCAAGTCTCTCTTTCTGAGAGCACAAGACAGTGACATTTCCAACACCCAAACAAGTATATTTGGTTGCAAACAAAAAAACACATATGAAAATGAGATGGAGCCCCAAACCCCTCGGATGCCTCATCATCAACACTAACTCAGTTTGATTTAGATGAATTTTGAAGTGGAAAGGTTGGTTGTTATGATGTAGTGATGGGTTGCTACGATGAGGCAACAATTTCATTTATAGAGCGACCCATAAATGAAGAGCAGCTTATAGCCATGGAAGACTTGGAAGTCAATGGACATTTGTATCCATAAAGTGTATTTGTGTGGTCCTATACTATCTTTCTTTTTCTTTTGATCTAAATAAGTGGTTTCTGGCCAAGCCTATTCTCCATGGCAATGGTTATTATACTTAGCCACATTTCATTAAAAAAATATGAACAGGATAAAACGCCAAATTTTAGTGGTTTCACGCACGCACACACACACATCCTTGTATAAATCTAAAACAAGTTACCATCAACTTTAATCTAAAATATGTTTAATAAAATTAGCTTACAGAATTAAAAGAAATTATATCAAAAAATTAATAGTTTTTCTCATTAATTTGATACCAATATTCCTACAAAAAAAAAATTTCCTTTTAGGCTTTTAGTGAACTATTGTTATTGAATTGGAACAGTTTTGAGTATAGTCTATGCCCCATGGCACACGTAAAAGCATTTGGCGAAAAGTCTTCCACACAAAGACTTTGAAGTCAACAAAGTAAACCACCTAAGAGTCCCATGATTGATGCACCAATAATCTTTCTTGTGGAGTTTTCCTTGCAACTTCTCCCTATCAAATATATTACTCACTAGTTATTTCCTCTTTTCTTATTATTCCATGAAAAACCAAAACACTGTCAGGATTGGATCAGTCTACATTAAGATATCCATCTATATCTGTATATAGAACTTAAAAAAAAAAAATCATCACTATGCCAATAAAAAAAAATAGAATACAAACATTGATTTTTTTTCTTGTTTAAGTCTATGTAAATACTATTGGATGAAGGAAATGATAGAAAATAAACTAGCACATCCAAAAATATGTTTTATAACAAAAACTTTTGATTATCAATAAAATCAATTTAGAAGAATATTTGAGATGGTGAACAAATATTTGTTCAACTACTTGTTAGATTTGCAAGAATGTCCAAGTGGGCATATAACTTTATCATACAGCTTACTTGGTGCTGTACTGCACTCTATCAATTTGAAATAATGTTGATTTTTATTAAATCACAATGTTGTCATTTATCAGCTTAACTTCTTTTAAACATTTATATATACAAACTAAACAACATGCTCAAATTTTTCATATTGTGTTAAACGCACAGTTTTAAAGTACATTTTAGCCTTTAGGTGTAGTGTATGACCCATGGTCAGGATGAGCAAATCTGGTGAAAATGGTAATGAAGCTGAAAATGGCGATGATGAGAAATTTGGCAATTGGGTTTTAGCAAAATGGGGTTATTAAACTTCCTGACACCATGACATATACACACAAAAAAAAATTGATATATATTAGGATTATATATAGAAAGAAAACCGGAGGTCCGCACTGATACCAATAGCAGGTGAAAGCTAAGGTTTTTTTGTCTACGAAAGGATTAATTCAAAATAACAACTTATAGGATACACTCATACACAATGCAATTCAAAAATGATATATATATATATATATATATATATATATATATATATATATATATATATATATATATATATATATATATATATATATATGAGGATTATATATAGAAAGAAAAACCACATTGTCTTTATAGTAGGTCGAACACCTTGTCCTAATCCACTTACCTCGATTCATCTCAAGAGGCACTTTCCACTTAATAAACAAGTGTTTTTAACGGTAGACAAACAAATCTATACATGTAAGAAAACTCCCTCACATTCACTCAATTTAACAACTGATTTAATAAAAAATGCCTAGCAAAAAGAATTGTAAATTGTAGATCCCTTAACACATTGTGCGCCAAGCATGCTCAATTTATCAAAAGCAAAAATGTATCTATGATTGTCTGTATGTATGTGTGTTTGTGTGTGAATATTTGTTGAAGGAAGGCTACAATAACGTTCTATCTGTCTATGCATTTAAAAGAACATATGAATATGTTTTTGTTATAAGTTTAGTATATCTTGATGATTTGGATATACATGGAAGTCCTAGAAAGCTTTCTAAGGCATTTGAATACATGGGGGAGAAATTTGGGATGAAAGATTCTGGAAGGACGAAACTTTGTCTTAGGTTATAAATTGAACACTTGAAGGATGGAATCCTTGTGCACAAAGAAGCTTTTATCGAAAAAGGTGCCAAGACAATTTTATATTGACCAGGAACATTCATTGAGCACATCAAGACAATTTTATAAGGTCACTTGATTTTGGTAAAGATCCTGTCCAACCGATTAAAAGATTATAAGGAAATAGGTGGTGGGGAAGTAGCACATGCACATCTATGTATATGTTTATTAATTTAATCATATAATAATGTATTTGTATGTGTATCCATGTATATGTATCTATATGCATCAATGTATATGGAATTTGCTTACCACGAAAACATACAAACACGTTCAACAGCACCCATAAAATTGTTATTATGAAATTTGGCAAAAACACATTTATTAAAGGAAGAACAATATTTCAAGTGTACTAACCTTTAGAAGATGCTCCCCCATAGGAGCCTTCAATTCCCCAAAGGAGGCTTCAGTTCACCATATGTACTAGCCTTCATCCAGTGAGACATTCACTAAGATCAACAAGTCACCTGAAACACCACACAAGTAATCACCATAAAATCATAAATGCATAATCCAATTCACCAAACTCAATAAGCACAATTACCATAAATTGCAGATATCATTACATCCTAATTGGAAGAGATCAGTCCACTTTCTTTATTATCATGATAAACAAACAAGCTTTTTCATTATCATTAGATACCAAGGTCATTCTATTACATATATAACCGCAACTTTCATGAACATGTTCAAAACAAAACAAAGCAAAAAATAGAAATGCACATAAATCATCACTTAGAAGTTAAAGGGAAACACAGATTTAGGGACACTAGAAAGCATATCAGGTACATGATGATCTGGCGTATGTGCAACTGGGCTATAAAGCAATCAAGAATCATCAATACAAAACCTAATTTGATAATATTGCAAGCAATTGCATACATGCATATATAATATGTGAAGCCAGATCAAATTATACATGCATATAAATGTAACAGTTTCATTTAAAGAAACAGCATTTGTAGCATATGAAGAAGAACCGATTCTATGTATATCAGCATAACAAAAATATGTTTTTTCTCCAATTTTCCCACGGTAAACAAATGCAAGAGAAAATACAGAAGCCTTTCACGAGCATGGGTTAGCATAGAAGATTAGTTGGTACAATGCAATACAGCCACTTTAAATACCAAAAGGTCTACTGAGAAATATAACAGATTTTGTGTTAGACATTATATGTACCATTGGGAGCTGCAACATCACCATCGGCTTATATGCATGCTAATTTTCTATCTTCTTTGGGTTACATGTCCAAATTTGTGTGAGAACTAGGTCAAAAAGAAACATAAAAACTTAGGTAGATCATTTTCCTAATACGATTTATCTACGTTATCGCAATTGGGTTATTTTACACATAAAACCATATATGCATCATTTTCAACATTGCTAAATTACTATCTTCTTTGTCTTACAGGTCCCCGTTTGTGTTCAGAATTTTCTTAAAAGCAAATAGAGCAACCATGAAATCTCAAGAATTAGGTCAAACAGAAAAAACAGAATCGAAAACCGAAAACATAATTAACACCGATGACACAGGAATCGAAAAGGGGAGAGATGAATCGGCAATGTATTGTAGGCTTCGCATTATCCCCGTACTCGACTACTTCCCGGTGGTGAGGGAAAGCGGTCGATTTGAGATGACAGATTTAGACAAAATTACATATTTGGTCCTGTGGTTTTCAAAGATGACCAATGCAAGTGTTTTTGAGGACGAGGTGCATTTTTCACGTTTCAAAAAGTAAATTACAAAAATATGTTTTGGTCTGATTTTTAGTTTTGGTTCTTAAATTTAAAAGTTGATAGGTTACATCCTGTGGTTTGTAAAAACTGCACGGCAGGTCATTGGTCCATATAAAATGACCAAATTACCTTTTTTTTTTCTTTTAACAATTTATATATATATATATATATATATATATATATATATATATATATATATATATATATATATATATATATATATACTGGTTGTGTACCCGCGCAAAGCGGCGGTGACGAATAGTTTTCGAGCGATGACTAATTCATTTAAGTGAATAGTTTCCTTGTTGCTCTCAGATCAAACCATAAAAATCATTAAGTATTAACCAAGTTACAAAATATTGAATTCTTCGGTTCTTACAAGTTATAATCCCTAAACATTTATAAAACCATTTTTTATCACTTCTTTGCAAATTGCAATTAATCACTTAGGATGGTACCTCAAAATAACCGTAACATTTTAACCTGTTTTAGAAATTTAATCGGTTTGATGGGTTGTAGGTTTGTAATACTTACCCATGTTTTCTTTATTTCCTATGTATGTTGAGTTGCACTTATAGTCATAAAACCATATTTATATTATAATTGTAACACAAACGTTAATCAAGATTAGTTTTCTTTCGGTGAAAAGTTTTGTTCAGGCGATCAATTTTTCGAGGAGGACGAAGAATACTTGTCTTTCGGAGATTGGTTTCCTAAGACATTTGTATTGAAATAGAGTTTACAAAATAATGTTAAACAGTTTCCTTTAGAAGCAAGAATTGTTGCTTAGGTTATTGAATATGTTCTATTTGCGGTATTTTTAACGTATCCCTCAGGAAAAATGTTAAAGAAGAAAAGTCAAACTAGCGCCAAGCTTGGCCTAGTTAGAGTCTTGTCATACCCAGTCTGAGGTCAAGGTCGAGCCTCCGCCTGCATGGACTCACTGGTAATGGTGGTTAAGGGGCAAAACTGCGCCTTACCCTCTTGTCCCCAGGAGAAATACCCCGGCAAACATGGAGCCAATCAGAGAGCTCCACTTGCCTATCTGATGACAACCACGATCATCATTATATCGAAGATTCCCCTGTAGTCAATGGTGGAACGAGATACAAAGACGTGATGGAGGATCCTTCAATACGGATCCGCCACGTCGCGTCTCACGAAGGAAGGCTCAACAGAATCAGTTAGGAGGCACAGGTCTCTCGATCAGGTATAAAAGAACCCTTCTTCCACACGGAGAAGGGGACTGGACTCTTTTTCTCTCAGATATTATCTATCTTCTCTCGCAATCAGTTCTAACTTGATCGTCGGAGCTTCGTCCTGGGAACCACTCTCGGACGTTGTCTAACGATCATCTCTTTTCTTTATACTGTGATATTAGGAGAAGGAACCAGCTCGACACCCACCCTTGATCTTAATCTTACCATCTCCGACATATCACAACATTTGGCGCCATCCGGACGTATCTCCAAAATTATACATCCACGAAGCAAAACCAAAGAGCAAAGATGGCAGGCGAAATTTCGGCGACGTCGGCGGCAACGGATAAAAGCCCGGTGCGTCCAATGCAACCGTTAGACGAAGTGCAAGTTTCCATCCAGGAAGAACACGCTTCAAATAACACGCCAGTCTCACAGACACCATCCAGCTCTACAGCTGAAACGGTGGCAACCTACATAGCTACTTTATGGCGTCCAACAGTTAACCCATCTCAGCAAGCAACAATCTTAACCACAAGTCCATAGATTGTCGCAACATAGCAAACAGAGATACCTGTTTCTCGGCAACAATCATTTCCACACAGTTCGGGCATCGGAGCTTGGATACCTCACAATATTCAGCAGCAACCACAATATTCATCAGTAATCTACCTACATGCCACCATGGCAGGCATGCCCTGTTGGATTAGGTGTCTAAGCCCATAACTATAATTGGGATGTACTTGACCCGATAGTAGCATGGTCCTTTTGGGTTGCCTTCACCAGTGCAATTTGATAGGATGAACTTTTGAGAATAAGGTTATTTATGATTTATTAATATATTACAAGTATAATATATTAATATGAAATCATATTATTTAATTAGTATTGATCAAGAATTAATTTGGAATTAATTTTGTGATCAAAAGAGACTAATTAAATATATGGGGATTGATTGTGTAAATCAATGATTCTTATAGTGTGGGCTAATGATCCATGGTTATTTAGGATGGGCTAAACCAATGAGATATTCCATGGAAGTTTAACCCATGGAGCCTAAGTAATATGAAAGGTCATTAGGGTTTACAAGGTGTAACCCTAGCATTTGCTACACTATAAAAAGCATACCCCTAGAACCAAAATCTGTTACACCATCATTCTAAGAAGTTTGATATTGATTTTGTGCTAAGTAACTTATTCTCTCAAGCCTCCTCTTGCATTTGGTGTTTGTGACGCATTAGATGCATCACACTTGAGGTGCTCAAGCTTTCAAAGGTCAAGAACTACAAGTCCTTCTATGAGGTAAGTTATCTAACTAGTTGTATTGCTCAATTGACAATTTGTATGCTAGTTAGGATTTATGTTTTGGAAAATTGAAAATATGCATGTATAATTAGAGAAAACATAGATCCAAAGCATCTAGGGTTGCATATGCACCATAGGAGTGTTATAGTGCTCAAAACCCAACAGTGGTATCAGAGCCTAGGATTGTTTTCTGTTATACTTGATGCTTGTTAGTTTTCCAGGATTGAAAAATCGATTTTCTGGCCACTGACTGATGAACTCGCCGAGTCCACTGGCTGACTCGACGAGTCCACTCAGTAAATGACCAACTCGACGAGTCATGTTCATGCACTCGCCGAGTTGAAGGCTCTGGGTGCAGAATTTCGAGTTTTTGGCCAGAATTGGATTAGGATCATTACCACAAATTGTTTTTTGAAACATAAAATCTGTTTTCTTGATATGGTAGTGATCATGCTCATCCAATTAAAAGATAATTGTCAAAATTTCAAGATTTGTATTAGTTTATATGATTAGGCTAATTTCTTGTAAATTGTTGATATGAATTGTCTTGACTTATGTGTTTAGTAGATCATAGATAAATTACTTGATAATTTTTTGTTAGTTAAAATGTTAATCCTAATGCTTTTAATGACCTCCATAACTTGTCCTCAAGTTATGGAAAATGAAAGGTCTCATCCATTAAAATACAATTAAACTCATAAGTTATAGAAATGAAGAGTTTTGACAAGTTTTAAAACTTGCCCTCAAGTTTTGGAATTTGTAAAGTCTCACTAATGAAACTTTAATTCCAAACCCTAGAGTTTTAAAAGTTAAAATTCAACCCTTATACTTTATAATATTATAAGTTTATTAATAATATATATATATATATATATATATATATATATATATATATATATATATATATATATATATATATATATATATATATATAAGACAAGTCAGTCTTACCGTTAGTAGGCCTCATTCACGAAGCTAGTCTATAAGGGGGTATAAGGTTACTACCTATAAAATGGTGGTTTAATGGTGTCCACTCTCACCCACCGATTTCTTGACTGGTGGAGGGTCGTTATCCGAACGGGTAGGATAGGACACTAATTCTCATTAAAAAGTATAATGATACATATAAAGTAACTAAACTTTTATTAAATTTCCAATCTTAGTTACTTTAGGAAAAATGTGAAATTGGTGCTAATCCACGAAATTACATTTTGCACCTTGTTAAGTCGTTAGCGGAGCGTGTGTGGTTAACCGGCACACTAATCTGGGACTGACAATGTGTGGCAAAGGGTAGCTTGATGTTAATCATAGATCAATGGAGCGTGTGTGGTTGACCGGCGCATTGATTAGGTGATTTGTAACATTGAGTATACCAAGCTAATTTGCATGGTTATTCACACCTTGTTTGTGATCCTCAGCATCCCAGTTACAAACTTGAAGGGCACAATCGAGATTTAAACGTGCCATTGAAAAATTCAATGAATCTCAAAGGATCTAGGAATTTCAATCCAATTAAAACTTAATAATTTATTTCGTTTTTCATGGTGGAAATTGGTAAATCGTCATTTACCTACTTTCAAATATTTTACAATTGGATTACGGCATCCCTTTTCGCAATTGTAGAATATTGTGTTGGGTCCTAGCCTTAATATTTCATTTGGCTGTAATATTAAGGATTATCATCTAACATAAACTTTGTTCTTCTTCTTTTTCAGATGTCTATCCCAAACAATGCTTCCAACCCAATCCCTTCAGGCTCTTTCTCCCTCATGAACCTATGTGGGAGGGTCATTTTCGATGGCTTGAACTTCAATGACTGGATTCGAAACATCCGAATGGCTATTCGCTATGAGGACAAAGAATATGTTCTAGATAAAGAGCTTAAGGAGATTGATGTAACCACTGCTACTCCCGAACAGATCGCTGAACATACTACTCATGAGAAGGATGCGACAAAGGTGTCGTGTCTAATGATTGCTACCATGACTGCTGAGCTACAGAAGTCCTATGAGGACTACTATCCTTTTGAAATGTATCAAGACTTGATGGAAAGATACCATCAAAGTGCTCGGCAGGAGAGGTATGAGATCATTGCCTCCATAATCATAACCAAGACGAAGGACGGAGAACCCATCACGGCCCACTTGCAAAAGATGCAAAGATATGTGGACCGCTTGCTTAAATTGAATGTCAATTTTGATGAAGAGTTGGCCATAGATATTATTCCACACTCTTTACCTTCTTGTTATGATCAGTTTTGTATGACCTATCATATGAACAAGGAGGAAGTCACTCTTAGCAAACTTCAAGGCTTTTTAATAACTGCAGAAAGCAACTTGAAAGGCAAGTCGGTTGTGTCTACTCCTACTACTACTACTTATGCCCCTGTTCTGGAAATTGGACATGGGAAGGGAAAGAAGAGGAAGGCTCCCTACAAGAGCCGCAAGGGAAAGTCTCTTGATGGATCCTCTTCCAGTGGGACCAAAGCTGGTTCTGCTAATCCCTCTTTCAATCCGAAGGATGCAGAGTGCTTCCACTGTCATGAAAAAGGGCACTGGAAACGAAGCTGCCCCAAGTACTTGCAGGACATAAAGGATGTCAAGATCAAGCCCTCCTTTGCAGGTATTTACACTATTCAATCTAATAACTCATCACATGCTAATTCTTGGGTCCTTGATACAGGTTGTGGATTTCACATTTTTTCTGATTTGCATGGACTAAAAAGAAGTATGGATGTGGAGCACGGGAAGATAAACTTAATCATGGGAAGTAGGAAAGTGTCGCTTGTAACCAAAATTGGAGTTTATTCTTTTTTTGCTTAGTAATGGTTTAAATTTAGATTTGAATAATTGTTGTTACTCGGCCGATATGGCGAGAAACATTATTTCCTTTCATAGCTTGTATAAACAATGTTTTACCTTTTCTTTTAATAATAAAGTTGGTAGTATTAATGCTTATTATAATGATGTATTTTATTTTGAAACATTACCTTGCAATGACATATATGAAATTGTGATGGTTGTAGATAACCTAGGAAATAATGTGTTGAATATTGATTCGTCCAATGTTTTGGACAAGGCATGCTTGTGGCATTGTCGTCTTGGACATGTCAACAAGAAGTGCATAGCCCAACTCCAAAATGATGGAATCTTGGAGTCATTCGACTTGAAGTCGGATGACACTTGTGAATCTTGTTTACTTTCAAAGGTGACCAAGTCACCCTTCACCGGTACTCGTGAAAAGGGATAAAGGTCTGTTGGATCTCATACATACTGATGTGTATGGACCATTCGGAACCGCTACAAGGGATGCTAATCGCTTCTATGTGACTTTCATTGATGATTACAGTAGGTATGGCTATATCTACTTAATCAAGCATAAGTCGGAAACTTTTGAAAAGTTCAAGGAGTTTAAGCAAGAAGTGGAGAATCAATTGGGCAGGAAGATAAAAATGTTGCGATCCGATCGAGGAGGATAGTATCTTAGTATCGAGTTCCTAGACTATCTTGAGGAATGTGGAATTGTTTCGCAATTTACGCCACCTAGGATACCACAGCTTAATGGTGTGGATGAAAGGCGTAATCGAACCTTGCTATACATGGTTCGTTCCATGATGAGTTGAGCTTCGTTACCTATCTCATTCTGGGGGTATGCCTTAGAGATTGCCGCCCATATCCTTAATCTAGTCTCTGCCAAAAGGTTTCCAAAACACCTCACGAGATGTGGACAGGGAAGGTTCCCTCGTTAGACCACATAAAAGTTTGGGTTTGCGAGGCTTTCGTGAGACGCGAGACTCACGACAAGCTCGAACCTCAGAGTGAGCGATGTATTTTCATCGGCTACCCACAAAAGTCCTTTGGATATCTCTTCTATAGACCAAGTGACAATGTTGTCTTCGTTGCGAGGAGAGAAGTCTTTCGCGAGAGAAAACTCATATGCAAAGAGGACAGTGGGAGTCAAATTGACCTTGAAGAGCTTCAAGAGTTAAGCAATGAAGGAACCCCAAACACTAGCACTCAACCTGAGGAGGAAACTTCGATTGAACCAATTGACGAGTCCGTACCTTTGAGGCGTTCGAGTAGAGTTAGTGTTCCACCTGTGTTATATGGTTTTCATATAACAGCTGAAGGTGCTACATTTATTAGTGATAGCACACTGGTAAATCTGGATGAACCTAACAACTACAAGGAAGCCATGGCAGGCCCCGAGTCTACAAAATGGAAAGAGGCTATGGACAGCGAGATTCAGTCCATGTATGATAATCAAATTTGTAACTTGGTTGACAAGGTACCGAGTGGTGATACAGTCGGGTGCAAGTGGATCTTCAAGAAGAAGATCGACATGGATGGGAAAGTACACACATATAAGGCGCGACTGGTTGCGAAGGGCTTTACTCAAACTTATGGAGTTGATTATGATGAGACCTTCTCATGAGTAGCGAAGATTAAATCTATAAGGGTTATGCTAGCCATAGCTGCATTTCATGACTATGAAATATGGAAAATGGATGTCAAAACCGCTTTCCTTAATGGAAAGTTGGTTGAAGATGTTTACATGAGTCAGCTAGAGGGTTTTGTCAATGCAAAGTACCCTAATAGAGTGTGTAAGCTTGAAAAATCCATCTATGGATTAAAACAAGCATCTCGCAGATGGAATCTTTTTTTTTATGAGAAAGTCAAAGAGTTTGGATTTTCAAGAAGCGAGGATGAGTCATTTGTATATGTCAAAGCTAGTGCGAGTATAGTGAGCTTTATGGTATTGTATGTAGATAACATACTGCTCATAGGAAACGACATCCTAACCTTGCAGGAGGTTAAGTCCTGGCTTGGGAAGTGTTTCGCTATGAAGGACCTTGGGGAAGCTACTTACATCCTAGGGATAAGGATATTGAGAAACAGGAGTAAAAGACTAATAGGACTTAGTCAAAGTACCTACTTGGACAAGGTGTTGAAGCGTTTCAGCATGGAGAACTCCAAGAAAAGTGACTTACCTATCCAAAGCAATGCCAAACTGAGTAAGACTCAGAGTCTGAGTACAGAGGCTAAGATAGAAGAGATGAGTCGAATACCATATGCTTCCGCAGTTGGCTCGATCATGTATGCTATGACTTGTACTCGCCCTGATGTGGCCTTTGCTTTAGGTATGGTCAGTAGATATCAAGAGAATCCTGGTAAAGCTCATTGGACTGTGGTTAAGAACATTCTTAAGTACTTGCGGAGGACTAAGGACTGGGTCCTTACCCTCGGTGGGAGTGATGACTTGAGAGTGACAGGGTATAGTGACGCCAACTTTCAAACCGAAAAAGATAATTTCTGCTCTCAGTCGGGCTGGGTGTTTACCCTGAATGGAGGAGCAGTAACATGGAAAAGTTCCAAGCAAGAGACTATAGCTGATTCAACATGCGAATCATAGTACATAGCAGCAAGCGAAGCATCGAAGGAGGCGATATGGTTGAAAAACTTCATCGGAGACCTTAGAGTCATACCATCCATAAAGGAGCCTGTGGAGATTTTCTGCGATAATGAATGGGTGGTTGCCTTAACCAAGGAACCGAGAGATCATGGTAGATCTAGGCATATCTACAGAAAGTACCACTTCATAAGAGATCAAGTAGAAGAAGGACACCTCGTGGTGAAGAGGATATCATCAGAGGACAACCCAACAGATCCCCTTACGAAGGCACTGACTAGGGTTAAGCACTTGCAGCATGCAAGGGACATTGGGCTAACATACGATATTAGTTTTAGTGTTTAGATAAATAGAAACTTGTAATAGCTAAATTGTAATTGACATTTGATGATTAAATAAAAGGAGTTTTATTTATAAGTAAAGTTACTGTCTTGTGTCAATTATTTACTATTGTTTCACTTTGCATGTTTTGACTTCCAGAATAATAAGATTATTCAAACCATCCACAGTCGATCATACTTTGGAAGTAGGTAACGAGACTAGACTGTCATGAGTTAGCTTGTAGATTGTCTAAGGCGTTAGACATAGCAAAAGTTTGCTACACCATTCATGCGTACTCCTGAAATAAGATTTGAGTATTGGATTCAACCCGCGCTCACCTGAATCACTTCATGGAATTTATCACGAGTAATTGTGAGACGATAATATCATATAATCTTCGAACCAAGATATATGAGTTGTTGACTACGAGTTGGTTGTGCATTGATGGCATAAAAACGCATCAGTAACTTGATGTTATAAAACGTGTTGTTGTGCATGATTTGATGAGTAGTTAGTACAAGCATATAATGTCGAAGTTTATCTGCTCCTTTTATCCTAAGAGTATTAAAAGCGATATCTTGGGCCCCTCGATGATTCTGTTTTGACTATGTGTTGGGCCCGGTCAGAACTAAATTGATGTGTTCAGTTATGTTCTATGTCAAACGAATCGGAAATCGGGAAACAAATTGCAGGACAATAAGTATGACTATGTTCCATGTATTTGTCCACATAGATATTATGAGAACATAGGAATATATGATCCCTTATCTAAAGGACGCATCGCTGACTGGGTCAGAGTTCGACAACGACTTTTGAGAGCTACGATTGCTAATCGGGTTTTGAAGTTGCATTGGCAGTTATAGTTATTAGACTTTTCCAAGTGGGAGACTGTTGGATTAGGTGTCTAAGTCCATAACTTTAATTAGGATGAACTTGACCCGATAGTAGCATGGTCCTTTTGGGTTGCCTTCACCAATGCAATTTGATAGGATGGACTTTTGAGAATAAGGTTATTTATGATTTATTAATATATTACAAGTATATTATATTAATATGAAATCATATTATTTAATTAGTATTGATCAAGAATTAATTTGGAATTAATTTTATGATCAAAAGAGACTAATTAAATATATGGAGATTGATTGTATAAATCAATGATTCTTATAGTGTAGGCTAATGATCCATGGTTATTTAGGATGGGCTAAACCAATGAGATAGTCCATTGAGGTTTAACCCATGGAGCCTAAGTAATATGAAAGGTCATTAGGGTTTACAAGGTGTAACCCTAGCTTTTGCTACACTATAAAAGCACACCCCTAGAACCAAAATCGGTTACACCATCATTCTAAGAAGTTTGATATTGATTTTGTGCTAAGTAACTTATTCTCTCAAGCCTCCTCTTGAATTTGGTGTTTGTGACACATTAGAGGCATCACACTTGAGGTGTTCAAACCGTTCGTACAACAGGCTCAAGGTCCAATCCCAGAAGTGTCTCAGCTATAAGTCACAGGCGTGCAAACCTCGATCAACCAGGGATCCAGCTCCTACAGACCTGGCGTCCATTTCTCAGCAGCACCAGAATTCCCCCTTTTCATGGCGACTGCTCAACCATTCGACCCGTCTGCACAATAGTGCACGGGAGCAAACCCGTACATAGTTCACCCAACATGGCAATACACATTTCAACAATTTGTGTCACAGCCAAACTTGCAACAATATCAACCGTACATCTCGCCGGCAACCATGTACAACCAGATGTACGCGAACCCCTACCAGGCGCAGCAACATATGGCCTATGGTGGTATGCCGTACTCGTACATAGACAACCCCATGCGAAGTGTAAGTTCTAATTTTAGCCATGAACTACTGCAATACGAGATCCCACACACTGCGATGATACCGAACATGCCGAAATACGATGGCACTTCTGACCCAGATGACCACATTGACAACTATGAGTGGACGATGACATCTCTTAAGATGGATCGTCGCTTCACCTGCACCTATTTTCCCTGCACCCTAACAGGAAACGCGGGAAAATGGTTCAAGTCTCTAAGACCAGGTAGTATTTCGAATTTTGAGCAACTGAAGTTCCTTTTCCTTAACAACTTCATGCAGTTAAGGAAAGGAAAATAGGACGCCAACTCTGAGATGGCGTGTATGAAAAGAGAAGGAGAGTCGATTCGTTCCTACTACGATCGATTCACGTTAGATACCTTGAACGTCCCAGTACTTGAAGAGTTCCTGGTGACGGGCGCCTTCACTCAAGGTCTGCTTCCGGGGCCCCTATCTAAGAAGATGCAAGGGATAGTCCCCAAATCTAGGGACGAGCTCAAGTTCCGAGTGGAAAAATACCTGAGACAAATTGAAGGAGAATAACAAAAGAAGGACAATCTCAAAGACGTAGCCAACGCGTACATCAAACAGGAGGAGGCGGTGTCCCGACCAAGTTCAACTCAACAAGAGAGGCAAGAGGGTAACCAACAGAAACATAAATCGCCACTCTAGAGTCACAAACAAGGTAACTGGGATACCGAGGATCACAAACAAGGTGTGAATAACCATGCAAATTAGCTTGGCACTCTCGAGTCATTTACCACCTAAACAATGTGCCGGTTAACCACACACACTTCATTGATCTATGATAATTCTCGAGCTACCCTTTTCCACCCTTGTTAGTCCAAGTTAGTGTGCCGGTTAACCACACATGCTCCACTAACGACTTGGCAAGGTGCAAAATGTAATTTCATGGAATAGCATAATTTTCACATTTTCCTAAAGTAACTAAGATTGGGAATTTATAAAAACATTTAGTTACTTTATAACTTTATTTATACTTATTAATGAGGAATCAATGTCCTATCCTACCCGTTCGGCTAACGACCCTCCACCAATCAAGGAATTGGTGGGTGAGAGTGGACACCCATTCAATCTCCATTTTATAGGCAGTTTCCTTATACCCCCCCCCCCCCCTTATAGATCGGCTTCGTGAATGAGGCCTACTAACGGTAAGACTAACTTATCTTATACATATATATATATATATATATATATATATATATATATATATATATATATATATATATATATATATAACTATTAATCTTTTAATATTATAACAGTATAAGGGTTGTATTTTAAACTTTTAAAACACTAGGGTTTTAGAATTTTATATTTCAAAATTAAAACTTTTTAATTAAATTTTAAATTCCAAAACTTTAGGGCAAATTTTGAAACTTTTCAAAACTTCAAGATCAAATTTAAAATAATTAAACTAATCACATAATTTTGAACATTATCTTAAAATTTGACCATTATCTTCCAATTAGAGGAGGATATTCATTACCATAACAGAAAATTCGAATTTTATCAGTTAAAACAATTTAAGGTAATGATCCTTATCTAATTTTGGGCTAAAATCCGAAAAATCTACTATCAGACTAATCAACTCGTCGAGTCAGGGCTTGGACTCGTCGAGTTGGTCGAACTCGTCGAGTCCATCTTAGGACTCATCGAGTTCTTCTGACAGGGACCAAAAACGATTTTGTTCCAGCTTTGGTTAAAACACAATAACATCAAATATAACCAAAAAACACCCTAATCTCTGAGCATTACAACATTCCTATGGTGCACATGCAACCCTATTTGCTTTGGATCTTAGTTTTTCTCAAGTTATACATGCAAATCAATTATACAAAGCAAGAACCCTAATCTAGCATACAATTTTCGGATTTAACAAATTAAATAAGAGATAGAAGAATACCTTTCTTGTTGATAGCTTGATCTTGACCTTCAAGAGCTTAGTGCCTCAATTGTTGCACCTCTAATGGTGTCACAAACACCACTTAGCAATGGATGAGAGAGAGATAGGAGGAAGGCAATCAATTTTGGCTAGGGTTCTCTTATGAAGCATAGGGGCCGAAAACAAAAGCCAAGGGGTCCTTATATAGTTGAGCTGCAACTAGGGTTTTCAACTAGAAACCCTAATTCTCTTTCTTAGGCCCTAAGCAATCCATAAACCCCCACATGACAAGCCTTGGACGAAAACTCTATTGGCTTCCCATAGATTTTCGTCCACCCCTTATCAATAGGGTCCATCAGCCCAAACTACAACTATTACTGATTTACATAATCAGTCCTCGTTCTTTTAATCAGTCTCTTTTGATCATTAAATTAATTCCAAATTAATTTCTGATCAATACTAATTGAATAATATGATTTCTCAATTAATATATTATTCTTATAATATATTAATAAATCATTTATCAACCTCTTTCTCATAATTACATCCTGTCAAGTTGCTATGGTGAAGGCAACCTAAAAGGACCATGCTACTATCGGGTCAAGTACATACCAATCATAGTTATGGGCTTAGACACCTAATCCAACACTCTCCCACTTGGATAAGTCTAATAACTATAACTGCAAGTATGCCTTCAAAATCCGATTAGCAATCGTAGCTCTCAAAAGCCGCTGTCGAACTCTGACCTAGTCAATGACGCGTCCTTTAGATAAGGGATCATATTGCAAGATATTGTGTGGACAAAGACATGTAACATAATCATTCTCAATGTCCAAGAGTTTGTTTCCCGACTTCTGATTTGTTTGACATAGAACTTAATTGAACACATCAATTCAGTCCTGACCGGGCCCGGCACATACGTCAACACAAAATCATCGAGGGGTCTAAGACATCGCTTTTACCCTCTTAGGATAAAAGGAACAAATAAACTTTGACTTATATGGTTGTACTATTTACTCATCAAATCGTACACAACAACACGTTTATAACATCAAGTTATAGATGCGTTTACGCATTATCAATGCACAACCAACTTGTAAACAACTCATATATCTCGGTTTAAAGATTATACAATATTATCGTCTCATAATCACTCGTGATAAATTCCATGAAGTGATTCACATGAGCGTGAGTTTAATCCAATACTCAAATCTAATTTCAAGAGTACTTATGAACGTTGCAACAAACCTTTTCTATATCTAAACACTTAGACAATCTACAAACCAATTCATGACAGTCTTGCCTCATTACTTACTCCCAAAGCATGATCGATTGTGGATAATTTGAACAATCTAATTATTTTGGAAGTAAAACATGCAAAAGTGAAACAATTGTAAACAATTGACACAAGATAGTAAACTTTACTTATAAATAATTCTCTATTAATTAATCATAAAATGTCAATTACATTTAACTATTACAAGTTTCTAATTATCTATCTAATCACTAAAACTAATATTTTCCTTCAAAGCAATGCTCCTTGCATGCTGTAGGTGATTAACCCTGCTCAGACCCTTTGTGAGGGGATCTACGGGGTTCTCCTATGACGATACCCTCTTAACTACGAGGAGTCCTTCTACCCGATGTCTGATGAAGTGGTATTTTCTATCGATATGTCGGGATCTGAAATGATCCCTTGGTTCCTTGGTTCCTTGGTTAAGGCAACCGCTCCTTCGTTATCACAGAAAATTTCCATAGGCTCCTTAATGGCTGTACAACTCCAAGGTCTCCAATGAAGTTCTTCAACCATATCGCCTCCTTCGACGCTTCGCTCGCTGTTGTGTCCTCTGATTCGCACGTTGAATCATCCACAGTCTCTTGCTTGGAACTTTTCCAAGTAACTGCTCCTCCATTTAGGGTAAACACCCAGCCCGACTAAGAGCGGAAGTTATCTCTGCCGGTCTGAAAGCTGGCGTCGCTATACCCTGTCACTCTCAAGTCATCACTCCCACCAAGTATAAGGACCCAATCATTAGTCCTTCGCAGGGACTTAAGAATGTTCTTCACTGTTGTCCAGTGAGCTCTACCCGGGTTCCCTTGATATCGGCTAACCATGCTCAACGCAAAAGCCACATCAGGGCGAGTACATGTCATAGCGTACATGATCAAGCCAATGCGGAAGCATATGGCACTCGACTCATTTCCGCTATCTCGGCATCCGTACTCGGACTCTGAGTCTTACTCAGTTTGGTATTACTCTGGATTGGCAGTTCCCCTTTCTTGGAACTCTCCATGCTAAAACGTTTCAGCACCTTGTCCAAGTCAGTACTCTAACTAAGCCCTATTAGTCTTCTACTCCTATTTCTCAATATCCTTATCCCCGTAATATAAGCAACTTCCCCTAGATCCTTCATAGAGAAACACTTCCCAAGCCAGGACTTAACTTTTTGCAAGGTCGGGATGTCGTTTCCTATGAGCAGTATGTCATCAACATGCAAAATTAGAAAGCTAACTATACTCCAACTAGCGTTGACATACACACAGGACTCATCCTCGTTTCTTGAAAATCCAAACTCATTGACTTTCTCATCGAAACAAAGATTCTATCTGCGAGATGCTTGTTTTAATCCATAAATGGATTTCTAAATCTTGCACAGTTTGTTGGGGTACTTTGCGTCCACAAAACCCTCTGGCTGACACATGTAAACATCTTCAGCCAACTTCCCATTAAGGAAAGCGGTTTTGACATCCATCTGCCAAATTTCATAATCATGAAACGCAGCGATTGCCAACAAAACCCTAATAGACTTGATCTTGGCCACTGATGAGAAGGTCTCATCATAGTCAACCCCCGGGGTTTGAATAAAGCCCTTCGCAACTAGTCGTGCCTTGTGCACTTTCCCATCCATGTCGGTCTTCTTCTTGAAGATCCACTTGCATCCGACTGTCTTACGACTTGGTACATTGTCAACTAAGCTCCAAACTTGATTGTCATACATGGACTGAATCTCCCTGTCCATTGCCTTTTTACATTTTATAGACTCCGGTCCCGCCATGGCTTCCTTGTAGTTGTTAGGTTCATCCAAATTTATCAGTGTACTATCACTGATAAACGTATCACCTTCAGCTATTATATGGAAACCATACAACACAGGTGGAACGCTAACTCTACTTGAACGTCTAAGAGGTAGGGACTCGTCAACTGGTTCAACAGGAATCTCTTCCTCAGGTTAAGTGCTAGTGTTAGAGGTTCCTTCACCGCTTGATTCTTGAAGCTCTTCAAGATCAATTTGCCTCCCACTGTCCTCTTGGCATATCAGTTCTCTCTCACGGAAAACCCCTCTCCTTGCTACGAAGACCACGTTGTCACTAGGTCTGTAGAAAAGATATCCAAAAGATTTTTGTGCGTAGCCGGTGAAAATACACCGCTCACTGCGAGGTTCAAGCTTGTTGTGAGTCTCTCATCATACGAAAGCTTCACAACCCCAAACCTTGATATGTGCCAACGAGGGAACCTTCCCTGTCCACATCTCGTGAGGTGTTTTGGCAACCTTCTTAGTTGGGAATAGATTAAGGATATGGGTGGTAGTCTCTAAGGCATACCCCAAAATGAGATAGGTAACGAAGCTTGACTTATCATGAAACGAACCATCTCCAATAAGGTTCGATTGAGCCTCTCAACTACACCATTAAGCTGCGGTTTCCTAGGTGGTGTCAATTGTGAAACAATTCCACATTCCTTAAGATAGTTGTGGAACTCGATACTAAGATACTCACCACCCCTATCGGATCTGAGCATATTTATCTTCCTGCCCAATTGATTCTCCACTTCTTGCTTAAACTCTTTGAAGTTTTCAAAATTTTCCGACTTGTGCATGATTAAGAAGATATATCCATATCTGCAATAACCGTCGGTAAAAAACACATAGAAGCTGTTAGCATCCCTTGTGGGGATCTGAAGAGCCCACAGACATCTGCGTGTATGAGATCCAACAATCCCTCACCTCTTTCATAAGTACCAGTGAAAGGTGATTTAGTCATCTTTCCAAGTAAATAAGATTCGCACGTGTCATCTGACTTTAGGTCAAATGACTCCAAGACTCCATCCTTTAGGAGTTGATCTATGCGCTTCTTGTTGACATGTCCAAGACGACAATGCCACTAGCATGCCTTGTCTAAACCATTAGACGAATCGATATGCAACACATTATTTCCTAAGTTGTCTACAACCATCACAGTTTCATATACACCATTACAAGGCAATGCTTCAAAATAAAAGTACCATTATAGAAAGCATTAATAGAACCAATTTCAGAGTTAGATGAAAATCTAAAACCTTATTTGTACAAACCATGAAAAGAAATAATATTCCTCGTCATTTCTGACGAGTAGCAACAATTATTCAAGTCTAGTCCTAACCCACTACTAACCACTAAAGAGTAAATCCTGATCTAGGTGACAGGCGACGATTTCCTATTCCTCATTATCAGGTTCATCTTCCCATGTTCCACATCCATACTTCTTTTTAGCCCCTGCAAATCAGAATAAATGTGAAAACCACATCCTGTATAGAGGACCCAAGAACTAGCATGTGATGAGTTATTAGATGGAATAGTATAAATACCTGCGAAGGTGGGCTTTATCTTCCCATCCTTGATGTCCTGCAAGTATTTAGGGCAGCTACGTTTCCAATGCCCCTTGTCATGACAATAGAAGCACATTGCCTCTTTGGGATCAGATGAGGGAGTGGTAGAACCGACTTTACCTTTGGATACATTTGAAGTAGATCCATCATGAGACTTTCCCTTGTGGTTCTTCGAGGGAGCTTTCCTCTTCTTCCCTTTTCCATATCCTATAGCAAGGACCGGGGCAGCAGCAGCAGGGGTGGACTCGACAGCTTTGCTTTTCAGTCCACTTTCAGCAGTTCTAACAAACCTTGAAGTTTGCTTAAGGTGACTTCCTCCTTGTTCATATGATAACTCATATTGAACTGATCATAACAAGGAGTTAAAGAGTGGAGAATGATATCAATCGCCAACTCTTCATCAAAGTTGACATTCAACTTGAGCAGCCAATCCACATACCTTTGCATCCTTTGCAAGTGGGGAATGATGGACTCTCCATCTTTCATCTTGGTTGTGATTAACGAGGAAACAATTTCGTACCTTTCTTGACGTGCACTTTGATGGTACTTTTCCATCAAATCTTGGCACATCTTGTAAGGCCAGTAGTCCTCGTAGAACCGTTGTAGCTCAGGAGTCATTGTGGCTACCATTATACACGACACCTTTGTCGCGTCCTTCTCGTGAGCCCTATACTTAGCTATGTGTTCAGGAGTAGATTTAGATTCATCGATCTCGTTGAGTTGATTGTCGAGAACATATTCCTTCTCTTCGTAACGCAAGGCCATTCGAATGTTGCGAATCCAATCATTGAAGTTGGATCCATCGAAGGTGATCCTCGCACAAATGTTCATGAGAGAGAAGGAGCTTGAGGAGTTGGAGTTCGAGCCCGAAGCGTTTTTTGAGCCAGACTTCTGAAAAAGAAAAAGAAAAAAATTTAGATTAGAGAAAGGATCCTTAATATAACACCCAAATGAAATATTAAGGCTAGGACCCAACACAATAATTCACAATTCGGAAGAGGGATTCCGTAATCCAATTTCAAATTATTTGAAGGTAGGTAAATGATGATTTACCAATTCCACCATGAAAAACGAAATGAAATTTTGGATTTAAATGAATGAAATTCTTAGATTCTTTTGAGATTCATTTAACTTTTAAATGGCATGTTTAATCTCGATTTTGCCCTTCAAGTTTGTGACTGCGATACCGAGGATCACAAACAATGTGTGAATAACCATGCAAATTATCTTGGCACTCTCGAGTCATTTACCACCTAATCAATGTGTCGGCTAACCACACACACTCCATTGATCTGTGATAATTCTCGAGCTACCCTTTGCCACCCTTGTTTGTCCAAGTTAGTGTGCCGGTTAACCACACACGCTCCACTAACAACTTGGCAATGTGCAAAGTGCAATTTCATGGAATAGCATCATTTTCACATTTTCCTAAAGTAACTAAGATTGGGAATTTATAAAAACATTTAGTTACTTTATAACTTTCATTATACTTATTAATGAAGAATTAATGTCCTATCCTACCCGTTCGGTTAACGACCCTCCACCAATCAAGGAAGTGGTGGGTGAGATTGGACACCCATTCAACCGCCATTTTATAGGCAGTTTCCTTATACCCCCTTATAGATCGGCTTCGTGAATGAGGCCTACTAATGTTAAGACTGACTCATCTTATACACACACACACACACACACACACACACACATATATATATATATATATATATGTGTGTGTGTGTGTGTATTAATCTTTTAATATTATAATAGTATAAGGGTTGTATTTTAAACTTTTAAAATAATAGGGTTTTAGAATTTAATATTTCAAAATTAAAACTTTTTAACTAGAATTTAAATTCCAAAACTTGAGGGCAGATTTTGAAACTTTTCAAAACTTCAAGATCAAATTTTAGATAATCAAACTAATCACATAATTTTGAACATTATCTTAAAATTTAACCATTATCTTCCAATTAGACGAGGATATTCATTACCATAACAGAAAATTCGAATTTTATCAGTTAAAACAATTTAAGGTAATGATCCTTATCTAATTTTGGGCTAAAATCCGAAAAATCTGCTATCAGACTAATCAACTCGTCGAGTCAGGGCTTGGACTCGTCGAGTTGGTCCAACTCGTCGAGTCCATCTTAGGACTCGTCGAGTTCTTCTGACAGGGACCAAAAACGATTTTGTTCCAGCTTTGGTTAAAACACAATAACATCAAATATAACAAAAAAACACCCTAATCTCTGATACAACTGCTGGGTTTTGAGCATTACAACATTCCTATGTTGCACATGCAACCCTATTTGCTTTGGATCTAGGTTTTTCTCAAGTTAGACTGGAGGGTATGGGAGGGATGTTTCCCTCACTTTTTGTGGGCCACACCACCCTTTCCCTCACTTTCCTTTCCCTCACCTAAAACCTAAGGAATGGGTGGGAAGCTCCCCTCACTATTTTTTTATTTTTTAAAAAAAATATATTTCATACATATATTATACTCATTTTGTAGGGAATTAAAACCATGAATTTTGATATATTTTTTATATTTATTTAGTAGGTATATAATTTTATAAATATTAAAAAAGATAAAAAAAATTGTCCAATAGAATGAGGAGAGAGAGTGCGGCACCCACTCCCCCCACCTCTTTCCCGCGGGTTGTTTCCCTCACCCAAGGGATGGTGTTTCAGTGAGAGGGAAGCTTCCCTCTCCCCCTTCCCACTTCCATTCCGTCCGGCCTTATCCATGCAAATCATTTATACAAAGCAAGAACCCTAATCTAGCATACATTTTTCGGATTTAACAAATTAAATAAGAGATAGAAGAATACCTTTCTTGTTGATAGCTTGATCTTGACCTTCAAGAGCTTAGTGCCTCAATTGTTGCACCTCTAATGGTGTCACAAACACCACTTAGCAATGGATGAACAAGAGAGAGTGAGAGAGGGGAGGGAGGCTATCAATTTCGGCTAGGGTTCTCTTATGAAGCATAGGGGCCGGAAACATTAGCCAAGGGGTCCTTAGGATAAATGGAACATATAAAATTTGACTTATATGCTTGTACTATTTACTCATCAAATCGTACATAACAACAAGTTTGTTAACATCAAGTTCCTGATGCGTTTACGCATTATCAATGCACAACCAACTTGTAAACAACAACTCATATATCTCGGTTTAAATATTATACGATATTATCGTCTCACAATCACTAGTGATAAATTCCATGAAGTGATTCACATGAGCGTGGGTTTAATCCAATACTCAAATCTAATTTCAAGAGTACTCATAAACGTTGCAGCAAACCTTTGCTATGTCTAAACACTTAGACAATCTACAAACCAATTCATGATAGTCTTGCCTCATTACTTACTCCCAAAGTATGATCGACTGTGGATAATTTGAACAATCTAATTATTCTGGAAGTAAAACATGCAAAAGTGAAACAATAGTAAACAATTGACACAAGATAGTAAACTTTACTCATAAATAATTCTCCATTAATTAATCATCAAATGTCAAAAACATTTACCTATTACAAGTTTCTAATCACCTATCTAATCACTAAAACTAATATCGTCCTTCAGACCAATGCTCCACGCATGATGTAAGTGTTTAACCCTGCTCAAACCCTTTGTGAGGGGATCTGCGGGGTTTTCCTCCGATGATACCCTCTTAACCACGAGGAGTCCTTCTTCTACCCGATGTCTGATGAAGTGGTATTTTCTGTCGATATGTCGGGATCTGCCATGATCCCTTGGTTCCTTGGTTAAGGGAACTCAATAAGCTAAGCGTACAGGAGTGGTACGCATGGCGTACACACTCAGATGGGCTTGGACTTGTTTTGGGCTTGTAAGCCCTTTGGGCCCTAATCAGTCATTGGGTCGGGTCGTGTTTTGAGTTAGTGGGCCAACTTATCTGTTTTGGTCCATGATTGCTATGGTTGGGCTTTATTGGGCCATGAGGTCCATTAATGATTTTTGGACATGGACTTTGGGCCCATTAGAAATGGGGGACTTTTGGGCCATTAGGAAAGGACTTGGGGCTTGGGTCCTTTAGTTGGATTATGTTCAACCCTAACCTTGGGTTAATGGTATTATTGTTCACCACGGGTGGTCACAAACTGTTAGGAGAGCAACTTTCAGATTCAGTAGACAGAGGTGAGTCTCCTCACCATACCAATGGATCGAAGGCACCAAGGCCGGACCATTATGTGTCATGTGGAATGCTAGTTGATTGTGTGATATGTGATATGATGGTTATCTTTATGATACTAGTATGGAAGACCCTGGGGGGTTCCCCTGGCAGTAGACTAAGACCATGTGGGGGTTCCCATGGCATTCGGTGTAAGACCTTGGAGGGTTTCCATGGCTTCCTAGTATGTTTGTATGTTTAGTTTATATGATATTTTCTATGTTAGGGAAGACCATGTGGGGGTTCCCATTGCAGTCAGTTGAGACCATGTGGGGGTTCCCATAGCAGTGGGTTAAGACCACGTGGGGGTTCCAGTGGCACCCGGAGTAACACCTTAGAGGGTTTCCACGACATCCTTATAGGTTGATATGCATGGCTTATGTTGTTTATGTGACTGATATGGATTATATGGTTATATGGATTGTGTGGGGTATGCTCTGGGAACTCACTAAAAATTAGCTTACAGTTTGTTGATTATTTCAGGTGCTTCAGAGCCTAAGGGAAAGGGCAAGGTTTGATGGCGCGACGTGCACTCTCCGGTATTTTATATGGGGACACTCTGATATTTGAAATAAAATGTTGTGTTATGGATTTTGAAAACAGTTGTCATTGATATTTAATATTTTATGGGAATGTTTTGATTAATTAAAAATGAAAATTTTATTTGGAAATTTGGGTCGTTACAAGTTGGTATCAGATCCTTGGTTTGAGGGATTCGGGCACACTCTCGGGTGTGTCAGGACTCAAACTAAGGAAATGGTAAAATTGTTTTGAAAAAATCAAAAGTTAACAACTTTTTAAAATGGAAAAGGGGGAGAGTGCAATGCGCGTGATCGGCCGAGCCCAAGTAAGTAGTTCCCCAATATGTTAGTCATATTATACTGATATTTGGATTATGATAATAGTATGAATCTTGCTATGTGTATGCTTTCAAAATTGTATACGGTTAGGGTCTTATAGCCTCAGAATGATTGACTTGGCCTTATTTCCTGTTCCTTATCTGGTTGTGGTCCTAGGGTAGAGTCTGTTATTCGAAAGTCTATTTGATATTATTATGTTTATAATTTGCATGCATAAGGCAACCTGTTATGTTTGAATTCTGGTTCGATATGGATGGAGCAAATCTTAAGATAACCTAAGATTTGAGATATGTGGTAGCCTGTGAGATATGTTTTGTTCTGGGACGAATTAGAGTTATCAGGTAGAGCCTTGGGGAAGGTACAGGTAAGTGTGGAAGGTAGTATTGGGCCCGTACTACTGAAAGCACAAGACCTGTATCCGAACTAATGTTAGACCTGGAAGCTCTAAGTAGAACCGGTGTGGGAAGATCCCCCTTTTGGACATTTTGATCATTTTATGTTGTGGTATTTCAGATCAGAATGGTGGTGACACGGTTTGGAGCAGGGGGATCAGGATCATGATCCGGGTTTGGGTCGGGTGACACTACCGAGCCCATTGATGAGAGACTACACGAGCTTATTGCAGCCGAGGTTACGAGGGGCATCCTTGATGCTACTCCTAGTGATTTTTGGGATGGTCAAGGAAAGGATGATGGAGATTATGGAGGAGAGGCTCATGGCGTTCAGAGCCGAGATTGCTGCGGGCCAGGTCGGGGCCCGAACTCCCTCGTTCTGGAAGTTCAACGTGTGCGGGGCGCCAGAGTTCTTCGGGGTCAGGGACCCCATAGTTAGCCGACGTTGGGTGGTGGACAAGAGAATGCTCAGCGCATGAGTTCTTGCCCTGATACGACAAAGGTGGGTTTTGCTTCGTGTATGATGGGAGATCGAGCCCGGGATTGGTGGGGAGAGGTGACTAGCCAGGTGGGAGCAACCTGTGTGGATGATATGACGTAGGCAGAGTTTTTTAGACTCTTTGATATAGATTTTGCACCACCTATTGAGGTGCAACGATTAGTGAGGGAGTTTCAGGAGCTCCACCAGACCACCGAGACTGTGGCGGAGATCACCGCCAAGTTTCGGGAACGAGCATTGTTGATCCCACAGTATGCTACAGATGAGGAAATGAGGAGGACGAGGTATCATTCCATGCCGAAGGATGATATCCAAGAGTTTGTGAGCTTTACAAGGTGCAAAAACCTGAACGAGATGGTGGAGAAGGCCCATGAGTGGGATATGGAGTTGGAGTTCCGCACCAAGCGGAAACCAGATCAGGCACAGACAGCAGTAGGTCAGGCTAAAAGCCTAAGACCTCTGATTCTTCTGGTAGGGGCCAGCAGGGTTGTGGCCGGTGTGCCAAGTACAGGAGATCTCATGGTAGAACTTGCCGGGGAACGGGCCCGGTATGTTATACATGTGGTCAGCTGGGCCACGTGAGTAGGGATTGCCCCCAAGAAGGGCTTGATTTATTTCCACTGCAACCTGACCAGCCATAAAAAGGTTGATTGTCCGAGGTTGCAGGGAGGGGAGGAGCAGTGGTGGTGCATACGCCCGCCACGATGAGGATCATGGATGGCCGCCTTGCCAAGGCGGAAGTTCCAGCGGTGAAGAGTCGCACATTTCAGTTGACTACCGTGGAGGCTCGGGCAGCGCCAGACGTTATGGCTGGTACGTATTTATCTTCCACTCTATATTGATTTACATTGCTTATGTGTATACATTTGTGCTCATGTATAGGGACCTTTTTGGTCAATGGTATGATGGCTCACGTTCTATTTGACTCGGGTGCTACCCAATCATTTGTATCTCTTGCGCTTAGCAAGAAGTTCCGGGATGCGTCAGGGACTTTGGATTCCCCGCTTGAGGTTGAGATTGCGGACGACCGCAGCATGAGTTCGGCGAGGGTGTATCAGAACTGTGTTCTGAATGTTCTTGGAGAGAGGTTTCGTGTTGACCTAGTCCCGATACCTTTGCGAGGGCTGAAGGTGATCGTCGGGATGGACTGGTTGGAGGCCAATGGGGCCATGATAGACTGTGAGTGCCAACTGATGAGCGTTCGAACCCCAAGTAGGGGAGAACTGGTTATTCATTAGAGAGGGCCTCGCAAGGGCCAACCCTATGTTCAGTTGCGAGGGCTAGGAGACTTCTTCAGCAAGGTTGTTCGGGATTTTTGGCATATATTTCGGATACGAGGGTTGAGACCTCGATGGATTTGGGCAGTGTACTAGTTGTACAGGAGTGTCAGGATGTCTTTCCCAAGGAGTTACCTGGAGTGCCTCTGGAGAGGCAAGTGGAGTTTCGCATTGTGTCACACCCCAAACAGAATGGTGGAAACGTTCGGGGGCGGAGGACGTCATGTTCAGTATCATAAACAATGCACAATAGTAAAACAAGCAACAACATCATCCATTGCATTAATAATATAGTTAATACAAGCATGTTCTGAATGTATTTGTAAGACACCAAAATATATATATTAAAAATAAAAGACGGGTCTTGAACACGCTCCGTCTTCTCAAAACCTGGTCCAGTGTACCTGTCTACTGGTGACCTGAGAATACAAGTTATTTTGAAAGAGTAGATCAGCATTAAAGCTGGTGAGTTCATAAGTATTTTAGTGTCAAATGTTTGTATAAGTTTGAAGAAAATGTTTGTATATGTTTGAAGAAAATGTTTGTAAGTGTTTAATGTAAAGTTTGTAAATGTTTGATGTAAAGTTTGTAAATGTTTGATGTAAAGTTTGTATACTTCCTAGAAAATCCTATATTTTCTACTAAAATGGGGAGTAGTCTTCTACCAAGACCCGACTGTTCTGTATGTTTATTCTTTTGTAAAAGTGAGTGTTTTCCCAAATATATGACTATTATTACAAGAAAATAGTTTACATTACCTTTTATGTGAGAAGATCACTATATGAATGTAATGGGAAAATGACAGTGTACAGTAATGTTGTAATAAGTAACTACTGAAACACTAACTACCTTAAAACCAATTTGTTTAATTAAGGTTAAAATATGATGTGGTTATAACCATACTGATTGACAAGTGTTTAACACGACGACCTACTAGCGTCGAAACTGATGGGACATTTGTCACCCCTTGGCCTTGCCGGCTAAACTGTAGCGAACAGTTGGGATGCGGGCTTGTCAGTCCCGTATAGATCTATACACACAATGTCCGTTCTCCCTTCAGGAGACTCTGGTTACAAAACGCGAACTAACAAGTATATTGCTAAGCCATGAAGTAGTTTCACATTAATGTTATCTTGTTCTTGTAAAATGATGTATGTTCCTTTCTGTTTCTTGTTATTGTATGTTCCTTTCTGTTCTTGTTATCGTATCTTCCTTTCTGTTCTTTGTTATTGTATGTTTCTTTCTGTTCTTGTTATTGTATGTTTCTTTCTGTTCTTGTTATCGTATGTTTCTTTCTGTTCTTGTTATTGTAAGTTTGAACTGACTCATGTATGAACTGACTCTTGTAAGTTTCATTGTTCTAGAAATAGTAAGTATTATATCCTAAACTATACCTATTATAGTTTACTAGTAAGCCCTGTAATTGAATGATTGTTCATGTTTATACACCTTTGCTACCCAAAGGTGTTGAACTGATTGCAAGTTCTTTTTATATCTACATATATATACATAATATATAACTAAGATTTGAACGACACTCGGTCAAACAACTGGTACCCTAAGTCCACAACCAAACAAGGAACATGAAATAAAGCTAGTTATCAGTCCTAAGCCCTTTCAACCTTATTTATATAACTATATCTATATAGACATGATTTTTGTCAATATATGAGTTTAAAAGAGTTTTGTAAAACGATAAAGAGTTTTATTATATAAAAGAGTTTTAACAATTTGAATGGTTATTGATGACTTGATGTCAATTTATAAAATGATTTGAAATAGTCTAGTTGATAACACAGTTTGAAGTATAAGAAATCTCTTGTTTTGATAGTTATAAATCACATGTGATTGATTATACAACTATATGGTTTTCTACTTCTATTCTCCCCCCCTCCATAAAAGCATTTAAAATCATTTAAAAGATAAGGTAGGGGTATGAACTCACCTATAGTGAGTGACTCGAATGGAAGATAGATATAGGATGCTTGAGATCACAAAAGGAGTCCCGAAGCACAAATTGATCCTATTAGACATATAATCACATATATAGACATATAAATAGTGTATAACAACTAATCATGTATTGGAAACACCCCTAGGGACTAGGAATCACTCACAATGGAGTGTATCAATCACACACGATTGATTTAAGGGAGTTCACGACCACACCAAGTGTGTTTACGGCCAAAGGAAGAGTTTACGGCCAAAGATGCTTAACTGTTTACGGCCAAGGCATGAACTAAGGAGGGTTTACGGCCCTAACAAGATCACTTGAAGGGTTCACGACCATATGAATGGTTTACGACTGTGAACTCTTGAAGATGATGCTTATATGATACTTAAAAGGTGTTTGTTTCATGGGGATTCAAGAGCTCCTAATGGATAATAAGAATATGGAAAGGATACTTACTAAATGGAAGTCTTGAAGGTGTTTACGGCCACCAAGAACAAGTGTGTGTTCTTGGTGAAAAGATGAAGATTTGAAGATCTTGAAGGAAAATGGATGAATTCAAGGATGTGATTCATAGGTTTCATATGTTCAAGAAGATTAACTACTAAAAACAGATGAATTACTTACGTTTTTGAAGAGAAAGGATGGATTCCCTTGATGATACTTGAGAGAGTTTGAGTGTTCTTGATGAAAGAAGTGAGAAATGAGGAACTAATGAAGGAAATCTATACTTATGATGAGGGGTTCACGGCCACCAAGAGTTGACGGCCGTAAACTCTAGTTTGGGCCATGAACACCCTTGATGAATGTTCTTAGCTCAATTAGAAAGTCATAGATTCGTTACTCACACATCCTAGCATCAAGTCCTAAGTGTACGAGGCTTAAAACTCACATAATAACCCTTAGTACGGCTAAAAGGTAACAGATACAAGTCTGAATTTGATTGAATGGAATGGCTTTACAAGATAGAAATTTCGGGTTGTCACACATTGATTTGGTGCCGGGTGCCGCTCTGATAGCCAAGGAACCGTACCGGCTTGCTCTGCCCGAGATCCAGAAGCTGTCTACGCAACTTTAGGAGCTGCTAGACCGAGGGTTCATCCGTACGAGCAGTTCCCCATGGGGAGCACCGATCTTGTTTGTGAAAAAGAAGGACGGGTCACACAGGATGTGTGTTGATTATCGGGATCTGAACAAGTTAACGGTGAAAAACTTTTATCCGCTCCCGAGGATCAATGATTTGTTCGATCAGCTACAGGGTGCATCTTGGTTTTCTAAGATTGATCTCTGGTCAGTCTACCATCAGATGAGGATTCGGGATAAGGATATACCGAAGACAACTTTCAGGACTCAGTACAGGCACTATGAGTTTGTGGTGATGCCATTCGGGCTCACCAATGCCCCAGAAGCGTTCATGGATCTCATGAATAGGGTGTGTAGACCGATGCTGGATCGGTCGGTGATCATTTTCATTGATGATATCCTGGTCTACTCTAAGACCAAGGAGTAACACGAGAAGCATCTGAGGGAAGTATTGGAGACACTGAGAATGGAAAGGTTATATGCAAGTTCTCAAAGTATGATTTATGGTTGCGAGAGGTGCAGTTTTTGGGGCACATCATCAACAAGGAGGGTATTTCGGTTGATCCAGCCAAGGTTGAGTCAGTGACGTGATGGGAGGTACCGAAGAATGCATCTGAGATCCATAGCGTCTTGGGTTTAGCGGGCTATTATTGGAGATTCATCTAGGAGTTCTCCATGATCGCTGTGCCATTGACTCGTTTGACCAAAAAGAATGTGTACTTTCTGGTGGGGCCCGGACCAGCAATCGGCTTTTGAGACCTTGAGGCAGAGGTTATGTGAGGCCCTGATTCTAGTACTACCTGATGGGCTGGATAATTTGGTAGTGTAGTGTCATGCATCGATCTCAGGGTTAGGGGCGCTACTGATGCAGAGGGAGCATGTGAACGCGTACGCCTCGAGGCAGTTGAAGCCTCATGAGGCGAATTACCCCACTCACGATCTGGAGGCATTACTTGTATGGAGTGCGGTGCACCATCTTTACTGACCACAAAAGTTTGAAGTATTTGATGGATCAGCAAAACCTCATGTTGGATTTGGTGTCTAGGCCCATAACTATAACTGGGATGTACTTGACCCGATTGTAGCATGGTCCTTTTTGGGTTGCCTTCACCAGTGCAATTTGATAGGATGGTTTTTGAGAATAAGGTTATTTATGGTTTATTAATATATTACAAGTATAATATATTAATATAAAATTATTTAATTAGTATTAGTCAAGAATTAATTTGGAATTAATTTTGTGGTCAAAAGAGAATAATTAAATATATGAGGATTGATTATGTAAATCAATTATTCTTATAGTGTGGTCCAATGATCCATGATTATGTAGATGGGCTAAACCAATGAAATAATCCATGGATAGTCCATGGAGGTTAAACCCATGGAGCATAAGAATGTGAAAGGTCATTATGGTTTGCAAAGATCTAACCCTAGCACTATAAATGGAACCCTCAGGAACCAAAATCGGTTGCACCTTCTTTATGAACCAAGTAACTTATTCTCTTAAGCCTCCTATTGCATATTGGTGTTTGTGAACCAATAGAGGCATCACACTTGAGGTGCTCAAGCTTTCAAAGGTCAAGAACTCTACCCTAGTCAAGAGGTAAGCATCCAAACTAAGTTTTTATTGTATAGCTTTAATTGTATGCTAGCTAGGGTGAATGCTTTGGAAAAACAAAATGCATGTATAATTAGAGAAAACATAGAGCCAAAGCATTTAAGGTTGCATGTGCACCATAGGAGTGTTATAATGCTCAAAACCCAACAGTGGTATCAGAGCCTAGGATTGTTTTCTATTATATTTGATGCTTACTAGTTTTTCAAAGCTGAAAAAGTCAAAATTTTGGCCTTTGACTGGTGAACTCGCCGAGTCCATGAACAAGCTCGACGAGTCCACTCAGTAACAGAGCAACTCGCCGAGTCCAGTTCATGCACTCGATGAGTTGAAGGCTCTGTTTGCAGAATTTCGAGTTTCTTGGCCTGGTTTGGATTGGGAACACTACCACAAACTGTTTTGGATCATTAAAAATGTTTTTTATGATATGGTAGTGCTTGTACTCATCCAACCACAAGATAATTGTCAAAGTTTTAAAATAATTGTTGTTTTTATATGATAAACAAAATTGCTTTCAAATTGTTGACTTGAAATTATCTTGTTTATATGTGATAATATTAGTTGTTAGAAAATGATCTAAACGAATTTTAATGACCTCCATAACTTGTCCTCAAGTTATGGAAAATGAAAAGTCTCATACATTAAAATGGCATTAAACTCATATGTTATGAAAAATGAAAGGACAATTGTCAAATATTAAGATAATAGGCTAATTATTTGTATTATTTGATATGAATTGCCTTGCTATATGAGTTATATTAGATCAATAGAATATTATATGATAAATTTTTCCTTGTTAGAATTGATCTAAATATTCTTTAATGAGTTCCATAACTTGTCCTCAAGTTATGGAACATGAAAAGTCTTTTCATAAATGTTTTAATGAACTCCATAACTTGTCCTCAAGTTATGGATTATCAAGAGTCTTATCATAAAACACACATTAAACTCATAAGTTGTGGATATGAAGAGTTTTGACAAGTTTCAAAACTTTCCCTCAAGTTTTGGAATTTGTAAAGTCTCACTTTTGAAACATTTAAACTCCAAACCTTAGAATTTTAAAAGTTTAAAATTCAACACTTATACTTTTTAATATTAAAAGTTAATACTTATATATATGTATAAGACAAGTCAGTGTCACCGTTAGTAGGCCTCCTTCACGAAGCCGGTCTATAAGGGGGTATAAGGTTACTGCCTATAAAATGACAGTTTAATGGGTGTCCACTCTCACCTACCGCTTCCTTGACTGGTGGAGGGTCGTTAGCCGAACGGGTAGGACAGGGCATTAATTCTCCCTCAATAAAAGTATAATGATAAATATAAAGTAACTAAATTTTTTTTAAATTCCCAATCTTAGTTACTTTAGGAAAAATGTGAAAATGGTGCTAATCCATGAAATTGTACTTTGCACCTTGTTAAGTCGCTAGTGGAGCGTGCGTGGTTAACCGACACACTAATCTGGAACTGACAATGTGTGGCAAACGGTAGCTTGGTGTTAATCATAGATAAATGGAGTGTGTGTGGTTAACCGGCACATTGATTAGGCGATCTGTAACATTAGGTGTACCAAGTTAATTTGCATGGTTATTCACACCTTGTTTGTGATCCTCGGCATCCCAGTCACAAACTTGAAGGGCACAATCAAGCTTTAAACATGCCATTAAAAAGTTTAATGAATCTCAAAGATCTAGGAGTTTCAAACCAATTAAAACTTAATAATCTATTTCGTTTTTCATGGTGGAAATTGGTAAATCGTCATTTACCTACCTTCAAATATTTTACAATTGGATTATGGCATCCCTATTCGCAATTGTAAAATATTGTGTTGGGTCCTAGCCCTAATATTTCGTTTTGGGTGTTATATTAAGGACTTAAATCAACTAACTTGAATTTCTCCCTTTGTAGATGTCTAGGTCAGACAACTATGGTCTTCCCGAATCTGTTGGAAATGGCTTTCCACATGAAGATGATATTCCACAATATCATACTTCACTTCCTCCACCTCCTCCAATTATTCTCCCTAACCCACAAGTTCAAAGGCTTGAAAAGTTGAAGGTCACTCAAGCCCTATTGGCTAGCAAACACCAAGATGGAAGGTCTGTGTGTCCACATGTCTTGAAGATGAAGTCACACATTGACAGGCTGGGAATGTTAGGAGTCGTTGTGTCAAGGAAGTTGGCTGTTGACTTGGTTCTTCAATCACTTCTGAGTCGTATAGTTAGTTTGTTAAAGACTACTATATGACAGACCGTGGCATGTCCCTTATCGATCTTACATATTTCCTAATTGCTGCTAAATCAGCAATGATTTGGCGCACTGGTAATGCAAATTTGATTGGAAGATCTACTTCCCAAACTTCCATGGACATTGACAATGGAAACATTGGAAGTCCAGAAAAGATTTCTCTTTCCAAGGGAAAGGGAAAGACTAAGTCTAAGATTGTCCCGTGTACCATTCCCAAAGAGTCCATTTATTTCTATTGCCATGAGAAGGGACATTGGTTGCGAAGCTGCCGTATCTACTTGAAGGACCATAAGGATGGTAAAGTCAAAAAGTTTGACTCTGCTTCAGGTAAGTCCACTATCTAACTCTGTTAAGTTCCTATTTGCAGATTCTTAATACATGATGTGACAGGGTCGCATTTTGATGTCTTGTAGGATCAAAGAAAAGAAAGGAAGCTTAAAAGAAGAGTGAGTTGAATCTGATCGTGAAAAGTTGGATTTTGATCGCCTGATTCGATGGTCGGATTTTTGAGTTGTTGCTTAGGAGTTATGATAGATTGCTTAGAAATTTGTAATAGCATAGTTTTCATATGTAATTGCATTGTAAGGAAAAGTTTTCCGCACCTTTTTTAAAAAAAATTGACCTTTTATCTTATTTATATTTCCTTGCAATGGAATTTGTGAAAATTGATGTTTGTATGTTTCTATTTTAGCAATATGGATTTGATTCTTTTGTTTGTGGTAGTGTCTAAAATTTACCAAATAAGGAAAGATTCTCATCACTCAAGTTTCAGTTGGATAGAAACTTGGAATCATGAAACTTGTATTGTATGATGAATAAGAACCTTCATCTTTGGGAAATTAAGACTAATTCCTTATTCACATGTATATGTGAGTCAAGTGAAGGACTAGTGTGACAACCCGAAATTTCTATTCTGTACAACATTTCAATTCATTAGAAGTCAAAACAGTTACTGCTAATTTTCAAACTTTTTAGATTAAGTTTGAGTATTTTAGGATTAACACTTTAGGAGATATCAGGAGAGAGGATGCTCTAGGGTTGATTGTGTAACAATAATCTTTCAAAACTCCAAAAGATTAGAGTTTACGGCCTAAACAATGGTGTTTACGGCCGTAAACCCTAAAGGAAAGAGGTATAAAGGTGACACTTAGTTATTTTTACCATTTTTCCAACTTTCAAGAGCAAAACTCAAACTCTCTCAAGTATCATCCAAAGATTTCTTCAAGATCTTCATCTAGTAAGTGTTTCTAGCCCTTTTAAGTTAGTATATCACTTAATCTAGTGATTTAACACACTTCTAACCATGAAATCATTCCAAAAGGTTCAATCTTCAAGTTTCACCAAGAACACCAAGAACACACACTAGTGTTCTTGGACTTTTGGCTCATTTCAAGCCTTTATCTTGTAAGTACTTCTATCCTAGAGTATGTTAGGGCTTGATACACTTCTTTACATCAAGAAAACACAAAGAAACACCAAGATCAAAGGTGTTTACGGTCCAAGAACACCTTGGACCGTAAACCCTAAATAAGGGGTCAAAGTGACCCTAGTCCCTTCCTAAGCCTTGGTAACTATCATGGATCCCTTCATTGATATGTTAAGGACTTTAAAACATCAAAATACCATACTCCATAGGGGTTTATGACCGTAAACCCAAAGGGAAATGGTCTTAGGACCGTAAACTCCAATTAGGAGTGAAATGGTGCCCTAACCTCTTCTATAAGCTTATACTTCGAGTGGAAACACTTCTAAGGACTTATAAGGCTTCAAATCAACAAATAGTCAAAAAAGTATGAGTTTACGGCCGTAAACTCATGGGTTTACGACCGTAAACTCATGGAGTTATGGTCAAGAAACTGTAAACTCAAGAAAGGGGTTCCTTTGAACCCTAAACCCAATAGCTTTGTCCTACAACACTTAGATGCAATCCTTGGGACTTATAACACCTATATAAGGTGTTTAACATGTCTTAGGATGTCTTAACTTTGTTAATTAGTTGTTTAAAGACTAATTGGATACATATATGTGTATTTATATGTTAATTAGGATCATTGTGTGTGTACAAGTCTTCACTTGACACTTAGCAATCCTATTTCATCAGTTCATCCAAACCACTCACTACAGGTGAGTTTATACCCGTTAATTAACCTTTTAAATGTTTTTAAATACTTTTATGGGAGGGGGGGGGGAATACAAGTTGAACAATTATAGTTATTATATCAATCACATGTGATTAACAACTACCAAACAAGTGGTTTTCTTACTTTTCAAACTGTTTACCAAACAGTTTTACCTCAAACTGTTGTACAAACACCTTTTCATGTCAAATGCTTTTACTTAAACTCTTTTATACTTATATATTGTCAAATGCATGCCTATATATGTATAGTTATATAAGTAATGTTTAAAGGACTTAGGACGGGTGGCTCGCTTGATTTCCTTTTCCTCGTTGGGATGTGGCTTTAGGGCATCGGTTATCCATCCGAAGGTCGTCTAAATATTAGTTGTATATCATGTATACATACTTAGTCATAAAAGTTCTTTCATTCAGTTCCATACCTTTGGGTAGCAAGGGTATACAAACATGTTCATACATTACTAGTAAGCTACCATAGGGGTAGTTTAGGAAGATACTAAAACTATTACTAGAACAATGAAACATACAAAGAGTCAGTTCATTCAAGAGTCAATACTATGCAGAGAACGAGATAACAAACAATACTATGCAGAGAACGAGATAACAAACAATACTATACAGAGAACGAGATAACAAACAATACCATACAGAGAGAACATACAGGCTAGATAGAAGGAGAACATACAATACAGCTAGCACATTCATTACATATACATTATTATATTTATGTGAGCCACTAAACAGGGCATGACACTACCTGCCATGACTGTTTTTGTATCCAGAATCTCCTTAATTGGGGAGCGTATGAGTTTGTGTATAGATCTATATTGGATTGACTATCCTACACCTTGCTGCTAGCTACAGTGGGACTTGCAAGTCTACGGGTGCCAAACGTCATTTCTTACGACGTATTACATCGTCGTTTTACTATTGAGTCGGTAGCAGGATACAGGCCGATCACATGGTACTTTAAATAACAAATGGTTTAAAGTAGTTAGTAGATTAGTAGTTCCTTAATACAACACTACAGTACTATTTCATTTTCCCTTTGCATTTACTTTGTGATTTTATACAATAAACAATAATGCAAAAACTATATTTTTGGTTAATGATAGTCAGAATTGGGAAAATACATACTATTACAAGAGACACACACACAGACACTAGATGCCTTAGTAGAAGGCTACTTCTAGTAAGAAACATAGGGTTTTCTAGGAGAGTTCAAACAATTACAAACTTTTACAAAACTTATACATTACAAGACTTATAAACACTTTCATACAAATACAGACACTAATATACTTATGATCTCACCAGCTTTAAAGCTGATACTCGCTTTCAAAATAACTTGTATTCTCAGGTCGCCAGTAGACAGGTACCGGAGCCAGGTTTTTGAGAAGATGGAGCTTATTCAAGACTCATCTTTTATTTTGATATGTTATATTTTTGGTGTCTATAAAACTTGATATAACACACATGTATGAAATTATATTATTAATGCAATGGATGATGTTGTTGCTTATTTACTACTTTGCATTGTTGTGATACTGTACATGACGTCCTCCACCCCCGAACGATTCCGCCGTTCCGGTTTTGGGGTGTGACAGATTGGTATCAGAGCATTGTTTATAGTGAATCGAGTGTATCAACCCATAAAAGATATACGAACTATAAACACAAGCGGGATTAAAATACTCTGATAAAGAGTTTATACTTTTAAATAATAAAATATTTAACTAAGTATACATACCTGCATTCATACTAAAACCAGTGTCACTAGGACAGAACAAAAGTATTACGATTGTTGGGCATCACAGGTAGACTTAGAGACATATGGTCAACCCTGGGAAGATGTAGCCTGATCAACTACATTATCCGAGGAGTGATTAGCATGTGCCTAAGTATGCTTGTGAGGTTGCAACAAGTCTAAAAACTTACCAACACTACTACAATGAGAACAGTAGAACATAACATTAAACTTAAAAATACTATAGGAGTATTTTGTGTTACTATAATTACTTATCTGAGAACTAAAGGTCTTTATTAGTATATCAATGGTTGTTTAGGGGATACACTAAGGTTATATGTATCTAGGATGTCATAGAATTAGAATCTGTGAATCTTTGCTTTATTTCCTGTCCTCGTTGGGTTGTGGGCTTAGAGTTAGGGTAACTTATTCGAAGGTCTATCCTGTCCCGAATACATATAACTGGTATGCACTAAACAAGTATTGAGGTAACTAGTAAAGATCATCTTATAATTATCTAATTAGTTCGTCTATTTAGTTATTTCTTACACCTCTTTTCTCGCGTAGATTTAATGGCTGGATTCCATCTTCCCGGAGACCCGTACTTTCCCAACCACGGCAATGTTGGATGGCTTGGAGAAGAGCCAGAAGATGATCACCCAATCCCTTTGGATGATCACGAAGCTGAAGGCTTTTCTGATGGTTCTGAGTCGGAGCCAGAAGTCAACAACCAACCCCCAGCTGTTCAAAACCCAAACCCTCGTCCAGCATTTCAAGGACCCACACCTCTGTGGGCCACAAACTTGAATAGGTGGAGTCAGGAACAGGGGCAGCCCATGCCCTACCACGGAGACAGAAGCTTCTACAACCTCACTGAAAGAGGTTCAGCTGACAGGGTCCTACCCATAATGGTCCGTAGGATTGCTCGGAACACCGAGCAAGGACGAGCAGCTATCGACCGCGTAGTGGAGATTGACGCCAACTCTGGCGTTAATACCGTCCGCATTCGCCAACTTGAGTCTGCTCATGAAAGGACTCAGGTCCGCAATGCAGTTCTGCAGATGGAACTTGCTGAAACCCAAGCTGAAGTCAGAGAACTTCGAGCTCAGCAAGTAAGGTTCGATAGGCGCATAAGGGACATAGAACGCCTTCTGTCGGATTCCAGGACTCACTCTAGCAGTTCTCGTCGCCGTTAGAGTCTTATCGACTTTTCTTTTGGATATAACCTAGTTTGTGTAAAACTCTAGTCTAATTTCCTATCTTAGTAAATCTTAGACCCGTTAGGTCTTGATTTGGTAATAGTCTGTCAAAATTTTCCATCTTGGTTGATGTAAGACCTACTTCTAGGTCATTTTCCCGAACTCATTACATCTGTAATTCCAACGTTATTGACAGATTTTTAATCTAATGGAAATTATATCCAAATGCTTTCGTTTACAATCAATCGTGTTATTCATTTGTACTGTTGGACTATGGAGAGTTAGTCTATGGGCCATTCTCATCAATTTTCCTATCAAATTCTTATCAATGTCTGTATCTTCCTAAACTTACAGTTCAAAAATGCCTCCACGTAAATCAACAAGATACGATCCTCCCGCACCAACACCACCTGCCCCTCAAATCGACACTGCAGCCTTAAATGCTGCTGTAGCTGCGGCTGTGGCTACAACCATGGCCCAATATCATTCGTCCGGTTCCACTGGAGGAGGAACCCCTGTTCAGTCCATTCAGGTTGAAACCCCTGTGCGCTCAAGAGAGTGCTCCTACAAAGACTTCTCAAACTGCAAGCCATTGTCCTTTAAAGGAACTGGCGGAGTCCTTGTCCTCTCGCAATGGTTCGAGAAGACAGAGTCGATCTTTGAGATCTGCTCATGCCCGGAGGGAAGCAAGGTCAAGTTTGCCGCTTGTACCTTCGAATCAAAAGCCCTAACATGGTGGAATAGCCATGTTAAGTCACTATCTCTAGTGGTGGCTAATGCTATGGGCTGGGATACCATGAAAGACCTCATGATTGAGGAGTACTGTCCAAGGGGCGAGATCCAAAAGCTGGAGAAGGAACTGTGGAGCCTAACCATGAAGGGCTCCGACATCGTCTCGTATACCGCCAGGTTCTGTGAACTGGTGGCCCTCTGTCCCAATATGATCCATACGGAGGGAAAGAAGATCGAGAGATATATATGGGGGCTGATACCACCATACCAGGGGAATGTTTTGGCTTCCCACCCCACTACATTTGACAGTGCCAAGCGATTGGCACAGCGGCTCATAGACCATGGGGTCCGTACCCCGGCTGCAACAACCACCCTGGCCATCGCAGATGCCGCCAGAACCGTTGAGTCCAAGCGGAAATTCTGGGATGACAAGAAGAAGAAGAAGGCTGCCAAAAAGCAGCAGGTCGTGACAGTTCATGCTGCGATAACACCTGCCGCTGCTGCTCCGGTCAAGCAGTATTCAGGAAATTTGCCTCTGTGCAACCGATGCAACTTCCACCACACGGGAGCCTGCCAGGAAATGCATTGCTCAAACTGCAACACGAAGGGGCACACTGCCCGTTTCTGCAAAGCCCCAGCGAAGCCAATCACCCAAGTCCCCGGCGCTGGTGTGGGCCAGACTTGCTACAATTGTGGCGAGGTGGGCCACTACAAAAGGGACTGCCCTAAGGCAAGGAATACTGGTGGAGTGGCAAGAGTTCTGGCCATAGGCCACGAGGAAGCAGTAGCCGACCCTACAGTGGTCACTGGTACGTTTCTCCTCGATAACTCGTATGCATGTATTCTATTTGATAGTGGAGCGGAGAGGAGCTTCGTGAACCAAAAATTTGCTCATTTACTTAAGCAAAAATCACGAGCACTTAAAGAACCCTTCACTGTAGAAATGGCTAATGGAAAAACAGAGAGCACTAACAGCGTATTCATAGGGTGTACCCTAACGCTAGATAGCCATTCCTTTTCGATCGATCTCATGCCGGTCTCAATTAAGAGTTTCGACGTTATCATCGGCATGGATTGGTTGAGTCTTCATCGTGCCGACATCATGTGTTACGAAAAGGCTGTACGCCTTAATCTGTCGTCTGGAGAAACTCTAGTAGTATATGGCGACAAACCCGACACAAACCTTCGTATCATCTCGAGCATTCAAGCTCATAAATTCTTGTGAAAGGAATATCACGCATTCCTTGCTCACGTGGTCGATGTGAGCCAAGAAACGAAAGACATTCAAAACATCCCAGTAGTGCGCGACTTTCCCGACATCTTTCCAGAAGAACTCCCGGGATTACCTCCGCAACGACAAGTCGAGTTTAGAATCGACTTAGTTCCAGGGGCTACTCCCGTAGCCAAATCGCCTTATCGTTTAGCACCTGCAGAGATGCAAGAACTGTCCGGTCAACTTAACGAACTGCTCAGCAAGGGCTTTATAAGACCAAGCTTCTCACCCTGGGGAGCTCCAGTCTTGTTCGTCAAGAAGAAAGACGGATTGTTTCGAATGTGCATCGACTACAGGGAGCTCAACAAACTGACCATCAAAAATCGTTATCCTTTGCCGCGGATAGACGATTTATTCGATCAACTTCAAGGGGCGAATTTCTTTTCGAAAATCGACTTAAGATCCGGGTATCACCAATTACGAGTGCTAGGGGAGGATGTTTCGAAGACAGCCTTCCGAACTCGTTATGGGCACTACAAATTCGTAGTGATGCCGTTCGGATTAACAAACGCGCCCGCTGTGTTCATGGACTTAATGAATAGGGTGTGTCGTCCTTACTTGGATCAGTTCGTCATCGTCTTCATCGATGACATACTAATCTACTCTCGAAGTAAGGAGGAGCATAGTCAACATCTGCGACAAGTCTTAGAAACCCTGCGCGTGGAGAAGCTTTATGCGAAGTTCTCGAAATGCGAATTTTGGATCCGACGAGTCGAATTCTTGGGGCACGTGGTTAGCGAGGAGGGAATACACGTGGACCCTTCCAAAATTAAAGCCATCGAGAGCTAGTCAGCACCGCAGACGCCTATAAAAATTCGTCAATTTCTAGGCCTCGCTGGCTACTATCGCAGGTTCATTCAGAACTTCTCTCGCATTGCGAAGCCTCTGACAACACTGACCCAGAAGGGCGTGGCCTTTGACTGGGAAGAGAAGCAGGAGAGAGCGTTCCAAACGCTCAAGCGAGCCTTGTGCACCGCACCAATACTATCCCTCCCTGAAGGGATAGAAGACTTCGTTGTCTATTGCGATGCATCGAATCAAGGGCTTGGATGTGTTCTAATGCAGCGAGGTAAGGTCATCGCCTATGCCTCGAGACAGCTGAAGACACATGAGGCCAACTACACTACCCACGATCTTGAACTAGGAGCAGTTGTGTTTGCTCTGAAGATCTGGAGACACTACCTGTACGGTACAAAGAGCACTATCTTTACAGACCACAAGAGCCTACAACACATATTCGACCAGAAGGAGCTCAACATGAGACAACGACGGTGGGTCGAGCTACTCAGTGATTACGAATGCGAAATTCGTTATCATCCGGGTAAAGCCAATGTAGTAGCTGACGCCCTAAGTCAGAAAGAATATTCTGGTCGTAGAGTCAGGTCATTGACAATGACTATCCATTCACACTTGTCCACACAAATTAAGGCGGCTCAGCTCGACGCTTTGAAACCTGAAAATGTGGCGGGTGAATCCCTGAGAGGGATGGATAAGAACTTAGAGGTTAAGGGTGGCGGAGCTTATTATCTCATGGATCGGATCTGGACCCCGAGACTTGGTGGTTTCAGAGACTTGGTCATGAACGAGGCGCACAACACTCGTTATTCCGTCCACCCAGGTTCAGATAAGATGTATCTAGATCTTAAAAAGTTATACTAGTGGCCTAACATGAAAGCAGAGATTGCTACCTTCGTAAGTAAATGCCTTACTTGCGCAAAGGTCAAGGTCGAATACCAGAAACCCTCAGGTCTTCTACAACAGCCTGAGATACCAGAATGGAAGTGGGAGCGGATCACTATGGATTTCATAACCAAGTTGCCCAAGACAACGGGTGGACTTGATACCATATGGGTCATCGTCGACAGATTGACCAAGTCCGCACACTTCCTGCCTATCAAGGAGACAGACAAGATGGAGAAACTTACAAGAACTTACATTAAGGAAATTGTACGACTGCACGGTGTTCCCATATCTATTATCTCGGACAGAGATAGTAGGTTCACTTCTAGGTTCTGGCAGTCGCTACAGAGTTCCTTAGGAACTAGGCTGGACATGAGTACAGCCTACCATCCGCAGACAGACGGGCAAAGTGAGAGGACTATCCAAACCTTGGAGGACATGTTGCGAGCCTGTGTGATCGACTTTGGAAAAACATGGGATACTCATTTACCCCTTGTAGAATTTTCCTACAACAATAGTTATCACACAAGCATAAAAGCTGCTCCATTCGAGGCCCTCTATGTCCGTAAGTGCAGATCCCCTCTGTGCTGGGCTGAGGTGGGTGATACCCAGTTAGCTAAAGGACGAGTTCCTGAAAGCACTCTCACAGGTCCGGAGATCATACGGGAAATGACGGAGAAGATCGTTCAGATCCGTGAACGATTGAAATCCTCCAGAGACCGACAGAAAAGCTACGCTGATAAACGAAGGAAACCTTTGGAATTCCAGGTGGGCGACCGTGTTCTGTTGAAGGTCTCACCCTGGAAGGGCTTGATACGCTTTGGAAAGTGTGGAAAGCTAAATCCAAGGTACATAGGGCCTTTCGAGATTCTCGCGAGAATCAGCCCTGTAGCTTACAAACTTAACTTACCCCGCAAGCTCAGTAACATACATTCTACCTTCCACGTTTCGAACTTGAAAAAGTGTCTGTCCGACGAGACTCTTGTAATCCCACTCGACGAGATCGAGATCAACGAGAGCCTCAACTTTGTGGAAGAACCAGTAGAGATCATGGACCAGGAGGTCAAGCAAACGAAACAAAGCCGCATCCCGATAGTGAAGGTTCGCTGGAACGCCAAACGAGGGCCTGAATTCACTTGGGAGCGAGAGGATAAGATGAAACTGAAATATCCTCGTCTTTTTTACTTAGTTATTTGTAACTACTTATTTGCTTAACTTATAATTTCGGGACGAAATTCCTTCTAAGGGGGGGATGATGTGACAACCCGAAATTTCTATTATGTAAAACATTTCAATTCATTAGAAGTCAAAACAGTTACTGCTAATTTTCAAACTTTTTAGATTAAGTTTGAGTATTTTAGGATTAACACTTTAGGAGATATCAGGAGAGAGGATGCTCTAGGGTTGATTGTGTAACAATAATCTTTCAAAACTCCAGAAGATTAGAGTTTACAGCCTAAACAATGGTGTTTACGGCCGTAAACCCTAAAGGAAAGAGGTATAAAGGTGACACTTAGTTATTTTTACCATTTTTCCAACTTTCAAGAGCAAAACTCAAACTCTCTCAAGTATCATCCAAAGATTTCTTCAAGATCTTCATCTAGTAAGTGTTTCTAGCCCTTTTAAGTTAGTATATCACTTAATCTAGTGATTTAACACACTTCTAACCATGAAATCATTCCAAAAGGTTCAATCTTCAAGTTTCACCAAGAACACCAAGAACACCAAGAACACACACACTAGTGTTCTTGGACTTTTGGCTCATTTCAAGCCTTTATCTTGTAAGTACTTCTATCCTAGAGTATGTTAGGGCTTGATACACTTCTTTACATCAAGAAAACACAAAGAAACACCAAGATCAAAGGTGTTTACGGTCCAAGAACACCTTGGACCGTAAACCCTAAATAAGGGGTCAAAGTGACCCTAGTCCCTTCCTAAGCCTTGGTAACTATCATGGATCCCTTCATTGATATGTTAAGGACTTTAAAACATCAAAATACCATACTCCATAGGGGTTTATGACCGTAAACCCAAAGGGAAATGGTCTTAGGACCGTAAACTCCAATTAGGAGTGAAATGGTGCCCTAACCTCTTCTATAAGCTTATACTTTGAGTGGAAACACTTCTAAGGACTTATAAGGCTTCAAATCAACAAATGGTCAAAGAAGTATGAGTTTACGGCCGTAAACTCATGGGTTTACGACCGTAAACTCATGGAGTTATGGTCAAGAAACCGTAAACTCAAGAAAGGGGTTCCTTTGAACCCTAAACCCAATAGCTTTGTCCTACAACACTTAGATGCAATCCTTGGGACTTATAACACCTATATAAGGTGTTTAACATGTCTTAGGATGTCTTAACTTTGTTAATTAGTTGTTTAAAGACTAATTGGATACATATATGTGTATTTATATGTTAATTAGGATCATTGTGTGTGTACAAGTCTTCACTTGACACTTAGCAATCCTATTTCATCAGTTCATCCAAACCACTCACTACAGGTGAGTTCATACCCGTTAATTAACCTTTTAAATATTTTTAAATACTTTTATGGGGGGGGGGATACAAGTTGAACAATTATAGTTATTATATCAATCACATGTGATTAATAACTACCAAACAAGTGGTTTTCTTACTTTTCAAACTGTTTACCAAACAGTTTTACCTCAAACTGTTGTACAAACACCTTTTCATGTCAAATGCTTTTACTTAAACTCTTTTATACTTATATATTGTCAAATGCATGCCTATATATGTATAGTTATATAAGTAATGTTTAAAGGACTTAGGACGGGTGGCTCGCTTGATTTCCTTTTCCTCGTTGGGATGTGGCTTTAGGGCATCGGTTATCCATACGAAGGTCGTCTAAATATTAGTTGTATATCATGTATACATACTTAGTCATAAAAGTTCTTTCATTCAGTTCCATACCTTTGGGTAGCAAGGGTATACAAACATGTTCATACATTACTAGTAAGCTACCATAGGGGTAGTTTAGGAAGATACTAAAACTATTACTAGAACAATGAAACATACAAAGAGTCAGTTCATTCAAGAGTCAATACTATGCAGAGAACGAGATAACAAACAATACTATGCAGAGAATGAGATAACAAACAATACTATACGGAGAACGAGATAACAAACAATACCATACAGAGAGAACATACAGGCTAGATAGAAGGAGAACATACAATACAGCTAGCACATTCATTACATATACATTATTATATTTATGTGAGCCACTAAACAGGGCATGGCACTACCTGCCATGACTGTTTTTGTATCCAGAATCTCCTTAATTGGGGAGCATATGAGTTTGTGTATAGATCTATATTGGATTGACTATCCTACACCTTGCTGCTAGCTACAGTGGGACTTGCAAGTCTACGGGTGCCAAACGTCATTTCTTACGACGTCTTACATCGTCGTTTTACTATTGAGTCGGTAGCAGGATACAGGCCGATCACATGGTACTTTAACTAACAAATGGTTTAAAGTAGTTAGTACATTAGTAGTTCCTTAATACAACACTACATTACTATTTCATTTTCCCTTTGCATTTACTTTGTGATTTCACACAATAAACAATAATGCAAAAACTATATTTTTGGTTAATGATAGTCAAAATTGGGAAAATACATACTATTACAAGAGACACACACACACACACAGACACTAGATGCCTTGGTAGAAGGCTACTTATAGTAGGAAACATAGGGTTTTCTAGGAGAGTTCAAACAATTACAAACTTTTACAAAACTTATACATTACAAGACTTACAAACACTTTCATACAAATACAGACACTAATATACTTATGATCTCACCAGCTTTAAAGCTGATACTCGCTTTCAAAATAACTTGTATTCTCAGGTCGCCAGTAGACAGGTACCGGAGCCAGGTTTTTGAGAAGATGGAGCTTATTCAAGACTCATCTTTTATTTTGATATGTTATATTTTTGGTGTCTATAAAACTTGACAGAACACACATGTATGAAATTATATTACTAATGCAATGGATGATGTTGTTGCTTATTTACTACTTTGCATTGTTGTGATACTGTACATGACGTCCTCCACCCCCGAACGATTCCGCCGTTCCGGTTTTGGGGTGTGACAACTAGGGGATCGGGTACACTTGGTTATGCGCTGGTCAAGTGCACCACAAAGAACAATAAGACTATTCGTCATGATTTACTAAAGTTTAGTAAATATGGTCATGCTTACAAGACTAAGTATAATTCTGAGTCATTGAAAAGTCTTAATGTATAGTAGAACGAATAAGAAGAATCGAAGTCGACAGAAAGATAAAAGTTTCCCCAATCTGAAAAGATGGAAGAGTACTTGAGTATCGTGTTTTATGATCATCTTAATGATTATGAAAAACCATATCACAATTTGATCCTCTAAGGATGCCTTAGTGCATTTGTTTGGGTAAGAAGAGGAATCATGAATTGTTGAAATGGTTAAATCAATTAAGATGAATCATAATTCGTTCCAAAATCAAATCTTAGAGTCATCCTCCAAGATTGTATATTGAGGGACATATCAGCAAACGTAGAGTAAAATGTTTCTTACTCTTGTACATTTGAAATTGGTAAGTTGTAATGTTTTTGGATAAAACAAAGATCAACTAAGACCGATTGTCAAAAGTGTTTGTCTTGATAAGAAATCACACTAACTCTTGAATATCTGTTTGTCAAGTAATGTATCTTGACAAAGAGAATCTTATATGTCAAGAGGTCAGTGTGAGTCTTAAAGATCTTGACAATTTTCAAGAACTAATCAAGAATAAACCTATTGTTAACCACCAGCACACGACTTGAGGTTTGTAACCTATCGTGTTGACATATTCTTGGTTCTGTGCCCATTGCAGTTAAAGTTGACTATGGATGTGATTTCTAAGAGTTCTCAGTTCTTTGCATAGGGCAAAGCACCTTGGTCAGTGAAAGTTCATTGACCAGTAAAGGTGATTTGCTGAACAACTTGGAAAACATGGTAGGCCCTTGTGCTACTGAGTGGCAAAGAATTGAACAAGTTCAGTCCATATGAGTTTGGATTTGTAACTAACCTTATCTTATGATTATGGTTATGAAAAATTCACATGGATAGGAACACATACACCTATAAAAATCTAAGTGTCATAAGGTTTCTCTCAAATTCATGAAACTGATTGTGAGGAAACGCTTTCCCTAAGTAGATTTTAAGGAGATAGCATTTGTGATATTTACATTCTCAAATTCGATTATGATTACGGAATCCCTCTTCATAGTTCAAATTGTGAGAAATGGAAAAAGGTCTAAACATTTGAGACTTATTGTTGTAAGTTCTACAATTGTTTGGACACACATGTGAGCTATCTAAGGAAAGGTGTATGAGTTTGAGAAGCCTAGATAGAGTCTTATCGAAGCGTCTTGTATCAGAAATCTGAACTTTGGTAAAAAAGTCAACAATTATTGATTTCTAGAAGTCCAACTTATTTATGGGTACATGTCAAAGCTAGTGGGAGCATAAGTGTTATGCTAGTAAGATAATAATTATTATGCTAGTGGGAGCATAATTATTAAGGTAAGTGTTGCGAGTTGGCAATGTTAATTATAGAAAACAAAGTTTTCAATGTGCAAAGTTGCAGGGTTGAAAAGTTGTTTTGCTATAATTAAGGGAGAGGAACTTATACTTTATTTTTCAATTCTAAAAACTTAGATTGAGATTTTTAATCAAATTTAGTCAAAGACATATATGAATGTTATGTTGAAAAGATTCGACATTCTATATATGGAAATGTTAATTGCATTCTCAAAATTCGATTATGATTACGACATCCCTCTTCATAGTTCGAATTGTGAGAACATGACAAATAGAAATTTTATAGCAAAAGACTAATCAAGTATCATGTCTTTATGTAAGACATTATGAATCGTGTCCTATATGATTCGGATATAGGATGGATTGCATATGCTATAATATTCATGTGTTCTAATTTTCCAAATGCCTAAGGCATTAAGAGGGAAAAAGGACTAGAACTAAATATGACTAAAGTGCTTAAAAAACTGTCCAGGACAATCTAAGGTTCGCTAAGGATTGGTTGCTTATGGATAGTTGGAAGTATAGTAATGAATGGACCATATTGATATAATTATGAATAGATTGGATTATGTTAAGAATGGATAGTAATATGGCAATTATGGAAACGTTTCCATAATGGGTGTTGGACATCAAGAATATATGAGTAAGTTAGAAACTTTTATGCAAAGAAGGATGTTAAACGGAATGTACTTCGAATTTGAGATTTCATCTACATGGAATTGTCTTGTAACAATTTCCAAAGGAATGTACAAAAGGAATCTTTGCATAATAGTTTAGAACTAACATATTTTAATAGTGGCAAGAATTTGGTATTCTTACACTTAAAGATTTGGAATTGTGAAATGAGTATCGTTGGAAATGTTTACAATTAATCTATTTCACAAAGTAAGGACCGTAGGTAAACATAGTGTGCATGCTTGGAGCATGGGATAGCTATTGTTTTAATTCAAGTATTAGTTGATAAATCGAAACATTATACAATGAATAATGAGTAATAAATATGGTGATTAAATAAAAGGTGTTTTATTTACGCTCACGAGTTTTGGGGCCATATAGGATTAATATTATACTTGTGTTTCACTTTGCATGTTTTGACTTCCCGAATAATAAGATTATTCAAACTATCCACAGTCGATCATAAGTTGGAAGTAAGTATGAAAGAAGACTGTCATGACTTGGCTTGTAGATTGTCTAAGGCGTTAGGCATAACAAGAGTTTGCTACACCATTCATGAGTGCTCTTGAAATAAGATTCGAGTATTGGTTCAACCCGCGCTCACTTGAATCACTTCATGGAATTTATCACGAGTGATCGTGAGACGATAATATCATATAAGTCTTCAAACTAAGATATATGAGTTGTTGACTACGAGTTGGTTGTGCATTGATGATACGAAAATGCATCAGTAACTTGATGTTATAAAACGTATCATTGTGCATGATTTAATGAGTAGTTAGTACAAACATATAATGTCAAAGTTTATCTGTTCCCATTTATCCTAAGAGGACTAAAAGCGATATCTTGGGCCCCTCGATGATTCTGTTTTGACTATGTATCGGGCTCGGTCAGAACTAAATTGATGTGTTCAGTTATGTTCTATGTCAGACGAATCGGAAATCGGGAAACAAACTGTTGGACAATAAGTATGACATTGTTCCATGTAATTTTCCGACTGATATCTTGAGAACATAGGAATATATGATCCCTTATCTAAAGGATGCGTCACTGACTGGGTCAGAGTTGATCGCGGCTTTTGAAAGCTTACGATTGCTAAGTCGGATCCTAGAGTTAAATTGACAGTTATAGTTATTAGACTTATCTAAGTGGGAGACTGTTGGATTTGGTGTCTAAGACCATAACTATAACTGGGATGTACTTGACTCGATTGTAGCATGGTCCTTTTCGGGTTGCCTTCACCAATGCAATGTGATAGGATGGTTTTTGAGAATAAGGTTATTTATGGTTTATTAATATATTACAAGTATAATATATTAATATGAAATTATTTAATTAGTATTGGTCAAGAATTAATTTGGAATTAATTTTGTGGTCAAAAGAGACTAATTAAATATATAAGGATTGATTATGTAAATCAATGATCCATGATTATGTAGATGGGCTAAACCCATGAAATAATCCATGGATAGTCCATGGAGGTTAAACCCATGGAGCATAAGAATGTGAAAGGTCATTAGGGTTTGTAAAGATGTAACCCTAGCACTATAAATGGTACCCTCATGAACCAAAATCGGTTGCACCTTCTTTATGAACCAAGTAACTTATTCTCTTAAGCCTCCTCTTGCATATTGGTGTTTGTGAACCAATAGAGGCATCACACTTGAGGTGCTCAAGCTTTCAAAGGTCAAGAACTCTACCCAACTCAAGAGGTAAGCATCCAAACTAAGTTTTATTATATAGCTTCAATTGTATGCTAGCTAGGGTGAATGCTTTGGAAAAACAAAATGCATGTATAATTAGAGAAAAAATAGATCCAAAGCATTTAGGGTTGCATGTGCACCATAGGAGTGTTATAGTGCTCAAAACCCAACACCTCAACATGCGGCAGAGGAGGTGGCTGGATGTACTGAAGGATTATGACTGTGAGATCTTATACCATCCAGGGAAGGCCAACGTGGTGGCTGATGCTTTGAGCCGTAAGACGGTGGGTTCCCCTATTGGGAACGTTTGTTTGAGGATGACAGTGATCTCTCCATTGTTTGATATGATCAAGGAGGCTCAAGTGGAGGGTTTGAAGAGAGAAAATTGGAAGTTAGAGCGGATACGAGGTCAGATTCCTTTGTTTGTCTGGGATGGTCAGGGTCTCTTGACCCAGTGTAGCCGAGTGTGGGTTCCAGCCTCTAGAGGAGTGAGGCAGAAGATATTAGAGGAGGCACACAAGTCCAAGTTCTTTATACATCCAGGGGCTACAAAAATGTATAGAGACCTGAGACTGAGTTACTTGTGGCCCTGCATGAAACGAGAGATCGCCTGCTTTGTGGAGCGGTGCTTGACCCGCCGGAAGATCAAGGCCGAGCATCAGTGGCCTCATGGCAAGGTTCAGCCGCTACCCATTCCCATGTAGAAATGGGAAGAGATCACCATGGAATTCAGCACGAAGTTACCGAGGACAGTGAGGGGTGTGGATGCCATATGGGTTATTGTAGATAGATTAACGAAGAGTTCCCACTTTATTCCGATCTCCGAGAGCATATCTGCGGATAAATTAGCGGATATTTATGTACGAGAGGTGGTGGTTAGGCACGGGGTGCCAGTGTCAGTAGTCCCTGACTAGGATGTTCGATTCACATCTAGATTCTGGAAGAAATTCCACGAGGAACTGGGCACTCAGTTGCATTTCAGCACGGCATACCACCCTCAGACAGATGGCCAGAGCGAGAGGACGATCCAGACACTCGAGGATATGATTCGGGCATGCGTGTTGGATTTTGGAGGAAGTCGGGATACATACCTCACACTAGCAGAGTTTTCATATAACTATAGTTATCATGCTAGTATCGACCGACCTCCGTTCGAGATGTTGTATGGTCGGAGATGTAGGACCCCGGTTTGCTGGGGCGAGGTTGGACACCAAGTCATGAGGAGCACCGAGGTAGTGCTCAAGACTACTAGGTTGATTCAGCAGGTGCGCGACCGGCTGCGAGTCGCACAGAGCTGTCAGAAACGTTATGCTGACCGACGTCGATCGAATCTTGAGTTCCAGGGTAGGGGACTTTGTGTTACTGAAAGTGTCGCCATGGAAGGGAGTCATCAGGTTCCGGAAGAGGGGCAAGTTAGGGCCACAATATATTGGCCCGTTCAGGATTTCGGCCCAGGTGGGCAAGGTGGCTTACCATTTGGATCTGGCAGACGAGCTTAGCCAAATTCACAACACCTTCCATGTGTCTCAGCTTCAGAAGTGTGTCACTGACGCGGCCACGGTTATTTCGTTGGACGACATTCAGGTTGATGAGAGTATGAGCTACATTGAGAGACCCATTTCGGTTTTAGATTGGAAGACTAAGGTTATTCGTAATAAGGAGGTGAAGCTGATGAAGGTATAGTGGCAGCACCGAAGAGGCTCCGAATGGACATGGGAGCCGAAGGATGAGATGCGAGAGCATTACCCCGATCTGTTTGCATCTGCAAACTTCAAGGATGAAGTCTAGTTCAAATGAGGGAGAGTTGTAATACTCCAAATAAGGTATTACCTTTGAAGCCCTTGAAATTATAAATATTGCATAATAGTCCCTTAAGTACGATGGGCGTACTTCATGAATACGTTAAGCGTACAGGAGTAGTATGCAGGGCGTACGCACTCAGATGGGCTTGGACTTGTTTTGGGCTTGTAAGCCCTTTGGGCCATAATCAGTAATTAGGTCGGGTCATGTTTTGAGTTAGTGGGCCAATTTATCTGTTTTGGGCCATGATTGCTATGGTTGGGCTTTATTAGGCCATGAGGCCCGTTAATGATTTTTGGATATGGACTTTAAGCCCATTAGCAATGGTGGACTTTTGGGCCATTAAGAAAGGACTTCGGGCTTGGGTCCTTTAATTGGATTATGTTCAACCCTAACCTTGGGTTAATGGTATTATTGTTCAGCACGGGTGGTGACACATTGTTAGGAGAGCAACTTTCGGATTCAGCAGATAGATGTGAGTCTACCCACCATACCAATTGGTCGAAGGCACCAAGGCTGGCCGATTATGTGTCATGTGGAATGCTAGTTGATTGCGTGATATGTGATATGATAGTTATCTTTATTATACTAGTATGGAAGACCCCGGGGGGTTCCCGTGGCAGTAGACTAAGACCATGCGGGGGTTCCCATGTCATTCAGTGTAAGACCTTGGAGGGTTTCCATGGCATCCTAGTATGTTTGTATGTTTAGTTTATATGATATTTTATGTGTTAGGGAAGACCATGTGGGGGTTCCCATGGCAGGCAGTTAAGACCATGTAGGGGTTCCCATGGCAGTGGGTTAAGACCACGTGGGGGTTCCAGTGGCACCCGAAATCAGACCTTGGAGGGTTTCCATGGCATCCTTATAGGTTGATATGTATGGCTTATGTTGTTTATGTGACTGATATGGATTATATGGTTATATGGATTGTGTGGGGTATGCTATGGGGAACTCACTAAGCATTAGCTTACAGTTTGTTGATTGTTTCAGGTACTTCAGAGCCTAAGGACAAGGGCAAGGTTTGATGACGTGGCGTGCACTCTCCGGCATTTTATATGGGGACACTCTGATATTTGATATAAAATGTTTATGTTATGGATTTTGAAAACAGTTGTCATTGATATTACATATTTTATGGGAATGTTTTGATTGATTAAAAATGAAAATTTTATTTGGAAATTTGGGTCGTTACAACGTAAAAGCCACATTAGGGCGAGTACATGTCATAGCGTACATGATCGAGCCAACGGCGGAAGCATATGGCACTCAACTCATTTCCGCTATCTCGGCATCGGTACTCGGACTTTGAATCTTACTCAACTTGGTATTACTCTGGATTGGCAGTTCCCCTTTCTTGGAATTCTCCATCTAAAACGTTTCAGCACGTTGCCCAAGTAAGTACTCTTACTAAGTCCTATTAGTCTTCTACTCCTATTTCTCAAGACCCTTATCCCCAGAATATAAACAACTTCCTCTAGATCCTTCATAGGGAAACACTTCCCAAGCCAAGGCTTATCTTTTTGCAAGGTTGGGATGTCGTTTCCTATGAGCAGTATGTCATCAACATACAAAATTAGAAAGCTAAATGTACTCACACTAACCTTTACATACACACATGACTCATCCTCGCTTCTCGAAAATCCAAAATCTTTGACTTTCTCATCGAAACAAAGATTCCATCTGCGAGACGCTTGTTTTAATCCATAAATAGATTTCTCAAGATTGCACACTCTATTGGGGTACTTTGCGTCCATAAAACCCTCTGGCTGACACATGTAAACGTCTTCAACCAACTTCCCATTAATGAAAGCGGTTTTGACATCCATCTGCCAAATTTCATAATCATGAAACGTAACGATTGCCAACAAAACCCTAATAGACTTGATCTTGGCCACTGATGAGAACGTCTCATCATAGTAAACCCCGGGGTTTGAGTAAAGCCCTTCGCAACTAGTCGTGCCGTGAACGTTTTCACTTTCCCATCCATGTCGGTCTTCTTCTGGAAGATCCACTTGCACTCGACTGCCTCTTTCCATTTTGCAGACTCTGGGCCCGCCATGGATTCCTTGTAGTTGTTAGGTTCATCCAAATTTATTAGTGTACTATCACTGATAGACGTATTACCTTCAGCTGTTATATGGAAACCATACAACACAGGTGGAACGCTAACTCTACTTGGACATCTAAGAGGTAGAGACTCATCAACTGGTTCAAAATGAATCTCTTCCTCCGGTTAAGTGCTAGTGTTAGAGGTTCCTACACCGCTTGATTCTAGAAGCTCTTCAAGATCAATTTGCCTCCCACTGTCCTCTTGGCATATGAGTTCTCTCTCGCGGAAAACCCCTCTCCTTGCTACGAAGACCACGTTGTCACTATCTCTGTAGAAAAGATATCCAAAAGATTTTTGTGGGTAGCCGATGAAAATACACCGCTCACTACAAGGTTCAAGCTTGTCGTGAGTCTCTCGTCTTACGAAAGCTTCACAACCCCAAACCTTGATATGTGCCAACGAGGGAACCTTCCCTGTCCACATCTCATGAGGTGTTTTGGCAACCTTCTTAGTTGAGACTAGATTAAGGATATGGGCGGTAGTCTCTAAGGCATACCCCCAAAATGAGATAGGTAACGAAGCTCGACTCATCATGGAACGAACCATGTCCAACAAGGTTCGATTGCGCCTCTCAGCTACACCATTAAGCTGCGGTGTCCTAGGTGGCGTCAATGGTGAAACAATTCCACATTCATTAAGATAGTTGTGGAACTCGATACTAAGGTACTCACCACCCCTATCGGATCTGAGCATCTTTATCTTCCTGCCCAATTGATTCTCCACTTCTTGCTTAAACTCTTTGAACTTTTCGAAGGTTTCCGACTTGTTCTTGGTTAAGTAGATATATCCATATCTGCTATAATCATCGGTAAAAGACACATAGAAGCGGTTAGCATCCCTTGTGGTGGATCTGAAGGCCCTCACACATCTGTGTGTATGAGATCCAATAATCCCTCACCTATTTCACAAGTACCAGTGAAATGTAATTTTGTCATCTTTCCAAGTAAACAAGATTCACATGTGTCATCAAACTTTAGGTCAAATGACTCCAAGACTCCATCCTTTTGGAGTTGGGCTATGCGCTTCTTGTTGACATGTGACAACTGTCAAAATTCTAGTCAGTTCTAGAATTGATAAACTTAGTTGCACATGTAGGCATGAAAAATACTAGACTTTGTAACTAGGAGCTATGTTATAGCCTACTAGAAACTTGGAAACAATTAGAAACGATGCATAGTGTACTTAGATTTCACATTGATATGTGACTTCTATAGTTACTTTAACTATAAAACCTATTAAAATTCGGGTCATTCCTTGACTTGAACACATTTTCAAATACAAACATAATGCACTTGACCTAGAAGTAGAAATTAGGTCAGAGTCTCATAGTATCTTAAGTCAAAGTTGAAAACTAGGACTAGTATAATTGATTCCTTAAGTTCGTTTGGATCTTGGAATCACTACATAGAATGCCAATAAACCGATAAAACTAAATTACAAACATTATTTATAACTTGAATAAGAGTTAGGAAACACAAAAATAATTTGAAGTCTCAATGATTCAATTTATTTTGATATTCAAAGTTTAGGAAAATCCGAAAAACCCTAAAAGACCTAAACTCAAATTTATAAACTTTCACACCTAAAACTCCATAAAATTTGTTCTGAACCTTATAATATCACTTCAAAATAATTAAATTCAGGAAAATATCATCAAGGATAATAAAAAATCAAGTCATTAACATTTACCCTTAATTTATAAGCCAAAAATCAAGGTTTTATGGATAAAAGCTAGGTTAAGTTGTATATTTTATAAAACTTTGATATTTTTTTTATAAAAGATTTAAATATTATAAAGAGAAAAGAGAAATAAAGGGTATTATACCTCAAAAATTCGGATCTCTCTCTCCCCATATCTCTCTCTCACACTCAAAAGGCACACACTACTCATTTTCACTCACTCTTCACTCCACCTCTTTACATCCTTTAAGAACAAGTTTTTCTCTCAAACTCTCTCTTTCTCTCTCAAAACCCATGAAATTCTCCAGCCAAGAACATATCCCAACCTTCAAATCTTCATCTTCTAGGGTTGTTCTTCAAGGTAATCATGAAAATCCTTCATCTTCCTTCACTTTCTTTCTTGTTTTAAAGGGTTTTCTTGCACTTCTCCTTCTTCTACACCATTCTTTATGAACATTCATGAACATATTCATGAATTTCGAGTTTGATGATGATGGTGGTAGGGTTTCACCCAAGAACAACATGCATGTTGTTTGATGGTGAAATCCAAGGACCAAAACCTATGTCAAACCCTAAAATATGAATTTTTATAAGTTTTGAAGATCCATCTACCTTATGCATTGAAGTTTTTCCTTTGAAAACATCATTATGAAAAAAAATATGTCCATGCATGGTCTTCAAACCGTGATGCATGTGATGAACATCAAGTTAAATAGTTTGATGATCAAAGTACATTGTTAATAGTGCATGTAAATGATTTTATTCATAAAAAAATCTAGAAATCCTTTTCTGTTCGAAATAAAATTTCCTCAGATTCCCTGTAAGATGATATGAGGATCTGGAAAATCCCAGGAGTTTTTATCATTTCTTTAATTTATTAAACTTTTTACAAGAAAACAAGGCCATAAATCATTTAATATACTTTCTGAGGTCTATAAATTCTAGATAAATTCGTGGATGACCCCTAAAGTAAATGATGACATCTCAGCAAGTTTCATCGATTTTGGTTACTGTTTGATATGGTTTTGAATTTTCTTTTTGTTTAATTCAAATAAATAATAAAACCACTTTAGGGAATGTTAAAAGGCTATCTAAGATTTTTCGCAGATCCTACCTCAAGTGGAATAATCAGAACAATATTTTCAGAATTTTTCATAATGCATACCTATTTTTCCCCAATTTTGTATTTATAATGGACTAATAATGGGAAAAATAGTTCTACTCATCTAAAATTCATGAAAAGTTACCATAAGACCTTATAATATATTAGAACTATAAATAAAAATTTGGATGATTTTTCTATTCAGTATGCTATTTTTCTTCTATTTTCTAAGATTAAATACACTTAAATCCACAAAATCAGATTACAGTATATAAAAACCACCATTGGTATTTTTCTCAGATTATGTACACTGTAAATGAAGTTTAAATTTTTTTTGGTAATTAACTTTAACTGTTTGATAATTATTCACCAATTAATGATTATTCAAGAGAATAAAACAAAGAAAAATAGTAAGACTAATTGAAAAATATCTTTTATATTTTTCACAGCTTCTATATGTATAATAACAGTGTTAAAAAATATTTGGGCAATTTTGGAAACTGTTTTCTATTTATTTCCATTTTTGTTAGAATAAATGCACAAAAATCAAAAAATCGGGTTAAACTGTTTAGAAACCCATTTTTATATTTTTCCCAGCTTAAGTATGTTTAATGGCACTATTATAAAAAGTTTGGAAATTTTATCATCTCGATGCTATTTTTCACGAATTTATATTGTTATGAATGTTATGAATGCTAAGCGAATTTATATTGTTATGAAATTTTATCATCTCGATGCTATTAGACTTAAACTTAGAATGCTAAGCGATGATCGTGAGGTGTGTGTCTAATATATTTTAGGAAGTACACCTGAATAGACACAAACACTAGTTTAATTAGGAAAGATGCCTAAATGTTTTTATGTGCTAAATGATTTGTCATGCTTTATGCTATCGTTTGATCAGATTTATGGTATGTTGCCGACCGGATCTGGAAATTTTATTTTAATCTGGAATTTGACTCAAAAAGACCTGATCTAAGCGTTGCATAATATGATGAAAGGTCATTAGAACATGACCCATCGGCCCGTTACAATAATCTAGGTAAATACTATTTCTGAAGGAGCAAGAGTCTCTAACAAAGATCGAGACTGTGTCTTGAAGGTCATGATTGAAAGTCCAACGTGAGATAGAGAGCGGGTGCAAGATCGAGCATCGCCTGCAGTCCAGAAGTCCAAGAGTTAGATACTCATTCGAAGGAACATAGGAGTTACAGTTATTAATAGGATGAAAACATAACGTATGGAGTCATTATACAAGCCCTATTTCGTTGATGATTCCGGGACGTAATCATCCTAAGGGGGAGATAATTGTAACGCCAGCAAATTCGAGCTAGTCAATTTATAGACAATAAACGTCAAAAATAACTTTTTTTGATAGAAGATTATTTAGAATAAATAATCTTGACCAAGTTATAGTACATGTCACAAGGGTTCAGTACATATAAAGACTTGAAATCCGAGTTATAACGAAGAAGTTATGACCCGTCGAAGTTTTACGGCAAAACCAGCACGACACCGGGAATCGTAAAAAGTGAATTTACGATAAAATACATTTTAGCCTTAGTGATCTAAACTAAAGTCGTATTATATGTTAAAACAAGTGTGTGCATAAAAAGAACGTCTAAATCTGACTTTGTATGAGGAAGTTATGATTTTTCTAAGATTTAGCACAACGGTGCACATCCCGAAATTCGAATTTTAGATCGGTCGATTTTTAACCAAAACAGTCTAAACGAGAATTGAAGATCTCGTTAATAGGAGCTCAACGATACAAATACAATAGAAAACAGAGCTCGTATGCGAAATATATGGACGAAACTTAGTCCCTACTCTTTAAGCGCGGCGAATTCAATACATATTTGTAAATCCGAGATAGAATGAGAATTAGCGAATGGAGTCTAAATGAAAGTTGTAGTAATCATAAATACCAACACGTGGATATAAAGAACGTCGAGAATATAGCTCGTATGTTAAAGATATGTATGAAACTTTGTCCCTACTCTTCGAGCGCGATAAATTCGATATAGTTTTGTAAATCTGAGATAGAATGAGAATTAGCCGACGATGTCTAAATGAAAGTTGTAGTACTCGTAAATACCAACACGTGGATATAAAGAACATATAAAATGGAGCTCGTATGCGGAAGATACGAATGAAACTTAGGGCCTACTCTATGATCAAACCCCTATAAATAAATGATGAATTCTTCATATTTTCTTACACCATTCCTCTAACTCTCTCTAGAATCCTTCTTTCTTTCTTGTTTAATTTCTCCTTGTTTTAGGATGCGATAGAGAAACTCCGAGTCGTCAAAAAGCAGACGAAAGAAGTTTTTATAGTCGGAGTTATGCCTGCGTAATTTCCCGATTTTCGTTAAAATCCCGGTATGTTAAGCTACACTATTCTATTTTCAGTGTAACTTATATTTATAGTCATAAGTCGTTATTATGAACCTATAAATAAGATTTATCAGTGATTCAAAGTCGTTATACTGATTGATCTACTTACGGGGATGATGTCTAGGCTGTGATTTAGTGAGGTGTTTAAGGTGGGATTTCCAAACAGTATACTTCGTATACCGAACGGACCTTACCTCCGATATGATCCTACCTAATTGTTCCTTACTTGATAGATCATGAAAGTAGACTTTTAGTTAATGATGAAGCTAGACTAATAATTAGTCGCAATAAAGATTAGACTAAAACTTAGCGATAATAATGCTAGGTTTCATCGAAGGAAAATAGAATCGTTAGAAGCGAAGCACTGCCCGAGTTTAGAATCATCACTTTAACATGTGAGTGCCTAGTCCCTTTCATGAACATGATTTTAATACAAGTATTGATTGAAGTATTAAATATATGTTTATGTGCGAGTTATTTGAGGTTGCCTAAAATACGTGTTAAAGAACATACCTGATTATATATGATGATCTAGGATAAAGAGTAAACCTAAATTAATTATGAGGAATATTGCGTAGTATATTCTTATGAGTACGAGTGAGTTATAAACAGAGAATAGAACTTTGAAATATGCCATTTATCTGGGAGCATGAATTAGACACATTCATTGTCCCTAGTCCGAGAGTATGGATTGGACATAGTCAATTGTCATTAATCTGGGAGTATGGATTAAGACATAGTCAGTTGTCCTTTGTCTGGGAGTATTGATAGGACATAGTTATTCGACATTAATCTGAGAGTATGGATTTAGACATAAACATTTGTCCCTAGTCCGAGAGTATGGAATGGACACAGTTATTGATCTGAGAGCATGGATTAGATCCGGGAGTAAGGATTAAGTAAGAGGTAGTATGGATAGTGTCGTTGAGAGGCTCGACGGGGTGGGGTAAGAGTTGCTCATATATATATGGTGAAATTGTATATTTTGTGAGTTCTAAATTATATATATGATATAACATTGTGGGATTTAAATCCCTATGTACTCACCAGGTTTCCCAACCTGACCCACTCAGTTTATTTGTATCATAGGTGTCGATACGAAGCTACATTACACTGAGAGACTAAGGAGATGTAGATCACTAGTGTAAATAAATGTAAGGTCTGTTTATGCTTATGCTTCTGTATTGACGATGACATCCCAATGTTTTAAAAGAAAAAAAATATAGTTCTTTGGAAATGCTTTGATAATATAATTATCCTGTTTTTCTAGGAACAAATTCTGCAACATTCTTATTAAAAGGGTACTCTGATTTTTATAAAGCATAAACAAAATCAGTCTTTTCTGCCCGTGAAAATGGGGATGTCACAGCTGGTATCAGAGCATTAGTTTAAGCGAAGTAGGAATAATGATTTATTTCTAGACTTAAACTTAGAATGCTAAGCGATGATCGTGAGGTGTGTGTCTAATATATTTTAGGAAGTACACCTGAATAGACACAAACACTAGTTTAATTAGGAAAGATGCCTAAAATGTTTTTATGTGCTAAATGATTTGTCATGCTTTATGCTATCGTTTGATCAGATCTATGGTATGTTGCCGACCGGATCTAGAAATTTTATGTGATTAGGTTTGTAAACGTTTAATTACGATATTAGAACTGTCATGTAACTTTTCAGAGTAATAAGGAGGAATACGTGTCTAAACCTTCCTCTATCTATATTCTCGTCTAGATACACCGAAAGCCTGCTTTGGTGTATAGAATGTCATGATAAGGACTCATAGCAGACTAAGAAAATGGAGGAACTTAGAAGGCTTACGATAGTGAATGATACCTATCGGAAGATATCGTAAGAGTAATATATTGCCTTTAGAATGCATCTAATAAATAATACGTGTAGTATGGGAGAAGTACACTTTCGATTAGCAAAAAGAAAGATTTTTGGTATAATCCATGAAGTTATCCCATCGTCTAACATTTCCATCACCAACCGAGTTGAAGCAGAATTGATGATTGAAGATATGCATGGAAGAAGTCATAGTAGAGTCTAGGAAAAGTTATATGATTTTTTGGACACATTTGTATGTGTTAAAATTGTTTTTGTGATAATAACTTGGAGAACTGCGAGACAATACTTGGGACGAGTATGAGTAGGTGTGAAAGGTAGTAGAGGCCTATACTACCGGAAGCACAGGACTCGCAGTTGGATTGTAACATTCGGATTTCCAGGTATTATGTTTGATCATTTATTTTGAGTTAAAGAGAGGGACTCAACGAGTTGACGCTTAGACTCATCGAGTAGGATCGCGATTGCTGACTGGATTAATGAATGGACTCGACGAGTCGGAAAGTGTGGACTCGATGAGTCTGCGCTGTGGGCTGCAACCCTAAATCCACGGGCCTCTACCCTATTTAAAGAACCTTATGGCCCTTATTTGCGGCTACCTTCGTCCTTGAGAGTACCAGAGCATCTGTGAGTCTTGTGAGTGAGAAAAGCGGCCATTGTTCACCATTTCTTGTGTGTTTTAGCAAGAAGGAAGGAGGAAGGACAAGCTAGGCGGGTTGGGGAGCTTGGATCTACTTCCATTTGACCAGAGGAAGCTGTTGGAGGTATCAATCTGTGCTTATTCTCGTATTTATGATGATTTAGTTGAATCTAGGGTTTCTTTATGCATTATTTAGCTTGAATCTGGAGTGTGTGAGGTCCCAAGGTGAAATGATTCTTAGATCTGGACCTTAAGAGGTCTAGAGAGTCCCTATCACTCTGCTTTATGCCATCCCTTTGGAGTTATGAGCCTAGGTGGCCATTTTAGTAGTTATTTCACCAAAAGAAGCCTTGGGTGCGTTGCATGTGAGTCAAGATTCGACCTTTACGTGGTTATTGGTCGTGGGGAAGTCAAATCTATAGTTTGGAGAAGAAGATCTGACCTCAGGAGGTCATTTGAGTGTTGTCATGGGAGCAACTCGCCGAGTTCATAAGTGAACTCGACGAGTTGAGTCGGGGTTGCCCCGGGATTCGTTGCAGAGTAACCCGGCGAGTGGAGGAGGGACTCGACGTGCCAAGTGAGGCTTAGAAGGATTCAGAGGACCCGCGTGGACTCGCCGAGTCGCCCGTATGCACTCGACGAGTCTGGTCAAAGTTTGACCGTTGACTAGAGTTGACTTCGTTGACTTTTAGGGTTAAGTCAATGTTTGGACTTGTGAGCCATTGGAGGGGTAGAATGGTCTTTTACCCTTCTTAGAGAACTTAGAGAGGGATTAGCCTAGTCTTTGAAAGTCGTATTAATTAGAGTAATTATTTTATGTGATTAGGCGAAGGCTAGATCAGTATTTCCGAGTTCGAGGTTTACCGAGTTATCCGAGGCGAGTCTTCTCACTATACTTTACCTTGAGTGGTAAGTAGAGTTATGTGACAGAGTATCTTGTATGCTACGTATGTGATGTGTTGCACTGCATTATTTCTATGTGATTTATGCTGTGTGTATTCCAGAGTTTATAGAGTTAGGACCGGAACGTCCACAGAGTTAGGACCAGAGGGTCTACAGAGTTAGGGCCAGTGGCCCACAGAGTTATAGCCTCGAGTGGCTAATATCTGTTATATGTTGTATTTTGGGGAACTCACTAAGCATTTATGCTTACAGTGTTTTGTGTTATGTGTTTCAGGTACCAGTGAGGATCGCGGGAAGGCACCGACATGATCAGTACACACTTGTGGAGTTTTTATGTATTGTGATCTTGGGATGAATTTTATGGATTTGATATGTGATACATTGAGATTGATAATATTTATGAATGAAATTATATTTTTAAAAGTGAAAAATTGTTTTGGAATTTACGATGTTACATGGATCAGGGAAAGTTACAAGGTTACCAAGGCGCTAGTAATTGATTTTGTTTTGTTCAAGTATGCCGTTACCATCGTTTCGGTAACGACTAAGAAGACGATTATTCTGACCCTAGTGGTCATATCAAATCGAGTCCGACTAAGATGAGTGTGTTACGTGGTTCAAAGAACCAAGTTGGATGTAACATCTAACTTAAGCCAAAAGATTGAAGTGAAGATAATCGAAGCATCGTAACCACCGTGAAAGTAAGAAACTTGTCGAAAACTTGTAGCTAGAAATGCTACATGCTAGAATGTGATTATATCACATTAGAACTTGAAGGAAGGTATATTTCAATCTGGAATTTGACTCAAAAAGACCTGATCTAAGCATTGCATCATATGATGAAAGGTCATTAGAACATGACCCATCGGTCCGTTACAATAATCAAAGTAAATACTATTTCTAAAGGAACAAGAGTCTCTAAGAAATATCGATACTGTGACTTGAAGGTCACGATTGAAAGTCCAACGTGAGATAGAGAGCGGGTGCAAGATCGAGCACCGCCTGTAGTCCAGAAGTCCAAGAGTTAGATACTTATTCGAAGGAACATAGGAGTTACAGTTATTAATAGGATGAAAACATAACGTATGGTGTCATTATACAAGCCCTGTTTCGTTGATGATTCCGGGAAGTAATCATCCTAAGGGGGAGATAATTGTAACGCCCGCAGATTCGGGCTAGTCAATTTAGAGACAATAAGCGTCAAAAATAACTTTTTTTGATAGAAGATTATTTAGAATAAATAATCTTGACCAAGTTATAGTACATGTCGCAAGGGTTCCATACATATAAAGACTTGAAATCTGAGTTATAACAAAGAAGTTATGACCCGTCGAAGTTTTACGGCAAAACCGACACGACACCGGGAATCGTAAAAAGTGAATTTACTATAAAATACATTTTAGCCTTAGTGATCTAAACTAAAGTCGTAGTATATGTTAAACCGAGTGTGTGCATAAAAAGAACGTCCAAATCTGACTTCGTATGAGGAAGTTATGATTTTTCTAAGATTTATGCTTACAGTGTTTTGTGTTATGTGTTTCGGGTACCACTGAGGATCGCGGGAAGGCGCCGGCATGATCAGTACACACTTGTGGAGTTCTTATGTATTGTGATCTTGGGATGAATTTTATGGATTTGATATGTGATACATTGAGATTGATAATATTTATGAATGAAATTATATTTTTAAAAGTGAAAAATTGTTTTGGAATTTACGATGTTACAAGTTGGTATCAGAGCCTTGGTTTGAGGGATTCGGATGCACCTTTGGGCGCATTTGAACTCAAACTGAGGATTCGAGAAACTTTTTGAAATAAAACAAAATTTTTCTAAAGGAATAAAAGGGTTTGAAAAGAGCATAGCAGAGCAGTGTGTACGATCATCCAGCGCTCGAACAGGGATTTCCCAAAATACCCTTATATTATGTGTTATGAGATATGATATGATATGTTATGCATGCTAGAGTAGGCTAGGTATTCTTATTAGGACTAGAGTGGCCTGATTTGTGATGCCTTAGCCTAGGGGTTTTGCTGCTGGGACATGCTTGAGAGTGAGTAGATAGCAGCAAGGAGCTTATGAGAGGTGTGCTAGAGAGTAGCCTATGCATAGTGAGAGTAGAGTGCTTGGGATTTGGGATCCTAGGAGGAGAACTTGGGGTGAATATTGATGCGGTGTGGACGGTAGTATTGGGCCCGTACTACTGAAGACATCGGATCAGTGTGCAGTCCAAGTAAGAATCCTTAGGGTACTAAGGAACAAGTAGGGCTGAGTTGCCGAGTGTGAGTATGCTCGAGCGAGTCTCTGATATTTCTTATGTTGTATTTCAGAGACATCATGGTTGGGACACGCCACAGACCAGAGACTAGCGGTGTGAGTGACGAGGAGCTTCGTCAGATGATCCACGAGGAGGTGGCTGCGGCTATCCGCGCAGAGATTCCATAGATGTTTGGGTCTATTAAGACCACATTGATCGAGACCTTTGATGAGAGATACACAGCGGTTACTGAGGGTGCAACCGCTGCAGCTACCGCAGCTGTTGCTGCTGCTAGACCTCAGGGTGGTGATGCGTTGCTGTTCCGGAAGTTCAGAAACACGAAGCCACCAGAGTTTGATGGGACGCGGGATCCGATTGCTGCGATGAGATGGGTTTCTGACATCGAAGGATGCTTCTATACGTGTTCTTGTCCGGAGCATCTGAGAGTTAGGTTCGCGCTGAACCAGCTTCGCTTGGGAGCGAAGGACTGGTGGAAGTTTGTGACAGCGCACTATTCTTCTGTAGAGCTTGCCGCGGTGACCTGGGAGAGGTTCACCGCTATGTTTCGTGATGAGTACGTTCCCCCGGTGGAAAGGGAACGGTTGGCCCAGGAGTTCTTGACCCTCAAGCAGGGTACTGAGTCTGTTTCTGTGATCACCAGGATGTTCCATGAGAGGGTGATGTTCTGCCCTGAGCACGTGTCTTCCGAGCAGGCACGCATGAGTCGGTATTTGAGCATTTTGAGGAGAGACATCCGCGAGTTCGTGGCGAACTCATCGTACCGGACATTTGCCGAGCTTCAGGCGAATGCTCGGAAGAGGGAGATAGAGCTTGAGACTCAGGCTAGGGAGGAGGCGGAGTCTCAGGGGAGGGATCGGCGACCGGCACAGTCCCAGTCGGCAGCCAAGCGAGCCAAGCCCGTCGATTCGAGATCAGGGAACCAGAAGGGCCGTACTTGTGGCAAGTGCGGCAAGGGCCACGAGGGGATTTGTAGAGCAGGGTCTTGCCACAAGTGTGGCAAGGAGGGGCATATGGCCAAAGATTGCCCTAAGGGGTTTGCAGTCTGTTTCCACTGCAACCAGACCGGACACCGGAAGGCCGAGTGTCCGCAGCTGCGGGGGTCAGCACAGGGAGCATCGCAGGGATCTGCCCCTGCTACTGTACGAGCTACCGAGAGTCAGTGGGTGAAGGCCGAGGCACCGAAGGCACGAGGGAGAGCCTTCCAGTTGACAGCAGAGGAGGTCCGCGCAGCGCCCGATGTCGTGGCTGGTATGTATTCTTTCATGTATATATTTTGAGTTTGAGATATTGTGCTTATATTATGATATGCGTAGGTACTTTTCTTGTGAGTTCTGTACCTACCTTGGTGTTATTTGACTCGGGTGCGAGTCGATCTTTTGTATCATTAGCCTTTAGTCAGCACATCAGTATCCGTCGAGAGGCGTTGAGTCGACCTCTGCGAGTTTCCATAGCTGACGAGAGAGCGGTGTATGCCACTGATATGATTCGAGGATGTGTACTCGGGATCTTCGGCGTTGAGTTTCCGATTGATTTGGTCCCGATTGCGATGGGAGATGTCTATGTCATCGTGGGCATGGACTGGTTGAGCAGATTTGGAGCGGTTATCGACTGCGAGTGACAGCTGGTGACCATACGAGACCCTAGTGGGGGAGTTCTTACGGTGTACGGCGAGGGTACCCGTTCTGGGTCAGCGTTTTGTTCGGCCGCTAGAGCGAGGCAGAGCCTACAGCAGGGCTGTAGTGGGTTTGTGGCTTATGTGATGGATACGAGGTTTGATGCGGAGAGGCCGAGATCGGTCGATGAGGTTCCGATAGTGCGTGTGTTCCCGGATGTCTTCCCCGAGGAGTTGCCAGGTGTGCCTCCCGAGAGGCAAGTAGAGTTCCGTATCGATTTGGTTCCGGGGGCAGCGCCTATTGCTAAGGCGCCCTATCGCCTTGCGCCTCCAGAGATGCAGGAGTTATCCTCGCAGCTTCAGGAGCTGCTGGGGAAGGGGTTTATTCGTCCGGGTAGCTCAACATGGGGAGCGCCGATCCTTTTTGTAAAGAAAAAGGATGGTTCACACCGGATGTGCAATGATTACCAGGAGTTGAACAAGTTAACGGTCAAGAACCGTTACCCCTTACCGAGGATCGATGATTTGTTCGATCAATTGCAGGGAGCGTCTTGGTTCTCCAAGATCGATCTGAGGTCTGGATATCATCAGATGAGAGTGCGTGATGAGGATATCCAGAAGACGACGTTCAGGACTCGTTATGGGCATTACGAGTTCGTGGTGATGCCTTTCGGGCTCACCAATGCACCGGCGGCGTTCATGGATCTCATGAACAGGGTGTGCAGACCGATGTTGGATCGTTCGGTGATAGTGTTCATTGATGATATATTGATGTATTCGAGATCCAGAGAGCAGCATGAGGAGCATTTTAGGGAGATCCTTGGAGTTCTGAGATCGGAGAGGCTTTACGCCAAATTCTCCAAGTGTGATTTCTGGTTACGAGAGGTCCAGTTCCTGGGACATCTCGTTAACCAGAATGGAATATTGGTCGATCCGGCCAAGATTGAGGCGGTGATGAGTTGGGAGGTGCCGAGATCAGGAGTTTTCTGGGGTTGGCCGGCTATTATAGGAGATTTATTAAGGATTTCTCCAAGATTGCTGTTCCTCTCACCAAGTTGACCCGGAAGGGCGTGGCTTTTAGTTGGGGCCCAGAGCAGCAGGCCTCCTTCGAGACACTTCGCCAGAGATTATGCGAAGCCTCGGTGTTAGCCCTTCCGGAGGGGATGGAGGATTTTGTAGTGTATTGTGACGCGTCAATATCGGGCTTGGGTGCGGTGCTGATGCAGAGAGGGCATGTGATAGCATACGCATCAAGGCAGCTGAAACCTCATGAGGCGAGGTATCCTACACACGATCTGGAGTTGGGGGCTGTGGTGTTCGCCCTCAAGATCTGGCGTCACTATTTGTATGGGGTCCGGTGTACCATATACACAGATCACAAGAGCTTGAAGTATTTGATGGATCAGCCCAACCTGAATATGCGCCAGAGGAGATGGTTAGATGTGGTAAAGGATTATGAGTGTGAGATCCTGTACCACCCGGGCAAGGCTAACGTTGTAGCCGATGCCCTGAGTCGTAGGGCGGAGAGTGCCCCGATACGTGATGTTTGTTTGAGGTTGACGGTGATGACTCCGGTGTTGGACACCATTCGGGAGGCTCAGGTTGAGGCCATGTGGCCGGAGAACTGCAAGAGAGAGCGGGTGGTCGGGCAGGTGTCTGAGTTCGTTGCCGATAGCCGAGGGCTTATGACCTTTCAGGGTCGGATTTGGGTGCCATTTGAGGGTGGGGAACGTACCATTCTGATGGAGGAGGCGCACAGATCGAGGTTCTCGATCCATCTCGGGGCCACTAAGATGTATTTGGACCTGAAGAGAGACTATTGGTGGCCCTGTATGAAGAGGGATGTTGCGTGCTTCGTGGAGAGGTGCTTGACCTGTCGCAGGGTTAAGGCCGAGCACCAGCGTCCGCATGGCAAGTTGCAGCCACTTGAGGTTCCCCAGTGGAAGTGGGAACAGATTTCCATGGATTTTATCACCAAATTAGCAAGGACTGCGAGGGGTGTCGATGCAATTTGGGTGATCGTTGACCGGCTGACGAAGAGCGCTCATTTCCTTGACATCAGTGAGAGCTCTTCCGCAGAGAGGCTGGCATAATTGTATGTGAGAGAGGTGGTATCGCGGCATGGAGTACCGATCTCGATTGTGTCAGATCGAGATGTGCGATTCACTTCCAGGTTCTGGAAGAAATTCCATGAGGAGTTGGGTACGAGGCTGCATTTCAGTACCGCATACCACCCACAGACGGACGGACAGAGTGAGCGGACGATTCAGACGCTCGAGGACATGCTTCAAGCATGTGTGTTGGACTTTGGATGAAGTTGGGACACGTATTTGCCGTTGGTTGAGTTTTCTTATAACAACAGCCACCATTCGAGTATCGGTATGCCTCCCTTTGAGTTGCTGTATGGGAGGAGGTGTCGAACTCCTATCTGCTGGGGAGAGGTCGGGCAGCGAGTGTTGGGTAGCACTGAGTTAGTGCTTCAGACGACAGAGCAGATACAGCAGGTCAGGCAGAGGTTGTTGATAGCTCAGAGTCGCCAGAAGAGTTATGCGGATAGGCGACGATCCGAGCTGGAGTTTCAGGTGGGAGATTTCGTACTCCTGAAGGTATCTCCTTGGAAAGGAGTGATCCGATTCAGGAAGAGGGGCAAGCTGGGGCCCCGGTACATTGGTCCGTTCAAGGTGACCGCCAGGGTGGGCAGGGTAGCATATCGCTTGGAGCTACCTGCGGAGTTGGGTCAGATTCATGATACCTTCCACGTGTCTCAGCTGAGGAAGTGTATAGCCGACGAGTCGGCGGTGGTGTCGTTGGAGGATATTCAGGTGGATGTGAGCCTGAATTATGTTGAGAGGCCAGTTGCGATTATGGATCGAAAGATCAAGGTTCTGAGGAACAAGGAGGTGCCCCTGGTTCAAGTCCAGTGGCAACATCGGAGAGGGTCCGAGCTGACTTGGGAGCCGGAATTAGAGATGCGGGAGCAACATCCAGAGTTGTTTGCAGGGCAAGACTTCAAGGGTGAAGTCTGATTCTAGTGGGGGAGAATTGTAACATCCGGATTTCCAGGTATTATGTTTGATCATTTATTTTGAGTTAAAGAGAGGGACTCGACGAGTTGACGCTTAGACTCGTCGAGTAGGATCGCGATTGCTGACTGGATTAATGAATGGACTCGACGAGTTGGAATGGGTGGACTCGACGAGTCCGCGCTGTGGGCTGAAACCCTAAATCCCTGGGCATGTACCCTATTTAAAGGACCTTATGGCCCTTATTTGCGGCTACCTTCGTCCTTGAGAGTACCAGAGCATCTGTGAGTCTTGTGAGTGAGAAAGGAGGCCATTGTTCACCATTTCTTGTGTGTTTTCGCAAGAAGGAAGGAGGAAGGACAAGCTAGGCGGGTTGGGGAGCTTGGATCTACTTCCATTTGACCAGAGGAAGCTGTTGGAGGTATCAATATGTGCTTATTCTCATATTTATGATGATTTAGTTGAATCTAGGGTTTCTTTATGCATTATTTAGCTTGAATCTGGAGTGTGTGAGGTCCCAAGGTGAAATGATTCTTAGATCTGGACCTTAAGAGGTCCAGAGAGTCCCTATCACTCTGCTTTACGCCATCCCTTTGGAGTTATGAGCCTAGGAGGCCATTTTAGTAGTTATTTCACCAAAAGAAGCCTTGGGTGCGTTGCATGTGAGTCAAAATTCGACCATGGTTGCCAGGGCTAGGGAGAGGGAGATTGATCTGGAGCACATCCAGAAGAGGAAGGCGGTGGATGGGCTGACGACTGGGGCTTCGGGGAAGAAGCCCAAGGGATCTGATGGTAGGCCGAAAGGCCAGGCAGGACGGGACCGTTATGGGAAATGCGGTCGGTCACACGAGGGAGCTTGTCGCACTGGGCCTGGTTCGGGCTGCTATAAGTGCGGCAAGGTGGGGCATTTTGGCAGGGATTGTACTGCCCCCGCCCCCACGGTACAGATGACAGACCTGATTTGCTTCCACTGCAATCAGAGGGGCCACAAAAGGGCCAACTGCCCGAGATTGACAACAGCGCCAGCAGCGGCGCCGGTCTCAAGGACGGCGCGGGTTACAGATGGCCGGAAGGTCAAGGCAGAGGCTCCAGTGGTGCGGAGCCGATCATTTTAGCTGACAGCCGAGGAGGCACGCACTGCACCTGATGTGGTGACGGGTATGATTCTTTCCCTCTGATTTATTTTATGATGTTTGAGTTATTGATATGTGCTCTGTTTAGGATCGTTCCATGTGAACGGCATCCCGGTTCAGGTGTTGTTTGATTCGGGCGCTACCCGATCGTTTGTTTCTCTTGCGCTCAGCAAGAGATTTTCCGAGTCTTCGGGCATGTTGGATTGCCCTCTAGAGGTAGAGATTGCAGACGACCGTTCGGTGCGAGCGTCGACGGTGTTCCGAGATTGTGTGCTGAGGTTATTCGAGGAGCGCTACCTGGTGGATTTAGTTCCCATACCTTTGCGGGGGAACAAGGTCATTATTGGCATGGATTGGTTGAGCCCCAATGGGGCAGTGATCGACTGCGCGCAGCAGTTGGTACGGATCAGGACCCCAAGTGGGGGAGAGCTGGTGATTCAGGACGAGAGGCCACAGCGAGGACCAGCTTTATGTTCAGCAACGAGAGTTAGACGTTACCTTCAGCATGGTTGCGCAGGTTATGTCGCCTATGTTATGGATACCCGGGAGGCGGGTAGGACTACGGTGGACGATGTGCCCGTGGTACGAGAGTTTGCGGACGTATTCCCCGAGGAGTTGCCTGGGATACCTCCGGAGTGACAGGTGGAGTTCAGGATCGACCTAGTCCCTGGTGCGGCTCCGATAGCCAAGGCACCGTATCGGCTGGCTCCTCCTGAGAGGCAGGAGTTGTCTACACAGCTTCAGGAGCTGTTAGACAAGGGTTTCATTCGACCGAGCAGTTCACCCTGGGGAGCCCCGATTCTGTTTGTGAAGAAGAAGGACGGGTCGCATCGGATGTGTATAGATTATCGGGAGCTGAATAAGGTAACGGTGAAGAACCGCTACCCACTCCCGAGGATTGATGACCTCTTTGACCAGCTACAGGGAGCATCTTGGTTCTCCAAGATTGATTTGCGTTCGGGGTATCACCAGATGAGGGTCAGAGAGGAGGATGTGCAGAAGACTGTGTTTCGGACGCGTTATGGCCATTATGAGTTTGTGGTGATGCCATTCGGGCTCACCAATGCTCCTGCCGCGTTCATGGACCTCATGAACCGTGTGTGTAGACCGATGTTAGACCGGTCGGTGATAGTATTTATTGATGATATCTTGGTTTACTCCAAGACGCGAGAGCAGCATGAGGAGCATTTGCGGGAGGTTCTGGAGACTTTGAGGAGGGAGAACTTGTATTCTAAGTTCTCCAAGTGTGAGTTCTGGTTGCGCGAGGTGCAGTTTCTTGGGCACATTGTCAACCAGAACGGGATTTCGGTAGATCCGGCCAAAGTGGAGGCCGTGATGAGTTGGGAGGTTCCGAGGTCCCCATCAGAGATTCGGAGCTTTCTAGGATTGGCAGGCTACTATCGGAGATTCATTCAGGACTTCTCCAAGATAGCAGTTCCGCTCACCCGACTGACTAAGAAGTCGGTGGTGTATCGTTGGGGGCCTGAGCAGCAGGCCGCATTCGAGACGCTGAGACAGAGATTGTGCGAGGCGCCAATCTTAGCCCTGCCAGAGGGCATGGAGGATTTTGTTGTGTACTGCGATGCATCCATCGCAGGTTTGTGCGCGGTATTGATGCAGAGAGGGCATGTCATCGCCTACGCGTCGAGGCAGCTGAAGCCTCACGAGGCGAACTACCCGACGCATGATTTGGAGTTGGGGGCTGTTGTGTTCGCCCTCAAGATTTGGCGTCATTATCTCTATGGGGTTCGCTATACAATTTACACGGACCACAAGAGCTTGAGGTACCTCATGGACCAGCCAAATCTGAATATGAGGCAGTGTCGGTGGCTTGATGTGGTAAAGGATTACGATTGTGAGATCCTCTACCACCCAGGGAAGGCCAATGTCGTGGCCGATGCGCTTAGCCGCAAGGCAGCGCCGATCAGGGATATCTGTCTGAGGATGACAGTGGTGACTCCGCTTCTGGAGCGGATCAGGGAGGCTCAGCAGGAGGCTATAAAGGAGGAACATCGGAAGAGCGAGCGGATTGTGGGACAGGTTTCCTCCTTCGATTATGATAGCCGAGGGTTATTGAACCTTCACCGTAGGGTGTGGGTCCCTTATCATGGAGGCGTGCGCCAGGTCCTGATGGAGGAGGCGCACAAATCCCGATTTTCCATCCACCCCGGAGCGACGAAAATGTATAGGGATCTTCGTCCCGATTATTGGTGGCCCTGCATGAAACGGGACGTAGCATGGTATGTGGAGCGGTGCTTGACCTACAGGAAGGTCAAGGCCGAGCACCAGAGACCGCACGGCAAGATGCAGCCGTTGGATATCCCGCTGTGGAAATGGGAAGACATCACGATGGATTTCATCACCAAACTTCCCAGGACCGTGCAAGGAGTGGATTCGATCTGGGTCATCGTCGATCGATTGACCAAGAGCACCCACTTTATCCCGATTCAGGAGAGCATCTCGGCCAAGAAACTGGCCGATATCTACATCAGAGAGGTGGTGGCGCGACACAGAGTGCCAGTTTCGGTGATTTCGGATAGGGATGTGCGATTCACTTCCAGGTTCTGGAAGAAGTTTCATGACGAGCTGGGTACTCGTCTGCATTTTAGTACCGCCTTTCACCCGCAGACGGATGGTCAGAGCGAGCGGACCATCCATACTTTGGAGGACATGCTGCGGGCGTGTGTTTTAGACTTCGGAGGTAGCTGGGATACTTACCTTCCGTTGGCGGAATTCTCGTATAATAATAGCTATCATGCGAGTATCGACCGTCCTCCCTTCGAGATGTTGTATGGGAGAAAGTGCAGGACCCCGATATGTTGGGGCGAGGTTGGACAGAGAGTGATGGGGAGCACCGAAGTGGTGCTCAAGACGACCGAGAGGATTCAGCAGGTCCGGAGCAGACGTCAGACTGCTCAGAGTCGGCAGAAAAGTTATGCCGACAAGCGTCGATCAGACCTGGAGTTCCAGGTCGGGGATATGGTTCTCTTGAAGGTGTCGCCTTGGAAAGGTGTCATCCGATTCAGGAAGCGGGGCAAGTTAGGTCCCAGATACATTGGACCGTTCAGGGTGTTAGCCCGGGTGGGCAAGGTGGCGTGTAGGCTGGATTTGCCATCCGAGCTCAGTCAGATACACAACACTTTCCATGTTTTGCAACTGCAGAAGTGTCTGGTGGACGACACCGCAGTGGTGCCTTTGGAGGACATTCAGGTTGATGACAGCCTGAATTACATCGAGCGGCCTGTAGCGATCCTCGACCGGAAGTCAAAGGATCTGAGGAACAAGAGAGTGGAACTGGTAAAGGTGCAATGGCAGCACCGTAAGGGCTCAGAATGGACATGGGAGTCGATGGATGAGATGATGGAGCATTACCCAGAGCTGTTTCAGGATCGAGCAGCAGACTTCGAGGACGAAGTCTAAAATAAGTGGGGGAGATTTGTAGCACCTGGTTTTTGGTACGTATTCTTTTATTTGATCATTAATTATTTTGTGATTCTGGCCTTGGACTCGGCGAGTCGAAGGACTGACTCGCCGAGTCGAAGCGGGGAGGAACGCGGGGTGTGAGCAATGGACTCGTCGAGTCGGGTCCCGGACTCGGCGAGTAGCTGCTGTTTGGACAAAAATCCTAATCCGGGTGTTTGCACCCTATTTAAACGCTCTAACTCGGCCTCCTTTGTCCCTAACACTTCCAGAGAGCTGTAGAGCGAAACCCTAGCCCCCATATTGTGCTTGTGAGTGATTTTGGCTTTGTGAAGGAAGTTTGGAGCTTAGAAGAAGAAGGAGGAGGTTGAAGGGTGCAAGGAGGGGAAGTAGATCCGAAATCTACTCTGTGAGAAGCTTCTATTCAGGTAGAAAAGTTCCTACCTTGATCTCTAGTTCATTAGATCCCCTTTTTGTCCCTAATTTGTGGGTTTCAAGCCCTAAAACCTCGAACTCCATGTGTTTATGCTCTATGTTCTGAAAGGACTTCAGATTTGGACCTTATGGACATCTTAGAAGTGTAAAGTCTCTATGGTAGAAGTGATTGAGGTCCCTATTGAGTGTTTGACCTCAAAAAGAGCTTGGAATTGCCTTTTGGAACTCATAAGGCCATGCATGCACGTAAAGTTTGCAACTTTACGTGACAAGCTGAAGCAGAATATGTGGCTGCTGCTGCTTGCACTTCACAAATAATATGGATCCAAAGTCAATTGCGTGATTATGCAATAAATATGAAAAAGATTCCATTATATTGTGATTCTCAAAGTGCAATAAGAATTTGTCATAATCCTGTGCAGCATTCGAAGACTAAACATATAGCTCTTCGTTATCATTTTATCAAAGATCACGTGGAGGATGGGAATATTGAAGTACATTTCGTGAAACCTTTAGATGAAAAATCCCTTATGAGAATTATAGAGGGACTTGGAATGATCGATGGAAATTCTGTTCCATGCGAAAAAGAAGAATGATGCATGATAAGAATGAATCAGAGGCGCTTAATAAAAGACAAGTCAAAGTCATTCAGCATTCAGAGGTTACTGTTCGTAGTCAACGCTTCGACCCCTTCGAATTCGCACATTTGTTACTTATTTTAAGGGTTGATTCAGATGTTATTGTTCATAGTCAACGCTTCGACCCCTTCGAATTCGTACATTTGTTACTTATAAGGGGATGATAAAATTTTGCATATTTGCATCAAGTACTATTTCAATTTTCGAAAATTCAAAAATCCAAAAATATTTTCGTTTGTTTTGTCATTTAGTTTTCGAAAATTCAAAAATCCAAAAAGATTTTCGTTTGTTTTGTCATTTAATTTTCGAAAATTCAAAAATCCAAAAATATTTTCGTTTGTTTTGTCATTTTATTTTCGAAAATTCAAAAATCCAAAAAGATTTTCGTTTGTTTTATCATTTAATTTTCGAAAATTCAAAAATCCAAAAATATTTTCGTTTGTTTTGTCATTTAATTTTCGAAAATTCAAAAATCCAAAAAGATTTTTGTTTGTTTTGTCATTTAATTTTCGAAAATTCAAAAATCCAAAAAGATTTTGGTTTGTTTTGTCATTTAATTTTCGAAAATTCAAAAATTCAAAAAGATTTTCGTTTGTTCTGTCTTTATTTTCGAAAAAGCAAAACAACAAAAATATTTTGTTTCTTATTTCTTTTTAGTATTTTGTTGCAGATTCTCATGAAGAAACAGAGGAGATTATGCTTGCAGTACTAGGGTCATGTACATTTTTCGTATGAATCGATAAATTTATCATCATTCGAACTAGTTAGGTTGTCCCTAGAAGCATGCTGCTGTATGTTGACCAAAGCCTCCATGACTCAATGTGTGTGTACGAAAGCCTTAATGAAATTATTCATACGAAGATTTCTTCCCAATCAGGCTTATATTCACATTAGTCTCTGAGCTACCTTACTTTTCTCAAAATGAGTTAAGAGTTTACTGTTTGGTCCAAAAATAACAGAGGTACTTTTCGTGTCTTACATCAATCTTTTTCATCCATAAAGTTCTTACACGATCACACACGAAGACATATGTCCGAGAGGTCTCTGATCAAACCCATCGAGACTTAGATATATCAAAACTCTGTGTTTATGATTTGACATCATGAGACCGTGATGAAAGTGAAACCCAATTTTCATTACCTTTTTTAAGGAATTGACGGGGAACTAAGTTCCAGATTTTCACGAAACTTTTGTTTCTGTACCAAAATTCGAAACTCCAAATCATATTCATTTCGAATGAGTGGTCTTGATCAAACATTCGAAACCCACGATGTTTGTTACCCAACAAGATCCGACACACAAATTTTTTTTCTTGAATATGAATTTCGTGTGAGTTTCATTCGAATGTCCTTGTCATTTCAAAATTTATCCAATTCAACTTGTCACTGACTACACTGGTCAAACAAGTAGTTTCTGTTACAATTTATCACCTTATGTTTAGGATGACATGTAACGAAAATTTTGAACTATCCACGAAGCATTATAAAAGAAGCCCTTCGATACTTCTCAACAAGTATTCGATTGTAATTCACGGGAACCCACACAAGCTATTGATCATTTCTCTTAATGATTAATGAAGTAATCTTTGCCCGAGATTTCATCTGCTTTTGTGTCAATGGTTTGACATCACAACATCCCATATTTTTCTTATCTTTGTTTCTCGTCTCTATTCTTTGGAACACAACACTCACGAAATCCTTGAGGTTCTGAGTAATACCAACTCAGGCTGATGATTTCGAACTTCTGGTGTATGACTTCGCTTTTCATCCCAAAAGTGAAAGAGCCTTGCTTCCATTCGAAGGGTTCTGACGGTTACAATTTTCTTGGGGATTACAAGACAGGCTGTTTATAAATGACGTATGGTATTCTGTCCGTTTTTCAAGGCGATGTGACAGCTACTTTTTGACGCATGGCTACTCTTACGCAGTAATGGTCCGATTTTCAAGGTGCCACGTCGGATATCATTAAATACATATCCCGCTTCAAATTCAAATTTAAGGGTTACATATAAAAGGGAATTCAAGGGGTTCATTGTCAGTTTACGCGATCAAAAAGCAAATTTCCCAAATTCTCTGTTCATCATCATCTTCAAACCCTAACAATGGCGACTTCTGCTCATGTTGATTCTCATACCACTGAAGATGCCTCTTCATTACCAATAATGAAGATTCAAGCAAAAAACTACTACTTGCAGGGTGAAGTTTCTCAGTACCCGGAAGAATTGAAGATGCTAATAGTTGCTTTGAAGAACTCGGTTTTGGCTAAGGCGATGTTTAATTCTTTCTCTGTTCCATTGTCCTGGCTTTCTCAAGCAGGATCAACTGCGACTTACAACAAAGCATCTGATACGATTACTTTTCATCTGGTGAACGACAAAAAGGTCAGGATAACCAAGAAACTCTTTTGCCAAATTCTTGATATTCCGAATTCGCCTCCATATGTTTCATTTACTTTTCCACAAATCGTTCACATGTTTAATGAGATGGGATATCAGCCACCTTTGTCCAAGATTAGTGATTTTAAGAAGTCTGGTCTTCCACGCCTATGGAATTTCTTATTTGGTATTTTTCTACGATGTTTGACTGGGAGATCTGCTGGTCTTGATAAAGGAAGAAGGGAGGTTTATGCCATGGTTGCTGGCATTTATTAAGATCTTCAAGTAGATTATTCTACACAGTTGTGGAAGGAATTTCAAAAAGGTGTAGAACACACGAATGCTATTCATGGTATTTCGTGTGCACGATACTGGAGTTTGATCTTGCAATACTTTTACAATAAGGAAGGGATTTTGGTACCCAATGATGAAGACAAAGCAGTTTTTCAATCATACCACTATCCGAAGGATGTCACAGATAATGCTGAAGCTTTTCCATCAGTTGCTCGTATTCTAGATGCTATGCTTAAAAGAGTTGATCCTTCGAACTCTGTATTGGTGGCATATTTGAAGACTATTGATTCTTCAATCGAAACTGGCATACTCTTGGATAGAGATGATACGAAATCCAAGAAGACGAAGAAGAATGAAACTGAGTCAAAATCTTCGAAATCTCCAAAGAAGAAGCCTGAAACCGTTGAAGTATCTGTTGCTAAGATTCAAGTGATTGAGCCCATTCTTGAAGAAACACAAGAAAATGTAATCATTCCTTCGAAGACTGGAATGTTTCGAAGAATCAAAATGAAGTCTACCCACAAAAGCAAGTCTCCTACACACAAAGTGGTTCGAAAACCTCAAATCACTCATCAAGGTGTTTTGATAAGAGAAGTGCCAGTACCGGTTTCTCCGGTGTCTAAGAAACAAAGGGCTGAGGATATGGCAAAACAGTTATCAAAGAAGAAGAAGAAGAAGACTCGAAAACTTGTCATTTCTACTGAGTCAACAGAAGATGATGAGGACCGAATTCCAGAAACTCCTGAGCAGACAATCATAATACCACCCGAAGATTCGATTACCAAGTCAGTTTCTGAGGCGGTTAGAACTTCAGGCATCCCTGCACACGTATCTGATACGGATGCAAATGTCGATATGGGTGAAGGATGTTCGAAAAATGCAGCTCCAGGTCACGCTACTTCTGCTCCTTTTGAAAGTATTGTTTCTTTACCATTATCCACTACTCTTCTTACTTCAACCACAGATTCCCCAACATTCGAACATATTCTTGATCAACCTTTTACTTCTATTTTTTCTTCACAATCTACTGAGCCACCCAAACCAACTTCACCTATTCAAGAAACCGTTTTTATGGAGACAGAGACTGATAATGAGAGGTTTGGTGGTATGTTTGAAGAATTAGAATTTCATGAAGAGGAAGAGGAGTTTCCCGATCATATGCTGAAGACCATGAAGCAGTTTAAAATTCTGAATCAGAAATTGAATTCAATAATTCAATCTCAAGCAGATCTAGGGGTGGTTCTTCTGTTTCTAGTTTGGAGGTTGATTCAATGTTGAAAATGCTTGAAGACAGAGTGATTAGCAAAGTATATGGAATGATTACTGACTCTGAATCAAGAATTTTGGAGAAGATTGATTATAATGATCAAAACAATGAACTTCGGATCACTTCTCAAAATTCAAAGTTTTCCAGTGATGTGAAGGAATTGAAGAATGTAACAAAAGAGTGGCATGTTCAGGAAGTGAAGAAAGTAAGGGAGGATGTAAATTTGCAGATTCACGAACTTCGTGAAGATATGCAAAAAGAGATTGTCACTGTTCAACAAGATTATGCATCCTTAAATCAGAAGGTTGATATCATTTGTGATGCAGTCACAAGGTTTGTTAAGTTGTATGAAAATTTGAGTCCTCAAATAACTCAACTTTCAAAATCCGAAAGTGCAAGCTTTGAGGAAGTGTTTAAGTTGCTCAAAGAGTTAAAAGAGATTTCTGATAGGCCGGTTTCTTCTCCATTGATTACTCCTGAATTTTTATCTCAGAAGTTTATCCAATTCGAAGCCATTCTCAACAAACAACTTGCTCATCTCTTTCGAATATCTAGCCTTCTTCCAACAACAACTGCCCGGCCTGTTTTCACAGGGGTGCAAGGGGGAGAAAGAAAAACTACTGAGTCGAAGGCTATTGGTGTGGATGCGAAAGTTGTGGGAAAAGTTTTTCCTTCAAAAATTCAAACAACAAAACCAGTAATAGTTTCTGCTGAACTGGTTTCTTCAACAGTTGTAACAACAATGCCAATTGCAAGACCAATTTTGAAAGGAATTGTGATTGGTAAATCTTCGGAGACTGGTGGGAGTGGTTCGAATCCAAAAGAGACAATTGACAATCCAGCCTTGAAAGATAAAGGTAAATCAATTGTAGTGGAAAAATCGAAAGAGGAAAAGAAGGCTGAAGCAGAAGCTGAACTTGAAAAACTGAGGATTATTCAAAGCATTATGACTCAGCGTGCTAGTGATCCGAAGGGAATGAATAAAGGTGATCCTGCCAAACACTATAATTACGAAACAATTGAGGCCAAGGTTGCTTTTAATCACATGTATACATTCGAGAAGAAACCAAAGCAGAGTTATTTGTGTTGGATTAGGTGTCTAAGCCCATAACTATAATTGGTATGTACTTGAATTGATAGCAGCACAGTCCTTTTGGGTTGCCCTCAACCTAGCAACTGGACAAAGAAATTATGAAAGGAGAGATATTAATTTATAAGATTAATAAATTAATATATATATAAATGATTTATTAATATGTTAATGGATTAATATATTAATTCGAAATCATTATGTTTAATTAATTGTTAGCCAGAAATTAATCAGAATTGATTTTGGGGTTAAAAGAATTAATTATAAGGTGCAGGGACTAGTTTGCAATTATCTAATAGTTGAGTGGAAGGCTCTAGAACCCCCTTGGAAGAGGGTGGACGAAATCTTTAGGGGAAACCCTAATAATTTCGTCCATAGGGGCTTAGATAAGGCCCTTGGGTTTGCTTAGGCCCTAAGCAAAGGATAACTAGGGTTTCCCTTAAACCCTAGATCCCTCAGCTATATAAGGAGCCTCCTGGTTCATGTTTTTGGTGACTCTTTCTTTTGAAGAAACCCTAAGGCCGAGATTTTGCATACTCCCTCTCCCCTTTCTCTTCTACTTTCCTTCTTGCTAGTCATTGGGTGTGATTCCATTAGAGGCATTACACTTGTGGTGCTAAAGCTTCCAAGAAGATTAAGATCAAGATCAAGGGAATATCAATTGTTTGCTATAGCAATTGAAAGGTATGTAAACCCTAAACCCTAGTTTGTTAATTTCGAAATTAGCCTCTCTCCTCTAGGGTTCTTGTTTTGCAATTCAAAGTTGTATGTTCAATAGTTAAAACATAGATCCAAAGTAGGTTGCATGTGAACTTAGGAATTGTTTCTAGTTTATTTGTTTTACCTAAAATCCATCAGTGGTATCAGAGCCATTATTGTTTTAAATTGAATTGCTACAATTGTTGAATTGCAAATTAGGGTTTATAGCTATTAAACCCTAAAGGCCAAATTTTCGATTTCTAGGGTTTTGGATCAAAGGGTTTTTTCGAAAACCCTAGCCTCCAAAGAACCCTAATCGAAATTAGGGTTAGGGTTTTGAAAACCCTAGCCTCCTCCCTTATGAATTTCGAAATATGCTAAGAGGATAACTAGGGTTTCTTGTTTTTGGATAATTGTTACTTAATTAGATTAATTGGATAATTATCCTTACCCTATTTTTCGAAATTAGAGGGATAAGGATTAGGATTAAATTAATTGATTAATTTAATTAGATAATCCTTACAAGATTTAATAATTTGATTAATAGTTAATTAATAGATAAATATTAAATCTAGTTAATTGGTTTATTTAAATTTGAAATTAATAGCTTAAATTTCGAAATTTATATAAACCCTTGAAGTTTTAAAAGGTTTTAAAACACACCTTATATATATTATAATTAAAGGTTTAATATTATATGTATAAGAATATGGTCAGTCAAATCGCTAGTATGCCTCATTCACGAAGCTAGTCTATAAGGGGGGTATAAGGAAACTGCCTATAAAATGGTAGTTGAATGGGTGTCCACTCTCACCCACCGCTTCCTTGATTAGTGGAGGGTCGTTAGCAGAACGGATTTGATAGGACAACTACTTCTCATTAAAAGTATAATGATATTAAAGAAAGTACTAGAACATTATTTTCAAAATCCCAACTCTAGTTACTTTAGGAAAAATGTGAAAAGTATGCTAATCCATGAAATTGCACATTATGCTTTATTGGTCGTTAGTGGAGCGTGTGTGGTTAACCAGCACACTAAAAGGCACTAATAAAGAGTAGCAATGGGTATCTCATAATTGTCATTTTGATGGAGCGTGTGTGGTTTACCAGCACATCAATAGTTAATGATAAAGACAATGAGGTTACCAAGCACATTTGCATGGTTATTCACATCTTGTTTGTGATCCTCGGCATCCCAGTCACAAATAGAAGAGCATAATCTGAGATTAAAACATGCCATTGAATAGTTTCAATGTATCTCAAAAGAATTAGGAATTTCACTTCGTTTGTTTCGTCTAATGGTGGAATTGGTGAATCGTCATTCACCTACCTTTATGAAATTTGCACTTGGATCTCGGCATCCCATTTCTAAGTTGTGAATCTTCATAGTTGGATCCTAACCTTGATATTATATCTTTGGGTTATTCTATTAAGGTATCTTGAAATCTAACTAAAACTTTCTTTCTTTTCAGATGTCTACTCCTGGAAACACTTCTGCTTCATCCTCCTCCAACCAGAACTTCTATTTGCTCAATATCTGCTCCAAAGTCGTTATGGATGGCTCAAACTATAACGATTGGATGCGCAACATCAAGATGGCTCTTCGTTTCGAGAACAAAGAATATGTTCTTGAAAAGGAGCTCAAAGAGCTTGATGAGAATGAAGCTACTCCTGAAGATCTTGCTGCCTACAAGAAACATTACGATGATGCTACCAAAGTGGCATGCATCATGGTGGCAACTATGTCCCCAGAACTGCAGAGGTACTATGAGGACTACTGGCCTTTCGAGATGAACAAGGACCTTATGGAAAAGTACCATAAGCGAGCTCGTCAAGAAAAGTTCGAAGTAGTCAAGTCACTCATGGCTTGCAAGATGAAGGATGGGGAGTCGGTAGTGTCACATGTGCAAAGAATGCAACACTACATAGAGCGTTTGGTCAAGCTCAATATTCACTTTGATGAGGAATTGGCCATTGACATGGTCTTGAACTCACTTCCTGAATGTTATGGTCAGTTTATTCTAACTTACCATTTGAACAATACTGAGCAGACCTTGGCCCAATTGCACAACTTGTTGCAGACAGCTGAGGCAGGGATGAAGGGTAAAAGTATACCCTCCACACCTGCTAGTGCCCCTGTTTTGGCTATTGGACAGGGAAAGGGGAAAAAGAGGAAAGGTCCTCCCAAGCAAAACTGGAAGAGCAAGGCTCAAGCTGGGTCATCTAGTAATGGCCCAAAGGCTAAGCCCAATGGTTCCACTCCCCATGTTTCTAATCCAAAAGAGGCAGTTTGCTTTTACTGCAACCAAAAAGGGCATTGGAAGAGATCTTGCCCACAATATCTGCAAGATATCAAGGATGGCAAAGTGAAGCCATCTTCGGCAGGTATTTACACTATTTCTGCTAATAACTCATTATCTTCTCGTTCATGGGTCCTTGACACAGGATGTGGTTTTCATATCTGTTCTGATTTGCAGGGTCTAAAGGAAAGTGAGGAGATAGAGCGAGGAAGGATAAACCTGATCATGGGAAACAGAAAGTCTTCACCAGTAACCAAGATCGGAGTTTATCAGCTTCTGCTTAGTAATGATGTTAGATTAGATTTAATAAATTGTTGCTATTCGTCTGAGATGACGAGAAACATTATTTCATTTCATGCATTGTTCAGACAAGGTTTTACATATTCTTTTAATGATTTGAATGGTTCAATTTCTGTTTATAAGAATGGTGTTTTTATGTTTGAAGCTTTGCCTTGTAATGGTGTGTATGAAACAGTGACTTGTGTTGATAGCCTAGGAAATAGTGTACTTAATATTGACTTGTCTAATAGTGTAGACAAGGCATGCTTGTGGCATTGTCGTCTTGGACACATTAACAAGAAACGCATAGCCCAACTCCAAAAGGATGGAGTGTTGGAATCATTTGACCTAAAATCAGATGATATGTGTGAATCTTGTCTTTTGGGAAAGATGACAAAATCACCATTCACAGGGTCTTGTGAAAGAGGTGAAGGTCTGTTGGATCTCATACACACAGATGTGTGTGGGCCCTTCAGATCAACTACAAGATATGCTAATCGATTCTATGTGACTTTCACTGACGATTATAGCAGATATGGATATATCTACTTGATCAAGCATAAGTCAGAAACTTTTGAAAAGTTCAAAGAGTTTAAACATGAAGTCGAAAATCAATTGGGCAGAAAGATAAAGATACTTAGATCCGATAGAGGCGGGGAGTATCTTAGTATCGAGTTTAACGACTACCTGAAAGAATGTGGGATAGTCTCACAATTGACTCCTCCCAGGACACCACAGTTAAATGGTGTAGCTGAGAGGCGCAATCGAACCTTGTTAGACATGGTTCGTTCTATGATGAGTCGGGCTTCGCTTCCTATTCACTTCTGGGGGTATGCCTTAGAGACAGCCGCCCACATCCTCAATCTTGTCCCTACAAAGAAGGTTGCCAAAACACCTCACGAAATGTGGACAGGGAAAGTTCCCTCGTTAGCACATATTAAAGTCTGGGGTTATGAAGCTTTCGTAAGACGAGAGACTCACGACAAGCTAGCAGCTAGAAGTGAGAAATGTGTTTTCATTGGTTACCCAAAGCAGTCTTTTGGATATTTGTTCTACAGGCCTAGTGAGAACGTGGTCTTTGTAGCACGAAGAGGAGTCTTTCTTGAAAGAGAGCTCATATTCAAAGAGGACAGTGGGAGCACTATTGACCTTGAAGAAATTCAAGAGTCAGCCAATGAAGGAACCTTAGATGACACTAGCATTCAACCAGAGGAAACAGTTCCTGTTGAACCAATTGATAACTCATTACCTCTTAGAAGATCCACTAGGGTGAGTGTGCCACCTGAGTTGTATGGTTTTCATATTACTTCAGATGGTGACACATTCATAAGTGACAGAACACTGGTAAACTTAGATGAACCAGTCACTTATAAGGAAGCAATGGCAGGCCCAGAGGCTTCCAAGTGGAAAGAGGCAATGGACAGCGAGATTAAGTCCATGTATGACAACCAAGTTTGGAATTTGGTTGATAGTGCACCAGGTCGCAAGACAGTTGGGTGCAAATGGATCTTCAAGAAGAAGACAGACATGGATGGGAATGTGCACACATTCAAGGCTCGACTGGTTGCAAAAGGTTTCACTCAAACCCCAGGGGTTGACTATGATGAAACCTTGTCGCCAGTGGCTAAGATTAAATCTATTAGGATATTGCTCGCCATAGCTGCCTTTCATGATTATGAAATCTGGCAGATGGATGTCAAAACTGCTTTCCTTAATGGGAAGTTGGCTGAAGATGTTTACATGAGTCAGCCAGAGGGTTTTGTTGATGCAAAGTTCCCTAATAGAGTGTGCAAGCTTGAGAAATCCATTTATGGATTGAAACAAGCATCTCGCAGTTGGAATCTTTGCTTCCATGAGAAAGTCAAAGAGTTTGGTTTCTCTAGAAGTGAAGATGAGTTCTGTGTGTATATCAAGGCTAGTGGGAGTATAGTAACTTTTCTGGTGTTGTATGTCGATGACATATTACTCATTGGTAACGACGTTCAAACCTTGAAAGAAGTTAAGTCTTGGCTTGGAAAGTGTTTTGCCATGAAAGACATTGGAGAAGCTGCCTATATTCTTGGGATTAGAATATTGAGAGATAGAAAGAAGAGACTAATTGGACTTAGTCAGAGCACATACTTGGATAAGGTACTAAAGAGGTTTAGTATGGAAAATTCCAAGAAGGGAGAGCTACCTATCCAAAGCAATACCAAATTGAGTAAGACTCAATGCCCGAGTACAGATGTTGAAATAGATGACATGAGTCGTGTACCTTATGCTTCCGCTGTCGGATCGATCATGTACGCTATGACATGTACTCGCCCTGATGTGGCATTTGCTTTGAGCATGGTCAGTCGCTATCAGGGAAACCCAGGTAGAGCTCATTGGGTAGCAGTTAAGAATATACTCAAGTATTTGCGAAGGACAAAGGACTGGGTCCTTGTGCTTGGTGGCAGTGATACTTTGAGAGTAGATGGTTACAGTGATGCCAGCTTTCAGACGGATAGAGATAACTTCCGTTCTCAGTCGGGCTGGGTATTTTTAATGAATGGAGGAGCAGTTACTTGGAAGAGTTCCAAGCAAAATACGGTGGCTGATTCTACTTGTGAATCAGAGTACATAGCAGCAAGTGAAACGTCGAAAGAAGCAGCTTGGTTGAGGAACTTCATCGGGGATCTCGGAGTTGTTCCAACCATCCAGGAGCCTATGGAACTGTTCTGCGATAATGAAGGAGCGGTTGCCTTGACAAAGGAACCGAGAGATCATGGTAAGACCAGACATATCGACAGAAAGTACCATTTCATCAGACATAGAGTAGAAGAAGGCCATCTTATAGTAAAGAGGGTGTCATCTGAAGATAACCCAGCAGATCCTCTCACAAAGGGTCTGAGTAGGGCTAAGCATATTCAGCATGCTCGAAGCATAGGACTGAAAGATGATATTAGTTTTAGTAGTTAGATTAGTTATTGAAACTTGTAACAAAGTAAATGTAATTGACTTTTGGTGATTAAATAATAAAGTATTATTTATAAGTTTGGCTACTACCTTTTGTCAATTGTTTATTATTGTGTTTCATTTTTGCATGTTTTACTTCCTGAATAATGAGATTATTCAAACTCCACAGTCGCTCGTACTCTTGGAAGTAAGTAGTGAATTAAGACTGTCATGAATTGGATTGCAGATTGTCTAAGGATAGACATGGCAATAGAATTGCTGCAATGTTCATGAGTACTCAGAAATTGAGATTTGAGTATTGGATAAACCCTCGCTCAGAGTATCACTTCATGGAATTCATCACGAGTAATACTGAGACGATAATATCTTATAATCTTGAAACGAAGATATATGAGTTGTAATTTACAAAGTCAGTAATACATTGGTGATACGAAACCGCATCAGTAACTTGGTGTTATAAAACGTATTGTCATGTATAATTTGATAAGTAAAAGATACAAGCATATGAGTCAACGTTTATTCGTTCCTTTTGCCCTAACAGGAAAAGCGATATATGTGGGCCCCTCGATGATTTGGTGTTGACTTATGTGCTGGGCCCAGCTAGGACTAAATTGATGTGTTCAATTAGAAGTCCTACATCATCACAAATCAGGAATCGGGAAACATAGATTCTGGACAAAGAGATTGATTATATTCCATGTCTTTTGTCTGGGGATATCAAGCAGAACGAAGGGTTATATGATCACTTATCTTAGGACACGTAACTGACTGGGTCAGAGTTCGGCAGCAGCTTTTTGGAAGCTACAATTTGCTGGTCAAATTTAGAAGGCATACTAGCAATTATAGTTACAGACTTATCCAAGTGGGAGACTGTTGGATTAGGTGTCTAAGCCCATAACTATAATTGGTATGTACTTGAATTGATAGCAGCACAGTCCTTTTGGGTTGCCCTCAACCTAGCAACTGGACAAGGAAATTATGAAAGGAGAGATATTAATTTATAAGATTAATAAATTAATATATATATAAATGATTTATTAATATGTTAATGGATTAATATATTAATTAGAAATCATTATGTTTAATTAATTGTTAGCCAGAAATTAATCAGAATTGATTTTGGGGTTAAAAGAATTAATTATAAGGTGCAGGGACTAGTTTGCAATTATCTAATAGTTGAGTGGAAGGCTCTAGAACCCCCTTGGAAGAGGGTGGACGAAATCTTTAGGGGAAACCCTAATAATTTCGTCCATAGGGGCTTAGATAAGGCCCTTGGGTTTGCTTAGGCCCTAAGCAAAGGATAACTAGGGTTTCCCTTAAACCCTAGATCCCTCAGCTATATAAGGAGCCTCCTGGTTCATGTTTTTGGTGACTCTTTCTTTTGAAGAAACCCTAAGGCCGAGATTTTGCATACTCCCTCTCCCCTTTCTCTTCTACTTTCCTTCTTGCTAGTCATTGGGTGTGATTCCATTAGAGGCATTACACTTGTGGTGCTAAAGCTTCCAAGAAGATTAAGATCAAGATCAAGGGAATATCAATTGTTTGCTATAGCAATTGAAAGGTATGTAAACCCTAAACCCTAGTTTGTTAATTTCGAAATTAGCCTCTCTCCTCTAGGGTTCTTGTTTTGCAATTCAAAGTTGTATGTTCAATAGTTAAAACATAGATCCAAAGTAGGTTGCATGTGAACTTAGGAATTGTTTCTAGTTTATTTGTTTTACCTAAAACCCATCAATTTGGTCACGAATACTGATGCAAGCCAGTTGGATTTTCCCATAAACGAAATGATGTTTATCATGCCTCAGTTTAAAGCAGAAGGGAATTTTAAAAATAAGGATGAAGGTACACACATGAAAATTCATTTTCATGCTGTTCTTGGAAAAGCCCCTGAGGAAGTTTGGTCTTTATTAAAAATCAAGAAGGTCATAAGTATGAAAAAGGATGTGATTTTCGAAAACACAGTCCAGAATGTTAAGTATGTGGTTGCCAGGGCAAATGGAAATATTTACGAATTCACTGTTGTAGATTTTCCATTAATGAACTTGTATGATCTTATACAAGTTGCATTACTTTTGAAAGACAAATCATTCTCATACCTTCAAAACACAGAACCGGATGAATTCAAGCTTGGAGTAGCTCACATCAAGATTTTTATCGAAAACTATTATGAGTGCTTGGCACTAACAGATGTTGAATTAGCTACTGCCAAAGGAATGGAAATTAAAGCTCTGATGGCTCCTACGAAGACACAGGCGGAATTGAAGAAGTATGCTGATGGTGAAATTTGCCTGAAGCCTTTTCGAATGGTCTTCGCAGGAAAAGACAAAGCTGGAAAAGCTAAACGATTCTTGTTCCAGGCAAGCAAAGTGGAGAGATATTCAACGTCTCAGTATATGAATTTAATTGTTCGTATGAATCATTGCAAGAAGAACAATGAAGGTGACAAGAAAGAGCTGAAGAAGATTATCTCCTGGTACACGGAGATTCGAAGAGTGTTACTGTATTCCATCACACTTCTTACAAATTGAAGACTTCGACTATGATTACAAAGGGGGAGATTGTAAGGGTCGAATTGTTGTAATTAGTCGAAGTATGTTTTGGACTCTTCGAATGTTTTGTAATGTATTTTACTAGGGCGCTTTTATTCGAAGCTTTAGAGTCAATGCCTTAGTATATTTTTTGTATGCTTTCAGTTCCCTATAAATAGGGTTATTTACTAGAGTTAGATAAGAACTTTTACAGACTTGTCTACTGTACTCTGTAAAGAATTCGAAAGCATAATAGAGCATAACAAGATCATATTTACATCCTGTGTTCAAATCTCGTATTCTTACTTGAATTCATACTCTGATTAATTCATTACTCGATTCATTGATTCATCAGAATTTACGATGTTACATGGATCAAGGAAAGTTACAAGGTTACCAAGGCGCTAGTAATTGATTTTGTTTTGTTCAAGTATGTCGTTATCATTGTTTCGGTAACGACTAAGAAGACGATTATTCTGACCCTAGTGGTCATATCAAATCGAGTCCGACTAAGATGAGTGTGTTACGTGGTTCAAAGAACCAAGTTGGATGTAACATCTAACTTAAGCCAAAAGATTGAAGTGAAAGATAATCGAAGCATCGTAACCACCGTCAAAGTAAGAAACTTATCGAAAACTTGTAGCTAGAAATGCTACATGCTAGAATGTGATTATATCACATTAGAACTTGAAGGAAGGTATATTTCAATCTGGAATTTGACTCAAAAAGACCTGATCTAAGCATTGCATCATATGATGAAAGGTCATTAGAACATGACCCATCGGTCCATTACAATAATCAAAGTAAATACTATTTCTAAAGGAACAAGAGTCTCTAATAAATATCGATACTGTGACTTGAAGGTCACGATTGAAAGTCCAACGTGAGATAGAGAGCAGGTGCAAGATCGAGCACCGCCTGCAGTCCAGAAGTCCAAGAGTTAGATACTTATTCGAAGGAACAAAGGAGTTACAGTTATTAATAGGATGAAAACATAACGTATGGAGTCATTATACAAGCCCTATTTCGTTGATGATTCCGTGACGTATTCATCCTAAGGGGGAGATAATTGTAACGCTCGCAGATTCGAGCTAGTCAATTTAGAGACAATAAGCGTCAAAAATAACTTTTTTTGATAGAAGATTATTTAGAATAAATAATCTTGACCAAGTTATAGTACATGTCACAAGGGTTCCATACATATAAAGACTCGAAATCTGAGTTATAACGAAGAAGTTATGACCCGTCGAAGTTTTACGGCAAAACCAGCACGACACCGGGAATCGTAAAAAGTGAATTTACAATAAAATACATTTTAGCCTTAGTGATCTAAACTAAAGTCGTATTATATGTTTAAACAAGTGTGTGCATAAAAACAACAGTGCACATCCCGAAATTTGAATTTTAGATCGATCGATTTTTAACCAAAACAGTCTAAACGAGAATTGAAGATCTCGTTAATAGGAGCTTAACGATAAAAATACAATCGAAAACGGAGCTCGTATGCGAAATATATGGACGAAACTTAGTCTCTACTCTTCAAGCGCGGTGAATTCGATACAGATATGTAAATCCGAGATAGAATGAGAATTAGCCAATGAAGTCTAAATGAAAGTTGTAGTAATCATAAATTCCAACACGTGGATATAAAGAACGTCGAGAATATAGTTCGTATGTTAAAGATAGGGAAAATGACATAAAAGCCCTTAAGTTTTCACAAAAATGTCGGTTTTACCCTTGGACGTGTTTTATGTCCATTAAAGCCCGAAGTTTTGTTTAATTTGTTCATTTTTACCCTTGTAGCTGGTTTTCTGGTAACCTACCGGTTACCTAATGCCAGTAAAGCCCTTGAATTTTCAAAAATGTTCAGATTTACCCTTAAGTTTTTCAAAAATGTTCGGATTTACCCTTACATTGATTGATTGTTGTTGTTGTTGTTATTATTATTATTATTATTATTATTACATTTTTAAATGTATAAAAATATTTTATACACATTTTTAAATGTATAAAAATATTTTTACTAATATAAATATATTTTTAAAAATATATGTACTTGTATTTAGTATTTATATACATTTGAAAACCCTAAATCTTCATCTATAATTATTGAATCGAACAGAAAAAGCTTGATAAACTAAAAAATGTCGTCAATGACTGATTTTGCAAAAACAAATACTTCAGATCAATATAAAAAATGATGCATTTCGTGATCTTTTTTTGTGAACTTACAACAAATATAAATGAAGTTTACACTCGTATTTGACATTTCGTTATCAATTTTTGAGATAAAAATAATTAAAGAATGATTTTAAGTTGATAATAATTAATTTTTACAGTGATCAAGTGTTTTTGTCGAGGGTTTTTTTAATTATATTATGTATTTTCCATTTACGAGTGTTATTTGTTGATCATTTATTGTTATCTACTCGCTATTAACCTAATATAGTTGAATAATAGAGATTTTTTCAAATTTTATACTAAATCTTATCTGTAATCGAGTGTTTTTATTGAGGTTTTCTAATTACGAGGGTTTTATAATTGTTACGTTATGTTTTTAATTAAACGAATATTTATTTTGCTTATCTATTTAGTATAATGTTTGATAATAAATACATATTTATACTTGGTAATATGTACAAATACATATAATTATATCTTTTATATAATATAAACCATATAAATATGTATTTTTATATTTATATGTATATAATATATTTTTATATGAAATAAATATATATTTATACATATACCTACTAAATACAAATAAATACATTTTTAAAAATGTGTGTATAAAATATTTTTATACATTTAAAAATGTATTAAAAATAATAATAATAATAATAATAATAATAATAATAATAATAATAATAATAATAATAATAATAATATGTATAAAAATGTATTAAAAACATATGAAAATTTTTTATTCATTTAAAAATGTATGTAAAAAATATTTTTATACAATTAAAAATGTATTAATAATAATAATAATAATAATAATAATAATAATAATAATAATAATCAAAATAACAATCAAGGTAAGGGTAAATCCAAATTTTTTTGAAAAACTTAAGGGTAAATCCGAACATTTGTGAAAATTTAAGGGCTTTACTGGCATTGGGTAACCTAGGTAACCGGTAGGTTACTTGGAAACCGGCTACAAGGGTAAAAAAGAACAAATTAAACAAAACTTCGGGCTTTACTGGACATAAAACACGTCCAAGGGTAAAACCGACATTTTTGTGAAAACTTAAGGGCTTTTATGTCATTTTCCCGTTAAAGATATGTATGAAACTTTGTCCCTACTCTTCGAGCGCGATAAATTCGATATAGTTTTGTAAATCTGAGATATAATGAGAATTAGTCGACGATGTCTAAATGAAAGTTGTAGTACTCGTAAATACCAACACGTGGATATAAAGAACATATAAAACGGAGCTCGTATGCGGAAGATACGAATGAAACTTAGGGCTTACTCTATAATCAAACCCCTATAAATAAAGGATGAATTCTTCATATTTTCTTACACCATTCCTCTAACTCTCTCTAGAATCCTTCTTTCTTTCTTGTTTAATTTCTCCTTGTTTTAGGATGCGATAGAGAAACTCCGAGTCGTCAAAAAGCAGACGAAAGAAGTTTTTATAGTCGGAGTTATGCCTGCGTAATTTCCCGGTTTTCGTTAAAATCCCGGTATGTTAAGCTACACTATTCTATTTTCAGTGTAACTTATATTTATAGTCATAAGTCGTTATTATGAACCTATAAATTAGATTTATCAGTGATTCAAAGTCGTTATACTGATTGATCTACTTACAGGGATGATGTCTAGGCTGTGATTTAGTGAGGTGTTTAAAATGGGATTTCCAAACAGTATACTTCGTATACCGAACGGACCCTACCTCCGATATGATCCTACCTGGTTGTTCCTTACTTGATAGATCATGAAAGTAGACTTTTAGTTAATGATGAAGCTAGACTAATAATTAGTCGCAATAAAGATTAGACTAAAACTTAGCGATAATAATGCTAGGTTTCATCGAAGGAAAATAGAATCGTTAGAAGCGAAGCGCTGCCCGAGTTTAGAATCATCACTTTGACATGTGAGTGCCTAGTCCCTTTCATGAACATGATTTTAATACAAGTATTGATTGAAGTATTAAATATATGTTTATGTGCGAGTTATTTGAGGTTGCCTAAAATACATGTTAAAGAACATACCTGATTATATATGATGATCTAGGATAAAGAGTAAACCTAAATTAATTATGAGGAATATTGGGTAGTATCTTCTTATGAGTATGAGTGAGTTATACACAGAGAATAGAACTTTAAAATATGTCATTTATCCGGGAGCATGGATTAGACACAATCATTGTCCCTAGTCCGAGAGTATGGATTGGACATAGTCAATTGTCATTAATCTGGGATTATGGATTAAGACATAGTCAGTTGTCCTTTTTCCGGGAGTATGGATAGGACATAGTTATTTAACATTAATCGGAGAGTATGGATTTAGAGATAGACATTTGTCCCTAGTCCGAGAGTATGGAATGGACACAGTTATTGATCCGAGAGCATGGATTAGATCCGAGAGTATGGATTAAGTAAGAGGTAAAATTCATGGTTCGAGAGTATCGATAGTGTCGTTGAGAGGCTCGGTGGGGTAGGGTAAGAGTTGCTCATATATATGGTGAAATTGTATATTTTGTGAGTTCTAAATTATATATATGATATAACATTATGGGATTGAAATCCCTATGTACTCACCAGGTTGCCCAACCTGAGCCACTCAGTTTATTTGTATCATAGGTGTCGATACAAAGCTAAATTAAACTGAGAGACTAAGGAGATGTAGATCACTAGTGTAAATGAATGTAAGGTTTGAGGTATAATGAATGTAGTACTCATAAATACCAACGTGTGGATATAAAGAACGTCCGTAATATAGCTTGTATGTTAAATATATGGACGGAACTTAGTCCCTACTCTTCGAGCGCGATAAATTCGATACAGTTTTTTAAATCTGAGGTAGAATGAGAATTAGTCGACGTCGTATAAATGAAACGGAGCTCGTACGCAGAAGATACGGATAAAACTTAGGGCCTACTCTATGATCAAACCCCTATAAATAAAGGATTAATTATTCATATTTTCTTACACCATTCCTCTAAACTCTCTTTATAATCCTTCTTTCTTTCTTGTTCAATTTATCCTAGTTTTAGGTTGCGATAGAGAAACTCCGAGTTGTCAAAAAACAGACGAAAGAAGTTTTTAGAGTCGGAGTTATGCCTGCATAATTTCCCGGTTTCGTTAAAATCCCGGTATGTTAAGCTACAATATTCTGTTTTCAGTGTAACTTATATTTATAGTCATAAGTTGTCACAACTGGCATTTTAGCCAGGAAATTTTGTGATCATGTAAACATTAACTATGATAATCCTTGTAACCCTAACTTGATGATATGCACTATATTCATCCTATGACAACAAACTTAGTCAAGATCCACAATTGTAGTTCAAAACTCTATGCAAAACATTTTGGAAAGTCAATTGGGAGTTGAAAACCCTAAAAATCCCGGTTCAGGTTCTTTATGGACTAGGATTTTCTTAAATGGACTCAATTCACAAATCTGTAACATTTTGGACCATTTGGGTCTAAAATGATTCATTCTAACCCTAATAGGCTCTAAATGGACCCACATTCATAACACTTAACATTTTGGGCCATAATGGGCCTAAAATGGATTGGTTTACCTATATTGGACCTTGATGGGCCATAAATGATTCCATTCTCCTTAATGGACTCTTATTGGGCCATGAACCATCGTAAGGGCTCAATGGGCCGAAAAGAAACTTATTGGACCTCATGATTTCGATCAAAGCCAAGGAGTGAGACCAAAACTAATTTCCTTCATTTCCATTTGGCCATTTTCAGCCCATGTGTTAAAAAAAAAAGGAAAAATGGCTAATTAACTTGATCCATGACACCTCATTGTTGTTTAGAGGACAACAAGGCATTTTAAACAACATGCAACAAGGTACTTCTCATGTTTCCATGCAAAACCTCCCCTCACCCTCTCTCTTTATCTCTCTCGGCCGAGAGCTAGCAACACACACACACACACACTTTCAAATTCTCTCCAAAACACTTTCAAGATCATCCTCCTTCTTCCATCAAGGATCTCAAAATTTTACTTGTGTTTCAAGGATCTTCATCAAGTATTTTCAACCTTTGGTAAGTTGTTATCAAACACAAACATCTCCTTCCATTTTAACATTAAGAACTCCTTCTTACATAGCTTTACTCCATGATTATACTCTTAGAAACTTCCTAAGTTCGAAAATCACTCAAGAAAGCTTGCTAAAGGCCAAGATCTCTCCATTTCTTCTTTAAAACCGAGAACAACAAGCAAAAGTGAGTTCATACCCCCTTGTTTTCGGTTTTTACATGTTTTTGGGGGAGAATACAAGTGTTTATGTGTAGATCTATGTATTTATGCATGTTATGTGTGATTTTCTTGGTTTATGTTGTGATTATGTGATAAATCTTGATGAATCTCGAATACTCTAACAAAAATAGGCAAGATTCATAAACTAAAACACTCTAAACATCATACTACAAGGATAAAAGTGTTATACATGCCTAAAATGTGAAAAACAAAACAAAGATCTTGTATAAGGATCATTTTTGACAAGTAAACAAAAGATTTGGGAAAATTTTGCCACTTACGGTTTTTATAAGGATCAAAAAGGTCATATTTGCATAAAATTGAATTTTTATGATAATCACACTTTTCAAAGGACCAAAGGGGTAAATTTTAGCATAATGGGCTTAAAAATTGGGCCTCACGGTTTTTGGGCCCAAAATGCGAAAAATGTGAGTTTTTAAGGGTTAAAATGTTATTTAATCAAAACTTGAGCCAAAAACAGGAAATGAACAAAAATATAGGCTAAAAATGACACCTATTTCTAAATTGGGCCAAAAATGTAAAGTTTTCGGAAATTGGGCCAAAAATGTAAATTTTTACAAAATAAGGGCTGGAAATGTCAATAAACGTATTTTGGACCGAAATTGTAAAACAAATTTATAATTGGGCCGAAAATGCTAAGTTTGATGGTCTAATGGGCTAAAAATGTTATTTTCACCAAAAGGACCAAAAATGTCATTTTATTTAAACAAGGGTTAAAAATAAAATATTCGGAGAAAAAGGGGCTGAAATTGCCAAATATGTATTTTTGGGCCAAATATGTCAAATATTAAACAACTGGACCGAAGATATAAATATTTAAAACTTAAGGGTTAAAATGGTATATTTTTTTTATAAACTAAAAATATCGTTATAACCAAACATTTGACTTTTATAACAATATGGGTAAACGTTTCAACCAAAAGAATCCATACTATAACCAACAAACGAAATCCAACAATGGTACGAATATTGGGCCTAGTACTTGCTATACATGCTTATTGGGCCTTCGTGATCCGTTTGCATGTTTATTGGGCCCAATATATTCAATACATGTCTATTGGCCCTTAGTGACCCAATTACATGCTTAATGGGCCTAAATTAGCCTTCACATGTTATTGGGCCTTAGTGGCCCATTTACATGTTGATTTAGCCTGGAATAATTCGTCGTATGCTTAATGGGCTTTAATGTGTCCATGGCATACTTAACAAGCTTGGAAATAACTTACATGTCTAATGGGCCATAGTTGTCTTTTCTTCATGTTTGTTGGGCTTTATCCTTTCATATTCATGTATCATCTGGTGTTCGAAATTCTAAATACATATAACGTATACATACTCACGTGGCAATAATTGGAATCTAGTGAGACTTGTCGGTTGGCTCCTTTGAGTGTATGGCCGTAGCCTGTAGTTATAATCAGAGTCTCCTGGAGGGAGAGCGAGAGTTTGTGTATAGATATATGCGGGGGTGACTCCCCCACACCTGAGCTGTTCGCTACAGTTAGACTAGGCCAGTCTAGGGTGACAAAACCTTGATCAAAATCCGACGTTTGGAAAAATGCCAAGACAGGCAAATCAGTCACTATCATGCATAGTTATAACGACTCATATAGAGATCCATTACCATCATGACATTACGAAAATTAAAACTCGTAAATCAAATTGATACAAAACAAATCATACGATAATGGAAGGACCCCAACATTTTTAGAAATCAGAAAATATCGGATTTTATGGGGAAATACTATCATTCAATTACCATCTACTTACAACAGGAAGAATACAAAGAAATTTGGACTGCATACTTATACATGTTTCTACTATGAAATTCACACATGCATCAATACTCGATTTTCACATCATTTTTCAGACTTTTTTTTACAGAAAATATCGGATTTTCTGGGTTTTACAAACAATACAATGACTTTCATTCAAACATGCTTATGAACTCACCAACATTATATATGTTGACCGTTTTCAAAATAACTTGTATTCTCAGGTAACCGTTAAGCAGGGGAAACTTTCAAGTGTAGGAAATTTATTTTGTGCAATGTCAAATCATCGTACAATTAATATTTGGGAACATGTAACCTAAGACAATGTACTTGATGTGAGCAATACCAGTTGTAATATGTAATGTTTGGTGATGATTGTGATATGTTTCATGTATATTCATTGTGATGATAATTCAATTAATAGTCACACGAGCCCCCGGACGATTCCGCCGTCTGGTTCGGGGGTGTGATATAAGTCGTTATTATGAACCTATAAATAAGATTTATCAGTGATTCAAAGTCGTTATGCTGATTGATCTACTTACGAGGATGATGTCTAGGCTGTGATTTAGTGAGGTGTTTAAAGTGGGATTTCCAAGCAATATAGTTCGTGAAAATGGGGATGTCATACATAACCATAAGTCCATGCTTGGGGTAAAAGACTACTTTACCCCCAACCTAGCTTGATTCAAGCCCAAGGCCCAAGCTCACACTATAAAGGCCGAAAAAGTCAAAGAATGGACCAAAGCCCGACAGATGGCCCAATTTTCCAAATTAAGCCCAAACCCCTCACATGGTCTTACCTTAAGGCCCCAACCATTTATTCTAGTCCAAACACTTGGCATTCCAATGGTCCAATATCTCATAATTATCAAGGCCCAATTATGACCCATCTTTGGCCCAAATTTTCAAATTGGGCCCAAGCCTTTCCAATGGGCTTTATCCTAAAGCCCAATCCAAATATTCTAGTCCATATACTTGTTCTTGGATGGCCCATCAATAGCCCAATCACCAAAGCCCAACAAAAGGCCCAACTTAAGGCCCAAGCAAAATTAGGGTTTGTCATATAAAATGACAATTAGGGTTAAGTTTTCTTACTTAACCCATTAAGGACTTAATCCATTAAGTTCATCATCTTACTAGGTAAATCATACGGTGTGATTATGTGTAATTCATAATTCAATTCCAATGGCCCAAAACGCGTGTCCCGATAAGTCCAAACCAACAAATCCAAAATTAGGGTTTCTAAACCCTAATTAGGGTTTCTAACCCAATCGTGTGACCATTAGTCAAATGGTTAGGTTTTTAGGTCTATTAAGGATTCATTAGGTCAATTAGGGTTAAATAAGTCGGGCACCACCACTACCACCTCGGGTAGTGGTGGTCAATGGCATCTCACAGCGGCAGCCACCACCTCGTGGTGGTGGTTATGATTCTAACCCAAAACATGTCGAAGCATCTAAAAAAACAATTTAACCATGCACAAATGTACACCGCCACCCAACTCGGCGGCTGGTGGCGGCAGAAGGCGACAGCCACCACCTCACGGTGGCGGTGGTGGGTTTTCTTCGGGTTTTATGGCCAAATAATATACATACAACATATTATCAAAAAGAAATACACACATAATAAAACACACACAGCCACCCTTGTGGTGGCAGGCAGTGGTCGGAGGTGCTAGCCACCACCTCACGTTGGTGGTGATGGATTTTCTTTTTAAGCTTATGGTCAAACAAAACACATACACGCCCTTTCTTCTCAGAGAATGAACCCAACCACCCACCTAGTGGTGTACAACGACGTCAGCGACACGGGAAGGCGAGCAGCAACGGTGTTGACGGCGGCAGTCACCATGGTTGGCCGCCATGGTGGTTCTTCTCGGTCACCGGCCAACAAACACATGCACCTACAGCTTGCAATCGACATCACCATCATGAACACGAGATGTAACCGAAACACGAACCCATCTCCTCCACTTCGGGGTGATAGACGCAACTGGAGCACAGCAAACAGGTGGCCGCTTGGAGCTACGATGGCGACGGAACATGGGCAGGGGCGTAGCAACCGAGGACGGAGAAGATGATGTGCTTGAGAACGACAGCAGAAACGTAGCACAGAACAGAAATGGAAAAGGAGATGGGAGAGGTTCGTTCTTCTTCAACCACGAATGGTAGCAGCGACAACCACCGTTCGCCGTCATCGTCGGCAATGGAGCAGCAGCAATGAACAATTTCGCCTGCAGCACGATTCGTGACCTTGACAACGGAGGGGAATGGCGGCTAACTGTTGGAGGGGTGATAAGGTGGCGGCACCGGAGATCGGAGGAAGGAGGGTGGTGGCTGGTGTATGATATTAGGGCTAGGGTTAGGGTTAGGGTTAGGGTTAGGGACACATGGTGACGGGTTATATACGTCCATCACATCTCAACATTTGGCCATATTGATGAAATCAGTCCCTCCTTTCCAGATCATTTTCAAGCTAAGCCCCAAAATTTACCCTTTAGCCTCTGCCCCCAAGAATCTACTCAATATAAGTCCAAATGATACCAAACACCCCCTGACTTCTGAGAATCTTTACAAAATAAATCCCGAAATTACACTTTAACCCCCAAAACTCCAAATCATGTCATTTGACTCCCCAAAACAAACACCCCGATAAATATTATGGATTTTAGGGCTACTATTCATTTATTAATCTTTATCTATTTATTTATTTAATAAACGATATGTTATAATTCTCCCCCTCTTAAATTAGATTTCATCCTCGAAATCATTCCTTACCATCCCTGTCACACCAAACCACTCAAGTGACATGGCCACAATCCCGAGCACAACCCCAGCCTTCCCATGGTCATCAAGACCAACCCTCACAGGTTTCTAAAACTCGAAGATGGACGAATTCCCCCCATTATGATCACATTACTCAATACGAAATCTGTAGTCTCGAGATGGTCTGACTCTCTGACAGACCGCCCATACAGAATCATTATTGTTGAACCCAGTCCGCTTATCTCTCAACTAACTATTCAACTTCTTATAACTGGGGGTTCCCACTGCGTGTGACTTAGCATTTCTCCAAACACCCAAAGACTTCTCATACACACGAAAATCCAATTCGCTAATAATGCCCTAAACATAGAAACTGTCCGAAACAATAGGCTGCCTTCCAGTTGCTTCTGAAATCCACTGAGACCTCCCTGGCCCCAACTTATCTGGAATACTGAAGTCCTGTCCATTTGCTAAGCAAGAGCAATCTCACAGTCGCCCCACGCGAATCCCGAAGGAAACTTCGACTAGCAATAACTGCCCTAGCTATAACGCCACTCATGGCTCCATCAATCCTTCTGGTCCATCCGATCATGATAGCCTGACAGCCTGTCGCCATCGAATCAAATACGAAAAGTGAACGCTACCAGAATATTGTAGTCTTACATCATGCCCGGTCCCCAACGACCTACTGTTTCCTGATTCCCATCATGCTGTGGTTTACCCACAATCTCGTAAACTAGCCCATCTTGACCTAATCACCTGAAAGATTCCGTGAATGCTATGGGTCATCCCGCAATCTCATAACACTTTCGCCCCAACTGACTATTAGTGAATGCTACCGCTCCCCTATACTTACAATACTTTCACCTCACCACATTCGTAGACCTATGTCTTACCCTAAATCTATCAATCCAAATACCCTCGGAGTTGAGTACACACTCGACCGAACACCTGCACTGAACTCAATTCATGACTGGAACGCCAACCTGATTCCCCAAACTTTGCTACCAAGCACCGAGAAGACGTGATTCACATGCTGGGGAGTTTTTTACCGAACACCCAACTCACACCACCCTCAAACCAAACAGCCACTTGGGCCGCCTTCCTACCTGACGGAAATGCGAAACTTATCCCAATTTTAAAACCGTTTCTGCTTCCGAATCTCAGGACAAATCTCCCCCACTTCGAATCTACTAATTTCTCATGGTACAGGAGAATCTAAGGATTCCCAATCCTTCTTGCCTTACAACAATTGACCCGATGACAACTAGTGCTCCATTACTAGCCAATCCCAAAAGATCACACAACTTCGAAGAACCAGATGAACACTTCCTGAATCCCAGTGGTACTGACAGTCCCTAATGCTTGAATGATACCACACTCAAATCTTGAAGACCAAAAGATAGATGATCCAACCAATACCTCAGCAACAAGCTACTTTCCTTGGCGCTTTCATCTGCCAATCAATAACGGTTACTAAAACCTCCGAATCCTGACAATGTTGGATAACCATCCTGTGGGATCTGTTCGCAGACCTCCCACATAATACCCCCTCTTCCCAATGTGATCCAAACAAATCGCCCGCTCTCAGGCTCTAGAAATCATATTATTCAGGGTCTCGCACCCTGACTCACTCACTAGCTCAATCGTCCACAACTGAACTGTAGTAGATGAAGCAACCTCTGCCCTAAACCGGGCTACAAACTAATCCCAAGACATAGTATCCAATCCCAAAAGCGCAATAGATTGCACAATCAATCCTTGTCGCCCGATAGAAGAGATCCAAGGCGAACCAGACCTTAGCTCCTATGGGTAGGGATGGTAATCGCGTACGCGTCAAAAGATACTCATGCCACATCGTCCCACCTGTGCTCATCAGTGCTAAAATAATGTCGCCAACCCCTGCGACCAACTGACCCCGAGCTGGAATGCAACCTGACCCTGAGGACACAAGCCTGCTCACTCCTTCGAACTCAGAAAAACTGAAAGGGTACAACCCTTGCCATAGATGATGAAATTCCAATCCATCAGTCAACCATTCTAATTCCAGCCACAAACCTCAACCGATCATAATCATCACTCCCTTCGCGAGTCATGCGACTCGCATCCCGACCTCGATCAAAACCCCTGAAGCCTGAAATCAAGACTCACTAGGTCTGCACCAAACAACCAAAATTGCTAACGCCACTGGGATAACACCAAATACCAGGACCATCCTCCTGTCTGAGCAACCACAACCAAAAGATCGTCAGGAATAGAACCACTGTTGCGAACCATGGTATCCAGCCATGCTACCTTCCCCGACTAGCCCTTAGAATCCCATAGATCTTCCTTAATTCGAGTATGGATCATGTACTTTCAGTAGTACGGGCCCAATACTACCTTCCACACCTATCCATACTTTCCTCAAGAATTATCTCAGGTTCTCTAAGTCCTAGTCACAAAATACTTCTGAAACCTGCTCCTTAGCGAAACAACCGCACTAAATACTCCCTAGGCTATCCTAGGGCTCACCACAACTCCTCAGTCATCAATTGCTAAAGAACCGCTACCGAAACCAGCTAACCACCTCACGAATACAATTACATGAAACCAAGATTAAATAATCTTCGGCTAAATGACCCAGCCCTATCGCGGTTGGACTCAGACGAGAGTTGCGCAATAGGTCCAAGTCCTTTATCCTAAGATTATTTAACCCTCATAACATGTAATTTTAATGTATTCAATTAATGGTTAGCTCCCATCAACATGGGTCCCACAAAGCACAAGCAAGCAGCATTCGAGAAGAGAAGCCAACTAGCACTACGATGCAATAAAATCAAACAAGTCTTCGATCTTAGAGTCCCAACACCTGCCATCACTCTCTCGAGAGTGGCTAATCCATCCCCATGCCGACCCGCTATGAACCGCGCTCAACCAAGGGAACCTCCTCTACCCCGTCCAATAACGCTGCTAGCCGGCTGACCTCATACGACTCATCCATACCACGCTTACCATATGAGCCTCCATTGGTGCCAGATGACTATCGCATGAATACAATCACATACCTCACCGTTTAAACAATCTTAGGCTAAAAGATTCAATCCCATAACGGTTGGACTCAGACAAGAGCTGCGTAATAGGATCAAACCTCTCAGCCTAAGATCCTTTAAACTATGCGACATGTGACTTAACGTATCCACTCAATAGTCAGTTCACACGCGAAAGAGTCACATATAATCTCAACAAGAGAAATCTATAGGAACTAAGGCATCATATAATCATGCAATTCTACCATGCAATTACGGAAGATCCCTAGCCTACCACTAGCATGCTATTCTAACATATCATAATTTCAAATAACCATATGGTACTTTGGGGTATACTTGTTGGATTTGGTGTCTAAGCCCATAACTATAACTGGGATGTACTTGACCCGATTGTAGCATGGTCCTTTTGGGTTGCCTTCACCTGTGCAATTTGATAGGATGAACTTTTGAGAATAAGGTTATTTATGATTTATTAATATATTACAAGTATAATATATTATTTAATTAGTATTGATCAAGAATTAATTTTGTCGTCAAAAGAGACTAATTAAATATTTGGGGATTGATTATGTAAATCAATGATTCTTATAGTGTGGGCCAATAATCCATGATTATTTAGATGGGCTAAACCAATGAGATAATCCATGGAGGTTAAACCCATGGAGCATAAGAATGTGGAAGGTCATGCAGCATTAGGGTTTGCATGAATGTAACCCTAACATTTGCTACACTATAAAAGCACACCCTCATGACCAAAATCGGTTGACACAACATTCTAAAAGAGTGAAATTGATTTTGTGATAAGTAACCTATTCTCTCAAGCCTCATCTTACATATTGGTGTTAGTGAACCATTTGAGGCATTACACTTGAGGTGCTCAAGCTTTCAAAGGTCAAGAACTACAAGTTCTTCTAAGAGGTAACTCGTCTAACTAGTTGTATTGTTCATTTGGCAATTTGTATGCTAGTTAGGACATGCTTTGGAAAATCAAAATATACATGTATAATTAGAGAAAACATAGATCCAAAGCATTTAGGGTTGCATGTGCACCATACGAGTGTTATAGTGCTCAAAACCCAATAGTGGTATCAGAGCCTGGGATTGTTTTCTGTTATACTTGATGCTTATTGGTTTTCAAAGTTAAAAAAAATCGATTTTCTGCCTTCTGACTGGTGAACTCGCCGAGTCCACTGGCTGACTCGATGAGTCCACCAAGTAATAGACCAACTCGACGAGTCCAATTCATGTACTCGCTGAGTTGGTGCTCCTGTGTGCAGAATTTCGAGTTTTTAGCCAGAATTGGATTAGGATCATTACCCTAAACTTTTTTTTGAACCACGAAATCTATTTTTTGATATGGTAATGATCATGGTTATCCAATTAAAAGATAATTGTCATAATTTCAAGATTTGTATTAATTTATATGATTAGGCTAATGTCTTGAAGATTGTTGATATGAATTATCTTGTTCTTATGAGTTTAACTAGATTATGGATGAATTATTTGATTATTGTGTTAATTAAAATAATGATCTAAATGTCTTTAATGGGCTCCATAACTTGTCCTAAAGTTATGGAAAATGAAAAGTCTTTTCTTTATAATTGCATTAAACTCGTAAGTGATGAATATGAAGAGTTTTGACAAGTTTCAATACTTGCCCTCAAGTTTTGGAATTTGTAAAGTCACACTAATGAAACTTTAATTCCAAACCCTAGAGTTTTAAAAAGTTAAAATTCAACCCTTATAGTTTATAATATTATAAGTTTCATAATAAATATATATATATATATATATATATATATATATATATATATATATATATATATATATATATATATATATATATATATATATAAGACAAGTCGGTCTTACCGTTAGTAAGCCTTATTCACGAAGCTGGTCTATAAAGGGGGGGGGGGGGTATAACGTTACTGACTATAAAATGGTGGTTTAATGGGTGTCTACTCTCACCCACCGCTTCCTTGATTGGTGGAGGGTCGCTAGCCGAACGGGTAGGATAAGAAATTAATTCTCCCTCATTAAAAGTATAATGATAAATATAAAGTAACTAAACTTTTATTAAATTCTCAATCTTAGTTACTTTAGGAAAATGTGAAAATGGTGCAAATCCATAAAATTACTCTTTGCACCTTGTTAAGTCGTTAGTGGAGCGTGTGTGGTTAACTGGCACACTAATCCGGCACTGACAATGTGTGGCAAAGGGTAGGTTGATGTTAATCATAGATCAATGGAGCGTGTGTGGTTAACCGGCACATTGATTAGGTGATTTGTAACATTGAGTGTACCAAGCTAATTCACATGGTTATTCACACCTTGTTTGTGATCCTCGACATCCCAGTCACAAACATGAAGGACACAATGGTCCAATATCTCATACTCATCAAGGCTCAATTATGTCCCACCTATGGCCCAATTTTCTAAATTGGGCCCAAGCCTTTCCAATGGGCTTTATCCTAAAGCCCAATCCTATTATTCTAGTCCATATACTTGTTCTGGGATGGCCCATCAATAGCCTAATCATCAAAGCCCAACAAAAGGCCCAACTTAAGGCCCAAGCAAAATTAGGGTTTTTTCACATAAAATGATGATTAGGGTTAAATGTTCTTACTTAACCCATTAAGGACTTAATTCATTAAGTCCATCATCTTACTAGGTAAATCATACAGTGTGATCGGGTGTAATTCATAATTCAATTCCAACGGCCCAAAACGTGGGTCAAGATAAGTCCGAACCAACAAATCCAAAATTAGGGTTTCCAACCCAATTGTGTGCCCATTAGTGAAATGGTTAGGTTTTTAGGTCAATTAGGGCTTTATTAGGTCAATTAGGGTTAAATAAGTTGGGCACCACCCACTACCACCTCGGGTAGTGGTGGTCAATGGCGGCTGACGGCTACGGCCACCACCTCGTGGTGGTGGTTATGATTCTAACCCAAAACCTGTCCAATCATCTCAAAAAAATAATTTAACCATGCACAAATGTACACCGCCACCCAACACGGCGGCTGGTGGCGGTAGAAGGCGGCAGCCACCACCTCACGGTGGTGGTGTGGGTTTTCTTTGGGTTTTCCGGCCAATTAATGTACATACAACATATTATCAAAAAGAAATACACACATAATAAAACACATACACACACAAAAACAACCCTTGTGGTGGCAGGCGGTGGTCGGAGGTGCTAGCCACCACCTCATGGTGGTCGGGATGGCTTTTCTTTTTAAGCTTCCGGTTAAACAAAACACACACACACACACACGTCCTTTCTGCTCGGAGAATGAACCCAACCACCCACCTGGTGGTGTACGGCGATGGCAGCGACACAAGAAGGTGGGCAGCAGTTGTGTTGACGACAACAACCACCATGGTTGGCCGCCATGGTGGTTCTTCTTGGTCACCGACCAACAAACACATGCACCTACAACTTGCAATCGGCACCACCATCATGAACACAAGATGTAACCAAAAAACGCACCCATCTCCTCCACTTCGGGGTGACAGACACAACCGGAGCACAACAAACAGGTGGCCACTTGGAGCTACGGTGGCGACGGAACACGGGAAGGGGCATAACAACCGAGGACGTAGAAGATGTTGTGCTTGAGAACGACAGTAGCAGCGTAGCACCAGAACAGAAACGGAGAAGAAGATGGGAGAGGTTTGTTCTTCTTCAACGACGAATAGCAGCAGCGACAACCACCGTTCGCTGTTGTCGTCGGCAATGGAGCAGAAGCAGTGAATAATTTCGTCGGCAACACGATTCGTGACCTCGACACCGGACGGGGATGGCGGCTAACGGTTGGAGGGGTGATAAGGTGGCAGCGCCGGAGATCGGAGGAAGGAGGGTGGCAGCTGGTGTATGATATTAGGGTTAGGGTTAGGGATGCATGGTGACGGGTTATATACGTCCGTCCCATCACAACATTTGGCCATATTGACGAAATCGGTCCCTCCTTTCCAGATCTTTTTCAAGCTAAGCCCCAAAATTTACCCTTTAGCCCCTGCTCCCAAGAATATACTCAATATAAGTCCAAATGATACCAAACACCCCCTGACTTCTGAGAATCTTTACAAAATAAATCCTGGAATTACACTTTAACCCCTGAAACTCCAAATCATGTCGTTTGACTCCCCGAAACCAACACCCCGATAAATATTTTGGATTTTAGGGCTACTATTCATTTATTAATCTTTATCTATTTATTTATTTAATAAATGGGATGTTACACACAACAGAGCGCCCAAAAGTAAATAAAACAAAGGCTGAGAAAAAGGAGTATGGTCAAACTCCGCATAGGATAACCATACTCCAAGTGCCAGCGCGGAGACCAGGTACGCGTCCTAGCACTTAGACATTTAGAGTCTAATGTTTCATGTTTTTCCTTTTTATAGTCAATATAATTTTTTCTTTGAAAGAGATTTCCAAAATTCTGTTTAACCAATTGCAAAAACACAAAGTAAAGAGGTTGTGTATATTTTCCAAGTAGCAACAACGGCTGATCACCTACGCTACTTGAGAAAAATATATACAATGATGCAACCATAGGTGTCAAAGAATCATAATCTTTACCTAAAATTTCCCAATAACATCTCAGATCGGAGAATGTACAAACTTTAATTAATGGCATGAAAAAAGGGGTCCCAAAAAGATTCATAACCTTTCCCCTGAAAATTAGACAGTAAAAGGCATTGAGGTGACGATCTCGGCCAAAACGCAGGTAGCTAAATCTCAAATTATATAGCCAAGAACATAGGCTAACCTTTAACTTAAGAAACCCGAATAAACATACAAGTCAATGGTTGTCGAAAGCATATAAGCCAACAGTAGCGGTTACACGTCGTCCAAAATGCACACTAGCTAATTAACGCGAACCCTAGAACAAGGGAATATGTAGAAAAGAATTACAGTAGAAATGTCAAATAATCTTAGTCTAAGGATATCAATGGTCAATGCGAAATACATAAAAAGCATTCATATACCAAGTACAAAGCACAAAGTACACAATTTTTAATCGTTGGCAACCAATATCTTTCATTACACATACAATACAAGGGAGTGTGGATACATTACAAAATAAACAAAAGGGGACAAACAAGAATCAGTCCCAAGAGTCCGAGGAAGAACCTCCCGGACCCAGCCTACGACAAAATCGGCGGAAGCTGTCATAGTCCAGCTCCCCCAGACGAAAGTGGCTTGCAAAATTTGTCTCAGCGAGGGATGAAAGGGCAACATTCACTAGAATTTGCCAGACGACAAGCCAACTGTTTCCTTTTTTCCAATCCAAGGGCCTCGCACGCCTTCTGTAAGCCTTGGATCCCACTGGCAAAAATTCCTCACTTTCGATAACCTTATCGATTACTCAGACCAGGCCCTTTTCCAACACCTATTGCAAGTTGCCACAGGAAACAACACCGTCAACCCGAGCACGAGCCAGTTGACGTTGGCACCTGGCTAACAGCCTTGCCAGATAACCCTGCTCTCGAGCTAGATAACTCACTTTATTTTCAAGTCGCTCCGCTTGGTCTTCCAGAGTGGCCATATGATCTTACAAAACAGCCTTCTCATAGGCCACAATGCAATATTGCTCAGATAGCCTTCGACGTTCTGCCTCTGAATCATGAAGTTCCTCCCTCAAGCTAGCAACAACATCTTGCAAATTTTTCAGCTGAGTTTCATTTATGCCATGGCGGCAAACCCGGTCAGCGGCAGCAACCATAAGGGCAGAAGTTTGAGCTGCTGCGTACCGAAGGTCGCCAGCCATGCGTGCGCCCGATTGGGCCGCAAGTAACTTCATTGTGGCCAGAGGATGGGCACAGTAGCTCCACTCCTAAGCAGCAATGTCTTCCGAAAGTAATGCGTCTTTAGTAACCGCCCAGCTTGGAACGTAAGCTTCAGAAGCCAAGGGTGGGACGCAATCCTCATTTTTTCAACCATGTAAGGTATGTCCGATGGAGGAAAGCCTCCTGACACGCCAATGCACCTCCAGGGACAGAACATGCACCGGGATCAGGCACGAGCGAGTCAATAAACGGAGAAGGTGATGTCTTTGAAGAACTGGGCACCACTACTATCTCTTTATGCCCAGGCACAGAAAACCCATCGCCAAGAACATCCCCAATACCGCCAAGAAGCTTGGGCACGGAGACTGTGTTTCGCCTCTTACGAGGACGGAGGCCCACGTCATCAGATTCGGTCTCTTCCTCTGACCTCAACACCACGTGTGCATTTCGTTTTCTCCGGATAGGAGTAGTACTTTTTCGTACTTAACCCACCATAGGAATATCAGCAGAAGTAGAGGCCGGAGAACGGGCTAGGAAAATAGCCCCAACACCCGGTTGAGAAGACGAGGCAGGTCCGCTAGAACCAACATTTTCCCTTTTGCCGGGAGTGATCCAGCAAGCTCCCGCATATGTTTTTCAGATATGAGAGGGGGAAGAGTCTTCACAAGGTCAACCTCCTGGTGACAAAGCTTACCCTGATAATGGCCACACAAGGCCATCTCCATGGAAGTCTCGGCTTCGGCATCTGCAAACACAAACACCAAGCATGAGTATTGACAGACCAATAAAATACTCTATTATTATTCTTGTAAAAAGGGGGGGGGGGAGGGAGATGAGCGAATACCATCTCTCACAATGAATAATTGTGCCATCTTCCCATGTTCCCTCCAGGCAGAACTCATGTCAGTTACGGCAATGATGAAATCTTTCCAGTTCTCCCCGACGACAGTCGTTTGCCAAGAACTAGGTTATCCCCAAATAGCTTGGGAAGACAGTCGAGAAAGTCTCGGGTCTTACGAAACCCGTGTCTCACAAGGTTTCGGCTCACCCAGAGCCATTGTCTCTGCCAATTTTTCTTCGGATTGTCTTTCTCAGAGATCAATCGACGAATGCCCCGCCTTTTCGCCAGCGTACGGACGCCAGAGTTCGTAGATGCACAAAAGAAGTAACTGAAGACCCAACAAGTGGGAACCCAAGGACTGACATATCATTTTTGAAGCCCACGATCTTATTGACAACACTTGGGGGAATTCGTCAACAGAAAAGTAGTAGTGGTGTACAATCATATCAAAGAAGTCAGACGTTAGCAGGCTTAACCCCGCTTCAAACAGAGGAACAGGAACCCCCACTTTCCCTTGAGGGTAGTCATAAATCGATGACCCCTTCTCCGGAATCATCACACTATGCTCTAGCAAGAAACCAAATTGTTCTTGCAGTAGTTGAAATTCCTCTACGGTGGGGACTCTGCCGTAACGATCCATCGTTAAGAACGGATGAGTGATGAAAAAGAAAAAAAATCACAAAATGCCTGATTCGCTACAACGAAAGCAAGAAAAGAAGGAAAATGTGAAAGGTCTTGAGTAAAAGGGGAATTTTAAAGGTAAAACTGGTGTCACGAACCATATCATGATGGATATGACACATATTGACAGCGCTGTCTAAGTCTGTCGAATGCCAGAAATAATCTCAGACATACACGTGTTGTAATGTAGGCTCGAATGGCGATGCTACCAAGGTAACACATATGCGTACAAGCCTAAAGGACTTGTTAACGTATTCCTCAAGAAAAACGTTAAAGAAGAAAAGTCAAACTAGCGCCAAGCTTAGCCAAGTTAGAGTCAGGTCATACCAGTCTGAGGCCTAGACCAGGCCTCCGCCTGCATGGACTCACTGGTATGGAGGTTAAGAGGCAGAACTGTGCCTTACCCTCTTCTCCCCAGGAGAATACCCCAGCAAACATGGAGCCAATCAGAGAGCTCCACTTGCCTATCTGGCGATAGCCACGATCATCATTATATCGAAGATTCCCCTGTAGCCAATGGGGGAACGAGATACAAAGACGTGATGGAGGATCCTTCAATACGGATCCGCCACGTCTCGACTCATGAGGGAAGGCTGAACAGGATCATTTTGGAGGCACGTGCCTCTCGATCAGGTATAAAAGAACCCTTCTTCCCCACGGAGAAGGGGACTAGACTCCTTTTCTCTCAGACATTCTCTATCTTCTCTCAGAATCAATTCTAACTTGATCGTCGGAGCTTTGTCCTGGGAACCATTTTCGGACGTTTTCTAATGATCATCTCTTTTCTTTGTACTGTGATATTAGGAGAAGGAACCAGCTCGACACCCACCCTTAATCTCAATCCTACCATCTCCGACATATCACAACAGATATATAGTTGTGATGCATGTCGGTTCTAATTCAATTTTTGGTATGCGTGAGGTAATGAGGATAAATAGTCTTTAGGGGAATTAGTTTCCTTTTGCAATGCAAAAGATAATTTCCTTTTGACGATTATGTCCAATTCAGGAAACATGTCACATTTAAAAAACATACAATGTAACAACAAATATTATTTACAATTAAAATGTATCCATTATGTATGTTCTTTTAATGTACTATATAGTATGTCGTATTTTTTGAATTTTAGATGAACCATTTATTTAAAAACATTAATTCAACAATGATAATAAACCATTAATTTTACTGTTACAAACAGATATGCAAATACATCTCTAAATATTATTAAAAGAGAACCCTTAGGGCGCGTTTGTTTTGTGGGATTCTTAAGGAAAGTGAAGGAAATGGAAATTAGAATCCTGTAGTCATCGTGTTTGGCTTACCAATAGAATGGAATCGGATTTCCATAATCATATTTTAATTATGTAGTTGATTGATTTCTAATTCTTTCCCAGCACATCAAGAATCTATATTCAATTCCATATCCTCCTATTATCCATACGCTTTTGAAATCAAAAAAACCTACCGATTGTCATTATTTTTTCTCCGGTTATCGTATCTCAGTAAATATATGTATCTATATATCTCGATCGGTTCTACAATATAATTCCATTGTCGATCAATTTTACTGTGCGCTTGCGTCTGATACATTTGTTGACCCAAGGCTAGTTTTTCTTCTTGTTCTTTTTTTCATCCTTTTCATTGACAACCAAAAATGTCAAATTCATCTACAGTTCTTCAAATAACAGTGCTTCACCATTCTTGTATAGATTTTTATACGTCTGCATCATCTTTGAGTAATATACAATAATCTCAAATTCTACTACAAGTCACCTCTATGTTGTTTTATGTGATGTGTCTGCAATTATGCTCGCAAGTATTAAAGTACTTGTTAAATTTGTTGTTGAAATTTACTGTTAGTAACATTTACTAGTTGTTGGTAGAAGTATGCGCACCAAGTGTTTGTGTTTTAGCTTGTGTGGTGTTTTTTTTCCCTGTGTGATTTTTTTTCAATCCTTTTGCCATTATGTTTGTTTTCTTGGAAAAGATGACACAAAAATCCAACAATTGTGTTAAAAGCCATAATTACAAACCACTATACTCACAAAAATTGTTGACAGGTTGTAAACATTTCAAAGTAAACTCCCTTGTTAAAGACATATGGTTTCATTGGCTCATTTTAGACCCACCCCCTTTTTATGTATTACATTGGATATAAAACACAAGGTTGATCATTTTATAATGTGAACTGTTGAGTTTTGGAGTCTGTTAATGAGGTCAGTTCACTTTCATATAGAAATATATTTGATAAAATTGTTTTTTTTTAAATAACCATTTAGTTCCTTTATATACAAAATTACTTGTACCAACAAATTTCAACTACAACTCAAATTTGTTGACAATTAAAATCCACAACAATGTCAACTATTATGTCTTTGAATTGTAAAATTTTCCTTTTCTGGGAGATGATCAGGAAATGGCACGGCTTAGTCTAACTAGAAGCAAACATAGAAAAAAGATAAGTCAAATAGTCGTCACATTTTGGAATGAAGTTATGACTTGTATTACATGATTTTTTATCATGGTGTGTAAGCTACTACAAATATACAGAGGAGGTAAACCACGTATAAAAAACATATCGTCGGATGTGGATCGGCAATCAATAATGCACAAATACGCTTACAAAAGTGACACTACGTGCATATCAAATATCAGGATGACCCAAAGATGTTTCACAAAGTTATGTGACATGCTTCATACATTAGATGGGTTAATAACAAGTAGACATATGGATATTGATGAACAAGTGGCCTTATTTCTTCACATTATTGCACATAATGTGAAGAATCGGGTCATCATAGGTCATTTCCAATGTTCTGGAGAAAAAATTAGCAAAACTGTTTCGCAAGTTTGCAACGCGGTGATAAGGTTGCATCCACATTTGCTTAAGAAACCCGAACTTGTTATAGAAAAGTCTACAGATCAAAGTTGGAAGTGGTTCAAGGTATATATAGGACTTATAAAAAATTTAAAGTATTGCATAAATTGCTTGATATGACATATGACCATTTCTTTTCTTATATTATGTAGAACTATCTAGGAGCTTTAGATGGAAAACACATAAAGTGCTTAGTGCCACTTAAAGATATGCCTAAGTACAGGACAAGAAAAAATGATATCGCCACAAATGTCCTAGGGGTGTGTTCACAAGATATGCAATTTATCTATGTTCTACCAGGATGAGAGGGCTCAACTGTGGATGGTAGAGTGCTTCGAGATGCCTTACTTAGGCCAGATGGATTGAAGGTCCCAAGGCCATGTATGTATAACAATTGCTATTTTAGATATGTATTAGTTATTAATTATGCTAACTATACTACATATATAGGTTATTATTTGGTAGATGTTGGTTATACAAATGGTGAAGGTTTCTTAGCCCCATATAGAGGTCAAAGACATCATTTGAATGACTGGCGTGCATGACACCAACCAACTACACCTAAATAATTATTCAATATGAGGCATTCATCTACGAGAAATGTTATAGAAAGATGCTTTGATATTTGAAAGGGAAGATGGGGAATTTTAAGGGACAACTCATATTATCCTATTGATCTAAAAAAATAAGATCATAATGGCATGTTGTCTTCTACATAATTATATAAGGCAGGAAATGACAACTGATCCGTTTGAGAACCACTTTGAACTATACGAGGGGACCGAAGATGTCGGCGGTGGAGATTATGATAATATCACTTCTGTTGGTGTATCAACCAAGTGGACCACATTTAGAAACAACTTAGCGCAAAATATGTTTGATTCTTGGAATAATACACATTGATCATTTCTATTTTTGTTATGTTTATCCTTTACTATGAATTTGTGCTACATTTTTTATTTTCAATAATGAGCTTTAATTTACTTTTGCTAGTTATATTTGTTATATATATATATATATATATATATATATATATATATATATATATATATATATATATATATATATATGGTTGTGTATTTTTCTATAGCATGCATTGTTTCATCTGATTATTATGTTTATAAAAATAGTAGGTGTGATGGAAAAAATCAGAAACTATCGCAACTGGACAATTACTAAAGATGCCAAGCTCATGGAAGCATTGGTAAATATGGTGAATATAGGAGGTTTTAAAGCCGATAATGGTTTTAAATCTGGATATTTACTGCATCTAGAAAACGCATTGAAGGAAAAATTTTCTAGCTCTGGCATATTGGGTAAACCCCACATTTAGTCAAGGATCAAAATCATGAAATAAGATTGGCAAGTTGTTTATGATATGGTAAATGATACGAACACACGTGGTTTTGGTTATGATAGCTCCACTCATTCAATAACAGTTGAACCATCGGTTTGGGATTCTTACATATAGTTACAATATTATAACTTTTATATATTTTGTTACTTCTCAAATATTTATATTATATTTTTATGTCCTAACCTTTTATGATACAAAACAGGTTCATAAAGAGGTAGGAAAATGGAGAAATAAGATGTTTCCTCATGACGAGGATTTATGTATCATTTTTTGAACGGATAAAGCTCAAGGGAATAAAGCCAAGGATTTTGCTCAAATGGAAGAAGATACAACCAATGAAGAACATTCAGAACAAATAGAAGATGCTTTTGACGATCAAACCACAGAAAATGAAGAATCTCCAAACACAGGCTTAAAGAAGAGGAAAAGAGTTGATGTCGTTATTAAAGGAATAAATATTGCAGCTAACGTCCTTGGAGAAAAACTTGAAAAAGAAGAAAATAGTATGAATCAAGCAATACTAGGAGAAAAATAAGTACAAAAAAAAGCTTCAATGGTAATTGCTGAAATTTCAAAAATGCAGTCATTAAGTGCCTTTGATAGGTTCAAAGCAAGTCGGAAAATAATGTGTGACCCTGAAACCGTGTTATGTTTTTGGAATTTGGAAGGAGAACATCGGGAGAACTTTGTGAGGTTTATGCTGGAAGAGTGATATGATTATGAACTAGGTATTTAGACATTATTTTACACAGTATGTGGTTATCTTTTTTTTTTTTTTAAATTTTAGATTGGCAATAATGAATGACATTTGTTGCTTTATATTTATATATTTAATGGTTTTATTTCAATTTATTTTTTTTAATTATATAAAAATTCGTCATGTTTATTAATAAATATGATAAGGTACAAAAAATCATTAAAGGGTACATAATTTGTTTTCTAATTCCGTTGGGAAATCAGCAAACCAAACAGAAAACAGATTCCATTCCATGTCAACCAAACACATTTAAGTTTCTAGTACATTCAGATTCAAATTCCTCTAGATTCCAATTCCTTTGATAGATTCCATTCCTTTCAAAAACATTCTGTGAAACAAACGCGCCCTTAATTCTAACCTAAAGCAATCAGAGCCATTGCTTACATTTCAGTTATATATTCTCGACCATTAGATTATTTGCTGACATCATACTTTACCAGGGTATTGGTCAAACACCGTTACATATTTGTCTTCCTCATTCATTATTCTCTCTCTCTCTCTCTCTCTCTCTCTCTCTCTCTCTCTCTTTCTCTCTCAATCCTAAAGAAATAAAGAAACAATTCCTGTCTGCTTCAATCTTTTTCGTCAAACATAGATTTTAGGGATTCATGTAGTAATCTTCTTCATTTCTTCTGTTCTTCAAGGAGTATTGCAATTTGTTGGCGAGTTTCCATTTTTATTCTTTAATGTAGTTTTGTGATTGATTACTCCATGTGTGATCTATCGTTTTTGAAACTTTCATTACAATGCATCTGTTGAGATGTTTAATTTTGTAATGAGGCTTGTGTTTTGCTAACTGCATCAATTGAATAGCTAACGCATGGAATCAGGGATGTCCACCGAACGTTATTACATATATATAATCGGCCATTTTTTAAATGTCCATGGTTTGACCTGCAATTAGGATTATACATGATCGATTCAAATTAAAGAATGAATTAATGGCGTAACATTTGGATTCCAATTGATGTATTTTACAACTAAACTTATTTCACCATTTAAAAGAATTAACAGTTATACCCCCTAACCTAATAAACTCCTTGATATGTTTTTTTTTTTGTAAATTTGCAAATCATTGACAAACAAATAATAGAAGCCATTGTTGATCTGTTATGTTGCAGTTTGCTAGATCAAATGGCTCCCAATGCTTTTTAAATGTTTGATACAGGTTTGCATTACCTTCGATTCTGTAGCAGATGCAGCCTCAAACACTGGTGAGAGAAATCTTGATCCTTTCATTAGATAACACATGTTATGAAGGTTCAAGTCTAACAATACTATGATCTAAAGTATCCCCAATCCTCAAGTCTCCAACTCCAAGTTATTAGTAGCAGCATGAAAAGTTTGAGGACTTCCTCAACATTGACTACTGATATGTGCATATTTAGCTATATATTTAGTATAGATTTTTATTATTTATTAGCTAATTATTTGCAAATTATTAACAAAAGATACTTAATAGTGTTCAAATTGTATTTTTAGTCCAAAAGATATGCTCGGAAGCAAAAGCAAGCAGGAGATACGATCGAAAGCTCGGGAACTGAAGAATGAAGAAAAAAATGCCAAATCCTGAAGCAACTCGGCGAGTAGGGACGTCTACTCGACGAGTACCCACGAATGTTCGCGAAGCAAAACCTAAAGTCCTTGCCGTACACGGATTCTACAAGGGGACTCGGTGAGTCTGTTGGCTACTCGACGAGTAGCCTCTGTTTTCTAAAAACTATAAATAGAGGATAAATTCTGAAACAAAGGACGCTCTGGATTTTTGGAAGGATTACCTTGCGACTAGGAAAGCTACTGGAGCTCTGGAAACCGTAAGAGTCAACCCTAGTTTCAATTTTAAGAAGATTAAAGGCAACATAAGCTTACTCTCTACTTTATCTGTCACACCCCAAAACCGGAACGGCGGAATCGTTCGGGGGTGGAGGACGTCATGTATAGTATCACAACAATGAATAGTAGTAAACAAGCAACAACATCATCCATTGCATTAATAATATAATTTAATACAAGTGTGTTCTGTCAAGTTTAATAGACACCAAAAATATGAATCAAAATAAAAGATGAGTCTTGAACGAGCTCCATCTTCTCAAAACCTGGCACTGGTACCTGTCTACTGGTGACCTGAGAATACAAGTTATTTTGAAAGAGTTTATCAGCTTTAAAGCTGGTGAGATCATAAGTATATTAGTGTATGTGTTTGTATGAAAGTGTTTGTAAGATGTTTGTAAGTGTTTGAACTCTCCTATAAATCCCTATGTTTTCTACTAAAAGTAGCCTTCTACCAAGGCATCAAGTGTTGGTGTGTGTGTCTCTTGTAAGAGTATGTATTTTCCCAAATCTGACTATCATTAACCAAAAATATAGTTTTTACATTACTGTTTATTGTGTGAAGATCACAAAGTGAATGCAATGGGAAAATGAAATAGTACTGTAGCGTTGTATTAAATAACTACTGCTGTACTAACTACTTTAAACCAATTGTTATTTAAAGTACTTATGTGATCGGCCTGTACCATACTACCGACTATAAACACGACGATGTAAGACGTCGGAAGGAATGACGTTTGGCACCCGTAGACTTGCAAGTCCCACCGTAGCGAGCAGTAAGGTGTAGGATAGTGAATCCAGTATAGATCTATATACAAACTCAACGCTCTCCATTTAAGGAGATTCTGGATACAAAACGAGCCATGATAGGTGATGCCATGCCCCGTTACGTGGCTCACATAACTGTATAAGTGCACTTGTGAATGTATTGTATGTACTAGCTGTATTGTATGTTCTCTCTCTGTCTAGTATGTATGTATGTTCTCTCTGTATGGCATTATATGTACTAGCTGTATTGTATGTTCTCTCTCTGTCTAGTATGTATGTATATTCTCTCTGTATGGTATTGTTTGTTTCTCATCATAGTATTCTCTATCTGTATGTTATGTTCTCTCTGTATGGTATTGACTCATGTATGAACTGACTCATTGTATGTTTCACTGTTCTAGTAATATTATTAGTATCTTCCTAAACTACACCTATTATAGTTTACTAGTAATGTGGTTTGTATGTATGAACATGTTTGTATACCTTTGCTACCCAAAGGTATTGAATAGAAAGAAGGAACTTTTATATCTATATACATATACATAATATATAACTAGGATTCAAACGACCTTCAGACAAACAACCGATACCCCAAGTCCAAAACCAAACGAGGAACAGGAGGTAAGGTGAGCTATTAGTCCTAAGTCCTTTCAATACTACTTATATAACTATATCTATATAGATACACATTTAACATAAAATAAGTTTAAAAGAGTTTAGTAAAAGTATTTGACATGTAAAAGAGTTTGTAAAACAGTTTGAAGTAGTTTGTTTGGTAACACAGTTTGAAAAGTAAGAAATCCACTTGTTTGGTAGTTATTAATCACATGCGATTGATATAATAACTATAATAGATCAACTTGTATCCCTCCCCATAAAAGCATTTAAAATCATTTAAAAGGTTGATTAAGGGGTATGAACTCACCTGTAGTGAGTAACTCGAGTGAAAGATCGATATAGGATTGTTGGGTGTCAATTGGAGTCTTGACCACAAACGAATCCTATTTAACATATAATTTCACATATATGAATATATTTAATGTATATAACCACTAAAGGTGATAGGGACACGACTTAGAGACATAAAAACACTTAGAATTAAGTGTTACCACCATATATGATTGTATATAAGGGGTATTTGGCTATACAAGGGAGTGTATGGTCAAAATGCACAATATTTGTGTGTGTGCGGCCAGGGTGTGTGTGCGGCCAGAGTGTACGGCCAAGAGTGTGTGCAGCCGCACACTCACTATGAAGTGTGCCAAAACGTGTTTCCAAGCCATAAGGATGTTCTAGGGAAGGTGTTTTGACCATTGGCTAGCCGGAATGGAAGTTTGTTGCTATATTAGACCCTTAAAAGGGTGTGTGCGGCTACACATGGTGTGTGCGGTCTTACACATGGTGTGTGCGGCCGTACACACTTGAAGATCATATGAAATGGCGTTTTTCATTTATAAATTCAAGGGTCCTTAGCTTATAACAAGCTATTGCAAGTGTATACTCGATTTAGAGGCTTAAAAGTGTAGTTAAAGCCCCAACAAGTAGTGTGTGTTCTTGGTGTTCTTAGTGTTCTTGGTGATCTAACACCAAATAGGTGTTTTCATGGATCAAATCAAGGAAAAAGGCTAGTTAAGGTCATGTATTAGCTAATCAAAGGATGAATCACTCACCCGATTGAAGATTGAAGTGAAAAGTTGGATGATACTTGAGAGAAAACGAGTTCTAACTTTGAAGAAGTGGAAAAAGTGTTCAAAATGAATAAGTGTTGAATATATAGGTGGGAGTGTGCGGTTGGGATGGGTGTGTGGCCGCACACTCGGGTGTGCGGCCGCACACACCTTGTGTTGGTGTGTTTGGCTCATTTGCAAGGTGTTACACTCACAATACTCATCCCACGACTCATACCCTGATTATACTAGGTTTTAAACACTCTAATTGACTCCAAACAGTGCTAGAAAATAACAAAAACGAGTCTGACCTTGATTGATTTGAAAAGTATACAAGATAAAAATTTCGGATTGTCACATCATCTCCCCGTTAGAGAGAATTTCGTCCCGAAATTTGAGTTTAAGCAATTAAGTAGTTACAAATAACTAAGCAAAAAGATGAGGATATTTCAGTTTCATCTGATCCTCTCGCTCCCAAGTGAATTCAGGTCCTCGCTTGGCGCTCCAGCGAACCTTCACTATCGGGATGCGGCTTTGCTTTGTTTGCTTGACCTCTCGGTCCATGATCTCTACAGGTTCTTCCACGAAGTTGAGGCTCTCGTTGATCTCGATCTCGTCGAGTGGGATTACAAGAGTCTCGTCGGACAGACACTTTTTCAAGTTCGAGACGTGGAAAGTAGCATGTACGTTACTGAGTTCACGAGGTAAGTTAAGTTTGTAAGCTACATGGCCAATTCTCGCGAGAATCTTGAAAGGCCCTATGTATCTTGGATTTAGCTTTCCACACTTTCCGAAGCGTATCAAGCCTTTCCAGGGTGAGACCTTCAATAGAACACGGTCGCCCACCTGGAATTCCAACGGTTTCCTTCGTTTATCTGCGTAGCTTTTCTGTCGGTCTCTAGAGGCTTTCAATCGTTCACGAATCTGAACGATTTTCTCTGTCGTTTCCCGTATGATATCCGGACCTATGAGAGTGTTTTCAGGAACTCGTCCTTTAGCTAACTGGGTATCACCCACCTCATCCCAGCACAGAGGGGATCTGCACTTTCGGCCATAGAGGGCCTCGAATGGAGCATCCTTTATGCTCGTGTGATACCTGTTGTTGTAGGAAAATTCGACAAGGGGTAAATGAGTATCCCATGCCTTCCCAAAGTCAATCACACAGGCTCGCAACATATCTTCCAAGGTTTGGATAGTCCTCTCACTTTGTCCGTCGGTTTGTGGATGGTAGGCTGTACTCATGTCCAGCCTAGTTCCTAGGGAACTTTGTAGCGACTGCCAGAACCTCGAAGTGAATCTACTATCTCTGTCCGAGATAATGGATATGGGAACACCGTGCAGTCGTACAATCTCCCGAATGTAGGTTCTTGTAAGCTTCTCCATCTTGTCTGTTTCTTTGATAGGCAGGAAGTGTGCGGACTTGGTCAATCTGTCGACAATGACCCATATGGTATCAAGTCCACCCGTTGTCTTGGGCAACTTGGTTATGAAGTCCATAGTGATCCGCTCCCACTTCCATTCCGGTATCTCCGGTTGTTGGAGTAATCCTGACGGTTTCTGGTATTTGACCTTGACCTTGGCGCAATTCAGGCATTTACTCACGAAGGTAGCAATCTCTGCTTTCATGTTAGGCCACCAGTATAGCTTTTTGAGATCCAGATACATCTTATCTGAACCTGGGTGGACGAAATAACGAGTGTTGTGCGCCTCAGTCATGACCAAGTCTCTGAAACCATCGTGTCTCGGTGTCCAGATCCGATCCATGAGATATAAGGCTACGCCACCCTTGACTTCCAAGTTTTTATCCATCCCTTTCATGGATTCACTCGCCACATTTTCAGGTTTCAAAGCGTCGAGCTGAGCCTCCTTAATTTGTGTGGACAAGTGTGAATGGATAGTCATAGTCAATGATTTGACTCTACGACCAGTGTATTCTTTCCGACTTAGGGCGTCAGCTACTACGTTGGATTTACCCGGATGATAATGAATTTCGCATTCGTAGTCACAGAGTAGCTCGACCCACCGTCGTTGTCTCATGTTGAGCTCCTTATGGTCGAATATATGTTGTAGGCTTTTGTGGTCTGTAAAGATAGTGCTTTTTGTACCGTACAGGTAGTGTCTCCAGATCTTCAGAGCAAACACAACTGCTCCTAACTCAAGATCGTGGGTAGTGTAGTTGACCTCGTGTGTCTTTAGCTGTCTCGAGGCATAGGCGATGACCTTAACTCGTTGCATCAGAACACAGCCGAGCCCTTGATTTGACGCATCGCAATAGACAACGAAGTCTTCTATCCCTTCGGGGAGGGATAGTATTGGCGCGGTGCACAAGGCTCGCTTGAGCGTTTGGAACACTCTCTCCTGCTTCCCTTCCCAATCAAAGGCCACGCCCTTCTGGGTCAAAGTCGTGAGAGGTTTTGCAATTCATGAGAAGTTCTGAATGAACCTGCGATAGTAGCCAGCGAGGCCTAGAAATTGACGAATTTCAGTAGGCGTCTTCGGTGCTGACCAGCTCTCAATGGCTTTGATTTTGGAAGGGTCCACGTGTATTCCCTCCTCGCTAACCACGTGCCCTAAGAATTCGCCTCTTCGGATCCAAAATTCGCATTTCGAGAACTTCACATAGAGCTTCTCCGAACGCAGTGTTTCTAAGACCCGTCACAGATGTTGACTATGCTCCTCCTTACTACGAGAGTAGATAAGTATGTCATCGATGAAGACGATGACGAACTGATCCAAGTGAGGACGACACACCCTATTCATTAAATCCATGAATACTGCAGGCGCTTTTGTTAATCCGAACGGCATCACTACGAATTCGTAGTGCCCATAACGAGTTCGGAAGGCTGTCTTCGAGACATCCTCCCCTAGCACTCGTAGTTGGTGATATCCGGATCTTAGATCGATTTTTGAAAAGAAGTTCGCCCCTTGAAGTTGGTCAAACAAATCGTCAATACGAGCCAGAGGGTAACGATTTTTGACGGTTAGTTTGTTGAGTTCCCTGTAGTCGATGCACATTCGAAACGATCCGTCTTTCTTCTTGACGAACAAGACTGGAGCTCCCCAGGGTGAGAAGCTTGGTCTTATAAAGCCCTTGCTGAGCAGTTCGTTAAGTTGATAGGACAGTTCTTGCATCTCTGCAGGTGCTAGACGATAGGGCGATTTGGCTACTGGGGTAGCCCCTGGAACTAAGTCGATTCTGAACTCGACTTGACGTTGCAGAGGTAATCCTGGGAGTTCTTCCGTAAAGATGTCGGGAAAGTCGCGTACAACTGGAATGTTCTGAATGTCTTTCGTTTCTTGGCTCACATCGACCACATAAGCAAGGAATGCGCGACATTCCTTTCGCAAGAATTTCTGGGCTTGAATGCTCGAGATGGTACGAAGGTTCGTGTCGGGTTTGTTGCCATAAACTACTAGAGTTTCGTCAGACGGCAGATTAAGGTGAACTGCCTTTTCGTAACACATGATGTCGGCACGATGTAGACTCAACCAGTCCATGCCGATAATGACGTCGAAACTTTTAATTGAGACCGACATGAGGTCGATCGAAAATGAATGGCTATCTAGTGTTAGGGTACACCCTATGAATATATTGCTAGTGCTTTCTGTCTTTCCATTAGCCATTTCTACAGTGAATGGTTCTTTAAGTGCTCGTGATTTTTTCTTAAGTAAGTGAGCAAATTTTTGGTTCACGAAGATCCTCCCCGCTCCACTATCAAATAGTATGCATGCATAAGAGTTATCGAGGAGATACGTACCAGTGACCACTGTGGGGTCGGCAACTGCTTCCTCGTGGCCTATGGCCAGAACCCTTCCCACTCCACCGGCATTCCCTGCCTTTGGGCAGTTCCTCTTGCAGTGGCCCACCTCGCCACAACCGTAGCAAGCTTGGCCCACACCGGCATCGGGGACTTGGGTGATTGGTTTTGTTGGAGCCTTGCAGAAGAGGGCAGTGTGCCCCTTCCTGCTACAGTTAGAGCACTGCATTTCTCGGCAGGCTCCGATGTGGTGGAAGTTGCATTTGTTGCACTTAGGCAAACTTCCAGCGTACTGCTTAACCGGAGCAGCAGCGGCAGGTGCTATCGCAGGATGAACTGCCACGACCTGCTGCTTTTTGGCAGCCTTCTTCTCCTTCTTCTTCTTGTCATCCCAGAACTTCCGCTTGGAATCAGCGGTTTTGGAAGGTTCTGAGATGGCCAGGGTTGTTGTTGCGGTCGGGGTACGAACCCCATGGTCAATAAGCCGCTGTGCCAATCGCTTGGCACTATCGAATGTAGTGGGGTTTGAAGCCAAAACATTTCCCTGGAATGGAGGTACCAACCCCCATATGAATCTCTCTATCTTCTTTCCCTCTGTATGAACCATGTTGGGACAAAGGGCCACCAGTTCACAGAACCTGGCGGTGTAGGAGACTATGTCGGAGCCTTTCATGGTTAGGCTCCACAGTTCCTGCTCCAGCTTTTGGATTTCACCCCTCGGGCAGTATTCTTCAATCATAAGCTCTTTAAGAGCTTCCCAGCCCATAGCATTAGCCACTATGAGAGATAGTGACTTGACATGGCTATTCCACCATGTCAGGGCCTTTGTCTCGAAGGTGCATGCAACAAATTTGACTTTGCTTCCCTCCGGGCATGAGCAGATCTTGAAGATCGACTCTGTCTTTTCGAACCATTGCGAGAGGGCAATGATTCTGCCAGTCCCTTTAAAGGATAGTGGCTTGCAACTGGTGAAGTCCTTTTAGGAGCACTCTCTCAAGCGCACAGGGATTTCACCATGAGTAGATTGCATAGGGGTTCCTCCTCCAGTGGAACCAGAAGAATGATATTGAGCCATGGCTGTTGCCACAGCCGCAGCTACAGCACCATTCAGAGCTGCCGTATCGATTTGAGGAGCAGGTGGTGTTGCAGTTGATGGAGGATCACGTCTTGTTGATCGACATGGAGGCATCTTTCATCTATAAGTTTAGAAAGATGAAGATATTGATAAGAATTTAATAGGGAGAATTTGATGAGAAAGACTCATGGACTAACTCTCCATAGCCCAACAGCACAATTGAATAGCACGATTGAATGTAGATCTAGTACCAACAGATGATAGCATTTGGATAATAATTTCCATAAGATTAGATATCTGTCAATAATACTGAAATTACAGATGTAACAAGTTCGGGAAAAAAATGACCTGGAAGTAGGTCTTACATCAACCAAGATGGGAAAATTTTGACAGATCTACGACCTAATCAAGACCTAACAGTCCAAGTTCTAATAATGATAGGAAATTAGACTAGAGTTTTTACATAAACTAGGTTATATCCAAAAGAGAAGTCGAGGAGACTCTAGCGGCGACGAGAACTATTAGAGTGAATTCTTGATTCAGGCAGACGACGCTCTATGTCTCGCATGCGCCTTTCCTACATTGACTGCCTAGCCCGAAGTTCCCTAACTTCAGCTTGGGATGTAGTTAGCTGTTGCTGTAGAGTCCCATTGGTTATCCTAGCCCTTTCCATAGCTACCTCGAGTTGGCGAATGCGGACCGTGTTAATGCCAGAGTTGGCGTCAATCTCCAACACTCGGTCGATAGTTGCTCGACCGTGCTCGGTGTTCCGAGAAATCCTACGGACCATGATGGGCAGGACACGATCAGCTGAACCTCCTTCGGTGAGGTTGTAAAAGCTTTTGTCCCCGTTGTAGGGAATGGGTTGACCCTGTTCGTGACTCCATCTATTCAAGTTTGTGGCCCATAGAGGTGTGGGTCCTTGAAATGCTGGACGTGGGTTTGGGTTTGGGTCTTGAGCAGCTGGGGGTAGGCTGTTGACTTCTGACTCTGAGTCAGAACCATCAGAAAAGCCTTCAGCTAGGTGATCATCCAAAGGGATTGGGTGATCATCTTCTGGCTCTTCTCCAAGCCATCCAGCGTTGTCGTTGTTGGGATAGTACGGGTCTCCGGGGATATGGAATCCAGCCATTATATCTATGCGAGAAAAGGGATATAAGAAATAAGCACATAAGTAATTTATAGTAACTCAAAATACTCCTATAGTATTTTAGGTTTATGTTCTGTTCTAAGGTTTTCGTTGTGGTATTGTTGGTAAGTTTTTAGACTTGTTGCAACCTCACAATCATACTTAGGCACATGCTAGTCAATCCTCGGATAATATAGTTGATCAGGCTATATCTTCCCAGATTTGACTATATGTCTCTAAGTCTACTTGTGCTGCCCAACAATCGTAATACTTTTGTTCTGTCCTAGTGACACTGATTTTAGTATGAATGCAGGCATGTATACTTAGTTAAATATTTTATTATTTAAAAGTATAAACTCTTGGTCAGAGTATTTTAATCCCATTGTATTTATAGTCTGTATATCCTTTATGGGTTGATATACTCAATTCACTATAAACAATGCTCTGATACCAATCTGTCACACCCCAAAACCGGAACGGCGGAATCGTTCGGGGGTGGAGGATGTCATGTACAGTATCACAACAATGAATAGTAGTAAACAAGCAACAACATCATCCATTGCATTAATAATATAATTTAATACAAGTGTGTTCTGTCAAGTTTAATAGACACCAAAAATATGAATCAAAATAAAAGATGAGTCTTGAACGAGCTCCATCTTCTCAAAACCTGGCACTGGTACCTGTCTACTGGTGACCTGAGAATACAAGTTATTTTGAAAGAGTTTATCAGCTTTAAAGCTGGTGAGATCATAAGTATATTAGTGTCTGTGTTTGTATGAAGGTGTTTGTAAGATGTTTGTAAGATGTTTGTAAGTGTTTGAACTCTCCTAGAAATCCCTATGTTTTCTACTAAAAGTAGCCTTCTACCAAGGCATCAAGTGTTGGTGTGTGTGTCTCTTGTAAGAGTATGTATTTTCCCAAATCTGACTATCATTAACCAAAAATATAGTTTTTACATTACTGTTTATTGTGTGAAGATCACAAAGTGAATGCAATGGGAAAATGAAATAGTACTGTAGCGTTGTATTAAATAACTACTGCTATACTAACTACTTTAAACCAATTGTTATTTAAAGTACTTATGTGATCGGCCTGTACCATACTACCGACTATAAACACGACGATGTAAGACGTTGGAAGGAATGACATTTGGCACCTGTAGACTTGCAAGTCCCACTGTAGCGAGCAGCAAGGTGTAGGATAGTCAATCCAGTATAGATCTATACACAAACTCAACGCTCTCCATTTAAGGAGATTTTGGATACAAAACGAGCCATGACAGGTGATGCCATGCCCCGTTACGTGGCTCACATAACTGTATAAGTGCACTTGTGAATGTATTGTATGTACTAGTTGTATTGTATGTTCTCTCTCTGTCTAGTATGTATGTATGTTCTCTCTGTATGGCATTGTATGTACTAGCTGTATTGTATGTTCTCTCTCTGTCTAGTATGTATGTATGTTCTTTCTGTATGGTATTGTTTGTTTCTCATCATAGTATTCTCTATCTGTATGTTATGTTCTCTCTGTATGGTATTAACTCATGTATGAACTGACTCATTATATGTTTCACTGTTCTGGTAATAGTATTAGTATCTTCCTAAACTACACCTATTATAGTTTACTAGTAATATGGTTTGTATGTATGAACATGTTTGTATACCTTTGCTACCCAAATGTATTGAATAGAAAGAAGGAACTTTTATATCTATATACATATACATAATATATAACTAGGATTCAAATGACCTTCGGACAAACAACCAATACCCTAAGTCCACAACCAAACGAGGAACAGGAGGTAAGGTGAGCTATTAGTCCTAAGTCCTTTCAATCCTACTTATATAACTATATCTATATAGATACACATTTAACAAAAAATAAGTTTAAAAGAGTTTAGTAAAAGTATTTGACATGTAAAAGAGTTTGTAAAACAGTTTGAAGTAGTTTGTTTGGTAACACAGTTTGAAAAGTAAGAAATCCACTTGTTTGGTAGTTATTAATCACATGCGATTGATATAATAACTATAATAGATCAACTTGTATTCCCCCCCCCCCCATAAAAGCATTTAAAATCATTTAAAAGGTTGATTAAGGGGTATGAACTCACCTGTAGTGAGTAACTCGAGTGAAAGATCGATATAGGATTGTTGGGTGTCAATTGGAGTCTTGAGCACAAACGAATCCTATTTAACATATAATTTCACATATATGAATATATATTTAATGTATATAACCACTAAAGGTGATAGGGACACGCCTTAGGGACATAAAAACACTTAGAATTAAGTGTTACCACCATATATGATTGTATATAAGGGGTATTTGGCTATACAAGGGAGTGTATGGTCAAAATGCACAATATTTGTGTGTGTACGGCCAGGGTGTGCGGCCAGGGTGTGTGTGCGGCCAGAGTGTATGGCCAAGAGTGTGTGCGGCCGCACACTCACTATGAAGTGTGCCAAAGCGTGTTTCCAAGCCATAAGGATGTTCTAGGGAAGGTGTTTTAACCATTGGCTAGCCGGAATGGAAGTTTGTTGCTATATTAGACCCTTAAAAGAGTGTGTGCGGCTACACATGGTGTGTGCGGTCTTGCACATGGTGTGTGCGGCCGTACACACTTGAAGATCATATGAAATGGTGTTTTTCATTTATAAATTCAAGGGTCCTTAGCTTATAACAAGCTATTGCAAGTGTATACTCGATTTAGAGGCTTAAAAGTGTAGTTAAAGCCCCAACAAGTAGTGTGTGTTCTTGGTGTTCTTGGTGATCTAACACCAAATAGGTGTTTTCATGGATCAAATCAAGGAAAAAGGCTAGTTAAGGTCATGTATTAGCTAATCAAAGGATGAATCACTCACCCGATTGAAGATTGAAGTGAAAAGTTGGATGATACTTGAGAGAAAACGAGTTCTAGCTTTGAAGAAGTGGAAAAAGTGTTCAAAATGAATAAGTGTTGAATATATAGGTGGGAGTGTGCGGTTGGGATGGGTGTGTGGCCGCACACTCGGGTGTGCGGCCGCACACACCTTGTGTTGGTGTGTTTGGCTCATTTGCAAGGTGTTACACTCACAATACTTATCCCACGACTCATACCCTGATTATACTAGGTTTTAAACACTCTAATTGAATCCAAACAGTGCTAGAAAATAACAAAAACGAGTCTGACATTGATTGATTTGAAAAGTGTACAAGATAAAAATTTCGGATTGTCACATTATCTATTGTTTTAATCATGTTTAAACTACTAGACATCGTTTTTGAGTTGCTTTCTGCTACAATCATGAGCTAAACATTATATCTTCACTTTAAGGTAGGAAAATTTACAACTATGTGTTGATTTGTGGTTGGATTAATTATCTATTGGTGAATTTAGTTGCATTAAGCTTGTTAAAGAACCTTATGCATTAACCATAACTATTTTCTGTTAATTATCAAGTGATTAGGCTGTATGGACATCTCTTAATTGCTTATCTCATAGATTTAGGTGAAAGCATTGTTATGTGTCTAGGATTAGCGAACATGAAACTAGGATTAACTAGAAAATGGGTAAATTAATGTGTGAGCTTGTTTGATAAACCATCAACAAGAGGTTAATTGAACGACTAATTTAATTGACCACTACAAGTCTTATGTAACCCCATTAATCAACTAGGAAATTTATTAGTTTAATCAACTGGCCATTGTTTGAATTGATATGTTTTCTAAGGATTGGTAATAGCGAATGTGAACCTAATCACTTTAATCGATAGCCAATAATAATTAATCCATTGCACTTGCCATAAAATCAACCATAGGAGTAGATAAACCGAACCTAAACAGAATTCTTCTTATTATTGAAATTAGTTGATTTTACTTGTTTTAATTATTAGTTGCTTAATTAAGTGTTAGTTAAGTTTTAGTTAAGTTTCTAGTCTTGCAAAACTAGAGAAAAACCCTTCTATTTTACTATTTGTTTTAGATAATTTTAGTAGTTAGATTAATTTCTGTTCCCTGAGTTCGATACCCTGCTTGCTAATTTATACCACCAATAGACAGGTCCACTGCCTATGTGTGTCAAATTCATAATTAAAAAGTAGGATAAAACTAGTTCGTTTAACACACATCAAGTTTTTGGCGCCGTTGCCGGGGAACGGTTCAAAAATTTATTCTAATTTCTACTATTATCGATCCTTTGTGTGAGATCTATCTTGCACAAAGTTACTGCTTTAGTAGTTTAGTTATTAGGTTTAGTTTTGAGTTTATCTGTTTTTAGAATTTTGTTGTTTAATTTTTTTCTGTTTTAGAATTGAACTCGCCGAGTGCACTCAAAGCTACTCGGTGAGTCCATCGCTGAAATTCAGTTTCGTTTTTATTTTATTTTTGTTCTTTTTACGCGTGTTTCTTGTTTTGATTTCAGGTTTTACATGACCCAAGGATCCGACACACCCCTAGTTCCTCCTTACGAAGATCCGGAATCCGCTCATAGAAAGAACAAAGACAAAGGTGTTAAAAGCTCTAATCTGCCAAAGAAATTACCTTTCAAGGACCTTAAATCAGTTTTTGGAAAGAAGAAAAACAATAAGGAAGGTGGTTCTAGCAGTCAAAAGAGCGAGGAAAGAAATTTTGAACATTTTGAAGGAAATCCAATCTTGGAAGTAAATGATTATGAATCCGAATCCGAAGAAGAAAGCGACTCTGAAGACGAACCCGCTAACACCATGGCAAACATCGATGAAGTTCCCATGGGGGAATGGAAGAAAAGGATATGTGACGATACCGGCCTGGGATTCGTGCAACCCATCATTCCCGCAACTGCCACTTTCGAACTAAAAGGCCACATACTTGCTCAACTTAAGGAAATCCCCTTCTATGGGAAAGATCACGAAGACGCATATAAACATTTGGACGAGGTCAACAATGTAGCCGACTACTTCAATCTTCCAAATGTACCTCGCGAAACCGTTTTGCTTCGTATGCTTCCAGTCACATTCAAGGGAGCTGCGAAAGATTGGTTGAAATCACTCCCTCCAGGATCCATCACTACATGGGCTAAAATGAAAGAAGAATTTATTGACCAGTTTTGCCTTCCTTTAAAGATAGCAAAGTTGAAGAAAGCCATAGCCAACTTTGAACAACAAGCTGGAGAGTCACTATATGAGGCTTGGGAGAGATACAAGTGCTTACTAAGGAACTGCCCACATCATGATCTAAACAGTCAACAAGAAGTCTCCATTTTCTATGATGGAGTCAATGTAACAACTAGGCAGCTCCTTGATTCGCAAGGACCTCTCACAAAGAAAGCACCCCCAGTAATAAAAGAGCTAATTGAAGAATTCTCTAAACACTCTAGAGAATATCATAACCCAAGGAATGAACTAAGTCGAGGGGTGGTGAACTCAGTTAATGATAGCATGGCAGCGATGATGGCTAAGTTAGAGAATTTGGATCGAAGAATGACTAAGATGGACCAATCCATCCATGCCATTAGGTGGGTTGTGAAAACTGTAGAGGACCTCACCTCACTAAAGATTGTGATCTTGACGAGAACGGGAACCGTAAAGTACAAGTGTGCTATTGAAGTGGAGATAGGTATGATGACAATTGGCAGAAACCCAAGAAAGAATGGCTACCATATGATGAGTACAAAAAGACCAGGGAGGAAAAATATAAGCAAAAAGATAGAGGCTTTTATCAAAAAGAGGAACCGGTGCTGGAGAAGAAATCTGATTTGGAGGATATGTTCACAAGATTTGTAGCCGCGTCGGAGAAAAGGCACAATGATACCGACGCTGAAATAAAGGAGCAACGAAATATGCTTAGAGAGCACCAATCTATGATGATGGATCAACAAAATATGCTCAGGAATCAGCAAGCATCTATTCATAACATTGAAAAACAGCTAGGACAGCTTGCACAACAAATCAACCAAAGAGAAACCGGTGAACTTCCTAACAATACTGAACAAAATCCCAGAATGGCGCATGTGAAGGCGATAACAACAGATTCTGAAAAAAATTTCACTCCTCTGACCCTTGTCCAGGAGGCCTCAGTAAAGGTGCAAGCAAAAGAGCTAGAAAACTCGAAATCAGAGAATCCCGACTCGACTCGCCGAGTCCAAGACAAGGACTCGACGAGTCCAAGACCTGATGAAATAAACGGCTGTTCTTTAAAGCCTTACTGACCACCCTTGCCGTTTCCGAGTCGAGCCATACCAGGTGAACAGATTCTAGAGTATAAGAAATTTATGGAGCATATAAAGGCCCTTCAAGTGAATATTCTGTTTATTGAAACAATACTTCAAACGCCAAAATATGCAAGCTTGTTGAAGAGTCTATTTACATCTAGAAAAGATATTATAGAGGTGGCTGAAATAATGTTGAATGAGCTGCCAGAGAAGAGGGGAGATCCGGGAAGCATCACGATACCTTGTCAATTTGGTAATATAATTGCCACTCGTGCATTGACTGATTCGGCGACAAGTATAAATCTTATGCCATTTTCTTTTTTCAAAAAGCTAAACTTGCCGGACCCAAAACCTATCCATATGACAATCCATCTAGCCGATAAAACAATAATACATCCAAGAGGAATGTGTGAAGATCTTCTCATCAAAGTTGATAAATTTGTGTTCCTTGCTGATTTCGTAGTGCTAGACATGGAAGAAGACCTTAAAGTTCCAATCATTCTTGGGAGACCTTTCTTGAATACCGCTTGTGCCATAGTCGATGTGTGCGAATCTATGCTAAAACTGAGGGTGGGGGATGATTCGGTGATTTTTAAAGCTGAGCAAAAGCATGAAGAGACAAAAGAAAAAGTTTTCTCAATAGATTTGGATGATGACGTGTTAGAAAGAGAGCTTGCGCTTTTACAAGAAGAGAATCCAAATCAATTTCTACTATCCTTGGAAGAGAATTTTGATACTGAAAGGGACCCAAAAGAGATAGAAAGGTTGCTAGAGGAAGCTGATTACCAAGAAACAATCAAGGTGGTGGAAAGATCATCGACTTGCCGAGTAGCGCCCACTAACTCGACGAGTCCAAATGACAAGTCACAACCAAAGGGAGATCCTGCCCTGCAAACCACGAGAACGTTTTCTGAATCCAACGTGCACATTTTTTCTGATCAATTGGAAAATCTAATTGATGAAGGTGCAATTGTTGAAGATTTGTGCAACTTTCAAAATGCACATTTGGCTTATCTTGACACAATTATGCAAAATGATAAAACAATTCATCATGACATAAAGGAAAGCTTTGGATATAAAGAGAATACTAAGGGCTGGAATAATAATATGCATAATTCATCTATTGAGTCACACGTGGCTGATCAAGGACTAATGAAATTCACAATCAAAAGTACCAACCCTCGAGCCCGCATCACTACTACATATGAAGTGTTCACTTTTGACCCACCAGATTGTTTAGTACATGATGAGAGTGAGATTGAATTCGTGAACTCGAGTGCGGATGAAGTAATGACTGAAAAGGCAATCAAGAAAGGAACAGAAGAAATGGAAACAATGGGTCAAAAGAACGAAGTAAAGAAAAAGAAGCATGGAAAGAGGGTAAAACGTGAATGTGAAGAAGATGCTATATGAGAAAGGAAAGAAGAATTGCGAAGGGCATATAAGAGAAAAATACATGCTTACAAAACAAAGTATAAACAAAAAAGGATTAAACATGAATTCCCGATTAAGGACAACGCAGAAACGTAAAGCGGGAAGGAGTCCAGCTAATGACTCCTTAAAAAAAAGCACTTCCGGGAGGCAACCCAAGTTTAGAGTTTGTTTTCTTTTACCTTTCTTTTTCATTTTACTTTGTTTTTTTTTAGAATCTGCTTTTATCAATCTTCCTCTGTGCTTAAAATGATTGTTTGAGGGCAAGCAATGCTCAAGTGTGGGGTTGGTGGCATAAAATTTACAAATTCAATTTTTTATATCAAACAGAACAAAAAAAAACTCGTCGAGTCTATGTATCTACTCGACGAGTCCATTTCGGAATTCACGAAAAAAACACGTATTCGCGTATCTACTCGGCGAGTAGACACTTCTACTCGGCGAGTCCACGTATTTACCCGAAAAAAAAATTATTTTTCACATTCTGTAAATAAGGGTTTTAACCCTAATTGGTAAATCAAAACTTCATACGCAGCCACCAGACCGCTCGTCGAGCATTCTCTCCTCTCAAGCTTTCATCTTCAATTCTTGCTAGTTCTTGCTTCTTCAACCAAAAAGGTAACATCTTTTATACTAATTCTTGTTAAAAATCATATCTTGGGCAGGCAGTAACCATGAAAAAACCCGGTTTTGGGGTTTACTCCAAATCTAGGGTTTTGATTTTTAGGACGAATTAGGTTGTTTTAGACATAATTCCTTGTACATTTATGCTTAATAGACATACCAAGACAAATCCCTGGATTAATTTTTACATTTGGATAGTTAATTTCACCCGAACTGGAATGGACTCGCGCAGTTCATCCTGCTCGCCGAGTCGGTTCGCGGACTCGGCGAGTCCAGGTGGCAGATGCCCAAAATTTTCATGTTTTTAATTTCTTTGTGTTTTGTCTGTGGTTTGTTTGGTTTTGTTTTGCAGGAAATATCTCTAGACGGGGACAAAGTTCAAGGGGAGGCGGCTATGGGTACCTCCCATGGCTAACTTTTCCACAAATAACCTCCAAATCTTCACTTGCTCGCACGAAAAATAAGCTGGAAGCGTTAAGACGCAAAGAAATATATGTCCCCAACGAAATCGACTGGCATTGGATGGGTCAAACCGGGTTGGAGGAAGAGTTGACTCCTTATTTGGTCAAGTCTTTCAACAATGATGGGATGACAATAGTTTGTGACGGATGGAGTTGATTGTTCAAGATTCAAGAGCCTGTTTATCAGGAATTGTGCTGGGAGTTCTTTTCTACCATCTCCTTCCAAGGTGGTAGTGATTATTATAATCCGAGCATTATCACTTTCTGTCTTGGAGGGGAGCTGCGCCAATGCAGCATCGCAGAGCTCGCATGGAGATTGGGAATTTATGATCAAAATGTGATCATGTCTGAAAACTTTGAAGCATTCCTGGAACATTGTCACAAGAACTTTCCCGAAGAGGTGGTTGCATCTACTTGGTGGAACACAATTGCCAACCGGGTCTACATTCCATCGTCTGCTCAAGAGGGGAGTATCCGTTCCCCAATTCATCGTCTGATACATCGTCTTATCGCAAGCACTATTAATATGCGAAAGGATGATGATAAGGTGCCCACTCTTGATATTTTCTACATGTGGAGCATTATCACTCCCGATGTTTTCTTCAATTTGCCATATTGCTTGGCAAAATATTTAGCAGAGGGAGCGGTCAAGGAGCGGATCACTTCTAAAATCAATGGGGGCATGTTTGTCACAAAGTTGGCTAGGTCATATGGAATCTTGGACCAAGGGGCAGCAAGGGTATTAACAATGATTCCTTCTCCTCCGTTTAGCACCACTTTATTCAGGAGGGCAAGGATCATTGAAGATTATAGTGGGGGACATTTTCGAATCTTGGATGCGGATGCGGTATTGGAGCCCGAGGAGCCATGAAGAAGGGTAAGGCAAAGGAGGGAGCACGTCCGAGAAGACCCACCGGTCATTCCGGTGAAAGTAGAGTTACCCATGGACTAGTACAACATGGAACAACGAAGGTACCAGGACGACCTTGGACGAAGCATGAACTACAACAACGAATCATTTGTTTATTTATTTGAACAAATGAACATTGCGCCTAGGCCCGGGCCCGGATATCCATATGTTCCGAGTATGGAGGAGAGAGTAAATCAAAGAAGAAACCAAGCTGGTGGAAGTGGAGTGGGAGGAAACGAAGAGGAGGAAGAAGATTGATGTTTTGTTTTGTTTTTAATTTGGATGTTTGAAAACTATTTTTATTTGTTTTGTGTGTTTGGAACTTTTTAGGACGTTAAAGTAGGAGTTTGTTTATTATCACTTGTGTTTGTCTTATTTTTCAGATTGAAGCTAGGATGCATGCAAGAGTCTCAATGTCAATGCTAAAGTAAGGGTCGAGTCTACATGAGAATGTTCAAGTTTTGAATTTTAAGGTCGAGTCCGTTAGAAAAGAGGGTTAAAGAGTGTCATTTGTTGAAGAAAAATGAAGGAGGGACACTAACTTGCTATTACCAACCACATCATAAACGGATTCAAGGCAGAAGAATTATTTTCCAATCAGCGTCGTACTCGCCGAGTGCATATCTTGGACCCGACAAGTCCCTTTGTAATTCTGCGACTTTTCTGCTAGAAACACTTCTACTCGCCGAGTTGTCATATATACTCGACGAGTCACTTAATATTTCCTTCTCAAGGCTTACATTTTTACTATATTTGATATGGGCTTTACTCATACTCTTTGAAGATTCATTCCTAAAGATTTTCGAGACCATTTTCCTACATATTTGGAGCCGTACCACATGAGACTTGACACCCAAGGCATGGATGAGCTGTTCCCATGCCTAAAGTCAATTGAAGATGGAGCTCAAAATGAAGAAGATCAACCTTGCCACTACTATCCCAGGGGAGTTTGTTCCAATTCCCTCTTTATTTTTCTTTATCATGCATAACATGCAATGGGGACATTGCAAGAATTAAGTGTGGGGTAGGGGGTTGGTTACATTAGTTGAAATTTTAGTTAAAATTTGAAATTTTTGAAAATTTTGGTAAAAACATTTAGGATTCCATGCTAGTGTTATTTTGATGACTGCATGAAGACCCAAATGTTTAGTTGAGCCTATATACGTTCTAATGCATTTGTGGCCTCCTTTATTCTAGTGAAATCATGGAACAAAAACACAACGTCGCTTAGTTTGAGGGATGCAAAATGTTTAGCATCGTGTACCAGAAATGTATCCAGGAAAACTAATATCTTTAACCAATAAAGGTTGAAGTTGAGCGCCCCTGCTTAAGCATGTAGGGTTCGAGTGAAAAAAAAGTGAGTTACATGTTAATAAAAAGAGAGAATTACAAGAAAAGTTGTGAGAATTTTGGAGCAATCATAGTGAAGATCAAAAGATCAAAATTCCGAAGATTCAAAAAGTGGAAGATACCGAAAATTAAAATTAAAAAAAGTTGGTGAATTCAAGGAAATCAAGATCAAATTATCAAAGAAGTGAAGAATTCCAATAGCTCCATAGTGGTATCAAAAAAATTGTAATTTTCTAGTTTATGTATGCTTAAGTTGCTCAACCAAAAATACTTTGAGGTTAGGAAGTTTTCAGCGGATGGATTCGGATGGATGCATAAAATAAGCATTGTTCAAAAGAAGCGGGCGAATGTTTATGAGGATTGTAAGTATTTAGAATTGAGGGGGGGTCCTTATGAAAAATTTGTAGACACAAATGCATGCGTTGCGGTTTTGGCATAATGGCTGGGTTCAATTGGGATTGTCTTATGTTGCATTAGTATGTTAAAATTTTGTTTTGCTTGGGGGCAAGCAAAAGTCAAGTATGGGGTATCTTGATATGTGCATATTTAGCTATATATTTAGTATAAATTTTTATTATTTATTAGCTAATTATTTGCCAATTATGGAAAAAAGATACTTAATAGTGTTCAAATTGTATTTTCAGTCCAAAAGATATGCTCGGAAGCAAAAGGAAGCAGGAGATACGATCGAAAGCTCGGGAACTGAAGAAAGAAGAAAAAATGCCAAATCCTGAAGCTACTCGGCGAGTAGGGACGTCTACTCGACGATTACCCACGAATGTTCGCGAAGCAAAACATAAAGTCCTTGCCGTACACGGATTCTACAAGGGGACTTGGCGAGTCGGTTGGCTACTCGACGAGTAGCCTCTGTTTTCTGAAAACCATAAATAGAGGACAAATTCCGAAACAAAAGACGCTCTGGATTTTTGGAAGGATTACCTTGCGACTAGGAAATCTACTGGAGCTCTGGAAACCGTGAGAGTCAACCCTAGTTTCAATTTTAAGAAGATTAAAGACAACATAAGCTTAGTCTTTACTTTATCTATTGTTTTAATCATGTTTAAACTACTAGACATCGTTTTTGAGTTGCTTTCTGCTACAATCATGAGCTAAACTTTATATCTTCTGTTTAGGGTAGGAAAATTTACAACAATGTGTTGATTTGTGGTTGGATTAATTATCTATTGGTGAATTTAGTTGCATTAAGCTTGTTAAAGAACCTTATGCATTAACCATAACTATTTTCTGTTAATTATCAAGTGATTAGGCTGCGTGGACATCTCTTAATTGCTTATCTCATATGATTTATGTGAAAGCATTGTTATGTGCCTAGGATTAGCGAACGTGAAACTAGGATTAACTAGAAAATGGGTAAATTAATGTGTGAGCTTGTTTGATAAACCATCAACAAGAGGTTAATTGAACGACTAATTTAATTGACCACTACAAGTCTTATGTAACTCGAATAATCAACTAGGAAATTTATTAGTTTAATCAACTGGCCATTGTTTGAATTGATATGTTTTCTAAGGATTGGTAATAGCGAATGTGAACCTAATCACTTTAATCGGTAGCCAATAATAATTAATCCATTGCACTTGCCATAAAATCAACCATAGGAGTAGATAAACCGAACCTAAACAGAAGTCTTCTTATTATTGAAATTAGTTGATTTTTACTTGTTTTAGCTGTTAGTTGCTTAATTAAGTGTTAGTTAAGTTTTAGTTAAGTTTCTAGTCTTGCAAAACTAGAAAAAAACCCTTCTATTTTAATATTTGTTTTAGATAATTTTAGTAGTTAGATTAATTTTCGTTCCCTGTGTTCGATACCCTGCTTGCTAATTTATACCACCAATAGACAGGTCCACTGCCTTTGTGTGTCAAATTCATAATTAAAAAGTAGGATAAAACTAGTTCGTTTAACACACATCAAGTTTTTGGCGCCGTTGTCGGGGGACGGTTCAAAAATTTATTCTAATTTCTAGTAGTTAGATTAATTGCCGGGGAACGGTTTAACATTGACTACTTCCCAAAATGCCCTTGCAAATAATATTTCAGAAGCTACCATGCTTCCCATGGTCAAACAGACTGTTTGGCTGCTAAAAAGCACACATGATGAATTGGAATGTTTTACGAGATTCTTTGATATGGGAGAGATGTATTATTGAAAGAGATTCAAGATTTAAGGAGCGAACTTCACCAAATTTGTCTAAAAAGAAACTCTTGTCTTGCAAATAACCTTTCTAATTCCATATAAAACCAATGAAGCTTGGTCTCTATCAACACACAATCCTAGAGTCAACTGTGTAGAGTGCTGAACAGAGATTTGAATAAGAGAAAATTCGGCTCAATGAAGTAGCGAAGAAGCTGTTGCTTCTAATACAAGTCAGTTTCATGTTTTTTTTGTTTTGTTGTTATCACACTCTGTTTCTATAATAAGTCTAGATGTTGTTGAGTCATCTTTGAATATCCAACAACCATATCGCATCAACTCCTCCCATTGGTTGGATATAACAGTTTGATTACCCCATTGCTTTGAAATTTGTATCTTGACACACTAACTACATCTTTTTTGTCCCCTTTTTGGGAGTTTTAGTTTGATAGGATGACAACTTCAGAGATGGTTTACATCTGACCCTAAGACAAGAGTTTCATCTTTCATGTCTAACTTTGTTTCCTTTTTTGCTAGATTAAGTCTTTTCATATAATTTTTTAGTTATTTATGTATTTGTTTGGTTTCTAATTTTTTTCTATGTATTATTTATTCAATTCCATCATCTCATTTTTTTTAGGTTGAAGCATCCACAAGTAGCCCACTAAGTAATCATGGGCAAGTAGGGGCCTCGATATATTGGTCCATTTTGGATAATAGCCAGGTTGGCAAGGTAGTGTACAAATTAGATTTTCCTAAGGAGCTTAACCAGATCCACAACACATTCCATGTTTCACAGCTTCAGAAGTGTATGTCAGATGATTCAACGATTGTTCCTTTGGAGGATGTTCTGGTTGATGTTTTCCTGAATTATATGGAGAGAACAGTAGCGATCTTCGATCGGAAGATGAAGGCCTTGAGCAACAAGGTGGTGTCTTTGGTCAAGGTGTAGTGGCAGCATCGGAAGATGAAGGCCGTGTGAACCCGAGTCGGAGATGCGAGAGCATTACCCTAATTTGTTCACAGCAGCTGATTTCGAGGACGAAGTCTAGTTGAAGTGGGGGAGAATTATAACACCCTGATGTTGAGGTCATTCCAAATTTTAACCCTAAGTATGATGATTATTGCATTTTTAGCCCTTGTGTATGAAAAATGTTGCACAATGGGTCATAGTGGCATTTTTGTAAATAATGGGCATGGGGGCATGTATGCGGGGCATACATATTATACGTTGGGCATACATGGCAGGATCCTAAACCCTAGTTTTTAGGGGTTGAACCCTTTTTAAACATTTTTATGGCCTCCAAGTCTCTTCTCTCATCAGCCTCCATTACTTCACTCGACCTTAGCAAACCCTAGTCCTTTGTTTGAGCATTCTTGACCTTTGGTGTGCATTTTGGTGACCTTGAAGGAGAAGGAAGGAAGTAGAATCACATTGGAAGCTTGAAGAAGCTTTGGATCTGGAATCCTCATCTATCTAGCAACCTATAGGAGGTATAAATTTCTAAACTTGGCATGAATTTCTTTAGATCTTGTTAGCTCTTGATTCTTGAAGCATTTTGCTCCCAAGTCTTGACCTTTATGAGTATGGAATACTCTAGCCAATATAAGCAGTCCTTTCAGATGTTTTGAGATGAATTAAGGCTTAAAGATGTGATTTTGGTTCTTAGTTCTTCCCCATGCATGTGTTAGGATGACCTAATGGATTAAAAAGTTAGGGTTGGATGGTATTTAGCACTTCTAGCCATGCAAAGTCATAAAGTTGGAATCTTTATGACTTATAATGTCATTTTGGGCTTAAACCTGGATTTGGATGTAAGGATTTGATGTATTAAGATCTTAATAAGAAGTTGAGGTGACTAGGTGCGTACGCTTGGTATGCCAAATGGTACGTTGCATGTACGCGGTCAAATCCTCGACTTCTTGGGAAAGAGGTGTATGCCCCACGTACAGCTGAGTACACCCAACGTACTCGGCTGGGTTGACTCAGCTGGTTGTTCGCCTTGACCTTTTGACCAAGGTTGACCTAAGGGTAGTTGGGTATTTTAGGTCTTTTGGGATTATTAACTGTGACAACCCGGAAAATTTTTGGTTTTAAGACCCAGTCAATCAACTCAACTGAGTGTCAAACTCATTAGTACTGAGTTCTAGCCCAGTTAAAGGTCATTCTAAGGAATTTTGAGCCTAATACACTTAAGGATTAAGTGTTAGAAAGTACCAGCTAGAACCATAGTGTAGCAAATCAAACCATAACCTCATCTAAATGAGTTCACGGCCATAAGACCATGAGTTTACGGCCATAAACTCATGTGGCCGTAAACTCAAGAGTATATATATGATACTTGGCCATTTCTAGTCATTTCTTCCTTCCTTGGCCGATTTTCCTTCAACTCCTCTCAAGTATCATCAAGACTTTCTTCCAAGATCTTCATATAAGTAAGTATTCTTCCTAGATTTGTTGATACATCTCTTAATCTAGTCTCCTTCCATGATTTCATCCAAGGAAATCATTCTTTTCTTAGATCTTCAAGTTTCACCAAGAACACCAAGAACACATACTAGTGTTCTTGGCCAAAACCGACCATTTCAAGCTTCTAGATCATAAGTACTCTCTCCTATACTTCATATCTACTAGGAAGCCTTGAATCACACCCTTGAAACACACATTTCCCCAAGAACATCATGATTTTATGGCCCAAGATCTTCCTTGGCCGTAAACTCAATGTTGAAGCATGATTGGACCATAAACCCTATAAGATGCAAAGCAAGTAACCTAGAACTCTTCCTTGATGATTGTAGGACCTTAAACCACACTCATTTCATAATGTCCATGAGATTACGGCCGTAAGCTCCATGCTTGGCCGTAAACTCATCAAGGGCCTCATTTGGGTGGGTCTTTCTCATACTTGTGAAGAGCAAGAGTCCCTAAAGCTTCCCACGCCTTCAAACTTACACTTGTACATGAGTGACCATGAGTTTACGGCCGTAAACTCCCTTTGGCCATAAACACATGGCCGTAAAATCATGTGAGTGTCATTCTACCTTCCTTTGTTGAATGACATGTGATTCCAACACTTGGTCAAAGTGTTTCCTAGTCCCGGAAGGTGTTTCCTTTCATATAGTTGTTTATAAACACTATATTCATGTCAATATGTGTCCTTATATGTCATTTAGGACCTATTGTGTCTCGGGACTTCATTCGTGGAACTTCAAATCCTTACACGCATACCCGTTTGAATCACCCACATCAGGTGAGTTCATACCCCGTAATGAATCTTTTAACTGTTTTAACTGTTTTAAGGGGGGGGGGAATACAAGTTGAACACAATGATAATTGTGTAATTGTTTGTTATAAACATCTTTCAAAATGTTACTTATGTCATTTATAAGTTGTCAAAACATTTCAAAAACTCTTTTAAAGTTATGTTACTTTATAGTGATACAAAACTCCGTTTTTAAAGTACAAACATAACTTAGTAGATAAACGAGTCTTTTCAGTAACAATCCAAGTAGAACATTAGTAAACTATAATAGGTATAGTTTAGGAGAATGCTATTCATTACTTCTTCGGTTACAGCATCAAGTTGTCTCTTAATATAGTCATAATTTTCACACTTGTTGTTGAATTCTTCCTGAAGCTTCCTAAAGTCCTTTATTTTTTTTTTCTAACTGGGCCTTTAGGGGTTTCTGTCCTTTCCTGAGTTGATAACCTTCATATCTCAGGTCCTCAACTTCCCTTTTTAGCAAATCATTATGTTCATGAAGAAGTTTAATCGTAGCTTCACATAATTGAGAACATGAAACTTCATTGACCGGAAGGTTTGTGGAACTCATTATTTTTCGACAATTCAAAGCGTCAAGTTCTTCAATTATATCAGCAAGACTAAGACGATTGAGATCTTTTGTCTTCTTGATGACAACCACGTTCATATCCCACGACTTTGGAAGTGCATTCAGCAGCTTTTTGTTTATCTCAGATTTAGTCAAGAAGATCCCAACTATACTCATCTCAGTAGTAAGTGTAGTAAATCGCTACAACTGAGCTTCCAGGGTTTCTCCAGGGATATAATCGAACATGTTGAATTTTTGTCTTAACATATACTGACTCTCTTTCATATTTTCGTAGACCTCAAAAGCCATTAAAAGCACAACTAGAAGCCAAAATCAAACTTAAAAGTCAAACTTAAATTTAAAAAAGTCCTTTGACTATCAACCTCAAAAGTCAACCTTAAAAGTCAACTTTAAAAAGTCAAACTCAAAAGTCAAACTTGAAAAGTCAAACTTAAAAGTCAAACCGAAAAGCTAAATTTGAAAATTTAAAAGTTAAACGAGAAAGTCAAAGTTTAAAGTCAAAAGTCAAAGTCAAAATTTTAAGTAAAAAGTCAAATTAAAAGTCAAAAATTAAAATCTAAAATTTTTGGTTGAAAATGGAATTTTAAAATAAAAGAAATTGAATTTTTGGGCTAAAAATGACAATTTTGCGAAACTGGGTTCGAAAATGAGAGTTTTTTAATTAAAAACGGAAGGAATGGAACAAGATTCTTGGTAGATCAACTGGTAAGGCGCGTTTGTTGAAGAAGTAAGAGACCCGGGTTCGATCCCCGGCACCCCCCAATTCTGTGTCATATTTTTTAGATCCGAAGGCGAGGCTGCTGCTTGCGAGGACGAGGTGCGAGGCGCGAGACCGAGGCTGCAGAACGAGAAGGCGTGCGAACCGGAAACCCTGCTGGACCGTACACATGCGAGCCGTAAACTCGGAGGGCCGTAATCTCGGACCGCAAACTCCGGGGCCGTATACTCCGGCCATAAACCGCCGGGCCGCAAACTCCGAACCGTAAACCTTGGACCGTAAACTCCGGACCGTAAACCTCGGAAACCCTAGCCGCTGACCGTAAACGCCACCACCCCCTCGCTGGTTACGACCAAAAACAGCGATTTTTGCCCATTTTTGCTCCAAAACTCGATCAAAAACCCGTTTTTATGAAAAACGCGAAGAACAAACCCCCCTTAATTTTCAGATATCTATCCAAAAACGCAGGAATCCTTCAAGAATAAGATCAAATAAGTTCCAGATCTGACAAAATTGACTGATACAATCCAAGCTCTGATACCAATTGTAAGTCCCCAAAATGCTTGTGTATCAATCAGATCCGTTTGATGGTGCAGAATCCCAATCAAACGGATGATGCCAGATCAAATAGAAGAGAAGGAGAAGAAGAATAATATGAATCTCAATGTATTGATGAATAGAATGATGATCCTTTACATGAGATTCACACACATTAACACACTTGTTCTTCTCTCTAGTTTCTCTCTCTAGAACACCTTAGAATACACACACTTAAGCTCCTCTATTCTATGGCAATTATGCACTCCTCACCCTATATATAGTAGACATGAGAAACATGGGCCGTAAATGGGTTTACGGCCGTAAACCTATTTACGGCCGTAAACACTAACCGTAAACACATATATAGCCGTAAACACTAAGTTGTTTACGGTCCTAGACATAAAAATACATTTTCCTAGAAAAGCAAAGTATCAACCATATTTTTGACCCAACACTATTTTCGAGTTAAGATAGTTATAAACTAGGGAAAACATACATTCTTACAAACGACAAACAGAACAGTCGAGTCTAGCACATAACAGAAGATGCCTTGGTAGAAGGCTACGTTTAAAAGAAAGGACCATAATGCTAGTCTTATGATTTCTTAATGTATACATCACAGGATACATATATACCAATAGGGTCCGACAGGTAATAGGATGTGTGCTCTCCGCTTCATTTCCTGTTCCTTGTTTGGTTGTGGGCTTGGAACGAATTCACCCAATCTATTTTCTATCCGCTTCTATATATATGTATGCTTAGTATACATTAAGTCATCATAAGGGTACCAGGTATGGGTCAGGTTATAGGACACAGAGTCAAAAGCACAGTTTTTCTAGTACAAAACTTACTTTCCAAAATCAGTACTTTTGGTATACAAAACTAGAAACTTCCCAGTAAAGGGTTTAATCCATTTAATTAAACCAGTTCAATTTAAAGGACCTTAGGTGAGTAACTCTATAATACCTTAGTTTATACATCATGTTTATATATAAAACTAATACACAATAGGTAGTTGGATGTGTGCTTTCCGCCTTACTTCCTGTTCCTTGTTTGGTTGTGGGCTTAGGGCAGATTCACTCAATTAACTTTCTATCCGATATTAGATTATATATATCAGTATAAACTAAGCTATTATAAAAGTAGTCATTGTGGTCACCATTTTATTATAAGAAATAAGGGTATTCTTAAAGAACTTTTCATTAGATATAAAGGAACCATTACAATTAACTCCATGAGTAACAAGTGAATACACCAGGGTTATATATGACAATGATCTAACAACCAATGGGATGTGTGCTATCCGCCTTAATTTCTGTTCCTCGTTTGGTTGTGAGCTTAGGGCAGATGCGCACAATCGATTGTTTGTTTACTCTGAGTCTTATATAACTTGTACCCACTTAGTACCTATAGAAAGGGTTGTAGTGACATTTTACTTAAACTTCCATCAAAGTAGGAAATATAGGATTTTCTAGAGGAACAGGTGAACTTTTCAAAACAGAACTTACAATTTACAACATTTTACAACTACATGTTACAACTACATTTTCAACACCATTTTACATCTACATTTTTAACAACACTTTACAACTTACTCATATCACTAAAAACTTATGAACTCACCGGGTTAATTGCTGAACAACTCTTTCAAATAACTTGTATTCTCAGGAGACTATTAGACAGGTGCTCGTGCTGGGAATTCAGAAGATGGAGCATTATAGCTTCAAGTCTTGTTTTGTTATTTGTGTATGAATTCTATGTTTTGTGAACACATACATTGTAAACACTTTCTTTCGAAATGAAATGGTTGTTCATTACTTGCTTACCATATACATATCTCGTGATACTAAACATGACGTCCTCCACCCCTGAACGATTCCGCCGTTTCGGTTTTGGGGTGTGACAGATTGGTATCAGAGCATTGTTTATAGTGAACTAAGTATATCAACCGATAAAAGATATACAACTATAAATACAATGGGGCTTGAGTGCTCTGGATAATGATATATTTTTAGAGTATAACTATAAGTTATAAAAATATACCTACTTGCTTATACATGTACATAATAGAACTAGTGTCATGAGGAGAACAGAACTAAAGTATTTAAAGGTTGGGCACTGTCGTCAACTTGAACAGTTATGTAATCATAGCTAGGATCAATATAGCCTGATCAACTATATTCATTCGAGATGTGACCGACATGTGTTTGGGAATGATGTGGTGTTGCAACTGTGTTAAAACTTACCTGAACACCAGTCAAGAGAACACCAGAACAAGTACATTTAGAGTTAGAATACTATAGGAGTATTCTATGATGCGATAGCGCGATAACGAGTTTAGAACATACCAAGTACATTACGTTAAAATACTATAGGAGTATTTTAGTCCATATAAATAACTTATGTGATAACTTAAAAGACCCTTACGGATAGGTCTATAATCTTGCAATGTATGTTCCTAAAGTTTTATATATAATCAAGATCTTATAAACTTAGAATCTGTGATCTACGCTTCGCTATCCATTCCTCTTAAGGGTGTAGTTTTGGAGTAGGATCACTTATTCGAAGGTCTATTTAATCTTAAACTATATACAAACTTGTATACATTGTACAATTATAGGAGGACTCCGTAAGGATCACCCCATAAAGTTACCTTAAAGCTCATAGATTCTTTAGTCACTTTCATTCTTGCACGACAAGCCCAGATAGATGTAACCACTTTTTCATAGTAGACAACAGAAGAGTCCAGGAGGAACAAGAACAAGTTCATGAGAAGTTTTCAAAGAGGGATCAACCGAAGTAACTAAAACGTCTTACACGTCACACTAATAAATAATAATCTTGTTAATTTAATGAGCGAGTGGGAAACACTGCTCACATTATATGTTAAGATTATTTTCTTACATGCAGCTGGTAACAGTTATTCAAGAAACAGATATTCATTCGAGGATAGTTATTTCAAATTCATAGAGTTTATTAGGTATAGACTCTTTTATGAATTGTTCCTAGAATCCTGTGGAAGTCAGGACCTGATAGAGCCAGAACTAGGATAACCTTGTCTTTTCAGCTTTCGGCTTGTGTCCATTGCTTTAGACTTATTCTGTCTCATCTTTGTATTCTTTTAGCAAAGATGCCTCCTCGCAGATCTAACAGACGCACTACTCCGATAACTCCGACGCCGCCTCCTTCGCAAACAGATATGGCAGCTATAAACGCTGCAGTGGTTGCGGCTGTGGCAACAGCCATGGCTCAATATCACTCCATCAGTACCAGCGGAGGTGAAACGCCTACTGATTCTACTCAAGGTGAGGTCCCCGTGCGCTCGAGAGAGTTCTCCTACAAGGACTTCACCAAATGCCAGCCGTTGTCCTTTAATGGGACTGAAGGAGTCATTCCCTCTTGCAATGGTTCAAGAAAACAGAGTCGATCTTCGAAATCTGTTTGTGCCCAGAAGAGAGCAAAGTAAAGTTTGATGCCTGCACCTTCTCTGGCAAGGCCCTAACATGGTGGAACAGCCATGTTAAGTCACTGACTCTATCAGTGGCTAACTTATTAGGTTGGGAAAACCTAAAAGAGTTAATGCGGGAGGAATTTTGCCCGTTAGGCAAAATTCAAAAGCTGGAACAAGAGCTGTGGGATCTCACTATGGTCGGCTCAGACATAGTGACCTACACTGACCGGTTCAGCGAGCTAGCAGCTCTATGCCCCGGGATGGTTACCCCGGAGAGCAAGAAGATAGAAAGATACATTTGGGGTCTGACTGCTCCGACCCAAGGAAATGTGTTGTCTTCTAACCCAGCCATGTTTGATAGTGCTAAAGGCCTGGCTCTACGACTCATCGACCATGGAGTCCGCCATGGTGTAAAAGTCCCTATTCCCGAGCCATCGAGGGAAGAGGACTATAATCAGAAGTCGGGGAACAAGAGGAAGAAGAAGCGAACAACACAGGACACCCCGCAAGAGCAACGAGCGAGTACTATGTACGCCGCTACAGCGGCTACTGTTCCAGCACCTGCCAGTCGATATGTTGGAAACCTTCTGAAGTGTGGAAAGTGCAACTTTCACCACACCGGAGTATGCCGGGAAATGCAGTGTCTGAACTGCCGCAGAAAGGGACACACAGTCTGTTTCTGCAGGGCACCGACTCAACCGATCTCCCAAGTCCTCGGAGCTGAAGAAAACCAAGCCTGCTATGGTTGTGGTGAGAATGGACATTTTCAGAGGGACTGCCCGATAATAAGGAACTCAGGCGCGGATGGACGCATTCTGATGATCACCGCAGGAGAATCTACCTCGGAGTCGTCGACGAGTAGTGGTACGTTTTCGAAATAGTAATTACTTTTAAAAATAATTTATGTTGGTATAAGATTAAAATTTGGGGATAACACCTAAAAGTAATTATAATAACTCACATATTGAAATAGGTCACAATATTCAAGAGAACTAAAAGATCCGTTTAGAGAAGCTATTATGGCTTACCATATACATCAGGGTTGTGCATAACTAAGATGTTGCAGACTTAGAGTGAGTGACTCCGCTTAGGTCCCCTTTTCCTTAGTTGGTTGAGGATTTGAGGCAGAGTTACTCAGTCGACTGCCTGATTCATCTTAAATATTCATAACTTGTATATGGCAGGCGATTGTAGTGGTACCAAGGAGGATCATGATATAAAGTATCCCCACCAGTTATTAGAGCACTTTCGTTTGTATGTATGCGCACATAGCGGTACGATACATAGGAGTGTCAACATCAAAGAGGAAACAGGAAACACGGGAACATTTACAAAGAGTACATTTTCGAACATACTAGGAGTACATTGTCGAACATACTAGGAGTACAGTATCGAGCATACAAGGGATACATCGTCGTATAGCAGACGTTTCTTTTATTTGACCAAAACTTTGTTCAGTAAAGAGTCCGTTGCTTTCATTCTTCATGAGTTGGCGTGGTACTCACCATACTGAGTTCATATGTTTCTATCACCTCGATCGGCAAGTTCTCGAAACTTTCGCCTTTCGTATCGAAAGTCCGACCTAAACCTCAATTTTATCTTTCGTATTCTAAACCCCGAAGTACTCATGCGAAGAGTACTTTGTCCTCCGAAGCCTTATCGTCAGATGTCCGCAGACCGTCACTAAATACCACTCGTCCAGTAGACCAAGTTTGAGCACATAGGCTAAGGACGAATGCAGCCCACCTATCACTATTCAGTGTATACGCGAGGGTGGTATATGATTATAATTATGCAGATTTAGGAGGTGTGTTTCCGCCCTATCTCATGTTCCTTGTTTGGTTGTGGACCTGGGGCAGAGTCGCACATTCGACCGTCTTACTAACCCTAATTATATACGACTTGTATACACGAGGTAATGATAGATGGACCAAGTACGAATCCTATCATGAACAGAAGGGCAAAGTTGCCAGGTCTACGAGTGGGTATTCTGCTAATCAGGGGAGCGCAACCCCAGTGGTAATTCTAAGAAAGCTAATTTCGGGACGAAATTCCATCTAACGGGGGGATGATGTGACAACCCGGAAAATTTTTGGTTTTAAGACCCAATCAATCAACTCAATTGAGTGTCAAAATCATTAGTACTGAGTTCTAGCCCGGTTAAAGGTCATTTTAAGGAATTTTGAGCCTAATACACTTAAGGATTAAGTGTTAGAAAGTACCAGCTAGAAACATAGTGTAGCAAATCAAACCATAACCTCATCTAAATGAGTTCACGGCCATAAGACCATGAGTTTACGGCCGTAAACTCATGTGGCCGTAAACTCAAGAGTATATATATGATACTTGGCCATTTCTAGTCATTTCTTCCTTCCTTGGCCGATTTTCCTTCAACTCCTCTCAAGTATCATCAAGACTTTCTTCCAAGATCTTCATATAAGTAAGTATTCTTCCTAGATTTGTTGATACATCTCTTAATCTAGTCTCCTTCCATGATTTCATCCATGGAAATCATTCTTTTCTTAGATCTTCAAGTTTCACCAAGAACACACACTAGTGTTCTTGGCCAAAACCGACCATTTCAAGCTTCTAGATCGTAAGTACTCTCTCCTATACTTCATATCTACTAGGAAGCCTTGAATCACACCCTTGAAACACATATTTTCCCAAGAACATCATGAGTTTACGGCCCAAGATCTTCCTTGGCCGTAAACTCAATGTTGAAGCATGATTGGACCATAAACCCTATAACATGCAAAGCAAGTGACCCAGAACTCTTCCTTGATGATTGTAGGACCTTAAACCACACTCATTTCATAATGTCCATGAGATTACGGCCGTAAGCTCCATGCTTGGCCGTAAACTCATCAAGGGCCTCATTTGGGTGGGTCTTTCTCATACTTGTGAAGAGCAAAAGTCCCTAAATCTTCCCAAGCCTTCAAACTTACACTTATACATGAGTGACCATGAGTTTACGGCCGTAAACTCCCTTTGGCCGTAAACACATGGCCGTAAACTCATGTGAGTGTCATTCTACCTTCCTTTTTTGAATCACATGTGATTCCAACACTTGGTCAAAGTGTTTCCTAGTCCCGGAAGGTGTTTCCTTTCATATAGTTGTTTATAAACACTATATTCATGTCAATATGTGTCCTTATATGTCATTTAGGACCTATTGTGTCTCGCGACTTCATTCGTGGAACTTCTCATCCTTACACGCATACCCGTTTGAATCACCCACATCAGGTGAGTTCATACCCCGTAATAAATCTTTTAACTGTTTTAAGGGGGGGAATACAAGTTGAACACAATGATAATTGTGTAAATGTTTGTTATAAACATCTTTCAAAATGTTACTTATGTCATTTATAAGTTGTCAAAACATTTCAAAAACTCTTTTAAAGTTATGTTACTTTATAGTGATACAAAACTCCGTTTTTAAAGTACAAACATAACTTAGTAGATAAACGAGTCTTTTCAGTAACAGTCCAAGTAGAACATTAGTAAACTATAATAGGTATAGTTTAGGAGAATGCTATTCATTACTTCTAGTACAATGAAGCACACAAAGAGTCAGTTCATACATGAGTCAAACACACAGTGAAGAGAAACAAACAATACCATATAGAACATACAGTGAAGAGAAACAAACAATACCATACAGAGAGAACACACAATTACGAGAAACAAACAGAACGTATAATATACAGTACAAAACAAACAAGTTAGGTTGCTATAGCATGAGAACACACACACAGAGGATCTAATTATACCAATTGATCACTAACTCTTTGTTTTAAACAAAAGGTGATAGTTATATTGGGTATACATGATCATATAACAAATGTGAATTACACGGCTTGCAAGAATTTTTCAGAGGTCGCGTTTGGTTCCCTTAATCTCTTGACAGGGAGAACGTTTAGTAGGGGTTCTAGCCTTCACAATATGACCGTATTAAAACAAACATGTTTTTAGGTCATTAGTACATCTGCATGTCATTATAAACGACAACTGTGTACTTACATTTCCCATTACTTTCATAAAGTGACAGTACCACTTGAAAGTCAAACTCAAACTATTTGCGAGTTAAGATAGTTATAAACTTGGGAAAACATACATTCTTACAAACGACAAACAGAACAGTCGTGTCTAGCACATAACAGAAGATGCCTTGGTAGAAGGCTACGTTTAAAAGAAAGGACCATAATGCTAGTCTTATGATTTCTTAATGTATACATCACAGGATACATATATACCAATAGGGTCTGACAGGTAATAGGATGTATGCTCTCCACTTCATTTCCTGTTCCTTGTTTGGTTGTGGGCTTGGAACGAATTCACCCAATCTATTTTCTATCCGCTTCTATATATATGTATGCTTAGTATACATTAAGTCATCATAAGGGTACCAGGTATGGGTCAGGTTATAGGACACAAAGTCAAAAGCACAGTTTTTCTAGTACAAAACATACTTTCCAAAATCAGTACTTTTGGTATACAAAACTAGAAACTTCCCAGTAAAGGGTTTAATCCATTTTATTAAACTAGTTCAATTTAATGGACCTTAGGTGAGTAACTCTATAATACCTTAGTTTATACATCATGTTTATATATAAAACTAATACCCAATAGGTAGTTGGATGTGTGCTTTCCGCCTTACTTCCTGTTCCTTGTTTGGTTGTGGGCTTAGGGCAGATTCACTCAATTAACTTTCTATCTGATATTAGATTATATATATCAGTATAAACTAAGCTATTATAAAAGTAGTCATTGTGGTCACCATTTTATTATAAGAAATAAGGGTTTTCTTAAAGAAATTTTCATTAGATATAAAGGAACCATTACAATTAACTCCATGAGTAACAAGCGAATACACCAGGGTTATATATGACAATGATCTAACAACCAATGGGATGTGTGCTATCCGCCTTAATTTCTGTTCCTCGTTTGGTTGTGAGCTTAGGGCAGATGCGCACAATCGATTGTTTGTTTACTCTGAGTCTTATATAACTTGTACCCACTTAGTACCTATAGAAAGGGTTGTAGTGACATTTTACTTAAACTTCCATCAAAGTAGGAAATATAGGATTTTCTAGAGGAACAGGTGAACTTTTCAAAACAGAACTTACAATTTACAACATTTTACAACTACATGTTACAACTACATTTTCAACACCATTTTACATCTACATTTTTAACAACACTTTACAACTTACTCATATCACTAAAAACTTATGAACTCACCGGGTTAATTGTTGAACAACTCTTTCAAATAACTTGTATTCTCAGGAGACTATTAGACAGGTGCTCGTGCTGGGAATTCAGAAGATGGAGCATTATAGCTTCAAGTCTTGTTTTGTTATTTGTGTATGAATTCTATGTTTTGTGAACACACACATTGTAAACACTTTATTTCGAAATGAAATGGTTGTTCATTACTTGCTTACCATATACATATCTCGTGATACTAAACATGACGTCCTCCACCCCTGAACGATTCTGCCGTTCCGGTTTTGGGGTGTGACATTAACCAAGCTTAGGTCACCGATTTCGTTTAGGTGATCGGTAGAGTCGGTGTTGGAGTTGTAATCGGTGTTGTGTACTTTTTTGCTACTCGTTGGACTGAGAGGTGAGTTTTCCTTATTGTACTCGTGGGTCGAAGGCACCAATGTCGGCTACTGGTTATAGGATATTTTTATGCTAGTATATGGTTGATTAGTAAATTTGTATGAGTATCTGTATTTTGCCGGATCTGTGTTTATGTTTATCTGTTACATATATCGATATATTATCATTGGTTTGAGGCAGTCATGCTTTGTGCTAAAGGCCGAGACACATGGGGCGGTCCGGATAAGCTGTAGTCACTGAGAGGCGGTCCAGTCATGCCGAAGGCCCGTAGAGCGGTCCAGATAGGTTGTAGGGCCGACGAGGCAGTCCAGTCAGGTTGAAGGCTCATATTTTCATGCTTTTGTTTGTTATGTTGTGTGTTGGTACTTTAGGGGAACTCACTAAGTTTTGGCTTACAGTTTCAGTTCATGGTTGCAGGTACTTCAGAGGATCATGGGAAAGCAAAGGCTTGATCATGCACATCTTCCTATTTTCATGATATTGACTTTTGGGGAACTCGGATATGATCATACTTTTGAAAAAAAATGGTTTTTCATGTCAAAAAATATGGATAATGGTTGTTTTTGAAAATTTTTAAATTACTATGATTTTTGGGTTGTTACATTGGCATATTTTTTTTAACATCTCAATTTCTAGGTATTTTACATTTTGACCATTGGTATGAGTATTGTTTGCAAATTTGGTCCCGCATGGCATTTTAATGAAATTTGGGAGCTGCTTGCGTACGCTGGGCGTACCCAAACATACGTCGGGCGTACATGGCCTGGACCAAAACCCTAATATTTAGGGTTTTTGCACTATTTATAAATCCTTAACTCTCTATGCTCCCTTCATTCATCAGTCTCTAGCCTCATATTCAACCCTTGCAAACCCTAATACATTTTTAGAGCATCTTTGAACCTTTAGTGTGCATTTTGGTGATCTTGACGAAGGAAGAAGGAAAAGGAGACCATCTTAGAAGAGTGAAGCACTTTGGATCCAGAAACACATCATCATTTGGCACTACTTGGAAGTAAAAAGCCCTGATCTTGATGACGTTTTTCTTAGATCTTGAATAGCCATGGATTGTGTTCATTTTGGTCCCTTAAGCTTGATGTATTTGAGTATGGGTTACTCTAATTCATTTGATCTGTCCTTTCAGACATTTTGGAGTGTTTGGAGCCATAAAAATGTAATCTTGGTCCTTAGTTTTTTCCCATCCATGGACTAGGCAGTCCAGTCTTAATGAGTTAAAAAGTTAGGGTTTTTTGCTTTAAGCACTTAATAGGCATGCAAGATCATAAATTTTGAAACTTTATGATTAAGGACATCATTTGAGGACTTCTGGATTTTGGACAAAAGGGCTTAAGGGATTAAGCTATTAATCGAAGGTGAAGTTGCATGGCACGTACGTTGGGCGTACGTTGGAGTACGATGCACGTACGTGGTCAACATCCCGATTTTGGTCAAGCCTTGAGTACGCTGAGCATACAAGCTGAGTATGTTGGGCGTACTCAGCTAAGTCAACTTGGATGACTTTTTGACTTTCGACTTTGACCAAATTTTGACCAACTTTGATTTAGGGGTATTTTGGGTATTTTGAATTGTAGTTGAGTTTGGTCATTTTTCATGAATAGGTGACCGATTGAACTGATATTCAGAGCAGTATCATGTTCAGCTATCTTTTCATACTGAGATATGAGTTTTCCTCACTATACATGTGGGTCGAAGGCACCAATGACGGCCCACTAGGTTATCTGTATCCTGGTATATAGGATGTTGTTATGCTATAGTGATCTGTTAGATTTGTATCTTGGTATATAGGATGTTGCTATGTTGTAGTGATATGTTGGATCTGTATCCTGGTATATAGGATGTTGCTATGCAGTAGTAATATGTAGATCTACCTGTTTTGCCTGCTGATTGGTTATATGTTTATCTATTGTTTATGTTGACATAGTACGTTTTGGGTTGAGGCTTTACTGCTATGTGTGTGAGCCAGCAAGGTAATCCAAACCGATGGTTGTGGACCCGAGGGTATTCCCATCCGATGACTGAATGGACCTGTTACATGTTGGCATTCCTGTCTAATGACTGATTGGGCTGGGGTAATCCAGCCTGATGGCTGTGGACCTGAGGGTATTCCAGTTTGATTATTGAGTGGACCCATCATGCATGATTGTATATGTTATCTATTGTGTAGTGGTGCTTTAGCGGAACTCACTAAACTTTGGCTTACATTTTCAGTTTATTGTTTAAGGTACTTCAGATGACCGTTGCAAGGCGAAAGCGTAATTGTACACATCATCTGATGACATTTTTTTTAGGATTTATGTTATATTGATCTTGGGGATATTTGTATTTAATACTTAGTTTTGTTTGAAAACAATGGTTTCTTTTGATTTGAAAATGAAAATTTTATCGTGATTCTAGGATGCTTCATTTATCGCCAAATTAACAATTTTATTTATTGTTATTATGCAAATATTATGTTTAATTATCTTATATAAATGTCTTTAATAATCATATCATCACAATGATCTTTATATTTGATTTGCATATGATTAAACTAAATAAAATTTTGATTTAGAATTATTTTTAATTATTGTATAGTTAATTTCAGTAGTTTATTGTAGCAGTCTACAAACGTTAAAAAACAAACAAATTTCTTATTACAGACTACAGTAATTTGGTCAACATCTTCTACTGCAGAGGTTTGCAGATGTGGTCCGCAGTTTCGTTTTGAAAAAAACAAACAACACCTAAATAGAGCAACTTTACAATAAAAATAAGATTTTTTCAATTTTCTCATAGTAAACAGACGCAAGAGAAAGTATAAAAGCATTTCATGAGCACAGATCAAAATAGGAGATTAGTTGATACAATGCAATCCAACCATTTTAAATACTAGGTGAAATAATTGAATTTTAATCATTTCCTCCATTCAATAGGTAAAAACAAATTGTGTGTTTGACATTTGTATCTACCATTTGGAGCTACGCAAGTGTTGCAGAATAAAGAACATCAAAATCAGCATATAGGCATCATTTTAAACCGGGATATGTTATTCCTACCCGTAATTTTTTAAACCTACCCCTATAATTATTATTTTTTAGGTGATACATTTTAACATTATTTATTTTCTGACAACTTTTTGCTTTTTCAACCAATAAGTGTATAGAAGTGTTACTTTTAAGATATAAAAAAAAAGGGAAATAGACTTATTAAGGTAATTAACTTTTCGGTTTGTTCACATCTAGGTAACTATGTTTTTTTTATACAGATCTAGGTAACTATATTTTTTTTGTACACATCTAGGTAATAAACTTTTTGGAAATATTCACATATGACCATTATGACCGATTGTAGCAGGTTACATCCGGTCATAACCAGTCATAATGGTCATATGTGAACACTTCCAAAAAGTTCGTTACCTAGATATATACAAAAAAAAGATAGTTACCCAGATGTGAATAAACCGAAAAGGTAAGAGTAAATTACACGAATGGTCCATGTGGTTTTGGTAATTTGTGCGTTTGGTCCCTAACTTATTTTTTAACTTGGATGATACCTACTGTTTATTTTTTGTTGTGTGTTGATCCATGTCTTACCTCAAAAGACTATTATGCCCTTTTTAATAAAAATTTTAATTAATTTTCTTATTTATGTATTTATTTTTTATATATTTAAAAAAATTAATAGACCTCACATGTCTGTATCTCCTCACCCTAAACTCGAAACCACATTTGAGAAATTTAAGTTGAGTCCCACCAGTCACCATCCTACCTCTCATCCTCCTCTACTTCTATTTCACCATCCCACCACTCATTCTCCTCTACTTCTATTTCCTTTTCATCTTTAGTGACATCGACGTCTTCATCATCCCTTCTTTTTTCGGTTCTTCAACTCCAACGACCCAACACCACAACCCTTCTATTGGGTTTTGGTGGTGGAAAATTCAACGAAGAGATAGTGTGGGTTGTGGGTGAGGAGATGCATATATGTGGGGTCTATTAATTTTTTTTAAATATATAAAAAATATATACATAAATAAGAAAATTAATTAAAAAATAAATTAAAATGGCACAATATTCTTTTTAGGTAAGATAGGGACCAAACGCACAAATTACCCAAACCACAGGGACCATTCGTGTAATTTACTCTTACCTTTTCGTTTTGTTCACATCTAGTTAACTATCTTTTTTTTTGTACGCATCTAGGTAACGAACTTTTTAGAGTGTTCACATATGACCATTATGATCGGTTATGATCGGATGTAACCTGCTACAGCCGGTCATAATGGTAATATGTGAACACTTCCACAAAGTTTGTTACCTAGATGTGTACAAAAAAAGATACTTACCCAGATATGAACAAACAGAAAAGTTAATTACCTTAATATGTCCTATTTCATAATCCTTATAAAAATGTATTTTTAATATCAGTGTTTGACATTTAATGTGTTAGCCTTTTCAATAAAATCATATTATTGAAAGATTCAAATATATTAATCCAAGAAAAATGTCAACATTAATCACACTTACAAACCCACTAACTAAATGTATTAATATTAATATTAATACAACAATAAACCTATTATATTTTACATTTTATATAAACCGAATATCATTAATAAAAATTAACAAATTTAATGATGTCCGCTAACCACCACCCTTAACAACCGCCGTTATACCACCACCATCTTAACAACCATAGAAATCCTGTGAAACGTTTGTTGGCCAACACTAACCACCATCGGAGTCAATATATATATATATATATATATATATATATATATATATATATATATATATATATATATATATATATATATATATAGGGAAAAGGGAATATATGGCTATTAGGTATTTAAGCTTAGGTATAGAATATGAAAACCGACGTCGTTTAGTTGGTAAACAATCAAATTCTTTAATTGATTTCCCGGTTTCTTAGAATAATGTTTCTTTCCTTCTTTCAATCTCAGCATGCACGATCATTCTTTATTGACTAATCATCTTCAACCCTAATACGGCAATCGGTTCCTTATCTTCTCGTGTCGTCTTTTTCGATTGTACATCAGTTGTTCCAGGTTGACTGAAAAAACGTAAGTAATGATAGATTGATCGAACTTTTTTCTTCTCGTACCGTCTTTTTCCATTTTATATCTCCGTTTCAGTTTGATTGGAAAATGGTAAGTGGTTATAGATTGATCGAACTTTTTAAAGATAGTATAAATTGATTCTTAATTCATTAACTCGTTAATTTTTCTATAGCGATGTTTCAGGTAGTAGTCAAATCGTTCCCAGTCATTAATCAAATTGTTCTAGGTACTAATTAGTTTGTGCAGTGTATAATTGATGAAAATAAACAAATTAAAGTGTGTGCACTTATGCGATGTGTCAGGTAATATGATAACATAAGCCATGATTCATTTATTATGCTAAAATCCCAATAAATTTCTTTATAGAAAAGAAAAACGAAAAATCAATGATGTATATTGCAAGTATTAGGAAAATAATAGGAATTACTCTGTTTTTCTCTTCTTTAATTGTATAAAGCACATATTAAATTATGAAGAGTACATACCGGAAGAAAATAATTTTTATTTGCACCATACTAAATTATACTATGTTTGACAGCTTTACCATTTTATATTTCTAGCTATAATTTTTTTTTTAAATCTCAATTCTTGTGTTTATATGTCCTACAGGTCATTCACTATGAACACAGACATTCGACTAGCAGATGATACTACTGAAATACATATGGTTGAAGAAATTGATGCAAATAGTTATTTTGAATCAACCTTAGAGTGTGAGAAAATAATTGATGTCAATGTAAATCTTGGTCATGATGGAGATGAAAGTATCATGGGAAAGGTTTTTAATACACCTCATGATGCCTATACGTTTTATAATCAATATGCTTTTTTACATGGATTTGGTATACGAATTCATTGGGACTATAAAAATAAGACGACAAATGAGGCTTACCGTAAGATGTACGTTTGCAATAAAGAAGGGTTTAAAAGATTGAAGACTAATAGTTCATGTGTGGGTGCAAAGAAACGACGTAGAGATTTGAGGACCGGATGTCAAGCAATGCTTCGAATTTCAAAAGGAAAAGATGGGCTATGGTTTGTGGACATGTTTAACGATACCCACAATCATGAGTTGAGCACTACACCTACAAAAGTAATGAAGCATCGTTCTTATGGGAAGTTACATCGTTCATTGGCATGTAAATCTCTTATGATAGAACTTGGTCAATCAGGGTTAAAGCCTTCTCAAATTAAAAAAGCTGTTAATGCAATGAAAACTCCACAGGACATTGATGTTACTTCAAAGCAATGTGTGGATATCTTATCTGAGCAACGAAGACAATACAAAGGTAAGGAGTTTTATGGGCTTATCAAACATTTTCAAGATAAAGCATTAGTAGATGTTAACCAGTATTTTGTTGTGGATTTATTTGAGGATGGGTCACCTCGAAATATTTTTTGGGCCGATGGAAGATCAAGGGATGCATATACTAAATTCGGAGATGTTGTTGTGTTTGATGTTACATACATGACGAACAAATTTAAGATGCCATTTTCTCCATTTGTTGGGGTGAACCATCATGGTCAAACCATATTGTTTGGTGGTGCATTGCTAGAAAATGAAAAAGAAGAAACTTTCCAGTGGTTATTTGAGCATTTTTTAAAGTGCATGTTCAACAAGCACCCATCTGCAATGATAACCGATCAAGATAAGGCTATAGGTAATGCAATAAAAAAAGTGTTTCCAAACACTCGAAATCGCTACTGTGCATGGCATATTAAGAAGCATGAGCTTGAACATCTTCGACCGCTGGTAGCCCATTATAGTGATTTTAAGGAGTCTTATACACGATGGGTAAAAAATGATACAATTGAAGAATTTGAAAAAGATTGGGAAGTTATGTGTAGTAAGTATCACCTTGAAAATTATTGTTGGATCACCGATATGTATAACCAACGAAAACATTGGGTTAAAGCCTACTTGAAGGATGTTTTTTTTGCTGGCATGACAACTAGTGGACGAAGTGAGAGCATTCATTCCTTTTTTGATGGATTTGTTACTTCCAAGACTATGTTGAACGACTTTGTAGTTCAATATGATAAAGCAGTTGAATCTCAAAGATCCGTTGAAGAAGATGAAGACTTTAAGACAATGAACTCGAAGCCAATTCTATCTTCTATTCATCCAATTGAAGCAAAAGCAGGTGAATGTTATACCAGAAATATTTTTGAGATTTTTAAAAAAGAATGGATAGAAGCTACGCAAAATTTAACTCATGAGACATTAAACAAATGTACAGAAGAAATTAAATATAGGGTTGGCCAAGTGAATATTGATAAAGCGCATTGGAGATTTGTTAGCTATCGTTTCACGAATCAAGTGGATGTCAGATGTTCGTGTGCTAAATTTGAAACATATGGCATATTATGCAAACATAGTTTATATGTGATTAAGAAGAGGAATGTTCAAACTCTTCCTGATCATTATATTTTACCTAGGTGGACGCTTGATGTTAGGTTTAGGGTAGGTGCTCGTTGCGTTGGAATGGATGAGATCAATACTGAAAATGAAGTTAGTGCCTTAACCCTATGGTATGTTCGTGCAAATTGTACCAAAGCAATCGAACTTGCAAAGGACTCCCCTTCAAAGATAAAAAAATTCAACAATTTAGTGGTAAAGTTTTTAGAAGATGAAATTATTCAGAAAAAGCCAAATGGACCTCAAAATGCATCTCAAGATTCTTGTATAGGAATTTCCCAAGTAGACATGATGCCTCATATATCTATTCGGGATCCTGTTGTTCTTACTAATACGAAAGGGCGTCCTAAAAATGCAAACAGGATTAAGTCTTCTTTGGAGGTGGCAAAGAAAAAGAGAACATGTTCTCACTGCAAGGGATTGGGTCATTATGCCACTGGTTGTCCAAGAAAAAAGGTAATTTGTGTTTTTTTTTGTTTTTCTAATGCTTCATGATTTTTCTAATCTAATTCTCAACTTTTTTTTATTGTATCAGGAAGAGGAGGCTTTACAAGACAAACAATGAAGCTATTTTTTGAAGTTATTTTAGGGTTGGCAAAGAATAAAAAAATTAGCTGTTAAATTATTATATTTTATCATTTGATTTATGTCAGACTTATACCATTGCTGATGAAGTGGTTATTTGAGATTTGAGTTCCCATAATAAAATAATGAAAATGATATTTGATGCTTGAGTTTTCTCAAATCGCAATGTAAATTATATTTAAGACTTGGAGGTTTATTATTATTTGAATTAGTGATTTGCCATTGTGGGTTCTCATTTCAAACTGTTTTTTACTATTTAATAATGTTATCATATTTGTGTAAAAACATCCAATCGCCTTCTTTGATTTTTTTTTTGTTATGAAATATTGTATGCACCAACTGTATCTTCACTATACAATGCACTAACAAAACAAAGTAGAAGTACAATGCTATAATAGAAAGTAGGATGCTGTAATAAGTGAAAAAAATAGAAATCAATGCTTTAATATAGTCGTTATCAATTTAACAAACAAAATATTGGAAGAGTATACAACATATCTTGTGTTTACAAAAAATTATAAGAATATTTTTTCTTGACATAAAGGCTAATAACAACATTTGCAATCAGATGCATCATCTCAAGTAAATTGTCATTTGCAATCGGATGCGGCGAATAAAGATGGAGGGCAATCCATAACAAAATCATGGACGGTCCTTTAATAAAAATCGGTTGCATAAATTGCAATATATACTATTATACATGGTAGCTTTGTTGTTGGTTTGTGAACTAAGCCATGGTAGATGTATCCACGTTGATCTGTGAACACAAAACCAAAGAGAAAGACTTAAAGAGGTTTTAAAGTAAACATGATGCAACAACCAACATGAAAACGGCAAATTTGCAAAGGTTCCGATATGGGTTTAATAATTTTGATGCTCTTGCTGACAATAATCCACTAAGTAAACATAAACTTCAGACCAACTTTGTCAAATATTTTTTTTTCGCAAATCAATATCAAATTGTTACTTATAAAGTCAAATGTGTGTATGCAAATCAATACAAATTCACGACTTAAGCTTTCAACAATAAACATAACGATGTCATAAAAAAACAATAATTTGGGTATTTTTCTCCAACTACGTTTCACTGTACATCTCATGTGAACTGATATACATCAAACTGAACCAAATAATCAGACATAAGTCAATTTGGAAATCGATCATACTAAACCTCAAACCCCAAAAATTGGTAAAAGGCAAATTAAGAAAAACCCAACAAGATTAAATTGAAGAAATTGACCTGAAATTCCACTGTGTTCAACCAATAACAACTTATAATAAACATATTAAGAATACCCACAAACCAAATAACCTAAATACGTAGTGAGTAGAGTAGTTCAATTAGTGGAAAATAACACAAAATTAACGAATTCAAGACACTGACTACGTCTGTGTATTGTATTACAATGCTAGAGTTCGATGGAGAAATTGAATTTAGGATACAAAATAAGCATATTTCAGTTTTGATTGTCTTCAATCTTCAAAACGTGTCTGGTCGTATTTGACTCTTTGGAAAGAAGGGTTCTAGAGAAATTTTGTCTAATTGATTTTTTTTGGCCTTGGACAGTCTTGGGGCCAAACAATAAGGAAGAAGGAAGTAGGAAGTAGGGAGAATGACATCGGCGAACAATCTGGGAGGGGTAAATGGAAAAGTCTGGAAAAATATTACATGCGAATTTGAGGAGGAAAAATCAGAGGAAAACCGTTCATCTATTTTATAGGAAAAACGACAGCGTTTTAAAGGTTCTGTACCTAAATTTTGCTACATAACAGCCATATATTCCCAAAGCCCATATATATATATATATATATATATATATATATATATATATATATATATATATATATATATATATATATATATATATATATATATATAGAGAGAGAGAGAGAGAGAGAGAGAGTAGAAAAAGAGAAAGAGAAAGCAGAACGAGAACCACCTCTAACCACTGCCATAATTTTCATCGACCACCACCATTTGTGCATCGTCGGGCACATAAAAAAAAGTAGTATAAGCATTGCACAGAACAAGCCACCACACACCGTCGCACACGACCAAAAACAACGTCGTTTGTTGCTTCTTTTTCCGGTATTGTCGGCGAGCCACCACACACCGGATGGAGGATGAGAGAAAAAAAGTATGAGAGTAAAAAAGGATTGACGGCTACATCATGAATGAGAAAATACAAAACCCAAAAACTCTAACTATATATACCAAAACTAGACGAATGTTCGCGCGTTGCGCAGAAACACCTATATAGTTGAAGTCTTTACAAATATATGTTTTTTTTAAATATAGCAATAACGTTGTATTAAAATTGATATAATAATTCATATACTAAATTGATATAATATATTGATTATTTTGAATTATATGATAATATATAAATCTATTATAACCGCATAATCTCAATCGTTTGAATGACTTCTACCCGCGAGTTACACATAAATAAAATTAAATATTATATATGGTTTAATGTTATTTATAGTTGTTGTTATTGTTAATTAATTGTTTAAAATTTATTTGCTTAATGTTTTAATTTCTATCATTATAATTATTTAAAACATCAAACACTGTTTTTTGATTTTAAAGGTAACAATATAATCATTTATATAGAGTTATTTTTTGTAGAAGTGTTTAATCGAGTATAAGAAACAAATCAGAGTAAAAGCAATGTAATCTGAACACACGAAGTAAATAAGATCTGTTTTAGCTCATATTACGTCCAATGAACACGAGTACCAAAATGATAGAAGAAATGGGAAAACTCTATCTATCAACTCTATGTTCAGCTCCTATTTATAGGAGGCTGAAAGTACAAAAAATACTAAGGCTAAACATTTCGCTTCGTAAACAAGATGCCTTAGCAAATACATAGAAAACATATGAAAAGACAAATACACAGACTTCGACATATTACAAGACAATTTGACTCTACAATCTCCCCCTATGTAATCATGTCGAACTTCTCAATTCGTGAGAATCGGTGCAGCAAAGAGCATCATCCTTCGTATCTCTGAATACCATGTCAAAATTTTCTTCAACTCAGCTTTATATCCTTCATTATTTTTCTTGCAGTTATTCATACGAACAATGAAGTTCGTATATTGCGAAGTAGTGTATCTTTCCACTTCACTTGCTTGAAATAAAAACCTCTTAGCCTTGCTATTCTTATCTTTACCAACAAAGACTAATCCAAAAGGTTTTAAGCAAATCTCTCCATCTGCAAACTTCTTCAATTCAGCTTCAGTCTTCGACAATTCCATAGCAACTTTCACTTCTCTTCCCATTGCTGATGCTAACTCCTCATCAGTCAATGGTAGACAATCATAGTAATTATCTATGAAGATTTTGATATGAGCAAGACCAATCCTAAAAACATCTTTGTCAGTCCCTTGAAGTTGTGAAGCCTCCATATCTTTCAAAATTAATGCAACTTGAATAAGTTCATTCAAGTTCATTAGAGGAAAATCAGCAACAGAGAAATCACAAACTTGATTGTTCGCCCTTACAACATGAAAACGAAAATTTTGTATCATCTTCTCGAACAATACATCTTTCGTTATGCTGATAACCTTCTTGATCTTCACCAAAGACCAAATTTCTTCTGGTTCTTTTCCAACAACTGCATGAAACCTAAGTTTCATATGGATAAAATCATCCTCATTATCGAACTTCTCAACAATCTTATACTGAGCCATAATAAACATCATTTCGTTCACAGGAAAGTCAAGCTGACTCATATCAGTGTTAGTGATAGAGTATCTTTTCTTCGGCTTCTTCTCAAATGCATACATTCGATTATAAGCAACTCTAGCTTCAATGTTCTCATAGCTATACAACTTCTTCGGATCTCCCTTATCCATACCAGGTGGATCACTTTGACGAAGTCTCAGTATGCTCTGAATCTGTCTTTGTTTCTCCATTTCTGCTTCAAGTTCAGCCTTCTTCTCTTCTTTTGATTTTTCAATCAAAATACTCTTCCCTTTTCCATCATCATCAGAAGGATTTGGTTTAGATGAACTTGAACCTCCTCCACCAGTAGAAGAACCAATAACAATTCCCTTCAGAATAGGTTTTGTTGTTGTCTTGATTGCTTCTGTTGTTATCACCTCTGAAACAATAGTAGTTGGAACTTGAGTAGATACCACTTTCGTTACATCACCAGTAGTAACAATCTTCTTTGGCTTTTCAACTCCTTTTGTAACTTTCGTAAAATTTCCATCTTGAACTTTCTTTTCTCCCCCTTGCACCCCTGTGAGAACAGGAGGGGCACCAGTTGGCAACATATTGGCAAATTTCGTAATTGGAGCAACAACCTTCTGAATAGCTTGATCTAACCCATGTAACTTCTGAGTTAAAAATTCAGGAGTTAAGAAGGACTGTGGAACAGGCTTTGAGACAACATCTTTGATTTCACCAAGCAACACCTTCAATTGATCAAACTGAGCTTTATCATCTTTATCCTTGGCTTCGAGAGAAGGAAGAAACGACTGAAAAGTCTGAATGAAATTCGTAACTGCTCCAGCTATGATATCTACCTTCGAAAGAATGGATGAGTAATTAGTACTCAAAGTTTTCAATTCTTTCGAAATATCAACCTTTAACTCTTCCAGCTTATGATTGACATCTTCACGAACTTTCTTAAAATCTTTGACAAAAAGAACATGGCATTCTTTTGCAATTTTACGAAGCTCCTTGATTTCTGAATCAAATGAATCAGCTTGAGCTTTGACTCGCAACTCATTATTCTTATCAAGTACCTCCAACTACTTTTGCATTCTGAATTCAACAGCCTTTAGCATCACATCAACTTCTATCCCCGAAACCGAATGATTGGCTCCAGAATCAGCTTGTGATTGAAGGATAGAGTTGAGTTTTCGATTTAGAATCTTAAACTGTTTCCCAGACATCAGCATATGGTCAGGTATGTTCTCCTCTTCAGAATCAAATTCCAAATCTTCAAATGTTCCTCCGAAACCTCCTCCATCTGTTTCATCATCGGAATTTGGTTTTGGTGGATCGGTGGATTGGGATTGAAAAAACATAGTGATAGGTTGTTGTAATATGGTATCGAAAGTAGGTGAAGTAGTTGTGTTTGAAATATGTTGAATGAAAGGTGGAAGTGAAACGAAAGTACTTGAAATAGGTTCGAAAAAAGATGTGATAGGAATACCTTGAGATGATGGATCAACACTCACGTAAACATGTGCACCCGTATCAGATATGTTTGCAACAATGTTTGAAATTGGAACCTCCTCAGTATTTGGTAAGAACAATTTCGAGTGGAATTGTTGTTGTTGGCAGTGAAATAGGTGTGAGAATTTGTGGTTGTGTAAAAATTGGGGAATTCGAACCCAAAGGTGTGTCTGGTACAACCTCGCTATCTGATGACTCATCACGAATCACCAGCTTTCGTTTCTTTGTCTTTTTGGAGATATGCTTCGCCACATCCTCAGCTCTTCTCTTCTTTGAGGATGGTGAAACGGGTGCAGGAATCTCACGAACTTTTACTCCTTTTCTGTTCAACTGAGGTTTGCGAATAATAGGAGATTGATCTTCTGATGGAGTTTGTTTCGTATAAGAGAATTTCTTCACCCTTTTGAACACACCAGATTTCGAAGGGATCAATTCCTTCGAAGATTCATCAACAACCTTCTCCTTATGCTTCTCAGTATCTTTGGTAATTTTCTTCGGAGACTTAGTCTTGGCTTGTTTCTTGGGACTTTCGTGAATAACATCATCAGCTTCCTTCTTCGACTTCTTGACTTTCTTAGATGATCCGTCTCACTGGTTTTCAACAAAATCCCAGTTTCGATTGAAGGATTAACATTTTTCACGTATGAGACCAACACAGAATTTGTTGGATCAACTTTCTTCAACGTACCATCAGGAATGCGAGCAACATTGTGAAATACTTATGTATCATCTTCAACAGTCTTTGGTAAATGATACTTCACGAACTCAACCTTAGCTTCTTCCATAGGAACTGGAATTGCTTCTTATTCATACACCTTCTTGAGAATTAAACTCCAGTAACGAGCACATGAAATCCCTTTCACCATGTTCGTGTTTTCTAAGCTTTTAACAAACTCCTTCCACGTCTTAGTAGCAAAATCAACATTCAAATAGTAATATAAGCCTGCTACCATAGCATAAACTTCCATTCTCCCCTTGTCAAGCCCTACACTTCGCCCAGTTAAGCAACGAAGATATATCCCAACCAAGAAATTCCAGATGCAAGGTAGACCAGATTTCTTGAAATCACTGATCTTGACGAGTGGTGGTTGATGACCCATCTCGTTAAACATGAACAAAATCTGAGCACTGGTTGGTTGAAAGAATGGAGGTGAATTTGGGATCTCCAAGATTTGAGTAAACGACTTCTTAGTGAGACGAATTCGCTTTTCATTCACAAAATTAAAAGAGATAACATCAATAGCTTTGTTGTAAGACGCAGTAGAACCAGCCATGGATAACCAGGTCATCGAAACTTAAAAGGAGTTAAACATAGCAGTAGCAAGAACAGAATGTTGAAGAGCAACAATCAACATCTTCAACTCCTCCGGGTACATAGAAACATCACCCTCGACCTGATAATTAGTGCTTTGGATCTTCATGATTGATTGCGATACAACTTCTTCAGTAGTGGTGGTTGGATCAGCCGCCATGGATTAGGGTTTTGAGAAATTCTTGATGAACAGAGAATTTAGGGCTTTTTGATCTTCTGAGAATTTTAACGTGTAACAATAAAAGGAGATAATAACTTCCTTTTATATGTAACCTCAGTTGAATTTCAAACGTTTTCTTGGAAGAGTAAGCCATGTTATTCCTTGAAACTCGCACCACTAGCCGTTAAACGCGCCATGTTAGATAAAGTACCTTGGAACTCGCACCACGTTGCAAACAGTCACATCAAAAACTGTTTGTGAGTACCAAGTGGATAAGATCGAAGACCTTCAGCATGGAGGTAAGGCTCTTTCGTTTTTGGGTTTAGAAACGAAGTCATACGCCAAGCTTGCGAAATCATCAGCCTGAGTTGGTATTACTCAGAACCTCAAGGATTTCGTGTGTGCAATGTGCCAACAGAATGAGATAAGAAACAAACTAACGAAAATTTGGGATCTATGATGTCGAAAAATAAAATTTCGACATAAAGGCAGAGAAACCCCGGGCAAAGGTTGCTTCGTTAATTATCAAGAAAGATAATCAACAGCTTGTGTAGTTTCCCGTGAATTACAATCGACTACTTATAAAGAAGTATCGAAGGGCTTCTTTTTCAAGGCTTCGTGGGTAGCGTAAAAATTTCGTTACATATCATCCTCAACATAAGGTGAGTAATTGTAACAGAAATTACTTGTGTGACCAGTGTAGTCAGTGAGAAGTATGCTTTGGATTAATTTGAAAGTGACAATTGAAAGAATTGATACTCGTACGAAAATCATATTGAAAGAAAAAATTAGTGTCAGCTGGATCCTGTTAGGTAACAAATGTCATGGGCTTCGAACATTTGATCAAGACCACTCATAACGAAAGAATATGATTTAGAGTATCGAAAAGTTGGTACTGAAACAAATGCTTCGTGAAAATCTGGAACATAGTTCCCCGTTAATTCCTTGAAAATTTAGAAAATTGGGTTTCACTTTCATCACGGCCTCATGAATCAAGATAATAAACACAAGTGTTTTGATATGTCTAAGTCATGCTTGGTTTGATCAATGACCTCTTGGACATATGTCATTGTGTGTGAACTGTGTTAGAAATTTGAGATGAAAAAGGTTGTTTCACAAAAGCAATTGTACCTCTGTTATGTTTGGACTAAACAGAAAACTCTTAACTCATTTGAGAAGAGTTAGGTAGCTTAGTAGACTAATGTGAATGTAAGCCTGATTGGGAAGAAATTTTCGTAACGAAAAATTTCATTAAGGCTTTCGAAAACACACATTGAGTCAATGGAGGCTTGGGTCGACATGCAGCAGCATGCTTCTTGGGACTGTCTATCTAGTACAAAGTTTCGAAAATTTTACCTTACCCTAGAACTGCAAGCATGACCCATGTAATACTTCGTTGAAATCTGCACTAAGAAAGAAAAGACAAAGTACAAAATAACAAAAATCTTTTTGGATTTTATATTTTTGAAAAGAAAGAAAATATTTTTGTGTTTTTGAGTTTTTCGAAAATTAAAACATATAACAAAAGAAAATCTTATTAATATTTTTGATTTTTCGAAAAGAAAACAAATTAACAAAAATATTTTGGTATTTTTGATTTTTCGAAAAGAAAACAAATTAACGAACAAAAGAGAATATAAGAATGTACCAGTACAACCCTGCTGCAAACTCGGTCTCTCGACAGTAACCCCCGTATCCATCACATACGCTAGAAAACCCATACAACCCTGCTGCAAACTCTATCTCGTCCTGGCAGCAGAACAGAAAGCTGACCCAGATCTGGTACCCTCGCCATATACCGTAAGCACTCCCCCACTAGGGTCTCGTATAATCACCAACTGATGCTCGCAGTCAATCACTGCTCCAAAACGGCTCAACCAGTCCATGCCCACGATGACACAGACATCCCCCATCGCAATCGGTACCAGATCAATCGAAAATTCGACACCAAAGATCTCTGGTACACATCCTCGGAACACATCAGTAGCGAAAACCGCATGCTCGTCCGCTATAGAAACCCTCAGGGGTCGACTCAATGTCTCACGCCGGACACAGATGTGACGACTAAAAGCTAAGGACACAAAGGATCGACTCGCACCCGAGTCAAATAACATCAAAGCAGGTACAGAACTCACAAGAAATGTACCTAAATATAGCACAGAATAAGCACAATAAATCTCAAAATAAGTAAATAAGGAAATACGTACCAGCCACGACATCAGGTGCTGCCGGACCTCCTCCGCTGTCAGCTGAAAAGCTCTTCCACGAGCCCTCGGAACCTCGGCCTTCACCGGCTGAACATCAGCAACACGCAATGCAACAGGAGCGGAACCCTAGGCTGATCCCTGAACAAGATGAGGGCACTCGGCCTTTCGATGGCCGATCTGATTGCAGTGGAAACAGACTTCAAATCCCTTGGGGCAATCCTTCGCCATATGCCCCTCCTTGCCACATTTATAGCAAATCCCCGCCCAGCAAGATCCCTCATGACTCTTGTCGCACTTGCCACAAGTGCGACCGCCGGTCTCTCCCCTGAGACTCCGCATCCTCCCTGACCTGAGTCTCCAGCTCGATCTCCCTCCTTCTGGCATTTTCCTGAAGCTCATCAAATGTCCGATTAGAAGAGTTCGCCATGAACTCTCGAATATCCCTCCTCAGAATACTCAAATACCGGCTCATGCGTGCCTGCTCAGTTGACACATGGCATTTGACCTGACTCGTCGAGTCCAGTCATTACTCAGAGGTCTTCGTGAGGGTCCAACTCGTCGATTTAACCCCTAACTCGCCGAGTAACAGCATAGCCAGCTCATTGGGACAAACCCTAACCGACTCGTCGAGTCGGCTCCTCGACTCGGCGAGTCCATTCGGACTCTTTTCTCATTCAGATGATTTCAAGGCAGAAAACTTTCCCAAACTCTAGATCTACACTCTCAAGGCTCATTTATCACGTAAAGTCAAAAACTTTACGTCCATGCATGGCACTTAGGGCTTGAAATGCCAAAACACACCTTAAAAAGGGTTTTTTCACTCAATAGCATTATTAGGGCTGAATAAAGTAGAAACTTTTGGACTTTAGGGACCTCACATGGTCCAGATCTGAAGTTCAAACCTCAGTATGAACTCAAAACACTCGAGGTCCTCATATTAGATAGAAAAAGCCCTAAACTCCCAAAATCATGAGATCTACTCAACAAAATGAGAAAGGTGCAAGCTTTATACCTTTTCTAGAAGCTCTGAGGTGAAATAGCCACAGATCTAGCAGCTCCTTCTCGTGTCTTGGTTTGGAGTCCTTCTCTTCTCTTCAAAAGATGCACCAAATGCTCAAGGTTAGCTCAAAACTCTCTCTCTAAGCTCACATGCCAATTAGGGTTTACTCTCAGGGAAGTATAGCCGCAAATGAGGCTATAAGTGCCTTTAAATAGGCCCCAAACCCGGGGATTTAGGGTTTCTTATCACAGCGTCTACTCGGCGAGTCGACTCTCGGACTTGTCGAGTAAGTCATTAATCCTACATGGCGCATCGCGACTCTACTCGACGAGTTGTAGCACTGACTCATCGAGTAGCTCAATGGTTCTCAAAATAAATGAATAAATAAATAAACAATATACCTGGAAGTCCGGGTGTTACAAACATTATCAAAAAAAAAATAATAAAAAAAAAATAAATAATTGGATCATTTTCCCAGTAAGATATATCTACATTAATGCAATTCGATTATCTCTACACAAAAACATTTGCCCATTGTTTTTAACAACGCTAAATTACCATCTTCTTTGCCTTATAGGTCCGTTTGTGTATTTTGTAGCATGGTCAGAATTTTGTAAAAAACAAATACAGAAGTTCATAAAATATAAATACTTAGATAAGAAAGGAAAAAGAATGAGAAAACTTACCGAGTGAACATTGATGACTCAGGAATCGAAAAGGGGAGAGATGAATCGGCAATGTATTGCAGGCTTCGCATTATCCCCGTACTCATAATGGTGACGAGGGATGGTGGTGAGGGAAAGCGAGTGTCTGCTGGAAATTTGGGGGAAACCTTTTTAAGAGCAAATAACAAATTTGGTCCCCTTGGTATATACTCAAAATGACACTTTTGTCAAGTTTATTTTTTGTTACAAACCTACCATTATTGTCTAATGGTTTCATTTCGTTGTAGATATGGTCCATTTAGTAAAATAAAAGGTCGTTGGAATGGGCCTCACTTGGTGTTGCACTAACGATGTTGGGTCGAAACAGCCTATTTGTTTGTCTGATCTGCATCATATATGGTTTTTGTTTTTTTTTATTTGTATTGTCCAGTTTCTCGGTATTTACAAATTCTACAATAAAATACAACGAAAAATAAACCCTAACTCTTACAAGCACGACTCAAATAGGCCAAACAAAAATATATTACATTCATCACATTCGACCAAACTTTCAAACACAGTCTACTAAACAAGAACAACACATGAATAATTACCCTAATATCACAAGTGTTAATGGTCTATTATTAAATCATGTATGTGATTCAATAATGTATTAATAAGTTTGTAAAAACAAATTATATAGAACCATTATACATTACATATCCAACATTTTAACTTAAATTACTTTGATCATTGTAAAGAACATCAAGAACCATGAGCATGAACAATCACTAAATTATAGCAATTAATGTTGTAAAACTCAACGAGTTGGCTGATTATTAGGCCCTTACCGAGGTGAGTTACAGAATCTGAGTACTCCCCGATTGGTCTCTTACTGAAGCAGTGTTGTAAATTTCGATCAACTCGATGATTAATATGTATAATATACTTAATGATTTATTATTTAACACACACACACATGTGATTATTACTCATATATATCTTAAATTTTCAGTATTTATTCACGAAGTGAGACCATTGTGTGTGTTTTTAACTTTTTATGTATTCAAATGTATCTAATTTTGTTATATATTTCAATCAACTTATGATTTTGACATATATAATTTCCCTAAATATATATCTACATGAATTACCGAATCCAAGTACTTCCCGAGCACTCGCTACTCGGTAGCCAGCCGTACCGAGTAGCGTGTACTACAACCTTGATAGCAATTGTTCATAAAGTCTAAAAGTGGCTCTGATACTAGTGTTTCTAAATTATGTGCTCCAAAACAATCTAAGCACGTCAAAAGAATTAATAGATTAAAATTTCATAATTTCCAAAAGATGATCTAGTTTGAACATTTATTATAAGCCTTCAAAACAACCAATAAGATGTTAGAATTTCATACCTTGCTATATAGGGATCCGTTGATGTTGTAACTCGATAACTTCTTGCACCATATATGTCTTCTCTTTGCGTATTCCTTCTATCTTCCATTTGAATTGTTGTTCGCTTCTTTGTTATTATAAGCCTTCAAAACAACTAATAAGATGTTAGAATTTCATACCTTGCTATATAGGGATCCGTTGATGTTGTAACTCGATAACTTCTTGCACCATATATATCTTCTCGTTGCGTATTCCTTCTATCTTCCATTTGAATTGTTGTTCACTTCTTTGTTACCCCTTGAGACTGGTTAGACATTCCAACTTCAGATGTTCTTCAAATGCCACCTCTTCCTAAACCACTCAGAATCATTCACGTGCAAACCCCCAACTGTCCCTAAAAATCTTGGTAGATCCCTGAATAAAATTACACAAACCAGTAAAAAAGAATGTGCAAGAAATTAAACACCAAAAAACGACAGAAACCATGTATATTTTTATTTTTTGTTCACAAGAGCAGAACCAAAACATTAATTAAAGACCTTAATTACCTTTCACCCTTCACCCAACCATCTTCCTCCTTAACATGAAAAAAGGAAAGATGATCTACAAATAGAAAAATAGATAATAAGTGGATTACCTTATTCTTACTTGGAGCCATGATGAAAAGCGACAGATGCAGCAGGAGGTCAGTGAGAGAGAAGTAGCAAGTTGAGAGCACCATAACATAGCTTATTACAAATCTCAAACAAACATAGTCTAATCCAACAACTTAATTGACATTATAACAAACATTTTGAAATTGACGCCCACGTTTACAAATATATAATCCAAATAGTAGTATGAATAAACACAATACCAGTGTCAAAAGCATAATAACTATTGATTACATACATCCGAAAATTACTTGCATTCTAGCGGATCTATGTGGCTTCTCTTCCTCTCTTCATCTTGGCAACTCTAACCATGACTGCAACGTATATCTTGTCCATGATTTCCTCAGCAAACATGAAAAGCTTGTGTCTCCAGTGCTTCTTGAACAACAAAACTCCAATTACAGCCCAAAACCCTGTTGTGAATCCACTCATGATGTCCAGATAAAACCACCATACCTTCATCGACTCGCCAGCTGCTTTATGTTTCTTCTTGGGAGCTGTTGTTTGGTCTTCATGACTTGAGCAATTATTTGGCAATGGAGGTCCACACAGATCTTTGTTTCCATCATATATTGAAGGATCAGTAAGGGTCTGCAACTGACGACCTGTTGGAATTCTTCCTGTCAAGTTGTTGTTTGACAAATTCAAATGGCTCAGAAAAGTCAAAGCTGCTATGCTTGGAGGTATCGTCTCGGTCAACTCGTTTCCAGATAAATCGAGAGATTCTAACCTCGTCATGTTTCCAATGCTTTCTGGAATAATCCCATTGAGATGATTATTAGACAAATTGAGACCCAACAACATAGAAAGTGCAGTTAGCTCCACAGGTATTTGTCCGACAAGTTTATTGCTTGAAAGGTCCATGTTAAAAACCATACCCCAAGTTGATGTATATTCAAGATCAGCACCTTTCATCACCTGAATCACATTCTCATTAGAATCAGAAGTGCGATTAAAGTTGATTGTGTTAGGTTGTTCTGTATTCAAGATCAGTGTCTTCACCATCGCATTCAGCTCTCTTAGGCAATGAGGGATGATTCCCCTGAGGTCGTTGTAAGCAACATCTAGAATTTGAAGTTTCGACATTCTGCACAAAGATTCAGGAATTTCTCCAGTGAAATTATTCATGTGTAACCTTAAAACGATCAAATTTGTTAGGTTTTCTCCAATCCATTGGGGTATATTTCCAGACAATTTATTATCACCCACATCTAGGACTCTTAGATCTTGTAGATTCCCCAATTCTCGAGGAAGTTCACCAAAAAATTTATTGTCATTCAACTTTAACCATTGCAATGATAAATGGTTAAGACCTATATAACTTGGAATGACACCTGAAAGCAAATTCGAGCTAAATATCATGGAAAGCAATCCTTGTAGATTCACAAGACACTTGGGAATTTCCCCTGTTAACCTATTTCTGGAAAGATCAAGTAATTCCAAACCTGTCCTTCTGCACAATGACCTTGGAATCGACTCATTGAAAATGTTATTCACCAGTAATAGCGCCTCTCCACCACCATACTTGATGGCAGTTCCCCCATCAGGAAGGTTTTTCAAAGGTCCGCTGAGTTTGTTGTGAGAGAGATCTAAGAAAGGAATGACAGGCATCTTCTGCAGCCATGTGGGCAGAGGTCCCGATATTGAAGCATTCGACATAACTACCTTATAGAGCTCCCTTTGATTTCGAAGCCACTGCGGAAATCCATTTGCGAGATTGCAAGAACTGAGATCTAGAAAATACAACTGGAATGGAGGTATCCACTCATGTGAAGCATTGAAAGTCAACTTAGTGTTAGAAGAAGCATCCAAGATATTCAGCATTGAAAGGTTAGCAAAATGGGCTTCGGAAACTACTCCTTCTAAGGAATTTTCTGAGATATCTAGATATTCGAGTTTGGCAAGTTGCCCAACTGAAACCGGAATAGTCCCATTTAACAAATTTGAAGACATCCTAATTTCTTGTAATGAAACAAGTCTTCCTAGAGATGTTGGGATGGGGCCCGTTAACCGATTGGATCCTAGATTCAAATATGTTAAAGCTGATAAATTTCCAAAGGATTCTGGAATTGAACCGTTCAATTGGTTAGAAGAAAGGTCAAGTGTGGAAAGATTCCCAAGGAATGAAGGAATAGGACCGGTTAACCGGTTATGAGATAGATCTAATTCTTCTAAATATTTTAATCTTCCTAGAGATTCGGGGATTGGACCTGTCAAACTGCTATTCTGTAGACTCAAGACTCTTAAATTGGTTAGTCTCCCAAGTGGCTCTGGAATCGTACCATTCAAACAGGGACTTAAATCCAACCACTCCAAAGCATATCGAGAGCATTCCGAAAAGTTTTGCAGTGAGTCGGTCATTTCTATACCAAGAGGATTGTCCGAAGCACTCAAGTGTTTCAGGTGACACCGTCTCCAGATACCAAGATGTTTAATCTGCTTAAACTTGTTATTAGAAAGATCAAGCTCTAGAAGGTTAGGCATAACAGGAACCGATGAATTCAGCCAGTTTTGTGAAAGGTCTAGAACTCTTAGGGAACTCATGTTTGTGAAAAAAGATGGAATTATGCCTTCAATTGAATTCCAGCTTAGATCCAAGTATCGGATGTTAGAAAGCGTACTGATATTAAGATGAGAGGAAGATAGAAAAGTCTTATCAAGCCCACTATTCCACAAATGCAGCTCTGATAAAGAAGGGATCATGTTTATCAAGTTTACAAAGTTACATTTCAAACTAAGATAAGAGTCCGAAAGATTCATAACCTTCAAATTAGAAAGGTTTCCAAAGTGATTGGGAATAATACCTTGAAAACCAGCATACGAGAGATCAAGGTACCTGAGTTGTTTAAAGGATCCAATGAACTCAGGGATTCGGCTTCCTTGAAAATCATTACAACTCAAGTCTAAGTATTTGAGATGCCTCAACTCCGAAAGAGAAGAGTTCACCTCATTACCAACTAAGTTTCCGTATCCTCCAAGTTGAAGGCTTTCAACTGTTCCAGTGACACTGTCGCATTTAATTCTTTCCCACAAGCAACAGTCATTGCCCACCCATGATGACAACATTCCAGAAGTATCTTTGACACTCCCTTTGAATTTGAGAAGTGCAAGTCGCTCATGCTCAGAGCAAACAACTGTGGTATTAATTCCAACGCCCAAACAAGTATATGTTATTTCAACCAAAAAAACACATATGAAGATGAGATGAAACCCCAAACATCTCAGATTCCCCATTAACAACTAACCCTCTCTAACTCAGTTTGATTTGTATGAAAGTTGAATTGGAAAGGTTGGTTGTTATGATATAGTGATGGGCTGTTACTTCATTTATAGAGCCATAAACGAAGAGCAACTTATAGCCAAGGAAGACTTGGTAGTCAATTTTAATCTAAAATATGTTTAATAAAATTAGCTTAAAGAATTAATAGATATTTCTCATTAATTTGATACCAATATTGTTTACTTTTTTTTTGGCTTTTCAGTGTTATTGAATTGGAACAGTTTTGAATATAGTCTACGCACCATGGCACAGTAAATGCATTTTGGCCAAAAGTCTTCCACACAAAGGCTTTGAAGTCAACAAAGTAAACCACCTAAGAGTGTCATGATTGCTGCACCACTAATCTTTCTTGTGGAGTTTTCCTTGCAACTTCTCTCAATCAAATAAATTCCACATTACTCATTTCCATTTTTTCTTATTATTCCATGAAAAACAAAAGTACTGTCAGGATTGGATCAGTCCAAATTATGATATCCATCTATATCTTTATATAAAACTTTGAAAAAAACCCATTATTGAACCAATAAAAAAGTAGAATACAAACACTGATTTTTTTTCTTGTTTAAGTCTATGTAAATATTATCCGATGAAGGAAATGATAGAAAAGAAACTACCAAATCTAATGATATGTTTTATAACAAAAATTTCTGATTATCAATAAAATCAATTTTGAAGAATATTTGAGATGGTGAACAAATATTTGTTCAACTACTTGTTAGATATGCAAGAATGTCCAAGTGAGCATATAATTTTATCATACAACTTACTTGGTGCTGTACTGCAGTCTATCGATTTGAACTAATGTTGATTCTATTAAATGACAATGTTGTTATTTATCAGCTTAATTTCTTTTAAACATTTATATATACAAACTAAACAACATGCTCAAATTTTTCATATTGTGTTATACGCACAGTTTTGAAGTACATTTTAGCCTTTAGGTGTAGTGTATGACCCATGGTCAGGATGAGGAAATCTGGTGAAAATGGTACTGAAGCTGAAAATGGCGATGATGAGAAATTTAGCAAAATGGCGTTATTAAATTTTCTGACACCGTGACATATACACACAAAAAATAATCTTTCTTGTGGAACTCTCCCTGAAACTTACCCTTAACAATGCTTTTGTGGAAATTTAAGAGAACGCATCTTTTTTAGTATGCTTAAATTCCATTGAGTTCTTCATTCTTTAAGGTTGAAAATGATGAAGACCTATATTTTAAGAGATACTGCCATCAAAATATTTTTCCCAAACAATATTCAGAGAAAATAATCAACAGCATAAAACTTCAGTTTTTAAAATTTGAAAAAAATATATTTTTTTTAACTTCGAAGTCATTTCTAATACAAAATAATATACAAACGATATGCATCTAAAAAATTCAAAACAGTAATACTTCAGCGAAAACTCAAAAACCTATTTGATAAAAAGATTTAAAATTTTTGAAGCTCAAATAGAAAACTGGAGGTCTGCACTAATACCAATAGTAGGTGAAAGCTAAAGTTTTTAGTCTATCAGTCTATGAAAGGATTAATTCAAAATAACAACTGATAGGATACAGTCATACACGATGCAATTCAAAAATGAAAGAAAATATGAGAATTATATATAGAAAGAAAAAACACATTGTCTTTACTGTAGGTTGAACACCTTGTCCTAATCCACTTACCTCGATTCATCTCAAGAGGTACTGTCCACTAAATAAACTAATGTTTTTAACGGAAGAGACACAAATCCATACATGTAAGAAAACTCCTTCACATTCACTCAATTTAACAACTGATTCAATAAAAAATGCCTAGCAAAAAGAAGTGTAAATTGTAGATCCCTTAACACATTGTGCGCCAGGCATGCTCAATTTATCAAAAGCAAAAATGTGTGTATGATTGTCTGTATATATGTGTGTTTGTGTGTGAATATTTGTTGAAGGAAGGCTACAATAACGTTCTATCTGTCTATGCATTTAAAAGAACATATGAATATGTTTTTGTTATAAGTTTAGTATATCTTGATGATTTGGATATACATGGAAGTCCTAGAAAGCTTTCTAAGGCATTTGAATACATGGGGGAGAAATTTAGGATGAAAGATTCTGGAAGGACGAAACTTTGTCTTAGGTTATAGAGTGAACACTTGAAGGATGGAATCCTTGTGCACAAAGAACCTTTTATCGAAAAAGGTTCCAAGACAATTTTATATTGACCAGGAACATTCGTTGAGCGTCATCAAGACAATTTTATAAGGTTACTTGATTTTGGTAAAGATCGTGTCCAACCTATTAAAAGATTATAAGGAAATAGGTGGTGGGGAAGTAGCACATGCACATCTATGCATATGTTTATTAATTTATTCATATAATAATGTATTTGTATGTCTATCCATCTATATGTACACATGTGCATCAATGTATATGGAATTTGTTTACCACGAAAACATACAAACACGTTCAACAGCACCCATAAAATTTTGCAGATATCATTACATCCTAATTGGAAGAGATCAGTTCACTTTCTTTATTATCATGATAAACAAACAAGCTTTTTCATTATCGTTAGATACCAAGGTCATTCTATTACATATATAACCTCCACTTTCATGAGCATGTTCAAAACAAAGCAAGACTAGAAATGCACATAAATCATCACTTAGAAGTTAAGGTGAAGCACAAGTTTAAGGACACTAGAAAGCATATCAGGTACATGATGATCTGGCGTATGTGCAACTGGGCTATAAGCAATCAAGGATCATCACAGCACAAAAAGATGCAATATGTCAGTAATTTTGACAAGATGCAGTGCCTACTGAAAAAGCTATAAAAGACTTACCTTATACATTTTCCCAGGTAACTCACTGATGCAAATTGAAAAAGAAAGTCTTAAATAAAAATACAATAATTATGATATCATGTACCGGTAGATATCAATACAAAACCTAATCTGATAATATTGCAAGCAATCGCATACATACATATATAATATGTGAAGTCAAGTAAAATTATACATGCACATAAATGTAACAGTTTCATTTATAGAAACTGCTTTCGTAGCATGAAGAAACGATTCTAAATATAGAAGCATAACAAAAATATGGTTTTTCTCAATTATCTCACGGTAAACAAATGCAAGAGAAAATACAGAGGCCTTTCACGAGCATAGATTAGTATAGGAGATTAGTTGGTACAATACAATACGACCACTTTAAATACCAAAGGGTCTACTCAGAAATATAACAGATTTTGTGTTAGACATTATTATATCTACCATTGGGAGCTGCAAGTGTGTTGCAAAACAGAGTCCATCACCATAATAAGCATATATGTATCATTTTAAATTAATAACACTAAATTTTTATCTTCTTTGCCTTTCAGGTCAGTCCCAATATGTGAGAATTAGGTCAGACTGACACTTGAAAGCATAGATGAATTACTTTCCCCATACGATATATCTTCGTTAATACAACGTTAAAATGCTACTTTTCTTTGTGTAATTGTGTTACAGGTCCCAATTTGTGTGTTTTGAAGCATGTTCGAAATTTTGTAAAAAAAATAGAGCAAGTACATCAAATGAATAAGAATTAGGTCAAATAGAAAAAAAAAAAAATGGAAAACTTACCAAGAGAACTTCGATGACTCGGCAATGGAGAAGGAGAGGTGAATCGGAAATAAAGGCTTCGTCTTTTCCCTGTAATGGTTAGAGCATCTCCAACCCACTCCCATTCTCCATTTTTTCCCCCATTCTTCCCCCATTCCTCTCCAATCCTACCCCATTTATTCCCCCATTTTGGGGGAAATGAATAGTATAACACCAAATATGGTGTTATACTATTCATTTCCTTTAAAATGGGGATGAACTTTGAATTGTCGGTTTTAATCCCTCGTTTTATATATTTATACATTTTTGGTTTTTTTATCTACTAAGTATTATTTAAATGTAATATTTAATACTTATAATATTGTGTTATATATTAAATTATATTAATTAATTATAATTTAATCACAAAAATTGATGTAGAAGTGCATTATATACTAGATAAAAATAAATAACCCATATGTTCCTTGTTTATATCTATTCTCTTAAAACTTCCTTCACATTAAAAATGTGACATTTAGATACAGATAATTTAAGTAATGTTCATGTCTTGATGGTAAATCCCTTTACAAAGCTTTTGGTTAGGTTGAAGTTGACTCCCAATAAATTTAACATTGTGGTTGACATCGATGGTAGTTGTGGTTCTCTTAGAGAAACATTGTGAGTGTTTTATCAACTTTATCCATTTTGTTAATCATAAAATTATTTCATTTGAACTTAAACATAGCTTCAGGTTTATGTTTGACTAGTAATTAACTATCCACCGTATCCAAAGATACAGTTTGATCAAGAACTTAACCTCTTAATGAAATCAATGCGATTAAAATGGGTAAGCATTAGAATAGTACAAGTTGATTTTCATTGCAATAGAGAAATTAACATTTGTACAATTTTGAATTGGAAAACCACCTAGGAAAAAAAAACTCAGTATAAATCTGTTCACCCTCCCTCCCTCTATGAAGATGGAGAGGAAGAAACAATGTGTTGCTGTCTTCAACACATGTGAATCGAGTCCCAAATCTGATCATATAACCTACAATCTATATGAACATGAAAGTACTAAGGTTGCTTTTGTTACTCAAGACATTAAAAATTGCATTTTTGTCATATTGGCATCAATCCAAGTAATATGCATGCCAAATACAGTTATTGTTGATGATCAAGAAAAACTAAGAGTAAAAGTAGAAACGTTGAAAAGGCAAATACAAGAAGCAAGAAGTATTAAGCATATGCATTCAACTCGTATCTATACTGAAAGCAACAAAAAGAAACATCAAGATGTTTTAGCAAAATGGTGTTATTAAACTTTCTGACACCGTGACATATACACACAAAAAATAATCTTTCTTGTGGAACTCTCCCTGAAACTTACCCCTAACAATGCTTTTGTGGAAATTTAAGAGAATACATCTTTTTAGTACGCTTAAATTCCATTTAGTTCTTCATTCTTTAAGGTTGAAAATGATGAAGACCTATATTTCAAGATATCGCCATCAAAATATTTTTCAAAAACAATGTTCAGAGAAAATAATCAACAGCATAAAACTTCAGTTTTTAAAATTTGAGAAAAATATATTTTTCTTCAACTTCAAAATCATTTCTAATACAAATCGATATGCCTCTAAAAAAATTCAAAACAATAATACTTCAGCGAAAACTCAAAAACCTATTTGATGAAAAGATTTAAAAAAAATTGAGGCTCAAATAGAAAACTGGAGGTCTGCAGGTGAAAGCTAAAGTTTTTTTGTCTACAAAAGGATTAATGCAAAATAACAACTTATAGGATACACTCATACACAATGCAATTCAAATATATATATATATATATATATATATATATATATATATATATATATATATATATATATAAGGATTATATATAGAAAGAAAAACCACATTGTCTTTATAGTAGGTCGAACACCTTGTCCTAATCCACTTACCTCGATCCATCTCAAGAGGCACTTTCCACTTAATAAACAAGTGTTTTTAATGGTAGACACAGAAATCTATACATGTAAGAAAACTCCCTCACATTCACTCAATTTAACAACTAGTTTAATGAAAAATGCCTAGCAAGAAGAAGTGTAGACTGTAGATCCCTTAACACATTGTGCACCAAGCATGCTCAATTTATCAAAAGCAAAAATGTATGTATGATTGTATGTATGTATGTGTGTTTGTGTGTGAATATTTATTGAAGGAAGGCTACAATAATGTTCTATCTTTCTATGCCTTTTAAAAGAACATATGAATACGTTTTTGTAATAAGTTTAGTATATCTTGATGATTTGGATATACATGGAACTCCTAGAAAGCTTTCTAAGGCATTTGAATAAATGGAGGAGAAATTTAGGATGAAAGATTCTGGAAGGACAAAACTTTGTCTTAGGTTATAGATTCAACATTTGAAGGATGGAATCCTTGTGCACAAAGAACCTTTTATCAAAAAAAGTGCCAAGACAATTTTATGTTGACCAGGAACATTCATTGAGCACATCAAGACAATTTTATAAGGTCACTTGATTTTGGTAAATATCGTGTCCAACCTATTAAAATATTATAAGGAAATAGGTGGTGGGGAAGTAGCACATGCACATCTATGTATATGTTTATTAATTTATTCATATAATAATGTATTTGTATGTGTATCCATGTATATGTATCTATATGCATCAATGTATATGGAATTTGCTTACCACGAAAACATACAAACACGTTCAACAGCACCCATAAAATTGTTATTATGAAATTTGGCAAAAACACATTTATTAAAGGAAGAACAATATTTCAAGTGTACTAACCTTTAGAAGATGCTCCCCCATAGGAGCCTTCAATTCCCCAAAGGAGGCTTCAGTTCACCATATGTACTAGCCTTCATCCAGTGAGACATTCACTAAGATCAACAAGTCACCTGAAACACCACACAAGTAATCACCATAAAATCATAAATGCATAATCCAATTCACCAAACTCAATAAGCACAATTACCATAAATTGCAGATATCATTACATCCTAATTGGAAGAGATCAGTCCACTTTCTTTATTATCATGATAAACAAACAAGCTTTGTCATTATCATTAGATACCAAGGTCATTCTATTACATATATAACCGCAACTTTCATGAACATGTTCAAAACAAAACAAAGCAAAAAATAGAAATGCACATAAATCATCACTTAGAAGTTAAAGGGAAACACAGATTTAGGGACACTAGAAAGCATATCAGGTACATGATGATCTGGCGTATGTGCAACTGGGCTATAAAGCAATCAAGAATCATCAATACAAAACCTAATTTGATAATATTGCAAGCAATTGCATACATGCATATATAATATGTGAAGCCAGATCAAATTATACATGCATATAAATGTAACAGTCTCATTTAAAGAAACAGCATTTGTAGCATATGAAGAAGAACCGATTCTATGTATATCAGCATAACAAAAATATGTTTTTTCTCCAATTTTCCCACGGTAAACAATTGCAAGAGAAAATACAGAAGCCTTTCACGAGCATGGGTTAGCATAGAAGATTAGTTGGTACAATGCAATACAGCCACTTTAAATACCAAAAGGTCTACTGAGAAATATAACAGATTTTGTGTTAGACATTATATGTACCATTGGGAGCTGCAACATCACCATCGGCTTATATGCATGCTAATTTTCTATCTTCTTTGGGTTACATGTCCAAATTTGTGTGAGAACTAGGTCAAAAAGAAACATAAAAACTTAGGTAGATCATTTTCCTAATACGATTTATCTACGTTATCGCAATTGGGTTATTTTACACATAAAACCATATATGCATCATTTTCAACATTGCTAAATTACTATCTTCTTTGTCTTACAGGTCCCCGTTTGTGTTCAGAATTTTCTTAAAAGCAAATAGAGCAACCATGAAATCTAAAGAATTAGGTCAAACAGAAAAAACAGAATCGAAAACCGAAAACATAATTAACACCGATGACACAGGAATCGAAAAGGGGAGAGATGAATCGGCAATGTATTGTAGGCTTCGCATTATCCCCGTACTCGACTACTTCCCGGTGGTGAGGGAAAGCGGTCGATTTGAGATGACAGATTTAGACAAAATTACATATTTGGTCCTGTGGTTTTCAAAGAGGACCAATGCAAGTGTTTTTGAGGACGAGGTGCATTTTTCACGTTTCAAAAAGTAAATTACAAAAATATGTTTTGGTCTGATTTTTAGTTTTGGTTCTTAAATTTAAAAGTTGATAGGTTACATCCTGTGGTTTGTAAAAACTGCACGGCAGGTCATTGGTCCATATAAAATGACCAAATTACCTTTTTTTTTTTCTTTTAACAATTTATATATATATATATATATATATATATATATATATATATATATATATATATATATATATATATATATATATATATATATATATATATATATATATATATATATATATATATACTGGTTGTGTACCCGCGCAAAGCGGCGGTGACGAATAGTTTTCGAGCGATGACTAATTCATTTAAGTGAATAGTTTCCTTGTTGCTCTCAGATCAAACCATAAAAATCATTAAGTATTAACCAAGTTACAAAATATTGAATTCTTCGGTTCTTACAAGTTATAATCCCTAAACATTTATAAAACCATTTTTTATCACTTCTTTGCAAATTGCAATTAATCACTTAGGATGATACCTCAAAATAACCGTAACATTTTAACCTGTTTTAGAAATTTAATCGGTTTGATGGGTTGTAGGTTTGTAATACTTACCCATGTTTTCTTTATTTCCTATGTATGTTGAGTTGCACTTATAGTCATAAAACCATATTTATATTATAATTGTAACACAAACGTTAATCAAGATTAGTTTTCTTTCGGTGAAAAGTTTTGTTCAGGCGATCAATTTTTCGAGGAGGACGAAGAATACTTGTCTTTCGGAGATTGGTTTCCTAAGACATTTGTATTGAAATAGAGTTTACAAAATAATGTTAAACAGTTTCCTTTAGAAGCAAGAATTGTTGCTTAGGTTATTGAATATGTTCTATTTGCGGTATTTTTAACGTATCCCTCAGGAAAAATGTTAAAGAAGAAAAGTCAAACTAGCGCCAAGCTTGGCCTAGTTAGAGTCTTGTCATACCCAGTCTGAGGTCAAGGTCGAGCCTCCGCCTGCATGGACTCACTGGTAATGGTGGTTAAGGGGCAAAACTGCGCCTTACCCTCTTGTCCCCAGGAGAAATACCCCGGCAAACATGGAGCCAATCAGAGAGCTCCACTTGCCTATCTGATGACAACCACGATCATCATTATATCGAAGATTCCCCTGTAGTCAATGGTGGAACGAGATACAAAGACGTGATGGAGGATCCTTCAATACGGATCCGCCACGTCGCGTCTCACGAAGGAAGGCTCAACAGAATCAGTTAGGAGGCACAGGTCTCTCGATCAGGTATAAAAGAACCCTTCTTCCACACGGAGAAGGGGACTGGACTCTTTTTCTCTCAGATATTATCTATCTTCTCTCGCAATCAGTTCTAACTTGATCGTCGGAGCTTCGTCCTGGGAACCACTCTCGGACGTTGTCTAACGATCATCTCTTTTCTTTATACTGTGATATTAGGAGAAGGAACCAGCTCGACACCCACCCTTGATCTTAATCTTACCATCTCCGACATATCACAACATTTGGCGCCATCCGGACGTATCTCCAAAATTATACATCCACGAAGCAAAACCAAAGAGCAAAGATGGCAGGCGAAATTTCGGCGACGTCGGCGGCAACGGATAAAAGCCCGGTGCGTCCAATGCAACCGTTAGACGAAGTGCAAGTTTCCATCCAGGAAGAACACGCTTCAAATAACACGCCAGTCTCACAGACACCATCCAACTCTACAGCTGAAACGGTGGCAACCTACATAGCTACTTTATGGCGTCCAACAGTTAACCCATCTCAACAAGCAACAATCTTAACCACAAGTCCATAGATTGTCGCAACATAGCAAACAGAGATACCTGTTTCTCGGCAACAATCATTTCCACACAGTTCGGGCATCGGAGCTTGGATACCTCACAATATTCAGCAGCAACCACAATATTCATCAGTAATCTACCTACATGCCACCATGGCAGGCATGCCCTGTTGGATTAGGTGTCTAAGCCCATAACTATAATTGGGATGTACTTGACCCGATAGTAGCATGGTCCTTTTGGGTTGCCTTCACCAGTGCAATTTGATAGGATGAACTTTTGAGAATAAGGTTATTTATGATTTATTAATATATTACAAGTATAATATATTAATATGAAATCATATTATTTAATTAGTATTGATCAAGAATTAATTTGGAATTAATTTTGTGATCAAAAGAGACTAATTAAATATATGGGGATTGATTGTGTAAATCAATGATTCTTATAGTGTGGGCTAATGATCCATGGTTATTTAGGATGGGCTAAACCAATGAGATATTCCATGGAAGTTTAACCCATGGAGCCTAAGTAATATGAAAGGTCATTAGGGTTTACAAGGTGTAACCCTAGCATTTGCTACACTATAAAAAGCATACCCATAGAACCAAAATCTGTTACACCATCATTCTAAGAAGTTTGATATTGATTTTGTGCTAAGTAACTTATTCTCTCAAGCCTCCTCTTGCATTTGGTGTTTGTGACGCATTAGATGCATCACACTTGAGGTGCTCAAGCTTTCAAAGGTCAAGAACTACAAGTCCTTCTATGAGGTAAGTTATCTAACTAGTTGTATTGCTCAATTGACAATTTGTATGCTAGTTAGGATTTATGTTTTGGAAAATTGAAAATATGCATGTATAATTAGAGAAAACATAGATCCAAAGCATCTAGGGTTGCATATGCACCATAGGAGTGTTATAGTGCTCAAAACCCAACAGTGGTATCAGAGCCTAGGATTGTTTTCTGTTATACTTGATGCTTGTTAGTTTTCCAGGATTGAAAAATCGATTTTCTGGCCACTGACTGATGAACTCGCCGAGTCCACTGGCTGACTCGACGAGTCCACTCAGTAAATGACCAACTCGACGAGTCATGTTCATGCACTCGCCGAGTTGAAGGCTCTGGGTGCAGAATTTCGAGTTTTTGGCCAGAATTGGATTAGGATCATTACCACAAATTGTTTTTTGAAACATAAAATCTGTTTTCTTGATATGGTAGTGATCATGCTCATCCAATTAAAAGATAATTGTCAAAATTTCAAGATTTGTATTAGTTTATATGATTAGGCTAATTTCTTGTAAATTGTTGATATGAATTGTCTTGACTTATGTGTTTAGTAGATCATAGATAAATTACTTGATAATTTTTTGTTAGTTAAAATGTTAATCCTAATGCTTTTAATGACCTCCATAACTTGTCCTCAAGTTATGGAAAATGAAAGGTCTCATCCATTAAAATACAATTAAACTCATAAGTTATAGAAATGAAGAGTTTTGACAAGTTTTAAAACTTGCCCTCAAGTTTTGGAATTTGTAAAGTCTCACTAATGAAACTTTAATTCCAAACCCTAGAGTTTTAAAAGTTAAAATTCAACCCTTATACTTTATAATATTATAAGTTTATTAATAATATATATATATATATATATATATATATATATATATATATATATACATATATATATATATATATATATATATATATATATATATATATATATATATATATATATATATAAGACAAGTCAGTCTTACCGTTAGTAGGCCTCATTCACGAAGCTAGTCTATAAGGGGGTATAAGGTTACTACCTATAAAATGGTGGTTTAATGGTGTCCACTCTCACCCACCGATTTCTTGACTGGTGGAGGGTCGTTATCCGAACGGGTAGGATAGGACACTAATTCTCATTAAAAAGTATAATGATACATATAAAGTAACTAAACTTTTATTAAATTTCCAATCTTAGTTACTTTAGGAAAAATGTGAAATTGGTGCTAATCCATGAAATTACATTTTGCACCTTGTTAAGTCGTTAGCGGAGCGTGTGTGGTTAACCGACACACTAATCTGGGACTGACAATGTGTGGCAAAGGGTAGCTTGATGTTAATCATAGATCAATGGAGCGTGTGTGGTTGACCGGCACATTGATTAGGTGATTTGTAACATTGAGTATACCAAGCTAATTTGCATGGTTATTCACACCTTGTTTGTGATCCTCAGCATCCCAGTTACAAACTTGAAGGGCACAATCGAGATTTAAACGTGCCATTGAAAAATTCAATGAATCTCAAAGGATCTAGGAATTTTAATCCAATTAAAACTTAATAATTTATTTCGTTTTTCATGGTGGAAATTGGTAAATCGTCATTTACCTACTTTCAAATATTTTACAATTGGATTACGGCATCCCTTTTCGCAATTGTAGAATATTGTGTTGGGTCCTAGCCTTAATATTTCATTTGGCTGTAATATTAAGGATTATCATCTAACATAAACTTTGTTCTTCTTCTTTTTCAGATGTCTATCCCAAACAATGCTTCCAACCCAATCCCTTCAGGCTCTTTCTCCCTCATGAACCTATGTGGGAGGGTCATTTTCGATGGCTTGAACTTCAATGACTGGATTCGAAACATCCGAATGGCTATTCGCTATGAGGACAAAGAATATGTTCTAGATAAAGAGCTTAAGGAGATTGATGTAACCACTGCTACTCCCGAACAGATCGCTGAACATACTACTCATGAGAAGGATGCGACAAAGGTGTCGTGTCTAATGATTGCTACCATGACTGCTGAGCTACAGAAGTCCTATGAGGACTACTATCCTTTTGAAATGTATCAAGACTTGATGGAAAGATACCATCAAAGTGCTCGGCAGGAGAGGTATGAGATCATTGCCTCCATAATCATAACCAAGACGAAGGACGGAGAACCCATCACGGCCCACTTGCAAAAGATGCAAAGATATGTGGACCGCTTGCTTAAATTGAATGTCAATTTTGATGAAGAGTTGCCATAGATATTATTCCACACTCTTTACCTTCTTGTTATGATCAGTTTTGTATGACCTATCATATGAACAAGGAGGAAGTCACTCTTAGCAAACTTCAAGGCTTTTTAATAACTGCAGAAAGCAACTTGAAAGGCAAGTCGGTTGTGTCTACTCCTACTACTACTACTTATGCCCCTGTTCTGGAAATTGGACATGGGAAGGGAAAGAAGAGGAAGGCTCCCTACAAGAGCCGCAAGGGAAAGTCTCTTGATGGATCCTCTTCCAGTGGGACCAAAGCTGGTTCTGCTAATCCCTCATTCAATCCGAAGGATGCAGAGTGCTTCCACTGTCATGAAAAAGGGCACTGGAAACGAAGCTGCCCCAAGTACTTGCAGGACATAAAGGATGTCAAGATCAAGCCCTCCTTTGCAGGTATTTACACTATTCAATCTAATAACTCATCACATGCTAATTCTTGGGTCCTTGATACAGGTTGTGGATTTCACATTTTTTCTGATTTGCATGGACTAAAAAGAAGTATGGATGTGGAGCACGGGAAGATAAACTTAATCATGGGAAGTAGGAAAGTGTCGCCTGTAACCAAAATTGGAGTTTATTCTTTTTTTGCTTAGTAATGGTTTAAATTTAGATTTGAATAATTGTTGTTACTCGGCCGATATGGCGAGAAACATTATTTCCTTTCATAGCTTGTATAAACAATGTTTTACCTTTTCTTTTAATAATAAAGTTGGTAGTATTAATGCTTATTATAATGATGTATTTTATTTTGAAACATTACCTTGCAATGACATATATGAAATTGTGATGGTTGTAGATAACCTAGGAAATAATGTGTTGAATATTGATTCGTCCAATGTTTTGGACAAGGCATGCTTGTGGCATTGTCGTCTTGGACATGTCAACAAGAAGTGCATAGCCCAACTCCAAAATGATGGAATCTTGGAGTCATTCGACTTGAAGTCGGATGACACTTGTGAATCTTGTTTACTTTCAAAGGTGACCAAGTCACCCTTCACCGGTACTCGTGAAAAGGGATAAAGGTCTGTTGGATCTCATACATACTGATGTGTATGGACCATTCGGAACCGCTACAAGGGATGCTAATCGCTTCTATGTGACTTTCATTGATGATTACAGTAGGTATGGCTATATCTACTTAATCAAGCATAAGTCGGAAACTTTTGAAAAGTTCAAGGAGTTTAAGCAAGAAGTGGAGAATCAATTGGGCAGGAAGATAAAGATGTTGCGATCCGATCGAGGAGGATAGTATCTTAGTATCGAGTTCCTAGACTATCTTGAGGAATGTGGAATTGTTTCGCAATTTACGCCACCTAGGATACCACAGCTTAATGGTGTGGATGAAAGGCGTAATCGAACCTTGCTATACATGGTTCGTTCCATGATGAGTTGAGCTTCGTTACCTATCTCATTCTGGGGGTATGCCTTAGAGATTGCCGCCCATATCCTTAATCTAGTCTCTGCCAAAAGGTTTCCAAAACACCTCACGAGATGTGGACATGGAAGGTTCCCTCGTTAGACCACATAAAAGTTTGGGTTTGCGAGGCTTTCGTGAGACGCGAGACTCACGACAAGCTCGAACCTCAGAGTGAGCGATGTATTTTCATCGGCTACCCACAAAAGTCCTTTGGATATCTCTTCTATAGACCAAGTGACAATGTTGTCTTCGTTGCGAGGAGAGAAGTCTTTCGCGAGAGAAAACTCATATGCAAAGAGGACAGTGGGAGTCAAATTGACCTTGAAGAGCTTCAAGAGTTAAGCAATGAAGGAACCCCAAACACTAGCACTCAACCTGAGGAGGAAACTTCGATTGAACCAATTGACGAGTCCGTACCTTTGAGGCGTTCGAGTAGAGTTAGTGTTCCACCTGTGTTATATGGTTTTCATATAACAGCTGAAGGTGCTACATTTATTAGTGATAGCACACTGGTAAATCTGGATGAACCTAACAACTACAAGGAAGCCATGGCAGGCCCCGAGTCTACAAAATGGAAAGAGGCTATGGACAGCGAGATTCAGTCCATGTATGATAATCAAATTTGTAACTTGGTTGACAAGGTACCGAGTAGTGATACAGTCGGGTGCAAGTGGATCTTCAAGAAGAAGATCGACATGGATGGGAAAGTACACACATATAAGGCGCGACTGGTTGCGAAGGGCTTTACTCAAACTTATGGAGTTGATTATGATGAGACCTTCTCATGAGTAGCGAAGATTAAATCTATAAGGGTTATGCTAGCCATAGCTGCATTTCATGACTATGAAATATGGAAAATGGATGTCAAAACCGCTTTCCTTAATGGAAAGTTGGTTGAAGATGTTTACATGAGTCAGCTAGAGGGTTTTGTCAATGCAAAGTACCCTAATAGAGTGTGTAAGCTTGAAAAATCCATCTATGGATTAAAACAAGCATCTCGCAGATGGAATCTTTTTTTTTATGAGAAAGTCAAAGAGTTTGGATTTTCAAGAAGCGAGGATGAGTCATTTGTATATGTCAAAGCTAGTGCGAGTATAGTGAGCTTTATGGTATTGTATGTAGATAACATACTGCTCATAGGAAACGACATCCTAACCTTGCAGGAGGTTAAGTCCTGGCTTGGGAAGTGTTTCGCTATGAAGGACCTTGGGGAAGCTACTTACATCCTAGGGATAAGGATATTGAGAAACAAGAGTAAAAGACTAATAGGACTTAGTCAAAGTACCTACTTGGACAAGGTGTTGAAGCGTTTCAGCATGGAGAACTCCAAGAAAAGTGACTTACCTATCCAAAGCAATGCCAAACTGAGTAAGACTCAGAGTCTGAGTACAGAGGCTAAGATAGAAGAGATGAGTCGAATACCATATGCTTCCGCAGTTGGCTCGATCATGTATGCTATGACTTGTACTCGCCCTGATGTGGCCTTTGCTTTAGGTATGGTCAGTAGATATCAAGAGAATCCTGGTAAAGCTCATTGGACTGTGGTTAAGAACATTCTTAAGTACTTGCGGAGGACTAAGGACTGGGTCTTTACCCTCGGTGGGAGTGATGACTTGAGAGTGACAGGGTATAGTGACGCCAACTTTCAAACCGAAAAAGATAATTTCTGCTCTCAGTCGGGCTGGGTGTTTACCCTGAATGGAGGAGCAGTAACATGGAAAAGTTCCAAGCAAGAGACTATAGCTGATTCAACATGCGAATCATAGTACATAGCAGCAAGCGAAGCATCGAATGAGGCGATATGGTTGAAAAACTTCATCGGAGACCTTAGAGTCATACCATCCATAAAGGAGCCTGTGGAGATTTTCTGCGATAATGAATGGGTGGTTGCCTTAACCAAGGAACCGAGAGATCATGGTAGATCTAGGCATATCTACAGAAAGTACCACTTCATAAGAGATCAAGTAGAAGAAGGACACCTCGTGGTGAAGAGGATATCATCAGAGGACAACCCAACAGATCCCCTTACGAAGGCACTGACTAGGGTTAAGCACTTGCAGCATGCAAGGGACATTGGGCTAATAGACGATATTAGTTTTAGTGTTTAGATAAATAGAAACTTGTAATAGCTAAATTGTAATTGACATTTGATGATTAAATAAAAGGAGTTTTATTTATAAGTAAAGTTACTGTCTTGTGTCAATTATTTACTATTGTTTCACTTTGCATGTTTTGACTTCCAGAATAATAAGATTATTCAAACCATCCACAGTCGATCATACTTTGGAAGTAGGTAACGAGACTAGACTGTCATGAGTTAGCTTGTAGATTGTCTAAGGCGTTAGACATAGCAAAAGTTTGCTACACCATTCATGCGTACTCCTGAAATAAGATTTGAGTATTGGATTCAACCCGCGCTCACCTGAATCACTTCATGGAATTTATCACGAGTAATTGTGAGACGATAATATCATATAATCTTCGAACCAAGATATATGAGTTGTTGACTACGAGTTGGTTGTGCATTGATGGCATGAAAACGCATCAGTAACTTGATGTTATAAAACGTGTCGTTGTGCATGATTTGATGAGTAGTTAGTACAAGCATATAATGTCGAAGTTTATCTGCTCCTTTTATCCTAAGAGTATTAAAAGCGATATCTTGGGCCCCTCGATGATTCTGTTTTGACTATGTGTTGGGCCCGGTCAGAACTAAATTGATGTGTTCAGTTATGTTCTATGTCAAACGAATCGGAAATCGGGAAACAAATTGCAGGACAATAAGTATGACTATGTTCCATGTATTTGTCCACATAGATATTATGAGAACATAGGAATATATGATCCCTTATCTAAAGGACGCATCGCTGACTGGGTCAGAGTTCGACAACGACTTTTGAGAGCTACGATTGCTAATCGGGTTTTGAAGTTGCATTGGCAGTTATAGTTATTAGACTTTTCCAAGTGGGAGACTGTTGGATTAGGTGTCTAAGTCCATAACTTTAATTAGGATGAACTTGACCCGATAGTAGCATGGTCCTTTTGGGTTGCCTTCACCAATGCAATTTGATAGGATGGACTTTTGAGAATAAGGTTATTTATGATTTATTAATATATTACAAGTATATTATATTAATATGAAATCATATTATTTAATTAGTATTGATCAAGAATTAATTTGGAATTAATTTTATGATCAAAAGAGACTAATTAAATATATGGAGATTGATTGTATAAATCAATGATTCTTATAGTGTAGGCTAATGATCCATGGTTATTTAGGATGGGCTAAACCAATGAGATAGTCCATTGAGGTTTAACCCATGGAGCCTAAGTAATATGAAAGGTCATTAGGGTTTACAAGGTGTAACCCTAGCTTTTGCTACACTATAAAAGCACACCCCTAGAACCAAAATCGGTTACACCATCATTCTAAGAAGTTTGATATTGATTTTCTGCTAAGTAACTTATTCTCTCAAGCATCCTCTTGAATTTGGTGTTTGTGACACATTAGAGGCATCACACTTGAGGTGTTCAAACCGTTCGTACAACAGGCTCAAGGTCCAATCCCAGAAGTGTCTCAGCTATAAGTCACAGGCGTGCAAACCTCGATCAACCAGGGATCCAGCTCCTACGGACCTGGCGTCCATTTCTCAGCAGCACCAGAATTCCCCCTTTTCATGGCGAGTGCTCAACCATTCGACCCGTCTGCACAATAGTGCACGGGAGCAAACCCGTACATAGTTCACCCAACATGGCAATACACATTTCAACAATTTGTGTCACAGCCAAACTTGCAACAATATCAACCGTACATCTCGCCGGCAACCATGTACAACCAGATGTACGCGAACCCCTACCAGGCGCAGCAACATATGGCCTATGGTGGTATGCCGTACTCGTACATAGACAACCCCATGCGAAGTGTAAGTTCTAATTTTAGCCATGAACTACTGCAATACGAGATCCCACACACTGCGATGATACCGAACATGCCGAAATACGATGGCACTTCTGACCCAGATGACCACATTGACAACTATGAGTGGACGATGACATCTCTTAAGATGGATCGTCGCTTCACCTGCACCTATTTTCCCTGCACCCTAACAGGAAACGCGGGAAAATGGTTCAAGTCTCTAAGACCAGGTAGTATTTCGAATTTTGAGCAACTGAAGTTCCTTTTCCTTAACAACTTCATGCAGTTAAGGAAAGGAAAATAGGACGCCAACTCTGAGATGGCGTGTATGAAAAGAGAAGGAGAGTCGATTCGTTCCTACTACGATCGATTCACGTTAGATACCTTGAACGTCCCAGTACTTGAAGAGTTCCTGGTGACGGGCGCCTTCACTCAAGGTCTGCTTCCGGGGCCCCTATCTAAGAAGATGCAAGGGATAGTCCCCAAATCTAGGGACGAGCTCAAGTTCCGAGTGGAAAAATACCTGAGACAAATTGAAGGAGAATAACAAAAGAAGGACAATCTCAAAGACGTAGCCAACGCGTACATCAAACAGGAGGAGGCGGTGTCCCGGCCAAGTTCAACTCAACAAGAGAGGCAAGAGGGTAACCAACAGAAACATAAATCGCCACTCTAGAGTCACAAACAAGGTAACTGGGATACCGAGGATCACAAACAAGGTGTAAATAACCATGCAAATTAGCTTGGCACTCTCGAGTCATTTACCACCTAAACAATGTGCCGGTTAACCACACACACTTCATTGATCTATGATAATTCTCGAGCTACCCTTTTCCACCCTTGTTAGTCCAAGTTAGTGTGCCGGTTAACCACACATGCTCCACTAACGACTTGGCAAGGTGCAAAATGTAATTTCATGGAATAGCATAATTTTCACATTTTCCTAAAGTAACTAAGATTGGGAATTTATAAAAACATTTAGTTACTTTATAACTTTATTTATACTTATTAATGAGGAATCAATGTCCTATCCTACCCGTTCGGCTAACGACCCTCCACCAATCAAGGAATTGGTGGGTGAGAGTGGACACCCATTCAATCGCCATTTTATAGGCAGTTTCCTTATACCCCCCCCCCCCCCCCCCCCTTATAGATCGGCTTCGTGAATGAGGCCTACTAACGGTAAGACTAACTTATCTTATACATATATATATATATATATATATATATATATATATATATATATATATATATATATATATATATAACTATTAATCTTTTAATATTATAACAGTATAAGGGTTGTATTTTAAACTTTTAAAACACTAGGGTTTTAGAATTTTATATTTCAAAATTAAAACTTTTTAATTAAATTTTAAATTCCAAAACTTTAGGGCAAATTTTGAAACTTTTCAAAACTTCAAGATCAAATTTAAAATAATTAAACTAATCACATAATTTTGAACATTATCTTAAAATTTGACCATTATCTTCCAATTAGAGGAGGATATTCATTACCATAACAGAAAATTCGAATTTTATCAGTTAAAACAATTTAAGGTAATGATCCTTATCTAATTTTGGGCTAAAATCCGAAAAATCTACTATCAGACTAATCAACTCGTCGAGTCAGGGCTTGGACTCGTCGAGTTGGTCCAACTCGTCGAGTCCATCTTAGGACTCATCGAGTTCTTCTGACAGGGACCAAAAACGATTTTGTTCCAGCTTTGGTTAAAACACAATAACATCAAATATAACCAAAAAACACCCTAATCTCTGAGCATTACAACATTCCTATGGTGCACATGCAACCCTATTTGCTTTGGATCTTGGTTTTTCTCAAGTTATACATGCAAATCAATTATACAAAGCAAGAACCCTAATCTAGCATACAATTTTCGGATTTAACAAATTAAATAAGAGATAGAAGAATACCTTTCTTGTTGATAGCTTGATCTTGACCTTCAAGAGCTTAGTGCCTCAATTGTTGCACCTCTAATGGTGTCACAAACACCACTTAGCAATGGATGAGAGAGAGATAGGAGGAAGGCAATCAATTTTGGCTAGGGTTCTCTTATGAAGCATAGGGGCCGAAAACAAAAGCCAAGGGGTCCTTATATAGTTGAGCTGCAACTAGGGTTTTCAACTAGAAACCCTAATTCTCTTTCTTAGGCCCTAAGCAATCCATAAACCCCCACATGACAAGCCTTGGACGAAAACTCTATTGGCTTCCCATAGATTTTCGTCCACCCCTTATCAATAGGGTCCATCAGCCCAAACTACAACTATTACTGATTTACATAATCAGTCCTCGTTCTTTTAATCAGTCTCTTTTGATCATTAAATTAATTCCAAATTAATTTCTGATCAATACTAATTGAATAATATGATTTCTCAATTAATATATTATTCTTATAATATATTAATAAATCATTTATCAACCTCTTTCTCATAATTACATCCTGTCAAGTTGCTATGGTGAAGGCAACCTAAAAGGACCATGCTACTATCGGGTCAAGTACATACCAATCATAGTTATGGGCTTAGACACCTAATCCAACACTCTCCCACTTGGATAAGTCTAATAACTATAACTGCAAGTATGCCTTCAAAATCCGATTAGCAATCGTAGCTCTCAAAAGCCGCTGTCGAACTCTGACCTAGTCAATGACGCGTCCTTTAGATAAGGGATCATATTGCAAGATATTGTGTGGACAAAGACATGTAACATAATCATTCTCAATGTCCAAGAGTTTGTTTCCCGACTTCTGATTTGTTTGACATAGAACTTAATTGAACACATCAATTCAGTCCTGACCGGGCCCGGCACATACGTCAACACAAAATCATCGAGGGGTCTAAGACATCGCTTTTACCCTCTTAGGATAAAAGGAACAAATAAACTTTGACTTATATGGTTGTACTATTTACTCATCAAATCGTACACAACAACACGTTTATAACATCAAGTTATAGATGCGTTTACGCATTATCAATGCACAACCAACTTGTAAACAACTCATATATCTCGGTTTAAAGATTATACAATATTATCGTCTCATAATCACTCGTGATAAATTCCATGAAGTGATTCACATGAGCGTGAGTTTAATCCAATACTCAAATCTAATTTCAAGAGTACTTATGAACGTTGCAACAAACCTTTGCTATATCTAAACACTTAGACAATCTACAAACCAATTCATGACAGTCTTGCCTCATTACTTACTCCCAAAGCATGATCGATTGTGGATAATTTGAACAATCTAATTATTTTGGAAGTAAAACATGCAAAAGTGAAACAATTGTAAACAATTGACACAAGATAGTAAACTTTACTTATAAATAATTCTCTATTAATTAATCATAAAATGTCAATTACATTTAACTATTACAAGTTTCTAATTATCTATCTAATCACTAAAACTAATATTTTCCTTCAAAGCAATGCTCCTTGCATGCTGTAGGTGATTAACCCTGCTCAGACCCTTTGTGAGGGGATCTACGGGGTTCTCCTATGACGATACCCTCTTAACTACGAGGAGTCCTTCTACCCGATGTCTGATGAAGTGGTATTTTCTATCGATATGTCGGGATCTGAAATGATCCCTTGGTTCCTTGGTTAAGGCAACCGCTCCTTCGTTATCACAGAAAATTTCCATAGGCTCCTTAATGGCTGTACAACTCCAAGGTCTCCAATGAAGTTCTTCAACCATATCGCCTTCTTCGACGCTTCGCTCGCTGTTGTGTCCTCTGATTCGCACGTTGAATCATCCACAGTCTCTTGCTTGGAACTTTTCCAAGTAACTGCTCCTCCATTTAGGGTAAACACCCAGCCCGACTAAGAGCGGAAGTTATCTCTGCCGGTCTGAAAGCTGGCGTCGCTATACCCTGTCACTCTCAAGTCATCACTCCCACCAAGTATAAGGACCCAATCATTAGTCCTTCGCAGGGACTTAAGAATGTTCTTCACTGTTGTCCAGTGAGCTCTACCCGGGTTCCCTTGATATCGGCTAACCATGCTCAACGCAAAAGCCACATCAGGGCGAGTACATGTCATAGCGTACATGATCGAGCCAATGCGGAAGCATATGGCACTCGACTCATTTCCGCTATCTCGGCATCCGTACTCGGACTCTGAGTCTTACTCAGTTTGGTATTACTCTGGATTGGCAGTTCCCCTTTCTTGGAACTCTCCATGCTAAAACGTTTCAGCACCTTGTCCAAGTCAGCACTCTAACTAAGTCCTATTAGTCTTCTACTCCTATTTCTCAATATCCTTATCCCCGTAATATAAGCAACTTCCCCTAGATCCTTCATAGAGAAACACTTCCCAAGCCAGGACTTAACTTTTTGCAAGGTCGGGATGTCGTTTCCTATGAGCAGTATGTCATCAACATGCAAAATTAGAAAGCTAACTATACTCCAACTAGCGTTGACATACACACAGGACTCATCCTCGTTTCTTGAAAATCCAAACTCATTGACTTTCTCATCGAAACAAAGATTCTATCTGCGAGATGCTTGTTTTAATCCATAAATGGATTTCTAAATCTTGCACAGTTTATTGGGGTACTTTGCGTCCACAAAACCCTCTGGCTGACACATGTAAACATCTTCAGCCAACTTCCCATTAAGGAAAGCGGTTTTGACATCCATCTGCCAAATTTCATAATCATGAAACGCAGCGATTGCCAACAAAACCCTAATAGACTTGATCTTGGCCACTGATGAGAAGGTCTCATCATAGTCAACCCCCGGGGTTTGAATAAAGCCCTTCGCAACTAGTCGTGCCTTGTGCACTTTCCCATCCATGTCGGTCTTCTTCTTGAAGATCCACTTGCATCCGACTGTCTTACGACTTGGTACATTGTCAACTAAGCTCCAAACTTGATTGTCATACATGGACTGAATCTCCCTGTCCATTGCCTTTTTACATTTTATAGACTCCGGTCCCGCCATGGCTTCCTTGTAGTTGTTAGGTTCATCCAAATTTATCAGTGTACTATCACTGATAAACGTATCACCTTCAGCTATTATATGGAAACCATACAACACAGGTGGAACGCTAACTCTACTTGAACGTCTAAGAGGTAGGGACTCGTCAACTGGTTCAACAGGAATCTCTTCCTCAGGTTAAGTGCTAGTGTTAGAGGTTCCTTCACCGCTTGATTCTTGAAGCTCTTCAAGATCAATTTGCCTCCCACTGTCCTCTTGGCATATCAGTTCTCTCTCACGGAAAACCCCTCTCCTTGCTACGAAGACCACATTGTCACTAGGTCTGTAGAAAAGATATCCAAAAGATTTTTGTGCGTAGCCGGTGAAAATACACCGCTCACTGCGAGGTTCAAGCTTGTTGTGAGTCTCTCATCATACGAAAGCTTCACAACCCCAAACCTTGATATGTGCCAACGAGGGAACCTTCCCTGTCCACATCTCGTGAGGTGTTTTGGCAACCTTCTTAGTTGGGAATAGATTAAGGATATGGGTGGTAGTCTCTAAGGCATACCCCAAAATGAGATTGGTAACGAAGCTTGACTTATCATGAAACGAACCATCTCCAATAAGGTTCGATTGAGCCTCTCAGCTACACCATTAAGCTGCGGTTTCCTAGGTGGTGTCAATTGTGAAACAATTCCACATTCCTTAAGATAGTTGTGGAACTCGATACTAAGATACTCACCACCCCTATCGGATCTGAGCATATTTATCTTCCTGCCCAATTGATTCTCCACTTCTTGCTTAAACTCTTTGAAGTTTTCAAAATTTTCCGACTTGTGCATGATTAAGAAGATATATCCATATCTGCAATAACCGTCGGTAAAAAACACATAGAAGCTGTTAGCATCCCTTGTGGGGATCTGAAGAGCCCACAGACATCTGCGTGTATGAGATCCAACAATCCCTCACCTCTTTCATAAGTACCAGTGAAAGGTGATTTAGTCATCTTTCCAAGTAAATAAGATTCGCACGTGTCATCTGACTTTAGGTCAAATGACTCCAAGACTCCATCCTTTAGGAGTTGATCTATGCGCTTCTTGTTGACATGTCCAAGACGACAATGCCACTAGCATGCCTTGTCTAAACCATTAGACGAATCGATATGCAACACATTATTTCCTAAGTTGTCTACAACCATCACAGTTTCATATACACCATTACAAGGCAATGCTTCAAAATAAAAGTACCATTATAGAAAGCATTAATAGAACCAATTTCAGAGTTAGATGAAAATCTAAAACCTTATTTGTACAAACCATGAAAAGAAATAATATTCCTCGTCATTTCTGACGAGTAGCAACAATTATTCAAGTCTAGTCCTAACCCACTACTAACCACTAAAGAGTAAATCCTGATCTAGGTGACAGGCGACGATTTCCTATTCCTCATTATCAGGTTCATCTTCCCATGTTCCACATCCATACTTCTTTTTAGCCCCTGCAAATCAGAATAAATGTGAAAACCACATCCTGTATAGAGGACCCAAGAACTAGCATGTGATGAGTTATTAGATGGAATAGTATAAATACCTGCGAAGGTGGGCTTTATCTTCCCATCCTTGATGTCCTGCAAGTATTTAGGGCAGCTACGTTTCCAATGCCCCTTGTCATGACAATAGAAGCACGTTGCCTCTTTGGGATCAGATGAGGGAGTGGTAGAACCGACTTTACCTTTGGATACATTTGAAGTAGATCCATCATGAGACTTTCCCTTGTGGTTCTTCGAGGGAGCTTTCCTCTTCTTCCCTTTTCCATATCCTATAGCAAGGACCGGGGCAGCAGCAGCAGGGGTGGACTCGACAGCTTTGCCTTTCAGTCCACTTTCAGCAGTTCTAACAAACCTTGAAGTTTGCTTAAGGTGACTTCCTCCTTGTTCATATGATAACTCATATTGAACTGATCATAACAAGGAGTTAAAGAGTGGAGAATGATATCAATCGCCAACTCTTCATCAAAGTTGACATTCAACTTGAGCAGCCAATCCACATACCTTTGCATCCTTTGCAAGTGGGTCATGATGGACTCTCCATCTTTCATCTTGGTTGTGATTAACGAGGAAACAATTTCGTACCTTTCTTGACGTGCACTTTGATGGTACTTTTCCATCAAATCTTGGCACATCTTGTAAGGCCAGTAGTCCTCGTAGAACCGTTGTAGCTCAGGAGTCATTGTGGCTACCATTATACACGACACCTTTGTCGCGTCCTTCTCGTGAGCCCTATACTTAGCTATGTGTTCAGGAGTAGATTTAGATTCATCGATCTCGTTGAGTTGATTGTCGAGAACGTATTCCTTCTCTTCGTAACGCAAGGCCATTCGAATGTTGCGAATCCAATCATTGAAGTTGGATCCATCGAAGGTGATCCTCGCACAAATGTTCATGAGAGAGAAGGAGCTTGAGGAGTTGGAGTTCGAGCCCGAAGCGTTTTTTGAGCCAGACTTCTGAAAAAGAAAAAGAAAAAAATTTAGATTAGAGAAAGGATCCTTAATATAACACCCAAATGAAATATTAAGGCTAGGACCCAACACAATAATTCACAATTCAGAAGAGGGATTCCGTAATCCAATTTCAAATTATTTGAAGGTAGGTAAATGATGATTTACCAATTCCACCATGAAAAACGAAATGAAATTTTGGATTTAAATGAATGAAATTCTTAGATTCTTTTGAGATTCATTTAACTTTTCAATGGCATGTTTAATCTCGATTTTGCCCTTCAAGTTTGTGACTGCGATACCGAGGATCACAAACAATGTGTGAATAACCATGCAAATTATCTTGGCACTCTCGAGTCATTTACCACCTAATCAATGTGTCGGCTAACCACACACACTCCATTGATCTGTGATAATTCTCGAGCTACCCTTTGCCACCCTTGTTTGTCCAAGTTAGTGTGCCGGTTAACCACACACGCTCCACTAACAACTTGGCAATGTGCAAAGTGCAATTTCATGGAATAGCATCATTTTCACATTTTCCTAAAGTAACTAAGATTGGGAATTTATAAAAACATTTAGTTACTTTATAACTTTCATTATACTTATTAATGAAGAATTAATGTCCTATCCTACCCGTTCGGTTAACGACCCTCCACCAATCAAGGAAGTGGTGGGTGAGATTGGACACCCATTCAACCGCCATTTTATAGGCAGTTTCCTTATACCCCCTTATAGATCGGCTTCGTGAATGAGGCCTACAAATGTTAAGACTGACTCATCTTATACACACACACACACACACACATATATATATATATATATATATATATATATGTGTGTATTAATCTTTTAATATTATAATAGTATAAGGGTTGTATTTTAAACTTTTAAAATAATAGGGTTTTAGAATTTAATATTTCAAAATTAAAACTTTTTAACTAGAATTTAAATTCCAAAACTTGAGGGCAGATTTTGAAACTTTTCAAAACTTCAAGATCAAATTTTAGATAATCAAACTAATCACATAATTTTGAACATTATCTTAAAATTTAACCATTATCTTCCAATTAGACGAGGATATTCATTACCATAACAGAAAATTCGAATTTTATCAGTTAAAACAATTTAAGGTAATGATCCTTATCTAATTTTGGGCTAAAATCCGAAAAATCTGCTATCAGACTAATCAACTCGTCGAGTCAGGGCTTGGACTCGTCGAGTTGGTCCAACTCGTCGAGTCCATCTTAGGACTCGTCGAGTTCTTCTGACAGGGACCAAAAACGATTTTGTTCCAGCTTTGGTTAAAACACAATAACATCAAATATAACAAAAAAACACCCTAATCTCTGATACAACTGCTGGGTTTTGAGCATTACAACATTCCTATGTTGCACATGCAACCCTATTTGCTTTGGATCTAGGTTTTTCTCAAGTTAGACTGGAGGGTATGGGAGGGATGTTTCCCTCACTTTTTGTGGGCCACACCACCCTTTCCCTCACTTTCCTTTCCCTCACCTAAAACCTAAGGAATGGGTGGGAAGCTCCCCTCACTATTTTTTTATTTTTTTAAAAAATATATTTCATACATATATTATACTCATTTTGTAGGGAATTAAAAACCATGAATTTTGATATATTTTTTATATTTATTTAGTAGGTATATAATTTTATAAATATTAAAAAAGATAAAAAAAATTGTCCAATAGAATGAGGAGAGAGAGTGCGGCACCCACTCCCCCACCTCTTTCCCGCGGGTTGTTTCCCTCACCCAAGGGATGGTGTTTCAGTGAGAGGGAAGCTTCCCTCTCCCCCTTCCCACTTCCATTCCGTCCGGCCTTATCCATGCAAATCATTTATACAAAGCAAGAACCCTAATCTAGCATACATTTTTCGGATTTAACAAATTAAATAAGAGATAGAAGAATACCTTTCTTGTTGATAGCTTGATCTTGACCTTCAAGAGCTTAGTGCCTCAATTGTTGCACCTCTAATGGTGTCACAAACACCACTTAGCAATGGATGAACAAGAGAGAGAGAGAGAGAGAGGGGAGGGAGGCTATCAATTTCGGCTAGGGTTCTCTTATGAAGCATAGGGGCCGGAAACATTAGCCAAGGGGTCCTTAGGATAAATGGAACATATAAAATTTGACTTATATGCTTGTACTATTTACTCATCAAATCGTACATAACAACAAGTTTGTTAACATCAAGTTCCTGATGCGTTTACGCATTATCAATGCACAACCAACTTGTAAACAACAACTCATATATCTCGGTTTAAATATTATACGATATTATCGTCTCATAATCACTAGTGATAAATTCCATGAAGTGATTCACATGAGCGTGGGTTTAATCCAATACTCAAATCTAATTTCAAGAGTACTCATAAACGTTGCAGCAAACCTTTGCTATGTCTAAACACTTAGACAATCTACAAACCAATTCATGATAGTCTTGCCTCATTACTTACTCCCAAAGTATGATCGACTGTGGATAATTTGAACAATCTAATTATTCTGGAAGTAAAACATGCAAAAGTGAAACAATAGTAAACAATTGACACAAGATAGTAAACTTTACTCATAAATAATTCTCCATTAATTAATCATCAAATGTCAAAAACATTTACCTATTACAAGTTTCTAATCACCTATCTAATCACTAAAACTAATATCGTCCTTCAGACCAATGCTCCACGCATGATGTAAGTGTTTAACCCTGCTCAAACCCTTTGTGAGGGGATCTGCGGGGTTTTCCTCCGATGATACCCTCTTAACCACGAGGAGTCCTTCTTCTACCCGATGTCTGATGAAGTGGTATTTTCTGTCGATATGTCGGGATCTGCCATGATCCCTTGGTTCCTTGGTTAAGGGAACTCAGTAAGCTAAGCGTACAGGAGTGGTACGCATGGCGTACACACTCAGATGGGCTTGGACTTGTTTTGGGCTTGTAAGCCCTTTGGGCCCTAATCAGTCATTGGGTCGGGTCGTGTTTTGAGTTAGTGGGCCAACTTATCTGTTTTGGTCCATGATTGCTATGGTTGGGCTTTATTGGGCCATGAGGTCCATTAATGATTTTTGGACATGGACTTTGGGCCCATTAGAAATGGGGGACTTTTGGGCCATTAGGAAAGGACTTGGGGCTTGGGTCCTTTAGTTGGATTATGTTCAACCCTAACCTTGGGTTAATGGTATTATTGTTCACCACGGGTGGTCACAAACTGTTAGGAGAGCAACTTTCAGATTCAGTAGACAGAGGTGAGTCTCCTCACCATACCAATGGATCGAAGGCACCAAGGCCGGACCATTATGTATCATGTGGAATGCTAGTTGATTGTGTGATATGTGATATGATGGTTATCTTTATGATACTAGTATGGAAGACCCTGGGGGGTTCCCCTGGCAGTAGACTAAGACCATGTGGGGGTTCCCATGGCATTCGGTGTAAGACCTTGGAGGGTTTCCATGGCTTCCTAGTATGTTTGTATGTTTAGTTTATATGATATTTTCTATGTTAGGGAAGACCATGTGGGGGTTCCCATTGCAGTCAGTTGAGACCATGTGGGGGTTCCCATAGCAGTGGGTTAAGACCACGTGGGGGTTCCAGTGGCACCCGGAGTAACACCTTAGAGGGTTTCCACGACATCCTTATAGGTTGATATGCATGGCTTATGTTGTTTATGTGACTGATATGGATTATATGGTTATATGGATTGTGTGGGGTATGCTCTGGGAACTCACTAAAAATTAGCTTACAGTTTGTTGATTATTTCAGGTGCTTCAGAGCCTAAGGGAAAGGGCAACGTTTGATGGCGCGACGTGCACTCTCCGGTATTTTATATGGGGACACTCTGATATTTGAAATAAAATGTTGTGTTATGGATTTTGAAAACAGTTGTCATTGATATTTAATATTTTATGGGAATGTTTTGATTAATTAAAAATGAAAATTTTATTTGGAAATTTGGGTCGTTACAAGTTGGTATCAGATCCTTGGTTTGAGGGATTCGGGCACACTCTCGGGTGTGTCAGGACTCAAACTAAGGAAATGGTAAAATTGTTTTGAAAAAATCAAAAGTTAACAACTTTTTAAAATGGAAAAGGGGGAGAGTGCAATGCGCGTGATCGGCCGAGCCCAAGTAAGTAGTTCCCCAATATGTTAGTCATATTATACTGATATTTGGATTATGATAATAGTATGAATCTTGCTATGTGTATGCTTTCAAAATTGTATACGGTTAGGGTCTTATAGCCTCAGAATGATTGACTTGGCCTTATTTCCTGTTCCTTATCTGGTTGTGGTCCTAGGGTAGAGTCTGTTATTCGAAAGTCTATTTGATATTATTATGTTTATAATTTGCATGCATAAGGTAACCTGTTATGTTTGAATTCTGGTTCGATATGGATGGAGCAAATCTTAAGATAACCTAAGATTTGAGATATGTGGTAGCCTGTGAGATATGTTTTGTTCTGGGACGAATTAGAGTTATCAGGTAGAGCCTTGGGGAAGGTACAGGTAAGTGTGGAAGGTAGTATTGGGCCCGTACTACTGAAAGCACAAGACCTGTATCCGAACTAATGTTAGACCTGGAAGCTCTAAGTAGAACCGGTGTGGGAAGATCCCCATTTTGGACATTTTGATCATTTTATGTTGTGGTATTTCAGATCAGAATGGTGGTGACACGGTTTGGAGCAGGGGGATCAGGATCATGATCCGGGCTTGGGTCGGGTGACACTACCGAGCCCATTGATGAGAGACTACGCGAGCTTATTGCAGCCGAGGTTACGAGGGGCATCCTTGATGCTACTCCTAGTGATTTTTGGGACGGTCAAGGAAAGGATGATGGAGATTATGGAGGAGAGGCTCATGGCGTTCAGAGCCGAGATTGCTGCGGGCCAGGTCGGGGCCCGAACTCCCTCGTTCTGGAAGTTCAACGTGTGCGGGGCGCCAGAGTTCTTCGGGGTCAGGGAACCCATAGTTAGCCGACGTTGGGTGGTGGACAAGAGAATGCTCAGCGCATGAGTTCTTGCCCTGATACGACAAAGGTGGGTTTTGCTTCGTGTATGATGGGAGATCGAGCCCGGGATTGGTGGGGAGAGGTGACTAGCCAGGTGGGAGCAACCTGTGTGGATGATATGACGTGGGCAGAGTTTTTTAGACTCTTTGATATAGATTTTGCACCACCTATTGAGGTGCAACGATTAGTGAGGGAGTTTCAGGAGCTCCACCAGACCACCGAGACTGTGGCGGAGATCACCGCCAAGTTTCGGGAACGAGCATTGTTGATCCCACAGTATGCTACAGATGAGGAAATGAGGAGGACGAGGTATCATTCCATGCCGAAGGATGATATCCGAGAGTTTGTGAGCTTTGCAAGGTGCAAAAACCTGAACGAGATGGTGGAGAAGGCCCATGAGTGGGATATGGAGTTGGAGTTCCGCACCAAGCGGAAACCAGATCAGGCACAGACAGCAGTAGGTCAGGCTAAAAGCCTAAGACCTCTGATTCTTCTGGTAGGGGCCAGCAGGGTTGTGGCCGGTGTGCCAAGTACAGGAGATCTCATGGTAGAACTTGCCGGGGAACGGGCCCGGTATGTTATACATGTGGTCAGCTGGGCCACGTGAGTAGGGATTGCCCCCAAGAAGGGCTTGATTATTTCCACTGCAACCTGACCAGCCATAAAAAGGTTGATTGTCCGAGGTTGCAGGGAGGGGAGGAGCAGTGGTGGTGCATGCGCCCGCCACGATGAGGATCATGGATGGCCGCCTTGCCAAGGCGGAAGTTCCAGCGGTGAAGAGTCGCACATTTCAGTTGACTACCGTGGAGGCTCGGGCAGCGCCAGGCGTTATGGCTGGTACGTATTTATCTTCCACTCTATATTGATTTACATTGCTTATGTGTATACATTTATGCTCATGTATAGGGACCTTTTTGGTCAATGGTATGATGGCTCACGTTCTATTTGACTCGGGTGCTACCCAATCATTTGTATCTCTTGCGCTTAGCAAGAAGTTCCGGGATGCGTCAGGGACTTTGGATTCCCCGCTTGAGGTTGAGATTGCGGACGACCGCAGCATGAGTTCGGCGAGGGTGTATCAGAACTGTGTTCTGAATGTTCTTGGAGAGAGGTTTCGTGTTGACCTAGTCCCGATACCTTTGCGAGGGCTGAAGGTGATCGTCGGGATGGACTGGTTGGAGGCCAATGGGGCCATGATAGACTGTGAGTGCCAACTGATGAGCGTTCGAACCCCAAGTAGGGGAGAACTGGTTATTCATTAGAGAGGGCCTCGCAAGGGCCAACCCTATGTTCAGTTGCGAGGGCTAGGAGACTTCTTCAGCAAGGTTGTTCGGGATTTTTGGCATATATTTCGGATACGAGGGTTGAGACCTCGATGGATTTGGGCAGTGTACTAGTTGTACAGGAGTGTCAGGATGTCTTTCCCAAGGAGTTACCTGGAGTGCCTCTGGAGAGGCAAGTGGAGTTTCGCATTGTGTCACACCCCAAACAGAATGGTGGAAACGTTCGGGGGCGGAGGACGTCATGTTCAGTATCATAAACAATGCACAATAGTAAAACAAGCAACAACATCATCCATTGCATTAATAATATAGTTAATACAAGCATGTTCTGAATGTATTTGTAAGACACCAAAATATATATATTAAAAATAAAAGACGGGTCTTGAACACGCTCCGTCTTCTCAAAACCTGGTCCAGTGTACCTGTCTACTGGTGACCTGAGAATACAAGTTATTTTGAAAGAGTAGATCAGCATTAAAGCTGGTGAGTTCATAAGTATTTTAGTGTCAAATGTTTGTATAAGTTTGAAGAAAATGTTTGTATATGTTTGAAGAAAATGTTTGTAAGTGTTTAATGTAAAGTTTGTAAATGTTTGATGTAAAGTTTGTAAATGTTTGATGTAAAGTTTGTATACTTCCTAGAAAATCCTATATTTTCTACTAAAATGGGGAGTAGTCTTCTACCAAGACCCGACTGTTCTATATGTTTATTCTTTTGTAAAAGTGAGTGTTTTCCCAAATATATGACTATTATTACAAGAAAATAGTTTACATTACCTTTTATGTGAGAAGATCACTATATGAATGTAATGGGAAAATGACAGTGTACAGTAATGTTGTAATAAGTAACTACTGAAACACTAACTACCTTAAAACCAATTTGTTTAATTAAGGTTAAAATATGATGTGGTTATAACCATACTGATTGACAAGTGTTTAACACGACGACCTACTAGCGTCGAAACTGATGGGACATTTGTCACCCCTTGGCCTTGCCGGCTAAACTGTAGCGAACAGTTGGGATGCGGGCTTGTCAGTCCCGTATAGATCTATACACACAATGTCCGTTCTCCCTTCAGGAGACTCTGGTTACAAAACGCGAACTAACAAGTATATTGCTAAGCCATGAAGTAGTTTCACATTAATGTTATCTTGTTCTTGTAAAATGATGTATGTTCCTTTCTGTTTCTTGTTATTGTATGTTCCTTTCTGTTCTTGTTATCGTATCTTCCTTTCTGTTCTTTGTTATTGTATGTTTCTTTCTGTTCTTGTTATTGTATGTTTCTTTCTGTTCTTGTTATCGTATGTTTCTTTCTGTTCTTGTTATTGTAAGTTTGAACTGACTCATGTATGAACTGACTCTTGTAAGTTTCATTGTTCTAGAAATAGTAAGTATTATATCCTAAACTATACCTATTATAGTTTACTAGTAAGCCCTGTAATTGAATGATTGTTCATGTTTATACACCTTTGCTACCCAAAGGTGTTGAACTGATTGCAAGTTCTTTTTATATCTACATATATATACATAATATATAACTAAGATTTGAACGACACTCGGTCAAACAACTGGTACCCTAAGTCCACAACCAAACAAGGAACATGAAATAAAGCTAGTTATCAGTCCTAAGCCCTTTCAACCTTATTTATATAACTATATCTATATAGACATGATTTTTGTCAATATATGAGTTTAAAAGAGTTTTGTAAAACGATAAAGAGTTTTATTATATAAAAGAGTTTTAACAATTTGAATGGTTATTGATGACTTGATGTCAATTTATAAAATGATTTGAAATAGTCTGGTTGATAACACAGTTTGAAGTATAAGAAATCTCTTGTTTTGATAGTTATAAATCACATGTGATTGATTATACAACTATATGGTTTTCTACTTCTATTCTCCCCCCCTCCATAAAAGCATTTAAAATCATTTAAAAGATAAGGTAGGGGTATGAACTCACCTATAGTGAGTGACTCGAATGGAAGATAGATATAGGATGCTTGAGATCACAAAAGGAGTCCCGAAGCACAAATTGATCCTATTAGACATATAATCACATATATAGACATATAAATAGTGTATAACAACTAATCATGTATTGGAAACACCCCTAGGGACTAGGAATCACTCACAATGGAGTGTATCAATCACACACGATTGATTTAAGGGAGTTCACGGCCACACCAAGTGTGTTTACGGCCAAAGGAAGAGTTTACGGCCAAAGATGCTTAACTGTTTACGGCCAAGGCATGAACTAAGGAGGGTTTACGGCCCTAACAAGATCACTTGAAGGGTTCACGGCCATATGAATGGTTTACGACTGTGAACTCTTGAAGATGATGCTTATATGATACTTAAAAGGTGTTTGTTTCATGGGGATTCAAGAGCTCCTAATGGATAATAAGAATATGGAAAGGATACTTACTAAATGGAAGTCTTGAAGGTGTTTACGGCCACCAAGAACAAGTGTGTGTTCTTGGTGAAAAGATGAAGATTTGAAGATCTTGAAGGAAAATGGATGAATTCAAGGATGTGATTCATAGGTTTCATATGTTCAAGAAGATTAACTACTAAAAACAGATGAATTACTTACGTTTTTGAAGAGAAAGGATGGATTCCCTTGATGATACTTGAGAGAGTTTGAGTGTTCTTGATGAAAGAAGTGAGAAATGAGGAACTAATGAAGGAAATCTATACTTATGATGAGGGGTTCACGGCCACCAAGAGTTGACGGCCGTAAACTCTAGTTTGGGCCATGAACACCCTTGATGAATGTTCTTAGCTCAATTAGAAAGTCATAGATTCGTTACTCACACATCCTAGCATCAAGTCCTAAGTGTACGAGGCTTAAAACTCACATAATAACCCTTAGTACGGCTAAAAGGTAACAGATACAAGTCTGAATTTGATTGAATGGAATGGCTTTACAAGATAGAAATTTCCGGTTGTCACACATTGATTTGGTGCCGGGTGCCGCTCTGATAGCCAAGGAACCGTACCGGCTTGCTCTGCCCGAGATCCAGAAGCTGTCTACGCAACTTTAGGAGCTGCTAGACCGAGGGTTCATCCGTACGAGCAGTTCCCCATGGGGAGCACCGATCTTGTTTGTGAAAAAGAAGGACGGGTCATACAGGATGTGTGTTGATTATCGGGATCTGAACAAGTTAACGGTGAAAAACTTTTATCCGCTCCCGAGGATCAATGATTTGTTCGATCAGCTACAGGGTGCATCTTGGTTTTCTAAGATTGATCTCTGGTCAGTCTACCATCAGATGAGGATTCGGGATAAGGATATACCGAAGACAACTTTCAGGACTCAGTACAGGCACTATGAGTTTGTGGTGATGCCATTCGGGCTCACCAATGCCCCAGAAGCGTTCATGGATCTCATGAATAGGGTGTGTAGACCGATGCTGGATCGGTCGGTGATCATTTTCATTGATGATATCCTGGTCTACTCTAAGACCAAGGAGTAACACGAGAAGCATCTGAGGGAAGTATTGGAGACACTGAGAATGGAAAGGTTATATGCAAGTTCTCAAAGTATGATTTATGGTTGCGAGAGGTGCAGTTTTTGGGGCACATCATCAACAAGGAGGGTATTTCGGTTGATCCAGCCAAGGTTGAGTCAGTGACGTGATGGGAGGTACCGAAGAATGCATCTGAGATCCATAGCGTCTTGGGTTTAGCGGGCTATTATTGGAGATTCATCTAGGAGTTCTCCATGATCGCTGTGCCATTGACTCGTTTGACCAAAAAGAAGGTGTACTTTCTGGTGGGGCCCGGACCAACAATCGGCTTTTGAGACCTTGAGGCAGAGGTTATGTGAGGCCCTGATTCTAGTACTACCTGATGGGCTGGATAATTTGGTAGTGTAGTGTCATGCATCGATCTCAGGGTTAGGGGCGCTACTGATGCAGAGGGAGCATGTGAACGCGTACGCCTCGAGGCAGTTGAAGCCTCATGAGGCGAATTACCCCACTCACGATCTGGAGGCATTACTTGTATGGAGTGCGGTGCACCATCTTTACTGACCACAAAAGTTTGAAGTATTTGATGGATCAGCAAAACCTCATGTTGGATTTGGTGTCTAGGCCCATAACTATAACTGGGATGTACTTGACCCGATTGTAGCATGGTCCTTTTTGGGTTGCCTTCACCAGTGCAATTTGATAGGATGGTTTTTGAGAATAAGGTTATTTATGGTTTATTAATATATTACAAGTATAATATATTAATATAAAATTATTTAATTAGTATTAGTCAAGAATTAATTTGGAATTAATTTTGTGGTCAAAAGAGAATAATTAAATATATGAGGATTGATTATGTAAATCAATTATTCTTATAGTGTGGTCCAATGATCCATGATTATGTAGATGGGCTAAACCAATGAAATAATCCATGGATAGTCCATGGAGGTTAAACCCATGGAGCATAAGAATGTGAAAGGTCATTATGGTTTGCAAAGATCTAACCCTAGCACTATAAATGGAACCCTCAGGAACCAAAATCGGTTGCACCTTCTTTATGAACCAAGTAACTTATTCTCTTAAGCCTCCTATTGCATATTGGTGTTTGTGAACCAATAGAGGCATCACACTTGAGGTGCTCAAGCTTTCAAAGGTCAAGAACTCTACCCTAGTCAAGAGGTAAGCATCCAAACTAAGTTTTTATTGTATAGCTTTAATTGTATGCTAGCTAGGGTGAATGCTTTGGAAAAACAAAATGCATGTATAATTAGAGAAAACATAGAGCCAAAGCATTTAAGGTTGCATGTGCACCATAGGAGTGTTATAATGCTCAAAACCCAACAGTGGTATCAGAGCCTAGGATTGTTTTCTATTATATTTGATGCTTACTAGTTTTTCAAAGCTGAAAAAGTCAAAATTTTGGCCTTTGACTGGTGAACTCGCCGAGTCCATGAACAAGCTCGACGAGTCCACTCAGTAACAGAGCAACTCGCCGAGTCCAGTTCATGCACTCGATGAGTTGAAGGCTCTGTTTGCAGAATTTCGAGTTTCTTGGCCTGGTTTGGATTGGGAACACTACCACAAACTGTTTTGGATCATTAAACATGTTTTTTATGATATGGTAGTGCTTGTACTCATCCAACCACAAGATAATTGTCAAAGTTTTAAAATAATTGTTGTTTTTATATGATAAACAAAATTGCTTTCAAATTGTTGACTTGAAATTATCTTGTTTATATGTGATAATATTAGTTGTTAGAAAATGATCTAAACGAATTTTAATGACCTCCATAACTTGTCCTCAAGTTATGGAAAATGAAAAGTCTCATACATTAAAATGGCATTAAACTCATATGTTATGAAAAATGAAAGGACAATTGTCAAATATTAAGATAATAGGCTAATTATTTGTATTATTTGATATGAATTGCCTTGCTATATGAGTTATATTAGATCAATAGAATATTATATGATAAATTTTTCCTTGTTAGAATTGATCTAAATATTCTTTAATGAGTTCCATAACTTGTCCTCAAGTTATGGAACATGAAAAGTCTTTTCATAAATGTTTTAATGAACTCCATAACTTGTCCTCAAGTTATGGATTATCAAGAGTCTTATCATAAAACACACATTAAACTCATAAGTTGTGGATATGAAGAGTTTTGACAAGTTTCAAAACTTTCCCTCAAGTTTTGGAATTTGTAAAGTCTCACTTTTGAAACATTTAAACTCCAAACCTTAGAATTTTAAAAGTTTAAAATTCAACACTTATACTTTTTAATATTAAAAGTTAATACTTATATATATGTATAAGACAAGTCAGTGTCACCGTTAGTAGGCCTCCTTCACGAAGCCGGTCTATAAGGGGGTATAAGGTTACTGCCTATAAAATGACAGTTTAATGGGTGTCCACTCTCACCTACCGCTTCCTTGACTGGTGGAGGGTCGTTAGCCGAACGGGTAGGACAGGGCATTAATTCTCCCTCAATAAAAGTATAATGATAAATATAAAGTAACTAAATTTTTTTTAAATTCCCAATCTTAGTTACTTTAGGAAAAATGTGAAAATGGTGCTAATCCATGAAATTGTACTTTGCACCTTGTTAAGTCGTTAGTGGAGCGTGCGTGGTTAACCGACACACTAATCTGGAACTGACAATGTGTGGCAAACGGTAGCTTGGTGTTAATCATAGATAAATGGAGTGTGTGTGGTTAACCGGCACATTGATTAGGCGATCTGTAACATTAGGTGTACCAAGTTAATTTGCATGGTTATTCACACCTTGTTTGTGATCCTCGGCATCCCAGTCACAAACTTGAAGGGCACAATCAAGCTTTAAACATGCCATTAAAAAGTTTAATGAATCTCAAAGATCTAGGAGTTTCAAACCAATTAAAACTTAATAATCTATTTCGTTTTTCATGGTGGAAATTGGTAAATCGTCATTTACCTACCTTCAAATATTTTACAATTGGATTATGGCATCCCTATTCGCAATTGTAAAATATTGTGTTGGGTCCTAGCCCTAATATTTCGTTTTGGGTGTTATATTAAGGACTTAAATCAACTAACTTGAATTTCTCCCTTTGTAGATGTCTAGGTCAGACAACTATGGTCTTCCCGAATCTGTTGGAAACGGCTTTCCACATGAAGATGATATTCCACAATATCATACTTCACTTCCTCCACCTCCTCCAATTATTCTCCCTAACCCACAAGTTCAAAGGCTTGAAAAGTTGAAGGTCACTCAAGCCCTATTGGCTAGCAAACACCAAGATGGAAGGTCTGTGTGTCCACATGTCTTGAAGATGAAGTCACACATTGACAGGCTGGGAATGTTAGGAGTCGTTGTGTCAAGGAAGTTGGCTGTTGACTTGGTTCTTGAATCACTTCTGAGTCGTATAGTTAGTTTGTTAAAGACTACTATATGACAGACCGCGGCATGTCCCTTATCGATCTTACATATTTCCTAATTGCTGCTAAATCAGCAATGATTTGGCGCACTGGTAATGCAAATTTGATTGGAAGATCTACTTCCCAAACTTCCATGGACATTGACAATGGAAACATTGGAAGTCCAGAAAAGATTTCTCTTTCCAAGGGAAAGGGAAAGACTAAGTCTAAGATTGTCCCGTGTACCATTCCCAAAGAGTCCATTTATTTCTATTGCCATGAGAAGGGACATTGGTTGCGAAGCAGCCGTATCTACTTGAAGGACCATAAGGATGGTAAAGTCAAAAAGTTTGACTCTGCTTCAGGTAAGTCCACTATCTAACTCTGTTAAGTTCCTATTTGCAGATTCTTAATACATGATGTGACAGGGTCGCATTTTGATGTCTTGTAGGATCAAAGAAAAGAAAGGAAGCTTAAAAGAAGAGTGAGTTGAATCTGATCGTGAAAAGTTGGATTTTGATCGCCTGATTCGATGGTCGGATTTTTGAGTTGTTGCTTAGGAGTTATGATAGATTGCTTAGAAATTTGTAATAGCATAGTTTTCATATGTAATTGCATTGTAAGGAAAAGTTTTCCGCACCTTTTATAAAAAAAAATTGACCTTTTATCTTATTTATATTTCCTTGCAATGGCATTTGTGAAAATTGATGTTTGTATGTTTCTATTTTAGCAATATGGATTTGATTCTTTTGTTTGTGGTAGTGTCTAAAATTTACCAAATAAGGAAAGATTCTCATCACTCAAGTTTCAGTTGGATAGAAACTTGGAATCATGAAACTTGTATTGTATGATGAATAAGAACCTTCATCTTTGGGAAATTAAGACTAATTCCTTATTCACATGTATATGTGAGTCAAGTGAAGGACTAGTGTGACAACCCGAAATTTCTATTCTGTACAACATTTCAATTCATTAGAAGTCAAAACAGTTACTGCTAATTTTCAAACTTTTTAGATTAAGTTTGAGTATTTTAGGATTAACACTTTAGGAGATATCAGGAGAGAGGATGCTCTAGGGTTGATTGTGTAACAATAATCTTTCAAAACTCCAAAAGATTAGAGTTTACGGCCTAAACAATGGTGTTTACGGCCGTAAACCCTAAAGGAAAGAGGTATAAAGGTGACACTTAGTTATTTTTACCATTTTTCCAACTTTCAAGAGCAAAACTCAAACTCTCTCAAGTATCATCCAAAGATTTCTTCAAGATCTTCATCTAGTAAGTGTTTCTAGCCCTTTTAAGTTAGTATATCACTTAATCTAGTGATTTAACACACTTCTAACCATGAAATCATTCCAAAAGGTTCAATCTTCAAGTTTCACCAAGAACACCAAGAACACACACTAGTGTTCTTGGACTTTTGGCTCATTTCAAGCCTTTATCTTGTAAGTACTTCTATCCTAGAGTATGTTAGGGCTTGATACACTTCTTTACATCAAGAAAACACAAAGAAACACCAAGATCAAAGGTGTTTACGGTCCAAGAACACCTTGGACCGTAAACCCTAAATAAGGGGTCAAAGTGACCCTAGTCCCTTCCTAAGCCTTGGTAACTATCATGGATCCCTTCATTGATATGTTAAGGACTTTAAAACATCAAAATACCATACTCCATAGGGGTTTACGACCGTAAACCCAAAGGGAAATGGTCTTAGGACCGTAAACTCCAATTAGGAGTGAAATGGTGCCCTAACCTCTTCTATAAGCTTATACTTCGAGTGGAAACACTTCTAAGGACTTATAAGGCTTCAAATCAACAAATAGTCAAAAAAGTATGAGTTTACGGCCGTAAACTCATGGGTTTACGACCGTAAACTCATGGAGTTATGGTCAAGAAACTGTAAACTCAAGAAAGGGGTTCCTTTGAACCCTAAACCCAATAGCTTTGTCCTACAACACTTAGATGCAATCCTTGGGACTTATAACACCTATATAAGGTGTTTAACATGTCTTAGGATGTCTTAACTTTGTTAATTAGTTGTTTAAAGACTAATTGGATTCATATATGTGTATTTATATGTTAATTAGGATCATTGTGTGTGTACAAGTCTTCACTTGACACTTAGCAATCCTATTTCATCAGTTCATCCAAACCACTCACTACAGGTGAGTTTATACCCGTTAATTAACCTTTTAAATGTTTTTAAATACTTTTATGGGGGGGGGGGGGGAATACAAGTTGAACAATTATAGTTATTATATCAATCACATGTGATTAATAACTACCAAACAAGTGGTTTTCTTACTTTTCAAACTGTTTACCAAACAGTTTTACCTCAAACTGTTGTACAAACACCTTTTCATGTCAAATGCTTTTACTTAAACTCTTTTATACTTATATATTGTCAAATGCATGCCTATATATGTATAGTTATATAAGTAATGTTTAAAGGACTTAGGACGGGTGGCTCGCTTGATTTCCTTTTCCTCGTTGGGATGTGGCTTTAGGGCATCGGTTATCCATCCGAAGGTCGTCTAAATATTAGTTGTATATCATGTATACATACTTAGTCATAAAAGTTCTTTCATTCAGTTCCATACCTTTGGGTAGCAAGGGTATACAAACATGTTCATACATTACTAGTAAGCTACCATAGGGGTAGTTTAGGAAGATACTAAAACTATTACTAGAACAATGAAACATACAAAGAGTCAGTTCATTCAAGAGTCAATACTATGCAGAGAACGAGATAACAAACAATACTATGCAGAGAACGAGATAACAAACAATACTATACAGAGAACGAGATAACAAACAATACCATACAGAGAGAACATACAGGCTAGATAGAAGGAGAACATACAATACAGCTAGCACATTCATTACATATACATTATTATATTTATGTGAGCCACTAAACAGGGCATGGCACTACCTGCCATGACTGTTTTTGTATCCAGAATCTCCTTAATTGGGGAGCGTATGAGTTTGTGTATAGATCTATATTGGATTGACTATCCTACACCTTGCTGCTAGCTACAGTGGGACTTGCAAGTCTACGGGTGCCAAACGTCATTTCTTACGACGTATTACATCGTCGTTTTACTATTGAGTCGGTAGCAGGATACAAGCCGATCACATGGTACTTTAAATAACAAATGGTTTAAAGTAGTTAGTAGATTAGTAGTTCCTTAATACAACACTACAGTACTATTTCATTTTCCCTTTGCATTTACTTTGTGATTTCATACAATAAACAATAATGCAAAAACTATATTTTTGGTTAATGATAGTCAGAATTGGGAAAATACATACTATTACAAGAGACACACACACAGACACTAGATGCCTTAGTAGAAGGCTACTTCTAGTAAGAAACATAGGGTTTTCTAGGAGAGTTCAAACAATTACAAACTTTTACAAAACTTATACATTACAAGACTTATAAACACTTTCATACAAATACAGACACTAATATACTTATGATCTCACCAGCTTTAAAGCTGATACTCGCTTTCAAAATAACTTATATTCTCAGGTCGCCAGTAGACAGGTACCGGAGCCAGGTTTTTGAGAAGATGGAGCTTATTCAAGACTCATCTTTTATTTTGATATGTTATATTTTTGGTGTCTATAAAACTTGATATAACACACATGTATGAAATTATATTATTAATGCAATGGATGATGTTGTTGCTTATTTACTACTTTGCATTGTTGTGATACTGTACATGACGTCCTCCACCCCCGAACGATTCCGCCGTTCCGGTTTTGGGGTGTGACAGATTGGTATCAGAGCATTGTTTATAGTGAATCGAGTGTATCAACCCATAAAAGATATACGAACTATAAACACAAGCGGGATTAAAATACTCTGATAAAGAGTTTATACTTTTAAATAATAAAATATTTAACTAAGTATACATACCTGCATTCATACTAAAATCAGTGTCACTAGGACAGAACAAAAGTATTACGATTGTTGGGCATCACAGGTAGACTTAGAGACATATGGTCAACCCTGGGAAGATGTAGCCTGATCAACTACATTATCCGAGGAGTGATTAGCATGTGCCTAAGTATGCTTGTGAGGTTGCAACAAGTCTAAAAACTTACCAACACTACTACAATGAGAACAGTAGAACATAACATTAAACTTAAAAATACTATAGGAGTATTTTGTGTTACTATAATTACTTATCTGAGAAATAAAGGTCTTTATTAGTATATCAATGGTTGTTTAGGGGATACACTAAGGTTATATGTATCTAGGATGTCATAGAATTAGAATCTGTGAATCTTTGCTTTATTTCCTGTCCTCGTTGGGTTGTGGGCTTAGAGTTAGGGTAACTTATTCGAAGGTCTATCCTGTCCCGAATACATATAACTGGTATGCACTAAACAAGTATTGAGGTAACTAGTAAAGATCATCTTATAATTATCTAATTAGTTCGTCTATTTAGTTATTTCTTACACCTCTTTTCTCGCGTAGATTTAATGGTTGGATTCCATCTTCCCGGAGACCCGTACTTTCCCAACCACGGCAATGTTGGATGGCTTGGAGAAGAGCCAGAAGATGATCACCCAATCCCTTTGGATGATCACGAAGCTGAAGGCTTTTCTGATGGTTCTGAGTCGGAGCCAGAAGTCAACAACCAACCCCCAGCTGTTCAAAACCCAAACCCTCGTCCAGCATTTCAAGGACCCACACCTCTGTGGGCCACAAACTTGAATAGGTGGAGTCAGGAACAGGGGCAACCCATGCCCTACCACGGAGACAGAAGCTTCTACAACCTCACTGAACGAGGTTCAGCTGACAGGGTCCTACCCATAATGGTCCGTAGGATTGCTCGGAACACCGAGCAAGGACGAGCAGCTATCGACCGCGTAGTGGAGATTGACGCCAACTCTGGCGTTAATACCATCCGCATTCGCCAACTTGAGTCTGCTCATGAAAGGACTCAGGTCCGCAATGCAGTTCTGCATATGGAACTTGCTGAAACCCAAGCTGAAGTCAGAGAACTTCGAGCTCAGCAAGTAAGGTTCGATAGGCGCATAAGGGACATAGAACGCCTTCTGTCGGATTCCAGGACTCACTCTAGCAGTTCTCGTCGCCGTTAGAGTCTTATCGACTTTTCTTTTGGATATAACCTAGTTTGTGTAAAACTCTAGTCTAATTTCCTATCTTAGTAAATCTTAGACCCGTTAGGTCTTGATTTGGTAATAGTCTGTCAAAATTTTCCATCTTGGTTGATGTAAGACCTACTTCTAGGTCATTTTCCCGAACTCATTACATCTGTAATTCCAACGTTATTGACAGATTTTTAATCTAATGGAAATTATATCCAAATGCTTTCGTTTACAATCAATCGTGTTATTCATTTGTACTGTTGGACTATGGAGAGTTAGTCTATAGGCCATTCTCATCAATTTTCCTATCAAATTCTTATCAATGTCTGTATCTTCCTAAACTTACAGTTCAAAAATGCCTCCACGTAAATCAACAAGATACGATCCTCCCGCACCAACACCACCTGCCCCTCAAATCGACACTGCAGCCTTAAATGCTGCTGTAGCTGCGGCTGTGGCTACAGCCATGGCCCAATATCATTCGTCCGGTTCCACTGGAGGAGGAACCCCTGTTCAGTCCATTCAGGTTGAAACCCCTGTGCGCTCAAGAGAGTGCTCCTACAAAGACTTCTCAAACTGCAAGCCATTGTCCTTTAAAGGAACTGGCGGAGTCCTTGTCCTCTCGCAATGGTTCGAGAAGACAGAGTCGATCTTTGAGATCTGCTCATGCCCGGAGGGAAGCAAGGTCAAGTTTGCCGCTTGTACCTTCGAATCAAAAGCCCTAACATGGTGGAATAGCCATGTTAAGTCACTATCTCTAGTGGTGGCTAATGCTATGGGCTGGGATACCATGAAAGACCTCATGATTGAGGAGTACTGTCCAAGGGGCGAGATCCAAAAGCTGGAGAAGGAACTGTGGAGCCTAACCATGAAGGGCTCCGACATCGTCTCGTATACCGCCAGGTTCTGTGAACTGGTGGCCCTCTGTCCCAATATGATCCATACGGAGGGAAAGAAGATCGAGAGATATATATGGGGGCTGATACCACCACACCAGGGGAATGTTTTGGCTTCCCACCCCACTACATTTGACAGTGCCAAGCGATTGGCACAGCGGCTCATAGACCATGGGGTCCGTACCCCGGCTGCAACAACCACCCTGGCCATCGCAGATGCCGCCAGAACCGTTGAGTCCAAGCGGAAATTCTGGGATGACAAGAAGAAGAAGAAGGCTGCCAAAAAGCAGCAGGTCGTGACAGTTCATGCTGCGATAACACCTGCCGCTGCTGCTCCGGTCAAGCAGTATTCAGGAAGTTTGCCTCTGTGCAACCGATGCAACTTCCACCATACGGGAGCCTACCAGGAAATGCATTGCTCAAACTGCAACACGAAGGGGCACACTGCCCGTTTCTGCAAAGCCCCAGCGAAGCCAATCACCCAAGTCCCCGGCGCTGGTGTGGGCCAGACTTGCTACAATTGTGGCGAGGTGGGCCACTACAAAAGGGACTGCCCTAAGGCAAGGAATACTGGTGGAGTGGCAAGAGTTCTGGCCATAGGCCACGAGGAAGCAGTAGCCGACCCTACAGTGGTCACTGGTACGTTTCTCCTCGATAACTCGTATGCATGTATTCTATTTGATAGTGGAGCGGAGAGGAGCTTCGTGAACCAAAAATTTGCTCATTTACTTAAGCAAAAATCACGAGCACTTAAAGAACCCTTCACTGTAGAAATGGCTAATGGAAAAACAGAGAGCACTAACAGCGTATTCATAGGGTGTACCCTAACACTAGATAGCCATTCCTTTTCGATCGATCTCATGCCGGTCTCAATTAAGAGTTTCGACGTTATCATCGGCATGGATTGGTTGAGTCTTCATCGTGCCGACATCATGTGTTACGAAAAGGCTGTACGCCTTAATCTGTCGTCTGGAGAAACTCTAGTAGTATATGGCGACAAACCCGACACAAACCTTCGTATCATCTCGAGCATTCAAGCTCATAAATTCTTATGAAAGGAATATCACGCATTCCTTGCTCACGTGGTCGATGTGAGCCAAGAAACGAAAGACATTCAAAACATCCCAGTAGTGCGCGACTTTCCCGACATCTTTCCAGAAGAACTCCCGGGATTACCTCCGCAACGACAAGTCGAGTTTAGAATCGACTTAGTTCCAGGGGCTACTCCCGTAGCCAAATCGCCTTATCGTTTAGCACCTGCAGAGATGCAAGAACTGTCCGGTCAACTTAACGAACTGCTCAGCAAGGGCTTTATAAGACCAAGCTTCTCACCCTGGGGAGCTCCAGTCTTGTTCGTCAAGAAGAAAGACGGATTGTTTCGAATGTGCATCGACTACAGGGAGCTCAACAAACTGACCATCAAAAATCGTTATCCTTTGCCGCGGATAGACGATTTATTCGATCAACTTCAAGGGGCGAATTTCTTTTCGAAAATCGACTTAAGATCCGGGTATCACCAATTACGAGTGCTAGGGGAGGATGTTTCGAAGACAGCCTTCCGAACTCGTTATGGGCACTACAAATTCGTAGTGATGCCGTTCGGATTAACATACGCGCCCGCTGTGTTCATGGACTTAATGAATAGGGTGTGTCGTCCTTACTTGGATCAGTTCGTCATCGTCTTCATCGATGACATACTAATCTACTCTCGAAGTAAGGAGGAGCATAGTCAACATCTACGACAAGTCTTAGAAACCCTGCGCGTGGAGAAGCTTTATGCGAAGTTCTCGAAATGCGAATTTTGGATCCGACGAGTCGAATTCTTGGGGCACGTGGTTAGCGAGGAGGGAATACACGTGGACCCTTCCAAAATTAAAGCCATCGAGAGCTAGTCAGCACCGCAGACGCCTATAAAAATTCGTCAATTTCTAGGCCTCGCTGGCTACTATCGCAGGTTCATTCAGAACTTCTCCCGCATTGCGAAGCCTCTGACAACACTGACCCAGAAGGGCGTGGCCTTTGACTGGGAAGAGAAGCAGGAGAGAGCGTTCCAAACGCTCAAGCGAGCCTTGTGCACCGCACCAATACTATCCCTCCCCGAAGGGATAGAAGACTTCGTTGTCTATTGCGATGCATCGAATCAAGGGCTTGGATGTGTTCTAATGCAGCGAGGTAAGGTCATCGCCTATGCCTCGAGACAGCTGAAGACACATGAGGCCAACTACACTACCCACGATCTTGAACTAGGAGCAGTTGTGTTTGCTCTGAAGATCTGGAGACACTACCTGTACGGTACAAAGAGCACTATCTTTACAGACCACAAGAGCCTACAACACATATTCGACCAGAAGGAGCTCAACATGAGACAACGACGGTGGGTCGAGCTACTCAGTGATTACGAATGCGAAATTCGTTATCATCCGGGTAAAGCCAATGTAGTAGCTGATGCCCTAAGTCAGAAAGAATATTCTGGTCGTAGAGTCAGGTCATTGACAATGACTATCCATTCACACTTGTCCACACAAATTAAGGCGGCTCAGCTCGACGCTTTGAAACCTGAAAATGTGGCGGGTGAATCCCTGAGAGGGATGGATAAGAACTTAGAGGTTAAGGGTGGCGGAGCTTATTATCTCATGGATCGGATCTGGACCCCGAGACTTGGTGGTTTCAGAGACTTGGTCATGAACGAGGCGCACAACACTCGTTATTCCGTCCACCCAGGTTCAGATAAGATGTATCTGGATCTTAAAAAGTTATACTGGTGGCCTAACATGAAAGCAGAGATTGCTACCTTCGTAAGTAAATGCCTTACTTGCGCAAAGGTCAAGGTCGAATACCAGAAACCCTCAGGTCTTCTACAACAGCCTGAGATACCAGAATGGAAGTGGGAGCGGATCACTATGGATTTCATAACCAAGTTGCCCAAGACAACGGGTGGACTTGATACCATATGGGTCATCGTCGACAGATTGACCAAGTCCGCACACTTCCTGCCTATCAAGGAGACAGACAAGATGGAGAAACTTACAAGAACTTACATTAAGGAAATTGTACGACTGCACGGTGTTCCCATATCCATTATCTCGGACAGAGATAGTAGGTTCACTTCTAGGTTCTAGCAGTCGCTACAGAGTTCCTTAGGAACTAGGCTGGACATGAGTACAGCCTACCATCCGCAGACAGACGGGCAAAGTGAGAGGACTATCCAAACCTTGGAGGACATGTTGCGAGCCTGTGTGATCGACTTTGGGAAAACATGGGATACTCATTTACCCCTTGTAGAATTTTCCTACAACAATAGTTATCACACAAGCATAAAAGCTGCTCCATTCGAGGCCCTCTATGTCCGTAAGTGCAGATCCCCTCTGTGCTGGGCTGAGGTGGGTGATACCCAGTTAGCTAAAGGACGAGTTCCTGAAAGCACTCTCACAGGTCCGGAGATCATACGGGAAATGACGGAGAAGATCGTTCAGATCCGTGAACGATTGAAATCCTCCAGAGACCGACAGAAAAGCTACGCTGATAAACGAAGGAAACCTTTGGAATTCCAGGTGGGCGACCGTGTTCTGTTGAAGGTCTCACCCTGGAAGGGCTTGATACGCTTTGGAAAGCGTGGAAAGCTAAATCCAAGGTACATAGGGCCTTTCGAGATTCTCGCGAGAATCAGCCCTGTAGCTTACAAACTTAACTTACCCCGCAAGCTCAGTAACATACATTCTACCTTCCACGTTTCGAACTTGAAAAAGTGTCTGTCCGACGAGACTCTTGTAATCCCACTCGACGAGATCGAGATCAACGAGAGCCTCAACTTTGTGGAAGAACCAGTAGAGATCATGGACCAGGAGGTCAAGCAAACGAAACAAAGCCGCATCCCGATAGTGAAGGTTCGCTGGAACGCCAAACGAGGGCCTGAATTCACTTGGGAGCGAGAGGATAAGATGAAACTGAAATATCCTCGTCTTTTTTACTTAGTTATTTGTAACTACTTATTTGCTTAACTTCTAATTTCGGGACGAAATTCCTTCTAAGGGGGGGATGATGTGACAACCCGAAATTTCTATTCTGTACAACATTTCAATTCATTAGAAGTCAAAACAGTTACTGCTAATTTTCAAACTTTTTAGATTAAGTTTGAGTATTTTAGGATTAACACTTTAGGAGATATCAGGAGAGAGGATGCTCTAGGGTTGATTGTGTAACAATAATCTTTCAAAACTCCAGAAGATTAGAGTTTACAGCCTAAACAATGGTGTTTACGGCCGTAAACCCTAAAGGAAAGAGGTATAAAGGTGACACTTAGTTATTTTTACCATTTTTCCAACTTTCAAGAGCAAAACTCAAACTCTCTCAAGTATCATCCAAAGATTTCTTCAAGATCTTCATCTAGTAAGTGTTTCTAGCCCTTTTAAGTTAGTATATCACTTAATCTAGTGATTTAACACACTTCTAACCATGAAATCATTCCAAAAGGTTCAATCTTCAAGTTTCACCAAGAACACCAAGAACACACACACTAGTGTTCTTGGACTTTTGGCTCATTTCAAGCCTTTATCTTGTAAGTACTTCTATCCTAGAGTATGTTAGGGCTTGATACACTTCTTTACATCAAGAAAACACAAAGAAACACCAAGATCAAAGGTGTTTACGGTCCAAGAACACCTTGGACCGTAAACCCTAAATAAGGGGTCAAAGTGACCCTAGTCCCTTCCTAAGCCTTGGTAACTATCATGGATCCCTTCATTGATATGTTAAGGACTTTAAAACATCAAAATACCATACTCCATAGGGGTTTATGACCGTAAACCCAAAGGGAAATGGTCTTAGGACCGTAAACTCCAATTAGGAGTGAAATGGTGCCCTAACCTCTTCTATAAGCTTATACTTCGAGTGGAAACACTTCTAAGGACTTATAAGGCTTCAAATCAACAAATGGTCAAAGAAGTATGAGTTTACGGCCGTAAACTCATGGGTTTACGACCGTAAACTCATGGAGTTATGGTCAAGAAACCGTAAACTCAAGAAAGGGGTTCCTTTGAACCCTAAACCCAATAGCTTTGTCCTACAACACTTAGATGCAATCCTTGGGACTTATAACACCTATATAAGGTGTTTAACATGTCTTAGGATGTCTTAACTTTGTTAATTAGTTGTTTAAAGACTAATTGGATACATATATGTGTATTTATATGTTAATTAGGATCATTGTGTGTGTACAAGTCTTCACTTGACACTTAGCAATCCTATTTCATCAGTTCATCCAAACCACTCACTACAGGTGAGTTCATACCCGTTAATTAACCTTTTAAATATTTTTAAATACTTTTATGGGGGGGGGGGATACAAGTTGAACAATTATAGTTATTATATCAATCACATGTGATTAATAACTACCAAACAAGTGGTTTTCTTACTTTTCAAACTGTTTACCAAACAGTTTTACCTCAAACTGTTGTACAAACACCTTTTCATGTCAAATGCTTTTACTTAAACTCTTTTATACTTATATATTGTCAAATGCATGCCTATATATGTATAGTTATATAAGTAATGTTTAAAGGACTTAGGACGGGTGGCTCGCTTGATTTCCTTTTCCTCGTTGGGATGTGGCTTTAGGGCATCGGTTATCCATACGAAGGTCGTCTAAATATTAGTTGTATATCATGTATACATACTTAGTCATAAAAGTTCTTTCATTCAGTTCCATACCTTTGGGTAGCAAGGGTATACAAACATGTTCATACATTACTAGTAAGCTACCATAGGGGTAGTTTAGGAAGATACTAAAACTATTACTAGAACAATGAAACATACAAAGAGTCAGTTCATTCAAGAGTCAATACTATGCAGAGAACGAGATAACAAACAATACTATGCAGAGAACGAGATAACAAACAATACTATACAGAGAACGAGATAACAAACAATACCATACAGAGAGAACATACAGGCTAGATAGAAGGAGAACATACAATACAGCTAGCACATTCATTACATATACATTATTATATTTATGTGAGCCACTAAACAGGGCATGGCACTACCTGCCATGACTGTTTTTGTATCCAGAATCTCCTTAATTGGGGAGCATATGAGTTTGTGTATAGATCTATATTGGATTGACTATCCTACACCTTGCTGCTAGCTACAGTGGGACTTGCAAGTCTACGGGTGCCAAACGTCATTTCTTACGACGTCTTACATCGTCGTTTTACTATTGAGTCGGTAGCAGGATACAGGCCGATCACATGGTACTTTAACTAACAAATGGTTTAAAGTAGTTAGTACATTAGTAGTTCCTTAATACAACACTACATTACTATTTCATTTTCCCTTTGCATTTACTTTGTGATTTCACACAATAAACAATAATGCAAAAACTATATTTTTGGTTAATGATAGTCAAAATTGGGAAAATACATACTATTACAAGAGACACACACACACACAGACACTAGATGCCTTGGTAGAAGGCTACTTATAGTAGGAAACATAGGGTTTTCTAGGAGAGTTCAAACAATTACAAACTTTTACAAAACTTATACATTACAAGACTTACAAACACTTTCATACAAATACAGACACTAATATACTTATGATCTCACCAGCTTTAAAGCTGATACTCGCTTTCAAAATAACTTGTATTCTCAGGTCGCCAGTAGACAGGTACCGGAGCCAGGTTTTTGAGAAGATGGAGCTTATTCAAGACTCATCTTTTATTTTGATATGTTATATTTTTGGTGTCTATAAAACTTGACAGAACACACATGTATGAAATTATATTACTAATGCAATGGATGATGTTGTTGCTTATTTACTACTTTGCATTGTTGTGATACTGTACATGACGTCCTCCACCCCCGAACGATTCCGCCGTTCCGGTTTTGGGGTGTGACAACTAGGGGATCGGGTACACTTGGTTATGCGCTGGTCAAGTGCACCACAAAGAACAATAAGACTATTCGTCATGATTTACTAAAGTTTAGTAAATATGGTCATGCTTACAAGACTAAGTATAATTCTGAGTCATTGAAAAGTCTTAATGTATAGTAGAACGAATAAGAAGAATCGAAGTCGACAGAAAGATAAAAGTTTCCCCAATCTGAAAAGATGGAAGAGTACTTGAGTATCGTGTTTTATGATCATCTTAATGATTATGAAAAACCATATCACAATTTGATCCTCTCAGGATGCCTTAGTGCATTTGTTTGGGTAAGAAGAGGAATCATGAATTGTTGAAATGGTTAAATCAATTAAGATGAATCATAATTCGTTCCAAAATCAAATCTTAGAGTCATCCTCCAAGATTGTATATTGAGGGACATATCAGCAAACGTAGAGTAAAATGCTTCTTACTCTTGTACATTTGAAATTGGTAAGTTGTAATGTTTTTGGATAAAACAAAGATCAACTAAGACCGATTGTCAAAAGTGTTTGTCTTGATAAGAAATCACACTAACTCTTGAATATATGTTTGTCAAGTAATGTATCTTGACAAAGAGAATCTTATATGTCAAGAGGTCAGTGTGAGTCTTAAAGATCTTGACAATTTTCAAGAACTAATCAAGAATAAACCTATTGTTAACCACCAGCACACGACTTGAGGTTTGTAACCTATCGTGTTGATATATTCTTGGTTCTGTGCCCGTTGCAGTTAAAGTTGACTATGGATGTGATTTCTAAGAGTTCTCAGTTCTTTGCATAGGGCAAAGCACCTTGGTCAGTGAAAGTTCATTGACCAGTAAAGGTGATTTGCTGAACAACTTGGAAAACATGGTAGGCCCTTGTGCTACTGAGTGGAAAAGAATTGAACAAGTTCAGTCCATATGAGTTTGGATTTGTAACTAACCTTATCTTATGATTATGGTTATGAAAAATTCACATGGATAGGAACACATACACCTATAAAAATCTAAGTGTCATAAGGTTTCTCTCAAATTCATGAAACTGATTGTGAGGAAATGCTTTCCCTAAGTAGATTTTAAGGAGATAGCATTTGTGATATTTACATTCTCAAATTCGATTATGATTACGGAATCCCTCTTCATAGTTCAAATTGTGAGAAATGGAAAAAGGTCTAAACATTTGAGACTTATTGTTGTAAGTTCTACAATTGTTTGGACACACATGTGAGCTATCTAAGGAAAGGTGTATGAGTTTGAGAAGCCTAGATAGAGTCTTATCGAAGCGTCTTGTATCAGAAATCTGAACTTTGGTAAAAAAGTCAACAAGTATTGATTTCTAGAAGTCCAACTTATTTATGGGTACATGTCAAAGCTAGTGGGAGCATAAGTGTTATGCTAGTAAGATAATAATTATTATGCTAGTGGGAGCATAATTATTAAGGTAAGTGTTGCGAGTTGGCAATGTTAATTATAGAAAACAAAGTTTTCAATGTGCAAAGTTGCAGGGTTGAAAAGTTGTTTTGCTATAATTAAGGGAGAGGAACTTATACTTTATTTTTCAATTCTAAAAACTTAGATTGAGATTTTTAATCAAATTTAGTCAAAGACATATATGAATGTTATGTTGAAAAGATTCGACATTCTATATATGGAAATGTTAATTGCATTCTCAAAATTCGATTATGATTACGACATCCCTCTTCATAGTTCGAATTGTGAGAACATGACAAATAGAAATTTTATAGCAAAAGACTAATCAAGTATCATGTCTTTATGTAAGACATTATGAATCGTGTCCTATATGATTCGGATATAAGATGGATTGCATATGCTATAATATTCATGTGTTCTAATTTTCCAAATGCCTAAGGCATTAAGAGGGAAAAAGGACTAGAACTAAATATGACTAAAGTGCTTAAAAAACTGTCCAGGACAATCTAAGGTTCGCTAAGGATTGGTTGCTTATGGATAGTTGGAAGTATAGTAATGAATGGACCATATTGATATAATTATGAATAGATTGGATTATGTTAAGAATGGATAGTAATATGGCAATTATGGAAACGTTTCCATAATGGGTGTTGGACATCAAGAATATATGAGTAAGTTAGAAACTTTTATGCAAAGAAGGATGTTAAACGGAATGTACTTCGAATTTGAGATTTCATCTACATGGAATTGTCTTGTAACAATTTCCAAAGGAATGTACAAAAGGAATCTTTGCATAATAGTTTAGAACTAACATATTTTAATAGTGGCAAGAATTTGGTATTCTTACACTTAAAGATTTGGAATTGTGAAATGAGTATCGTTGGAAATGTTTACAATTAATCTATTTCACAAAGTAAGGACCGTAGGTAAACATAGTGTGCATGCTTGGAGCATGGGATAGCTATTGTTTTAATTCAAGTATTAGTTGATAAATCGAAACATTATACAATGAATAATGAGTAATAAATATGGTGATTAAATAAAAGGTGTTTTATTTACGCTCACGAGTTTTGGGGCCATATAGGATTAATATTATACTTGTGTTTCACTTTGCATGTTTTGACTTCCCGAATAATAAGATTATTCAAACTATCCACAGTCGATCATAAGTTGGAAGTAAGTATGAAAGAAGACTGTCATGACTTGGCTTGTAGATTGTCTAAGGCGTTAGGCATAACAAGAGTTTGCTACACCATTCATGAGTGCTCTTGAAATAAGATTCGAGTATTGGTTCAACCCGCGCTCACTTGAATCACTTCATGGAATTTATCACGAGTGATCGTGAGACGATAATATCATATAAGTCTTCAAACTAAGATATATGAGTTGTTGACTACGAGTTGGTTGTGCATTGATGATACGAAAATGCATCAGTAACTTGATGTTATAAAACGTATCATTGTGCATGATTTAATGAGTAGTTAGTACAAACATATAATGTCAAAGTTTATCTGTTCCCATTTATCCTAAGAGGACAAAAAGCGATATCTTGGGCCCCTCGATGATTCTGTTTTGACTATGTATCGGGCTCGGTCAGAACTAAATTGATGTGTTCAGTTATGTTCTATGTCAGACGAATCGGAAATCGGGAAACAAACTGTTGGACAATAAGTATGACATTGTTCCATGTAATTTTCCGACTGATATCTTGAGAACATAGGAATATATGATCCCTTATCTAAAGGATGCGTCACTGACTGGGTCAGAGTTGATCGCGGCTTTTGAAAGCTTACGATTGCTAAGTCGGATCCTAGAGTTAAATTGACAGTTATAGTTATTAGACTTATCTAAGTGGGAGACAGTTGGATTTGGTGTCTAAGACCATAACTATAACTGGGATGTACTTGACTCGATTGTAGCATGGTCCTTTTTGGGTTGCCTTCACCAATGCAATGTGATAGGATGGTTTTTGAGAATAAGGTTATTTATGGTTTATTAATATATTACAAGTATAATATATTAATATGAAATTATTTAATTAGTATTGGTCAAGAATTAATTTGGAATTAATTTTGTGGTCAAAAGAGACTAATTAAATATATAAGGATTGATTATGTAAATCAATGATCCATGATTATGTAGATGGGCTAAACCCATGAAATAATCCATGGATAGTCCATGGAGGTTAAACCCATGGAGCATAAGAATGTGAAAGGTCATTAGGGTTTGTAAAGATGTAACCCTAGCACTATAAATGGTACCCTCATGAACCAAAATCGGTTGCACCTTCTTTATGAACCAAGTAACTTATTCTCTTAAGCCTCCTCTTGCATATTGGTGTTTGTGAACCAATAGAGGCATCACACTTGAGGTGCTCAAGCTTTCAAAGGTCAAGAACTCTACCCAACTCAAGAGGTAAGCATCCAAACTAAGTTTTATTATATAGCTTCAATTGTATGCTAGCTAGGGTGAATGCTTTGGAAAAACAAAATGCATGTATAATTAGAGAAAAAATAGATCCATAGCATTTAGGGTTGCATGTGCACCATAGGAGTGTTATAGTGCTCAAAACTCAACACCTCAACATGCGGCAGAGGAGGTGGCTGGATGTACTGAAGGATTATGACTGTGAGATCTTATACCATCCAGGGAAGGCCAACGTGGTGGCTGATGCTTTGAGCCGTAAGACGGTGGGTTCCCCTATTGGGAACGTTTGTTTGAGGATGACAGTGATCTCTCCATTGTTTGATATGATCAAGGAGGCTCAAGTGGAGGGTTTGAAGAGAGAAAATTGGAAGTTAGAGCGGATACGAGGTCAGATTCCTTTGTTTGTCTGGGATGGTCAGGGTCTCTTGACCCAGTGTAGCCGAGTGTGGGTTCCAGCCTCTAGAGGAGTGAGGCAGAAGATATTAGAGGAGGCACACAAGTCCAAGTTCTTTATACATCCAGGGGCTACAAAAATGTATAGAGACCTGAGACTGAGTTACTTGTGGCCCTGCATGAAACGGGAGATCGCCTGCTTTGTGGAGCGGTGCTTGACCCGCCGGAAGATCAAGGCCGAGCATCAGTGGCCTCATGGCAAGGTTCAGCCGCTACCCATTCCCATGTGGAAATGGGAAGAGATCACCATGGAATTCAGCACGAAGTTACCGAGGACAATGAGGGGTGTGGATGCCATATGGGTTATTGTAGATAGATTAACGAAGAGTTCCCACTTTATTCCGATCTCCGAGAGCATATATGCGGATAAATTAGCGGATATTTATGTACGAGAGGTGGTGGTTAGGCACGGGGTGCCAGTGTCAGTAGTCCCTGACTAGGATGTTCGATTCACATCTAGATTCTGGAAGAAATTCCACGAGGAACTGGGCACTCAGTTGCATTTCAGCACGGCATACCACCCTCAGACAGATGGCCAGAGCGAGAGGACGATCCAGACACTCGAGGATATGATTCGGGCATGCGTGTTGGATTTTGGAGGAAGTCGGGATACATACCTCACACTAGCAGAGTTTTCATATAACTATAGTTATCATGCTAGTATCGACCGACCTCCGTTCGAGATGTTGTATGGTCGGAGATGTAGGACCCCGGTTTGCTGGGGCGAGGTTGGACACCAAGTCATGAGGAGCATCGAGGTAGTGCTCAAGACTACTAGGTTGATTCAGCAGGTGCGCGACCGGCTGCGAGTCGCACAGAGCTGTCAGAAACGTTATGCTGACCGACGTCGATCGAATCTTGAGTTCCAGGGTAGGGGACTTTGTGTTACTGAAAGTGTCGCCATGGAAGGGAGTCATCAGGTTCCGGAAGAGGGGCAAGTTAGGGCCACAATATATTGGCCCGTTCAGGATTTCGGCCCAGGTGGGCAAGGTGGCTTACCATTTGGATCTGGCAGACGAGCTTAGCCAAATTCACAACACCTTCCTTGTGTCTCAGCTTCAGAAGTGTGTCACTGACGCGGCCACGGTTATTTCGTTGGACGACATTCAGGTTGATGAGAGTATGAGCTACATTGAGAGACCCATTTCGATTTTAGATTGGAAGACTAAGGTTATTCGTAATAAGGAGGTGAAGCTGATGAAGGTACAGTGGCAGCACCGAAGAGGCTCCGAATGGACATGGGAGCCGAAGGATGAGATGCGAGAGCATTACCCCGATCTGTTTGCATCTGCAAACTTCAAGGATGAAGTCTAGTTCAAATGAGGGAGAGTTGTAATACTCCAAATAAGTTATTACCTTTGAAGCCCTTGAAATTATAAATATTGCATAATAGTCCCTTAAGTACGATGGGCGTACTTCATGAATACGTTAAGCGTACAGGAGTAGTATGCAGGGCGTACGCACTCAGATGGGCTTGGACTTGTTTTGGGCTTGTAAGCCCTTTGGGCCATAATCAGTAATTAGGTCGGGTCATGTTTTGAGTTAGTGGGCCAATTTATCTGTTTTGGGCCATGATTGCTATGGTTGGGCTTTATTGGGCCATGAGGCCCGTTAATGATTTTTGGATATGGACTTTAAGCCCATTAGCAATGGGGGACTTTTGGGCCATTAAGAAAGGACTTCGGGCTTGGGTCCTTTAATTGGATTATGTTCAACCCTAACCTTGGGTTAATGGTATTATTGTTCAGCACGGGTGGTGACACATTGTTAGGAGAGCAACTTTCGGATTCAGCAGATAGATGTGAGTCTACCCACCATACCAATTGGTCGAAGGCACCAAGGCTGGTCGATTATGTGTCATGTGGAATGCTAGTTGATTACGTGATATGTGATATGATAGTTATCTTTATTATACTAGTATGGAAGACCCCGGGGGGTTCCCGTGGCAGTAGACTAAGACCATGCGGGGGTTCCCATGTCATTCAGTGTAAGACCTTGGAGGGTTTCCATGGCATCCTAGTATGTTTGTATGTTTAGTTTATATGATATTTTATGTGTTAGGGAAGACCATGTGGGGGTTCCCATGGCAGGCAGTTAAGACCATGTAGGGGTTCCCATGGCAGTGGGTTAAGACCACGTGGGGGTTCCAGTGGCACCCGAAATCAGACCTTGGAGGGTTTCCATGGCATCCTTATAGGTTGATATGTATGGCTTATGTTGTTTATGTGACTGATATGGATTATATGGTTATATGGATTGTGTGGGGTATGCTATGGGGAACTCACTAAGCATTAGCTTACAGTTTGTTGATTGTTTCAGGTACTTCAGAGCCTAAGGACAAGGGCAAGGTTTGATGACGTGGCGTGCACTCTCCGGCATTTTATATGGGGACACTCTGATATTTGATATAAAATGTTTATGTTATGGATTTTGAAAACAGTTGTCATTGATATTACATATTTTATGGGAATGTTTTGATTGATTAAAAATGAAAATTTTATTTGGAAATTTGGGTCGTTACAACGTAAAAGCCACATTAGGGCGAGTACATGTCATAGCGTACATGATCGAGCCAACGGCGGAAGCATATGGCACTCAACTCATTTCCGCTATCTCGGCATCGGTACTCGGACTTTGAATCTTACTCAACTTGGTATTACTCTGGATTGGCAGTTCCCCTTTCTTGGAATTCTCCATCTAAAACGTTTCAGCACGTTGCCCAAGTAAGTACTCTTACTAAGTCCTATTAGTCTTCTACTCCTATTTCTCAAGACCCTTATCCCCAGAATATAAACAACTTCCTCTAGATCCTTCATAGGGAAACACTTCCCAAGCCAAGGCTTATCTTTTTGCAAGGTTGGGATGTCGTTTCCTATGAGCAGTATGTCATCAACATACAAAATTAGAAAGCTAAATATACTCACACTAACCTTTACATACACACATGACTCATCCTCGCTTCTCGAAAATCCAAAATCTTTGACTTTCTCATCGAAACAAAGATTCCATCTGCGAGACGCTTGTTTTAATCCATAAATAGATTTCTCAAGATTGCACACTCTATTGGGGTACTTTGCGTCCATAAAACCCTCTGGCTGACACATGTAAACGTCTTCAACCAACTTCCCATTAATGAAAGCGGTTTTGACATCCATCTGCCAAATTTCATAATCATGAAACGTAACGATTGCCAACAAAACCCTAATAGACTTGATCTTGGCCACTGGTGAGAACGTCTCATCATAGTAAACCCCGGGGTTTGAGTAAAGCCCTTCGCAACTAGTCGTGCCGTGAACGTTTTCACTTTCCCATCCATGTCGGTCTTCTTCTGGAAGATCCACTTGCACTCGACTGTCTTACGACCCTGTACATTGTCAACCAATTTCCAAACTTGATTGTCATACATGGACTGAATCTCGCTGTCCATTGCCTTTTTCCATTTTGCAGACTCTGGGCCCGCCATGGATTCCTTGTAGTTGTTAGGTTCATCCAAATTTATTAGTGTACTATCACTGATAGACGTATTACCTTCAGCTGTTATATGGAAACCATACAACACAGGTGGAACGCTAACTCTACTTGGACATCTAAGAGGTAGAGACTCATCAACTGGTTCAAAATGAATCTCTTCCTCCGGTTAAGTGCTAGTGTTAGAGGTTCCTACACCGCTTGATTCTAGAAGCTCTTCAAGATCAATTTGCCTCCCACTGTCCTCTTGGCATATGAGTTCTCTCTCGCGGAAAACCCTCTCCTTGCTACGAAGACCACGTTGTCACTATCTCTGTAGAAAAGATATCCAAAAGATTTTTGTGGGTAGCCGATGAAAATACACCGCTCACTACAAGGTTCAAGCTTGTCGTGAGTCTCTCGTCTTACGAAAGGTTCACAACCCCAAACCTTGATATGTGCCAACGAGGGAACCTTCCCTGTCCACATCTCATGAGGTGTTTTGGCAACCTTCTTAGTTGAGACTAGATTAAGGATATGGGCGGTAGTCTCTAAGGCATACCCCCAAAATGAGATAGGTAACGAAGCTCGACTCATCATGGAACGAACCATGTCCAACAAGGTTCGATTGCGCCTCTCAGCTACACCATTAAGCTGCGGTGTCCTAGGTGGCGTCAATGGTGAAACAATTCCACATTCATTAAGATAGTTGTGGAACTCGATACTAAGGTACTCACCACCCCTATCGGATCTGAGCATCTTTATCTTCCTGCCCAATTGATTCTCCACTTCTTGCTTAAACTCTTTGAACTTTTCGAAGGTTTCCGACTTGTTCTTGGTTAAGTAGATATATCCATATCTGCTATAATCATCGGTAAAAGACACATAGAAGCGGTTAGCATCCCTTGTGGTGGATCTGAAGGCCCTCACACATCTGTGTGTATGAGATCCAATAATCCCTCACCTATTTCACAAGTACCAGTGAAATGTAATTTTGTCATCTTTCCAAGTAAACAAGATTCACATGTGTCATCAAACTTTAGGTCAAATGACTCCAAGACTCCATCCTTTTGGAGTTGGGCTATGCGCTTCTTGTTGACATGTGACAACTGTCAAAATTCTAGTCAGTTCTAGAATTGATAAACTTAGTTGCACATGTAGGCATGAAAAATACTAGACTTTGTAACTAGGAGCTATGTTATAGCCTACTAGAAACTTGGAAACAATTAGAAACGATGCATAGTGTACTTAGATTTCACATTGATATGTGACTTCTATAGTTACTTTAACTATAAAACCTATTAAAATTCGGGTCATTCCTTGACTTGAACACATTTTCAAATACAAACATAATGCACTTGACCTAGAAGTAGAAATTAGGTCAGAGTCTCATAGTATCTTAAGTCAAAGTTGAAAACTAGGACTAGTATAATTGATTCCTTAAGTTCGTTTGGATCTTGGAATCACTACATAGAATGCCAATAAACTGATAAAACTAAATTACAAACATTATTTATAACTTGAATAAGAGTTAGGAAACACAAAAATAATTTGAAGTCTCAATGATTCAATTTATTTTGATATTCAAAGTTTAGGAAAATCCGAAAAACCCTAAAAGACCTAAACTCAAATTTATAAACTTTCACACCTAAAACTCCATAAAATTTGTTCTGAACCTTATAATATCACTTCAAAATAATTAAATTCAGGAAAATATCATCAAGGATAATAAAAAATCAAGTCATTAACATTTACCCTTAATTTATAAGCCAAAAATCAAGGTTTTATGGATAAAAGCTAGGTTAAGTTGTATATTTTATAAAACTTTGATATTTTTTTTATAAAAGATTTAAATATTATAAAGAGAAAAGAGAAATAAAGGGTATTATACCTAAAAAATTCGGATCTCTCTCTCCCCATATCTCTCTCTCACACTCAAAAGGCACACACTACTCATTTTCACTCACTCTTCACTCCACCTCTTTACATCCTTTAAGAACAAGTTTTTCTCTCAAACTCTCTCTTTCTCTCTCAAAACCCATGAAATTCTCCAGCCAAGAACATATCCCAACCTTCAAATCTTCATCTTCTAGGGTTGTTCTTCAAGGTAATCATGAAAATCCTTCATCTTCCTTCACTTTCTTTCTTGTTTTAAAGGGTTTTCTTGCACTTCTCCTTCTTCTACACCATTCTTTATGAACATTCATGAACATATTCATGAATTTCGAGTTTGATGATGATGGTGGTAGGGTTTCACCCAAGAACAACATGCATGTTGTTTGATGGTGAAATCCAAGGACCAAAACCTATGTCAAACCCTAAAATATGAATTTTTATAAGTTTTGAAGATCCATCTACCTTATGCATTGAAGTTTTTCCTTTGAAAACATCATTATGAAAAAAAATATGTCTATGCATGGTCTTCAAACCGTGATGCATGTGATGAACATCAAGTTAAATAGTTTGATGATCAAAGTACATTGTTAATAGTGCATGTAAATGATTTTATTCATAAAAAAATCTAGAAATCCTTTTCTGTTCGAAATAAAATTTCCTCAGATTCCCTGTAAGATGATATGAGGATCTGGAAAATCCCAGGAGTTTTTATCATTTCTTTAATTTATTAAACTTTTTACAAGAAAACAAGGCCATAAATCATTTAATATACTTTCTGAGGTCTATAAATTCTAGATAAATTCGTGGATGACCCCTAAAGTAAATGATGACATCTCAGCAAGTTTCATCGATTTTGGTTACTGTTTGATATGGTTTTGAATTTTCTTTTTGTTTAATTCAAATAAATAATAAAACCACTTTAGGGAATGTTAAAAGGCTATCTAAGATTTTTCGCAGATCCTACCTCAAGTGGAATAATCAGAACAATATTTTCAGAATTTTTCATAATGCATACCTATTTTTCCCCAATTTTGTATTTATAATGGACTAATAATGGGAAAAATAGTTCTACTCATCTAAAATTCATGAAAAGTTACCATAAGACCTTATAATATATTAGAACTATAAATAAAAATTTGGATGATTTTTCTATTCAGTATGCTATTTTTCTTCTATTTTCTAAGATTAAATACACTTAAATCCACAAAATCAGATTACAGTATATAAAAACCACCATTGGTATTTTTCTCAGATTATGTACACTGTAAATGAAGTTTAAATTTTTTTTGGTAATTAACTTTAACTGTTTGATAATTATTCACCAATTAATGATTATTCAAGAGAATAAAACAAAGAAAAATAGTAAGACTAATTGAAAAATATCTTTTATATTTTTCACAGCTTCTATATGTATAATAACAGTGTTAAAAAATATTTGGGCAATTTTGGAAACTGTTTTCTATTTATTTCCATTTTTGTTAGAATAAATGCACAAAAATCAAAAAATCGGGTTAAACTGTTTAGAAACCCATTTTTATATTTTTCCCAGCTTAAGTATGTTTAATGGCACTATTATAAAAAGTTTGGAAATTTTATCATCTCGATGCTATTTTTCACGAATTTATATTGTTATGAATGTTATGAATGCTAAGCGAATTTATATTGTTATGAAATTTTATCATCTCGATGCTATTAGACTTAAACTTAGAATGTTAACCGATGATCGTGAGGTGTGTGTCTAATATATTTTAGGAAGTACACATGAATAGACACAAACACTAGTTTAATTAGGAAAGATGCCTAAATGTTTTTATGTGCTAAATGATTTGTCATGCTTTATGCTATCGTTTGATCAGATTTATGGTATGTTGCCGACCGGATCTGAAAATTTTATTTTAATCTGGAATTTGACTCAAAAAGACCTGATCTAAGCGTTGCATAATATGATGAAAGGTCATTAGAACATGACCCATCGGCCCGTTACAATAATCTAGGTAAATACTATTTCTGAAGGAGCAAGAGTCTCTAACAAAGATCGAGACTGTGTCTTGAAGGTCATGATTGAAAGTCCAACGTGAGATAGAGAGCGAGTGCAAGATCGAGCATCGCCTGCAGTCCAGAAGTCCAAGAGTTAGATACTCATTCGAAGGAACATAGGAGTTACAGTTATTAATAAGATGAAAACATAACGTATGGAGTCATTATACAAGCCCTATTTCGTTGATGATTCCGGGACGTAATCATCCTAAGGGGGAGATAATTGTAACGCCAGCAAATTCGAGCTAGTCAATTTATAGACAATAAACGTCAAAAATAACTTTTTTTGATAGAAGATTATTTAGAATAAATAATCTTGACCAAGTTATAGTACATGTCACAAGGGTTCAGTACATATAAAGACTTGAAATCCGAGTTATGACGAAGAAGTTATGACCCGTCGAAGTTTTACGGCAAAACCAGCACGACACCGGGAATCGTAAAAAGTGAATTTACGATAAAATACATTTTAGCCTTAGTGATCTAAACTAAAGTCGTATTATATGTTAAAACAAGTGTGTGCATAAAAAGAACGTCCAAATCTGACTTTGTATGAGGAAGTTATGATTTTTCTAAGATTTAGCACAACAGTGCACATCCCGAAATTCGAATTTTAGATCGGTCGATTTTTAACCAAAACAGTCTAAACGAGAATTGAAGATCTCGTTAATAGGAGCTCAACGATACAAATACAATAGAAAACAGAGCTCGTATGCGAAATATATGGACGAAACTTAGTCCCTACTCTTTAAGCGCGGCGAATTCAATACATATTTGTAAATCCGAGATAGAATGAGAATTAGCGAATGGAGTCTAAATGAAAGTTGTAGTAATCATAAATACCAACACGTGGATATAAAGAACGTCGAGAATATAGCTCGTATGTTAAAGATATGTATGAAACTTTGTCCCTACTCTTCGAGCGCGATAAATTCGATATAGTTTTGTAAATCTGAGATAGAATGAGAATTAGCCGACGATGTCTAAATGAAAGTTGTAGTACTCGTAAATACCAACACGTGGATATAAAGAACATATAAAATGGAGCTCGTATGCGGAAGATACGAATGAAACTTAGGGCCTACTCTATGATCAAACCCCTATAAATAAATGATGAATTCTTCATATTTTCTTACACCATTCCTCTAACTCTCTCTAGAATCCTTCTTTCTTTCTTGTTTAATTTCTCCTTGTTTTAGGATGCGATAGAGAAACTCCGAGTCGTCAAAAAGCAGACGAAAGAAGTTTTTATAGTCGGAGTTATGCCTGCGTAATTTCCCGGTTTTCGTTAAAATCCCGGTATGTTAAGCTACACTATTCTATTTTCAGTGTAACTTATATTTATAGTCATAAGTCGTTATTATGAACCTATAAATAAGATTTATCAGTGATTCAAAGTCGTTATACTGATTGATCTACTTACGGGGATGATGTCTAGGCTGTGATTTAGTGAGGTGTTTAAGGTGGGATTTCCAAACAGTATACTTCGTATACCGAACGGACCTTACCTCCGATATGATCCTACCTAATTGTTCCTTACTTGATAGATCATGAAAGTAGACTTTTAGTTAATGATGAAGCTAGACTAATAATTAGTCGCAATAAAGATTAGACTAAAACTTAGCGATAATAATGCTAGGTTTCATCGAAGGAAAATAGAATCGTTAGAAGCGAAGCACTGCCCGAGTTTAGAATCATCACTTTAACATGTGAGTGCCTAGTCCCTTTCATGAACATGATTTTAATACAAGTATTGATTGAAGTATTAAATATATGTTTATGTGCGAGTTATTTGAGGTTGCCTAAAATACGTGTTAAAGAACATACCTGATTATATATGATGATCTAGGATAAAGAGTAAACCTAAATTAATTATGAGGAATATTGCGTAGTATATTCTTATGAGTACGAGTGAGTTATAAACAGAGAATAGAACTTTGAAATATGCCATTTATCTGGGAGCATGAATTAGACACATTCATTGTCCCTAGTCCGAGAGTATGGATTGGACATAGTCAATTGTCATTAATCTGAGAGTATGGATTAAGACATAGTCAGTTGTCCTTTGTCTGGGAGTATTGATAGGAAATAGTTATTCGACATTAATCTGAGAGTATGGATTTAGACATAAACATTTGTCCCTAGTCCGAGAGTATGGAATGGACACAGTTATTGATCTGAGAGCATGGATTAGATCCGGGAGTATGGATTAAGTAAGAGGTAGTATGGATAGTGTCGTTGAGAGGCTCGACGGGGTGGGGTAAGAGTTGCGCATATATATATGGTGAAATTGTATATTTTGTGAGTTCTAAATTATATATATGATATAACATTGTGGGATTTAAATCCCTATGTACTCACCAGGTTTCCCAACCTGACCCACTCAGTTTATTTGTATCATAGGTGTCGATACGAAGCTACATTACACTGAGAGACTAAGGAGATGTAGATCACTAGTGTAAATAAATGTAAGGTCTGTTTATGCTTATGCTTCTATATTGACGATGACATCCCAATGTTTTAAAAGAAAAAAAATATAGTTCTTTGGAAATGCTTTGATAATATAATTATCCTGTTTTTCTAGGAACAAATTCTGCAACATTCTTATTAAAAGGGTACTCTGATTTTTATAAAGCATAAACAAAATCAGTCTTTTCTGCCCGTGAAAATGGGGATGTCACAGCTGGTATCAGAGCATTAGTTTAAGTGAAGTAGGAATAATGATTTATTTCTAGACTTAAACTTAGAATGCTAAGCGATGATCGTGAGGTGTGTGTCTAATATATTTTAGGAAGTACACCTGAATAGACACAAACACTAGTTTAATTAGGAAAGATGCTTAAAATGTTTTTATGTGCTAAATGATTTGTCATGCTTTATGCTATCGTTTGATCAGATCTATGGTATGTTGCCGACCGAATCTAGAAATTTTATGTGATTAGGTTTGTAAACGTTTAATTACGATATTAGAACTGTCATGTAACTTTTCAGAGTAATAAGGAGGAATACGTGTCTAAACCTTCCTCTATCTATATTCTCGTCTAGATACACCGAAAGCCTGCTTTGGTGTATAGAATGTCATGATAAGGACTCATAGCAGACTAAGAAAATGGAGGAACTTAGAAGGCTTACGATAGTGAATGATACCTATCGGAAGATATCGTAAGAGTAATATATTGCCTTTAGAATGCATCTAATAAATAATACGTGTAGTATGGGAGAAGTACACTTTCGATTAGCAAAAAGAAAGATTTTTGGTATAATCCATGAAGTTATCCCATCGTCTAAAATTTCCATCACCAACCGAGTTGAAGCAGAATTGATGATTGAAGATACGCATGGAAGAAGTCATAGTAGAGTCTAGGAAAAGTTATATGATTTTTTGGACACATTTGTATGTGTTAAAATTGTTTTTGTGATAATAACTTGGAGAACTGCGAGACAATACTTGGGACGAGTATGAGTAGGTGTGAAAGGTAGTAGAGGCCTATACTACCGGAAGCACAGGACTCGCAGTTGGATTGTAACATTCGGATTTCCAGGTATTATGTTTGATCATTTATTTTGAGTTAAAGAGAGGGACTCAACGAGTTGACGCTTAGACTCATCGAGTAGGATCGCGATTGCTGACTGGATTAATGAATGGACTCGACGAGTCGGAAAGTGTGGACTCGATGAGTCTGCGCTGTGGGCTGCAACCCTAAATCCACGGGCCTCTACCCTATTTAAAGAACCTTATGGCCCTTATTTGCGGCTACCTTCGTCCTTGAGAGTACCAGAGCATCTGTGAGTCTTGTGAGTGAGAAAAGCGGCCATTGTTCACCATTTCTTGTGTGTTTTAGCAAGAAGGAAGGAGGAAGGACAAGCTAGGCGGGTTGGGGAGCTTGGATCTACTTCCATTTGACCAGAGGAAGCTGTTGGAGGTATCAATCTGTGCTTATTCTCGTATTTATGATGATTTAGTTGAATCTAGGGTTTCTTTATGCATTATTTAGCTTGAATCTGGAGTGTGTGAGGTCCCAAGGTGAAATGATTCATAGATCTGGACCTTAAGAGGTCTAGAGAGTCCCTATCACTCTGCTTTATGCCATCCCTTTGGAGTTATGAGCCTAGGTGGCCATTTTAGTAGTTATTTCACCAAAAGAAGCCTTGGGTGCGTTGCATGTGAGTCAAGATTCGACCTTTACGTGGTTATTGGTCGTGGGGAAGTCAAATCTATAGTTTGGAGAAGCAGATCTGACCTCAGGAGGTCATTTGAGTGTTGTCATGGGAGCAACTCGCCGAGTTCATAAGTGAACTCGACGAGTTGAGTCGGGGTTGCCCCAGGATTCGTTGCAGAGTAACCCGGCGAGTGGAGGAGGGACTCGACGTGCCAAGTGAGGCTTAGAAGGATTCAGAGGACCCGCGTGGACTCGCCGAGTCGCCCGTATGCACTCGACGAGTCTGGTCAAAGTTTGACCGTTGACTAGAGTTGACTTCGTTGACTTTTAGGGTTAAGTCAATGTTTGGACTTGTGAGCCATTGGAGGGGTAGAATGGTCTTTTACCCTTCTTAGAGAACTTAGAGAGGGATTAGCCTAGTCTTTGAAAGTCGTATTAGTTAGAGTAATTATTTTATGTGATTAGGCGAAGGCTAGATCAGTATTTCCGAGTTCGAGGTTTACCGAGTTATCCGAGGCGAGTCTTCTCACTATACTTTACCTTGAGTGGTAAGTAGAGTTATGTGACAGAGTATCTTGTATGCTACGTATGTGATGTGTTGCACTGCATTATTTCTATGTGATTTATGCTGTGTGTATTCCAGAGTTTACAGAGTTAGGACCGGAAGGTCCACAGAGTTAGGACCAGAGGGTCTACAGAGTTAGGGCCAGTGGCCCACAGAGTTATAGCCTCGAGTGGCTAATATCTGTTATATGTTGTATTTTGGGGAACTCACTAAGCATTTATGCTTACAGTGTTTTGTGTTATGTGTTTCAGGTACCAGTGAGGATCGCGGGAAGGCACCGACATGATCAGTACACACTTGTGGAGTTTTTATGTATTGTGATCTTGGGATGAATTTTATGGATTTGATATGTGATACATTGAGATTGATAATATTTATGAATGAAATTATATTTTTAAAAGTGAAAAATTGTTTTGGAATTTACGATGTTACATGGATCAGGGAAAGTTACAAGGTTACCAAGGCGCTAGTAATTGATTTTGTTTTGTTCAAGTATGCCGTTACCATCGTTTCGGTAACGACTAAGAAGACGATTATTCTGACCCTAGTGGTCATATCAAATCGAGTCCGACTAAGATGAGTGTGTTACGTGGTTCAAAGAACCAAGTTGGATGTAACATCTAACTTAAGCCAAAAGATTGAAGTGAAGATAATCGAAGCATCGTAACCACCGTGAAAGTAAGAAACTTGTCGAAAACTTGTAGCTAGAAATGCTACATGCTAGAATGTGATTATATCACATTAGAACTTGAAGGAAGGTATATTTCAATCTGGAATTTGACTCAAAAAGACCTGATCTAAGCATTGCATCATATGATGAAAGGTCATTAGAACATGACCCATCGGTCCGTTACAATAATCAAAGTAAATACTATTTCTAAAGGAACAAGAGTCTCTAAGAAATATCGATACTGTGACTTGAAGGTCACGATTGAAAGTCCAACGTGAGATAGAGAGCGGGTGCAAGATCGAGCACCGCCTGTAGTCCAGAAGTCCAAGAGTTAGATACTTATTCGAAGGAACATAGGAGTTACAGTTAATAATAGGATGAAATCATAACGTATGGTGTCATTATACAAGCCCTGTTTCGTTGATGATTCCGGGAAGTAATCATCCTAAGGGGGAGATAATTGTAACGCCCGCAGATTCGGGCTAGTCAATTTAGAGACAATAAGCGTCAAAAATAACTTTTTTTGATAGAAGATTATTTAGAATAAATAATCTTGACCAAGTTATAGTACATGTCGCAAGGGTTCCATACATATAAAGACTTGAAATCTGAGTTATAACAAAGAAGTTATGACCCGTCGAAGTTTTACGGCAAAACCGGCACGACACCGGGAATCGTAAAAAGTGAATTTACTATAAAATACATTTTAGCCTTAGTGATCTAAACTAAAGTCGTAGTATATGTTAAACCGAGTGTGTGCATAAAAAGAACGTCCAAATCTGACTTCGTATGAGGAAGTTATGATTTTTCTAAGATTTATGCTTACAGTGTTTTGTGTTATGTGTTTCGGGTACCAGTGAGGATCGCGGGAAGGTGCCGGCATGATCAGTACACACTTGTGGAGTTCTTATGTATTGTGATCTTGGGATGAATTTTATGGATTTGATATGTGATACATTGAGATTGATAATATTTATGAATGAAATTATATTTTTAAAAGTGAAAAATTGTTTTGGAATTTACGATGTTACAAGTTGGTATCAGAGCCTTGGTTTGAGGGATTCGGATGCACCTTTGGGCGCATTTGAACTCAAACTGAGGATTCGAGAAACTTTTCGAAATAAAACAAAATTTTTCTAAAGGAATAAAAGGGTTTGAAAAGAGCATAGCAGAGCAGTGTGTACGATCATCCAGCGCCCGAACAGGGATTTCCCAAAATACCCTTATATTATGTGTTATGAGATATGATATGATATGTTATGCATGCTAGAGTAGGCTAGGTATTCTTATTAGGACTAGAGTGGCCTGATTTGTGATGCCTTAGCCTAGGGGTTTTGCTGCTGGGACATGCTTGAGAGTGAGTAGATAGCAGCAAGGAGCTTATGAGAGGTGTGCTAGAGAGTAGCCTATGCATAGTGAGAGTAGAGTGCTTGGGATTTGGGATCCTAGGAGGAGAACTTGCGGTGAATATTGATGCGGTGTGGACGGTAGTATTGGGCCCGTACTACTGAAGACATCGGATCAGTGCGCAGTCCAAGTAAGAATCCTTAGGGTACTAAGGAACAAGTAGGGCTGAGTTGCCGAGTGTGAGTATGCTCGAGCGAGTCTCTGATATTTCTTATGTTGTATTTCAGAGACATCATGGTTGGGACACGCCACAGACCAGATACTAGCGGTGTGAGTGACGAGGAGCTTCGTCAGATGATCCACGAGGAGGTGGCTGCGGCTATCCGCGCAGAGATTCCATAGATGTTTGGGTCTATTAAGACCACATTGATCGAGACCTTTGATGAGAGATACACAGCGGTTACTGAGGGTGCAGCCGCTGCAGCTACCGCAGCTGTTGCTGCTGCTAGACCTCAGGGTGGTGATGCGTTGCTGTTCCGGAAGTTCAGAAACACGAAGCCACCAGAGTTTGATGGGACGCGGGATCCGATTGCTGCGATGAGATGGGTTTCTGACATCGAAGGATGCTTCTATACATGTTCTTGTCCGGAGCATCTGAGAGTTAGGTTCGCGCTGAACCAGCTTCGCTTGGGAGCGAAGGATTGGTGGAAGTTTGTGACAGCGCACTATTCTTCTGTAGAGCTTGCCGCGGTGACCTGGGAGAGGTTCACCGCTATGTTTCGTGATGAGTACGTTCCCCCGGTGGAAAGGGAACGGTTGGCCCAGGAGTTCTTGACCCTCAAGCAGGGTACTGAGTCTGTTTCTGTGATCACCAGGATGTTCCATGAGAGGGTGATGTTCTGCCCTGAGCACGTGTCTTCCGAGCAGGCACGCATGAGTCGGTATTTGAGCATTTTGAGGAGAGACATCCGCGAGTTCGTGGCGAACTCATCGTACCGGACATTTGCCGAGCTTCAGGCGAATGCTCGGAAGAGGGAGATAGAGCTTGAGACTCAGGCTAGGGAGGAGGCGGAGTCTCAGGGGAGGGATCGGCGACCGGCACAGTCCCAGTCGGCAGCAAAGCGAGCCAAGCCCGTCGATTCGAGATCAGGGAACCAGAAGGGCCGTACTTGTGGCAAGTGCGGCAAGGGCCATGAGGGGATTTGTAGAGCAGGGTCTTGCTACAAGTGTGGCAAGGAGGGGCATATGGCCAAGGATTGCCCTAAGGGGTTTGCAGTCTGTTTCCACTGCAACCAGACCGGACACCGGAAGGCCGAGTGTCCACAGCTGCGGGGGTCAGCACAGGGAGCATCGCAGGGATCTGCCCCTGCTACTGTACGAGCTACCGAGAGTCAGTGGGTGAAGGCCGAGGCACCGAAGGCACGAGGGAGAGCCTTCCAGTTGACAGCAGAGGAGGTCCGCGCAGCGCCCGATGTCGTGGCTGGTATGTATTCTTTCATGTATATATTTTGAGTTTGAGATATTGTGCTTATATTATGATATGCGTAGGTACTTTTCTTGTGAGTTCTGTACCTACCTTGGTGTTATTTGACTCGGGTGCGAGTCGATCTTTTGTATCATTAGCCTTTAGTCAGCACATCAGTATCCGTCGAGAGGCGTTGAGTCGACCTCTGCGAGTTTCCATAGCTGACGAGAGAGCGGTGTATGCCACTGATGTGATTCGAGGATGTGTACTCGGGATCTTCGGCGTTGAGTTTCCGATTGATTTGGTCCCGATTGCGATGGGAGATGTCTATGTCATCGTGGGCATGGACTGGTTGAGCAGATTTGGAGCGGTTATCGACTGCGAGTGACAGCTGGTGACCATACGAGACCCTAGTGGGGGAGTTCTTACGGTGTACGGCGAGGGTACCCGTTCTGGGTCAGCGTTTTGTTCGGCCGCTAGAGCGAGGCAGAGCCTACAGCAGGGCTGTAGTGGGTTTGTGGCTTATGTGATGGATACGAGGTTTGATGCGGAGAGGCCGAGATCGGTCGATGAGGTTCCGATAGTGCGTGTGTTCCCGGATGTCTTCCCCGAGGAGTTGCCAGGTGTGCCTCCCGAGAGGCAAGTAGAGTTCCGTATAGATTTGGTTCCGGGGGCAGCGCCTATTGCTAAGGCGCCCTATCGCCTTGCGCCTCCAGAGATGCAGGAGTTATCCTCGCAGCTTCAGGAGCTGCTGGGGAAGGGGTTTATTCGGCCGGGTAGCTCAACATGGGGAGCGCCGATCCTTTTTGTAAAGAAAAAGGATGGTTCACACCGGATGTGCAATGATTACCAGGAGTTGAACAAGTTAACGGTCAAGAACCGTTACCCCTTACCGAGGATCGATGATTTGTTCGATCAATTGCAGGGAGCGTCTTGGTTCTCCAAGATCGATCTGAGGTCTGGATATCATCAGATGAGAGTGCGTGATGAGGATATCCAGAAGACGACGTTCAGGACTCGTTATGGGCATTACGAGTTCGTGGTGATGCCTTTCGGGCTCACCAATGCACCGGCGGCGTTCATGGATCTCATGAACAGGGTGTGCAGACCGATGTTGGATCGTTCGGTGATAGTGTTCATTGATGATATATTGATGTATTCGAGATCCAGAGAGCAGCATGAGGAGCATTTTAGGGAGATCCTTGGAGTTCTGAGATCGGAGAGGCTTTACGCCAAATTCTCCAAGTGTGATTTCTGGTTACGAGAGGTCCAGTTCCTGGGACATCTCGTTAACCAGAATGGAATATTGGTCGATCCGGCCAAGATTGAGGCGGTGATGAGTTGGGAGGTGCCGAGATCAGGAGTTTTCTGGGGTTGGCCGGCTATTATAGGAGATTTATTAAGGATTTCTCCAAGATTGTTGTTCCTCTCACCAAGTTGACCCGGAAGGGCGTGGCTTTTAGTTGGGGCCCAGAGCAGCAGGCCTCCTTCGAGACACTTCGCCAGAGATTATGCGAAGCCTCGGTGTTAGCCCTTCCGGAGGGGATGGAGGATTTTGTAGTGTATTGTGACGCGTCAATATCGGGCTTGGGTGCGGTGCTGATGCAGAGAGGGCATGTGATAGCATACGCATCAAGGCAGCTGAAACCTCATGAGGCGAGGTATCCTACACACGATCTGGAGTTGGGGGCTGTGGTGTTCGCCCTCAAGATCTGGCGTCACTATTTGTATGGGGTCCGGTGTACCATATACACAGATCACAAGAGCTTGAAGTATTTGATGGATCAGCCCAACCTGAATATGCGCCAGAGGAGATGGTTGGATGTGGTAAAGGATTATGAGTGTGAGATCCTGTACCACCCGGGCAAGGCTAACGTTGTAGCCGATGCCCTGAGTCGTAGGGCGGAGAGTGCCCCGATACGTGATGTTTGTTTGAGGTTGACGGTGATGACTCCGGTGTTGGACACCATTCGGGAGGCTCAGGTTGAGGCCATGTGGCCGGAGAACTGCAAGAGAGAGCGGGTGGTCGGGCAGGTGTCTGAGTTCGTTGCCGATAGTCGAGGGCTTATGACCTTTCAGGGTCGGATTTGGGTGCCATTTGAGGGTGGGGAACGTACCATTCTGATGGAGGAGGCGCACAGATCGAGGTTCTCAATCCATCTCGGGGCCACTAAGATGTATTTGGACCTGAAGAGAGACTATTGGTGGCCCTGTATGAAGAGGGATGTTGCGTGCTTCGTGGAGAGGTGCTTGACCTGTCGCAGGGTTAAGGCCGAGCACCAGCGTCCGCATGGCAAGTTGCAGCCACTTGAGGTTCCCCAGTGGAAGTGGGAACAGATTTCCATGGATTTTATCACCAAATTAGCAAGGACTGCGAGGGGTGTCGATGCAATTTGGGTGATCGTTGACCGGCTGACGAAGAGCGCTCATTTCCTTGACATCAGTGAGAGCTCTTCCGCAGAGAGGCTGGCATAATTGTATGTGAGAGAGGTGGTATCGCGGCATGGAGTACCGATCTCGATTGTGTCAGATCGAGATGTGCGATTCACTTCCAGGTTCTGGAAGAAATTCCATGAGGAGTTGGGTACGAGGCTGCATTTCAGTACCGCATACCACCCACAGACGGACGGACAGAGTGAGCGGACGATTCAGACACTCAAGGACATGCTTCGAGCATGTGTGTTGGACTTTGGATGAAGTTGGGACACGTATTTGCCGTTGGTTGAGTTTTCTTATAACAACAGCCACCATTCGAGTATCGGTATGCCTCCCTTTGAGTTGCTGTATGGGAGGAGGTGTCGAACTCCTATCTGCTGGGGAGAGGTCGGGCAGCGAGTGTTGGGTAGCACTGAGTTAGTGCTTCAGACGACAGAGCAGATACAGCAGGTCAGGCAGAGGTTGTTGATAGCTCAGAGTCGCCAGAATAGTTATGCGGATAGGCGACGATCCGAGCTGGAGTTTCAGGTGGGAGATTTCGTACTCCTGAAGGTATCTCCTTGGAAAGGAGTGATCCGATTCAGGAAGAGGGGCAAGCTGGGGCCCCGGTACATTGGTCCGTTCAAGGTGACCGCCAGGGTGGGCAGGGTAGCATATCGCTTGGAGCTACCTGCGGAGTTGGGTCAGATTCATGATACCTTTCACGTGTCTCAGCTGAGGAAGTGTATAGCCGACGAGTCGGCGGTGGTGTCGTTGGAGGATATTCAGGTGGATGTGAGCCTGAATTATGTTGAGAGGCCAGTTGCGATTATGGATCGAAAGATCAAGGTTCTGAGGAACAAGGAGGTGCCCCTGGTTCAAGTCCAGTGGCAACATCGGAGAGGGTCCGAGCTGACTTGGGAGCCGGAATTAGAGATGCGGGAGCAACATCCAGAGTTGTTTGCAGGGCAAGACTTCAAGGGTGAAGTCTGATTCTAGTGGGGGAGAATTGTAACATCCGGATTTCCAGGTATTATGTTTGATCATTTATTTTGAGTTAAAGAGAGGGACTCGACGAGTTGACGCTTAGACTCGTCGAGTAGGATCGCGATTGCTGACTGGATTAATGAATGGACTCGACGAGTTGGAATGGGTGGACTCGACGAGTCCGCGCTGTGGGCTGAAACCCTAAATCCGTGGGCATGTACCCTATTTAAAGGACCTTATGGCCCTTATTTGCGGCTACCTTCGTCCTTGAGAGTACCAGAGCATCTGTGAGTCTTGTGAGTGAGAAAGGAGGCCATTGTTCACCATTTCTTGTGTGTTTTCGCAAGAAGGAAGGAGGAAGGACAAGCTAGGCGGGTTGGGGAGCTTGGATCTACTTCCATTTGACCAGAGGAAGCTGTTGGAAGTATCAATCTGTGCTTATTCTCGTATTTATGATGATTTAGTTGAATCTAGGGTTTCTTTATGCATTATTTAGCTTGAATCTGGAGTGTGTGAGGTCCCAAGGTGAAATGATTCTTAGATCTGGACCTTAAGAGGTCCAGAGAGTCCCTATCACTCTGCTTTACGCCATCCCTTTGGAGTTATGAGCCTAGGAGGCCATTTTAGTAGTTATTTCACCAAAAGAAGCCTTGGGTGCGTTGCATGTGAGTCAAGATTCGACCATGGTTGCCAGGGCTAGGGAGAGGGAGATTGATCTGGAGCACATCCAGAAGAGGAAGGCGGTGGATGGGCTGACGACTGGGGCTTCGGGGAAGAAGCCCAAGGGATCTGATGGTAGGCCGAAAGGCCAGGCAGGACGGGACCGTTGTGGGAAATGCGGTCGGTCACACGAGGGAGCTTGTTGCACTGGGCCTGGTTCGGGCTGCTATAAGTGCGGCAAGGTGGGGCATTTTGGCAGGGATTGTACTGCCCCCGCCCCCACGGTACAGATGACAGACCTGATTTGCTTCCACTGCAATCAGAGGGGCCACAAAAGGGCCAACTGCCCGAGATTGACAACAGCGCCAGCAGCGGCGCCAGTCTCAAGGACGGCGTGGGTTACAGATGGCCGGAAGGTCAAGGCAGAGGCTCCAGTGGTGCGGAGCCGAGCATTTCAGCTGACAGCCGAGGAGGCACGCACTACACCTGATGTGGTGACGGGTATGATTCTTTCCCTCTGATTTATTTTATGATGTTTGAGTTATTGATATGTGCTCTGTTTAGGATCGTTCCATGTGAACGGCATCCCGGTTCAGGTGTTGTTTGATTCGGGCGCTACCCGATCGTTTGTTTCTCTTGCGCTCAGCAAGAGATTTTCCGAGTCTTCGGGCATGTTGGATTGCCCTCTAGAGGTAGAGATTGCAGACGACCGTTCGGTGCGAGCGTCGACGGTGTTCCGAGATTGTGTGCTGAGGTTATTCGAGGAGCGCTACCTGGTGGATTTAGTTCCCATACCTTTGCGGGGGAACAAGGTCATTATTGGCATGGATTGGTTGAGCCCCAATGGGGCAGTGATCGACTGCGCGCAGCAGTTGGTACGGATCAGGACCCCAAGTGGGGGAGAGCTGGTGATTCAGGACGAGAGGCCACAGCGAGGACCAGCTTTATGTTCAGCAGCGAGAGTTAGACGTTACCTTCAGCATGGTTGCGCAGGTTATGTCGCCTATGTTATGGATACCCGGGAGGCGGGTAGGACTACGGTGGACGATGTGCCCGTGGTACGAGAGTTTGCGGACGTATTCCCCGAGGAGTTGCCTGGGATACCTCCGGAGTGACAGGTGGAGTTCAGGATCGACCTAGTCCCTGGTGCGGCTCCGATAGCCAAGGCACCGTATCGGCTGGCTCCTCCTGAGATGCAGGAGTTGTCTACACAGCTTCAGGAGCTGTTAGACAAGGGTTTCATTCGACCGAGCAGTTCACCCTGGGGAGCCCCGATTCTGTTTGTGAAGAAGAAGGACGGGTCGCATCGGATGTGTATAGATTATCGGGAGCTGAATAAGGTAACGGTGAAGAACCGCTACCCACTCCCGAGGATTGATGACCTCTTTGACCAGCTACAGGGAGCATCTTGGTTCTCCAAGATTGATTTGCGTTCGGGGTATCACCAGATGAGGGTCAGAGAGGAGGATGTGCAGAAGACTGTGTTTCGGACGCGTTATGGCCATTATGAGTTTGTGGTGATGCCATTCGGGCTCACCAATGCTCCTGCCGCGTTCATGGACCTCATGAACCGTGTGTGTAGACCGATGTTAGACCGGTCGGTGATAGTATTTATTGATGATATCTTGGTTTACTCCAAGACGCGAGAGCAGCATGAGGAGCATTTGCGGGAGGTTCTGGAGACTTTGAGGAGGGAGAACTTGTATTCTAAGTTCTCCAAGTGTGAGTTCTGGTTGCGCGAGGTGCAGTTTCTTGGGCACATTGTCAACCAGAACGGGATTTCGGTAGATCCGGCCAAAGTGGAGGCCGTGATGAGTTGGGAGGTTCCGAGGTCCCCATCAGAGATTCGGAGCTTTCTAGGATTGGCAGGCTACTATCGGAGATTCATTCAGGACTTCTCCAAGATAGCAGTTCCGCTCACCCGACTGACTAAGAAGTCGGTGGTGTATCGCTGGGGGCCTGAGCAGCAGGCCGCATTCGAGACGCTGAGACAGAGATTGTGCGAGGCGCCAATCTTAGCCCTGCCAGAGGGCATGGAGGATTTTGTTGTGTACTGCGATGCATCCATCGCAGGTTTGTGCGCGGTATTGATGCAGAGAGGGCATGTCATCGCCTACGCGTCGACGCAGCTGAAGCCTCACGAGGCGAACTACCCGACGCATGATTTGGAGTTGGGGGCTGTTGTGTTCGCCCTCAAGATTTGGCGTCATTATCTCTATGGGGTTCGCTATACAATTTACACGGACCACAAGAGCTTGAGGTACCTCATGGACCAGCCAAATCTGAATATGAGGCAGCGTCGGTGGCTTGATGTGGTAAAGGATTACGATTGTGAGATCCTCTACCACCCAGGGAAGGCCAATGTCGTGGCCGATGCGCTTAGCCGCAAGGCAGCGCCGATCAGGGATATCTGTCTGAGGATGACAGTGGTGACTCCGCTTCTGGAGCGGATCAGGGAGGCTCAGCAGGAGGCTATAAAGGAGGAACATCGGAAGAGCGAGCGGATTGTGGGACAGGTTTCCTCCTTCGATTATGATAGCCGAGGGTTATTGAACCTTCACCGTAGGGTGTGGGTCCCTTATCATGGAGGCGTGCGCCAGGTCCTGATGGAGGAGGCGCACAAATCCCGATTTTCCATCCACCCCGGAGCGACGAAGATGTATAGGGATCTTCGTCCCGATTATTGGTGGCCCTGCATGAAACGGGACGTAGCATGGTATGTGGAGCGGTGCTTGACCTACAGGAAGGTCAAGGCCGAGCACCAGAGACCGCACGGCAAGATGCAGCCGTTGGATATCCCGCTGTGGAAATGGGAAGACATCACGATGGATTTCATCACCAAACTTCCCAGGACCGTGCAAGGAGTGGATTCGATCTGGGTCATCGTCGATCGATTGACCAAGAGCGCCCACTTTATCCCGATTCAGGAGAGCATCTCGGCCAAGAAACTGGCCGATATCTACATCAGAGAGGTGGTGGCGCGACACAGAGTGCCAGTTTCGGTGATTTCGGATAGGGATGTGCGATTCACTTCCAGGTTCTGGAAGAAGTTTCATGACGAGCTGGGTACTCGTCTGCATTTTAGTACCGCCTTTCACCCGCAGACGGATGGTCAGAGCGAGCGGACCATCCAGACTTTGGAGGACATGCTGCGGGCGTGTGTTTTAGACTTCGGAGGTAGCTGGGATACTTACCTTCCGTTGGCGGAATTCTCGTATAATAATAGCTATCATGCGAGTATCGACCGTCCTCCCTTCGAGATGTTGTATGGGAGAAAGTGCAGGACCCCGATATGTTGGGGCGAGGTTGGACAGAGAGTGATGGGGAGCACCGAAGTGGTGCTCAAGACGACCGAGAGGATTCAGCAGGTCCGGAGCAGACGTCAGACTGCTCAGAGTCGGCAGAAAAGTTATGCCGACAAGCGTCGATCAGACCTGGAGTTCCAGGTCGGGGATATGGTTCTCTTGAAGGTGTCGCCTTGGAAAGGTGTCATCCGATTCAGGAAGCGGGGCAAGTTAGGCCCCAGATACATTGGACCGTTCAGGGTGTTAGCCCGGGTGGGCAAGGTGGCGTGTAGGCTGGATTTGCCATCCGAGCTCAGTCAGATACACAACACTTTCCATGTTTTGCAACTGCAGAAGTGTCTGGTGGACGACACCGCAGTGGTGCCTTTGGAGGACATTCAGGTTGATGACAGCCTGAATTACATCGAGCGGCCTGTAGCGATCCTCGACCGGAAGTCAAAGGATCTGAGGAACAAGAGAGTGGAACTGGTAAAGGTGCAATGGCAGCACCGTAAGGGCTCAGAATGGACATGGGAGTCGATGGATGAGATGATGGAGCATTACCCAGAGCTGTTTCAGGATCGAGCAGCAGACTTCGAGGACGAAGTCTAAAATAAGTGGGGGAGATTTGTAGCACCTGGTTTTTGGTACGTATTCTTTTATTTGACCATTAATTATTTTGTGATTCTGGCCTTGGACTCGGCGAGTCGAAGGACTGACTCGCCGAGTCGAAGCGGGGAGGAACGCGGGGTGTGAGCAATGGACTCGTCGAGTCGGGTCCCGGACTCGGCGAGTAGCTGCTGTTTGGACAAAAATCCTAATCCGGGTGTTTGCACCCTATTTAAACGCTCTAACTCGGCCTCCTTTGTCCCTAACACTTCCAGAGAGCTGTAGAGCGAAACCCTAGCCCCCATATTGTGCTTGTGAGTGATTTTGGCTTTGTGAAGGAAGTTTGGAGCTTAGAAGAAGAAGGAGGAGGTTGAAGGGTGCAAGGAGGGGAAGTAGATCCGAAATCTACTCTGTGAGAAGCTTCTATTCAGGTAGAAAAGTTCCTACCTTGATCTCTAGTTCATTAGATCCCCTTTTTGTCCCTAATTTGTGGGTTTCAAGCCCTAAAACCTCAAACTCCATGTGTTTATGCTCTATGTTCTGAAAGGACTTCAGATTTGGACCTTATGGACATCTTAGAAGTGTAAAGTCTCTATGGTAGAAGTGATTGAGGTCCCTATTGAGTGTTTGACCTCAAAAAGAGCTTGGAATTGCCTTTTGGAACTCATAAGGCCATGCATGCACGTAAAGTTTGCAACTTTACGTGACAAGCTGAAGCAGAATATGTGGCTGTTGCTGCTTGCACTTCACAAATAATATGGATCCAAAGTCAATTGCGTGATTATGCAATAAATATGAAAAAGATTCCATTATATTGTGATTCTCAAAGTGCAATAAGAATTTGTCATAATCCTGTGCAGCATTCGAAGACTAAACATATAGCTCTTCGTTATCATTTTATCAAAGATCACGTGGAGGATGGGAATGTTGAAGTACATTTCGTGAAACCTTTAGATGAAAAATCCCTTATGAGAATTATAGAGGGACTTGGAATGATCGATGGAAATTCTGTTCCATGCGAAAAAGAAGAATGATGCATGATAAGGAATGAATCAGAGGCGCTTAATAAAAGACAAGTCAAAGTCATTCAGCATTCAGAGGTTACTGTTCGTAGTCAACGCTTCGACCCCTTCGAATTCGCACATTTGTTACTTATTTTAAGGGTTGATTCAGATGTTATTGTTCATAGTCAACGCTTCGACCCCTTCGAATTCGTACATTTGTTACTTATAAGGGGATGATAAAATTTTGCATATTTGCATCAAGTACTATTTCAATTTTCGAAAATTCAAAAATCCAAAAATATTTTCGTTTGTTTTGTCACTTAGTTTTCGAAAATTCAAAAATCCAAAAAGATTTTCGTTTGTTTTGTCATTTAATTTTCGAAAATTCAAAAATCCAAAAATATTTTCGTTTGTTTTGTCATTTTATTTTCGAAAATTCAAAAATCCAAAAAGATTTTCGTTTGTTTTATCATTTAATTTTCGAAAATTCAAAAATCCAAAAATATTTTCGTTTGTTTTGTCATTCAATTTTCGAAAATTCAAAAATCCAAAAAGATTTTTGTTTGTTTTGTCATTTAATTTTCGAAAATTCAAAAATCCAAAAAGATTTTGGTTTGTTTTGTCATTTAATTTTCGAAAATTCAAAAATTCAAAAAGATTTTCGTTTGTTCTGTCTTTATTTTCGAAAAAGCAAAACAACAAAAATATTTTGTTTCTTATTTCTTTTTAGTATTTTGTTGCAGATTCTCATGAAGAAACAGAGGAGATTATGCTTGCAGTACTAGGGTCATGTACATTTTTCGTATGAATCGATAAATTTATCATCATTCGAACTAGTTAGGTTGTCCCTAGAAGCATGCTGCTGTATGTTGACCAAAGCCTCCATGACTCAATGTGTGTGTACGAAAGCCTTAATGAAATTATTCATACGAAGATTTCTTCCCAATCAGGCTTATATTCACATTAGTCTCTGAGCTACCTTACTTTTCTCAAAATGAGTTAAGAGTTTACTGTTTGGTCCAAAAATAACAGAGGTACTTTTCGTGTCTTACATCAATCTTTTTCATCCATAAAGTTCTTACACGATCACACACGAAGACATATGTCCGAGAGGTCTCTGATCAAACCCATCGAGACTTAGATATATCAAAACTCTGTGTTTATGATTTGACATCATGAGACCGTGATGAAAGTGAAACCCAATTTTCATTACCTTTTTTAAGGAATTGACGGGGAACTAAGTTCCAGATTTTCACGAAACTTTTGTTTCTGTACCAAAATTCGAAACTCCAAATCATATTCATTTCGAATGAGTGGTCTTGATCAAACATTCGAAACCCACGATGTTTGTTACCCAACAAGATCCGACACACAAATTTTTTTTCTTGAATATGAATTCCGTGTGAGTTTCATTCGAATGTCCTTGTCATTTCAAAATTTATCCAATTCAACTTGTCACTGACTACACTGGTCAAACAAGTAGTTTCTGTTACAATTTATCACCTTATGTTTAGGATGACATGTAACGAAAATTTTGAACTATCCACGAAGCATTATAAAAGAAGCCCTTCGATACTTCTCAACAAGTATTCGATTGTAATTCACGGGAACCCACACAAGCTATTGATCATTTCTCTTAATGATTAATGAAGTAATCTTTGCCCGAGATTTCATCTGCTTTTGTGTCAATGGTTTGACATCACAATATCCCATATTTTTCTTATCTTTGTTTCTCATCTCTATTCTTTGGAACACAACACTCACGAAATCCTTGAGGTTCTGAGTAATACCAACTCAGGCTGATGATTTCGAACTTCTGGTGTATGACTTCGCTTTTCATCCCAAAAGTGAAAGAGCCTTGCTTCCATTCGAAGGGTTCTGACGGTTACAATTTTCTTGGGGATTACAAGACAGGCTGTTTATAAATGACGTATGGTATTCTGTCCGTTTTTCAAGGCGATGTGACAGCTACTTTTTGACGCATGGCTACTCTTACGCAGTAATGGTCCGATTTTCAAGGTGCCACGTCGGATATCATTAAATACATATCCCGCTTCAAATTCAAATTTAAGGGTTACATATAAAAGGGAATTCAAGGGGTTCATTGTCAGTTTACGCGATCAAAAAGCAAATTTCCCAAATTCTCTGTTCATCATCATCTTCAAACCCTAACAATGGCGACTTCTGCTCATGTTGATTCTCATACCACTGAAGATGCCTCTTCATTACCAATAATGAAGATTCAAGCAAAAAACTACTACTTGCAGGGTGAAGTTTCTCAGTACCCGGAAGAATTGAAGATGCTAATAGTTGCTTTGAAGAACTCGGTTTTGGCTAAGGCGATGTTTAATTCTTTCTCTGTTCCATTGTCCTGGCTTTCTCAAGCAGGATCAACTGCGACTTACAACAAAGCATCTGATACGATTACTTTTCATCTGGTGAACGACAAAAAGGTCAGGATAACCAAGAAACTCTTTTGCCAAATTCTTGATATTCCGAATTCGCCTCCATATGTTTCATTTACTTTTCCACAAATCGTTCACATGTTTAATGAGATGGGATATCAGCCACCTTTGTCCAAGATTAGTGATTTTAAGAAGTCTGGTCTTCCACGCCTATGGAATTTCTTATGTGGTATTTTTCTACGATGTTTGACTGGGAGATCTGCTGGTCTTGATAAAGGAAGAAGGGAGGTTTATGCCATGGTTGCTGGCATTTATTAAGATCTTCAAGTAGATTATTCTACACAGTTGTGGAAGGAATTTCAAAAAGGTGTAGAACACACGAATGCTATTCATGGTATTTCGTGTGCACGATACTGGAGTTTGATCTTGCAATACTTTTACAATAAGGAAGGGATTTTGGTACCCAATGATGAAGACAAAGCAGTTTTTCAATCATACCACTATCTGAAGGATGTCACAGATAATGCTGAAGGTTTTCCATCAGTTGCTCGTATTCTAGATGCTATGCTTAAAAGAGTTGATCCTTCGAACTCTGTATTGGTGGCATATTTGAAGACTATTGATTCTTCAATCGAAACTGGCATACTCTTGGATAGAGATGATACGAAATCCAAGAAGACGAAGAAGAATGAAACTGAGTCAAAATCTTCGAAATCTCCAAAGAAGAAGCCTGAAACCGTTGAAGTATCTGTTGCTAAGATTCAAGTGATTGAGCCCATTCTTGAAGAAACACAAGAAAATGTAATCATTCCTTCGAAGACTGGAATGTTTCGAAGAATCAAAATGAAGTCTACCCACAAAAGCAAGTCTCCTACACACAAAGTGGTTCGAAAACCTCAAATCACTCATCAAGGTGTTTTGATAAGAGAAGTGCCAGTACCGGTTTCTCCGGTGTCTAAGAAACAAAGGGCTGAGGATATGGCAAAACAGTTATCAAAGAAGAAGAAGAAGAAGACTCGAAAACTTGTCATTTCTACTGAGTCAACAGAAGATGATGAGGACCGAATTCCAGAAACTCCTGAGCAGACAATCATAATACCACCCGAAGATTCGATTACCAAGTCAGTTTCTGAGGCGGTTAGAACTTCAGGCATCCCTGCACACGTATCTGATACGGATGCAAATGTCGATATGGGTGAAGGATGTTCGAAAAATGCAGCTCCAGGTCACGCTACTTCTGCTCCTTTTGAAAGTATTGTTTCTTTACCATTATCCACTACTCTTCTTACTTCAACCACAGATTCCCCAACATTCGAACATATTCTTGATCAACCTTTTACTTCTATTTTTTCTTCACAATCTACTGAGCCACCCAAACCAACTTCACCTATTCAAGAAACCGTTTTTATGGAGACAGAGACTGATAATGAGAGGTTTGGTGGTACGTTTGAAGAATTAGAATTTCATGAAGAGGAAGAGGAGTTTCCCGATCATATGCTGATGACCATGAAGCAGTTTAAAATTCTGAATCAGAAATTGAATTCAATAATTCAATCTCAAGCAGATCTAGGGGTGGTTCTTCTGTTTCTAGTTTGGAGGTTGATTCAATGTTGAAAATGCTTGAAGACAGAGTGATTAGCAAAGTATATGGAATGATTACTGACTCTGAATCAAGAATTTTGGAGAAGATTGATTATAATGATCAAAACAATGAACTTCGGATCACTTCTCAAAATTCAAAGTTTTCCAGTGATGTGAAGGAATTGAAGAATGTAACAAAAGAGTGGCATGTTCAGGAAGTGAAGAAAGTAAGGGAGGATGTAAATTTGCAGATTCACGAACTTCGTGAAGATATGCAAAAAGAGATTGTCACTGTTCAACAGGATTATGCATCCTTAAATCAGAAGGTTGATATCATTTGTGATGCAGTCACAAGGTTTGTTAAGTTGTATGAAAATTTGAGTCCTCAAATAACTCAACTTTCAAAATCCGAAAGTGCAAGCTTTGAGGAAGTGTTTAAGTTGCTCAAAGAGTTAAAAGAGATTTCTGATAGGCCGGTTTCTTCTCCATTGATTACTCCTGAATTTTTATCTCAGAAGTTTATCCAATTCGAAGCCATTCTCAACAAACAACTTGCTCATCTCTTTCGAATATCTAGCCTTCTTCCAACAACAACTGCCCGGCCTGTTTTCACAGGGGTGCAAGGGGGAGAAAGAAAAACTACTGAGTCGAAGGCTATTGGTGTGGATGCGAAAGTTGTGGGAAAAGTTTTTCCTTCAAAAATTCAAACAACAAAACCAGTAATAGTTTCTGCTGAACTGGTTTCTTCAACAGTTGTAACAACAATGCCAATTGCAAGACCAATTTTGAAAGGAATTGTGATTGGTAAATCTTCGGAGACTGGTGGGAGTGGTTCGAATCCAAAAGAGACAATTGACAATCCAGCCTTGAAAGATAAAGGTAAATCAATTGTAGTGGAAAAATCGAAAGAGGAAAAGAAGGCTGAAGCAGAAGCTGAACTTGAAAAACTGAGGATTATTCAAAGCATTATGACTCAGCGTGCTAGTGATCCGAAGGGAATGAATAAATGTGATCCTGCCAAACACTATAATTACAAAACAATTGAGGCCAAGGTTGCTTTTAATCACATGTATACATTCGAGAAGAAACCAAAGCAGAGTTATTTGGTCACGAATACTGATGCAAGCCAGTTGGATTTTCCCATAAACGAAATGATGTTTATCATGCCTCAGTTTAAAGCAGAAGGGAATTTTAAAAATAAGGATGAAGGTACACACATGAAAATTCATTTTCATGATGTTCTTGGAAAAGCCCCTGAGGAAGTTTGGTCTTTAATAAAAATCAAGAAGGTCATAAGTATGAAAAAGGATGTGATTTTCGAAAACACAGTCCAGAATGTTAAGTATGTGGTTGCCAGGGCAAATGGAAATATTTACGAATTCACTGTTGTAGATTTTCCATTAATGAACTTGTATGATCTTATACAAGTTGCATTACTTTTGAAAGACAAGTCATTCTCATACCTTCAAAACACAGAACCGGATGAATTCAAGCTTGGAGTAGCTCACATCAAGATTTTTATCGAAAACTATTATGAGTGCTTGGCACTAACAGATGTTGAATTAGCTACTGCCAAAGGAATGGAAATTAAAGCTCTGATGGCTCCTACGAAGACACAGGCGGAATTGAAGAAGTATGCTGATGGTGAAATTTGCCTGAAGCCTTTTCGAATGGTCTTCGCAGGAAAAGACAAAGCTGGAAAAGCTAAACGATTCTTGTTCCAGGCAAGCAAAGTGGAGAGATATTCAACGTCTCAGTATATGAATTTAATTGTTCGTATGAATCATTGCAAGAAGAACAATGAAGGTGACAAGAAAGAGCTGAAGAAGATTATCTCCTGGTACACGGAGATTCGAAGAGTGTTACTGTATTCCATCACACTTCTTACAAATTGAAGACTTCGACTATGATTACAAAGGGGGAGATTGTAAGGGTCGAATTGTTGTAATTAGTCGAAGTATGTTTTGGACTCTTCGAATGTTTTGTAATGTATTTTACTAGGGCGCTTTTATTCGAAGCTTTAGAGTCAATGCCTTAGTATATTTTTTGTATGCTTTCAGTTCCCTATAAATAGGGTTATTTACTAGAGTTAGATAAGAACTTTTACAGACTTGTCTACTGTACTCTGTAAAGAATTCGAAAGCATAATAGAGCATAACAAGATCATATTTACATCCTGTGTTCAAATCTCGTATTCTTACTTGAATTCATACTCTGATTAATTCATTACTCGATTCATTGATTCATCAGAATTTACGATGTTACATGGATCAGGGAAAGTTACAAGGTTACCAAGGCGCTAGTAATTGATTTTGTTTTGTTCAAGTATGTCGTTATCATTGTTTCGGTAACGACTAAGAAGACGATTATTTTGACCCTAGTGGTCATATCAAATCGAGTCCGACTAAGATGAGTGTGTTACGTGGTTCAAAGAACCAAGTTGGATGTAACATCTAACTTAAGCCAAAAGATTGAAGTGAAAGATAATCGAAGCATCGTAACCACCGTCAAAGTAAGAAACTTGTCGAAAACTTGTAGCTAGAAATGCTACATGCTAGAATGTGATTATATCACATTAGAACTTGAAGGAAGGTATATTTCAATCTGGAATTTGACTCAAAAAGACCTGATCTAAGCATTGCATCATATGATGAAAGGTCATTAGAACATGACCCATCGGTCCGTTACAATAATCAAAGTAAATACTATTTCTAAAGGAACAAGAGTCTCTAATAAATATCGATACTGTGACTTGAAGGTCACGATTGAAAGTCCAACGTGAGATAGAGAGCAGGTGCAAGATCGAGCACCGCCTGCAGTCCAGAAGTCCAAGAGTTAGATACTTATTCGAAGGAACAAAGGAGTTACAGTTATTAATAGGATGAAAACATAACGTATGGAGTCATTATACAAGCCCTATTTCGTTGATGATTCCGTGACGTAATCATCCTAAGGGGGAGATAATTGTAACGCTCGCAGATTCGAGCTAGTCAATTTAGAGACAATAAGCGTCAAAAATAACTTTTTTTGATAGAAGATTATTTAGAATAAATAATCTTGACCAAGTTATAGTACATGTCACAAGGGTTCCATACATATAAAGACTTGAAATCTGAGTTATAACGAAGAAGTTATGACCCGTCGAAGTTTTACGGCAAAACCAGCACGACACCGGGAATCGTAAAAAGTGAATTTACAATAAAATACATTTTAGCCTTAGTGATCTAAACTAAAGTCGTATTATATGTTTAAACAAGTGTGTGCATAAAAAGAACGTCCAAATCTGACTTTGTATGAGGAAGTTATGATTTTTCTTAGATTTAGCACAACAGTGCACATCCCGAAATTTGAATTTTAGATCGATCGATTTTTAACCAAAACAGTCTAAACGAGAATTGAAGATCTCGTTAATAGGAGCTTAACAATAAAAATACAATCGAAAACGGAGCTCGTATGCGAAATATATGGACGAAACTTAGTCTCTACTCTTCAAGCGCGGTGAATTCGATACAGATATGTAAATCCGAGATAGAATGAGAATTAGCCAATGAAGTCTAAATGAAAGTTGTAGTAATCATAAATACCAACACGTGGATATAAAGAACGTCGAGAATATAGTTCGTATGTTAAAGATAGGGAAAATGACATAAAAGCCCTTAAGTTTTCACAAAAATGTCGGTTTTACCCTTGGACGTGTTTTATGTCCATTAAAGCCCGAAGTTTTGTTTAATTTGTTCATTTTTACCCTTGTAGCTGGTTTTCAGGTAACCTACCGGTTACCTAATGCCGGTAAAGCCCTTGAATTTTCAAAAATGTTCAGATTTACCCTTAAGTTTTTCAAAAATGTTCGGATTTACCCTTACATTGATTGATTGTTGTTGTTGTTGTTATTATTATTATTATTATTATTACATTTTTAAATGTATAAAAATATTTTATACACATTTTTAAATGTATAAAAATATTTTTACTAATATAAATATATTTTTAAAAATATATGTACTTGTATTTAGTATTTATATACATTTGAAAACCCTAAATCTTCATCTATAATTGTTGAATCGAACAGAAAAAGCTTGATAAACTAAAAAATGTCGTCAATGACTGATTTTGCAAAAACAAATACTTCAGATCAATATAAAAAATGATGCATTTCGTGATCTTTTTTTGTGAACTTACAACAAATATAAATGAAGTTTACACTCGTATTTGACATTTCGTTATCAATTTTTGAGATAAAAATAATTAAAGAATGATTTTAAGTTGATAATACTTAATTTTTACAGTGATCAAGTGTTTTTGTCGAGGGTTTTTTTAATTATATTATGTATTTTCCATTTACGAGTGTTATTTGTTGATCATTTATTGTTATATACTCGCTATTAACCTAATATAGTTGAATAATAGAGGTTTTTTCAAATTTTATACTAAATCTTATCTGTAATCGAGTGTTTTTATTGAGGTTTTCTAATTACGAGGGTTTTATAATTGTTACGTTATGTTTTTAATTAACGAATATTTATTTTGCTTATCTATTTAGTATAATGTTTGATAATAAATACATATTTATACTTGGTAATATGTACAAATACATATAATTATATCTTTTATATAATATAAACCATATAAATATGTATTTTTATATTTATATGTATATAATATATTTTTATATGAAATAAATATATATTTATACTTATACCTACTAAATACAAATAAATACATTTTTAAAAATGTGTGTATAAAATATTTTTATACATTTAAAAATGTATTAAAAATACTAATAATAATAATAATAATAATAATAATAATAATAATAATAATAATAATATTAATAATAATAATAATAATAATAATAATATGTATAAAAATGTATTAAAAACATATGAAAATTTTTTATTCATTTAAAAATGTATGTAAAAAATATTTTTATACAATTAAAAATGTATTAATAATAATAATAATAATAATAATAATCAAAATAACAATCAAGGTAAGGGTAAATCCAAATTTTTTTGAAAAACTTAAGGGTAAATCCGAACATTTGTGAAAATTTAAGGGCTTTACTGGCATTGGGTAACCTAGGTAACCGATAGGTTACTTGGAAACCGGCTACAAGGGTAAAAATGAACAAATTAAACAAAACTTCGGGCTTTACTGGACATAAAACACGTCCAAGGGTAAAAACGACATTTTTGTGAAAACTTAAGGGCTTTTATGTCATTTTCCCGTTAAAGATATGTATGAAACTTTGTCCCTACTCTTCGAGCGCGATAAATTCGATATAGTTTTGTAAATCTGAGATATAATGAGAATTAGTCGACGATGTCTAAATGAAAGTTGTAGTACTCGTAAATACCAACACGTGGATATAAAGAACATATAAAACGGAGCTCGTATGCGGAAGATACGAATGAAACTTAGGGCTTACTCTATAATCAAACCCCTATAAATAAAGGATAAATTCTTCATATTTTCTTACACCATTCCTCTAACTCTCTCTAGAATCCTTCTTTCTTTCTTGTTTAATTTCTCCTTGTTTTAGGATGCGATAGAGAAACTCCGAGTCGTCAAAAAGCAGACGAAAGAAGTTTTTATAGTCGGAGTTATGCCTGCGTAATTTCCCGGTTTTCGTTAAAGTCCCGGTATGTTAAGCTACACTATTCTATTTTCAGTGTAACTTATATTTATAGTCATAAGTCGTTATTATGAACCTATAAATTAGATTTATCAGTGATTCAAAGTCGTTATACTGATTGATCTACTTACAGGGATGATGTCTAGGCTGTGATTTAGTGAGGTGTTTAAAATGGGATTTCCAAACAGTATACTTCGTATACCGAACGGACCCTACCTCCGATATGATCCTACCTGGTTGTTCCTTACTTGATAGATCATGAAAGTAGACTTTTAGTTAATGATGAAGCTAGACTAATAATTAGTCGCAATAAAGATTAGACTAAAACTTAGCGATAATAATGCTAGGTTTCATCGAAGGAAAATAGAATCGTTAGAAGCGAAGCGCTGCCCGAGTTTAGAATCATCACTTTGACATGTGAGTGCCTAGTCCCTTTCATGAACATGATTTTAATACAAGTATTGATTGAAGTATTAAATATATGTTTATGTGCGAGTTATTTGAGGTTGCCTAAAATACGTGTTAAAGAACATACCTGATTATATATGATGATCTAGGATAAAGAGTAAACCTAAATTAATTATGAGGAATATTAGGTAGTATCTTCTTATGAGTATGAGTGAGTTATACACAGAGAATAGAACTTTAAAATATGTCATTTATCCGGGAGCATGGATTAGACACAATCATTGTCCCTAGTCCGAGAGTATGGATTGGACATAGTTAATTGTCATTAATCTGGGATTATGGATTAAGACATAGTCAGTTGTCCTTTTTCCGGGAGTATGGATAGGACATAGTTATTTAACATTAATCGGAGAGTATGGATTTAGAGATAGACATTTGTCCCTAGTCCGAGAGTATGGAATGGACACAGTTATTGATCCGAGAGCATGGATTAGATCCGAGAGTATGGATTAAGTAAGAGGTAAAATTCATGGTTCGAGAGTATCGATAGTGTCGTTGAGAGGCTCGGTGGGGTAGGGTAAGAGTTGCTCATATATATGGTGAAATTGTATATTTTGTGAGTTCTAAATTATATATATGATATAACATTATGGGATTGAAATCCCTATGTACTCACCAGGTTGCCCAACCTGAGCCACTCAGTTTATTTGTATCATAGGTGTCGATACGAAGCTAAATTAAACTGAGAGACTAAGGAGATGTAGATCACTAGTGTAAATGAATGTAAGGTTTGAGGTATAATGAATGTAGTACTCATTAATACCAACGTGTGGATATAAAGAACGTCCAGAATATAGCTTGTATGTTAAATATATGGACGGAACTTAGTCCCTACTCTTCGAGCGCGATAAATTCGATACAGTTTTTTAAATCTGAGGTAGAATGAGAATTAGTCGACGGCGTATAAATGAAACGGAGCTCGTACGCAGAAGATACGGATAAAACTTAGGGCCTACTCTATGATCAAACCCCTATAAATAAAGGATTAATTATTCATATTTTCTTACACCATTCCTCTAAACTCTCTTTATAATCCTTCTTTCTTTCTTGTTCAATTTATCCTAGTTTTAGGTTGCGATAGAGAAACTCCGAGTTGTCAAAAAACAGACGAAAGAAGTTTTTAGAGTCGGAGTTATGCCTGCATAATTTCCCGGTTTCGTTAAAATCCCGGTATGTTAAGCTACAATATTCTGTTTTCAGTGTAACTTATATTTATAGTCATAAGTTGTCACAACTGGCATTTTAGCCAGGAAATTTTGTGATCATGTAAACATTAACTATGATAATCCTTGTAACCCTAACTTGATGATATGCACTATATTTATCCTATGACAACAAACTTAGTCAAGATCCACAATTGTAGTTCAAAACTCTATGCAAAACATTTTGGAAAGTCAATTGGGAGTTGAAAACCCTAAAAATCCCGGTTCAGGTTCTTTATGGACTAGTATTTTCTTAAATGGACTCAATTCACAAATCTGTAACATTTTGGACCATTTGGGTCTAAAATGATTCATTCTAACCGTAATAGGCTCTAAATGGACCCACATTCATAACACTTAACATTTTGGGCCATAATGGGCCTAAAATGGATTGGTTTACCTATATTGGACCTTGATGGGCCATAAATGATTCCATTCTCCTTAATGGACTCTTATTGGGCCATGAACCATCCTAAGGGCTCAATGGGCCGAAAAGAAACTTATTGGACCTCATGATTTCGGTCAAAGCCAAGGAGTGAGACCAAAACTAATTTCCTTCATTTCCATTTGGCCATTTTCAGCCCATGTGTTAAAAAAAAGGAAAAATGGGTAATTAACTTGATCCATGACACCTCATTGTTGTTTAGAGGACAACAAGGCATTTTAAACAACATGCAACAAGGTACTTCTCATGTTTCCATGCAAAACCTCCCCTCACCCTCTCTCTTTATCTCTCTCGGCCGAGAGCTAGCAACACACACACACACACTTTCAAATTCTCTCCAAAACACTTTCAAGATCATCCTCCTTCTTCCATCAAGGATCTCAAAATTTTGCTTGTGTTTCAAGGATCTTCATCAAGTATTTTCAACCTTTGGTAAGTTGTTATCAAACACAAACATCTCCTTCCATTTTAACATTAAGAACTCCTTCTTTCATAGCTTTACTCCATGATTATACTCTTAGAAACTTCCTAAGTTCGAAAATCACTCAAGAAAGCTTGCTAAAGGCCAAGATCTCTCCATTTCTTCTTTAAAACCGAGAACAACAAGCAAAAGTGAGTTCATACCCCCTTGTTTTCGGTTTTTACATGTTTTTGGGGGAGAATACAAGTGTTTATGTGTAGATCTATGTATTTATGCATGTTATGTGTGATTTTCTTGGTTTATGTTGTGATTATGTGATAAATCTTGATGAATCTCGAATACTCTAACAAAAATAGGCAAGATTCATAAACTAAAACACTCTAAACATCATACTACAAGGATAAAAGTGTTATACATGCCTAAAATGTGAAAAACAAAACAAAGATCTTGTATAAGGATCATTTTTGACAAGTAAACAAAAGATTTGGGAAAATTTTGCCACTTACGGTTTTTATAAGGATCAAAAAGGTCATATTTGCATAAAATTGAATTTTTATGATAATCACACTTTTCAAAGGACCAAAGGGGTAAATTTTAGCATAATGGGCTTAAAAATTGGGCCTCACGGTTTTTGGGCCCAAAATGCGAAAAATGTGAGTTTTTAAGGGTTAAAATGTTATTTAATCAAAACTTGAGCCAAAAACAGGAAATGAACAAAAATATAGGCTAAAAATGACACCTATTTCTAAATTGGGCCAAAAATGTAAAGTTTTCGGAAATTGGGCCAAAAATGTAAATTTTTACAAAATAAGGGCTGGAAATGTCAATAAACGTATTTTGGACCGAAATTGTAAAACAAATTTATAATTGGGCCGAAAATGCTAAGTTTGATGGTCTAATGGGCTAAAAATGTTATTTTCACCAAAAGGACCAAAAATGTCATTTTATTTAAACAAGGGTTAAAAATAAAATATTCGGAGAAAAAGGGGCTGAAATTGCCAAATATGTATTTTTGGGCCAAATATGTCAAATATTAAACAACTGGACCGAAGATATAAATATTTAAAACTTAAGGGTTAAAATGGTATATTTTTTTTATAAACTAATAATATCGTTATAACCAAACATTTGACTTTTATAACAATATGGGTAAACGTTTCAACCAAAAGAATCCATACTATAACCAACAAACGAAATCCAACAATGGTACGAATATTGGGCCTAGTACTTGCTATACATGCTTATTGGGCCTTCGTGATCCGTTTGCATGTTTATTGGGCCCAATATATTCAATACATGTCTATTGGCCCTTAGTGACCCAATTACATGCTTAATGGGCCTAAATTAGCCTTCACATGTTATTGGGCCTTAGTGGCCCATTTACATGTTGATTTAGCCTGGAATAATTCGTCGTATGCTTAATGGGCTTTAATGTGTCCATGGCATACTTAACAAGCTTGGAAATAACTTACATGTCTAATGGGCCATAGTTGTCTTTTCTTCATGTTTGTTGGGCTTTATCCTTTCATATTCATGTATCATCTGGTGTTCGAAATTCTAAATACATATAACGTATACATACTCACGTGGCAATAATTGGAATCTAGTGAGACTTGTCGGTTGGCTCCTTTGAGTGTATGGCCATAGCCTGTAGTTATAATCAGAGTCTCCTGGAGGGAGAGCGAGAGTTTGTGTATAGATATATGCGGGGGTGACTCCCCCACACCTGAGCTGTTCGCTACAGTTAGACTAGGCCAGTCTAGGGTGACAAAACCTTGATCAAAATCCGACGTTTGGAAAAATGCCAAGACAGGCAAATCAGTCACTATCATGCATAGTTATAACGACTCATATAGAGATCCATTACCATCATGACATTACGAAAATTAAAACTCGTAAATCAAATTGATACAAAACAAATCATACGATAATGGAAGGACCCCAACATTTTTAGAAATCAGAAAATATCGGATTTTATGGGGAAATACTATCATTCAATTACCATCTACTTACAACAGGAAGAATACAAAGAAATTTGGACTGCATACTTATACATGTTTCTACTATGAAATTCACACATGCATCAATACTCGATTTTCACATCATTTTTCAGACTTTTTTTTACAGAAAATATCGGATTTTCTGGGTTTTACAAACAATACAATGACTTTCATTCAAACATGCTTATGAACTCACCAACATTATATATGTTGACCGTTTTCAAAATAACTTGTATTCTCAGGTAACCGTTAAGCAGGGGAAACTTTCAAGTGTAGGAAATTTATTTTGTGCAATGTCAAATCATCGTACAATTAATATTTGGGAACATGTAACCTAAGACAATGTACTTGATGTGAGCAATACCAGTTGTAATATGTAATGTTTGGTGATGATTGTGATATGTTTCATGTATATTCATTGTGATGATAATTCAATTAATAGTCACACGAGCCCCCGGACGATTCCGCCGTCTGGTTCGGGGGTGTGATATAAGTCGTTATTATGAACCTATAAATAAGATTTATCAGTGATTCAAAGTCGTTATGCTGATTGATCTACTTACGAGGATGATGTCTAGGCTGTGATTTAGTGAGGTGTTTAAAGTGGGATTTCCAAGCAATATAGTTCGTGAAAATGGGGATGTCATACATAACCATAAGTCCATGCTTGGGGTAAAAGACTACTTTACCCCCAACCTAGCTTGATTCAAGCCCAAGGCCCAAGCTCACACTATAAAGGCCGAAAAAGTCAAAGAATGGACCAAAGCCCGACAGATGGCCCAATTTTCCAAATTGAGCCCAAACCCCTCACATGGTCTTACCTTAAGGCCCCAACCATTTATTCTAGTCCAAACACTTGGCATTCCAATGGTCCAATATCTCATAATTATCAAGGCCCAATTATGACCCATCTTTGGCCCAATTTTTCAAATTGGGCCCAAGCCTTTCCAATGGGCTTTATCCTAAAGCCCAATCCAAATATTCTAGTCCATATACTTGTTCTTGGATGGCCCATCAATAGCCCAATCACCAAAGCCCAACAAAAGGCCCAACTTAAGGCCCAAGCAAAATTAGGGTTTGTCATATAAAATGACAATTAGGGTTAAGTTTTCTTACTTAACCCATTAAGGACTTAATCCATTAAGTTCATCATCTTACTAGGTAAATCATACGGTGTGATTATGTGTAATTCATAATTCAATTCCAATGGCCCAAAACGCGTGTCCCGATAAGTCCAAACCAACAAATCCAAAATTAGGGTTTCTAAACCCTAATTAGGGTTTCTAACCCAATCGTGTGACCATTAGTCAAATGGTTAGGTTTTTAGGTCTATTAAGGATTCATTAGGTCAATTAGGGTTAAATAAGTCGGGCACCACCACTACCACCTCGGGTAGTGGTGGTCAATGGCATCTCACAGCGGCAGCCACCACCTCGTGGTGGTGGTTATGATTCTAACCCAAAACATGTCGAAGCATCTAAAAAAACAATTTAACCATGCACAAATGTACACCGCCACCCAACTCGGCGGCTGGTGGCGGCAGAAGGCGACAGCCACCACCTCACGGTGGCGGTGGTGGGTTTTCTTCGGGTTTTCTGGCCAAATAATATACATACAACATATTATCAAAAAGAAATACACACATAATAAAACACACACAGCCACCCTTGTGGTGGCAGACAGTGGTCGGAGGTACTAGCCACCACCTCACGTTGGTGGTGATGGATTTTCTTTTTAAGCTTATGGTCAAACAAAACACATACACGCCCTTTCTTCTCAGAGAATGAACCCAACCACCCACCTAGTGGTGTACAACGACGTCAGCGACACGGGAAGGCGAGCAGCAACGGTGTTGACGGCGGCAGTCACCATGGTTGGCCGTCATGGTGGTTCTTCTCGGTCACCGGCCAACAAACACATGCACCTACAGCTTGCAATCGACATCACCATCATGAACACGAGATGTAACCGAAACACGAACCCATCTCCTCCACTTCGGGGTGATAGACGCAACTGGAGCACAGCAAACAGGTGGCCGCTTGGAGCTACGATGGCGACGGAACATGGGCAGGGGCGTAGCAACCGAGGACGGAGAAGATGATGTGCTTGAGAACGACAGCAGCAACGTAGCACAGAACAGAAATGGAAAAGGAGATGGGAGAGGTTCGTTCTTCTTCAACCACGAATGGTAGCAGCGACAACCACCGTTCGCCGTCATCGTCGGCAATGGAGCAGCAGCAATGAACAATTTCGCCTGCAGCACGATTCGTGACCTTGACAACGGAGGGGAATGGCGGCTAACTGTTGGAGGGGTGATAAGGTGGCGGCACCGGAGATCGGAGGAAGGAGGGTGGTGGCTGGTGTATGATATTAGGGCTAGGGTTAGGGTTAGGGTTAGGGTTAGGGACACATGGTGACGGGTTATATACGTCCATCACATCTCAACATTTGGCCATATTGATGAAATCAGTCCCTCCTTTCCAGATCATTTTCAAGCTAAGCCCCAAAATTTACCCTTTAGCCTCTGCCCCCAAGAATCTACTCAATATAAGTCCAAATGATACCAAACACCCCCTGACTTCTGAGAATCTTTACAAAATAAATCCCGAAATTACACTTTAACCCCCAAAACTCCAAATCATGTCATTTGACTCCCCAAAACAAACACCCCGATAAATATTATGGATTTTAGGGCTACTATTCATTTATTAATCTTTATTTATTTATTTATTTAATAAACGATATGTTATAATTCTCCCCCTCTTAAATTAGATTTCATCCTCGAAATCATTCCTTACCATCCCTGTCACACCAAACCACTCAAGTGACATGGCCACAATCCCGAGCACAACCCCAGCCTTCCCATGGTCATCAAGACCAACCCTCACAGGTTTCTAAAACTCGAAGATGGACGAATTCCCCCCATTATGATCACATTACTCAATACGAAATCTGTAGTCTCGAGATGGTCTGACTCTCTGACAGACCGCCCATACAGAATCATTATTGTTGAACCCAGTCCGCTTATCTCTCAACTAACTATTCAACTTCTTATAACTGGGGGTTCCCACTGCGTGTGACTTAGCATTTCTCCAAACACCCAAAGACTTCTCATACACACGAAAATCCAATTCGCTAATAATGCCCTAAACATAGAAACTGTCCGAAACAATAGGCTGCCTTCCAGTTGCTTCTGAAATCCACTGAGACCTCCCTGGCCCCAACTTATCTGGAATACTGAAGTCCTGTCCATTTGCTAAGCAAGAGCAATCTCACAGTCGCCCCACGCGAATCCCGAAGGAAACTTCGACTAGCAATAACTGCCCTAGCTATAACGCCACTCATGGCTCCATCAATCCTTCTGGTCCATCCGATCATGATAGCCTGACAGCCTGTCGCCATCGAATCAAATACGAAAAGTGAACGCTACCAGAATATTGTAGTCTTACATCATGCCCGGTCCCCAACGACCTACTGTTTCCTGATTCCCATCATGCTGTGGTTTACCCACAATCTCGTAAACTAGCCCATCTTGACCTAATCACCTGAAAGATTCCGTGAATGCTATGGGTCATCCCGCAATCTCATAACACTTTCGCCCCAACTGACTATTAGTGAATGCTACCGCTCCCCTATAGTCTTACAATACTTTCACCTCACCACATTCGTAGACCTATGTCTTACCCTAAATCTATCAATCCAAATACCCTCGGAGTTGAGCACACACTCGACCGAACACCTGCACTGAACTCAATTCATGACTGGAACGCCAACCTGATTCCCCAAACTTTGCTACCAAGCACCGAGAAGACGTGATTCACATGCTGGGGAGTTTTTTACCGAACACCCAACTCACACCACCCTCAAACCAAACAGCCACTTGGGCCGCCTTCCTACCTGACGGAAATGCGAAACTTATCCCAATTTTAAAACCGTTTCTGCTTCCGAATCTCAGGACAAATCTCCCCCACTTCGAATCTACTAATTTCTCATGGTACAGGAGAATCTAAGGATTCCCAATCCTTCTTGCCTTACAACAATTGACCCGATGACAACTAGTGCTCCATTACTAGCCAATCCCAAAAGATCACACAACTTCGAAGAACCAGATGAACACTTCCTGAATCCCAGTGGTACTGACAGTCCCTAATGCTTGAATGATACCACACTCAAATCTTGAAGACCAAAAGATAGATGATCCAACCAATACCTCAGCAACAAGCTACTTTCCTTGGCGCTTTCATCTGCCAATCAATAACGGTTACTAAAACCTCCGAATCCTGACAATGTTGGATAACCATCCTGTGGGATCTGTTCGCAGACCTCCCACATAATACCCCCTCTTCCCAATGTGATCCAAACAAATCGCCCGCTCTCAGGCTCTAGAAATCATATTATTCAGGGTCTCGCACCCTGACTCACTCACTAGCTCAATCGTCCACAACTGAACTGTAGTAGATGAAGCAACCTCTGCCCTAAACCGGGCTACAAACTAATCCCAAGACATAGTATCCAATCCCAAAAGCACAATAGATTGCACAATCAATCCTTGTCGCCCGATAGAAGAGATCCAAGGCGAACCAGACCTTAGCTCCTATGGGTAGGGATGGTAATCGCGTACGCCTCAAAAGATACTCATGCCACATCGTCCCACCTGTGCTCATCAGTGCTAAAATAATGTCGCCAACCCCTGCGACCAACTGACCCCGAGCTGGAATGCAACCTGACCCTGAGGACACAAGCCTGCTCACTCCTTCGAACTCAGAAAAACTGAAAGGGTACAACCCTTGCCATAGATGATGAAATTCCAATCCATCAGTCAACCATTCTAATTCCAGCCACAAACCTCAACCGATCATAATCATCACTCCCTTCACGAGTCATGCGACTCGCATCCCGACCTCGATCAAAACCCCTGAAGCCTGAAATCAAGACTCACTAGGTCTGCACCAAACAACCAAAATTGCTAACGCCACTGGGATAACACCAAATACCAGGACCATCCTCCTGTCTGAGCAACCACAACCAAAAGATCGTCAGGAATAGAACCACTGTTGCGAACCATGGTATCCAGCCATGCTACCTTCCCCGACTAGCCCTTAGAATCCCATAGATCTTCCTTAATTCGAGTATGGATCATGTACTTTCAGTAGTACGGGCCCAATACTACCTTCCACACCTATCCATACTTTCCTCAAGAATTATCTCAGGTTCTCTAAGTCCTAGTCACAAAATACTTCTGAAACCTGCTCCTTAGCGAAACAACCGCACTAAATACTCCCTAGGCTATCCTAGGGCTCACCACAACTCCTCAGTCATCAATTGCTAAAGAACCGCTACCGAAACCAGCTAACCACCTCACGAATACAATTACATGAAACCAAGATTAAATAATCTTCGGCTAAATGACCCAGCCCTATCGCGGTTGGACTCAGACGAGAGTTGCGCAATAGGTCCAAGTCCTTTATCCTAAGATTATTTAACCCTCATAACATGTAATTTTAATGTATTCAATTAATGGTTAGCTCCCATCAACATGGGTCCCACAAAGCACAAGCAAGCAGCATTCGAGAAGAGAAGCCAACTAGCACTACGATGAAATAAAATCAAACAAGTCTTCGATCTTAGAGTCCCAACACCTGCCATCACTCTCTCGAGAGTGGCTAATCCATCCCCATGCCGACCCGCTATGAACCGCGCTCAACCAAGGGAACCTCCTCTACCCCGTCCAATAACGCTGCTAGCCGGCTGACCTCATACGACTCATCCATACCACGCTTACCATATGAGCCTCCATTGGTGCCAGATGACTATCGCATGAATACAATCACATACCTCACCGTTTAAACAATCTTAGGCTAAAAGATTCAATCCCATAACGGTTGGACTCAAACAAGAGCTGCGTAATAGGATCAAACCTCTCAGCCTAAGATCCTTTAAACTATGCGACATGTGACTTAACGTATCCACTCAATAGTCAGTTCACACGCGAAAGAGTCACATATAATCTCAACAAGAGAAATCTATAGGAACTAAGGCATCATATAACCATGCAATTCTACCATGCAATTACGGAAGATCCCTAGCCTACCACTAGCATGCTATTCTAACATATCATAATTTCAAATAACCATATGGTACTTTGGGGTATACTTGTTGGATTTGGTGTCTAAGCCCATAACTATAACTGGGATGTACTTGACCCGATTGTAGCATGGTCCTTTTGGGTTGCCTTCACCTGTGCAATTTGATAGGATGAACTTTTGAGAATAAGGTTATTTATGATTTATTAATATATTACAAGTATAATATATTATTTAATTAGTATTGATCAAGAATTAATTTTGTCGTCAAAAGAGACTAATTAAATATTTGGGGATTGATTATGTAAATCAATGATTCTTATAGTGTGGGCCAATAATCCATGATTATTTAGATGGGCTAAACCAATGAGATAATCCATGGAGGTTAAACCCATGGAGCATAAGAATGTGGAAGGTCATGCAGCATTAGGGTTTGCATGAATGTAACCCTAACATTTGCTACACTATAAAAGCACACCCTCATGACCAAAATCGGTTGACACAACATTCTAAAAGAGTGAAATTGATTTTGTGCTAAGTAACCTATTCTCTCAAGCCTCATCTTACATATTGGTGTTAGTGAACCATTTGAGGCATTACACTTGAGGTGCTCAAGCTTTCAAAGGTCAAGAACTACAAGTTCTTCTAAGAGGTAACTCGTCTAACTAGTTGTATTGTTCATTTGGCAATTTGTATGCTAGTTAGGACATGCTTTGGAAAATCAAAATATACATGTATAATTAGAGAAAACATAGATCCAAAGCATTTAGGGTTGCATGTGCACCATACGAGTGTTATAGTGCTCAAAACCCAATAGTGGTATCAGAGCCTGGGATTGTTTTCTGTTATACTTGATGCTTATTGGTTTTCAAAGTTAAAAAAAATCGATTTTCTGCCTTCTGACTGGTGAACTCGCCGAGTCCACTGGCTGACTCGATGAGTCCACCAAGTAATAGACCAACTCGACGAGTCCAATTCATGTACTCGCTGAGTTGGTGCTCCTGTGTGCAGAATTTCGAGTTTTTAGCCAGAATTGGATTAGGATCATTACCCTAAACTTTTTTTTGAACCACGAAATCTATTTTTTGATATGGTAATGATCATGGTTATCCAATTAAAAGATAATTGTCATAATTTCAAGATTTGTATTAATTTATATGATTAGGCTAATGTCTTGAAGATTGTTGATATGAATTATCTTGTTCTTATGAGTTTAACTAGATTATGGATGAATTATTTGATTATTGTGTTAATTAAAATAATGATCTAAATGTCTTTAATGGGCTCCATAACTTGTCCTAAAGTTATGGAAAATGAAAAGTCTTTTCTTTATAATTGCATTAAACTCGTAAGTGATGAATATGAAGAGTTTTGACAAGTTTCAATACTTGCCCTCAAGTTTTGGAATTTGTAAAGTCACACTAATGAAACTTTAATTCCAAACCCTAGAGTTTTAAAAAGTTAAAATTCAACCCTTATAGTTTATAATATTATAAGTTTCATAATAAATAAATATATATATATATATATATATATATATATATATATATATATATATATATATATATATATATATATATATATATATAAGACAAGTCGGTCTTACCGTTAGTAAGCCTTATTTACGAAGCTGGTCTATAAGGAGGGGGGGGTATAACGTTACTGACTATAAAATGGTGGTTTAATGGGTGTCTACTCTCACCCACCGCTTCCTTGATTGGTGGAGGGTCGCTAGCCGAACGGGTAGGATAAGAAATTAATTCTCCCTCATTAAAAGTATAATGATAAATAGAAAGTAACTAAACTTTTATTAAATTCTCAATCTTAGTTACTTTAGGAAAATGTGAAAATGGTGCAAATCCATAAAATTACTCTTTGCACCTTGTTAAGTCGTTAGTGGAGCGTGTGTGGTTAACTGGCACACTAATCCGGCACTGACAATGTGTGGCAAAGGGTAGCTTGATGTTAATCATAGATCAATGGAGCGTGTGTGGTTAACCGGCACATTGATTAGGTGATTTGTAACATTGAGTGTACCAAGCTAATTCACATGGTTATTCACACCTTGTTTGTGATCCTCGACATCCCAGTCACAAACATGAAGGACACAATGGTCCAATATCTCATACTCATCAAGGCTCAATTATGTCCCACCTATGGCCCAATTTTCTAAATTGGGCCCAAGCCTTTCCAATGGGCTTTATCCTAAAGCCCAATCCTATTATTCTAGTCCATATACTTGTTCTGGGATGGCCCATCAATAGCCTAATCATCAAAGCCCAACAAAAGGCCCAACTTAAGGCCCAAGCAAAATTAGGGTTTTTTCACATAAAATGATGATTAGGGTTAAATGTTCTTACTTAACCCATTAAGGACTTAATTCATTAAGTCCATCATCTTACTAGGTAAATCATACAGTGTGATCGGGTGTAATTCATAATTCAATTCCAACGGCCCAAAACGTGGGTCAAGATAAGTCCGAACCAACAAATCCAAAATTAGGGTTTCCAACCCAATTGTGTGCCCATTAGTGAAATGGTTAGGTTTTTAGGTCAATTAGGGCTTTATTAGGTCAATTACGGTTAAATAAGTTGGGCACCACCCACTACCACCTCGGGTAGTGGTGGTCAATGGCGGCTGACGGCTACGGCCACCACCTCGTGGTGGTGGTTATGATTCTAACCCAAAACCTATCCAATCATCTCAAAAAAATAATTTAACCATGCACAAATGTACACCGCCACCCAACACGGCGGCTGGTGGCGGTAGAAGGCGGCAGCCACCACCTCACGGTGGTGGTGTGGGTTTTCTTTGGGTTTTCCGGCCAATTAATGTACATACAACATATTATCAAAAAGAAATACACACATAATAAAACACATACACACACAAAAACAACCCTTGTGGTGGCAGGCGGTGGTCGGAGGTGCTAGCCACCACCTCATGGTGGTCGGGATGGCTTTTCTTTTTAAGCTTCCGGTTAAACAAAACACACACACACACACGTCCTTTCTGCTCGGAGAATGAACCCAACCACCCACCTGGTGGTGTACGGCGATGGCAGCGACACAAGAAGGTGGGCAGCAGTTGTGTTGACGACAACAACCACCATGGTTGGCCGCCATGGTGGTTCTTCTTGGTCACCGACCAACAAACACATGCACCTACAACTTGCAATCGGCACCACCATCATGAACACAAGATGTAACCAAAAAACGCACCCATCTCCTCCACTTCGGGGTGACAGACACAACCGGAGCACAACAAACAGGTGGCCACTTGGAGCTACGGTGGCGACGGAACACGGGAAGGGGCATAACAACCGAGGACGTAGAAGATGTTGTGCTTGAGAACGACAGTAGCAGCGTAGCACCAGAACAGAAACGGAGAAGAAGATGGGAGAGGTTTGTTCTTCTTCAACGACGAATAGCAGCAGCGACAACCGCCGTTCGCTGTTGTCGTCGGCAATGGAGCAGAAGCAGTGAATAATTTCGTCGGCAACACGATTCGTGACCTCGACACCGGACGGGGATGGCGGCTAACGGTTGGAGGGGTGATAAGGTGGCAGCGCCGGAGATCGGAGGAAGGAGGGTGGCAGCTGGTGTATGATATTAGGGTTAGGGTTAGGGATGCATGGTGACGGGTTATATACGTCCGTCCCATCACAACATTTGGCCATATTGACGAAATCGGTCCCTCCTTTCCAGATCTTTTTCAAGCTAAGCCCCAAAATTTACCCTTTAGCCCCTGCTCCCAAGAATATACTCAATATAAGTCCAAATGATACCAAACACCCCCTGACTTCTGAGAATCTTTACAAAATAAATCCTGGAATTACACTTTAACCCCTGAAACTCCAAATCATGTCGTTTGACTCCCCGAAACCAACACCCCGATAAATATTTTGGATTTTAGGGCTACTATTCATTTATTAATCTTTATCTATTTATTTATTTAGTAAATGGGATGTTACACACAACAGAGCGCCCAAAAGTAAATAAAACAAAGGCTGAGAAAAAGGAGTATGGTCAAACTCCGCATAGGATAACCATACTCCAAGTGCCAGCGCGGAGACCAGGTACGCGTCCTAGCACTTAGACATTTAGAGTCTAATGTTTCATGTTTTTCCTTTTTATAGTCAATATAATTTTTTCTTTGAAAGAGATTTCCAAAATTCTGTTTAACCAATTGCAAAAACACAAAGTAAAGAGGTTGTGTATATTTTCCAAGTAGCAACAACGGCTGATCACCTACGCTACTTGAGAAAAATATATACAATGATGCAACCATAGGTCTCAAAGAATCATAATCTTTACCTAAAATTTCCCAATAACATCTCAGATCGGAGAATGTACAAACTTTAATTAATGGCATGAAAAAAGGGGTCCCAAAAAGATTCATAACCTTTCCCCTGAAAATTAGACAGTAAAAGGCATTGAGGTGACGATCTCGGCCAAAACGCAGGTAGCTAAATCTCAAATTATATAGCCAAGAACATAGGCTAACCTTTAACTTAAGAAACCCGAATAAACATACAAGTCAATGGTTGTCGAAAGCATATAAGCCAACAGTAGCGGTTACACGTCGTCCAAAATGCACACTAGCTAATTAACGCGAACCCTAGAACAAGGGAATATGTAGAAAAGAATTACAGTAGAAATGTCAAATAATCTTAGTCTAAGGATATCAATGGTCAATGCGAAATACATAAAAAGCATTCATATACCAAGTACAAAGCACAAAGTACACAATTTTTAATCGTTGGCAACCAATATCTTTCATTACACATACAATACAAGGGAGTGTGGATACATTACAAAATAAACAAAAGGGGACAAACAAGAATCAGTCCCAAGAGTCCGAGGAAGAACCTCCCGGACCCAGCCTACGACAAAATCGGCGGAAGCTGTCATAGTCCAGCTCCCCCAGACGAAAGTGGCTTGCAAAATTTGTCTCAGCGAGGGATGAAAGGGCAACATTCACTAGAATTTGCCAGACGACAAGCCAACTGTTTCCTTTTTTCCAATCCAAGGGCCTCGCACGCCTTCTGTAAGCCTTGGATCCCACTGGCAAAAATTCCTCACTTTCGATAACCTTATCGATTACTCAGACCAGGCCCTTTTCCAACACCTATTGCAAGTTGCCACAGGAAACAACACCGTCAACCCGAGCACGAGCCAGTTGACGTTGGCACCTGGCTAACAGCCTTGCCAGATAACCCTGCTCTCGAGCTAGATAACTCACTTTATTTTCATGTCGCTCCGCTTGGTCTTCCAGAGTGGCCATATGATCTTACAAAACAGCCTTCTCATAGGCCACAATGCAATATTGCTCAGATAGCCTTCGACGTTCTGCCTCTGAATCATGAAGTTCCTCCCTCAAGCTAGCAACAACATCTTGCAAATTTTTCAGCTGAGTTTCATTTATGCCATGGCGGCAAACCCGGTCAGCGGCAGCAACCATAAGGGCAGAAGTTTGAGCTGCTGCGTACCGAAGGTCGCCAGCCATACGTGCGCCCGATTGGGCCGCAAGTAACTTCATTGTGGCCAGAGGATGGGCACAGTAGCTCCACTCCTAAGCAGCAATGTCTTCCGAAAGTAATGCGTCTTTAGTAACCGCCCAGCTTGGAACGTAAGCTTCAGAAGCCAAGGGTGGGATGCAATCCTCATTTTTTCAACCATGTAAGGTATGTCCGATGGAGGAAAGCCTCCTGACACGCCAATGCACCTCCAGGGACAGAACATGCACCGGGATCAGGCACGAGCGAGTCAATAAACGGAGAAGGTGATGTCTTTGAAGAACTGGGCACCACTACTATCTCTTTATGCCCAGGCACAGAAAACCCATCGCCAAGAACATCCCCAATACCGCCAAGAAGCTTGGGCACGGAGACTGTGTTTCGCCTCTTACGAGGACGGAGGCCCACGTCATCAGATTCGGTCTCTTCCTCTGACCTCAGCACCACGTGTGCATTTCGTTTTCTCCGGATAGGAGTAGTACTTTTTCGTACTTAACCCACCATAGGAATATCAGCAGAAGTAGAGGCCGGAGAACGGGCTAGGAAAATAGCCCCAACACCCGGTTGAGAAGACGAGGCAGGTCCGCTAGAACCAACATTTTCCCTTTTGCCGGGAGTGATCCAGCAAGCTCCCGCATATGTTTTTCAGATATGAGAGGGGGAAGAGTCTTCACAAGGTCAACCTCCTGGTGACAAAGCTTACCCTGATAATGGCCACATAAGGCCATCTCCATGGAAGTCTCGGCTTCGGCATCTGCAAACACAAACACCAAGCATGAGTATTGACAGACCAATAAAATACTCTATTATTATTCTTGTAAAAGGGGGGGGGGAGATGAGTGAATACCATCTCTCACAATGAATAATTGTGCCATCTTCCCATGTGCCCTCCAGGCAGAACTCATGTCAGTTACGGCAATGATGAAATCTTTCCAGTTCTCCCCGACGACAGTCGTTTGCCAAGAACTAGGTTATCCCCAAATAGCTTGGGAAGACAGTCGAGAAAGTCTCGGGTCTTACGAAACCCGTGTCTCACAAGGTTTCGGCTCACCCAGAGCCATTGTCTCTGCCAATTTTTCTTCGGATTGTCTTTCTCAGAGATCAATCGACGATGCCCCGCCTTTTCGCCAGCGTACGGACGCCAGAGTTCGTAGATGCACAAAAGAAGTAACTGAAGACCCAACAAGTGGGAACCCAAGGACCGACATATCATTTTTGAAGCCCACGATCTTATTGACAACACTTGGGGGAATTCGTCAACAGAAAAGTAGTAGTGGTGTACAATCATATCAAAGAAGTCAGACGTTGGCAGGCTTAACCCCGCTTCAAACAGAGGAACAGGAACCCCCACTTTCCCTTGAGGGTAGTCATAAATCGATGACCCCTTCTCCGGAATCATCACACTATGCTCTAGCAAGAAACCAAATTGTTCTTGCAGTAGTTGAAATTCCTCTACGGTGGGGACTCTGCCGTAACGATCCATCGTTAAGAACGGATGAGTGATGAAAAAGAAAAAAAATCACAAAATGCCTGATTCGCTACAACGAAAGCAAGAAAAGAAGGAAAATGTGAAAGGTCTTGAGTAAAAGGGGAATTTTAAAGGTAAAACTGGTGTCACGAACCATATCATGATGGATATGACACATATCGACAGCGCTGTCTAAGTCTGTCGAATGCCAGAAATAATCTCAGACATACACGTGTTGTAATGTAGGCTCGAATGGCGATGCTACCAAGCTAACACATATGCGTACAAGCCTAAAGGACTTGTTAACGTATTCCTCAAGAAAAACGTTAAAGAAGAAAAGTCAAACTAGCGCCAAGCTTAGCCAAGTTAGAGTCAGGTCATACCAGTCTGAGGCCTAGACCAGGCCTCCGCCTGCATGGACTCACTGTTATGGAGGTTAAGAGGCAGAACTGTGCCTTACCCTCTTCTCCCCAGGAGAATACCCCAGCAAACATGGAGCCAATCAGAGAGCTCCACTTGCCTATCTGGCGATAGCCACGATCATCATTATATCGAAGATTCCCCTGTAGCCAATGGGGGAACGAGATACAAAGACGTGATGGAGGATCCTTCAATACGGATCCGCCACGTCTCGACTCATGAGGGAAGGCTGAACAGGATCATTTTGGAGGCACGTGCCTCTCGATCAGGTATAAAAGAACCCTTCTTCCCCACGGAGAAGGGGACTAGACTCCTTTTCTCTCAGACATTCTCTATCTTCTCTCAGAATCAATTCTAACTTGATCGTCGGAGCTTTGTCCTGGGAACCATTTTCGGACGTTTTCTAATGATCATCTCTTTTCTTTGTACTGTGATATTAGGAGAAGGAACCAGCTCGACACCCACCCTTAATCTCAATCCTACCATCTCCGACATATCACAACAGATATATAGTTGTGATGCATGTCGGTTCTAATTCAATTTGTGGTATGCGTGAGGTAATGAGGATAAATAGTCTTTAGGGGAATTAGTTTCCTTTTGCAATGCAAAAGATAATTTCCTTTTGACGATTATGTCCAATTCAGGAAACATGTCACATTTAAAAAACATACAATGTAACAACAAATATTATTTACAATTAAAATGTATCCATTATGTATGTTCTTTTAATGTGCTATATAGTATGTCGTATTTTTTGAATTTTAGATGAACCATTTATTTAAAAACATTAATTCAACAATGATAATAAACCATTAATTTTACTGTTACAAACAGATATGCAAATACATCTCTAAATATTATTAAAAGAGAACCCTTAGGGCGCGTTTGTTTTGTGGGATTCTTAAGGAAAGTGAAGGAAATGGAAATTAGAATCCTGTAGTCATCGTGTTTGGCTTACCAATAGAATGGAATCAGATTTCCATAATCATATTTTAATTATGTAGTTGATTGATTTCTAATTCTTTCCCAGCACATCAAGAATCTATATTCAATTCCATATCCTCCTATTATCCATACGCTTTTGAAATCAAAAAAACCTACCGATTGTCATTATTTTTTCTCCGGTTATCGTATCTCAGTAAATATATGTATCTATATATCTCGATCGGTTCTACAATATAATTCCATTGTCGATCAATTTTACTGTGCGCTTGCGTCTGATACATTTGTTGACCCAAGGCTAGTTTTTCTTCCTGTTCTTTTTTTCATCCTTTTCATTGACAACCAAAAATGTCAAATTCATCTACAGTTCTTCAAATAACAGTGCTTCACCATTCTTGTATAGATTTTTATACGTCTGCATCATCTTTGAGTAATATACAATAATCTCAAATTCTACTACAAGTCACCTCTATGTTGTTTTATGTGATGTATCTGCAATTATGCTCGCAAGTATTAAAGTACTTGTTAAATTTGTTGTTGAAATTTACTGTTAGTAACATTTACTAGTTGTTGGTAGAAGTATGCGCACCAAGTGTTTGTGTTTTAGCTTGTGTGGTGTTTTTTTTCCCTGTGTGATTTCTTTTCAATCCTTTTGCCATTATGTTTGTTTTCTTGGAAAAGATGACACAAAAATCCAACAATTGTGTTAAAAGCCATAATTACAAACCACTATACTCACAAAAATTGTTGACAGGTTGTAAACATTTCAAAGTAAACTCCCTTGTTAAAGACATATGGTTTCATTGGCTCATTTTAGACCCACCCCCTTTTTATGTATTACATTGGATATAAAACACAAGGTTGATCATTTTATAATGTGAACTGTTGAGTTTTGGAGTCTGTTAATGAGGTCAGTTCACTTTCATATAGAAATATATTTGATAAAATTGTTTTTTTTAAATAACCATTTAGTTCCTTTATATACAAAATTACTTGTACCAACAAATTTCAACTACAACTCAAATTTGTTGACAATTAAAATCCACAACAATGTCAACTATTATGTCTTTGAATTGTAAAATTTTCCTTTTCTGGGAGATGATCAGGAAATGGCACGGCTTAGTCTAACTAGAAGCAAACATAGAAAAAAGATAAGTCAAATAGTCGTTACATTTTGGAATGAAGTTATGACTTGTATTACATGATTTTTTATCATGGTGTGTAAGCTACTACAAATATACAGAGGAGGTAAACCACGTATAAAAAACATATCGTCGGATGTGGATCGACAATCAATAATGCACAAATACGCTTACAAAAGTGACACTACGTGCATATCAAATATCAGGATGACCCAAAGATGTTTCACAAAGTTATGTGACATGCTTCATACATTAGATGGGTTAATAACAAGTAGACATATGGATATTGATGAACAAGTGGCCTTATTTCTTCACATTATTGCACATAATGTGAAGAATCGGGTCATCATAGGTCATTTCCAATGTTCTGGAGAAAAAATTAGCAAAACTGTTTCGCAAGTTTGCAACGCGGTGATAAGGTTGCATCCACATTTGCTTAAGAAACCCGAACTTGTTATAGAAAAGTCTACAGATCAAAGTTGGAAGTGGTTCAAGGTATATATAGGACTTATAAAAAATTTAAAGTACTGCATAAATTGCTTGATATGACATATGACCATTTCTTTTCTTATATTATGTAGAACTATCTAGGAGCTTTAGATGGAAAACACATAAAGTGCTTAGTGCCACTTAAAGATATGCCTAAGTACAGGACAAGAAAAAATGATATCGCCACAAATGTCCTAGGGGTGTGTTCACAAGATATGCAATTTATCTATGTTCTACCAGGATGAGAGGGCTCAACTGTGGATGGTAGAGTGCTTCGAGATGCCTTACTTAGGCCAGATGGATTGAAGGTCCCAAGGCCATGTATGTATAACAATTGCTATTTTAGATATGTATTAGTTATTAATTATGCTAACTATACTACATATATAGGTTATTATTTGGTAGATGTTGGTTATACAAATGGTGAAGGTTTCTTAGCCCCATATAGAGGTCAAAGACATCATTTGAATGACTGGCGTGCATGACACCAACCAACTACACCTAAATAATTATTCAATATGAGGCATTCATCTACGAGAAATGTTATAGAAAGATGCTTTGATATTTGAAAGGGAAGATGGGGAATTTTAAGGGACAACTCATATTATCCTATTGATCTAAAAAAATAAGATCATAATGGCATGTTGTCTTCTACATAATTATATAAGGCAGGAAATGACAACTGATCCGTTTGAGAACCACTTTGAACTATACGAGGGGACCGAAGATGTCGGCGGTGGAGATTATGATAATATCACTTCTGTTGGTGTATCAACCAAGTGGACCACATTTAGAAACAACTTAGCGCAAAATATGTTTGATTCTTGGAATAATACACATTGATCATTTCTATTTTTGTTATGTTTATCCTTTACTATGAATTTGTGCTACATTTTTTATTTTCAATAATGAGCTTTAATTTACTTTTGCTAGTTATATTTGTTATATATATATATATATATATATATATATATATATATATATATATATATATATGTATATATATATATATATGTATATATATATATATATATGTATATATATATATATATATATATATATATATGGTTGTGTATTTTTCTATAGCATGCATTGTTTCATCTGATTATTATGTTTATAAAAATAGTAGGTGTGATGGAAAAAATCAGAAACTATCGCAACTGGACATTTACTAAAGATGCCAAGCTCATGGAAGCATTGGTAAATATGGTGAATATTGGGTAAACCCCATATTGAAGGAAAACGCATTGAAGGAAAAATTTTCTAGCTCTGGCATATTGGGTAAACCCCACATTTAGTCAAGGATCAAAATCATGAAATAAGATTGGCAAGTTGTTTATGATATGGTAAATGATACGAACACACGTGGTTTTGGTTATGATAGCTCCACTCATTCAATAACAATTGAACCATCGGTTTGGGATTCTTACATATAGTTACAATATTATAACTTTTATATATTTTGTTACTTCTCAACTATTTATATTATATTTTTATGTCCTAACCTTTTATGATACAAAACAGGTTCATAAAGAGGTAGGAAAATGGAGAAATAAGATGTTTCCTCATGACGAGGATTTATGTATCATTTTTTGAACGGATAAAGCTCAAGGGAATAAAGCCAAGGATTTTGCTCAAATGGAAGAAGATACAACCAATGAAGAACATTCAGAACAAATAGAAGATGCTTTTGACGATCAAACCACAGAAAATGAAGAATCTCCAAACACAGGCTTAAAGAAGAGGAAAAGAGTTGATGTCGTTATTAAAGGAATAAATATTGCAGCTAACGTCCTTGGAGAAAAACTTGAAAAAGAAGAAAATAGTATGAATCAAGCAATACTAGGAGAAAAATAAGTACAAAAAAAAGCTTCAATGGTAATTGCTGAAATTTAAAAAATGCAGTCATTAAGTGCCTTTGATAGGTTCAAAGCAAGTCGGAAAATAATGTGTGACCCTGAAACCGTGTTATGTTTTTGGAATTTGGAAGGAGAACATCGGGAGAACTTTGTGAGGTTTATGTTGGAAGAGTGATATGATTATGAACTAGGTATTTAGACATTATTTTACACAGTATGTGGTTATCTTTTTTTTTTTTTAAATTTTAGATTGGCAATAATGAATGACATTTGTTGCTTTATATTTATATATTTAATGGTTTTATTTCAATTTATTTTTTTTAATTATATAAAAATTCGTCATGTTTATTAATAAATATGATAAGGTACAAAAAATCATTAAAGGGTACATAATTTGTTTTCTAATTCCGTTGGGAAATCAGCAAACCATACAGAAAACAGATTCCATTCCATGTCAACCAAACACATTTAAGTTTCTAGTACATTCAGATTCAAATTCCTCTAGATTCCAATTCCTTTGATAGATTCCATTCCTTTCAAAAACATTCTGTGAAACAAACGCGCCCTTAATTCTAACCTAAAGCAATCAGAGCCATTGCTTACATTTCAATTATATATTCTCGACCATTAGATTATTTGCTGACATCATACTTTACCAGGGTATTGGTCAAACACCGTTACATATTTGTCTTCCTCATTCATTATTCTCTCTCTCTCTCTCTCTCTCTCTCTCTCTCTCTTTCTCTCTCAATCTCTCTCTCTCTCTCTCTCTCTCTCTCTCTCTCTCTCTCTCTCTCTCTCTCTCTTTCTCTCTCAATCCTAAAGAAATAAAGAAACAATTCCTGTCTGCTTCAATCTTTTTCGTCAAACATAGATTTTAGGGATTCATGTAGTAATCTTCTTCATTTCTTCTGTTCTTCAAGGAGTATTGCAATTTGTTGGCGAGTTTCCATTTTTATTCTTTAATGTAGTTTTGTGATTGATTACTCCATGTGTGATCTATCGTTTTTGAAACTTTCATTACAATGCATCTGTTGAGATGTTTAATTTTGTAATGAGGCTTGTGTTTTGCTAACTGCATCAATTGAATAGCTAACGCATGGAATCAGGGATGTCCACCGAACGTTATTACATATATATAATCGGCCATTTTTTAAATGTCCATGGTTTGACCTGCAATTAGGATTATACATGATCGATTCAAATTAAAGAATGAATTAATGGCGTAACATTTGGATTCCAATTGATGTATTTTACAACTAAACTATTTCACCATTTAAAAGAATTAACAGTTATACCCCCTAACCTAATAAACTCCTTGATATGTTTTTTTTTTTTGTAAATTTGCAAATCATTGACAAACAAATAATAGAAGCCATTGTTGATCTGTTATGTTGCAGTTTGCTAGATCAAATGGCTCCCAATGCTTTTTAAATGTTTGATACAGGTTTGCATTACCTTCGATTCTGTAGCAGATGCAGCCTCAAACACTGGTGAGAGAAATCTTGATCCTTTCATTAGATAACACATGTTATGAAGGTTCAAGTCTAACAATACTATGATCTAAAGTATCCCCAATCCTCAAGTCTCCAACTCCAAGTTATTAGTAGCAGCATGAAAAGTTTGAGGACTTCCTCAACATTGACTACTGATATGTGCATATTTAGCTATATATTTAGTATAGATTTTTATTATTTATTAGCTAATTATTTGCAAATTATTGACAAAAGATACTTAATAGTGTTCAAATTGTATTTTTAGTCCAAAAGATATGCTCGGAAGCAAAAGCAAGCAGGAGATACGATCGAAAGCTCGGGAACTGAAGAAAGAAGAAAAAAATGCCAAATCCTGAAGCAACTCGGCGAGTAGGGACGTCTACTCGACGAGTACCCATGAATGTTCGCGAAGCAAAACCTAAAGTCCTTGCCGTACACGGATTCTACAAGGGGACTCGGTGAGTCTGTTGGCTACTCGACGAGTAGCCTCTGTTTTCTAAAAACTATAAATAGAGGACAAATTCTGAAACAAAGGACGCTCTGGATTTTTGGAAGGATTACCTTGCGACTAGGAAAGCTACTGGAGCTCTGGAAACCGTAAGAGTCAACCCTAGTTTCAATTTTAAGAAGATTAAAGGCAACATAAGCTTACTCTCTACTTTATCTGTCACACCCCAAAACCGGAATGGCGGAATCGTTCGGGGGTGGAGGACGTCATGTATAGTATCACAACAATGAATAGTAGTAAACAAGCAACAACATCATCCATTGCATTAATAATATAATTTAATACAAGTGTGTTCTGTCAAGTTTAATAGACACCAAAAATATGAATCAAAATAAAAGATGAGTCTTGAACGAGCTCCATCTTCTCAAAACCTGGCACTGGTACCTGTCTACTGGTGACCTGAGAATACAAGTTATTTTGAAAGAGTTTATCAGCTTTAAAGCTGGTGAGATCATAAGTATATTAGTGTATGTGTTTGTATGAAAGTGTTTGTAAGATGTTTGTAAGTGTTTGAACTCTCCTATAAATCCCTATGTTTTCTACTAAAAGTAGCCTTCTACCAAGGCATCAAGTGTTGGTGTGTGTGTCTCTTGTAAGAGTATGTATTTTCCCAAATCTGACTATCATTAACCAAAAATATAGTTTTTACATTACTGTTTATTGTGTGAAGATCACAAAGTGAATGCAATGGGAAAATGAAATAGTACTGTAGCGTTGTATTAAATAACTACTGCTGTACTAACTACTTTAAACCAATTGTTATTTAAAGTACTTATGTGATCGGCCTGTACCATACTACCGACTATAAACACGACGATGTAAGACGTCGGAAGGAATGACGTTTGGCACCCGTAGACTTGCAAGTCCCACCGTAGTTAGCAGTAAGGTGTAGGATAGTGAATCCAGTATAGATCTATATACAAACTCATCGCTCTCCATTTAAGGAGATTCTGGATACAAAACGAGCCATGACAGGTGATGCCATGCCCCGTTACGTGGCTCACATAACTGTATAAGTGCACTTGTGAATGTATTGTATGTACTAGCTGTATTGTATGTTCTCTCTCTGTCTAGTATGTATGTATGTTCTCTCTGTATGGAATTGTATGTACTAGCTGTATTGTATGTTCTCTCTCTGTCTAGTATGTATGTATATTCTCTCTGTATGGTATTGTTTGTTTCTCATCATAGTATTCTCTATCTGTATGTTATGTTCTCTCTGTATGGTATTGACTCATGTATGAACTGACTCATTGTATGTTTCACTGTTCTAGTAATATTATTAGTATCTTCCTAAACTACACCTATTATAGTTTACTAGTAATATGGTTTGTATGTATGAACATGTTTGTATACCTTTGCTACCCAAAGGTATTGAATAGAAAGAAGGAACTTTTATATCTATATACATATACATAATATATAACTAGGATTCAAACGACCTTCGGACAAACAACGGATACCCCAAGTCCAAAACCAAACGAGGAACAGGAGGTAAGGTGAGCTATTAGTCCTAAGTCCTTTCAATACTACTTATATAACTATATCTATATAGATACACATTTAACATAAAATAAGTTTAAAAGAGTTTAGTAAAAGTATTTGACATGTAAAAGAGTTTGTAAAACAGTTTGAAGTAGTTTGTTTGGTAACACAGTTTGAAAAGTAAGAAATCCACTTGTTTGGTAGTTATTAATCACATGCGATTGATATAATAACTATAATAGATCAACTTGTATCCCTCCCCATAAAAGCATTTAAAATCATTTAAAAGGTTGATTAAGGGGTATGAACTCACCTGTAGTGAGTAACTCGAGTGAAAGATCGATATAGGATTGTTGGGTGTCAATTGGAGTCTTGACCACAAACGAATCCTATTTAACATATAATTTCACATATATGAATATATTTAATGTATATAACCACTAAAGGTGATAGGGACACGACTTAGAGACATAAAAACACTTAGAATTAAGTGTTACCACCATATATGATTGTATATAAGGGGTATTTGGCTATACAAGGGAGTGTATGGTCAAAATGCACAATATTTGTGTGTGTGCGGCCAGGGTGTGTGTGCGGCCAGAGTGTACGGCCAAGAGTGTGTGCAGCCGCACACTCACTATGAAGTGTGCCAAAACGTGTTTCCAAGCCATAAGGATGTTCTAGGGAAGGTGTTTTGACCATTGGCTAGCCGGAATGGAAGTTTGTTGCTATATTAGACCCTTAAAAGGGTGTGTGCGGCTACACATGGTGTGTGCGGTCTTACACATGGTGTGTGCGGCCGTACACACTTGAAGATCATATGAAATGGCGTTTTTCATTTATAAATTCAAGGGTCCTTAGCTTATAACAAGCTATTGCAAGTGTATACTCGATTTAGAGGCTTAAAAGTGTAGTTAAAGCCCCAACAAGTAGTGTGTGTTCTTGGTGTTCTTAGTGTTCTTGGTGATCTAACACCAAATAGGTGTTTTCATGGATCAAATCAAGGAAAAAGGCTAGTTAAGGTCATGTATTAGCTAATCAAAGGATGAATCACTCACCCGATTGAAGATTGAAGTGAAAAGTTGGATGATACTTGAGAGAAAACGAGTTCTAACTTTGAAGAAGTGGAAAAAGTGTTCAAAATGAATAAGTGTTGAATATATAGGTGGGAGTGTGCGGTTGGGATGGGTGTGTGGCCGCACACTCGGGTGTGCGGCCGCACACACCTTGTGTTGGTGTGTTTGGCTCATTTGCAAGGTGTTACACTCACAATACTCATCCCACGACTCATACCCTGATTATACTAGGTTTTAAACACTCTAATTGACTCCAAACAGTGCTAGAAAATAACAAAAACGAGTCTGACCTTGATTGATTTGAAAAGTATACAAGATAAAAATTTCGGATTGTCACATCATCTCCCCGTTAGAGAGAATTTCGTCCCGAAATTTGAGTTTAAGCAATTAAGTAGTTACAAATAACTAAGCAAAAAGATGAGGATATTTCAGTTTCATCTGATCCTCTCGCTCCCAAGTGAATTCAGGTCCTCGCTTGGCGCTCCAGCGAACCTTCACTATCGGGATGCGGCTTTGCTTTGTTTGCTTGACCTCTCGGTCCATGATCTCTACAGGTTCTTCCACGAAGTTGAGGCTCTCGTTGATCTCGATCTCGTCGAGTGGGATTACAAGAGTCTCGTCGGACAGACACTTTTTCAAGTTCGAGACGTGGAAAGTAGCATGTACGTTACTGAGTTCACGAGGTAAGTTAAGTTTGTAAGCTACAGGGCCAATTCTCGCGAGAATCTTGAAAGGCCCTATGTATCTTGGATTTAGCTTTCCACACTTTCCGAAGCGTATCAAGCCTTTCCAGGGTGAGACCTTCAATAGAACACGGTCGCCCACCTGGAATTCCAACGGTTTCCTTCGTTTATCTGCGTAGCTTTTCTGTCGGTCTCTAGAGGCTTTCAATCGTTCACGAATCTGAACGATTTTCTCTGTCGTTTCCCGTATGATATCCGGACCTATGAGAGTGTTGTCAGGAACTCGTCCTTTAGCTAACTGGGTATCACCCACCTCATCCCAGCACAGAGGGGATCTGCACTTTCGGCCATAGAGGGCCTCGAATGGAGCATCCTTTATGCTCGTGTGATACCTGTTGTTGTAGGAAAATTCGACAAGGGGTAAATGAGTATCCCATGCCTTCCCAAAGTCAATCACACAGGCTCGCAACATATCTTCCAAGGTTTGGATAGTCCTCTCACTTTGTCCGTCGGTTTGTGGATGGTAGGCTGTACTCATGTCTAGCCTAGTTCCTAGGGAACTTTGTAGCGACTGCCAGAACCTCGAAGTGAATCTACTATCTCTGTCCGAGATAATGGATATGGGAACACCGTGCAGTCGTACAATCTCCCGAATGTAGGTTCTTGTAAGCTTCTCCATCTTGTCTGTTTCTTTGATAGGCAGGAAGTGTGCGGACTTGGTCAATCTGTCGACAATGACCCATATGGTATCAAGTCCACCCGTTGTCTTGGGCAACTTGGTTATGAAGTCCATAGTGATCCGCTCCCACTTCCATTCCGGTATCTCCGGTTGTTGGAGTAATCCTGACGGTTTCTGGTATTTGACCTTGACCTTGGCGCAAGTCAGGCATTTACTCACGAAGGTAGCAATCTCTGCTTTCATGTTAGGCCACCAGTATAGCTTTTTGAGATCCAGATACATCTTATCTGAACCTGGGTGGACGAAATAACGAGTGTTGTGCGCCTCAGTCATGACCAAGTCTCTGAAACCATCGTGTCTCGGTGTCCAGATCCGATCCATGAGATATAAGGCTACGCCACCCTTGACTTCCAAGTTTTTATCCATCCCTTTCATGGATTCACTCGCCACATTTTCAGGTTTCAAAGCGTCGAGCTGAGCCTCCTTAATTTGTGTGGACAAGTGTGAATGGATAGTCATAGTCAATGATTTGACTCTACGACCAGAGTATTCTTTCCGACTTAGGGCGTCAGCTACTACGTTGGCTTTACCCGGATGATAATGAATTTCGCATTCGTAGTCACAGAGTAGCTCGACCCACCGTCGTTGTCTCATGTTGAGCTCCTTATGGTCGAATATATGTTGTAGGCTTTTGTGGTCTGTAAAGATAGTGCTTTTTGTACCGTACAGGTAGTGTCTCCAGATCTTCAGAGCAAACACAACTGCTCCTAACTCAAGATCGTGGGTAGTGTAGTTGACCTCGTGTGTCTTTAGCTGTCTCGAGGCATAGGCGATGACCTTAACTCGTTGCATCAGAACACAGCCGAGCCCTTGATTTGACGCATCGCAATAGACAACGAAGTCTTCTATCCCTTCGGGGAGGGATAGTATTGGCACGGTGCACAAGGCTCGCTTGAGCGTTTGGAACACTCTCTCCTGCTTCCCTTCCCAATCAAAGGCCACGCCCTTCTGGGTCAAAGTCGTGAGAGGTTTTGCAATTCATGAGAAGTTCTGAATGAACCTGCGATAGTAGCCAGCGAGGCCTAGAAATTGACGAATTTCAGTAGGCGTCTTCAGTGCTGACCAGCTCTCAATGGCTTTGATTTTGGAAGGGTCCACGTGTATTCCCTCCTCGCTAACCACGTGCCCTAAGAATTCGCCTCTTCGGATCCAAAATTCGCATTTCGAGAACTTCACATAGAGCTTCTCCGAACGCAGTGTTTCTAAGACCCGTCACAGATGTTGACTATGCTCCTCCTTACTACGAGAGTAGATAAGTATGTCATCGATGAAGACGATGACGAACTGATCCAAGTAAGGACGACACACCCTATTCATTAAATCCATGAATACTGCAGGCGCTTTTGTTAATCCGAACGGCATCACTACGAATTCGTAGTGCCCATAACGAGTTCGGAAGGCTGTCTTCGAGACATCCTCCCCTAGCACTCGTAGTTGGTGATATCCGGATCTTAGATCGATTTTTGAAAAGAAGTTCGCCCCTTGAAGTTGGTCAAACAAATCGTCAATACGAGCCAGAGGGTAACGATTTTTTACGGTTAGTTTGTTGAGCTCCCTGTAGTCGATGCACATTCGAAACGATCCGTCTTTCTTCTTGACGAACAAGACTGGAGCTCCCCAGGGTGAGAAGCTTGGTCTTATAAAGCCCTTGCTGAGCAGTTCGTTAAGTTGATAGGACAGTTCTTGCATCTCTGCAGGTGCTAGACGATAGGGCGATTTGGCTACTGGGGTAGCCCCTGGAACTAAGTCGATTCTGAACTCGACTTGACGTTGCGGAGGTAATCCTGGGAGTTCTTCCGTAAAGATGTCGGGAAAGTCGCGTACAACTGGAATGTTCTGAATGTCTTTCGTTTCTTGGCTCACATCGACCACATAAGCAAGGAATGCGCGACATTCCTTTCGCAAGAATTTCTGGGCTTGAATGCTCGAGATGATACGAAGGTTCGTGTCGGGTTTGTTGCCATAAACTACTAGAGTTTCGTCAGACGGCAGATTAAGGTGAACTGCCTTTTCGTAACACATGATGTCGGCACGATGTAGACTCAACCAGTCCATGCCGATAATGACGTCGAAACTTTTAATTGAGACCGACATGAGGTCGATCGAAAATGAATGGCTATCTAGTGTTAGGGTACACCCTATGAATATATTGCTAGTGCTTTCTGTCTTTCCATTAGCCATTTCTACAGTGAATGGTTCTTTAAGTGCTCGTGATTTTTTCTTAAGTAAGTGAGCAAATTTTTGGTTCACGAAGATCCTCTCCGCTCCACTATCAAATAGTATGCATGCATAAGAGTTATCGAGGAGATACGTACCAGTGACCACTGTGGGGTCGGCAACTGCTTCCTCGTGGCCTATGGCCAGAACCCTTCCCACTCCACCGGCATTCCCTGCCTTTGGGCAGTTCCTCTTGCAGTGGCCCACCTCGCCACAACCGTAGCAAGCTTGGCCCACACCGGCGTCGGGGACTTGGGTGATTGGTTTTGCTGGAGCCTTGCAGAAGAGGGCAGTGTGCCCCTTCCTGCTACAGTTAGAGCACTGCATTTCTCGGCAGGCTCCGATGTGGTGGAAGTTGCATTTGTTGCACTTAGGCAAACTTCCAGCGTACTGCTTAACCGGAGCAGCAGCGGCAGGTGCTATCGCAGGATGAACTGCCACGACCTGCTGCTTTTTGGCAACCTTCTTCTCCTTCTTCTTCTTGTCATCCCAGAACTTCCGCTTGGAATCAGCGGTTTTGGAAGGTTCTGAGATGGCCAGGGTTGTTGTTGCGGTCGGGGTACGAACCCCATGGTCAATAAGCCGTTGTGCCAATCGCTTGGCACTATCGAATGTAGTGGGGTTTGAAGCCAAAACATTTCCCTGGAATGGAGGCACCAACCCCCATATGAATCTCTCTATCTTCTTTCCCTCTGTATGAACCATGTTGGGACAAAGGGCCACCAGTTCACAGAACCTGGCGGTGTAGGAGACTATGTCGGAGCCTTTCATGGTTAGGCTCCACAGTTCCTGCTCCAGCTTTTGGATTTCACCCCTCGGGCAGTATTCTTCAATCATAAGCTCTTTAAGAGCTTCCCAGCCCATAGCATTAGCCACTATGAGAGATAGTGACTTGACATGGCTATTCCACCATGTCAGGGCCTTTGTCTCGAAGGTGCATGCAACAAATTTGACTTTGCTTCCCTCCGGGCATGAGCAGATCTTGAAGATCGACTCTGTCTTTTCGAACCATTGCGAGAGGGCAATGACTCTGCCAGTCCCTTTAAAGGATAGTGGCTTGCAACTGGTGAAGTCCTTTTAGGAGCACTCTCTCAAGCGCATAGGGATTTCACCATGAGTAGATTGCATAGGGGTTCCTCCTCCAGTGGAACCAGAAGAATGATATTGAGCCATGGCTGTTGCCACAGCCGCAGCTACAGCACCATTCAGAGCTGCCGTATCGATTTGAGGAGCAGGTGGTGTTGCAGTTGATGGAGGATCACGTCTTGTTGATCGACATGGAGGCATCTTTCATCTATAAGTTTAGAAAGATGAAGATATTGATAAGAATTTAATAGGGAGAATTTGATGAGAAAGACTCATGGACTAACTCTCCATAGCCCAACAGCACAATTGAATAGCACGATTGAATGTAGATCTAGTACCAACAGATGATAGCATTTGGATAATAATTTCCATAAGATTAGATATCTGTCAATAATACTGAAATTACAGATGTAACAAGTTCGGGAAAAAAATGACCTGGAAGTAGGTCTTACATCAACCAAGATGGGAAAATTTTGACAGATCTACGACCTAATCAAGACCTAACAGTCCAAGTTCTAATAATGATAGGAAATTAGACTAGAGTTTTTACATAAACTAGGTTATATCCAAAAGAGAAGTCGAGGAGACTCTAGCGGCGACGAGAACTATTAGAGTGAGTTCTTGATTCAGGCAGACGACGCTCTATGTCTCGCATGCGCCTTTCCTACATTGACTGCCTAGCCCGAAGTTCCCTAACTTCAGCTTGGGATGTAGTTAGCTGTTGCTGTAGAGTCCCATTGGTTATCCTAGCCCTTTCCATAGCTACCTCGAGTTGGCGAATGCGGACCGTGTTAATGCCAGAGTTGGCGTCAATCTCCAACACTCGGTCGATAGTTGCTCGACCGTGCTCGGTGTTCCGAGAAATCCTACGGACCATGATGGGCAGGACACGATCAGCTGAACCTCCTTCGGTGAGGTTGTAAAAGCTTTTGTCCCCGTTGTAGGGAATGGGTTGACCCTGTTCGTGACTCCATCTATTCAAGTTTGTGGCCCATAGAGGTGTGGGTCCTTGAAATGCTGGACGTGGGTTTGGGTTTGGGTCTTGAGCAGCTGGGGGTAGGCTGTTGACTTCTGACTCTGAGTCAGAACCATCAGAAAAGCCTTCAGCTAGGTGATCATCCAAAGGGATTGGGTGATCATCTTCTGGCTCTTCTCCAAGCCATCCAGCGTTGTCGTTGTTGGGATAGTACGGGTCTCCGGGGATATGGAATCCAGCCATTATATCTATGCGAGAAAAGGGATATAAGAAATAAGCACATGAGTAATTTATAGTAACTCAAAATACTCCTATAGTATTTTAGGTTTATGTTCTGTTCTAAGGTTTTCGTTGTGGTATTGTTGGTAAGTTTTTAGACTTGTTGCAACCTCACAATCATACTTAGGCACATGCTAGTCAATCCTCGGATAATATAGTTGATCAGGCTATATCTTCCCAGATTTGACTATATGTCTCTAAGTCTACTTGTGCTGCCCAACAATCGTAATACTTTTGTTCTGTCCTAGTGACACTGATTTTAGTATGAATGCAGGCATGTATACTTAGTTAAATATTTTATTATTTAAAAGTATAAACTCTTGGTCAAAGTATTTTAATCCCATTGTATTTATAGTCTGTATATCTTTTATGGGTTGATATACTCATCTCACTATAAACAATGCTCTGATACCAATCTGTCATACCCCAAAACCGGAACGGCGGAATCGTTCGGGGGTGGAGGATGTCATGTACAGTATCACAACAATGAATAGTAGTAAACAAGCAACAACATCATCCATTGCATTAATAATATAATTTAATACAAGTGTGTTCTGTCAAGTTTAATAGACACCAAAAATATGAATCAAAATAAAAGATGAGTCTTGAACGAGCTCCATCTTCTCAAAACCTGGCACTGGTACCTGTCTACTGGTGACCTGAGAATACAAGTTATTTTGAAAGAGTTTATCAGCTTTAAAGCTGGTGAGATCATAAGTATATTAGTGTCTGTGTTTGTATGAAGGTGTTTGTAAGATGTTTGTAAGATGTTTGTAAGTGTTTGAACTCTCCTAGAAATCCCTATGTTTTCTACTAAAAGTAGCCTTCTACCAAGGCATCAAGTGTTGGTGTGTGTGTCTCTTGTAAGAGTATGTATTTTCCCAAATCTGACTATCATTAACCAAAAATATAGTTTTTACATTACTGTTTATTGTGTGAAGATCACAAAGTGAATGCAATGGGAAAATGAAATAGTACTGTAGCGTTGTATTAAATAACTACTGCTATACTAACTACTTTAAACCAATTGTTATTTAAAGTACTTATGTGATCGGCCTGTACCATACTACCGACTATAAACACGACGATGTAAGACGTTGGAAGGAATGACATTTGGCACCTGTAGACTTGCAAGTCCCACTGTAGCGAGCAGCAAGGTGTAGGATAGTCAATCCAGTATAGATCTATACACAAACTCAACGCTCTCCATTTAAGGAGATTTTGGATACAAAACGAGCCATGACAGGTGATGCCATGCCCCGTTACGTGGCTCACATAACTGTATAAGTGCACTTGTGAATGTATTGTATGTACTAGTTGTATTGTATGTTCTCTCTCTGTCTAGTATGTATGTATGTTCTCTCTGTATGGCATTGTATGTACTAGCTGTATTGTATGTTCTCTCTCTGTCTAGTATGTATGTATGTTCTTTCTGTATGGTATTGTTTGTTTCTCATCATAGTATTCTCTATCTGTATGTTATGTTCTCTCTGTATGGTATTAACTCATGTATGAACTGACTCATTATATGTTTCACTGTTCTGGTAATAGTATTAGTATCTTCCTAAACTACACCTATTATAGTTTACTAGTAATATGGTTTGTATGTATGAACATGTTTGTATACCTTTGCTACCCAAAGGTATTGAATAGAAAGAAGGAACTTTTATATCTATATACATATACATAATATATAACTAGGATTCAAATGACCTTCGGACAAACAACCAATACCCTAAGTCCACAACCAAACGAGGAACAGGAGGTAAGGTGAGCTATTAGTCCTATGTCCTTTCAATCCTACTTATATAACTATATCTATATAGATACACATTTAACAAAAAATAAGTTTAAAAGAGTTTAGTAAAAGTATTTGACATGTAAAAGAGTTTGTAAAACAGTTTGAAGTAGTTTGTTTGGTAACACAGTTTGAAAAGTAAGAAATCCACTTGTTTGGTAGTTATTAATCACATGCGATTGATATAATAACTATAATAGATCAACTTGTATTCCCCCCCCCCCCCATAAAAGCATTTAAAATCATTTAAAAGGTTGATTAAGGGGTATGAACTCACCTGTAGTGAGTAACTCGAGTGAAAGATCGATATAGGATTGTTGGGTGTCAATTGGAGTCTTGAGCACAAACGAATCCTATTTAACATATAATTTCACATATATGAATATATATTTAATGTATATAACCACTAAAGGTGATAGGGACACGCCTTAGGGACATAAAAACACTTAGAATTAAGTGTTACCACCATATATGATTGTATATAAAGGGTATTTGGCTATACAAGGGAGTGTATGGTCAAAATGCACAATATTTGTGTGTGTACGGCCAGGGTGTGCGGCCAGGGTGTGTGTGCGGCCAGAGTGTATGGCCAAGAGTGTGTGCGGCCGCACACTCACTATGAAGTGTGCCAAAGCGTGTGTACACTCACTATGAAGTGTGCCAAAGCCGGAATGGAAGTTTGTTGCTATATTAGACCCTTAAAAGAGTGTGTGCGGCTACACATGGTGTGTGCGGTCTTGCACATGGTGTGTGCGGCCGTACACACTTGAAGATCATATGAAATGGTGTTTTTCATTTATAAATTCAAGGGTCCTTAGCTTATAACAAGTTATTGCAAGTGTATACTCGATTTAGAGGCTTAAAAGTGTAGTTAAAGCCCCAACAAGTAGTGTGTGTTCTTGGTGTTCTTGGTGATCTAACACCAAATAGGTGTTTTCATGGATCAAATCAAGGAAAAAGGCTAGTTAAGGTCATGTATTAGCTAATCAAAGGATGAATCACTCACCCGATTGAAGATTGAAGTGAAAAGTTGGATGATACTTGAGAGAAAACGAGTTCTAGCTTTGAAGAAGTGGAAAAAGTGTTCAAAATGAATAAGTGTTGAATATATAGGTGGGAGTGTGCGGTTGGGATGGGTGTGTGGCCGCACACTCGGGTGTGCGGCCGCACACACCTTGTGTTGGTGTGTTTGGCTCATTTGCAAGGTGTTACACTCACAATACTTATCCCACGACTCATACCCTGATTATACTAGGTTTTAAACACTCTAATTGAATCCAAACAGTGCTAGAAAATAACAAAAACGAGTCTGACATTGATTGATTTGAAAAGTGTACAAGATAAAAATTTCGGATTGTCACATTATCTATTGTTTTAATCATGTTTAAACTACTAGACATCGTTTTTGAGTTGCTTTCTGCTACAATCATGAGCTAAACATTATATCTTCTGTTTAAGGTAGGAAAATTTACAACTATGTGTTGATTTGTGGTTGGATTAATTATCTATTGGTGAATTTAGTTGCATTAAGCTTGTTAAAGAACCTTATGCATTAACCATAACTATTTTCTGTTAATTATCAAGTGATTAGGCTGTATGGACATCTCTTAATTGCTTATCTCATAGATTTAGGTGAAAGCATTGTTATGTGTCTAGGATTAGCGAACATGAAACTAGGATTAACTAGAAAATGGGTAAATTAATGTGTGAGCTTGTTTGATAAACCATCAACAAGAGGTTAATTGAACGACTAATTTAATTGACCACTACAAGTCTTATGTAACCCCATTAATCAACTAGGAAATTTATTAGTTTAATCAACTGGCCATTGTTTGAATTGATATGTTTTCTAAGGATTGGTAATAGCGAATGTGAACCTAATCACTTTAATCGATAGCCAATAATAATTAATCCATTGCACTTGCCATAAAATCAACCATAGGAGTAGATAAACCGAACCTAAACAGAATTCTTCTTATTATTGAAATTAGTTGATTTTACTTGTTTTAATTATTAGTTGCTTAATTAAGTGTTAGTTAAGTTTTAGTTAAGTTTCTAGTCTTGCAAAACTAGAGAAAAACCCTTCTATTTTACTATTTGTTTTAGATAATTTTAGTAGTTAGATTAATTTCTGTTCCCTGAGTTCGATACCCTGCTTGCTAATTTATACCACCAATAGACAGGTCCACTGCCTATGTGTGTCAAATTCATAATTAAAAAGTAGGATAAAACTAGTTCGTTTAACACACATCAAGTTTTTGGCGCCGTTGCCGGGGAACGGTTCAAAAATTTATTCTAATTTCTACTATTATCGATCCTTTGTGTGAGATCTATCTTGCACAAAGTTACTGCTTTAGTAGTTTAGTTATTAGGTTTAGTTTTGAGTTTATCTGTTTTTAGAATTTTGTTGTTTAATTTTTTTTCTGTTTTAGAATTGAACTCGCCGAGTGCACTCAAAGCTACTCGGTGAGTCCATCGCTGAAATTCAGTTTCGTTTTTATTTTATTTTTGTTCTTTTTACGCGTGTTTCTTGTTTTGATTTCAGGTTTTACATGACCCAAGGATCCGACACACCCCTAGTTCCTCCTTACGAAGATCCGGAATCCGCTCATAGAAAGAACAAAGACAAAGGTGTTAAAAGCTCTAATCTGCCAAAGAAATTACCTTTCAAGGACCTTAAATCAGTTTTTGGAAAGAAGAAAAACAATAAGGAAGGTGGTTCTAGCAGTCAAAAGAGCGAGGAAAGAAATTTTGAACATTTTGAAGGAAATCCAATCTTGGAAGTAAATGATTATGAATCCGAATCCGAAGAAGAAAGTGACTCTGAAGACGAACCCGCTAACACCATGGCAAACATCGATGAAGTTCCCATGGGGGAATGGAAGAAAAGGATATGTGACGATACCAGCCTGGGATTCGTGCAACCCATCATTCCCGCAACTGCCACTTTCGAACTAAAAGGCCACATACTTGCTCAACTTAAGGAAATCCCCTTCTATGGGAAAGATCACGAAGACGCATATAAACATTTGGACGAGGTCAACAATGTAGCCGACTACTTCAATCTTCCAAATGTACCTCGCGAAACCGTTTTGCTTCGTATGCTTCCAGTCACATTCAAGGGAGCTGCGAAAGATTGGTTGAAATCACTCCCTCCAGGATCCATCACTACATGGGCTAAAATGAAAGAAGAATTTATTGACCAGTTTTGCCTTCCTTTAAAGATAGCAAAGTTGAAGAAAGCCATAGCCAACTTTGAACAACAAGCTGGAGAGTCACTATATGAGGCTTGGGAGAGATACAAGTGCTTACTAAGGAACTGCCCACATCATGATCTAAACAGTCAACAAGAAGTCTCCATTTTCTATGATGGAGTCAATGTAACAACTAGGCAGCTCCTTGATTCGCAAGGACCTCTCACAAAGAAAGCACCCCCAGTAATAAAAGAGCTAATTGAAGAATTCTCTAAACACTCTAGAGAATATCATAACCCAAGGAATGAACTAAGTCGAGGGGTGGTGAACTCAGTTAATGATAGCATGGCAGCGATGATGGCTAAGTTAGAGAATTTGGATCGAAGAATGACTAAGATGGACCAATCCATCCATGCCATTAGGTGGGTTGTGAAAACTGTAGAGGACCTCACCTCACTAAAGATTGTGATCTTGACGAGAACGGGAACCGTAAAGTACAAGTGTGCTATTGAAGTGGAGATAGGTATGATGACAATTGGCAGAAACCCAAGAAAGAATGGCTACCATATGATGAGTACAAAAAGACCAGGGAGGAAAAATATAAGCAAAAAGATAGAGGCTTTTATCAAAAAGAGGAACCGGTGCTGGAGAAGAAATCTGATTTGGAGGATATGTTCACAAGATTTGTAGCCGCGTCGGAGAAAAGGCACAATGATACCGACGCTGAAATAAAGGAGCAACGAAATATGCTTAGAGAGCACCAATCTATGATGATGGATCAACAAAATATGCTCAGGAATCAGCAAGCATCTATTCATAACATTGAAAAACAGCTAGGACAGCTTGCACAACAAATCAACCAAAGAGAAACCGGTGAACTTCCTAACAATACTGAACAAAATCCCAGAATGGCGCATGTGAAGGCGATAACAACAGATTCTGAAAAAAATTTCACTCCTCTGACCCTTGTCCAGGAGGCCTCAGTAAAGGTGCAAGCAAAAGAGCTAGAAAACTCGAAATCAGAGAATCCCGACTCGACTCGCCGAGTCCAAGACCAGGACTCGACGAGTCCAAGACCTGATGAAATAAACGGTTGTTCTTTAAAGCCTTACTGACCACCCTTGCCGTTTCCAAGTCGAGCCATACCAGGTGAACAGATTCTAGAGTATAAGAAATTTATGGAGCATATAAAGGTCCTTCAAGTGAATATTCTGTTTATTGAAACAATACTTCAAACGCCAAAATATGCAAGCTTGTTGAAGAGTCTATTTACATCTAGAAAAGATATTGTAGAGGTGGCTGAAATAATGTTGAATGAGCTGCCAGAGAAGAGGGGAGATCCGGGAAGCATCACGATACCTTGTCAATTTGGTAATATAATTGCCACTCGTGCATTGACTGATTCGGCGACAAGTATAAATCTTATGCCATTTTCTTTTTTCAAAAAGCTAAACTTGCCGGACCCAAAACCTATCCATATGACAATCCATCTAGCCGATAAAACAATAATACATCCAAGAGGAATGTGTGAAGATCTTCTCATCAAAGTTGATAAATTTGTGTTCCTTGCTGATTTCGTAGTGCTAGACATGGAAGAAGACCTTAAAGCTCCAATCATTCTTGGGAGACCTTTCTTGAATACCGCTTGTGCCATAGTCGATGTGTGCGAATCTATGCTAAAACTGAGGGTGGGGGATGATTCGGTGATTTTTAAAGCTGAGCAAAAGCATGAAGAGACAAAAGAAAAAGTTTTCTCAATAGATTTGGATGATGACGTGTTAGAAAGAGAGCTTGCGCTTTTACAAGAAGAGAATCCAAATCAATTTCTACTATCCTTGGAAGAGAATTTTGATACTGAAAGGGACCCAAAAGAGATAGAAAGGTTGCTAGAGGAAGCTGATTACCAAGAAACAATCAAGGTGGTGGAAAGATCATCGACTTGCCGAGTAGCGCCCACTAACTCGACGAGTCCAAATGACAAGTCACAACCAAAGGGAGATCCTGCCCTGCAAACCACGAGAACGTTTTCTGAATCCAATGTGCACATTTTTTCTGATCAATTGGAAAATCTAATTGATGAAGGTGCAATTGTTGAAGATTTGTGCAACTTTCAAAATGCACATTTGGCTTATCTTGACACAATTATGCAAAATGATAAAACAATTCATCATGACATAAAGGAAAGCTTTGGATATAAAGAGAATACTAAGGGCTGGAATAATAATATGCATAATTCATCTATTGAGTCACACGTGGCTGATCAAGGACTAATGAAATTCACAATCAAAAGTACCAACCCTCGAGCCCGCATCACTACTACATATGAAGTGTTCACTTTTGACCCACCAGATTCTTTAGTACATGATGAGAGTGAGATTGAATTCGTGAACTCGAGTGCGGATGAAGTAATGACTGAAAAGGCAATCAAGAAAGGAACAGAAGAAATGGAAACAATGGGTCAAAAGAACGAAGTAAAGAAAAAGAAGCATGGAAAGAGGGTAAAACGTGAATGTGAAGAAGATGCTATATGAGAAAGGAAAGAAGAATTGCGAAGGGCATATAAGAGAAAAATACATGCTTACAAAACAAAGTATAAACAAAAAAGGATTAAACATGAATTCCCGATTAAGGACAACGCAGAAACGTAAAGCGGGAAGGAGTCCAGCTAATGACTCCTTAAAAAGAAGCACTTCCGGGAGGCAACCCGAGTTTAGAGTTTGTTTTCTTTTACCTTTCTTTTTCATTTTACTTTGTTTTTTTTTAGAATCTGCTTTTATCAATCTTCCTCTGTGCTTAAAATGATTGTTTGAGGGCAAGCAATGCTCAAGTGTGGGGTTGGTGGCATAAAATTTACAAATTCAATTTTTTATATCAAACAGAACAAAAAAAAACTCGTCGAGTCTATGTATCTACTCGACGAGTCCATTTCGGAATTCACGAAAAAAACACGTATTCGCGTATCTACTCGGCGAGTAGACACTTCTACTCGGCGAGTCCACGTATTTACCCGAAAAAAAAATTATTTTTCACATTCTGTAAATAAGGGTTTTAACCCTAATTGGTAAATCAAAACTTCATACGCAGCCACCAGACCGCTCGTCGAGCATTCTCTCCTCTCAAGCTTTCATCTTCAATTCTTGCTAGTTCTTGCTTCTTCAACCAAAAAGGTAACATCTTTTATACTAATTCTTGTTAAAAATCATATCTTGGGCAGGCAGTAACCATGAAAAAACCCGGTTTTGGGGTTTACTCCAAATCTAGGGTTTTGATTTTTAGGACGAATTAGGTTGTTTTAGACATAATTCCTTGTACATTTATGCTTAATAGACATACCAAGACAAATCCCTGGATTAATTTTTACATTTGGATAGTTAATTTCACCCGAACTGGAATGGACTCGCGCAGTTCATCCTGCTCGCCGAGTCGGTTCGCGGACTCGGCGAGTCCAGGTGGCAGATGCCCAAAATTTTCATGTTTTTAATTTCTTTGTGTTTTGTCTGTGGTTTGTTTGGTTTTGTTTTGCAGGAAATATCTCTAGACGGGGACAAAGTTCAAGGGGAGGCAGCTATGGGTACCTCCCATGGCTAACTTTTCCACAAATAACCTCCAAATCTTCACTTGCTCGCACGAAAAATAAGCTGGAAGCGTTAAGACGCAAAGAAATATATGTCCCCAACGAAATCGACTGGCATTGGATGGGTCAAACCGGGTTGGAGGAAGAGTTGACTCCTTATTTGGTCAAGTCTTTCAACAATGATGGGATGACAATAGTTTGTGACGGATGGAGTTGATTGTTCAAGATTCAAGAGCCTGTTTATCAGGAATTGTGCTGGGAGTTCTTTTCTACCATCTCCTTCCAAGGTGGTAGTGATTATTATAATCCGAGCATTATCACTTTCTGTCTTGGAGGGGAGCTGCGCCAATGCAGCATCGCAGAGCTCGCATAGAGATTGGGAATTTATGATCAAAATGTGATCATGTCTGAAAACTTTGAAGCATTCCTGGAACATTGTCACAAGAACTTTCCCGAAGAGGTGGTTGCATCTACTTGGTGGAACACAATTGCCAACCGGGTCTACATTCCATCGTCTGCTCAAGAGGGGAGTATCCGTTCCCCAATTCATCGTCTGATACATCGTCTTATCGCAAGCACTATTAATATGCGAAAGGATGATGATAAGGTGCCCACTCTTGATATTTTCTACATGTGGAGCATTATCACTCCCGATGTTTTCTTCAATTTGCCATATTGCTTGGCAAAATATTTAGCAGAGGGAGCGGTCAAGGAGCGGATCACTTCTAAAATCAATGGGGGCATGTTTGTCACAAAGTTGGCTAGGTCATATGGAATCTTGGACCAAGGGGCAGCAAGGGTATTAACAATGATTCCTTCTCCTCCGTTTAGCACCACTTTATTCAGGAGGGCAAGGATCATTGAAGATTATAGTGGGGGACATTTTCGAATCTTGGATGCGGATGCGGTATTGGAGCCCGAGGAGCCATGAAGAAGGGTAAGGCAAAGGAGGGAGCACGTCCGAGAAGACCCACCGGTCATTCCGGTGAAAGTAGAGTTACCCATGGACTAGTACAACATGGAACAACGAAGGTACCAGGACGACCTTGGACGAAGCATGAACTACAACAACGAATCATTTGTTTATTTATTTGAACAAATGAACATTGCGCCTAGGCCCGGGCCCGGATATCCATATGTTCCGAGTATGGAGGAGAGAGTAAATCAAAGAAGAAACCAAGCTGGTGGAAGTGGAGTGGGAGGAAACGAAGAGGAGGAAGAAGATTGATGTTTTGTTTTGTTTTTAATTTGGATGTTTGAAAACTATTTTTATTTGTTTTGTGTGTTTAGAACTTTTTAGGACGTTAAAGTAGGAGTTTGTTTATTATCACTTGTGTTTGTCTTATTTTTCAGATTGAAGCTAGGATGCATGCAAGAGTCTCAATGTCAATGCTAAAGTAAGGGTCGAGTCTACATGAGAATGTTCAAGTTTTGATGTTTAAGGTCGAGTCCGTTAGAAAAGAGGGTTAAAGAGTGTCATTTGTTGAAGAAAAATGAAGGAGGGACACTAACTTGCTATTACCAACCACATCATAAACGGATTCAAGGCAGAAGAATTATTTTCCAATCAGCGTCGTACTCGCCGAGTGCATATCTTGGACCCGACAAGTCCCTTTGTAATTCTGCGACTTTTCTGCTAGAAACACTTCTACTCGCCGAGTTGTCATATATACTCGACGAGTCACTTAATATTTCCTTCTCAAGGCTTACATTTTGACTATATTTGATATGGGCTTTACTCATACTCTTTGAAGATTCATTCCTAAAGATTTTCGAGACCATTTTCCTACATATTTGGAGCCGTACCACATGAGACTTGACACCCAAGGCATGGATGAGCTGTTCCCATGCCTAAAGTCAATTGAAGATGGAGCTCAAAATGAAGAAGATCAACCTTGCCACTACTATCCCAGGGGAGTTTGTTCTAATTCCCTCTTTATTTTTCTTTATCATGCATAACATGCAATGGGGACATTGCAAGAATTAAGTGTGGGGTAGGGGGTTGGTTACATTAGTTGAAATTTTAGTTAAAATTTGAAATTTTTGAAAATTTTGGTAAAAACATTTAGGATACCATGCTAGTGTTATTTTGATGACTGCATGAAGACCCAAATGTTTAGTTGAGCCTATATACGTTCTAATGCATTTGTGGCCTCCTTTATTCTAGTGAAATCATGGAACAAAAACACAACGTCGCTTAGTTTGAGGGATGCAAAATGTTTAGCATCGTGTACCAGAAATGTATCCAGGAAAACTAATATCTTTAACCAATAAAGGTTGAAGTTGAGCGCCCCTGCTTAAGCATGTAGGGTTCGAGTGAAAAAAAAGTGAGTTACATGTTAATAAAAAGAGAGAATTACAAGAAAAGTTGTGAGAATTTTGGAGCAATCATAGTGAAGATCAAAAGATCAAAATTCCGAAGATTCAAAAAGTGGAAGATACCGAAAATTAAAATTAAAAAAAGTTGGTGAATTCAAGGAAATCAAGATCAAATTATCAAAGAAGTGAAGAATTCCAATAGCTCCATAGTGGTATCAAAAAAATTGTAATTTTCTAGTTTATGTATGCTTAAGTTGCTCAACCAAAAATACTTTGAGGTTAGGAAGTTTTCAGCGGATGGATTCGGATGGATGCATAAAATAAGCATTGTTCAAAAGAAGTGGGCGAATGTTTATGAGGATTGTAAGTATTTAGAATTGAGGGGGGGTCCTTATGAAAAATTTGTAGACACAAATGCATGCGTTGTGGTTTTGGCATAATGGCTGGGTTCAATTGGGATTGTCTTATGTTGCATTAGTATGTTAAAATTTTGTTTTGCTTGGGGGCAAGCAAAAGTCAAGTATGGGGTATCTTGATATGTGCATATTTAGCTATATATTTAGTATAAATTTTTATTATTTATTAGCTAATTATTTGCCAATTATGGAAAAAAGATACTTAATAGTGTTCAAATTGTATTTTCAGTCCAAAAGATATGCTCGGAAGCAAAAGGAAGCAGGAGATACGATCGAAAGCTCGGGAACTGAAGAAAGAAGAAAAAATGCCAAATCCTGAAGCTACTCGGCGAGTAGGGACGTCTACTCGACGAGTACCCACGAATGTTCGCGAAGCAAAACATAAAGTCCTTGCCGTACACGGATTCTACAAGAGGACTCGGCGAGTCGGTTGGCTACTCGACGAGTAGCCTCTGTTTTCTGAAAACCATAAATAGAGGACAAATTCCGAAACAAAAGACGCTCTGGATTTTTGGAAGGATTACCTTGCGACTAGGAAATCTACTGGAGCTCTGGAAACCGTGAGAGTCAACCCTAGTTTCAATTTTAAGAAGATTAAAGACAACATAAGCTTACTCTTTACTTTATCTATTGTTTTAATCATGTTTAAACTACTAGACATCGTTTTTGAGTTGCTTTCTGCTACAATCATGAGCTAAACTTTATATCTTCTGTTTAGGGTAGGAAAATTTACAACAATGTGTTGATTTGTGGTTGGATTAATTATCTATTGGTGAATTTAGTTGCATTAAGCTTGTTAAAGAACCTTATGCATTAACCATAACTATTTTCTGTTAATTATCAAGTGATTAGGCTGCGTGGACATCTCTTAATTGCTTATCTCATATGATTTATGTGAAAGCATTGTTATGTGCCTAGGATTAGCGAACGTGAAACTAGGATTAACTAGAAAATGGGTAAATTAATGTGTGAGCTTGTTTGATAAACCATCAACAAGAGGTTAATTGAACGACTAATTTAATTGACCACTACAAGTCTTATGTAACTCGAATAATCAACTAGGAAATTTATTAGTTTAATCAACTGGCCATTGTTTGAATTGATATGTTTTCTAAGGATTGGTAATAGCGAATGTGAACCTAATCACTTTAATCGGTAGCCAATAATAATTAATCCATTGCACTTGCCATAAAATCAACCATAGGAGTAGATAAACCGAACCTAAACAGAAGTCTTCTTATTATTGAAATTAGTTGATTTTTACTTGTTTTAGCTGTTAGTTGCTTAATTAAGTGTTAGTTAAGTTTTAGTAAAGTTTCTAGTCTTGCAAAACTAGAAAAAAACCCTTCTATTTTAATATTTGTTTTAGATAATTTTAGTAGTTAGATTAATTTTCGTTCCCTGTGTTCGATACCCTGCTTGCTAATTTATACCACCAATAGACAGGTCCACTGCCTTTGTGTGTCAAATTCATAATTAAAAAGTAGGATAAAACTAGTTCGTTTAACACACATCAAGTTTTTGGCGCCGTTGTCGGGGGACGGTTCAAAAATTTATTCTAATTTCTAGTAGTTAGATTAATTGTCGGGGAACGGTTTAACATTGACTACTTCCCAAAATGCCCTTGCAAATAATATTTCAGAAGCTACCATGCTTCCCATGGTCAAACAGACTGTTTGGCTGCTAAAAAGCACACATGATGAATTGGAATGTTTTACGAGATTCTTTGATATGGGAGAGATGTATTATTGAAAGAGATTCAAGATTTAAGGAGCGAACTTCACCAAATTTGTCTAAAAAGAAACTCTTGTCTTGCAAATAACCTTTCTAATTCCATATAAAACCAATGAAGCTTGGTCTCTATCAACACACAATCCTAGAGTCAACTGTGTAGAGTGCTGAACAGAGATTTGAATAAGAGAAAATTCGGCTCAATGAAGTAGCGAAGAAGCTGTTGCTTCTAATACAAGTCAGTTTCATGTTTTTTTTGTTTTGTTGTTATCACACTCTGTTTCTATAATAAGTCTAGATGTTGTTGAGTCATCTTTGAATATCCAACAACCATATCGCATCAACTCCTCCCATTGGTTGGATATAACAGTTTGATTACCCCATTGCTTTGAAATTTGTATCTTGACACACTAACTACATCTTTTTTGTCCCCTTTTTGGGAGTTTTAGTTTGATAGGATGACAACTTCAGAGATGGTTTACATCTGACCCTAAGACAAGAGTTTCATCTTTCATGTCTAACTTTGTTTCCTTTTTTGCTAGATTAAGTCTTTTCATATAATTTTTTAGTTATTTATGTATTTGTTTGGTTTCTAATTTTTTTCTATGTATTATTTATTCAATTCCATCATCTCATTTTTTTTTAGGTTGAAGCATCCACAAGTAGCCCACTAAGTAATCATGGGCAAGTAGGGGCCTCGATATATTGGTCCATTTTGGATAATAGCCAGGTTGGCAAGGTAGTGTACAAATTAGATTTTCCTAAGGAGCTTAACCAGATCCACAACACATTCCATGTTTCACAGCTTCAGAAGTGTATGTCAGATGATTCAACGATTGTTCCTTTGGAGGATGTTCTGGTTGATGTTTTCCTGAATTATATGGAGAGAACAGTAGCGATCTTCGATCGGAAGATGAAGGCCTTGAGCAACAAGGTGGTGTCTTTGGTCAAGGTGTAGTGGCAGCATCGGAAGATGAAGTCCGTGTGAACCCGAGTCGGAGATGCGAGAGCATTACCCTAATTTGTTCACAGCAGCTGATTTCGAGGACGAAGTCTAGTTGAAGTGGGGGAGAATTATAACACCCTGATGTTGAGGTCATTCCAAATTTTAACCCTAAGTATGATGATTATTGCATTTTTAGCCCTTGTGTATGAAAAATGTTGCACAATGGGTCATAGTGGCATTTTTGTAAATAATGGGCATGGGGGCATGTATGCGGGGCATACATATTATACGTTGGGCATACATGGCAGGATCCTAAACCCTAGTTTTTAGGGGTTGAACCCTTTTTAAACATTTTTATGGCCTCCAAGTCTCTTCTCTCATCAGCCTCCATTACTTCACTCGACCTTAGCAAACCCTAGTCCTTTGTTTGAGCATTCTTGACCTTTGGTGTGCATTTTGGTGACCTTGAAGGAGAAGGAAGGAAGTAGAATCACATTGGAAGCTTGAAGAAGCTTTGGATCTGGAATCCTCATCTATCTAGCAACCTATAGGAGGTATAAATTTCTAAACTTGGCATGAATTTCTTTAGATCTTGTTAGCTCTTGATTCTTGAAGCATTTTGCTCCCAAGTCTTGACCTTTATGAGTATGGAATACTCTAGCCAATATAAGCAGTCCTTTCAGATGTTTTGAGATGACTTAAGGCTTAAAGATGTGATTTTGGTTCTTAGTTCTTCCCCATGCATGTGTTAGGATGACCTAATGGATTAAAAAGTTAGGGTTGGATGGTATTTAGCACTTCTAGCCATGCAAAGTCATAAAGTTGGAATCTTTATGACTTATAATGTCATTTTGGGCTTAAACCTGGATTTGGATGTAAGGATTTGATGTATTAAGATCTTAATAAGAAGTTGAGGTGACTAGGTGCGTACGCTTGGTATGCCAAATGGTACGTTGCATGTACGCGGTCAAATCCTCGACTTCTTGGTAAAGAGGTGTATGCCCCACGTACAGCTGAGTACACCCAGCGTACTCGGCTGGGTTGACTCAGCTGGTTGTTCGCCTTGTCCTTTTGACCAAGGTTGACCTAAGGGTAGTTGGGTATTTTAGGTCTTTTGGGATTATTAACTGTGACAACCCGGAAAATTATTGGTTTTAAGACCCAGTCAATCAACTCAACTGAGTGTCAAACTCATTAGTACTGAGTTCTAGCCCAGTTAAAGGTCATTCTAAGGAATTTTGAGCCTAATACACTTAAGGATTAACTGTTAGAAAGTACCAGCTAGAACCACAGTGTAGCAAATCAAACCATAACCTCATCTAAATGAGTTCACGGCCATAAGACCATGAGTTTACGGCCATAAACTCATGTGGCCGTAAACTCAAGAGTATATATATGATACTTGGCCATTTCTAGTCATTTCTTCCTTCCTTGGCCGATTTTCCTTCAACTCCTCTCAAGTATCATCAAGACTTTCTTCCAAGATCTTCATATAAGTAAGTATTCTTCCTAGATTTGTTGATACATCTCTTAATCTAGTCTCCTTCCATGATTTCATCCAAGGAAATCATTCTTTTCTTAGATCTTCAAGTTTCACCAAGAACACCAAGAACACATACTAGTGTTCTTGGCCAAAACCGACCATTTCAAGCTTCTAGATCATAAGTACTCTCTCCTATACTTCATATCTACTAGGAAGCCTTGAATCACACCCTTGAAACACACATTTCCCCAAGAACATCATGATTTTATGGCCCAAGATCTTCCTTGGCCGTAAACTCAATGTTGAAGCATGATTGGACCATAAACCCTATAAGATGCAAAGCAAGTAACCCAGAACTCTTCCTTGATGATTGTAGGACCTTAAACCACACTCATTTCATAATGTCCATGAGATTACGGCCGTAAGCTCCATGCTTGGCCGTAAACTCATCAAGGGCCTCATTTGGGTGGGTCTTTCTCATACTTGTGAAGAGCAAGAGTCCCTAAAGCTTCCCACGCCTTCAAACTTACACTTGTACATGAGTGACCATGAGTTTACGGCCGTAAACTCCCTTTGGCCATAAACACATGGCCGTAAAATCATGTGAGTGTCATTCTACCTTCCTTTGTTGAATGACATGTGATTCCAACACTTGGTCAAAGTGTTTCCTAGTCCCGGAAGGTGTTTCCTTTCATATAGTTGTTTATAAACACTATATTCATGTCAATATGTGTCCTTATATGTCATTTAGGACCTATTGTGTCTCGGGACTTCATTCGTGGAACTTCAAATCCTTACACGCATACCCGTTTGAATCACCCACATCAGGTGAGTTCATACCCCGTAATGAATCTTTTAACTGTTTTAACTGTTTTAAGGGGGGGGGGGAATACAAGTTGAACACAATGATAATTGTGTAATTGTTTGTTATAAACATCTTTCAAAATGTTACTTATGTCATTTATAAGTTGTCAAAACATTTCAAAAACTCTTTTAAAGTTATGTTACTTTATAGTGATACAAAACTCCGTTTTTAAAGTACAAACATAACTTAGTAGATAAACGAGTCTTTTTAGTAACAATCCAAGTAGAACATTAGTAAACTATAATAGGTATAGTTTAGGAGAATGCTATTCATTACTTCTTCGGTTACAGCATCAAGTTGTCTCTTAATATAGTCATAATTTTCACACTTGTTGTTGAATTCTTCCTGAAGCTTCCTAAAGTCCTTTATTTTTTTTTTCTAACTGGGCCTTTAGGGGTTTCTGTCCTTTCCTGAGTTGATAACCTTCATATCTCAGGTCCTCAACTTCCCTTTTTAGCAAATCATTATGTTCATGAAGAAGTTTAATCGTAGCTTCACATAATTGAGAACATGAAACTTCATTGACCGGAAGGTTTGTGGAACTCATTATTTTTCGACAATTCAAAGCGTCAAGTTCTTCAATTATATCAGCAAGACTAAGACGATTGAGATCTTTTGTCTTCTTGATGACAACCACGTTCATATCCCACGACTTTGGAAGTGCATTCAGCAGCTTTTTGTTTATCTCAGATTTAGTCAAGAAGATCCCAACTATACTCATCTCAGTAGTAAGTGTAGTAAATCGCTACAACTGAGCTTCCAGGGTTTCTCCAGGGATATAATCGAACATGTTGAATTTTTGTCTTAACATATACTGACTCTCTTTCATATTTTCGTAGACCTCAAAAGCCATTAAAAGCACAACTAGAAGCCAAAATCAAACTTAAAAGTCAAACTTAAATTTAAAAAAGTCCTTTGACTATCAACCTCAAAAGTCAACCTTAAAAGTCAACTTTAAAAAGTCAAACTCAAAAGTCAAACTTGAAAAGTCAAACTTAAAAGTCAAACCGAAAAGCTAAATTTGAAAATTTAAAAGTTAAACGAGAAAGTCAAAGTTTAAAGTCAAAAGTCAAAGTCAAAATTTTAAGTAAAAAGTCAAATTAAAAGTCAAAAATTAAAATCTAAAATTTTTGGTTGAAAATGGAATTTTAAAATAAAAGAAATTGAATTTTTGGGCTAAAAATGACAATTTTGCGAAACTGGGTTCGAAAATGAGAGTTTTTTAATTAAAAACGGAAGGAATGGAACAAGATTCTTGGTAGATCAACTGGTAAGGCGCGTTTGTTGAAGAAGTAAGAGACCCGGGTTCGATCCCCGGCACCCCCCAATTCTGTGTCATATTTTTTAGATCCGAAGGCGAGGCTGCTGCTTGCGAGGACGAGGTGCGAGGCGCGAGACCGAGGCTGCAGAACGAGAAGGCGTGCGAACCGGAAACCCTGCTGGACCGTACACGTGCGAGCCGTAAACTCGGAGGGCCGTAATCTCGGACCGCAAACTCCGGGGCCGTATACTCCGGCCATAAACCGCCGGGCCGCAAACTCCGAACCGTAAACCTTGGACCGTAAACTCCGGACCGTAAACCTCGGAAACCCTAGCCGCTGACCGTAAACGCCACCACCCCCTCGCTGGTTACGACCAAAAACAGCGATTTTTGCCCATTTTTGCTCCAAAACTCGATCAAAAACCCTTTTTTATGAAAAACGCGAAGAACAAACCCCCCTTAATTTTCAGAGATCTATCCAAAAACGCAGGAATCCTTCATGAATAAGATCAAATAAGTTCCAGATCTGACAAAATTGACTGATACAATCCAAGCTCTGATACCAATTGTAAGTCCCCAAAATGCTTGTGTATCAATCAGATCCGTTTGATGGTGCAGAATCCCAATCAAACGGATGATGCCAGATCAAATAGAAGAGAAGGAGAAGAAGAATAATATGAATCTCAATGTATTGATGAATAGAATGATGATCCTTTACATGAGATTCACACACATTAACACACTTGTTCTTCTCTCTAGTTTCTCTCTCTAGAACACCTTAGAATACACACACTTAAGCTCCTCTATTCTATGGCAATTATGCACTCCTCACCCTATATATAGTAGACATGAGAAACATGGGCCGTAAATGGGTTTACGGCCGTAAACCTATTTACGGCCGTAAACACTAACCGTAAACACATATATAGCCGTAAACACTAAGTTGTTTACGGTCCTAGACATAAAAATACATTTTCCTAGAAAAGAAAAGTATCAACCATATTTTTGACCCAACACTATTTTCGAGTTAAGATAGTTATAAACTAGGGAAAACATACATTCTTACAAACGACAAACAGAACAGTCGAGTCTAGCACATAACAGAAGATGCCTTGGTAGAAGGCTACGTTTAAAAGAAAGGACCATAATGCTAGTCTTATGATTTCTTAATGTATACATCACAGGATACATATATACCAATAGGGTCCGACAGGTAATAGGATGTGTGCTCTCCGCTTCATTTCCTGTTCCTTGTTTGGTTGTGGGCTTGGAACGAATTCACCCAATCTATTTTCTATCCGCTTCTATATATATGTATGCTTAGTATACATTAAGTCATCATAAGGGTACCAGGTATGGGTCAGGTTATAGGACACAGAGTCAAAAGCACAGTTTTTCTAGTACAAAACTTACTTTCCAAAATCAGTACTTTTGGTATACAAAACTAGAAACTTCCCAGTAAAGGGTTTAATCCATTTAATTAAACCAGTTCAATTTAAAGGACCTTAGGTGAGTAACTCTATAATACCTTAGTTTATACATCATGTTTATATATAAAACTAATACACAATAGGTAGTTGGATGTGTGCTTTCCGCCTTACTTCCTGTTCCTTGTTTGGTTGTGGGCTTAGGGCAGATTCACTCAATTAACTTTCTATCCGATATTAGATTATATATATCAGTATAAACTAAGCTATTATAAAAGTAGTCATTGTGGTCACCATTTTATTATAAGAAATAAGGGTATTCTTAAAGAACTTTTCATTAGATATAAAGGAACCATTACAATTAACTCCATGAGTAACAAGTGAATACACCAGGGTTATATATGACAATGATCTAACAACCAATGGGATGTGTGCTATCCGCCTTAATTTCTGTTCCTCGTTTGGTTGTGAGCTTAGGGCAGATGCGCACAATCGATTGTTTGTTTACTCTGAGTCTTATATAACTTGTACCCACTTAGTACCTATAGAAAGGGTTGTAGTGACATTTTACTTAAACTTCCATCAAAGTAGGAAATATAGGATTTTCTAGAGGAACAGGTGAACTTTTCAAAACAGAACTTACAATTTACAACATTTTACAACTACATGTTACAACTACATTTTCAACACCATTTTACATCTACATTTTTAACAACACTTTACAACTTACTCATATCACTAAAAACTTATGAACTCACCGGGTTAATTGCTGAACAACTCTTTCAAATAACTTGTATTCTCAGGAGACTATTAGACAGGTGCTCGTGCTGGGAATTCAGAAGATGGAGCATTATAGCTTCAAGTCTTGTTTTGTTATTTGTGTATGAATTCTATGTTTTGTGAACACATACATTGTAAACACTTTCTTTAGAAATGAAATGGTTGTTCATTACTTGCTTACCATATACATATCTCGTGATACTAAACATGACGTCCTCCACCCCTGAACGATTCCGCCGTTTCGGTTTTGGGGTGTGACAGATTGGTATCAGAGCATTGTTTATAGTGAACTAAGTATATCAACCGATAAAAGATATACAACTATAAATACAATGGGGCTTGAGTGCTCTGGATAATGATATATTTTTAGAGTATAACTATAAGTTATAAAAATATACCTACTTGCTTATACATGTACATAATAGAACTAGTGTCATGAGGAGAACAGAACTAAAGTATTTAAAGGTTGGGCACTGTCGTCAACTTGAACAGTTATGTAATCATAGCTAGGATCAATATAGCCTGATCAACTATATTCATTCGAGATGTGACCGACATGTGTTTGGGAATGATGTGGTGTTGCAACTGTGTTAAAACTTACCTGAACACCAGTCAAGAGAACACCAGAACAAGTACATTTAGAGTTAGAATACTATAGGAGTATTCTATGATGCGATAGCGCGATAACGAGTTTAGAACATACCAAGTACATTACGTTAAAATACTATAGGAGTATTTTAGTCCATATAAATAACTTATGTGATAACTTAAAAGACCCTTACGGATAGGTCTATAATCTTGCAATGTATGTTCCTAAAGTTTTATATATAATCAAGATCTTATAAACTTAGAATCTGTGATCTACGCTTCGCTATCCATTCCTCTTAAGGGTGTAGTTTTGGAGTAGGATCACTTATTCGAAGGTCTATTTAATCTTAAACTATATACAAACTTGTATACATTGTACAATTATAGGAGGACTCCGTAAGGATCACCCCATAAAGTTACCTTAAAGCTCATAGATTCTTTAGTCACTTTCATTCTCGCACGACAAGCCCAGATAGATGTAACCACTTTTTCATAGTAGACAACAGAAGAGTCCAGGAGGAACAAGAACAAGTTCATGAGAAGTTTTCAAAGAGGGATCAACCGAAGTAACTAAAACGTCTTACACGTCACACTAATAAATAATAATCTTGTTAATTTAATGAGCGAGTGGGAAACACTGCTCACATTATATGTTAAGATTATTTTCTTACATGCAGCTGGTAACAGTTATTCAAGAAACAGATATTCATTCGAGGATAGTTATTTCAAATTCATAGAGTTTATTAGGTATAGACTCTTTTATGAATTGTTCCTAGAATCCTGTGGAAGTCAGGACCTGATACAGCCAGAACTAGGATAACCTTGTCTTTTCAGCTTTCGGCTTGTGTCCATTGCTTTAGACTTATTCTGTCTCATCTTTGTATTCTTTTAGCAAAGATGCCTCCTCGCAGATCTAACAGACGCACTACTCCGATAACTCCGACGCCGCCTCCTTCGCAAACAGATATGGCAGCTATAAACGCTGCAGTGGTTGCGGCTGTGGCAACAGCCATGGCTCAATATCACTCCATCAGTACCAGCGGAGGTGAAACGCCTACTGATTCTACTCAAGGTGAGGTCCCCGTGCGCTCGAGAGAGTTCTCCTACAAGGACTTCACCAAATGCCAGCCGTTGTCCTTTAATGGGACTGAAGGAGTCATTCCCTCTTGCAATGGTTCAAGAAAACAGAGTCGATCTTCGAAATCTGTTTGTGCCCAGAAGAGAGCAAAGTAAAGTTTGATGCCTGCACCTTCTCTGGCAAGGCCCTAACATGGTGGAACAGCCATGTTAAGTCACTGACTCTATCAGTGGCTAACTTATTAGGTTGGGAAAACCTAAAAGAGTTAATGCGGGAGGAATTTTGCCCGTTAGGCAAAATTCAAAAGCTGGAACAAGAGCTGTGGGATCTCACTATGGTCGGCTCAGACATAGTGACCTACACTGACCGGTTCAGCGAGCTAGCAGCTCTATGCCCCGGGATGGTTACCCCGGAGAGCAAGAAGATAGAAAGATACATTTGGGGTCTGACTGCTCCGACCCAAGGAAATGTGTTGTCTTCTAACCCAGCCACGTTTGATAGTGCTAAAGGCCTGGCTCTACGACTCATCGACCATGGAGTCCGCCATGGTGTAAAAGTCCCTATTCCCGAGCCATCGAGGGAAGAGGACTATAATCAGAAGTCGGGGAACAAGAGGAAGAAGAAGCGAACAACACAGGACACCCCGCAAGAGCAACGAGCGAGTACTATGTACGCCGCTACAGCGGCTACTGTTCCAGCACCTGCCAGTCGATATGTTGGAAACCTTCTGAAGTGTGGAAAGTGCAACTTTCACCACACCGGAGTATGCCGGGAAATGCAGTGTCTGAACTGCCGCAGAAAGGGACACACAGTCTGTTTCTGCAGGGCACCGACTCAACCGATCTCCCAAGTCCTCGGAGCTGAAGAAAACCAAGCCTGCTATGGTTGTGGTGAGAATGGACATTTTCAGAGGGACTGCCCGATAATAAGGAACTCAGGCGCGGATGGACGCATTCTGATGATCACCGCAGGAGAATCTACCTCGGAGTCGTCGACGAGTAGTGGTACGTTTTCGAAATAGTAATTACTTTTAAAAATAATTTATGTTGGTATAAGATTAAAATTTGGGGATAACACCTAAAAGTAATTATAATAACTCACATATTGAAATAGGTCACAATATTCAAGAGAACTAAAAGATCCGTTTAGAGAAGCTATTATGGCTTACCATATACATCAGGGTTGTGCATAACTAAGATGTTGCAGACTTAGAGTGAGTGACTCCGCTTAGGTCCCCTTTTCCTTAGTTGGTTGAGGATTTGAGGCAGAGTTACTCAGTCGACTGCCTGATTCATCTTAAATATTCATAACTTGTATATGGCAGGCGATTGTAGTGGTACCAAGGAGGATCATGATATAAAGTATCCCCACCAGTTATTAGAGCACTTTCGTTTGTATGTATGCGCACATAGCGGTACGATACATAGGAGTGTCAACATCAAAGAGGAAACAGGAAACACGGGAACATTTACAAAGAGTACATTTTCGAACATACTAGGAGTACATTGTCGAACATACTAGGAGTACAGTATCGAGCATACAAGGGATACATCGTCGTATAGCAGACGTTTCTTTTATTTGACCAAAACTTTGTTCAGTAAAGAGTCCGTTGCTTTCATTCTTCATGAGTTGGCGTGGTACTCACCATACTGAGTTCATATGTTTCTATCACCTCGATCGGCAAGTTCTCGAAACTTTCGCCTTTCGTATCGAAAGTCCGACCTAAACCTCAATTTTATCTTTCGTATTCTAAACCCCGAAGTACTCATGCGAAGAGTACTTTGTCCTCCGAAGCCTTATCGTCAGATGTCCGCAGACCGTCACTAAATACCACTCGTCCAGTAGACCAAGTTTGAGCACATAGGCTAAGGACGAATGCAGCCCACCTATCACTATTCAGTGTATACGCGAGGGTGGTATATGATTATAATTATGCAGATTTAGGAGGTGTGTTTCCGCCCTATCTCATGTTCCTTGTTTGGTTGTGGACCTGGGGCAGAGTCGCACATTCGACCGTCTTACTAACCCTAATTATATACGACTTGTATACACGAGGTAATGATAGATGGACCAAGTACGAATCCTATCATGAACAGAAGGGCAAAGTTGCCAGGTCTACGAGTGGGTATTCTGCTAATCAGGGGAGCGCAACCCCAGTGGTAATTCTAAGAAAGCTAATTTCGGGACGAAATTCCATCTAACGGGGGGATGATGTGACAACCCGGAAAATTTTTGGTTTTAAGACCCAATCAATCAACTCAATTGAGTGTCAAAATCATTAGTACTGAGTTCTAGCCCGGTTAAAGGTCATTTTAAGGAATTTTGAGCCTAATACACTTAAGGATTAAGTGTTAGAAAGTACCAGCTAGAAACATAGTGTAGCAAATCAAACCATAACCTCATCTAAATGAGTTCACGGCCATAAGACCATGAGTTTACGGCCGTAAACTCATGTGGCCGTAAACTCAAGAGTATATATATGATACTTGGCCATTTCTAGTCATTTCTTCCTTCCTTGGCCGATTTTCCTTCAACTCCTCTCAAGTATCATCAAGACTTTCTTCCAAGATCTTCATATAAGTAAGTATTCTTCCTAGATTTGTTGATACATCTCTTAATCTAGTCTCCTTCCATGATTTCATCCATGGAAATCATTCTTTTCTTAGATCTTCAAGTTTCACCAAGAACACACACTAGTGTTCTTGGCCAAAACCGACCATTTCAAGCTTCTAGATCGTAAGTACTCTCTCCTATACTTCATATCTACTAGGAAGCCTTGAATCACACCCTTGAAACACACATTTTCCCAAGAACATCATGAGTTTACGGCCCAAGATCTTCCTTGGCCATAAACTCAATGTTGAAGCATGATTGGACCATAAACCCTATAACATGCAAAGCAAGTGACCCAGAACTCTTCCTTGATGATTTTAGGACCTTAAACCACACTCATTTCATAATGTCCATGAGATTACGGCCGTAAGCTCCATGCTTGGCCGTAAACTCATCAAGGGCCTCATTTGGGTGGGTCTTTCTCATACTTGTGAAGAGCAAAAGTCCCTAAATCTTCCCAAGCCTTCAAACTTACACTTATACATGAGTGACCATGAGTTTACGGCCGTAAACTCCCTTTGGCCGTAAACACATGGCCGTAAACTCATGTGAGTGTCATTCTACCTTCCTTTTTTGAATCACATGTGATTCCAACACTTGGTCAAAGTGTTTCCTAGTCCCGGAAGGTGTTTCCTTTCATATAGTTGTTTATAAACACTATATTCATGTCAATATGTGTCCTTATATGTCATTTAGGACCTATTGTGTCTCGCGACTTCATTCGTGGAACTTCTCATCCTTACACGCATACCCGTTTGAATCACCCACATCAGGTGAGTTCATACCCCGTAATAAATCTTTTAACTGTTTTAAGGGGGGGAATACAAGTTGAACACAATGATAATTGTGTAAATGTTTGTTATAAACATCTTTCAAAATGTTACTTATGTCATTTATAAGTTGTCAAAACATTTCAAAAACTCTTTTAAAGTTATGTTACTTTATAGTGATACAAAACTCCGTTTTTAAAGTACAAACATAACTTAGTAGATAAACGAGTCTTTTCAGTAACAGTCCAAGTAGAACATTAGTAAACTATAATAGGTATAGTTTAGGAGAATGTTATTCATTACTTCTAGTACAATGAAGCACACAAAGAGTCAGTTCATACATGAGTCAAACACACAGTGAAGAGAAACAAACAATACCATACAGAACATACAGTGAAGAGAAACAAACAATACCATACAGAGAGAACACACAATTACGAGAAACAAACAGAACGTATAATATAAAGTACAAAACAAACAAGTTAGGTTGCTATAGCATGAGAACACACACACACAGGATCTAATTATACCAATTGATCACTAACTCTTTGTTTTAAACAAAAGGTGATAGTTATATTGGGTATACATGATCATATAACAAATGTGAATTACACGGCTTGCAAGAATTTTTCAGAGGTCGCGTTTGGTTCCCTTAATCTCTTGACAGGGAGAACGTTTAGTAGGGGTTCTAGCCTTCACAATATGACCGTATTAAAACAAACATGTTTTTAGGTCATTAGTACATCTGCATGTCATTATAAACGACAACTGTGTACTTACATTTCCCATTACTTTCATAAAGTGACAGTACCACTTGAAAGTCAAACTCAAACTATTTGCGAGTTAAGATAGTTATAAACTTGGGAAAACATACATTCTTACAAACGACAAACAGAACAGTCGTGTCTAGCACATAACAGAAGATGCCTTGGTAGAAGGCTACGTTTAAAAGAAAGGACCATAATGCTAGTCTTATGATTTCTTAATGTATACATCACAGGATACATATATACCAATAGGGTCTGACAAGTAATAGGATGTATGCTCTCCACTTCATTTCCTGTTCCTTGTTTGGTTGTGGGCTTGGAACGAATTCACCCAATCTATTTTCTATCCGCTTCTATATATATGTATGCTTAGTATACATTAAGTCATCATAAGGGTACCAGGTATGGGTCAGGTTATAGGACACAAAGTCAAAAGCACAGTTTTTCTAGTACAAAACATACTTTCCAAAATCAGTACTTTTGGTATACAAAACTAGAAACTTCCCAGTAAAGGGTTTAATCCATTTTATTAAACTAGTTCAATTTAATGGACCTTAGGTGAGTAACTCTATAATACCTTAGTTTATACATCATGTTTATATATAAAACTAATACCCAATAGGTAGTTGGATGTGTGCTTTCCGCCTTACTTCCTGTTCCTTGTTTGGTTGTGGGCTTAGGGCAGATTCACTCAATTAACTTTCTATCTGATATTAGATTATATATATCAGTATAAACTAAGCTATTATAAAAGTAGTCATTGTGGTCACCATTTTATTATAAGAAATAAGGGTTTTCTTAAAGAACTTTTCATTAGATATAAAGGAACCATTACAATTAACTCCATGAGTAACAAGTGAATACACCAGGGTTATATATGACAATGATCTAACAACCAATGGGATGTGTGCTATCCGCCTTAATTTCTGTTCCTCGTTTGGTTGTGAGCTTAGGGCAGATGCGCACAATCGATTGTTTGTTTACTCTGAGTCTTATATAACTTGTACCCACTTAGTACCTATAGAAAGGGTTGTAGTGACATTTTACTTAAACTTCCATCAAAGTAGGAAATATAGGATTTTCTAGAGGAACAGGTGAACTTTTCAAAACAGAACTTACAATTTACAACATTTTACAACTACATGTTACAACTACATTTTCAACACCATTTTACATCTACATTTTTAACAACACTTTACAACTTACTCATATCACTAAAAACTTATGAACTCACCGGGTTAATTGCTGAACAACTCTTTCAAATAACTTGTATTCTCAGGAGACTATTAGACAGGTACTCGTGCTGGGAATTCAGAAGATGGAGCATTATAGCTTCAAGTCTTGTTTTGTTATTTGTGTATGAATTCTATGTTTTGTGAACACACACATTGTAAACACTTTATTTCGAAATGAAATGGTTGTTCATTACTTGCTTACCATATACATATCTCGTGATACTAAACATGACGTCCTCCACCCCTGAACGATTCTGCCGTTCCGGTTTTGGGGTGTGACATTAACCAAGCTTAGGTCACCGATTTCGTTTAGGTGATCGGTAGAGTCGGTGTTGGAGTTGTAATCGGTGTTGTGTACTTTTTTGCTACTCGTTGGACTGAGAGGTGAGTTTTCCTTATTGTACTCGTGGGTCGAAGGCACCAATGTCGGCTACTGGTTATAGGATATTTTTATGCTAGTATATGGTTGATTAGTAAATTTGTATGAGTATCTGTATTTTGCCGGATCTGTGTTTATGTTTATCTGTTACATATGTCGATATATTATCATTGGTTTGAGGCAGTCATGCTTTGTGCTAAAGGCCGAGACACATGGGGCGGTCCGGATAAGCTGTAGTCACTGAGAGGCGGTCCAGTCATGCCGAAGGCCCGTAGAGCGGTCCAGATAGGTTGTAGGGCCGACGAGGCAGTCCAGTCAGGTTGAAGGCTCATATTTTCATGCTTTTGTTTGTTATGTTGTGTGTTGGTACTTTAGGGGAACTCACTAAGTTTTGGCTTACAGTTTCAGTTCATGGTTGCAGGTACTTCAGAGGATCATGGGAAAGCAAAGGCTTGATCATGCACATCTTCCTATTTTCATGATATTGACTTTTGGGGAACTCGGATATGATCATACTTTTGAAAAAAAATGGTTTTTCATGTCAAAAAATATGGATAATGGTTGTTTTTGAAAATTTTTAAATTACTATGATTTTTGGGTTGTTACATTGGCATATTTTTTTTAACATCTCAATTTCCAGGTATTTTACATTTTGACCATTGGTATGAGTATTGTTTGCAAATTTGGTCCCGCATGGCATTTTAATGAAATTTGGGAGCTGCTTGCGTACGCTGGGCATACCCAAACATACGTCGGGCGTACATGGCCTGGACCAAAACCCTAATATTTAGGGTTTTTGCACTATTTATAAATCCTTAACTCTCTATGCTCCCTTCATTCATCAGTCTCTAGCCTCATATTCAACCCTTGCAAACCCTAATACATTTTTAGAGCATCTTTGAACCTTTAGTGTGCATTTTGGTGATCTTGACGAAGGAAGAAGGAAAAAGAGACCATCTTAGAAGAGTGAAGCACTTTGGATCCAGAAACACATCATCATTTGGCACTACTTGGAAGTAAAAAGCCCTGATCTTGATGACGTTTTTCTTAGATCTTGAATAGCCATGGATTGTGTTCATTTTGGTCCCTTAAGCTTGATGTATTTGAGTATGGGTTACTCTAATTCATTTGATCTGTCCTTTCAGACATTTTGGAGTGTTTGGAGCCATAAAAATGTAATCTTGGTCCTTAGTTTTTTCCCATCCATGGACTAGGCAGTCCAGTCTTAATGAGTTAAAAAGTTAGGGTTTTTTGCTTTAAGCACTTAATAGGCATGCAAGATCATAAATTTTGAAACTTTATGATTAAGGACATCATTTGAGGACTTCTGGATTTTGGACAAAAGGGCTTAAGGGATTAAGCTATTAATCGAAGGTGAAGTTGCATGGCACGTACGTTGGGCGTACGTTGGAGTACGATGCACGTACGTGGTCAACATCCCGATTTTGGTCAAGCCTTGAGTACGCTGAGCATACAAGCTGACTATGTTGGGCGTACTCAGCTAAGTCAACTTGGATGACTTTTTGACTTTCGACTTTGACCAAATTTTGACCAACTTTGATTTAGGGGTATTTTGGGTATTTTGAATTGTAGTTGAGTTTGGTCATTTTTCATGAATAGGTGACCGATTGAACTGATATTCAGAGCAGTATCATGTTCAGCTATCTTTTCATACTGAGATATGAGTTTTCCTCACTATACATGTGGGTCTTAGGCACCAATGCCGGCCCACTAGGTTATCTGTATCCTGGTATATAGGATGTTGTTATGCTATAGTGATCTGTTAGATTTGTATCTTGGTATATAGGATGTTGCTATGTTGTAGTGATATGTTGGATCTGTATCCTGGTATATAGGATGTTGCTATGCAGTAGTAATATGTAGATCTACCTGTTTTGCCTGCTGATTGGTTATATGTTTATCTATTGTTTATGTTGACATAGTACGTTTTGGGTTGAGGCTTTACTGCTATGTGTGTGAGCCAGCAAGGTAATCCAAACCGATGGTTGTGGACCCGAGGGTATTCCCGTCCGATGACTGAATGGACCTGTTACATGTTGGCATTCCTGTCTAATGACTGATTGGGCTGGGGTAATCCAGCCTGATGGCTGTGGACCTGAGGGTATTCCAGTTTGATTATTGAGTGGACCCATCATGCATGATTGTATATGTTATCTATTGTGTAGTGGTGCTTTAGCGGAACTCACTAAACTTTGGCTTACATTTTCAGTTTATTGTTTAAGGTACTTCAGATGACCGTTGCAAGGCGAAAGCATAATTGTACACATCATCTGATGACATTTTTTTTAGGATTTATGTTATATTGATCTTGGGGATATTTGTATTTAATACTTAGTTTTGTTTGAAAACAATGGTTTCTTTTGATTTGAAAATGAAAATTTTATCGTGATTCTAGGATGCTTCATTTATCGCCAAATTAACAATTTTATTTATTGTTATTATGCAAATATTATGTTTAATTATCTTATATAAATGTCTTTAATAATCATATCATCACAATGATCTTTATATTTGATTTGCATATGATTAAACTAAATAAAATTTTGATTTAGAATTATTTTTAATTATTGTATAGTTAATTTCAGTAGTTTATTGTAGCAGTCTACAAACGTTAAAAAACAAACAAATTTCTTATTACAGACTACAGTCATTTGGTCAACATCTTCTACTGCAGAGGTTTGCAGATGTGGTCCGCAGTTTCGTTTTGAAAAAAAACAAACAACACCTAAATAGAGCAACTTTACAATAAAAATAAGATTTTTTCAATTTTCTCATAGTAAACAGACGCAAGAGAAAGTATAAAAGCATTTCATGAGCACAGATCAAAATAGGAGATTAGTTGATACAATGCAATCCAACCATTTTAAATACTAGGTGAAATAATTGAATTTTAATCATTTCCTCCATTCAATAGGTAAAAACAAATTGTGTGTTTGACATTTGTATCTACCATTTGGAGCTACGCAAGTGTTGCAGAATAAAGAACATCAAAATCAGCATATAGGCATCATTTTAAACCGGGATATGTTATTCCTACCCGTAATTTTTTAAACCTACCCCTATAATTATTATTTTTTAGGTGATACATTTTAACATTATTTATTTTCTGACAACTTTTTGCTTTTTCAACCAATAAGTGTATAGAAGTGTTACTTTTAAGATATAAAAAAAAGGGAAATAGACTTATTAAGGTAATTAACTTTTCGGTTTGTTCACATCTAGGTAACTATGTTTTTTTTATACAGATCTAGGTAACTATATTTTTTTTGTACACATCTAGGTAATAAACTTTTTGGAAATATTCACATATGACCATTATGACCGATTGTAGCAGGTTACATCCGGTCATAACCAGTCATAATGGTCATATGTAAACACTTCCAAAAAGTTCGTTACCTAGATATATACAAAAAAAAGATAGTTACCCAGATGTGAATAAACCGAAAAGGTAAGAGTAAATTACACGAATGGTCCATGTGGTTTTGGTAATTTGTGCGTTTGGTCCCTAACTTATTTTTTAACTTGGATGATACCTACTGTTTATTTTTTGTTGTGTGTTGATCCATGTCTTACCTCAAAAGACTATTATGCCCTTTTTAATAAAAATTTTAATTAATTTTCTTATTTATGTATTTATTTTTTATATATTTAAAAAAATTAATAGACCTCACATGTCTGTATCTCCTCACCCTAAACTCGAAACCACATTTGAGAAATTTAAGTTGAGTCCCACCAGTCACCATCCTACCTCTCATCCTCCTCTACTTCTATTTCACCATCCCACCACTCATTCTCCTCTACTTCTATTTCCTTTTCATCTTTAGTGACATCGACGTCTTCATCATCCCTTCTTTTTTCGGTTCTTCAACTCCAACGACCCAACACCACAACCCTTCTATTGGGTTTTGGTGGTGGAAAATTCAACGAAGAGATAGTGTGGGTTGTGGGTGAGGAGATGCATATATGTGGGGTCTATTAATTTTTTTTAAATATATAAAAAATATATACATAAATAAGAAAATTAATTAAAAAATAAATTAAAATGGCACAATAGTCTTTTTAGGTAAGATAGGGACCAAACGCACAAATTACCCAAACCACAGGGACCATTCGTGTAATTTACTCTTACCTTTTCGTTTTGTTCACATCTAGTTAACTATCTTTTTTTTTGTACGCATCCAGGTAACGAACTTTTTAGAGTGTTCACATATGACCATTATGATCGGTTATGATCGGATGTAACCTGCTACAGCCGGTCATAATGGTAATATGTGAACACTTCCACAAAGTTTGTTACCTAGATGTGTACAAAAAAAGATACTTACCCAGATATGAACAAACAGAAAAGTTAATTACCTTAATATGTCCTATTTCATAATCCTTATAAAAATGTATTTTTAATATCAGTGTTTGACATTTAATGTGTTAGCCTTTTCAATAAAATCATATTATTGAAAGATTCAAATATATTAATCCAAGAAAAATGTCAACATTAATCACACTTACAAACCCACTAACTAAATGTATTAATATTAATATTAATACAACAATAAACCTATTATATTTTACATTTTATATAAACCGAATATCATTAATAAAAAATTAACAAATTTAATGATGTCCGCTAACCACCACCCTTAACAACCGCCGTTATACCACCACCATCTTAACAACCATAGAAATCCTGTGAAACGTTTGTTGGCCAACACTAACCACCATCGGAGTCAATATATATATATATATATATATATATATATATATATATATATATATATATATATATATATATATATATATATATATATATATATATATATATATATATATATAGGGAAAAGGGAATATATGGCTATTAGGTATTTAAGCTTAGGTATAGAATATGAAAACCGACGTCGTTTAGTTGGTAAACAATCAAATTCTTTAATTGATTTCCCGGTTTCTTAGAATAATGTTTCTTTCCTTCTTTCAATCTCAGCATGCACGATCATTCTTTATTGACTAATCATCTTCAACCCTAATACGGCAATCGGTTCCTTATCTTCTCGTGTCGTCTTTTTCGATTGTACATCAGTTGTTCCAGGTTGACTGAAAAAACGTAAGTAATGATAGATTGATCGAACTTTTTTCTTCTCGTACCGTCTTTTTCCATTTTATATCTCCGTTTCAGTTTGATTGGAAAATGGTAAGTGGTTATAGATTGATCGAACTTTTTAAAGATAGTATAAATTGATTCTTAATTCATTAACTCGTTAATTTTTCTATAGCGATGTTTCAGGTAGTAGTCAAATCGTTCCCAGTCATTAATCAAATTGTTCTAGGTACTAATTAGTTTGTGCAGTGTATAATTGATGAAAATAAACAAATTAAAGTGTGTGCACTTATGCGATGTGTCAGGTAATATGATAACATAAGCCATGATTCATTTATTATGCTAAAATCCCAATAAATTTCTTTATAGAAAAGAAAAACGAAAAATCAATGATGTATATTGCAAGTATTAGGAAAATAATAGGAATTACTCTGTTTTTCTCTTCTTTAATTGTATAAAGCACATATTAAATTATGAAGAGTACATACCGGAAGAAAATAATTTTTATTTGCACCATACTAAATTATACTATGTTTGACAGCTTTACCATTTTATATTTCTAGCTATAATTTTTTTTTAAATCTCAATTCTTGTGTTTATATGTCCTACAGGTCATTCACTATGAACACAGACATTCGACTAGCAGATGATACTAGTGAAATACATATGGTTGAAGAAATTGATGCAAATAGTTATTTTGAATCAACCTTAGAGTGTGAGAAAATAATTGATGTCAATGTAAATCTTGGTCATGATGGAGATGAAAGTATCATGGGAAAGGTTTTTAATACACCTCATGATGCCTATACGTTTTATAATCAATATGCTTTTTTACATGGATTTGGTATACGAATTCATTGGGACTATAAAAATAAGACGACAAATGAGGCTTACCGTAAGATGTACGTTTGCAATAAAGAAGGGTTTAAAAGATTGAAGACTAATAGTTCATGTGTGGGTGCAAAGAAACGACGTAGAGATTTGAGGACCGGATGTCAAGCAATGCTTCGAATTTCAAAAGGAAAAGATGGGCTATGGTTTGTGGACATGTTTAACGATACCCACAATCATGAGTTGAGCACTACACCTACAAAAGTAATGAAGCATCGTTCTCATGGGAAGTTACATCGTTCATTGGCATGTAAATCTCTTATGATAGAACTTGGTCAATCAGGGTTAAAGCCTTCTCAAATTAAAAAAGCTGTTAATGCAATGAAAACTCCACAGGACATTGATGTTACTTCAAAGCAATGTGTGGATATCTTATCTGAGCAACGAAGACAATACAAAGGTAAGGAGTTTTATGGGCTTATCAAACATTTTCAAGATAAAGCATTAGTAGATGTTAACCAGTATTTTGTTGTGGATTTATTTGAGGATGGGTCACCTCGAAATATTTTTTGGGCCGATGGAAGATCAAGGGATGCATATACTAAATTCGGAGATGTTGTTGTGTTTGATGTTACATACATGACGAACAAATTTAAGATGCCATTTTCTCCATTTGTTGGGGTGAACCATCATGGTCAAACCATATTGTTTGGTGGTGCATTGCTAGAAAATGAAAAAGAAGAAACTTTCCAGTGGTTATTTGAGCATTTTTTAAAGTGCATGTTCAACAAGCACCCATCTGCAATGATAACCGATCAAGATAAGGCTATAGGTAATGCAATAAAAAAAGTGTTTCCAAACACTCGACATCGCTACTGTGCATGGCATATTAAGAAGCATGAGCTTGAACATCTTCGACCGCTGGTAGCCCATTATAGTGATTTTAAGGAGTCTTATACACGATGGGTAAAAAATGATACAATTGAAGAATTTGAAAAAGATTGGGAAGTTATGTGTAGTAAGTATCACCTTGAAAATTATTCTTGGATCACCGATATGTATAACCAACGAAAACATTGGGTTAAAGCCTACTTAAAGGATGTTTTTTTTGCTGGCATGACAACTAGTGGACGAAGTGAGAGCATTCATTCCTTTTTTGATGGATTTGTTACTTCCAAGACTATGTTGAACGAGTTTGTAGTTCAATATGATAAAGCAGTTGAATCTCAAAGATCCGTTGAAGAAGATGAAGACTTTAAGACAATGAACTCGAAGCCAATTCTATCTTCTATTCATCCAATTGAAGCAAAAGCAGGTGAATGTTATACCAGAAATATTTTTGAGATTTTTAAAAAAGAATGGATAGAAGCTACGCAAAATTTAACTCATGAGACATTAAACAAATGTACAGAAGAAATTAAATATAGGGTTGGCCAAGTGAATATTGATAAAGCGCATTGGAGATTTGTTAGCTATCGTTTCACGAATCAAGTGGATGTCAGATGTTCGTGTGCTAAATTTGAAACATATGGCATATTATGCAAACATAGTTTATATGTGATTAAGAAGAGGAATGTTCAAACTCTTCCTGATCATTATATTTTACCTAGGTGGACGCTTGATGTTAGGTTTAGGGTGGGTGCTCGTTGCGTTGGAATGGATGAGATCAATACTGAAAATAAAGTTAGTGCCTTAACCCTATGGTATGTTCGTGCAAATTGTACCAAAGCAATCGAACTTGCAAAGGACTCCCCTTCAAAGATAAAAAAATTCAACAATTTAGTGGTAAAGTTTTTAGAAGATGAAATTATTCAGAAAAAGCCAAATGGACCTCAAAATGCATCTCAAGATTCTTGTATAGGAATTTCCCAAGTAGACATGATGCCTCATATATCTATTCGGGATCCTATTGTTCTTACTAATACGAAAGGGCGTCCTAAAAATGCAAACAGGATTAAGTCTTCTTTGGAGGTGGCAAAGAAAAAGAGAACTTGTTCTCACTGCAAGGGATTGGGTCATTATGCCACTGGTTGTCCAAGAAAAAAGGTAATTTGTGTTTTTTTTTTGTTTTTCTAATGCTTCATGATTTTTCTAATCTAATTCTCAACTTTTTTTTTATTGTATCAGGAAGAGGAGGCTTTACAAGACAAACAATGAAGCTATTTTTTGAAGTTATTTTAGGGTTGGCAAAGAATAAAAAAATTAGCTGTTAAATTATTATTTTTTATCATTTGATTTATGTCAGACTTATACCATTGCTGATGAAGTGGTTATTTGAGATTTGAGTTCCCATAATAAAATAATGAAAATGATATTTGATGCTTGAGTTTTCTCAAATCGCAATGTAAATTATATTTAAGACTTGGAGGTGTATTATTATTTGAATTAGTGATTTGCCATTGTGGGTTCTCATTTCAAACTGTTTTTTACTATTTAATAATGTTATCATATTTGTGTAAAAACATCCAATCGCCTTCTTTGATTTTTTTTTTTGTTATGAAATATTGTATGCACCAACTGTATCTTCACTATACAATGCACTAACAAAACAAAGTAGAAGTACAATGCTATAATAGAAAGTAGGATGTTGTAATAAGTGAAAAAAATAGAAATCAATGCTTTAATATAGTCGTTATCAATTTAACAAACAAAATATTGGAAGAGTATACAACATATCTTGTGTTTACAAAAAATTATAAGAATATTTTTTCTTGACATAAAGGCTAATAACAACATTTGCAATCAGATGCATCATCTCAAGTAAATTGTCATTTGCAATCGGATGCGGCGAATAAAGATGGAGGGCAATCCATAACAAAATCATGGACGGTCCTTTAATAAAAATCGGTTGCATAAATTGCAATATATACTATTATACAAGGTAGCTTTGTTGTTGGTTTGTGAACTAAGCCATGGTAGATGTATCCACGTTGATCTGTGAACACAAAACCAAAGAGAAAGACTTAAAGAGGTTTTAAAGTAAACATGATGCAACAACCAACATGAAAACAGCAAATTTGCAAAGGTTCCGATATGGGTTTAATAATTTTGATGCTCTTGCTGACAATAATCCACTAAGTAAACATAAACTTCAGACCAACTTTGTCAAATATTTTTTTTTCGCAAATCAATATCAAATTGTTACTTATAAAGTCAAATGTCTGTATGCAAATCAATACAAATTAACGACTTAAGCTTTCAACAATAAACATAACGATGTCATAAAAAAACAATAATTTGGGTATTTTTCTCCAACTACGTTTCACTGTACATCTCATGTGAACTGATATACATCAAACTGAACCAAATAATCAGACATAAGTCAATTTGGAAATCGATCATACTAAACCTCAAACCCCAAAAATTGGTAAAAGGCAAATTAAGAAAAACCCAACAAGATTAAATTGAAGAAATTGACCTGAAATTCCACTGTGTTCAACCAATAACAACTTATAATAAACATATTAAGAATACCCACAAACCAAATAACCTAAATACGTAGTGAGTAGAGTAGTTCAATTAGTGGAAAATAACACAAAATTAACGAATTCAAGACACTGACTACGTCTGTGTATTGTATTACAATGCTAGAGTTCGATGGAGAAATTGAATTTAGGATACAAAATAAGCATATTTCAGTTTTGATTGTCTTCAATCTTCAAAACGTGTCTGGTCGTATTTGACTCTTTGGAAAGAAGGGTTCTAGAGAAATTTTGTCTAATTGATTTTTTTTGGCCTTGGACAGTCTTGGGGCCAAACAATAAGGAAGAAGGAAGTAGGAAGTAGGGAGAATGACATCGGCGAACAATCTGGGAGGGGTAAATGGAAAAGTCTGGAAAAATATTACATGCGAATTTGAGGAGGAAAAATCAGAGGAAAACCGTTCATCTATTTTATAGGAAAAACGACAGCGTTTTAAAGGTTTTGTACCTAAATTTGGCTACATAACAGCCATATATTCCCAAAGCCCATATATATATATATATATATATATATATATATATATATATATATATATATATATATATATATATATATATATATATATATATATATATATAGAGAGAGAGAGAGAGAGAATAGAAAAAGAGAAAGAGAAAGCAGAACGAGAACCACCTCTAACCACTGCCATAATTTTCATCGACCACCACCATTTGTGCATCGTCGGGCACATAAAAAAAAGTAGTATAAGCATTGCACAGAACAAGCCACCACACACCGTCGCACACGACCAAAAACAACGTCGTTTGTTGCTTCTTTTTCCGGTATTGTCGGCGAGCCACCACACACCGGATGGAGGATGAGAGAAAAAAAGTATGAGAGTAAAAAAGGATTGACGGCTACATCATGAATGAGAAAATACAAAACCCAAAAACTCTAACTATATATACCAAAACTAGACGAATGTCCGCGCGTTGCGCAGAAACACCTATATAGTTGAAGTCTTTACAAATATATGTTTTTTTTAAATATAGCAATAACGTTGTATTAAAATTGATATAATAATTCATATACTAAATTGATATAATATATTGATTATTTTGAATTATATGATAATATATAAATCTATTATAACCGCATAATCTCAATCGTTTGAATGACTTCTACCCGCGAGTTACACATAAATAAAATTAAATATTATATATGGTTTAATGTTATTTATAGTTGTTGTTATTGTTAATTAATTGTTTAAAATTTATTTGCTTAATGTTTTAATTTCTATCATTATAATTATTTAAAACATCAAACACTGTTTTTTGATTTTAAAGGTAACAATATAATCATTTATATAGAGTTATTTTTTGTAGAAGTGTTTAATCGAGTATAAGAAACAAATCAGAGTAAAAGCAATGTAATCTGAACACACGAAGTAAATAAGATCTGTTTTAGCTCATATTACGTCCAATGAACACGAGTACCAAAATGATAGAAGAAATGGGAAAACTCTATCTATCAACTCTATGTTCAGCTCCTATTTATAGGAGGCTGAAAGTACAAAAAATACTAAGGCTAAACATTTCGCTTCGTAAACAAGATGCCTTAGCAAATACATAGAAAACATATGAAAAGACAAATACACAGACTTCGACATATTACAAGACAATTTGACTCTACAATCTCCCCCTATGTAATCATGTCGAACTTCTCAATTCGTGAGAATCGGTGCAGCAAAGAGCATCATCCTTCGTATCTCTGAATACCATGTCAAAATTTTCTTCAACTCAGCTTTATATCCTTCATTATTTTTCTTGCAGTTATTCATACGAACAATGAAGTTCGTATATTGCGAAGTAGTGTATCTTTCCACTTCACTTGCTTGAAATAAAAACCTCTTAGCCTTGCTATTCTTATCTTTACCAACAAAGACTAATCCAAAAGGTTTTAAGCAAATCTCTCCATCTGCAAACTTCTTCAATTCAGCTTCAGTCTTCGACAATTCCATAGCAACTTTCACTTCTCTTCCCATTGCTGATGCTAACTCCTCATCAGTCAATGGTAGACAATCATAGTAATTATCTATGAAGATTTTGATATGAGCAAGACCAATCCTAAAAACATCTTTGTCAGTCCCTTGAAGTTGTGAAGCCTCCATATCTTTCAAAATTAATGCAACTTGAATAAGGTCATTCAAGTTCATTAGAGGAAAATCAGCAACAGAGAAATCACAAACTTGATTGTTCGCCCTTACAACATGAAAACGAAAATTTTGTATCATCTTCTCGAACAATACATCTTTCGTTATGCTGATAACCTTCTTGATCTTCACCAAAGACCAAATTTCTTCTGGTTCTTTTCCAACAACTGCATGAAACCTAAGTTTCATATGGATAAAATCATCCTCATTATCGAACTTCTCAACAATCTTATACTGAGCCATAATAAACATCATTTCGTTCACAGGAAAGTCAAGCTGACTCATATCAGTGTTAGTGATAGAGTATCTTTTCTTCGGCTTCTTCTCAAATGCATACATTCGATTATAAGCAACTCTAGCTTCAATGTTCTCATAGCTATACAACTTCTTCGGATCTCCCTTATCCATACCAGGTGGATCACTTTGACGAAGTCTCAGTATGCTCTGAATCTGTCTTTGTTTCTCCATTTCTGCTTCAAGTTCAGCCTTCTTCTCTTCTTTTGATTTTTCAATCAAAATACTCTTCCCTTTTCCATCATCATCAGAAGGATTTGGTTTAGATGAACTTGAACCTCCTCCACCAGTAGAAGAACCAATAACAATTCCCTTCAGAATAGGTTTTGTTGTTGTCTTGATTGCTTCTGTTGTTATCACCTCTGAAACAATAGTAGTTGGAACTTGAGTAGATACCACTTTCGTTACATCACCAGTAGTAACAATCTTCTTCGGCTTTTCAACTCCTTTTGTAACCTTCGTAAAATTTCCATCTTGAACTTTCTTTTCTCCCCCTTGCACCCCTGTGAGAACAGGAGGGGCACCAGTTGGCAACATATTGGCAAATTTCGTAATTGGAGCAACAACCTTCTGAATAGCTTGATCTAACCCATGTAACTTCTGAGTTAAAAATTCAGGAGTTAAGAAGGACTGTGGAACAGGCTTTGAGACAACATCTTTGATTTCACCAAGCAACACCTTCAATTGATCAAACTGAGCTTTATCATCTTTATCCTTGGCTTCGAGAGAAGGAAGAAACGACTGAAAAGTCTGAATGAAATTCGTAACTGCTCCAGCTATGATATCTACCTTCGAAAGAATGGATGAGTAATTAGTACTCAAAGTTTTCAATTCTTTCGAAATATCAACCTTTAACTCTTCCAGCTTATGATTGACATCTTCACGAACTTTCTTAAAATCTTTGACAAAAAGAACATGGCATTCTTTTGCAATTTTACGAAGCTCCTTGATTTCTGAATCAAATGAATCAGCTTGAGCTTTGACTCGCAACTCATTATTCTTATCAAGTACCTCCAACTACTTTTGCATTCTGAATTCAACAGCCTTTAGCATCACATCAACTTCTATCCCCGAAACCGAATGATTGGCTCCAGAATCAGCTTGTGATTGAAGGATAGAGTTGAGTTTTCGATTTAGAATCTTAAACTGTTTCCCAGACATCAGCATATGGTCAGGTATGTTCTCCTCTTCAGAATCAAATTCCAAATCTTCAAATGTTCCTCCGAAACCTCCTCCATCTGTTTCATCATCGGAATTTGGTTTTGGTGGATCGGTGGATTGGGATTGAAAAAACATAGTGATAGGTTGTTGTAATATGGTATCGAAAGTAGGTGAAGTAGTTGTGTTTGAAATATGTTGAATGAAAGGTGGAAGTGAAACGAAAGTACTTGAAATAGGTTCGAAAAAAGATGTGATAGGAATACCTTGAGATGATGGATCAACACTCACGTAAACATGTGCACCCGTATCAGATATGTTTGCAACAATGTTTGAAATTGGAACCTCCTCAGTATTTGGTAAGAACAATTTCGAGTGGAATTGTTGTTGTTGGCAGTGAAATAGGTGTGAGAATTTGTGGTTGTGTAAAAATTGGGGAATTCGAACCCAAAGGTGTGTCTGGTACAACCTCGCTATCTGATGACTCATCACGAATCACCAGCTTTCGTTTCTTTGTCTTTTTGGAGATATGCTTCGCCACATCCTCAGCTCTTCTCTTCTTTGAGGATGGTGAAACGGGTGCAGGAATCTCACGAACTTTTACTCCTTTTCTGTTCAACTGAGGTTTGCGAATAATAGGAGATTGATCTTCTGATGGAGTTTGTTTCGTATAAGAGAATTTCTTCACCCTTTTGAACACACCAGATTTCGAAGGGATCAATTCCTTCGAAGATTCATCAACAACCTTCTCCTTATGCTTCTCAGTATCTTTGGTAATTTTCTTCGGAGACTTAGTCTTGGCTTGTTTCTTGGGACTTTCGTGAATAACATCATCAGCTTCCTTCTTCGACTTCTTGACTTTCTTAGATGATCCGTCTCACTGGTTTTCAACAAAATCCCAGTTTCGATTGAAGGATTAACATTTTTCACGTATGAGACCAACACAGAATTTGTTGGATCAACTTTCTTCAACGTACCATCAGGAATGCGAGCAACATTGGGAAATACTTATGTATCATCTTCAACAGTCTTTGGTAAATGATACTTCACGAACTCAACCTTAGCTTCTTCCATAGGAACTGGAATTGCTTCTTATTCATACACCTTCTTGAGAATTAAACTCCAGTAACGAGCACATGAAATCCCTTTCACCATGTTCGTGTTTTCTAAGCTTTTAACAAACTCCTTCCACGTCTTAGTAGCAAAATCAACATTCAAATAGTAATATAAGCCTGCTACCATAGCATAAACTTCCATTCTCCCCTTGTCAAGCCCTACACTTCGCCCAGTTAAGCAACGAAGATATATCCCAACCAAGAAATTCCAGATGCAAGGTAGACCAGATTTCTTGAAATCACTGATCTTGACGAGTGGTGGTTGATGACCCATCTCGTTAAACATGAACAAAATCTGAGCACTGGTTGGTTGAAAGAATGGAGGTGAATTTGGGATCTCCAAGATTTGAGTAAACGACTTCTTAGTGAGACGAATTCGCTTTTCATTCACAAAATTAAAAGAGATAACATCAATAGCTTTGTTGTAAGACGCAGTAGAACCAGCCATGGATAACCAGGTCATCGAAACTTAAAAGGAGTTAAACATAGCAGTAGCAAGAACAGAATGTTGAAGAGCAACAATCAACATCTTCAACTCCTCCGGGTACATAGAAACATCACCCTCGACCTGATAATTAGTGCTTTGGATCTTCATGATTGATTGCGATACAACTTCTTCAGTAGTGGTGGTTGGATCAGCCGCCATGGATTAGGGTTTTGAGAAATTCTTGATGAACAGAGAATTTAGGGCTTTTTGATCTTCTGAGAATTTTAACGTGTAACAATAAAAGGAGATAATAACTTCCTTTTATATGTAACCTCAGTTGAATTTCAAACGTTTTCTTGGAAGAGTAAGCCATGTTATTCCTTGAAACTCGCACCACTAGCCGTTAAACGCGCCATGTTAGATAAAGTACCTTGGAACTCGCACCACGTTGCAAACAGTCACATCAAAAACTGTTTGTGAGTACCAAGTGGATAAGATTGAAGACCTTCAGCATGGAGGTAAGGCTCTTTCGTTTTTGGGTTTAGAAACGAAGTCATACGCCAAGCTTGCGAAATCATCAGCCTGAGTTGGTATTACTCAGAACCTCAAGGATTTCGTGTGTGCAATGTGCCAACAGAATGAGATAAGAAACAAACTAACGAAAATTTGGGATCTATGATGTCGAAAAATAAAATTTCGACATAAAGGCAGAGAAACCCCGGGCAAAGGTTGCTTCGTTAATTATCAAGAAAGATAATCAACAGCTTGTGTAGTTTCCCGTGAATTACAATCGACTACTTATAAAGAAGTATCGAAGGGCTTCTTTTTCAAGGCTTCGTGGGTAGCGTAAAAATTTCGTTACATATCATCCTCAACATAAGGTGAGTAATTGTAACAGAAATTACTTGTGTGACCAGTGTAGTCAGTGAGAAGTATGCTTTGGATTAATTTGAAAGTGACAATTGAAAGAATTGATACTCGTACGAAAATCATATTGAAAGAAAAAATTAGTGTCAGCTGGATCCTGTTAGGTAACAAATGTCATGGGCTTCGAACATTTGATCAAGACCACTCATAACGAAAGAATATGATTTAGAGTATCGAAAAGTTGGTACTGAAACAAATGCTTCGTGAAAATCTGGAACATAGTTCCCCGTTAATTCCTTGAAAATTTAGAAAATTGGGTTTCACTTTCATCACGGCCTCATGAATCAAGATAATAAACACAAGTGTTTTGATATGTCTAAGTCATGCTTGGTTTGATCAATGACCTCTTGGACATATGTCATTGTGTGTGAACTGTGTTAGAAATTTGAGATGAAAAAGGTTGTTTCACAAAAGCAATTGTACCTCTGTTATGTTTGGACTAAACAGAAAACTCTTAACTCATTTGAGAAGAGTTAGGTAGCTTAGTAGACTAATGTGAATGTAAGCCTGATTGGGAAGAAATTTTCGTAACGAAAAATTTCATTAAGGCTTTCGAAAACACACATTGAGTCAATGGAGGCTTGGGTCGACATGCAGCAGCATGCTTCTAGGGACTGTCTATCTAGTACAAAGTTTCGAAAATTTTACCTTACCCTAGAACTGCAAGCATGACCCATGTAATACTTCGTTGAAATCTGCACTAAGAAAGAAAAGACAAAGTACAAAATAACAAAAATCTTTTTGGATTTTATATTTTTGAAAAGAAAGAAAATATTTTTGTGTTTTTGAGTTTTTCGAAAATTAAAACATATAACAAAAGAAAATCTTATTAATATTTTTGATTTTTCGAAAAGAAAACAAATTAACAAAAATATTTTGGTATTTTTGATTTTTCGAAAAGAAAACAAATTAACGAACAAACGAGAATATAAGAATGTACCAGTACAACCCTGCTGCAAACTCGGTCTCTCGACAGTAACCCCCGTATCCATCACATACGCTAGAAAACCCATACAACCCTGCTGCAAACTCTGTCTCGTCCTGGCAGCAGAACAGAAAGCTGACCCAGATCTGGTACCCTCGCCATATACCGTAAGCACTCCCCCACTAGGGTCTCGTATAATCACCAACTGATGCTCGCAGTCAATCACTGCTCCAAAACGGCTCAACCAGTCCATGCCCACGATGACATAGACATCCCCCATCGCAATCGGTACCAGATCAATCGAAAATTCGACACCAAAGATCTCTGGTACACATCCTCGGAACACATCAGTAGCGAAAACCGCATGCTCGTCCGCTATAGAAACCCTCAGGGGTCGACTCAATGTCTCACGCCGGACACAGATGTGACGACTAAAAGCTAAGGACACAAAGGATCGACTCGCACCCGAGTCAAATAACATCAAAGCAGGTACAGAACTCACAAGAAATGTACCTAAATATAGCACAGAATAAGCACAATAAATCTCAAAATAAGTAAATAAGGAAATACGTACCAGCCACGACATCAGGTGCTGCCGGACCTCCTCCGCTGTCAGCTGAAAAGCTCTCCCACGAGCCCTCGGAACCTCGGCCTTCACCGGCTGAACATCAGCAACACGCAATGCAACAGGAGCGGAACCCTAGGCTGATCCCTGAACAAGATGAGGGCACTCGGCCTTTCGATGGCCGATCTGATTGCAGTGGAAACAAACTTCAAATCCCTTGGGGCAATCCTTCGCCATATGCCCCTCCTTGCCACATTTATAGCAAATCCCCGCCCAGCAAGATCCCTCATGACTCTTGTCGCACTTGCCACAAGTGCGACCGCCGGTCTCTCCCCTGAGACTCCGCATCCTCCCTGACCTGAGTCTCCAGCTCGATCTCCCTCCTTCTGGCATTTTCCTGAAGCTCATCAAATGTCCGATTAGAAGAGTTCGCCATGAACTCTCGAATATCCCTCCTCAGAATACTCAAATACCGGCTCATGCGTGCCTGCTCAGTTGACACATGGCATTTGACCTGACTCGTCGAGTCCAATCATTACTCAGAGGTCTTCGTGAGGGTCCAACTCGTCGATTTAACCCCTAACTCGCCGAGTAACAGCATAGCCAGCTCATTGGGACAAACCCTAACCGACTCGTCGAGTCGGCTCCTCGACTCGGCGAGTCCATTCGGACTCTTTTCTCATTCAGATGATTTCAAGGCAGAAAACTTTCCCAAACTCTAGATCTACACTCTCAAGGCTCATTTATCACGTAAAGTCAAAAACTTTACGTCCATGCATGGCACTTAGGGCTTGAAATGCCAAAACACACCTTAAAAAGGGTTTTTTCACTCAATAGCATTATTAGGGCTGAATAAAGTAGAAACTTTTGGACTTTAGGGACCTCACATGGTCCAGATCTGAAGTTCAAACCTCAGTATGAACTCAAAACACTCGAGGTCCTCATATTAGATAGAAAAAGCCCTAAACTCCCAAAATCATGAGATCTACTCAACAAAATGAGAAAGGTGCAAGCTTTATACCTTTTCTAGAAGCTCTGAGGTGAAATAGCCACAGATCTAGCAGCTCCTTCTCGTGTCTTGGTTTGGAGTCCTTCTCTTCTCTTCAAAAGATGCACCAAATGCTCAAGGTTAGCTCAAAACTCTCTCTCTAAGCTCACATGCCAATTAGGGTTTACTCTCAGGGAAGTATAGCCGCAAATGAGGCTATAAGTGCCTTTAAATAGGCCCCAAACCCGGGGATTTAGGGTTTCTTATCACAGCGTCTACTCGGCGAGTCGACTCTCGGACTTGTCGAGTAAGTCATTAATCCTACATGGCGCAACGCGACTCTACTCGACGAGTTGTAGCACTGACTCATCGAGTAGCTCAATGGTTCTCAAAATAAATGAATAAATAAATAAACAATATACCTGGAAGTCCGGGTGTTACAAACATTATCAAAAAAAAATAATAAAAAAAAAATAAATAATTGGATCATTTTCCCAGTAAGATATATCTACATTAATGCAATTCGATTATCTCTACACAAAAACATTTGCCCATTGTTTTTAACAACGCTAAATTACCATCTTCTTTGCCTTATAGGTCCGTTTGTGTATTTTGTAGCATGGTCAGAATTTTGTAAAAAACAAATACAGAAGTTCATAAAATATAAATACTTAGATAAGAAAGGAAAAAGAATGAGAAAATTTACCGAGTGAACATTGATGACTCAGGAATCGAAAAGGGGAGAGATGAATCGGCAATGTATTGCAGGCTTCGCATTATCCCCGTACTCATAATGGTGACGAGGGATGGTGGTGAGGGAAAGCGAGTGTCTGCTGGAAATTTGGGGGAAACCTTTTTAAGAGCAAATAACAAATTTGGTCCCCTTGGTATATACTCAAAATGACACTTTTGTCAAGTTTATTTTTTGTTACAAACCTACCATTATTGTCTAATGGTTTCATTTCGTTGTAGATATGGTCCATTTAGTAAAATAAAAGGTCGTTGGAATGGGCCTCACTTGGTGTTGCACTAACGATGTTGGGTCGAAACAGCCTATTTGTTTGTCTGATCTGCATCATATATGGTTTTTGTTTTTTTTTATTTGTATTGTCCAGTTTCTCGGTATTTACAAATTCTACAATAAAATACAACGAAAAATAAACCCTAACTCTTACAAGCACGACTCAAATAGGCCAAACAAAAATATATTACATTCATCACATTCGACCAAACTTTCAAACACAGTCTACTAAACAAGAACAACACATGAATAATTACCCTAATATCACAAGTGTTAATGGTCTATTATTAAATCATGTATGTGATTCAATAATGTATTAATAAGTTTGTAAAAACAAATTATATAGAACCATTATACATTACATATCCAACATTTTAACTTAAATTACTTTGATCATTGTAAAGAACATCAAGAACCATGAGCATGAACAATCACTAAATTATAGCAATTAATGTTGTAAAACTCAACGAGTTGGCTGATTATTAGGCCCTTACCGAGGTGAGTTACAGAATCTGAGTACTCCCCGATTGGTCTCTTACTGAAGCAGTGTTGTAAATTTCGATCAACTCGATGATTAATATGTATAATATACTTAATGATTTATTATTTAACACACACACACATGTGATTATTACTCATATATATCTTAAATTTTCAGTATTTATTCACGAAGTGAGACCATTGTGTGTGTTTTTAACTTTTTATGTATTCAAATGTATCTAATTTTGTTATATATTTCAATCAACTTATGATTTTGACATATATAATTTCCCTAAATATATATCTACATGAATTACCGAATCCAAGTACTTCCCGAGCACTCGCTACTCGGTAGCCAGCCGTACCGAGTAGCGTGTACTACAACCTTGATAGCAATTGTTCATAAAGTCTAAAAGTGGCTCTGATACTAGTGTTTCTAAATTATGTGCTCCAAAACAATCTAAGCACGTCAAAAGAATTAATAGATTAAAATTTCATAATTTCCAAAAGATGATCTAGTTTGAACACTTATTATAAGCCTTCAAAACAACCAATAAGATGTTAGAATTTCATACCTTGCTATATAGGGATCCGTTGATGTTGTAACTCGATAACTTCTTGCACCATATATGTCTTCTCTTTGCGTATTCCTTCTATCTTCCATTTGAATTGTTGTTCGCTTCTTTGTTATTATAAGCCTTCAAAACAACTAATAAGATGTTAGAATTTCATACCTTGCTATATAGGGATCCGTTGATGTTGTAACTCGATAACTTCTTGCACCATATATATCTTCTCGTTGCGTATTCCTTCTATCTTCCATTTGAATTGTTGTTCACTTCTTTGTTACCCCTTGAGACTGGTTAGACATTCCAACTTCAGATGTTCTTCAAATGCCACCTCTTCCTAAACCACTCAGAATCATTCACGTGCAAACCCCCAACTGTCCCTAAAAATCTTGGTAGATCCCTGAATAAAATTACACAAACCAGTAAAAAAGAATGTGCAAGAAATTAAACACCAAAAAACGACAGAAACCATGTATATTTTTATTTTTTGTTCACAAGAGCAGAACCAAAACATTAATTAAAGACCTTAATTACCTTTCACCCTTCACCCAACCATCTTCCTCCTTAACATGAAAAAAGGAAAGATGATCTACAAATAGAAAAATAGATAATAAGTGGATTACCTTATTCTTACTTGGAGCCATGATGAAAAGCGACAGATGCAGCAGGAGGTCAGTGAGAGAGAAGTAGCAAGTTGAGAGCACCATAACATAGCTTATTACAAATCTCAAACAAACATAGTCTAATCCAACAACTTAATTGACATTATAACAAACATTTTGAAATTGACGCCCACGTTTACAAATATATAATCCAAATAGTAGTATGAATAAACACAATACCAGTGTCAAAAGCATAATAACTATTGATTACATACATCCGAAAATTACTTGCATTCTAGCGGATCTATGTGGCTTCTCTTCCTCTCTTCATCTTGGCAACTCTAACCATGACTGCAACGTATATCTTGTCCATGATTTCCTCAGCAAACATGAAAAGCTTGTGTCTCCAGTGCTTCTTGAACAACAAAACTCCAATTACAGCCCAAAACCCTGTTGTGAATCCACTCATGATGTCCAGATAAAACCACCATACCTTCATCGACTCGCCAGCTGCTTTATGTTTCTTCTTGGGAGCTGTTGTTTGGTCTTCATGACTTGAGCAATTATTTGGCAATGGAGGTCCACACAGATCTTTGTTTCCATCATATATTGAAGGATCAGTAAGGGTCTGCAACTGACGACCTGTTGGAATTCTTCCTGTCAAGTTGTTGTTTGACAAATTCAAATGGCTCAGAAAAGTCAAAGCTGCTATGCTTGGAGGGATCGTCTCGGTCAACTCGTTTCCAGATAAATCGAGAGATTCTAACCTCGTCATGTTTCCAATGCTTTCTGGAATAATCCCATTGAGATGATTATTAGACAAATTGAGACCCAACAACATAGAAAGTGCAGTTAGCTCCACAGGTATTTGTCCGACAAGTTTATTGCTTGAAAGGTCCATGTTAAAAACCATACCCCAAGTTGATGTATATTCAAGATCAGCACCTTTCATCACCTGAATCACATTCTCATTAGAATCAGAAGTGCGATTAAAGTTGATTGTGTTAGGTTGTTCTGTATTCAAGATCAGTGTCTTCACCATCGCATTCAGCTCTCTTAGGCAATGAGGGATGATTCCCCTGAGGTCGTTGTAAGCAACATCTAGAATTTGAAGTTTCGACATTCTGCACAAAGATTCAGGAATTTCTCCAGTGAAATTATTCATGTGTAACCTTAAAACGATCAAATTTGTTAGGTTTTCTCCAATCCATTGGGGTATATTTCCAGACAATTTATTATCACCCACATCTAGGACTCTTAGATCTTGTAGATTCCCCAATTCTCGAGGAAGTTCACCAAAAAATTTATTGTCATTCAACTTTAACCATTGCAATGATAAATGGTTAAGACCTATATAACTTGGAATGACACCTGAAAGCAAATTCGAGCTAAATATCATGGAAAGCAATCCTTGTAGATTCACAAGACACTTGGGAATTTCCCCTGTTAACCTATTTCTGGAAAGATCAAGTAATTCCAAACCTGTCCTTCTGCACAATGACCTTGGAATCGACTCATTGAAAATGTTATTCACCAGTAATAGCGCCTCTCCACCACCATACTTGATGGCAGTTCCCCCATCAGGAAGGTTTTTCAAAGGTCCGCTGAGTTTGTTGTGAGAGAGATCTAAGAAAGGAATGACAGGCATCTTCTGCAGCCATGTGGGCAGAGGTCCCGATATTGAAGCATTCGACATAACTACCTTATAGAGCTCCCTTTGATTTCGAAGCCACTGCGGAAATCCATTTGCGAGATTGCAAGAACTGAGATCTAGAAAATACAACTGGAATGGAGGTATCCACTCATGTGAAGCATTGAAAGTCAACTTAGTGTTAGAAGAAGCATCCAAGATATTCAGCATTGAAAGGTTAGCAAAATGGGCTTCGGAAACTACTCCTTCTAAGGAATTTTCTGAGATATCTAGATATTCGAGTTTGGCAAGTTGCCCAACTGAAACCGGAATAGTCCCATTTAACAAATTTGAAGACATCCTAATTTCTTGTAATGAAACAAGTCTTCCTAGAGATGTTGGGATGGGGCCCGTTAACCGATTGGATCCTAGATTCAAATATGTTAAAGCTGATAAATTTCCAAAGGATTCTGGAATTGAACCGTTCAATTGGTTAGAAGAAAGGTCAAGTGTGGAAAGATTCCCAAGGAATGAAGGAATAGGACCGGTTAACCGGTTATGAGATAGATCTAATTCTTCTAAATATTTTAATCTTCCTAGAGATTCGGGGATTGGACCTGTCAAACTGCTATTCTGTAGACTCAAGACTCTTAAATTGGTTAGTCTCCCAAGTGGCTCTGGAATCGTACCATTCAAACAGGGACTTAAATCCAACCACTCCAAAGCATATCGAGAGCATTCCGAAAAGTTTTGCAGTGAGTCGGTCATTTCTATACCAAGAGGATTGTCCGAAGCACTCAAGTGTTTCAGGTGACACCGTCTCCAGATACCAAGATGTTTAATCTGCTTAAACTTGTTATTAGAAAGATCAAGCTCTAGAAGGTTAGGCATAACAGGAACCGATGAATTCAGCCAGTTTTGTGAAAGGTCTAGAACTCTTAGGGAACTCATGTTTGTGAAAAAAGATGGAATTATGCCTTCAATTGAATTCCAGCTTAGATCCAAGTATCGGATGTTAGAAAGCGTACTGATATTAAGATGAGAGGAAGATAGAAAAGTCTTATCAAGCCCACTATTCCACAAATGCAGCTCTGATAAAGAAGGGATCATGTTTATCAAGTTTACAAAGTTACATTTCAAACTAAGATAAGAGCCGAAAGATTCATAACCTTCAAATTAGAAAGGTTTCCAAAGTGATTGGGAATAATACCTTGAAAACCAGCATACGAGAGATCAAGGTACCTGAGTTGTTTAAAGGATCCAATGAACTCAGGGATTCGGCTTCCTTGAAAATCATTACAACTCAAGTCTAAGTATTTGAGATGCCTCAACTCCGAAAGAGAAGAGTTCACCTCATTACCAACTAAGTTTCCGTATCCTCCAAGTTGAAGGCTTTCAACTGTTCCAGTGACACTGTCGCATTTAATTCTTTCCCACAAGCAACAGTCATTGCCCACCCATGATGACAACATTCCAGAAGTATCTTTGACACTCCCTTTGAATTTGAGAAGTGCAAGTCGCTCATGCTCAGAGCAAACAACTGTGGTATTAATTCCAACGCCCAAACAAGTATATGTTATTTCAACCAAAAAAACACATATGAAGATGAGATGAAACCCCAAACATCTCAGATTCCCCATTAACAACTAACCCTCTCTAACTCAGTTTGATTTGTATGAAAGTTGAATTGGAAAGGTTGGTTGTTATGATATAGTGATGGGCTGTTACTTCATTTATAGAGCCATAAACGAAGAGCAACTTATAGCCAAGGAAGACTTGGTAGTCAATTTTAATCTAAAATATGTTTAATAAAATTAGCTTAAAGAATTAATAGATATTTCTCATTAATTTGATACCAATATTGTTTACTTTTTTTTTGGCTTTTCAGTGTTATTGAATTGGAACAGTTTTGAATATAGTCTACGCACCATGGCACAGTAAATGCATTTTGGCCAAAAGTCTTCCACACAAAGGCTTTGAAGTCAACAAAGTAAACCACCTAAGAGTGTCATGATTGCTGCACCACTAATCTTTCTTGTGGAGTTTTCCTTGCAACTTCTCTCAATCAAATAAATTCCACATTACTCATTTCCATTTTTTCTTATTATTCCATGAAAAACAAAAGTACTGTCAGGATTGGATCAGTCCAAATTATGATATCCATCTATATCTTTATATAAAACTTTGAAAAAAACCCATTATTGAACCAATAAAAAAGTAGAATACAAACACTGATTTTTTTTCTTGTTTAAGTCTATGTAAATATTATCCGATGAAGGAAATGATAGAAAAGAAACTACCAAATCTAATGATATGTTTTATAACAAAAATTTCTGATTATCAATAAAATCAATTTTGAAGAATATTTGAGATGGTGAACAAATATTTGTTCAACTACTTGTTAGATATGCAAGAATGTCCAAGTGAGCATATAATTTTATCATACAACTTACTTGGTGCTGTACTGCAGTCTATCGATTTGAACTAATGTTGATTCTATTAAATGACAATGTTGTTATTTATCAGCTTAATTTCTTTTAAACATTTATATATACAAACTAAACAACATGCTCAAATTTTTCATATTGTGTTATACGCACAGTTTTGAAGTACATTTTAGCCTTTAGGTGTAGTGTATGACCCATGGTCAGGATGAGGAAATCTGGTGAAAATGGTACTGAAGCTGAAAATGGCGATGATGAGAAATTTAGCAAAATGGCGTTATTAAATTTTCTGACACCGTGACATATACACACAAAAAATAATCTTTCTTGTGGAACTCTCCCTGAAACTTACCCTTAACAATGCTTTTGTGGAAATTTAAGAGAACGCATCTTTTTTAGTATGCTTAAATTCCATTGAGTTCTTCATTCTTTAAGGTTGAAAATGATGAAGACCTATATTTTAAGAGATACTGCCATCAAAATATTTTTCCCAAACAATATTCAGAGAAAATAATCAACAGCATAAAACTTCAGTTTTTAAAATTTGAAAAAAATATATTTTTTTTAACTTCGAAGTCATTTCTAATACAAAATAATATACAAACGATATGCATCTAAAAAATTCAAAACAGTAATACTTCAGCGAAAACTCAAAAACCTATTTGATAAAAAGATTTAAAATTTTTGAAGCTCAAATAGAAAACTGGAGGTCTGCACTAATACCAATAGTAGGTGAAAGCTAAAGTTTTTAGTCTATCAGTCTATGAAAGGATTAATTCAAAATAACAACTGATAGGATACAGTCATACACGATGCAATTCAAAAATGAAAGAAAATATGAGAATTATATATAGAAAGAAAAAACACATTGTCTTTACTGTAGGTTGAACACCTTGTCCTAATCCACTTACCTCGATTCATCTCAAGAGGTACTGTCCACTAAATAAACTAATGTTTTTAACGGAAGAGACACAAATCCATACATGTAAGAAAACTCCTTCACATTCACTCAATTTAACAACTGATTCAATAAAAAATGCCTAGCAAAAAGAAGTGTAAATTGTAGATCCCTTAACACATTGTGCGCCAGGCATGCTCAATTTATCAAAAGCAAAAATGTGTGTATGATTGTCTGTATATATGTGTGTTTGTGTGTGAATATTTGTTGAAGGAAGGCTACAATAACGTTCTATCTGTCTATGCATTTAAAAGAACATACGAATATGTTTTTGTTATAAGTTTAGTATATCTTGATGATTTGGATATACATGGAAGTCCTAGAAAGCTTTCTAAGGCATTTGAATACATGGGGGAGAAATTTAGGATGAAAGATTCTGGAAGGACGAAACTTTGTCTTAGGTTATAGAGTGAACACTTGAAGGATGGAATCCTTGTGCACAAAGAACGTTTTATCGAAAAAGGTGCCAAGACAATTTTATATTGACCAGGAACATTCGTTGAGCGTCATCAAGACAATTTTATAAGGTTACTTGATTTTGGTAAAGATCGTGTCCAACCTATTAAAAGATTATAAGGAAATAGGTGGTGGGGAAGTAGCACATGCACATCTATGCATATGTTTATTAATTTATTCATATAATAATGTATTTGTATGTCTATCCATCTATATGTACACATGTGCATCAATGTATATGGAATTTGTTTACCACGAAAACATACAAACACGTTCAACAGCACCCATAAAATTTTGCAGATATCATTACATCCTAATTGGAAGAGATCAGTTCACTTTCTTTATTATCATGATAAACAAACAAGCTTTTTCATTATCGTTAGATACCAAGGTCATTCTATTACATATATAACCTCCACTTTCATGAGCATGTTCAAAACAAAGCAAGACTAGAAATGCACATAAATCATCACTTAGAAGTTAAGGTGAAGCACAAGTTTAAGGACACTAGAAAGCATATCAGGTACATGATGATCTGGCGTATGTGCAACTGGGCTATAAGCAATCAAGGATCATCACAGCACAAAAAGATGCAATATGTCAGTAATTTTGACAAGATGCAGTGCCTACTGAAAAAGCTATAAAAGACTTACCTTATACATTTTCCCAGGTAACTCACTGATGCAAATTGAAAAAGAAAGTCCCAAATAAAAATACAATAATTATGATTATCATGTACCAGTAGATATCAATACAAAACCTTTTTTGATAATATGGCAAGCAATCGCGGACATACATATATAATATGTGAAGTCAAGTAAAATTATACATGCATATAAATGTAACAGTTTCATTTATAGAAACAGCTTTTGTAGCATACGAAGAAGATCTGATTCTAAATATAGCAGCATAACAAAAATATGTTTTTTCTCCATTTTCTCAACAAATGCAAGAGAAAATACAGAAGCTGTTCACGAGCATAAATTAGCATAGAAGATTAGTTGGTACAATACAATACAATACAACCACTTTAAATACCAAAGGATCTACTGAGAAATAGAGTAACGGATTTTGTGTTAGACATTATATCTACCATGGGGAGCTGCAAGTGTGTTGTTGCAAAACAGAGGCCATCACCATCGGCTTATATGCATGCTAATTTTCTATCTTCTTTGGGTTACATGTCCAAATTTGTGTGAGAACTAGGTCAAAAAGAAACATAAAAACTTAGGTAGATCATTTTCCTAATACGATTTATCTACGTTATCGCAATTGGGTTATTTTACACATAAAACCATATATGCATCATTTTCAACATTGCTAAATTACTATCTTCTTTGTCTTACAGGTCCCCGTTTGTGTTCAGAATTTTCTTAAAAGCAAATAGAGCAACCATGAAATCTCAAGAATTAGGTCAAACAGAAAAAACAGAATCGAAAACCGAAAACATAATTAACACCGATGACACAGGAATCGAAAAGGGGAGAGATGAATCGGCAATGTATTGTAGGCTTCGCATTATCCCCGTACTCGACTACTTCCCGGTGGTGAGGGAAAGCGGTCGATTTGAGATGACAGATTTAGACAAAATTACATATTTGGTCCTGTGGTTTTCAAAGAGGACCAATGCAAGTGTTTTTGAGGACGAGGTGCATTTTTCACGTTTCAAAGAGTAATTTACAGAAATGATCCTTGTGGTGTGGTCGAATTTCTAATTTTGATCTTTAAGTTTTAAAATTTGATAGGTTACATCCTTGTGGTTTGTGAAAACTACATTGTAGGTCGTTGGTCCATATAAAATGACCAAATTACCCTTTCTTTCTTTTTTTCTTTTTCTTTTAAAAATTTATTATTATTATTATTATTATTATATATATATATATATATATATATATATATATATATATATATATATATATATATAGGGAGTGGTTCAAATAAGAACCCAAAAAGGTTAAAAACCCTAATAACCGTTTTTTAAAATGTTTTCAAAAAGGTATTTTAGACAAATCAAACATTAATATTTAATAAATCAAACTCTTCATTCCCTCCTTTATAAACGGCCACTGTAGCCACTGATACATCGTCGGACCGCCACCGGAATGTCGCCCTATCGCAGCCGGACTAACACAAAATTAAATGATATTTTTTGGTCGTATTCAAAGTTTAATAAAACAAATATTTTTTATTTTCCAGCAAAAACATAGAAACTTTTTGTAAAAGAAAATATAGAATTATGTCTTGAAAATATCAATTTTCCTTTTTTCTAAATTGTGGATTTCGTTAAACAATATATCGTGTATAAAAAATATTATTGTTTAAAATATATTATTCACAGTTTAATAAACATAATAATTCACTAATACATAGCTTAGTATTTTTCATGCATACATTCATTAAAATTTTAGCACAAAATTTATACATAATATACAACTTAATACATTCTATTATACACTAATTCTTATATTTAAAGTAGTCAAACTCAAACTCTCCCATCACCACCACGACCAACTACCACACATCATTATAAACCACCAGTGCTATCGTCGCAATCATCTTTCATTCCAAATTAAACATGTATATAAAATCATTGATTGACAACTTAAATATTATATTCACAATCTAATAAACCAATTAATTCACTTATTTAGACTTTAATGCAAAATAATTATAAAAACTAATACATCTTAACATATTTGTACAACAAATATATATATATATATATATATATATATATATATATATATATATATATATTCACAAGAAATTAATACAAACATTCATACATAAATCATTCATAATTTAACACAAAATTCATTAAAAATTCACAGTCAATTCACAGTTTAAATAGAAAATACACAACGTAATACAGACAATTCATAGTTTATAACAAAAAAATCATAGTTTAATACACAAAATTCACAACTCAATATAGTCAATTCACAATTTAAAAAGAAAATGCATATGTAACGCCCCAAAAATCGAGGATAAAAGTTTTCATTTTTATTATAGTTAAAATACACATGTTACTTAATTCAAACATTCAAAAACATTGCTAAGCAAATATTTATCAGGGTTGATTCCCAAAATCACATATTGCGGAAAACACGGGTGTACGCGTTGCGATCAAGCCGGGGCCCGTTTCCTTTCGAGATGGAAGTACCCGAAACCATAATCCACAAACTGTAAACACAAAGCTTAATGAGTTCCCCAAAATACCATACCACACATGAAGTCACAGAAGTCATACATATAAACATATAAGGATGCCATGGAAACCCTCACCTCACACTGCTGAACCATACAAAAACACCCTTGGTTGCTGGCTGACAGATCCTCAACTACCAATAACAAAACAAACAATACCCAATTAACAATTGCGTTCTAATCCATAAACATAACTTCAAACCTGGGGTAAAAATACCATTTTACCCCTAACCTAGCCTTGACCAAACTATGGCCCAAACTGAAAGCTGAAAGGCCCAAAAGGCCAATTAACCAATCAATGGCCCAATTTTCCAAATTGGGTCCAAGCCTCTACATGGCCTTACCTTAAGGTCCAACCATCTCCTTAGTCCGAAACACTAGGCATCCCAATAGCCCATTAGCCCAAATATGACCCACTCATGGCCCAATTTTCGAAATTAGGCCCAAACCTCTCTAATGGACCTTATCCTAAAGCCCAATAATTTCCTTGGTCCAAAAACCTGTTTTCCAGATGGTCCATGAAGGCCCACAGCAACTAAGACCAAAAAATAGCCCAACCCGAGGCCCACCATTGCGAAGTCCAATCTGATTGAGTACGCAGGGTGTACTCAGTTGTACGCTGCGCGTACTCGCTTAATGGCTTGTACGTTGCGCGTACAGACTTCTACGCCCATCGTACTCCCCTCTTAATCCCACTTTTACCATTAAGAACTTAATGCTTAGCCCTTAGGTCAAAACCACATATTTGAGTCCTAAGCAACGTCTACACCCATAGAGTCACTGACTTGGTAACTTTGCATGCCCCAAGACCCAACCACAAAATATAACATTCTACTATCATGAAAATGGCCCCAACTTATGCATGGATGGATTTAAACTCTAAAGGTGCCAACTTTACGGACCTTGAACCTCAAAAACACTAAGAGGGGAAACTCAAAACTCCTGGAATGGAATCAAGACCACTAGATCTCATTCTTGGGACCAAAATTGTGACAACCGTCAAATTTCGGTCAAGTCAAAGTCAAACAAAGTCAACAAGTCAAACCGGTCAACTCCAATAACCCTTGTATGTTAGGGTTTACGTTATGAAATCACTGTACAATTCGCTATTTTAATGAGAAAACATCATTTGGAAAATTCATGTGTTTGATTTTCCTTAGCCTTAACAGTGCTAAACAACGAACCAAAGCGATAAAACACTATTGCACAATCATCGGGATTGTGTCAGACACTAAATCATGGCTTAACAGGGTTTATGGACCTTGCATTGCGAAGCCAGACACTCAAAAAGATCACAAACGAAACCTCTCTCAATCTCGTTCACTCAATCTCTCTCTATTAAAATCTCTCCCAAATCTCTCCCAAATCTCTCTCAAAAGTTCCCGTAACTTTTTATAATCATTCGGGTCATCCCGACCCTTAACCGGGTCAAAAACCGCTTGAAACGGGGTAAAAACGAGTAAAATAGCCTTAAGGACCCGAAACCGAAGCTTTAGGACCGAAGCCTCTCATCCGAGGCCTCGGATCCAAAGCCGAAGCTTCTCACAAGACCGAAGCCGAGGTCCGAAGACCGCAGCCTCGCAGGTTCGGCCTCCATGCGAGAGGTCTCGCAGACAGCCCTCTTTTCCCGGTTTTCGACTACGACTTCGTTTTAGGCCCGTTTTTCATCATTTTAACTCGGGATTTTCATCAAAAACTTTATTTTAACAATTAAAACCCTATAATTCATAAATCCCCACGTTTTTAGGGCCAATCATACCAATATTTAGTGGGTGAAGTGCTTGAGGTGGAAAGATGACTTTACTTTACTTTATGACACATGCCACCACTCACACCCACTACATGACCAACTCATATCCACTACATGACCAACTCTTCTCCACTACATGACCAACTCATATCCACTACATGACCAGCCCCACTCCTTGTCTAAGTATAAAATCTATCCCCTCTCTTCATACTTCTTTCATTCTCTCATTTTCCTCCAAGGATCACACTCCAAATTCTCTCACCATTCTCTCTAAATTTCAAGACTTCCAAGGCTGATTATCAAGCTTTCTTCACTCTTGGTAAGTATAATTCATTCTCCTTATGATTATTACACATCCTTCTACTCAAAATCATAGGAATCTTACACAAACATCGTCACCTTCATGTTAGGTTCTCGATTCATCAAGGCATCTTCTAAGTGTTCTTGAGTTGAACACTTCTCTTCTCCAACATCCATCCTCTAAAAACATATAAGGTGAGTTCATACCCCCATCTTTTCATGTTTTTCTTAAGTTTTAAGGGGGGGAATACAAGTTAAAACACCAAAATCACAACTAAACTCATTTAACAGTCTTCAACAGAAAAGTTTAACTCCAATCACGGACTGTTTTGGTCAACTTAAACATTTTAGTTTTCAAAACTGTTTTAGGTGCAAATAGTTCAGGTTCATACCTTTAAAATGACTACTTGCACATATCCATATGATTTTTCTACAATTTATGGTGATTTTTACAAAACTGTCTATCATTTCAAAAACAAATCCGGACCAGTATGTGACTATGGACTTTTTCACACAAGTTGGAGATCACTAAAAATCATGAGAAAATTTATGAACAAACTAGACATATATTCTAAACTCACAAAATTTGCGGTTTTTGATTTAGACGTTTGATGATTTTTCTATAAATTTTCTAAGAACAGAAACAGAAATGTTATCATTAGAAAAATATCATTAATTTCATTCACACCTTGTAACTTGTTGAGCAAGGTGTATATCATTATGTGATTTTATATTATTACATTATATGTCATTTTGTCTTAGTAATTAGACATACATCAGTAAACAAATGGATTTTTACCTTCATAAATATGGTAAATAAATTAATCTTTATAAACAAAGTTTAAATCCATTATACACAACCATTCGGTAAACTATGGCAAATATAGTTTATGAACACTACTACTACCCTTGTTGTGATAAACTATAATAGGTATAGTTTATGATACATTTACATAACAAACTCATTACTAAAGGGTACATTTATACAAAACGGGTTTTCATTACACTACATGTAAATTCGTTAATGACTTCTGTGAGACATTCGCTTCATTTTACAAATAAGTCCTGTATTGTAACCAGAATCTCCTGGAGGGAGAGCGTGATACTTGTATATAGATCTATATTGGGTCTGACAAACCCACACCTTAGCTGCATGCAACAGCTAGACCGGCAGGTCTGGGGTGACAAATGTCATAACATTTCTGACGCCTGAAGAACGTCATTTCAGACCAACTAGGTCATAGCATGTTTATAATAACTCACATTAAGTATTAACAAACATAGAATTTACGGGGATTTCATTATAATCAAACGAGTTTATGTCGATTTAAACTTGCATTATTTTACTATAAGTATGACAAATTACTTGTACATTTCAGTCTTTGGGTTTTAAGACTACATTTATACATTAAGGAAAATATTGGATTTTCTGGAACGAACACTACTTTTACAAGAAAAGGTTTTCATAACTACATACAAAAGCTTATGAACTCACCAACTTAATTGTTGACACTCTTTCAAAATTACTTGTATTCTCAGGAAATCACTAAACAGGTAAACAAGTGCTTTTGAGGATGGGACGTTAAGGCGTCAAATATTTCATATTTTGTCAACATAATGTAATTGATTTTGAAACATGTAATTCATACAATGATGTAAAATTTTCAATTATATTTATGTTGGTTATGTTTACTTTGATCACTATTGAAATTGTTGTTATTATACTATACATGAAGTCCTCCACCCCCGGACGTTTCCGCCATCCTTGGTTTGGGGGTGTGACAGATTGGTATCAGAGCAATGTTTATAGTGAACTCAGTATATCGAACCTCATAAGATATACAAACTATAAACACATTTGGGACTGAAAGTCTCTGATTGAACATTTTCAAATGACTATACTTTTAGAAAATAAATAGTTTTCTTTTTAAAAGTATAAACACATGCATACATCCTCGCATAGTGTCATAACTAAGAGAACATAAAGTAAAAGAAGAGGAGTTGTACACTATGGGTATGCCTTGGTATATGCGAATCAAGTCAAGGAAGGATATAGCCTGATCAACTATATCTGTCCGAGAAGTGACTTGCATATATTGGGGGATAGACGTAGTGGACAACAAATCTGACAACCTAACATCACCCTATAATAAAGACACTAAGAACCAAACATAACATTTAAAAATACTATAGGAGTATTTTAACACAAAAAGCCGTAGTCACAACTTCGACAACTAACTTCTTGTTCCCAAAGTTTCTCGCGACATTCCTCCTTATCCCCATTCTCGTATAAGTACAAGAAATATTACTATTATTTTCTAGTATACTAGGTCCGATCTCGCGATTTAAGTGTATACACTTCCGGGATCTGTTAGGCGGTCAAAATTTTCCGTACATTGATGTAGCATAGACCCCTAGTAGGGTCAAATTTTTCAAAAGTACTGTATACTAAGTTATATCAATGATGTTGACGTGCCATTTGTTTTATTGGGAGCACTACATCAGATTCATAACATGAACTATTTTTCAGATAAACATTTGCTGGTACTCAACCTATGATCGCCTGAGATATAAACCAAAGTTATATGTAATTGACATCATGTCGACCTAGAAATGGTGGTTCCGCCTTGGATCCTGTTCCTTGTTTGGTTGTGGGCCCAGGGCAGAACCATTAGATTCAAAAGTTTATTTAATCTTAATTACATGTAAATATTATCCATCAAGTGATTATTGGTTGGACCCGTTATGGATACTATCACAGACATTTTGTGAGAATTAATACTATCGAAATTCATAAAGTCTATATTTCATTGTTTATAGACTTCTAGTATGAATGAATTCTTACAACATTTTTACAAGTCGGAATCATGATGCATATAAATAACTAATAATGTTTAGTTTAACACTCGACTGGTATCAAAGACTTATTGTCTTTTCATGTTTGTAAAATGGCAGAAAATGCCACCTCGTAGGAATCCTAGACGCGGCGAAGCAGCTGGGACTGCACCACCCCCACCACCACCTCCTCAGTTCAACCCAGCCATGTTCCAGGCTGTGATAACGGCCGCAGTAGCAGCCGTGATAGCCCAAATCAACCCCAGTAATTCAGGAGGTGCAGGCAGTGGTGCCTCGAATTCTAATAACGGGGACGGCCAGGGACACTCGAGAGAGTGTACCTACGAAGACTTTACTAACGCCAAGCCCAAAACCTTCAACGGAAGCGGAGGTGTCATAGCGTTGCTACAATGGTTCGAGAAAATCGAGACCATTTTCGAAATATGTGCATGCCCTGAAACAAGCAAGGTCAAATTTGCTTCATGCACATTCTCTGAAAGAGCCCTCACCTGGTGGAAGGGTCACGTCAAGGCACTAACGCTCCCAGTGGCTAATGCGATAACATGGGAAGATATAAAAACCATGTTAATGAATGAGTACTGCCCCAGGGGTGAGATACAGAAGCTGGAAGAAGAATTTTGGGGTCTTAAAATGACAGGCTCTGACATCCTGTCATACACCTCGAGGTTCATCGATCTAGCCATATTGTGTCCCGGGATGGTTCCTACTGAAAGCAAGAAGGTGGAAAGATACGTATGGGGATTATCTCGACAACTTCAAGGACACGTATTGGCCTCAAAGCCAACTACCTTCGCCAGTGCCAAGGAACTGGCACAGCAACTCATTGACCATAACGCCAGCCACGGCACTGTAGCGATCACCTCCGAACAAGCAAAAGGGGGAAACAACAAAAGAAAATTCTGGAACAAGAAAAAGGACCAGTCTACTCAAGACCCTGCCAAGAAACAACAAGTGGTTGCAGTGCACGCCGCCACAACCACTGCCAACCCCACTCCGATAAGGCAATACGCTGGGAACCTGCCCAAGTGCAACAAATGCAGCTACCACCACAACGGTGCATGCCATGAAATGCATTGCACCAACTGTAACAAAAATGGGCACACCGCCCGATTCTGTAGAACTCCAGCTTAACCGAACGCACAAGCTGCCAACGCCGGAGCAAGCCGAACCTGCTATGAATGTGGAGAAGCAGTACACTTCAAACGTAACTGCCCGAAGGCAAGGAACCCCAACCCCGGCGGAGTGGGCAGAGTTCTGGCGATACATGAGGAAGCCGTCTCAGATCCAACTGTGGTTACTGGTACGTTTCCCCTCAAGAATACCTACGCATGCATTCTTTTCGATAGTGGCGCGGAGAAAAGTTTCGTGAGCCACCAATTTAAACGCTTGCTTAATCAAACACCACAAACACTAAAAGACACATTCACCGTAGAAATGGCTAACGGAGAAACAGAGAACACTAACGATATTTACACCGGGTGTACCCTCACCTTAAATAACCACTCTTTCCAAATCGACCTTATGCCGGTCACCATAAAAAGCTTTGACGTTATCATTGGCATGGATTGGTTATGCCCTCACCATGCGGAAATCCTATGTCACGAAAAGGCCGTTCGCCTTAATCTGCCGAGTGGCGAAGCTCTCGTCATTTATGGCGACAAGCCTAACACAAACTTTCATATCATCTCTTGTATCAAGGCTCAAAAGTATCTCCGCAAGGAGTACCACGCCTTCCTAGCCCACGTCGTAGATAAGGGTCAAGGAATGAAAGACATCAAGGACATTCCGGAGGTCTGCGATTTCCCCGATGTATTCCCAGAAGACCTTCCCGGAGTGCCCCCTCCTCGACAAGTCGAATTCCGAATCGACTTAATTCCTGGAGCTACCCCCGTAGCCAAATCGCCATATCGTCGAGCTCCAGCCGAGATGCAGGAACTGTCCAGTCAATTGAACGAACTACTGAGCAAAGGCTTCATTAAACCAAGCTTCTCGCCTTGGGGAGCACCGGTTTTGTTCGTTAAGAAGAAGGACGGGTCGTTCCGTATGTGTATTGACTACCGCGAATTAAACAAACTCACCATCAAAAACCGATACCCTTTGCCTCGAATCGATGACCTCTTCGACCAACTACAAGGAGCATGTTTCTTCTCGAAGATTGACCTTAGATCTGGATACCATCAACTACGAGTCCAAGAGGAGGATATTCCCAAGACGGCGTTCAGAATGTGCTATGGTCACTACGAATTTGTAGTGATGCCTTTCGGCTTAACAAATGCACCCGCTGCGTTTATGGACCTGATGAATCGGGTGTGTCGACCTTACTTAGACAAGTTCGTAATTGTTTTCATCGATGATATACTAGTCTACTCCCGAAGTAAGGAAGAACACGACCAACATTTACGTCGAGTCCTGGAGACGCTGAGAGGGGAGAAATTATACGCAAAGTCTTCAAAGTGTAAGTTCTGGATCCGAGAGGTGAATTTCCTCGGGCATGTAGTCAGCAAGGAAGGAATCCATGTGGACCCTTCAAAAATCAAGGCAATTGAAAGTTGGGCAGCACCAAGAACCCCCACGGAGATCCGACAATTTTTAGGACTCGCCGGTTACTACCGGAGGTTCATCCAAAACTTCTCCAAAGTCGCAAAACCACTCACCACCCTGACTCAAAAAGGGGTGACATTCGTCTGGGGAAATAAGCAAGAGGTTGCATTCCAAACACTAAAACGATCCCTATGCAGTGCTCTGATCTTATCCCTACCAGATGGAACCGAAGACTTTGTGGTTTACTGCGATGCATCAAACCAAGGTCTAGGGTGTGTGTTAATGCAACGAGGAAAAGTCATTGCCTACGCCTCAAGACAACTGAAGACGCATGAGGTAAACTACACAACGCACGACCTTGAATTAGGAGCAGTGGTTTTCGCCCTAAAAATCTGGAGGCATTACCTTTACGGCACCAAGTGTACCATCTTCACCGATCACAAAAGCCTCCAGCATATCCTCAATCAGAAGGAACTCGACATGAGGCAAAGGCGATGGGTGGAATTACTAAACGATTACGAATGCGAGATTCGTTATCACCCCGGAAAGGCCAATGTGGTTGCAGACGCTTTAAGCAGAAAGGAGTACTCGGGCCGCCGAGTAAAGGCATTAACCATGACCATCCACTCACACCTGTCCGCACAAATCAAGGAAGCTCAGGAGGAAGCCTTGAAGCCAGAGAACAGGACAGGTGAAGCATTGAGAGGAATGGATAAAAATCTTGAAGTCAGGGATGACGGGGTTCGTTGTCTCATGAAACGGATCTGGACACCAAAATTTGGTGGATTCAGGGATGTTGTCATGAACGAAGCTCATAAAACTCGCTACTCTGTGCATCCCGGCTCAGACAAGATGTACTTAGACCTCAAGAAGATGTATTGGTGGCCGAACATGAAAGTTGAAATAGCTACCTTTGTGGGCAAGTGCCTGACTTGCGCCAAAGTTAAGGTAGAATATCAAAAGCCCTCGGGACTACTTCAACAACCAGAGATACCCGAGTGGAAGTGGGAGCGGATTACGATGGATTTCATTACCAAGGTGCCTAAGACCACGGGTGGGCTTGACACCATCTGGGTAATCGTCGACAGGTTAACCAAATCCGCACACTTCCTACCAATAAAAGAGACAGACAAAATGGAGAAGCTGACAAGGATCTACATTAGAGAAATAGTGCGCCTTCACGGAGTACCGATATCCATTATCTCCGACAGAGATAGTAGGTTCACGTCACAATTCTGGCAGTCACTACAGAAAGCTATGGGAACTAGGTTGGACATGAGTACAACCTACCACCCACAGACTGACGGTCAGAGTGAAAGAACTATTCAGACGCTAGAAGACATGCTTAGAGCGTGTGTGATAGACTTTGGTAAATCTTGGGATATCCATTTACCACTTGTCGAATTCTCGTACAATAACAGTTATCACACTAGCATCAAGGTTGCACCATTTGAAGCCCTCTATGGCCGCAAGTGCAGGTCACCTCTGTGCTGGGCTGAAGTGGGTGACACACAACTAGCTAAGGGACAAGTCCCTAATAGCACCCTCACTGGCCCGGAGATAATAAAGGAAACTACAGAGAAGATAGTTCAAATCCGAGAACGGTTAAAAGCTTCTAGAGACAGACAAAAAAGTTACGCGGATAACAGACGAAAGCTTTTAGAATTCCAAGTTGGGGATCGTGTACTATTAAAGGTCTCACCCTGGAAAGGTTTAATACGTTTCGGCAAACTAGGAAAACTAAACCCTAGATACATCGGACCATTCGAAATCCTTGCCAGGATTAGGCCAGTAGCATATAAACTACGATTGCCACAGGAAGTGAATAACGTACATCCTACCTTCCACGTATCGAACTTAAAGAAATGTCTATCCGATGAGACCCTCGTGATACCTCTCGACGAAATTGAAATCAACGAGAGTCTCCACTTCGTGGAAGAACCGGTAGAAATCATGGATCGAGAGATCAAAAGAACAAAGCAAAGTCGTATTCCCATTGTGAAGGTCCGCTGGAACGCTAAACGAGGACCCGAATTCACTTGGGAACGCGAGGATCAGATGAAATAAAAGTATCCACATCTCTTCCCAAACTCTTGAAGTCCCAGTCAAAATGAAAATTTCGGGACGAAATTCCTTCTAACGGGGGGATAATGTGACAACCGTCAAATTTCGGTCAAATCAAAGTCAAACAAAGTCAACAAGTCAAACCGGTCAACTCCAATAACCCTTGTATGTTAGGGTTTACGTTATGAAATCACTGTACAATTCGCTATTTTAATGAGAAAACATCATTTGGAAAATTCGTGTGTTTGATTTTCCTTAGCCTTAACAGTGCTAAACAACGAACCAAAGCGATAAAACACTATTGCACAATCATCGGGATTGTGTCAGACACTAAATCATGGCTTAACAGGGTTTATGGACCTTGCATTGCGAAGCCGGACACTCAAAAAGATCACAAACGAAACCTCTCTCAATCTCGTTCACTCAATCTCTCTCTATTAAAATCTCTCCCAAATCTCTCTCAAAAGTTCCCGTAACTTTTTATAATCATTCGGGTCATCCCGACCCTTAACCGGGTCAAAAACCGCTTGAAACGGGGTAAAAACGAGTAAAATAGCCTTAAGGACCCGAAACCGAAGCTTTAGGACCAAAGCCTCTCATCCGAGGCCTCGGATCCGAAGCCGAAGCTTCTCACAAGACCGAAGCCGAGGTCCGAAGACCGCAGCCTCGCAGGTTCGGCCTCCATGCGAGAGGTCTCGCAGACAGCCCTCTTTTCCCGGTTTTCGACTACGACTTCGTTTTAGGCCCGTTTTTCATCATTTTAACTCGGGATTTTCACCAAAAACTTTATTTTAACAATTAAAACCCTATAATTCATAAATCCCCACATTTTTAGGGCCAATCATACCAATAATTAGTGGGTGAAGTGCTTGAGGTGGAAAGATGACTTTACTTTACTTTATGACACATGCCACCACTCACACCCACTACATGACCAACTCATATCCACTACATGACCAACTCTTCTCCACTACATGACCAACTCATATCCACTACATGACCAGCCCCACTCCTTGTCTAAGTATAAAATCTATCCCCTCTCTTCATACTTCTTTCATTCTCTCATTTTCCTCCAAGGATCACACTCCAAATTCTCTCACCATTCTCTCTAAATTTCAAGACTTCCAAGGCCGATTTTCAAGCTTTCTTCCACTCTTGGTAAGTATAATTCATTCTCCTTATGATTATTACACATCCTTCTACTCAAAATCATAGGAATCTTACACAAACATCGTCACCTTCATGTTAGGTTCTCGATTCATCAAGGCATCTTCTAAGTGTTCTTGAGTTGAACACTTCTCTTCTCTAAAATCTATCCTCTAAAAACACATAAGGTGAGTTCATACCCCCATCTTTTCATGTTTTTCTTAAGTTTTAAGGGGGGGGGGGGGGAATACAAGTTAAAACACCAAAATCACAACTAAACTCATTTAACAGTCTTCAACAGAAAAGTTTAACTCCAATCACAGACTGTTTTGGTCAACTTAAACATTTTAGTTTTCAAAACTGTTTCAGGTGCAAATAGTTCAGGTTCATACCTTTAAAATGATTACTTGCACATCTCCATATGATTTTTCTACAAATTATGGTGATTTTTACAAAACTGTCTATCATTTCGAAAACAAATCCGGACCAGTATGTGATTATGGACTTTTTCACACAAGTTGGAGATCACTAAAAATCATGAGAAAATTTATGAACAAACTAGACATATATTCTAAACTCACAAAATTTGCGGTTTTTGATTTATACCTTTGATGATTTTTCTATAAATTTTCTAAGAACAGAAACAGAAATGTTATCATTAGAAAAATACCATTAATTTCATTCACACCTTGTAACTTGTTGAGCAAGGTGTATATCATTATGTGATTTTATATTATTACATTATATGTCATTTTGTCTTAGTAATTAGACATACATCAGTAAACAAATGGATTTTTACCTACATAAATATGGTAAATAAATTAATCTTTATAAACAAAGTTTACATCCATTATACACAAACATTCGGTAAACTATGACAAATATAGTTTATGAAAACTACTACTACCCTTGTTGTGATAAACTATAATAGGTATAGTTTATGATACATTTACATAACAAACTCATTACTAAAGGGTACATTTATACAAAACGGGTTTTCATTACACTACATGTAAATTCGTTAATGACTTCTGTGAGACATTCGCTTCATTTTACAAATAAGTTATGTATTGTAACCAGAATCTCCTGGAGGGAGAGCGTGATACTTGTATATAGATCTATATTGGGTCTGACAAACCCACACCTTAGCTGCATGCAACAGCTAGACCGGCAGGTCTGGGGTGACAAATGTCATAACATTTCCGACGCCTGAAGAACGTCGTTTCAGGCCAACTAGGTCATAGCATGGTTATAATAACTCACATTAAGTATTAACAAACATAGAATTTACGGGGATTTCATTATAATCAAATGAGTTTATGTCGATTTAAACTTGCATTATTTTACTATAAGTATGACAAATTACTTGTACATTTCAGTCTTTGGGTTTTAAGACTACATTTATACATTAAGGAAAATATTGGATTTTCTGGAACGAACACTACTTTTACAAGAAAAGGTTTTCATAACTACATACAAAAGCTTATGAACTCACCAACTTAATTGTTGACACTCTTTCAAAATTACTTGTATTCTCAAGAAATCACTAAACAGGTAAACAAGTGCTTTTGAGGATGGGACGTTAAGGCGTCAAATATTTCATATTTTTTCAACATAATTTAATTGATTTTGAAACATGTATTTCATACAATGATGTAAAATTTTCAATTATATTTATGTTGGTTATGTTTACTTTGATCACTATTGAAATTGTTGTTATGATACTATACATGAAGTCCTCCACCCCGGACGTTTCCGCCATCCTTGGTTTGGGGGTGTGACAAAAATGAACCAAAACTCATAAATGGTAGATCTAAGACATCAATGATCAATTTCAAAGCTTTATACCTCCAAAAAGATGGAAATAAGACACATAAGCAAGATCCATAAGCTCTTCCTTGGTTCCCATCCTTGTACAAAGCTCCATCTTCATAGAAATGGACCAAATACACCAAAATGGACACCATAAGCTCAAGATGCCACCATGGAGACTTAGGGACAAATTTTAGGGTTTTTGAGGGTAGGGATGACTTAGGAAATGAAGGAAGAGCCTAACATAATGCTTATATAGGGTACAACCCTAAAATTAAGGTTTTCAATCTATCCTTCGTTGTCACAACTAGGAATTCTAATGCTTTGTAAACATTAAACAAGGATAACATTGTAACTAAAACTTGAAAGCATGTATGATGCTTATTCAATGACAACAAAATTTCATCAAACACCCTATACAAACACTCAAATAGTCAACAAAAGATTGGAAACCCTAGAAATCCCGGTTTAAGTCTAATATGGACTAGGATTTCCTTATTGGGCCTAATGGACCAATAAGCTTCCAATTTGACTATTTTGGGCTTAGAACTCTTAAATGGGCTCTAATTGGACCCACTCTCATGGGACTTAACCTTTTTGGGCCTTATAAGTCTAAAATTGACTGGTTTACCTTTAATGGGCCTTGTTGGGCCATGACAAATCCAATTAGCCTTAATGGACTCAAATCCATTCTTTTATGCAATATTTGGGCCGTGGACTACTTTAAAGGCCCAATGGGCCGAAAACCATTAAATTGGGCCTCATATTATGGGACGCCAGCACAAAAGGCCCAAGCCATTCTCTTCCTTTTCTCTCTCTCGACCCAAGTAGAAAACAAACAAAACAAAAAAAATTAAATGAAGGGAATTAAAAAGGGTTAGCCACCTCCTTATTACATGTTGGATTTCCATGCAACTTAACCACTATGTAATCCCAAATCTCATGCACCTAGGTAACCATCACATCCTCTCTTTCTCTCCTCTCTTCTTCCTCTCGGCCGAGAATCACCAAACACACACACACATCTTCAAACTTTCATCCCAAACATTCTCAAGCACATCCTCTTCTCCATCCAAATTTTTGAGATCTTGGAACATTTCAAAGAGGTTCTTCCATAAGAATCATCATCTTTGGTAAGTTGTTGTTTAGATCCATAACCTAGTTTCCTTATTTCATCAAAGCTTATTCCTAACTCATACAATTTTCGTGATCTACTCCTTAGAAGCTTCGTAAGTTCGAAATCAACTCTAAGAGGCTTGCTAGGACCAAAAATCTCTCCATATCTTCCTCAAAACCGAACCAACAAACCTCAAGGTGAGTTCATACCCCCTTGTTTTCGGTTTTTACTTGTTTTAGGGGGGGAGAATACAAGTATTATGTGATGATCTATGTGTGTTTGCATGCTATATGTGAATTCTTTAATTTTTGGTTGTGATAATATGAAATATTTTTTATATTTCGAAATCTATAACAAAAAGGGTGAAATAATCATGAACAAAAACTTGATAAACAAACATATATCATAGATCTAAGGGTTCTTAAGTTAAAGAGGTGAAAAACAAAACCAAAGAACCTTACAAGTGCCATTTTTGCAAAAATAACAAAGATTGGGTGTAAATTGTAAATTTTCAGTTTTATGGAGGTTTTAAGTTGTTTATTAGTGTAAAAGCTGATTTTTATGACAACCATACTTTTCAAAGGGTCAAAAACATAAAATTTGGCATATTGGGCTTTAAATTGGGCCTCACGAGAATTTGGGCCCAAAGTTGCGAAAAAAAAGGAAATTTTGAGGGGCTGAAATGGAAAACTTAACAAACTATGAGTCTAAAACGTAGATAAAATTTTTCAGGGGTTGAAAATGAATTTATTACTAAATTGGACTAAAAATGCAAAGTTTTTGATTCTAGGGGCAAAAATTGTAAAACTTACGGAAATTGGGCCAAAAATGTAACTTTTTGCAAATAAAGGCTGGAAATGACAAATGCAATATTTTTGGACTGAAATTACTATTCAAATAAAGTTTGGGTGGAAAATGTCAATAAAAATGGTTTAAGGTCCAAAAATGTAAATTTTTCGTAAAAAGTGACCCATTGACATTGCTAGTAAGGTCCAAATCAAACATATGCATGATGGGCCAACGTGCCCGTCTCATACTCGACAGCCTATAATAACATACATGATTAGTGGGCCTCTGCTGCCCTCTTCTCTTCGTCTGTTAGGCTTATCTCTGTTGTTCAAGTAAACATAAAATTAGGTTGATAAACAAGGTTATTCAAATTCAGTTGGATTTAGTGGGAAATAACGGGTGACACTATTAAGTGTTGGTCGTAGTCTGTAGTTATAACCAGAGTCTCCTGGAGGGAGAGCGAGAGTTTGTGTATAGATCTATTCGGGGGTGACTCCCCCACACCTAAGTTGTTCGCTACAGTTAGACTCGGCCAGTCTAGGGTGACAAAATCTTAAATCAATTTTGGCATTCGCTAGAATGCCAAGACAGACGAACTAGTCATTATTATGCATGGTTATAATGATTCACATAGAGATCCAACACCATCAAAGTAATCAGGGGAAATCATATTTATTCGATTGTGACGATGCAATAATACAAAAAGATCATACTATCAAAGTCAGGGGAAAACATCGGGTTTTCCTAGGAAACAACATTATTCAGTTTTACTTTCAACAACGATAACACAAGAATTCATTATGGGAAACATATCACTTTTACATGGTTGAAATCATTCATGCATATACTTGTGGATCATCGCACCTATTTCGTAAACAATTGTTGTTTCAGAAAATATCGGATTTTCTGGGTTTTACAAACAATACAAACTATTTTTATATCAAACATGCTTATGAACTCACCAACATTATATATGTTGACGTTTTCAAAATAACTTGTATTCTCAGGTAACAGATAAGCTGAAGAACAATACCAAGTGTGTCAGGATGTTTCGTTTTGAAAATTCTCAAACAATTTATGTCATGGATGTGCAATGTTTAAACAATGTACTTGATGTGAACAATGACAGTTGTACTATGTAATGTTGGTGATGTATGTGTTGTTCATGTATATTCATTGTGATGATATTTCAATTTAAGTCACGCGATCCCTCGGACGTTTCCGCCGTCTGGTTCGGGGGTGTGACAGGTTGGTATCAGAGCTTTTTTTATAGTGAACTGGCATATCTAACCACACATTGATATGCAACTATAAACCCAAAGAGGGACTAAATAACTCTGAACAAAACAAATAAAAATATAATAATAAACACTCTTACTTGTGCGACTTAGGAAAATGAACATAATAACCAATCGAATAAGATGATTGGAAGATCCCGACATCTCGGTTAAGCCAGGATGGTTCACAGTTGTATTAGGGGCGAATGTAGCCTGATCAACTACATTTCCTCCGGAATACAACTATCACATGCCCTGGGGAAATCGCGATGGTCGGTAAACCTAAAATATACCCCTTTGTTACCAAGAAGAGAACATCAACTCAATTTATATAACAACTAAAATATCTTAGGAATAATAATAGTTTATATACCTCCTTACGGGTTCCTCATCACAGCCACCATGGAAGAGGAGCATCAGGGCATTCAGTTTCACCAGGTCTTGGTGGCCCACGGAATGATTGAAGACGACCCCGAGAAGGGACAAGGGGCAGCACACGGCATTGGGCCTGACGAGTACACTGACACGGACTACGAGTTTGATGGGACCGATAACGACATGGAGGAGGAACGAGACACAGACGAGGCCTCCGTCACACCACCTACCGACGAGACACATCAGGACCACCCTGCCCCACCAGGAAATCCCAAGAGAGAAGATCGTTCTCCGGAGGCTGAGGCTGCCACGCTACGGCAACAACTATTTGCCATGGAAGCACGAGCGGTGCAGGATGAGTTGGAAAGGGATGAAGTCATTGGAGAAATGACTGAGATGGCCCAGTTGTTGGCACAACATTTCGGAATATGATCTCGCTGCCATCGTTGAGCGCCTCCTAGTGTGTTTAGGACCAGCTTTACCCTACTAGTGTTATGTTTCTTTTGTGCACTACATCATGTACCATCAACTCTATGTTTAAGTGATTACACTACTCATAGAGTCGTTATGCTTCCAAACTTTGTATGTATGCTCTTTTGAGAAAAATTTCATGTATCAAAGTACGGATATTATTAGTGGAAAATAATATGTGTTCTATCGTGATGTTGTTATCTGCTATGTGCTACATTTCTATGTTGTATGTCAATATGTGAAACTACTTAAGTACATGCTATACACCTAGTTTATAGGAACTCACGAAAAATTTAGGCACTCAACATCTTCCCGTTCCATGACAAAAGGATGCCTCAATGACCCGCCCGTGGAAACCCCGAGCCGATACCACCAGAAATCAACTCAGTTGCATTTCAAGCAGTTGTATCTGCGGCAGTCACAGCGGCACTGGCGCAGATCCACAATGGGAACAATGGTGGAGGCAATGGGCAAGGGGTTGGAAGCTCAAACAATGGAATGAACCAGGGGCCTACCAAGACATGCTCCTACAAAGATTTCACCAACGCCAAGCCACGAAGCTTTAATGGCACAGGGGGAATGATAACCCTGAAGAGATGGATTGAAAAGGTGGAATCGGTGTTCGAGATATGTGAATGCCTTGAAGAGGTGAAAGTGAAGTTTGCAGCATGCATATTTGTTGATCAAGCTCTCACCTGGTGGAATGGACATGTGGAGGCCATGACTCTTCCCGTAGCCAATGCTATGCCGTGGGCGGAATTGAAAGAAATGTTGATGGCCGAGTACTGCCCGCGTGGCGAAATTCAGAAAATGGAGCAAGAGTTATGGAATCTCACAGTCCGAAACTCCGACATCGATGCTTACATATCAAGGTTTAGCGAACTGTCTCTGTTGTGCCCTGACATGATTACCTCAGAAGGAAAGAAAATCGAACGATTCATCTGGGGATTAACCTCCCCAATTCAAGGAAATGTGATAGCTGCAAATCCTGAAACCTTTGACAATGCCAAGAGGTTGGCCAAGAAGTTGTACGACCACAACAACAAGAAGGGCGAAAAGTCAGGGGAAACTGAAAGCAAGAAGGAGAGTGACAACAAGAAAGGAAAGAGTAACAAGCGGAAGGGACGACAAGGCTCAGAGTCGTCAATGAAACAATAAACAGTGACAGTTCATGCTGCAACCACCCAAGTTCCCTCTACACCACATGTTCCAGCCTCATCTACACCAAGTGCCCCTAAACAGTATTTCGGGAATCTCCCAAAGTGCAACAAGTGTAATCTCCATCACAATGGTGAATGCAGGGAGATGCATTGTACTAGTTGCAACCGAAAGGGTCACACGACAAAATACTGTAGAACCTATCCTCCTCAGAACCAACAACCGGGAAACAACAACAACAACAACCGCAACAATAACAACAACACCAACCACAACGGCAACAACGCTGGAGCAAGCCACACCTGTTATGGATGCGGAAGGACTGGGCATTTCCGTCGAAATTTCCCCAATATCAACAACCAAGGGAATGGAGGAGCAGGGAGAGTGTTGACCATGGGTCAAAGAGAAGCGGTTCAGGATCCCGCTGTTGTCACTGGTACGTTTCTCCTAAACCACACATATGCATGCATCCTGTTTGATACCGGGGCAGAGCGAAGTTTTGTGAGTAATAAATTCAAACATTTGCTAAAACAACAACCCCAGAAGCTTAACGAAACCTTTACGGTGGAAATGGCTAATGGGAAAACAGAATCAACTGGGGAAATCTACGTAGGATGTACCCTAACCTTAAATCACCACGTCTTTCAAATAAACTTGATGCCTGTAACTATTAGGAGTTTTGATGTGATTATCGGCATGGACTGGTTGAGCCCCCATCATGCCGAAATTATGTGTCGTGAGAAGGCTGTTCGCCTTCATCTCCCTAATCATGAAATCCTAGTTATATACGGAGACAAGCCCAGTACGAACCTTCGTCTTATCTCGTGTATTAAGGCACATAAGTGTCTACAAAAGAAGGACTTGGCGTTTCTGGCTCACATTGTGGATAAGTCCAAGGAAGAGGTCAATATTCGAGACATTCCAGTGGCTTGCGATTTCCCGGATGTTTTTCCTGAAGATCTCCCAGGGATACCCCCAGAAAGACAAGTCGAGTTCTGTAACGCCCGTAGATCCGGGCTAGTCAATTTAGAGATAATAGGGGTCGAAAATGACTTTTCGACAAAAGATTATTTACAATAAATAATCTTAACCAAATTGTAGAATATCTCTCAAGGTTTCCGTACATATAAAGAACGCCGAAATCCGAGTTATAACGAAGAAGTTATGACCCGTCAAAGTTTTACGGCAAAACCAGCACGACACCGGGAAACGTAAATAGTGAATTTACGATAGAGAGACTTTTAGCCTTAGCAATCTAAACGAAAGTCGTAGAAAACGTTAAACCGAGAGCGTCCATAAAAAGAACGCCCAAATCTGACTTCGTATGAGGAAGTTATGATTTTTCGAAGTTTCGGCTTAGCAGTGTACAGCCCGAAACTCGAATTTTAGTTCGAGCGGTTTTTGGCTTACGCGACCTAAATGAGACTTGAAGATCTCATTAATAGGAACTCAACGATAAAAAGACAGACGAAAACGGAGTCCGTATGAAGGAGTTACGAATTCTTCGCGGTCATTTAACAGCCTAATATCCTCCTTCTGTTAAATTTAAGATTGGTCGAGAATTAGCCGACGGAGTCTAAATGAAAGTTGTAGATCTTGTTTTTACCTACGTGTGGAAAAAAAGAACGTCAAAAACGAAGCTCGTATGCGAGAGTTATGATTTTTCTAAGTCGGGAGGCTGCTGTGCGAAATCGGGTGACGTGGCGCAATCCTGGCCATTGCTTCCTCCCCAAGGCTAGCCACCAGATGGTGACACCTGGCCTGGAACTCGACGAGTTTGAGGCCAACTGGATGAGTTTTTGGCATTTCCAGCCTATAAAAAGGGAGCCGGGGCAGCCTCATTTCTCACACCTTCCAACTTCTCTTTCTCTCTCTACACTCTCTCTCTAAGCTCCCTAAGCCCCCCTAAAGTCTAGGTAAACCCCATAGCATCCGAAGGGATCCCCGAGGCTCCCGGAGTCCCGAGAAAAGAGCCTTTCGGCTCGGAAACGCTGCTCCAGCGAAGCCCGGTTTTAAGAAAAACCCGCTGTAAGTGAGCTACGCCTAACCTATCTTTAGTATAGCTTATGTTTTAATATAGTAATGTTATTAGGACCTTATAATAAGTACTTGGGCTATTATTATGGGTTATATAAGTATCGTTTAACGCTTATATAATAGTAATAATAGCTAGACTATTAATTAGTCGCGATTAACGTTAGACTAAACCCTAGTGATATTGATACTACGTTTTATCGAGGGATAATTGTTTTGAGATAACGAAGCGTTGTTCGAAGGCAGAATCACCACCTTTTCAGGTGAGTGCATAGTTACTTTCATCTTACACATAGATATGAAGTATTTTATTTAAATTTCGTGCTATGTGTGCATATTGTCTGAATACTTGTTGTCTATGCTGTGTGAAAGATTTTTATACATGTTTTAAATGATTTAAACTGTATATGTATTTTATATCTACAAATATGTTGGGTATAACATCGGTAGATGAATGATGAGGGACGAAAGCTGATATAGAGGAACATTGGTAGTGTGGATATAGTGCCCTATAGGTGGACATTAGCAGCAATGGACCTAGTACCCTATAGATGAGCATTGGCAGATGCGCCATAACCTGTAGATGTTGTTGGATCTACGAGGTACTCTAAACATCCTAGCAGCTGCGCTCTAAGGATAGTATCGGCAGCTGCGCCTAATAGAGGACATTATAACTGTGACAGTAGCGTCTAAAGGACAATACCGGCAGATGCGCCTCGTAGAGAATGTCACAATTTTGGCAGATGCGCCTAAGTGATAGAACTAGCAGCTGTGCTTGATAGATGTGTCATTGACAACGATGAAATTCGTACCTATTCCTTAGGATAATCCTTAGGAATGAATGAACAAGAAATAGCTGATTCTTAGGGTAGATCCTTAAGAATAAAGAAGATAATGGGGATGGGTAATTGGGTTAACTGTTTGATGATTAAACATAATAATTATATTATTGTGGGTTGAAAACCCTATGTACTCACCAGGTTTCCCAACCTGACCCAATCAGTTTATTTGTATCACTGGTGTCGATATGAAGTTACATTACACTGAGAGATTTAAAAGAGATGTAGATCACTAGTGTAAATGAATGTAAGTTCTGTTTATGCTTATGTTTCTGTATTAACGATGACATCCCAAATCTTTTAAAATGAATAAAAATACATTTTCTTCGGAAATGCTTTGATAACGTATTTATCATGTTTTTCTGGGAACAAATTCCGCAAGATTTTTATTAAAAGAAGTACTCTAATTTTTATAAAGCATAAACAAAAAATCGGTCTTTTCTGGCCGTGAAAATGGGGATGTCACAAGTTCCGAATTGACCTTGTGCCGGGAGCTACACCCATTGCCAAATCACCCTATAGGTTGGCTCCTGCGGAGATGCAAGAACTGTCAAGCCAACTTAGCGAACTCTTGAGCAAAGGATTCATCCGACCTAGCTTCTCACCCCGGGAGCTCCGGTTCTCTTTGTTAAGAAAAAGGACGGATCCTTTAGGGTGTGTATTGACTACACAGAATTGAATAAGCTCACTATCAAAAATCGCTATACACTTCCGCAAATCGACGATCTATTCGACCAGCTTCAAGGAGCGAGTTACTTCTCTAAGATAGCTCTGCGATCCGGATACCACCAACTCAAGGTCCGGGAAGAGGATATCCCCAAAACTGCTTTCCGAACTCGGTATGGACATTATGAATTTGTTGTAATGCCCTTCGGTCTAACGAATGCCCCTGCCGCATTCATGGACCTGATGAATCGGATCTGCCGACCATTCCTCGACAACTTTGTCATCGTTTTCATCGACGATATCCTAGTCTATTCTCGAAGCAAAGAGGAGCATAGGCGACATCTCTGACAAATCTTGGAAACCCTACGAACCGAAAAGTTATACGCAAAACTCTCTAAGTGTGAGTTCTGGCTCCGTAGCGTAAACTTTTTAGGTCATGTGGTCAGTCAAGAAGGGATACATGTGGACCCTTCTAAGATCAAAGCCATTGAAGGATGGACAGTCCCGACGACACCCACTGAAATTCGTCAATTTTTAGGTCTCGCAGGCTATTACAGTAGATTCATTCAGAACTTCTCCAAAACAGCCAAGCCACTTACCATGCTTACACAAAAGGGCGTACCATTTGAATGGACGGAAAGCAGGAGGTTGCCTTCCGAACTCTGAAGCGAGCTCTCTGTAGTGCACCAGTACTATCATTACCAGAGGGAACAGAGGACTTCGTAGTTTACTGCGATGCTTCGAATCAGGGTTTAGGCTGTGTACTCATGCAGCGTGGGAAGGTGATAACTTATGCGTCCCGACAACTAAAGACACATGAGGTGAATTATACCACTCATGATCTCGAATTGGGAGTTATGGTTTTTGCCTTGAAGATTTGGAGGCACTACCTTTATGGTACAAAGTGCACCATTTTCACCGACCACAAGAGTCTCCAACACATTTTAAATCAAAAGGAGTTAAACATGAGGCAGCGAAGATGGGTTGAGCTGCTAAACGATTATCAGTGCGAAATCAAGTATCACCCAGGCAAGGCTAACGTGGTAGCTGATGCCTTGAGTTGGAAAGAATACTCAAATCGTCGTGTGAAGACTCTTTCAATAACCATTCAATCCCATCTGTCATCGCAAATCAAAGCAGCCCAGTTCGATGCCATGAAGACAGAGAACAAAACAAGCGAAGCATTACGTGGAATGGAAAAGAACTTCGAAGTCAAGGAGGACGGAGCACATTATTTCATGAACCAAATTTGGATCCCTAAACTTGGGGGATTCAGAGAGGTAGTCATGAATGAAGCCCATAAGACACGATACTCCATCCATCCGGGTTCAGATAAAATGTACTTGGATATCAAGCAACATTATTGGTGGCCTAACATGAAGGCAGAAATTGCCACCTACGTTAGCAAATGCCTTACTTGCGCTAAAGTGAAGGTAGAATATCAGAAGCCCTCAGGACTATTACAACAACCGGTAATACCCGAGTGGAAATGGGAAAGGATTACTATGGACTTTATGACCAAATTACCCAAGACAACAGATGGATTGGATACCATATGGGTAATAGTCGACAGGTTGACAAAATCCGCTCATTTCCTGCCAATAAAGGAATCATACAAGATGGAACGATTGACGAGAATCTATATCAAGGAAATCGTGAGACTCCATGGAGTACCAATATCTATCATCTCAGATCAAGATAGTAGATTCACTTCACGCTTTTGGCAATCACTTCAGAAAGCTATGGGAACACAACTTGACATGAGCACTGCCTACCACCCACAAACGGATGATCAAAGTGAGCGAACCATTCAAACGCTTGAAGATATGCTTCGCGCATGTGTGATAGACTTTGGAAGGTCGTAGGATACCCACTTGCCTTTAATTGAATTGTCGTACAACAACAGTTATCACTCAAGCATCAAAGTTGCTCCTTTTGAAGCATTATATGGGCGTAAATGTAGATCACCGTTGTGTTGGGCTGAGGTAGGTGACACTCAGCTAGCAAGAGGACAGACACCAAACAATGCATTAACATGACCATAAATCATACGCGAAACGACAGAGAAGATAATTCAAATCAGAGCTCGACTACAAGCATCACGAGACCGACAGAAGAGCTACGCTGATAAACGGCGAAAGCCCTTGGAATTTCAAGTCGGGGATCGGGTGATGTTAAAGGTCTCTCCCTGGAAAGGGGTGATTCGTTTTGGGAAACAGGGAAAACTAAATCCACGATACATTGGACCATTCGAGATTCTTTCCCGAATCGGTCCAGTGACTTATAGACTGCAGCTACCTGCCGAGCTCAGCAGTGTACACCCCGTGTTCCATGTTTCCAATTTGAAGAAGTGCTTATCCGACGAAACTCTTGTCATCCCATTGGAAGAAATCGAAATCAACGAGAATCTCCTGTTCGTCGAAGAACCGGTTGAAATCATGGACAGGGAAGTGAAGCGTACTAAGCAAAGTCGCATTCTGATTGTGAAAGTTTGGTGGAACGCGAAACGTGGACCGGAATTCACATGGGAACGCAAAGACCAAATGAAGCAAAAGTACCCTCACCTATTCTCGCATTCTCAAATCTAGCTTCAAAAAGAATTTCGGGACGAAATTCCCTCTAACAGGGGGATGATGTCACAACTAGGAATTCTAATGCTTTGTAAACATTAAACAAGGATAACATTGTAACTAAAACTTGAAAGCATGTATGATGCTTATTCAATGACAACAAAATTCCATCAAACACCCTATACAAACACTCAAATAGTCAACAAAAGATTGGAAACCCTAGAAATCCCGGTTTAAGTCCAATATGGACTAGGATTTCCTTATTGGGCCTAATGGACCAATAAGCTTCCAATTTGAATATTTTGGGCTTAGAACTCTAAAATGGGCTCTAATTGGACCCACTCTCATGGGACATAACCTTTTTGGGCCTTATAAGTCTAAAATGGACTAGTTTACCTTTAATGGGCCTTGTTGGGCCATGACAAATCCAATTAGCCTTAATGGACTCAAATCCATTCTTTTATGCAAGATTTGGGCCGTGAACTACTTTAAAGGCCCAATGGGTCGAAAACCATCAAATTGGGCCTCATGTTATGGGACTCAAGCACAAAAGGCCCAAGCCATTCTCTTTCTTTTCTCTCTCTCGGCCCAAATAGAAAACAAACAAACAAAAAAAAACAAGGAAATGAAGGGAATTAAGGAGGGTTAGCCACCTCCTTATTACATGTTGGATTTCCATGCAACTTAACCAATATGTAATCCCAAATCTCATGCACCTAGGTAACCATCACATCATCTCTTTCTCTCCTCTCTTCTTCCTCTCGGCCGAGAATCTCCAAACACACACACACACATCTTCAAACTTTCATCCCAAACACTCTCAAGCACATCCTCTTCTCCATCCAAATTTTCGAGATCTTGGAACATTTCAAAGAGGTTCTTCCATAAGAATCATCATCTTTGGTAAGTTGTTGTTTAGATCCATAACCTAGTTTCCTTATTTCATCAAAGCTTCTTCCTAACTCATACAATTTTCGTGATCTACTCCTTAGAAGCTTCTTAAGTTCGAAATCAACTCTAAGAGGCTTGCTAGGACCAAAAATCTCTCCATATCTTCCTCAAAACCGAACCAACAAACCTCAAGGTGAGTTCATACCCCCTTGTTTTCAGTTTTTACTTGTTTTTGGGGGGAGAATACAAGTATTATGTGATGATCTATGTGTGTTTGCATGCTATATGTGAATTCTTTAGTTTTTGGTTGTGATAATATGAAATATTTGTTATATTTCGAAATCTATAACAAAAAGGGTGAAATAATCATGAACAAAAACTTGATAAACAAACATATATCATAGATATAAGGGTTCTTAAGTTAAAGAGGTGAAAAACAAAACCAAAGAACCTTACAAGTGCCATTTTTGCAAAAATAACAAAGATTGGGTGTAAATTGTAAATTTTCAGTTTTATGGAGGTTATAAGTTGTTTATTAGTGTAAAAGCTGATTTTTATGACAACTATACTTTTCAAAGGGTCAAAAACATAAAATTTGGCATATTGGGCTTTAAATTGGGCCTCACGAGAATTTGGGCCCAAAGTTGCGAAAAAAAAAGGAAATTTTGAGGGGTTGAAATGGAAAACTTAACAAACTATGAGTCTAAAACGTAGATAAAATTTTTCAGGGGTTGAAAATGAATTTATTACTAAATTGGACTAAAAATGCAAAGTTTTTGATTCTAGGGGCAAAAATTGTAAAACTTATGGAAATTGGGCCAAAAATGTAACTTTTTGCAAATAAAGGCTGGAAATGACAAATGCAATATTTTTGGACTGAAATTACTATTCAAATAAAGTTTGGGTGGAAAATGTCAATAAAAATGGTTTAAGGTCCAAAAATGTAAATTTTTCGTAAAAAGGGACTAAAACTGTCATTTTTAAAGAAAAAGGTGCCATAATGGTGAATCTAAATGTTTTTGGGCCAAATAAACGATTTTAACTTTTGGGGTTAAAAATATCAAGTTTATAACGCATAGTTTTAAAAATATATATACATATAATAAAAACTTCGTTATAAATCAAACATTAAAATGTTTCGTTATTGCGAATAAACATTTAACATACCACAAATACCAACAATGCGAACTTAAACTCGATGAAACATAAGCGATTCAAAAATTGGGCTCAAATACCTTCTATATGTGCTATTGGGCCTTTGTGGCCCAATATCATGTTTATTGGGCCCAATATATTCACACATGTTTATTGGGCCTCTTGTGACCCAATTACATGCCTAAGGGATCCTCAATGGCTTTTACATGCTATTGGGCCTCAGTGGCCCATTGGCATTGCTAGTAAGGTCCAAATCAAACATATGCATGATGGGCCAACGTGCCCGTCTCATACTCGATAGCGTATAATAACATACATGATTAGTGGGCCTCTACTGCCCTCTTCTCTTCGTCTGTTAGGCTTATCTCTGTTGTTCAAGTAAACATAAAATTAGGTTGATAAACAAGGTTATTCAAATTCAGTTGGATTTAGTGGGAAATAACGGGTGACACTATTAAGTGTCGGTCGTAGTCTATAGTTATAACCAGAGTCTCTTGGAGGGAGAGCAAGAGTTTGTGTATAGATCTATACGGGGGTGACTCCCCCACACCTAAGGTGTTCGCTACAGTTAGACTCGGCCAGTCTAAGGTGACAAAATCTTAAATCAATTCCGGCATTCACTAGAATGCCAAGACAGACGAACTAGTCATTATTATGCATGGTTATAACGACTCACATAGAGATTCAACACCATCAAAGTAATAAGGGGAAATCATATTTATTCGATTGTGACGATGCAATAATACAAAAAGATCATACTATCAAAGTCAGGGGAAAACATCGGGTTTTCCTGGGAAACAACATTATTCACTTTTACTTTCAACAACGATAACACAAGAATTCATTATGGGAAACATATCACTTTTACATGGTTGAAATCATTCATGCATATACTTATGGATCATCGCACCTATTTCGTAAACAATTGCTGTTTTAGAAAATATCGGATTTTCTGGGTTTTACAAACAATACAAACTATTTTTATATCAAACATGCTTATGAACTCACCAACATTATATATGTTGACGTTTTCAAAATAACTTGTATTCTCAGGTAACAGATAAGCTGAAGAACAATACCAAGTGTGTTAGGATGTTTCGTTTTGAAAATTCTCAAACAATTTATGTCATGGATGTGCAATGTTTAAACAATGTACTTGATGTGAACAATGACAGTTGTACTATGTAATGTTGGTGATGTATGTGTTGTTCATGTATATTCATTGTGATGATATTTCAATTTAAGTCACGTGAGCCCTCAGACGTTTCCGTCATCTGGTTCGGGGGTGTGACATTCGTACGCCAAGCGTACCACCTCGTACGCCCAACGTATGAGCTCTCGCACCCCGACCCAAACCTCGCACCTACGTTTCACGTACTCCACCTTACGCCTTGCGTAACCGGCTTCGCATCAGTACGCCCCACGTACTAGGGTTTTGCCCAAATCCTATTTCTTCCGATGGCCATAACTCTCTCGATACAACTACGATTTTGGCCATCCGTATATCCATAAAAAGGTATCAAGAAACTCTACACTATTATCAATTCATACCCGCCATATGATAACCCGAATGAACATCCACTTTCCATAAAAGCCCGAGCAGACACATTACCAAAATGCCCTTAGATTCCGAAACACAAACTGAATACTCGAACCATCCATGATACCTTATCCAACCCCAACTGAGTCTAAAACCTAACTCCTCGGGGATCCGAAGCCTGCTAATACCCAACTTAATTGCCATCCCCAACCTTGGAACAAATCGAAACAAGGCGTTACAACTCTCCCTCACTTAAATTAGATTTTGTCCTCGAAATCCGTCCTTATCTTTTCCAACACGTCCAACAATCTGGACAACACAACCACAACTCGAAAATACTACATCTGTTCCAAGGCAACCAAAACCAACCCTAGCGGAACTTACCAATCCTGAAAAAGAATGAACCTTAAACCCCTTGAAGAAAACCACATATTGATATGCCTTCCTGACGAATTGCCCACACTGGACCAGTATCATACCGTTTCCTCATAAGTATCATACTAATACAATGCTTCCAACCCTGATTATCTTATTGTTTTCAATGGAACAAAACCACTGATCGAAAACAGCTGCAGAATACTTGCACTTGATAGAAGGTTCAGATAATCCTGTTTGGTTTTGAGCATAACAACATCCTATGGTGTACATGCAACCCTAATTGCTTTGGATCTAGGTTTTTCTAATTGAACATACAACTATGAATACCAAAGCAATAACCCTATAAACTAGCATGCATATTCGAAATTGACATATCAATAGGGTTAGGAACTTTACCTTAATTGTTATGTAGCAATAACAATTTTAATCCTTCTTGATACTGACTTCTGAAAGCTTAGTGCCCCAAGTTTTACACCTCTAATGGAGTCACAAACACTCAATTCAAGAGGATGACTTTAGGAGAGGGAAGGATTTTCGCCACTTAGGGTTTCTTAGAAGCATTGGACGAAAATCCCCTTGTATGGGGTCCTATATATAGTTGTGGCTGCTAGGGTTATTAGGTGGAAACCCTAATACCTAATTTAGGCAATAAGCAGCCCATGAACTCTTTCCTTAGAGCCCCATGGACGAAATCTTATGGGCTTCCCCATAAATTTCGTCCACTCCACTCTATGGAGTCCATCAGCCCATTTATGCAACTATCAGTGATTTGCATAACAGTCCCCCAATTATTTAATCAGTCTCCTTTGATCACCAAATTAATTCCAAATTTAATTTCTGATCAATACTAATTAAATAATATGATTTCCAAATAATATATTAATCTTGTAATATATTAATAAAACCATTTTGAGTACGAATTTATTATTCACATAATAATTTCTACTCTATCTCCTCTTGTCATCTTATCAAGTTGCATGAGTGGAGGCAACCCAAAGGACCATGCTCATAAGCAAATCAAGTACATACCAAAAATAGTTATGGGCTTAGACACCTAATCCAATAGTTTCCCACTTGGATAAGTCTAATAACTATTATTGCGTATGACTTTAGAATCTGATTAGCAATCGTAGCTTTCAAAAGCCGCTGTTGACTCTGATCTTATCAGGAATGCGTCCTTTAGATACGGGATCATATATTCCTCCATTCTAGATATCGTATAGACTGAGACATGGATTATACTCATTCTCTCTGTCTATGTGTTGTTTCTCGATTTCCGATTTACGACGACTAACAACAAACTACAATTGAACACATCAACTTAGTCCAAACTTGGTCAAGCGCTTAGTTTGTCATCATTAAATCATCGAGGGGCCAACAGATATAGCTTTTATCCATGTTTGGGTAAAAGGAACGGATAAACTTCGACATCATATGCTTGCACTATTTACTCATCAAATCACACACAACAATACGTTTTATAACACCAAGTTACTGATGCGTTTACGTATTATCAATGTGCAACTGACTCGTAAACAACAACTCATATGTCTCCGTTTCAAGAATATAAGATATTATCGTCTCACTAATCACTCATGATAAAATCCATGAAGTGATTCAAGTGAGTGTGGGTTTAATCCAATACTCAAATCTTATTTCAGGAGCACTCATGAACTCTGCAGCAAACTTGTGCTATGTCTAAACACTTTAGACAATCTACAGACGGATTCATGACAGTCTTACCTCATTACCTACTTCCAAAGTATGACTGACTGTGGATATGCGAATAACCTAGTTATTCTGGAAGTCAAAACATGCAAAGTGAAACACAAGAATAATCGAATCCAATATGGTCTCAAACTTGTGAGTATAAATAAAACACTTATTATTTAATCACCATATTAATTACACATTATTCATTGTATAATGTTTCGGATAATCAACTAAATACTTGAATTGAAACAATAGTTATCCCATGCGCCAAGCATGCACACTATGTTTACCTATGGTCCTTACTTTGTGAAATAGATCAATTGAACATATTTCCAATGATGCTCATTTCACAATTCCTAATCCTTATGACAAGTGTAAGAATACCAAATTCTTGCCACTATTAGATTTTAACATTTTACGCAATGATCCTTTCGTAATGTCATAGCATCAAAGTCACCAAGACTTTGCCAATGAAATTACAAAGTGCTCTATTGGAGATTGCTACAAGGCAATTCCATAGATATGAAGTCTCACATTCAAAGTACACTCCTTTGAATATCCTTCTTGCATAAAAGTTTCCAATCCACATAGATTTTTAATATCCAACTCCTATTATGGAAACATTTCCATATCTTCCATATGACAACTTATTCTTAATAGAAACCCACCACCACCACCGTGAGGTGGTGGCTGCCGCCACTAGCTGCCATGTCGGGTGGCGGTGTGCATTTGTGTGTGATTGGATTGCTATTTGAGATGCTTGGACATGTTTTGGTCTAGAATCATAACCACCATCACCACAAGGTGGTGGCTGCCGCCGTGAGCCGCCGTTGACCACCACTACCCGAGGTGATAGTGGGTGGTGCCCGACTTATTAACACTAATTGATCTAAAAACTTAACCATTAGACTAATCAGCACGCGATCGGGTTGGAAACCCTAATTAGGGTTTAGAAAACCCTAATTTTGGATATGCTAGTCTTGGAATTGTCGGGACTCGCATTCTGGACCATTGGATTGGAATTATGAATTAATCCCGACCATATTGTATGATTGACCTAGTAGAGTGATGGACTTAATGGATTAAGTCCTTAATGGGTTAAGTGTTCTCAGTTAACCTTAATCGTCATTTTATGTGAAAACCATAATTGTGTTGGGTTTTGAGTTGGGTTTCTCTATTAGGCTTAGATGTTTGGATTCTCTATTGGGCGATCTGATAACAAGTATATGGACTAGGAAATTTGGATGGGCTTTAGGGTAAGGACCATGTGAGGGGTTTAGGTCCAATTTGGAAAATTGGGCCACATGTTGGGTCTTGGTTCATTGTTTGGTTTTTGGGCCTTTAGAGTGTGTGGTTGGGCCTTGGGCTTGAATCAAGCTTGGTTGGGGGTAAAGTAGTCTTTTTACACTAAGCATGGACTTATGGTTCTATATTGGAACCCAATTATTAATTGGGTGTTTTTTTTATGTTGACAGTTCGGGGTCTATTTCACCCTGTAACCGGTTGAAATAGACTGAAGGGGTAGGTCGGGTACCTGGATATGCCTGTCATTATGTTTTTGTATGTTATTATGTGGTAGTTAGTGAAATAGACCCTGTATCCAGTTGAAAGAGACCGAAGGGGAGGCCAGCACCCAGATATGCTCGACAGTATTTGGTTGAAAGAGACCGAATAGGAGGCCAACACCCAGATATGCTCGGCAGTAGCTGGTTGAAATAAACTGAAAGGGAGGCCGGCACCCAGATATGCTTGGCAGTATTTGTATTGTATGGTATGTGGTATGATGGGGAAACTCACTAAGCTTCGTGCTTACGGTTTGCAGTTTTGGTTTCAGGTACTTCTTCTTCAAAAGAAAAGGAGTCGACATGATCGCAGCGCATCACACTATGATTTTCCGCGTTATGAGATCTTTAGGGATTGTACTATGATATTGTTTTCCTATGACATATTGTGGTTTTGACACTTGGGTTTGATTATGTTTTGGATGACACTTTTGATGTTTTCAGACTATCGTTTTTATAATTTACTTAATTAATAACAAAAATTTTTGGTTTTGAATTTTGGGATGTTACATCGTTTAGATCATTATTTGAACTGGCTACATAATAATATGCATGCTAAAACCATAAATCTTATGACGCCACCGCTTCTAGTATTATTGTCGGATACCGATAGTCACCCTTCATGTATTGGCCTCTCAATACCATTGGACAATTCCTCAAATTCCAATGTGTTCATTCAGTGTTACCAAGCATTCCAGGGAATCCTTGTCTAGCTTCATGTGCTTTATACAAAGTTGAATGTTAGTGGTTGTTGGATGATGTAAATATTCAGCCTTATACATTTGAACAACAACATAGAAAATGTTTTCAAGAGATTTACAAGAAGTTCTTTCTGACTGCCTTGCATGGATTTACGTCTTTGGCTAGTACTGACTTGTTTAGCTTTGCCTTGGGAATCCATTAAAGGTAACCAAAGGAATTGAATGAAGTAAATCTTCTCAGTTCATGTTCATAAATTTATACAAGCTTATATTAAAACAAAAACAAAAAAATTAAAGAAAAGCACAGGTTCATCACCACATGAATGAGAAAAAAAATGGCAGAGAATATTCTATGTTTGATTCTCTAATTTACATGCATATTAAAGACCATTGAACACAACATTCACGGGTTGGTAAACCCGCTCAGTCAATTAAATGTCCCAATCCAATCAACCCTTTATAGCTTGGAACCACATGCTAGTGGTAACAGAGGTACCACCAAAACCTACTTCTTCGACCCGCTCGGTCAACGACTCCTTCCTCCCTTAGGGAGGAGAGAGTTTGTCCCTCCCAAACCACTCAACTCAGTACCACATCAGCTTTTCTTTCTCCTCTTTCTTTCATCTTTCGCAACCCACAACACATGAAAACCCTATCTTTCTCAACCCACTTACCACATCATTGTTTTTTATTTAATTAAAATTAGAAAATGTAAAATAAAATAAAACATAACATTTCTTCCTTTAAAAATAAACTTTGGCTAATTTAAAAGAAAAAACAAATTATAAAATAGTATCAAAAATAACATTTAATTAAAAAACCCAACTACAAATAAAAAATACATGATAATTATAAAACACAATAATTAAAAAACACAATTAAAAAAGACAACATATTTATAATCCTAAAATGACAATTAAAATTAACTAGTAATCCAGAGTTAGAATGTAGACTTGTTCAATGTGATCAATAAGATCAGATCGAAGCTGGTTGTGGGTTTCAGCATTGCTCAATTCATGTCGTATTTCCTGGTCATCAACTTCGTCGTTGGGGGGTCGGGCTGATGCACGGGAGATATCGCGTAACCCTTATCTTTGAGTATCATATTGTGTAGAATAATACAAGTGTACATTATATTTTTTTGGTTTCTTCAGCGTCGTAGCTCGTGTAAGCATTTTAATATGTCCAAACATCCATTAAGGACCCTAAAATTACATTCTAATTCCTTTCTTGCTTATTCTTGTGTCGCCTTGAACCGTTTCTTTTTGTCAGTTACTTACTGGATGTGGATATGCCATCACAAATACAATCCATTTTGGATATATTACATAGTGGAACTTTCTAAGTATATGTCTTGAGTTACCATGGTCTTTGGGTTCTTTAGTCAACGCGACTGCACCCTCATTGTCACAGAAGATTTCCAAAGGATCCTTGATGCTCGGAACGACACCAAGATCATCAATGAAATTCTTCAACCATGTAGCTTCTTTTGCAGCTTCACTAGTTGCTATATACTCTGACTCGCACGTAGAGTCTGCCACTGTCGACTGCTTGGCACTCTTCCAAGTGACCGCTCCTCCATTAAGCAAGAATACCCATCCTGACTGCGAACATGAGTTGTCTCTATCAGTCTGGAAACTGGCATCTGTATAACCTGCAACTCTCAACTCATCCTTACCCCCATATACCAAGAACATATCCTTTGTTCTTCTAAGGTATTTCAAAATATTCTTTACTGCCGTCCAATGACTTTCGCCTGGGTTGTCCTGAAAACAACTCACCATACTCAGAGCAAATGAGACGTCAGGACGAGTACATGTCATGGCATACACGATTGATCCTATAGCAGAAGCATATGGGACTCGACTCATTCTTTCCTATTCATCACTAAAATTAGGACATTGAGTTTTACTCAATTTCGTGCCATGTTGCATAGGTAGATAACCTTTCTTGGAGTCCTGCATCTTGAATTTCTTCAAGATCTTATCCAAGTATGTACTTTGGCTCAGTCCTATTAGACGTTTTGATCTATCTCTATATATCCTTATACCAAGTATGTATGCAGCCTCTTCTAGATCTTTCATAGCAAAACAACTCCCAAGCCATGTCTTAACACCTTGCAACGTCGGGATATCGTTTCCTATAAGGAGTATGTCATCCACATAAAACACTAGGAAGACTACATTACTCCCACTAGCTTTGATATATACGCAGGACTCTCCTTCACTTCTTGAAAAACCAAACTCCCTGATCTTTTCATGAAAGCAAAGGTTCCAGCTGCGAGACGCTTGTTTTAGTCCATATATGGACCTTTCAAGCTTACACACTCTATTTGGATATTTTGGATCTGTGAAACCCTCAGGTTGTGCCATGTATACTTCCTCTGTGAGTTTTCCATTAAGGAAAGCGGTCTTCACATCCATTTGCCATACTTCATAATCATGAAAAGTCGCTATGGCAAGTAATATCCTAATAGACTTGATCTTGGCTACTGGTGAAAAGGTTTCCTCATAATCAATTCCTTGAGTCTGAGTGTAACCCTTTGCAACCAACCTAGCCTTGAACGTGTGCACATTCACATCCATGCCTGTCTTCTTCTTGAAGATCCATTTGCACCCAACAATTTTAGTGTCAGGAGCAGGATCAACCAAATTCCAAACTTGGTTGTCATGCATAGACATAATCTCGCTCTCCATGCTTTCCTTCCATTTAGCAGCCTCAGGGCCTGCCATCGCTTCCTTATAGTTGGATGGCTCATCCATATCAACCAGTGTACGATCACTGATCAATACATCTCCTTCTGTGCTCACATAGAAACCATAGAACTCAGGAGGAGCACGAACTCTATTGGATCTGCGAAGGGGAGGTGGAGATATATTATTTTGCTCAACAGGTTGCTCAGCCCCAGGTTGAGATTCCTCAACGGGTTGCTGTTCCTCAGGTTGAGTGCTAGTGTCTACCAAAGGTTCTTCTTCATTTGATTCTTGAATCTCTTCAAGGTCTATGTGGCTCCCACTGTCCTCTTTGGAAATGAGATCCCTCTCAAGGAAGAATCCCCTCCGAGCAACAAACACCTTGTTTTCCGAAGGCTTGTAGAACAAGTATCCAAACGACTTTTGTGGATAACCAATGAAGTAACACTTATCCGATCGGGGTTCGAGCTTATCATTCGCCTCGCAACGAACAAAAGCTTCGCATCCCTAAACCTTTATATGTGCTAGAGAAGGACGTGTCCCACTCCACATTTCAGAGGGTGTTTTAGCAACCTACTTAGTAGGTACGAGGTTTAGGATATGGGCGGCTGTCTCTAAGGCATACCCCCAAAAAGATATCGGAAGTGTAGCTCGACTCATCATAGATCGAACCATGTCCAACAGTGTTCGATTTCTCCTTTCAGCTACACCATTCAATTGTGGTGTTCTGGGAGGAGACAATTGTGAAACTATTCCACAGTTCTTAAGATGATCGTAGAATTCAAGACTTAAATATTCTCCACCCCTGTCGGATCGGAGCATCTTGATCTTTCTGCCCAATTGGTTCTCTACTTTGTTTTGAAACTCTTTGAACACCTCGAAAGTTTCTGACTTATGCTTGATTAGATAGATATTTCCATATCTACTGAAATCATCAGTAAAAGTCACGAAGTATCTTTCTCCATGTCTTGCGGCGGATTTGAAGGGTCCACAAACATCTGTGTGGATTAGGTCCAACAAATCCTTACCTCTTTCACAGTGGCCTGTGAATGGCGCTTTTGTCATCTTGCCAAGTAAGCAAGACTCGAATACATCATCCGATTTGAGGTCAAATGATTCCAAGATTCCATCGGATTGGAGCTTGGCAATGCGTTTCTTGTTTATATGGCCAAGTCGACAATGCCACAAACATGATTTATCTAATTCACTATTAGATGAACCAACATTCATAATTAGTTTATCAAAATCAGCATCACATACAATACTTTCATACACACCTTTACAAGGACTAGCTTTAAAAATAAAACAACCATTCTTATAAACCAAAATGTCACCATTATCATTATCAAAAGAAAAAAGACAACCATCCTTATAAAGTGCATGAAAGGAAATAATGTTTCGTGCCATATCAGGCGAATAGCAACAATTTAATAAACTAAGATAAACACCACCACCAAGCATGAGCTCATAGGTCCCAATCCTTGTAGCAACTGACTTGTGCCTGTTCCCCATGATTAGGTTGAGCTCACCATGCTTCAACTTCCTACTTTGTCTTAGTCCCTGCATATCAGAGCAAATGTGAGTACATCATGTATCAAGAATCCAAGAGTTAGAAGTAGATGTGCTATGGAGTTTTATTATGAACATACCTGAGGTGCTAGCCACCTTGACTTTGCCCTTCTTGAGGTCCTCGAGGTATTTAGGGCAACTACGCTTCCAGTGTCCCTTTTCCTGGCAGTAAAAACAAATGGCTTCACTTGGATCAGCAGAAGGAGCTATTTCAGCTTGAGCCCTTTTCTTGGGAGCAGGTTCAGACTGTCCAACCTTACCCTTACCCTTTCCTTTGGGTTGAGGCGCCCTTTTCCTTTTGGTAGAACCACGATCAATAGCCAATACTGGAGCAGTAGGGTTAGAGTTGTTGGGCTTCTTCATGCTCGCTTCAGCAGTTTTGAGCATGCCATGCAACTCCATCAAGGTCTTATCAAAGCCATTCATATTGAAGTTCATGATGAACTGCGAATATGAACTAGTAAGCGAGTTCAAAACCATGTCAATGGCCAACTCCTTAGGTAGCTCGACACCTAGATTCCCAAGTCTGTCTATGTACGACTTCATCTTTTGGACGTGCGCACATACAAAAGCTCCCTCTTGTAGTTTACATGCCATGAGGGATTTAACGATCTCGAATCGTTCTTGCCTAGCTTGCTCTTGAAACATTTCCTCGAGCTGCTGGTTAATGTCAAAGGCACCCCATGTTTCAAAGTTCTTCTGGAGACCAGAAGCCATGGTTGCTAACATAAGGCAAGCCACTTTGGTTGATTCATCGTAATGCTTGTTGTTGGCAGTAATTTCTTCTGAGGTAGGGTTTTCTCCAAGCACGGGGACATCTTCGTCGATAACATACTCTTTGTTCTCATATCTTAACGTGATCCTCAAGGTTCTTATCCAATCAAGATAGTTAGATCCATCCTCCTTGAGTTTCTCCCTATTAAGAACCGGCATTAGAGAGAAGCTTGAGTTTTGAGTTAGAGGAGGAGGAGGAGGTAGATTGTTGTTGTTGATTTTTGCTTGGTTCGACATCTACAAAAGATAAGACTCCAATTAGTTTGATATAATTCCTTAATTAATAATTACCCTAATTAAATTATTTGATTAAGGCTAGGATCCATATTTGGCTTCATGATGTGTAAAGGGATGCCGTAAACACACCACAAAGTTATTTAGGTAGACAAAGCTCTTTGTCAATTTCAATCACTATGAAATTCCTAGATCTTTGAGATTCATTGACTATCAATGACATGTTAATCTCAGATTATGTTCATCTCAAATTCAATGACGGGGATGCCGCGGATCATTGAACAGATGGTGAATTACCCATGCAAAATTGTGTGGTCCCCGGCTCAAGTTACGCTTGAGATTCGCGAGTCTCACATCATTCTCTACCTATATCATCCAATTGACGTGCCGGTTAACCACACGAGCTCCATCAACAAGTTATAAAGAGAATTTGCATTTTTCATGGATAACATAAGATTCACTTTTAAATAAAACGGGATTTTGTTTTATACTTATATTTAGAATACTTTTAGATTGACCATTATCACTATTAAACCCTTTCGGTAACTCCATTCTCAAAATGCAATAGGGCGGTGAGGGTGGTAAGCGCGAAGCATATTAAAAATCGACCTCATTAGGAATCATAGATACCTCCTTAAAACCCCTACATTAGAATGGGTGAGCCTAGTCGAGGTAAGACTAACAATGTCAATGTTTAAAATATGCGAGGACGCATATTGTAATTCTCTTATACATACAATATATGAATCTTACATATATAAGGGGTAAATTTAAAAATCTTTAAATTTAGTTGTCTATTATTAATTCAAATTAATTACAAGGATGCAATATAACAATTAATAAAACATGAGGGGTTAATATTCAAATTTATAAAACTCTATTATAAATAATATTAAAATATTTAAATCCATTAAATAATAATGATTATTCAAATTTAAAAAACCACATTTAAATAATATTTAATTTTCCAGATCTAATCCAATTAGGTATTTATTCATGCAAGATAAAGCTTGAATTCGAAAAATAAGCAAGATTAAAATCGATAATGCTGATCTGCTAAGTTCACGTCGTGAACTACTGGTTCATGTCGTGAACTACTGGTTCACGTCGTGAATTAGGGTTTTAATCAAATTACGAATTTTTCAATTAAACTTTCATCATTCAGTTCCAAAACAATATTTTCAGAAAACATGGATGTAGGGTGAAGGTAACCATGAACCAATGGCTCTGATACCACTGTTGGGTAATACATGCATCAAATACACTCAATAACTAGGCAGCGGAAGAATCGAAACAACAAAACGATTTACCTAAGTGTACATGCACCCTATGGATCTATGGCTTCATACTATTACTTCTACCCTATGAAAACCGAAAATACAAAGAAGAATACTAACCTCTTTAGCAGCTAATGATCTTCGAGCTTGACTCCTTGTGCGTGCCACCTTGTTTGGATGATGAGGATCCAAACTAGAATCCCTCTCTTGGTTCACACCCAATGAACTTAAAAGAGTAGAAACAAATATTAAATTAGGAGGGATGAACTAAAAGAAAGTTCTTCCACAATGAGGGAGAAAGAAGATGGCGAATACTCAAGCCAAATGAGCAAGGAGGAATGAATCCCTAAGGCCCTATTTATAGCCTTGGATACCTCCTAGGGTTTTATCCTTCCACCCATGTGGGATGGGATAGGCTATGAACGAAATTCCCTTTATCCAAAGGGAATTTTCGTCCAACCCGCTTCCTTCTAGGGTTCTGGAATGTTCCCTGATTAACCAACTATTGATTAACTCACATTCAACCCTTCTATTAATTAAACTGTTAACTAATTCCCAAATTGTTTTCCAATTAGTTTCTAATTAATTATTAGACAATAATAATTAATAAACTAATCACTCCTATTATTTATTCTACTCAATCTTGAGTCATGAGGGCAACCCAAGAGGACCCTGCTATTATTAGAAATATCACCAATTAGTTAATGACCTTGGACACACTTCCAACAGTGTGGATTTACGTCTTTGTTTAGAACCAACTTGTTTAGATTTGCCTCGAGAATCCATTGAAGGTAACTGAAGGAATTAGAGGAAGTATAAAACTTCTCAGAGAAAACACACTAGAATTGAATGAAGTGTAATATTCATGTTCATAAATTTATACAAACTTATATTAAAAAAAACAAAAAAAAAAGAAACTAAGAGCACGGGTTCATCATCACATGCATGAGAAAACTAAAAAATGGTAAGGAATATTCTTTGTTTGATTCTCTAATTCACATGCATATTGAAGACCATTGAAGACAACATTCACGGGTTGGTAAACCTACTCAGTCAGTTAAATGTCCCAACCTGGTCACCCCTTAAAAGCTTAAAACCACACGCCAGCAGTACCGCCGGTATCGCCAAAACCCACTCCTTCGACTCCTTCCTCCCTTAAAGGGTACCAATCAGGGGATCACACATGCACACTCCTCTCTTGTGTGGATACACTTTGTAATCGATATATAAACACCAAAGAATCAAGTACTTGTGGTTGGCAAGTTAAGGAATATTTCAAGTTCAATATTCATGTTTAAGGTTCAACAATGACATGATATAAAAATTACATGCTTATATGTTGGAAAGGATGATATAAATGTATTTTTTGGTGTGTAATTATGTGTGAAATAGAAGAATATATGATAAAAAAGTAATAATATGTGAAATGTAGTTATAGCTTTAATTAGTGAAATGTTATTTTATGTAAGGTTAATTAAAAATTATGGAAAAATTGGTCAATAAATGGATACCATATTGTGTTTGGGTAAAGGTCATGGAAAGTGGACATGTAAATAATTTGAGAAAGATTTTCTAGAGAAAAATGCATGTAAACAAAGATACTTGACAAGATAGAAATGATGGTTAATTTATATCGAAAAGTGAGATTCTAATTTTCTTATATATGTAAAGTAAACATAACTATAAGTGTAGTCGTATTAAAGTGAGCTTTAAATAACATGTAATGATCCAAAAATGAAAGAAAGATGAAAGTTATACCTAGCAAGTATTGTTTTACTTGAAATGGTATGGAAAGGATCATCACAAACAAGGAAAAAATAGAATAAGAAATCATACTCAAGCTAAGTAGATACATGTGTTCGATCCTCCGGATATCACTCAAGTTGAAGTTGATGCTTTTTGTATTAGAGTTATAGAGATCCATTGATAATATTAAGTTGAATACAAGTACAAGAATCTTAATTAAAATTTGCATTAATTACTTACTAAACATATAAAAGATACTATGTTAACAATTAAAATTTGCATCAATACACTTGAAAAGGATCATATACGAAGATAATGATGATAAAAATCAAGAATTACAGATGAATTCCCTTTGATATCTTATATCTAATCGCAGAATTACATCAAAATATGTACAAAACAAGTAAGAAAGGCAGATTATAAGTATTAAAATCTATTAAAAAAGAGTAATATGATATTTAAATAATATTTTGAAGTTTAAAAAGATTAATATGATATTTAAAAATTAGATTGGGAAAATATGATATTTTGATATTTAAGAAGGTATATATAATTTTTTTTAAAGTTAATAAACCATAAAGAGTGTTTGTCAAATTCGAAAGCACTTTTCAAAATAGTGTTTTCATTAGCTTAAAAAAAATTAAAAACATATAAAACTTGGTTTTTTGAAACTCCTTTTTAACTTTTAACCACAATAGCTTCAAAAAGAAGATTTTAAGCTAAACACTTTTTAACTTATCGACTTATTGACTTTTTCCACCATAAAAGTTAATTTAAATACTTTTTTAAAAACTAATTTTGCCACTACCATAAGTCAATATATAACACTTTTGTCCAAAAGTACTTATTGGTGTTCAAAAAGTAATCACAAACACCCCATTTATAACACCTAGTTTCCATGATGTTTCTAATTTCAGGATAGTGTGCCATAATTTGACCGAGTAAAGGTCTTGGACTCCAAAGGAATATAGTTTAGACCATACCATATATTGATAATGTTGGTTAAGTGATTAAAGCCCTCGAATTGTGCTTTGAAGCAAAGGGTAAAATCAGAAAGGTGATATTTCGGGCTTCTTGCATAAATTAATGATGTTAGTTTGGTATGTTTTTAGTCAAAATTAATTAGATAGAATTATGGGGATCGTCAATACCTTCACGTGCATATAAAGATCGCTGAAAACGGAGTTAAAATGAAGAAGTTATGATTGTTTCAAGATGTAATGGATTTGGGTGAAAACTCATCTCTACGAGGTAGAGAGCAGACGACGTGGTAATCACCAAGGTGAGGAGAACTGTTTTCCATGGAGCCGAATTTGGGCAGGCCCAAGCCCTTGATTTTTAGGTTTTTCAATATATTTAAAGGTAATGATTCATGTTTTAGGGCATTTTCTCAGCCTCCATCACATTTAGAACTCCTTGAGAGCAACCCTAGCCTCCCTCTTCATGATTTGAGCTCCTTCTCTCTCCTTGAACATCTTTTAGGTGTTTTTGGTGGTGATTTGATGAAGCTTGAAGATCAAGATAGTTCTTTTGGTTGCAAGGAAAGTTGTTTCAAGTTTGGATCTATCAAAGTCACTCCATTTCTAGACTATTGTCAGTATAAAGTTCATATCTTGCACTTTAGTTCTTTAGATCTTGTCATTTGTGGTTTTTTTTGGCACTTTTGGTCCATTTTATGGGTGATTTTGGAGTTTAGTGGACTCCAACATCTTTTGATCAGTTTGGTATGCTTCTTGGACCTCATGGACTAGAAAAACTATGATCTTTTGCCTTCCCTTTAAGCCATGCAAGTTTCTTGGTCCTTTAGGTCATTTTGGTGTATTAAAGTTTATATCTTAAAAGTTTGTGGCGTCATTATGGATAAAGTTGGAAACCTTATCCATCTAAACATCATGTTGATTCAGATTTGTGGGTTGGAGACTTGGACTTAATGGATTAAGTGAGAAAGATGTATTCTTAGTCCCTTTGAGACTTAACATTTAGATTCTTGGTTGATTGGACCATCCTAATGGATAAAGTTGGAAACTTTATCCATTATGAAGCTATTAGGTGTCACATTTGAAAAGTTGGAATCTTGGGTTTAAGGGTTAAGTGTTTAATCCATTAAGTTGTTGGGACCGGTTCCCACGGTGTTACATGTTGCTTGCCACAACTTAGAGGTTGGGGTGACCGCGAATAGTTGTCGTGTACCTACCACGACTTGGCCTATGGGTGTCCACGAAGTGGAGGTTAGTTGAGGCTGACTTTGACCATTGACTTTTTGACCAGTCTGACTTTTGGTTAAACTTAGAGAGGTGTTGAGCTATAGTTTGAGATTTAGCTTGTGATTGGTTTAGGAGGTTCGTGTAGTTGATTCTGTGGGACTTTGAGTAGTGGATTTCAGCTCTTCGTTCATGTGAGTTTTCTCATTGTATTACATATATCATAGTGTGTGCATGTCAGACCAGTAAGGTCTTATTTGCTGATTGTTGTTATATATGTATCTGAGTTGCTGATATCTCCAGGAGTGCTGATAGTTCGTAGGGTTGTTGATAACCCATAGGGTTGCTGATACCCCATAGGGCTGCTGTGCAGCCCAAAGGACTACCGATAGTCCCAGTGTTAGTGTTGCTGATAAACCATAATTGATTATATTGTTTTGTTGTATGTGATATTTAGGATTGTTGATAGTCTTAGGGTTGCTGATAAACCATAACTGATTATTATGATGTGTTGTATGCGATATTTTGGGAAGTCACTAAGCTTTATGCTTACAGTTATGAATTAGTTGTTTTTCAGATATTTATCGGATTACGAAGGCGGGACTGTACACACACATCAACAATTTTATGATTTAAGATTCCACATTCTCTTCCTTATAACTTTGAATTTTGAATTATGGTCTATGAAAAATTGGTTTGACTTGAATGTAACTTTATAAAAATATGTGTTTATTCTATTTTAAAAATGAAAAAAAAAATTATTCTGGGATTTGGGACGTTACACCATTATTTTATATTTGTATCATTTTTACACTAGAAATAATGTTTTGAAATATAATTTTAAAATATATCGTAATAGTCATGTTTTTTAGTTTTAACCATAAAATAGCCAAAGAAAAAGACAAAAATAGCCATAAAGTTCCCAAGCCACCATTTGCAAAAGTGTGGTTCACCTGCAAAAAAAAATGAAAAATGAAAACGACATCGTTTTGGACGTGGTTGACTGTGGAAAGTGAAATCATCTGTGATTAAAAAAATAATAAAAAATATGTATTATCATGTCATGTTGACTGCGAAAATCAAAGACCATACTGTGAAAATCATAACCTATAGTATGAAAATTTGCACATTGTAGAGGATGTTATCTTATAAGAGATTGCTTTGTAAAAAAGAGTTATCAGAACCAATTGTCTGCATTTTTTAGCACAATTTTCACTATGTTTTTTCTTCTGATTTCCTTAGCAATTTTTTCCACCTTACCCTTTTGCACTTGTCGAGATAACATGAGTTCAAACATTCTACATGACTAATTGTTGTTTTTGTTGGTGGTTGATGGCAATTAGAAACATGTTTATACAATGCAACAAATCGATATGTTGTTGGTGGGAACCAATCTAGCAGCACAAACATTCTACATGACTAATTGTTGTTTTTGTTGGTGGTTGATGGCAGTTAGAAACATGTTTATACAATGCAACAAATCGATATGTTGTTGGTGGGAACCGATCTAGCAGCAGAAGAGGGTCCGGTAGTAAAAGATGGAAAAAGTTTTGCTAAGAACAGATCCATAGAAGAGGTAGCAACAATCAAACAGGTATCTGTATCTCTCTAAATGATTCTCACAATGTTGGTGGATATGTTGCGTTCCAATAACAACTCAATTCACAAGTAGTTTCTGAAAACCAATATACGTATCGACAAATTCAATATGTCGATCCCAGATATTCTGTACCATATCAAACACTAATACCACCATATCAAACGTCGATAACACCATTTCAAACGCCGATTGTATAATATCAAATGCCAATTATACAATACAACCTATTTTTCCATTCTAAAAAGTGGGCCGAAAGGAGAGGAAAGTGGTATTGAAGATGCATATGTGTAACTAACCTTGGAATAACTGTAGGAAACATACACTCAACTACTAGAAAAATGGACTATGGTCTGTAACTCAAATGAGTCCATGAACCGCAATTAACTATTTTTGTTGATTATCAAGACCAGCTAAGAGTAAACGTAAATAAGAATAAAAGGCAAATACAAGTAGAAAGAAGTATATTGAATCAAATTGTATCTGAATTGAAAGCAACAAAAAGGAATATCAAGATGTTAAACCCATGAAATCTCAAACCCATTGAAAATCTTGCAGCATGACAATGCTCAAAGACACATCAAGGGCTTACACTCAAGAAAAAAGGTGATAAAACAAAAAACCTATTGCTTTTGTGTATGCTCGACGGCTTTGAGTTATCTTATTATTTATTCCATATCTTGATGTGTCTGAGCATGTTGATGTTGTAATTTGATAACTTTGCATCAGTTCTGTACTCTTCTTTTTGCCTAACCATTCTATTTCAGCTTTCCTTTGGATTTCACTTGCTGAGCTGATTTAAGTTCCACCTTCTAATATTCTTCAAAGGTTACCTCTTGCTAAACCCCTCATAAGAAATGTTCATGCACAAACTCCCACCTATTCAATAAATCTTGCTAAATCCCTGAATCAAATCACAGAAACCAATAAAAGATGAATGTGTAAGAAACTAAACACCACCAAAAACCACAGCAACCATGCATGTAGGGTGTTGTTTATCATTCATAATAACATAACCAGGACCAAAACTTTCCCCCTTTAGTCAACCATCTTCGTCCTTTGCATGAAGAAAGAAAAAAGAAAATTTACAAAGAGAAGAATAGATAATAAGTGGGTACCTGATTCTTACTGAACTATTTGAAAAATAGACAAAGATATGTAACTTAAATGAGACCTTGTATTTACAATTAACTATTGTTGTTGATGATCAAGACAAACCGAGAGTAAAATTAATAATTTGAAAAAGCAAAATACAAAAAGAAAGAAGTATAGGCAATAAACTCATATTTGATTTGAAAGCAACAAAAAGGAAAATCAAGATGTTGACCACAGGAATTGTCAAACCCATGGAAATTCTTGCAGCATGACAATGCTCAAAGACACATCTACGGCTTAAACACTCAAGAAAAAAGTAATAACACAACCTTGACTGCTTTTAAGTTTTTTTCTTTATTGATTCCATATAATGATGTGTCTCCAATAATGATGTGTCTGACCATTTACATGTTGTAACTCGATAACTTCTTGCATCATATCCGTCTTCTCTTTGCATAGTCGTTCTATCTCAGCTTCCATTTGAATTGTTGTTCACTTGTATGTTACCTGCTGAGGCCAATTAGACTGCCACCTTGGAATGTTCTTCAAATGCAACCTCTTGCTAGACCCTTCAACATCGTTCACTTGCAAACACCCATCTGTCCCAATAAATCTTGAGAAATCCCTGAATCAAACTACAGAAACCAGTAAAAGAGAATGCACAAGAAATTGAACACCACCAAAAAACCAGAGAAACCATGTGTGTTGTTATTTTTTGTTCACAAGAGTAGGGCCAAAACATCAACCAAGGCCTAACCTTTCAGCTTTCACCCTTCACCCAATCATCTTCTTCCTCAACATGAAAAACAAGAACATCAAGAAAAAAAAATGGATAATGAGTCGATCAATTACCTGATTCTTAGTTAGAGCCATGGAGATGAAAAGTGGTGGATGCTACAACAAGTCAGTGCGAGAGAAGTAGCAGGTGATCAAGAGCACAATAGCTTATTACAAATGTCATACAAACCTATAGTCTAATAATAACAACTTGATATTATATAAATACCGAATATAACAAACATTCCAAGATTGAAATTATAAATCCACATTACAAACACAGATCCAAATATTCACTGATAAACATATATCCAAGAACTACTCGGATTCCAAGGATCTATGTGGCTTCTTGTCCTCTCTTCATCTTGGCAACTCTTACCACGATTGCAACGTATATCTTGTCCACAGTTTCATCAGCAAACATGAAAATCTTGTGTCTCCAGTGCTTCTTCAACAACAAAACTCCAATAACACCCCAAAACCCTGTAGCAAAACCACTCATAATATCTAGGTAAAACCACCATACCTTCATCGACTCCTCAGCCGCTTTATGTTTCTTCTTGGGCATTGTGATTGGGTCTTGATGATCTGAGCAATCCTTTGGCAATGGAGGTCCACAAAGATCTTCGTTCCCAGCATATATTGATGGATCATCAATAAGGGTCTGCAACTGACGACCTGTTGGAATTCGTCCCGACAAGTTGTTGTGTGACAAATTCAAATGACTCAAAAAAGTCAACGCTGCCATGCTTGGAGGGATCATCCCGGTCAACTTGTTTCCAGATAAATCGAGGGATTCTAACCTTGTCATGTTTCCAATGCTGTATGGAATCATCCCACTGAGATGATTATTGGACAAATTGAGACCCAACAACATACAAAGTGCAGTTAGCTCGACAGGTATTACTCCAACAAGTTTATTGCTTGAAAGGTCCATGTTGAAAACTATATCCCAATTTGTTGTATATTCAAGATCAACACCTTTCATCACCTGAATCACATTCTCGTTGGGATCAAAAATGACATTATACCGCTTTTCTGCACCCTTCACCATTGCATTCAACTCTCTTAGGCAATGAGGGATGTTTCCCCTTAAGTTGTTGTATGCAACATCCAAAATTTGAAGTTTCGACATTTTGCACAAAGATTCAGGAATTTCCCCAGTGAAGTTATTCCTGTGTAGCTTTAAGACCATCAAATTTGTCAGCTTTTCTCCGATCCAGTGGGGTATGTTTCCGAACAGTTGATTATCACCCACATCTAACACTCTTAAAGCTCGTAAATTTCCCAATTCTCGGGGAAGTTTACCTGTGAACTTATTGTCGTTCAGTTTTAACCAATACAAATATGAATGCTTGAGACCTATATGGCTTGGAATGACACCTGAAAGCAAATTCGAGCTTAATATCAGGTTTTGCAACTCTTGGAGATTCTGGAGACACTTGGGAATTCTCCCTGTTAACCTATTTCTGGAAAGGTCAAGATATCTTAAATCTGTCCTTCTGCACAGTGACCTTGGAATCGACTCGTTGAAAATGTTATTTACCAGTATTAATGCCTCTACATATACCACATATTTCTCAGAGACATTTTTCCCATTAGGAAGGTTTGTCAAAGGTCCATTGAGTTTGTTGTGAGAGAGATCTAAGAAATAAATGACAGGCATCTTCCGCAACCATGTGGGCAGAGGTCCAGATTGAAGCATTCGACAACACTAATACCTTAAGTGCCCTTTGATTTCGAAGCCACTGCGGAAATCCATTTGTAATATTGCAAGAACCGAGTTGAAGAATTCTCAATTGGAATGGAGGAATCCACTCACATGAAACATTGAATGTTAACTTGGTGTTAGAAGAAGCATACAAGTACCTCAACATGGAAAGGTTAGCAAAATGGGCTTCGGAAACTACTCCTTCTAAGGAATTGTCTGAGATATCTAGAGAATCGAGTTCGGCAAGTTGCCCAATTGAGACCGGAATAGTCCCATTTAACAAATTTGAAGAAAGAAAAATATCTTGTAATGAAACAAGTCTTCCTAGAGATGTTGGGATGGGGCCCGTTAAGTGATTGGATTGTAGATACAAAGATTCTAAAGCTGCAAGATTTCCAAAGGATTCTGGAATTGAACCATTCAATTGGTTATAAGAAAGGTCAAGTCTGGAAAGATTCCCAAGGAATGTAGGAATGGGACCGGTTAACCGGTTATCAGATAAATATAATTCTTCTAAATATCTTAATCTTCCTAAAGAGTCGGGGATTGGACCTGTCAAACTGCTATTCCATAGACTTAAGACTCTCAAATTGGTTAGTCTTCCAAGTGCTTCTGGAATCGTACCATTCAAACACCCACCTAAATCCAACCGCTCCAAAGCATATTGGGATCATTCTGAAACGTTTTGCGGTGGGTCAATCCTTTCTATTTCAAAAGGATTCCTCAATGCAAACAACTGTTTCAGGTGACATGGTCTCCAGATTCCAACATCCTCAATATTCTTAAACTGGTTAACAGAAAGATCAAGCTCTAGAAGGTTAGGCATACTAGGAACCGAAGAATGCAGCATGTTTCTTGAGAGATGAAGGACTCTTAAGGAACTCATGTTACTGAAAACAGATGGAAATATGCCTTCAATTGAATTCCAGCTAAGATCCAGGTGTTGGATGTTAGAAAGCATACTGATATTAAAATGAGCGGAAGACAGAAAAGTCTTATCTAGCCCACAAAGTGACAAATGCAGCTCTGATAAAGAAGGGATCATGTTTAGCACGTTTACAAAGTTCCATGCCAAACTAAGATTAAATTTAGAAAGATCTAGGAATGCTAGGGATGTCATGTTTCGGAAAAATCCAGGGAGTGGGCCTTTGAAAGAATTGGAGCCAAGATCAAGGTGTTTTATGTTGGCAAGAATTCTACTCGAATTAAGAGAAGGACCAAGATGGACATTGGAAAGTCCACAAGAACGCAAACTTAACTCTTTTAACGAAGGAAGATTGTAAAGCACCATGTCCATGTTCTTTGCTCCGCCAAGATCCACATAACTCAAGTCAAGATGCTCGAGTGATGGAAGGCCAAAAGTCCATGACATATCATCCGACATCAGGTCGTAGTTCAAACTGAGATCCAAAACCTTTAAATTAGAAAAATTTCCAATGTGAGGAGGAATAATACCTTGAAAACCAGCATAAGAGAGATTGAGATATCTCAGCTGTTTGAAGGATCCAATGAACTCAGGGATCCGGCTTCCACGTAAATCATTCCAACTCAAGTCCAGGTACTTGAGATGCCTCAACTCAGCCAAAGAAGAGTTCACCTCATTACCAACTAAGTATTTGTCTCCTTCGCCACCAAAATAATAATCTCCTCTGAGATTGAGGCTGTCAACGGTTCCAGTGCGACTGTCACAGTGGATTCTTTCCCACAGGCAACAATCCTTCCCCACCCATGATGACAACATTCCTTTAGAGCCATCTTTGACACTCCCTTTGAACCTGAGAAGAGCAAGTCGCTCTTTCTGAGAGCAAACCACACTCACATTTCCAACACCCAAACAAGTATATGTGGCTGCAACCAAAAAACCAAACACGAAAATGAGATGGAGCCCCAAACCCCTCGGAGTCCCCATTATCAATCCTCCCTAACTCAGTTTAATTTAGAACAAAGTTGAAGTGGAAAAATATATTGTTATGATGAAGAAACCAGTTCATTTATAATGCCACAAAAGAAGAACAACTTAATGCCATGGAAGACTTGAAGTCAATGGACATTTGTACCCACAAGTTGTATTTTTGTGGTCTGATGCTATCTTTATTTCTCTCTTGATCAAAATAAAGTGGTTTATGGCCAAGTCTGTTCCCCATGTCAAACAAACATTTAGATTTTCAACATATCCAAGATAACTTATAATCTTTTTGTAAATAGTAGTTGTAAATTATAAACTTAATTTTGATGTTCAATCCTTTTATAAAACTAACTACAAGAAAATATTTTTTTTGTTATTATTTGACTTGACAAGGTTGATGTGCCAAGCCCAAGCCTAATTAAAAGATACTTTCTTCTGCAACTCCAAATTAAAGATATTATATCATCTTTTATAAAAAAAATGCAGTCTTCTCAAATGCATTACGGTTTTATTAGACATGACAATTTCAACCCATTTACTTGAAAATAGGCACTAAAAATGACCTAAATAAACAATACAAAATGAAGCAATTAGAAACAGTTAGTCATGAAACAATATATAGAAGGTTCAGGCAAAACGTCTTATGCACTTGAATTAGACAGAATTTGGGAATAAAACAATTTAAACACATAATTAATACAGGGGATGAGTCAAGAAAAAATCAAAAATTAAAAAACATGGAAAGCAACATAACCCATGAGATAATGTATATAGAAGAGCTTTTTAACGTTTCCTAGGTTAAACCAACATAAATAAATATTATAGCATCTCACTTTCATTTGTTTAATCATAACATTGTATTTTCATTTTTTTTCTTATTATGGCATTGTGCTTTGAAATGTGCACCCAGTTATAACATTGTTCTTCAAAAATAATTCTTATTAGCATGCTGTACTTAGAAAATCATCCAAATAATAGCAGTGAGAATTGCTTTTTACAATGTTCAGGCAGAATACAATATGCGACACTCACTTGGAAGAAGAGTTGCTGATTTTGAGTTCTTTACCAAATTTACAGTTATTAAAACTGAATAAGACTATTGCCACATGCTACAACTCACATCTTTAAGGTTGTTATTCATTTCAGTTGCAACTAGTGCCATCTCTAATGTGTATAACATGAAACATCTATGTTGACGTTTACATGAAAATAAACTATTAACCTTTTTCTGTAAAAAAAAAGGCAATTGATATCATGAAACATATCAGTCTTATAATCACAGCTGTAGTTGTATTTACTTATCGTCATGGAAGACAATTTATATCCACAAACTTGTATTTTTTGGTCGGGTAAATAGCATAAAAAACACTCCGTTTACACCAAAATTCTAATTTGACACCGTGTTTTTTTTTGTCTCAAATTTGACACTGTGTTTTCCAATTTGTTACAATTCTGACCACTTGACCGGTTAACCAGGTTACATGCTGACGTGGCATGATGACGTGTCAGTTTTGATGATGTGGCATGCTGACATGATATGCTGACGTGTCAAAATTGAATTTTTTTTCCACAAAAAACACTAAGTTTTCACTTTTTTTCGATTTTGACACTAAGTTTAATTTTTTCTTTCAATTTTGACACTATGTTTTTTTGTTCCAAATCGAACATCATTTTTTCCAATTTTGTTCAATTTTGACCATTTTTCATTTGAAACCGTATAAATATAATTTTTTTATTACATTTTAAACCGTATAAATATATTTTTTTTTGTTTAAAAACCACATTTTTATTTAAATACAAGGTGTTTCTTTTTTTTCTTTTACATTCAAAGTATAATGTATAAATATGCATTAGTTATATCATGAGAATCAAACTAACCATAAGCTTCTAATAAGATGTGAAAATTTCAGGGGTTGCAAACTTGACATCCGAGTTTTAATCGACTACACGCCTCCAAAATTGAACAAAAATTGATAAATGATGTTCGATTTGGAATAAAAAAAACATAGTGTCAAAATTGAAAGAAAAAATTAAACTTAGTGTCAAAATCGAAAAAAATGAAAACTTAGTGTTTTTTGTGGAAAAAAAATTCAATTTTGACACGTCAGCATATCATGTCAGCATGCCACATCATCAAAACTGACACGTCATCATGTAACCTGGTTAACCGGTCAAGTTGTCAGAATTGTAACAAATTGCAAAACACAGTGTCAAATTTGAGAAAAAAAAAAACACGGTGTCAAATTAGAATTTTGGTGTAAACGGAGTGTTTTTTATGCTATTTACCCTTTTTGGTCTCGGGATAATTTTGAATTTTTCTTGATCAATATAAGTGGTTTTGGGCTACTTTCCATGAAATACATAATTCTATTTAATCAGCTAGAAGTCACTACTACAAAAGACTTGGAAGTCAATGGACAGTTTGCAGCCACAAACTGGTATGCTCTGGGCCTGACCTATTTTTTTTTTTTTTTATCAATCAAAATTAAGTGGTCTATACGGCACCTATAGTTAGCATGTTACAATCATATTTTATCCTAAAATATCTTTAATATAATTAGATTTAAACATTAAAGAAATTATATAATAGTTTTTTGAGTAAATCACATAATGGAGTCCTGTGGTTTCGGTTTTGGTCCCCAACCGAGTTAATATGACTATCTTGCCCTCAATGATCAATTTCTGTAAGTTTTTAAATCATTTTTTATTATGTTATTATTATTAAATAGAGTAAATTATTAATGTCTAAAATGGACCCACCCAACAACCCCACGTCGCTTGCCTTCATCAGAGAAATATCACGACCGCCAGTTTCAATGGTCTAAAATGGTCACACGTTGGAGTAAAAAGAAATGATCTAGGACTGTGGAGTAAAGAGACCTTGAGGAGATAACAAGAGGGTGGGAGTGGGAGCATTGTAGGACCCAATGTTTTAATAATAATAAAAATAATGTATATAACATAATTAACAAATAAAAAATCTAGTAAGGGCAAAAAAGCCTTTTTAGGTCTGTTAGGACAAGAATCGTAACGAAACAATACCACATGGATAGTCCGAGTTAAATAAATAAATAAGAATAAGGGACCAACTTTGAAGTCAACAAAGTAAACCCCCAAATAAAATAAAAAAAATAAGAAAAAAAAAACTTCTATATAACCATATTTAAAAAAAACGATCGTTAATTTAATAAATCAAATTTGTAAACATAAAAATATTGAAAACAATTGAAAAGGATTTGTGTGAATAAAAGATACTGAATAAAGCAAACCTTACTTCAGTACAAAAATTAACAAAATTGAAAGAATTACAAATTTCTACAGGAATACCATATTCCATTCCATCAGACACAACAAACATACTTTCAGAATCCAACGGAATAAACGATTCCGATTCCATCAAACCAGAAAACGAAAATAAAAATTAGGGTTTACCTGAGTGTGAGCAAGAACAAGGATGACATTGCAGTACTTTTTCATCTTCTCCAGCTGTGACTGGATGTCTTTCTTTCCTGTTTCAGTTTCATACTTCTTTGAATAATTTGTAAAAGCTTTCTTTTTTGATTTGCACCAGTTTTTATAAAATCTCCTCTTGATGTCTTCACTCAGATGCTGGGCCCACACTGTGTTCAAGCTGTGGAGCCCAGGTGGGGTCTTGACATACCCCACCACCCCAACAACCACCATTGGGGGTGTTTCAATGATTGTCACTGCCTCACATGTCTCTTTCTTGTGAAGTTCTAAGATAAAAGGAATGAAAATTTATTACACAAAGTAGTAAATAGTATGTTATCTTTCTGAACTTTTATGGTATTTATCGATGAAGTGCAGAGAAGTATAAAATTAGTTAAAAGGTAAATTGTATTTACAGTAGCCAAGTTTAGCTGATTTTTCAGTTTTAGTACAAAAAAGACCACATGTAATTTTGGTCCTTATTTTGAGGTTTTGGTAATATTCTGTGCCTCTGTTTTTGAATATATACTAACACCAAAACATAAGAGATTATGGTTAACGGAAGAGAAATATAACAAACATTTTAAAATTGAAACCTTTAAACAACATCCACATTACAAACATAGATCCAAATAGTAGCATTAAAACAAAAACTTCATTGATAACATATATATTACTTCCATTCCAGAGGGCCTATACAGTTTCTCTTCCTCTCTTCATCTTGGCAACTCTTACCACGACTGCGATGTATATCTTGTCCATGATTTCCTCAGCTAACATGAAAAGTCTACATCTCCACTGCTTCTTGAACAACAGAACTCCAATTACACCCCAAAACCCTGTTGCAAAACCACTCATTATGTCCAGGTAAAACCACCATACCTTCATCGACTCCTCAGCTGCTTTATGTTTCTTCTTGGGCTTTGCTGTTGTTGTTGGGTCTTGATGATTTGAGCAATTGTTTGGCAATGGAGATCCACAAAGATCTCTGTTCCCACCATATATTGATGGATCATCAATAAGGGTCTGCAACTGATGGCCTGTTGGAATTCTTCCTGACAAGTTGTTGTGTGACAGATTCAGATGGCTCAAAAAAGTCAAAGCTGCCATGCTTGGAGGGATCATCCCGGTCAACTCGTTTCCAGATAAATCAAGAGATTCTAACCTCATCATGTTCCCAATGCTGTCTGGAATATTCCCACTGAGATCATTATTAGACAAATTGAGACCAACCAACATAGAAAGTGCAGTTAGCTCCACAGGTATTTCTCCTACAAGTTTATTGTTTGAAAGGTCCATGTTATAAACTATATCCAAAATTCTTGCATATACAAGATCAACACCTTTCATAACCTGAATCACATTCTCATTAGAATCACCACTGCCATTACTGTCATACCACTTTTCTGCACCATTAACCATTGCATTCAACTCACTTAGGCAATGAGGGATGATACCCGTTAAGTTGTTGTATGCAACATCCAAAATTTGAAGATTTGAGATTTTGCATAAAGATTCAGGAATTTCCCTGGTAAAGTTATTCCTGTGTAATCTTAAAACAATCAAACTTGTCAGGTTTTCTCCAATCCAGTGGGGTATATTTCCAAACAATTGATTATCACCCACATCTAGGACTCTTAAATCTCTTAAATTCCCCAACTCTCGAGGAAGTTCACCAGTAAAGTTGTTGTCATTCAGTTTTAACCAATGCAATGATGAATGACTAAGTGCTATATAGCTTGGAATGACACCTGAAAGTAAATTTGAGCTAAAGATCATGGCACCCAACCCTCGCAGATTCTGGAGACACTTGGGAATTTTCCCTGTTAACCTATTTCTGGAAAGATCAAGTAAAACTAAATATGTCCATCTGCAAAAGGACTTTGGAATTGACTCATTGAAAATGTTATTTGCCAGTATCAATGCCTGTCCTATTTCTGGAAGGTTTGTCAATGGTCCGCTGAGTTTGTTGTGGGAGAGATCTAACGATCGAATGACAGACATTTTTTGTAACCATGTGGGCAGAGGTCCCGAAATTGAAGCATTCGACAACATTAACTCAGAGAGCTCCCTTTGATTTCGTAGCCACTGTGGCAATCCATTTGCGAGATTGCAAGAACTGAGATCAAGATGTGCTAATTGGAATGGAGGCATCCACTCACGTGAGACATTGAATGTCAACTTGGTGTTAGAAGAAGCATCCAAGTACATCAACAGTGAAAGGTTAGCAAAATGGGCTTCGGAAACTACTCCTTCTAAAGAATTGTCTGAGATATCTAGCAAACTGAGTTCGGCAAGTTGCCCAATGGAAACCGGAATAGTCCCATTTAACAAATTTGAAGACATCCTAATTTCTTGTAATGAAACAAGTCTTCCTAGAGATGCTGGGATGGGGCCCGTTAACCGGTTGTAGCTTAGATCCACACTTGTTAAAACTTGTAATTTTCCAAAGGATTCTGGAATGGAACCATTCAGTTGGTTAGAATACATGCTAATTTCTTGTAATGCAACAAGTCTTCCTAGAGATGCTGGGATGGGACCCGTTAACCGATTGGATCCTAAACTCAAATGTGTTAAAGCTGATAAATTTCCAAAGGATTCTGGAATTGAACCATCCAATCGATTAAAAGAAAGGTCAAGTTTGGAAAGATTACCAAAGAATGTAGGAATGGGACCCATCAACGTTATGAGATAGATCTAATTCTTCTAAATGTCTTAATCTTCCTAGAGATCCGGGGATTGGACCTGTCAAACTGCTATATGATATATCTAAGTGCCTTAAATTGGTTAGACTTCCAAGTGCTTCTGGAATCGTACCAATCAAAGAACCACTTAAATCCAACGCCTCCAAAGCATATCGGGAGCATTCCGATGTGTTTTGTGGTGAGTCAGTCATTTCTATTTCAAAAGGATTTCCATATGCAGCCAATGTTTTCAGGTAACACTGTCTCCAGATTCCAACATCCTCAATATTCTTAAACCGGTTAGAAGAAAGATAAAGCTCTACAAGGTTAGGCATAATAGGAACCGAAGAATGCAGCATGTTTCCTGAGAGATCAAGGACTCTTAAGGAACTCATGTTTGTGAAAAAAGATGGAATTATGCCTTCAATTGAATTTTGGCTAAGATCCAGACATTGGATGTTAGAAAGCATACTGATATTAAAATGAGCAGAAGATAGAAAAGTCTTATCTAGCCAACAACTTGACAAGTGCAGTTCTGATAAAGAAGAAGGGACCATGGTTAGCAAGCTTGCAAAGTTCCATGACAAACTAAGATTAAAATCTGAAAGATCCAGAAATTCAAGGGATGTCATGTTTCGGAAAATTCCAGGGAGTGGACCTTCAAAAGAATTTCTACTAAGATCTAGGTGTTTGATGTTGGGAAGTATTCTACTTGAGTTAAGAAAAGGACCAAGATGGACATTGGAAAGTCCACAACCACGCAAACTTAACACTTTCAATGAACAAAGATTGTAAAGCACCATGTCCCAACCACTAAGATTCAACCAACTCAAGTCGAGATGCTCGAGTGATGGAAGGCCAAAAGTCCATGACATATCATCTAACATCAGCTCACCATTCAAACTGAGATCCAAAACCTTTAAATTAGAAAGATTTCCAATGCGAGGAGGAATAATACCTTGAAAACCAGCATCAGAGAGATTGAGGTAGCTGAGCTGCTTGAAGGATCCAATGAAGTCGGGGATCCGGCTTCCACGGAAATAATTCCGACTCAAGTCCAGGTACTTGAGATGCCTCAACTCAGCCAAAGAAGAGTTCGCCTCATTACCAACTAAGTAGTTGTCTCCTTCGCCACCAAAATAGTAATCTCCACTGAGATTGAGGCTGTCAATGGTTCCAGTGAGACTGTCACAGTGGATTCTCTCCCACATGCAACAATCCTCCCCCACCCATGATGACAACATTTCTGAGTCATCTTCAACACTCTGTTTGAACTTGAGAAGAGCAAGTCGCTCTTTCTGAGAGCAGGCGACACTGACATTTCCAACACCAAAACAAGAATATTTGTTTGCAACCAAAAAAACACATACGAAAATGAGATGGATCCCTAAACCCCTCCGAGTCCCCATTATTAACCCTCCTTAACTAACTCAGTTTAATTTACAAGAATGTTGAAGTGGAAAGATAGGTTGTCACGTTGAAGAAACTACTTCATTTATAATGCCATAAATGAAAAACAACTTATTTCCATGAAAGACTTGAAGTTAATGGACATTTGTATGCACAAGTTGTATTTTTGTGGTACACATGGTAGATGCAATTGTAAATGGAAAGAATTCTTTTGAAAATATAAAATAAATTAAACACAATAATTGACAAACAAGCATTTAGATTTTCAAGAAGTCTAAGATAATTTATAATATTTTGTAAATAGTAGTTATAAATTATAAAATTAATTTTGATGTTCAATCATTTTACAAAACTAAGTTCAAGAAAATAAGTTTTTTGTTACTATTTGACTCGACAAGGTTGATGTGTCAAGCTTAATTAAAAGATACATTATGTAACTCCACATTAAAGATATTATATATTTTTTTATAAAAGATGTATTTTCTCAAATGCATTACGATTTCATTAGACATAACAATTTCAACCCATTTAATTGAAAAATAGGCATTTGTTATATTAATAATAAAAATACCTATTTTCATAATAATATAAATAGATATATAAAGAGACGTTGAGGAGATAAAAACGGGGCGGGTGGGGGTTGGGGAATTTATGGGACCCAATGTTTTAATAATAAAAAAATAAAGTACAAAAAATAATTAAAGATATAAAAAATCTAGTAAGGGAAAAAAATGTATTTTTAGGTCTGTTAGGAATAAAAATCATAACAAAACAATACCACATGGATGGTCCGAATTGAGAAATAATAATATTAAATAAGAGACCAAGCATACATATTACCTTAAACCATAGGGACCATTCATGCAATTTACTCTAGTTTTTTCTTTTAAACTTCATACCAATATTTTTAGAATTGTTTTTGGCTTTTAACAAATCGGTATTAGTGAATTGGAACACTATTGAGGAATAGTGTATGGCCCATGGCACATGTAAATGCATTTGGCAAAAAAAAGTCTTCCACACAAAGAAATTGAAGTCAACAAAGTAAACCCACTAATAACACCCATAGACAAAAAAAAGGACATGAATGATGCACTAAGTAAGCATCTTTCTTGTGGAATTTTCTATGCAACTTCTCCCTATCAAATGTATTCCTCTTTAATATTATTATATGTATCTTTTTAATCTAAAATAAATTACAATCATATTTTAACCTAAAATATCTGTAATATAACTACATTTAAACATTAAAGAAATTATATACTAATAGTTTCTAAGTAAATACACGCATGGTTTCTGTGATTTCAGGTAATTAGCGTGTATTGTCCTTTAACATTTTTTTTAAAATTCGGACGGTCCCTATGGTTTGGTTTTGTTTCGGGTTTGGTACCCAACAAAGTTAATATGACTATCTTGCGCTTAATGATATTTTTCTATAATTTTTTAATTCATTTTTTATTATTATGTTATTATTAAATAGAATAAATTATTAATGTCTAAAATGATACTTCACCAAACACCGGATGCTGCCCTTGAAACCATCTCCCCCACCATTGCATGCTTCTTGTAAAAGATTGAAGTATCCAGCCTCACACCATTTTCCCCTCTATTACAGACAAAGAACAACAGCATCATCCATTCCTGATGAAAATCAAAATCTCTTTCCTTATTATAGAATACCAAGTTCACTCTATCAGATATATAATCTCAACTTCCATAAACACGTTAAAAATAGAAACGAAAAAAGAAATGTACATAAACCATCACTGTTGAAGTTCACAGGAAGCACAAGTTTAGGGACACCAGAAAGCATATCAGGTACTTAATGATCTTACACTTACACATGTGCAAACTTTGACAACATGCAATGCCTACTGAAAAAGGTTTTTTTTTTTAAATCTATTGACGTACAATAATTATGGTATCATGTACAGTAGATATCAATACAAAACCTAATCTAATAATATTGGGAGCAATTACACACATACATTATACATATATAATATGTGGCCAAGTAAAACTATACACACATAAATAAATACAAATTCATTTGTAGCAACTGCTTTCATAGCATATGAAGAAGAACCAGTTCCAAATATAGCAGCAATATGAAACATGTTTTTTTTTTCTAATTTTCTCACAGTAAACAAAAGCAAGAGAACACAGAGGCTTTTCATGAGCACAGGTCAACATAGGACTATAGTCTATAGGCGATTTGTTGACACAACAAAACAAAGGGTCTACTGAGAAGCACGGGTTTAATTGAGTTTGAAGCATTTCTTCCCTTAAATAATCTTCCATCAAAAACTCATTTTTGATGCTGATTGTCTCTAAATTGACTAGCCCGGATCTACGGGCGTTACACATATAATGCATGCACACCTGCCCACAACATGAAAACGGGATTGCCCCCCGGGCCTACATCATGAAGACTGGATTGCCCTCGAGCCCTCAGCATAAGACTGTAATGTCCTCCCAAACCTCAGCCTATGAATGTATTGCTCCCAGGCCCACACCATAAGACTGGAATGCCCTCCCGACCCTCAACCTATGACTGGATTGCTCCCAATTTTGTTGGCCTACAACGCAAATCATAACTGCCTCAACCCACCCCACCACAATATGTCGACATATAAGACAAGTAAGTAATCAAGTAATCACATAAGCACATGCAACTATCTATCCTAGTCTACTTGTCTAACACCTCACTACCGCATACTCGGCCTCATACAGTACTGCACCACTACTGGCAAATATCGAAGGAATGCATAGCTATATGTAACTAGAGGTGAGATACACATTCGGACATAAGATCCCACTCTAGAGCCACAACCAAATGAGGAATAGGCAAGAAAGCCAAGATCAAGATTTCTCAGGCTATCCTACATAGCTACATACAACCCCTAGGGCACTCCACTAGATGATCACCAATCTACTAGTTTTCAAACCAGTATACAACTACACTTATATCCTAACATACAAGGATATACACTGCAATACATAGTATAATGAGGAAACTCACCTGAATCAAAGACCCAAGAAACACCATGATACGCTCACTCTCTGCAATGATTGTTCCCGCAAGCCGACTGCCACCATAGCACGGAAGGACCTTAATCAATAACCTAATTCCCTCATGTTTAACCAAAATTCAAACCGGTCAAAAAGTCAGCGGTCAAAGTCAACAACCAACATTACCAACAGTTGACCCTCACGTCGTGACCAGCCCTTGGTCACGTTGTGAGAACTCACCACGACGTGAAACATCCTTGGTCACGTCGTGAACACGACATGACAAAATAATCATGGGATACTCCATCGTCACGTCGTGACACTCTCCATGTCAGGACGTGACCACTGCTGCAAAATCTTAATGGTTTGAGTCCTTAATCCATAAAGTATTCAACTCCAACTTTCCAGAAAGCTTTAAGGTAGCGTTTGATGAGCGGAATAGGACATAATAAAACATAACAGTTTTTTATAAGGCATTTGGCAGGTCTGGGACTAGAACAAGATATGGACTTAACCAAGTCCAATGGATTAATCAATAAAATTTTAGTTCCATCTAAATTGATAGAACATACAGGGACACGGAAATAAAAATGACTAAAATACCCAAATCTGCTTTCAATCGTCCCCCATCTTTTCCCCATATGGCTTATTCCTCCCTTTCCACGGTGAGACTCACCATGAATCTTAATAAAAAAATCAATAATTTTTTTCTCGGAGAATTAAGAACATATTTTTCTATCTCCTGCTAAATTCCTCACTTATTATAGCGTTTTCCTCATTTTCTATATTGTGTCGTGTTCCTCCTTCAAGAGGAGTTTTTTTTTTATCACTGATAGGGAAGATTTATATGAAGTTTTGGATAGGCTTTCGGTCTTTAAGATGACAAAGGAATAAATTCAAAAAAGATGAAGGTTTAGTACTTATGAGGAGTTGAGTAGGTAAGATAATAGGATAGTTGTAAAGATGAGTGTCTTTAATTTTTTACTTTCCCATGAAGGTCACCAACTAACTATGCCCATGATTTATGTTCTTTTTGTTAATTTCTAATATGCTTTTACTGTAGTTCTGATTTTGTATAGTTTATGGATTCTTTACATAAATTTGAATCATTTTATTATAAGTTAATTAGGAGAATCGTCATATATACAAGTTATATTAATTTATTTTTTATCAAGGATAAGTTATATTAAATTATTTTTATCAAGGATAATTTGGTAATTTAATATTTATCCATGTGTGTTCTAGTTTTGCAGATGTCAATACAAATAATTTTTCCAATCCAGTCCAGTCCAATGCAGTTCAGTTCTGTCCAGTCCAGTTCTACTCAATCCTTATATCAAATGCTACCTAAGGGACTCTTGTAACATCCTAAAAATACCGAGTAAAATTTTTATTTCTAAATAAGTCAAAACCATTCATTCATTATCCCAAAAGATGATCAGAGTAAAAGTAATCTCAAAACATCAGAGTAAATCATAAACAATCACTGCGAAATAAATCTTCAGGGGATGCAGTACGATCAAGCCGGGTTCTTCCTTTTGAATCTGGACCTACCTGAAAAGGTTTAAACCACAAAACCGTAAGCACAAAACTTAGTGAGTTCCCCAAGTTACCATATACAACACACATACATAAATATAACAACATGTGGCTGTGTCGGGTCCCTATCAACCCTCGGGTCCATATCAACCCTGAGTCCATAATGACTCCATGTAACAACATATAGTTGTGTCTGATCTGTATAAACCCACGGGTCCGTATCAACCCCAAGTCCATGATGACTCCGAGCCCAAATTGGCTCTATGAATATAACATACAATCATACCAATAATAGTCACATAGACAATCAAGCACATACAAACATATCAGCAAGTGTCACAAATACAACTATCATCCTACAAACATAATCTAGTGGGCCAACATTGGTGCTTTCCACCCACAATGAAGATACTAACCTGTCTCATGAATCAGGAAAACCACAGCTCAACGCCTTGCAACCGCTGCTACCACACTCCTGCACTCCTGTCGTAATGTAACATCCCAAAAATCAGAGTAAAAATTTTCAATTTTGAAAAACAACCCAATGACCATAATTGTTTACAAAACATTGTTTCAAAAGTGATAATCAATAATCAAAGTATCCCAAAATCTAAATAACATAAAATTCGAAGGATGTGCACGATCACGTCTTCGCCTTGCCACGATCATCTGAAGTACCTGATACAATAAACTGAAACTGTATGTCAAAGCTTAGTGAGTTCCCCTAAAGTACCACCACACAAACATATAACCAAACAGATATCGGGTCCACAACCTACTGGTTGGATTACCCTCGGCCCACAACCTTTCGGTTAGAATGCCCCAGCCCACAACCTTTTGGTTGGCTTAACATTACATACTGGGTCCACAACCTCCCGATTGGGTTACCCCCAGCCTACAATCTTCCGGTTGGATTGCTCATGCCCACAACCTTTTGGTTGGAATGCCCCAGTCTATTGACTGACAGAACAAAGCAGCACAGTCCCAACCTCACCATACCATGTCGACATATACATAAAAAATAACATATATCTAATAACAAGTAATCATATAACCAGTCAGCAGGCAAGTCGACATATACATAAAAAATAACATATATCTAATAACAAGTAATCATATAACCAGTCAGCAGGCAAATAAGCAGATCTACAGATCACTACCGCATAACAACATCCTATACAGATCTAACAGATCAATACAACATAACAACATCCTATATACCATGATACACAATATAGTAGGCCAACATTGGTGCCTTCGACCCACGAGTATAGTAAGGACAACACCTCTAAGTCTGAAAATATTTCTGAACAGGACACCGCTCCAAATATCAGCTCTACTGGTTACGTATTCATTGGAACATGACCAAACTTAACTTATAATCAAAGTACCCAAAATACTCTTAGGTCAAACCCTGGTCAAAGTCAAAAAGTTAAAAGTCAATCCGAGCCAACTCACCTGAGTACGTTGGGCGTACTCAGCCTGTACACGGGGCATACTCGAGCTTGACCAGAAAACGGGGTGTTGACTGCGTACGTGCAACGTACCATTTGGTACGCCAAGGTGCGCAACTCCTTTAAGCTCTTTTGTCCACATTCCATATCTAGTCCTCAAATGTTGTCCTTACCATAAAGTCTCCAACTTTATGGTCTTGCATGGCTATTAAGTGCTCAATACCAAAAAACCTTACTTCTTAACTCATTAAGACATCCTAGTTCATGCATGGAAGGAAACTAATGACCAAGATCACATTTTTATGCTTCTAAACACACCAAAACGTCTAAAATGACAGCTTATATGAATTAGAGTAACCCATACTCATAATACCAAGCTTATGGGACCAAAAGAACACAAACCATGGCTAAATAAGATCTAATCAATACTTCATCAAGTTTAAAGCTTTTTACCTTCAAATGGTGTCAAATGGTGATGTGATTCTAGATCCAAAGTGTTCCACTCTTCTAAGATGGTCTCCTCTTCTTTCTTCCTCCTTCAAAATCACCAAAACACACACACAAATGGCTCAAGATGCTAACAAATGAATTAAGGTTTGCAAAGGGGCCGAAAATGGGGCTTGGAGGCTAATGAAAGAAAGAAGTCTTGAGAGTTGAGGATATTTAAATAGGGTCCAAACCCTAAAAAATAGGGTTTGGGATTCGGCCATGTACGCCATGCGTACGTAATATACGCCCAACGTACGCGTTCTTTGTGAGAACTTTAAGGTTTACACTGCTTTGTTACATTTGTCATTATAATCACAATAATTGATGTAGAAGTACATTATATACTAGATAAAAACAAATAACCCATATGTTCCTTATTGTTTATATCTATTCTCTTAAAACTTCCTTCACAATAAAATGTGACACTTAGATACAAATAATTTAAGCAATGTTCATGTCTTGATGATAAATCTGTTTACAAAGCTTTTGGTTAGGTTGAAGTTGACTCCCAATATATTTAACATTGTGGTTGGCGTCGATGGTAGTTGTGGTTGTTTTAGAGAAACATTGTGAGTGTTTTCATCGACTTTATCCATCTTGTTAATCATAAAACTGTTTCATTGAACTTAGACATAGCTTCAGGTTTATGTTTATGTTTATGTTTGACTAGTAATTAACTATCCACCGTATCCAGAGATACAGTTTGATCAAGAGCTTAACCTTGTTAATGAAATCAATGCGATTAAAAATGAGTAAGCATTAGAATGGTACAAGTTGATTTCCATTGCAATAGAGAAATTAACATTTATATATTTTCGAATTGGAAAACCAACTATAAACCTCTTCACCCTCCCTCCGTCTATGAAGGTGGAAAGGAAGAAACAATGTGTTGCTATCTTCAACACATGTGGATCAAGTCCCAAATCTGATCATATAACCTACAATGTATATGAACACGGAAGTACTATGGTTGTTTTTGTTACACGGGACAAAAAATTGCATTTTTGTCATATTGGCATCAATGCAAGTAATATGCATGCCAAATACATGTATTGTTGATGATCAAGACAAACTAAGAGTAAAAGTAAAAACGTTGAAAAGGAAAATACAAGAAGAAAGAAGTATTAAGTATATGCAATCAACTCGTATCTAAATTGAAAGCAACAAAAAGAAACATCAAGATGTTGAACCCACGCCAATTCCATTGAGATTCGTACAGCATGACCATGCTCAAAGAGATGCATCAAGGGCTTAACACTCAAGAAAAAAGTAATATCACTGAAAAACTATTTGCTTCTATGCTCAACTGCTTTGAGTTTTTTCTTTATTGATTCCATATAATGATGTGTCTAACTATGTTCATGTTGTAAGTTGATAACTTTTTTCATCATTTTGTGCCTTTTCTGTGTAATCATTTCTATCTGTGCTTCCATTTGAATTGTTGTTCACTTGTTTGTTACCCCCTGAGACTCATAATATAAGACCCGTTCATGCACAAACTCCCACGTGTCCCGATAAATCTTGGGGAATCCCTGAATCAAATTACACAAACCAGTAAAAAAGAACATGCAAGAAATTAAACAACACCAAAAACCACAGAAACCATGTGTTCACACGAACAGAAACAAAACATCAATCAAGACCCAACCTTTCACCCTTCACCCAATCATCTTCCTCCTTAACATGAAAAATAAAAAAGATGGATCTACAAATGGAAAAATAGATAATAAGTGGATTACCTGAGACAAATGCAGCAGAATGTCAGTGAGAGAGAAGTAGCAGGTCTAGGGCACAACAACTTGTTACAAATGTCATACAAACCTAGTCTAATCCAGCAACTTGATATTATATAAGTACCAAATATAACAAACATTTTCAAATTGACACCTTTAAACAACGCCCAAGTTAATTTACAAATATATAATCCAAATAGTAGTACTAATAAACACAATAGCAAAATAATTATTGATTACATATATATCTGAAAATTACTTGCATTCGAGAGGATCTATCTATGTGGCTTCTCTTCCTCTCTTGATCTTGGCAACTCTTAACACGACTGCAACGTATATCTTGTCCATGATTTTCTCAACAAACCTGAAAATCTTCCATCTCCACTGCTTCTTGAACAACATAACTCCAATTACACCCCAAAATCCTGTTGCAAATCCACTCATTATGTCCAGGTAAAACAGCCATACCTTCTTCATATCATTGTATTTCTTCTTTCTTGTTATTGTCGTCAGGTCTTGATGATTTGAGCAATTGTTTGGCAATGGAGGTCCACAGAGATCTTTGTTCCCAGCATATATTGATGGATCATCAATAAGGGTCTGCAACTGATGGCCTGTTGGAATTCGTCCTGACAAGTTGTTGTGTGACAGATTCAGATGGCTCAAAAAAGTCAAAGCTGCCATGCTTGAAGGGATCATCCCGGTCAACTCGTTTCCAGATATATCGAGAGATTCTAACCTTGTCATGTTTCCAATGCTTTCTGGAATCATCCCACTGAGATGATTATTTGATAAATTGAGACCCAACAACATAGAAAGTCCAGTTAGCTCCACAGGTATTTCTCCTACAAGTTTATTGCTTGAAAGGTCCATGTTATACACTACATCCCAATTTTTTGTATATTCAAGATCAACACCTTTCAACACCTGAATCACATTCTCATTAGAATCAGAAGTGCCAAAATACCACTTTTCTGCACCCTTCACCATTGCATTCAAATCTCTTAGGCAATGAGGGATGATACCCGTTAAGTTGTTGTACCCAACATCCAAAATTTGAAAATTTGACATTTTACATAAAGATTCAGGAATTTCCCCAGTGAAGTAATTCCCGTGTAACCTTAAAACCATCAAACGTGACAGTTTTTCTCCAATCCAGTCGGGTATATTTCCAAACAATTGATTATCACCCACATCTAAGACTCTTAAATGTCGTAAATTCCCCAAACGTTGAGGAAGTTCCCCAGTAAAGTTATTGTCATTCAATTTTAACCAATGCAATGATGAATGATTATGTGCTAGATAACTTGGAATGACACCTGAAAGCAAATTTGAACTAAATATCATGGTACCCAATCCTTTCAGATTCTCAAGACACTTGGGGATTTTCCCTGATAACTTATTTATGGAAAGATCAAGTAATTCCAAATATGTACATCTGCACAAGGACCTTGGAATCGACTCATTGAAGTTGTTATTTACAAGTATTAATGCCGATCCTATTTGTGGAAGGTTTGTCAATGGTCCGCTGAGTTTGTTGTGAGAGAGATCTAAGAAATGAATGACAGGCATCTTCCCCAACCATGTTGGCAGAGGTCCCGAAATTGAAGCATTCGACAACACTAACGTCTCAAGTTTCCTTTGATTTCGAAGCCACTGCGGAAATCCATTTGCGAGATGGCAAGAACTGAGATGAAGACGTGCCAATTGGAATGGAGGCATCCACTCACGTGAGACATTGAATGTCAACTTAGTGTCAGAAGAAGCATCCAAGTACCTCAACATTGAAAGGTTAGCAAAATGGGCTTCGGAAATTACGCCTTCTAAGGAATTGTGTGAGATCTCTAGATATTCGAGTTTGGCAAGTTGCCCAAGTGAAACCGGAATAGTCCCATTTAACAAATTTGAAGACATCGAGATTGCTTGTAATGAAACAAGTCTTCCTAGAGATGCTGGGATGGGGCCCGTTAACCGATTGGATCCTAGATTCAAATATGTTAAAGCTGATAAATTTCCAAAGGATTCTGAAATTGAACCATTCAATTGGTTGGAAGAAAGGTCAAGTCTGGAAAGATTCCCATAGAATTTAGGAATGGGACCGGTTAACCGGTTATGAGATAGATCTAATTCTTTTAAATATTTTAATCTTCCTAGAGATTCGGGGATTGGACCTGTCAAACTGCTGAACCATAGACTTAAGACTCTTAAATTGGTTAGTCTTCCAAGTGCTTCTGGAATCCTACCAATCCAACAATGACTTAAATCCAATGATTCCGAAGCATATCGGGAGCATTCTGATTTGTTTTGTTGTGAGTCAATCATTTCTATACCAAGAGGATTGTCCGAAGCACTCAAGTGTTTCAGGTGACAACGTCTCCAGATTCCAAAATCCTCAATATTCTTAAACCGGTTAGAAGAAAGATAAAGCTCTAGAAGGTTACGCATAATAGGAACCGAAGAATGCAGCATGTTTCCTGAGAGATCAAGGACGCTTAAGGAACTCATGTTTGTGAAAAAAGATGGAATTATGCCTTCAACTGAATTTTGGCTAAAATCCAGGTGTTGGATGTTAGAAATCATACTGATATTAAGATGAGCAGAAGATAGAAAAGTCTTATCTGGCCAACAACTTGACAAATGCAGCTCAGATAAAGAAGGGATCATGTTTAGCAGGTTTGCAAAGTTCCATGACAAACTAACATCATAGTTTGAAAGATCTAGGAATGCTAGGGATGTCATGTTTTGGAAAAGGCCCGGGAGTGGGCCTTTGAAAGAATTGAAGCCAAGATCAAGGTGTTTTATGTTGGCAAGAATTCTACTCGAATTAAGAGAAGGACCAAGATGGACAATGGAAAGTCGACAACCACGCAAACTCAACTCCTTTAACGAAGGAAGATGGTACAGCACCATGTCCACATTCTTTGCTCCGCCAAGATCCACATCACTTAAGTTAAGATGCTCGAGTGATGGAAGGCCAAAAGCCCATGACATATCATCTAACATCAGCTCACCATTCAAACTGAGATCCAAAACCTTTAAATTAGAAAGATTTCCAATACGAGGAGGAATGATACCTTGAAAACCAGCATCAGAGAGATTGAGGTAGCTGAGCTGTTTGAAGGATCCAATGAACTCAGGGATCCGGCTTCCTCCAAAACCATTCCCACTCAAGTCCAAGTATTTGAGATGCCTCAACTCAGCCAAAGAAGAATTCACCTCATTACCAACTAAGTAGTTGTCTCCTTCGCCACCAAATTGGATCAAGGTGTAATCTCCTCTGAGATTGAGGCTGTCAACAGTTCCAGTGAGGCTGTCACAGTGGATTCTTTCCCACAGGCAACAATCCTTGCCCACCCATGAAGACAACATTCCTTTAGAATCATATATGATGCTGTGTTTGAACTTGAGAAGAGCAAGTTGCTCTTTTTGAGAGCAGGCCACACTAACATTTCCAACACCAAAACAAGAATATTTGTTTGCAACCAAAAAAACACAAACGAAAATGAGATGGATCCCTAAACCCCTCGGAGTCCCCATTATTAACCCTCCTTAACTAACTCAGTTTAATTTAGAAGAAAGTTGAAGTGGAAAGATAGGTTGTTATGTTGAAGAAACTAGGGGTGAGCATGGTGCGGTTTGGTGCGGTTTTAAGGCCAAACCGAACCGCAAACCGCATGGTGCGGTTTTTGCATTCTTAAAACCGTTGGGTGCGGTTTTGAAATGGTTCGGTTTTTCGGTTTTAAAATGCGGTTTCGGTTTGTATCGGTGCGGTTTCGGTTTTAAACCGTGTTTAGAATTTGGTGCAGTTTTTTATGTTTTTTCGTGTCTCAGTTGCGGAAGTGTATAGCCGACGAGACGGCGGTGGTACCGTTGGAGGATATTCAAGTGGATGCCAGCCTGAATTATGTTGAGAGGCCAGTTGCGATTGTGGATCGGAAGATCAAGGTTCTGAGGAACAAGGAGGTGCCCCTGGTACAGGTCCAGTGGCAACATCGGAGAGGGTCCGAGCTGACTTGGGAGCCGGAGTTAGAGATGCGTGAGCAGCATCCAGAGTTGTTTGTGGAGTAAGACTTCGAGGGCGAAGTCTGATTCTAGTGGGGGAGAATTGTAACATCCGGAATTCCAGGTATTATATTTTATCATTTATTTTTGAGAAAAAAGAGAGGGACTCAACGAGTTGAGTCGTAGACTCGTCGAGTAGGACCGCAAATGCTGACTGGATTAATGAACGGACTCGACGAGTCGGAAAGGGTGGACTCGACGAGTCCGCGCTGTGGGCGCTGTGGATAGAAACCCTAATTCTCGGGGTCTGTGTCCTATTTAAAGGCCTTTATGGCCTCCATTTGCGGCTACCAGTCCAGAGAGAGATACCCTAGCGATTGTGAGCGAGTTGTGAGAGAGTTTGAGCCTTTTTGATCATTTTTGGTGTGATTTTGCAAAGGAGAAAGTGTTTCCAGCAAGGGGAGGTCAAGAGGATTGCATTTCGGTGGGTTTTCAGCTTGGATCTTCAAGTTTGAGGTAGCTATTCGATCCTATCCTTCTGTTTTGCTTAAGAGCATTGAATTTAGGGTTTTCAATACCTTTTTTTGGCTTGTTTAGATGAGTATAGTGTCCCATTGAGTGTTAAACTCTAGATCTGGACCTTTTGAGGTCCAGAGAGCCTGAACCATGCTGCTTTTTGTGGTTCTATGGAGGAAATGGACATAGGTTGCCATGTTAGAAGGGATTTCACCAAAATAAGCCTTGGGAGCATTGCATGTGTAGCAAGATTCGACCTTTACGTGTTTATTGGTCATGGGGAAGTCAGATCTATAGATTTGAGAAGCAGATCTGACCTCAAGAGGTCGGATAAGTGTTGTCATGGGAGGAACTCGCCGAGCCCATAAGGGACTCGACGAGTCGAGTCGGGTTGCCCCGCGATTCGCGACTTGTGATAACCCGTTGAGTGTAGGGTTGACTTAGCGAGTCGAGTGAGGATCAGGGGCGAAGAGGACACGCATGTACTCGCCGAGTCACACGAGTGCACTCGACTAGTCGGGTCAAAGTTTGACCGTTGACTTTTGTTGACTTTTAGGGTTTAGTTAGTGTTCGGACTTATGAGCCATTAGAGGGGTAGAATGGTCTTTTACCCTTCTTAGAGAACTTATAGAGAGGGGTTAGCCTAGTCTTTAGAAGTTGTATTAATTAGAGTAATTATTTATGTGATTAGGCGGAGGCTAGTGCAGTATTTCAGAGTTAGAGGTTTACCGAGTTACCCGAGGTGAGTCTTCTCATTATACTTTACCTAGAGAGGTAATTAGAGTTATGTGACAGAGTATATTGTATGCTATGTGATATCTATGTGATTCTGTGCTATATGTGATTCAGAGTTTACAGAGTTAGGACCGAATGGTCCACAGAGTTAGGACCAGAGGGTCCACAGAGTTATGGGACTGGAGGGTCCCACTGAGACACTTTGACCAGAGGGTCATACAGAGTTATAGCTTCGAGTGGCTAATATATGTTGCATGTGGTATATTGGGGAACTCACTAAGCATTTATGCTTACAGTGTTTGGTGTTATGTGTTTCAGGTACCAGTGAGGATCGCGGGAAGGCGCCGGCATGATCAGTACACACATAAGGAGTCTTTATACTTTATGATCTTGGGTTGTGTTATGTGGATTGATATGTGAAACGATGAGATTTTATAATGTTTATGAATGAAAATATGTTTTTAAAAAATGTAAAAATTGTTTGAGAAATTACGGTGTTACATGTCGGAATGGGACCGGTTAACCGATTGAATTGTAGATGCAAATCTGTTAATGTTGCTAAGTGGCCAAAGGAGTATGGAATTGAACCATTCAATTGATTGAAAGAAAGGTCAAGTTTGGAAAGTTGGAATGGGACCGGTTAAGTTGTTATAAGATAGATATAATACCTCTAAGAATCTTAATCTTCCTAGAGATTCAGGGATTGGACTTGTCAATCCACTGTATGATAAATCTAAGACTCTTAAATTCAACAACAGACTTCCAAGTAGTTTTGGAATTGTACCATTTAAACTCCTACGTAAATCCAACCTCTCCAAAGAATCTTCGGAGCATTCCGATATGTTTTTTGGCGAGTCAATCATCTCTATATCAAAATCATTTCCTGATGCTCTCAATCGTTTCAGGTGACACTGCCTCCAGATTCCAACTTGCTCAATCTGCTTAAAGTGGTTAAAAGAAAGATCAAGGTCCAAAAGGTTTGGCATAATAGGAACCGAAGAATTTAACATGTTTTTTGAAAGATCAAGAACTCTTAAGGAACTTATATTTGTAAAAACTGATGGAAATATGCCTTCAATTGAATTTTTGCTAAGATCCAGGTGTTTGATGTTAGAAAGTGTACTGAAATTAAGATAAGGGGCAGATAGGTGCATGTTATGGAGCCCACAGATTGACAGATGCAACTCTGATAAAGAAGGGATCATGTCTAGCAAGTGTTGAAAGTTCTTAGAAAAACTAAGATCAAACCCTGAAACATCTAGGAATGTTAGGGATGTCATGTTTTGAAGAAAACTAGGGAGTGGACCTTTGAGAGAATTGAAGCCGAGATCCAGGTATTTGATGTTGTGATGTATTCTACTTGAATTAACAGAGGAACGAAGACCAACATTGGAAAGTCCACATTTTGACAAACTTATCTCTTTTAGCAGAGGAATCATGAAAAGCACCATGCCCCAGTTTTGTGCTCCAGCAAGATTCACCAAACTCAAGTCGAGATGCTCGAGTGATGAAAGGCCAAAAGTCCATGCCATATCATCTGCCATGAGCTGTCTATTTGAACTGAGATCAAGAACCTTTAAATTGGAAAGATTTCCAAGGTGAGGAGGAATAATACCATGAAAACCAGCGTAAGAGAGATTGAGGTAGCTCAGCTTCTTTAAGGAACCAAAGAAATAAGGGATCCGGCTTCCTTGAAAATCACTCCCACTCAAGTCTAAGTATTTTAGATGCCTTAACTCCGCCAACGAAGGGCTCACCTCATTACCAACTAAATAGTTGTCACCGGTGTAAGAAAAAGAGCCCCGGTCTCTTCTCAGATGAAGTCCTTCAACATTTCCAGTGACACCATCACATTGAATTCCTTCCCACCTGCAACAATCACTGCCAATCCATGATGACAACATTCCAGAAGGATCTTTGATGTTGTGTTTGAACTTGAGAAGAGCAAGACGCTCTCTCTGAGAGCAAACAACAGAGCTATTTCGAACACCCAAACAAGTATATGTGTTTGCAACAAAAACTATAATTGTGAAAACGAGATGAAGCCCTAAACCCCTTGAATTCCCCATTAGCAACCCTACCTAATTAACTCGGTTTTTTTTTATGTGGAAAGATGGGTTCTTAAGATGAACCGATGGGTTTTTATGATCAAGAAACTACTTTATTTATAAACCCAGAATTGAAAGCAACTTGCTTCCATCAAAGACTTGCAAGTCAATGGACATGACTTGGAAAATTTGGAAGTCAATGTACAAACTCTATCCACAAATTAGTATTTGTTTGATCCTGGCATATTTTCCTTTTTCTCAATCAAAATCTACTGGTGTGTGTGTGTATTATATATATATATATATATATATATATATATATATATATATATATATATATATATATATATATATAATAGTTAAAGCACAAATAAATGATGTTTGTTGTAAAGATACCTAATAAATATTGTATTTTTTTAATTTTGTATATTCGAATATATATATATATATATATATATATATATATATATATATATATATATATATATATTGTGATAAAAATGTTACAGTGTTGATCCAAGGAAAGAGAAATATGAAAAACAGAAGTGACATCTGTAACAAATACTTTAATTTCACAGAATATGACTTGTATACAAATTTTATGTTAATCCTCAACTTTAATACTTTTTTTATCACCTAGCTATGGCCCTCTAAATTACCTTTTTATGTTTTAGAGTTAACAATTCCAACCAATACATGTATTTCTAAATATAAAGTTTCATTCAAGTACTTTGAAGTCTACATAACTATACCCTTGACTTTTACATTTGAGGGATTATAGAACTAAGTTGCAGGAAAAGAAAATTATTGACTATCTGACTTTACTTTGAAATTTACACAAAATTACAAACTTGACTTTGACATTTAAAGGACTATAAAACTAAGTAAGTTGCAGGAAAAGAAAGCTATTGATTATTTGACTATAAGGGTTATGTTTCAAGCCCAATAAAATACTATTTAGGACTAAATGACCATCTAGAAGCCCATTTTCGTTCATTTGTCACTAAAGCCCATAAACATTTTATTCACAATACTAACACACTTATTTTCATATTGGACCAAAGTGACATATATTTCCCAAAGCTGTCATTTTTTTTTTGACTTGTGATCTTATGCCTATGTTATGGTAGAGCAGAACAAAATGACACACATCAATTGGTCCATGCAATACATACATACATATGGGCAAGTGCATCTCTGCATGGGAACACTATCTTTCATGAGTGAACCGAAAGATAGTACGTGTTTGATCTCAGCTGTTAAATAAAAAGATCCAATGGACACCAGAGTTAGAATGCTATGCCCATTCTTGAAAGTTGAACCTGAGACCTCACATAGCAGAGAATTGTCAAACATTATTTTTTTGAATAATCAAATACATAAGGCTTCAATTTTTTATATGTGAAGTATATTGATCTTCAATATTATTTTCTAATACAAAACCATATGAAGATTAATACACCTCTATAAAATTCAAAACAATAATCGTTCAACAAAACCTCTAAAAATGAAGATTAATCTCTACTTTACTGAACATTTTCAAAACAAAACAAAAGAAGAAATGCTGCAGAAGTTCACAGTGGTCAACAGGTTTCCTTAATTGGGCATTTTGGAAATTTGATTAAGGGTAGCATTTTTTATCAAATTAGATGTCAAGCATATCATATGGCATTTTTTTGGCACGGGAACAGAGGGAGTAAGTAGTATATATTTCTCTACTGTTTTAACACTGATTATTTGTGTGTTTATAGTACTCTTAGATTAGCATTCATTTATCCCTACAAAGTAAACAATTTCATATCAATTTTTAAATAGGAAGTAATTAATTGGCAAACCAAGGTGGGTTCCAGGCATCGCCTTACGGAATGATTATGTGGATGATGGGCAGCTATTCAGAGTAAATAATTTAATAACTTGAAGCATATGTCTGCATGAATCAAGAAGAACCACCATCATCTCTTTGTGCTTTTTTTTTATGGCTGAGCTACAAGAGCTCATTTCATCCCCATAATGCCACTGACCCAGAATCAAGAATAAAATAGAACCACTTAATGTATAAAAGGGTCTACTGAGAAGCAGGGGAAATACTTGAGTTTTAAGCATTTCCACCGTTAAACAGGTATTAACAGATGATGAGTTTGACATTATATCTACCATTAGGAGCTCCAAAAGTGCTGCAGAACAAAGTCCATCACCATCAGCTTATATGAATCATCATAAAATCGCATCATTTCCATCTTCTATGTCTTACAGGTCCCAATTTTGTGTGAGAATTAGGTCAGACATAAATATAAAAACTTAGAAGCATCCCAATACGATGCATTAATACATATACACATAGAAACATATATGCATCCGTTTCTACCATGCTAAATTACTAGGTCCAAATTTGTGTGTTTTGTTGCATGTTAAAATTTTTGTAAAAACTAAATAGAGTAAGTTCATGAAATCAATAAGAAATTAGCGCAAACAGAAAAAGAATTGGAAAACATACCCAGCGAACATCCATGACTCGAGAATTAAGAAGGATATAGATAAAACAACAGAGGATTCGCCTTTTCCCCTGTACACAACTACTTCGCTGGAGGAAGCCATTCCTTTCGAGAAGAACTGGAAGTTTGGGGAAATGTGTTTTTTTTTAATTAAAATACAAAACGGGTTCTTTTTTTTTATGCACAAAATGACATGTTTTGTCCAGATTAACTTTTTTCTTACAAATTTTTCTTTAAAGAACATTTTATCTCAAATTCCAAAAGATAATATACCAGAGGACCAAACTTGTATTTTACTTATAGTTTCATGTAGTTTCATGAGTAAACTCTTTTTTCTTAATTATATGATATTTTACGTTTAATGTGTAATTATATCATAAGTATAATTTTACATTTATCGAATAACAAAAGATTTACCGCCTAATAGTATTAAAAGTTGACAAAAAATTATTTATCAGTTAAATGTTAAGGTTCAAGTCTCGTTTAGAGCAAAATGTATACATTTATAAGTATATGTTAGCACGTTCTAATTTCTTTTAGACATTTATTGAATATGATAGATTTTAGACAAAATTACATAAGTGGTCCTTGAGGTTGATCCAATTAACCAACTTTGGTTCTTATGACATATTTTGTGTGTAGATAGTCCATGTGGTTTCAAAATCTTGCAAAGACATTCTTTTTTGACCAAAGATGTTAGCTTTTTCAGTTAATTCATTGTGAAATGACCTATTTGCCCTTCATTCCATAAGGACCATTTATGTAATCTGTTCTAGCCATAGGGACCATTTATGTAACTTTCTCTATTATTTTTTATTTTTTATTTAATTTATTTATATTTCTATGATTTAGAATTTTCTTGAGGTTTTGTTCGAATATATTCTTGATTTTTTTTTTAAATTCACTTACATTTTCTGATTTTGGTTCGTATAATTTTTTTAAATTCTTTTTTGACATTTTATTCAAATACATTTATTAATATTTCTTTTGACTTTTTGCTTGAATAACTTCTTCTACTTTTTGATGATTTGTTCAAATATATTTTTTAATGATTTGTTTACGTTTTGTTTGTTTATATTTGTCAAAGATTTCATGGTCATTATAGTCATAGTTCGTAACTTAATTTACTTACAATCATATTTTCCTATTTTTTGCTCTTTTAATATATACACGGTTATATAATTATCATTTTTTTTAATTCAAATATATAACTATATAACACATATAAGGTTGTTTAACTATTATTTTTGTAAAGCTTTTTATAAACATTTTTTTAAAATATATAAAAAAGTTTGTTAAATTTAAATATGATTAATACAGATAGGTTAATCGGAACATATATGCTAATCGAAAACCAATTTCAAGTTATACATAGGCTAACTGAAATCTATATAACTCGAAAACGAAAAAAAATGTCTAAAAGAATTAAATAACTCAAAAATACTAAAGTTAAGTCCAATGTGAAAGGACATGGGCGCTCTCATTAAGAGTACAAGACAGTCTTAGGTTAGCCTATGTATACCTAATTTATATTAATTATAGGGTAAATTACACGAATGGTCCTTGTGGTTTGGGGTAATTTGCGTGGTTGGTCCCTAAGAAGTTTTTTTAACTCGGAATGTCCCTATTGTTTGTTTTTGTTGCGTATTTAGTCCCCATTTGACCTAAAATGACTTTTTTACCCTTATTAGTTTCTTTTGTATTTACTTATCATTTATTTTATAATTAAAAGAAAAAAGAAAAAACCCACCATTGTACCCTCCTACCCCTACCCAACCTATCTTTTTCTTCTGAACTCTTTGTTTCTCAGGTCAATCAAGATGGAAAGAACCCACAAATAGATGTCGTTGCCTTGGATAGTTCCTGTGAACCAACCATTTCTCAACTTCACATCATCAAGCTTCTCTCATCCCATCTCTGGTTCACCTGCTACAGCGTATTTATATTTCTCAACTTCGTTGTATCTTCGATCTGCAATCGAACGATGGAGTGGTGGTGGTCAGAAACATACATTTACTCCATCTTCTTCCTAAGCATCTAAACCTTAAATCTGATGAAATCTTGTTTTCAAATCCTATGCTAATAATCAAATCGAGACTACTACACATCAAACCAGAGCATCAAACGAAACCAGAGCACCAAATCAAAAACCACCTGTGTTTTTTGAAAACAAAAAACTCGAAAGCCACCTGCTTCGAATCCCTAAAACAAACCAGATGTTGCAGATCGATGAGTTCAGAGTGCATATGGTGGTTATTTTGGCATCTCAATGTCGATAGGTTCCGGCAACAATCCATATTATTCATGTCGACAGAGAACCTCCCCTTACTTGCAATATACCATCGTCATCACCAAGGGTAAAATCAATTTCGATTGTGTGTTACTTCTAATTTGGCATGAGTTGGAGAAATGTTTTTTTGTTCTTTTGGTATAATATTTAATCGCATGGGAGTTGCAGGTGGGTAGAGAATAAAGGGGAAGGGAGGAAGGGTATGAGAGAAGAGAGGGAATAACATTTCTTTTGATTATTGAAAAGCCGCTCACTGAAATTTGTTACTCTTTATATCGATCTATATTTTTCAGTTGATTATATCTGAGATTTTTTGGGGCAACACTTGTATCTACTTTTTTGGGGCAGGACATGTCGGTGATCTTGCCGAAGAAAATGAAGGAGGTGGTAGTGGGTTACCGGAGGTGAAGGACTCAATGAAGAGGGAAGAGGGCGATGGGGGGGTGGGGATTAGGTGGAAGGGGTTTCAGGTGGGTGGGACCCAATGGTTATATTTGTTAAATTGTAAAATAGTAAATGATAAACAAATTAAAAAAGAAATTAATAAGGGTAAAAAAGTCATTTTAGGTCAAACAGGGACTAAAAACGCAATAAAAACAAACAATAGGGTTCTTCCGAGTTAAAAAAACTTCTTAGGGACCAACCACATAGATTACTCCAAACCACAGGGACTATTCGTGTAATTTACCCTTAATTATATTAATGTTTAACAAAATTTTTACATTTTTTATTAAAAATGTTTATAAAAAGCTTTATAAAATAATAATTATACAACCTTATATGTTTTATATAGTTATGTATTTGAATTATAAAATAATACTTATAAAACCTTGTCTATATTAAAAGAACAAAAAAAAAAAGAAAAATATGATTGTAAGTTAATTAAGTTAGGAATTATGATTACAGTAACAATGAAATCTTTAATAAATACAAACAATAAAAATATAGAAAAAAAACAATAAAAATATATATTCGAACAAAAGGTCAAAAAAATTAGAAGAAATTATTCAAACGAAAAGTCAAAAGAAATATCAATAAATGTATTAAAAAATATCAAAAAGTTAGAAAAAATTATACAAACAAAATATCAAAAAATTTAAGTGAAAAAATATAAAAGAAACAGTAAATATTATATTCGAACAAAACGTCAAAAAAAATCTAAATAGTATTAATATAAATAAATTAAATAAAAATAATAATAAATAATAGATGACATTACAGAAATGGCCCATGTGGCTGAAACAAAGTACATAAATGGTCCCTATGGCAGGAAGGGCAAGTATGTCATTTCATAAGAGACTTAACTGAAAAAGTTAACACCGTTAGCCAAAAGGATTTTCTTTGCAAGATTTTGAAACCACATAGACCATTTATGCACAAAATTTGTCGTAAGGACCAGAGTTGGTCAATTGCGTCAACCATAAGGACCTATTATGTAATTTTATCTAGATTTTAACAATAAACTTTCTAGAATACTCTCATCCAAACTCAACTATCTTTAAAAAGGGAAATTAAGTAATCTAACTACTTTTTTATTATTCTTAAATAACCAATTTGATTTTTTTTAAATAACCATCTTTCCGGAATGTTCCATTTAGGACTCATGCAATTCGGTTCGGACTAGGCCTGGCAATTGGGTTGGGTTCGGGTTGATGGGTCAGAATATATTGACCCAACCTAACCCATATAATATATGGGTTGGTTGGTTGGTGGGTTACGGGTTGGCGGGTTAAAAACATCAACCCAACCCAACCCATATAACCTGTATAAGTATATGGGTTCATGGGTCAATGGGTCGAATCCAACCCATATAACTCATTTAATAAGCAACACATTTTAAAATGAAATTAAAAAATACAAATAAAATGAAGTCATAAAGTACGTCTTAAATATTCAAAATAAATTCATAACATAAAGTTATAAACAGGAGTGACAATGACGAGTGGTGTGCAATAGCCGGAGGACGAGACGACGAGTGGTGTGCGTGCGACATTGTGACAGTTGATGACTCGATGCCTCAATCGACAGAGATGGGACACACGGAGTCGTGACTTTGGAGACTAAAGACTGAATTTTTTTTTTTTTGATTAGGGGTTTCTTAGGGGCTAGGGCACGCTGAGTCGACTTGAAGATGTTTTGCAGTTTTTGAATTCGGAAAACGATTAAACGATAATCAAATATTCAAAACTGATAAATAATTAAATATATTTTTTAAACATAATATATATATATATATATATATATATATATATATATATATATATATATATATATATATATATATATATATATATATATATATATATATATATATATATATATATACTCGGGTTGGTGGGTTGACCCGCGAACCCAAACATGTAACATCCAAAATTTTAAGCCAAATTTAAATTTTTCCAACCATTGAAAACCAAATAGTGTTATACAAATTGTTTTCAAAATATTATTCATCAGAGTTTCCCAGAAACTAAAATCATAAGGATGAGGAGCGGTACGGTCACGCATTTGCCTTCCCACGATCTCCTGATGTACCTGAAACAATAAACTGAAACTGTAAGCCCGAGAGCTTAGTGAGATACCCCCAAAATACCAATACTACACTGATAATACCATATCAATAACATATAACAACAACATGCATACTTGACCCTTAGCCTGACTGGACCGCCTTGCAAGGCCTACAGTCTAACTAGATCTATCCCGAGCCTTCGGTATGACTGGACCGTCATGCAGGGCCCACAGTATATCCGGACCGCTCGTTGGGCGTGTTGGCCTTCAGCACAAAGCAGGACCGCCTCAACCCAATCATCAAACAAATAATCATGTGCACATAATGACATAAATTGGCATACATATATCAGATATGAATATCTCACAGATCATCTATCATAGCAATCACTTATAAACAGAATAGCGACCTAAACAGGTCACTAACATACCGATCCTAACGATTCACAATGCATAACAACATCCTGTCTATTCGGATACCGATCTAACAGATCATAACCATATACAACATACTATAATCAAAATAACAACCTAGAGGGCCGACCTTGGTGCCTTAGACCCTAGTGATATAGTGAGGATAACTCACCTCGCTAGCTGCTCGGAATAATACCGTCCACTCCTCCAGATATAGCTCCAACAGCCTCGCCTGTACCCATGAGTGACCCACTAAATAATTACTCAATTACCAAAATGCCCTTGGAAGGCACAAGACAATCCCCAGTCAACGTCAAAGTCAATGGTCAACAGTCCATGTTGTCCTATTGCTGAGCGCAACTTCCTCCCATTGAGTCTCTACTGATTCAAGAATTACCCTACTTGACTCGTCGAGTCTCTAACAGACTCGTCAAGTCAATACGCGACCCAGTGCTTGAAAACCCAAACCGACTCACCGAGTCATCTCCCAGACCCACCGAGTCCACACGGGACCAATTCGGACGAAAACTCTATTCGACTCGCCGAGTCATCTCCCAGACTCGCCGAGTCCATATGATATCCCATGATCAAGCGATACAGAACCATTCTTTCGTTCCAACCAGTAGATCTAGGTCCCTAGAGTGTATTAGCAACGTAAAGTTGCTACCTTTACGTATTTGCATGCCTCAAAATCCGAATCCAAGCTTGAAATGAAGCTCTACTCATAAGGGAGGGTTCTTTAATGGCCATACAAGGAACTTTATGAACTTAGGACCCAAGGGAGGTTCGGATCTGAAGTTTCAACTTCAGATCTAGCTCATACACCACACTCCTTTCATGAATATGCTACAGAAAACCCTAACTCCATCCATGAATGGTTCTAAGAAGAAAGATATCAAAATATCAACTGATTACCTCCAAAACGTGCTCAAACTGAGATGTATTCAAGATCTACACGAATTTCCTTGATGCTAGCTGCTTGATCTACAAGTTTCCTTCACTAAATCACTTCCCAAAGCTCCAAAACACTCACAAAGCTCACACACACGAAATTAGGGTTTCTGGCTCTCAAGGGGTGATAAGGGACAGTGGGAGGCGCTAATGGTCCAATATATAGGGTGCAAAAACCCTGAAATTTAGGGCTTCCTCTGCCAGCTCCTACTCGCGGAGTCCCCTTCCCGACTCGTCGAGTCAACTCATTAAATGACGTGTCCCAACTCGCTTCTACTCGATGAGTCATAGCATCAACTCGTCGAGTAATTCTTAAAACATGAAATTTAAATTGAACCATTATGATACCTGACAATTGGGGCGTTACAAAACAGATAACCCAACCCAACCCAACCCATGAAATAAACGGGTTGGCAGGTCAAAAATCTCAACCTAAATCCGTTTATTTTTGTGCTTGGTCAGTGTCGGGTTACGGGTTGGGTCGATGATTGGCACCCCTAGTTCGGACCAACACACTCATGTGCAAAATGATATTCTGGAATGCATGCCAAAATATCATATTTCATACTAAAATGGAAAAGAAGATGTGACATCCGATTTCGTTGAGTTGGAGGTTTTATGGGTATGTTCTTGACTTGTTCACTTTTATTTGTTTAATTGTATGATTATCTATGTAAATTAGTAAGTAAGAAACACGAAAATCATGTCGAAACACGAAGATCATGTCTGAAATGTTAGGTTAATCTATTATTTAGTGATAGGACCAATCCAAAATAGTTTATTTAGTGTTACATCCTTCATTGCCATATTTTTGTTTATGGCCATATGGCATCCATTTGTGCTATTAAGGGATATATGCAAAACAAGTTTCATAATTTTGTTGCTAAACTTTGGGCTTCTATGAGAATCACTCAATTTTTTAGACCGAAAATTAAAGGTTCCGAGAATCAACCCCCACAAGATTCTCATGTTGTTTATATGTCTAACCACCAAACTTTTTTGGACATATATACCCTTCTAACTCTATGAAAAAACTTCAAATTCATTAGCAAGACTACAATTTTCCTCTTCCTTATTGTTAGGTGGGCCATGTTCTTGATGGACATTATTCCTCTTAATCGTTTGTATAGACAGAAAAAGTTAATTGGTATTGTATTTAGCTTTATCCTATTTTTTTGCATTTTTGTTAATTTAACTCTAGTTTTAATCAATTGTGTTTTGTTTTGGTGGTTTATGTTTTCATAATAGAAAACACTAAAAAATGCATGGAACTTATGAAAAATGGTGGATATGCTTTCTTTTTTCTAGAGGGGATAAGAAGTATGGATGGACACTTCGACACATTCAATGTGAGATCTTGATTTGTTTGTACTTTTTAATAGGAAAGAAGTTAATTTTAGCAACTAATTATGAAAGTATTTTTCATACATTTAGCATCCGTAAACAATTTCTTTTGTAAGGGAGCTGATACTTCCAAGACAGTTTTTAATACATCCACGTACATTTAAAGGAAATGACATTTATGCCCTTTAAAAGATAATTAATTATTCAAACTTCAAAGAGTTAACCAAACGGTCTCTTGAGATCGCTTCAAAAAGGAAAATGTCGTAAATTCTTTTCTTTGGTCTCTCAATCTTCCATCCAAATTGAAAATTACCAAGAATCTCCCTTCATCCCTCTCTTATCAGCCATGGGGTTTAAAGAAGAAGAAGCGACGACATCCACTTGAGATCACTCTCACTTCACGAGGATGCAACAATCGCTATTCACTGTTGACACCTTTTGTTTATGCTTAAGGATGCCGCTGTCACAATCGTCAGAGAAATTCTTTATGGTGGTGCAAAATACATTCGTAGAGGTAGAAAAGGAAGGAAAGAAGAAAGCGCAAAATCAGAAAGAAGAGAGCGTCTAACCAGATCGCCGGAGAAAATTTTTGCTTCTTCACTTGTGACAACTTCTTAGTGTTAGATAAAGCAAAAATGAAATTTTTTGCTTCTTCACTTGTAACTTCTTAGTGTTAGATAAAGAAAAAATAATCACGTAATCTATCACCAGAAGAAATGAATTCCTTTGAGTGTATGATGGTTTTCCTTTTATTGTATGTTTCGATTTGAGGCAATTTGCAACAGGTTCGAAGGCACGATTGTTCTGAGCAAAGGGAAACGATGTTGCTCACGTTTTGCACTTGTATCAGCCTTGCAAGTGTGTGGCCCTCGTGCTTACCATCACCATTCTAGACGTCGGGAACAAATGATTCGCCCTCATCGTTTTCAACTCATTTGCGTAAGTCTCCCTTTTCCTCTTTATAGCTATCTTCCTTTTTATGAACAGACGATCTGAAATGGAGAATTAGAAAAGACTAACAGTGGAGTGTATAGTGGAGTGTATTGTGTGAAGCGGGGATCGCGAACAGAGCAGATTACGGTGAAAATAATGGTGGCGAAAGATGGTACTCTATCGAAGATTATGGTTCAAGGGGATGACCAACAAATTGAATACATGAGGAAGGAGGTGCAGGCTGAATATTGCCGGAAAAAAATCGGTGATTTGTGAGAGATTGTGGTTCAAGCATTTGCTGAAGATTGCAACATCGGAAATGGACTTAGGTGTGCGTAGTTGTTCGTTTGGTATTTGGTATAATCATTTTGCTACAAATCAGCCCTGCCCTTGAATAATTAATTGCACTCTAAATATAAATGATGGGCAGAATTGTCATTTCACTTTAGATTTCAGTGGATATATCAAAACGATCCGTGGAAGTATCACTTCCCCTTTTGTAAGTGATGTTTTTTGTTATTTATCTACATAATTTTAATAAGTTAAAAATTACAATCATTTGATAATTTTTGGCAAGTAATATATATATATATATATATATATATATATATATATATATATATATATATATATATATAAGTTTAAAATTCTCGAAAAAAAATATAATTATGTACTTGAAAAGTAAGATGATATAATAGACATCACTAAATGTATATTTCTCAAAACGGCTTGTTTACTAAAAAAAATAAACAACTTTATTTGAATGATATTACTATAATCGAGTAGATTTCTCATAGTAAAATGCTATAATAGAAACAAATAAAAATATAATGCTACAAAATAAAGTAAAACCGATTCATTGTTTTTACATCCACATTTCAAGTAACTATTGTTTATTTGACACCATGTAATGCATCAACAACAGTATAGACAATTATATTATACAAACAATTAATTATTATTCACTTATCGATTAACTCGTTCACCGAATGGATATTAAACTAGTTCTTTGTAATGTCCAAATTTCCTGGATAAAATTTTCATTTTCAAAAAAGAATAAACACCCATTTTTTTTGTAAAATACATCCAAGTTAAATCGTTTATTCAAAGACCATAATTCAAAATCAGCGTTATAAAGAAAATGACATAGAATCTCAAATCACAGAATTGTTGATGAACGTGTATAGTCTCGCCTTCGCAATCTGATGAGTACCTGAAAAACATTTAGTCCACAATTGTAAGCCAAAACTTAGTGTAACACTCTAAATTTTCACATAAAATTTTCATTTTTAAAATCCACACACAAACACAGTTTAATCTTTCTCAAACCCCATTTATAAATTGTTTCAAACACAAAACATATAATTGTTTGTCAATATCCCAAAATCCTCAAAACACAATCGACTAGCTGGTGTGTACAATCAAGCCGGTGCCTTCCCGCGATCCTAAGAGGTACCTGAAACACATTTCACACAATACTGTAAGCACAAAGCTTAGTGAGTTCCCCAAAATACCACACACAAATAATTAGCTTCTCATGACTATATCTCGATAAGGACCCTCCGGTTATGTGTCTTAGTGAAGACCCTCCGGTCTCACAACTCGGGTTGGACCCTCCAGTCCAGTGTCTCGATATGGCATAGAATAATATACAACATAATTCACAAAGACATAATGCTTAATATCACATAACACATTATAAGCACATAAGACCCTCCGGTCAATAACTCAGATAAGACCCTCTGGTCACGCAGTAATTACCACATAGGTAAGTATAGTGAGAAGACTCACCTCGCAAGAAAGGTAAGTAATCCTGCACTCGATCTGCCAATCTACTCTCCGCCTAACATATGTCACATATACCTCTAATTAACAATTGACATGAATATCCCATAAATGTTAGACCAAGTCCTCTACTAAACCTCAGGAGGGTAAAAAGACCATTTTCCCCTCAAAAGTCCACATCTTGACCAAAACCCTAAAAGTCAACAAAAGTCAACACTCGACGCGTACGCTGGGCATATGTCTCTCTACGCTAAGCGTACAGCCAGCCATGCATGCATCGGGGTGGCTCAGCGCTACGCGGCGCGTAGCTAGGGTTACGCACGGCGTACGTCACATGCTCACTTTTTCCCTCTCTACTAGTCTTAATCCATTAAGACAAAGGCTACCATCTCAGATCTTGATTAAGTAAGGTCTCTTACTACATAAAGTTGGTGACTTTAAGCCTTAGCAAGGCTGTACAAGTCTAGATCTCATAAACTCTAATACTCTCACCATAAAAGTCCACATATCTCATGGATGGAGAGATCTTGACAACCAAGACTCCATTTTTATAAACCCCAAACGTCTAAGGACATCTAAATGGACAGGTATTGTGCTCTGGAGTTCATCAACTCTTAAAGCTTCAAACTTTGGGGACATAAACCCTAAAATGGACCAATACATGAATTAAACAAAATAATGGTAAAGCTTTGAGCTTGATACCTCTAAATGATGCTTCAACCTCAGGGAAACTCAGATCCAAAAGCTAGGACACCAACTCTTCTTCCTTCAAAGCTCCTTCTTCACAAAGAACTTCACCAAAACACTCAATAAGCCACACTATGCTCTCACAAGCTATGGAAATGGAATATAGGGTTTAAGGGGAGTAGGGTGTTGGAAATGGTGGCCAGAAATGAGGCCATCATGTTCCTTAAATAGGAACACACAAGCTAATTAGGGTTAACTCTCTGAGCCTAGTACGCCCAACGTACTAGGTGGCCTCCGCGTCCATAACACGCTCATGAGTACACTGAGCGTACACATACGTACGCCCTGCGTACTCATTTGCCACCTCTTCTCTAACAAGGGCTAATTTTGACAATTCAATGAATGTAAAGGTCTTCAATACATACCTTATCTCGAGATGTTACACTTAGTGAGTTCTTCAAAATACCCCACACAACAATACACATATATGATGGGCTTTGAGCATATCTACATTCCTATGTAATCATGCAACCCAACTTGCTTTGGATCTAAGTTTTTCTCTAGTTATACATGCAAACAAGATTTCCAAAGCAACAACCCTAATATTAGCATACAAAAACGAGATCTATATGAAAATTAGGGTTTAAGAATTACCTTTCTTGTTATCTAGTAATAACAAGTATTCCTTGCTTGATCTTGACTTCTGAAAGCTCTAGTGCCTCAAGTGATACACCTCTAATGGAGTCACAAACACCAATAGCAAAGGATGAATGAGAGAGAGGGTGGAACACTATGAAAATCGGCTAGGATTTCTCTTAGAATCTTAGGGCCGAAAATCACATGCCAAAGGGGTCTTTATATAGCTGAGGCTGCTAGGGTTTTCAGGTGGAAACCCTAATTCGATTGCTTAAGCCTTAAGCAGTCCATGGTCACTCCTTCTAGAAGGCCTTGGACGAAATCTCTATAAGGCTTCTTATAGATTTCGTCCATTCCTCTCTTAAGGAGTCCATCAGCCTAAATCTGCAACTATCAGTGATTTGCATATTTAGTCCCCGTTCTTTTAATCATTTCCTTTAATCCCAAAATTAATTCCTAATTAATTTCTGATTAAATACTAATTAAATAACTTGACTTCTAATTAATATATTATTCTTATAATATATCAATAAATCATTTAATAACCTTTTTCTCCAAAAGTCATCCTATCAAGTTGCTATGGTGAAGACAACCCAAAAGGACTATGCTACTATCAGATCAAGTACATACCAATTATGGTTATGGGCTTAGACACCTAATCCAACAGTCTCCCACTTGGATAAGTATAATAACTATAACTGCCAATGCAACTTTAAAATCTGACTTAGCAATCGTAGCTCTCAAAAGCCGTTGTCGAACTCTGACCTAGTCAATGACGCGTCCTTTAGATAAGGGATCATATACTAGAAAACAAACCTTTAATGACACACAATTTATGACACGCACTGATTTATGATACGCAAAAGTGTGTGCCCTAAAAATAATGTCAGCTCTCTAGAAATTTAAAGGATATAGGACACGCATTTTTGAGTGCCCTAAAATTAATGTAAAAAAACAACAACATGGAGGGTGCCTATGAAAAAAAGAGCGTGTCGTATAAACATGTCGCTTTATAAATTTATTTGGAAGCGCGCGTTCTTTATTCGGGGGAGGAAATCCCAAAAGTTAAAAACCCCGCTTTTTCTCCTTATTTCCACTAGACGAAAATCTATTCTCCTTACAAGCCCTAGGTCCGATTGAACGAGAAGCAGGTCCAATTCTTCACTTTCGGTTTAACAATGGTATGTTATGCTTACACCGTTCTCCTCGTACGCCGCCCTAAGCCTGCCGATGAGCGCATTGAGCCTCCCCCAAGCTTGTTTCAGTGGACAAGCACACGACGTGGGTGGGTTTGGGTAGCCAAAGTAAGGACATCCTGTCACGTGAACCTTCGTCTTCCCGAACTAGTCGAGGTACTTTAGGAACTCGATCACGTGGGCACCGCTTCACCTCACTAGCGTCAACGGTGGTTTGTGGTTCTTTAATTACTGCAAGAACGTGTTCCAGTCACGGCGCTTCTGCTACTTGTATTTGCTGGATGATTGTGTTGCTGTGGCTTGTGACCTTGATCTTCCGATAGGTGACTAAAGCGCACCACCTTCCACTGGACGAAAATCTCTTCTCCTCTAGGTTCGATTGAATGAGAAGCAGGTCCGATTCTTCTCTTTCGGTTTAACAAAGGTATGATGTGCTTATAATCGTTCATCTACATTCTCTCCATCCACACTCGCTACCTTTTCCTCTGTTTCTTCCTCTAACACCGTTGATTTAGGGCAAAATCTCCGCCATCTTCAGTAATATGGATTTGTAATCTCTGATTTTGGAAGGGAGAGAGAGTAGGGTTTCTGGAATTTTATCATGATACGAACTTCTAAATGATGTTATTGCATATCAATGTAATATCCAAGTTACTTGCCTAATCTTAGGTTTTTGGCACAAGTAGGCTTTGAATCAGTCAATTTCTCGTTATTTTCTACATTGTCCTTGATATTTATTTATTTATTTAATTATTAATTTGTTAGATCTGGATCTTGGACTGCTGGTGATGGATCATAGAAACATTATTTGACGAGCCTTACAGAACTTGATTTTGGCATTGGGTTCTTTTTTCAGGCACTGTAGGATCCCTACTTTTAAGGGTTGGCGAATGTGGAGAGAGAACCTTCAACCCATGCCATATCAAAGATGGAGTTTGAGTTTGAGAGGAGGAAATTGGGAAAAGATGATGTTAGAGAGCTCATCTATCGAGAGGTTTGGTTTGGCTTGGAAAAAAAACCAACTTACTATTATTTATTTTACCATCTTTTCTTTATTTTTTTTATTACATGTCTCTGCTAAAGCCAGTCTCTGCTACTGGTATTGTTACAATTCTTAGATGTGACTATTAGGAACAACTTCTTTTTGACTGTTCTGCTGGAAAATCAGCTCAGATGGACGAAGCAGACAACATTAAAAGAAGAAAAGATGGGAATTTGATCTGGAGACCTATAAATTGGATTAGAATGCTGAGCGATGAATTAAGCTGGAGATTTGTTCTAGCTGTCATGATTGTGTACGGAATCAATCAGGGCACGAGCATTGGTCTGTATCGGGTGAGCATACAATACTAAATGAAAGATGTGTAGAAGTTACAACCTTCCGAAGCACAGTTTTACTATGGGATCATTCAAATCCCATGGATTATTAAACCTCTTTGGGGTCTTATGACTGATATTGTTCCCATTTTCAGATTAAGAAGACGCCCTTGCTTCATATTTGCTGGTATGTTCCACCACTTTTCAAGTGCAAAATCAAACGAACTTGTGTAGAAATTTAACATTTTTACCAAGTTTTTGTATCAATTTGATGGATGGTTATGTATATTCACAGGTTTAATCGGTTCCCTGGCCAATGGCGGATCCAGGAATTTTTTATGTTGGGGGCACTTGGGACCATTTATATGATAAGGTCGAGCTAAATGGTCAAAATATCTAGTCCGGTCTTGTGGTTTTTCGGTTTTTTTACCCTTTATTTGGCTCGGATTATGGTTTTTAAGGTTAGCTTTCGTTATATATTGCTAAGTACTTAAAATTACATAAATAATTATTTTATGGAAATACATTTTAAACGAGTTTAAAAGTGATAAATATAACCACAAATGAAAACAACTAAACGAGTTTAAAAGTGGGAACTTATTCATAAGTTAGTGGAAAAGTTAAAATAAGCAAAAAAAAAAAAACAAAAAGATTTATGAAAGTAAATTCAGGCCAAAAAAGAAAAAGAAATGAATGTTAGCTGCCACTTAGCGATCCCACATCGAGTGGGTGAAGAAATATTGAAGGATATGAGTTATTATATAAAGGGGAAGCTGCCAAGTGGCAATTCAGTTACCTTTTAGTTTTAATTCATTTTAACAATTTGGGCTGCTTATTGGGGGCATGTGCCCCTATATCTTAAAGAGTGCGTCCGCCCCTGTCCATGGCCATACTAGTACCCGCTTTTAGCACAAACCTGTCACATGTATGGGCAATATTGTCTTTTATGACAGCAACCGCAGGGGTTGCTATAGCAGATGTGACTATAGATGCCTCTGTGACAGAGAACAGCATAAGCCATCCTTCTCTTGCTGGCGACATGCAGAGTTTGTGTGGTATTAGTTCCTCTATTGGCCAGCTTGTTGGGTTTTCTATGAGCAGTGTTCTTGTTCATTACTGGTATTTTTCTAATTTTCTGTTCCTCTAATCTTTTAAATGATTGAATGTTCTTCCATTATTCTGCTAAGGGTCCAACTGAAACAGATCTTTAAGAATTCATTCCAAATACATGGCTACACGTAATTAAACTTTATTTGATTTTAATAGAGACTAAATTATTACACTTAAAAACTTTAAGATTTCACTTTTGAAACCATAAAACACATAAAAAAGAAAATTATAATCAACTTACCACAACTTTATTAACATCGACATATTTTTGTTCAGTGTTATGTAGTTGATTTATAATTAAAGTGTTGAAGATAATAAAATATAACGATTTAGAATGTTGAAAAACATTTGAATATATTGCAGGTTCTGGAGCTGCAATTTATTTAATTGAATATGGGAAAGAGGTCCCTGCTGTGAAGCTTTCCAGGTTAATCCATCTGAATTTTGACAAATAGTTGAAATAAGAATGCATATTTTTTAAAAAAAAATATTTTTTCCTCATTATAGCATATTGGCATAGTACTTTAAAGCATTTGTAATTAGGGCATTGTTCTCAAAGATATACATTGGACTTTTCAAAGCATAATCAAAGAGTTAGAAGTCTGGATGTTTGTGTATATGTTGTTTTCTGATTAGAAAGGATTGATTCAGAGATGACTGAATGCATTTGTAATTAGGGTTTAGGGCATTGTTCTCAAAGATATACACTGGATTTTTCAAAGTACAATCAAAGATTTGTATGATGTTTGTTTTTCATTAGAAAGGATTGATTCAGTGATGACTAAATGCATTAAGAAGCAACATGCTTTTTGACTTACCTGTGTATTTGTTTCTTTCAGTTACAACCGCTTTCATTTTTGGGACAAAAATAGCATGTTACTTTCATTTTTAAAAACAAAGATAACATGCTACTTTTGTTGCTATGACAAAAACAGCATACACACAAATTTAATCACCATTGGCTGCACACGCACATAGCAACAACATCTGAACAGGGGACATTAATTAGGGCTTGTTTTGAAAAACAACAAACACACAAATTTATGTTCTTTGGTTCTTTAAATGTATTTCATTCCATTTACTTGTACTAATTTCCAACTTTTTGATCATATTCAGTCTTATGGTTTCCAAAGAGGGACATTCTCATCAATTGTATATTCCTTGTCATGTGGGCCATGTATGGGGCTTTCTGAAATTCTTGTAGCTACAAGCTTTGTTCATGCTACTATCATTGTTATGACAAAAATAGCTCTACGCTAACCAATTTTCACTGCTATTATGGGTTTAATGTGACCTAATAAGAAAAAAAGAGTTAAAAGTTCGATGCTATGATAGATTTTTATTAACACTTCTGAGTCTTATGTTCCAAGTTTTATCTGAAAAAGCTTACAATTCACTCTTCATTTACATATTTTTTTTGTCTACTGGTGTTCTTATTTTCACCTTGCGAAAGTAATTTTAGCATTTGTGTGGTTTTATGCAATTTTCATATGTACGTTGAGATTTTATCTATATTTAACTTTAACCTTCTTTTTGCTTAGAATATAATCATGTTTGGTTCTCCTCTTCCATTAATTATAGGGTCTGTTGTGCAAAAGCAAGAACCAGTAAAATTATAACTTACCACAACTTTATTAACATCAACATATTTTTGTTCAGTGTTATGTAGATTATAATATATAATGATTTAGAATGTTGTGAACATTTGAATATATTGCAGGTTCTGGAACTGCAGTTTATTTAATTGAATATGGGAAAGAGGTCTCTTCTGTGAAGCTTTCCAGGTTAATCCTTCCGAATTTTATCAAATAATTGATAAAATTTGTTTCTCCATGATCCTATTCCTTAAGAATCACAAATGTTGCTTAAATTGTTTTTACTTACCTGATGGATTTATAGTCGAGAACTTATGATGTATAGTTTAGGAATGAAGTGTCTTTATATATATATATATATATATATATATATATATATATATATATATATATATATATATATATATATATATATGCTTTTCATCAACATAATTGCTTCTTCTTTGTATGGCTAGATCTCCTCTGTTGACCATGGAGTAAGCAAGCTGTCTCTTCTGTCAAAGGTTAGAATCTCGAATTACACTCAAGACTTGTGATTAGTTGTATATGTTGGACAGTAGATTATTTGACATTTTTTGCAACAGGTGTTAGCAGTGACTGTGAGATATATTCAAAAGGATGCAGAGAAGAAGAAAACATCATTCAACTCCAGACCGTATTTCAAGTTATTCATTGATTGGATGCTTGACCTTAGTACCCTTGATCCGGTTTTTGAAGGTGCAAACTTTCAGGTGTGTATTCACTTTTCTCTTTTCACTATCATATCATCTTGTATTGTATTGCATGTTAAGTTACCGATTTGCCCTGTGCAGGTTCTGACAGCTCTAGCAACCTCCTTCCATGCTTTGCTGCCTCTCAAAGTTCCTACATTCAGGTTATTCTCTTAGAAAGGAAATTGTCAAATGAGAATTTAGTCATGGGTTTCTTTAAATGTTGTACATGTTTTGTTTTCTATAATAAATATTATGCAATATTAGCAATGTATTACATTTACTTACTATTGGAATGATTATTTGTATTTGACATATTAATGCAATGAATTATCTTTATTGTTTATGGTATTTTATTTTGTATTATGAGATTTTTAATGTGTTATTTAATTTGAAAATTAGTAAATCTATCAAAAATATACAATTTCAAAAACATTTAAAATTATGACACGCAAAAATGCGTGTCGTCTTCCTTTATGACAGGGGCTTCCTTGATACACTGCGTGTCATAAACACGCGCGTTGTAAGGTTACGACACGTAAATGTGTGTCGTCTTCCTTTATGACAGGGCCTTCCTTGATACGCACTGCGTGTCATAACTGCGCGTCGTAAATGCGTGTCATAAATGTGCGTCGTAAATGCGCGTCGTAAATAGACGACGCACAAAAGCGCGTCGTCTCTCGTTATGACAGGGCCTTCCTTGACACGCATTTGCGCGTCGTCTGAGCGTTTTACGACACACATTGCGCGTCGTAAAAGGCTGTTTTTCTAGTAGTAATCCTCCATTCTACAAGATATCGTGTGGAAAAAGACATGGAATAGAGTCATACTCAATGTCCAACAATTTGTTTCCCGATTTCTGATTTGTTTGACAACGAACTTAATTGAACACGTCAATTCAGTCCTGACCGGGCCCGACACATAAGTCAACACAAAATCATTGAGGGGCCCAAGATATCGCTTTTATCCCTTAAGGTAAAGGGAACAAATAAACTTTGACTTATATGCTTGTACTATTACTCATCAAATCATACACAACAATACGTTTTATAACATCAAGTTATTGACGCGTTTACGCATTATCAATGTACAACCAACTCGTAAACAACAAATCATATATCTCGCTATAAAGATTATACGGTATTATCGTCTCACAATCACTCGTGATAAATTCCATGCAGTGATTCATGTGAGCGTGGGTTTAATCCAATACTCAAATCCTATTTCAGGAGTACTCATGAACGTTGCAACAAACCTTTTTTATATCCAAGCACTTAGACAATCTACAAGCCAATTCATGACAGTCTATCCTCATAACTTACTTCCAAAGTATGATCGACTGTGGATAATTTGAACAATCTAATTATTCAGGAAGTAAAACATGCAAAAGTGAAACACAAAATAAACAATTGACAAAAGATAGTAAAATTTACTCATAAATAAATCTTCCAGTACTTAATCATCAAATGTCAATTACATTTAAATTGTTACAAGTTTCTAACTATCTATCTAATCACTAAAACTAATATCACCCTTCAGACCAATGCTCCTCGCATGTTGAACGTGCTTAACCCTACTCAGACCCTTTGTGAGGGGATTTGCTAGATTCTCTTCTGACAATACCCTCTTGACCACGAGGAGTCCTTCTTCTAACCGATGTATGATAAAGTGGTATTTTCTGTCGATGTGTCTAGATATACCATGATCCATTGGTTCCTAAGTTAAGGCAACCGCTCCTGCGTTATCATAGAAAATCTCCATGGGTTCCTTTATGGTTGGTATAACTCCAATGTCTCCAATGAAGTTCTTTAACTATATAGCCTCCATTAACGCTTTGCTCGCTGCTATATACTCAGATTCGCACGTTGAATCAGCCACGGTCTCTTGCTTGGAACTTTTCTAAGTCACTGCTCCTCCATTCAGGATAAATACCCAACCCGACTGAGAGCGAAAATTATCTCTTTCGGTCTGAAAGATGGCGTCACTATACCCTGACACTCTCAAGTCATCACTTCCACCAAGTACAAGGATCCAGTCCTTCGTCCTGCGCAGATACTTAAGAATATTCTTAACTGCTATCTAGTGAGCCCTACCAGGGTTCCCTTGATATCGACTTACCATGCTCAAAGCAAAAGCCACATCAGGGTGAATACATGTCATAGCATAAATGATCGAGCCAACTATACTCCCACTAGCTTTGACATATATGCAGGACTCATCCTCACTTCTAGAGAAACCAAACTCTTTGACTTTCTCATCGAAACAAAGATTCCATCTGCAAGAAGCTTGCTTCAATCCATAAATGGATTTCTCAAGCTTACACACTCTATTAGGGTACTTAGCATCTACAAAACCCTTTGGCTGACACATGTAAACATCTTCAGCCAGCTTCCCATTAAGGAAAGCAGTTTTCACATCCATCTGCCATATTTCATAATAATGAAACGCAACTACGGCCATCATAACCCTGATAGACTTGATCTTAGCCACTGGTGAGAAGGTCTCATCATAGTCAACCCCCGACCTTTGAGTAAAGCCCTTCACAACCAGTCGTGCCTTGAATGTGTGTACTTTCCCATCCATGTCAGTCTTCTTCTTGAAGATCCGTTTGCACCCGACTGTCTTACGACTTGGTACGTTATCAACCAAGTTCCACACTTTATTATCATACATGGACTGAATCTCATTGTCCATTGCCTCTTTCCACTTTTTAGACTCTGGGCCCGTGATGGCTTCCTTGCAGTTATTAGGTTCATCCAAATTTATCATTGTACTATCACTGATAAACATATCACCTTCATCAGTTATATGAAAACCATACAATACAGGTGGAACGCTAACTCTACTAGAACATCTAAGAGGTAACGATTCGTTAACCGGTTCAGTAGGACTGTCTTCCTCAGGTTGAGCGCTAGTGTTAGAGGTTCCTTCACCACTTGAATCTTGAAGCTCTTCAAGATCAATTTGCCTCCCACTATCCTCTTGGCATATGAGTTCTCTTTCGCGAAAGACTCCCCTTCGAGCTACAAAGACCATGTTCTCACTAGGTCTGTAGAATAAGTATCCAAAGGATTTATGTGGGTAGCCGATGAAAATACATCGCTCACTTCAAGGTTCAAGCTTATCGTGAGTCTCTCGTCTTGCAAAAGCTTCACAACCCCAACCCTTGATATGTGCCAATGAGGGAACCTTCCTTGTCCACATCTCGTCAGGTGTTTTGGCAACCTTCTTAGTTGGGACTAGAATAAGGATATGGCAACCGCCCATATCCTTATTCCTCATGGACTAGAATAAGGATATAAGCAGTAGTCTTAAAGGCATACTCCCAGAATGAGATTCGTAGCGAAGCTCGACTCGGCATGGAATGAACCATATCCAACAAGGTTCGATTACGCCTCTCAGCCACACTATTAAGTTGTGGTGTCCTAGGTGGCGTCAATTGTGAAACACTTCCACACTCCTTAAGTTAGTCGTGGAACTCGATACTAAGATACTCACCACCTCTATCATATCTGAGCATCTTTATCTTCCTGCCCAATTGATTCTCAACTTCTTGCTTAAACTCTTTGAACTTTTCAAACGTTTCTGATTCTTGTTTGATTAAGTAGATATATCCATATCTTCTATAATCATCAATATAAGTCACATAGAAGCGGTTCACATCCCTTGTAGTGGATCTGAAGGGCCCACACACATCTGTGTGTATGAGATCTAACAATCCCTCACCTTTTTCACAAGAACCAGTGAAAGGTGATTTAGTCATCTTTCCAAGCAAACAAGACTCGCACGTGTCATCTGACCTGAGGTGAAATGACTCCAACACTCCATCCTTTTGGAGTTGGGCTATGCGCTTCTTGGTTACATGTCCAATACGACAATGCCACAAGCATGGCTTGTCTAAACCATTAGACGAATCAATATGCAACACATTATTTCGTAAGTTATCTACAACCATCACAGTTTCATATACACCATTACAAGGCAATGCTTCAAAATAAAATTAACCATTATAATAAGCATTAATAGAACCAACTTCATTATTAAATAAAAATAAAAATCCTTGTCTGTACAAACCATGAAAAGAAATAATATTCATCGTCATTTCTGACAAGTAGCAACAATCATTCAAGTCTAATCCTAACCCACTACTTAGCACTAAAGAGTAGACCCCGATCTTGGTGACAGGCGACGATTTCTTATTCCTCATTATCAGGTTCATCTTCCCATGCTCCACATCCCTACTTCTTTTTAGCCCCTGCAAGTCAGAACAAATGTGAAAATCACATCCTGTATCAAGGACCCAAGAACTAGCATGTGACGAGTTTTTAGACAAAATAGTATAAATACATGCGAAGGTGAGCTTTATATTCCCATCCTTGAGGTCCAACAAGTATTTTGGACAGCTTCATTTCCAATGCCCCTTTTCATGACAGTAGAAGCACGTTGCTTCTTTTGGGTCAGAAGAGGGAGGGGAAGAACCAACTTTGCCTTTGGATCCACTTGAAGAAGAAGATCCATCATGGGACTTTCCATTATGCAGGAGATTTCCTCTTTTTCCCCTTCCCATGTCCAATAGCCAGGACTGGGGCAGCAGCAGTAAGAGTGGACTCAACACTTTTGCCTTTCAACCCACTTTCAGTAGTTCTTAACAAACCTTGAAGTTTGCTCAAAGTGACCTCCTCCTTGCTCAGATGATAAGTCATCTTGAACTTATCATAGGAAGGGGGTAAAGAGTGTAGGACTGTATCAATAGCCAGCTCTTCATCAAAGTTGACATTCAACTTGAGCAAATGATCCACATACCTTTGCATTCTTTGCAAGTAGGTCATGATGGACTCTCCATCCCTCATCTTGGCTGTTATGAGTGAGGTGAAAATCTCTTACCTTTCTTGACGCGCTCTTTGATGGTACTTTTCCATAAAGTCCTGGCACATCTCGTAAGGCCAGTAGTCCTCATAGAACTGTTGTAGCTCAGGAGTCATAGTGGCCACCATAATACATGACACCTTTATTGCGTCCTTTTCATGAGCCCTATACTCAACCAATTCTTTAGGAGTAGCTTTGGATTCATCTATCTCTTTGAGTTCTTTGTCGAGGACGTATTCTTTCTCCTCGTATCGCAAGGCCATTCGAATGCTGCGAATCCAATCATTAAAATTGGATCCATCAAAGGTGACCCAAGCACAAATGTTCAAAAGAGAAAAGGAGCTTGAGGAGTTGTTAGAGTTCGATCCAGAAGCGTTGTTTGAGCCAGATATCTAAAAAAGAAGAACAAGTTGTGATTAGATAGGAAATCCTCAATATATCACCCAAATGAAATATTAAGGCTAGGACCCAGCACAATAATTCACAATTCAGAAAAGGGATGCCGTAATCGAATTGTAAATTATTTGAAGGTAGGTAAATGACGATTTACCAATTTCACCACAAAAACGAAATTTAAAAATGAATTAAGTTTTAAATGAAATTCCTAGATCTTTTGAGATGCATTGAACTTTTCAATGACATGTTTAATCTCGATTATGCCCTTCAAGTTTGTGACTGGGATACCGAGGATCACAAACAAGCTGTGAACAACCATGAAAATGAGCTTGGCACTCTCGATGTCATTTACCACCTAATCAATGTGCTGGTTAACCACACACGCTCCATTGATCTATGATAATTTACAAGCTACCCGTCGCCATGCTTTATTAGTCCAGGTTAGTGTGTCGGTTAACCACACATGCTTCACTAACGACTTGACAAAGTGCAATGTGCAATTTCATGGACTAGCATCATTTTCACATTTTCCTAAAGTAAATAAGATTGAGAATTTATAAAAACATTTTAGTTACTTTATATTTATCATTATACTTATTTATGAGAGAATTAATATTCTATCCTACTCGTTCGGCTAACGACCATCCACCAATCAAGGAAGCGGTGAGTGAGAGTGGATACCCATTCAACCGCCATTTTATAGGCAGTTTCCTTATACCCCCTTATAGATTGACTTCGTGAATGAGGCGTACTAACGGTAAGACAGACTCATCTTATACATATATATATATATATATATATATATATATATATATATAAATTAGACTTTTAATATTATAATAATATAAGGGTGTATTTTAAACTTTTAAAATACAAGGGTTTTTAGAATTTAATATTCCAAAATTAAACTTTTAAATAAATTTTAAATTCCAAAACTAAAGGGTCAATTTTGAAACTTTTCAAAAAACTTCTAGATCAAATTTTAAATAATTAAATTAAGGAAATTATTTTGTCATTATCATAAAATTTGACCAAATCAGTATTATTTGATAAGGAAATCATATTACCAATAAGATAATTCAATTTAAGGCATTAAAAAACGAATTATGGTAATTATCCTAATCCAAAAAGATTTGAAAATCCAAAAAATCAGCTTCCAGACGAGTCAACTCGTCGAGTTAGGGCATGGACTCGTTGAGTTCATCCAACTCGTCAAGTTCATCTTTGAACTCGTCGAGTTCATCAGACAGAATGCAAAATCTGAATTGCATTCGATTTGGACAGATCACTATTGCATCAAATATAACAGAAAAAATCCTAGACTCTGATACCACTGATGGGTTTTGAGTATATCTACATTCCTATGTGATCATGCCACCCTAATTGCTTTGGATCTAAGTTTTTCTCTAGTTATACATGCAAACAAGATTTCGAAAGCAACAACCCTATTACTAGCATACAAAAACGAGATCTATATGAAAACTAGGGTTTAAGAATTACCTTTCTTGTTATGTAGTAATAACAAGTATTACTTGCTTGATCTTGACTCCTGAAAGCTCTAGTGCCTCCAGTGTTGCATCTCTAATGGAGTCACAAACACCAATACCAAATGATGAATGAGAGAGAGAGAGGGTGGAACGCTATGAAAATCGGCTAGGATTTCTCTTAGAATCTTAGGGCCGAAAATCACATACCAAAGGGGTCTTTATATAGCTGATGCTTCTAGGGTTTTCAGGTGGAAACCCTAATCCGATAGCTTAAGCCTTAAACAGTCCATGGACACTCCCTCTAGAAGGCCTTGGATGAAATCTCTATAGGGCTTCCTATAGATTTCATCCACTCCTCTCTTAAGGAGTCCATCAGCCCAAATCTGTAACTATCAGTGATTTGTATATTTAGTCCCCGTTATTTTAATCAATACATTTAATCCCAAAATAAATTCTTAATTAGTTTCTGATTAAATACTAATTAAATAACATGACGCCTAATTAATATATTATTCTTATAATATATCAATAAATCATTTAATAACCTCTTTCTCCAAAAGTCATCCTGTCAAGTTGTTATGGTGAAGGCAACCCAAAAGGACCATGCTACTATCAGATCAAGTACATACCAATTATAGTTATGATCTTAGACACCTAATCCAACAATATAATGCATGCACACATGAGCCTTCATTATGAATGGGCCGCCTCACAAGGCCTACATTACACTTGGACCACTCTCCCGAGCCTATAGCATATAGTTGGTGTGACATCCCCAAATTCACGGTCATTTTAAAAAATTTATTTATGCGTATTTCAAAATCAGAGTATCCTTTTTGAAGAATATTATTGTGAAATTTGTCCCCAAAAATATGATAAATATATTATCAAAGCATTTCTGAATAAATGTATTTTATTTATATTAAAACATTAGGACGTCATAGTCAATACATAAACATAAGCATAAACAGACCTTACATTCATTTACACTAATTATTTACATCTCCTTTAATCTCTCAGTGTAATGTATCTTCGATACCTGTGATACAAATAAACTGAGTGGATCAGGTTTAGAAACATGGTGAGTACATTGGATTTTCAACGCACAATAATATATTTGTTTCTTCACATACTTCATGTCCAACAATTCACCCGATTACTCATCCACATTATCTTCTTTATTCTTAAGGATCTACCCTAAGAATCATATATTCTTTAATATTTATTCCTAAGGATTTCCCTAAGGAATATGCACAAAGTCGATCGCTGCCAGGGTTTATCTAACATGCACTAAGTCCATAGCTACCAATGTTATCCATTCGACACTAATTCCATAGCCGCCGATGTTCATCTATAGGGCACTAAATCCATAGGTGCCAATATTTATTAATAAGGCACTAAGTCCATAGTTGCCAAAGTTCATTAATAAGGCACCAAGTCCATAGCTGTGAGGGTCTTTAGAGTACATTTGGTGAACACGTCGTTCACAAACAGCTACAGGTTGCGAGCCTGCTAGCGTTCCACTGGATTGTCTAGAATAGTCCGTGGTTGTCATCTATACTCTTCTAGATGACCAGATTAGCGTTAAAGTCAAGGCTTCTCATCATATTTCACCTCTCAACATCTATATCATCTTTCATCTATCATCATCCATATCATATTTCGTCTACCCATTTTTACCCAATATATTAATAGGTATAAAAATACATATATAGTTTAAATCAAGCAAAACATGTATAAGTCATTCATCTAGCATAGATATCAGGAACACAGATAATAATCACGTATAACATGTATTAATATTAAATACTTCATATCTATGTGTAAGATGAAAGTAACTATGCACACACTTGTTAAAGTGATGACTCGAAATTCGGGTAGTGCTTCGCTTCATCATTAACTCAAAGTCTACTTTCATGATCTATCAAGTAAGGAACAACCAGGTATGATCATATTGGATGTAGGGCCTGTTTGGTATACGAAGTATACTGTTTGGAAATCCCACTTTAAACACCTCACTAAATCACAACCTTGACATCATCCCCATAACTAGATCAATCAATATAATGAATTTGAATCACTGATAAGTCTTTTTTATAGGTTCATAATAATGATAATGAACTTAAACATAAGTTATACTTAAAGTATGGTAAGCATAACTCACTTACAAGGGCTTTGCACAGACAAAACTTCTGAGCCGAAAGCTCTTCTTCTAGGGGCTTTCCGACTCTCCGGGACTCGCTTCTAACATCTAGGAGGTGTAGGGAAAGGCTTAGAGGGTTTGGGGATGTTTGGGAGAGAAACGGATAAAGGGATGTGAGAAAAAGAGTGAAAAACGCCTTCTATTTATAGGCTGCCAGCACCGAGTACGCTTAGCATACTCAAGAATTACGTTGAGCGTAATGGGTTTTTAAGGGTTACGCTGAGTGTACTTAAAATTACGCTGGGCATAATGTGCCACGTTTCGTGATCTCATGCAAAGCCGTGCGGAAGAAGGTGTGACTCATATTGCGCCACGTGTCACTCGTTGGTTACTCCAAAAACTAATTATCTTCTAAAATCCATAAATTTCGCATACGAGCTATGTTTTTGACATTCTTTATATCCACACATAGGTATCGACGGGATCTACAACTTTCGTTTAGACTCCATCAGCTATTTTTCACATTATTTTTAAAAAGTTATATTTTAACAGGCTTAGACAGTTAAATTCCATTAAAAATTCATAAATTTGTCATCCGTCGTCTGTTTTCGACTGTCTTTATATCGTTGAGCTACTATTAACGAGATCTTCAATTCTTATTTAGGTTGTGTCGGCTAATAGTCGATCGATCTAATATTCGATTTTCGGGCTGTATACTGATATGCAAAATCTTAGAAAAATCATAAGTTCCTCAAACGAAGTTAGATTTGAACATTCTCTATATGCACGCACTCGGTTTAACGTATACTACGACTTTTGTTTAGATTGATAATGCTAAAAAGTATTTCGTCAAATATTCACTTTTTACGTTACGCAGAGTTGTGCCGGTTTAATCGCAAAACTTAGACGAGTCATAACTTCTTCGTTATAAGTCAGATTTCAGCGTTCTTTATATGTATAAAATCCTTGTGACATATACTATAACTCTGTTAAGATTATTTACTCTAAATAATCTTCTATCAAGAAGTGATTTTTAACTCTTATTATCTCTAAACTGACTAGCCCGAATCTGTAGGCGTTATAGTTGGACCATTCTTCTAAGCCTACAACACTAGGCTGGACCGCTCTCCTTGGGCCTATAGTAACAACTGCACCGCCCGGGTCTCTTGGCCTACAACATAAAGTATGGCCACCTCAACCCAACCACAACATGTCGACATATGCAAACAAACAAACAGTAACCATCAACATAGGTAATCATAACAGATACACTAAACTAACAGATCACTACAACATAACAACATTGTCACACCCCCAAACCAGAACGGTGGAATCGTTCGAGGGCGGATGACTTCATGTAGTATCGTAACAGTTGAATACATAGTAAAGAAAGTAAACACAACCATCATATATATAATTTAAAAGTTACATTGTTGAATGATACTTGTTTCAAAAACAAATTACAATATGATGACAAAATGAGTTTTAAAAACCGACGCCTTAGCATCACTTCTCCAAAAGATGAAGTTTACCTGTATTACTGAATCCCTTAGAAATACAAGTAGATTTGAAAGAGTATTTAATGTCATAAGTATTTAATGTCAATGTTTGTATAATTTGAATGAAACTGTTTGTAGATGTTTGAAAACTCCTAGAAAATCTCATATTTCCTACTAGTATAAAAGTAGTCTTCTACCAAGACTCGACTATTTTGAATGTTTGCCTTTAGAAATCCAATATTTGTCCATAAGTGTGTGGTAGTTTAAAAGTTCCAAAACTGAAATGCAATAGTGTTTTTCATGCCTAGAATAGTAGATTTATGTATGTATAAAATCGCTAAGGCATTTGATAACCCCGTAAATCAACGTGTTCTTAATACTCCATGTGAGTTTTACAACCATGCTATTGACCCAGACTGCCTGTAGCAACGTTCTTCAGGCGTTGGAATGTTATGACGTTTGTCACCCCAGACCTGCCGGTCTAACTGTAGCTAACAATTTAGGTGCGGGATTGTCAATCCCGTATAGATCTATACACAAGTATCACGCTCTCTCTACAAGAGATTATGGTATATAATACAGGACTTTAACTGAATACTTGAAAGTACGTGGAGTTGAATGTCTCACAAAACTTAGTATGAAATAGATTAACGTATGAAAAGTCCATTTGTTCTTGTATATGAAAGTATTTCCTTGATATAGTACTTGTAGTATGTAAAATTTCATGAATATCTAGTAAACTATACCTATTATAGTTTTTCCAAATGTGTGATTCGTTTGTATAATAAACCCTAGTTCAATATCGACTTGGTATGCAAGTATAACGTTTGTAACAATATTATTGAACATTCATACACAAAATATAATTAAAGTGTTTGATATTTATATAACAACATGTTTTATTCCAAAAGGACAAAGTGTTATCGTGATATGTTGTATGAGAACGTTTTCGTATGATAGTTATAAATCACATATGATTGATTATAACAAAAAGTATAGCAAAAGATTTATGTTATTCACACGAGGATAATCGTGTGTTTACTTGTATTTCCCCCCTCAAAGTGTATAAAAGCATTTACAAAGCATTTGAAAACGTAGTTATAGGGGTATGAACTCACTTGATAGTTTGAAGAAGGTGAGACAGAAGTCGGGCAGAACTTCGACTGGAGAGAGCTGATTTCTCGGGATTCTCGGGAATCTCGGGAGCGTAAAACTTCCTTCAGGGCTTGAATATGATAATCGGGGCTTCGGGATGGCTTCGAGGGGTTAAACGCAGATCATAAGCACGAGAAAGGGAAGAAGTAAGCAACTAAACTCGGAAAACCCTAGAGATCTATTTATAGGCCAACTTTTGGGGCCTCACGACGTGAGAATTGAGTTGTTCACGTCGTGAGTTCGACCCTTATCCTCTTCCAATGACGAGACGCCTTCTGTCAGCTCTGGAATCCATCAGTCACAGACTCACGTCGTGAATTTCTGGTTCACGTCGTGAACTGTCTGACAGCTTCGATTTTCGTGACTCGAACTTCAGAAATTCATATGTCTCGCATACGAGCTCCGATTTTGACGTTCTTTATATGCACGCGTAGGTGAGATTATGCTCTACAACTCTTGTTTAGACTTCGTCTGCTAATTTTGACTTTATTTTTAATTAATTATTTTTAATAGGCCGGGACACGAAAACTCCGTCATAAATCCATAACTCCTTCATCCGATGTCCGTTTTCGTCAGAATTTTTACCGTTGCGCTACTACTGTTGAGATCTTCGATTCTCATTTTGGTTGTTTCGGCCAAAAAGCTCTCGATCTCTATTTCGAGTTTTTAGCTGTCTACTGCTATACCTGGAACTTGGAAAAATCATAACTTCCTCATACGAAGTCAGATTTGGACGTTCTTTTCACGTACGTTTACGGTTTAATGATATCTATAACTTTCATCTAGACCCTAAGGCTAGAAATTATTGCATTGAAACTTCGCGTTTTACGTTTAACAGTATTGCAGGTTTTTCCGCGAATTCTTAGATTTGTCATAACTTCTTCGTTATAACTCGGATTTTAGTGTTCTGTATATTTCTGAAACCCTTGACACGATATCTATTATTCTATGCAACCCAATAGAGATTTTTGAACATTTTATTTTGACGCTAATTTCATTATATCAAAAGAGAATTACAAATTTCTGACTTTTTAGGTTATTACATTGATTCGAAAAATCGGGTTGTCACAAACATCCTGCACACAAGGGTACATAATGCAATACAAAGTATAGTGAGAAAGCTCACATGAGCTAAATAGTAAAATCTCCACATCATTCTCAAGAACAGAAACAGCTACACAAGCTACCAAAGTCCAAATCAAGACTATTCTTTAGCTAAATACTCAATTCTACCATAGTTTGACCAAAAGTCAAATTTGGTCAAAAAGTCAACTCAGTAGACCACCACGTTGTGGCAATACCTTGGCCACGTAGTGGTCTGAACCAAAGCAGATCGCAGAGAAACTGACCACCACATCGTGGTCATGCCTTGACCATATCGTGGTCTGCCCTGTTCCAGCAACTCCAATAAGATTTAATCCATTAAGTCTAGCCTTCAAACACTTAAATTTGATTCCTTATAATGTCTAAATGGATAAATTTTCTAACTTTATCCATTAAGAAGCTCCAAAGAAGCAAGACCTAAAGCCCTATATCATAAGATGTTCAAAACACACTTTTCTTCATGCATGGAGTAATGAGAGCTCTTTCATTCACTCTTTACTCCCCTAAATGACCAGATTTGAACCCAAACATCAAAAAAAGATCAAGAGTTCTCCAAAATATATGGAACAAGCCTGAGAAAGGACCAAAATTCATTAAAATTCACCAATAAACATTGATCCAAAGATAAAATGCAATAAAGCTTGGTACTTTATGACTTGCAAAGGTCCAAAAGGTAGATGAAAGTTAAGATCTTATTTTGCTAAGCTTCAAGGACCAGTCTTGCACGAAAGCATCACTCCAAAACCATCAAAAAACACTCCAAAAAGAGATGAGATGGGAGAGGGGAGGCTCAACGTGGTGAAATGGAGGCTATGGTTTCTCTCAAGATACTCTAGATATGATGGAGGATAGAAAAATACCTAAAAAAAATACGGAACCACCCTTTAATACATAGAAAACCCTAAAAACATGGGATTAGGCTGCACAACGGCCACCTCATGGAAACCTACATGCCACCCCCTGGTGACTCACAATGTTATGGTGACCTACTTCCCACCTCGTGGCGACATTTTTTCACCCAATTCCATTCCAGCTTCAATCAGTCATAACTTCTTCGTTTCAAAACCAGGTTCGACGATCTTTATTTGCACTCAAAGATATTGATAACCCCCACAACCTTATCTAATTAATTTTGACATAGTACATGTCAAACTAAAACCATTAATCCATGCAAGAATCCCAAAATATTACTTTTCCCATTTTACCCTTTTGCTTCAAAGCACAATTTGAGGGTTGTAATACCTTAACCAACATTATCAACATCCGATAGGGTCTAAACTCTATTCCATTGAAGTCCAAGACCTTAACCCGATCCATTTACGACCCGCTAGCCCAAAATTAAAAAAATCCCAAAACTAGGTGTTACAATTCTCATCCACTTAAATTGGATTTCGTCCTCAAAATCTCACTCGGTTAGAATTTATGGGAATTATACTAACACAATCCATATGCTCCCTCTAACTACTTCATAAAATCAACGCATCCATATCGAAAACTTGAGAGACCATTCAGAACCCAACTGATGCCAACAAACAACACAATTACTTGAAAATACTCAACTGCAACAACTACCTCTCTATCCCAAACTCTAAGACCCATCTCATTACGAAAACCAATCAAAACGGGAACTCTTAAAATTGGATCTACTAACCAACTTCATCAATATACTTCACAAAATCGGGAACCTAATAGTCTAAACCTTAGAAACCGCACCTAATGACTGATGATCATCCATTCATCGTAGCTACCTCTAGTCCTTGACTAGAAACACTACCAAACCGTCCAGAACAAAACTCAAAACATTCTGATCGTGAATCTCAACCAACCCCAAGTCTAGAAATTACGCCCAAAGGACCTCAAATACACACTTGACTTCATGACAAGTCACCACTAACCAACCACTCCCACAAGCACAACAATGGTCAATCCATAAGAAAATCTCGTGTGGAATCCACCATCCCAATATAGCTCAGGTGCACAACCATCTGCCAAATCATGCAAGAGACTTACAACGAACCGCATCATTGGTAACTTAACTCACATGAAAGCTTCTCATAAAACGAACATGGATCCACTACAAAGAAACATAATAATGAACTACTCTTATACAAGCATGAGTTTTCCAACAAGTCAACATACTACAACTACCTGATCTAACCTACCGGTCACTAATCCACCAATGACAACACCATACTACTCAAACACTCGACTAAGCCAAACGACTGAACCAACAAATGAGTCTCTACTACACAACTGTCGAGTCCTACTCACATATGTGAAATCCATGACGGTTCATGACACATCGTTACACCATCCAACCATTGGAATGAGAAGCTTACTGTTCCTCATCATTCTTGTTTTCACCCAACCATGGGTATGATGACATCGACCAGCACCCAATGGTCCTATAGGTAAACAACCATCATCTTATCGACTTGTAGGAACCTAATCAAAATCCTACTCACCACTTACTAAAGACAACACGAGCCATATAGATTTGTAACACAAAATCCTTCCACAGTCTAAGCTGCCATCGACGCATCATTGGACGAAAACATGGCTACACGTAACCAGAATATAAGATAGAAAGTTGAATGCTTTCTCTAACTTGAAACACACACCATTTTACACCCCCAAGGAGAAAAAACAATGCTCCTCAAGCCGACTATATTCCTTCTTTAACACCCTCGTAACAACCAAACAAGATCCCACACCTTAAATGAAGTTGAACTGATCCTGCCAATGTGCAAATAGACCAATACAACTTCCAAATTCGGAGAAGAACTCCAAAATTATTCAGAAATGTTGCCAACACCCTATTTGAATCGATTCAAACACCAACCCATCCGAAGCGACATGACAAACCTAGACTCAACATTGGCTACGGTCACACCTGAAAAACTGAACAACATCGCTCCAACATCCGAACTCCCCAATAACCAAGGACAGTTTCCAACTCAAGCCTACTAGGATTAACTATCCTACAACCAAATAGTCAAGAGTAAACATACACAGAAACCAAAATACACACCTTACATAACTTGACGAAAGGTTGACATATAAGTTGCACCTTTTACTTATACAAAATGGAACCCTCACATAATCCCAACTATTAATGATGAACGAAATAACCAATGATAAAAAAATGAATCGAAAACTAAACCTAATGATCCCACACATACTGAACAAGGCCCACATGAAAATATTCTTACTGAACTCTGATGCCGGTCGACAAATTAACAATTTCCCATCTCAAAGAAAGATAACCAACCCATACCATGAGCTAACCATGTTCTTTATATCCGATACACAACTCGAGCGGCCCTAAAGCTCCTTTATCAAGATCCATGGCACTTATAGAAGGAACTACTGATCACAACAAGTTACTTGCCCATCAGCTTCTATCTGAGAGAACAAAATATGTGTTATTGAATACATAAGTCTGGCGGCAACTTTCTCTGCACTCACAATCTGAAAAAATCCTTAAATTCGCCGCGACCTTGGACCTCTCCGACGGAACCTTGATAACGCAACGAGAAAACTTCCTACCCACGAGACTTTAATGGTCTCCCACATTCGTTCTCTTATGCAACAATAACCCTGCACCAAAAACCTTGCACACTCGAACCATATATTCCCTTGACCCATTACACTGAACCCACAAAAATCGAGCAAACTGATATGATGGGTTATGGAGGTTACAAAATAATGTTCTAAGCGGAAAAACATTTAAAAAATTAAATGATTAGGGCACATGCAACCTAATAGGATCTATGTCTTCCACATATAGGCAACATACTATGAACTATCATCCTACAAAACTTTCCTATGAAAAACTAACTCATGAAGATGAAAGCTTACCTTGAAGATTGTTATAGCAAACAATCTTGAATCCTTCTTCAAAACTTTTGGCAACAAGCACCAGAAGCATCGTACCTCTGATGGTTCATACCCAAACTAGCAACTAAGGATTATGGAAGGGGGAGAGATATAATTTTTGGCCTATCCTTCTAAGGTAAGAGTGGCCAAAAATCCTAGGCTCTAGGGTCTTTATACAGTGCAAGCAGAAAACCCTAGGTAACCCCAAAACCAATATAATATCATTTTCTTGTTTTGGAAATTATTTAGCTTCCTAATTATCCTCCAAGGATAATTCTAGATGCCCTAGAATCATCTAAACCGTCCATGGATTATAGGAGGTTCTAGAATGCCTCATTCTCAACTATTGAACAACTACACTTTAGTCCTTGCACTTTTATTTAACTCTATTAATCCCAAAATTAGTCCCAATTAAATTCTGATTAATTATTAATTAAATATTACTATTTCTAATTAATACATTATTCTCATAATATATTAAAAAATTATTTATTTCAATTTATTAATCAAATAATAAGTTAACACTCTCTCCAAAAATCATCATGTCCAATTGCTACGTTTGAGGGCAACCGAAAAGGACTGCGCTACTATCAATTCAAGTATATATCAATTATAATTAAGGGCTTAGACACCTAAACCAACAGTCTCCCATTTGGATAAGTCTAAGTATAACTGACAATATAACTTCCAAATTGATCAGCAAATTGTAGCTACCAAATGCCGTTGCCGAATTCCGACCTAGTCTGTTATGTTTCCTAAGATAGGTGATCCATAATCCTCTGTTCTGCAAGATATTGTCACACCCCCGAACCAGACGGTGGAAAGGTCCGGGGGCGGGTGACTTCATCTTGTAATAGCATCACAGTGTATATAAATGAATCATAGACAACATCATCACCATACATTCAATAATACAACATACACGGTTTACATCATTGTATCTATTCACAAATTACATCCCAAAATATTAAATGTATGATGAAAGCAAAAATACAATAAACATCTACATATCCTTGACGACCGACCTGATTAACGAGTCCCTGAGAATACAAGTTATTTTGAAAAATGTCAACATATATAATGTTGGTGAGTTCATAAGCATGTTTGTATGAAAAGTTTTGTATCGTTTTGTAAACACCAGAAAATCCGATATTTTCTGTAAAAAATAGTTTGAGAGTTTTGTTTCAAATCTTGTATTAAAGCATGTGTGTTCCTGTTTTGACAATATATAAAGAGAGAGTTCCAGAAAATCATATGTTTTCTGTTGTAGGTAAACTGTAGTGTATAGTGTGTTTCCCAGAAAATCCAATATTTTTTGTTTGTAAAAGAGTTGTGGTCTTAAACCCTAAGACTGAAAAATAGTGAATGTATGGCTTCATAATGTCAGTAGATTATATGTATTCCATAAAATTATTGTATTGTTATTCTCTATTAGAGTCGTTATAACCATGCTTGATATGACCAATATACCTGTTATGATGTTCTTCAGGCGTCGGGTTAGGTAAGATATTTGTCACCCTAGACTGACCTAGTCTACTTATAGCGAACAACTCAGGTGTAGGGTGTCAACCCCATATAGATCCATACACAAACTCTCGCTCTCCCTCCAGGAGACTTTTGTTATAACTACAAGACTTTATGGTGTACACTTGGTAGGTACGAGTGAATGAGTGACTCACAAGAGCCTTAACTAAATTTACGTGAATAGTGTATCACATTATTTAACGCTTTAAATAATGTTTCGAGTATGTATTTTGACTACAAAGCATCGGTGATAAAAATATGTTTGTTTTTATCAAAAATGTCAAATATTTATTGTTATCGACTGATTAACATAAAATGTACCGTAAGGCCCAACAAGAAAGTAAATGGACATATAAGGCCCAATTAGGATAGAAATGTCGTAAAGAGTCCATTTGTTATCAAAATGATCGTTTTAGTCTAAATAATGCTAAAAATGACATAAAAAACCCATTTTTGTTACAAATGACCATTTTGGCCCAATAAAACCGAAATTTTACAATAAAGGCCCACTTTTGTCAAAATTTAATATTTTCGCCCATCAAAGCCGAAAATTTACATTAAAGGCCCATTTTTGTTAAAAATGGCATTTTAGGTCCATTAAAGCCGAAAGTTTGTAATTAAGGCCCGTTTTTGCTAAAAATGACATTTTAGGCCCAATAAAACCTTGGCTTATCAAATAAAGGCCCATTTTTATCAAAATTGACATTTTTGGCCCATAAAACCATAAATTTTCAAATAAGGCCCACTTTTATGAAAATGGCACTTTTGGCCATAAAACCGTATGTTGACAAATATGGCCTAATAAAACCGAACATTATCAATTTGAGCCCATTAAAGCCGAAAATGACTCCAAAAGCCGATTTTGTTTAACCTTATTGTTAAGCAAGGCCCTTTTTGTATTCTTTCTTTGTTTTTCTAGTAATTTTTACATGTTTAATCTTTTCAACATTATATAAAGTTACTTCGAGTAATTTGTTTACAAATATCAACAAGACTTGGGTGGTATTTCGAATTTTGTGAGAGTTTAGCATGTTTTCATGGCATAAACATAACATATCATGAAAAATACACACATACATGAATAATACTAAGATTAAACACAAAACTAGCTTGTATTCTCCCCCAAAAAGGTAGTAAAACTCGAAAACAAGGGGGTATAAAGCTCAGCTTGATGTTAGATTGGTTTTGAAGAGGAGAATGAAGTAGGTTTTCGGCCTAGCTAGCTTCTTGAGGAGAGTTTCGAGATTTGGATGATTCCAAGAAGCTAGAACACGAAACGAAGTTACGTAAGGAAGGGTTCTTAGCATAAAATGGACAGTAACAATTTGTGTATGATAATAGCTTACCAATCTTAATGATTTTTGAAGTAGAAGCCTTGAACTCACTCAAACACCACACGATTTTTGGAGAAAAGGAAAGGAGTTCTTTGTGTTTTAGAGAGAAATGGAAGTTGAATATGAGATGAAGTGAGGGTGGTGGTGGATCTTGTAACGCCCGTGTGTCGGGACTGAGCATTAGTAAAATGATGTAATAGTCATATCAACCATTGTAACCTATTTTGAAGTAATAAAAATGAAATATTTGAGAATTATGTGAATTTATGTGCTTTATACTTAATTAGAAAGGTATAATAAATAAAGAATAAAAATAAGCGTCAAAAATAAAGTGTTAGATAAACCCGATATCTACACATAAAGTTGTAATGGTAAACACAAGGATTGTGGATATATAAAAAACGCCGAAATCCGAGTTATAACGAAGAAGTTATGGCCTGTCGAAGTTTCGCGACAAAACCGACACGACGCTGGGTGACGTAAATAGTGAATTTCCGATTGAGGACTTTTTAGCCTTAGTGATCTTAAAAAAAGTTGTAGTATAAGTTAAACCGAGAGCGTGCATAAAAAGAACGCCCAAATCTGACTTCGTATGAGGAAGTTATGATTTTTCTAAGATTTGGCATAACAGTGCACAACCCGAAATTCGAATTTTAGATCGAGCGGTTTTTGGCCAACGCGACCTAAATGAGAATTGAAGATATCATTAATAGGAACTCAATGATAAAAAGACAGACGAAAACGGAGTCCGTATGTAGAAGTTATGAATTTTACGCGGTCATTTAATAGTATAATCTCCTCGTACTGTTAATTTAATATCGGTCGAGAATTAGCCGACGGAGTCAAAATGAAAGTTGTAGATCTTACTTTTACCTACGCATGGATATAAAGAACGTCGAAAACGGAGCTCGTATACAAAAGTTAAGAATTTTTGAAAATTGACTGTTTTACCCCCTGTGTTCGGCGCTACGTGTCAGCAGCAAGCGAAGCCTTGGAGCCTACGCAAGACCACCACGTGGAGAGAGGCACCATGACGTGGTGACACTCCAGCAGCCTATAAATAAAAGTGTCGGGGCTGCCTCCAAACTCACACCTTTACCCACTTCTTTCTCTCTTTAAACTCTCTCTCTATATAAGTGTTTTGATTTGATTGAACGAGAGAGTATTTTAACTACTTCTTAATAGATGGAAATTTTAACAACCATACCGAAACATAAAAACGTACGTTACATAACTACTCTTGTTTTTGAAATGATCCTAAATGTCCTAATAAGGTTTCTTGTTGTTCCTGTAGGTTCAGTTGTCACACTCCTCCTGCTCCTCCGTCATTCCTTTCTATTGGACAGTCCCTCTTAAAGTGTCCTGTTTCGCCGCATAGGTAGCATGCTGTGCTTACTCTAGAATTGGTGATTGAAGCGATGTGCCGGGGCTGAGTCCTGCAGAAGCGGGCAGTATGCCCATTCTTGTTGCAGTTTTTATAGTGCATCACCCGAAAAACCCCATTATGGTGGTAGCTACACTCGTTACACTTTGGAAGTGTTCCATTATATTGTCTGACCGGTGCTTGAGTGACTGGTGTTGTGGCAAATGCCGAGGCATGTGTCGTGATCACTGTTGTAATTATAGGGGCAGCCATGGTTTGTTGTCTTTTAACGAGTTTTTGAGTTAGAGTGTGATTCTTTTTGTCCCAAAACTTTCGTTTCTTGCTCTTTGGCTTGTGGTCTGAGGCGTCTTCGTTGGTAGATACCCGCTGGTGTACTTGACTGTTGCTGCGGTTAGTATTGTCGGCACTGCCTCCTACTTCGTTGGCGTTGTTAGCATTGAGTTGCGCCATGACGGCTGAAACGGCTGCCGTGACTGCAGCTTGAAAAGTAGCAGAGTCTATCTGCAGGGTTGGTCCCTTGCTTGCTGGCTGGTTACCCCTTGGTGATGACATAATCCTGTCGTATGACGAGAAACGATCTTATGAGTAACGATGGTAACTATTAGTGGTTTTCTTATAATTTATGTATATATATACATATATAAATTTCGCCTTTTGTTATGCTATTCTTAATGTGTCTGCCAACATTCCTGAGATAGAGTTATGGTAGTAGGTAGAAGTAGGTTTCGTACGACTGTTAAGTTTGTACATCTTAGTACTATTCTTGTCCATTCACGCTTAACTGCGGGGTTCTGATGGGATCCGGTGCATTAGTGCTGGTATGATCGCACCCTATAGGTCCACGAAGAAGGCACCTTTCCATATGAGGTTTAAAAAGGTGAGATGATAATGAATCTTTAATAAAGGCTTATACGTCGTGAGTTATCTAACTAAGTTATCATAGTTCTGAGCGTATCATGTTCCGACTTTTATAGTATTCTGAAAACGTTTCATAACAGAGGTCTATGTACAACAGACTTATGAATTAGTAGTAGTTACCTTCTTATGAACATCTGCGAATTGAATGATTTGTTACTATTTGTCACGAAAGACAATATATGCCTAACGCATAGTGTAAGCAGTGCAATTACTAGCTCACTAAGTTGTATTAGTTTATCAATTATTAGTGTGATGCATATAGTGCTCGGTCTCTTTGCGTATCTAAGGAATTGGTTTATCTGTTTTATGCTCATGATATGATTATCCTAAGTTGACTGTAGAGATTTGTTGCCTTCGGGTATTCCCAAGGTATTCTTGTTCGCTGTAGATGTGTTGAATCCTTACTATATCCTGCTTTAGACTTTGTTACTGTTCTTCATTATTTCGTGATGGAGGGTCGGACCTGGAGGTCCGAGCGAGTTTCTCATGTATGATCATGCTATGGTAAGGCTCAGTAACATTTACTCCAGTGTCTTATTCTACGACTGGTCCCTTCCCAGAATCCTCTTCACGAATTTCTTCTCGTTCTTCATCGACTCCTCTAGTGGTTGTTGTGGTGGAGGGGCTATGCCTATCTGTGTTGTTTTTGCGAGAATGGGAGTGGTTAAAGAATCTATGGGATTAACTAAAACAAATTTTTATCTTTTGGGTGTCCCCTACTGAGTCTTCCCATAATTACGCAGTGTATACAGGTTGTATATATCTTAAGGTTAAACAGGCCTCTGAATTAGTGATCCTACTCTAAGACCACATCCAAACAAGGAAAAGGAGGTAGAGTGAAAATCACCCACTTCTAGGTCTATACAATCTCAATTATATAAAACCTTAAAGTATACACTCGGTAATTATGAATCTACCAGTAAGGGTCTGTTTAATTCTCGCATAAGTTATAGTACCACAAAATACTCCTATAGTATTTTAAATGTTATGTTTGGTTCTTAATGATTTTCTTGTATGGGAAGTTGTTAGGCTTGTTGCTCACTATGACCATTCCCGACATACATTAATCACACCTCGGATTAAATATAGTTGATCATGCTATATTCGTCCCAAGTCTAATTACATATCCCCAGGTCTACTCGTAATGTCCAACTCCTTATTTTAATTTTGTATCGTCCTAAATATATCACTATACTAGTATGCATGCATGTACTCATACTTTTAATCAAGAAACTATTTCATTTCTAAAAGTATAGTTATTTGAAAAGTGTTTAATCAGAGACTTTTAGTCACAATGCATTTATAGTTTGTATATCTTATGTGGTTTGATATACTTAGTTCACTACAAACAATGCTCTGATACCAATTTGTCATACCCCCAAACCAAGGATGGCGGAAACATCCGGGGGTGGAGGACTTCATGTGTAGTATCATAACAACGAGTGTAATAGTGCTCAAAGTAAATACAACCATCATAAATATAATTGAAAAAGTTACATCGTAGTATGTGTTCACATATTTCAAAATCAATTACATTATGATGACAAAATGAAATGTTTGACGTTTGAGCGTCCCATCCTCAAAAGCTGTTGTTTATCTGGTTCACTGATTTCCTGAGAATACACGTAGTTTCGAAAAGTGTCAACAATGAAATTGGTGAGTTCATAAGCTTTTGTATGTGTTGGTTGAAATTCTTTCCTCGTTAAAGTAATGTTTGTTCCAGAAAATCCAATATTTCCCTTTTAAAATATATTGTAGTCTTAAATGTCAAGACCGAAATGTACAAGTAATTTTCCATACTTAAAGAAATTTATGCAAGTTTAAATCGACATAAACTCGTTTAATTTGAAAGTAAAACCCGTAAATCTTATGTTTTGTTAATACCCCATGTGAGTTATTATAACCATGCTATGACCCAGTCGGCCTTGTATACAACGTTCTTCAGGCGTTGCAAAGTTAAATGACATTTGTCACCCCAGACCTTCCGGTCTAGCTATTGCATGCAGCTCAGGTGTGGGTTTGTCAGACCCAATATAGATCTATACACAACTATCATGCTCTCCCTACAAGAGATTCTGGTTACAATTTACAGGACTTTTGATTTTGTTACTTTGGAAGTAATGTGAAGTGAATGTCTCACAAATTTATCCATTAACAGATTTACGTAAAGTGTACTGAAAACCCCTTTTTGTATAAACTCGGTACTTTGTATTCGTACCCCATTTATACGAACTGAAAACCTTTTGTAATGAGTTTGAAATGTAAATGAAACATAAACTATTCTTATTATAGTTTAACATAATTGTTTGTAATGTATATGAAACATAAACTATACTTACCATAGTTTATCATAATTGTTTGTGATGTATATGAAACATAAACTATACCTATTATAGTTTATCCAAAACGTTTGTAATGTAAATGAACCCCATTCTATGTAAGTCGAATGTATAGCAAAAATATAACTATGTTTATCATGCCGTATCTTGTATTATTTGTAATGATAAAGGACTCTTAAAAATCAGTGAGTATTTTCTGTTACATAATTATACCACAATAGAAAACACATGTAAAATATGAAGTCATCAAAGATTAACACTTTGCTCAACATGTTACAAAGTGTGATGAAAGTTGTAAGCTGTTAACTTGTTTTTAGCATTTATGCACTGATTTGGAAAAATCACAGAAAAATCATACGACGTCGAAAACTAAATCCGTAAACTCTGAGAGTTTAAAAAATGTGTCCAGTTTGTTGATATATTTTATTGTGATTTTTAGATGTCTATAACTTGTGTGAAAATGTCCATATTCACAGACTGGTCCGAATTCGTAGCTACAGTGATAGACAGTTTTGTAAAAATCACCATAAATTGTAGAAAAATCGTATGGACATGTGCAAGTAGTCATTTTAAAGGTATAAACTTGAGATATTTGCACCTAATACAGTTTTGAAAACTAAAAAGTTTAAGATGTTTAAAACAGTTCGTGAATGAACATTAACGTTTCTGTTGAAAGATGATGTTTGAGTTTAGTTATGTTGTTGGTGTTTTAACTTGTATTCTCCCCCTAAAACCTAAAGAAAACATGAAAATGTGGGGGTATGAACTCACCTTGAGTGATTTATTAGTATGGATGTTGAAGAGAAGAAGTTTCTAAGTCAAGAACACTTGGGAGATACTTGAAGATTTGAAGATCTAGTAACAAATATGACGATATTTGTGTGAGAAATCCATGACTTGAGTGAAGAAGTGTAAGATAATCAAGTGTAGGATGAACATACTTACCAAAAGTGGAGGAAATCTCAAGATCTTCCTGGAATTTCAAATTTTTGGAGAGAGAAAGTGAGAGAGAAGAATGTGTTATCTTTTGGTGTAAGAAAGGGCTTCTTGGAGGTGAGATATAGAATTCCCAGCTTTTGTTCAAGATAACTTGCTGGGGAGGGGTGTGAGGGGACAAGGAAGAGACTAGGGATGATGGGATTGGTGACATAAAGCATGAATATGGATATGGAGTGGGTATGGGAGGTTGCTTGTGTCATAGATTTATGGAAGAGTCAACACTCCACTTCAAAATCTTATCCAATAACTTTTATTCTTAGATAAAGATTTCCCTTAAAATGTGTTTAAATTATGAATATATATGGTCTTATATGTCAAAATATGAGTTTGAGTGAAAATCCCACGTCAAAATCATGAAAAACGGGCTTAAAACGCGAAAGTGGTCGAAAACCGGGAGAAGGAAGCGAATCTGCGAAGTTGCTCGGATTGGGCCGAAGTTCGGTCCCAGCAGCCAGAACTGAAGGTTGGTTCGGTTGCTTGGTTAGAACCGAGAGAAGGGTTCGGCTGGACAGATTCGCAGGCGAAGCATCAGAAGGACCCGAAGGTGGAAACGACGAGGCGAAGGCGAAGGAAGGCTCGGCCTCGGTGGTTCGGTCCTGCAGTTTCGGTTTCGGTCATGCTTCGGCTCTCTGGTCTTCGAATCTCTGGTCTTCGGCTTCGGCTCTTTGGTCTCGCTTCTTAGGGTTTCGGTTCCAAGAGGTTTCGGCCCTATATGGCTGTTTTTCAAGTAAACTTCCCGTTTTGCGCGGTTTTTGACTAAGTTAAGGGTCGGGATGCCCCGTCTCATTATAAAAAAGTTGAGGGAGGTTATGAGAGAGATTTGGCAGAGATTTGGGGGAGATTTGGGAGAGATTTGGGAGAGAGAGAGATTGATAAAGAGAGATTGAGAGAGACTTTGTTTGTGACCTTTTTGGATGTTTAGCTTCGCAACGAAAGGTTTGCAAACCCCGTTAAGCCTCGTTATGAATGTTATATGCCCCCGAAGGGTATGTAATAATGTTTTATCGAGTAGTTCCATCACTTACCCTGATTAGGGCTTAGATTTTCTGAACATGTGAAGACCCAAAGTGATACTTTGCATAAAGATAATGTGTTGTACCATAGTAACCATGATGTAAACCCTAATATACAAGGGTTAATTGAGTTGACCGGTTTGACTTATTGACTTTATTTGACTTTGACTTAACCGGAAATTGAAGGTTGTCAGAAATTACGTGCTATGTATGCATATTGTCTGAATACTTGTTGTCTATGCTCGATGAAACATTTTATACATGTTTTAAATGATTTAAATTGTATATGTATTTTATATCTACAAAAATGTTGGGGTAAAACATGGGAAGTGTAATAGACGATGTGTGATAAAATGATGAGAGGCCTCGATGTTGTTGTTGTTGGTTCTGTCATCTAGCAGAGTATGGATGACGACCATTGACTCTTCTAGACAGTCCATTGGAACGCTAGCGAGAAACAGAAGACCGTCTTCGTAGTAAGACAGCTGAAAACTGGAGTCTTGAGCGATGCCACGAGGAGAAGCCCTGAAGATGTCATGGGAAGAATTAATGGAACAATTGAAGGTGCAGTATTGTTCACAGATAGATCTGATTAATCTGAACAATGAGTTCCAAAACTTAAAGAAGGGGAAAATGAGCATTGACGACTATGCTGCTGCATTCACTGAGAAGATGAAGTTATTTCCATACCTAGTGCCAACCGAACTCTCCAAAATTGAGACGTTAGCAAACGGACTGCCAGCCGACTTTGGCCCAACGGTCAAGATGGAAATCACTCTGAAGGTAGCTGTTCGATCAGCTAAGAATGTGGAGACCCAACAAAAGGAAAGGGGCTTGGAGAGGGCCGAGGTTGGTGATAAAAGGAAGTTCGATGGATCTTCGAGGTCCAACAAGAAAAGTAGATTCTTGAAGTCTTGTTCGAGAGGAGGAGGAGCCGAAGCAAAATGGTGTGACAAGTGCAAGAAGAAGCACCATGGGAAATGTGACCGGGGGGGGGGTCACATGCTTTAAGTGTGGAAAGCCCGGACACTATGCCAATGAATGCACCCTCACCAAGAAAGTCTGTTATGGGTGTGGCGAGGAGGGGCACATCTCGAGGGACTGCCCGAAGAAGAAGGAGGCAGGAAGACCCAACATTCCACCAAAGCCAAAGGTGAGAGCCTTCCAGATGACGCTTCAGGCTGCGAAGGAGGCAACAGATGTCGCTTCAGGTACCTTTCTTGTAAATGGTTTTCCTGCCAATATACTGTTTGATTCCGGAGCGAATTACTCCTTTATATCTCATAGATTTGGTGGAAAACTAGCATTGCCTGTAGAAAAACTTGATAATGCCCTACTTGTGGAAGTTGCCAGTGGCAAGTTCGTACTTGTTAGTGATCGTACTAAGAACATCGTCATCGACTTAAATAGAAACAAATTCTGTGAAGAGCTGTTACCCATAGAATTGAACGGTTTCGACATCGTTCTAGGAATGGATTGGCTTAGCGCCAACGTTGCCGAGATACTTTGCAGAAAGAAGATAGTAAGGGTAAACCCACCCAGAAAAGAGTCATTTATGGTGTACGGGAACAAACGCAGAGTGAATTCTGGAATCATCTCCCTGATGAAAGCCAGAAAATGTTTGTCCAAGGGATATGCATCATATTTGGAATTTGTGATCGATGCTAAGAAGGAAAAGAAGGAGGTACGGAATATACCAGTATTGTGTGATTATCCAGAGGTCTTTCCCGAAGATCATCCTGGATTACCGCCTGACAGATAAGTGGAGTTCCGAATAGACTTGTTACCAAGAATGACACCAATAGCAAAATCACCATACCGATTAGCACCAACGAAGATGAAGGAGCTCATGACGCAACTTCAGGAGTTATTGGACAACCGTTTCATTCGACCTAGTTCATCACACTGGGGAGCTCCAGTGCTATTTGTGAAGAAGAAAGATGGAAGCATGCGAATGTGCATAGACTACAGAGAGCTGAACAAGGAAACGATGAATAACAAGTACACATTGCCGAGGATTAATGACTTATTCGATCAGCTGCAAGGTTCGAGCTATTTCTCAAAGATCGATCTTAGGTCAGGATATCATCAGTTGAAGATAAGAGAGTAGGATATTGAGAAGATTGCATTCAGAACTAGATATGGACACTATGAGTTCTTGGTTATGTCTTTTGGACTAACCAATTCTACAACAACATTTATGGATTTGATGAACAGGGTTTATAAACCATACCTCGATAAATCTGTGATAGTGTTCATAGATGACATTATGATTTACACAAAAAGCTAGGAAGAGCATGGCAAGCATCTACGAGAAGTGTTAGAAGTCTTGAAGAATCAGAAGTTGTATGCAAAGTTATCCAAATGTGATTTTTGGATCCAAGAAGTCAAATTCTTGGGTCATGTCGTTAACCAAGAGGGAATAATGGGTGACCCAGCCAAGATCGAAGCTGCGATGAAGTGGGAATGACCAAAAAGCCCCATGGAGATCCGAAGCTTTCTGGGATTAGCCGGATATTATCGAAGATTTATCCAAGGATTTTCTTCGATAGCTGCTCCACTAACAGATTTAACCCACAAAGGAGCTATTTACACTTGGAGTGAGAGGCACGAAGAAGCATTCGAGAAGCTAAAGAAGAAGTTATGTGAAGCACTGATTCTTTCTCTACCCGATGGAGTTGAAGACTTCGCAGTCTATAGTGACGCATCTGGAGTCGGGTTGGGTTGTATTCTAACTCAAAGAGAAAAGGTGATATCATACATATATCGACAATTGAAAGAGCATGAAAAGAACTACCCCACTCACGATTTGGAGTTGGCAGCAGTAGTTGTCGCTCTAAAGATATGGAGGCATTACCTCTATGGCACGAAGTGCAAACTTTTCACTGATTATAAGAGTCTCCAGTATCTCTTTAATCAGAAGGAATTGAACATGAGACAACGACGCTGGCTAGAGTTACTCAAGGACTATGACTGTGAGATACTTTTCCACCCTGGTAAAGCAAATGTTTTTACTGATGCTCTAAGTCGAAAAGTAAACCTTGAAAAGAAAAGGCCAAGAGCGTTGAGAATTGAAGTTGTCTCGACGATTGTGGAAAGCATAAAGAAAGCTCAAGAAGAAGCTTCAAAGAAGAATGAACGAAAGGAAGAACGTTTGGGAAAAACGTTGGAGTTCGGTACAAACAGTCAAGGGCTGAAGGTATTCCAAGATCGGATTTGGGTACCTAAGACGGGAGGAATAAGAGATCTTCTGATGGAAGAAGCTCACAAGACCATGTACTCGATTCATCCCAGTAGCACTAAAATGTATAGGGACCTAAAACCCTACTACTGGTGGCCGACGATGAAGCTCGATGTTGCAAAGTATGTGGCCGAGTGCGTGACATGTGCGAGAGTTAAGGCACAACATCAGAAACCATATGGGAGTTTAGAACCTTTACATGTACCCATGGGTAAATAGGAAGACATCACCATGGATTTTGTGACTAAACTACTCATGACGAAGAACGGTTACGACATGATTTGGGTGGTCGTGGATCATTTCACTAAGAGTGCACACTTCATAGCAGCCAATGAAAGGTGGTCTATGGATAAGCTCGCAAATGCTTACGTGAAGGAGGTAGTAAGAATTCACGGTGTTCCTCTAACGATTATATCAGATCGTGATAGTCGTTTCACATCAAGATTCTGGAGAAGTCTACAAGAGGAATTGGGTACGAAGTTGTGTTTAAGTACAGATTACCATCCACAGACTGATGGTCAGAGCGAAAGAACGATTCAAACACTTGAAGATATGCTGAGGGCATGTACCTTGGAATTCCAAGGTAACTGGGATGAGCACTTACCTATGGTAGAGTTTTCCTACAATAACAGTTTCCACTTGAGCATCAAGATGGCACTTTATCAAGCTTTGTATGGACAAAAGTGTCGTACGTCGTCTTGTTGGCTTGAGACTGGAGAAAAGCAGTTTATGGGCTCCGAGATAGTCCATGAGACTGCTGAGAAGTTAAATGTGATCAGGGAAAAGATGTTAGCAGCTTAGGATCGTCAGAAGAGCTATGCTGATAAGAAGAGACGACCGATGACATTCGACTAATAAGATTCGGGAAACGAGGAAAGTTGAGTCCAAGGTTTATTGGACCGTTCAAAGTTCTTCAGAATATTGGGAACCAAGCTTACAAGCTCGGATTACCCGAAGAACTAGATGGTATTCATAACACTTTTCATGTGTGTTATTTGAGGAAGTTCACGGGAGAAGTTCCCGACATAATTCCAATCTCAGAGTTAAGGATGGATGAGAATAAGAGGCTAATCGAAGAGCCTGAGGCAACTGTTGACCGTAAGACTAAGAAGTTACGACGCAAGATGGTCGACTTAGTGCTTGTTCGTTGGAAACATACAAATGGGCCGAATCTCACTTGGGAAACAGAGAGTGACATGATGAGTCGCTACCCACATCTGTTTGCTGATGCATGATTCCGGGACGGAATCTTCCTAAGGGGAGAGAATTGTAACGCCCGTGTTTCAGGATTGAGCATTAGTATAATGATGTAATAGTCAGGTCAACCATGGTAACCTATTTTGAAGTAATAAAAATGAAATATTTGAGAATTATGTGAATTTATGTGCTTTATACTTAATTATAAATGTATAATAAATAAAGAATAAAAATAAGCGTCCAAAATAAAGTTTTAGATAAACCCTATATCTATACATAAAGTTTTAGTGGTCGAAACAAGGATTGCAGATATATAAAGAACGCCGAAATCCGAGTTATAACGAAGAAGTTATGGCCCGTCGAAGTTTCGCGACAAAACCGGCACGACGTTGGGTGACGTAAATAGTGAATTTACGATAGAGGACTTTTTGGCCTTAGTGTTCTAAACAAAAGTTGTAGTATACATTAAACCGAGAGCGGGCATAAAAAGAACGCCCAAATCTGACTTCGTATGAGTAAGTTGTGATTTTTCTAAGATTTGGCATAGCAGTGCACAACCCAAAACTCGAATTTTAGATCGAGCGGTTTTTAGCCAACGCGACCTAAATGAGAATTGAAGATCTCATTAATAGGGACACAACGATAAAAAGACAGATGAAAACGAAGTCCGTATGTAGAAGTTATGAATTTTATGCGGTCATTTAACAGTATAATCTCCCCGTACTGTTAATTTTAAATCAGTCGCGAATTAGCCGACAGAGTCAAAATGAAAGTTGTAGATCTTACTTTTTCCTACGCGTGGATATAAAGAACGTCGAAAACGGAGCTTGTATGCGAAAGTTATGAATTTTTGAAAATCGGCTGTTTTACCCTCTGTGTTCGGCGTCATGTGTCAGCACCAGGAGAAGCCTTGGAGCCTACGCAACACCACGACGTGAAGAGAGGCAACACGACGTGGTGATGCTCTAGGCAGCCTATAAATAGAGGTGTCGGGGCCGCCTCTAAACTTACACATTTACCCACTTCTTTATCTCTCTAACCCCCTAAACTCCCCAAAGCCTAGGGAAACTCCCTAGCATGAGGCGGAAGCCCTGGAGCGCCTGACGGCTCCGAAAATAAGAGTTTTCGGCTCAAAAACTATGCTTCGGCGGAACCCGATTTTGAGAAAAACCCGCTGTAAGTGAGCTACGCCTACCATATCTTTAGTATAGCTTATGTTTTAATATAGTAATGTTATTAGGACTTTATAATAATTATTTGGGCTATTATTATGAGTTACATAAGTATCGTTATAATATCTTTTTAACCACTCGTGGTACGGGAAATCTGGTTTGAAGGGCTGCTTGGGTTGTTGGATTTCAGAAGTGCTATATGCCAAAATGGTCCTACCCTCCGGTGTTTCATCTCTGGCCCCTGTCTGTACATAGTCGGTGAAGAGTATTGTTTAACGCTTATATAATAGTAATAATAGCTAGACTATTAATTAGTCTCGTCGAACCTTAGACTAAACTCTAGTGGTAATGATACTAGGTTTTGTCAAAGGAAATTGTTTAAAGTAAACGAAGTGTTGTACGAGTACCGAGTCACCACCTTATCAGGTGAGTGCATAGTTACTTTCATTTTACACATATATATGAAGTATTTTATATAAATTACATGTTATGTGTGCATATTGTCTGAATACTTGCTGTCTATGCTGGATGAGAGATTTTATACATGTTTTAAATGATTTAAACTGTATATGTATTTTATATCTACAAAAATGTTGGGGTAAAACATGGGTAGATGTAATAGAAGATGTGTGATAAAATGATGAGAGGCCTCGATGTTGTTGTTGTTGGTTCTGTCATCTAGCGGAGTATGTATGACGACCACAGACTTTTCTAGACAATCTAGTGGAATGGTAGCAGGCTCACAACCTGTAGGTGTTTGTGAACGATTTGTTCACCGGTGTACTCCATCCCCCTCATGGTTTCCTTTAGGACATTTATTGCCAAGGAACCCCTTGGTAGTAGTGTCCATCCCGATGATGACCCATAGACTAGGTCCCTTATGATAGGTGTTTTAGGGACGTAAATTGAGGATAACGGGAACGGGTAATCGGGTTATTGATGGTTGATGAAATTAATAAACTTATTTATTGTGGGTTGAAAACCCTATGTGCTCACCAGGCTCCCAATCCTGACCCACTCAGTTTCTTGTATTACAGGTATTGGCACACGAGCATAGATGTGATGTTTGGGATGACGGATTACGGATTATAGGTCTGTAGATATGAATAAATGTTGTAAGGCTTATATTGTACTGTTTATGCTTTTGATATGTATCTAACACGCTATCCCGAGGTTTTTAATGAAATACATTTCTTCGGAAATGTTTTGATAAATCTTTATCATATTTTATTTTGGGAACAAATTCTGCAACACTTTTATTTAAAATGTTACTTTGATTTCTAAACAAAGCTTAAACAAAATCGGTCTTTTCTGGCCGTGAAAATGGGGATGTCACAGGTCTCGACCGAAGATAAGGAGGAGAAGAGAGAGAGGAAGGTTTTTACATAGAGGTTGATACTTCCATGCATGGAAGTATAGGGTGTAATTGCATGGATATCTCCTAGGTAAAAATGATGTGTCACACCAAGAGTCTATCCCCATGCATTTGATTTCTCTTTTTATAAACATCAAGAATAGGAGAGGGGAGGAAAGAAAAGAATATTGGGCTTGGATTTTAAGTGTAATTGAGACTACATTGGCCCATTAGGGATTTTTCGGTTTTAAAAGCCCAACATAAATGATTTTCGGCCGAATGAATGGTCCATGAAGAGTATTGGCGCATTTAAGTTTCCAATTAGTTCCTCGTGGCCCAGTAAGGCCCATTTGGATATTTACGGCCCAAATGCTATGTTGATGGAGAGTTTTCGGCCCATTGGAAACAAATTAAGAGGTTATCGGCCCAATAAGGCCCACGAAGGGTCTTATGGCCCAAAATATTATTGCTTAATGAATTTAGGTCCAACTAGGGCCCAAATGATGATTCTTGGCCCAAAAGAACCAAGTTGAGGGGTTACTGGCCCATTAGGCCCAATAAGAGAGTCCTGGTCCAATAAGAGGTTTGAACCGGGGAGTTAGGGTTTCAAGCCCAAAGTTGAGTGAATGCAACGTTTTGAATTAGGTTTAGAGCTTTCACGAGGGAGTTTTGACTTGAATTGTCATTTTTGAATCAATAACTTGTATAACATCGAAATTAGGGTTACAAGATACACCTGGAGTTATTTACACATGGACAGAATTTGCTAGCCCTAAAATGCTTGTTGTGACATATATCATTCAGATATGAGACATGGAATACAATCAAATCTCATTGTACAATACTTTGTTTCCTAATTTGTTATTTGTAATGACAAAGAGCAACTAATTGAACACATCAATCTAGTCCTGGCTGGGCCCGACACTATAAGTCAACACCAAATTATCCAGGGCCCCAAAGATATCGCTTTTCCTGTTAGGGAAAAGGAACATATAAACTTTTTCTTATATGCTTGTGCCATCTACTCACCAAATCATGCACAACAATACATTTTATAACATCAAGTTACTGATGTGCTTATATATTATCAATGCACAACTAATTTGTAACCACAACTCATATATCTCTATTTAAAGATTATAAGATATTATCGTCTCAAAATTACTCGTGATAAATTCCATGAAGTAATTCTCTGAGCGTGGGTTAATCCAATAATTAAAATCCCCATTTCTAAGTACTCAAGAATGTTGCAGCAAAACTATTGTTATATCTAAACCCTTAGACAATCTACAATCTAGTTCATGACAATCTTAATTCGCTACTTACTTCCAAAAGCAAGAACGACTGTGGAGTTTGAATAATCGAATTATTCAGGAAGTAAAACATGCAAAAGAAATACAATAATAAATAATTGACATAAGCTAGTAAACAATCTCATAAATAATTATCTATTATTTAATCACCAAAAGTCAATTACATTTACTTTGTTAGAAGTTCAAGCTAACTATCTAATTACTAAAACTAATATCATCCCTCAGACGAATGCTTCTAGCATGAATCCTACTCAGACCCTTTGTGAGGGGATCTTTAGGATTCTCTTCAGATGACACCCTCTTTACAATGAGGTGACCTTCTTTTACTCTATGTCTGACGAAATGGTATTTTATGTCGATATGTATTGATCTCCCATGATCTCGAGGTTCCTTATTCAAAGAAACCGCTCCTTCATTATCATAGAAAATCTCCAATGAAGTTCTTCAACCATATCGCTTCCTTAGATGCTTTGCTTGCTGCTATGTACTCTGATTCACAAGTAGAATCAACCACTGTCTCTTTCTTGGAACTTTTCCAAGTAAATGCTCCTCCATTCAAGGTAAACACCCAACCAGATTGAGAAAGAAAGTTGTCCCTATCTGTTTGAAAGTTGGCGTCACTATTCCCAGTTACTCTCAACGTATCATTACCTCCAAGTACCAGGACCCAGTTCTTAGTTCTTCACAAATACTTGAGAATATTCTTAACTACTATCCAATGAGCTCTACCTATATTTCCCTAATAACGATTGACCACGCTCAAAGAAAAGGACACATCAGGGCGAGTACATGTCATACCATACATGATAAACCTAACAACGGCAGCATATGGGACTGTATGCATTTTTGCTATATTCACATCAGTACTTGGACTCTGAGTCTTACATACTAAAACATTTTAGCACTTTTCCAAGTAAGTACTTTGACTAAGTCCAATTAGTATTTTACTCCTATCTCTCAGAATTCTTATCCCCAGAATATAAGCAGCCTGTCCTAGATCATTCATAGCAAAACACTTTCCAATCCGAGACTTAACCTCTTGCAGAGTTGGAATCTCGTTTCCTATAAGAAGTATGTCATCAACATACAATAATAGGAAGGTAACTATACTATCACTAGCTTTGACATATACACAGTACTCATCTTCACTTTTAGAGAAGCCAAACTCCTTGACCTTCTCGTCAAAGAAAAGGTTACATTTGTGAGAAGCTTGTTTCAATCCATAGATTGATTTATGAAGCTTACACACTCTATTCGGATACGTTGCATCTACAAAAACCTTTGGTTAACTCATGTAAAAATCCTCATCCAACTTCCCATTAAGGAAAGCGGTTTTAGCATCCATTTGCTAGATTTCATAATCATGAAATGCAGCTATGGCTAACATTATCATAATAGACTTTATCTTAGCCACTGCTGAGAAGGTATCGTCATAGTCAACCCCTGGGCTTTGAGTAAAGCCCTTTACAACCAGTCGAGCCTTAAAGGTGTGTACCTTTCCATCCATGTAGGTCTTTATCTTGAAGATCTATTTGCACCCAACCGTTTTACGACCTGGTACATTCTCAACCAAATTCCAAACTTGATTGCCATACATGGACTTGATCTCGCTATCCATTTCCTCTTTCCAATTGGATGCCTTAGGGCCTGCCTTTTCTTCCTTGTAGTTAGCAGGTTCATCCAAATTTACCGGTGTACTATCACTGATAAACGTATCACCATCTGTAGTTATCTGGAAACCATAGAACTCAGGTGGCATGCTAACTCTACTTGAATGCCTAAGAGGTAATGAGTTGTCAACTGGTTCAACTGGAATTTCTTTCTCTGGTTGAACCCTAGCGTCTTCATAGGTTCCTTCATCGTTTAAATCTTGAGTTTCTTTAAGATCAATGGTACTCCCACTGTCCTCTTTGCATATGAGCTCTATCTCGTGAAAGACTCCCCTTCGTGCTACAAAGACCACGTTCTCATTAGGTCTGTAAAAAATATCCAAAAGACTTCTGTGAATACTCGATGAAAATACATATCTCACTTTGAGGTTCAAGCTTGTCGTGAATCTCTCATCTAACGAAAGCTTCACAACCTCAAACCTTGATATGTGCCAAAGAGGGAACCTGCAACGTCCACATTTTGTGAGGTGTTTTGGCAACCTTCTTAGTTGGGACAAGATTAAGAATGTGGGAAGAAGTCTCTAAGGCATACCCCCTGAATGAGATTGGAAGAGAATCTTGACTCATCGTGGAATGAATAATGTCCAACAGGGTTCGATTACGCCTCTCAGCCACACCATTAAGTTGTGGTGTCCTAGTAGGTATCAATTGTGAAAATATTCCACATTCCTTAAGGTAGTCATGGAAATCGATACTAAGATACTCTCCACCTCTATCAGAATGGAGCATCTTTATCTTCATACTCAACTGATTCTCGACTTCTTGATTAAACTCCTTGAACTTTTCAAAAGTTTTTGATTTATGCTTGATTAAGTAAATATAGCCATATTTGTTATAATTATCAGTAAAAGTCACATAGAATCGATTAGCATCCCTTGTGGATGATCTGAAGGGTCCACACACATCTGTGTGTGATATCCAACAAACCTTCACCTCTTTTACAAGATCCAGTGAAAGGTGATTTTGTCATCTTTCCTAATAGAAAAGATTCACATGCATCATCTGACTTCAAGTCAAATGATTCCAGCACTCCATCCTTTTGGAGTTGGGAGATGTGTTTCTTGTTAATGTGTCCAAGATAACAATGCCACAAACATGCTTTGTCTATACCATTAGACAAATCAAATTGCAAAACACTATTACCTAAATTCTCTACACATATCACATTTTCATACACACCATCACAATGTAAAGCTAAAAAAACGCCATTTTTATAAGCAGAAATAGAACCATTCTCATCATTAAAAGAATATCTAAAACCTTGTCTAAACAATGCATGAAAGGAAATAATGTTTCATGTCATTTCTGACGAGTAGCAACAATTTATTAAATCTAATCCTAACCTATTACTAAGCACTAAGCCATAAACTCCAATCTTGGTGACAAGTGAAGATCGCTTATTCCTCATTATCATGTTCATCCCTTCCGTGCTCCACATCCTCACTTCATCTTAGTTCTTACAAATCAGAATAAATGTGAAATCCACATCCCGTATCAAGGACCCAAGAATGAGAATATGATGAGTTGTTAAATAAGATAATGTATATACCTGCCGAAGTTGGCTTTACTTTACCATCCTTTATATCTTGCAAATACTTTGGGTAGCTTCGTTTCCAATGCCCTTTATTGTTGCAGTAAAAGAAAGTGGCATGTTTAGGAGCAGAGACAGGGGAAGCATTAGAACTGGATTTTTCTTTGGGTTCACTGCTTGAATACCTAGCTTGAGACTTTCCCTTCCAGTTTTACTTTGGAGGACCTTTCCTCTTTTTCCCTTTCCCTTGGCTAATGTCCAGAACTGGAGTAGTAGCAGGAGTGGAGACAATAAATTTTCCCTTCATTCCTACTTCAACTGTTCGCAGGATGTTTTGCAATTGAGACAAAGTTGTATCTTTGTTGTTCAAATGATAAGTCAAGACGAACTTATAATAATAACTGGGAAATGAGTGCAAGACTATATTAATAGCCAATTTGACATCAAAGTTCACATTGAGCTTAACCAAATGATCCATGTATCGTTGCATCCTCTACACGTGGCTACTAATAGATTCTCCATCTTTCATCTTAGTTGTTATGAGGGACTTTACCACCTCGTACTTTTCTTGACGAGCTCGTTGATGGTAATTTTCCATCAAGTCCTTGTTCATATCGCACGACCAGTAATTCTCATAGAACCAATTCAACTCTGGAGTCATAGTGGCCACCATGATACACACAACTTTTGTGGCATCATTGTAGTGCCTCTTGTACTCATCTAGTTCTTCAGGATTGACGTGTTCTTCATCGATCTCAATGGGTTCCTTTTCGAGGACATATTCCTTGTCCTCGAAACGAAGAGCCATCTTTATGTTGCTCATCCATTGACTGTAGTTAGTTCCATCCAATTTCACCCTTGAGCAGATGTTCAATAACGAGAAGTTGTTGTTGTTGTTGGAGGAGGAGGAACCAGAATCATCAGTTGGAGTAGACATCTATAAAAGAAAGATAGTTTTAGTTTAGATAAGAATAATCCTCAATATAACACCCAAAATAAAATATTAAGGCTAGGATCCAACTAAACAATTCACAACTTAGAAAAGGGATGTCGTAATCTAATTGTAAATTATGTAAAGGTAGATAAATGACGATTTACCAATTTCACTTAAGAAACGAAATTTTAATTAAATTCCTAGATCTTTTGAGATTCATTGAAACTAATCAATGACATGTTTAATCTCGATTATGATCTTCCATTTGTGACTTGGATACCGAGAATCACAAACAAGATGCGAATCACCATGCAAATTAGCTTGGTACTCTCGATGTCATTTATCATCTCATTTTAATGTGCTGGTTATCCACACGTGCTCCATTAATCAATGATAATTTTCAAGACACCCATTACCCCTCTTTACTAGACCCCCATTAGTGTGTCGGTTAACCACACGCTCCACTAACGACTTATAAAGTGTAATACGCAATTTCATGGGTTAGCATACAAATTCACATTTTTCCTAAAGTAACTAAGATTGGGATTTAATAAAAGTTTAGTTACTTTTTAATTCATTATACTTATTGATGAAAATTATTTGTCCTATCAAACACATTTGGCTAATGATCCTCCACCACACAGGAGAGCGGTGGGTGAGAGTGGACACCCACTCAACGATCATTTTATAGGTCGCTTCCTTATACCCTCTTTATAACATGGTTTCGTGAATGAGGCGTACTATTGATTTGATTGACTTAATCTTATACATATAGTAATATTAAACTTTTAATGTTACCTATATTATAAGGTGTATTTTTAACTTTTCAAAATAACAGGTTTATTCCAAATAATATTTGACATTAATTATTAAGTTTAATTAATATCCAAATTAATTATTTATACACTTAAAAAAACCAATCATATTAATCAACAAAACAATTAATCAAGTAAAATAATTATCTCCTAACTCCTAGGCTTTTATTTTATTATCAAATATTCAGTAAAATTGGATTTGGAACATAAATATAGTAGATAATTATCACATATACGCAGATTAGGTAGATAAGTTCCAAAAAATTGGATCTGAACCGAGCTCATGTCATGAGCATCTATGCTCACGTGGTGAGCTACGACAAAATAGAAAAACATGTTTCTTTTATTTTGATCAATTCACCAATGTGCAAATACATGAAAGATATCCATATTCTCTGATCCCACTGATGGGTTATGGAGGTTACAAAAAAATACTCTAAGCAGAAAAACATTTAAACAATTAAATGATTAGGGCACATGCAACCTAATAGGATCTATGTCTTCCACATATAGGCAACATACTATGAACTATCGTCCTACAAAACCTTCATATGAAAAACTAATTCATAAAGATGAAAGATTACCTTGAAGATTGTTATAGCAAACAATCTTTAATCCTTCTTCAAAACTTTTGGCAGCAAGCACCACAAGCGTCGTGCCTATGATGGTTCACATCCAAGCTATCAACTAAGGATTATGGAGAGGGGAGAGATATAATTTTCGGCCTATCCTTCTAAGGTAAGAGTGGCCAAAAATCCTAGGCTTTATGGCCTTTATATAATGCAAGCAAAACACCGTAGATAACCCCAAAACCAATATAATATCACTATCTTGTTTTGGTAATTATCCAGCTTCCTAATTATCCTCCAAGGATAATTCTAGATGCCCTAGAACCCTCCAAACCGTCCATGGCTTATAGGAGGTTCTAAAACGCCTCTTGCTCAACTATTGAACAATTATACTTTAGTCCCTGCGCTTTAAATTAATTCTATTAATCCCAAAATTAATTCCAACTAATTTATGATTAATTATTAATTAAATATTATTATTTCTAATCAATATATTATTCTCATAATATATTAACAAATTATTTATTTCAGTTTATTAATCAAATAATAAATTAACTCTCTCTCCAACAATCATCCTGTCCAATTGTTAGGTTTGAGAGTAACCCAAAAGGACTGTGCTACTATCAATTCAAGTTTATACCAATTATAGTTAAGAGATTAGACACCTAAACCAATACAATAATATTCCAAGTAGAATACCCAGTTCTTCCATATTTAGGGTTCGAACTACCACCAATTTACGTCTAAAAACAACAAAGCGTCATATCAGCTCAATAAGATACATACCAACCTTGACTCTCGACATGCATAACACGGAATATGATAAACCTTTGGGTAATACTCAACCAAACTCAAAGAAATTCTGAATCTCATATGGAGACCTCGGACCTCCCACAACAATGATGCATCAATCTTAGCGAAATCGACCATAATACCATTTGATTCATGAGGCACCTTACGAACTGAACATCGTACAATCAAAACATGCATTCAAAGAAATGACCCACAACCTCAAACTCCTGAAACTTCTCAAATGATTTACAGATCCTCTAACAATTGTTATGGAAAACAAAAAAATAATAATAGAACTTTCTTTTCTGAATCAGGAACATCTCGATGCCTCCTTAGAAACACCCGATCTTCTCAAATATGTGTCATACATCTGACTTGCGACATGGTCTTCACCTAGGCCACTGAACCAAAAGAAAAATCGAGTATCGGATATTCCCTTGTTGTAGGAAAGAAATGATTCACCACGAACAAATCGATACCCCTTGCAGAAAAAATTGATGCAAAGAACACCCTCCCTTTCGTCTATCTATCGACTGACACACATTCGATCCTTTCACCTTCAAACACGGGAGGAAGGAAGAACATAACCCCATTGTAGAGAACGACATCCCAAGCCATCAGCCGACCACCCATCCTTAGGCCACAATCCTCGAGATAATCACCATAATCACTTCCTACTGAAGTCCTGCGACTCAAACTAGCATGACTTCAAATAAGGTCTTCAACACTTTAGGGTCAACTAACTCGTACGGGTCTGCACTATTCAGGACCAAACTGCCAGGACCACATAAACTCGATCAAGCACCAAATTCTTCCTCATCCAGAGCAACCATAACCGGAAAACTGAAAACACGAGGATGGCCTACAACTAACCCTAGTGTTATACCACATTGTCTATCAATAACTAGTTTCCTAGTAGCCTTGTGACTTTTCCTAATCCTTGTACGGATCTTGTGCCTCCATTAGTATGGGCCCATACTACCTTCCACATCTAATGGTATTCATTTGAAAAATCATCCCAAAGTGTTAGGTCACTACACTCTACCATAGCTAGGTGCACCACACACAACTATACACTCAAAAGAGGCACAAGCTACACTTCGTAGATTCATATTTTAGGATTCTACTTAAGAACGAGCCCAAACTAGCACATTCTAGCGTTTCATAGATTCACATTCTAGGATACATACTGCAACACAAAGTATAGTGAGAAAACACACCCGAGCTAAACATCAGAAGTTCCACAACATTCCCAATAATAGAAACAGGTACACATGCTACCTAAAACCAAACCAATACTATTCCTTAAGTAAATACTCAATTCTACCCTAGTTTGACCAAAAGTCAAACTTTGTCAAAAATTCAAAGGTAAAAGTCAACTCAACAGACCATCACATCGTGACAATACCATGCCCAGATCATAGTCTGGCCTAGAGAAGATCAGAAAGAAACTGATGACCACGTCATGGTCTGTCCTATTCTTTATGATGTCTAAATGGATATGTTTCCAACTTTATCCATTAAGAAGCTCCAAATAAGCAAGATCTAAAGCCCTAAATCATAAGATGTCTAAAACACACTTTTCTTCATGCATGTAGTAAAAAGAGCTCTTGCATGCACTCTCTACTCCACAAAATGACCAAATCTGAACCCAAACATTAATCCAAAGATCGAGAGTTCTCCAAACTCTATGGAACAAGCCTCAAAAGTACCAAAACTCATTAAAATTTACCAAAACACCAAAAACAAATAGATCCAAAGACGAAATGCAATAAAGCTTGGAACTTTATGACTTACAAAGGTCTAGAAGGAAGATGAAAGTTGAGATCTTCAATTGCTAAGCTTCAAGGATCAATATCGCATGAAAGAGGAGAGGGGAGGCTCAAAGCGGTGAAAGAGAGAGATGAGAGGGGATGGGAGGCTCAAAGTAGTGAAAGGGAGGAGAGGGTTTCTCTTAATAGGCTCTAAATATGATAGAGGATAGAAAAATACCCTAAAATCACGGAACCACCCTTTAAATACATAGAAAACCCAAAAAATCATGGGCTTTGGCTGCATAGCGGCCACCTCGTGGTGACCTCCTCTGCACCTTGTGGCGGTGGGTTTTCACCCAATTCCATTCCAACTTCAAACAACCATAAGTTCTTCGTTTCAACTATGTTTTTGGTGATCTTTATATGCACGCGAAGGGCTTCAAACAACCATAACTTCTTCATTTCAACTTTGTTTATGGCAATCTTTATATGTGTGCGAAGGTATTGGCAAACCCCAAACCCCAAAACCCAATCCAATTACTTTTTACTTAATTCATGTCGAACTAAAACTATTAATCTATTCAAGAAGCCAAAATATTACTTTTCCCATTTTACCCTTTTGCTTCAAAGCACAATTCGAGGGCTGTAATCACTTAAACAACATTATCAACATCTGATAGGGTCCAAACTCTATTCCTTTGGAGCCCAAGACTTCTACTCAATCCATTTACGGACCACTATCTCGAAATTAGAAACATACCAAAACTAGGTGTTACATTGTTTATTGTGATTAAATAATAGAGATTTACTAATGAGTTTGTTAACTGCATGCTTCAATTATTATTCTTGTGTTTCTTTTTGCATGTTTACTTCCTGAGTATTTATTTACTCAAATACAACTGTCAATCGTACTTTTGGGAGTAAGTAGTGAGTTAAGACTGTCATGGAGTATTAGTAGATTGTCCGTGGTGATTAGACATGTCTTAGTTATTGCTGCTATACTCATGAGTACTTAAATAGTGATTTTATTATTGGTTAAACCCGTGCTTAGAGATTAATTCATGGATTCAATTACGAGTAATTCTAAGACGATAATATCTTCTATTCTTCAAGTAGAGATGCATAAGTTATAGTTTGCAAATTTGTTATGCATTGGTATTGCATTAACGCATCTGTAACTAGATGTTATAAAATTTAGTTCAATGTATAGAATAATGATCAAAGGGTATAATTATGCAGTCAAAGTTTATTCGTTCCTTTTACCTTAAAAGGAAAAGTGATATCTTTGACATTATAGTGTGATGTGTTTATTTGCACTAGTAGTTTTAAATTTATAATCCTATTAAAATGTAAGTATGATGTCGAACTCAGGGAATGCGTATGATTTCAATGAAAAACTTAACTTATCAACTTAAACAATTAAATTAATTACTATTACTTTAACTAAAGAACGTAAACAAAAAATGATTTTAATTCATGATTAATGAGTACTTTCGTTTAGCTTCGAATCACCATTCCCATATGGTTGATTTCTTTATCAATGGATTATTTAGTTGGTTACCGATTTTTGTTGTAACTAGTTATCTTGTTTGGATTCCTAGCGTTTTATTAATTAATGAACTGCTATTACAATGGTCATGCAATGAGTGAACACTAATTGAGTTTTATTTATTCAGACTATGAATGACAAGATCTAATGATTACTTTTCTATAATTAAGACAAGAAATGCAAGCACATAACATAGATAATTAATGCTCTGTAACAGAATCAAAGTTGCGAATAATTATAACTTAACCCTAGGATTTGTTCAATCACTAGATCTAACTATTAAATGATCATAAATAGCTCAAATCAAATTCATGCAATTGGAATGGTCATCTAACTACATAAAACTGGTATATAAGTGATAAAAAATAGAACTTTAAAATATTAGGTTGTTGATCTAAAAAATGTGGCAACCCGACCCTTTTTCCGTTAACGTTAACCGATTCCGTTAAATAAATATTGAATTTTTTATTAGTTCTGTCAAATTTTTATGGTTTGGAAAAATCATTTAAGCTACATAAATTAATTTTATATAAGAGTCGGAACCAAAATCGCGCAAAAACCCGAGTTTTTTCAAAAATCAGCAAATCCGGCCTGACTGGTGCTCACGGCCGTAAACCCGTTCACGGCTGGTGGACCCCACTACTAACCATGAACCCAACCTATATATATGTGCTCCTACCCCTCACTTACACTTTTCTGGCCGAAAACTCATCCATTCTCTCTCTAACCTCTCAACCGCAAACACAAGAATACCCCCCTTTTCTTCCGAAAATCATCAAAAATCACCTTTGGGTGTTGTTGTGGAGCCTATAAAACGCGTTTTTCATCAAATCAAGCATTGCTGTTCTTGAGTTCACGGCCGCAAACACTTCAAATCTTCAAGGGCCGAAATCAGTTTACGGTCGTAAACCCTTCAAACTTTCATATTTTCTTCAAGAACACTGGTTACGGCCGTAAACCATTCAAGGGGCTGTTCACGGCTGCAAACCTCCCCAAGTCGTAAACTTAGCTGAAAACCCGCCTTTTCCGATTCAATCGAGTCCCGGTAACATTCCTAAACCAAAAGCAAATGTTTTCCAACGCTTTAATTAATGGTTTCGCTAATAATGCGCGTATATGTGTTTAATTATTATTAGGATTCCGTTAAATCCGCGTACAACAACTCGAGGGTCCTCATTTCAGTTTCACAGTCCGACACCTTCATGCAACTAACAGTGAGTTCATACCCCTATGCTTTTACTATTTTTAACTTTTTCAGGGGGGAATACAAGCCAAACACAAATGATTTTCTGAATTTATACAAAAGAATTTCAACATGTTTAAACTGATGCAATTGATACAACCAAATGATTTCCACATTTTACAAAATATTTAGATATTTTATCCCTTTTGTAACATGCTGAGCATAAGGGACGTTTTCAACTTACAATCATAATTGCATAGTTTTCAGATCAATACACGAACCAAGTACATAACATACATGCAAACTATAATAGGTATAGTTTGGGATTTCAATACACAGTTTTACAAATTCAAAGCTTATACATTAACAAACATATAAACTATGGCAGATTTAGTTTATGATATACATTACTACTTTTGGATTTCAAGAGTACAACTTTAAATAATTATTTAAGTATAATTAATATCACTCTTTAAGGTATACATATAGATTCAAGTTCAAAAAGAACATTACACTACACGTAAACTAGTTAATACAGGATTGTGAGACATCACTTCAATTGTACCCTTCGGGGTGCTGGCAAAATCCCATCATAGTATAACTAGAGTCTCCTAGAGGGAGAGCGTGAGATTTGTGAATAGATCTATTCGGGACTGACTATCCCACAATTAGGCAGGCATGCCTGGGGTGACAAATGTCATAACGTCCAACGCCTGAAGAACGTCGTAGGGGTCAATAGGTCATATCAAGCATGGTTATACGAATTCACAATAGTATAACCTAACCTTTGTTTACGGGATTTCATTCTTCATTAGTTTTATTCTAATTAATGAAACTACTATACATTACACTGGAGGACTCCAGGGGATACAATACATGGTTTTATTTTAAGTAATGAAACTACTATTCATACTGGTGGTAACCAGGGTTTTCAAACAGAACATTCTATACATTACTGGTGATAACCAGGGTTTTCATACAAAGGGTTTTCATTCAAAACAACGATATACAATACATCTGGTGGTAACCAGGCATACGAACTAGTACATTATACACTATTATAGAACTCAGTAACAAACACATATGTTCGAAAAATATTGGATTTTCTTGGGAAGCATACAAACACTTTTACAGATTCAATGACAGGTTTTCATTACAAAAACATTCTTATGAACTCACCAGCTTAATGCTGATACTCTTTCAAAAATCACTTGTATTCTCAGGAAATCAGTAGATAGGTACTCCCGCAGGCTTTTGAGAAGACGGAGCGTATAGAGTCACATCTTTTATATTTTGTTATACTTTTGATGTATACAACCTACGTATCAAACAGATGTAAATACCTATATTTTCAATGTAATGGTTGTGTTTACTTTGATTATTATGATGCAATTGTTGTGATACTGTACATGACGTCATCCATCCCCAAACGTTTCCACAATTTCGGTTTGGGGGTGTGACAATAAAACACAAGTAAAAACCAAAATAAATAAATCCATACAAATCGAAATCAACACATAATATCTAGGTTTATCTATGCCAAACAAAAGAAAAGGGTTATCAACCCATAATTACAGTAGAAAAACGAAATAACAATGAGTAAACTAGATTAGACACAGTGAATGCAAGCAAACCGAATGATTTATCTTATTCTTTGTGTAAATCTATTCTATACTCGTCCTTCAATCGATCTCTGGCCTTCTTAGGATTTCTAAGAGGGTTTTAGTCATCCTAAGTTGTAGAAAATTGCAGCATACTCTCGAAATCTGACCTAATAGTTGTTTAAATATGTTTCCAAAAACACAACACCACATCATGGTAGATGGCTCATCATGTCGTGGTGGATATTCCTTGACGTAGCCTCCACACTTTCATGCAAACACCATAGGAAGATTCTTTGACTTACCCCGTCACCACATCATGGCATACATGTGACCACGACGTGGCAACTACTTTTTGCATGTTTTCTTCATCTCGATGAATGCTTTAATTTCCCAAGTCTCCAGCTTATCTAATTTGCTCTTTTTCATTTGAGGACGTGTTTACTGCTACAAAATAGATTTTAAATGTAATAAGTACCAAATATACTTGCATTGTAGTTGATGACTTATCCAAGTGGGAGACTAGTGGATCAAGGTGTCTAAGGTCATAACTAAATTGGCATAAACTAATGAAATAAAAGCAATGCCCTTACTATAAATAACTAGAAACAGTTTTAGGAGAGTGAGGAAATAATTATTAATTTATTATTTTATTAATAAATTAATTAGAAATGGTTTAGAATTACTTTAGAATTAATCAAAATTAATTGGAAATTAATTTTAGATTAATTAGAATTAATTAAAGGTGCAAGGATGAATTGGAATTGTTCAATTGTTTAGCAAGGAAGCCAATTCTAGAACCTACTAGCTTGGACAGTTTCCAATGGGTTCTAGAAGGGTTATGGAAGTTTCTCATAGCTGATAAGAATAACTACTCTGAGTTAGATAAAATTGGAATATTTTATTATTCAAATTAGTGTTTACCCTGGTGATCCACCAACTATAAATAAAGACCTTAGGCATTATATTTTCGGCCTAACCCTCATGATAAGAAGAATCCGAATCTTCTGTTGGATTAGGTGTCTAAGCCCATAACTATAATTGGTATGTACTTGACCCAATAATAGCATGGTCCATTTGGGTTGTAACACTCTGGAGCAATTTGATAGGATGGATACTTGAGGAAGAGGTTATTGTGATTTATTAATATATTATAAGTATAATATATTAACCGAGGAATCACATTATTTAATTAGTATTGATAAATAATTAATTTGGTATTAATTTAGTGATCAAAAGAAACTAATTAAAGTTACAGAGACTGATTAAGTAAATCAGTAATACTTCTAGTTGGACTCATGATTCATGTTGATTAGAGTTGGACTAAACCTATGTGAAAGTCCAAGAAGGTTTAGCCCAAAAGACTAAGAAATATGAAGATTCATTAGGGTTTGTAAGGTTGTAATCCTAAGCTATAAAAGAAGTCCCTAACACCCCAAAATTGACCCCTCATGCACACTAGACTTCTAGCTAGCCGATTTTGATCTCCCAAACCTGTATCTCAAATCCATTCTCTTGTTCTTGGTTTGTTACAAGACATTTGAGGCATCACACTTGAGGTGCTAGGCTCCTAAAGGTCAAAGACAAGCAATCTACCACACAACGTAATCTTCTAACTGGTTTTATGATTTAAATGTTACCTTGCATGCTAGTTTAGGCTTCATGCTTTGGAAAATGTTTATTTCTAGGAATGGCAAGGGGGCGGGTTCGGGGCGGGGCATGGTTTCCCAAACCGGACCCGATATCTTTCGGGTATCTTATCGAGGCGCCCTATTGGGATTCGGGTTTTCCTGTCGGGTTTCGGGTATTTTATCGGGTTTACAACAATTCATAATGAAATCTTTATTCCGTTTTAGGGTACCCCAATATCTTATAAAAATATATGTTCTAGCATCTCTTTTAAATTAAAGATATGATGTATCACTTTAATAAAATAAACGGGACGTTATATTAAAAATTATTTGATTTAAGTTTAGTGTAATATGTAAAAACATAAAAAAAATGATCATTCACACCTGATCGCTAATAACTAAAAAGATTTTCCACAATAAGTATTTTATCTTTGAAAGCGTGCAATTAACATCAAAAGGTTTCGAACATATTATGTGTGTGTGTGTCTATATATATATATATATATATATATATATATATATATATATATATATATATATATATATATATATATATATATATATATATATATATAATCGGGGCGGGACGGGTCGGGGCGAGGATAACCCACTCCATGCCCCGAACCCGATAAAAAAACCTGATAACCACCCGTTACCCGACCCGAAATGATCGGGTTTCGGGTTTCCCCATCGGGTTCGGGCTTTTTTGCCATCCCTATTTATTGCATGCATAATTAGAGAAAATTTAGATCCAAAGCATTAGGGTTGTATGTGGACCATAGGAATGTTAGAGTACATAAAACCCAATAGTGGTATCAGATCCATGAGTGTTTTCTATTGTATTGATGCAATTGTATAATTTTCAAAGCTGAAAAAACTGCAATTCTGGATTCTGCCAAGGCCTACTCGACGATTCCATATATGAACTCGATGAGTTGGTGCCTTATGATGATGAACTCGTCGAGTTCATAAGTGCACTCGACGAGTTGGTTCATCAATAGGCAGAATCTTCGAGTTTTTGGCCTATTTTGGATTAGGAACATTACCACAAACTGTTTTGGTTCATAAAATTCGATTTTAATGATATGGTAATGTTTATCCCCATCCAAAAACATGAAGTTTATCAAAATTTAAGATAATTACTTGATTTTGTGAAAAACTAATTATTGGTAAAATTTGAAACTATCTTGAATATGAACTAGGTCAAATTGGTAAATGATGAATTATATGATAATTGGATTAGTTTAATTTGATCTATGTGTTTCTTTATTTATGAAATCATTAACTATTGTAAGTTATAGAACTCAAGAGATCTTGAAAGGTTTCATAACTTGTCCTCAAGTTTGGAATTTGAAAGGTCTTATTCATGGAACTTTTAAATCCATAAGTTATGGGAATCAAAAAGTTTTGACAGGTTACAAAACTTGCCCTCAAGTTTTGGAACTTGAAGAGGCTCATTTATGAAACTTTAATTCCAAACCCTAGAATTTTAAAAGTTTAAAATTCAACCTTTATACTATTATAATATTAAAGTTTAATACTTATATATATATATGTATAAGACAAGGCAGTCTTACTGTTATTAGGCCTCATTCACGAAGCCGATCTATAAAGGGGGGGGGGGCTATAAGGTTACTACCTATAAAATGGTGGTTTAATGGGTGTCTACTCTCACCCACCGCTTCCTTGACTGGTGGAGGGTCGTTAGCCGAACGGGTAGGATAGGACATTAATTCTCATTAATAAGTATAATGAAAATTATTAAAGTAACTAAACTTTTATAAGTTCCCAATCTTAGTTACCTTATAAAAAATGTGAAAATGGTGCTATCCCATTAAATTGCACTTTGCACCTTGTTAAGTCGTTAGTGGAGCGTGTGTGGTTAACCAGCACACTAATTTTGGACTGACAATGTGTGGCAAAGGGTAGCTTGATATTAATCATAGATCAATGGAGCGTGTGTGGTTAACCGACACATTGATTAGGTGGTTGTAACATTAAGTGTACCAAGCTAATTTGCATGGTTATTCACACATTGTTTGTGATCCTCGACATCCCAGTCACAAACTTGAAGGGCATAATCAAGATCTAAACATGCCGTTGAAAAGTTCAATGAATCTCAAAAGAATCTAGAAATTTCAATCCAATTAAAACTTAATAATCAATTTCATTTTTGATGGTGGAAATAGATAAATCGTCATTTACCTACCTTCAAATATTTTGCAATTGGATTACGACATCCCTCTTCCAAATTGTAAAATATTGTGTTGGGTCCAAGCCTTAGTATTTCATTTGGGTGATATATTAAGGATCATTATCTAATCTAAACTTTGTCTTTCTTTTCAAATGTCTTCCAACACTGCTTCAAACCCAAACTCTTCAGGCTCTTTCTCCCTCGTGAACTTATGTAAGAGGGTTATATTTGATGGATCGAACTTAAATGATTGGATTCGAAACATCCGAATGGCCATTCGCTATAAGGACAAAGAATATATCCTAGATATAGAGCTTAAGGAAATTCATGAATCTACCGCTACTCCCGAACAGATTGCTGAATACAAGGCCCATGAGAGGGACGTGACCAAAGTGTCATGTATTATGATTGCTACCATGACTGCTGAGATTCAGATGTGACAACCGTCAAAATTCGAGTCGGTTCTAGATTTGATAAACTTAGTTGTATGTGTAGGCACGACACATACTAGACTTAGTAAGTAGAAACTCAGTTATAACCTACTAGAAACTTGGAAACAATTAGAATCAATGGATCGTATACTTAGATTTCACATTGATATGTGAATTCTACAACTACTTAATTGTAGCGAATATCCATATTCGGGTCACTCTTTGACTCGAACACCTTTTCATGAATCATATACACACATTATGCATTTGACCTAGTAGTAGAAATTAGGTCCAATTCTCGTTGGAACTTAAGTCAAAGTTGAAAGCTAGGACTAGTATACTTGATTCCTCAATTTCACTTGAATCTCGAAACCACTACATAGAATGCCAATAAACCGATAAAATAAGTTACAAACATTATTTATAACTATAAAAGAGTTATAATACCATAAGATAAATTAAAGTCTCAAAGATTCTATTGATTTTCATATCTAAAGATTTATTAAATCTCAAAACCCTAAAAGCCCTAAAACCTAAATTTTATAAAGTTTAACATTAAGAATTCTATAAAAATAGTTATGAAACTTATAATATTGTCTTAAAATAATTAAAGTCAGGGAAATATAATCAAGGAAAATAAAAATTTAAGTCATTAACATTTACCCTTAATTTATAAGTCAAAAATCAATATTTTATGAGTAAAAACTATATTAAGGTGCATATTTTATAAAAATTTGGTGTTTTTATAAAATAATTGGAATTTTATAAAAATGGAAGAGTGAGGGAACCTCTCTCCTCTTCAAAATTCGTTCCCCCTCTTTCCTAGGCACCCTCTTCCCAAAAATTTCAATCATTCACTTCACCCTCACACTCCATCTTCCCCTCTTCACTCTCTCTCACACTCCAACGCCTACTCCACTCATTTCTATCAAATCTCTCTCTAAACTCATGAAAATTCTACAGCCAAGAACGCTTCTCAAGCACAAAATCTTCATCATTTGATTTTATTCTTAAAGGTAGACACGAAAATACTTTACTTTCCTTCACTTTTCTTTCAAGTTTTACAAAGTTTGCTACATTTTCTCCATCTTCTACTACATTCTAATGAAAGATCATGAACACATAGACATACACATACACACTCACGGTTTTGATGATGGTGGTGGTAGGATTTCACCCAAAAACAACATGCATGTTGTAGATGGTGAAGTCCCATGACCAAAACCTAAGTCAAAATCAATATAATGCACGTTTCTACAAGTTTTGGTGGAAAATCACCACATGCACCCTAAGTTTTCTTTCAAAAATGATTTTTAAACATTTCAAACTCATGATTGGTCTTCAAACCAACATGCATGTGATGATCTTCAAAATTAGATGCTAGATGATCAATGTTTGTTGTTAAAAACTTTCAAATATGTTCATGAAGGATTTAATCCCAAATAAATTCCTAAAACTTCTTTTCTATTCAAATGCAATTTTCTCAGAATCCAACCAACAAAATAAGATGGTCTGTTAATTTTCAGAAATTAATTCATTTTTCTCGAGTTATTATAATTTTTGCAATAAAATAGGGCAATAAATCATATAAAATACTTTCTGATGTCTATAAATTCTAGGTAAATTTGCGGATGACCCCTAAAGTAAATGATGACATCTCAATAAGTTTCATCGATTTTGGTTACTGTTTGGTATGACTTTGAATTTTCTTTTTGTTTAATTCAAATAAATCATCAAACCACTTTAGGGAATGTGAAAAGACTATCTCAGATTTTTCGCAGATCCTATCTCATGTGGAATACTCAGAAAAATGTTTTCAGAATTTTTCATAATACATACCTATTTTTCCCTGATTTTTGTATTTATAATGGACTAATAATGTGAAAATAGCTCTACTCACCCAAAATTCATGAACAATTACCAGAAGACCTTATAATATATTATAACTCTAAAAAAAATTTGGATGATTTTTCTATTCAGTATGCTATTTTTCTTCTATTTTCTAATATTAACTACACTTAAATCCACAAAATCAGATTACAGTATATAAAAGTCACCATTGGTATTTTTCCCGGATTATGTACACTGTAAGTGAAGTTTAAAAAAGATTTAGTAATTTACTTTAACTGTTTTGATGATTATTCACCAATTAATGATTATTCAAGAGAATAAAACAAAGAAAAATAGCAAAACTAATTGAAAAATATCTTTTATACTTTTCATAGCTTCTATATGTATAATAACAGTGTTACAAAAAGTTTGGGTAATTTTGGAAACTGTTTTCTATTTATTCCATTTTTGTTAGCATAAATGCACAAAAATCATAAAATCGGGTTAAACTATTTCGAAACCCATTTTTATATTTTTCCCAGCTTAAGTATGTTTAATGGAATTATTATAAAAAGATTGGGAATTTTTATCATCTGAATGCTATTTTTCACGAATTTATGTTGGTATGAAGGCTTTGAAATTTGCAAAAAAATAGCAAATTACATCCAAAATTCAAGGGAAATTTTCTAGAAGACCTATACTGTATTTGGAATGAAAATGCAAAGTTTAAAAAATTTTGGAAACTGATTGATAATATTTTCGGATTTTAAGAGTTTAAAACACCTTTAAATGTATTGAAATACCCTTAAATGATTTTACAAAATCTGGAAAACAATATCCAAAATTATCTTTATCACATGAGTTATAAAATTTCACCATTTCAGAAAAATGTTTGTAACTTAACAATATTAAATTTTGACGCAATATTGGCATAATTCTATTGTAGTAGTAGGTATACTAGTGTTAGATTTCGATTAGAGACTTACTAGCGTATACCATTATTGTAGGCTTCGGTAGTGGTACAAGTGAAACTTAGATCAAGGCATCATTTGCATCATCTCAATGCATTGTGAGTATTCACGACTCCCCCTATTTTCAGTTTTTATGTTTTGGGTGGAAAAGCATGTCCGAAAAACTGTTTATTGTTCGTTGTATTTAAAATGATTTGTATCAAACAATATTGATATATTTTGCTATGTATGTCTATGCAACTTGAAACATGAGGCCTTATCGTCTTAAGTCCCTTCTCTTACACTTTAATCCAACCATTAACTCTTTGAGCCAATGGTCATTATGTATAGCGCTATTAGGAATTAACGACTCCTCACTCGCCCGATTGCTTTAGTGCATGGTACCATATAATCTATGGAACGATAAGCATAGATCTTGATAGGGCATGAATCATAGGCTTGGTTGTGAACTCATTGTTTGCTCATATACATACAGACTCGTTTATTAATTATAGCAATGAACTTTGTTTCACATTATAGCAATGAACTTTGTCTGTCATTATTACAACGAACTTTTATTACTGGAAACTTATTTACTTGTCTTAGCAACGAACTTGTTTGCTCTTTGTAGCAACGAACTTGTTTGCTCCTTGTAGCAACAGACTTGTTTTCTCCTTGTAGCAACGAACTTGGTTGCTCATTATAGCAATGAAACTTGTTTACTTGTTTTAGTAACGAGCTTTATTTCCCATGAGAATATAAACGTTGCATCTCATTTGGGCAACATATTTTACCTCTCATGATGACAACGAACTTTGTTTATGCAAACTTATTTACTCATTTTTGCAATATATTTCTATCTATGGAAACTTTATTACTCGCTTTAGCAACGAACTTCTATTCAAGAAAACTTATTTACTTATTTTAAAAATGAACATTGTTTATGGAAACTGTTATCAATATTCTGATTATCATGATTTCAAACTATATTATGTTATAAACATGTGAGTACTCACCAACTATTTTTATAGTTGACGCTTGCTTTACATGCTTTTTTAGGAATCATCGAGTAAGTGGCACTTAAGGACACTTCACTTTTAGGAGCATTCGCATGTGTTATATTTTAGTTTACATTGTAATTTCTTTTAAAAATTTGTTCAAACTCATTGTAAATTTGTAATAATTTTTAATACTATGGTTGGTGTTGTCTTTTAACTTTTGCTATGAAACCCTTTGTATTGCCACACCTCGTGTTTCCACTTTAGCGGGGTGTGACATCAGAAGTCCTATGAGGACTTTTGGCCTTATGAAATGCACCAAGACTTGATGGAAAGGTACCATCAAAGTTCAAGGCAGGAAAGGTATGAAATCATAGCCTACATGATTACTACCAAAATGAAGGATGGAGAGTCCGTCAAGGCCCACTTGCAAAAGATGCAAATGTTTGTGGACCTTTTGCTGAAGTTGAATGTCAACTTCCATGAAGAGTTAGCCATAGATATTATTCTACACTCTTTGCCTCCTTGTTATGATCAGTTTCAGATGACCTATCATATGAACAAGGAGGAGGTCACTCTAAGAAAGCTTCAAGGCCTTTTGAGGACTGTTAAAAGTAGTCTCAAAGGTAAATCTATTGTACCTACTCCTACTGCCCCTGTCCTGGCAATTGGACATGGGAAGGGAAAGAAGAGGAAGACTCCTTCCAGGAGCCACAAGGGAAAGTCTCATGATGGATCCTCTTGTAGTGGGACCAAAGTTTGTTATGCTAAACCCTCTTCCAATCCAAAGGAAGCCGAGTGCTTCCATTGTCATGAAAAAGAGCACTAGAGACGAAGCTGCCCCAAATACTTGCAGGACATAAAGGATGGGAAGAACAAACCATCCTTTGAAGGTATTTATACTATTCTATCTAATAACTCATCACATGCTAATTTTTGGGTCGTACATACAGGATGTGGTTTTCACATTTGTTCTGATTTGCAGGGACTAAAAAGAAGTAGGGATGTGGAGCACGGGAAGATGAACTTAATCATGGGGAATAGGAAAAAGTCACTTGTCACCAAGATTGGATTTTATACTTTAGTGCTTAGTAGTGGGTTAAAATTAGATTTGAATAATTGTTGCTACTCATCTGATATGGCGAGAAATATTATTTCCTTTCATGGTTTGTATGAACAACGTTTTACTTTTTCGTTTAATCATGAAATTGGTAGTATTAATGCTTATTATAATGGTGTATTTTATTTTGAAGCATTGCCTTGTAATGGTATATATGAAACTGTGATGGTTGTAGATAACTTAGGAAATAACGTGTTGCATATAGATTCATCCAATGATTTGGATAAAGCATGCTTATGGCATTGTCGTCTTGGACATGTTAACAAGAAGAGCATAGCCCAACTCCAAAAGGATGGAGTGTTGGAGTCATTTGACTTAAAGTCGGATGACACTTGTGAATCTTGTTTGCTTGGAAAGATGACCAAGTCACCCTTCACTTGCACTTGTGAAAGGGGTGAGGGTTTGTTGGATTTCATACACACCAATGTGTGTGGACCCTTCAGATCTGCCACAAGGGATGTTAACCACTTCTATGTGACTTTTACTGATGATTATAGTAGATATGGGTTTATCTACTTGATCAAGCATTAGTTAGAAACATTTGAAAAGTTCAAAGAGTTTAAGCAAGAAGTGGAGAATCAACTGGGCAAGAAGATAAAGATGCTTCGATTCGATCGAGGAGGAGAGTATCTTAGTATCGAGTTCCACGACTATATTAAGGAATGTGGAATTGTTTCACAATTGATGCCGCCTAGGACACCATAGCTTAATGGTGTGGCTGAGAGGCACAATCAAACTTTTCTAGACATGGTTCGTTCTATGATGAGTCGATCTTCGTTACCTATCTCATTCTGGGGGTATGCTTTAGAGACTGCCGCCCATATCCTTAATCTATTCCCAACTAAAAAGGTTTCCAAAACACCTCACGAGATGTGGACAGGGAAAGTTCCCTCGTTAGCACACAACAAGGTTTGGGGTTTCGAGGCTTTTGTAAGAAAAGAAACTCATGACAAGCTCGAACCTCGTAGTGAGCGATGTATTTTCATCAGCTACCCGCATAAATCCTTTGGATATGTCTTCTATAGACCGAGTGTCAACGTTGTCTTCATTTCAAGGAGAGGAGTCTTTAGCGAGAGAGAACTCATATGCCTAGAGGACAGTGGGAGGCAAATTAACCTTGAAGAGCTTCAAGAGTTAAGCGATGAAGGAATCTCAAACACTAGTGCTCAACCTGAGGAGGAAACTCCTGTTGAACCAATTGACGAGTCCTTACCTCTGAGGCGTTCCAGTAGAGTTAGAGAGGTACCTGAGTTTTATAGTTTCCATATTATTACTGAAGGTGACACATTTATCAGTGATAGTACACTGGTAAACTTAGATGAACCTAACAACTACAAGGAAGCCATGGCAGGCCCCGAGTTTACAAACTGGAAAGAGGCGATGGACAACGAGATTCAGTCCATGTATGACAATCATGTTTGGAACTTGGTTGACAATGTACTAGGTCGTAAGACAGTCGGCTGCAAATGGATCTTCAAGAAGAAGACTGACATGGATGGGAAAGTACACACTTATAAGGTGCGATTGGTTGCGAAGGGCTTTACTCAAACTCCTGGAGTTGACTATGAAGATACCTTCTCACCAGTAGCGAAGATTAAATCTATAAGGGTTATGCTAGCCATAGCTGCATTTCATGATTATGAAATATGGTAAATGAATGTCAAAACCACTTTCTTTAATGGGAAGTTGGCTGAAAATGTTTACATGAATCAGCCAGAGGATTTTGTCAATGCAAAGTACCCTAATATAGTGTGTAAGCTTGAGAAATCCATTTATGGATTGAAGCAAGCGTCTCGCAGATGGAATCTTTGTTTCGATGAGAAAGTCAAAGAGTTTGGATTTTCGAGAAGCGAGGATGAGTCCTGTGTATATGTCAAAGTTAGTGGGAGTATAGTTAGCTTTCTCGTGTCGTATGTGGATGACATACTGCTCATAGGAAACGACATTCCAACCTTGCAGGAGGTTAAGTCCTGACTTGGGAAGTGTTTCGCTATGAAGGACCTCGGAGAAGCTGCTTACATTCTAGGGATAAGGATATTGAGAAAAATGAGTAAAAGACTAATAGGACTCAGTCAAAGCGCCTACTTGGACAAGGTGTTGAAACGTTTCAGCATGAAGAATTCCAAGAAAGGAGACTTACCAATCCAGAGCAATACCAAACTGAGTAAGACTCAAAGTCCGAGTATAGAGGCTGAGATAGCAGAAATGAGTCGAATACCATATGCTTTTGCAGTTGGCTCAATCACGTATGCTATGACATGTACTCGCCCTGATGTGGCCTTTTCTTTGAGCATGGTCAGCAGATATCAAGGAACCCTGGTAAAACTCACTGGACTACTGTAAAGAACATTCTTATGTACCCGTAGAGGACTAAGGACTGGGTCCTTACCCTCGGTGGGAGTGATGACTTGAGAGTGACAGGGTATAGTGATGCCAGCTTTCAGACCGACATAGATAATTTCCGCTCTTAGTCAGGCTGGGTATTTACCCTTAATGGAGGAGAAATAACATGGAAAAGTTCCAAACAGGAAATTATGGCTGATTCAACGTGCGAATCAGAGTACATAGCCGCAAGTGAAGCAACAAAGGTGGCAATATGGCTGAAGAACTTCATTGGAGACCTTGGAGTTGTACCAGTTGTAAAGGAGCCTATGAATATTTTCTGTGATAATGAAAGTGCAGTTGCCTTAGCCAAGGAACCAAGGGATCATGGCAGATCCAGGCACATTGACAGAAAATATCACTTTATAAGACATCTAGTAAAAGAAGGATTACTTGTAGTGAAGAGGATATCGTTAGAGAATAATCCAATAGATCCCTTGCAAAGGGACTCAACAAGGATAAGCACTTGCTGCATGCAAGGAGTATTGGGTTGAAGGATGATATTAGTTTTAATGATTAGATAGATATTTAGAAACTTGTAATAGCTAAAATGTAATTGACATTTGATGATTGAATAAAAGGAGTTTTATTTATAAGTAAAGTTACTATCTTGTGTCAATTATTTACTATTGTTTCATTTTGCATGTTTTGACTTCCATAATAATAAGATTATTCAAACTATCCATAGTAAATCATACTTTGGAAGTAGGTTATGTAAGTAGACTATCATGAATGGGTTTTGTAAGATTATCTAAGGAGTTAGATATTGCAAAGGTTTGCTACAACATTCATGAGTACTCTTGAAATAAGATTTGAGTATTGGATCAACCCACACTCACATGAATCACTTCATGGAATTTATCACGAGTGATTGAGAGATGATAATATCGTATAATCTTCAAACCAAGATATATGAGTTGGCAATTATGATTTGGTTGTACATTGATAGTGCGAAAACGCATTAGTAACTCGATGTTATAAAACGTGCTGTTGTGTATGATTTAACTAATAGTTAGTACAAGCATATAAGTCGAAGTTTATATGTTCCTTTTATCCTAAGAGGATTAAAAGCGATATCTTGGGCCCCTCGATGATTTTGTTTTGACTTATGTGTCGGGCCCGATCAAGATTAAATTGATTTGTTCAATTAAGTTCTATGTCAAAAAAATCAGAAATCGGGAAACAAACTGCTGGACAATAAGTATGACTATGTTCCATGTATTTGTCCGCATGATATCCTGAAGAACAGAGGATTATATGATCCATTATCTAAATGGTGTGTTAGGATTCGACATTGGCTTTTAGAGAGCTACAATTGCTACACGGGTTTTGAAGCTACATTGGCAATTATAATTAGTAGGCTTATCCAAGTGGGAGACTGTTGGATTAGGTGTCTAAGCCCATAACTATAATTGGATTGTACTTGACCTGATAATAGCATGATCCATTTGGGTTGTAACACTATGAAACAATTTGATAGGATGGATACTTGAGGAAGAGGTTATTGTGATTTATTAATATATTATAAGTATAATATATTAATTGAGGAATCACATTATTTAATTAGTATTGATCAAGAATTAATTTGGTATTAATTTAGTGATCAAAAGAAACTAATTAAAGTTACATGGACTGATTAAGTAAATCACTAATACTTCTAGTTGGACTCATGACTCATGTTGATTAGAGTTGGACTAAACCTATGTGAAAGTCCAAGAAGGTTTAGCCCAAAATACTAAGAAATATGAAGATTCATTAGGGTTTGCATGGTTGTAATCCTAAGCTATAAAAGAAGTCCCTAACACCCCAAAATCGGCCCCTCATGCTCACTAGAGTTGTAGCTAGCCGATTTTGATCTCCCGAACCTCTCTCTCAAATCCATTCTCTTGTTCTTGGTTTGTTATAAGACATTTGAGACATCACACTTGAGGTGCTAGGCTCCTAAAGGTCAAAGACAAGAAATATACTACACAAGGTAATCTTCTAACTAGTTTTATGATTTAAATGTTACCTTGCATGCTAGTTTAGGCTTCATGCTTTGGAAAATGTTTGTTGCATGTATAATTATAGAAAACTTAGATCCAAAGCATTAGGGTTGTATGTGCACCATAGGAATGTTAGAGTACATAAAAACCAACAACTTCTCCCGCTTCCCGTCTCCCTCCTCTCTCATTTTCGTTTTCTAGCATTTTAGGGTTTAGGGTGTGAGCCATTAGAGACATCCACACTATTGGTGCTAACTTTCCAAGTATGACTTGAGGATCAAAGTGTGTTGTATATGATTATAACACAAATGTATGTATTCCAATCCATGTGATTTTTGATTATACCTAGTTTAAATTATAGTTTCATAGTATGTTGCTATAATGAGAAAACCATAGATCTCTAGGTTGCATATGCGAATAAAATAGTTTTTATGATTTTTCTTATGTGTAATTATTTATTTTATAACCTAGAAAACCATCAGAAGGTTCCTTGGATTTGATACAAAGGTTTGTTGAAATGTTTTGGGATTATTAACTATAAGTAGTTGTGTCACCAATAGATACAATGGTTAAACTATATATGCATACAAGGAAAAAACTGGAAGATGCAACCATGAACTAGAAACAAATTGGAAGCTTAGTCTCCCTAACAAACTAATCTTGGTGTTGTTAGAAGAGTCTTAAGGTACAGAAAAGCAACATTGAACTATGTATTCAATGTTTCACAAGGAATCAGAATGCAAACTAATGTGATACATACTATGTTGGAGATGTAAGTACATGATGCTCAACTACAATGTATATTTTCATGTTGGTCCAATGGTGTGATGTAGTGAAGCATTAGTTAACCTACTTTATCCCGCACTACTACAAAAGCTGAGTATTGAGCTACAACTAGGCAATGCAAGAAAGTGTATGGCTTTTTCAACTACTAAAAGATCTAAATCAAGATGTGGAACCAAGATCCCATTATTATGTGACAATTTTTCATTTATCCATTTAGCAAAAAATCTTACTTTTCTTGTTGTCGTCTATCCATTTAGCAAAGAATCCTACTTTTCATGCTCGAACAAAGCATATTGAAGTTCACTATGATTTTGTTGGCGAAGAGGTTTTAAACAAGGATATATATATCTATATATATATTATATATATATATATATATATATATATATATATATATATATATATATATATATATATATATATAATTCATGTGGACACTAATGATCAGGTTGTTGATCTTCTCACCAAGAGCTTGGCCGACGATAAACTCCTAGAGTTCTGCAACATGCAACACTATGAGCATTGTGCAAGCAGGTGTTGAGAAGTAATATTGAACATGCAACACCTAATTTGCATCCATGCATGGCATGTCACTTTACTTGGGTCTCTTTATTTTATGCTTTGTTATTTCCAACATGTTTAATTTTTTTTTTTAATTTAGTCTTATGGTAGTGGTAGCATAGTGCCTTAGTGGGTAGTTACATGTAGGTTATGTTTTCACTATTTATTTGTAAGCCTTAATCGACATCTTGATTATGCTTGTATTGGTTAGTAGAATGTAGTAATTGATAAGTCCTAACATTTTTAGGATACAACAGGGAGAATATGAATCTCAATACTTAAATTCATGGTAAGCCTATTAGTCTTGGAATTCTTTTGGATGAATTACTTTAGGGTTACTTTATTGTTTTTGTATTGACATAATATTATGTCAAGGTTTTAGCACTTAGGTATAAAGTTAGTGTTTGGGATAAGTAAGTGGGGGACAGTCCATTTTGATCTGATTATGCTAGCATTCCCTTTTTCTCGAGTTCTTAGTAGTAGGTATTTATAGCCTTAAAAGTTCCTTAGAAAGGTAGTTAAGGATTATTTTGTACATGAACTTTGTTCTTCTTGGAGTGCCCCTTTCCTCTCGAATGAATGAGAATACTATCTTAAATTTTTGTGCTACTATTGAGTGATTATTTGTTGTGAATCAATAAAGTATCAGGTCTATCAGTAATCTTTTGGCTCATTTATCTCCTCTTTAGTCCTGTGTCATGTGAAAGCTTATTTTGTATAGTCGTATAGGTTGTGATATTTCCATTTGAGTTGACAATTAATGAAGACAAAAAGGAAGAAGCAATCCATTGCTTTCTTTTACACATGGGAATTAAAACTAAAACCCGTTCACAAAACCTACAATATGTAGCAATACATGTGCGAGACACGCCCCAAGAATCTGAGTAATTTAGACTAATATTAGTTCGATACGGAATGGAATTAAAACATCAAATGTAATAAACCACCAATAAAATACAAATGAGAATGGTAAATAAAAGAGACACAAGGATTTATGTTGAAAACCTCAAAAGGAAAATTTTACAAAGAGCTAAAATTTGTGGTATATTTTGTGATCCATCTTCTCTTCTAGTTCTTCAATGATATATATATATATATATATATATATATATATATATATATATATATATATATATATATATATAGGTTAGGTTCATGTGAGACGGCTTAATTTTGTGAGACCGTGAGACGCAATCCTAGCCACACACTTATTAGATAAAACAAAAACATTTTTAAAATGCAAAATAATTGAAAATTTTCGAAATTTTTTTTTCAATATTATTTTCGGAATATATATTTTCCAAAAAAAAATTAAAAAAATACCAAAAAAAAAAAATAAATACAAAAAAAATACATTTTTTACATATTTTAGTAGAATATTTAGAATATTCTACATATCTGGAAAATCTAGTAGAATATTCTAAACATTCTAAAAATCATATTAGAATATATGTACAGTGTAATATTCTATTAGAGTATTTTACGTATTTTAAAAAAAAACGGTAATTTTTTTTTTATTTTTTTAGTTAAATAAAGTTCCGAAAATAATAATTAAAAAAAAGAATTTTTGGATTTTTCCTTTTATTTTGCATTTTAAAATTTTTTTTAGATTTGGTCTCACGGTCTCACAAAATTAGCATGGTCTCAAATGAACCTGAACCTATATATATATATATATATATATATATATATATATATATATATATATATATATATATATATATATATATATATATATATATATATATATAGGGATGAGCTTTAGAACCGGACCGGTTCGGAACCGGAACCGGTTTTCGTATATATTAAGAACCGGGAACCGGACCGCCGGTTCTAGCACCGGTTCCGGTTCCTGTCCCGGTTTTTCGGTTATTTTTCAAAATAGAACCAGTTCAAAATATTATAGATGATATGTTATCTTCTGGAGCTTGTAAATGATTCGATATTTAACCAAATTATGACTTTTTATATTTTAAATTGAAGTACAAATACTAAATTACATGATGAAAAAAGAATCAAGTAATTTTGACTTCATATGAGTGAGTTATGTGCATTTTAAAAGCGAGACAGATTTCAAAAAACAAATGCTGAAATAGAAAATACGCATCATTGATATGTTGTCTTCTGAGGTCTATAACCGATTCAATATCTAACCAAAATATGTGTTTTTATAGTCTAAAATGAACTACAAACACCAAATTACATGCTGGAAAAAAAAATCAAGTAATTTTGACTTCATATGAGTGAGTTATGCGCATTTTAAAAGTGATACAGATTTCAAAAAACAAATGCTGAAACAGAAAATACGCAGCATTGATATGTTGTCTTCTGAGGTCTATAACCGATTCAATATCTAACCAAAATATGTGTTTTTATAGTCTAAAATGAACTACAAACACCAAATTACATGCTGGAAAAAAAAATTAAGTAATTCCGACGTCATATGAATGAGTTATGCTCATTTAAAAAAATATGACAGATTCAATAAAACAAAAAAAAATGTTGAAATAGAAAAAAGCAGCATCAATATTCTTTCTTTCGGGGGGATATATCTGATTCAATATTTAACCAAAATATATGTTTGTACAGTAAAAAATGAACTACAAACTCCAAATTACATGTTGGAAAAAAATCAAATAATTCCGACTTCATATCAGTGAGTTATGCGTATTTTAAAAAACGAAAAAAATATCAATCCGGTTCCGGTTTTTAGAATCGGAACCGGTTTTCATAAAAATGGAGAACCGGTAACCGGACCTTGTTACCAATTCCGGTTCCGGTTCCGGTTCGGTTCCGGTCCGGTTCCGGTTCCGGCGGTTCTAATGCTCATCCCTAATATAACTCGTACTACTGTTAGATAGAAAACACCACATGCATATTGATTGTATGCATAAAGGAGCCGCACCAAACACCTGACAAATGACAAAAGAGAATGTAACGTTGAATATTTAATCCCACCATTTATTGCATGTTTTGACTTCAATGTCAACTTGGTTCCAATTGCCGTTCATGAATTAAATGGTGCCATCAACTCCAACTTTACACATATGTTCCTTCAACAATTTACCACTTTTGGAAGACACAATTTCCACACAATGTATATAAACATGAAAGTACTAAGGGTGCTTTTGTTACAGAACAAATCTATTGATCGGAAAGGACAAAATTTCTAAGACTATCTTCAAGGATGTTGTTGAGAAGGGCATTCATGTCTTTTGCAAAGACCAAAGAACAAGATGCAGATGAATAAGTAGCTATGGAAGAATTATAGGAAACATATACTCAACTAATAGAAAAATGGACCGGTGTATGTAACGAAGACGAGTCCTTAAATTTGCGATTAACTATTGTTGTTAATAATCGAGTTGGGCTAAAACAAACCGAAAAGTAGAAAAAGCAAATACAAGAAGAAAGAAGTTTATTCAATCAACTCATATCTGAAAAGAAACAAAAGAGAGCATCAAGATGTTGAACCCAGGAACTGTCAAACCCATGGAAATTCTGGCAGCATCACAATGCTCAAAGACAAATTAAGGGCTTAAACACTCAAGAAAAAGGTAATAACACGATAAAACCATTTGATTCTGTCCATGCTCGCTTTCTTTTGATTTTTTTCTTTATTGATTCCATATAATCATGATGTGTCTGACTATCAGATTGTAACTCGATAAGATCTTGCACCACTTCTGTCTTCTCTTTGCGTAATCGTTCTATCTCAGCTTCCATTTGAATTGTTGTTCAGTTGTTTGTTATCCCCTGAGACTTATTAGACTTCCACCTTCAATAGTTCACTCGCAAACACCCTTCTGTCTCAATAAATCTTGAGAAATCTCTAAATCGTTACAGAAACCATTAAAAGATAATGTGCAAGAAATTAAACACCATAGAAACCATGTATGCTATTATTTTTTGTTCACAAGAGCAGGGCCAAAACAGCAATCAAGATGTAACCTACCAATCAACTTCTTCCTTAGCATGAAAAGCAAGAAGATCTACAAAAGAAGAAATAGATAATGAGTCGATTACGTGATTCATAGTTGGAGCCATGAAGATGAAAAGTGACGGATGCTGAAACAGCTCAGTGCGAGAGAAGTAGCAGATCAAGAGCACAATAGCTTATTACAAATGTCATACAAAATAGTCTACTATAAAAACTTGATATTATATAAATACCAAATATAACAAACATTTCAAAACTGATCCCAATAAACATCCACATTACAAACATAGATCCAAATATTCATTGATAAACATCTATTCGCGAACTACTTGCATTCCATCGGATCTATGTGGCTTCTCTTCCTCTCTTGATCTTGGCAACTCTTACCATAACTATGACATATATCTTGTCCATGATTTTCTCAACAAACATGAAAAGCCTCCATCTCCACTGCTTCTTGAACAACAGAACTCCAATTACACCCCAAGACCCTGTTGCAAAACCACTCATTATGTCCAGGTAAAACCACCATACCTTAGCCGACCCATCAGCTGATTTATGTTTCTTCTTGGGAGCTGACGTTGTTGGGTCTTGATGATTTGAGCAATTGTTTGGCAATGGAGGTCCACAAAGATCTTTGTTCCCAGCATATATTGATGGTTCATCAATATGGGTCTGCAACTGATTGCCTGTTGGAATTCGTCCTGACAAGTTGTTGTGGGACAAATTCAAATGGCTCAAAAAGTTCAAATCAGCCATGCTTGAAGGGATCATCCCCATTAACTTGTTTCCAGATAGATCGAGAGAAAATAATGATGTCATGTTTCCAATGTTTTCTGGAATAATCCCACTGAGATGATTATTTGACAAATTGAGACCCAACAACATAGAAAGTGCAGTTAGCTCAAAAGGTATTTCTCCAACAAGTTTATTGCTTGAAAGGTCCAGGTTATAAACTATATCCAAAATTCTTGTATATACAAGATCAGCACCTTTCATGAACACATTCTCATTAGAATCACCACTGCCATTATACCACCTTTCTGCACCCTTAACCATTGCATTCAACTTTCCTAGGCAATGAGGGATGATACCTGTTAAGTTGTTGTATGCAACATCCAAAATTTGAAGATTTGACATTTTGCATAAAGATTCAGGAATTTTCCCAGTGAAGTTATTCCTGTGTAACCTTAAAACAATCAAATTTGTTAGTTTTTCTCCAATCCAGTGGGGTATATTTCCAAACAATTGATTATCACCCACATCTAGGACTCTTAAATCTGGTAAATTCTCCAATTCTCGAGGAAGTTCACCAATGAATTTATTGTCATTCAATTTTAACCAATGCAATAATGAATGATTAAGACCTATATAACTTGGAATGACACCTGAAAGCAAATTTGAGCTAAATATCATGATACTCAACCGTTGCAGATTCTGGAGACACTTGGGAATTTTCCCTGTTAACCTATTTCTGGAAAGATCAAGTAAATCTAAATCTGTCCTTCTGCACAAGGACTTTGGAATCGACTCATTGAAAATGTTATTTACCAGTAATAGTGCTGCTCCACTGACATACACATCAATAGTTCCCCCATTAGGAAGGTTTTCTAAAGATCCAGTGAGTTTGTTGTGAGAGAGATCTAAGAAATAAATGACAGGCATCTTCCGCAACCATGTGGGCAGATGTCCTGAAATTGAAGCATTCGACAACACTAATGTAGAGAGCGCCCTTTGATTTCGAAGCCATTGCGGAAATCCATTTGCGAGATCACAAGAACTGAGATCAAGATGTGACAATTGGAAAGGAGGAATCCACTCACATGAGACATTGAATGTCAACTTGGTGTTAGAAGAAGCATCCAAGTGTTCCAACATCAAAAGGTTAGCAAAATGGGCTTCAGAAACTACTCCTTCTAAGGAATTGTCTGAGATATCTAGATATTTGAGTTTGGCAAGTTGCCCAATTGAGACCGGAATAGTCCCATTTAGCAAATTTGAAGAAAGCCAACATTCTTGTAATGAAACAAGTCTTCCTAGAGATGCTGGGATGGGGCCCGTTAAGTGATTGGATTGTAGATACAAAGATTCTAAAGCTGCTGGATTTCCAAAGGATTCTGGAATTGAACCATTCAATTGGTTAAAAGAAAGGTCAAGTCTGGAAAGATTCCCAAGGAATGTAGGAATGAGACCGGTCAAATGGTTATTAGATAGATCTAACATTTCTAAATATCTTAGTCTTCCTAGAGATTCGGGGATTGGACCTATCAATCTGCTGTGAGATAGATATAAGAATCTTAAATTGGTTAGTCTTCCAAGTGGCTCTGGAATCGTACCATTCAAACAGGGACTTAAATCCAATGACTCCAAAGCATATCGGGAGCATTCTGAAACGTTTTGCAGTGAGTCAATCATTTCTATACCAAGAGGATTTCCTAAAGCACTCAAGTGTTTCAAGTGACAGTGTCTCCAGATTCCAAGATGCTCAATCTGCTTAAACTCGTTATTAGAAAGATCAAGCTCTAAAAGGTTAGACATAGTAGGAACCGATGAATTCAGCTTGTTTTCTGAAAGGTAAAGGACTTTTAGGGAACTCAGGTTTTTGAAAAAAGATGGAATTATGCCTTCAATTGAATTTGAGCTTAGATCCAGGTGTCGGATGTTAGAAAGCTTACTGATATTAAGATGAGGGGAAGATAGAAAAGTCTTATCAAGCCCACAACTCGACAAATGCAGCTCTGATAAAGAAGGGATCATGCTTATCAAGTTGACAAAGTTAAATGACAAACTAAGAATAGAGCCTGAAAGATCAAGGTAGCTGAGGTGTTTGAAGGATCCAATGAACTCAGGGATCCGACTTCCATGAAAATAATTCCCACTCAAGTCCAAGTATTTGAGATGCCTCAATTCTGCAAGAGAAGAGTTCACCTCATTACAAACCAAATAGCCTGCACCACCCCAGTAGTGATCTCCTCCAAGTTGAAGGCTCTCAACTGTTCCAGTGAGACTGTCACACTGGATTCCTTCCCACCCACAACAGTCATTGCCCACCCATGATGACAACATTCCAGAAGCATCTTTGACACTCCCTTTGAACTTGAGAAGAGCAAGTCGCTCTTTCTGGGAGCAAACAACAGTGACATTTCCAACACCCAAACAAGTATATGTGATTTCAACCAAAAAGACACATATGAAAATGAGATGAAACCCCAAACACCTCAGATTCCTCATTATCAACCCTAACTCAGTTTAATTTGGAAGAAAGTTGAAGTGGAAAGGTTGGTTGTTATGATGCAGCGATGGGCTGTTACAAGGAGGCAACCAGTTCATTTATAGAGAGCCAGAGATGAAGAGCAACTTATAGCCATGGAAGACTTGGAGTTAAAATCAAAATGTTTTTCAAACTATTTTGTATTATAAAAATATTTTGAAGTTAAAATCAAAATAATTTTCAAATTTGAATAAATAAAGTTTAGTTCTGTTGATTAGTTTTCTAAAAGTTGTTTATGAAATGTACTTGTCTGACAATATCTCTTAAAACATTGTCTTGTAAATGAAAAAAAAAAAAAAAACTCTGTATAAAATCCTTCATCATTGTCAATATCAAAGAATGAAGAAGTTGCATGGAATTTGGGTGTACTAAAATAATGCATTATTTGAAAATTTCCATGAAAAAGAAGTTGGGTGGATAATTCCACAAAAAAGATGGCTCATCATGACACCACTTTTATGCATTGTTTATTTGAAAGGTTTGGCCAAATACATTGGCTTTGTTGACTTCAAAGTCATGTGTAAGAAGACTTTGACACCAATCCTATTTTCTTTGGAGCATCAAGGCCACTTACGTTGGTTGAGAAAAACAAAATTGCTATGTTCACCAAAAGGGTTCCTATTCTTTAATACCGATTACCTAAAAAGTCAATTGTCAAATTCCAGGAAAGCACTGTTAGGGAAAAAGTTGTATGGAGTATTTTAAAAGATGTTGAATAGAATTAGCTTACAGAATTAAAGAAATTACATCAAAAAATTAATAGTTTTATCATTAATTTGATACCAATATTGCTGCAGTTTTTTTTTTTTTCAATCGGTGTTATTGAATTGGAACACTTTTGAGTATAGTCTATGCCCCGTGGCACACGTAAAAGCCTTTAGGCCAAAAGTCTTCCACACAAGGACTTTGAAGTCAATAAACTAAACCACCTAAGAGTGTCATGATGTATGCACCGATAATCTTTCTTGTGGAGTTTTCCTTGCAACTTCTCCTATTATTCCATGAAAAAAACAAAAATACTATCGGGATTGGATCTGTCTAAATTAAGATATCCATCTATATTGGTTTTTAAAAAACTTAAAAAAAACCCATTATTGAACAAATAAAAAAATAGAATACAAAAATTGGTTATTCTTTTCTTTTTTACGTTAATGTAAATACTATTCGACGAAGGAAATTATAGAAAAGAAACCATCACATCTAAAAATATGTTTGATAACAAAATATTATGATTACAATAAAATCAATTTAGAAGAATGTTTGAGATGGTGAATAAACATCTGTTCAACTATTTGTTAAATATGCAAAAAATATCAAAGTGGGCATATGACTTTGTTATACAGCTTATTTGGTGCTCACTGCACTCTATCTATTAGAACTAATGTTGATTTTTATTAAATGACAATGTTGTTAATGTTATTTTTCAGCTTAGTTTCATTTAAACATCTATATATACAAACTAAACAATAAGCTTGAATAACTCATTTTGATCCTAAAAACCAATTATAAACATGATAGTGAATGATAATGATCTATCTTATTGTCATGCTCATTAAACACGTTCAACATCATCTATAAAACTGTTATTATAAATAATGGAAAAGACAAATTTCATAAAGGAACATTTCAAGTGTACAAACCTTTGGAAGATGCTTCCCCACAGGAGGCTTCAATTCCCCAGAGGAAGCTTCAGTTTGCCATATGTACGAGCTTTTTCATCATCATCATCAGATGCCATGTTCATTCAATTACATCTATAATCACAATTTTCATGAACATGTTCACAACAAACCAAAAATAGAAATACATATAAATCATCAGTTAGAAGTTAAGTGGAAGCACAAGTTTAGGGGCACTAGAAAGCATATCATGTACATTATGATCCAGCGCATGTGCAACTGGTGCATATGGCAAACCAGAATCAACACTGCAGAAGTTACCTGGAAGATGCAAAGGTATAAAAAACTTATCTTATACATTTTCCCAGACAACTTACTAATGACAATTGAAAAAGAAAGTCCCAAAAAAGACGTACGATAATTATGGTATCATGTACCAGTAGATATCAATACAAAACCTAATCAGATAATATTGGGAGCAATTACATGCATACATATATAATATGTGAAGCCAGGTAAAATTATACATACATATAAATGTAACAGATTCATTTATAACAACTGCTTTCGTAGTATGTGAAGAAGAACCAATTCTATTTATAGAAGCATAACAGAATAAGTTTTTTTTTTTCAATTGTTTCATAGTATACAGATACAAGAGTAAATAGAAATATCAGATTGAAGATTATCTGGTACAATACAACCACTTTAAATACCAAAGGGTCTCCTGAGAAGCAAAGGAAGGGTAATAATTGCCTCACTTGGAGAGCTAATATCAGATTAATTGTGCTGCAAAACAGAGGCTATAACCATTGGCTTGTATGCATCATTTTAAAAAATGCTAATTTTCTATCTTCTTTGGGTTAAAGTCCCAATTGTGTGAGAACTAGTTCAGACAGAAACATAAAAACATAGATGGATGGTTCATTTTCCCAGTACCATGTATCGTTTTCAACAATGCTAAATTACTAATTTACTATCTTGTTTGTCTTACAGGTCCCAATTTGTGTGTTTTGTAGCATGTTTAGAATTTTCTGAAAAGCAAATGGAGCATGTTCATGAAATCTAAAGAAGGAATATATTTATAAATGGTTAAATGAGTTTTATAAGAATTAGGAAATGAAATGCTTAAATCTGTTGCTGTTTGTGATAATTTTTGGCTTGCTGTTTTTAGAAACTCATTGTATGCAAATACAGTGTTTCAACTTCTAATAGGAATAAAAAAAGACCCCTAAAATACGAAAAAATATGATTTTCTTATAATTTAACATTGGGTTAGGTCAACATTGGCTCTCCTTTTTGTTGTACCTATCCCCAAAAACAATGCCGGCTATTTGATTACCGACCTATTTCATCCATTACAAGGTTTGACTATTTTCCTTAACTTATTCACAAGGGTAATATTGTAATTTGTAAAATGTATGTTGTTGATTTGTTCTCTGACAATTTCAGATCATGAGTTACTAAGAGCAATGGAAGTGAAGTCATTACAGTTGTTGAGATTACTTGAAGCCTAAACAACTCATTCCACTTGTGAAAGCTTATATCTAGATGCTATTTCTCTCCATAGAGCTTGGAAGATGAAAAATGATTTAAGGTAAAGTTATATAATATTATAGATATTTATTTCATGATAATAACTCTGAACAGAGTTTTTTATAGGTCTTCTAGCAATGATGACCTTACAAACATTGTATTTGCATAGAATGAGCTTTTAAAAACAGCAAGCCAACAATTATCACACACAACAACAAATGTAAGCATTTCATTTCCTGATTCCTGTAAATCTCATTAATCCACTTAGAAATATGTTGGGTATATAGATGTTGCATCATTGGGCCTATTTTGTTAGCCCAGTTTGTACACGGTATGGGCCTTTCCATCCGTCTCATTTATTAGGGTTAGTGTATTAATATTGCATGCATGCAGCGTAGTTTGTTATCGTTTTTATCTCTTGCATTGTAACCCTAATCATGCCTTTATAGTAGCAATTCTTCATCGAGTTCTTCTAAGGCTGTGAAGCTTTAATCATTAAGCTTATTTTGAATCGTTGTCTTGTTCATCATTTCATTATTTATTTTCTACTTAGAATCTAATCGGTCTTAGAGGATTTTATCCTATCAATTGGTATCAGAGCAGGAGACTGTGTAATCAAATACGCATATCTTCTGTTTGAAGAAATCATTAGGATTTCCGCAAATATTGGATTGGTGTGAGCCGTCACTACTCTATTGACGCTACTCTGTGATTGTGATATTACCCTAATTCAATCATTTTACAAGTCTGATTCTTAACAGGTTCAAAGATCAAACCATCATGCAACACGACGATTCTCATCTTAATTCTCTTAATTTGTCAAGCAACATCGGATCGACAACAAGGATTCCTATCCTGCTTCCCAGTGAATATGAAGTCAGGGCACTTCATTTTCAAGATTATGTCCTTGGTCTGGAGAACAATGGTAGTTTGCTATGGGACACAATCACTCAGGGAGCATTTGTTCATACAACAACCAGGAGGGTCATCAAAACGCAGAGTGACTACAACAGACTTTTGTTTGAAGTCAATGATATCCCACAGGATGAAAAAGATAAGCTGATCAGCAATGTCAAAGCGATGAGGATCATCCGATTTGCCTTACCGCCTGATATTTTTCGGTTGGCCAGTTCATGTGATACAACCAAGGGCATCTGGGATAGGCTCAAGGAATTATACTCCACTGATGCAGAACTTGAGCATTCCATGAAAACACTTCTTCTCTCAGAGTTTGGTGCATTTCAACAAAAGTAAGAAGAAAGTTTGACTCAGGTCTTTAATCGGTTCAATCATCTTCTCAGCAAAATGATGAAAAATGGTATTGGAGAGAAATAATCGAGCAAAAGGTCACATTTATGAAGGGACTCAGGCCGGAGTGGAAGTCAGTTGTGTCTACAATAAAGGCACATGAGCAGTTTAAAAACTACACGCTGGCTAAACTCGTTGGTATCTTAAAGGCACATGAAGATGAAGTGACTAAAGAAACGAAAGTTGTTTCTGGAATGGGATCATTGGCCCTAATTGCGAAGGGAAAGAAGGTTGCAGATGAAGAAGATTCAGAGTTTGAGCTCTTTGATTGCGAACTCTCCAAAGAAAAGTTTGTATTAATGGTGTCTAATCCACGAAAGTTCACAAAGAAGAACTTCAATAGAAACAAGAATAGGAACTGGCAGGGCAGTTATAGCTCTGAAAAAGTGAAAGAAGAAAATGTGACTGGTTCGCATAAGGATGAAGACAAGAAAGAGAAAAAGCTCATGGGTGACTTTGGCTACGATTTCAATTTTTGCCACGGCAAAAATCACTTGGCCAAGGAATGTATGCTGCGAAGATTGAATGAGAGGAAAGAAGGAGAAGATGATGAGGCGTTCCATCTGAGAAAGCTTGAAGAGATCAAGCAGAAAAAGAAAAATGATAATACTATGCCAGCTTTAATTGTGCAGGGAAATGATGATGATGACGAATTTGAAAGTGTGGAAGTATGGTCCACTGATTCAGAAGATGAAGAACTTCGCAGGCCCACTCACGGGAAGAGCTTTGTTACGAATGAGGAGAATTCGCATGTGGATGAAAGATGCTTTATGGTGACAAACGATGTGTCACAAATTTGAGGGTATGCAACTGATAGTGGACATGGAGAAGCGAATGGGAGAAGAGATGATAGCTGCTTCGCTGCGAAGCCAATTCTTGAGCAAATCAGCGAATGTGATCAGCTGATCAATAAGGTAAATTCGATTCTCGAATCTCTTAATGTTCCCGTATCTAATTACGAAACTGAATTAAATGAATTAAAATTCACCTTTTCAAGCATCAGTAACAACTTAAAACAAACTCGTTTGACAAATTCTAACCTAATCGATCAAATCAGCAGGATTTCGTCAAAGAGTGAGGAGCGAAGGATGTGGATTGAGAAGATTGAGTCTGAACTTTCTAGGTCTAGGGATGAGTCAATTTATTTGCAGCGAGACAATTTAACGCTTTTGAAACAACGAAACATTTTGTGTTTAATTGCAAAAAGGCTTTATTCTAACATTACTCAATTGCATTTAGATTGTGAAATTGGTGAGAAAATTCATAAAATGATCTTGCCATTCCTTAAATTAAAGGAAGCCCAGATTGATGTTGATTGTTATAAATGCGAATCCATCGTCTCATCAAACGAAACCTCTGATGCCTACAAGGTTGGTTTAGACAAAATTGAATCATTCATTAAGTCCAAAGACCACAAGGACATGCTTAGACAATTGCTTGATGAAAATGACAAGCTAAAAATCAAAACCAAAACTGTGCAGAAATTCGACTCATTGAGTTAAAAATTGAGTTCAGATAACAAACTGAATGTTGATAATGTATATGAATTCGATGATGACAGTGATATGAGCACACTATCCGTAGAGGACGAGGTTGATTATTCAAAGTTTGTTAAAAGCGAACCTAAACCTGCGAAAGTCCTTATTTATGAAAACTCAGTTGAATTCGCAAGATTTTCTGAAAATAAATCTAAGATTTTGAAAGAAAAAGCTGTTGTTTTTCAAAAGATACACATTGTACCAAACCACGTTTTTGCAACTTTAGGACTTGATAAGAACCAAACAGCCGAACTAACGTCCTTGGTTGAAGAAGATAATGCTGATGGATACGATGAGTTCTTTTGGTCAGCTCCTATCGACAATGCTGAAGAAACAAAAGGTTTCTCGGAACGAACCTCATGGAGAGTGAAATGAAGATATGTAGTAGAACCTTTAAACAAGGTCAATTCCAGCTATGAGAAAGGAAGTTCAAGTGGGACTAAAGATGTATCTAGTGACACTTCTTCAATGAGAAATGAACCTCAGATCAGAAAGCAAAAAGCGAAAGCGAACATTCACAAATCCTCAGAACAGTTCGCTGCCAAGAAACGTCAAAGGAACATGAGATACAAAAATAATCTCAAGGAACGAAAGCAGTTCTGGTAGACAAGGAATCCTGATTACATTCGTATTGAAAAGCATTTTAATCCAAAAACGAACGTTGGACCAAACGCGAACTCCACGAGCCAACCACAAAATCAGTCTTGCAGTCCACTGGATTCCAAGTCTAAAGTGTTTCAGAAACCCATTTTAAAGCAAAATCTCTCCTATCAAACCAAGTTCGTCTCACATCCACCTAAGACATTGAAAGACGTGAAAGGAAAAGGAGAACAGGTTTCTGATCGTCAAACTCCTATAAAGAAACTAGTAACTAACTTAACGAAAATATAAAAAGAGATAGTTAAGGATGCGAATCTGAAAGACAAGAGAATAAAAGTCTTTAAAATAACCAAGACAAATAACACCACGTTAATAAAACGAACATATCTGGTTGATCCATCTATTACTTTTTCTACATCTATGAAAACCTCACGAGGACCCAAACAACTTTGGGTTCCTAAATCTGCTTGATTTTTGTAGGTTATACGTGGCGAGCAGTTCGATCAAGAATGATATATCGACAGTGGCTGCTCACGTCACATGACAGGGAAGAATGAGGAACTGCGGGAGTACAGGGCTCTGAAAGATGGAGGAAGGGTAAAGTTTGGCAACAACTCTCTTGGTGTAATCAAAGGCTATGGAATGATAACAAATGGCGAATTCTTGATTCACAAGGTGGCATACGTGGAAGGCTTGCAACATAATTTGATCAGTGTTTCGCAGTTGGTGGTCAGAACCGGATTAAAGGTTTCGTTTGATGATGAAGGATCTGAGATTATTGAGAAGAAAACGAAAAACGTTGTTATCAGATCTAAACGAAAAGGAGAGATGTTCCCTCTTGATCTAAAGCCTATTAAAGGGAAGCTGGCTATTTGTCTACTTGGGAAAGCATCATCGGACAACAGTTGGTTGTGGCATCGCAGACTTTCGCATCTCAACTTTAAAGATATCAACAAGCTTGTTCTTGGTGATCATATGCAAGGTCTACCCTTGTTAAAGTATGACAAAGAACATCTCTGTGCGACATGTGAAATGGGAAAGAAAAGTAGGAAAAGTCATCCAACTGTAGTGAACACGAAGGTTATAGAGCCACTCGAACTTCTACATATCGATCTATGTGGCCCATCTGTAATCGAAAGTATTGGTGGTAAAAAATACATTCTGATGATTGTAGATGATTTTTCTCATTTCACTTGGGTGTTCTCTCTTAAACAGAAATCTGAAGCCACTCCGAAACTCAAAGACTTCATAAAGCAGATAGAACTACAATTGTGAATGCTGGTTTGCAATATTCGCAGCGATAATGGTCTGGAATTCAAGAACCAAGCGTTTGATGAATTTCTTACTGAAAAGGGAGTATCACACAACTTCTCTGCTCCCTATAGTCCATAACAGAATGGAGTTGTTGAAAGCAAAATCGCTCATTATGCGAAGCTGCGAGAACCATGCTCTCATTCGCAAATCTGCCTCTCTATTTCTAGGCTGATGCCATTTCCACAACTTGCTATACCCAAAATAAATCCTTTCTCAATAAACGCTCCATTGTTACTCCCTATGAAATCTTGAATAAACGAAAACCTAACGTTAAGTTTTTCCGTGTTTTTGGTTCTAGGTTCTTCATCTTTAATTCAAAAGAACAAAGGAACAAATTCGATGTTAAGGCTGACGAAGACATTTTTCTGGGATATTCGCTCACCTCAAAAGCATATAGGGTTCTGAACAAACGATCTAAAAAGATTGACGAAACCTATTATGTCAAGTTCGATGATAATTACTTGAAAAAGTCTCAATCGAATGTCAGCCTAGCAAAAGAGATCTTTGCACAAACGAACCAAGCGACCATTCCACTGGCTAATCTTTACGAAGAATTCATGTTGTTATTCGACGAGCCAGAAAAAGCCATATCTTCTAAGTCTAAAGCAGCTGACAATAAAGTCGATGAATTAAAGAAAATCATTGATGAAGCTAAGAAAGACATGAACAAAGACCATTAAAAAACGAATGAGTCAAATGCTGCGAACTCATCAGGCGAGGGGGAGAACTCTTCTCCACCAACAACACCTCGTACATCTGCTCAGGGGGAGGATTCTAATCCACAAGTTCATAACGAAACTCCACTCCATGGGAAGGATCCTATTCCTGAAGTTGAAGTAGTCTCTTCATTCGGAGGGAAAAACAATGAAACGAATGAAGATCCAAATGTGAATAAAGACTCTGATGTACAATCAGAATTTGAAGAGGTGAATGCTGAACTGGATCCTTCCTATGATCCGAACTACCCTCAACTAACGAAATGGACCAGAGATCATCTGAAAAATCAAGTCATTGGTGAATCATCTGTAGGAGTTCTTACAAGATCTCAACTAAAACGAAACAGACTGCTTTATTCTCTCAAGTAGAATATTGCATGTTTAATTCGTTTATCTCCAAGGTAGAACCCAAAACTGTTAATGTTGCTCTCGATCACTATAATTGGGGTACAAGCTAGGCAAGATGAGCTCAATGAGTTCGAAAGAAACAAGGTTTGGAGATTGATTCCCACACCACCGGATGCATCTGTGGTAGGTCTAAAATGGGTGTTTCGCAACAAGATGGATAAAGAAAGGAATGCTTTAGAAACAAATAAAGACTCGTAGTCAAGGGATATTGTCAGGAAGAAAGCATAGAATATGAAGAGACCTTCGCAACCGTTGCAAGATTAGAATCAGTTCGCATCTTCTTGGCATATGCAGCGCACAAGAATTTTGAAGTATACCAGATGGATGTTAAGTGTGCATTCTTAAACGGGGAATTAGAAGAGACAGTGTATGTGGAGAAACCTCCTGGATTCATCAACGAAAGGTATCCTAATCATTGCTACATTCCAGATAAAGCTGTTTATGGTCTGATACAAGCTCCAAGAGCTTGGTATGAAACTCTAACTCGTTTCTTAAAAATTTCTAAAGTTAAACAAGGTTCGATTGACCCAACCTTCTTTCGTAAGAAAGAGGGTGACCATCTAATGATTGTCCAAATATACGTTGATGATATTATTTTTGGATCAACTAATCCTAGCCTAATAGTTGAGTTCCGAAAACTAATGGAAACAAAATTTGAGATGAGTTCAATGGGTCCAATTAACTTTTTCCTTGGATTGAATATATAACACAGAGTCAGGAAGGAATTTTCATCAATCAGGAAGCGTATACAAAGACCTTGCTCGCAAAGTTTGGAACGGTAAGAGACTTAAAAGTGAAGGTTCCTATGGCATTCAGAACGAAACTCACTCCTTCTCTGGATAAACCGGCAGCATATATGATGCTTTATCGTCAAATGATAGGCTCTTTAATGTACCTAACTGCTAGTCGACCAGACAATATGTTTTCCGTCTGCTATTGCGCTAGATTCCAAGCGAATCCTCGAGAACCTCACATGGTTGCTGTCAAGAACATATTCCGATACTTAAAACGAACATCATCATTTGGAATATGGTACAAGTCGGAATCTGGTTTCTTTGTGCAGGTATTTTCAGATGCTGATCTTGGAGGATGCGGGTTGGATAGAAAAAGTACAACTGGACATGAAACGAATCCCTCTCTACTGTGTCTCCTTGTCAACAGCCGAAGCTGAGTATATTGCTGCTGCATCATGTACTTACCAGGTCATTGGATTCAAAGTCAATTGCGAGACTATAGCCTGAACATGAAACGAATCCCTCTCTACTGTGACTCCGAAAGTGCAATTCACATCTGTCACAACCCAATGCAACACTAAAAAATGAAACACATAGCACTGAGGTATCACTTCATCAAGGATCACGTTGAAGATGGAAACATTGAAATACACTTCGTAAGATCCGCTGATCAGTTGGCTGACATATTCACCAAAGCCTTGCCTGAAGCAACCTTTAATAGAATACTCCAAGGCCTAGGAATGATGGAAGCTGAATCTGTTCCAAAACCACTCTTACTTTAATTATCAAATTCGAGTTTGGTTGTACATTCGCTTTTGTATTAATCTTGTTTCAAGCGAATTGGCACGAACGCGCGCTCGAATTCGCTTCCTAATTTTTCGGCAAGCGAATTGGCACGAACGCTCGCTTCAATTCGTTCCCAACATTTTTGGCACGCGAATTGGCACGAACGCTCGCTTTAATTCGTTTCCGATTTTTTCGAGACACGAATTGACACGAACGTTCGCACTAATTCATATCAACCTTCTTTATTGGAAAGTAAAGCGAACGCTCGTTTTTTCTATCATAGCCAACTCTTTTCTCGTGGTTTGGAAATCTTTGTATATTATGTTTTCTTGATTCATTTTACTTCTTCAAACATTAAAAATCCAAAAATATTTGATTCATTATAGTTTTATTTTTTTTAGAAAATTCAAAATCCAAAAATATTTTATTTATGTTTGTATTTTCCCTTGAAAAACTTTCAAAAATACAAAATTATTTTCTTTTATTATTGTTTTTAATTTCATTATTTCCTTGACCATAATTGCAGGTTAAATTACACAAACGAATGATGGGGCAGGTATATTTTCTATATCTTTGTACTAGCTAAGTGTCCCTAGAAGCATGCTGCAACATGTTGTCCAAAGCCTCAACGACTCTATGTTGAAGCCTTACTGATTCGATACATACAAATCGTTTCTTCCCAATCAGGCACTAATATTCACATATGTCATGAGCTACCTTACTCTTCTCACATTGAGTAAAGAGTTATCTTCTTGGTCACGTTCACATAGCAGAGGTACTTTCATTTCTTAATAACCATCTCAAAACCTTTCTCCATCACTTTCGCTTCCATGAATGTAACCCTTGAGACTCTCAGACATTACCGGTGAGGTTTACGATTACACAACATTTGTGTTAATGATCTTCAATTTCGTTATCACCACGAATTGAGTGAAACCCAAAATCCAATACATGTTTACGAATTAACGGTGAACAATTAAATGTTCTAGCTTTTCACCATGGAATTAACGAAACTCCACCTTTGTGGTTTGTACCTAGAAATCTCTTTTTTTTGCGCGTGATCTTATTGGAATGCTCTAGACCTAAGACATTTCTACCCAAAAGATCCAATTTTTTATTTTTTTTGAGATTTCTAACTTTATCCAAGTCGGACTAAATAATTCCCAAGCTTACTTGTTCAAATGACTACACTGGTCATACAAGTACTTCATTCGAACTATTAAACTTATGTCAAGCTTCGTAGTCTCGTTGAAGATAAAGCCACCTTGAAATCCTTTATAAAAGATGCCTTTCATTGTTTCTTAATAAACAATTGATCGTACTTCAACAGGAAACCACACAGACACTTCTTGGTCTCTCTTGACCTTGAAGGAAGAGATCGTTGCACGGGATCCACAGTTTTGTGTCTTTTATGACAACACTAAAATCCCACATATATATTTTGCTTTATTTCTTTTTCATTGGGACACTCTTTCACGAAGATCTCAACTTTAATGTCGAAGGCCTATTCATCTACTTCATACATCAAGGAGGAGGAACACATGACTTTTGAGTCATTTGAAAGGAAAACTTCAATTTCGAAGGCTGTTAGAACAAAGTTCTATTAGGATCGATAGATTCTATGTAGGCAAACAATTAAGAACGTAATTACAAACACAAGAATGGCTTTAAATATGTCGTATGATTAAAACTTCAACACCTAAGAAGAGCTCGATTAAGAACTTCAACTGTAGAGGTGTTTAGGGTTACAAAACCATAATCAATAACAATCACGAACGTATCTAATGCATACATGCATGCACTATTTATAGTATAACCCTATTAGATAATCACGGATGGACAGGCCCAATCCGGATACAAAACACAACCCCATGACGCAACACAATAAGACCCAACAATCTCCCCCTTTGCGTCAATGGAGCCAAAAGCTCACTTTGGTTGTGCTGCAGAAGACTTCTTGATTGTCTTAAACACCTTCGGTATGATGGCCAATAGATGATGACAAAACGTTATGTACCACCGAAGCATGTCCGTGAAGTTCTTCTTGTCTGCTTCTGAGTTCTGCTTGCACCGATGGATAATGTTGATAATGTGCTCCAAGCAGTCTGTTGAGAACAGATGTTTATCAACAAGAGCGAACAGAAAATGATTGGCTTCGCCTCTTGTGAACATCACAGTAAGATGTGTAGAATCGATTTGGCCCATCTTCATTTTGTTCACATATCCTGGTTTCGGTGTTGGCTTGACAGTCGGTTTCTTGTTCATTACTTTCGCTATCTCCTGATCCATAGCAGCAACCCCATGGATGTAAGAGGCCAACATCCTCTTCAAATGATCCAGTATCAGCTCATATTCTTTCGGATTGGTGAGCAGAATGTTAAACAATAGGATCCAGTCATGAGGATTTAAATTTGGAAGGTCTGCCAGGGAAATAATCGACACCGAGTTTGCTGATCCTCGTGTGATTTTGAAATTAACATTTATGAACTTCCCAGCAGGCGAAGGTTTGAGTACCTTGACAGTAACAATCTTCTATGCGCTCCATGTCAAGTACTGCAGTTGACCATACTTCAGATAAAAGTCGATAAGCTCACGATCAACTTTCGGATGAGGGAAAGGAACTTCAACAGTCCAATCAAAACAATGAAACGTGAATGCCTTTCGTGTTATCAGCATGTTGAACTGTGAGTCCTTAGAATTGTCACAATCAAACTAAGCGACAGGTTCCAACCAGTAAACGCTTGGAAACTCTATAGCCTCATTGATAAGTGTCTCTTTTGTCCAGAGAGGAAACAAGGCCTTCTTGCAGTTTAAGGCTTCTTTTTCTTCCTTGTTCCTCCTTTCCCTTTCCTCAGCCTCCTTCGCAACCCTTAAGGTTTCATCCAATTCTCTGTCCCTCTTCTTTCGTTTAAGGGCCTCAGCAATAGTCTCTTCTTCTTCGTCATCACTGTCATCATCAATCCCCTTCTTCTTAGTTTGAGAACCAGAACCCGAAGCTTCATTACCCTTCGGTTCAGTTGTAACTTTGACCTTTGGTTGGGCAGATTCGGTTTCGAGTTTCACAGTAACCTTCGGTTGAGCACCTTCTCCCCCTTGTTTTGGAGGTATGAATCTCTCCGAAACACCCTTCATCTCATGTAACAATGCAAGGGCAGGAAGAAGTTTTGATGTTAGATGATTTCTGATAGTCAAAGTAAGGAGAGGATCATGAGCACCAAGAAGGTTGGTCAGCATATCCTTGACATCCCCAGAACATCTACGAAAGACAGCTCTCTCTGTCTTCAACAAAGAAATTTCCTTTTCAGCTTTAGCGAGCTTCACCTTCTGAACTTCAATTGTTGAGACTTGGCGTGCAAGATCTTCCTTTAGAGCACTCTCCTTCACTAAATCAGCATGAAGAGATTCAAGCCGAGAATTCACAGAACTGATAAGTGAAGTGTTTTCTGCTTGTATTGAAGAACGAACAGCCTCAAACTTTGTTTGCTCCTCTTGAAGGGACTTGGATAAGGAATCCACAGAGGCTTTCACCTTAGCTATATTGGTATCAGCATGCCCCTTGAGTGACTCAAGAAAGATCTGAGTACTGTGAACAATTTCAGCAACGTCAGTAGTGGCCTTCTTGCAAGAAGAAGTAGACTCATTAACAGCCTTTGTGGATTTGTCAATGGACTCAGTATATTGCTCAAGAGTATTATCCATGAAAGCTTTGAGCACAACATCATTGTAGGACTTGTTGGCATCAAGCAATTTATCAAGTTTCTCATCAATGCTCTGTAATTGTTGTCTCGTGACTAGAGCTTCACTATCATCATCTGTAGGAAGCCGATAGGGACTATAGTATGTTGAATCAAACTCATCATTAGCACCGCCGAGAGTGGCACCAGAATCGGTTGAGGGTGAGGGTGAAAGTGGTTTGGAAGTAACTAGAGGTTCGGTTTCAGTAGTCCCCCCCGTATCAGATACGTTGACTCTTACTGTTGGTTCTGGGATAGTAGTGGAAGTTGATTGGGAAATAATAGGAGGTGGTAAGGAAGTTGTAGAAATAGGAATAGAAGTAACTGGTGGTGGTGGTGGTATAGAAGTTGTTGTTTGAGATGTGATAGGTGGGGGAACAGGAGCAACCGAAATTGGAACTATCTGTTTCGGTGATGGAGGTGGTGTTGGAATTTTGTCATTAAGAGGTTCGGATAGAGTGGGGGATCGGGGAGGAGTGTTACCTCTCGGTGATTCATGATGAATTTCCTCTTCTTCATCCTCCTCATCGTTTTCTGAACTGGAAGGAGAGGTACTCTTGGTTCTCTTTGCCATCTTCTTAATCTTCTTCGGCTTAGAAGAATCCCCTTTCTCAGACTTTCGCTTCCTTGACTTGGCAGACTTAGACTTATCATCCTCGGTTGTCCCTTTATTGGTAGTAGCCCTTTTTCCTCGGTTTCCAGGCTTCTCCACAACATCCAAGGCAACATGCTGTTTCCTTAGGAGGAATCTTGCGATAATCAACCATAACCTTACTCTCGGCTGAGACACAACTGTACATTGTCTCCGGTATAGAGCCATTGTGAGGGAACTTTGTAGGATCAGAAATGATGATTTTCTTGGTGTGAAATGTAGCCACAGACGCGACTAGGGCATCCTTCATTACCGAAATCTGCAAAGTATCAATCGCCCTTCGTGTGATGAGAGTCCAGAATCGACCACACGAAATTTCAGAATGCCTCGTTGAAGTGTTGAGGCTTTTCACCACTTGTGACCAGATAATCGACCCATAGTCGAGATTTATACCATTGTAAAGAGCGCATAGAAGGGTCAGAAAACCCTTGCTGGTACCATCAGACCCACCACTCCTCTCCGCCAAACTCTTTATGAGAAGAGTAAGCAATCCATTCCATTGGGGCGGTAAGCATGACTTCTTTACCTTCGTAACCGTGGTAAGCACATCAGTGTAACCCATCTCGTAGAGCATCGAGAACAATTGAGTAGTGGTGATGAAGTCCGGTGAGATTACAGACGAATCAACAGCAAGTTGCAACTGTGAACAAAATCTCACTTTTGAAATAGAAGCCTTTTGAGTAAAGATTTGGAAGTAGATCCTCTCCTTGTTCTTGTCATATGAAGCAGTAGTGTAAACCTGTGATAGGAGTGACATAGGAACATATTCCACCTGTGTTAGGGCTAGAACCAGGGCTGAATACTTCAAACACTCAACCACTTGTAGCATATACGAATCGTACAAAAAAGGATTGAGTTCAATGATCATGTTCTGATTTGGCTTGATCGAGAGCAATGTGGACGAAGCAGTTTGATCGTGAGCCGATGAAGAAGTCGCCATTGTTGATTGAAGAAAGAAGATGAACAGTTGTAAATCGCCGTGTATATAGAGAGGGGTTGTTGCAGGTAAAAGAGACAAATGTAATTAGAAACCCTTTATATACCGTTGCCAGGAGAGAGAAAGAATCGTCATGATAATGATGAGATCACTGAAACATCGCCTGAAAAAGCGCGATGTGACAGGGTGGTTTCTCCCAGGTATACGTCAGCACGCGTGGGTTTAGGGACCGTTCAAATTCACGCACCCAAAAGCTTATCCTCAATTCGTCGTTTGAAATTCAGTTCCGCTCCAAGATTTAGGATAACCCCTGTTGCTCCAAAAGATAAACAAAAATCGAACCAACAGCAACCAGAATGTTGGAAAATAAAAATTTTCGTGCAATACGGTGAAAAAAGATAAAGAAATAAAGCAAAATGTGTATTGGATGTGAGTGATGTCTATTAGAAGACATAAAGTAGGTGATTCCGGGCAAGAATCGCTTCCTTCAAAGTCAAGAGAGACTTGAAGTGCTTGTGTGGTTTCCCGAGAAAATACGATCAAGTGTTTGTAGAGAAACATTGAAAGGCTTCTTTTAATTTAAAGGCTAGGGGTAGCTTATCTTCAACCGAACATCGATTCTTAACATAAGACCGAACGTTGGAAGAAGTACCTGTGAGACCGATGTGGTCTGTTGAACAAGTAGGTTGGATATAATTTATAGTGACTAAAGAAATGATAGAAATCTCAAAAACAAAAACAAACTGGATCTTTTTGGGAAGAAAAGCCTTGGTGTTAGATAATTTCATAAAAGACCACTCAAAAATAAAAATGAGATTTCATTAGGTAACCAATATGATCTTGAATATAATAATTCACCGTCAATTCATTGTTGGTGTTGGATTGTGGATTTCACTCAGCACGTGGTGTACGTATCTAAGATCATAAACACAGATTTGATGCAACTATAAACCTCAGTGGTAAAGACCGAGAGTCTCAAGGGTTACAGTGGTGAACCGAAAGTTGATGGAGAATATAAGGAGGGTGGTTAAAGAACCGAAAGTACCTCTGCTAAAGAAACATGACAAAGCAGAAAACTCTTAACTCATTTAAGAAGAGTAAGGTAGCTCTTGACTTGAGTTGATTGTAACAGCCAGATTGGGAAGAAACGATAGGTATAGATCGAATCATTAAGGCCTTGCTCTTAGTCATAGAGGCTTTGGTCAACATGCAGCAGCATGCTTCTAGGGACCCTTAACTAGTTCTGATGGAAATGATCGTACCTGCCTTAGCTCCAAATTCTGTTGTACTGGTATACTTGGGACGTACTTGAGAAAAATATTTTTGAAGTTTTCTGAAAAAAAAAACAGAAAGACAGAAATAAAGTAACACGAAGCACTCAAAAAAAAAAGAAAAAAGAAAAATAGAGTTAAAAGTATAAACAAAATGTACAACCGAAACCTTATCTTAAAAGAATGAAGCGAAATAAGCCGAGCGTTCGGTTCATTTCGGTTCCTTAAAATTCCAGAGCCGAAATAGACCGAGCATTCGGTTCATTTCGGTTCCCGAAAATTATGGAGCCGAAATAGACCGAGCGGTCGGTTCATTTCGGTTCCCGAAAAATCCGGAACCGAAATAGACCGAGCGTTCGCTCTATTTTGCTTGTCTAATTTTTAGTGAGAGATTTGAGGATTCGGTACCGACTCGGCTTCCGTCATTCCCAGGCCTTGTAAAATTTTATTAAAGGTTGCTTCAGGTAAGGCTTTAGTGAATATGTCAGCCAGTTGATCAGAGGACTGAACGAAATGTACTTCCACGTTCCCATCTTCTACATGGTCCTTGATGAAATGATATCTAAGTGCAATATGCTTAGTCTTTGAGTGTTGCACTGGATTGTGACATATTCTTATTGCACTTTCTGAGTCACAATAGAGAGGAATCTTCTTCATACTCAGCCCGTAATCTCTTAGTTGACTTTGAATCCATATTACTTGAAAAGTACAAGATGCTGCAGCTATATACTCGGCTTCGGCTGTTGAAAGTGACACACATGTTTGCTTCTTGGACTGCCAGCTAACAAGTTTACCGTCAAGGAATTGACATCCACCTGAAGTGCTCTTTCGGTCCAGACCACATCCTCCACGATCAGCATCGGAAAAAGCTTGAATGAAGAATCCAGATTTAGCAGGGTACCAGAGACCGAGAGATGAGGTTCGCTTCAGGTAACGGAAAATATTTTTCACTGCCACCATGTGAGGTTCTCTTGGATTAGCTTGAAACCTGGCACAATACAAACAGAAAACATAATGTCCGGTCTACTAGCTGTTAGATACATAAGGGACCCTATCATTTGTCGATATAGTGTAATGTCAACAGCAGGTTTTTCCAGAGAAGGTGTTAACTTACTGCCAAATGCCATAGGAACCATCACTTTTGAATCTCCCGTCATACCAAATTTTGTCAGCAAGTTCTTTGTGTAGGCCTCCTGGTTGATAAAGATACCTTCTAGTCCCTGTCTAATATTCAAACCAAGGAAAAAATTAATCGGACCTATTGCGCTCATTTCAAATTTAGTCTCCATCAACTTCCTGAATTCAGCCGTTAAGCTAGGATTTGTGGAGCCGAAGATGATGTCATCGACATAAATCTGAACTATCATTAGATGTTCGCCTTCTTTCTTTCGGAAGAAGGTTGGGTCAACCGAACCTTGCTTAAATTTCGACATTTTCAGAAAGCGAGTTAAAGTTTCATACCAGGCCCTTGGTGCTTGCTTCAAGCCATATACAACTTTATCCAACACATAGCAATGATCAGGGAATTTCTCGTTCACGAACCCGGGAGGTTGCTCAACACATACTGTTTCTTCTAGTTCTCCATTCACGAAAGCGCATTTTACATCCATTTGGAAAACTTCGAAGTTTTTATGAGCAGCATATGCCAGAAAAATTCTAACTGATTCCAACCTTGCTACTGGAGCGAAGGTTTCCTCATAATCTATCCATTCCTCTTGGCAATATCCTTTTACTACCAACCGAGCCTTATTTATAATAACATTCCCCTCTTTGTCCAATTTATTCCTGAAGACCCATTTCAAGCCAACCACTGAAGCATCCTTTGGTGTGGGAATCAGCCTCCAAACTCGATTGCGTTCGAACTCATGGAGCTCATCTTGCATTGCTTGAACCCAATCAGAATGATCAAGTGCATCATTAACTGTTTTCGGTTCAACTTTGGAGATAAACGAATTAAACATACTGTTGGAACAAAGTTCTATTAGGATCGATAGATTCTATGCAGGCAAACAATAAAGAACGTAATTATGAACACAAGAATGGCTTTGAATGTGTCGTATGATTAATGCTTTACCACCTCAGAAGAGCTCGATTAAGAACTTCGACTGTAGAGGTGTTTAGGGTTACAAAACAATAAACGATAATTATTACAAACTCCTCTAATGCATACATACATGCATTATTTATAGTATAACCCTACTAGATAATCACAGATGGACAGGCCCAATCCGGATACAAAACACAAGCCCATGATGCAACACAATAAGACCCAACAATCTCCCCCTTTGCGTCAATGGAACCGAAAGCTCACTTCGGTTGAGCTGCAGAAGACTTCTTAACTGTTTTGAACACCTTCGGTATGATGGCCAATAGATGATGACGAAACGTAATGTAACACCGAAGCAAGTCCCTGAAGTTCTTCTTATCTGCTTCTGAATTCTGCTTGCACCGATGGATAATACTGATGATGTGCTCCAAGCAGTTAGTTGAAAACAGATGTTTATCAACAAGAGCGAATAAAAAACGATTGGCTTCGCCTCTTGTAAACATCACAGTAAGATGTGTAGAATCGATTTGGCCCTTTCTCATTTTGTTCACATCTCCTGGTTTCGGTGTTGGCTTGATAGTCGGTTTCTTGTTCATTACTTTCGCTATCTCCTGATCCATAGCAGCAACCTCATGGATGTAAGAGGCCAACATCCTTTTCAAATGATCCAGTATCAGCTCATATTCCTTCGGATTGGTGAGCAGAATGTTAAACAATAGGATCTAGTCATGAGGATTTAAATTCGGAAGGTATGCTAGGGAAATAATCGACACCGAGTTTGCTGATCCTCGTGTGATTTTGAAATTAACATTTATGAACTTCCCAGCAGGCGAAGGTTGGAGTACCTTGACAATAACTATCTTCTGTGCGCTCCATGTCAAGTACTGCGGTTGACCATACTTCAGATAAAAGTCGATAAGCTCACGATCAACTTTTGGATGAGGGAAAGGAACTTCAACAATCGAATCAAAACAATGAAACGTGAATGCCTTTCGTGTTATTGGCATGTCAAACTGTGAGTCCTTAGAATTGTCACAATCAAACGAAGCGACAGGTTCCAACCAGTAAATGCTTGGAAACTCTATAGCCTCATTGATAAGTGTCTCTTTTGTCCAGAGAGGAAACAAGGCCTTCTTGCAGTTTAAGGCTTCTTTTTCTTCCTTGTTCCTCCTTTCCCTTTCCTCAGCCTCCTTCGCAACCCTTAAGGTTTCATCCAATTCTCTGTCCCTCTTCTTTCATTTAAGGGCCTCAGCAATAGTCTCTTCTTCTTCGTCATCACTATCATCATCAATCCCCTTCTTCTTAGTTTGAGAACCAGAACCCGAAGCTTCATTACCCTTCGGTTCGGTTGTAACTTTGACCTTTGGTTGGGCAGATTCGGTTTCGAGTTTCACAGTAACCTTCGGTTGAGCACCTTCTCCCCCTTGTTTTGGAGGTATGAATCTCTCCGAAACACCCTTCATCTCGTGTAACAATGCAAGGGCAGGAAGAAGTTTTTAAGTTAGATGATTCCTTATGGTCAAAGTAAGGATAGGATCATGAGCACCAAGAATGTTGGTCAGCATATCCTTGACATCGCCAGCACAGCTTCGAAAAACAGCTCTTTCAGTCTTCAACAAAGAAATTTCCTTTTCAGCTTGAGCGAGCTTGACCTTCTGGACTTCAATTGTGGAGGCTTGGCATGCAAGATCTTCCTTTAGAGCACTCTCCTTTGCTAAATCAGCGTGAAGAGATTCAAGCCGAGAATTCACAGAACTGATAAGTGAAGTGTTCTCTGCTTGTATTGAAGAACGAACAGCCTCAAACTTTATTTCCTCCTCTTGAAGGGACTTGGATAAGGAATCCACAGAAGCATTCACCTTTGCGGCATTGGTATCAGCATGTCCTTTGAGTGACTCAAGAAAAATCTGAGTACTATGAACAATTTCTGCAACATCGGTAGTGGCCTTTTTGCAAGAAGAAGAAGATTCATTAATAGCCTTTGTAGATTTCTCAATTGAATCAGTATATTGCTCAAGAGCAGTGTCCAAAAAGGCTTTGAGCACAAAACCACTGTATGACTTGTTGTCATCAAGCAATTTATCAAGTTTCTCATCAATGCTCTGCAGTTGTTGTCTCGTGACTGGAGCTTCATCATCATCATCATCTGTAGGAAGCCGATAGGGACTGTAGTATCTTGAATCAAACTCATCATTAGCACCACCGAGAGTGGCACCAGAATCGGTTGAGGGTGAGGGTGAAAGTGGTTTGGAAGTTACTGGAGGTTCTGTTTCAGTAGTCGCCCCCGTATCAGATACATTGACTCTTACTGTCGGTTCTGGGATAGTAGTGGAAGTTGATTGGGAAATAATAGGAGGTGGTAAGGGAGTTGTAGAAATAGGAATAGAAGTAACTGGTGGAGGTGGTGGTATAGAAGTTGTTGGTTGAGAAGTGATAGGTGGGGGAACAGGAGCAACCGAAATTAGAACTGTCTGTTTCGGTGATGGAGGTGGTGTTGGAAGTCTATCATCAACAGGTTCGGTTGGAGTGGGGGATCGGGGAGGAGTGTTACCTCTCGGTGATTCATGATGAATTTCCTCTTCTTCATCATCTTCATCGTTTTCAGAACTGGAAGGAGTGGGACTCTTGGATTTCTTCGCCATCTTGTTAATCTTCTTTGGGTTAGAAGAATCCCCTTTCTCAGATTTTTGCTTCCTTGACTTGGTAGACTTAGACTTATCATCCTCGGTTGTCCCTTTCTTAGTAGCCCGTTTTCCTCGGTTTCCAGGCTTCTCCACAGCATCCAAGGCAGCCTGCTGTTCAGGAGATAAGACTCTCGGTTCCTTGGGAGGAATCTTGCGATAATCTGCCATAACATGACTCTCGGCTGTGACACACCGGTACATTGTCTCAGGTATAGAGCCAATGTGAGGGAACTTTGAAGGATCAGCAATGATGATTTTCTTGGTGTGAAACGTAGCCACAGACGCGACTAGGGAATCCTTCATTATCGGAATCTACAAAGAATTAATCGCCCTTCGTGTGATGAGAGTCCAGAATCGTCCACACGAGATTTTAGAATACCTCGTTGAAGTGTTGAGGCTTTGCACCACTTGTGACCAGATAATCGACCCATTGTCGAGATTGATACCATTATAAAGACCGTATAAAAGGGTCAGAAAACCCTTGCTCGTGCCATCAGACCCACCACTCCTCTCCGCAAAACTTTTGATGAGAAGAGTAAGCATTCCATTCCATTGGGGCGGTAAGCATGACTTCTTAACTTTTGTAACCGTGGTAAGCACATCAGTGTAGCCCATCTCGTAGAGCATCGAGAACAGTTGAGTAGTGGTGATAAATTCTGTTGAGATTACAGACGAATCTACAGCAAGTTGCAACTGTGAACAAAATTTCACTTTTGAAATAGAAGCCTTATGAGAATGGATTTGGAAGTAGATTCTCTCCTTGTTCTTGTCATATAAGGTAGTAGAATAAACCTGTGATAGGAGTGACATATGACAGATTCCACCTGTGTTAGGGCTAGAACCAGGGGTGAATACTTCAAACACTCAACCACTTGTAGCATATACGAATCGTATAGAAAAGGATTGAGTTCAATGATCATATTCTGATTTGGCTTGATCGAGAGCAATGTGGACGAAGCAGTTTGATCGTGAGCCGATGAAGAAGTCGCCATTGTTGATTGAAGGAAGAAGATGAACAATTGCAAATCGCCGTATATTTAGAGAGAGTTTGTTACTGGTAAAAGACAAATAAGATTAAAAACCCTTTATATACCGTTGCTAGGAGAGAGAAATAATCGCCATGATAATGACGCGGTCACTAAAACGTCGCCTGAAAAAGCGCGATGTGACAGGTTGGTTACTCCCATGTATACGTCAGCACGTGTGGGTTTAGGGACTTTTCAAATTCACGCGCCCAAAAGCTTATCCTCAATTCGTCGTTTGAAATTCAGCTTTGCTCCAAAATTTAGGATAACCCCTGTTGCTTCAAAAGATAAACAAAAATCGAACCAACAGCAACCAAAATGTTGGAAAATAAAAATTTTCGTGCAATAGGGTGACAAAAGATAAAGAAATAAAGCAAAATGTGTATTGGATGTGAGTGATGTCTATTAGAAGACATAAAGCTGATGATTCCGGGCAAGAATCGCTTCCTTCAAAGTCAACAGAGACTTGAAGTGCTTGTGTGGTTTCTCGAGAAAATACGATCAAGTGTTTGTAGAGAAACATTGAATGGCTTCTTTTAATTTAAAGGCTAAGGGTAGCTGATCTTCAACCGAACGTCGATTCTTAATATAAGACCGAACGTTGGAAGAAGTACTTGTGAGACCGATGTGGTCTGTTGAACAAGTAGATTAGATATAATTTAAAGTGACGAAAGAAGTGATAAAAATCTCAAAAACAAAAACAAACTGGATCTTTTTGGGAAGAAAAGCCTTGGTGTTAGATAATTTCATAAAAGACCACTCAAAAATAAAAATGAGATTTCATTAGGTAACCAGTAAGATCTTGAATATAATAATTCACCGTCAATTCATTGTTGGTGTTGGATTGTGGGTTTCACTCAGCACGTGGTGTACGTATCCAAGATCACAAACACAGATTTTATGCAACCATAAACCTCAGTGGTAAAGACCGAGAGTCTCAAGGGTTACAGTGGTGAACCGAAAGTTGATGGAGAACATGAGGAGGGTGGTTAAAGAACCGAAAGTACCTTCTGCTATAAAGACATGACAAAGCAGAAAAACTCTTAACTCATTTGAGAAGAGTAAGGCAGCTCTTGACTTGAGTTGATTTTAACAGCCTGATTTGGGAAGAAACGATAGGTATAGATCGAATCATTAAGGCCTTGCTCTTAGTCATAGAGGCTTTGGTCAACATGCATCATCATGCTTCTAGGGACCCTTAACTAGTTCAGATGGAAATAGTCGTACCTTCCTTAGCTCCAGATTCTGTTGTACTGGTATTCGTGGGACCTAATTAAAAGAACAAGCAAACAAACACACCACGCAAACAAAACAAACAAACAAACCAAAAAAAATATAGAGAAAAATATTTTTGAAGTTTTGAGATTTTTTGAAAAATAATAAAAACAGAAAAAGAAAATATTTTTAGATTTTTGAAGTTTTCTGAAAAATAATAAAAACAGAAAGAAAAAAATAATAAATAATATATAAGAAAAATAATTTTTGAAAATTTTGAAGTTTTCTGAAAAATAATAAAAAGAGAAAGACAAAAATAAAGTAGTACAAAACACTCTTAAAAAAAATAGAGTTAAAAGAATAAACAAAATGTACAACCGAAACCTTATCTTAAAAGAATGAAGCGAAATAAGCCGAGTTTTCGGTTCATTTCGGTTCCTTAAAATTCCAGAGCCAAAATAGACCGAGCGATCGGTTCATTTCGGTTCCCGAAAATTATGGAGCCGAAATAGACCGAGCGTTCGGTTCATTTCGGTTCCCGAAAAATTTGGAACCGAAATAGACCGAGCGTTCGCTCTATTTTGCTTGTCTAATTTTTAGTGAGAGGTTTGAGGATTCGGTACCGACTCTGCTTCCATCATTCCCAGGCCTTGTAAAATTTTATTGAAGCTTGCTTCAGGTAAGGCCTTAGTAAATATGTCAGCCAGTTGATCAGAGGACCGAACGAAATGTACTTCCACGTTCCCATCTTCTACATGGTCCTTGATGAAATGATATCTAAGTGCAATATGCTTAGTCTTTGAGTGTTGCACTGGATTGTGACATATTCTTATTGCACTTTCTGAGTCACAATAGAGAGGAATCTTCTTCATACTTAGCCCGTAATCTCTTAGTTGACTTTGAATCCAGATTACTTGAGAAGTACAAGATGTTGTAGCTATATACTCGGCTTCGACTGTTGAAAGTGACATACAGGTTTGCTTCTTGGACTGCCAGCTTACAAGTTTACCGTCAAGGAATTGGCATCCACCTGTAGTGCTCTTTCGGTCTAGACCACATCCTCCAAGATCAGCATCAGAAAAAGCTTGAATGAAGAATCCAGATCTAGCAGGGTACCAGAGACCGAGAGATGAGGTTCGCTTCAGGTAACGAAAAATATTTTTCACCGCCACCATGTGAGGTTCTCTTGGATTAGCTTGAAACCTGGCACAATAACAAACAGAAAACATAATGTCCGGTCTACTAGCTGTTAGATACATAAGGGACCCTATCATTTGTCGATATAGTGTTATGTCAACAATAGTTTGTTCTAGAGAAGGTGTTAACTTAGTGCCAAACGCCATAGGAACCTTTACTTTTGAATCTCCCGTCATACCAAATTTTGTCAGCAAGTTCTTTGTATATTCCTCTTGGTTGATAAAGATACCTTCTGGTCCCTGTCTAATATTCAAACCAAGGAAAAAATTAATCGGACCCATTGCGCTCATTTCAAATTTAGTCTCCATCAACTTCCTGAATTCAGCCGTTAAGCTAGGATTTGTGGAGCCGAAGATGATGTCATCGACATAAATCTAAACTATCATTAGATGTTCGCCTTCTTTCTTTCAGAATAAGGTTGGGTCAACCGAACCTTGCTTAAATTTCGACATTTTCAGAAAGCGAGTTAAAGTTTCATACTAGGCCCTTGGTGCTTGCTTTAAACCATATACAGCTTTATCCAGCACATAGCAATGATCAGGGAATTTCTCGTTCACGAACCCGGGAGGTTGCTCAACATACACTGTTTCTTCTAGTTCTCCATTCAAGAAAGCGCATTTTACATCCATTTGGAAAACTTTGAAGTTTTTATGAGCAGCATATGCCAGAAAGATTATAACTGATTCCAACCTAGCTACTGGAGCTAAGGTTTCCTCATAATCTATCCCTTCCTCTTGGAAATACCCTTTTACTACTAACCGAGCATTGTTTCTAATAACATTCCCTTCTTTGTCCATTTTATTCCTGAAGACCCAATTCAAGCCAACCACTGAAGCATCCTTTGGTGTGGGAATCAGCCTCCAAACTCGATTTCGTTCGAACTCATGAAGCTCATCTTGCATTGCTTGAACCCAATCAGAATGATCAAGTACAGCATTAACTGTTTTCGGTTCAACTTTGGAGATAAACGAATTAAACATACTGTTGGAACAAAGTTCTATTAGGATCGATAGATTCTATGCAGGCAAACAATAAAGAACATAATTATGAACACAAGAATGGCTCGACTTTAGACACAAACGAATTAAACATACAGAATTCAACTTTAGAGAATAATGTAGTTTGTTTCGCTTTCAATTGAGAACGAGTGAGAACTTTCTCAGATGATTCACCAATGATTTGTGCTTTGGGATGATCCTTGGTCCATTTCACTAATGGAGGATAATTTGGATCATAGGTTGGATCCAACTCTGCATTTACTTCCTCTTCAAGTTCTGATTGATCACCTTCGTCAGTTGTATTCTCTTTCTCCCCTTCGACTGGCGAAGTGTAACCTGGGTCAGGATCAGAGTTTTCATCCTCTATGAGAATCAGATTCTCCCCCTCGATTGGACTATAATTGGGTGGGTTTGGAGTTGTATGCTCCCCCTCGCCTGGACTTTTATGAGTTGGGGATGGAATTGGATTCTCCCCCTCGAAAGACATTTTGGTTGTCTTTGGTGCTGATGAACTCTCCCCCTTGAACATTGAGCCGTTGTTTGGAGAGTCAGTGGAGGGTTGACCACCTGTCGGTTTAGGAGGTTCACTTTCCATTTCTTTGGCAGCTTCATCTATGATCTTTTTGAGATTGTCGATTTTGTTGTCTGCTGCTTTCGCCTCTGAGTGTACTGCTTTCTCTGGTTCATCAAATAACCCAATGTATTCATCAAACAAGTTGGATATTGGAACCGAGACCTGTCCTGATTCAGGAAAAATTTCCTCTAAGGCACTTTCGCTCCTTTGAACTTTCTTCATGTAATTATCGTCAAAGGTTACGTAATATGTTTCTTCAATTCGTTTGGAGCGTTTATTCAAAACTCTGTATGCTTTTGAAGTGAGTGAATAACCAAGAAAAATACCCTCATCTGCTTTGACGTCAAACTTATTTCGGTTCTCTTTTGAATAAAAGATGAAACACCTTGAACCGAACACGTGGAAAAATTTAACGTTGGGCTTTCGATTGTTCAAGATCTCATATGGAGTGATTGAGAATCTTTTGTTGAGCAAAGATCAGTTCTGAGTGTAGCACGTGTTTGCAACTGCATCAGCCCAAAAGTATAGTGGAAGAGAAGCGAAGCTTAGCATAGTTCTGGCTGCTTCACATAAAGAACGGTTTCGTCTTTCAACAATCCCATTCTGTTGTGGAGTATAAGGAGCTGAAAAGTTGTGAGATATCCCTTTGTCAGCCAGAAAATCCTCAAAATCTCTATTCTTGAATTCCAGCCCATTGTCGCTTCTGATATTCCTCACTGTCTTTCGCAGCTATACTTCCACTTGCTTGATGAACGTCTTCAGCTTGGGAGTTGCATCTGATTTCTGTTTAAGAAAGAAAACCCAGGTGAAGCGTGAAAAATCATCTACTATGACAAGAGTGAACTTACTACCACCGAAGCTTTCGATAGCTGAAGGTCCACATAAGTCAATGTGCAGAAGTTCAAGAGCTTCAACAATCTTTGTATTGATTCGTGTAGGATGGATCTTTCTGCTTTGTTTACCCATATCACACGCTGCACACAGATGTTCTTTGTCAAACTTGAGAAGAGGAAGGCCTCGAACGTGATCACCAAGCACCAACTTATTAATGTCTTTAAAGTTCAGGTGCGATAGTCGTCGATGCCATAACCAGCTTTCATCAGTGTTCGCCTTTGAGAGCAGACATATTGCCGGTTTTCCTCGAATTGGGTTGAGATTTAAAGGATACATCTCTCCCTTGCGTTCAGACTTCAACATAACCTTTTTGGATTGCTTCTCAATTATTTCAGAACCCTCATCATCAAATGAAACTTTCAAACCTATTCCCACAACTAATTGTGACACACTGATGAGGTTATGCTGCAATCCTTCCACATACGCTACTTTTCGAATCGAGAAGTCTCCGTTGGTTATCATACCATATCCTTTGATTGTTCCATACGAGTTGTTGCCATACTTCACACATCCACCATCCTTTAGGGACCGAAACACCCTCAGCTCTTCGTTCCTCCCTGTCATGTGACGCGAGCAGCCACTGTCTATGTACCATTCATCATCGAACTGCTCGTCACGTATCACCTGCAAATTCAAGCAGATTTAGGAACCCAAAGTTTCTTGGGTCCTGGTGAGTCTTTCACAGAAAAAGGAATTGCAGTAGAAATATCAATCAAATAAGTTCTTTTTATTAGAGTTGATTGATCTTTTCTTTTCATGGTGTACACCTTGATTTTAGTTTTATCTTGTTTAAATTTTGGTGTTTCTAATGGTGTGTTGTTAAATTGTTTTGGTGTTTTCTTTTGAATCCTAGGGTTAGCTGACGTTTTCTTATCATTGAAATTAGAATCAGAATCAAGCTTTCCCTTTCCTTTGATGTCCTTCACTGAATTTGATTTGCTTTGGGAGTTGGAAGGACCGAAACTAGACTTGGGACCGAAACTTGACTTTCGGTTCTTAGTGCCGGTGTTGGGACCGAAAGTAATGGTTTGGTTGTTAGCCTTGACGTTTGAGCCGAAACTAGACATTCGGTTCTGAGTGCTAGTTTTGGAACCGAAAGAAGATGTTCGGTTCTGAGATTTGGAATAGTAGGAATTTGGACTAAAATTTTCTTTTCCTTTTATCTTTTCCTTTCTTTTGTCAATTGTTTCTTTCTTAGGAGGTACGTAGTTGGGATTTTGAGATTGCCAATGATGTTTTCGCTCATTCAGATTCTTCATGTATCTTTGATTTCTTTGGCGTTTCTGTTCAGCTAACTCCTTCTGAGATTTGTGGATATTGAAACGAGCCTTTGGCTTCTCCTTTTGAGTTTCGGTTGTCTTAGTTGGAACAATCGGTTCTTTCATTGGTTCTTCAGGGATTACTTTTGTTCCACTAGTGCTTGGTTTGTCGAAACTCGAGGGTTTGTTGATGGGTTCAGCAACATATCTTCCTTTATCCCTCCATGAAGTTTGCTCAGATAAACCTATGGTTTCATCTGTGTTGTCAATAGGGGCTGACCAGAAGTAATCGTCACACCCTTCAGCATTGTCTTTGTCGACCAAGATTTTCAACTCTGCTGTTTGTTTTGCAGTGACACCGGTAACTGCATAGACCTGATTCGGCACATTTTGAACCTTTTGATAAACCATAACTTTTTCTTTGAGTTTCTGCGGTTTGTCTTTTGACAGGCGAGCGAATTCAACTAAATTTTCAGATACGAGGGGTTTCTCATTTTCAGTTTCGCTCTTCATAAACTCAGAGCAATCAACTACGTCTTCTACTGAGATTTCGCTCATCTCACTTTCCTCATCAAATTCAGACGTATTTTCTAAGTTCATTTTATTTTCTGAAATTAATTTGGCGTTTGACGAGTCAAATGATTGAATAGTTTCAGACTTAATTTTTAACCTATCATTTTCATCTAAAATATTTTTGAGCATACATTTACGTTCCTTAGAGTCAATGAAGGTCTCTATTTTGTCCAGTCCAATTTTGTAAGAGATGGATGTCTCTTCTGAGGACACTATTGATTCACACTCAGCAATGACCTCATCCTCCTTAAATTCAAGGAAGGGTAAGATCATCTTATGAATCTTCTTCCCTAGCTCACAACTTAAATGCAATTGAGCAATATTAGTATATAAGCGCTTAGCAATTATACAAAAAACATTCCTTTGTTTTAAAAACTTTGAATTGTCTCTTTGTAAATAAATACTTTCATCTCTAGCCCTATTTAATTCCGCCTCGTTTAGCTCAATCCACATCCTTCTCTCCTCACTTTTTGAAGACACCCTGCTGAGTTGGTCAGTTAGGTTAGAATTCTCTAAGTGAGTTTGCATGAGACTACCACTTAAGTTTGAAAATTTAAATTTTAATTCATTTAATTCTTCTTCAAAATCTGTTACTGGAATTTTAAGTGATTCCAGGATTGATTGTACCATTTTGATCAGCCGATCACAGTCGTTGATCTTCTCGCTCACGGGCTTGGCTGCAAAGCATTTGTCCTCAGTTAGGTTCGGCTCCTTACTTTCACTTTCGGTTGATGCACCAGCTGTGACCATCAAACATCTTCCAGCCGAACCAACATCCTTTGCCACATAAGCTCTTCCATGAGTGGGATTTCTCACCTCTTCATCTTCAGAATCGGTTGACCAAACTTCAATGCCACCGAACTCATCTTCATCTGCATTCTGCTGCATAATCAGGGCATTCATAGAGCTGTTAGTTGCCTTCTTTTTCTTGATCTCTTCCAACTTGCGCATGAAGTACGCCTCATCGTCTTCACCATCTCTTTTCTCAGCCATTTTTCTCAGCATGCAATCTTTGGCAAAGTGGTTCTTGTCGTGACAGTAATTGCAGTGGAACCCAGAGTCTCCTGAAAGCTTGCTCTCCTTCTTATCTTCATCCTTCTGAGAAGAATTTTTCGCTTCATCCTTCACCTTCTCAGAACTGTAACTTCCCTGCCAGTTTCGGTTCTTGTTGACAGGAAATTTTCTTCGTGCAAACTTCTTTGGATTGGTGACCATCATAGCATACTCCTCGCTTGTAAGGTCACACTCAGACATATCCGACTCTTCTTCTTATTCTGCAATGCTTTTTCCTTTTGAGACAAGGGCCAACGATCCCACACCGAAAACCACCTTCGCCTCTTTGGTTACTACACTTTCATGGGACTTAAGTATTCCCACAAGTTTCGCTAGTGAGTAAGATTTACACTGTTCATGTGCTTTCACTGTTGAAACCACAGCCATCCATTCTGGTCTCAGACCGTTCATGAAGGTCACTTTCTGCTCGATCAACTTTCTTTCTATTCCATGCTTGATCATCTTACTTAGGAGATGATTGAATTGATCGAAAGTTTGTATCAGTTTTTCTTCTGGTTTCTGTTCGAAAACTCCAAATTCTGATAGCAGCAAGGTTTGAATGGAGTGTTCTAGATCTTCATCGGTTGAATAAAGTTCTTTCAACCTATCCCAGATTTCATTGGCCGAAAAGTGTCAGATTGCACGGCGAATCTGATCATTCTCATGGCCTTCACATTACACAACAACTTTTCCTTTTCATCCTGTGGCATCTTGTCTACATCCGCCACCAGCTTGTTATATTCCTTTTGGGACTTAACTATCATGTTCGTTCTTGAGTGAACAAACGGCCCAAGCGTGATAGCTTCCCATATGAGATAGCCATTGTCTTCAGATCCAACCACGTAATCTTCAAAGTGATGCGCCCATACTTCATAGTCTTGAGTGTAAAGAATGGGAATCCTGGTAGTGGATCCAATGTTGTTTGAGATGTTGATGGGATTTGTTTGCGAATCTTCGTGAGACATGGCGAGCTGCTATAATCAGACCTGTAAACTTGAGATTAGGGTTTTATCAGAAACAGAGTTGCCGTCGATAAGAAGAAGACGACTTCTATTTATACGATAAAATCGGAAACCCTAAAGAATTCTGAATACAGAAGGAATGTGTATTGATCACACAGTCTCCCGCTCTGATACCAATTGTTGGAACAAAGTTCTATTAGGATCGATAGATTCTATGCAGGCAAACAATAAAGAACGTAATTATGAACACAAGAATGGCTTTGAATGTGTCGTATGATTAGTGCTTTAACACCTCAGAAGAGCTCGATTAAGAACTTCGACTGTAGAGGTGTTTGGGGTTACAAAACAATAAACGATAATTATTACAAACTCCCCTAATGCATACATGCATGCATTATTTATAGTATAACCCTACTAGATAATCACGGATGGACAGGCCCAATCCGGATACAAAACACAAGCCTATGACGCAACACAATAAGACCCGACACATACAAAATTCAATTTTAGATAATAATGCAGTTTGTTTCGCTTTCAATTGAGAACGAGTGAGAACTTTCTCAGATGATTCACCAATGATTTGTGCTTTGGGATGATCCTTGGTCCATTTCACTAACGGAGGATAATTTGGGTCATAGGCTGGATCCAACTCTGCATTTACTTCCTCTTCAAGTTCTGATTGATCACCTTCGTCAGTTGTATTCTCTTTCTACCCCTCGACTGGCGAAGTGTAACCTGTGTCAGGATCAGAGTTTTCATCCTCTGTGGAAGTCGGATTCTCCCCCTCGATTGGACTATTATTGGGTGGGTTTGGAGTTGTATTTGGACCTTTATGGGTTGGGGATGGAATTGGATTCTCCCCCTCAAAAGACATTTCGGTTGTCTTTGGTGCTGATGAACTCTCCCCCTTAAACATTGATCCGTTGTTTGGAGAGTCAGTGGAGGGTTGACCACCTGTCGGTTTAGGAGGTTCACTTTCCATTTCTTTGGCAGCTTCATCTATGATCTTTTTGAGATTGTCAATTTTGTTATCTGCTGCTTTCGCTTCTGAGTGTGCTGCTCTCTCTGGTTCATCAAATAGCCGAATGTACTCTTCAAACAATTTGGATATTGGAACGGAGACTTGTCCTGATTCATGAAATATTTCCCCTAAGGCACTTTCGCTCCTTTGAACTTTTTTCATATAATTATCGTCAAAGGTTAAGTAGTATGTTTCTTCAATTTGTTTGGAGCATTTGTTCAAAACTCTATATGCTTTTGAAGTGAGTGAATAACCAAGAAAAATTCCCCCATCTGCTTTGACGTCAAACTTGTTTCGGTTCTCCTTTGAATTAAAGATGAAACACCTTGAACCGAACACGTGGAAAAATTTGACGTTGGGCTTTCTATAGTTTAAGATCTCATATGGAGTGATTGAGAATCTTTTGTTGAGCAAGGATCGGTTCTGAGTGTAGCACGCGGTTGCAACTACATCAGCCCAAAAGTATAGTGGAAGAGAAGCGAAGCTGAGCATGGTTCTGGCTGCTCACATAAAGAACGGTTTCGTCTTTCAACAATCCCATTCGGTTGTGGAGTGTAAGGGGCCGAAAAGTTGTGAGATATCCCCTTGTCAGCCAGAAAATCCTCAAAATCTATATTCTTGAATTCCAGCCCATTATCGCTCCTGATATTCCTCACCAGCTTTCGCAGCTGTACTTCCACTTACTAGATGAACGTCTTCAGCTTAGGAGTAGCATCTAATTTCTGTTTAAGAAAGAAAACCCAGGTGAAGCGTGAAAAATCATCTACTATGACAAGAATGAACTTACTACCACCGAAGCTTTCGATAGCCGAAGGTCCACATAAGTCAATATGCAGAAGTTCAAGAGCTTCAAAAATCTTTGTATTGATTCGTGTAGGATGGCTCTTTCTGCTTTGTTTGCCCATCTCACACGCTGCACACAGATGTTCCTTGTCAAACTTGAGAAGAGGAAGGCCTCGAACGTGATCACCAAGCACCAACTTATTAATGTCTCTAAAGTTCAGGTGCGAAAGACGTCGATGCCACAACCAGCTTTCATCAGTGTTCGCCTTTGATAGCAGACATATTGCTGGTTTTCCTCGAATTGGGTTGAGATTTAAAGGATACATCTCTCCCTTGCGTTCAGACTTCAACAGAACCTTTTTAGATTGCTTCTCAATTATTTCTGAGCCCTCATCATCAAATGAAATCTTCAAACCTGTTCCCACAACTAATTGTGACACACTGATGAGGTTATCCTGCAATCCTTCCACATATGCTACTTTTCGAATCGAGAAGTCTCCGTTGGTTATCATACCATATCCTTTGATTGTTCCATACGAGTTATTGCCATACTTCACACATCCACCATCCTTTAGGGACCGAAACTCCCTCAGATCTTCCTTCCTCCCTGTCATGTGACGCGAGCAGCCACTGTCTATATACCATTCATCATCGAACTGCTCGTCACGTATCACCTGCAAATTCAAGCAGAATTAGGAACCCAAAGTTTCTTGGGTCCTGGTGAGTCTTTCACAGAAAAAGGAATTGTAGTAGAAATATCAACCAAATAAGTTCTTTTTATTAGAGTTGATTGATATTTTCTTTTGATGGTGTACACCTTGATTTTGGTTTTATCTTGTTTAATTTTTGGTGTTTTCGATGGTGTGTTGTTAGATGGTTTTGGTGTTTTCTTTTGAATCCTAGGGTTAGCTGACTTTTTCTTATCATTGAAATTAGAATCAAAATCAAGCTTTCCCTTTCCTTTGATATCCATCACTGAATTTGATTTGCTTTGGGAGTTGGAAGGACCGAAACTAGACTTGGGACCGAAACTTGACTTTCGGTTCTGAGTGCCGGTGTTGGGACCGAAAGTAGACGTTTGGTTGTTAGCCTTGACGTTTGGACCGAAACTAGACGTTCGGTTCTGCGCGCTAGTTTTGGAACCGAAAGTAGATGTTCGGTTCTGAGATTTGGAATAGTAGGAATTTGGACTGAAATTTACTTTTCCTTTTAGCTTTTCCTTTCCTTTGTCAATTGATTCTTTCTTAGGAGGTACGTTGTTGGGATTTTGAGATTGCCAATGACGTTTTCGCTCATTCAGATTTTTCATGCATCTTTGATTTCTTTGGCGTTTCTGTTCAGCTAACTCCTTCTAAGATTTGTGGATATTCAAGCTAGCCTTTGGCTTCTCCTTTTGAGTTTCGGTTGTCTTAGTTGGAACAATCGGTTCTTTCATTGGTTCTTCAGGGATTACTTTTGTTCCACTTGTGCTTGGTTTGTCGAAACTCGAGGGTTTGTTGATGGGTTCAGCAACGTATCTTCCTTTAACCCTCCATGAAGTTTGCTCAGATAAGCCTATGGTTTCATCTGCGTTGTCAATAGGTGCTGACCAGAAGTAATCGTCGCACCCTTCAACATTGTCTTTTTCGACCAAGATTTTTATCTCTGCCGTTTGTTTTGCAGTGACCCTGTAACTGCATAGACCTGATTCGGCACAGTTTGAACCTTTTGATAAACCATAGCTTTTTCTTTGAGTTTCTGTGGCTTGTCTTTTGACAGGCGAGCGAATTCAACCGAATTTTCAGATATGAGGGGTTTCTCTCTTTCGGTTTCGCTCTTCATAAACTCAGAGCAATCAACTACATCTTCTACTGAGATTTCGCTCATCTCACTTTCCTCATCAAATTCAGACGTATTTTCTAAGTTCATTTTATTTTCTGAAATTAATTTGGCGTTAGACGAGTCAAATGATTGAATAGTTTCGGACTTAATTTTTAACCTATCAATTTCATCTAAAAGATTTTTGAGCATACATCTATGTTCCTTAGAGTCAATGAAGGTCTCTATCTTGTCCAGTCCAATTTTGTATGAGATGGATGTCTCTTCTGAGGACACTATTGATTCACACTCAGCATTGACCTCATCCTCCTTAAATTCAAGGAAGGGTAAGATCATCTTATGAATCTTTTTCCCTATCTCACAACTTAAATGCAATTGAGCTATATTAGTATATAAGCGCTTAGCAATTAAACAAAAAACATTCATTTGTTTTAAAAACTTTAAATTGTCTCGTTGCAAATAAATACTTTCATCCCTAGCCCTATTTAACTCCGCCTCCTTCAGCTCAATCCACATCCTTCTCTCCTCACTTTTTGAAGACACCCTGCTGAGTTGGTCAGTTAGGTTAGAATTCTCTAAGCGAGTTTGCATGAGACTACCACTTAAGTTAGAAAATTTAAATTTTAATTCATTTAATTCTTCTTCATAATCTGTTACTGGAACTTTAAGTGATTCAAGGATGGATTGTACCTTTTTGATCAGCCGATCACAGTCGTTGATATTCTCGCTCACGGGCTTGGCTGCAAAGCACTTGTCCTCAATCAGGTTCGGTTCCTTACTGGCACTTTCGGTTGATCCACCTGTTGTGACCATCAAACATCTTCCAGCCGAACTTGCTTCCTTTGCCACATAAGCTCTTCCATGAGTTGGCTTTCTCACCTCTTCATCCTCAGAATCGGTTGACCAAACTTCAACTCCACCGAACTCATCTTCATCTGCATTCTCCTGCACAATCAAGGCATTCATAGAACTGTTAGTTGCCTTCTTTTTCTTGATCTCTTCCAACTTGTGCATGTAGTACGCCTCATCGTCTTCACCATCTCTTTTCTCAGCCATTTTCCTCAGCATGCAATCCTTGGCAAAGTGGTTCTTGCCGTGACAGTAATTGCAGTCGAACCCAGAGTCTCATGTAAGCTTCATCCTTTTGAGAAGTATTTTCGCTTCATCCTTCACCTTCTCAGAACTGTAACTTCGCTGCCAGTTTCGGTTCTTGTTGACAGGAAATTTTCTTTGTACAAACTTCTTTGGATTGGTGACCATCATAGCATACTCTTCGCTTGTAAGGTCACACTCAGACATATCCGACTCCTCTTCTTCTTCTGCAATACTTTTTCCTTTTGAGACAAGGGCCAGCGATCCCACACCCGAAACTACCTTCGCTTCCTTGGTTATTACATTCTCATGGGACTTAAGTATTCCCACAAGTTTCTCTAGTGAGTAAGATTTAAATTGTTCCTGTGCTTTCACTGTTGAAACCACAACCATCCATTATGGTCTCAGACCGTTCATGAAGGTTACCTTCTGCTCGATGAACTTTCTTTCTATTTCATTCTTGATCATCTTACTTAGGAGATGATTGAACCGATCGAAAGTTTGTGTCAGTTTTTCTTCTGGTTTCTGTTCGAAAACTCCAAATTCCGAGAGCAGCAAGGTTTGAATGGAGTGTTCTAGATCTTCATCGGTTGAGTAAAGTTCTTTCAACCTATCCCAGATTTCTTTGGCCGTCGTGCATGAACCAACCAACCGAAAAGTGTCAGATTGCAAGGCGAATCTGATCATTCTCATGGACTTCACATTACACAACAACTTGTCCTTCTCATCCTGTGGTATCTTGTCTACATCCGCCACCAGCTTGTTATATTCTTTTTGGGTCTTAATTGTCGTGTTCGTTCCTGAGTGAACAAACGGCCCAAGCGTGATAGCTTCCCAGATGAGATAGCCGTTATCTTTAGATCCAACCACGTAATCTTCAAAGTGATGCGCCCATACTTCATAGTCTTGATTGTAAAGAATGGGAATCCTGGTAGTGGATCCAATGTTGTTAGAGATGTTGATGGGATTTGTTTGAGAATCTTCGTGAGACATGGTGAGATGCTAGAATCAAACCTGTAAACTTGAGATTAGGGTTTTATCAGAAACAGAGTTACCGTCGATAGGAAGAAGACGGCTTCTATTTATTCGATAAAACCGGAAACCCTAAAGAATTCTTAACACAGAAGGAATGTGTATTGATCACACAGTCTTCTGCTCTGATACCAATTGTTAGAACAAAGTTCTATTAGGATCGATAGATTCTATGTAGGAAAACAATTAAGAACGTAATTATAAACACAAGAATGGCTTTAAATATGTCGTATGATTAAAACTTCAACACCTCAGAAGAGCTCTATTAAGAACTTCGACTGTAGAGGTGTTTAGGGTTACAAAACCATAATCAATAACAATCACGAACGTATCTAATGCATACATGCATGCACTATTTATAGTATAACCCTATTAGATAATCACGGATGGACAGGCCCAATCCGGATACAAAACACAATCCCATGACGCAATACAATAAGACCCAACAAAGGCTAGGTTTTGTTCTCTGCTAGATTTTGCCTACGAGGCTTCTGTCACAACTAGTACTTTTAACTAGGTAATTCTGTCCTCATGTAAACATCAACTATTGTAAGACTTGTGCTAACACATTAAAGTTTACATTAAGGTTCCTAATGAACCATGTATTGTTATAATACAAAGCATTTATATCTCTCTATCTCTCCCAAATCTCTCTATGTATCTCAAATCTCTCCCAAATCTCTCTATTTATCTCAAATCTCTCCCAAATCTCTCTATGTATCTCAAATCTCTCCCAAATCTCTCTATGTATCTCAAATCTCTCCCAAATCTCTCTCTATGTATCTCAAATCTCTCCCAAGTCTCTCTATGTATCTCAAATCTCTCCCAAATATCTCTACGTATATCAAATCTCTCCCAAATCTCTCTATGTATCTCCCTTAGTCGAAAAAAACTCAAAACGGAAGGAGAAAACTCAAAAGAATAAGCCCATTCCGGAATACACTATTCATTCTCGGAGCCTCTCTTCTTGGTCTCGGAACCCCCCTGCTTCGGACATCCTCGCAGCTCCGGAAGGTTTAGCTCCGGAAGATATCGCATTGACTCGCTTCAGAATTTCTAGCCGCATCATACCTTCGGCCCGGACCTGCTGACTTTGCATCTGACACCGGAACCGAGGAAATGCTCAGGATTTTACTATTTTCACTTCGAAATTCGCCCTTTTAACTCCGGATTTTGCCAAATGACTCCGGAACTCCCTAATACTCTTCGGACCCTCGCATATTCCGGACTACACTCCAGATTTTTGTCCATTTCGGACCTTTTCTTCATGTATTGTTATAATACAAAGCATTTATATCTCTCTATCTCTCCCAAATCTCTCTATGTATCTCAAATCTCTCCCAAATCTCTCTATTTATCTCAAATCTCTCCCAAATCTCTCTATGTATCTCAAATCTCTCCCAAATCTCTCTATGTATCTCAAATCTCTCCCAAATCTCTCTCTATGTATCTCAAATCTCTCCCAAGTCTCTCTATGTATCTCAAATCTCTCCCAAATATCTCTACGTATATCAAATCTCTCCCAAATCTCTCTATGTATCTCCCTTAGTCGAAAAAAAACTCAAAACGGAAGGAGAAAACTCAAAAGAATAAGCCCATTCCGGAATACACTATTCATTCTCGGAGCCTCTCTTCTTGGTCTCGGAACCCCCCTGCTTCGGACATCCTCGCAGCTCCGGAAGGTTTAGCTCCGGAAGATATCGCATTGACTCGCTTCAGAATTTCTAGCCGCATCATACCTTCGGCCCGGACCTGCTGACTTTGCATCTGACACCGGAACCGAGGAAATGCTCAGGATTTTACTATTTTCACTTCGAAATTCGCCCTTTTAACTCCGGATTTTGCCAAATGACTCCGGAACTCCCTAATACTCTTCGGACCCTCGCATATTCCGGACTACACTCCAGATTTTTGTCCATTTCGGACCTTTTCTTCATTTAAGGTATTTTAATGTCAGGAATCCCACCCAACTCGTATTTTTCATAACTTAGACCCCCTGAACCCTATTTTATGCCAAATTTGAACATTTAAAACATATTTACATAAAATAATATTTAAGATTTATAAAGATATTATTTAAATCAAGATAAGAATAAGATAAGGATAAGAGGGTTTGACTTTATGATGTGATGTAATCCCCTATTGTCCATGCAAATCACAGTAACCCATTCATTACCCACCAAATAACAATGCTTGAACCATCAGATTTCCATGCACATAGTTCCCCCCCCCCCCTTTCTTTATTCCTTAAAACAACGACATTAGAAGAATATCAAACCCCACTATTTCTCTTATTCCCTCATATTCTCTCAAATAATTCCCTCAAGAGCAAGAGCAAGGATTTTTTAAGGCTTAACTCTTCCAGTTCTCCTTAAGATTTTTAGGTAAGATATTCCATTAATCTAGTATTTTACATCATTTGCAAGATAAAGCCATATTATTTTACTCATAATAATATGTGATAAAAAACCTTAGGACAACATTCCTTCCAAGGAAGTTCCTCAACTCATCCAAGAGCTTAGGCTTGAGATCTTCACCCCATCACTCCAACCAACTCAAGGTGAGATTCATACCCCCACTTTTTTGAGTTTTTATATTTTTGGGGGAGAATAAAAGACAAGCCTTGTTTAAATCTTGATACATTTGTTTGTTGTGCATGTATGCTAAGTTTTATGTGCTATGGTTATGAAAACTCCAAGAACTCGAAATCTTGAGAAAATCTCAAGAGTTTGGGCCATATTTTACAAAATATGTATAGAAAGAAAAACTAGTATATTACAAAGTAGAAGTCACAAATTCATATGACAAAAATCATAAGGATTTAATTAAAAAATCGCTTAAACAAGTATTTGAGAAGAAATGGGCCATTTTCAACAATTCACCTAGTTTTGAACCACTTATTACATCTTTTGACAAATATGAGTCTTATTTGATAAATCATAAAAAGAAGGGCCATTTTTGCCAATACCGATAAATCTTGGGTCATTTTGATAATTGTGTTTCAAAGCGGATTATTTTCGATAAACGAAAACGATAGATCTAGTCATCGAGTATGACTATTATTATTTCTTTAATAAATAATGGATTCCAGCGATTTGCTCAAAAATCTGTTAGTATTCTAGTCAGACGAATCTTCACAGTACCTCTATATATATGTAATAGTGTACGCTTAAAGTCCTGTAAGAGTTATAACCAGAGTCTCCAGGAGGGGGAGCGGGAATTTATGTATAGATCTATATAGGGTTGACACCCCGCACCTTTGCTGTTCAGTACAGCTACACCGGCCAGTCTAGGGTGACAAATGTCTTAAACAAAACCGACGCCTGAAGAACGTCAGAACGGGCACTCCGTCATATTAGTATGGTTATAACAACTCACTAAGAATATAACAGTATGTTTTTAGAAATTTACTCAAGTTACACCTTTCGATTAGAGACAACTATTGTTTTGGGTACTATAAACGAAGCTTTTATCACACCAGTCTTAGGGTTTTAAGACCACCATCTTATACATCAGAAAATATAGGATTTTCTGGGGAAAACGATTCTATACGATTTTGAAAAACAATAAACTAAAACACACATGCAACTATACTTGATTAGAAACAAGACTTACAACCATTTGATAAGAAAATATGGGATTTTCTGGTTTTCCAACTACCTCAGATTTTTATACAAAATGCTTATGAACTCACCAACATATTTTATGTTGACGCTTTTCAAACGACTTGTATTCTCAGGAAATCAATAAGCAGGTTAATGGAATGCGGAGTCAAGATTATGTTAATGTAGTTTGGAATTTTCTCAATGTTGTCTCTTTTGTGTATTTCAAGAACATGAACAATATGTAAAAACAATGTAAGTTTGTTATATTGATTTATGAGGTTTGGATTTGCTATGTTTCGTTTATATTCCATTGTTATGATACTGCACAATGAAGTCACCCGCCTCCGGACGTTTCCGCCGTTCTGGTCCGGGGGTGTGACAGATTGATATCAGAGCATTGTTTATAGTGAATTAATATATCTAGCCATACAAGATATACAACTATAAATACAATGGGACTAAAACACTCTGACTAAAAGTATACATACTTGGTAGGGCCGTATCATAACAGGAACAAAACAAAAGAACTTAAAGGTTGAACACTACACTCTAACCTGGGCAGTTATGTAATCATATCTGGGATAAATATAGTCTGATCAACTATATTTATTTGAGATATGACCAACATGTGTTTGGGAGTGGTAGTGGTGTTGCTGTTGGGTTTTGAGCATTCTAACACTCCTAAGTGTACATGCAACCCTAAATACCTTGGATCTATGTTTTCTCTATTATACATGCAAATATGAATATCCAAGGTATTACCCTAACTAGCATACAAAACATTGATATTGGGTAATAAACTAGATAGAAATACATACCTTTTATGTAGCTTTATTCCTTGATGCTTAAGAGCCGAGTGCCCCAAGTGTGACACCTCAAATGGTTCACACAACATGTCACACCCCCAGCCATCGGCGGAAACACCGGGTTGTGTAATGTTATTCTTCGTATCACAGTTATATAACATACATTATACAGTACTAAAGAAAATACATATCTTTATTGATAACTGAAAGTTACATAACTGTTTTTCTAGGACCTATTACATAATATCCGACTATGGCATACTTCTTAATGAACAGAAAGGTAATAGTAAAACTTCTTCTATTCGAATACATACCAACTTTTCAAGTTCCTGAAAAACACATGCATTTTAAAATACGTCAATATAAAGTTGGTGAGTCCACAAGTTTTGACTCCATAAAATAATACATTTTCCACGTTCAAAAGTATAGTTTTGAAAGTATCATTTTGACTCTCCAACATTTAGTATGTATATTAGGTATAATAGTTTACTTATCAATTAAGTGTTATACCTAAACATTCCTTAATCCTGAGGTATAAGTAGGGGGAAACTTATACTTAACATTAATACTTGTATACGACAAAGTATAATGTTTCTAACAATTTGCTACCATGAGCCTGTAACCGCTGCTATGACATAATACCTCTGATAGAACACACTCATGATTTACCATGAGAAACAAACACACTCATGATTTACCATGAGAAACAACACCGTACGCTTCATCGACGCCGAAACAATAACAAATAAAAGGATAGTTCATCACTCGATTTTGGTTGACTGTAGCTAACAGTCACAAGTGGGGTGGTCAACCCGTATACTAATTATACACGACTTCCTCGCTCACACGGGATTAACGGTTACAGTTCAGAGGATTTCCGCTAAGATCCCCAATGTTCGTTGATGAATACAATTACTCATGTAGACTTCGACGACTTCCTATAGCTCTAACACCAAAAGCATTTTCATGTCTAAAACCCTAAGTCACTAGACTATGCTTTTAAACATTACTCCTAACTTCATAACATTTAGGCAGTATAACAGCTATATCTTGAAGTAAAACCAGGTTTTATCTTGACCTAAAACCAATAATAACAACATATAATGTTCCTAGTTTTATCTTGACATAAAAGTATCAATAACAATACTAAGTTTTATCTTAACATAAAACTAACAATAACAACATATAACATATCCAGTTTTATCTTGACATAAAACCAATAATAGCAACATACTTTATAACTTAACATATAGAAATTCCAAATATAACTTCGGAACTATATCGCACACAACATATATATAGAATCCTAAGCATAACTCAAGATCTACAGTAGTAAAATAACATGCCGACAGGTTGATAATAGTTGTATATATTCAAAATATTATATTTAGAACAACTATACCTGGATAATATAACTATATATTATCATATAGACATAATAATAATGTATATATAATATTTAGAATGCGTTTTCCCCCGAAATATTAGAAAGTGGGGCCGTGAAACTCACCCTAGTAGCATGATTTTATGTAATCTAAGCAGAAACGGTCAGCGTACAAGGTCGTCGGGGCTCGGGATGCAAGAGGGCTTCAGCAAATGAGAGAGGAGAAAGAAGTTTTGGTGTAAGATTGGCTGAAGTCGGACCTGCTATTTATAGTAGGGATTTTGGACCCCCACGTAGCGACTTAGGATCTTATCCTCGTAGACTTGCCATTTGCGTTCCTAGCTTCGGAAGGTGTCATGTGACTCATCACGTCGTGGGATATCTTTGCTCACGTCGTGAACTTGGATCTTATCCCCTCGCAGTCTCATCACACACCTTATAGATTCCGAGATGTGGATAACTGACTCCCCACGTCATGAGCTCTGTGCCCACGTCGTGAGCTGAGTCAGATTAGGGTTTCTGACAACTTAATCTTCGGAAGGTTGTAACTTTCACATACGAACTCCGTTTTTGACGTTCTTTATATGCACGCGTAGGTATTTACAAGTAATACAACTCTCTTTTAGACTCCAATAGCTAATTCTAAGTCTATTTTAAATTTCTCTTATTATAGAGATTTATAGTATTCGGTTTATCATAACTTCTTCATGCGAAGTCAGATTCAAACATTCTCTATATTTTTGGAATCGTATGGATGTATACTTTGAGTTGTATCATAAAGAAGGTTCATATTTGTATTAGAATATATCATGAACTACATAACACTCTTATCACATTACTAGTTTAACAGAATCACATTACATGATTGGTATAATCACATGTGATTGTCTATTGACCTATTTTGACTAGTGTTACATTCTCCCCCCGTTAGAATAATTTCGTACCGAAATTTATGTTATGGATGGGGTTTCGTCAAACAGTTGGGGGTATTTTTCTTTCATCTGATCTTCACGTTCCCAAGTAAATTCAGGTCCCCGTAAAGAGTTCCATTGAACTTTCACTATGGGAATACGACTTTGCTTTAATCGTTTGACTTCTCGATCCATAATCTCAACAGGTTCTTCTACAAAGTTGAGTTTCGTATTGACTTGTATCTCTTCGAGAGGTATAACAAGAGTGTCATCGGAAAGACATCTTTTGAGATTTGATAAGTGAAAAACATCGTGCACACTACTTAGCTCTTGAGGCAACTTGAGTTGGTATGCGACATAACCAATTCTTGCTAGAATTTCAAAAGGTCCTATATACCGTGGGTTTAGTTTGCCTCGTTTCCCGAATCGAATTACACCTTTCCAAGGAGAGACCTTCAACATTACTTTATCTCAAACTTGGAATTCTAAAGGCTTACGTCTTACATCAGCATAGCTCTTTTGACGATCACGTGTAGCCTTTAATCAATCCTTAATTTGCACGATCTTTTCAGTTGTCTCGTGGATTATTTCTGGTCCAGTACGTAAGGTATCGCCTGTACGTTCTCTGGCCATCTGCATATCTCCATCTTCTGCTCAACATACTGGGGAACGACATTTTCGTCCATAAAGAGCCTCAAACGGTGCAGCCTTGATGCTGGTGTGATGACTGTTGTTGTAGGAAAACTCAATTAACGGTAAATGAGTATCCCACGCATTTCCAAAGTCTATTACACAGGCTCGGAGCATATCTTCTAAAGTCTGAATGGTCCTCTCACTCTGACCATCAGTCTGTGGATGGTAAGCAGTACTCATGTCTAGACGTGTTCCTAAGGATTTTTGTAGAGATTGCCAAAATCGTGAAGTGAATCTACTATCTCGGTCAGAAATAATAGAACTTGGAACTCCATGCAATCTGACAATTTCCTTAAGATAAACTCTAGTCAGCTTCTCCATCTTGTCGTTCTCCTTAATTGGTAAGAAATAGGCGGACTTAGTCAACCTATCGACTATCACCCAAATAGTGTCGGACCCACTAGGAGTTTTAGGTAACTTAGTGATGAAGTCCATTGATATCTGCTCCCATTTCCATTCAGGTATTTCCGGTTGTTGAAGTAAACCTAAAGGCTTTTGATGTTCTACCTTTACTCTAGAACTAGTCAAACATTTGCTCACATAAGTAGCAATTTCTGCCTTCATGTTTGGCCACCAATAATGTACTTTTAAATATAAGTACATTTTGTCAGAACCTGGATGCATGGAATATCTGGACTTGTAGGCTTCTTCTAAGACCAAGTCCCTGACTCCACCAAACCTAGGCGTCCAAACTCGGTTCATAAAGTATTGTATTCCGTCATCTTTTCGTATAAGTTGCTTTTCCATTCCTCGCAAAGCTTCGTTCTTGATGTTTTCTTCTTTTAGAGCCTCAAGTCGAGCTTCTCTAATTTGTGCGGTAAAGTTAGAATGGATAGTTATAGTTAATGCTCGTACCCGTCGGGGTTTAATATATTCTTTCCGGCTCAAGGAATCTGCTACCACGTTTGCCTTTCCGGGATGATAACGAATATCACATTCGTAAACATTCAACAATTCAACCCATCTTCTTTGTCTCATATTAAGATCTTTTTGGTCGAAGATGTGTTGGAGACTCTTGTGGTCGGTAAAAATAGTACACTCAGTACCGTATAAGTAATGTCTCTAAATTTTTAGTGCAAAAACTACAGCTCCCAATTCAAGATCATGGGTAGTGTAATTATTCTCATGCACCTTAAGTTGTCGTGATGCATAGGCGATAACTTTTCCTCTTTGCATCAACACACATCCCAATCCTTGATTTGATGCGTCGCAGTATACAACGAAATCTTCTGTTCCATCTGGAAGGGATAGGATTGGTGCACTACACAACATTTGCTTCAGTTTCTGAAAAGCAGCTTCTTGTTTGTCTTCCCAGTTGAACTTCGTATCCTTCTGGGTTAGTGTTGTAAGTGGCTTGGCTATTTTGGAGAAATTCTCTATGAATCTACGGTAATAGCCAACAAGTCCTAGGAATTGACGCACCTCTGTTGGCGTCTTTGGTGCTTCCCAATTCCTGATTGCTTCAACTTTGGATGGGTCAACATGAATTCCTTCGTTGCTAACTACATGACCTAAAAATTGTACTTCTCTAATCCAAAACTCACATTTGGAGAATTTAGCGTACAACTTTTCTTTTCTTAGTAGTTCAAAGATTATTTGCAGGTGTAAACCATGTTCTTCCTTGGTTCGTGAATATATCATCGATAAATACGATCACGAATTTATCCAAGTATGGTTTGCAAACACGAATTATGAGATCCATAAACACTGCTGGGGCATTGGTTAATCCAAAAGACATAACTAAGAAGTCATAATGACCATAACGAGTTCTAAATGTTGTTTTTGGAATGTCGTCTTCTTGTACTCTGAGTTGATGGTATCCTGATCTAAGATCTATCTTTGAGTAGTAGCTGGATCCTTGCAGTTGATCGAATAGATCATCAATTCTCGGAAGCGGATAACGATTCTTGATCGTTAGCTTGTTCAGCTCCCGATAATCAATACACATTCGAAAGGATCCGTCCTTCTTCTTGACAAACAAGATTGGTGCTCCCCAAGGTGAAAAACTTGGTCGGAAAAAGCCTTTGTCAAGAAGTTCTTGTAGTTGGCTAGACAATTCTTGCATTTCAGATGGAGCCAACCGATAAGGAGATTTCGCTACTGGTGCTGCTCCTGGAATTAAGTCGATTCGAAACTCGACTTGTCGGACGGGAGGTATTCCAGGTAGATCTTCAGGAAACACGTCTGGGAAATCACATACTTGAGGTATGTCCTTGATTTCTTTTGTCTTTCTCTTCCTATCTACAATGTGGGCTAAGAATGCGCTACATTTCTTATGTAGATATTTCTGGGTCTTTGTACAAGAGATGACTTTGAGGTTCTTCCCAGATTTATCACCATAGATAATCAGGGCTTCGCCGTTTGGTAAGGGTAGTCGTCTGGCTTTCTCATGACATAGAATTTCGGCGCGGTGTGAAGATAACCAATCCATGCCAATTATGACCTCAAAACTACCGATAGGCATTGGCATGAGGTTGACGTGAAAAAGGTAGTTATTAAGAGTTAACAGACAGTTTTCTAGGATTTCATGTGTTTTCTCAGTTTGACCGTTAGCGATTTCTACTTCATAGATTTCTTTTAATCTGCTAGACTTATGACTTAACAATTTTATAAATGTCGGAGTTATAAAACTTCGATCTGCTCCAGAGTCGAAGAGTATAGTAGCCTATAAATTATCTATAAGAAACGTACCAGATATGACCGAAGGGTCCTGGATAGCCTCTCTGCTTCCGATCACAAACGCCCTGCCACGTCCTATGCCTCCTTGAATCATTAACTTTGGACATTCTTTCTTGATATGTCCAACCTCCCCACACTCGTAGCATTTTCTTCCTTCACCACAGCCTGTCCCATTATTGGTTTGTTGATCGACTGTTGCATGTGTTGTGCTCCTGCAGTAACTAGCAGTATGCCCCTTTTTCTTGCACTTCATGCAGATAAAACAGTCACCTGGATGATGATGGTTGCACTGATTGCACCATGAAGATTTTGGTTGTGTAGGTACTGATGTTGTGGCTGCATAATTGGTTGCCACTTCTTGTCTTTTCTCAGATGATTGTTTGGGATTCCTCCTATTAAGCTTGCACTTGTTTGTTCTAGATTTGGGAGACTCAGCCTTTGAGACCACTTCTGTTCCTTGGATCTCTGTGAGGGTTAGCTGATGAGCTATCCTCTTGGTGCTGTCATAAGTCGTAGGCTTTGAAGCGATCACCATGCCTTTGATTTGCGATGCTAAACCCAAATATATCGCTAAATCTTTTTATATTCAGGGGTTACAAGTGCTGGACACATTACAGCAAGATCATTAAATCTAGCGGTATAAGCTTTTATCTCTGAACCCTTCATGGTTAGGGTCCACAGTTCTTGTTCCAGTTTATGTATCTCCTCCCTAGGACAATACTCCTCTACTAGCATCATTTTTAGCTCCTTCCATTTCATGTAAATTGCAGTATCAATTCCCATGGTGTTCACATGGTTGTTCCACCATGTGAGTGCTGCATCAGCGAAAGTACATGCTGCAAATTATACTTTACAATCATCTCGACAGAAGCTTATTTGAAAGACGGACTCTATCTTTTCTATCCACCTTGTCAAATTAACTACCCCTTCATTTCCATGAAAGCTTTTTGGCCTGCAATTCATAAAATCTTTGTAGGTACACGTTCTAGCAGTCCCTACATGGCCTTCATTTCTAACTCCATCTCTTGTGACATTAGATAGAGCCGCAACAATTCTTTGAGCTATGATTTCTTCCAGTTGTGCTGTACCTATTGGGGGGTTTGGTTCTGGTGGTTGTTGTAGTGCTGATGGTTGGTTAGGGTTTAACCGATTACTTCTTCTAGGCATTTTGTTTTAGTTCCTAAAATAATAAGAGTTTTATGAGTTTTGTTAATTATTTAATACACGAGTACTAACTACTTCAATTATTCTTCAAAGTGTAAAACATAATGGACAACACAATGATTACTGTAATATATGCTTCATATTACTACCAGTGGTTACATCAGTTTATTTAGGCTTATAAGAGAAAAGTTTCTATAAACATTACAAAATTTGCAAGGTTTTCTACATCGTTGCTATAAACTTTCCCTCTTTTCGCCTTAACTAGTATGATTTCTCTATTTACACAACCACTAGTTTTAGCTTATCTACCAGAAACCTAAATGATGACCTAGCACGTCAGTGACATTAACCACTTGCTCCTCAAGTGCTTGACTTCTCTCCTCAAGACTTCCCGTACGTTCTTCATTTCTTGAGGTTTGATTGTAGAGCTCTAACTCTGCAATCCTTGCATCGTGAGTAATCATGTCGTTATAGGCGAAATTTATACGATGATGGACATCCATCACCGATTCCTGATCTCGCGTCCTTTGTCCTTCTAGCCTTCGTACTCTTCTAGAGAGATGAGTAGCCCTTCCTTCTATAATTTCCATCTTATCTTCAAATTTCACACTTTTCTCAAACAATTGAGATAAAGTGTTATCTTCAGAAGAATGTGGGAGATGTGGTCGAGATGATTGACCAGTCTCATATATCTTGGCAGCTCTTTCTTCTGCCACCCACCTATCAACGGTTTGTGCGATCCATGCAGGTTCATCTTGAACTCTATGACTTCCTGAAGATGTCGCCTTCTGACTCTTCTTAATCTTTTGCCATATCGGTATGGATTTACGTGCCGTGCGTTTCATTTTTACTCCTCCTGGAACTTTACGGTAAAGAGTGTTCAGTGGTGGTAAAGATGATGCCACCGACTCTGTCTCCTCCATGGATTCGCTTTCTTCCATTGGTTCACTCTCTTCCCATTCGTTGGAGGGTAAAGGTGCTCCATCGTCAGAAGGTATTAGATGAAAGGTGGTTGGATTTATAGGGTAGTAAGGATCGCCTACCATCATGGGGAATGAAAATTTCTCTTCTTCATCCGTATCCTCGATGATTATCCATTCTCGTGAATGTGCCATGTTAAATTCCTATACGTTTTGGATCACCAAGAGTTTTAGTCTATCAAATATTACTCCCAAATTAAATAGTTCATATGATCAGATCATAATAAAATGTAGTTGCGCACCTACACCTAATTGTGATAGGATATACGCACATATAAACTTTAGTTGGAATGGAATATTTGATCTAAATCCTTGAGATCAAAAACATTACGGGTATTAAGGTGTATTCTCATCGCGGGTCTGAGACTTTATATATGACTCTATATTCTTATTTATTGTATTCACGCTTAAACTATTGTTTGTTACTTCAGGTCTATCTGATAAAGCTCCGGCTAATCAGGACAGTCGAAAGGGCAGGATCATTTTAGCATATAGTCGTTCTGAAATCCAGCAACCTAAATTGACATGTCTATCCTTGTCACCTCTACCTTAAGTAGTCCTTCAGTAGAATAATTAATAATACTTTTTATTTATAGGCTAAGGGATATACCTAAACCTAATAGAGTAAGCCCTAAACTATAGACATGCTTTCCTAAGAAAGTACTAGTTCACTATAGTTAATAGCTCTGATACCAATTTCAGTCACACCCCGAGCCATCGGCGGAAACACCGGGTAGTGTAATGTTATTCTTCGTATCACAGTTATATAACATACATTGAAAAGTACTAAAGAAAATACATACCTTTATTGATAACTGAAAGTTACATAACTGTTTTTCTAGGACCTATTACATAATATCCGACTATGGCATACTTCTTAATGAACAGAAAGGTAATAGTAAAACTTCTTCTATTCGAATACATACCAACTTTTCAAGTTCCTGAAAACACATGCATTTTAAATTACGTCAACATAAAGTTGGTGAGTCCACAGGTTTTGACTCCATAAAATAATACATTTTCCACGTTCAAAAGTATAGTTTTGAAAGTATCATTTTGACTCTCCAACATTTAGTATGTATATTAGGTATAATAGTTTACTTATCAATTAAGTGTTATACCTAAACATTCCTTAATCCTGAGGTATAAGTAGGGGGAAACTTATACTTAACATTAATACTTGTATACGACAAAGTATAATGTTTCTAACAATTTGCTACCATGAGCCTGTAACCGCTGCTATGACATAATACCTCTGATAGAACACACTCATGATTTACCATGAGAAACAAACACACTCATGATTTACCATGAGAAACAACACCGTACGCTTCATCGACGCCGAAACAATAACAAATAAAAGGATAGTTCATCACTCGATTTTGGTTGACTGTAGCTAACAGTCACAAGTGGGGTGGTCAACCCGTATACTAATTATACACGACTTCCTCGCTCACACGGGATTCACGGTTACAGCTCAGAGGATTTCCGCTAAGATCCCCAATGTTAGTTGATGAATACAATTACTCATGTAGACTTCGACGACTTCCTATAGCTCTAACAACAAAAGCATTTTCATGTCTAAAACCCTAAGTCACTAGACTATGCTTTTAAACATTACACCTAACTTCATAACATTTAGGCAGTATAACAGCTATATCTTGAAGTAAAACCAGGTTTTATCTTGACCTAAAAGCACTAATAACAACATATAATGTTCCTAGTTTTATCTTGACATAAAACTATCAATAACAATACTAAGTTTTATCTTAACATAAAACTAACAATAACAACATATAACATATCCAGTTTTATCTTGACATAAAACCAATAATAGCAACATACTTTATAACTTAACATATAGAACTTCCGAATATAACTTCGGAACTATATCGCACACAACATATATATAGAATCCTAAGCAGAACTCAAGATCTACATTAGTAAAATAACATGCCGATAGGTTGATAGTAGTTGTATATATTTAAAATATTATATTTAGAACAAGTACACCTGGCTAATATAACTATATATTATCATATAAACATAATAATAATGTATATATAATATTTAGCATGCGTTTTCCCCCAAAATATTAGAAAGTGGGGCCGTGAAACTCACCCTAGTAGCATGATTTTATGTAATCTAAGCAGAAACGGTCAGCGTACAAGGTCGTCGGGGCTCGGGATGCAAGAGGGCTTCAACAAATGAGAGAGGAGAAAGAAGTTTTGGTGTAAGAATGGCTGAAGTCGGACCTGCTATTTATAGTAGGGATTTTGGACCCCCACGTCGTGGGTTTTGGACCCGCACGTCGTGACTTAGGATCTTATCCTCGTAGACTTGCCATTTGCGTTCCTAGCTTCGGAAAGGTGTCATGTGACTCATCACGTCGTGGGATATTGTGACATCCCCTAAATTCTCGGCCAGAAAAGACCGATTTTGCTTATGCTTTTAAAATAATTTCAGAGTAATCATTTGATTAAAAGTGTTGCGGAATTGGTCCCCAAAACAAAACATGATAAAAGTTTATCAAAACCTTTCTTTAAGAAATATATAATTTCATTTTATATCAAAATCTCGGGATGTCATGTTCCGATACAGACCAAAAGCATAAACAGTATAAAATAGACCTTACAACAGTTATTTACAACTACTGGTCTATAATCCAGAATCTCTCGTCAAGTCAACCAACTTATACTCTTGTGCCTTTAACTGTAATGCAAAGAAAACTGAGTGGGTCAGGCTTGGGAGCCTGGTGAGCATATACTGTTTTCAACCCACAATAATATATTTATTATATTTAATCATCAAACAATCAATCCAATTACCCATCCCCATTATCTCCATTTATCTTAAGGATCTACCCTAAGAATCATCTATCCTTCATTCTTAAGGATTGACCTGAGGTATAGGCACGAAGTCACATCGTCGCCAGGGTTTACTCAATAGGTGCTAACTCCATAGTCACCAAGGTTTATACAATAGGCGCTAACTCCATAGTCACCAAGGTTTATCTAATAGGCGCTAACTCCATAGTCACCAAGGTATATATAATAGGCGCTAACTCCATAGTCACCAAGGTTTATCTAATATGCGCTAACTCCATAGTCACCAAGGTTTATCTAATAGGCGCTAACTCCATAGTCACCAAGGTTTATCTAATAGGCGCTAACTCCATAGTCACCAACGTACTAAATACATACCTACCAATGTACATCTATACTGTACTAAATTCATAGCTACCAACATACATCTATACTGTACTTCTATCCCTCATACTTTATCTATCCATGTTTTACCCAACATATTTGAAGATAAAATATATATACATTTTAAATCATTTTAAACATGTATAAAACATTCATTCAACATCCATCTCAAATAAACAAACAACATATATACACATAGCACGTATTTTATATAAAATACTTCATATCTATGTGTAAGATGAAAGTGACTATACACTTACCTGATTTAATGAAAATCGGGCAGCAATTCGTTTCCTAAAACGATCGTTTCTAATAAAACCGGGAGTTTTATTGAGAAACCGGGCTCTGCGAAAGGTCGGGCTTCAAAACCGAAAAGATAAATTTTTTCGGGCTTCTCGGGAATCTCGGGGCGTGTTTCAGGCTTTGGAATAAGTACCGGGGCTTCGAGGGAAGTCAAAATAGTCAAAATACAAGTTTAGGGGTGAAAAATGACAATTTTCTAATTCTAGCCAGGAGATCTCGCAACCCTCCTATTTATAGGGTGCGAGACTGAAGACTGGTGGCTAAGGAGGCTCCATGTAGCGGCTGCGAGGCTCGGATCGGAGGGCTGAGAAGCGAACACGCGTCGGAAGATGCGTAGGCCACGAGGCTCGGACGTGGCCCGTGCGAGCTTCGGACACGCGAATGACACGCGTCGGATGTGCGAGGGCCGAGACTTCGGTCGAATCCAGAAGCGACACGCGACTGCCAGCTGCTCGGATGACTCAGCCATTTCGGACACGTGGCGCGCCAGGAACGAGGGTGACGTGGCCGGCTCCAATCCATGCGAATTTCTCGGAAATTGCACCCAAACCTTCTAAAATCCATAACTTTTGCATACGAGCTCCGTTTTTGATGTTCTTTATATGCACGCATAGGTAAAATTACGCTCTACAACTTTCATTTAGACTTCGTCGGCTAATTTTGAGTTTAATTTTTATATTATTATTTTTAATAGACCCGGACAGGAAATCCGTTAAAAATTCATAACTTCTTCATCCGATGTCCGTTTTTGTCAGTCTTTTTACCGTTGTACTACTATTGACGAGACCTTCGATTCTCGTTTAGGTTGTTTCGGCTAAATATCGCTCGATCTTAAATTCGAGTTTTTAGCTGTCTACTGCTAAGCTGAAACTTCGAAAAATCATAACTTCCTCATACGAAGTCAGATTTGGGTGTTCTTTTTATCGAACTTCTCGGTTTAACGAATACTATGAGTTTTGTTTAGATCACTAAGGCCAAAAAGTAGTTTATCAAAAACTCACTTTTTACGACATTCGGCACTGTGCCGGTTTGTCGCGAAACTTCAACAGGTCATAACTTCTTCGTTATAACTCGGATTTCGGCATTCTTTATATATCCGGAAATCTTGAGACATATACTACAACTTGGTTAAGATTAATCCTTCTAAATAATCTTCCATCAAAAAGTCATTTTTTGATGCTTATCGTCTCTAAATTGACTAGCCCGGATCTACGGGCGTTACAGATATCTTTGCTCACGTCGTGAACTTGGATCTTATCCCCTCGCAGCCTCGTCACACACCTTCTAGATTCCGAGATGTGGATAACTGACTCCCCGCATCGTGAGCTCTGTGCCCACGTCGTGAGCTGAGTCAGATTAGGGTTTCTGACAACTTAATCTTTAGAAGGTCGTAGCTTTTGTATACGAACTCCGTTTTTGACATTCTTTATATGCACGCGTAGGTATTTACAAGTAATACAACTCTCTTTTAGACTCCAATAGCTAATTCTAAGTCTATTTTAAATTCCTCTTATTATAGAGATTTATAGTATTCTGTATATCATAACTTCTTCATGCGAAGTCAGATTCAAACATTCTCTATATTTTTGGAATCGTATGGACGTATACTTTGAGTTGTATCATAAAGAAGGTTCATATTTGTATTAGAATTTATCATGAACTACATAACACTCTTATCACATTACTAGTTTAACAGAATCACATTACATGATTGGTATAATCACATGTGATTGTCTATTGACCTATTTTGACTAGTGTTACACAACATCAAATGCACTTGGAATAATTTAGAGAGAAATGAACACTTCATGAAATCGGCTAGCCCTCACCATTTCTTCATAGTCTCACATGGTTGCCAATTTTGGGAAGAATAAGATGCTTATATATTGTGTCACAATTAGGGTTACACCATGTAAAACCTAATTGTCATGACCTTTCATTTCCATGATCCATGGGTACAAAAACACCATGGAGCATCCTATGGGTTTTAGCCCAACTTGATAATCCATGGAGCATTAGCCCACTATACAAGTATGGATGATTTACACAATCAACCCATATATTTAATTAGTCTCCTTTTGATCACTTAATTAATTCCAAATTAATTCTTGATCAATACTAATTAAATAATCTTATTAATATATTAGAACTTAGAATATATTACCAAACCTTAAGTGTTATTTCTCTCATTTTAGTCTATCCAAATGCATGATGCCATGCAACCCAAATGGACCATGCCGAGTCGGGTCAAGTACATACCAAATATAGTTATGGACTTAGACACTAATCCAACAGTCTCCCACTTGGATAAGTCTAAAACTATTATTGAGTATGACTTCATGAACCGACTGGCAATCGTAGCTCTTTAAGCCGCTGTCGAACTCTGACGTTGTAACTGAACTCTGATCTCGTCAATGACTTGTCCTTTCGATAAGGGATCATATATTCCTCCATTCTAGATATCATATGGACTGAGACATGGATTATAATAATTCTCTCTGTCCATTTGTTGTTTCCCGATTTCCGATTTATGACGACTGACTAATTAAACAAATCAAATCAGTCCAGGCCCGACCGAGCACTTACATTTGTCATCACTAAATCATCGAGGGGCCCACATATATCGCTTTTATCCCGAATGTAAAAGGAATGGATAAACTTCGACTTATATGGCTTGTTCTACTACTTGTTGAATCATACACAAAGGCACGTTTTATAACATCGAGTTACCAACGCGTTTTTGCGCAATCAATGTACAACCAACTCATAGTAACAACTCATATCTCTAGGTTTGAAGAATATAAGATAGTATCGTCTTATGATCACTCGTGATAAAATCCATGAAGTGATTCAAATGAGCGTGGGTTGAATCCAATACTCAGAACTTATGAGCACTCATGAGTGTTGTAGCACCTCTTTGCTATGTCCAACATCTTAGACATCTACAAGCCAACTCATGACAGTCTTGATTCATATCTACTTCCAACATATGACCGACTGTGGATGGTTTGAATAACTTAGTCATTCAGGAAGAGTGACCTAGTTTATTCTGGAAGTCAAAACATGCAAAATGAAGCAGAAGAATAATTGAATCTAGTATGGTATCAAAACCTATGAATATAAATATAACACTTTTTATTTATCACCATACTGATTACTCATTATTCATTGTTTCGGTTTTATCAACTTTATACTTGAATTAAAAACACAAGTTGTCCCATGCTCCAAGCATGTACACTATGTTCTTCTAAACAATAGCTTTGCCATACACCAAGTATGCACTCTATGTTTGTCTATGATCCTTACTTTGTGAAGTAGATCGATTGAACATAATTTCAATGATTCTCTTTTCACACTCCCAAATCCTTATCGAAAATGTAAGAATTCCAAATTCCTCTCATTTACCGAAATCTGTTAGATTTTAAACTTATATGCATGATCCTCTTGTAATGATTATGCACAAAGTCACAAAGACTTGTCAACAGACATTACAGAGTATTCCAATGGAGATCAACTCCATGGAAAACATCCTTCTTGCATTAAGTTTTTCTAATCTTACACAAATTGAATAACTTCCACCTATGGAAACATTTCCATATTCCCATTTTGAATATCACTTCTGAACAAGAGTTGCCTCTTTTCAGAATATGTCAATAAGGTCCTCTCCAAAATTTAACACTATACTTCCAACTGTCCATGAGCAACCAATCTTTGGTCAACCGTAGATTGTCCTCGACAATTGCTTAATCATTTTAGTCATATCCAATTCTAGATTTTCCCCCCTTAATGCCCAGAGCATTTGGAAAATTTAGAAAGGATGAATATTATAGCACATGCAATCGATCCTATATCCGAAGCATATGGGACACGATTCATGATGTCTCACATAAAGACATGATACTAGACCGCTCTTTTTGCTATAATATTTCTATGTCTATTTGCCAAGTTCTCATAATTCAGATTATTAAAAGGGATGCCGTAATCATAATCGAATTTTAGAACGCAAATAATGGAACCATATATAGAGTTTCCTTATGTTGAGCCATTCCAACACAAAATTCATATATATATATATATATATATATATATATATATATATATATATATATATATATATATATATATATCCTTGACTAAACACGATTAAAACCTCAATCTAAGCTTTTAGAATTGAAATGAAGTATAATTTCCTCTCCCTTAATTATAGCAAAACAACTTTTTTCCAATTGAAACTTTTGTTTTCTATAATTAACATTGGTAACTTGCAATACTTATCATAATTATCATGCTCCCACTAACATGATGATTATTAGCGTAACACTTATGCTCCCACTAGCTTTGACATGTATCCAGAAATTAGTTGGACTTCTAGAAATCAATACTTTATTAATTTTCTTACCAAAGTTCAGATTTCTGATACGAGATTGCTTTGATAAGACTTTATCAAAGTCACACACCTTATCTTAGATAGCTCACAAGTGTGTCTAAAATTTTTTAGAACTATGAAAAGGGATGCCGTAATCATAGTCTCGATTATTTAGACTTTTGCCATTCCTCATAAGTCCATGTTAGTGTGCCGGTTAACCACGCATGCTCCACTAACGACTTTGAGAATACAAAGATCACAATTGCTATCTACTTAAAATCTACTTGGTGGAAGTGTTTCCTCACCATCATTTTCATGAATCAGAGAGAAACCTTATGACCCTTAGATTTTATGGTGTATGTGTTCTTATCCACGTGAATTTGTCAATACTACAATCACAAGACTAGGTTAGTGACAAATCCAAACTCATATGGATTGAACTTGTGCAATCTTAACTTCTCGCCACCTGGCAGTACAGGGCCTGTCATTGCTTCCAAGTAGTTATGCAAACAATTGAGAACATGTAGAACTCAAATGTATAGCCAACTTTACTGGAATAGGCACATAAATGTTAATATGTCAACATGATAGGTTATAAACCTCGTGTCGTGTGCTAGTGATAAACTACAGGTTTTACTCTTGATTAGATCTTGAAATACTTTCAGGATCTTTTAGACTCCCACTGTCCTCTTGACATATAAGACCATCTTACCAAATATTCAAGAGATAGTGCAGATTCTTTATCAAGACAAACACTTTACACAATTGGCCTTAGTTGGTCTTTTTTTTTATCTAAAACATCACAACTTACCAATTTCAAATGTACAAGAGTAGGACACTTTTACTCTTACATTTTACAGGTGTTTTAAACCTTTGTTTAAGATATGTCACTCAACTTACAGTCTTGGAGTATGACTCTAAGACTTGTTTTGGAACGAAGTATGACTCATCTTCTTGATTTAACCATTTCAGAAATTCTTGATTCCCCTTCTTAGCCATAGGAAAGCACTAAGATTTCCTTAGAGGACTAATTGTGATATGATTTTTAAATCATTAAGATGATCACAAAACCTGATACTAAAGTACTCTCCCATCTTTTCAGATTTGAGAAACTTTTATCTTTCTGCCTAATTTGATTCTTCTCAATTCGTTCTGCCATACATCGAAACTTTTCCAATGCTTCAGAATTATACTTAAACTTTAAGTATAACCATATTTACTAAACATTAGTAAATCATGACGAATAGTCTTATCGATCTTTTGTGGTGGACTTGATCAGTGCATCAGAATGTGTACTCGATCCCTTAGTCCTTCACTTGACTCACATATACATGTGAACAAGGAATTAGTCTTAATTTTTTAAAGATGAAAATTCTCATTCATCATACTATACAACTTGCATGATTTCCAAGTTTCTATCCAACTGAAACCTTGGGTGATGAGAATCTTTCCTTATTTGGTAAATTAGACACTACCACAAATGAAAGAATCAAATCCATTTTCCAATATTGCTATCAATGGAATCATATAAGCAACAGTTTTTCATAAAAGCCAATGTAAGGATACTTAGAATAAATGAAATCAAAAATTTCCTTTTTATTTTTAAAACTTTGCGGAAAACTTATCCTTACAGTGCAAAAGCATATGAAAAACTTTGTTGTTATCTATTCCTAAGCAATATATCATAACTCCTAAGCAACAACTCAAAATTCTGATCACTGAACCATGCGTTCGAGATCCATCTTTGCGATCAGAATCAGCATATACTTCCTTTAAGTTTCTTCACTTTTCTTTGATTCTTAAAATATCAACATGTGACCCATTCACATCATGTAACAAGAATCTCAGAATAGAAATTTAACAGAGTTAGATAGTGGGCTTTACCTGAAGGAGAGTCAACCTTATTGACTTGATCAACCTTATGATCTTTCAGGTAAATAGGCAGCTTCGCAATCAATGCCCCTTCCTTTGGCAAGAGAAACACATGGACTCTTTGGGAATGGTGCACTGGACTATCTCAGACTTGCCTATCTCTTGACCATTTGGTCAACCGAGTTGACTATGGCTGATCCCTTTCCATTGGAAAGAGAAAGCTTTTCTAGATATCCAATGTTACCATTTTCAAAGTCCATGGAAGTTTGCGAAGTTGATAGTCTAATCAAATTTGCTCTACCAGTGCTTCAAATCATTGCTGATTCAGCAGCACAAAGCAAATAGATAAGATCATTAAGGGTCATGTCATAGTCTGTTTCATAGTAGTCCCAAAGAAACTAACAATGTGACTTAGAAAGTGATTGAACATCCGACTTTCTTAAGATTTTGACACCCAACTCCTTAGGGTTTCTGGTAGCCGATTTTCTGTAGCCCCTGGGTCCTTTAAATACATGAGCTGCTAGGGTTACAGCCTGAAACCCTAATTGGATTACATAGGCCTTAAGCAGTCCAAGGATCCTTCTAGATTAGGGCTTGGACGATTTCAAGGAGCCCATGCACCTTATTTTCGTCCACCCCATAATCCATAAGGATCCACAGCCTAAAACCAACTATCGCACAATTGACAGTTCTAGTCCCCTTTATTTAATTAATCTCTTTTAGCCACAAAATTAATTCTCAATTAATTCTTGTCTAATATTAATTAAACTATATGATTTCTAATTTAATATATTAATCATATAATATATTAATAAATCATAATAACCTCTTAATTTATAAATCATCCTATCATGTTGCTCTGGTGAAGGCAACCCAAAAGGACCATGCACAACCGGGTTAAGTACTTACCAAATATAGTTACGGGCTTAGACACTAATCCAACAGTCTCCCACTTAGATAAGTCTAGTAACTATAATGTAAGCATATTCCGATTAGCAATCGTAGCTCTCAAAGACGCTGTCAAACTCTGATCTTATCAGTAACCTGTCCTTTAGATAAGGGATCGTATAGCCCTCTGTTCTAGATATCGTGCGGACAATCACATGGAACATAGTCATACTTATTGTCCAGCAGTTTGTTTCTCGATCTCAGATTCATTTGACATAGAACTTAATTGAACACATCAATTCAGTCCAGACCGGGCCCGACACATAATTCAAATCAAATCATCGAGGGGCCCTGATATCGCTTTTACCCTCTTAGGATAAAAGGAACAGATAAACTTCGACTTATATGCATTTACTATTCACTAATCAAATCATACACAAGAATGCGTTTTATGACATCAAGTTACTGATGCGTTTTCACATTATCAATGCACAATCAATCAGCCAACAATAAACCATATATCTAGGTTTTAAGACCATATGATATTATCGTCTTGCGATCACTCGTGATAAATTCTATGAAGTGATTCCAGCAAGCGTGGGTTTATTCCAATGCTCAAAACTTGTTCATAAGCACTCATGAACGTTGTAGCAAACCTTTGCTATGTCTAATACCTTTTAGACAATCTACCCACCTATTCATGACAGTCTTCATTCATACCTACTTCCAACATATGAACAACTGTGGACGGTTCGAATAATTCGATTATTATTAGATAACTCAATTATTCAGGAAGTCAAAACATGCAAAGTGAAACAATAGTTAAACAATCAACATAAGACAATAACTTTACTTATAAATAATACTCCTTTATTTAATCATCAAATGTCAATTACATTTATCTATTACACGTTTCTAAACTATCTAATCTAAACTAATATCGTCCTTCAGCCCAATGCTCCTAGCGTGCTGCAAGTGCTTAACCCTACTCAGTCCCTTCGTAAGCGGATCTGCTGGGTTATCCTCTGACGATACCCTCTTCACTACGAGGAGTCCTTCTTCTACCCGATGTCGAATAAAGTGATATTTTCCGTCGATATGTCGAGATCTACCATGATCCCTCGGTTCCTTGGTCAGGGCAAGCGCTCCTTCATTATCACAGAAAATTTCCATAGGCTCTTTTTGTTGGATTAGTGTCTAAGTCCATAACTATAATTGGTATGTACTTGGCCCGACTCGACATGGTCCATTTGGGTTGCATGGCATCAGAACATTTGGATAGACCGTTTGTGAGAAGAGGACATTTGTGACATATTAATATATTATAAGTTCTAATATATTAATATGAAATCATGTTATTTAATTAGTATTGATCAAGAATTAATTTGGACTTAATTTAGTGATCAAAAGAGACTAATTAAATATATGGGGATTGATTGTGTAAATCATTAATTCTTATATATGTGAGCTTATGATCCAAGATTCCTTATGTTGGGTTTAACCCATGTGGTGACCCATGGATACTCCATGGAGGTTAAAACCCATGGAGCATAAGGAATGGGTAAAGTCATGAGTTACATGGTCTAACCCTAATAACCACACTATATAAAGACCCCTTTAGCTCAAGAAATTGGCACTAGTGATAGATATATGAGGGCTAGCCAATTTGAGCATGAAGTGTCTTCTTCTCATGGTTATTCCATGTGTTGGTGATGTTGTGTGAAACATTTGAGGTGTCACATTTGGGGCACTAGGCTCTCGAGCTTCATGGAGTCAAGCTACATAAACAAGGTATGTATTATATCCATTTTTATTACCCAAGTATGAAAATATTGTATGCTAGTTAGGGTAATACCTTGGAATATTCATATTTGCATGTATAATAGAGCAAACATAGATCCAAGGTATTTAGGGTTGCATGTACACTTAGGAGTGTTAGAATGCTCATAACCCAACACTTTTATGGCAGGAACAACTCCAAGGTCTCCAATGAAGTTCTTCAACTATATCGCCTCCTTTGACGCTTCGCTCACTGCAATGTACTCTGATTCGCACGTTGAATCAACTACGGTTTCTTGCTTGGAACTTTTCCAAGTCACTACTCCTCCATTAAGGGTAAAGACCCAGCCTGACTGCGAACGTTAGTTGTCTCTGTCGGTCTGAAAACTGGCGTCCCACCGAGGACTAGAAACCATTCCTTGGTCCTCCGAAGGTACTTAAGAATGTTCTTGACTGCAGTCCAATGCGCTCTGCCAGGGTTCCCTTGATATCTACTGACCATGCTCAAAGCGAAGGCCACATTAGGGCGAGTACAAGTCATAGCATACATAATCGAGCCAACTGCGGAAGCGTATGGTACTCGGCTCATTTCTGCTATCTTGAATTCGGTACTCGGGCATTGAGTCTTACTCAACTTGGCATTACTTTGGATTGGTAACTCTCCCTTCTTTGAGTTTTCCATACTAAAACGTTTTAGTACCTTGTCCAAGTAAGTATTCTGACTAAGTCCTATTAGTCTCTTACTTCTGTCTCTCACTATCCTTATTCCCAAAATATACGAAGCCTCTCCGAGGTCCTTCATAGCGAAGCACTTCCCGAGCCAGGACTTAACCTCCTGCAGTGTTGGGATGTCGTTTCCTATGAGTAGTATGTCATCGACATACAATATGAGGAAGCTCACTATACTGCCACTGGCTTTGACATACACACATGATTCATCCTCGCTTCCTATAAACCCAAAGTCTTTGACTTTCTCATTGAAGCAAAGATTACATCTACGAGACGCTTGATTAAGTCCGTAAATAGACTTCTCAAGCTTACACACTCTATTGGGATGCTTTGCATTCACAAAACCCTCCGGCTGAGCCATGTAAACATCCTCAACCAACTTTCCATTAAGGAAAGCGGTTTTGACATCCATCTGCAATATTTCATAATCATGAAATGCAGTAATAGCCAGCATCACCCTAATAGAATTTATTTTCGCAACTGGTGAGAAGGTCTCATCATAGTCAACTCCAGGAGTTTGAGTAAAGCCCTTCGCAACCAATCGCGCCTTATATGTGTGCACATTCCCATCCATGTCGGTCTTCTTCTTGAAGATCCACTTGCATCCGACCGTCTTACGTCCGGGCACATGGTCAACCAAATTCCAAACTTGGTTGTCGTACATGGACTGAATCTCGCTGTCCATTGCCTCTTTCCATTTTTTCAGACTCCGGGCCTGCCATGGCTTCCTTATAGCTGTTAGGTTCATCCAAATTTATTAGTGTTCTATCACTAATATACGTGTCCCCTTCTGTAGTAATATGAAAAGCATATAACTGGGGTTGAACTCTAACTCTTTCGGAATGTCTAAGAGGTAATGACTCGTCAATCGGTTCAACCGGAGTTTCCTCCTCGGGTTGAGCGCCAGCGTTAGAGGTTCCTTCATTACTCGGCTCTTGAATCTCTTCAAGATCGATTTGTCTCCCACTGTCTCCTTGGCTTATGAGTTCTTGCTCTCGGAAAACCCCTCTCCTCGCAACGAAAACAACATTGTCACTCGGTCTATAGAAGAGAAATCCAAAGGATTTCTACGGGTAGCCGATGAAAATACATCGCTCACTACGAGGTTCGAGCTTGTCGTGAGTCTCTTTTCTTACGAAAGCCTCGCAACCCCAAACCTTGATATGTGCCAACGAGGGAGCTTTCCCTGTCCACATCTCGTGAGGTGTTTTGGCAACCTTCTTCGTAGGGACTAAGTTAATGATATGGGCGGCAGTCTCTAAGGCATACCCCAAGAATGAGATAGGTAGTGAAGCACGACTCATCATGGAACGAACCATGTCCAACAAGGTTCGATTACGCCTCTCAGCCACACCATTCAACTGAGGTGTCCTAGGTGGCGTCAATTGCGAAACTATTCCGCATTCCTTGAGGTAGTCGTGGAATTCAAGACTTAGGTACTCTCTTCCTCGATCGGATCGAAGCATCTTGATTTTCCTGCCCAATTGATTCTCCACTTCTTGTTTAAACTCTTTGAACTTTTCAAAGGTTTCTGACTTGTGCTTGATTAAGTAGATATACCCATATCTACTATAGTCGTCGGTGAAAGTCACATAGAAGCGGTTTGCATCCCTTGGTCATCTTTCCAAGTAAACAAGACTCGCACACGTCATCATCCCTAAGGTCGAATGACTCCAACACTCCATCCTTTTGGAGTTGGGCTATGCGTTTCTTGTTAACATGTCCAAGATGACAATGCCACAAGCATGCTTTATCCATACTATTGGAAGAATCCACACACAATACATCATTTCCTAGGTTATCTACAACCATAACAGTTTCATAATTTCCATTACAAGGCAATGCTTCGAAATATAAAACACCATTTAGATAAGCATAAATAGAACCTTTCTCATTATCAAATGAATATCTAAATCCTTGTCTAAACAAACCATGAAATCAAATGATGTTTCTTGCCATATCTGGCGAATAGCAACAATTATCTAAATCTAAACCTAATCCATTACTAAGCGTTAGAGAATACACTCCAATCTTGGTGACAGGCGACGATCTTCTGTTCCCCATGATTAGATTTATTCGTCCCCGATCCACATCCCTATCTCTTCTTGGTCCCTACAAATCAGAACATATGTGAAAACCTCATCCTGTATCAAGAACCCAAGAAATAGCATGTGATGAACCATTAAATTTAATTGTGTAAATACCTGCGAAAGAGGGCTTGATCTTCCCATCCTTGATGGCTTGTAGATATTCCGGGCAGCTTCTCTTCCAATGCCCTATTTTGTGGTAGTGGTGGCACTCTGCCTCCTTCGGGTTAGAGTTGGGCTTAGCAGAACCAACTTTGGTTCCACTAGAAGAGGTACCAACTTGGGATTTCCCCTTGTGGTGGATCTTTGAAGGAGCCTTCCTCTTCTTGCCCCTCCCTTGCCCAATGGCCAAAACAGGAGCAGCAGTTGGAGTGGGAGTTGATGCAACAAATTTATCCTTGAGATTGCTCTCAGCAGTCTTAAGCAATCCTTGAAGCTTGCTCAAGGTGACCTCTTCCTTATTCATGTGGTAGGTCATGCGGAACTGGTTGTAGCAGGAAGGCAAGGAGTGAAGGATAATGTTAATTCCCAGCTCTTCATCGAAGTTAACATTCAACTTCAGCAGGCGATCAACATATCTCTCCATCTTTTGCAGATGAGCGGTAAGAGAATCTCCATTACCCATTTGGGCAGTGATCAACGAAGTGATGATCTCATACCTTTCTTGCCTCGCACTTTGGTGGTACCGGTCCACCAAGTCTTGATGCATCTCGTAGGGATAGTAGTCCTCGTAGGACTTTTGAAGTTCAACAGTCATGGGCGCTAGCATGATGAAATGGACTTTCGTAGCATCACGCTCATGGGCCTCAAAGGCAGCGATCTCTTTGGGAGTAGCAGTGTTGATGTTCACCTCCTTCAGCTCCTTATCGAGGACATACTCTTTGTCCTCGTAACGAGTGACCGTTCGGATGTTATGGATCCAATCATTGAAGTTGGACCCGTCAAAGATCACTCTCCCACACAAGTTCATGAGTGAGAACGAGCCTGATGAGGTTGAGCTTGAAGCGTTGTTGTTGTTTGAGTTCGGTATCTGAAATAGAAAAGAACAAAGTTTGATTAGAAATGAATCCCTAATTAAACACCCAAAATGAGAAATTAGGGCTAGGATCCAACAACATTATTTACATGTTAGAAAAGGGATGCTGTAATCTAACATGCAAATAATTTGAAGGTAAGTGAATGACGATTCACTAATTCTCCACCATGAAAAACAAAAAGAGATTAAGTTTTAAATGTATTGAAAACTCCTAGATTCCTTTGAGATTCATTGAACTTTTCAATGGCATGTTTCAATCTCGATATGCCCCTCAAGTTTGTGACTGGGATGCCGAGGATCACAAAGCGGGTGTGAATAACCATGCAAATGTACATGGTGCCCTCATTGTTATAGTCACCTATTCGATGTGTCGGTTAACCACACACGCTCCATCGAACTATGACAAACAATGAGTCACCCTTTTCCACCTTTGCTAAGAACCAATTAGTGTGCTGGTTAACCACACACGCTCCACTAACTTCTTAGCAAGGGTACAAAGTGTAATTTCATGGGATTGCATCAATTCACTTTGCCTAAAGTAACTAAGATTGAGAATTTTGTAAAAACGTTCAGTTACTTTATATGGATTCATTATACTTATTAATGAGAAAGGGTTGCCCAATCCTACCCGTTCGGCTAACGACCCTCCACCAATCAAGGAAGCGGTGGGTGAGAGTGGACACCCATTAAATGGCCATTTTATAGGCCATAACCTTATACCCCCTTATAGATCGGCTTCGTGAATGAGGCCTACTAACGGTAAGACTAGCATTTAAGTTATACATACATATATATATATATATATATATATATGTATATATATATATATATATATTAATCTTATAATATTATAAAGTATAAGGTTGAATTTTAAACTTGTAAAATTCTAGGGTTTGAAATTTAAATAGTTCAAATTAAACATTTTAATCATAAAATTTAAATTTCAAAACTTGAGGACAAGTTTTGAACCTTTTCAAAACACAAAGATCAAATAGCAAATAATATTCAATTAAGCAATTAATTTAATAATTATCTAAATTTGACCTAGTCAATATTTTTAGCAAGATAATTCAACAAATAATTCAAATAATCAAGTATTATCAAATAAGGAAATTATTATTTAAACAATTGGTAATTATCTTTTGTTTTGATGAGGATATTGATAAAAAGGTAATAAAATTCAGATTTTATTAGAGTAAAACAATTTAGGTAATTATCCTTAAGCAAAACAGCAAGAAATCCCGAAATTCCCTCTATCTGACGCTCCGACTCGCCGAGTCCCCATATGGACTCATCGAGTTCATCCTACTCGTCGAGTCCACAATGGGACTCGCCGAGTTCATCAGGCAGAGAGCAAGAAAAGTCGATTTTTAAGCAAGAATCAAAACACAAAGCATCAAATTCAAGAGAAGCTAATCAAGGCTCTGATACCACTGATGGGTTTGATCTATAAGAACATTCCTATGTGCACATGCAAACCCTAATGCTTGGATCTAGGTTTCTCTAATGAACATGCTTTCCATACAAGACTTGCAAACCCTAGATCTATGATATACAACTCGAAATTGACAAGACAAAGTTGATCTAGATGATTACCTCTTTCTTGGAAGCTTGAATCCTGTTATCTTGGAGCTTAGAGTCACAATTGTCACTCCTCTAATGGCTTACAAACACCAAGAAGCAAGAGGATGATATGGAGAGAGGTTGAGGGCACAAAATCGGCTCTAGGAACTCCTTAGGGTTTATGGTAGCCGATTTCTGTAGCCCCTGGGTCCTTTAAATACATGAGCTGCTAGGGTTACAGCCTGAAACCCTAATTGGATTACATACGCCTTAAGCAGTCCAAGGATCCTTCTAGATTAGGGCTTGGACGATTTCAAGGAGCCCATGCACCTTATTTTCGTCCACCCGATGATCCATAAGGATCCACAGCCCAAAACCAATTATCACACAATTGACAGTTCTAGTCCCCTTTATTTAATTAATCTCTTTTAGCTACAAAATTAATTCTCAATTAATTCTTGTCTAATATTAATTAAACTATATGATTTCTCTTTTAATATATTAATCATATAATATATTAATAAATCATAATAACCTCTTAATTTATAAATCATCCTATCATGTTGCTCTGGTGAAGGCAACCCAAAAGGATCATGCACAACCGGGTCAAGTACTTACCAAATATAGTTACGGGCTTAGACACTAATCAAACAGTCTCCCACTTAGATAAGTCTAGTAACTATAATGTAAGCATATTCCGATTAGCAGTCGTAGCTCTCAAAGATGCTGTCAAACTCTGATCTTATCAGTAACCTGTCCTTTAGATAAGGGATCGTATAGCCCTCTGTTCTAGATATCGTGCGGACAATCACATGCAACATAGTCATACTTATTGTCCAGCAGTTTGTTTCTCGATCTCAGATTCATTTGACATAGAACTTAATTGAACACATCAATTCAGTCCTGACCGGGCCCGACACATAAGTCAAATCAAATCATCGAGGGGCCCTGATATCGCTTTGACCCTCTTAGGATAAAAGGAACACGTAAACTTCGACTTATATGCATTTTGTTAGAACAATGTTCTATCAGGATCGTTAGATTCTATGCAAGCAAACAGTTATGAATGTAAATAAGAACACGAATATGGCTTTGAATATGTCGTATGAATAATACTTCAACACCTCAGAAGAGCTCGATAAAGAACTTCGACTGTAGAGGTGTTCAGGGTTACAAACTAATAAACGTAATAATCAACATCGTATAATGCATACATGGATGCATATATATAGTATAAACCTACTAGCTAAACTAGATAATCACGGATGGACAGGCCCAATCCGGATGCAAAACGTAAGGCCCATGACGCAACACAAATGGACTCAACAATCTCCCCCTTTGCGTCTTTGGAGCCGAAACCTCATTTCTGTTGAGCAACAGAAGTCTTCTTCACAGTCTTGAACACCTTCGGTATGATGGCCAAAAGATGATAGCGAAATGTAATGTACCACCGAAGCATGTCTGTAAAATTCTTCTTGTCAGCCTCTGAGTTCTGCTTGCACCGATGAATTATATTGATGATGTGCTCTAAGAAGTCGGTAGAAAAAAAGTGTTTATCAACCAGAGCAAACAAAAATCTGTGAGCTTCGCCTTTTGTAAACATCACAGTAAGATTTGTTGAATCTATTTGGCCCATCTTCATCTTGTTTACATCTCCTGGTTTTGGTGTAGTCTTCACAGTTGGCTTCTTGTTCATAACCTTCGCAATCTCCTGATCCATAGTAGCAACTTCATGGATGTAGGAGGCTAACATTCTCTTCAAGTGTTCCAGAATGGGCTCATATTCCTTTGGATTAGTGAGCAGAATGTTGTATAGCGAAATCCAATCATGGGGATTGAGATTAGGAAGGTCTGCAAGAGAGATAGTCGACACTGTGTTTGCTGTACCACGAGTGATCTTGAAATTGACATTGATAAATCTCCCAGCAGGTGAAGGTTTGAGTACCTTGACTGTAATAATCTTCTGTGCACTCCAAGTCAAGTACTGCGGTTGCCCATACTTCATATAGAAGTCAATCAACTCACGGTCAACCTTCGGATGAGGAAAGGGAACCTCAGCAGTTGAATCAAAACAATGGAATGTGAACACCTTCCTTGTAATTGGCATGTCAAACTGCGAGTCCTTTGAATTATCACAGTCAAACGAAGCAACAGGTTCCAACCAATAGACTGATGGAAACTCTATAGCTTGATTGATAAGTGTCTCTTTCGTCCATATGGGAAACAAGGCCTTTTTACAATTCAAGGCTTCTTCTACTTCCTTGTTTCTCCTTTCCCTCTCCTCAGCTTCCTTTGCTATTTTGAGAGTTTCATCCAACTCTCGGTCTCTCTTCTTTCTCTGGAGAGCTTCAGCAATTGCTTCTTCCACATCACTTTCACTATCATCATTGATCTCCTTTCGCTTATTTTAGGAACCAGAACCTGAAGCTACATTATCCTTCAGTTCGGTTGTAACTTTCGGTTGAGCACCTTCTGTCTTTACAATCACTTTCGGTTGAATAACACGAGCACCTTCTCCCCCTTGTTTCGGAGGTATGAACCTCTCAGAAACACCCTTCATTTCATTGATCATCGCAAGGGCAGGAAGCAGTTTGGTTGTGAGATGATTTCTGATGGTGAGAGTTAGGATGGGATCATGAGCACCAAGGAGATTGGTCAACATGTCCTTTACATCTACTGCACAACTTTGAAAGACAGCCCGTTCTGTTTTTAATAGAGAAATTTCTTTTTCAGCTTGGGTTAGCTGCACCTTCTGGACTTCAATAGTAGACACGTGTTTGGCAAGATCTGCCTTCAGAGCACTTTCGGTTGCCAGGTCAGCGTGAAGAGAGGCAAAACGAGAATTCACTGAACTTAAAAAGGAAGTGTGCTCGGTTTGGATAGATGAATGTACAACTTCAAATTTGGTGCTTTCTTCCTGAAGGGACTTAGAAAATGAATCCACAGAGGCTTGTACTTTCGCTGCACTTGTATCAGCATGACCTTTCAATGATTCAAGAAAAATCTGAGTTGTATGAACAATCTCAGTAACATCATTGGTTGCCTTTTTACAGGAAGAAGTAGACTCATCAATGGCTTTAGTAGAGTTTTCAATTGACGTTGTGTATTGTTCTATGGCAGTCTCCAGAAAGGATTTGAGAACCACACCACTATAACCCTTGCTGTCTTCAAGCAATCGATCCAGCTTTTCATGAATGCCCTGCAAGCGTTGGCTGTTGATAGGTGCATCATTATCTTCATCAGTTGGAAGCCGATATGGACTGAAGTATGTAGAGTCATACTCATCATTCTCTCCACGGAGAGTGGCACCGGAATCGTTTGAGTTGATAGGAGAAAGAGGTTTAGTGATGACTGGAGTTTCTGTTGCAGTAGTTGCCCCCGTATTAGATACGTTGACTCCCACTCTTGGGTCAGGAATAGTGGTGGTAGTTGATTGTGAATTTATAGGAGGGGGTAAGGGAGTTGTAGAACTAGGAGTAGAAGTAACTGTAGGTGTCACACCCCAAAACCTATGAACGGCGGAAACGTTCCGGGGTGGAGGACATCATGTACAGTATCACAACAATGCAAAGTAGTAAACAAGCAACAACATCATCCATTGCATTAATAATATAATTTCATACAAGTGTGTTCTGTCAAGTTATATAGACACCAAAAACGATATACATCAAAATAAAAGAGGAGTCTTGAACGAGCTCCATCTTCTCAAAACCTGGCTCCGGTACCTGTGTACTGGTGACCTGAGAATACAAGTTATTTTGAAAGAGTTTATCAGCTTTAAAGCTGGTGAGATCATAAGTATATTAGTGTCTGCTTATATGAAAGCTTTTGTAAGATGTTTTGTAAAATGTATTGTGTATGTTTGTAAAGGTTTTTGTATTTGTTTGAACACTCCTAGAAAACCCTATGTTTCCTACTAAATGTAGCCTTCTACCAAGGCATCTAGTATATGTGTGTGTGTGTATCTCTTGTAAGAGTGTGTATTTTCCCAATTTCGACTATCATTAACCAAAAATATAGTTTCTACATTATCGTGCATCGTGTGAATGTTCACGAAGTGAATGTAATGGGAATAATATTATAGTACTGTAGTGTTGTATTAAGTAACTACTGTTGTACTAACTACCTTAAGCCAATTGTTATTTAAGGTACCATGTGATCGACCTGTATCTTGCTACCGACTCAATAGTAAAACGACGATGTAAGATGCCGTAATAATTGACGTTTGGCACCCGTAGACTTGCAAGTCCCACTTTAGCTAGCAGCAAGGTGTAGGATAGTCAATCCAGTATAGATCTATACACAAACTCATACGCTCCCCAATTAAGGAGATTCTGATACAAAAACAGTCATGGCAGGTAGTGCCATGCCCCGTTTAATGGCTCACATAAATGTATAAATGTATATGTAATGTATTTGTGTGCTAGCTGTATTGTGTGTTCTTTCTCTGTCTAGCCTGTATGTTTGTTTCTCATCATAGTGTCTATTGTTTGTTTCTCATCATAGTATCATATGTTGTTTCTCATTATAGTATTATGTTTGTTTCTCATCACTCTGTATCTATTGACTCATGTATGAACTGACTCATTGTATGTTTCATTGTTCTAGTAATAGCATTAGTATCTTCCTAAACTACTCATATAGTAGTTTACTAGAAATGTATGAATATGTTTGTATGCCTTTGGTACCCAAAGGTATGGATCTGAATAAAAGAACTTTTATGACTATATATGTATACAAGATATACAATTAATATTTAAACAACCTTCGGACGGATAACCAATGCCCTAAAGCCACATCCAAACAAGGAAAAGGAATTAAAGCGAGTTAGCCTTCCTAAGTCCTTTAAACATTACTTATATAACTATACATATATAGGCAGGCAATTGACAACATATAAGTATAAAAGATTTTAAGTAAAGGTATTTGACAAGTAAAAGAGTTTGTAAAACAGTTTGAGGTAAAACAGTCTGGTAAACAGTTTGAAAGGTAAGAAAACCACTAGTTTGGTAGTTATTAATCACATGTGATTGATATAATAACTATAATTGTCCAACTTGTATTCCCCCCTCATAAAAGCATTTAAAAACATTTAAAAGGTTAATTAAGGGGTATGAACTCACCTGTAGTGAGTGGTTTGGATGAACGGACTGTATAGGATGCTAAGTGTCAAGTGAAGACTTGTACACACTCAATGATCCTAGTTAACATATAATAACATATATATGTATACAATTAGTCTTTAAACAACTAATTAACAAAGTTAAGACATCCGAGGACATGTAGAACACCTTATATAAGTGTTATAAGTCCTAAGGGTTGCATCTAAGGGTTGCATGGCATGGTATTGGAGTTTATGGCCCAAGAACCACTCCTTATGGAGTTTACGGCCCTAGGTCACTTCCCCCATGAGTTTACGGCCGTAAACTCATGGTACTTAGTGCCATTTGATGATTTAAGGTCTTATAAGTCAAGAGTAAGCATTCTATGATCAAATCCAAGCCTTAGGAAAGCATTAGGGCACAATAACCCTCACTTGTTGAGTTTACGGCCTAAGGACCACTTCCTTAGGGGTTTACGGCCGTAAACTCTTATAGGGACGTGTTTTGATTGTTGTTTAAGGTCTTAAACACTTCTAGGAAGGATCAAGGTTGGCATCCAAGGCTTAGGAAGGGTCTAAGGTCCATTTTACCACCTTGAAAGGGGTTTACGGCCCAAGAACATTCTTGGCCGTAAAATCCTTTGTTATTGTGTTTCTTGATGATTTTCAAGTGTTATCAAGTTCATACTAAGCACACATGAAGCTAGGGTAAGTGTACTTACAAGATAGAAGCTCGATTGGGTGTTTAAGGTCCAAGAACACTAGTGTGTGTTCTTGGTGTTTGAAGATCTAAGTGAAAATCAATAATTAAATGGATGAAATGATGTATAAACACTAGGTGATAGGGTATAACAACAAATCAAGTCAAGAAAAACTTACGTTTTCGGAAGATCGGGTGAAGAACGGGATGCTACTTGAGAGAGAATGGCTATTGTTCTTGAGGGTGGAAGTGAGAAATGGGGGTTTTGGGGAGTAAACTCATGCCTAAGGCATGACTTCACGGCCACACAAGAGTTTACGGCCCAAACCCCAAAAGTTTGGCCGTGAACTCTTTGCTAGGGTGCTAAGTGTGGGTTTGCTACTCCAAGACCCGAGACAGTACTTCCTTTCATCCATTCGATACATGAATAATTAATATAAATATTCAAACGGACTTTAAACCGGCTAAAATTTAGCAGAAAAGTATTTAACTTTTAATTGAAGTGTTGGACTGTAGGGTTTGTACGAATGAAAATTTCGGGTTGTCACATCATCCCCCCGTTAAAGGGAATTTCGTCCCGAAATTAGAGTTTAAGCAAATAAGTAGTTACAAATAACTAAGTAAAAAGATGAGGATATTTCAGTTTCATCTGATCCTCTCGCTCCCAAGTGAATTCAGGTCCTCGCTTGGCGTTCCAGCGAACCTTCACTATCGGGATACGACTCTGTTTTGTTTGCTTGACCTCCCGGTCCATGATCTCTACTGGTTCTTCCACGAAGTTGAGGCTCTCGTTAATCTCGAACTTGTCGAGTGGGATTACAAGAGCCTCGTCGGACAGAAACTTTTTCAAGTTCGAGACGTGGAATGTAGAATGTACGTTACTGAGTTCGCTCGGTAAGTTAAGTTTGTAAGCTACAGGGCCGATTCTTGCGAGAATCTCAAAAGGCCCAATGTACCTTGGATTTAGCTTTCCACGCTTTCCAAAGCGTATCAAGCCCTTCCAGGGTGAGACCTTTAATAGAACACGGTCTCCCACCTGGAATTCCAACGGTTTTCTTCGTTTATCAGCATAGCTTTTCTGTCGGTCTCTGGAGGCTTTCAATCGTTCACGGATCTGAACGATCTTCTCCGTCGTTTCCCGTATGATCTCTGGACCTGTGAGAGTGCTTTCAGGAACTCTTCCTTTAGCTAACTGGGTATCACCCACCTCAGCCCAGTACAGAGGGGATCTGCACTTGCGGCCATAGAGGGCATCGAATGGAGCAGCCTTTATGCTTGTGTGATAACTGTTGTTGTAGGAAAATTCTACAAGGGGTAAATGAGTATCCTATGCTTTCCCAAAGTCAATCACAAAGGCTCGTAGCATATCTTCCAAGGTTTGGATAGTCCTCTCACTTTGCCCGTCTGTCTGCGGATGGTAGGCTGTACTCATGTCCAACCTAGTTCCTAGGGAACTTTGTAGGGACTGCCAGAACCTCGAAGTGAATCTACTATCTCTGTCCGAGATAATGGATATGGGAACACCGTGCAGCCGTACAATCTCCCTAATGTAAGTTCTTGTAAGCTTTTCCATCTTGTCTGTTTCTCTGATAGGTAGGAAGTGCATGGACTTGGTCAATCTGTCGACGATGACCCATATGGTATCATGTCCACCCGTTGTCTTGGGCAACTTGGTTATGAAATCCATAGTGATCCGCTCCCACTTCCATTCTGGAATCTCAGGCTGTTGTAGAAGACCTGAGGGTTTCTGGTATTCGACCTTGACCTTTGCGCAAGTAAGGCATTTACTTACGAAGGTAGCAATCTCTGCTTTCATGTTAGGCCACCAGTATAACTTTTTAAGATCCATATACATCTTATCTGAACCTGGGTGGACGGAATAACGAGTGTTGTGCGCCTCGTTCATGACCAAGTCTCTGAAACCACCAAGTTTCGGGGTCCAGATCCGATCCATGAGATAATACGTTCCGCCACCTTTGACTTCCAATTTCTTATCCATCCCTCGCAGGGATTCACTGGTCACATTTTCAGGTTTCAAAGCGTCGAGCTGAGCCGCCTGTATTTGTGTGGATAAGTGTGAATGGATAGTCATCGTCAATGATTTGACTCTCCGACCAAAATATTCTTTCCGACTTAGGGCGTCAGCTACTACATTGGCTTTACCTGGATGATAACGAATTTCGCATTCGTAATCACTGAGTAGCTCGACCCACCGTCGTTGTCTCATGTTGAGCTCCTTCTGGTCGAATATATGTTGTAGGCTCTTGTGATCTGTAAAGATTATGCTTTTCGTACCGTACAGGTAGTGTCTCCAGATCTTCAGAGCGAATACTACTGCTCCTATTTCAAGACCGTGGGTAGTGTAGTTGACCTCATGTGTCTTCAGTTGTCTCGAGGCATAGGCGATGACCTTACCTCGCTGCATCAGAACACATCCGAGTCCTTGATTTGACGCATCGCAATAAACAACGAAGTCTTCTATCCCTTCGGGGAGGGATAGTATTGGTGCGGTACATAAGGCTCGTTTGAGCGTTTGGAACGCTCTCTCCTGCTTCTCTTCCCAGTTAAAGGATACGCCCTTCTGGGTAAGTGTTGTAAGAGGTTTCGCTATGCGGGAGAAGTTCTGAATGAACCTGCGATAGTAGCCAGCGAGGCCTAGAAATTGACGAATTTCTGTAGCTGTCTTCGTTGCTGACCAGTTCTCAATGGCTTTAATTTTGGAAGGGTCCACGTGAATTCCCTCTTCGCTAACCACGTGCCCTAAGAATTCGACTCGTCGTATCTAAAATTCGTATTTCGAGAACTTCGCATCAAGCTTCTCCGCTCGCAGGGTTTCTAAGACTTGTCGTAGATGTTGACTATGCTCCTCCTTACTACGAGAATAGATAAGTATGTCGTCGATGAAGACGATGACGAACTGATCAAAGTAAGGATGACACACCTTATTCATTAAATCCATGAATACTGCGGGCGCGTTTGTTAATCCGAACGGCATCACTACGAGTTCGTAGTGCCCTTAACGAGTTCAGAAGGCTGTCTTTGGAACATCCTCCCCTAGCACTCGTAGCTGGTGATATCCGGATCTCAAGTCGATTTTTGAAAAGAAATTCGCCCCTTGGAGTTGGTCAAATAAATCGTCAATTCGAGGCAAAGGATAACGATTCTTGACGGTCAGTTTGTTGAGCTCCCTGTAGTCGATGCACATACGAAACGATCCGTCCTTCTTCTTGACGAACAAGACCGGAGCTCCCCATGGTGAGAAGCTTGGCCTAATGAAGCACTTGCTGAGCAGTTCGTTAAGTTGACAGGATAGTTCTTGCATCTCTGCATGTGCTAGACGATAGGGCGACTTGGCTACGGGGGTAGCCCCTGGAACTAAGTCGATTCGAAACTCGACTTGGCGTTGCGGAGGTAATCCTGGAAGTTCTTCTGGAAAGATGTCGGGAAAGTCGCGTACCACTGGAATGTTCTGGATGTCTTTCGTTTCTTGGCTCACATCGACCACATGAGCAAGGAATGCACGACATTCCTTTCACAAGAATTTCTGAGCTTGAATGCTCGAGATGATACGAAGGTTTGTGCCGGGTTTGTCACCATAAATCACTAGAGTTTCGCTAGACGGCAGATTAAGGCGAACAGCCTTTTCGTAACACAAGATGTCGGCACGATGAAGACTCAACTGATCCATGCCGATGATGACGTCGAAACTTTTAATTGAGACCGGCATGAGATCGATTGCAAATGAATAGCTATCTAGAGTTAAGGTACACCCTATGTATATGAAGCTAGTGCTCTCTGTCTTTCCATTAGCCATTTCTACGGTGAACGGTTCTTTAAGTGCTCGTGATTTATGCTTAAGTAAATGAGCAAATTTTTGGTTCATGAAGCTCCTCTCCGCTCCACTATCAAACATAATACATGCATAAGAGATGTCGAGGAGAAACGTACCAGTGACCACTGTGGGGTCGGCAACCGCCTCCTCATGGCCTATGGCCAGAACTCTTCCTACTCCACCGGCAGGTCCTTCCTTCGGGCAGTTCCTCTTGTAGTGACCCACCTCGCCGCAGTTGTAGCAAGTTTGGCCCACTCCAGCGCCGGGGACTTGGGTGATTGGCTTCGCCAGAGCTTTACAGAAACAGGCAGTGTGCCCCTTCCTGTTGCAGTTCAAACACTGCATTTCCCGGCAGGCTCCCACGTGGTGGAAGTTGCACTTGTTGCACTTGGGCAAGCTCCCAACGTACTGCTTTACCGGAGCAGCAGCGGCAGGTGCAATCGCAGCATGTACTGCCATGACCTGCTGCTTTTTGGCAGCCTTTGCCTTCTTTTTGCCATCCCAAAACTTCCGCTTGGACTCAGCGGTTCTGGCGGGTTCTGAGATGGCCAGGGTGATTGTTGTTGCGGCCGGGGTACGAACCCCGTGGTCTATGAGCCGCTGTGCCAATCGTTTGGCACTATCAAATGTAGTGGGGTGGGATGCCAAGACGTTTCCCTGGTATGGTGGCATCAGCCCCATATATATCTCTCTATCTTTTTCCCCTCTGTATGCACCATGTTGGGACAGAGGGCCACCAGTTCACAGAACCTGGCGGTGTAGGCGACTACGTTGGAGCCCTTCATGGTTAGGCTCCATAGTTCTTCCTCTAGTTTCTGGATCTCGCCCCTCGGGCAGTACTCCTCAATCATGAGGTCTTTCAAAGTATCCCAGCCCATAGCATTTGCCACTATGAGAGATAGTGACTTAACATGGCTATTCCACCATGTTAGGGCTTTTGTTTCAAAGGTGCAAGCAGCAAACTTGACCTTACTCTCCTCAGGGCAGGAGCAGATTTCGAAAACCGATTCGGTTTTCTCGAACCATTGCGAGAGGGCAATGACTCCACCAGTCCCTTTGAAGGACAGTGGCTTGCAGGTGGTGAAGTCCTTGAAGGAGCACTCTCTCGAGCGCACAAGAGCTTCGACCTGAATAGACCGAATAGGGGTTTCTCCTCCTCCTCCTGTGGAACCTGATGCATGATATTGAGCCATGGCTGTAGCCACAGCTGCAGCTACAGCAGCATTGAGGGCTGCAATATCAAATTGAGGAGCTGGTGGTGTTGGAGTTATCGGGGGATTGCGTCTTGTTGATCAACGTAGAGGCATCTTTAAACTGTAAGTTTAGAAAGATGAAAATATTGATAAGAATAAGTTAGAGAGAATTGATGAGAATGACTCATGGACTAACTCGCCATAGCCCAACAGCACAAATGAATAGTATGATTAATTGAAGGATGAAATCATTTGGATATAAACTCCATGAGATTGGATATCTGTCAAAGATATTGGAATTACAGATGTAACAAGTTTAGGAAAAATGACTTAGAAGTAGGTCTTACATCAACCAAAGTGGGAAAATTTTGACAGATACGACCTAATCAAGACCTAACAGGTCCATGATTTACAAGATAGGAAATTAGACTAGAGTTTTTACATAAACTACTATGTATCCAAAAGAGATGTTGGAGGGAATCTATCGGCGACGAGAACTATCAGAGTGAGTTCTTGACTCCGACAGAAGATGTTCAATGTCCCTCATGCGCCTATCAGATCTTGCTTGCTGAGCTCGAAGTTCCCTAACTTCAGCTTGGGTTTCAGTGAGTTCTCTCTGAAGAGCAGCATTTTGGACCAGAGTCCTTTCATGAGCAGACTCTAGCTGGCGAATGCGGACAGTGTTAACGCCACAGTTGGCGTCAACCTCCATGACTCGGTCGATAGCTGCTCGACCCTGCTCTGTTTTCCGGGCGATCCTAGGAACTATGATGGGTAGGACCTTGTCAGCTGACCCTCCCTCGGTGAGGTTGTAGAAGCTTCGGTCTCCATTGTAGGGCATAGGCTGCCCCTGTTCCTGACTCCACCTATTCAAGTTTGTGGCCCACAGAGGTGTGGGTCCTTGAAATGCTGGACGAGGGTTTGGGTTATGAACAACTGGGGGTTGGTTGTTGACTTCTGGCTCCGAGTCAGAACCATCAGAAAAGCCTTCAGCTTCATGATCATCCAAAGGAATTGGGTGATCATCTTCTGGTTCCTCTTCTAGCCATCCTGCATTGCCGTGGTTGGGAAAGTATGGGTCTCCGGGAATATGGAATCCAGCCATTTAATCTACGCGAGAAAAGAGGTAAAGAAATAATTAATAGACGAGTTAACTAGATAATTATAATATGATCTTTATCAGTTACTCCAATACTTGTTTAGTGCATACCAGTTATATGTATTCCAAAACAGAATAGCCCTTCGAATAAGTGAATCCTAACTTTAAGCCCACAACCAAACAAGGACAGGAAGTAAAGCAAAGATTACAGATTCTAAGGCTATGACATCCTAGGCACATATAACCCTAATGTATCCACTCAACAACTATTGGTATACAAATAAAGACCTTTAGTTCTCAGATAAGTAATTATAGTAACACAAAATACTCCTATAGTATTTTAAGTTTAATGTTCTGTTCTACTGTTCTTGTTGTAGAAGTGTTGGTAAGTTTTTAGACTTGTTGCAACTTCACAACCATACTTAGGCACATGCTAATCACTCCTCGGATAATGTAGTTGATCAGGCTACATCTTCCCAGGGTTGACCATATGTCTCTAAGTCTACTTGTGCTGTCCAACAATCGTAATACTTTTGTTCTGTCCTAGTGACACTGATTTTAGTATGAATGCAGGTATGTATACTTGGTTAAATATTTTATTATTTAAAAGTATAAACTCTTTATCAGAGTATTTTAATCCTGCTTGTGTTTATAGTTCGTATATCTTTTATGGGTTGATACACTCGATTCACTATAAACAGTGCTCTGATACCAATCTGTCACACCCCAAAACCTATGAACGGCGGAAACGTTCCGGGGTGGAGGACGTCATGTACAGTATCACAACAATGCAAAGTAGTAAACAAGCAACAACATCATCCATTGCATTAATAATATAATTTCATACAAGTGTGTTCTGTCAAGTTATATAGACACCAAAAACGATATACATCAAAATAAAAGAGGAGTCTTGAACGAGCTCCATCTTCTCAAAACCTGGCTCCGGTACCTGTGTACTGGTGACCTGAGAATACAAGTTATTTTGAAAGAGTTTATCAGCTTTAAAGCTGGTGAGATCATAAGTATATTAGTGTCTGCTTGTATGAAAGCTTTTGTAAGATGTTTTGTAAAATGTACTGTGTATGTTTGTAAAGGTTTTTGTATTTGTTTGAACACTCCTAGAAAACCCTATGTTTCCTACTAAAAGTAGCCTTCTACCAAGGCATCTAGTATATGTGTGTGTGTATCTCTTGTAAGAGTGTGTATTTTCCCAATTTCGACTATCATTAACCAAAAATATAGTTTCTACATTACCGTGCATCGTGTGAATGTTCACGAAGTGAATGTAATGAGAATAATATTATAGTACTGTAGTGTTGTATTAAGTAACTACTGTTGTACTAACTACCTTAAGCCAATTGTTATTTAAGGTACCATGTGTTCGGCCTGTATCTTGCTACCGACTCAATAGTAAAACGACGATGTAAGACGCCGTAACAAATGACGTTTGGCACCCGTAGACTTGCAAGTCCCACTTTAGCTAGCAGCAAGGTGTAGGATAGTCAATCCAGTATAGATCTATACACAAACTCATACGCTCCCCAATTAAGGAGATTCTGATACAAAAACAGTCGTGGCAGGTAGTGCCATGCCCCGTTTAATGGCTCACATAAATGTATAAATGTATATGTAATGTATTTGTGTGCTAGCTGTATTGTGTGTTCTTTCTCTGTCTAGCCTGTATGTTTGTTTCTCATCATAGTGTCTATTGTTTGTTTCTCATCATAGTATCATATGTTGTTTCTCATTATAGTATTATGTTTGTTTCTCATCACTCTGTATCTATTGACTCATGTATGAACTGACTCATTGTATGTTTCATTGTTCTAGTAATAGCATTAGTATCTTCCTAAACTACTCATATAGTAGTTTACTAGCAATGTATGAATATGTTTGTATGCCTTTGGTACCCAAAGGTATGGATCTGAATAAAAGAACTTTTATGACTATATATGTATACAAGATATCCAATTAATATTTAAACAACCTTCGGACGGATAACCAATGCCCTAAAGCCACATTCAAACAAGGAAAAGGAATTAAAGCGAGTTAGCCTTCCTAAGTCCTTTAAACATTACTTATATAACTATACATATATAGGCAGGCAATTGACAACATATAAGTATAAAAGATTTTAAGTAAAGGTATTTGACAAGTAAAAGAGTTTGTAAAACAGTTTGAGGTAAAACAGTCTGGTAAACAGTTTGAAAGGTAAGAAAACCACTAGTTTGGTAGTTATTAATCACATGTGATTGATATAATAACTATAATTGTTCAACTTGTATTCCCCCCTCATAAAAGCATTTAAAAACATTTAAAAGGTTAATTAAGGGGTATGAACTCACCTGTAGTGAGTGGTTTGGATGAACGGACTGTATAGGATGCTAAGTGTCAAGTGAAGACTTGTACACACTCAATGATCGTAGTTAACATATAATAACATATATATGTATACAATTAGTCTTTAAACAACTAATTAACAAAGTTAAGACATCCGAGGACATGTAGAACACCTTATATAAGTGTTATAAGTCCTAAGGGTTGCATGGCATGGTATTGGAGTTTATGGCCCAAGAACCACTCCTTATGGAGTTTACGGCCCTAAGTCACTTCCCCCATGAGTTTACGGCCGTAAACTCATGGTACTTAGTGCCATTTGATGATTTAAGGTCTTATAAGTCAAGAGTAAGCATCCTATGATCAAATCCAAGCCTTAGGAAAGAATTAGGGCACAATAACCCTCACTTGTAGTGTTTACGGCCTAAGGACCACTTCCTTAGGGGTTTACGGCCGTAAACGCTTATAGGGACATGTTTTGATTGTTGTTTAAGGTCTTAAACACTTCTAGGAAGGATCAAGGTTGGCATGCAAGGCTTAGGAAGGGTCTAAGGTCCATTTTACCACCTTGAAAGGGGTTTACGGCCCAAGAACATTCTTGGCCGTAAACTCCTTTGTTCTTGTGTTTCTTGATGATTTTCAAGTGTTATCAAGTTCATACTAAGCACACATGAAGCTAGGGTAAGTGTACTTACAAGATAGAAGCTCGATTGGGTGTTTAAGGTCCAAGAACACTAGTGTGTGTTCTTGGTGTTCTTGGTGTTTGAAGATCTAAGTGAAAATCAATAATTGAATGGATGAAATGATGTATAAACACTAGGTGATAGGGTATAACAACAAATCAAGTCAAGAAAAACTTACGTTTTCGGAAGATCGGGTGAAGAACGGGATGTTACTTGAGAGAGAATGGCTATTGTTCTTGAGGGTGGAAGTGAGAAATGAGGGTTTTGGGGAGTAAACTCATGCCTAAGGCATGAGTTCACGGCCACACAAGAGTTTACGGCCCAAACCCCAAAAGTTTGGCCGTGAACTCTTTGCTAGGGTGCTAAGTGTGGGTTTGCTACTCCAAGACCCGAGACAGTACTTCGTTTCATCCGTTCGATACATGAATAATTAATATAAATACTCAAATGGACTTTAAACCGGCTAAAATTTAGCAGAAAAGTATTTAACTTTTAATTGAAGTGTTGGACTGTAGGGTTTGTACGAATGAAAATTTCGGGTTGTCACAGTAGGTGGTGGTGGTAAATAAGTTGTTTCTTGAGAAGTGACAGGTGTAGCAATAATAGGAACAGAGACATGAACTGTTTGTTTTGGTGATTGAGGTGGGGTTGGAACGTTGTGATGAGGAGATTCGATTGGAGTAGGAGGACGGGGAGGAGTGTTTCCTCGTGGTGAGTCATGACGAATTTCTTCTTCCTCATTTTCCTCGTCATGTTCTGAGCTGGGAGGAGTTGGACTTTTGGACCTTCTTGCCATCCTTTTGATCTTCTTGGGCTTGGAAGAATCTCCTGTATCAGACTTTCGCTTCCGTGACTTAGAAGCCTTAGACTTTCCCTCCTCTGTCATTTCTTTCTTTGTTGTAGCCCTTTTCCCTCTGTTTCCAGGCTTATCAACGGTTTCCAGGGCAGCCTGTTGTTCTGGAGTAAGGACTCTCGGTCCCGTAGGAGTAAGTTTTCTATAATCTGCCATAACATGGTTCTCGGTTGTGACACAACGATACATGGATTCAGGAATTGAGCCATTGTGAGGGAACTTGACTGGATCCGAAATAATGATCTTCTTTGTGTGAAAGGTAGCGATAGACGCAAGCAGAGCATCTTTCATAACCGGAATATCCAATGAATTGATCGCCCTTCTCGTTATGAGAGTCCAAAATCTGCCACATGATACTTCAGAATGCCGTGTAGAAGTATTGAGGCTCTGCACCACCTGAGACCAGATAATCGTCCCATAATCAAGATTAATGCCGTTGTAAAGACCATAAAGAAGGGTCAGAAAACCCTTGCTGGTGCCATCTGATCCACCCCTTCTCTCTGCCAAACCCTTAATTAGTAGAGTAAGCAAACCATTCCACTGAGATGGTAAACAGGACTTCTTAAATTTTGTAATGGTGGTGAGCACATCCGTATAACCCATCTCGTAGAGCATCGAGAATAATTGAGTCGTCGTGATAAAATCCGACGAGATGATAGAGGAATCTACGGCAAGATGCAGTATCGAACAAAATTTCCCCTTGGAAATAGAAGCCTTTTTATTGTGTATCTGAAAGTAGATGCATTCTTTGTTCTTGTCATACGTCGCAGTTGAGTAAACATGCGATAAGAGTGACATTGGAACGATTTCAACTTGCTTTAGGGCTAAAACGAGCGGTGAATACTTCAAACATTCAACGACGTGAAGCATATATGAATCATACAGGAACGGGTTAAGTTCGATGATCATATTTTGATTAGGCTTGATCGAAAGCAATGTAGACGAAGCAGTCTGATCATGAATTGATGAAGAAGTCGCCATTGTTGATCGAAGAAAGAAGATGAACAGTTGAAACTTGCCTTGTAATTTTGAGAGAATTTGTTGCTAGTAAAAGACAAATAAACGCAGAACCCCTTTATATACCGTTGCCTGGAGAGAGAAAAATGATGACGATAATGACGTGATTACTAAAACGTCGCCTGAAAAAACGCGATGTGACAGGTTCGGACTCCCAGGTAAACGTCAGCACGCGTGGGTAAAGAGAGCGTTCAAATTCACACGCCCAAATTCTTATCCTCAAACGTCGTTTGAAATTCAGTATCGCTCCAAGAAATAGGATTGCCCTTGTTTGGCCATAAGATTAACAAAACTCGAACCAACAGCAACTAGAATTTTGGAAAATAAAATTTCCGTGCAATAGAGTGTCAAACGATAAAGAAATAAAGCAAATGTGTATGGGATGTGAGTGATGTATCATTATAAGACAGAAAGCAGGTGATTCCGGGCAAGAATCGCTTCCTTCAAAGTCAAGATTGACTTGAAGTGCTTGTATGGTTTCCCGAAAAATACGATCAAGTGTTTGTTGAGAAACAATGAAAGGCTTCTTTTAAATGTTAGGATAAGGGTAGCTAATCTTCAACTGAACTTCGAGTCTTAACATAAGACCGAACGTTGGAAGAAGTACTTATGAGACCGATGTGGTCTGTTGAACAAGTAGGTAGGATATATTTTATAATGACTAAAGAAGTTAAAGAAATCTTAAAAACAAAAATAAACCGGATCTTTATGGGAAGAAAAGCCTTGGTGTTAGACATAGTCATAAAAGATCACTCAAAAATAAAAATAAGATTTCATAAGGTAACCAGTAAGAGCTTGAATGTTAAGATTCACCGTCAATTCATTATAGGTGTTGGATTTTGGGTTTCACTCAGCACGTGGTATACGTATCTAAGATCACAAACACATATTTTATGCAACCATAAGCCTCAGTGGTAAGAACCGAGAGTCTCAAGGGTTACAGTGGTGAACCGAAAGTTGATGGAGAATGTAAGGAGGATGGCTAAAGAACCGAAAGTACCTTCTGCTATAAAGACATGACTAAGCAGAAAAACTCTTAACTCAAATGAGAAGAGTAAGGTAGCTCTAGACTGAGTTTATATTAACAGCCTGATTGGGAAGATACGATAGGTATAGATCGAATCATTAAGGCCTTGCTCTAAGTCGTAGAGGCATTGGTCAACATACAGCAGCATGCTTCTAGGGACCCTTAACTAGTTCTTACGTAAAAGATTATACCTGCCTTAGCTCCAAATTCTATTGTACTGGTACACCTGTGACCTAATTAAAAGAAAGAGAAAACAAACACACCACACATACAAAACAAACAAACAAACGAAAAAAAATATTTTTAGATTTTTGAAGTTTTCTGAAAAATAATAAAAACAGAAAGAGAAAATATTTTTGGAATTTTTGAGTTTTCTGAAAAATAATAAAAACAGAAAGTAGTTAAAAGAATAGAAAATACAGAATATATAACCGAAACCTTATCTTAATTGAGTGAAGCGAAATAGACCGAGCGTTCGGTTCATTTCGGTTCCTTAAAATTCCAGAGCCGAAATAGACCGAGCGGTCGGTTCATTTCGGTTCCCGAAAATTAAAGAGCCGAAATAGACCGAGCGGTCGGTTCATTTCGGTTCCTTAAAATTCCAGAGTCGAAATAGACCGAGCGTTCGGTTCATTTCGGTTCCCAAAAATTAAAGAGCCGAAATAGACCGAGCGTTCGCTCCATTTTGCCTGTCTAAATTTTTAGTGCAAGATTTGAGGATTCGGTACCGACTCTGCTTCCATCATTCCCAGGCCTTGTAATATTTTATAGAAACTTGCTTCAGGTAAGGCCTTTGTGAATATGTCAGCCAGTTGATCAGAGGATCTAACAAAGTGTACTTCCACGTTCCCATCTTCTACATGATCCTTGATGAAATGATATCTAAGTGCAATGTGCTTAGTTTTTTAGTGTTGCACTGGATTATGACAAATCCTTATTGCACTTTCTGAATGACAATAGAGAGGAATCTTCTTCATACTCAGTCCGTAATCTCTTAGTTGACTTTGAATCCAAATAACTTGAGAAGTGCAAGATGCTACAGCTATATACTCAGCTTCGGCTGTTGAAAGTGACACACAGGTCTGCTTCTTGGACTGCCAGCTAACAAGTTTCCATCAAGAAATAGGCATCTACCTGTAGTGCTCTTTCGGTCTAGACCACATCCTCGAAGATCAGCATCAGAAAAAGCTTGAACGAAGAACCCGGATCTTGCAGGATACCAGAGACCGAGAGATGAGGTTCGCTTCAGGTAACGAAATATATTCTTCACTGCCACCATGTGAGGTTCTCTTGGATTTGCTTGAAACCTAGCACAATAACAAACAGAAAACATAATATCCGGTCTACTAGCTGTTAGATACATAAGGGACTCTATCATTTGACGATATAGTGTTATGTCGACAGCAGGTTTTTCCAGAGATGGTGTTAACTTAGTGTCAAATGCCATTGGAACCTTCACTTTTGAGTCACCCGTCATACCGAATTTCGTCAGTAAGTTCTTTGTGTAGGCCTCCTGGTTGATAAATATACCTTCTGGTCCTGTCTAATATTTAAACCAAGGAAAAAATTAATTGGACCCATTGCGCTCATTTCAAATTTAGTCTCCATCAACTTCCTGAATTCAGCTGTTAAGTTAGGATTCGTAGAGCCGAAGATGATATCATCAACATAAATCTGAACTATCATTAGATGTTCGCCTTCTTTCTTTCGGAAGAAGGTTGGGTCAACCGAACCTTGTTTAAATTTTGACATTTTCAAAAAGCGAGTTAAGGTTTCATACCAGGCCCTTGGTGCTTGCTTTAATCCATAAACAACTTTATCCAGCACATAGCAATGATCAGGAAATTTCTCGTTCACAAACCCGGGCGGTTGCTCAACATAGATTGTTTCTTCTAATTCTCCATTCAAGAAGGCACACTTGACATCTATTTGGAAAACTTCGAAGTTTTTATGAGCAGCATATGCCAATAAGATTCTAACTGATTCCAACCTAGCTACTGGAGCGAAGGTTTCCTCATAATCTATCCCTTCCTCTTGGCAATATCCTTTCACAACCAATCGAGCCTTGTTGCGAATGACGTTCCCTTCTTTATCTACCTTATTCCTGAAGACCCATTTCAAGCCAACCACAAAAGCATCCTTTGGTATGGGAATCAGCCTCCACACTCGGTTGCGTTCGAACTCATGAAGCTCATCTTGCATTGCTTGGACCCAATCAGAATGATCAAGTGCAGCATTTACAGTTTTTAGTTCAACTTTGGAAATAAACGAATTAAACATACAAAATTCAACTTTAGAGAATAATGCAGTTTGTTTCGCTTTCAATTGAGAACGAGTAAGAACTTTCTCAAAAGATTCACCAATAATCTGTGCTTTGGGATGGCCCTTGGTCTATTTTACTAATGGAGGATAGTTTGGATCATATGTTGGATCTAATTCAGCATTCACTTCTACTTTAAATTCTGATTGATCATCCTCGCCTTCGTCAGTTGCATTCCCTTTCTCCCCCTCGACTGGCGAAATGTATCCTGTGGCAGCATCAGAGTTTGAATCCTCTGTGGGAGTCAGATTCTCCCCCTCGAATGGACTACTGTTAGGTGGTATTGGATCAGTACTTTCCCCTTCCCCTGGACCTTTATGAGTTGGGGACATAATTGGATTCTCTCCCTCGAAAGATACTTCGGTTGTCTTTGGTGCATTTGAACTTTGAGCCGTTGCTTGAAGAGTCATTGGAGCGTAGACCATCTGTCGGTTTGGAAGGTTTACTTTCCATTTCTTTGGCAGCTTCATCTATCACCTTTTTGAGATTATCAATCTTGTTATCTGCTGCTCTCGCCTCTGAGTTTGTCGCTTTCTCTGGTTCATCAAAAAGCCGCATGTATTCTTCAAACAGGTTGGAGATAGGAACCAAGACTTGTCCAGACTCCGGAAATATTTCACCTAAGTCACTTTCACTTCTTTGAACTTTCTTCATGTAATTATCGTCAAAGGTGACATAGTAGGTTTCTTCAATTCGTTTGGAGCGTTTATTCAACACTCTGTAGGCTTTTGATGTTAGTGAATAACCCAGAAAGATTCCCTCATCTGCTTTTACATCAAACTTGTTTCGGTTCTCTTTAGAATTGAAAATAAAGCACCTTGAACCGAAAATGTGGAAAAATTTGACATTTGGCTTCCTATTATTTAAGATCTCATATGGAGTGATTGAGAATCTCTTGTTGAGCAAGGACCGATTCTGAGTATAGCAAGCGGTTGCAACTGCATCTGCCCAGAAATATAATGGAAGTGAAGCGAAACTGAGCATGGTTCTGGCTGCCTCACATAAAGAACGGTTTCGTCTTTCAACAATCCCATTCTGTTGTGGTGTATAAGGGGCCGAAAAATTATGAGTTATCCCCTTGTCAGCCAGAAAGCTCTCAAAATCGTTATTTTTGAATTCTAGACCGTTGTCACTTCTGATATTCCTTACCGTCTTCCTCAGCTGTACCTCTACTTGCTTGATAAATGTCTTCAACTTGGGAGTTGCATCTGATTTCTGCTTAAGAAAGAAAACCCAGGTGAAGCGTGAAAAATCATCTACAATAACAAGAATGTACTTACTACCACCGAAGCTTTCTATAGCCGAAGCTCCACATAAGTCGATGTGCAAGAGTTCAAGAGCTTCAATAATCTTTGTATTGATTCGTGTAGGGTGGCTCTTTCTGCTCTGTTTGCCCATCTCACACGCTGCACATAGATGTTCCTTGTCAAACTTGAGAAGAGGGAGGCCTCGAACGTGATCACCAAGCACCAACTTATTGATGTCTTTGAAGCTCAGGTGCGATAGTCGTCGATGCCATAACCAGCTTTCATCTGTGTTTGCCTTTGACAGCAAGCATATTGCTGGTTTTCCTCGTATTGGGTTGAGATTTAAAGGGTACATCTCTCCATTGTGTTCAGATTTCAACAAAACCTTCTTGGATTGTTTCTCAATAATCTCAGAGCCCTCATCATCAAATGATACTTTCAGTACTGTTCCCACAACTAATTGTGACACGCTGATGAGGTTATGCTGCAATCCTTCCACATAAGCCACTTTTCGTATTGAGAAATCTCCATTTGTTATCATACCATATCCCTTGATTGTTCCATAAGAGTTATTACCATACTTTACACACCCACCATCTTTCAGAGACCAAAACTCCCTCAGCTCCTCCTTCCTTCATGTCATGTGACGCGAGCAGCCACTGTCTATATACCATTCATCATCAAACTGCTCGTCACTGATTACCTGCAAATTCATGCAGATTTAGGAACCCAAAGTCTCTTGGGTCCTGGTGAGTCTTTCACAGAAAAAGGAATTACAGCAGAAATATCAACCAAATATGTTCTTTTTACTAAGGTGGTTTGATCTTTTCTTTTAATTGTACACACCTTGATTTTAGTTTTATCTTGTTTAATTTCTGGTGCATTAGTTGGTGTGTTGTTAGATGGTTTATGATTTTTCTTTTGACTCCTAGGGTTAGCTGATGATTTCTTATTATCGACCTCAGAGTTTGGTGCTAGCTTTCCCTTTCCTTTGATGTCCTTCAAAGAATATGTTTTGCATTGAGACTTGGAGGGACCGGAACTGGGTTTAGGACCGAAACTAGGTTTAGGACCGAAACTAGGTTTAGGACCGAAACTAGACTGGGGACCGAAAGTTGACTTTCGGTTCTGAGTAACGATGTTGGGACCGAAACTAGACTTTCGGTTCTGGGACTTGGAATAGTAGGAATTTGGACTGAAATTTTCCTTTCCTTTGTCCGTTGATTCTTTCTTAGGAGGGACATAGTTGGGATTTTGAGATTGCCAGTGACTTTTTCGCTCATTCAGATTCTTTGCATATCTTTGATTTCTTAAGCGTTTCTGTTCAGCTAGCTCCTTCTGTGATTTGTGGATATTGAAGCTGGCCTTTGGCTTCTCTTTTTGAGTTTCGGTTGTTTTGGCTGGAGCTTTCGGTTCTTCCTTTGGTTCTTCAGGGATTTCTTTGGTTCCAATTGTGCTTGGTTTGTCAAAACTAGAGGGTTTGTTGATGGGTTCAGCAACGTATCTTCCTTTAACCCTCCACGAAGTCTGCTTAGACAAGCCTACAGTTTCGTCTGCGTTGTCAATGGGGGCTGACCAGAAGTAGTCGTCGCACCCTTCAGCATTATCTTTGTCAACCAAGATTCTTAATTCTGAGGTCTACTTTGGAGTGACCCCTGTAACTGCATAAACCTGATTTGGCACAGTTTGAACCTTTTGATAAACCATAACCTTTTCTTTGAGTTACTTTTTCTTGTCTCTTGTCAGGCGAGCGAATTCAACTGAATTTTCAGAAATTAGGGGTTTCTCATTCTCGGTTTCGCTTTTCATAAACTCAGAGCAATCAACCACGTCTTCTACTGAGATCTCACTCATCTCACTTTCCTCATCAAATTCAGACGTATTTTCTAAGTCCATTTTATTTTCAGAAGTTAATTTGGCATTAGATTGGTCAAATGATTGAATAGTGTCTGACTTAATTTTCAACCTATCATTTTATCTAAAATATCTTTTAGCATACATTTGTGTTCCTTAGAATCGATGAAGGTTTCTATTTTGTCCAGTCCAATTTTGTAAGACATGGATGTCTCTTCTGATGACACGACTGATTCACATTCTGCTATGACCTCATCTTCCTTAAATTCAAGAAAGGGCAGAATCATCTTATGAATTTTCTTTCCTATCTTACAACTTAAATGCAATTGAGCTATATTAGTATATAAACGCTTAGCAATTAAACAAAAAACATTCCTTTGTTTTAAAAACTTTAAATTGTCTCTTTGCAAATAAATACTTTCGTCCCTAGCCCTAATTAACTCCGCCTCCTTCAGCTCAATCCACATCCTTCTCTCCTCACTCTTTGAATACACCCTGCTGAGTTGGTCAGTTAGGTTAGAATTCGCTAAGCGAGTTTGCATGAGACTATCACTTAAGTTAGCATATTTAAATTTTAATTCATTTAATTCTTCTTCATAATCTGTTATTGGAGCTTTAAGTGATTCTAGGATGGATTGTACCTTTTTGATCAGCCGGTCGCAGTCGTTGATCTTCTCACTAACTGGCTTTGCAGCAAAACACTTGTCTTCAGTCAGGTTCAGTTCCTCATGTGCACTTTCGGTTGATGAACCACCTGTGACAATCAAACACTTTCCATCCGAACCTACTTCTTTTTCCACATAAGCCTTTCCGTGAGTGGGCTTTCTTACCTCTTCATCTTCAGAGTCGGTTGACCACACTTCAACGCCACCGAACTCATCTTCATCAACATTCTCCTGCACAATCAAGGCATTCATAGAACTATTAGTTGCCTTCTTTTTCTTGATCTCTTCCAACTTGCGCATGTAGTACGCCTCATCATCTTCACCATCTCTTTTCTCAGCCATTTTTCTTAGCATGCAATCTTTGGCAAAGTGGTTCTTGCCGTGACAGTAATTGCAGTCGTATCCTGAGTCTCCTGCAAGCTTGCTCTCCTTCTTATCTTCATCCTTTTGAGAGGAGATTTTCGCTTCATCCTTCACCTTTTCTGAGCTGTAACTTCCCTGCCAGTTTCAGTTCTTGTTGACAGGAAATTTTCTCCTTGCAAACTTCTTTGGATTGGTGACCATCATAGCATACTCCTCGCTTGTAAGGTCACACTCAGACATATCAGACTCCTCTTCTTCTTCTGCAATACTTTTTCCTTTTGAGACAAGAGCCAGCGATCCCACACCAAAAACTACTTTCGCTTCTTCGGTTACAACACTTTCATGGGACTTAAGTATCCCCACTAGTTTCGCTAGTGAGTAAGACTTAAACTGTTCATGCGCCTTCACAGTGGAAACCACGGCCATCCATTCCGGTCTCAGCCCATTCATGAACGTCACCTTCTGCTCGATCAGTTTTCTTTCTATTCCATGCTTGATCATCTTACTTAGGAGATTATTGAACCGATCGAAAGTTTGTATGAGTTTCTCCTCTGGTTTCTGTTCGAAAACTCCAAATTCTGACAGCAGCAGGGTTTAAATGGAGTGTTCCAGATCTTCACAGTTGAATAGAGTTCTTTCAGCCTATCCCAGATTTCTTTGGCCGTCGTGCATGAACCAACTAACCGAAAAGTGTCAGATTTCAAGGCGAATCTTATCATTCTCATGGCCTTCACGTTACACAGTAGCTTGTCTTTCTCATCCTGTGGCATCTTCTCTACATCCGTCACCAGCTTGTTATAATCCTTTTGGGACTTAACAGTCGTGTTGGTTCCCGAATGTACAAACGGTCCAAGTGTGATAGCTTCCCAGATGAGATAGCCATTATCTTCAGATCCAATCCGCCCATACTTCATAGTCTTGAGTATAGAGTATGGGTATCCTGGTTGTAGATCCAATGCTGTTTGAGATGTTGATGGGATTTGTTTGCGAATCTTCGTGAGACATGGTGAGCTGCTAGAATCAAACCTGTAAACTTGAGATTAGGGTTTTATCAAAACAGAGTTGCCGTCGAAACAAAGAAGACGGCTTCTATTTATACGATAAAAGCGGAAACCCTAAGGAATTCTGAATACAGAAGGAATGTGTATTGATCACACAGTCTCCTGCTCTGATACCAATTGTTAGAACAATGTTCTATCAGGATCGTTAGATTCTATGCAAGCAAACAGTTATGAACGTAAATAAGAACACGAATATGGCTTTGAATATGTCGTGTGATTAATACTTCAACACCTCAGAAGAGCTCGATAAAGAACTTCGACTGTAGAGGTGTTTAGGGTTACAAACTAATAAACGTAATAATCAACATCGTATAATGCATACATGCATGCATATATATAGTATAACCCTACTAGCTAAACTAGATAATCACGGATGGACAGGCCCAATCCGGATGCAAAACGTAAGGCCCATGACGCAACACAAATGGACTCAACACATTTACTATTCACTAATCAAATCATACACAACAATGCGTTTTATGACATCAAGTTACTGATGCGTTTTCGCATTATCAATGCACAATCAATCAACCAACAATAAACCATATATCTAGGTTTTAAGACCATATGATATTATCGTCTTGCGATCACTCGTGATAAATTCCATGAAGTGATTCCAGCAAGCGTGGGTTTATTCCAATGCTCAAAACTTGTTCATAAGCACTCATGAACGTTGTAGCAAACCTTTGCCATGTCTAATACCTTTTAGACAATCTACCCACCTATTCATGACAGTCTTCATTCATACCTACTTCCAACATATGAACGACTGTGGACCGTTCGAATAATTCGATTATTATTAAATAACTCAATTATTCAGGAAGTCAAAACATGCAAAGTGAAACAATAGTTAAACAATCAACATAACACAGTAACTTTACTTATAAATAATACTCCTTTATTTAATCATCAAATGTCAATTACATTTATCTATTACACGTTTCTAAACTATCTAATCTAAACTAATATCGTCCTTCAGCCCAATGCTCCTAGCGTGCTGCAAGTGCTTAACCCTACTCAGTCCCTTCGTAAGCGGATCTACTGGGTTATCCTCTGACGATAACCTCTTCACTACAAGGAGTCCTTCTTCTACCCGATGTCGAATAAAGTGATATTTTCTGTCGATATGTCGAGATCTAGCATGATCCCTCGGTTCCTTAGTCAAGGCAAGCGCTCCTTCATTATCACAGAAAATTTCCATAGGCTCTTTTTTATTGGATTAGTGTCTAAGTCCATAACTATAATTGGTATTTACTTGACCCGACTCGGCATGGTCTATTTGGGTTGCATACCATCGAAACATTTGGATAGACCGTTTGTGAGAAGAGGACATTTGTGACATATTAATATATTATAAGTTCTAATATATTAATATGAAATCATGTTATTTAATTAGTATTGATCAAGAATTAATTTGGACTTAATTTAGTGATCAAGAGAGACTAATTAAATATATGGGGATTGATTGTGTAAATCATTAATTCTTATATATGTAAGCTTATGATCCAGGATTCCTTATGTTGGGTTTAACCCATGTGGTGACCCAGGGATACTCCATGGAGGTTAAAACCCATGGAGCATAAGGAATGGGTAAAGTCATGAGTTACATGGTGTAACCCTAGTAGCCATACTATATAAAGACCCTTTTAGCTCAAGAAATTGGCACTAGTGATAGATATATGAGGGCTAGCCAATTTGAGCATGAAGTGTCTTCTTCTCATGGTTATTCCATGTGTTGGTGATGTTGTGTGAACCATTTTAGGTGTCACATTTGGGGTACTAGGCTCTCGTGCTTCATGGAGTCAAGCTATATCAACAAGGTATGTATTCTATCCATTTTATTACCCAAGTATGAAAAGATTGTATGCTAGTTAGGGTAATACCTTGGAATATTCATATTTGCATGTATAATAGAGAAAACATAGATCCAAGGTATTTAGGGTTGCATGTACACTTAGGAGTGTTAGAATGCTCATAACCCAACAGTGGTATCAGAGCCTAGGCTTGTTTTCTTGTTATACTTGCAAAATCTGCTTAAAAATCGAAGTTTTTTTGCTGTCTGGACAACGGACTCGGCGAGTCCATCAGGGGACTCGACGAGTCGATGCCTTAAAAGTGTTCAAAACGATCCAACTCGTCGAGTTGGTTCATGCACTCGACGAGTTGGACCCCCAGACAACATATCTTCGACTGTTTTGGCTGGAATTGGACTAGGAACATTACCCTAAGCTGTTTTTTACCTTATAAACTTGTTTTGGATGTGGTAATGTTCATGCTAATCCAATTTCAAAGATAATTGTCAATAGATTCATTTTTTGTATTAGTTTAAAAGTTATGCTAATTACATGAAAAAGTTTGATGTGAATTATCTTTTTTCTTATGAGTTGCTTAGATTAATAGGAAAAGTTATATGAAATTGTTGTTTTCAATCCATTTTAATCTAAGAGTTGATTCTAAAATGTGTTTTTGTAACTTGTCCTCAAGTTACATGAAAAGTCACATTTAAGTTCCATAAAACTCATAAAGTCTTCCATAAGTTATGAATAAGGAAAAGTCACATTCTTTTAATAGTTTAAAGTCTTCCATAACATGTCCTCAAGTTATGGAACTTGAAGAGTTTTTGGATTAAAACTACTTTAAACACATAAGTTATGGAAATTGAATAGTTTTGAATAGTTTCAAAACTTGCCCTCAAGTTTTGGAATTTGAAAAGTTTTCCCTTATGAATACTTTAATTCCAAGTTAAGCCCTTAGAATTTTAAAAGTTAAAATTCAACCCTTATACTTTATAATATTATAAGTTAATAATATTTATATATATGTATAAGAGCAAGTCGTCATACCATTAGTAGGCCTCATTCACGAAGCCAGTCTATAAGGGGGGTATAAGGTTACTGCCTATAAAATGGCAGTTTAATGGGTGTCCACTCTCACCCACCGCTTCCTTGACTGATGGAGGGTCGTTAGCTGAACCGGTAGGAAAAGGACTAGAATTCTCCCTTCATTAAAAGTATTAATGATAAATATAAAGTAACTAAAATGTTCTTATAATTCCCAATCTTAGTTACTTTAGGAAAATGTGAATAAGGTGCTAATCCATGAAATTACACTTTGCACTTTGCATAAGTCCGTTAGTGGAGCGTGTGTGGTTAACCGGCACACTAGCTTGATTTAACAAGGTAGGCAAAGGGTAACTTAATATTTATCATAGTATCGGTGAAGCGCGTGTGGTTAACCGGCACATCGATTAAGGGGTAAATATTAAGGGTACCAAGTAATTTGCATGGTTACTTCACACCTTGTTTTATGATCCTCGGCACCCCAGTCACAAAACCTGAAGGGCACACTCGATATTGAAACATGCCATTGAACAGTTCAATGAATCTCAAAAGATCTAGGAGTTTCAAATCCAATTAAAAAAACCTAATAATTTATTTCGTTTTTCATGGTGGAAATTGGTGAATCATCATTCACCTACCTTCAAATATTTTATAGCTTGTATTACGGCATCCCTCTTCCAAGTTATAAAATATTCTTACACTCCTAAGTGTACATGCAACCCTAAATACCTTGGATCTATGTTTTCTCTATTATACATGCAAATATGAATATCCAAGGTATTACCCTAACTAGCATACAAAACATTGATACTTGGGTAATAAACTATATAGAAATACATACCTTTTATGTAGCTTGATTCCTTGATGCTTAAGAGCCGAGTGCCCCAAGTGTGACACCTCAAATGGTTCACACAACATCAAATGCACTTCGAATAACTTAGAGAGAAATGAACACTTCATGAAATCGGCTAGCTCTCACCATTTCTTCATAGTCTCACATGGTTTCCAATTTTGGGAAGAATAAGACACTTATGTAGTGTGTCACAATTAGGGTTACACCATGTAAACCCTAATTGTCATGGCCTTTCACTTCCATGATCCATGGATACAAAAACACCATGGAGCATCCATGGAGCATCCATGGAGCATCCTCTGGGTTTTAGCCTAACTTGATAATCCATGGAGCATTAGCCCACTATACAAGTATGGATGATTTTCACAATCAACCCATATATTTAATTAGTCTCCTTTTGATCACTAAATTAATTCCAAATTAATTCTTGATCAATACTAATTAAATAATCTTATTAATATATTAGAACTTATAATATATTACCAAACCTTAAGTGTTATTTCTCTCATTTTAGTCTATCCAAATGCATGATGCCATGCAACCCAAATGGACCATGCCGAGTCGGGTCAAGTACATACCAAATATAGTTATGGACTTAGACACTAATCCAACAGTTGACTCCTTATCCAAAAGTTTTAACAGCCAAACCAAAACATTAAAATACTATAGGAGTATTTTGGAACCTATTTACACACACTCTCCTTACACGTTTCTCACCCCTCGTGCAGACACTATGGCTGGATTTCATCATCCTGGAGATCCCTATTTCGCCAAACAGGGGAATGGCGGATGGTTAGAGCCAGAGGAAGAACCTGAACAGGAACCAGAAGAGGAGCCCGAGGAGGAGGAGCCTATGGGTGAACCGGCAGAACCGGTGGCCGACTCGGACATGGAGGAGGATGGCAGCGATGCTGATGACTTGGACGCTGAGTCCGAAGTTATCAATATGCCCTATATGGCAAGGGTGCCCCTATACAGGATGGACCCCAATGGTGCTACGCCCCCATGGGAGCACGAGATTTGGAGGTGGAGTCATCAACAAGGAGTACGACCTCCATTTGGTATGAACCGGGACTACTACGACCTAAGTCACGGTAGGCCTGCAGACTGAGCCCTGCCTGTGATGGTAAGGAAAACACGCGATATTGACGAGCAGACACAGGCAACCACTAGACAAATGGTGGCTATAAGGGTTGCGGTTGAGCGCGCGGAGAGAATGACACATGAGGTAGTCAGGGACTACCAAGCGTGGCAGGTAGCATTGGAAGCCCGGCTTCGGGACGCTGAGCTCCACCTGGCTAGACTTCAGGGCACATCTACCTCATCGTCACCACCACCAGACCCTACTCGTCGCGGCTAGTACCCATTTACTCGCCACCATATCGATTTTTCCTTTACGCACTGCCCTATGTATTATCGACTACATGATTAAGTGATTACACTACTCATGGAGTCGTTACTCTGTTAGATTTTATTTCACTTCATTTATTGTATGACTTATGAAGGAAAATTTTCATGTACTCAAGAAATTATTATCAATGAAAAGACGGATATATATTTTCTCATGATGTGTTACCTGTTATGTGCTCTATTACTATTATTACATGTTGATTTTTTGCACACATTTGCTTGTATGCAACCGAGTCTCCGATACTATTCTATAATCAAGAAATCGTGAAGCAAAATACATTGGATACTCATTGTACTTCTGATCCATGACAGAAAGATGCCGAGGAGACCTATCCATAAGAACAACAACACAGCACCACCACCGCCGCCCCCGCCGGAGACGAACTATGCGGCCTTTCAAGCGGCAGTTTCAGCTGCAGTAACATCAACGCCAGCCCACATTCAAAACGGAAATAATGGTGGTGGAAATGGCCAAGGGACGGGAAGCTCCCACCAAGGGATGAATCAAGGGCCTGTAAAGGCATGTACCTATAAGGACTTTTCCAATGCAAGACCCCACACTTTCAACGGGACTAGAGGAGTCATAGCTTTGAAACGATGGATCGAGAAGGTTGAGTCGGTGTTCGAGATATGCAAATGTCTGGAAGGGAGTAAAGTCAAATTCGCGGCCTGCACCTTCATCGACCAGGCATTGTCATGGTGGAACGGTCACATTGAGGCCATGACACTCCCCGTTGCAAACACCATGTCCTGAGAATAACTCAAGGAAATGTTAATCGTCGAGTACTGTCCTCGAGGGGAGGTACAAAAACTCGAGCAAGAACTGTGGAACCTTACGGTGCAGAACTCGGAAATTGATGCGTACATCTCGAGGTTTAATGAACTAGCCCTTTTGTGTCCTGGTATGATTACGTCCGAGGGAAAGAAGGTCGATCGATTCATCTGGGGGTTGACACCTCCCATTCAAGGTAACGTGGTTGCCTCAAAACCCGAGACCTATGACAGTGCCAAGCGCCTAGCCAAGAAGCTTTATGATCACAGCGAAAAGAAAAGTACCAAAGCAGCCGAGGAAGAAAGCAAACAAGAAGGAGGGAACAATAAAAACTGGGAGAACAAGCTTAAAGGACGACAAAATTAAGGGTCATCCAAGAAATCACAGACAGTAGCAGTCCATTCTGTTACCGCTCTAGCCGCACCAGCCCTAACCGCCCCAGCCTCAACCACAACAACGCCAACAAAGTCATACGCGGGTTCCAATCCCAAGTGTGACAAGTGTAACTATCACCACTACGGGGCATGCAAGGACTTCCAATGTAACAACTGCAATAGAAAAGTACATATTGTCCGGTATTGCAAGATGCCCCCACAACAAAACAAGCAGCCCAACGATAACAACGCCGGAGCCAGCCGTGCATGTTACGGATGCAGGTAAACCAACCATTTTAAATGCAACTGCCCCAAGAACAGAACGCAGGAAGGGTCCTAACCATGGGGCAAGAAGAGGCGGTGCAAGATCCAACAGTGGTGACTGATACGTTTCCCCTCAACAACTCTTATGCGTGCATTTTATTTGATAGTGGTGCTGAGCGAAGCTTCGTAAGTCACGGATTCAAACACCTACTCAATCAAAATCCCCACAAATTGAACGAAACTTTTACGGTCGAAATGGACAATGGTAAAATAGAATCAAACAATGATATCTACGTAGGGTGCACACTAACATTAAATAATCACTCCTTCCCAATCAGTTTGATGCCTGTTAATATTAGAAGCTTTGATGTGATTGTTGGCATGGATTGGTTAAGCCCCCACCATGCTGAAATTATGTGTCACGAGAAGGTCATTCACCTTCATATACCCAACGACGAAACCCCAATAGTTTATGGCAATAAACCTGGCTCAAACCTCTGACCCATTTCTTGCATCGAAGCGCAAAAGTGTTTGCACAAAAAGGATCACACCTTTCTTGCTCATGTCGTGGATAAAAAGAAGGAGGAGAAAAACATTAACGATATTCCAAAAGTACATGACTTTCCCAACGTATTTCCTGAGGATTTGCCAGGAGTCCCTCCCGAGCGCCAGGTCGGGTTCCGAATTGATCTTGTACCTGGAGCCACTCCAATCTCCAAATCACCCTACAGGTTAGCTCCTGCCGAGATGCAAGAGTTATCTAGTCAACTAAGCAAACTTCTCGTCAACGGATTCATCAGGTCGAGCTTTTCACCTTGGGGAGCTACAGTCGTATGTGTCAAGAAGAAAGATGGATCTTTCAGAATGTGCATCGATTATTGAGAATTAAACAAGCTCATAGTCAAGAATCGATAGCCACTCCCCCGAATCGATGATCTATTTGTTCAGCTCCAAGGAGCCAATTACATTTCCAAGATAGATCTGAGGTCCGGATACCACCAAATAAGTGTCCGAGAGGAGGATATCCCAAAGACTGATTTCCTAACCCGTTATGGGCATTTCGAATTCGTAGTCATGCCTTTTGGTCTCACAAATGCACCAGCAGCCTTTATGGACCTGATGAACCGAGTTTGTCGGCCGTTTCTCGACAACTTCGTGATTGTTTTCATCGATGATATACTCGTTTACTCTAAGAGTAAGGAGGAGCACAGCTGACACTTACGATAGATTTTGGGAACACTGAGAGCAGAGAAGCTTTACGCAAAGTTCTCCAAATGTGAATTCTGGATTCGTAGAGTGGAATTTTTGGGTCATGTAGTCAGTGAAGAGGGAATACATGTGGACCCTACCAAGATCAAGGCTATTGAGGGATGGGCAACCCCAACCGAAATCCGATAATTTTTAGGCCTTGCTAGTTATTACCGAAGGTTCATCCAAAATTTTTCCAAAATCGCCAAGCCTCTCACCAGTCTCACCCAGAAGGGGTACCTTTCTATTGGAATGACAAACAAGAATCAGCCTTCCAAACCCTGAAACAAGCCCTCTGCAGTGCTCCAGTGCTGTCCTTGCCAGAAGGAACAAATAACTTCGTAGTATACTGCGATGCTTCTAATCAAGGGTTAGGTTGTGTGCTTATGAAGCGCGGAAAGGTGATAGCTTACGCATCAAGGCAACTAAAGACCCATGAAGTAAACTACACCACCCACGATCTCGAGCTGGGAGTTGTGGTCTTTGCTTTAAAGATTTGGAGGCACTAACTATATGGTACAAGGTACACCATTTTCACGGACCAGAAGAGCCTCCAGCACATTCCGAATCAAAAGGAATTAAACATGAGACAACGGAGATGGGTCGAACTGATAAACGACTATGAGTGCGAAATCAAGTACCATCAATGCAAAATGAATGTGGTAGCCGATGCCTTAAGTCGAAAGAAATACTCAGGTCGCCGAGTAAAGACGTTAACAATGACCGTCCATTCCCATCTATCCTCACAAATCAATGAGGCTCAGCAGGAAGCCTTCAAGCAAGAAAATGTCGCCAATGTGGCATTGCACGAAATGGAAAAGAATCTGACGATCAAAGAAAACAGAGCCTATTATCTTACGGACCGAATCTGGACACCGAAGTTCGGCGGATTCCGGGACGTGATAATGAATGAGGCTCACAAAACAAGGTACTCTATCCATCCGGATTCCGACAAGATGCACCTGGATATCAAACAACATTATTGGTGGCCGAATATAAAAGCAGAGATTGCCACTTACGTAGGCAAGTGTCTCACTTGTGCCAAGGTTAAAGTGGAGTATCAGAAGCCCTCGGGTCTACTTCAGCAACCCGAAATACCCAAGTGGAAATGGGAGAGGATAACAATGGATTTTATAACCAAATTACCCAAGACAACAGACGGTCTGGATGCTATCTGGGTGATCGTTGACCGATTAACAAAATCCGCCCATTTCCTGCCAATAAACGAGACGTACAAAATGGAAAGGCTAACGCGAATATACCTGAAAGAGGTGGTAAGACTTCATGGAGTCCCCATATCTATTATCTCGGATCAGGATAGTAGATTCACTTCTCATTTTTGGCAGTCGCTCCAGAAAGCATTGGGAACCCGACTGGATATGAGCACTACCTACCACCCTCAGACTGATGGCCAAAGCGAGCGAACTATTCAGACTCTAGAAGACATGCTCCGAGCATGTGTAATAGATTTTGGAAAAGCCTGGGATACCCACCTCCCCCTGGTTGAATTTTCATATAACAACAGCTATCACACGAGCATATGAGTCGCTTCCTTCGAGGCCTTGTATGGCCGGAAGTGCAGATCGCCCCTCTGTTGGGCTGAATTGGGTGACACGCAGCTGGTCAAAGGGAAATCATCAAGCAGCACGATAGAGAAGATAATCCAAATCAAAGCCCAACTCCAAGCACCGTGTGATCGACAAAAGAGTTACGCTGATAAACGACGAAAACCCTTTGAGTTCCAAGTCGGAGATCGTGTGTTATTGAAGGTCTCTCCCTGGAAAGGGATGATCCGTTTTGGGAAACGAGGAAAGTTAAACCCATGATACATTGGACCGTTCGAGATTCTTGCCCGAATTGGTCCAGTGGCCTATAAGCTGCATCTACCTTCGGAGCTCAACAACGTACACCCCGTGTTCCACGTATCAAATTTGAAAAAGTGCTTATCAGATGAAACCTTTGTTATTCCTCTAGAAGAGATTGAGATAAACGAGAATCTCCTGTTCGTCGAAGAACGGGTCGAGATAATGGATAGGTAAGTGAAGTGCACAAAACAGAGTCGCATTCCGATTGTGAAGGTTCGATGGAACGCTAAGCATGGACCGGAATTCACTTGGGAACGCGAAGACCAGATGAAGCAGAACTACCCTCACTTATTCTCTCGTTTATGATCCTACCTTTCAAAAGAATTTCGGGACGAAATTCCCTCTAACGGGGGGATGATGTCACAACTAGTATTTTTAACTAGGTAATTTTGTCCTCATGTAAACATCAACTATTATAAGAATTGTGCTCACACATTAAAGTTTACATTAAGTTTCCTAATGAAGCATGTATTGTTATAATACAAAGCATTTATATCTCTCTAACTCTCCCAAATCTCTCTATGTATCTCAAATCTCTATATGTATCTCAAATCTCTCCCAAATCTCTATATGTATCTCAAATCTCTCTCAAATCTCTCTATGTATCTCAATTCTCTCCCAAATCTCTCTAGGTATCTCCCTTAGTTGAAAACAACTCAAAACGAAAGGAGAAAACTCAAAAGAACAAGCCCATTCCAGAATACACTATTCATTCTTGGAGCCTCTCTTCTTGGTCCGGAACCCTCTTAGTCCAGAATACCTTCTAAGGAACCGGGAAGATTCGCAGCTCGGAACACCCCTGCTTCGGACATCCTCGTAGCTCCGGAAGGTTTAGCTCCGGAAGATATCGTATTGACTCACTTCGGAATTTCTAGCCAACTTCGTACCTTCGGCCCGGACCTGCTGACTTTGCATCTGACTCCGGAACCGAGGAAATGCTCCGGATTTCACTATTTTCACTTCGTAATTCGCCCTTTTAACTCGGATTTTGCCAAATGACTCCGGAACTCCCTAATACTCTTCGGACCCTCGCAGATTCCGGACTACACTCTGGATTTTTGTCCATTTCGGACCTTATCTTCATTTTAAGGTATTTTGACGTCAGGAATTCCACCTAACTCGTATTTTTCATAACTTAGACCCCCTTAACCCCTATTTTATGCCAAATTTGAACATTTAAAACATATTTACATAAAATAATATTTAGGATTTATAAAGGTATTATTTAAATCAAGATAAAAATAAGATAAGGATAAGAGGGTTTGACTTTATGATGTGATGTAATCCCCCATTGTCCATGCAAATCATAGTAACCCATTTATTACCCACCAAATAACAATGCTTGAACCATCAGATTTCCATGCACATAGTTCCCCCCCCCCCCACCTTTTCTTTATTCCTTAAAATAACGACAGTAGAAGAATATCAAACCCCACCATTTCTCTTATTTCGTCGTATTCTCTCAAATACTTCCCTCAAGAGCAAGAGCAAGGATTTTGTTAAGGCTTAACTCTTCTAGTTCTCCTTAAGATTTTTAGGTAAGATATTCCATTAATCTAGTATTTTACATCATTTGCAAGATAAAGCCATATTATTTTACTCATAATAGTATTTGATAAAAACCATTAGGACAACATTCCTTACAAGGAAGTTCCTCAACTCATCCAAGAGCTTAGTCTTGAGATCTTCACCCCATCATTCCAACCAAATCATCAACCAACTCAACGTGAGCTTCATACTCCTAATTTTTCGAGTTTTTATATTTTTGGGGGAGAATACAAGTCAAGCCTTGTTTAAATCTTGATACATTTGTTTGTTGTGCATGTATGCTAAGTTTTATGTGCTAAGGTTATGAAAACTCAATGAACTCGAAATCTTGAGAAAATCTCAAGAGTTTGAGCCATATTTCACAAAATATGTATAGTAAGAAAAACTTGTATATTACAAAGTAGAAGTCACAAATTCCTATGACAAAAATCATAAGGATTTACTTCAAAAATCGCTTAAACAAGTATTTGAGAAGAAATGGGCCATTTTCAACAATTCACCTAGTTTTGAACCACTTATGACATCTTTTGACAAATATGAGTCTTATCTGGTAAATCATAAAAATAAGGGTCATTTTTGCCAATATCGATAAATCTTGGGTCATTTTGATAATTGTGATTCAAAGCGAATTATTTTCGATAAACGAAAACGATAGATCTATCATCGAGTACGACTATTATTATTTCTTTAATAAATAATGGATTCCAACGATTTGCTCAAAAATCTGTTAGTATTCTAGTTAGACGAATCTTCACAGTACCTATATATATGTAATAGTGTACGCTTAAAGTCCTGAAAGAGTTATAACCAAAGTCTCCTGGAGGGGGAGCGGGAATTTATGTATAGATCTATACAAGGTTGACACCCCATACCTTCGCTGTTCGCTACAGCTAGACCGGCCAGTCTAGGGTGACAAATGTCTTAAACAAAACTGACGCCTGAAGAACGTCAGAACGGGCAGTCCGTCATATTAGTATGGTTATAACGACTCACTAAGAATGTAACAATATGTTTTTAGAAATTTAGTCAAGTTAGACCTTTCGATTATAGACAACTATTGTTTTGGGTACTATAAATGAAGCTTTTATCACACTAGTCTTAGGGTTTTAAGACCACCATCTTATACATCAGAAAATATAGGATTTTCTAGGGAAAACGATTTTATACGATTTCGAAAAACGATAAACTAAAACACACATGTACCTATACTTGATTAGAAACAAGACTTACAACCATTTGATAAGAAAATATGGGATTTTCTGCTTTTCCAACTACCACGGATTTTTATACAAAATGCTTATGAACTCACCAACATATTTTATGTTGACGCTTTTCAAACGACTTGTATTCTCAGGAATTCAATAAGCAGGTTAATGGAATGCGGACTCAAGATTATTTTGATGTAGTTTGGAATTTTCTCAATGTTGTCTCTTTTGTGTATTTCAAGAACTTGAACAATATGTAAAAACAATGTAAGTTTGTTATATTGATGTATAATGTTTGGATTTTCTATGTTTCGTTTATATTCAATTGTTATGATACTGCACAATGAAGTCACCCATCTCCGAACGTTTCTGCCGTTCTGGTCCAGGGGTGTGACAGCTTCCATGGTGAACCCAGACTCTATCTTTATTGCTCAAATCGTGGAGATGTTCTATCAGATGGGGTACAAGGATCTCATTACCTGCATCTCTAAGTTCTAGAAACCTAACCTTCCTCCCCAATGGAACGACCACTTCACCCTCATCTTCAAGGCATTGTCATAGAGGGTCACTGGTTCAGATTGTGCCAGTAAGATGTTCATGACGATCATCTATGGCCTCTACCACGACATTAACCTCGACTACGACACTGTTCTCTAGACTCAGTTGGCTCAAAGCACACATTCCACCACTCGACACAGTGTGATTTCTTGTGGTCGACTTTGAACCATTTTGGTGCAAAGGGAGATTGAAAAACTCAATTTCCCAGTGATGCAGGATTCTTTAATGTCATCGATTGGCACGTTTCACACCACAAAAATTATCGTTGCTTATAACTCAAAGTTCTCCTTTGTGGGCTCTATTCCTGAGTCAATGTATAGGTATGTCTCTGGGATGAGCAAGATTATGACGGAGTATAAGAAGCTTCCCGTTTCTGGACAAAGAACAATTACTCCTGATATGCAAGTTACGATTGACGAAGCAGACAAGGTCAAGAAAGGAGGTAAGCAAAAGCAAAAGAAAGAAGGTCGGTCTGCTCCAGCACAAACTCCCAAGAAACGAAAGGGAAAAGGAGAAACGAATGCCCCATCCCCCTCATCTCCAAAGAAGTGAAGGGTTAAAAAGCCCGCTCGCAAGGTTCGCATGCCATCTCCAACTCCATCTGGAAGCGAACGTTCGCAGTCGGCCGATAGTGATCAAAGCGAACATGACGATGTTGTTCAGGATTCGTATGTTGAGGTAAACTCTTTTATTCCAGAAGCCACTCCTACCTACGATCAATTCTTCCAATCTCCACCTCAATCTCCTAAACATACCACCACTCCCATCACCATTGCACCTTGCCCACCTCCAATCTCTACTCAACCACAAAGTACCGTTTCTCAACCTCCGCCTATCTTCACTGATACAAACACCACCACTACTATAGGCGAACCTTCAGTTAGTGTCAACGCATCTAATGCGGGGGCAGAAGCTTCAGGTTTCGCAACCGGTCATGTTACCCCTCCCATCTCTCCTTAACGTTAGGGAGATGGTGAAACTATTTTTGGTGAAGGAGTGTTTGACTTTCAGAATTTCCACTATAGTCCCTTCGCAGTGAAAAAAGATAGCGATGATGATGCCCCCGTTTCTCAGAGGCATCTGAAAGCTATAAACAAGTAGCTGGACTCTCTCATTGCTTCCTCCAGCTCCTCTTCAAGCACAACACATTCTGAAGCAACGGTTAAAGCTATGCTCGAAACTTTGGTAAAAGAGCATACTGGAAATCTCGCCAAAGCCAACAAATTCGTTGAGGACTTCACTCGTTCTTGCAACGAAACGACCGAAAAAGTCGAAAAACTAATCTATGCAACTCAAACCTTCATGTTGAACCTTCAGACTGCAGCAGAAAATAATGCTTCAAAGGCGACTTAAGCGATTACAAAACTTAGCTCCTCGCTTTGTACTGAAAAAGAGAGTCTTGAAAAGGTTCACACTGACCTTCAGAATGACAACACTGAGCTACACACCACCATCTCCTCTAGACTCGATAAACTTCAAGAAGAATTGGGGATTGAAAACAAGATTATGGATGAACTGGCTGCTCAAACAACGAAACGAAGCGTCCAGTCAGTCAAACTTCATCAAACGAACAACAAAATCGAAGAGCTTACGTATGAACGAGCTGTTATTAAAAGTTGTGTGTCAGATGTTAATGCTCTTCTCTTAAATCTCATTGAAGCACACGACCCAATGCTCCCACTCACCACTCGTAGGTATCTTGCGGAAAAACTTTGTCCTGCAGTGGCCATGCTAAACCGAATAGAGGGTGTTTCTGAGGCCCCTGTCCCTCCGAAAAAAAAGGGAGAGTCAACAAAAGATCAAACTACAAAGGCAGGGGAAACATCAAAACCAAACGAACTGAAGGGTAATGTAGCTTCGGGTTCGAAAGGAAAAGAAAAGATAATAGATGATGATGAAGAAGAAGAAGACGAAACTGAGAAGCTTAAGCGAAAGCGTCGTGATGAGGAACCCAATGAAAATTCTAGCATTGCAAGAGAGGCAGAAAAGAAGGAAAGGGCTGAATGTGAAGCCCAGGCTATGTTGAGAAGTCGAAAATCTCTCTTTCCAAAATGGACCATGGAGCGAATCATTGTTGAAGCTATTGAATGTACAAGCATTCACTAGCTCGAGCCTGTTGTGTCGTTCGAGTTAGAGAACACAGCGGATTCACAGTTTGATATGCCTATGACTATGAAGGCCTTCCTCTTTAGGTGTTTTGAGCCAATTGTGAATGCAACTCCATCCAACACGAAAGTCAATAAATCTCTGATGGAGTTCTACATCAAGAATAGCAAGCCTTAATATGAGACTTGAAGTGCACAAAAGATCACAGCAGTGAAAGTTGTTGGGCCAATTGAAACTAGGAGCTTCGCACACGTCAAATTCAAGACAGCAAGAGGTTTGCAAAACGTGATTCATGAGTTTACTCTTGCTGATCTCCCATGTCTTAACCCATACGATTGGATCCGACTGTTCACTATCTGTTGAAGGACGAAAAGAAGTATGAGCCGATCTTGGAGCATGTCAAGAGGATGCTGGTGTCATACGTAAACGAAGTGGCGAAGGTTGACATGGAGATTGCCATGGCTCAAAATAAAAAGCCAACCGTTCATCCCAGAGGTGTTGCGAGTGACGTCAACAGAATAAAGAAGGGGAAGATTGATACTGAACACTGGACCGTAATGTTTCATCGCGGTTTAGTGGAGCGTGGTGATTTCGCTAAATGTTTGTTCACTTTACAAGACAAGCATCTCTTCTCCACCTCGTGCTTAAACTAGATATTGAAGATAATTGAGGAGTGTCTAGCGAATGATGCAGCCTCAAAGAAGAATTTTCATGACATGATTCTTGGTACATTGCCTTTCCCAGCACCTTACTTCCTGTGATGCCCAAGATCTTCAATACTACAAAGAAGATTCCAAAGTGAAGACCCTTTCGCCTCAATTGAGGCAAACGGGGAGATTGTTGGGTATATAGATGCTGTGTCATTGGGCCTGTTTTGTTAGCCCATTTTGTACACGGTATGGGTTTGTCCATCCGTCTCATTTATTAGGGTCAGAGTATTAATAGTGCAGGAATGCACCGTAGTTTGTTATCGTTTTTATCTCTTTCATTGTAACCCTAATCACGCCTCTACAGTAGCAATTCTTCATCGAGTTCTTCTGAGGCTGTGAAGCTTTAATCATTAAGCTTATTTTGAATCGTTGTCTTGTTCATCATTTCATTCTTTATTTTGTGTTTAGAATCTAATCGATCTTAGTGGATTTTATCCTATCAAAATATATTACTTCTTTTTCATTTGATTAAGTTTATTGCACAATAGAATAGAAACATGAAACAGAAAAAAGAGAATCGAAATCGAAAACGAAAAACATACAATTAGACAAATTTACATAAATAGACCATATGGTTTACCAAAGGTCACAACATCAGTCCCTGCTATGTTGTTTTGATGAACACGGTCCATGGGGATTTTAAAGTTTGCATAGTTGATCCCTAACCCAAATAAAAAGATTGTTATACTTTATTTTATTTTACTTTATATTTTTTTAACTAGTTTTGATTTAAAAAAATAAAAGCCCCCCACCCCTACCATTCTCTTTCTTCTTGTCCATCTCAAGAAATTACTTCCATTTTACTGTTGCACTTGTTACTTGTTTGGAGAAGATACAAGAGAGAACATGGAGATTTAGCAACACTACAAGAGATGTTTTTCTTCCAATGTCTCTATCAGTCAGTAAACAGATGCAAGAGCAAATAGAGAGACCTTTTATGAGCACCAATCAAAATAGGAGATTAGTTGATACAATAATCTACAACCACTTTTAAGTATCAAACAGTCTACCGAGAAGAAGGGGAACTAATTTAATTTTAAGATTTCTACCCTAAAATAAGTAATAACATATTATGTAATTTACATTATATATTTATAACTACAACTAGGAGCTGCAAGTGTGTTGCAGAACAGAGGCCATCACCATAATAAGCATATATGTATCATTTTAAATTAATAACACTAAATTTTTAGCTTCTTTGCCTTTCAGGTCGGTCCCAATATGTTAGAATTAGGTCAGACTGACACTTGAAAGCATAGATGAATTACTTTCCCCATATGATATATCTTCGTTAATACAACGTTAAAATGCTACCTTTCTTTGGTTACAGGTCCCAATTTGTGTGTTTTGAAGCATGTTCAAAATTTAGTAAATAACAAACAGAGCAAGTACATTAAATGAATAAGAATTAGGTCAAATAGAAAAAAATGGAGAACTTACCAAGAGAACGTCGATGACTCGGAAATGTAGAAGGAGAGGTGAATCAGAAATAAAGGCTTCGTCTTTTCCCTATAGTGATTAGTGTGTGAAGGTGATTGGGAAACGAGATATTTTTTTTTGAAAAAAATAGACAAAACTTCATAAATGGTCCTGTGTTTTTGAGGAATTTAATATATAGTCTTTAAGTTTAAAAAATCTCCCAAATGATACCTATGGTTTTAAAACTTTTAACAAACAATCACTTTTGCTCACTCCGTCAACTTTTGGCCGTTAACTGCTATTTGATTAAATTAACAGGAGGACATTTACGTCATTTCACTACCACAAAGACCATTTATGAGTTTTTGTCTTATTAAAAAAAAAATGAAATATCATTTCACTACCACAAGGGTCTCTCTCTCTCTCTCTCTCTCTCTCTCTCTCTCTCTCTCTCTCTCTCTCTCTCCCTCCCCCCCCAAATAATACTAAAAGTAACATTTAATTAAAAAAACACACTACAAACAAAAAATTCGCGTTAATTATAAAACACGATAATTAAGAAAACACACTTAAAAATTACAACATGTTTTAAAATCTTAAAACAACATCCAGGGTTGGAATGTAGATGTGTTCAATGTGATCCGTAAGATCAGATCAAAGTTGGTGGTGGATTTCAGCATTGCGCAATTCATGTAGTATTTCCACGTCATCAACTTCGTCGTTGGGGGGTCGGGCTGATGCACAGGAGATATCGTAACACCCTCATATTTAGTATCATATTGTGTAGTATAATACAAGCGTGAATTATACTTTTGGTTTCTTCACCCTCATAGCCCGTGCGGGCATTTTTAAAATGTCCCAACGTCCTTTAAGGACCCCAAAACCACGTTTTACGTCCTTTCTTGCGGTCTCTTGTGCCATCTTGAACCATTTTTTTTCTGTTACTAGATGTGGATTTGCCTTCACAGATATAGCCCGTGATGGATATAATCCATCCGCAAGATAATAACCATGCTTGTATTGTTCATCATTCAGATAAAATGAACAATCTAGATGATATTGTCATATTTATACATATGTTTAAGAATTATTTTAATACGTTTAAGCTATAATTTGGTAAAATGAAAAAGTATTGGGTACTTGTTGAGTTAAATTACATTTTGCAGCTAAAAAGACATTTTTTAAAGAACAAGGACCAAAAATGACAAAAGATGGAAACTTGGAGGTCAAAGCTAGCGGCAGCATGAAAAAGAGAAAGGTTGTTCATAATTACATGCCCACGATGTGGCCACCTGTCCTAACCTAGAAGCTTCCGTTGAATTGCCGCATATAGGATTTAAAAGATGCCCATGACATGGCACCTATCCCCACCTCGTGGCAACCATATATATATATATATATATATATATATATATATATATATATATATATATATATATATATATATATATATATATATATATATATATATATATATATATATATATTCAAACATTAGGTCGAAAACCCTTTAAAAAACCTCAGAAGTGAAGATATCAAATTGCACTAAAGCTTTGAATAGAAGTGAAGAAAGATCATCATTTAATCATCCAGTTTGCTAGATTTTACCATGTGTATTCTAGTTAACTTTGATTTATCATTTGTCTCTATTTTATTTATGGAATAATCACCCCATACTTGTGTTTGGTGAAGATGAACCCGAATTTAATGTGTTGATTTCGATTTATGGATGTTCTATGTTGATTTTACTTGTGTTTGATAATCAATATACTAGCATATTTTAGTTCTAGTCTTTGAATGCCTTGATATGAGTTTAGTGGAGTAGATGATCATTCTGTTTGCATGAACTTGTTTTCCTAATGGGTTATGATCATTAAATTGTTAAAGCTAGGATTAATCACTATTTATATTAGGTAATTTAAGTTAGCAACTTTGACTATGTTAGAAAGCATAATTAATCTTAATTTGTGCTTGGTTGCTTGACTTGATCATAAGAAAGTAACTATTAGATATATCATTCATAGTTCAATCCGTGCTTATATTGATTTTGTGTTTTGCTTGTGTATGATCATTGCATGGTAATTCATAAATTAGTACATCTAGGTATTTGATCATAATAACTGGTAATTAAAAGAATTGGTAATTAATGTAATTCATCCACTAGAAATCAACCATATGAGAAGGGGGAATCGGAACTAAACGGAAGTACTCTTTAATATTGAAGTTAAAATCGTTTTCTCTGCTTGTTAGTGGGACGAATTGATAAAAGTTTGATTTAAGTTATTGAACTTGAAAAATCAGTAAAACCCACAAATTAAAGTTTGTTTTCTTAGTATAAATAGAAGTAGTTATTTTATTAGTAAAAACATGTTCCCTGAGTTCGACACGCGACTTACCCAAGCTATTTTATAATCTGACTAGATACATTGCCTATAGGTGCATAAATTAGTTAAGTTAGTTAGTTTACACATTTAAAAGTTGATAGGAATACACTGAGCACATCACAAGACCTGTTCCATGATATTTCTCATCGAATAGTGGTGATTGGTAGAGGAGGTTTAAATCATTGTTCGAATTGGCTACATGATAATATGCATGTCGAAACCATAAATCTTGTGATGCGACCGCTTCTAGTATTATTGTCGGATACTGATGGTTACCCTTCATGTATTGGCCTCTCAATTTTGCTAGACAAGTCCTCAAATTCCAATGTATTCAGTAAGTGTTACCAAGCAATCCAGGGAATCCATGTCTAGCTTCATGTACTTTATACAAAAGTTGAATGTTAGTGGTTGTTGGACAGCGTAAATATTCAGCCTTATACATTTGGACAACAACATATCAAATGTTTTCAAAAGATTTACAAAAAGTTCTTTATGACCGCCTTGCGTGGATTTACGTCTTTGGCTAGAACCGGATCGTTTAGTTTTGCCTTAGGAATCCATTAAAGGTAACTGAAGGAATTGAACGAAGTATAAAATTTCTCAGAGAAAACACACTAAAATTAAATGATGTGTAATATTCTTGTTCATAAATTTATACAAGCTTATACTAAAACAAAAACAGAACAAAAAAAAGCACGAGTTCATCACCACATGAATGAGAAAACAAAAAAATGGCAGGAAATATTCTCTGTTTAATTCTCCAATTCATATGCATATTCAAGACCATTGAACACAACATTCACAGGTTGGTAAACCCACTCAATCAATCAAGACCCTAAAATAGGGTTCAGGTCTGATTAGCGTACGCCCAGCGTACTCCGAAGAACATTCACGACCACCCCTGGTCAGTACGCCCAACGTACTCCAAAGTACACCCAACGTACTCCAAAGTACTCCCAGCATACTCCAAAGTACGACCAACATACTTCCTTTTTCACTAGTACGCCCAACATACGCTTTGTGTACGCCCAGCGTACTCAGCTAAGCCTGAAACCACAAAACTTCTGAAGGCCATAAATTCTTCGTTATAAATCCGTTTCCGACGATCCTTATATCCACGAAAAGGTAACGAGAAGCCCTACACTTCTATCAACTTTATTACTCATGAAGCCCACTCGAACTCATATCCAAAATTCATGAAAAGCCCGAACCAGCGCCTTTAACAATACATTTGGTCTCTAAAGCACAAACCGAACTCTTTTATCATACAAACAACCTTACCCACATCCCAAAAGGGCCTAAACCTTTCTCTTTCAAAGCCTCAAAACCTTCTCATACTCGTATTAAGGCCTACGGGCCTTAAATCACAAAACTATCCAAAATAGGATGTTACAATCTCCCAACCCAATTAACCCTTTATAGCACAGAACCACACGCTAGCGGTGTTGGAAAGTGTGTCCAAGGTCATTAACTATTGCTGATATTTCTAATAATAATAAGGTCCACTTGGGTTGCCCTCAAGACTGAAATTAAGTAGAATTAATAAAGGAGGAATTAGTTTATTAGTTATTATGGTTTAATAATTAATTAGAAACTAACCGGAAAACAATTTGGGAATTAATCAACAGTTTAATTAATAGAAGGGTTGAATATTAATTAATCAATAGTTGGTCAATCAGGAATATTCTAGAACCCTAGGAAGAAGGGTGGTGGACGACAATTCCCTTAGAATAAGGGAAATTTTTTTGATAGGGTTATCCCATCCCACATTGGCTTTAGGATAAAACCCTAGAAGGTGTCCAAGGCTATAAATAGGGCCTTAAGGATTCATTCTTCATTGCTCATTCTTTGGCTTGATTTTTCGCCACTTCTTTCTCCCTCCTTGTGGAAGAACTCTCCTTATAGTTCATCCCCTACTAGTTATTTTGATTCTATTATTTTGAGTTTATTGGGTGTGAACCAAGAGAGGGATTACGGTTTGGGTCCTTATCATTCAAACAAGGTGCCACGTACGAGGAGTCAAGCACAAAGATCTTTAGCTGCAAAAGAGGTATGTGGTTCTTCCTTTGTATTTCGGTTTTCTAGGGTAGATGTAATTAGTATGAAACCATAGATCCATAGGTTTCATGTACAATTAGGTATATCGTAGTTTGGATTTTTCTGCTACCTAGTTTAGAGTGTATTTGAAGCATAGAAATCCTAACAAGCGGTACCAACGGTACCACCAAAACCCACTTCTTCGACCCGCAACTACTCCTTCCTCCCTTACCAAAACCCACTTCTTCGACCCGCTCAGTCAATGACTCCTTCCTCTTTCCCTTAGGGAGGAGAGAGTCCCTCCCTCCCAAACCACTCAACCCAGTACAACATCAACTTTTCTTTCTCTTTCCTTTTTCCATCTTTCGCAACCCACAACACATGGAAACCCTATCTTTCTCAACCCACTTGCGACATCATTATTTTTTATTTAATTAATTTAGAAAATGTAAATAAAATAAATCATAAGATTTCTTCCTTTAAAAATAAACTTTGGCTAATATAAAAGAAAAAAAGGATAATTATAAAATAATATTAAAATAAAATTTAATTAAAAAATCATACTACAAATAAAAAAAGACATGATAATATAAAACACGATAATTAAAAAAACACATTTAAAAAAGACAACATATTTATAATCCTAAAATGACAATTAAAATTAACTAGTAATCCAAAGTTAGAATGTATACTTGTTTAATGTGATCAGTAAGATCAGATCGAAGCTGGTGGTGGGTTTCAGCATTGCACAATTCATGTTGTATTACCGGGTCACAACTTCGTCGTTGTGGGGTCGGGCTGATGCACGGAAGATATCATGACACCTTTATCTTTGAGTAGCATCTTGTGTAGAATAATACAAGTGTACATTATATTTTTTTTGGTTTCTTCACCGTCATAGCCCGTGTATGCATTTTAAATATGTCCAAACATCCTTTAAGGACCCTAAAATAACGTTCTATGGCCTTTCTTGCTTATTCTTGTGCCGACTTTAACCGTTTCTTTTTGTCGGTTACTAGATGTGGATATGGCTTCACAAATACAATCCATTTTGGATATATTCCATCTACAAGATAATAACCATGCTTTTAGTGTTAACCATTTAGATAAAATGAACAATCAAGACCTGTTCCATGATATTTCTCATCAAACAATGGTGATTGGTAAAGGATGTCCATATCATTGTTCGAGCCCGTTACATGATAATATGCATGCCAAAACCATAAATCTTGTGACGACACTGCTTCTAGTATCATTGTGGGATAGTTATGGTCACCCCTCATGTATTTTCCTCTTAATTCCATTGGACAATTCCTCCAATTCCAATGTATGTAGTCAATGCTACCAAGCATTCTAGGGAATCCAAGTCTAGCTTCTTGTGCTTCATAAAATAGTCGAATGTCAGTGTATCTTGGATGGCTTCAATATTCAGCTGTATACATTTAGACAACACCATAGCATAAAATTTCAAGAGATTTAGTAGAAGTTCTTTCTAACCGCCTTGCGTGGATTTACGTCTTTGGCTAGAACCAACTTGTTTAGCTTGGCCTCGGGAATCCATTGAAGGTAACTGGAAGAACTAAAGTAAGTATAAAATTTCTCAGAGAAATCACCCTAGAAATGAATGAAGTGTAATATTCATGTTCATAAATTTATACAAACTTATATTAAAACAAAAACAAACTAAAGAAATTAAAAGCACAGGTTCATCATCACATGCATGAGAAAACAAAAAAAATAGCAGGGAATATTCTCTCTTTGATTCTCCAATTCACATGCATGTTGAAGACGATTAAAGATAACATTCATTGGTTGGTAAACCCACTCAGTCAGTTAAATGTCCCAACCCGCTCACCCCTTTAAAGCTTGGAACCACATGGCAACGGTATCGCCGGTACCTCAAAAACCCACTCCTTCGACACACAACGACCCCTTCCTCCCTTAATGTAACAAATCGTTATTTCAAACCTATGTAATAGTATATGTCAATGTGTAATTCTTTTTATAATAATAAAGAGAAATTTTAGCATATTGTGTATATTTACATAATTCACCCTCAAAAATAAATTATTAAACAATCTCGATTGGGATGAACCAAGTGATAGAGATTGTAACACGGTTTCCAAAAACAAAAATAACACTAACATTCGAGTTATAACGAAGAAGTTATGATCAATCGAAAATCCGCGACAAAACCGGCAAAACACGGTTCAGTGTAAAAACTGAATTTTCAATAAAAGGCTTTTTAGCCTTAACAATCTAAATAAAAGTTGTAGTTTATGTTAAACCGAGAACTTTCATAAAAAGAACGGAAAAATCTGACTTCGTATGAGGAAGTTATGATTTTTCTAAGTTTCAGTATAGCAGTGTATAGCTAAAAACTCGAAATAAAGATCGAGCGATTTTTATCCAACACAACCTAAACGAGAATTGAAGTTCTCATCGGTAATAGTACAACGGTAAAAAGACAGACAAAAACGGACGTCAGATGAAGAAGTTATGAATTTTTAACGGATTCCCGTCCCGATCTGTTTAAAATAATAATATTAAAAATAAAGTCAAAATTAGCCGACGAAGTCTAAACAAAAGTCGTAGAGTATGATTTTACCTACGCGTGCATATAAAGAATGCCAAAGACGGAGCTCGTATGCGAAAGTTATAATTTTCGCAAGTTTTGGCACAAAAATAAAGAAAAATAGGAAAACCGGGCAATTTCGCATGCCATGTCACCCTCGCACGTAGCGGCTTCTGATTGGACCGAAGCCTTGCGTGGAACCTCCTGATTCGACCAACTCCACGGTCCAATCCCACTCGGACAGCCTCGCATGAGACACACCGGACATCACCCTCGCACGCCCCTCGGATGCCCCCTTCGCACGTGCCTCCTTCCTACTGGACCGAAGTCTGGTCCAATCCGAACCTCCCACCTTGCGATCCTGCTATCCGAAATGAACCATTCCTTCGCCACCTGTCCGACGCATGTCAGCCTCGCATGGCCTCGGGTCCGAACCTTCGGCCTATATAAGGCATGCGAGGGTTTCAGATTATTTTACACTTTTCACCCCAAATTTCATTCTCTTTCATATTTTCCACTTCCACAAACTCATATACAACCCCTAAAGCCCTGGTATCAAGTCTCGAACCCTAAGCAAGCCTCGAAGCCCCGAGATTCCGGAGAAGTAACCTTTCTCCTGTCGAAACTCTGCCTGATTTGAGCCGGTTTCTCAACAAATAAACTCCTTTTCGTGAAACGAAACTCTGTCCGATTCACCACCTATCAAGTGAGTACATACCCCCGTATTTTCATAATTTCTATTGTTTTAAGGGGGGGAATACAAGCATAACACAATAACTTTGTGTTATAAAATCATGATTTCAAATCATGACAAAACGACATTAAATCATTAAAAATACTCAAAACATTAAACTCGTTTATCATCTTATATTTTTCCCTAAAATTCATGTTTGTATATATATATATATATATATATATATATATATATATATATATATATATATATATATATATATATATATGTATGTATATAACTAAGATTTAAAAGGCTTGGGACTGATAACTCATTCCGGGTCCTTTTCCTTGTTTGGATGTGGGCTTATAGTACCGGTTATTTGTCCGAGTGTCGTTTAAATTTTACTTATATATAAAATTGTATATGTATATAAATATAATAGTTATTTCATCAGTTTAACTACCTTTGTAACATGTTGAGCAAGGGATTACATGCAAACATGGTTAAATACACATTCAGAAAGTACATATAAATTATAATAGGTATAATTTATACATAGAACAATAATTCATGATTCAAGTATACTAGAATACACAGTCTTACAAGAAACAAGGGTTTTGATACAGAACAAATCAAGGGTTTACACTGATCAAATACATGTTAGAAATTCTAATTCAAGAACATACTATCAGTCATTTATTTCAGAATGATTGGGTTTTGATTCAAGAACATACTGTCAATCATTTATTTCAGAATGATTGGCTTTTCATAACTAATATACATGTAATGTTTATATGCTTTTTATGAGACATTCAATTCAGGTTGTTTAATTCATTTTAGCCAACATAGGAAAAGTCCTGACATTATAACCAGAATCTCAGCCGGGGATCGAAACAAGTGTGTGTAGATCTATATCGGGATTGACAACCCCGCACTCAGGCTGCTAGCTACAGTCAGGCTTACAAGCCGATGAGTGGCAATTGTTATCACCAGTTTAAACGCCCACAAAGCGTTTGTTTCAGCCATCCGTCATAGTATGGTTATAATAACTCATTAAAAAGATATTAACAATACATTAGTGTATAAACAACTAAACGAAAGTACACCTTCAAAGTACCAGTTTACAGAATACAAAATACAATGGTTCAATACAGTTTTCAATAACAGCTGGTGGAGCCAGGCACACTCTCAGTACAAGTTTTTCATAAAGGAATACAAATACAAAACATTGATACAAAGAGAACGGTCTTATGGGAATAAAACTACTTTTCATATACAACAGAAAATATAGGATTTTCTGGAAGAATTTACACATACAAGATTCAGAGACATCCTTTAAACATAAACACTTATGCACTCACTCAACTTTATGTTGATACTCTCTTTTCAAATTACTTGTATTCTCAGGGAAATAATACACAGGTACTCCCTGAGCTTTTTGAGAAGATGGAGCTATGTTGAGTCATATCTTCTTTTGTATAACTATATTTTGGTTCAATATACAATGATTGAACACATGTAAATACTTATACCTTTTAAATACAATGGTTGTTTGTACTTTGATTACTATGATGCATGTGTTGTGATACTACAATTCAAGTCCTCCACCCCCAGACGTTTCCGCCGTCTGGTTTGGGGGTGTGACAGATTGGTATCAGAGCATTGTTTATAGTGAACTCAGTATATCAATCCATAAAAGATATACAAACTATAAATACATCGGGGCAAGGAGCTCTGACTACAACTATACTTTTAAAGATTTAAGTATTTTTATAAGAAGTATACTAACACTCATACCTACAAGTACAGTATCACGGTCATAAGAACACACTCATACTTACAAGTACAATATCACAATCATAAGAACTTAAAAGTATTTGGATGTTGAACACTATAGTCAAATCTGGGCAGTTATGTAATCATATCTGGAATTAATATAGCCTGATCAACTATATTGATTTGAGATATGACCAACATGTGCTTGGGAGTGATAGTGGTGTTATGACATGTCTAAAACTTACCATATACCTACAGACGAACTATAGAACATGACACACAGATTAAAATACTACGAAGAGTATTTTACTAACCTTACTTCTAATACAGAACGTATGGTTGATCACAATTTACCGGGGGACCCCTACAATCCACAAAATGCATGCTGGATCTCAGACTCAGATGATGAACCCTTTCAGGACAGTGAATCAAGTGGTACAGATACAGAGCCACAAGTCTGCAACCCTGGGGAGCATCCCCTGAGGCAAGCGGAAGCAGAACCCATACCCGAGTGGGGCCAATACATAAACCATTAGAGTCAACAAGACGGCCAACGCCCTCCCTACGGAATGGCACGAGGTTTCTATAACGTCTCTAGAGGAGGAACCGCTGACAGAGCTCTTCCAGTTATAGTAAACCAAATAGCCCGACAATTCGATCAATCAAGGATGTCAATCAATCGAATCCTAGAAACAAATGCGGTTGCGCAGGCGAACACTGCAGATATCCTTCGTCTTGATGAGATGCAAGATGACACCCAGCACCATACTGAAGCCCTTCAAAGGCAACTTAATGTCGCTGAATCAGAAATAAGAGAATTGAGGGAGCATCAAGCTGCCCAAGAGAGGCGCTGGAAGACGCAGGATGAAGCAGGACCTAGCACTCGTTGTAACAACCGTCGCAAGTAGTGTTCGCACTACTTCTACTTTCTACTTTCTATATCGAATGTATATACTACTTTTTACGATATGTACAAAACCGAGTATCAATAAAACAATAAGCACTTTATTTCAACAAGAGTTAGTACAATTCTCATAAACATACTATTTCAAAGTTTTGAATTACAGATACGTTCAAGTGTTATTTTTCATGCTTTCAATACGACCGCGGAAATGTTATTTCGGTAGGTCGGTTTGATGTCGACACTTCCTCAATATTGTGGTATATAATAGACCTGCTTTAAGGTCAAGTGTTACAGATTACATACACCTAATATACCAATACAATCGACATGTACATTCATACTCTTTGAAAAATAACCATTCAATTTCATATTATCCTGTTGCAAGTTGTACTTGCAGTGGATTTCTATTTCCAATTCTTTGTGAAATTCATGTTGAATTAAGTGTTTAGTTCAGAGATATCAAATTCATATTCATTCTTGATATCTCACTATCTTTTTATCTATTGACTTATATAGCAAGAGATGCCTCCTTGTAGAAATCCAAGACATATCAATATCAATGAAGCACCGACGCCACCCCCACCACCACCTCCTAAATTCGACCCCGCTATGTTTCAAGTGGCGGTCACGGCGGCTGTAGCTGCTGCCCTGTCTCATATCCATACTCCTGGTGCTAGTGGGTCGGGAGTTGGTGCACATCCTTATAACCATGGCGAAAGTCATGGGCATTCGCGAGAATGCACTTATAAGGACTTTTCTAATGCCAAACCAAGGACCTTTAACAGGACCGGGGGAGTTATGGCACTAAGACAATGGATTGAGAAGACGGAAGCAATCTTTGAAATTTGCTCCTGTCCAGAAGGTAGCAAAGTTAAATTTGCTGCCTGTACTTTTTCTGATAGGGCTCTAACGTGGTGGAATGGCTACATTAAGTCACTTACTCTAGTAGTGGCTAAATCCATCAGCTGGGAGAGCCTAAAAGCCATGTTAATGCGGGAATACTGTCCGCGAGGGGAGATACAAAAACTGGAGCAAGAACTATGGGCTCTTACAATGGTTGGTTCTGACATATCAACCTATACCAGTAGGTTCTGTGATCTGGCAATTCTTTGTCTAGATATGGTTCCTATGGAGAGCAAAGAGATTGAGAGATATATTTGGGGTATGTCGCCCCAAATTCAGTCAAGTGTTTTAGCTTCAAAGCCTATTACTTTTGACAGTGCCAAAGAGCTGGCACAATCTCTTATCGACCACGGAGCCCGTCAAAACTCTGTGGTTTCTGCTCCAGAACAACCTAAGGAGAACAACAACAACAACAACAGCAAGAAGAAGGGTTGGAACAAGAGGAAAGGCAAATCTCCTCTGGAACCTGCAAAGAAGCAGCAAGTAGTGGCAGTCCATGCTACTACTGTACCTGCTACCATAACCACTATTGTATCTGCTGTTGTTCCTAATAACCTTGCACCAACAAAGCCCTATGCTGGTACCCTCCCTAAATGCAACAAGTGCAAATTTCACCACAACGGAAATTGCCAAGAAATGCAGTGTCGAAACTGCAACAAGAAAGGGCATACTGCCCGATTTTGTAGAATACCACCCCAACCACTTAACCAAGTACATGCCGCTAGTGTAGAACGAGCATGCTACCAATGCGGTGATGTGGGGCATTTCAAGAAAGATTTTCCAAAAGCTGGAAATACCGGTGGAGTTGGGAGGATTCTAGCCCTGGGTCATGAAGAAGCAGTGGCAGACCCTGCTGTGGTCACGGGTACGTTCCTTCTCAACAATACTTATGCATGCATTCTATTTGATTTTGGTGCTGAGAGGAGCTTCGTGAGACATAATTTTAAACATCTACTAAATCAAAACTCCCAACCAGTAAATGAAACGTTACAGTAGAAATGGCTAACGGGAAATCCGAATCCACCAACGATATATACATAGGATGTATCCTTACCTTGAATGACTTGTCTTTCCCAATAGACCTTATGCCGGTCTCTATCAAAAGTTTTGACATCATAATAGGTATGGATTGGTTGTGCCCCAACCATGCCGACATCCTATGTTATGAAAGAGGTATTCGTTTGAACTTTCCAACTAACGAAACTCTTATTATCTATGGCGACAAACCCGGAACGAACCTTCGGATCATTTCTTGCATCAAGGCACATAAGTACCTTCGCAAAGAGTACTGTGCTTTCTTAGCTTACGTCGTAGACAAAAAGAAAGAAGTAAAAGATATCGCGAGCATTCCAGAGGTTTGCAACTTTCCCGATATCTTTCCTGATGATCTTCCAGGAGTACCTCCCAATCGACAAGTCGAATTCCGAATCGACTTAATCCCTGGAGCTACCCGTGTATCCAAATCCCCCTATCGTCTTGCACCTTCTGAAATGCAAGAATTATCCAGCCAACTTAACGAACTCCTTAGTAATGGTTTCATAAGACCAAGCTTCTCACCATGGGGAGCACCGGTTTTGTTCGTAAAGAAGAAGGATGGATCATTCCGCATGTGCATAGACTACCGCGAGCTAAATAAATTTACCATCAAAAATTGATATCCTTTACCTCGCATTGACGATCTGTTCGGCCAACTTCAAGGCGCGAACTACTTCTCGAAAATAGACTTAAGATCCGGGTATCACCAGTTATGGATTTTGCAGGAAGACATTCCCAAGACCGCGTTTAGAACTCGTTATAGTCATTACGAGTTTATAGTGATGCCATTCGGATTGAAGAACGCACCTGTTGTATTCATGGATCTAATAAACAGAGTGTGTCGTCCATTCCTGGACAAATTCGTCATACTCTTCATCGACGACATCCTTATCTACTCAAGGAGCAAGGAGGAACATGGCCTACATCTTCGTCAAATATTACAAACCCTTAGGACAGAAAAACTCAGTGCGATGTTTTCAAAGTGCGACTTTTGGATTAGGAAGGTTGAATTCCGAGGTCACGTGGTCAGTTCAGAAGGAATACACGTGGACCCTTCCAAAATTAAAGCAATCGAAAACTGGCCAACACCCAAAACACCTACAGAAATACGTCAATTCTTAGGTCTTGCTAGCTACTATCGCAGATTCATCCAAAATTTCTCCCGAATCGCTAAACCGCTTACCACCCTGACGCAAAAAGGGGTAACTTTTAGTTGGGAAGAGAAGCAAGAAGCAACATTTCAAACGCTCAAACTAGCCTTGTGCAGTGCACCGATCTTGTCTCTACCCGAAGGGACAGAAGACTTTGTAGTGTACTGCGATGCTTCAAATCAAGGGCTTGGGTGTGTACTTATGCAAAGAGGAAAGGTTATCTCCTATGCCTCACGACAACTTAAGACGCATGAAGTCAACTATACAACACACAACCTTGAACTAGGAGCGGTGGTATTTGCTCTGAAGATCTGGAGACATTACTTATATGGCATGAAATGCACAATATTCACAGACCATAAAAGTCTCCAACACATCTTCGATCAGAAAGAGCTGAACATGAGACAACGACGATGGGTGGAGCTACTGAACGACTACGAATGTGAAATTCTTTATCACCCTGGTAAAGCAAACGTAGTAGCTGATGCCCTTAGCAAAAAAGAATACTCGGGTCGCCAAGTAAAGTCGTTGACCATGACAATCCCTTCACATCTGTCCATACAGATCAAAGAAGCTCAACTTGAAGCCTTGAAACCCGAAAACGTGGCAGGTGAAACTCTGAGAGGAATGGATAAGAACTTCGAAGTCAGGGATGATGGAGTCTACTATTTCATGAACCGGATCTGGACATCAAACTTCGGTGGTTACAGAGACGTGGTTATGAATGAAGCACATAAAACCCGATACTCCATTCATCCAGGTTCAGACAAGATGTATCTGGACCTTAAGAAACTATATCGGTGGCCTAACATGAAGGCCGAAATCGCTACCTTTGTGGGAAAGTGTCTTACTTGTGTAAAGTCAAGGTAGAGTACCAGAAACCTTCAGGTTTGTTACAACAACCTGAAATCCCTAAATGGAAGTGGGAGCGGATTACAATGGATTTCATAACCAAATTACGCAAGACTTCGGGTGGTTATGATACTATTTGGGTAATCGTCGACAGATTAACCAAATCCGCACACTTCTTGCCAATAAAAGAAACCGACAAGATGGAGAAACTAACCAGAACTTACCTCAGGGATATTGTTAGACTGCATGGTGTACCAATATCTATTATTTCAGACCGAGATAGTAGATTCACCTCTCGTTTTTGGCAGTCTTTACAAAACTCTTTGGGAACTAGGCTGGACATGAGTAGAACCTACCATCCACAAACCAACGGACAAAGTGAGAGGACGATTCAAACACTAGAAGACATGTTGCGAGCTTGCGTGATAGACTTTGGAAAGGCATGGGATATTCATTTACCTCTTGTTGAATTCTCTTATAACAACAGTTATCACACTAGCATAAAGGCTGCTCCATTCGAAGCCCTCTATGGTCTCAAGTGCAGATCCCCTCTGTGTTGGGTTGAAGTGAGTGACTCGCAGCTAGCTAGAGGTCAAACTCCTGACAGTGCACTCACTGGCCCAGAAATTATTCGAGAAACTACCGAGAAGATTGAACAAATTCGGGAGCGACTTAAAGCTTCCAGAGATAGACAGAAAAAGCTACGCTGACAAAAGGAGAAAACCCTTTGAATTCTAGGTTGGTGACCGCGTCTTGTTAAAGGTCTCACCTTGGAAGGGCATGATACGCTTTGGAAAGCGTGACAAATTGAATCCAAGGTACATAGGACCCTTCAAAATTCTTGCTAGAATTGGTCCTGTAGCTTACAAACTTCAACTACCCCAAGAACTAAATAAAATTCATCCTACCTTCCATGTTTCGAACTTGAAAAAGTGTCTATCTGACGAGACTCTTGTGATCCCACTCGAGGAAATCGAGTTAAATGAGAGCCTCAACTTCGTGGAAGAACCCGTAGAGATTCTAGACCGGGAAGTTAAGAAAACCAAACAAAGCCGTATTCTGATAGTGAAGGTTCGTTGGAATGCAAAACGGGGACCTGAATTCACTTAGGAACGGGAGGATCAAATGAAACAGAAATATCCACATCTTTTTCCCTAGTCTATCTGAAATACTAATTTCAGGACGAAATTCTCTCTAACGGGGGGATAATGTAACAAATCGTTATTTCAAACCTATGTAATAGTATAGGTCAATGTGTAATTCTTTTTATAATAATAAAGAGAAATTTTAGCATAATGTGTATATTTACATAATTGACCCTCAAAAATAAATTATTAAACAATCTCGATTGGGATGAGCCAAGTGATAGAGATTGTAACAAATTTTCCAAAAACATAAAGAACACTAAAATCCGAGTTATAACGAAGAAGTTATGACCAATCGAAAATCCGCGACAAAACCGGCAAAACACGGTTCAGTTTAAAAACTGAATTTTCAATAAAAGGCTTTTTATCCTTAACAATCTAAATAAAAGTTGTAGTTTATGTTAAACCGAGAACTTTCATAAAAAGAACGGAAAAATCTGACTTCGTATGAGGAAGTTATGATTTTTCTAAGTTTCAGTATAGCAGTGTATAGCTAAAAACTCGAAATAAAGATCGAGCGATTTTTATCCAACACAACCTAAACGAGAATTGAAGTTCTCATCGGTAATAGTACAACGGTAAAAAGACAGACAAAAACGGACGTCAGATGAAGAAGTTATGAATTTTTAACGGATTCCCGTCCCGATCTGTTTAAAATAATAATATTAAAAATAAATTCAAAATTAGCCGACGAAGTCTAAACAAAAGTCGTAGAGTATGATTTTACCTACGCGTGCATATAAAGAATGCCAAAGACGTAGCTCGTATGCGAAAGTTATAATTTTCGCAAGTTTTGGCACAAAAATAAAGAGAAATAGGAAAAACCGAGCAATTTCGCATGCCATGTCACCCTCGCACGTGGCGGCTTCTGATTGGACCGAAGCCTTGCGTGGAACCTCCTGATTCGACCAACTCCACGGTCAAATCCCACTCGGACAGCCTCGCATGAGACACACCGGACATCACCCTCGCACGCCCCTCGGATGCCCCCTTCGCACGTGCCTCCTTCCTACTGGACCGAAGTCTAGTCCAATCCGAACCTCCCACCTTGCGATCCTGCTATCCGAAATGAACCATTCCTTCGCCACCTGTCCGACGCGTGTCAGCCTCGCATGGCCTCGGGTCCGAACCTTCGGCCTATATAAGGCATGCGAGGGTTTCAGATTATTTTAAACTCGTTTATCATCTTATATTTTTCCCCAAAATTCATGTTTGTATATATATATATATATATATATATATATATGTATATAACTAAGATTTAAAAGGCTTGGGACTGATAACTCATTCCGGGTCCTTTTCCTTGTTTGGATGTGGGCAAATAGTACCAGTTATTTGACCGAGTGTCATTTAAATTTTACTTATATATAAAATTGTATATGTATATAAATATAATAGTTATTTCATCAGTTTAACTACCTTTGTAACATGTTGAGCAAGGGATTACATGCAAACATGGTTAATACACATTCAGAAAGTACATATAAATTATAATAGGTATAATTTATACATAGAACAATAATTCATGATTCAAGTATACTAGAATACACAGTCTTACAAGAAACAAGGGTTTTGATACAGAACAAATCAAGGGTTTACACTGATCAAATACATGTTAGAAATTCTAATTCAAGAACATACTATCAGTCATTTATTTCAGAATGATTGGGTTTTGATTCAAGAACATACTGTCAATCATTTATTTCAGAATGATTGCCTTTTCATAACTAATATACATGTAACGTTTATATGATTTTTATGAGACATTCAATTCAGGTTGTTTAATTCCTTTTAGAGAACATAGGAAAAGTCCTAACATTATAACCAGAATCTCCAGCCGGGGATCGAAACAAGTGTGTGTAGATCTATATCGGGATTGACAACCCCGCACTCAGGCTGCTAGCTACAGTCAGGCTTACAAGCCGATGAGTGGCAATTGTTATCACCAGTTTAAACACCCACAAAGCGTGTGTTTCAGGCCATCCGTCATAGTATGGTTATAATAACTCATTAAAAAGATATTAACAATACGTTAGTGTATAAACAACTAAACGAAAGTACAACTTCAAAGTACCAGTTTACAGAATACAAAATACAATGGTTCAATACAGTTTTCAATAACAGCTGGTGGATCCAGGCACACTCTCAGTACAATTTTTTCATAAAGGAATACAAATACAAAACATTGATACAAAGAGAACGGTTTTATGGGAATAAAACTACTTTTTATATACAATAGAAAATATAGGATTTTCTGGAACAATTTACACATACAAGATTCAGAGACATCCTTTAAACATAAATACTTATGCACTCACTCAACTTTATGTTGATACTCTCTTTTCAAATTACTTGTATTCTCAGGGAAATAATACACAAGTACTCCCCGAGCTTTTTGAGAAGATGGAGCTATGTTGAGTCATATCTTCTTTTGTATAACTATATTTTGGTTCAGTATACAATGATTGAACACATGTAAATACTTATACCTTTTAAATACAATGGTTGTTTGTACTTTGATTACTATGATGCATGTGTTGTGATACTACAATTGAAGTCCTCCACCCCCGGACGTTTTCGCCGTCTGGTTTGGGGGTGTGACACTTAAGGGGTATCAATAAGGGGATCACACATGCACACTCCTCTCTTTTGTGGATACACCTCGTAATCAATATATAAAAATCAAAGAATCAAGTACTTATGGTTGGCAAGTTAATGGATATTCCAAGTTCAATATTCATTTTTGCGGGGTCCAACAATGACCTGATATAAAATTAATGCTTATATGTTGGAAAGGATGATATAAATGTATTTTTTAGTGTGTAATTATGTGTGAAATAGAATAATATATGATAAAAATAATAATAATGTGTGAAATTTAGTTGTAGCTTTAATTGGTGAAATGTTATTTTATGAAAGTTTAATTGCAAATTAAGGAAAATTTGGTAAATAAATGGATACCATATCGTATTTGGGTAAAGGTCATGAAAAGTGGACATGTAAATAATTTGAGAACGATTTGTCAGAGAAAAATGCATGTAAACAAAGATACTGATAAGTTGGAAATGATGGTTAATTCATATCGAAAAGTAGGATTCTAATTTCATTATATATGTAAAGCAAACATAACTATAAGTGTAGTGGTATTAAAGTGTAATGCCCGTAGATCCGGGCTAGTCAATTTAGAGACAATAAGTGTTAAAAACGACTTTTTGATAGACAATTATTAAGAATTAATATTCTTAATAAAAGTCGTAGCATATGTCACAAGGATTTCGTACATATAAAGAACGCCGAAATCTGAGTTATAACGAAGAAGTTATGGCTCGTCGAAGTTTCGCGACAAAACTGGCATGACACTGCGTAACATAAATATTGAGTTTATGATAGAGCGATTTTTAGCCTTAGCGATCTAAACGAAAGTCCTAGAATAAATTAAACCGAGAGCAAGCATAAAAAGAACGCCCAAATCTGACTTCGTATGAGAAAGTTATGATTTTTCTAAGTTTCGGTTTAGCAGTGTGCAGCCCGGAGTTCGAATAGTAGATCGACCCATTTTTAGCCGACACAACCTAAACGACAATCAAATATCTCATTAATAGTAGCGTACCAGTAAAAAGATAGACGAAAACGGACATCGGATGAAGAAGTTTTGAATTTTTAACGGACTATTCCTGTCCCGGCCTGTTAAAAATATAACTTTAAAAATAAATTCAAAATTAGCCGACAGAGTCTAAACGAAAGTTGTGGAGTACGGTCCCGCCTACGCGTGGGTATAATGAATGTCGAAAACGGAGCTCGTATACGAAAGTTATGAATTTTAGAAATCCGGAAGGAAAATTGCGAGTCTGGTCCGAAGGGGTACGCCCCGCGTAGAGAAACGACGCCCAACGTCCGAGTACGCCTCGCACGCCCAGTGGTCTATCTTTCCTCGGTCCGGAGCTTGCCACGATGACCCATAAGCCTTGCGACGTGTGTTGTACAAACTTCGGAGTATGCCCAGCGTAGTGAGAGGCCTCGTGCCTATAAAAGGGCTGCGAGGGCAGCCATATTTCTCACTCATTTCCCCTCTCTTTCTCTCTCTCTATACTCTCTCTCTCTAGCCTCCCAACCCCCCAAAGCCTAGGGTACCCCCTAGCACCCGAAGGAAGCCCCAGAGCTCCCGAAGGATCCGAGAAAAAGGGCTTTTCGGCTCGGAAACACTGCTCCAGCGAAGCCCGGTTTTTAATAAAACCCGTTGTAAGTGAGCTACGCCTATCTAATTTTAAATATAGATTTTATTCAATTATAGTAATGTTATTAGGACCTTATTATAAATATTTGGGCTATTATTATGAGTTATATAAGTGTCGTTATGATATCTTTTTAACCACTCGCGGTACGGGGAATCTGGTTTGGAGGGCCGCTTGGGTTGATGGATTTCAGAAGTGCTATATGCCAAAATGCTCCTACCCTCCGGTGTTTCATGTCTGGCCCCTGTCTATACATAGTGGATGAAAAGTATTGTTTTAACGCTTATATAATAATCAATAATACCAAGACTATTAATTAGTCTCGATGAACATTAGACTAAACTCTAGTGGTAATGATACTAGCTTTTGTCAAGGGAAATTGTTTTAAGTAAACGAAACACTGTCTGAGTACCGAGTCACCACCTTATTAGGTGAGTGCATAGTTACTTTCATCTTACACATAGATATGAAGTATTTTAGATAAATTACGTGCTATGTGTGTATATTATCTGTTTACTTGATATCTATGTTGGATGAACGTTTTTATACATGTTTTAAATGATTTAAATTGTATATGTATTTTATATCTACAAAATGTGTTGGGTAAAACATGGGTAGATGAAGTATGAGTTGGATGATGAGATGAGAGGTGATATAGACCATGAGATAAGGGTGAGAGGTGAACAATGAGAGAAGCCTTTTACCCAAGTGTTGGCCCGTCATCTAGCAGTGTATGGATGACAACCACAGACTATTCTAGACAATCCAGTGGAACACTGTAACATCCGGATTTCTAGGTATTATGTTTTTGAGTAAAAGAGAGGGACTCGACGAGTTGACGCTTGGACTAGTCGAGTAGGATCGCATTGCTGACTGGATTAATGAACGGACTCGACGAGTCGGAAAAGGGGGACTCGACTAGTGCACGCTGTGGGCTGAAACCCTAATTCCCCGAGTCTGAGCCCTATTTAAAGGACCTTATAGCACTCTTGTGCGACTACCTGTCCTGAGAGAGTGCCCCTTGAGAGCGTGAGCGAGTTGAGAGAGTGATAAGGCCATATTGATCGATTTTAGCGTGATTTAGCAAAGGAGAAGTTGTTTCCAGCAAGAGGAGGTCAAGGGAGCTATGGATCCAGGGCTTTCAAGTTCAAATCTACACTGTTGAGGTATCAAACCGAACTTCCTTTCTGTTTTGGGTTAAGATCTATGATCTAGGGTTTTCTATAACCTTTTTAGACTTGAAAAGTTGAGTTTATGATCCCTTGCTATGATAGACCTCGGATCTGGACCCATAGAGGTCCAGAGAGCCTTCCCCATTCTGCTTTATGTTGGTTTATGGAGGAAAGGAGACTAGGTTGCCATTTTAGAAGCCATTTCACCAAGGAAAGCCTTGGGTGCATTGCATGTGAGTCAAGTTTCGACCTTTACATGGTTATTGGTCGTGGGGAAGTCAGATCTATAGTTTAGAGAAGAAGATCTGACCTTAGAAGGTCATTTGAGTATGAACATGGAAGCAACTCGCCGAGTTCATAAGTGGACTCGACGAGTCGAGTCGGGGTTGCCCCGCGATTCGTGATAGGTGTAACTCGTCGAGTGGAGGGATGACTCGACAAGCCAAGAGAGGCTAGAAGGATTCAGAGGACCCGCATGGACTCGCCGAGTCGCCCATGTGCACTCGACGAGTCGGGTCAAAGTTTGACCGTTGACTTTCGTTGACTTTTAGGGTTTTTGTCAACATTTGGACATTTGGGTCAAGGAGGGGTAAAATGGTCTTTTACCCTTCTAAGGGATTGTAGAAGGGGATTTAATCTAGCATTTGAGAGCCATTATTTATTTGAGGATATTGTGTATGTGACTAGGCGGGGGCTAGATCAGTATATTCGTGTGCGAGATCATCCGAGATACCTAAGGTGAGTCTTCTCACTATACTGTACGTGGAAGGGTACCTATGTGTGACCGGAAGGTCTTATATGCTATGAGATGTATGAGTTGTATGTTGTTATGTGATATATATATGTTATGTATGTTATGTACGATAAGGACCGGAAGGTCAAGATGATAAGGACCGAAAGGTCAAGATGATATGGACCGGAAGGTCAAGATGATATGGACCGGAAGGTCAAGAGGTTGCAGACCGGAAGGTCGATACGGGTTGGACCGGAAGGTCTACCGGAATTTGGGACGGAAGTTCCCTAAGACACATGGATCGGAAGATCCTACAGAGTTATGGCCTGGAAAGGCATATGTGTTATAAGTGGTATTTTGGGGAACTCTCTAAGCATTTTTGCTTACAGTTGTTGTGTTATGTGTTTCAGGTACTAGCGATGATCGCGGGAAGGCGCCGGCATGATCCGTACACGCTCATAGAGATTATGTTTTGAGATTATGGGATTTGTTTGTTATGATGACATTGGATACAGTTGGTTGATATTGTTTTTGAGGATTTAAAAATGAAAAATTGTTTTGAAAATTTACGTTGTTACAAGTTGGTATCAGAGCCTTGGTTTGAGGGATTCGGATGCACCTTCGGGCGTATCTGAACTCAAACTGAGGATTTCAGAAAGTTTTTCATAAAAAGGAACAATTTTTTCTAACAGAGTAGAAGATTTTGAGAAAAGTAGAAAGGAGCCGTGTGTACGATCAGCCAACGCCCGATCGGTGATTTCCCAAAATACCCTTATATTATGTGCTATGAGATATGTTATGATATGCATGCTAGAGTAGGCTAGGTATTCATATTAGGACTAGAGTGGCCTGATTTGTGATGCCTTAGCCTAGGGAGATTTCTGCTGCTATGTGATGCTTGAGAGTGAGTAGGTAGCAGTGAGGAGCTTATGAGAGGTCTACCGAAGGGTAGCCTATGCCAGCGAGATGTAGGGTGCTTGTGATCTGGGATCCAAGGAGGAGGACTTAGGGTGAATCCTGATGCGGTGTGGACGGTAGTATAGGGCACGTACTACTGAAGACACCGGAGCAGTGCGCACTCTAATTAAGAATCCTTAGGGCAATAAGGAACAAGTAGGGTTGAGTTATCGAGTGCGAGTATGCTCGAGCAAGTCTCTGATATTATTATGTTGTATTTCAGAGACATCATGGTTGGGACACGCCACAGACCTGAGACGAGCAGCGTGAGTGACGAGGAGCTTCGTCAGATGATCCACGATGAGGTGGCAGCGGCGATTCGGGCCGAGATTCCGGAGATGTTTGGGTCTATCAAGACCACATTGATTGAGACTTTTGATGAGCGGTACGCAGCGGTGACTGAGGCTGCGGCTGCTGCAGCTACTGTAGCTGTGGCTGCTGCCAGGCCTCAAGGAGGTGACTCGTTGTTTTTTTGGGAGTTCAGCAACACGAAGCCACCAGAGTTTGATGGGACGTAGGATCCGATCGCTGCGATGAGATGGATTTCTGATATCGAGGGATGCTTCTCCACGTGTTCATGTACGGAGCATCTGAGGGTACGGTTCGCGCTGAACCAGCTTCGCTTGGGAGTGAAGGACTGGTGGAAGTTCGTGACGGCGAGCTTCACTCTTGCAGAGATTTCAGAGGTGACCTGTGAAAGGTTCACCACCATGTTCAGAGACGAGTATGTTCCCCCAGTGGAGAGGGAACGGTTGGTTCAGGAGTTCTTGACCCTCAAGCAGGGTACTGATTCTGTTACTGTGGTTACAAGGAAGTTTCATGAGAGGGCGATGTTCTGCCCTGAGCAAGTGTCTACTGAGCAGGCACGCATGAGCCGGTATTTGGGCATTTTGAGCAGGGATATTCGGGAGTTCGTGTCGAACTCGACTTACCAGACATTTGCTGAGCTCTAGGCAAATGCCTGGAAGAGGGAGATTGAGTTGGAGACTCAGGCCAGGGAGGAGGCCGAGTCTCGGGGGATGGATCGGCGGCCGGCACAGTCGCAGCCGACAGCCAAGCGGGCACAGCCCGCCGATTCTAGATCTGGAGGCCAGAAGGGCCGTACTTTCAGAAAGTGCAGCAAGGGACATGACGGGGTTTGTCGATCGGGTGCTTGCTACAAATGTGGCAAGGAGGGGCATATAGCCAAAAAATTGCCCTAAGGGGTTCATGGTTTGTTTTCATTGCAACCAGACGGGCCATCGGAAGGCCGAGTGTCCGCAGCTACGGGGGACAACACAGGGAGCACCGCAGGGATCTGCCCCAGCCGCCGTGCGAGCTACTGAGGTTCGGCCGGTGAAGGCCGATGCACCGAAGGCTCGCGAGAGAGCCTTCCAGTTGACAGCGGAGGAGGTCCGCGCAGCGCCCGATGTCGTGGCTGGTATGTATTCTTTCATTTATTTATGCTGAGTATGAGGTGTTGTGCTTATATTATGATATGTGTAGGTACTTTTCTTGTGAATTCCATACCTGCTTTGGTGTTATTTGACTCGGGTGCGAGTCGGTCATTTGTTTCCTTAGCGTTTAGTCAGTACATCAGTATCCGACGAAAGGCGTTGAGTCGACCTCTGTGAGTTTCTATAGCTGACGAGCGAGCGGTGTATGCTACGGAAGTAGTTCGAGGATGTGTACTCGAGATCTTCGGTGTTGAGTTCCCGATAGATCTAGTCTCGATTGCAATGGGGGACGTATGTGTCATAGTGGGCATGGATTGGTTGAGCCGATTTGGGGCTGTTATAGACTGCGAGTGACAGTTGGTGACGATACGAGACCCTAGTGGGGGAGTACTTACGGTGTACGGCGAGGGTACCCGATGTGGGTCAGCGTTTTGTTCGGCTGCCAGAGCGAGACAGAGTTTACAGCAGGGCTGCAGCGGGTTTGTAGCCTATGTGATGGACACACGAGAGGCCGCTGGGAGGCCAAGTTCGATGGATGACGTTCCGATAGTGCGTGAGTTCCTGGATGTTTTTCCCGAGGAGTTGTCGGGTGTTCCTCCCGAGAGGCAGGTAGAGTTCCATATCGATTTGGTTCCGGGGGCAGCGCCTATCACCAAGGCGCCTTATCGCCTTGTGCCGCCAGAGATGCAGGAGTTATCCTCGCAGCTTCAGGAGCTGCTCGGGAAGGGGTTTATTAGACCGAGTAGTTCCCCTTGGGGAGCACCGATCCTTTTTGTAAAGAAAAAGGATGGTTCACACCGGATGTGCATTGATTACCGGGAGTTGAACAAGTTGATGGTCAAGAACCGTTACCCATTATCGAGGATCGACGATTTGTTCGATCAGTTGCAGGGAGCGTCTTGGTTCTCCACGATTGATCTGAGGTCTGGATATCATCAGATGAGAGTGCGTGATGAGGATATCCAGAAGACGGCGTCCAGGACTCGTTATAGGCATTACGAGTTCGTGGTGATGCCCTTCGGGCTCACCAATGCACCGGCAGCATTCATGGATCTCATGAACAGGGTGTGCAGGCCGATGTTGGATCGTTCGGTGATCGTGTTCATTGATGATATTTTAGTGTATTCGAGATCTAGAGAGCAGCACGAGGAGTATCTGAGAGAGATCCTTGGGGTATTGAGGACGGAGAGGCTTTATGCCAAATTCTCCAAGTGCGAGTTCTGGTTACGGGAGGTTCAGTTCTTGGGGCATCTCGTCAACCAGAATGGGATTTTGGTCGATCCGGCCAAGATTGAGGCGGTTATGAGGTGGGAGGTGCCGAGATCACCCACCGAGATCAGGAGTTTTCGAGGATTGGCCGGCTACTATCGGAGATTTATTAGAGATTTCTCCAAGATCGTCGTGCCTCTCACCAGGTTGACCCGGAAGGGTGTTTCTTTTTCATGGGGTCCGGAGCAGCAGACCTCGTTTGAGACACTTCGCCAGAGATTATGCGAAGCCCCGGTGTTAGCCCTCCCGGGAGGGATGGAGGATTTTGTGGTTCATTTTGATGCATCGATATCAGGGGTGGTTGTAGTACTTATACAGAGGGGGCATGTTGTAAGGGTCGAATTGTTGTAATTAGTCGAAATGTATTTTGAACTCTTCGAATGTTTTGTAATGTATTTTACTAGGGCGCTTTTATTCGAAGCTTAAGTGTCTATGCCTTAGTATATTTTTTGTACGCTTTCTGTTCCCTATAAATAGGGTTATTTACTAGAGTTAGATAAGAGTTTTTACAGACTTGTCTATTGTATTCTGTAAACATTCGAAAGCGTAATAGAGCTGAAACAAGATCATATTTACAACCGGTGTTCAATTTCGCATTCATACTTGAATTCATACTCTGATTAATTCAATACTCGATCCTTTGATTCATCAATTGGTATCAGAGCAGGAATCACATCTGTGATCTGATTTTCATCCATTCAAAAAGTTTTTGAATCAAATTTTTGTTTCAAAAGTTTCCGCACTTTTTGATCGTGAAAAACTTGTCTAGATTTCAGTTTGTGATTTGATTCTGCATTTGAATTGTTGAATCGAGTGTTTTTCTTTCAAATCCGATTTGAATCAACTAGTTTGTTTTCAAATTTCCATTTCTTCTTAAAAAGTTTCAAATTCAGCTTCCGTACAACAATGACGAGTTTCAATCTCAATTCGATGACCTCGTTTTCTCATCTGTTAGGATCATCAACCAAAATTCCAATGCTAATCCCTAAATATTATGATCAGTGGGCTGATCGTATGCAGGATTATCTGAATGGTCTTGATGAAGAAGTATCGTCATGTATCACTGGAAATGTCAATGTTCCAGTGAATGTCCAACCAATTGGATCATCTTCTACAAGTTCTGAAGTTGATAATCAAACTGATCGTCTGAAGAAATTAGAGAAGAGGTGTATGAGAGAATTGCGAAGAGCTTTACCTCCAGTTGTGTACAACTATATAAGGAGTTGTACAACTGCAAAGGAGATCTGGAACAGTCTGAAAGATAAGTTTCAAGGAAGTGAGAAGACGAAAATCAATTCAGTTAAACAGTGTTTGGTTGAGCTGAAAGATTTCAGACAAAAAGAAGGTGAAACAATCGAAGTCTACTCAGATCGACTGAATGAGTTAATCTATCATTGTAATCGCTATGGAATTACCAGGGCTTCAATGGAATTCAATCTCATCTTTGTGATGGGTCTTCGAAAAGAATGGAGAAGCGTTAGTATGATGGTGAAGAATCAGCAAAGTTTTGATACATCAACTCTCAATTATTTGTACAATCAGTTGAAAACACACGAAACTGAGTTAAATGAAATTGTTGAAGAGACGAAGCTAAATTTGGGAGGTCCATTGGCACTTGTGTCAAATATATCTGAGAAAGAAGCAGAAAATGGTGATTCTGAGGAAGAAGAAGGATTCATCATGAATTCGGATGATGAGGCAATAGCTTTTTACTCGAATAATCGTGTTAAGAAGTTTTTCAAAAAGCCGTTCAATCCGAAAACTAAGCTTGCTGAGGTAAAAGGAAGTGCTGTGAGTAAAACTGCTGATGAGGAGAAAATGAAAGTTGAGAAGAAAGATTCGAAAATGTCTGAAGGAAAGATTGAGAAAAAGCTGAAAGGTGATGCTGGAATAGATTGTCATTATTGCAACGGTGTGAATCATCTTGTGAATGACTGTATGCTTCAGAAGAAGGATGAGAGGAAGAATAAAGTCAAGGATGAGGCATATTATGCAGAGAGGCTTGAGGAGGTTCGTGCGAAAGACAAGAATTTGTTATTAGTTGCAAAGGGTGAACATGAGGATGAAGATGGAACTTATCAAATCTGGTCATCCGGATCAGACGATGAAGAAATGAGAAATCCAACACATGGAGCGATGTATGAGAAAATGGAGGAGGACTCAGATGATGAGGAATTCGAAGTGAAAGGACGATGCTTCGTATCCAAAACGGCAGACAAATCTCCAATGAAAACAAAGGTACGTAAAATTCTCGAATCTTTTAATATTCCTACACATGCTTATGATTCTGAACTAACATCTTTTGATGAGACGGTTACTTATTTTGATTCAATTGTTGTGTCTGCTAGCAATGAGGCCAAAAAATTGTCCATGGAGTTATTAGAGACCAAAAAGAGATTAGACTTGAAAATAAGAAAAATTGAATGTTTGGAATTACAAATAACAAATATTATGTGTGATAGGGATACTTTAACGAGTGAAGTCAAACTTTTGCTAGCACAAAGAAACATTTATTGTAATTCTGCTAAAAGACTTTATGGCAAATTAACTTATTTACATCATTCATGTGACATAAGTAAAGAGCAACATAGAAAATTACTACCTTTTCTAGCATTCGAAAGAGCTAAGGTAGATAATATTTCGTATGATTGTGAGCAAATAATAGCTGATTTTGACAAAGTTCCTGATGATAGATATAAATATGGAATTGTCAAAATTGATGAATGTCTTGATGCGAATGAATTAGTTAACATCGTGAATGATACTTTGACTAAATCTGAACAAATTCAAATTTTGAAAAAGACTGAGAATTCAACATCTGATTCTCAATCTAATTTTGCTGATATTGAAGATAATTCTGTCAATATTAGTGAAATTAGTGAACTTGAAGATGTTGATTGTTCTCAGTTGTCTGTTTTTAATGTTGCATTAACATCTAAAGGGAAAGAAAAAGTTAAGGATTTGATGGTTGAAAATGAAACTGATATACCTTCAACTTCGAAAGTTTGTGCTATGAACTTCGTAGATCTCAAAGACAGTCAAACTGATGATAGTGATGATGAAGATGAAAAGAAAATTTCGAAGGAAAAGAAATATTCAAAGGAAGAAGATACTCCTCGAATAGTGGTTGATCCAGTGTATGGTGATACACAAAAGTTCGAAAAAGTAATGAATGAAAAAGGTGAACACTATCATGAAACGAATACAGTGGTTTATCCAAATTTCAAATGTACAGATGATGTCATTTTTCCAAATCAAGTTTTCGTAACTACTGGAAATGTTGAGAATATCAAACCAGAATTAAAGAAGTTAGTTGAGGAGGATAATTCAAAAACAACTGATGAAGGTTTTTTCGCAAATCAAAGCACAGTTGAAAACAACTTAACAAAGAATTCGTATGTGTTCCAACGTCAAAAACCACAAAGAAAATGGGTTGAAAAATCAAAAATTGAAAAAGAGAATTCAAAACAAGTTGTAAAGGAAAATGAAAAAGTTGTCAAACTAAACTCTAAGGAATTTAAAGATCAAATTGACAAATTTTCGAAGGAAAACAACATTTCAAAAAGACAAGCAAGAAAGAAAATATTTTGGCAGAATGTTGAGTCTCAAAAGATGTCTGAATCACAATCACCCAAAAATGTTTTCAAAGCTAAAAATTCCTCTTTTTCAACAAAACCTCAACATTCATCTCAATTAAATCATTCAAAGTCTGAAGTGAATAAAAAATCAAGGTTTTCGAAAGTTTCAGAAACTAACAATTCAAGAACATTTTCAAATAAATCAAATACAAATCAAAAATTCTTTCAACGTCAACATTTTAAATCAACAGTTGATACATCATATGCTCAATCTTTTCTAACAAATCCAAAAGTTGATTTTTTTCCTCAAAAGCCAAAGTTTCCTAATAAAACGAAGAGAGAAACTATGAAATTTTCACGAGAAGAAGGAATGACTTCAAGGAAGAACATTGATCATTGGCTTGAAGGCAAAGGAAAGATGTATCAGTCGAATACATTTTCAAAGGAGCAAATTCACGAAGCATATGAGAAGTATGTGAATACTTCATCAAACGGCAGTTCATCTTCTAAGGATTCGAACATATCAGTCAAAGCTTGGAAACTAGTATTAAAAGCAAAGAATGTTCATTCACAAACTCAGAATTCGAAGGGTAATGTCAGTGAACATTCGACACCATCAAAAACTTATGTTTCGGTTCCTTTAAATGAAGATATAAACTTAATTGATAGTCTCAAAACCAAAGTTTGTGATTGGGTTAAAAGTTCTTCATTACATTCGAAATTGAAATCTAATTTCCAAGGACCCAAAAAGCCTTGGGTACGTAAATTTTTCCACTGATTGTAGGTACTATGTGACGAGCAATATGATAATAAATGGTACATCGATAGTGGTTGCTCTCGTCACATGACTAGGAAGAATGAGAATTTACGTGATTTTCGAAGCCTCAAAAATGCTGGAGTAGTGAAGTTTGGGAACAATAAAAAATGTCAAGTCAAAGGATATGGGAAGATCACGAATGGACAATTCACAGTGAATCGTGTTGCCTATGTTGAAGGTCTTCAACATAACTTGATAAGTGTTTCTTAACTTGTTATGGGCACTGGCAATCAAGTTCTTTTTAATGAAGAAGGCAGTGTTATTTTGAATGTCAACACAAAAGAAGTGTTACTGAAATCCAAAAGGAAAGGTGATATGTTCACTTTGGATATCAATCCGATAGTAGGGAAACCTGCGATATGTCTTCTTTCGAAAGCAACATCAGAATTAAGTTGGCTATGGCATCGAAGACTTTCTCATCTCAATTTTCGAAACATCAATAAACTTGTGGTACAAGATCTGGTAAGAGGTTTACATGTACTTAAATTTGACAATGATTCTTTATGTGCAGCTTGTGAAGTTGGCAAGCAACATAAACAAGGTCATCCAATTACGATTGATTCGAAAATTGTCGCGCCTTTGGAGCTCTTACTTATTGATTTGAGTGGTCCTTCGACAATTTCAACTCTCAACAAGAAAAGGTACACTTTAGTTATTGTTGATGACTTTTCAAGATTTACGTGGGTTTATTTTCTCAGCCTTAAATCCGAAGTTGCACAAATCATGATTGACTTTATCAAAAAGATGGAAACAACATTGAAGAAGATTGTTCGAAAAATTAAGAGTGATCATGGAACTAATTTAAGAACAATGTTCTTGATTCATTTTTGGTGGACAAAGGGATTTCGCATAATTTTTCATCTTCATACACACCACAACAAAATGGTGTTGTTGAACGAAGAAATAGGTCTCTATGCGAAGCAGCAAGGACTATGCTGGCATATGCGAATCTTCCACAATACCTTTGGGCTGAAGCCGTATCCACAACATGTTTTACTCAAAACAGATCTTTCATTCATCATCATTTTAACATTACTCCATATGAAATTCTAAACAATCGAAAACCTAACGTTAAATTTTTTCATGTTTTCGGATGCAGGTGCTTCATTATGAATCTCAAGGATAATCTTGCGAAATTTCAAGCTAAAGCAGATGAAGGGATTTTCTTGGGATATTCGCATAATTCAGTCACATATCGTGTGTTGAATAAAAGAACACGAAAAGTTAAAGAAACTTTTAATTTTACATTTGATGATTACTACATTAAACAAACTACCTCACAGTTTGAAAATCATCCTATTTTGAAAAACATACAAGATGAATCTGAATCCTCACAAACCTTAGATATTGATTATAATTTAATTTTTGGAATTTCAGATCATGCTGTTGATGCTGAAATAAATGCAAATGATAATCATCTCTCTGAACTAACGAAGCTTACTGATGATTCAACATCAACTTCTGTAGAGAAAGGCGAAAGTATGCAACACAATCCAGTGGAGGGGGAGCACTTGGATTCGAATACTTTCGATGAGGAAGAGCATTCTTTCGAGCGGGAGAAAGAAAGATTGAATGTTGATGTTGAGGGGGAGCATAATGCTGAGGGGGAGCATTTAGAAAACATTGAGAATAATAATGATTTTGATGATGTTTGTTCAATTGCAGGTTCAGAGAATGATGATATATATGAAGATGCACCTTTGGAATTTGATCCAGCATATCCGCCAATGGAAAAATTGTGACAACCCGATATTTTCGAATCAGTGTAATGACCTAAAAAGTCAAGAATTGTAATCACTTTTAATGTAATGAAATTTTTGTCAAAAATAAAATGTGAGAAGGTCATCTTCTGGATTTCATAAAACGATAGATATCGTGTCCAGGGTTTCAAAAACATAAAGAACACTAAAATTCGAGTTATAACGAAGAAGTTATGACCAACCTAAGATTCATAGCAAAAACCGCCGGCACAGTTAAACGTAAAACGAGATATTTCAATAAAATGATTTTTTAGCCTTAGGTATCTAAATAAATGTTGTAGATATCATCAAAACACGAACATACATAGAAAGAACGCCCAAATCTGACTTCGTATGAAGAAGTTATGATTTTTCGAAGTTTCGGATTAGCGGTAGACAACTAAAAACTCGATATAGAGATCGAGTGTTTGTAGCCGAAACAACCTAATGAGAATCGAAGATCTCAACAATAATAGTGCAACGGTAAAAAGTCTGACGAAAACGGACACCGGATGAAGAAGTTACGTATTTTTAACGGACTTATCGTGTCCCGGCCTGTTAAAAATATATAATTAAAAATAAGGTCAAAACTAGCCAACGAAGTCTAAATAAAAGTTGTAGAGTATATTTTTACCTACGCATGCATATAATGAACGTAAAAATCGGAGCTCGTACGCGAAAGTTACAGATTTTACAAGTTAAAGGCACACACACCGAGTGGATTTACGCCCAGCGTACCCTCGTACGCCCAGCGTACTCGGGTGCTAGGCCTCGGATCGTCCACGTCTCCCCTCTACTCCGCTATTCCTTGTCCCGTCCGAAGTTCCGGCAGCCGATGATGCGGTAAGCAGTGACGTACGAGTATGCCCCGCGTAACCTTGTACGCCCAGCGTACCGAGGGGTTCCCAGCCCCTATAAAAGGGATGCGAGGGTTCCGGGTAGAATTGCTCATTTTCTCTCCTTTTCTTGCGTTTTTACTCCGTTTTGCGTGCAAGAATTATCCCGAAGCCCCGGTTTTCATATCCAAGTTCGGAAGGAAATTTTACGCTCCCGAGATTCCCGAGAAATCAACTTTTCCAGTCAGAGTTCTGCTCGGTTTTTTCGTCTCGCTTTCTTCAACTATCAAGTGAGTTCATACCCCTATAAACTACACTTTCAAATGTTTTATCAATGCTTTTTATACACTTTTAAGGGGGTGGGGGGAATACAAGTAAACACACGGTTATTATCGTGTGTAACATAAATTTTCACTATATACTCTTTTTATCAAGTAAATCATATGTGATTCATAACTACTACATGGGAACTTTCGTATGCAATATATATTCTCGATAACATCTTGTATTTTGGAAATAAAACATGTTTATATATATACATGAATCAAACACTTTAATTATACTTTAAGTATATGGGATCATTTAGGTCACTATAAATGTTATACTTTACATAACAAGTGAGCATTACACTAGGGTTTACTATACGAACGAAACACACATTTTGAAAAACTATAATACGTATAGTTTACAAGAAAATCATGAACATTTACATACTAGAAACAATATATCAAAGAGATATTTTCATACACAAGAACAAATGGACATTTTCGTACGTAAATCTGTTTTATACTATGTTTGTGAGACATTTCACGTACTTTCGAGTATGCATTTTAAGTCCTGTATGATATACCAAAATCCCTTGTAGGGGGAGCGTGATACTTGTGTATAGATCTATACGGTATTGACAATCCCGCATCTAAACTGTTAGCTACAGTTAGACCGGCAGGTCTTGGGTGACAAACGTCATAACATTCCAACGCCTGAAGAACGTTGTTACAGGCAGTCTGGGTCAATAGCATGGTTATAAAACTCACATGGTGTATTAAGAACACGTTGATTTACGGGGTTATCAAATGCCTTAGAGATTTATTACCTACACAAATATACTATTTTAGGCATGAAAAACACTATTGCATTTCAGTTTTGGAACTTTTAAACTACCATACACTTATGGATAAAATTTGGATTTCTAAAAGCAAACACTCAAAACAGTCGAGTGTTGGTAGAAGATTTACTTTTGCAGTAGTAGGAAATATGGGATTTTCTAGGAGTATTCAAACATGACATTAAATACTTATGAATTCACCAGCTTAAATGCTAATCTACTCTTTCAAATCTACTTGTATTTCTCAGGGATTCAGTAATACAGGTAAACTTCAGCTTTTGGAGAAGTGATGCTTAGGTGTCATAACAAATCTTTTGACAACATATTGTAATTGATATTTTGAAACATGTAATACCTACAAATGATGTAAGTTTTTCAATTATATATATGTTGGTTGTGTTTACTTTCTTTACTATGTATTCAACTGTTACGATACTACATGAAGTCATCCACCCTCGAACGATTCCGCCGTTCTGGTTTGGGGGTGTGACAGATTGGTATCAGAGTATTGTTTATAGTGAACTAAGTATATCGAACCACATAAGATATACAAACTATAAATGCATGGGGACTAAAACTCTCTGACAAAACATTTTCACGAACTATACTTTTAAAAAAATAAAATGCTAGTTTTATAAAAGTATAAATGCATGCATACAAAGAGTCTTTTTCATAGTTAGAACTATACAAGAAGTATTAAGACGAGTTGGACACCACGACTAGGTCTCGGTATATGTAATCGGATTTGGGACGAATATAGCCTGATCAACTATATTTATCCGAGATCGGACTAACATATGTTGAGGAATGGTCGTAGTGAGCAACAAGCCAAAAACTTACCAAAAAGACACTAATATCAAACATACAAATTTAAATACAATAGGAGTATTTGGTAAATACAAAAGTTTAAACTTACATGCTTAGATTCTCGTATTCTTAAAATTTCTAGACAATTCTCATACCTCTATTCTCGTACAGACACAATGGTTGGACTATATCCACCAGGGGATCCCTACTACCCAAATCAGGGCAATGGTGGATGGATAGAAGAGGACCCTGAAGAGGACGAAGAACCTATAGAGTTGGAAGAAGGAGATGACTCTAGGACAGACTCAGAACCAGAAGTGATCAATCCACCAATCATTCAACCTCCTGCAGTTAGGAGGAACTTTCAGGGACCAACTCCCCTTTGGGGAAGCCACCTTCACCACTGGAGGCAACAGCAAGGATTGCGTCCTCCTTACGGTATGTGTCGAGACTTCTATGACATCAGGGATGGGGGTTCAGCCGACCGGGCACTCCCGGTCATAGTGGGCAAACTAGCCAACCAGTCCTACCAATCAGGGGTCCAAGCAAACCGACTTTGCGAAGTCAATGTGGAAGTACAAGTTCACGCTTCCGACATCCGCCGACTGGACAGGTTGCAGGATGACGCCCAACTCCGTACCGACACATTCCAAGCACAACTGATTCCAGTCCTCGCTGTGATAAGGGAACAGCAAGCCGCCCTCGATAGGCGCCTTATGGAAGGAAAGCGCTCAGACGCGGAGTCAAGCTCCAAGCGCAACCTACGTCGCAAGTAGTACTTGCCCAAATCCCACAATTTCGTTATAGAATAGGAACTCGGATAAAAGTCTTACTTTTCCTTAAACTTCTGTATCGGAGATCCTTAATAGGGTCGAAATTTTCCAAATTTCTAATGTAACCCAGCTTATGTTTAATATATATAAATAATTTCCTTTGTGTGTAAATTCTTGAACACCACTCTGATTCATAAGTTTATCTATCTCTATGCAAACTTCTATTATGAATCAAACTTTAAACCTTGAGTGGTTTAGTCAAATTCATAGATTGATAAAGAAATAGCAACTTTATTAACACACAACTTCCAATCATTAAAAGCTTATGTTCTTCATTCTATTTCTCTAGCAGAACAATGCCACCTCGTAGATCTACACGTCGTGTCAACAACGCAACACCTCCACCACCACCACCTCCACCAACGTAAAATGCCGCCTTGATAGCTGCTGTAACGGCTGCAGTGACGGCAGCAATGGCACATATGAGTAATAATGGGTCTGGAGGGGGAGTAAATAGCTCTACGAATGGCCAACGTCAGGGCCGTTCAGGGGATTGCACCTTCAAGGACTTCACTAATAGCAAGCCCATGACTTTTAACGGATCCGGAGGGATAATGGCTCTATCACAATGGATAGAGAAAACAGAAGCGGTTTTCGAGATTTGTGCATGTCTGGAAGTGAGCAAGGTAAAATTTGCTGCTTGTACATTCTCCGAGAGAGCCCTGACATGGTGGAATGGCCATGTCAAGTCATTAACACTGGTAGTGGCAAACTCTATGGGCTGGGAGAATCTAAAGAAAATGTTAATGCAAGAGTATTGTCCAAGGGGTGAAGTACAAAAGCTAGAGCAGGAACTTTGGGGCCTTACTATGGTAGGCTCGGACATCACAACCTATACCAATAGGTTCAGTGATTTGGCGATCCTTTGCCCGGGGATGGTTGCTCTAGAGAGCACAAAGATCGAAAGATACATCTGGGGACTGTCACCTCAGATTCGAGGAAGTGTACTAGCCTCCAAACCAGTCACTTTCGATAGCGCCAAACAGTTGGCACAAGCTCTCGTTGACCATGGAATCTGTCAAGGCTCCGCAACTGCTGCCCCGGAGCAAATCATAGGAAACAACAACAACAACAACAAGAGCAACAACAACAGCAAGAAGAAATTTTGGAACAAGAGGAAGAGTCAGTTTTCACAAGAACCTTCCAAGAAACAACAACTAGTGGCAGTCTATGCCACTACTACTCCCACTGCTGCTCCTGTTACCCCTACACCAACAAAACAATATGCTGGGAACTTCCCGAAATGCAGCAAATGCAATTTTCATCACAATGGGAACTGTCGGGAGTTGCATTGTAACAACTGCAACAAGAAAGGGCACACTGCCCGTTTCTATAAGGCACCGGCACGACCAATCACCCAAGTCCCTGGGGTCGGTATGGGCCAGACATGTTATGGTTGTGGTGAGGCTGGGTACTACAAGAGAGACTGCCCTAAGGCAAGGAATGCTGGCGGCATAGGAAGAGTGCTAGCAATAGGGCAGAACGAAGCAATAGCTGATCCCACGGTGGTGACGGGTACGTTTCTCCTCAATAACGCTTATGCATGCATACTCTTTGGTTGTGGTGCGGAGAGGAGTTTCGTCAGTCACAAATTCAAACATATATTAAAACAGAACCCTCAAAAACTCAATAAGATATTTACAGTAGAAATGGCAAACGGTAGAACAGAAAGCACAAACGAAATGTACATAGGCTGCACACTAACTCTAAACGAACATTCATTTCCAATCGATCTAATGCCGATCACTATAAAGAGCTTTGATGTCATCATTGGTATGGATTGGTTAAGCCTGAACCATGCCGATATACTCTGTCACGAAAGGGCCGTTCGCCTAAATATGCCAAACGGCGAAACTCTTGTCACTTATGGTGACAAACCCGGTACCAGTTTACAGATCATCTCTTGCGTCAAAGCCCAGAAATATCTACGTAAGGAGTACCATGCCTTCTTAGCCCACGTAGTAGATAAGGGAAAGGAAGAGAAAGACCTCAAAGACATTCCAGAAGTCTGCGATTTTCCCGATGTCTTCCCTGAAGATCTTCCAGGAGTCCCTCCTGAACGACAGGTCGAGTTCAGAATCGATTTAATTCCTGGAGCTACTCCAGTAGCTAAGTCACCGTATCGTCTAGCGCCAGCGGAAATGCAAGAATTATCTAGCCAACTAAATGAACTACTTAACAAAGGATTCATCAGACTGAGCTTCTCACCTTGGGGAGCACCAGTCCTGTTCGTAAAGAAGAAGGATGGATCTTTCCGCATGTGCATCGATTACCGGGAGCTCAACAAGCTCACTATCAAGAACCGATATCCTCTACCACGCATTGACGACCTGTTCGACCAACTCCAAGGAGCGAGTTATTTCTCAAAGATCGATTTGAGATCCGGTTATCATCAGCTGCGAGTCTTGGAAGGAGATGTTCCCAAAACAGCCTTTCGAACTCGTTATGGTTACTAAGAGTTTGTAGTGATGCCTTTTGGATTAACAAATGCACCGGCGGTGTTCATGGACTTAATGAATCGAGTGTGTCGTTCATTTCTGGACAGATTTGTAATCGTGTTCATAGACGATATACTCATATATTCAAAGAGTAAAGAGGAACATGGTCAACACCTCTGACAAATCTTAGAAACCCTAAGGAAAGAGAAGCTATACGCAAAATTTTCAAAGTGCGAATTTTGGATTCGGAAAGTGGATTTCCTAGGTCACGTGGTTAGCAAAGACGGGATACACGTGGACCCTTCCAAAATCAAGGCAATCGAGAACTGGTCAGCTCCCAAAACCCCAACAAAAATCCGGCAATTCCTGGGTCTTGCTGGCTATTACCGGAGATTTATACAAAACTTCTCAAAAATTTCTAAACCACTTACCACCTTGACCCAGAAGGGGGTAACTTTCAAGTGGGAAGAAAGACAAGACACTGCATTCCACACGCTGAAGAAAGCACTATGCAGCGCACCCATATTGTCCTTGCCTGAAGGAACAGAAGACTTCGTAGTCTACTGTGATGCATCTAATCAAGGTCTTGGATGTGTTCTAATGCAACGAGGAAAGGTCATCGCCTACGCCTCGAGACAACTCAAGACGCACGAGGTCAACTACACTACACAGCGTACCGAGGGGTTCCCAGCCCCTATAAAAGGGATGCGAGGGTTCCGGGTAGAATTGCTCATTTTCTCTCCTTTTCTTGCGTTTTTACTCCGTTTTGCGTGCAAGAATTATCCCGAAGCCCCGGTTTTCATATCCAAGTTCGGAAGGAAATTTTACGCTCCCGAGATTCCCGAGAAATCAACTTTTCCAGTCAGAGTTCTGCTCGGTTTTTTCGTCTCGCTTTCTTCAACTATCAAGTGAGTTCATACCCCTATAAACTACACTTTCAAATGTTTTATCAATGCTTTTTATACACTTTAAAGGGGGTGGGGGGAATACAAGTAAACACACGGTTATTATCGTGTGTAACATAAATTTTCACTATATACTCTTTTTATCAAGTAAATCATATGTGATTCATAACTACTACATGGGAACTTTCGTATGCAATATATATTCTCGATAACATCTTGTATTTTGGAAATAAAACATGTTTATATATATACATGAATCAAACACTTTAATTATACTTTAAGTATATGGGATCATTTAGGTCACTATAAATGTTATACTTTACATAACAAGTGAGCATTACACTAGGGTTTACTATCCGAACGAAACACACATTTTGAAAAACTATAATACGTATAGTTTACAAGAAAATCATGAACATTTACATACTAGAAACAATATATCAAAGAGATATTTTCATACACAAGAACAAATGGACATTTTCGTACGTAAATCTGTTTTATACTATGTTTGTGAGACATTTCACGTACTTTCGAGTATGCATTTTAAGTCCTGTATGATATACCAAAATCCCTTGTAGGGGGAGCGTGATACTTGTGTATAGATCTATACGGTATTGACAATCCCGCACCTAAACTGTTAGCTACAGTTAGACCGGCAGGTCTGGGGTGACAAACGTCATAACATTCCAACGCCTGAAGAACGTTGTTACAGGCAGTCTGGGTCAATAGCATGGTTATAAAACTCACATGGTGTATTAAGAACACGTTGATTTACGGGGTTATCAAATGCCTTAGAGATTTATTACCTACACAAATCTACTATTTTAGGCATGAAAAACACTATTGCATTTCAGTTTTGGAACTTTTAAACTACCATACACTTATGGATAAAATTTGGATTTCTAAAAGCAAACACTCAAAACAGTCGAGTGTTGGTAGAGGATTTACTTTTGCAGTAGTAGGAAATATGGGATTTTCTAGGAGTTTTCAAACATGACATTAAATACTTATGAATTCACCAGCTTAAATGCTAATCTACTCTTTCAAATCTACTTGTATTTCTCAGGGATTCAGTAATACAGGTAAACTTCAGCTTTTGGAGAAGTGATGCTTAGGTGTCATAACAAATCTTTTGACAACATATTGTAATTGATATTTTGAAACATGTAATACCTACAAATGATGTAAGTTTTTCAATTATATATATGTTGGTTGTGTTTACTTTCTTTACTATGTATTCAACTGTTACGATACTACATGAAGTCATCCACCCTCGAACGATTCCGCCGTTCTGGTTTGGGGGTGTGACAGATTGGTATCAGAGCATTGTTTATAGTGAACTAAGTATATCGAACCACATAAGATATACAAACTATAAATGCATGGGGACTAAAACTCTCTGACAAAACATTTTCACGAACTATACTTTTAAAAAAATAAAATGCTAGTTTTATAAAAGTATAAATGCATGCATACAAAGAGTCTTTTTCATAGTTAGAACTATACAAGAAGTATTAAGACGAGTTGGACACCACGACTAGGTCTCGGTATATGTAATCGGATTTGGGACGAATATAGCCTGATCAACTATATTTATCCGAGATCGGACTAACATATGTTGAGGAATGGTCGTAGTGAGCAACAAGCCAAAAACTTACCAAAAAGACACTAATATCAAACATACAAATTTAAATACTATAGGAGTATTTGGTAAATACAAAAGTTTAAACTTACATGCTTAGATTCTCGTTTTCTTAAAATTTCTAGACAATTCTCATACCTCTATTCTCGTACAGACACAATGGTTGGACTATATCCACCAGGGGATCCCTACTACCCAAATCAGGGCAATGGTGGATGGATAGAAGAGGACCCTGAAGAGGACGAAGAACCTATAGAGTTGGAAGAAGGAGATGACTCTAGGACAGACTCAGAACCAGAAGTGATCAATCCACCAATCGTTCAACCTCCTGCAGTTAGGAGGAACTTTCAGGGACCAACTCCCCTTTGGGGAAGCCACCTTCACCACTGGAGGCAACAGCAAGGATTGCGTCCTCCTTACGGTATGTGTCGAGACTTCTATGACATCAGGGATGGGGGTTCAGCCGACCGGGCACTCCCGGTCATAGTGGGCAAACTAGCCAACCAGTCCTACCAATCAGGGGTCCAAGAAAACCGACTTTGCGAAGTCAATGTGGAAGTACAAGTTCACACTTCCGACATCCGCCGACTGGACAGGTTGCAGGATGACGCCCAACTCTGTACCGACACATTCCAAGCACAACTGATTCCAGTCCTCGCTGTGATAAGGGAACAGCAAGCCGCCCTCGATAGGCGCCTTATGGAAGGAAAGCGCTCAGACGCGGAGTCAAGCTCCAAGCGCAACCTACGTCGCAAGTAGTACTTGCCCAAATCCCACAATTTCGTTATAGAATAGGAACTCGGATAAAAGTCTTACTTTTCCTTAAACTTCTGTATCGGAGATCCTTAATAGGGTCGAAATTTTCCAAATTTCTAATGTAACCCAGCTTATGTTTAATATATATAAATAATTTCCTTTGTGTGTAAATTCTTGAACACCACTCTGATTCATAAGTTTATCTATCTCTATGCAAACTTCTATTATGAATCAAACTTTAAACCTTGAGTGGTTTAGTCAAATTCATAGATTGATAAAGAAATAGCAACTTTATTAACACACAACTTCCAATCATTAAAAGCTTATGTTCTTCATTCTATTTCTCTAGCAGAACAATGCCACCTCGTAGATCTACACGTCGTGTCAACAACGCAACACCTCCACCACCACCACCTCCACCAACGTAAAATGCCGCCTTGATAGCTGCTGTAACGGCTGCAGTGACGGCAGCAATGGCACATATGAGTAATAATGGGTCTGGAGGGGGAGTAAATAGCTCTACGAATGGCCAACGTCAGGGCCGTTCAGGGGATTGCACCTTCAAGGACTTCACTAATAGCAAGCCCATGACTTTTAACGGATCCGGAGGGATAATGGCTCTATCACAATGGATAGAGAAAACAGAAGCGGTTTTCGAGATTTGTGCATGTCTGGAAGTGAGCAAGGTAAAATTTGCTGCTTGTACATTCTCCGAGAGAGCCCTGACATGGTGGAATGGCCATGTCAAGTCATTAACACTGGTAGTGGCAAACTCTATGGGCTGGGAGAATCTAAAGAAAATGTTAATGCAAGAGTATTGTCCAAGGGGTGAAGTACAAAAGCTAGAGCAGGAACTTTGGGGCCTTACTATGGTAGGCTCGGACATCACAACCTATACCAATAGGTTCAGTGATTTGGCGATCCTTTGCCCGGGGATGGTTGCTCTAGAGAGCACAAAGATCGAAAGATACATCTGGGGACTGTCACCTCAGATTCGAGGAAGTGTACTAGCCTCCAAACCAGTCACTTTCGATAGCGCCAAACAGTTGGCACAAGATCTCGTTGACCATGGAATCTGTCAAGGCTCCGCAACTGCTGCCCCGGAGCAAATCATAGGAAACAACAACAACAACAACAAGAGCAACAACAACAGCAAGAAGAAATTTTGGAACAAGAGGAAGAGTCAGTTTTCACAAGAACCTTCCAAGAAACAACAACTAGTGGCAGTCTATGCCACTACTACTCCCACTGCTGCTCCTGTTACCCCTACACCAACAAAACAATATGCTGGGAACTTCCCGAAATGCAGCAAATGCAATTTTCATCACAATGGGAACTGTCGGGAGTTGCATTGTAACAACTGCAACAAGAAAGGGCACACTGCCCGTTTCTATAAGGCACCGGCACGACCAATCACCCAAGTCCCTGGGGTCGGTATGGGCCAGACATGTTATGGTTGTGGTGAGGCTGGGCACTACAAGAGAGACTGCCCTAAGGCAAGGAATGCTGGCGGCATAGGAAGAGTGCTAGCAATAGGGCAGAACGAAGCAATAGCTGATCCCACGGTGGTGACGGGTACGTTTCTCCTCAATAACGCTTATGCATGCATACTCTTTGGTTGTGGTGCGGAGAGGAGTTTCGTCAGTCACAAATTCAAACATATATTAAAACAGAACCCTCAAAAACTCAATAAGATATTTACAGTAGAAATGGAAAACGGTAGAACAGAAAGCACAAACGAAATGTACATAGGCTGCACACTAACTCTAAACGAACATTCATTTCCAATCGATCTAATGCCGATCACTATAAAGAGCTTTGATGTCATCATTGGTATGGATTGGTTAAGCCTGAACCATGCCGATATACTCTGTCACGAAAGGGCCGTTCGCCTAAATATGCCAAACGGCGAAACTCTTGTCACTTATGGTGACAAACCCGGTACCAGTTTACAGATCATCTCTTGCGTCAAAGCCCAGAAATATCTACGTAAGGAGTACCATGCCTTCTTAGCCCACGTAGTAGATAAGGGAAAGGAAGAGAAAGACCTCAAAGACATTCCAGAAGTCTGCGATTTTCCCGATGTCTTCCCTGAAGATCTTCCAGGAGTCCCTCCTGAACGACAGGTCGAGTTCAGAATCGATTTAATTCCTGGAGCTACTCCAGTAGCTAAGTCACCGTATCGTCTAGCGCCAGCGGAAATGCAAGAATTATCTAGCCAACTAAACGAACTACTTAACAAAGGATTCATCAGACTGAGCTTCTCACCTTGGGGAGCACCAGTCCTGTTCGTAAAGAAGAAGGATGGATCTTTCCGCATGTGCATCGATTACCGGGAGCTCAACAAGCTCACTATCAAGAACCGATATCCTCTACCACGCATTGACGACCTGTTCGACCAACTCCAAGGAGCGAGTTATTTCTCAAAGATCGATTTGAGATCCGGTTATCATCAGCTGCGAGTCTTGGAAGGAGATGTTCCCAAAACAGCCTTTCGAACTCGTTATGGTTACTAAGAGTTTGTAGTGATGCCTTTTGGATTAACAAATGCACCGGCGGTGTTCATGGACTTAATGAATCGAGTGTGTCGTTCATTTCTGGACAGATTTGTAATCGTGTTCATAGACGATATACTCATATATTCAAAGAGTAAAGAGGAACATGGTCAACACCTCTGACAAATCTTAGAAACCCTAAGGAAAGAGAAGCTATACGCAAAATTTTCAAAGTGCGAATTTTGGATTCGGAAAGTGGATTTCCTAGGTCACGTGGTTAGCAAAGACGGGATACACGTGGACCCTTCCAAAATCAAGGCAATCGAGAACTGGTCAGCTCCCAAAACCCCAACAGAAATCCGGCAATTCCTGGGTCTTGCTGGCTATTACCGGAGATTTATACAAAACTTCTCAAAAATTTCTAAACCACTTACCACCTTGACCCAGAAGGGGGTAACTTTCAAGTGGGAAGAAAGACAAGACACTGCATTCCACACGCTGAAGAAAGCACTATGCAGCGCACCCATATTGTCCTTGCCTGAAGGAACAGAAGACTTCGTAGTCTACTGTGATGCATCTAATCAAGGTCTTGGATGTGTTCTAATGCAACGAGGAAAGGTCATCGCCTACGCCTCGAGACAACTCAAGACGCACGAGGTCAACTACACTACACAGCGTACCGAGGGGTTCCCAGCCCCTATAAAAGGGATGCGAGGGTTCCGGGTAGAATTGCTCATTTTCTCTCCTTTTCTTGCGTTTTTACTCCGTTTTGCATGCAAGAATTATCCCGAAGCCCCGGTTTTCATATCCAAGTTCGGAAGGAAATTTTACGCTCCCGAGATTCCCGAGAAATCAACTTTTCCAGTCAGAGTTCTGCTCGGTTTTTTCGTCTCGCTTTCTTCAACTATCAAGTGAGTTCATACCCCTATAAACTACACTTTCAAATGTTTTATCAATGCTTTTTATACACTTTTAAGGGGGTGGGGGGAATACAAGTAAACACACGGTTATTATCGTGTGTAACATAAATTTTCACTATATACTCTTTTTATCAAGTAAATCATATGTGATTCATAACTACTACATGGGAACTTTCGTATGCAATATATATTCTCGATAACATCTTGTATTTTGGAAATAAAACATGTTTATATATATACATGAATCAAACACTTTAATTATACTTTAAGTATATGGGATCATTTAGGTCACTATAAATGTTATACTTTACATAACAAGTGAGCATTACACTAGGGTTTACTATACGAACGAAACACACATTTTGAAAAACTATAATACGTATAGTTTACAAGAAAATCATGAACATTTACATACTAGAAACAATATATCAAAGAGATATTTTCATACACAAGAACAAATGGACATTTTCGTACGTAAATCTGTTTTATACTATGTTTGTGAGACATTTCACGTACTTTCGAGTATGCATTTTAAGTCCTGTATGATATACCAAAATCCCTTGTAGGGGGAGCGTGATACTTGTGTATAGATCTATACGGTATTGACAATCCCGCACCTAAACTGTTAGCTACAGTTAGACCGGCAGGTCTGGGGTGACAAACGTCATAACATTCCAACGCCTGAAGAACGTTGTTACAGGCAGTCTGGGTCAATAGCATGGTTATAAAACTCACATGGTGTATTAAGAACACGTTGATTTACGGGGTTATCAAATGCCTTAGAGATTTATTACCTACACAAATCTACTATTTTAGGCATGAAAAACACTATTGCATTTCAGTTTTGGAACTTTTAAACTACCATACACTTATGGATAAAATTTGGATTTCTAAAAGCAAACACTCAAAACAGTCGAGTGTTGGTAGAAGATTTACTTTTGCAGTAGTAGGAAATATGGGATTTTCTAGGAGTTTTCAAACATGACATTAAATACTTATGAATTCACCAGCTTAAATGCTAATCTACTCTTTCAAATCTACTTGTATTTCTCAGGGATTCAGTAATACAGGTAAACTTCAGCTTTTGGAGAAGTGATGCTTAGGTGTCATAACAAATCTTTTGACAACATATTGTAATTGATATTTTGAAACATGTAATACCTACAAATGATGTAAGTTTTTCAATTATATATATGTTGGTTGTGTTTACTTTCTTTACTATGTATTCAACTGTTACGATACTACATGAAGTCATCCACCCTCGAACGATTCCGTCGTTCTGGTTTGGGGGTGTGACAGATTGGTATCAGAGTATTGTTTATAGTGAACTAAGTATATCGAACCACATAAGATATACAAACTATAAATGCATGGGGACTAAAACTCTCTGACAAAACATTTTCACGAACTATACTTTTAAAAAAATAAAATGCTAGTTTTATAAAAGTATAAATGCATGCATACAAAGAGTCTTTTTCATAGTTAGAACTATACAAGAAGTATTAAGACGAGTTGGACACCACGACTAGGTCTCGGTATATGTAATCGGATTTGGGACGAATATAGCCTGATCAACTATATTTATCCGAGATCGGACTAACATATGTTGAGGAATGGTCGTAGTGAGCAACAAGCCAAAAACTTACCAAAAAGACACTAATATCAAACATACAAATTTAAATACAATAGGAGTATTTGGTAAATACAAAAGTTTAAACTTACATGCTTAGATTCTCGTATTCTTAAAATTTCTAGACAATTCTCATACCTCTATTCTCGTACAGACACAATGGTTGGACTATATCCACCAGGGGATCCCTACTACCCAAATCAGGGCAATGGTGGATGGATAGAAGAGGACCCTGAAGAGGACGAAGAACCTATAGAGTTGGAAGAAGGAGATGACTCTAGGACAGACTCAGAACCAGAAGTGATCAATCCACCAATCATTCAACCTCCTGCAGTTAGGAGGAACTTTCAGGGACCAACTCCCCTTTGGGGAAGCCACCTTCACCACTGGAGGCAACAACAAGGATTGCGTCCTCCTTACGGTATGTGTCGAGACTTCTATGACATCAGGGATGGGGGTTCAGCCGACCGGGCACTCCCGGTCATAGTGGGCAAACTAGCCAACCAGTCCTACCAATCAGGGGTCCAAGCAAACCGACTTTGCGAAGTCAATGTGGAAGTACAAGTTCACGCTTCCGACATCCGCCGACTGGACAGGTTGCAGGATGACGCCCAACTCCGTACCGACACATTCCAAGCACAACTGATTCCAGTCCTCGCTGTGATAAGGGAACAGCAAGCCGCCCTCGATAGGCGCCTTATGGAAGGAAAGCGCTCAGACGCGGAGTCAAGCTCCAAGCGCAACCTACGTCGCAAGTAGTACTTGCCCAAATCCCACAATTTCGTTATAGAATAGGAACTCGGATAAAAGTCTTACTTTTCCTTAAACTTCTGTATCGGAGATCCTTAATAGGGTCGAAATTTTCCAAATTTCTAATGTAACCCAGCTTATGTTTAATATATATAAATAATTTCCTTTGTGTGTAAATTCTTGAACACCACTCTGATTCATAAGTTTATCTATCTCTATGCAAACTTCTATTATGAATCAAACTTTAAACCTTGAGTGGTTTAGTCAAATTCATAGATTGATAAAGAAATAGCAACTTTATTAACACACAACTTCCAATCATTAAAAGCTTATGTTCTTCATTCTATTTCTCTAGCAGAACAATGCCACCTCGTAGATCTACACGTCGTGTCAACAACGCAACACCTCCACCACCACCACCTCCACCAACGTAAAATGCCGCCTTGATAGCTGCTGTAACGGCTGCAGTGACGGCAGCAATGGCACATATGAGTAATAATGGGTCTGGAGGGGGAGTAAATAGCTCTACGAATGGCCAACGTCAGGGCCGTTCAGGGGATTGCACCTTCAAGGACTTCACTAATAGCAAGCCCATGACTTTTAACGGATCCGGAGGGATAATGGCTCTATCACAATGGATAGAGAAAACAGAAGCGGTTTTCGAGATTTGTGCATGTCTGGAAGTGAGCAAGGTAAAATTTGCTGCTTGTACATTCTCCGAGAGAGCCCTGACATGGTGGAATGGCCATGTCAAGTCATTAACACTGGTAGTGGCAAACTCTATGGGCTGGGAGAATCTAAAGAAAATGTTAATGCAAGAGTATTGTCCAAGGGGTGAAGTACAAAAGCTAGAGCAGGAACTTTGGGGCCTTACTATGGTAGGCTCGGACATCACAACCTATACCAATAGGTTCAGTGATTTGGCGATCCTTTGCCCGGGGATGGTTGCTCTAGAGAGCACAAAGATCGAAAGATACATCTGGGGACTGTCACCTCAGATTCGAGGAAGTGTACTAGCCTCCAAACCAGTCACTTTCGATAGCGCCAAACAGTTGGCACAAGCTCTCGTTGACCATGGAATCTGTCAAGGCTCCGCAACTGCTGCCCCGGAGCAAATCATAGGAAACAACAACAACAACAACAAGAGCAACAACAACAAGAGCAACAACAACAGCAAGAAGAAATTTTGGAACAAGAGGAAGAGTCAGTTTTCACAAGAACCTTCCAAGAAACAACAACTAGTGGCAGTCTATGCCACTACTACTCCCACTGCTGCTCCTGTTACCCCTACACCAGCAAAACAATATGCTGGGAACTTCCCGAAATGCAGCAAATGCAATTTTCATCACAATGGGAACTGTCGGGAGTTGCATTGTAACAACTGCAACAAGAAAGGGCACACTGCCCGTTTCTATAAGGCACCGGCACGACCAATCACCCAAGTCCCTGGGGTCGGTATGGGCCAGACATGTTATGGTTGTGGTGAGGCTGGGCACTACAAGAGAGACTGCCCTAAGGCAAGGAATGCTGGCGGCATAGGAAGAGTGCTAGCAATAGGGCAGAACGAAGCAATAGCTGATCCCACGGTGGTGACGGGTACGTTTCTCCTCAATAACGCTTATGCATGCATACTCTTTGGTTGTGGTGCGGAGAGGAGTTTCGTCAGTCACAAATTCAAACATATATTAAAACAGAACCCTCAAAAACTCAATAAGATATTTACAGTAGAAATGGCAAACGGTAGAACAGAAAGCACAAACGAAATGTACATAGGCTGCACACTAACTCTAAACGAACATTCATTTCCAATCGATCTAATGCCGATCACTATAAAGAGCTTTGATGTCATCATTGGTATGGATTGGTTAAGCCTGAACCATGCCGATATACTCTGTCACGAAAGGGCCGTTCGCCTAAATATGCCAAACGGCGAAACTCTTGTCACTTATGGTGACAAACCCGGTACCAGTTTACAGATCATCTCTTGCGTCAAAGCCCAGAAATATCTACGTAAGGAGTACCATGCCTTCTTAGCCCACGTAGTAGATAAGGGAAAGGAAGAGAAAGACCTCAAAGACATTCCAGAAGTCTGCGATTTTCCCGATGTCTTCCCTGAAGATCTTCCAGGAGTCCCTCCTGAACGACAGGTCGAGTTCAGAATCGATTTAATTCCTGGAGCTACTCCAGTAGCTAAGTCGCCGTATCGTCTAGCGCCAGCGGAAATGCAAGAATTATCTAGCCAACTAAACGAACTACTTAACAAAGGATTCATCAGACTGAGCTTCTCACCTTGGGGAGCACCAGTCCTGTTCGTAAAGAAGAAGGATGGATCTTTCCGCATGTGCATCGATTACCGGGAGCTCAACAAGCTCACTATCAAGAACCGATATCCTCTACCACGCATTGACGACCTGTTCGACCAACTCCAAGGAGCGAGTTATTTCTCAAAGATCGATTTGAGATCCGGTTATCATCAGCTGCGAGTCTTGGAAGGAGATGTTCCCAAAACAGCCTTTCGAACTCGTTATGGTTATTAAGAGTTTGTAGTGATGCCTTTTGGATTAACAAATGCACCGGCGGTGTTCATGGACTTAATGAATCGAGTGTGTCGTTCATTTCTGGACAGATTTGTAATCGTGTTCATAGACGATATACTCATATATTCAAAGAGTAAAGAGGAACATGGTCAACACCTCTGACAAATCTTAGAAACCCTAAGGAAAGAGAAGCTATACGCAAAATTTTCAAAGTGCGAATTTTGGATTCGGAAAGTGGATTTCCTAGGTCACGTGGTTAGCAAAGACGGGATACACGTGGACCCTTCCAAAATCAAGGTAATCGAGAACTGGTCAGCTCCCAAAACCCCAACAGAAATCCGGCAATTCCTGGGTCTTGCTGGCTATTACCGGAGATTTATACAAAACTTCTCAAAAATTTCTAAACCACTTACCACCTTGACCCAGAAGGGGGTAACTTTCAAGTGGGAAGAAAGACAAGACACTGCATTCCACACGCTGAAGAAAGCACTATGCAGCGCACCCATATTGTCCTTGCTTGAAGGAACAGAAGACTTCGTAGTCTACTGTGATGCATCTAATCAAGGTCTTGGATGTGTTCTAATGCAACGAGGAAAGGTCATCGCCTACGCCTCGAGACAACTCAAGACGCACGAGGTCAACTACACTACACACGACCTCGAACTGGGAGCAGTCGTTTTCGCCTTAAAAATCTGGAGACACTATCTCTATGGCACAAAATGTACAATATTTACCGATCACAAGAGCCTTCAACACATCCTCAATCAAAAGGAACTCAACATGAGGCAAAGACGATGGGTTGAACTGTTGAATGACTACAAATGCGAAATTCGTTATCCTCCAGGAAAGGCGAATGTGGTGGCCGATGCTCTTAGTCGAAAGGAATACTCGGGCGCCGAGTGAAATCCTTAACCATGACGATCCATTCTCACCTTTCCACACAAATCAAGGAAGCTCACAAAGAAGCCTTGAAAATAAAGAATGTGACGGGTAAAGCCTTAAGGGGAATGGATAAGAATCTTGAAGTCAAGAGCGAAGGAGTTCGTTACTTCATGGATCGGATCTGGACACTAAAGTTTGGTGGATTTAGAGACGTGGTCATGAATGAGGCTCATAAGACTCGATACTCCGTGCATCCAGGTTCGGACGAGATGTATCTAGACCTCAAGAAACTATATTGGTGGCCGAACATGAAAGCAGAGATAGCTACCTATGTGGGCAAGTGTCTGACTTGCGCCAAGGTCAAGGTAGAGTACCAAAAGCCATCAGGATTACTACAACAACCCGAAATACCCGAATGGAAGTGGGAACGGATAACCATGGATTTCATAACCAAATTACCCAAGACAGCAGGTGGGCTAGACATCATCTGGGTAATCGTCGATAGATTGATGAAATCCGCACACTTCCTACCGATAAAGGAAACCGATAAGATGGAGAAGCTAACTCGAACTTACATCCGAGAGATTGTACGACTGCATGGTGTACCAATATCCATTATCTCCGACAGAGATAGTAGGTTCACCTCGCGATTCTGGCAGTCGCTACAAAAATCTCTTGGAATGAGGCTAGACATGAGTACCGCTTACAATCCACAAACCGACGGTCAAAGTGAGAGAACCATACAGACCTTGGAGGATATGCTAAGAGCTTGTGTAGTCGATTTTGGTAAAGCCTGGGATACACATTTACCACTAGTCGAATTCTCATACAACAATAGCTATCACTCCAGCATTAAAGTTGCTCCATTTGAAGCCCTCTATGGCCGCAAGTGCAGATCACCACTGTGCTGGGCTGAAGTGGGTGACACGCAACTAGCCAAGGGACAAGTACCCGACATCGCTCTCACAGGCCTGGAAATCATAAGAGAAACAACTGAGAAGATTGTTCAGATTCGGGAATGACTAAAGGCTTCAAGAGACAGACAAAAGAGTTATGCGGACAAAAGACGGAAGCCCTTGGAATTTCAGGTCGGGGACCGAGTGCTATTAAAGGTCTCGCCCTGGAAATGGTTAATACGTTTCGGAAAACGTGGGAAACTAAACCCAAGGTATATCGGACCATTCGAGATCCTTGCAAGGATCGGCCCGGTGGCTTACAAACTCCGACTACCGCAGGAACTCAATAACGTACATCCTACCTTTCACGTGTCAAAATTGAAGAAATGTTTGTCCGATGAGACCCTCGTCGTCCCCCTAGACGAAATCGAAATCAACGAGAGTCTCCACTTTGTAGAGGAACCAATTGATGTCATGGATAGGGAAATTAAAAGAACAAAACAAAGTCGCATACCCATTGTGAAGGTCCGCTGGAATGCAAAGCGGGGACCTGAATATACTTGGGAACGCGAAGATCAGATGAAACAAAAATACCCGCATCTGTTTCCCTAGTCCACAAATATTTACCTTACATTTAATTTCGGGACGAAATTCCCTCTAATGGGGGGATGATGTGACAACCCGATGTTTTCGAATCAGTGTAATGACCTAAAAAGTCAAGAATTGTAATCTCTTTTAATGTAATGAAATTTTTGTCAAAAATAAAATGTGAGAAGGTCATCTTCTGGATTTCATAAAACGATAGATATCGTATCCAGGGTTTCAAAAACATAAAGAACACTAAAATCCGAGTTATAACGAAGACGTTATGACCAACCTAAGATTCACAGCAAAAATCGTCGGCACGGTTAAACGTAAAATGAGATATTTCAATAAAATGATTTTTTAGCCTTAGGTATCTAAATAAATGTCGTAGATATCATCAAAACATGAACATACATAGAAAGAACGCCCAAATCTGACTTCGTATGAAGAAGTTATGATTTTTCGAAGTTTCGGATTAGCGGTAGACAGCTAAAAACTCGAAATAGAGATCGAGTGTTTTGTAGCCAAAACAACCTAAATGAGAATCGAAGATCTCAACAATAGTAGTGCAACGGTAAAAAGTCTGACGAAAACGGACACCGGATGAAGAAGTTACGTATTTTTAACGGACTTATCGTGTCCCGGCCTGTTAATAATATATAATTAAAAATAAGGTCAAAACTAGCCAACGAAGTCTAAATAAAAGTTGTACAGTATATTTTTACCTACGTGTGCATATAAAGAACGTAAAAATCGATGCTCGTACGCGAAAATTACGGATTTTACAAGTTAAAGGCACACACACCGAGTGGATTTACGCCCAGCGTACTTGGGTGCTAGGCCTCGGATCATCCACGTCTCCCCTCTACTCCGCTATGCCTTGTCCCGTCCGAAGTTCCGGCAGCCGATGATGCGGTAAGCAGTGACGTACGATTACGCCCCGCGTAACCTCGTACGCCCAGCGTACCGAGGGGTTCCCAACCCCTATAAAAAGGATGCGAGGGTTCCGGGTAGAATTGCTCATTTTCTCTCCTTTTCTTGCTTTCTTCAACTATCAAGTGAGTTCATACCCCTATAAACTACACTTTCAAATGTTTTATCAATGCTTTTTATGCACTTTCAAGGGGGGGGGGGGGGAATACAAGTAAACACACGGTTATTATCGTGTGTAACATAAAGTTTCACTATATACTCTTTTTATCAAGTAAATCATATGTGATTCATAACTACTACATGGGAACTTTCGTATGCAATATATATTCTCGATAACATCTTGTCTTTTGGAAATAAAACATGTTTATATATATGCATGAATCAAACACTTTAATTATACTTTAAGTATATGGGATCATTTAGGTCACTATAAATGTTATACTTTACATAACAAGTGAGCATTACACTAGGGTTTACTATACGAACGAAACACACATTTTGAAAAACTATAATAGGTATAGTTTACAAGAAAATCATGTACATTTACATACTAGAAACACTATATCAAAGAGATATTTTCATACACAAGAACAAATGGACATTTTCGTACGTAAATCTGTTTTATACTAAGTTTGTGAGACATTTCACGTACTTTCGAGTATGCATTTTAAGTCCTGTATTATATACCAAAATCCCTTGTAGGGGGAGCGTGATACTTGTGTATAGATCTATACGGGATTGACAATCTCGCACCTAAACTGTTAGCTACAGTTAGACCGGCAGGTCTGGGGTGACAAACGTCATAACATTCCAACGCCTGAAGAACGTTGTTACAGGCAGTCTGGGTCAATAGCATGGTTATAAAACTCACATGGTGTATTAAGAACACGTTGATTTACGGGGTTATCAAATGCCTTAGAGATTTATTACATACACAAATCTACTATTTTAGGTATGAAAAACACTATTGCATTTCAATTTTGGAACTTTTAAACTACCATACACTTATGGATAAAATTTGGATTTCTAAAAGCAAACACTCAAAACAGTCGAGTCTTGGTAGAAGACTTACTTTTGCACTAGTAGGAAATATGGGATTTTCTAGGAGTTTTCAAACATGACATTAAATACTTATGAATTCACCAGCTTAAATGCTGATCTACTCTTTCAAATCTACTTGTATTTCTCAGGGATTCAGTAATACAGGTAAACTTCAGCTTTTGGAGAAGTGATGCTTCGGCGTCATAACAAATCTTTTGACAACATATTGTAATTGATATTTTGAAACATGTAATACCTACAAATGATGTAACTTTTTCAATTATATATATGTTGGTTGTGTTTACTTTCTTTACTATGTATTCAACTGTTACGATACTACATGAAGTCATCCACCCTCGAATGATTCCGCCGTTCTGGTTTAGGGGTGTGACAAAAATGGACAAGAGATCATCCGAAGGATCAAGTAATTGGGAATCCACAAGAGGGAGTTTTAACAAGAGCTCAAATTCGTGCAAAGAATGAGGTATTGAATACTCATCAAGAATTTTGCATGTTCAATGTTTTCATCTCTAAAATTGAACCAAAAACAGTTAAGATTGCAATGGAACACTCAGATTGGGTTGTTGCAATGCAATCTGAATTGTCTGAATTTGAACGAAACAAGGTTTGGAGATTAATTCCTAAACCTGAAAATGTTTCGATTGTCGGGTTAAAATGGATTTTCAAAAATAAAACCGACAAAGATGGAAACATTGTTCGAAACAAAGCCAGACTTGTTGTTAAAGGATATTCACAACAAGAAGGAATCGACTATGAAGAAACTTTTGCCCCTATCGCAAGACTCGAGGCTGTTCGTATATTTCTGGCTTATGCAGCTCACAAAGATTTTGATGTTTATCAAATGGACGTGAAGTGTGCATTTCTAAATGGAGAGCTTGAAGAAACTGTTTACGTAGAACAACCCCCAGGTTTTATTAACGAAGAATATCCTAATCATGTTTATATTTTAGATAAGGCAGTTTATGGATTAAAACAAGCTCCACGAGCATGGTATGCAACTCTTCCCTCATTTTTGAAACAATCTAAATTTAAACAAGGATCTGTTGACCCCACATTGTTTCGAAAGAAAGTTGGGAATCATCTAATGCTTGTTCAAATTTATGTTGATGATACTATTTTTGGCTCAACTGACCCTGCCTTGTCTAGAGAATTCGAAGATCTGATGAAAAGCAAGTTTGAAATGAGCATGATGGGAAAAATCAATAATTTTCTTGGCTGAATATTCGTCAAAATAGAGAAGGGATTTTTATTAATCAGGAAAAATATACGAAAAATCTGCTAGAGAAGTTTGGATTGACGAATAGTACAAAGTTACGAGTTCCTATGGCAACTGGCATAAAGTTGACACCTTCGTTAGATAAACCTGCAGTTGACCTAACTCTTTACAGGAGCATGATTGTTTCATTACTTTATCTTACAGCAAGTCGACCTGATATCATGTTTTCTATGTGTAATTGTGCTAGGTATCAGTCAAATCCACGAGAACCACATCTCACTGCTGTGAAGAATATATTTCGTTATCTTAAAGGAACAATTTTCGTTAGGATTGTGGTATCCTTTGAACACTGGGTTCTTTATACAAGCATAATCGGATGCAGACTTAGGTGGTTGTAATCTTGATAGGAAAAGCACAAGTGGTGGATGTCAATTTCTCGATGGCAAATTGGTGAGCTGGCTGTCGAAAAAGCAAACATGTGTCTCAATCTCAACAGCTGAAGCAGAATATGTGGCTATTGCTGCTTGCACTTCACAAATTATATGGATTCAAAGTTAATTGCGTGATTATGCAATCAATATGAAAAAGATTCCATTATATTGTGATTCTCAAAGTGCAATAAGAATTTGTCATAATCCTGTGCAGTATTCGAAGACTAAACATATAGCACTTCGTTATCATTTCATCAAAGATCACGTGGAGGATGGAAATATTGAAGTATATTTCGTGAAAACAACTGATCAGTTAGCTGATATTTTCACGAAACCTTTAGATGAAAAATCCATTGTGAAAATTATAGAAGGGCTTGGAATGATCGATGGAAATTTTGTTCCATGCGAAAAAGGAGAATGATGGTTGACAAGGAATGAATCAGAGGCGCTGAATAAAAGAGAATGCAAAGTCATTCAGCATTCAGAGGTTACTGTTCATAGTCAACGCTTCGACCCCTTCGAATTCGTAAAATTGTCACTTATTTTAAGGGTTGATTCAGAGGTTACTGTTCATAGTCAACGCTTCGACCCCTTCGAATTCGTACATTTGTCACTTATCAGGGGATGATAAAATTTCGTGTTTTTGCAACAAGTACAGTATATTTTCATTTTCGAAAAATATAAAATCCAAAAAGATTTTCTTTTGTTTTGTCATTTCATTTTCGAAAATTCAAAAATCCAAAAAGATTTTCGTTTGTTTTGTCATTTAATTTTCGAAAAGTCAAAAATCCAAAAAGATTTTCTTTTGTTTTGTCATTTCATTTTTCAAAATTCAAAAATCCAAAAAGATTTTCGTTTGTTTTGTCATTTAATTTTCGAAATTCAAAAATCCAAAAAGATTTTCATTTTTTTATGTCTTGTCATTTAATTTTCGAAAATTCAAAAATCCAAAAAGATTTTCGTTTGTTCTGTCTTTACTTTCGAAAAATCAAAACAACAAAAATATTTCGATTGTTATTTCTTTTTAGTATTTTGTTGCAGATAATCATGAAGATACAGAGTGGATTATGCTTGCAGTTCTAGGGTTAGGTACATTTTTCGTATGAATCGATAAATTTTTCATCATTTGAACTAGTTAAGTTGTCCCTAGAAGTATGTTGCTGCATGTTGTCCAAATGACTCCAATGACTCAATGTGTGTGTACGAAAGCCTTAATGAAATTATTCATACGAAAATTTCTTCCCAATCAGGCTTATATTCACATTAGTATCTGAGCTACCTGACTCTTCTCAAAATGAGTTAAGAGTTTACTGTTTGGTCCAAATATAACAAAGGTACTTTTCGTGTCTTACATCAATCTTTTTCATCCATAAAGTTCTTACATGATCACACACGACGACATATGTCCGAGAGGTCTCTGATCAAACCCATCGAGACTTAGACATATCAAAAATCTGTGTTTATGATCTGACATCATGAGACCGTGATGAAAGTGAAACCCAATTTTCACTACACTTTTAAGGAATTAACGGGGAACAATGTTCCAGATTTTCACGAAACTTTTGTTTCTGTACCAAAATTCGAAACTCCAAATCATATTCATTTCGAATGAGTGGTCTTGATCAAACATTCGAAACCCATGATGTTTGTTACCCAACAAGATCCAGCATAAATTTTTGTTCTTGAATATGATTTCCGTGTGAGTTTCATTCGAATGTCAAAGTCATTTCAAATTTATCAAAGCAAACTTGTCACTGACTACACTGGTCAAACAAGTAATTTCGGTTACAATTTATCACCTTATGTTTAGGTTGACATGTAACGAAATTTTTGAACTACCCACTAAGCTTAATAAAAGAAGCCCTTCGATACTTACCAACAAGTATTCAATTGTAATTCACGGGAACCTACACAAGCTATTGATCATTTCTCTTAATGATTAATGAAGTAATCTTTGCCCGAGATTTCATCTGCTTTTGTGTCAATTGTTTGACATCACAATATCCCAAATTTTTCTTATCTTTGTTTGACATCACAATATCCCAAATTAATGAACACTGCACTCACGAAATCCTTGAGGCTCTGAGTAATACCAACTCAGACTGATGATTTCAAACTTTTGGCGTATGACTTCGCTTTTCATCCCAAAAGTGAAAGAGCCTTGCTTCCATTCGAAGGGTTCTGACAGTTACAATATTCTTGGGGATAACAATACAGACTGTTTATAAATGACGTATGGTATTCTGTCCGGTTTTCAAGGTGATTTGACAGCTACTTTTTGACGCATGGCTACTTTTACGCAGTAATGGTCCGACTTTCAAGGTGCAACGTCGGATATCATTAAATACATATCCCGCTTCAAATTCAAACTTCAGGGTTACATATAAAAGGGGATTCAAGGGTTCATTGTCAGTTTACGCAATCAAAAAGCAAAAATTTCCCCAAATTCTCTGATCTTTAAAATCTTCAAACCCTAACAATGGCGACTTATGTTCATGTTAATGCTGATCCTTCTCAAACCACTGAAGATGTTTCTTCATTACCAATAATGAAGATTCAAGCAACAAACTATTACTTGGAGGGTGAAGTTTCTCAATACCCAGAAGAATTGAAGATGCTAATCGTTGCCTTGAAGAACTCTGTTTTGTCTAAGGCGATCTTCAATTCATTCTCTGTTCCACTGTCTTCGCTTTCTCAAGCAGGATCAACTGCTACTTACAACAAAGCTTCTGATACAATTACTTTTCATCTGGTGAATGACAAAAAGGTCAGGTTATCCAAGAAACTCTTTTGCCAAATTCTTGACATTCGGAATTCGCCTCCATATGTTGCTTTCACATTCCCTCAAATCGTTAACATGTTTAATGAGATGGGATATCAGCCTCCACTGTCCAAGATTAGTGATTTTAAGAAGTCTGGTCTTCCACGAATCTGGAATTTCTTATTTGGTATTTTTCTAAGATGTTTAACTGGGAGAACAGTTGGTCTTGATAAAGGAAGAATGGAGGTTTATGCAATGGTTGCTGGAATCTATTATGATCTTCAAGTGGATTATTCTACACAATTATGGAAGGAATTCCAAAAGGGTGTAGAACACACGAATGCTATTCATGGTATTTCGTGTGCAAGATACTGAAGCTTGATTTTGCAATACTTTTACAACAAGGAAGGGATTTTGGTACCCAATGATGAAGAAAAAGCTATTTTTCAATCGTACCACTATCCGAAGGATGTCACAGATAGTGCTGAAGTTTTTCCATCAGTTGCTTGTATTCCCGATGCAATGCTTAAAAGAGTTGACCCTTCGAATTCTGTCTTGGTGGCATATTTGAAGACCATTGATTCTACAATCGAAACTGGAATACTATTGGGAAGAGATGATAAGAAATCCAAGAAGACGAAGAAGAATGCAACAGAGTTAAAATCTTTGAAATCTCCAAAGAAGAAGCCTGAACCAGTTGAAGTGTCTGTTGATGAGACTCAAGTGATTGAGCCTATTATTGAAGAAACACAAGAGCATGTTCTCATTCCTTTGAAGACTAGTATGTTTCGAAGAATCAAAATGAAGTCAACCCATAAAAGCAAGTCTCCTACACATAAAGTGGTTCGAAAACCTCAAATCACTCATCAAGGTGTGTTAATTAGAGAAGTGTCGGCACCTGTTTCTCCGGTGTCCAAGAAACGAAGGGCTGAGGATATGGAAAAACATTTGTCAAAGAAGAAGAAGAAGAAGACCCGAAAACTCATGATTTCTAATGAGTCAACAGAAGATGATGGTGAAAGAATTCCAGAAACACTAGAGTTAACTCCACTCACAGGAAGTTCAACTCCTGAGCAGACAGTCATCATACCACCCGGAGATTCGGTTGCCAAATCAGTTTCTGAGGCGGTACGAACTTCAGGTATCCCTGCAAACGTATCTGATATGGATGCAAATGTCAATATGGGTGATGGAGATGCAAAGAATGAAGCTCAAGGTCAAACTACTTCTGCTCCTTTCGAAAGTATTGTTTCTTTATCACAATCCACTATTCCCATTACATCAACCACTGATTCGCCTACTTTCGAAAATATTATCAATCAACCATTCACTTCTATTTTTTCTTCTCAATCCACTGACACACCCAAACCGAATTCGAATGTTCAAGAAACAATTTTTATGGAGACAGAAACTGATACTGAGGGGTTTGGAGGTACGTTTGAAGAATTAGAATTTCATGAAGAGGAAGAGGCGTTTCCAGATCATATGCTGCTGACCATGAAGCAATTTAAAATTCTAAATCAGAAGTTGAATTATATAATTCAATCTCAAGCTGATCTGGGGGGTGGTTCGTCTGTTTCAAGTTTGGAGGTTGATTCATTGTTGAAAATGCTCGAAGCCAGAATTGTCAGTAAAGTATCGGGGATGATTAAAGACTCTGAATCTCGAATTTTGGAGAAGGTTGATTATAATGATCAAAATAATGAACTTCGGATCAAATCTCAAAATTCAATGTTTGCCAGTGATGTGAAAGAATTGAAGAATGTCACAAAGGAAAGGCATGTTCTTTTTGTTCAAGAAGTGAAGAAAGTAAGGGAGGATGTAAATTTGCAGATTCACGAACTTCGTGAAGACATGCAAAAAGAAGTTGCTACTGTTCAACAAGATTATGCATCCTTGAATCAAAAGGTTGATATAATTTGTGACGCTGTCACCAAATTTGTCAAATTGTATGAAAGTTTGAGTCCTCAACTTACTTAACTTTCAACAATTGAAAGTGCAAACTTTGAGGAAGTGATTACTTTGCTCAAGGAGTTAAAAGAAATTTCTGACAGGCCGGTTTCTTCTTCCCTGATTACTCCTGAATTTTTATCACAAAAGTTTATCCAATTCGAAGCCATTCTCAACAAGCAACTTGCTCCTCTCTTTCGCATATCAAGCCTTCTTCCAACAACATATGCCCCACCTGTTTTCACAGGGGTGCAAGGGGGAGAAAGAAAAACTGGTGAATCGAAGACGAGTAATGAAGATGCGAAAGTTGTCGGAAAGGTATTTTCTTCAAAGATCCTAACAACAAAGCCAGTTATAGTTTCTGCTGGGATGGTTACTTCAACAGTCGTTATAACGTTACCTATTACAAGACCTATTTCGAAAGGAATTGTAATTGGTAAATCTACAGAGACTGGTGAGAGTGGTTCGAAACCAAAAGAGGCAATTGACAATCCAGCTTTGAAAGATAAAGGGAAATCGATTATTGTGGAAAAGTCGAAAGAAGAAAAGAAGGCTGAAGCAGAAGCTGAAATTGAAAAACTAAGGTTGATTCAAAGCATTATGGCTCAGCGTGCTGGTGATCCGAAGGGAATGGACAAAGGTGATCCATCCAAACACTACAATTACGAAACAATTGAGGCCAGGGTAGCATATAATCACATGTATTCCTTTGAGAAGAGACCAAAACAAAGTTATTTGGTCACGAATAGTGATGCAAGCCAGCTGGATTTTCCAATAAACGAAATGATGTTCATCATGCCTCAGTTTAAAGGTGAAGGAAATTTTAAAGAAAAGGATGAAGGTACACACATGAAAATTCGTTTTCATGCTGTTCTTGCAAAAGCCCATGAGGAAGTCTGGTCTTTGATAAAGATCAAGAAAGTTATAAGTGTGAAAAAGGATGTGGTGTTCGAAAACACAGTCCAGAACATCAAGTATGTGGTTGCTAGGGCAAATGGAAATATTTGCGAATTTACAATTGCAGATTTTCCATTAATGAACTTGTATGATCTTATACAAGTTGCATTAATTTTGAAAGATAAATCATTTTTGTATCTTCAAAACACTGAACTGGATGAATTCAAGCTTGGGGTTGCTCACATCAAGATTTTCATCGAAAATTATTATGAGTGCTTGGCACTAACAGATGTGGAGTTAGCTACAGCTAAAGGAATGGAAATAAAAGTACCAATGGCTCCTACGAAGACTCAAGCAGATTTAAAAAAGTATGATGATGGTGAAATCTGTTTGAAGCCTTTTGGAATGGTCTTCGCAGGAAAAGACAAAGCTGGAAAAGCTAAACGATTCTTATTCCAAGCATGTGAAGCGGAGAGGTATTCAACGTCTCAATATACGAACTTAATTGTTCGTATGAATCATTGTAGGAAGAATAATTAAGGAGATAAGAAAGAGCTGAAGAAGATAATCTCCTGGTACATGGAGATTCGAAGAGTGTTACTGTATTCCATCACGCTTCTTACAAATTAAGGATTTCGACTATGATTACAAAGGGGGAGATTGTAAGGGTCGAATTGTTGTAATTAGTCGAAATGTATTTTGAACTCTTCGAATGTTTTGTAATGTATTTTACTAGGGCGCTTTTATTCGAAGCTTAAGTGTCTATGCCTTAGTATATTTTTTGTGCGCTTTCTGTTCCCTATAAATAGGGTTATTTACTAGAGTTAGATAAGAGTTTTTACAGACTTGTCTATTGTACTCTGTAAACATTCGAAAGCGTAATAGAGCTGAAACATTATCATATTTACATCCGGTGTTCAATTTCGCATTCATACTTGAATTCATACTCTGATTAATTCAATACTCGATTCTTTGATTCATCACATGTGATAGCGTATGCATCGAGGCAGCTGAAGCCTCATGAGACGAGGTATCCCACCCACGATCTGGAGTTGGGGGCAGTGGTGCTCGCCCTAAAGATATGGCGTCACTATTTATATGGGGTTCGGTGTAGCATATACACGGACCACAAGAGCTTGAAGTATTTGATGGATCAGCCCAATCTGAATATGCGCCAGAGGAGATGGTTGGACGTGGTAAAGGATTACGATTATGAGATCCTGTACCACCCAGGCAAAGCTAATGTTGTAGCTGATGCCCTGAGCCGTAGGGCGGAGAGTGCCCTGATTCGAGACATTTGTATGCGACTGACAGTGATGACTCCGGTGTTGGACACCATTCAGGAGGCCCAGGCAGAGGCCATGATACCGGAGAACCGCAAGAGGGAGCGGGTGATCGGGCAGCTGTCTGAGTTCGTTACCGATAGCTGAGGGCTAATGACCTTTCAAGGTCGGATTTGGGTGCCGTATGCAGGCGCGGCACGTACCATTCTGATGGAGGAGGCGCATAGATCGAGGTTCTCGATCCATCCCGGAGCCACTAAGATGTATTTGGATTTGAAGAAAGACTATTGGTGGCCCTGTATGAAGAGGTATGTTGCATGGTTTGTTGAGAGGTGCTTGACCTGTCGCAGGGTTAAGGCCGAGCACCAGCGTCCGCATGGCAAGTTGTAGCCACTTGAGGTTCCCCAGTGGAAGTGGGAACAGATTTCCATGGATTTTATCACCAAATTGCCAAGGACCGCGAGGGGTGTCGATGCAATTTGGGTGATCGTTAACCGGTTGACGAAGATCGCTCACTTCCTTGCTATCAGTGAGAGCTTTTCCACTGAGAAGTTGGCTGAGTTGTACGTGAGAGAGGTGGTATCGTGTCATGGAGTACTGATCTCGATTGTGTCAAATCGAGATGTACGTTTCACTTCCAGGTTCTAGAAGAAGTTCCATGAGGAGTTAGGTACGAGGCTGCATTTCAGTACCGCATACCACCCACAGACGGACGTGCAGAGTGAGCGGACGATTCAGACACTTGAGGACATGCTTCGAGCATGTGTGTTGGACTTCGGAGGAAGTTGGGACACGTAATTGCCGTTGGCTGAGTTTTCCTATAACAACAGACACCATTCGAGTATTGGTATGCCTTCCTTCGAGTTATTGTATGGTAGGAGATGTCGGACTCCCATTTGCTGGGGAGAGGTAGGGCAGCGAGTGATGGGCAGCACTGAGATAGTGCTTCAGACGACCGAGCAGATACAGCAGGTCAGGCAGAGGTTGTTGACAGCTCAGAGTCGCCAGAAGAGTTATGCGGATAGGCGACGCTCCGAGCTTGAGTTCCAGGTGGGAGACTTCGTACACCTAAAAGTGTCTCCTTGGAAAGGAGTGATTCGATTCAGAAAGAGGGGCAAGCTAGGGCCCCGGTATATTGGGCCGTTCAGGGTGACCGTGAGGGTGGGCAGGGTAGCATACCGGTTGGAGCTACCTGCGGAGTTAAGTCATATACATGATACCTTCCACGTGTCCCAGTTGAGAAAGTGTATAGCCGACGAGTCGTCGGTGGTACCGCTGGAGGATATTCAGGTGGATGCGAGCCTGAATTATGCTGAGAGGCCAATTGCGATCCGGGATTGGAAGATCAAGGTTCTGAGGAACAAGGAGGTGTCCCTGGTGCAGGTCCAGTGGCAACACCGGAGAGGGTCCGAGCTGACTTAGGAGCTGGAGTTAGAGATGCGGGAGCAGCATCCAAAGTTGTTTGTCGAGCGAGACTTCGAGGGTGAAGTCTGATTCTATTGGGGGAGAATTGTGACATCCGGATTTCCAGGTATTATGGTTTTGAGTAAAAGAGATGGACTCGACGAGTTGACGCTTGGACTCGTCGAGTAGGATCGCGTTGCTGACTGGATTAATGAGCGGACTCGACGAGTCGGAAAGGGGGGACTCGACGAGTCCACGCTGTGGACTAAAACCCTAATTCCCCGGGCCTGAGCCCTATTTAAAGGACCTTATAGCACTCTTGTGCGGCTACCTGTCCTCAGAGAGTGCCCCTTGAGAGCTTGAGCGAGTTGAGAGAGTGATAAGGCCATATTGATTGATTTTAGCGTGATTTAGCAAAGGAGAAGTTGTTTACAGCAAGAGGAGGTCAAGGGAGCTGTGGATCCAGGGTTTTCAAGTTCAGATCTACACTGTTGAGGTATAAAACCGAACTTCCTTTCTGTTTTGGGTTAAGATCTATGATCTAGGGTTTTCTATAACCTTTTTGGACTTGAAAAGTTAAGTTTATGATCCCTTGCTATGATAGACCTAGGATCTGGACCCATAGAGGTCCAGAGAGCCTTCCCCATTCTGCTTTATGTTGGTTTATGGAGGAAAGGAGACTAGGTTGCCATTTTAGAAGCCATTTCACCAAGGAAAGCCTTTGGTGCATTGCATGTGAGTCAAGTTTCGACCTTTACGTGGTTATTTGTCGTGGGGAAGTCAGATCTATAGTTTAGAGATGCAGATCTGACCTTAGAAGGTCATTTGAGTGTGAACATGGAAGCAACTCGCCGAGTTCATAAGTGGACTCGACGAGTCGAGTCGGGGTTGCCCCACGATTCGTGACAGATGTAACTCGTCGAGTGGAGGGATGACTCGACGAGCCAAGAGAGCCTAGAAGGATTCAGAGGACCCACATGGACTTGCCGAGTCGCCCATGTGCACTCGACGAGTCGGGTCAAAGTTTGACCGTTGACTTTCGTTGACTTTTAGGGTTTCGGTCAACATTTGGACTTTTGGGTCAAGGAGGGGTAAAATGGTCTTTTACCCTTCTGAGGGATTGTAGAAGGGGATTTAATCTAGCCTTTGAGAGACATTATTTATTTGAGGATATTGTGTATGTGATTAGGCGGGGGATAGATCAGTATATTCGTGTGCGAGATCATCCGAGATACCCGAGGTGAGTCTTCTCACTATACTGTACCTGGAAGGGTACCTATGTGTGACCGGAAGGTCTTATATGCTATGAGATGTATGAGCTGTATGTTGTTATGTGATATGTATGTGTTTATGTATGTTATGTACGATAAGGACCGGAAGGTCAAGATGATAAGGACCGGAAGGTCAAGATGATATGGACCGGAAGGTCAAGAGGTTACAGACCGGAAGGTCGATACGGGTAGGACCGGAAGGTCTACCGGAATTCGGGACGGAAGTCCGCTGAGACACATGGATAGGAAGATCCTACAGAGTTATGGCCCGGAAAGGCGTACGTGTTATATGTGGTATTTTGGGGAACTCACTAAGCATTTATGCTTACAGTTGTTGTGTTATGTGTTTCAGGTACTAGCGAGGATCGCGGGAAGGCGCCGGCATGATCCGTACACGCTCATAGAGATTATGTTTTGAGATTCTGGGATTTGTTTGTTATGATGACATTGGATACAGTTTGTTGATATTGTTTTTGATGATTTAAAAATGAAAAATTGTTTTGAAAATTTACGTTGTTAGAAACACTAGCAGGCTCGCAACCTGTTGGTGTTGTGAACGAGATGTTCACCCGGTGTACTCTAAAAACCGATTGACATGTATTGCGAGTGGACTCTCGGAAACGATATTGTCAATAAACGAGATAAACCCTGGCAACTATGCAGAATTAATCCCTAAACTCTGGCGACTATGGACTTAGTGCCTGTTGTATAAACCTTGGCGACGATGGACTTCGTGCCTATTCTTTAGGATAATCCTTAGGAATGAATGAACAAGCAATAGCTGATTCTTAGGGTAGATCCCTAAGACTAAAGGAGATAATAGGGATGGGTAATTGGGTTGATTAATTGTTTGATGTTTAAACATAATAATTATATTATTATGGGTTGAAAACCCTATGTACATTACACTGAGAGATTAAGGAGATATAAATCACTAGTGATAATGAATGTAAGTTCTGTTTATGCTTATGTTTCTGTATTGACGATGACATCCCAAATGTTTTAAAATGAATAAAAAAACATTTCTTCGGAAATGCTTTGATAATGTATTTATCATGTTTTTCTGGGAACAAATTCCGCAACATTTTTATTAAAAGAAGTATTCTGATTTTAATAAAGCATAAACAAAAATCAGTCTTTTATGGCCGTAAAAATGCTGATGCCACATAAAGTGAGGTTTAAATAACATATAATGATCCAAGAATGAAAGAAAGATGAAAGTTGTACCTAGTAAGTATTGTTTTACTTAAAATGGTAGGGAAAGGATCATCATAAACAAGAAAAAAATAAAATAAGAAATCATACTCATGCTAGGTAGATACATGTGTCTCATCCTCCAGATATCACTCAAGTTGACGTTGATGCTTTTTGTATTAGAGATATACACATCCATTGATAATATAAAGTTGTATACAAGTACAATAATCTTAATTAAAATTTGCATTAATTACTTACAAACACATACAAGATACTATGCTATCAATTAAAACTAGTGTTATACCCGTCCGGTGGCCGGGTTGACCGATGTAAAAAAATACATTTATTTTACTTTCTTTTATACCATCCTATTATCATTTGTTCTCATTATACCATTGTACTATGACAAATCTACCCTCGTATAGTCATATCGTTCATATAAAGTTGTCCTTACATATATTAACTCTAAGAAGTTACCTATCATAATGTCATAAAAAAAATGAAGGCATAAGGAATGAAAACAAAGTATGTAGACTATGCACATCTTTCCTTTAGTAGCCTCTTGTATGTTGCTTTCTAGAATCTACTAAGATAAGAGGATGCACTTAAACAACAATGTTGAAATGTGTACATTTGCAAATAATCCAATGATTCAACATTTCAAATCTAGAAAACAATATTTAAAAACCACCCATTCGGGTACTTCCATATAACACGCTAGTTTATAACAAAAGGTACTTTCATGTAACACGCTCACATAATAATACTTACTCATTCTAACTTACTCGCACAATAATACATATATCTATTGTTCCAATTTAGACATAAGATATTATTGCCAGGAGCCATCCTGGTAATGTTCTTGAGCCTTTATTTCTCTACTTTTATAGCATTCTACTTTCATTTGCTCCCATAATAGCATTGTACTATGACAAATCTACCTGATTATAATTATATCATTCACATAAAGTTGGTTTTTTTTTGTAGACAATGCATTAAGAGCAATGTACATTCATTTCATTGATTTGTTTATTATCTTAGTAACACGGTCAATCGAAAATACTTTGATTTCTTTTTCTTTTTCGGATTTACCTCAAGTAAAGAAATATCAACAACTCCTAATTGATAACCATTCCAAATATTTTGTGTAAAAAGGAATGAAACAAAAACTCATAAAAATTTGAATCATAATAATTTCCATATCGTAAGGTTTTTTAGACACATCATTTGGTTAAATAATAAAGTTTTAGCAGCAATTATTCGGTTACCTAATAAAAGATATTATCTGATACCACTATGTTACACCTTAATCCAATCATAACACGTGTTTCTTCACTTATTGATGGAGGCGTTAATGTCACATCCCCATTTTCACGGCCAGAAAAGACCAATTTTGTTTATGCTTTATAAAATCATAGTACCCCTTTTTAATAAAAATATTGCGGAATTTGTTCCCCGAAGAAATGTATTTTATTCATTTTAAAACATTTGGATGTCGTCGTCAATACAGAAACACAAGCATAAACAGAACTTACATTCATTATCACTAGTGATTTACATCTCCTTAATCTCTCAGTGTAGTGTAACTTCATATCGACACCTGTGGTAAAAATAAACTGAGTGGGTCAAGTTGGGAAACCTGGTGAGTACATAGGGGTTTCAACCCACAATAATATAATTATTATGTTTAAACATCAAACAATCAACCCAATTACTCATCCCCATTATCTTCTTTACTCTTAAGGATCTACCCTAAGAATCGGCTATTTCTCGTTCATTCCTTCCTAAGGAATATACTAAGGAATAGGCATGAAGTCCATCGTTGCCAGGGTTTATACAACAGGCACTAAGTCCATAGTCGCCAAGGTTTATACGATAGGCACTAAGTCCATAGTCGCCAGGGTTTAGGCACTAAGTCCATCGTTGCCAGGGTTTATGTGACAACCCGAAATTTCTATCTTGTACAACCGTTCAATTCAATCAAAGTCAGACTCGATTCGGCTATCTTTTAGCATTGTTTGAAGTCTGTTTGAGTGTTCTAAGCCTTGTACCTTCAAAGTTAGGGTTTGGAAATGTGTTCCTTAAGTTCATCACATTTCAAAAGGGCCAAACACTCCTTCAAGAGGAGTGTATGGTCGTACACCCCTCTTCTGGCTGTACACTCTCACATATATATGTGGGACATAGCCATTTTTAATCACTTTTCACTCCTTAAAGCCAAGAAATCGATTTTCTCTCAACTATCATCAGATTTTTCACCTAGATCTTCAAAATGTAAGTGTTACTTCCTTTGATTAGTTGATTCATTACACTATCTAGTGAAGATCCATGATTTCATCCTTGAAATTTACTTCTTTTGGTTAGATCTTCAAAAACACCAAGAACACACACTAGTTCTTGGACCTTAAACACCCCTAAAGGCTTCTAATTCATAAGTATCTCTTCCATCTTCTAGTTAGGCTTATGAATCACTCCCTTTCTAGCCTTAAAACATCATATTATTCATGAAAACAAAGAGTGTACGGTCGTACACCCTTCATATGGCCGTACACCCCTTGTTTAGTGCATATTTGACTTCAAACTCATGATATACTCCAACACAAGATCAAGAACACTTGGTGGATGCTAGATAGAGCCTTAGACCACCCTTTTTGACATGTTCTTAAAGGAGTGTACGACCATACACTCCATGGCCGTACACACATGTGGCCGTACACACAAGTGGCCGTACACCACTTGGCCGTACACACACTAGTGTGGCCATAAACCCATTTTATGCAATCCTTGGTACTTCTAACACTTCAATCTAAGTGTTTCCTAGTTCCTAGGGTGTTTTCCTTGCATAATTAGTTGCATAAACACTAATTATATCCATATATGTATCATTATATGCTTATTAGGATCCGTTTGTGCTCGAGGTTTCACTTGACACTTAGCATCCTATATCGATCTTACATTCGCATCACTCATGTGACAACCCGAAATTTCTATTCTGAATAATCACTCACTTCAATAGAAATCAAAATTGTTCCTGCTATCTGTTAAGCATTTTGGGGTCAGTTTAAGTGTTTTAAAGCTTAGTACTTCAAGGAATAACAGGAGAGAGGATGCCCTAGGTTCATTGTGCATCATTTTCACAAAAACTCCAAGAGTTAGGAGTTTTCGGCCGAAATAGTGTTTGGACCGAAAACCCCCATGAGTATATATATGACACTTAGCCATATTTGTCACTTTTTCACTCTTTCAAGAACAAAAACCGAAATCCTCTCAAGTATCATCCGATTTTTCCTTCTAAATCTTTAAAATGGAAGTGTTTCTTACCCTATCTAGTTGATTCCTTCCATATTCAAGTGTTTTTACATGATTTCATCCATGAAATCATTCCATTTATGTAGATCTTCAAGTATTCTTAGTTACACCAAGAACACCAAGAACACAAACTAGTGTTTTGGGCCGAAAACACCCTTCTTTGCTTCCATATTGTAAGTATCTATCTTTTACGCTTGTTATCTAGTAAGGATACTTAATTTAGAGCCTTGAAAACATCCATTTATCCAAGAACAAAGGTGTTTTCGGTCTAGTGCATCTCCTTAGACCGAAAACCCTTATGAAAGGTGCAAAGTGACTTTAAGCCTTTCCTTCTGCTTAGTATTGAGTCTAGAACTCTTCTTTGCTAGTTAAAAGCCCTTGGAAATCACCTTATACATCAAAGATCAAGAGTTTTCGGCCAATCTCTTGGACCGAAAACCATATGGACCGAAAGCCATATGCACCGAAAACCATATGGACCGAAAACCTCAAGAAGCATACCATTTGAACCGAAAACTCCCTTAAGTGGCTATACAACCCTTAGATGCAACCCTTGGTACTTCTAGCACTTGAATCAAAGTGTTTTCCATGTCTTACGGTGTCTTAACTTGGTTAATTAATTTGTAAATGATTACTTGGTTACATATATGTGTTATTATATGTAATATAGGATCCGTGTGTGTGTTCAAGTCCTTACTTGACACCTAGCATCCTATACATTCTGTTCATCCAAACCACTCACTACAGGTGAGTTCATACCCCTTAATTAACCTTTTACATGTTTTTAAATGTTTTTATGGGGGGGAATACAAGTTGGTCTATTTTAGTTATTATATCAATCACATGTGATTAATAACTACCAAACAAGTGGATTTCTTACTTTTTAAACTGTGTTATCAAACAAACTACTTTTCAAACTCTTTTACACGTCAATTACTTTTAGTAAACTCTTTTACATATCAAATACTTTTATCAAACTCTTTTACATGTCATTTACTTTTATTTAAACTCTTTTACACTTATATTCTGTTAAATGTATATCTCTATAGATATAGTTATATAAGTAGGATTGAAAGGACTTAGAACTGATAACTCACCTTACCTCCTGTTCCTCGTTGGGTTGTGGACTTAGGGTATCGGTTATTTGTCCGAAGGTCGTTTGAATCCTAGTTATATATTATGTTTATGTATATAGATATAAAAGTTCCTTCTTTCATTCAGTTCAAAACCTTTGGGTAGCAAAGGCATACATACATGTTTATACATTCAAATCATATTACTAGTAAGCTACTATAGGTGCAGTTTAGGGTATTACTAATACTATTACTAGAACAATGAAACACACAATGAGTCAGTTCATACATGAGTCAATACATGCTAGACAGAGAGAGAACACACAATACAGCTAGTACATACTATACATTACAATACATGCTAGACAGAGAGAGAACACACAATACAGCTAGTACATACTATACATTACAATACATGCTAGACAGAGAGAGAACACACAACACAGCTAGTACATACTATACATTACAATACATGCTAGACAGAGAGAGAACACACAATACAGCTAGCACATACATTACATATACATTACTTCAGTTATGTGAGCTACGTAACGGGGCATGGCACTACCTGCCATGGCCGTTTTGTACCCAGAATCTCCTTAAGTGGGGAGCGTATGAGTTTGTGTGTAGATCTATACTGGATTGACTATCCTACACCTTGCTGCTCGCTACGGTGGGACTTGCTAGTCTACGGGTGCCAAATGTCATTTCTTACGACGTCTTACATCGTCGTTTTTCTATAGTCGGTAGCAGGGTACAAGCCGATCACATGGTACTTTAAATTTACATTTAGTTTAAGGTAGTTAGTACAGCAGTAGTTACTTAATACAACACTACAGTACTATTTCATTTTCCCATTGCATTCACTTTCTGATCTTCACACAATTTACAGAAATGTAAAAACTATATTTTTGGTTAATAATAGTCAGATTTGGGAAAATACATACTCTTACAAGAGACACACACACGACCACTAGATGCCTTGGTAGAAGGCTACTTTTAGTAGGAAACATAGGGTTTTCTAGGATAGTTTAAAACATCTTACAAAACATTTTACAAATACTTTCTTACAAATACAGACACTAATATACTTATGATCTCACCAGCTTTAAAGATGATACTCGCTTTCAAAATAACTTGTATTCTCAGGTCACCAGTAGACAGGTACCAGTACCAGGTTCTGAAAAGATGGAGCTCGTTCAAGACTCATCTATTATTTTGATTTATATTTTGGTGTCTATTTAATTTGACAGAACACACTTGTATTAAAATTATATTATTAATGCAATGGATGATGTTGTTGCTTGTTTACTACTTTGCACTGTTGTGATACTGAACATGACGTCCTCCACCCCCGAACGTTTCCGCCGTTCTTGGTTTTGGGGTGTGACAGATTGGTATCAGAGCATTGTTTATAGTGAATTGAGTATATCAACCCATAAAAGATATACAGACTATAAATACAATGGGATTAAAATACTCTGACAAAGAGTTTATACTTTTAAATGATAAAATATTTAATTAAGTATACGTTCTTGCATTCATACTAAAATCAGTGTCACTAGGACAGAACAAAAGTATTACGATTGTTGGGCAGCACAAGTAGACTTAGAGACATATGGCCAACCCTGGGAAGATATAGCCTGATCAACTATATTATCCAAGGAGTGACTAGCATGTGCCTAAGTGTGGTTGTGGGGTTGCAACAAGTGTAAAAACTTACCCACAATACCACAATGAAAACAATAGAACATAAATCTAAAATACTATAGGGGTATTTTGTATTTCCATAATTGCTTATTTGAGAACTAAAGATCTTCATTAATAGGTCGATAGTTGCAAAGTGGGTACATTAAGGTTATATGTAACTAGGATGACATAGGCTTAGAATCTGTGAAATTTTGCTTTACCCCTGTTCCTTGTGAATTTGGAGTTAAGGTCACTTATTCAAAGGCCTATCCTGTTTTGATTTCATATAACTGGTATGCACTTTACAAATATTGAAGTAACCAATGAAGATTATCATATAATTATCTAGTTAGCACGCCTAAGAAAATTTTCTTTATCCCCTTTTCTCGCATAGATAACATGGCTGGATTCCATCCCCACGACAACTTGTACATCCCTAACCAAGGTAATGGAGGAGGGTTTGAAGCAGAGCCAGAAAATGATCACCCAATCCCTGTGGATGATCACCAGGCTGAAGGCTTTGCAGAGGGTTCTGACTCCGAGCCTGAAGTTGAGAACTTACCCTCAGTGGCTCTTGTCCCAAATCCTAACCCTCGTCCTACTTTTCAAGGCCCGACACCTCCATGGGTGGAAAGCTTGGAAACATGGAGCCAAGATCAGAATCAACCCATACCATTCAATGGAGACCAAAGCTTTTATGACCTGAGCGAAGGAGGCTCAGCAGACAGAGTCTTGCCAATCCTGATCCGCAGAGTGGCTCGATACGAGATTCAGGGCAGGACAGCTCTCCATCGAATCACGGAAGTTGTCACCAATACGAGAATGCATACCCTTCGTACCATTCGTCTGGAAGATGCTCGCGAGAGATCTAGGGGAGACCATTAGACCCTACTGCAAGCACTAGCTGAAACTCGAGCCGAAGTCATAGAGCTCCGAGTACGCCAGAGGGTGTACGAAAGATACATGCTGGATATGGAGCGCCAGCTGGCTGAACTAAGGGTTCACCAGAGGGATGACCGTCTCCAGTAGGAGATATTATACCTTTCTTTCCCTGGTTGAAACGGTAGTCTTCCTATATATGCTCTAAGTACCTCTTTTCTAAGTAACTAACTTTGTACTGTAAGTACTTTATAGTTAGGCCTGTATGCCGTCAAAACTTTTGTTACTTTGGATATGATGTAAGACCTACTCCAAGGTCATTTTCTCCCATCCTCTCATATTACATCTTAAATATCAAAGATATTGAAAGTCGGAAATTTTTTAGGCCAATCATTGTTCAAATACTTCCGTTTTGCTATCATTAGAATTCTATCTGAAACGTACTATAGTCAAGTAATTGAGCTATGGTAATTTAGCTCAGAGATCACTTCCAATCCTTGTCAAAGGTTAGATAGCAATCGTCTTATAACCATCCTATGAACTTACTTCCACTCTTTACTAGGACTGCATCATAGGGATGTAGGGCAAACCCTCGAGAACTTACTCCTACTCGTTGTATGGATGGTCGAAATACATCTAGGTTCAACCATAATCACTCACGAACTCATTTTCTCTTCCATAACAGAATCATGTCGTCACCCAGAAATAACCAGCTGAGCAACGAAACCACTATCCTTCATATCGACGCCGCTACTTTCCAAGCCGCGGTATCAGCTGCCGTGGCAGCTGTCCTTGCAAACCTCAGCACTAACAGCACAAGCAAGGCTGACAAGGGGATTGACGATTCCGATCTTTGTATCAATCCGGTAAACCAACAAATTATAATAGTCACTGACTTGCAGAGCCGTAAAACCGAGAAAAGAAAACGAAAGCGCCAAGCCCAAAAGGAGCGCAAGCGATCCCAAAGACTTGCCATGCAACAGCAACAAGTGGCAACCCCTGCCATCCCAGTACCGATCAGATCATACGAAAAAACTACCGAAGTGTGATAAGTGTAGCTCTGATCATAATGGGGCTTTCCATGAAATGCAATGCTGCAATTGCTTCAAATTAGGGCACCATGCCCGTAGCTGTGGAGCGTCGGCACGACCCATCTCTCAAGTCCCTGACATCAGGATCAGCCCTGCACACGATGGTGGTGGAAAAACCGAACCCTATAAAAGGAAATGTTCAAACTGGATGAACAAAGAAAACACTCGTGTCCACGTAACTCTGACTCGACACATCACTTCCACCACTGATGCTAGTACTAGCTAGTCATGTCACCGATGCGGTGAGATAGGGCACCTCAAGAAGGATTGTCCAATAGCAAAGGACTCTGGCGCAGACGGGAAAATACTAAGGATCACTGCCGCAGGAGAGACTACTCCGGACCCACGTTGAAATAATAGGGCGTTTCGTTATAGTAGACTTATAAACTGTTAAAAACTAGTGCAACTAGAGTTTAGTCTTTTGCGAGATCCCGTCAGTCAAGGGACTCTCGTGCTGCGTGTACTCGCCTTTGTAGTATATCCTGTTCGCAACAGTAGTCTTTTAGATGAAAGTAAAATACTTGAACTCTGTAAGAGTTGCACCGTTATGATTTGTAACACTTTAATTATCCAGTCTAACGCCTTTAATTCCGAGTAGTCCGACATTTTCATATAACTTGAGCAAATTCGACCTTCACAACGCCAGCTTCATGCATAAATTCTTTTCTCCGAAATCGCCTTTCTAGCGAAGTCGTCATTCCAGAACTCCAAAGTACCCATGTAGGAAGTACCTTAAGTTTCGTATCCGTCCCGAAGACACCTCGACAAACCTCCCCGGAGTACCACTCGTGTAGTACGTCAAGTTCAACCTGAAGACCCATACGGTTGATCTATCGCTGAAGAAGGTATACGCAAGGGTGGTATATAATCAAGGTTCTACAGGCTTAGAATTGGTAATTCCGCTTCAACTTATTTTCCTTGTTTGGATGTGAGCTTGAAGAAGAATTATTTATTCGACTGCCTTTTCAGTCTTAATTATATACGACTCGTATACATGAAACTGTGATTGATGAACCAAATATGACTTCTGATATGAACGTTAGGACGAAGACTGCCCAAGACTACGAGAAATGGTACTGCCCTGCGGATAAACTTAGAATCCAATCAGATGCCTTCTCACCGATCGAAGCAATAGGTTCAAGTAGAACAGAAACTCCCAGGATTACCTCTGCAACGTCAAGTCGAGTTCAGAATCGACTTAGTTCCAGGGGCTACCCCCGTAGCCAAATCGCCCTATCGTCTTGCACCTGCAGAGATGCAAGAACTGTCCTGTCAACTTAACGAACTGCTCAGCAAGGGCTTTATAAGACCAAGCTTCTCACCCTGGGGAACTCAGGTCTTGTTCGTCAAGAAGAAAGACGGATCGTTTCGTATGTGCATCGACTACAGGGAACTCAACAAGCTAACCATCAATTATCAGTACTCCTTGCCTATCATAGACAAATTATATGATCAATTGAAGAAGGGCGAACTTCTTTTCAAAAGTGGATCCAAGATCCGGGCATCACAAGCTGCGAATTCATAAGTGATGCCATTCGGATTAGCAAACGCACCGCATTATTCATTGATTTAATGAATAAGGTGTATCGTCCTTACTTAGATCAATTCGTCATCATCTTCGTCGATGACATACTTACCTACCCTCGTAGTAAGGAGGATCATAGTCACCAGCTTCAGCAGGTAGTGGAAACATTATGATCAGGAAATCTCTACGCGAAATTCTCTTAAATACGAGTTGGACTAGAAGGGTCAAATTCCTGTGTCACGTTGTTAGTGAAGAGGGAATTCAAGTAGACACTTCCAAATTCCAAGCCATTGAGAATGGCCAAATCCGAAGACGCCTACAAAAATTCGTAAATTTCTAGGTCTCGTAGACTATTGTAGTAGATTCTTTCAGAACTTCTCACGATTAGCGAACTTAGTAACGTACATTCTACTTTCCACGTCTCGAACCTGAAAAGGTGTCTGTCCGACGAGACTCTTGTAATCCCACTCGACGAGATCGAGATCAACGAGAGCCTCAACTTCGTGGAAGAACTTGTAGAGATCACGGACCGAGAGGTCAAGCAAACGAAACAAAGTCGTATCCCTATAGTGAAGGTTCGCTGGAACGCCAAGCGAGGACCTGAATTCACTTGGGAGCGAGAGGATCAGATGAAACTGAAATATCCTCGTCTTTTTACTTACTTATTTGTAACTACTTATTTGCTTAAACTCTAATATCGGGACGAAATTCCTTCTAACGGGGGGATGATGTGACAACCCGAAATTTCTGTTCTGAATAATCACTCACTTCAATAGAAATCACAACTGTTCCTGCTATCTGTTAAGCATTTTGGGGTCAGTTTAAGTGTTTTAAAGCTTAGTACTTCAAGGAATAATAGGAGAGAGGATGCCCTAGGTTCATTGTGCATCATTTTCGCAAAAACTCCAAGAGTTAGGAGTTTTCGGCCCAAATAGTGTTTGGACCGAAAACCCCCATGAGTATATATATGACACTTAGCCATATTTGTCACTTTTTCACTCTTTCAAGAACAAAAACCGAAATCCTCTCAAGTATCATCCGATTTTTCCTTCTAAATCTTTAAAATGTAAGTGTTTCTTATCCTATCTAGTTGATTCCTTCCATATTCAAGTGTTTTTACATGATTTCATCCATGAAATCATTCCATTTATGTAGATCTTCAAGTGTTCTTAGTTACACCAAGAACACCAAGAACACACACTAGTGTTTTGTGCCGAAAACACCCTTCTTTGCTTCCATATTGTAAGTATCTATCTCTTACGCTTGTTATCTAGTAAGGATACTTAATTTAGAGCCTTGAAAACATCCATTTATCCAAGAACAAAGGTGTTTTCGGTCTAGTGCATCTCCTTAGACCGAAAACCCTTATGAAAGGTGCAAAGTGACTTTAAGCCTTTCCTTCTGCTTAGTATTGAGTCTAGAACTCTTCTTTGCTAGTTAAAAGCCCTTGGAAATCACCTTATACATCAAAGATCAAGAGTTTTCGGCCAATCTCTTGGACCGAAAACCATATGGACCGAAAGCCATATGGACCGAAAACCATATGGACCGAAAACCTCAAGAAGCATACCACTTGAACCGAAAACTCCCTTAAGTGGCTATACAACCCTTAGATGCAACCCTTGGTACTTCTAGGACTTGAATCAAAGTTTTTTCCATGTCTTAGGGTGTCTTAACTTGGTTAAGTAATTTGTAAATGATTAATTGGTTACATATATGTGTTACTATATGTTATATAGGATCCGTGTGTGTGTTCAAGTCCTCACTTGACACCTAGCATCCTATACATTCCGTTCATCCAAACCACTCACTACAGGTGAGTTTATACCCCTTAATTAACCTTTTAAATGTTTTTAAATGCTTTTATGGGGGGGAGGGGGGAATACAAGTTGGTCTATTTTTGTTATTATATCAATCACATGTGATTAATAACTACCAAACAAGTGGATTTCTTACTTTTCAAACTGTGTTATCAAACAAACTACTTTTCAAACTCTTTTACACGTCAATTACTTTTAGTAAACTCTTTTACATATCAAATACTTTTATCAAACTCTTTTACATGTCAATTACTTTTATTTAAACTCTTTTACACTTATATTTTGTTAAATGTATATCTCTATAGATATAGTTATATAAATAGGATTGAAAGGACTTAGAACTGATAACTCACCTTACCTCCTGTTCCTCGTTGGGTTATGCACTTAGGGTATCGGTTATTTGTCCGAAGGTCGTTTGAATCCTAGTTATATATTATGTATATGTATATAGATATAAAAGTTCCTTCTTTCATTCAGTTCAAAACCTTTGGGTAGCAAAGGCATACATACATGTTTATACATTCAAATCATATTACTAGTAAGCTACTATAGGTGTAGTTTAGGGTATTACTAATACTATTACTAGAACAATGAAACACATAATGAGTCAGTTCATACATTAGTCAATACATGCTAGACAGAGAGAGAACACACAATACAGCTAGTACATACTATACATTACAATACATGCTAGACAGAGAGAGAACACACAATACAGCTAGTACATACTATACATTACAATACATGCTAGACAGAGAGAGAACACACAACACAGCTAGTACATACTATACATTACAATACATGTTAGACAGAGAGAGAACACACAATACAGCTAGCACATACATTACATATACATTACTTCAGTTATGTGAGCCACGTAACGGGGCATGGCACTACCTGCCATGGCCGTTTTCTACCCAGAATCTCCTTAAGTGGGGAGCGTATGAGTTTGTGTATTGATCTATACTGGATTGACTATCCTACACCTTGCTGCTCGCTACAGTGGGACTTGCAAGTCTACGGGTGCCAAATGTCATTTCTTACGACGTCTTACATCGTCGTTTTTCTATAGTCGGTAGCAGGGTACAGGCCGATCACATGGTACTTTAAATTTACATTTAGTTTAAGGTAGTTAGTACATCAGTAGTTACTTAATACAACACTACAGTACTATTTCATTTTCCCATTGCATTCACTTTGTAATCTTCACACAATTTACAGAAATGTAAAAACTACATTTTTGGTTAATAATAGTCAGATTTGGGAAAATACATACTCTTACAAGAGACACACACACGACCACTAGATGCCTTGGTAGAAGGCTACTTTTAGTAGGAAAAATAGGGTTTTCGAGGATAGTTCAAAACATCTTACAAAACATCTTACAAAACATCTTACAAATACTTTCTTACAAATACAGACACTAATATACTTATGATCTCACCAGCTTTAAAGATGATACTCGCTTTCAAAATAACTTGTATTCTCAGGTCACCAGTAGACAGGTACCAGTACCAGGTTCTGAAAAGATGGAGCTCGTTCAAGACTCATCTATTATTTTGATTTATATTTTGGTGTCTATTTAACTTGACAGAACACACTTGTATTAAAATTATATTATTAATGCAATGGATGATGTTGTTGCTTGTTTACTACTTTGCACTGTTGTGATACTGAACATGACGTCCTCCACCCCCGAACGTTTCCGCCGTTCTTGGTTTTGGGGTGTGACAACTCACTACAGGTGAGTTCATACCCATTAACTTATATTTTAAATGATTTTAAAATGCTTTTATGGGGGGAATACAAGTAGAACTATTATAGTTACTATATCAATCACATGTTATTAATAACTATCAAACAAGTGGATTTTCTTATACTTCAACTGTTTTATCAAACAAACTCTTCAAAACATTTTATAAATTGACATTAAGTCATCTGTTACCATTCAAATGGTTAAAACTCTTTCATATGTTAAACTCTTTATTAAACTCTTTTAAACTTATATATATTGTCAAAATCATGTCTATATAGATATAGTTATATAAGTAAGGTTGAAAGGACTTAGGACTGGTAACTCACTTTATTTCCTGTTCCTTGTTTGGTTATGGACTTAGGGTATCTGGTTATTTGTCCGAGTTTCGTTTGAATCTTAGTTATATATTATGTATATATGTATAGATATAAAAGTTCTTACATCAGTTCAGCACCTTTGGGTAGCAAAGGTGTACAAACATACTCATTCATTCAAACAACATTACTAGTAAACTATAATAGGTATAGTTTAGAGGTTTACTACTCACTACTTCTAGTACAATGAAACATACAAGAGTCAGTTCATTCACGAGCCAATACAAACTTACTATTATGATAAACAGAAAGAATATACTATGATGAGAAACTAAGAGAACATACACTACACTATACTAGAGAACATACTATACACTAGAGCAGAGAGAACATACAATACACTAGAGCATACTATACAAACACTAGAATACTATAACATTAATGTGAGCCACTACTTCATGGCATGGCAATCTACTGCTATGTCACATTTTGTAACCAGTGTCTCCTGGAGGGAGAGCATGAATTTATGTATAGATCTATACTGGACTGACCGTCCTACACCTTGCTGCTAGCTACAGTGGGACCTGCAGGTCTACAGGTGACTAATCTCATACCATTGCGACGTCTTTGATCGTCGTGTTTTACTTGTCAATCAAGTATGGTTACAATCTCATCACATTTTACCTTAATTAACAAACTGGTTTAAGGTAGTTAGTACATTGGTATTTACTTATAAACAATACTACAGTACATCGTTATTTTCCCATTGCATTCACATTGTGATCTTCTCACATAAACCGTAATGTAAACTATATTTTGGTAATGATAGTCATACTTGGAAAAGATACACACTTTTACAAACAAACAACATACAGAACATTCGGCCCTTGGTAGCAGGTTACTTTTTAGTAGAAAATATAGGATTTTCTAGGAGATACAAACACTTACAAGCATTTACATCAAACATTTTCAAACACTTTCATACAAACAATGACACTAAAATACTTATGAACTCACCAACTTTAATGCTGATCTACGCTTTCAAAATAACTTGTATTCTCAGGTCACCAGTAGACAGGTACCGATGACCAGGTTTTGGGAAGACGGAGATTTCAAGACTCGTCTTTATTTTGATTATTCATTTTTGGTGTCCTATAACTATACACAAAACACACTTGTATGAAATTATATTTTTAATGCAATGGATGATGTTGTTGCTTGTTTACTATTATGCATTGTTGTGATATTGTACATGACGTCCTCCGCCCCAGAACGTTTCCGCCGTTCCGGTTTTGGGGTGTGACAGTTTATCTCGTTTACTGACAGTATTATTTTCGAGAGTCCACTCGCAATACATGTCAATGGGTTTTTACAGTACACCGGGTGAATACATCGTTCACAACACCTACAGGTTGCGATCCTGCTAGTGTTCCACTGGACTGTTTAGAATAGTCCGAGGTTGTCATCCATACTCTGCTAGATGACGGGGCCAACGCTTGGGTAAAAGGGTTCTCTCATTGTTCACCTCTCACCCTTATCTCATGGTCTATATTACCTTCCATCTCATCATCCAGCTCATATTTCATCTACCCCTCTTTACCCATTGTAATTTATAGGTGTAAAATACGTATACAGTTTAAATCAATGAAAACATGTATAAAATCGTTTATCCAGCATAGATAGCAAGTATACCGATAATATGCACACAAAACATGTAATTCATATAAAATACTTCATATCTATGTGTAAGATGAAAGTAACTATGCACTCACCTGATAAGGTGGTGATTCTGAACTCAGACAGCGCTTCGCTTCTTAAAAACAATTTCCTTTGACGAAACATAGTATTATTACCACTAGAGTTTAGTCTAATATTCACCGAGACTAATTAATAGTGTTTGTATTATTATTATTATTATGTAATCGTTAAACAATACTTCTCAACTACTATGTACAGACAGGGCCAGACATGAAACACCGGAGGGTAGGACGATTTTGGCATTAAAGCACTTCTGAAATCCAACAACCCAAGTGGCCCTTCAAACCGGATTCCCCGTACCGCGAGTAGTTAAAAAGGCATTATAACGAGACTTATATAAGTCATAATTGTTGAATTAGGTTTCTAAGCCCATAACTATAATTGGTATGTACTTGACCCGATAGTAGCATTGAATATTTTGGGTTGCATTCACCGGAGCAATTTGATGGGAAGGATATTTGAGAAAGAGGCTTTTTGTGATTTATTAATATATTATAAGAATAATATATTAATTGAGAAATCGTATTATTTACTTGGTATTGATCAAGAATTAATTTGGAATTAATTTAGATATCAAAAGCGACTTATTAAATTAACAGGGGCTGATTATGTAAATCAGTGATACATATAGTTTGGGCTAGTGATCCATGATTGATTAGTAATGGACTAAGTTTATATGGAGTCCATGAAATGCTATTGGATTAAAAGCCTAAGTGTATGAATTAGGGTTTACAAGTGACCCTTGGAATTCTACACTATAAATGTAACCCCTAAGCCCTAAAATCGGACACAAGAGTATTCTAAGAAGAAGCTAGCCGATATTGTGCCTCCAAGCTCTCTCTCATTGTCCTCCAATTGTTGGTGGTGTTTTGTGATTAATTTAAGGCATCACATTTAAGGTGCTAAGCTCTTGTAAGGCCAATTTCTACAAGCTACAACAAAGAGGTAATCATCTAAATCGTTTTTATGTTTCAAATATCAAAGTTGTATGCTAGTTAGGCTTAATGCTTTGGAAAAATGAAAATTACATGTAAAACTAGAGAAAACTTAGATCCAAATCATTAGGGTTGTATGTGATGGGATTTGTATACTACAACATCCTATAGTGCACATACAACCCGAAATACCTTGGATCTATGTTTTCACAAATTATACATGCAATGATGTTTCCAAGGTATTAATCCTATAACTAGCATGCATTTTGTTATATACCATATGAGATACTAGTTAGAGAAACATACCTTTTATGTAGCTTAAAGTCTTGTTGTATTTGGCCTTAAGAGCTTAGTCCCCATAGTATGGAAGCCTCAAATGAAGTCACAACACATCATGGACAAAGGATGAAACTTGAGAGAGAATTCATACACACCAAAACCATACATATCCTCCAAGAATACGTTAGTTTTGATTTTGGCTATGAAGTAACATATTTATATGTGGAATTCCAAAGGTCATGGGTTAACCCAAACCCATACCCATGGGTTTATGATCCATGATTCATGTGGCCCAACTCTTTATGTATCCATACATAAACTTCGTCCAACATGGATCATAAGCCCAAAATATAACTAATTACCATAATTGGTACCCATATGTTTAACTAGTCTCTTTTGATCACTAAATTACTTCCTAATTAATTCTTGATCAATACTAATTAAAACATATGATTTCATATTAATATATTAGAGCTTATAATATATTAATAAATCATACATAACCTTCCCTCAAGAGTCTATCCTAACAAATTGTCCTGATGATATGCAACCCAAATGGACTATGCTACTCTCGGGTCAAGTACATACCAATAATAGTTATGGGCTTAGACATCTAATCCAACAGTCTCCCACTTGGATAAGTCTAAAACTATTATTGCAAGTATGACTCCAAAAGCCGACTAGCAATCGTAGCTCTTAAAAGACGCTGTCGAACTCTGACCCAGTCAATGACTTGTCCATTAGATAAGGGATCATATATTCCTCCATTCTAGATATCATATGGACTGAGACATGGATTATAATCATTCTCTCTGTCCATTTGTTGTTTCCCGATTTCCGATTTATGACGACCGACTAATTGAACAAATCAAATCAGTATAGGCCCGGACGAGCACTTACGTTTGTCATCACTAAATCATCGAGGGTCCCACATATATCGCTTTTATCCCTCCAAGGGTAAAAGGAATGGATAAACTTCGACTCATATGCTTGTGCTAACTACTTGTTGAATCATACACAAAGGCACGTTTTATAACATCAACTTACTGATGCGTTTTCATACAATCAATGTACAACCAACTCATAATCAACAACTCATATATCTAGGTTTGAAGAATATAATATATTATCGTCTCATGATCACTCGTGATAAAATCCATGAACTGCGTCAAATGAGTGTGGGTTTAATCCAATACTCGAATCTCATTCCAGGAACACTTTAGACATCTACAAGCCCAATTCATGACAGTCTTGATTCATACCTACTTCCAAAGTATGATTGACTGTGGAGAGTTTAAATAACCTAGTTATTCGGGAAATCAAAACAGAAGGGTTTTGAGCATTCTAACACTCCTAAGGTGTGCATGCAACCCTAGAAACCTTGGATCTATGTTTTACTAAGATACATGCAAATTTGATTTCCAAGGTTCTTAACTTATCTAGCATGGCATGGGGAACTTGAATCATAAAATCTAGTAAGAAAATATACCTTTCTTGTTGCTTGGATTCCTTGAGAGCCTTGTGAGCCTAGCACCTCAAGTGTGATGCCTCCAATGTCTCACACAACACCACAACACTTGGAATAACCTTGAGAGAAGATACTTATCACTCAAAATCGGCTAGCCCTCTTGTTCTACTCTTAGTGGTCGATTTTACTTGCCTTGGAGCTTCTTATATAGTGTGCCATGTGTAGGGTTACTCCATGTAAACCCTAATGTGCATGGCTTTTCATATTCTATGATCCATGGGTTTGTAACCTCCATGGACTATCCATGGAGCACCTTATGGTTTTTAGCCCAATTCATGTAAATCATGGATCATTAGCTCATTATACAAGAATAGATGATTTAGACAATCAACCCCATATATTTAATTAGTCTCTTTTTGATCACTTAATTAATTCCAAATTAATTCTTTGATCAATACTAATTAAATAATACTATTAATATATTAGAACTTATAATATATTAATAAACCTTAAGTGTCCTTTCTCTCGTTTAGTCTATGCAAGTGTTGCAATGCCATGCAACCCAAATGGACCATGCCAACCGGGTCAAGTACATTCCAGGAATAGTTATGAACTTAGACACCTAATCCAACAGTCTCCCACTTGGATAACTCTAATAACTATAACTGATCAGCAATCGTAGCTCTTTCAAGGTCTCTCGGAATGACTTCAGGAACATTCCAGGAATGACTTCAGGAATGACTTCAGGAACCGATCAGCAATCGTAGCTCTTTCAAGGTCTCCCGGAACTAAGATGATGATGATATGCCATTTAAGATAAGTGATCATATAACCCTCTGTTCTGGATATCAGCCAGACAAATACATGGAACATTGTCTTACTTATTGTCTAGCAGTTTGTTTCCCGATTTCCGATTTGTTTGACATAGAACTTAATTGTACACATCAATTTAGTTCTGACCGGGCCCGGTACATAGGTCAACACAAAATCATCAAGGGGCCTAGATATCACTTCTAATCCAAGAAGGAACAGATAAACTTCGACTCATATGCTTGTTCTACTACTTCAGCTTCAACTTGCTTCAGGGGTTGAAAGATTGAATGTCGAAAGAATAATCTTCATTTATTACTCCTTCGAATGAGAATTCTTCGATGATCACGGATGAAGCCTTGGCTCAGAAATCTCGATACAGTCTCCATGAGTCTCATCTACATCTGAATTCACTTTTCAAGACAAAACAACACCAAAAGAAAAACTTAGCACACAATATTTTTTTGGATTTTCATATTTTCTGAAAAAATAAAACAGAAACAAAAATATTTTTGGATTTTCTAATTTTTCTGAACAAGAAATAACACTATTTTTTGGATTTTTAATTTTCTGATTTTTGTTTGATTTTTGATTTTTTTTTTTAATTATCCCCCTAAATTTGTGCATGGGTGAGAATGAAAGTAACATGCGCAAATTTAAACTAACCTAACAAAATTTTAATCCTCAAAACGAATCAATTTCAAAAATCCTACAAGCACGTCAAATCGAGCTTTATTAAACGGCTTTGTGAACAGAGCCGCCACATTATTAGCAGTGGGAACCTGTTCTAGCTGAATGAGCGATCGCTCATAACAATCTCTGATAAAATGAATTTTGATGTCAATGTGCTTGGTTTTTGAATGTTGGACTGGATTTTTAGCAATCTGAATCGCAGCCTCATTGTCACAAAAAATAGGGGTTTCTTGATAATTAAAACCGTAATCCAACAGCTGATAATGGATCCATATGACTTGAGAGCAATAAGCAGATGCAGCAACATATTCCGCTTCTGCTGTTGAGGTTGAGACAGTGTGCTGTTTCTTGCACTTCCATGACACCAGCCGGTCACCAAGGAATTGACACCCTCCTGAAGTTGATTTCCTGTCAAGCTCACAGCCTCCATAATTACTATCAGCAAAAGCATATAAATCAAATTCATAAATTTTCGGATACCAAAGACCCAATTTTGGGCTGCCTTTGAGATACCAAAAAATTCTTTTGACAGCAATAAGATGAGAAAGTTAGGATTAGCCTGATAACGCGTGCATTGACAAACTGCAAACTTGATGTCTGGTCGACTTGTAGTTAAATACATCAACGAACCGATCATCGATCTGTAGTGAGTTTGATCTACGGATTCGCCATCAGTATCTGGAGTCAGCAGGGGTCTCTCTGCCATCGGTGTCAGGGCAGGTTTTTCATCTCTAAACCCGAACTTCTCAAGCATATCCTCCACATACTTTGCTTGATGGAGCAGGATCCCGGTTGATGTTTGTTGGACCTGAAGCCCTAGAAACATGGACATTTCTCCCAATGAGCTCATCTCAACCTCTTCTTCATAACGCCTTCAAACGCTTTGCACAGCTGCGGACACGTAGGCCCGAAGAGGATGTCGTCGACATAGATTTGCACCAGGATTTGATCCGCACCAACATGCTTTATGAACAAGGTTTGGTCGATTGTGCCTCGCGAGTAGCCATGTTCGAGCAAATGCTTTGTGAGAGTCGCATATCATGCTCTAGGAGCTTGATGCAATCCATAAAGAGCCTTGTCTAACTTGTAGACATGGTTGGGAAACTTCGAGTTAACGAACCCTGGGGGTTGATCAACATAGATTTCTTCCTTCACCTTGCCATACAGGACAGCAGTCTTGACGTCCATCTGATACACTGTGAAGTTCATGTAGGAGGCGTAAGCAAGGAAGATACGGATAGCCTCCAAGCGAGCCACCGGAGCATAGACTTCAGTGTAATCAAGACCCTCGATCTGTCTGAACCCACGAACAACCAACCTAGCCTTATTTCGTACAATTATCCCTGAATCATCCTGCTTATTACGCAAGACCCAACGTGTGTCAAGAGACTTCTTACCCTTGGGTAACTCAACCAGCGTCCAAACCCCAAGCTTTTCAAATTGATTCAGCTCTTCATGCATAGCATCTACCCAGTTTGGCTCATTCAAAGCCATTTCTACATTCTTTGGCTCAATCTGAGAGATAAAGCAAGAATAGAGACATGTATTGACATCTCCACTCTGACTTCTTGTTCTAACACCATCGCCCATCTGGCCAATGACATTCTCGATCGGATGATTGCGTTGAATACGAGAGGGTATCTCCTGGCTGATATCATTGAGTGAAACGGGAAGATTATGAATGTTGATAGATCCATCATTTGTTGAGGAATCCACTGCAGACGAATCAATCTCATTAGTTGGATTTGCCACAAACTCATCAGCAATTTGTTCAGGAAAGAGTAATTCCATAAGTGTTTGAGTAACAGTGGAAGCATCTCTGGTCATGAAGTCTCTTACAAAAGGAGTAAGAGGTGTAGCATCAGCATCTGGAGCAATTTGTTGACTTGAAGATTCTGGAGAAGCAATTGGAACAGATGACTCCACCGAAGGATTAATAGAATAAACCATTGGCGGTCTGTAAACAACCTCTTCATCTTCGTCTTCAATTACATTCTTCGAGCCAGAAGTAGAACCTGTTAGGTCATCAGATGACACACTAAAAGATTTAAATAATGATGTGTAGTGGAACAACCAATCAGGACCCACTCTAGCATCCGTTTCATTCTCCTCTAACCAGCGCACATCAAAGGATTCCACAATTTGCTTTGTCTTCTTGTTGTAGACCCTATATGCAGTGCGAGCAGCATACCCCACGAAATAACAGTCATCAGCTTTGGCATTAAATTTAGGGTTGGACTCTAGGTGAAGAAGGTTGCAAGGGAAACCAAATACGCAGAAGTGGCTGACTGATGGCTTGTGTCCATATAAGATTTCATACGGAGTCTTCATCTGAGCTTTGTTGATCAAGACACGATTTTGAACATAGCATGCAGTGTTGATCGCCTCAGCCCAAAAGAAGACAGGAAGCTTGGAATCACAGAGCATCATCCTTACAGCGTTCGATTTCTCCGCTCAGCAACACCATTTTGTTGGGGTGTGCGAACGGAACTATATTGATGCACAATTCCCTTTTCTGCGCAAAAGTGATCAAGAACTACATTCTTGAATTCTGTTCCATTATCAGTTCATAGCGCCTTCACCCGTTGGTTTGTTTGATTCTCAATCATCACAATAAACTTCTTGATCAGATCAGCAATCCCAACTTTGTTGGATAAGAAGAAGACCCACGTAAAACGCGATAAATCATCTATCACAACCAGACAATATGAATTTATGTTGATGCTTAGGACATTGACTGGACCAAATAAGTCCATGTGCAATAATTGGAGCACCTGACTGATTGAATTAACCTGTTTTGGCAAATGTGGTTTTCTGTGATGTTTGCCGTGGGCACATGACACACATTTTTCAAAAGTTATGAAGTCTCTGACGGGAAGACCACGAACCATTTCGTTTTTCGCAAGACGATTCAGGTTCTTTGCATTTGCATGCCCGAGTCTTTGATGCCACAACATAGCATTTTGTTCGGAGTCCTTTGAAAAGAGGCAAGTGACTTGATCAGGGACGTTGCTATTCATGTTAATTATGTAGGCATTTCCATCCCGCTTTGATTTAACAAGAATCCACTCTTTTGGGATGACAATGCCAGGCTTTAAGATCAGACATTCCTTATCAGTGAAGTGGGTTGAATAACCTTTGTCGCATATCTGAGAGACGCTCAACAAGCTATGTTTTAACTCAGGAGCATAGTTGACGTTTTCGAAACTTAGCACTCCATTAGACATGGTTCCTTTCTGAGTGATTTTACCACCTTCTTCGCTCGCAAAGGAAACAAACCCCCCATTAAAAGTCTGAATGTTGTTCAACTGGGAGATGTCTCATGTCATATGTCGGGAACAGCCGCTGTCGACATACCAAGTTCTGATGACATTCCTCCGCAACTGTTCCTGCAAAATGAGCGGAATTATTGAGATTTTGGGACCCAGGTCATTACAACCCTGGGTTTACCCTTGACAATCACAGATTTATCTTTTGAGACTTTTGTTTTTGAATTTTCACTTAAAACACTTTTAGAGGTTGATGATGATTGGCTGGAAACAGATTTGGGCACCTATTGAAATTTAGGTTTTTGAAAAGACACAGGTGATTTTGAAATGTTTTTCTTTTCTTTTTGCTCTGAGCATCTGGAGTTTTGACCATTACTGGTTGAAAATCCAGATCCTCCTTTTGACGAAACCGATCTCGGCTTAGCTTTGTTCGATTTCGGCAAATTATTTGTGACTTTATATTTAAAAACTTGTCCGTTTGGTTGAAAACTGCCCTTTTCGTGTTATTATTTGCCTTCCATTCATCATCTCGAGGACGAGATCTCGAGGACTTGCTAGTTAAAGACCTTCCACGAGATTCGTTCTCTCCTCTTGGGGACAAGAAATGCACAAACACTCGATTGAAACAGTTTCGAGCAATATGACCCGCAGTACCATAATTAAAGCAGATTTGCTTATTATTACTAGACTTGGTACCACTCTTATCAGATTTCAGGCTTTTATTATCTTTTCTAACATTTCCACATTTGCAAGTGCAAGCATTAGATTGTGTAGCAAATGTAGAAGATGTAGATGCACTCGAATCAGATTTTGCAAATTTTTCACGAACAACATCACAATTTCCAAAAACATTAGTCTGAGACATCACATCATCACAAACAAAATCATCAGTTTTAAAATTTGACATAGACTCATCACACATTTGAACACCAAACTTAGACACCAAATTATTTGACTCAAACTTCTCAGCCTCTTGCTCCCCATGGATTACTGACATATCTACACTTGAAGTAGAAATGTTAGTATCCAAAATCCTATCACTATGCCTTGTTGTTTGTTTAGCGGCTGGCTTCCCATAGACCATATAAGGTTCTCTGTCAATCTCTTCTTGAGTCAGAGGAATAGCAGTGTAATTGTGATTAAATGGAGGAGGGACACACTCATATCCTATTCCTACTTGTCTTTGGTCCTTCCACTGTATTTGTTCCTCGATTATTTTTGCAACCCTTTCGCTTGACACATCGAATTTTTTAAAATTAAAATCAGCATTTTCGAAACGGATTTTCAATGTGTCAAGTTCAGCGGTTACAACAACAAGTTTTCTTTTAATATGATCATAATTCTCACACTTGTTGCTGTAATCTTCTTGCATTTTCTTAAAATCTTTTATTTTGTTCTCTAATTGAGTTTTCAGAGGTTTCTGACTTTTCCTAAGGGTATAGCCTTCATACTTAAGGTCCTCATTCTCTCTCTTAATTATCTTAATTTGGTCACGTAAAAATTGAATAGTTTTAATACAAGATTGAGAGCAACATATTTCACTGACCTCTGGTTTAGCAGACTCTGGTGTGGACTGAACCATAAATGCAAATTGAAGATTCATCATTTCCGCCTCAGGATCCGTTTCAGCTTCTTCTTCCGCACCATCATTGATCTGGGCAAGATGAGCATTTTCAGGTCCTGAAGAGTTCATGGCTTGAATTTGATCTTCTCAATCAAATGATTGAGCCACCATAGCAAGATTTGTTGTCTGATTGTTGACAGTAGATCCCCTGTTGTTGTTTACCGGCACCAGAGTTCGTTCAGTATTTTCTCTTCTATCTAGTTTTGGACATTCTCTGGAGAAATGTACAGGTTCATGACAGTTATAGCAGCTTTCCCTTATTAAATCCCACATTCTTGTCAGAATTCATTCCCCAGTTGTTCTTTCCGGTTTTCTTTGCAAAATGTTTTGCTCTAAATACTGCCATTGCCATTTGCCATGTGATATCCATTTCTTCAACATCTTCTGGATGGATTTGATCCAGATCAGCAAACGACAATTGAGGGGAAAGTTCTCTAGCTACAAAAGCATTATAACAATTCACAAGTCCAGTAGCAAGGGACAGATTTTCATCATTTTCTTTAGATGTCGGAGCTTGAGGAGTATTTCCAGGAGTCTGAACAGATGCATTTGTAGATGAACCAGCTTGTTGAAAAGAAGTTGGAGTTTGAGAAACTTGAACGTTTTGCACAGATGGAATGACATATGATGTGGGCTGATGAGCAGGGAAGGGTTGAACTTGAGGAGTAGCGAAGGATGAAAAGGCATTGTTGGATTGAATGCCAAGATTAGCAGAAGAATATGAATTGACGTGATTAATTTCTCTCTGCTTGGCATCCAGATCACAAGCTTTAATAATCGCCATTGTCTCAGCTAAGCTCAACCGATTCAGATCTTTAGTCTTCTTTATTACAGATACATTCATATCCCAAGACTTTGGCAACAAATTCAGCAATTTCTTATTGATTTCGGATCTTGTAACCAGAATGCCAGCAGAACTCATCTCAGTGGTGAGAGTGATGAACCTTTGCAGTTGAGTTTCAAGAGATTCCCCCAAGACATGATTGAACATGTTGAACTTTTGTCTTAACATGTCTTGACGACTTTGCTTCATATCTTCATTTCCTTCATATACTTCAATCAATGCTTCCTATAATGCATTCGCAGAAGTGTACTCACGAAAGCCCTGTGCAATTTCTGGGGACAGAGCCATTGTAAGAGTGGCAAGTGCCTTTTCTTGTTCTTCAACTCTTTCAAAATCATCATCAGTATAGTTTTCAACTTGCTTGTCAGTAACAGTTCCATCTTCAAGTGTTGTGGTGATGCGAATTGGTCCTCTCAAGATGCTTCTCTAAACTATGAAATCTTTCATCTTAATTTATTTTTCAATGCGATACTTCCACTCAGGAAAACCTTCAGCGGATAACAATCTAGGAATGCGTGAGGTGGTACCCATGATGGCATCCAATTCATGATGAGCAGACATGGTTTGAGATTCCATTTTTTGTTCTTGTTGTTTTGTTTGTTTTTTATTTTATTTTTTAATAATAATTTTTTTAATTTAAAAAAACATGAATCACAAAAAGGCTAGATTACGGTTGAAAAGAAAATTTTACTTTTGACCATAAACACAGTTTACGGTCGAGAATACGGTTTGGGTTTGCGGTCAGGTTTACGGTTGTGGTTTGCGGTCTGGTTTACGGTTGGAGTTTTCGGTTGATGAAGATTGCCTGTTTGCGGTTTCTGAAGATTTCCTGTATACGGTTTCTGAAGATCTTGAGATTACGGTCAAAGTAGAGTTTACGGTTGTAACAAATTTGACCGTAAACACCCAGATTTCGACGAAAACACAGATTTTCCCGCTAATTTGATTCCCCACGCTATGAAAACACCAAACCAAGCTTCAAAAGCAGAAAAACAAGAACCTATTGAGACCGTAAACGTGAAAAAGAAGTGAATTGACAACGATTTGAGCTCTGATACCAATTGTAAGTCCCCAAAATTCTTGAGTATCAATCAGATCCAATTGATGGTGCGGAATCCCATTCAATTGGATGATGTCAGATCAAATAGAAGAGAAGGAGAAGAAGAATAACTTGAATCTTTGATGTATTCAATGAATAGAATGATGCTCCGTACACATAGTTCATACACTAGCTTTTCTCTCTTGTTTCTCTCTCTAAAACACCTTGGAATACACACACTTAAGCTCCCCTCCACTAATGCACTTCTCACCCACCTAAAATCTATTTATATGAATATTTGGAACATGGGCCGTAAATGGGTTTACGACCGTAAACCTGTTTATGGCCGTAAACAACCACCTGACCGTAAACGAAACCGTAAACACTGAAAAATACATTTTCCTAGAAAAGAAAAGTATAAACCATAATTTTGACCCAACAAAAGTGTAATTTCATTGGTTAGCACCTTATTCACATTTTCCTAAAGTAACTAAGATTGGGAATTTATAAAAACATTTAGTTACTTTATAACCTTCATACTTTTAATGAGGATTAAATTCATTGTCCTACCCGTTCGACTAACGACCCTCCACCAGTCAAGGAAGCGGTGGGTGAGAGTGGACACCCATTAAGCTGCCATATTATAGGCAACAACCTTATACCCCCCTTATAGACCGGCTTCGTGAATGAGGCCTACAAACGGTAAAATGACTTGATCTTATACACATATATATATTATTAACTTATAATATTATAAAGTATAAGGGTTAAATTTTAACTTTTAAAATTCTAGGGGTTGGAACTAAAGTTTTTAAAGTGACTTTACATGTTCCAAAACTTGAGGGCAAGTTTTGTAACTTTCAAAACTTTTCATCTTTCATAACTTATGAGTTAATGGTTTATTAAAATGAGAGACTTTTCATTTTATGTAACCTATGTGTTTATTAGTGGACTTTAAAAGAAAGACTTTTGGTAATCCATAACTTGAGGACAAATTATGGATTCCATCAAAACACATCAAGATCAAGAATTAACCTAACAAGCAAGTTGCAAATAATTCCTATGATATTCTAAAGTCATAAGTTCATGAACATTCATATCAACAATTTCAAGAATCATAAACAAACCATACAAAACTTGAAATTTTGATAATAGCCACTGAAAATGGATTAGCATAACCATTACACCATCTAAAACAGGTTTTATAAGACCAAAACAGTTTAGGGTAATGTTTCTAGTCCATTTCCAGCAGCAAAACTCGAAAAACTGCAAATTGGAAGACAAACTCGTCGAGTTCTCTAAGGAAATGGTCGAGTTCATGTAATAACTCATGAACTCGGCGAGTTATTGGCCAGAACTCGTCGAGTTTTCCAGTCTGGGCAGATTTTGGTTTTGAAAAAACAAGTTTGCATCAAGTATCAAGAAATCAAGCCTAGGCTCTGATACCATTGAAGGGTTTTGAGCATTCTAACACTCCTAAGGTGTACATGCAACCCTAGAAACCTTGGATCTATGTTTTACTAAGATACAAGCAAATTTGATTTCCAAGGTTCTTAACCTATCTAGCATGGCATGGGGAACTTGAATCATAAAAGCTAGTGAAAAAACATACCTTTCTTGTTGCTTGGATTCCTTGAGAGCCTTGTGAGCCTAGCACCTCAAGTGTGATGCCTCAAATGTCTCACACAACACCACAACACTTGGAATAACCTTGACAGAAGATACTTATCACTCAAAATCGGCTAGCCCTCTTGTTCTACTCTTAGTGGTCGATTTTGCTTGCCTTGGAGCTTCTTATATAGTGTGACACATGTAGGATTACTCCATGTAAACCCTAATGTGCATGGCTTTTCATATTCTATGATTCATGGGTTTGTAACCTCCATGGACTATCCATGGAGTACCTTATGGGTTTTAGCCCAATTCATATAAATCATGGATCATTAGCCCACTATACAAGAATAGATGATTTACACAATCAACCCCATATATTTAATTAGTCTCTTTTTGATCACTTAATTAATTCCAAATTAATTCTTTGATCAATACTAATTAAATAATATTATTAATATATTAGAACTTATAATATATTAGTAAACCTTAAGTGTCCTTTCTCTCATTTACTCTATCCAAGTGTTGCAATGCCATGCAACTCAAATGGACCATATCAACCGGGTCAAGTACATTCCAGGAATAGTTATGAACTTAGACACCTAATCCAACAAAAACATGAAAAGTGAAACACAAGAATAATTGACTTAATACTTGAACTGAAACAATAGTCATGCCATGCTCCAAGCATGCACACTATGTTTGTCCAAACAATAGTTATGTCATACTCCAAGTATGCACACTATGTTTGTATATGATCATTTCTTTGTGAAATAGACCAATTGAACATGATTCCAATGATGCTCATTTCACAATCCCAAATCCTTACCGCAAATGTAAGAATACAATATTCTTTGCCATTTACTGAAATCTGTTAGATTCTAAACTTATATGCATTGATCCTCTTGTAATGACTATGCAAAAAGGTCACAAAGACTTGGCAATAGACATTTACATAGTATTCCATTGGAGAGCAATTACATGGAAACGAAGTCTCACATTCAAAGTACATTCTTTTGAACATCCTTCTTGCATTAAGTTTTTCTAATCTTACACAGATTTAAAGAATAACTTCCACCTATGGAAACATTTCCACATTCCCATTTTTACTATAACTTCTGAACAAGAGTTGCCTCCTTTCAGAATATGTCAATATGGTCCTTCCAAAATTAACATTATACTTCCAATTGTCCATGAGCAACCAATCTTTGGTAAACCTCAGATTGTCCTCGACAATTGCTTAATCATTTTAGTAATATCCAGTTCTAGTACTTTTTCCATCTTAATGCCCTAGGCATTTGGAAAATTTTAGAACAGATGAATATTACAGCACATGTAATCGATCCTATATCCGAAGCATATTGGACACGATTCATGATGTTTCACATAAAGACATGATACTAGACCAATCTTTTGCTATAATATTTCTATTTCTTATTGCCATGATCTCATAACTCTGGTTATGAAAAGGGATGTCGTAATCATAATCGAATTTTAGAACGCATATAATGTAATTATGACTAAATCTGATTAAAAACTCACCATCTAAGCTTTTAGAATTGGAATGAAGTATAATTTCCTCTCCCTTAATTATAGCAAACAACTTTTCAACCCTCGCAACTTCACGAATTGAAACCCTTTTGTTTTCTATAATTAACATTGCTAACTTGCAATACTAAACATAATAATCATGCTCCAACTAACATGATAATTATTAGCATAACACTTATGCTCCCACTAGCTTTGACATGTATCCAGAAATCAGCTGGACTTCTAGAAATCAATACTTTATTGACTTTCTTACCAAAGTTCAGATTTCTGATACGAGATGCTTTCATAAGACTTTATCAAAATAATACACCTTTTCTTAGATAGCTCACATGTGTGTCTAAACAATTTTTAGGACTATGAAAAATGATGCCGTAATCATAGTCTCAATTGTTTAGACCTTTTCCATTTCTCACAAGTCCATGTTAGTGTGTCGGTTAACCACACACGCTCCACTAACGACTTTGAAAATGCAAAGATCACAATTGCTATCTACTTAAAATCTGTTTAGCGAAAGCGTTTCCTCACCATCATTTTCATGAATCGGAGAGAAACCTTATGACATTTAGATTTTATGGTGTATATGTTCCTATCCATGTGAATTTGTCATGACCACGAGAGGAGGTTAGTGAAAAATCCAAACTCATATGGACTGAACTTGTTCAATCTTAACTTCTTGCCACCTGGCAGCACAAGGGCCTACCATTGCTTCCAAGTATTTATGCAAACAACTGAGAACTCAAAGAACCCACATGCATAGACAACTTTAACCGGAATGGGCAAAGAAATAAGAATATGTCAACACGATAGGTTACAAACCTCAAGTCGTGTGCTAGTGATAAACAACAGGTTTTATTCTTGACTAGTTCTAGAAACCTTTTTAAGATCTTTAAGACTCCCACTGATCTCTTGACATATAAGATTCTCTTGTCAAGAACCATTCCTTGACAAAACAAATATTCAAGAGTTAGTGTGGATACTTATCAAGATAAACACTTCACATAATTGGTATTAGTTGGTCTTTGTTTTATCCAAAACATCACAACTTACCAATTTCAAACATACAAGAGTAAGAAAACATTTTACTCTACATTTGACAAGTGTTATAAACCTTCTTAAGATTATGTCACTCAAGTTACAATCTTGGAATATCACTCTAAGACTCAATTTTGGAATATCACGAAGTATGATTTATCAATTGTGATATGGTTTCATAATCACTAAGACAATCATAAAACAAGATACTCAAGTACTCTCCCATCATTTCAGATTGGAGAAACTTTTATCTTTCTGCCTAATTTGATTCTTCTCATTCGTTCTGCCTTACATTGAAACTTTTCCAATGTTTCAGAATTATACTTAAACTTGTAAGCATAACCATATTTACTAAACTTTAGTAAATCATGATGAATAGTCTCATCCATCTTTGTGGTGGACCTGACCAGTGCACAACCAAGTGTACCCAATCTCCTAGTCCTTCACTTGACTCACATATACATGTGAACAAGGAAATAGTCTTAATTTCCCAAAGATGAAAATTCTCATTCATCATACAATACCAGTTGCATGATTCCAAGTTTCTATCCAACTGAAACTTGGGTGATGAAAATCTTCCCTTAATTGGTAAGTTATGACACTACCACAAACGAAAGAATCAAATCCATTTTCCAGTATTGCTATCAATGGAATCATATAAACAACAATTTTCACAATTCCCATTGTAAGGATACTTAAAATAAATAAACTCAAACATTTTCCTTTTATTTTAAAATTGAGGAAAAACTTATCCTTACAATGCAAATACATATGAAAATTATGTTGTTATCTATTCCTAAGCAATCTATCATAACTCTTAAGCAGCAGCTCAAAATTCTGATCTTCGAATCATGCGATCAAAATCCATCTTTGCGAACAGATTCAGCATACTCTTCTACTAAGTTTCCTCCTTTTTTCGATTCTACAAAACGTCAAAATGCGACCTAGCCAAATCATGTAATAAGAATCTCCAAATAGGAACTTAATAGAGTTAGATAGTGGACTTTACCTGAATCATAGTCAAATCTTTGACTTTTACTATCCTAGTGAACTTTCAGGTAAATAGGGCAGCTTCGCAACCAATGCCCCTTCTCTTGGCAAAAGAAACATATGGACTCTTTGGGAATGGTACACGAGACTATCTCAGACTGAGCCTTTCTCTTTACCATTGTGTCAAATGACTTGATCATGGTTGATCCCTTTCCATTGGGAAGAGAAAGATTTTCTAGACTTCTAATGTTTCCATTGTCAATGTCCATGAAAGTTTGGAAAGTAGATCTTCCAATCAAATTTTCTTTACTAGTGCCCTAAATCATTGCTGATTCAGCAGCAACAAGAAAATAGGTAAGATCAATAAGGGTCATGTCATGATCTGTCATCAGGGAGTGATAGAAGAACCAAGTCAACAGCCAGCTACCTCGAGACTTCGACACCCAACTTTCCCAGCCTGTCAATATGTAACTTAATCTCCAAGATGTAAGCACATATGGACTTTTCTTGCCAATAGGGATTGAGTGACCTTGAACTTTTCAAGAAATTGTGGGTTAGGGAGAATAATTTAAGGTTGTGTAGGAATAGAAGTATGATTTCCATGATCCAATCAGGGGACAACATCTACATTAGGAAAGCTTTTTCCAAGAGATTTGGGAAGATCATAGTTGTCTGAACTAGACATCTACAATGGGAGAAATTCAAGTTAGTTGATTTAAGTCCTTAATATAACACCCAATATGAAATATTAAGGCTAGGACCCAACACAATATTTTATAACTTGGAAGAGGGATGCCGTAATTCATTCTATAAAATATTTGAAGGTAGGTAAATGACGATTTACCAATTTCCACCACGAAAAAGGAAAAAGAATTTTAGGTCTTAAGTGAGTTGAAACTCCTAGATCTTTTGAGATTCATTGAACTTTTCAATGGCATGTTTAAATCTCGATTGTGCCCCCTCAAATTTATGACTGGGATGCCGAGAATCATAAACAAGGTGTGAATAACCAGGCAAATTAACTTGGTACCCTTAACTTTATCACCTAATCGATGTGCCGGTTAACCACACGTGCTCCACCAATCTATGATAAACATTAAGTTACCCTTTGCCACTCTTACTAGTCCATGTTAGTGTGCCAGTTAACCACACACGCTCCACCAACGACTTGGTAATGTACAAAGTGTAATTTCATGGGTACCAAATTCACATTTTCCTAAAGTAACTAAGAGTGGGAATTTAATAAAGTTTAGTTACTTTATATTTATCATTATACTTTTAATGAAAGGATAATTATAGTCTTGTCCTACCCGTTTGGCTAACTACCCTCCACTAGTCAAGGAAGCGGTGGGTGAGAGTGGACACCCATTAAACTGCCATTTTATAGGCAGTAACATTATCCCCCCCCCCCCTTATAGACTGGCTTCGTGAATGAGGCCTACTAACTGTAAGACTGACTTACTCTTATATATATATATATATATATATATATATATATATATATATATATATATATATATATATATATATATATATATATATATATTAAACCTATAATATTATAATAGTATAAGGGTTGAATTTTAAACTATTAAAATTCTAAGGGTCTAACTTGGAATTAACGTATTCATGGGGGGGAAACTTTACAAATTCCAAAACTTGAGGGCAAGTTTTGAACAATTCAAAAACCTTTGGTTTCCATAACCTATGAGTTTAAAGTAGTTTAATGAAAAAAAACTATTCAAGTTCCATAACTTGAGGATAAGTTATGGAAGACTTTAAAACATTTTAAAAAAATGAGACTCTTCATTTTCATAACTTATGGAAATCTTATGAGTTTTAAAAATCAAAAATGTGACTTTTCATATAACTTGAGGACAAGTTACAAAAACACATATTATGAACAACTTTTAGATCAATTTAGATCGAAAACAAATTATCACATAATTTCTCTATTAATCTAGACTAACTCATAAGAACAAGATAATTCAAATTATCAATCTTCAAGAAATTAGCATGAACATATAAACTAATACAAATCTTGAAATTATGACAATTATCTTTGAAATTGGATTAGCATGATCATTACCAAATCAAAACAGGTTTATAAGTCCAAAAACAGTTTAGGGTAATGATCCTAGTCCAATTCCGGCCTTAAAAGTCGAAAATCTGCCCTCTGGAGCACCAACTCGTCGAGTGTAGGAACCAACTCAGCGAGTTGGTTGAGTTTACTCTAGGACTCGGCGAGTCCCCCAGTGGACTCGGTGAGTCCACAGTCCAGAAAGCCAGAATTTTCGATTTTCAAGCTATTGCATCAAGTATAATTGAAAACCAAACCTAGGCTCTGATACCACTGATGGTATTTGTATATGTCACACCCCGACCGTCGGCGGAAACACCGGGCAGTGTAACGTCATTTCTCGTATCATAGTTATCGACTTCCTGAAAACACATGCATTTTAAAATACGTCAACATAAAGTTGGTGAGTCCACAGGTTTTGACTCCATATAAAAATAATACATTTTCCAAGTTTTAAAAAGTATAGTTTTGAAAGTATCATTTTGACTCTCCAACATTTAGTATATATATCCTAGGTATAATGGTTTACTTACCAAATAAGTATATACCTATAAGTCTCATATATTATAAATATAAATGTTTGTAATTCCTTACAAACTAAGTTGCTACGTATAAATCTTATTTCAATTCTATATGAGTAAAACTCCTACGTATAAATCTATTTCAATTCTATACGAGTAAGTAGGATAGGTGTAGTGGTCTACTTAATATACAAGTAATATACCTACTAGATTCTTATACTTAGAGTATAAGTATTTGGGGAACTTATACTTAACATTCATACTTGTATATCGACAAAGTATAATGCTTCTAAAGTTGTGCTACCATGAGTCTGTAGCTGCGACTGTATGACTTAGTTTTATACCTCTTATTATTATTACAAGGATCACACATTGAGGTAGTACAAGGATTACACCTTGCGGTAGTACAAGAATTACACCTTGCGGTAGTACAAGGATTACACCTTTCGGTAGTACAAGGATTTCACCTTGTAGTAGTACAAGGATTACACATTACGGTAGTACAAGGATCACACCTTGCGGTAGTACAACAGCTATAATTAGAATTAAAACCAGGTTTTATCTTGACATAAAACCAATAACAACAACATATAACATACCTGGTTTTATCTTGACATAAAACCAACAATAACAACATACTTATCAATTAATATATAGAACTTCCGAGTATAACTCTGGAACTATATCGTACACAACACATATATATATAATCCTAAGTATAACTCAAGATCTACATTAGTATACTACTATAACAATAACATACTAACAACTTTACGATAGTTGTATAATTTCATATATGAAATAACTATATCCCGGTTATTATAACTATCTATGTTGATACTAATATACTATCATATAGACATAATAATAACGTATATATAATATTTAGCATGCGTTTTCCCCCGAAAATATTAGAAAGTGGGGCCGTGAAACTCACCTTAATATCGTGCTTCGATAGAATCTAACAGAAAACAGTCAGCGGTTCACGATCACTGGGCTCGGGAAGCGAAACGGCTTCAGCAAACGAGAGAGAAGGAAGGAGATCAGGTGTACTAAGCCTTGGGGTCGAAATTTCTATTTATAGGCTCATTTTTTGGCCCTCACGACGTGAAAACTCATTGTTCACGTCGTGAGTTTGGATCTTATCCCCTCGCAGCCTCGTCACACCTTCTAGATCCGAAATATGGCGGTTTAACTCCTCACGTCGTGAGTTTTTATGCTCACGTCGTGAGTTCAGTCAAATTAGGGTGTCTGACAGCGACATCTTCGGAAGGCCATAACTTTTGCATACGAACTCCGTTTTTGACGTTCTTTATATGCACGCGTAGGTAATTCCGAGTACTACAACTCTCTAATAGATTAAAATAGCTAAATTTAAGCCTATGTTAAATTCCTCTTGTTATAAAGATTTTATAGTGTTCGGTTTATCATAACTTCTTCACGCGAAGCCAAATTTCGACGTTCTCTACATTTTTGGAATCGTATGGACATATACTTTGATTTATACTATAAAGTATGTATGAAAGTTCATATTTATATTAGAATTATCATGAAATACATAGTGAGTTTATCACATTACTAGTTTAACAAAATCACATTACATGATTGGCATAATCACATGTGATTGTTATTGACCTACTTTTGACTAGTGTTACAGTATACTACAACATCCTATGGTGCACATACAACCCTAAATACCTTGGATCTATGTTTTCACAAATTATACATGCAATGATGTTTCCAATGTATTAAACCTATAACTAGCATGCAATTGTTATACACCATATAAGATACTAGTTAGAGTAACATAACTTTTATGTAGCTTGAAATCTTGATGTATTTGGCCTTAAGAGCTTAGCTCCAATAGTGTAGAAGCCTCAAATGAAGTCACAACACATCATGGACAAAGGATGAAACTTGAGAGAGAATTCATACACACCAAAACCGTCCATATCCTCCAAGAATACATTAGTTTTGATTTTGGCTATGAAGTAACATATTTATATGTGGAATTCCAAAGGTCATGGGTTAACCCAAACCCATACCCATGGGTTTATGATCCATGGTTCATGTGGCCCAACTCTTTATGTATCCATACATAAACTTGGTCCAACATGGATCATAAGCTCAACACATATAAATATAAGTAATTACCATAATTAGTCCCCATAGATTTAATTAGTCTCTTTTGATCACTAAATAACTTCCTAATTAATTCTTGATCAATACTAATTAAAACATATGATTTCATATTAATATATTAGAACTTATAATATATTAATAAATCATACATAACCTTCTCTCAAGAGTCTATCCTAACAAATTGTCCTAATGATATCCAACCCAAATGGACCATGCTACTCTTGGGTTAAGTACATACCAATAATAGTTATGGGCTTAGACATCTAATCCAACAGCATGTGCACCATAGGGATGTTAGAGTACATAAAACTCATCAATGGTATCAGATCCTACGGTATTTTCTATTATATTGATGCATTGGTTAATTGTTCAAAGCAAAAAGAAATATTTTTTGGAATCTAACAGATGACCACGACGTGGTCAAAATTACCACGACGTGGTCGACCATCTGTTTGCAGATTTTCAAGTTTTTGGCCATTTTTGGATTCGGTTAATTACCAGAAACTATTTTGGACTGTCAAAATTTGATTTTTCTTGTAAGGTAATGATTATCCTCATCCAATTGAATGATGAATGTCAAATTCTAAGATAATTACTTGATTTTGTGAAAAACTAATTGTTTGTAGAATTTGATTTGAATCATCTTGCTATGTGAAATAGTATTAGGTCAAATTTGTAAAAGATAAAACTATATGATTATTTTATTAGTTTAAAATTTGATCTAAATGGCTTTGAAGAGTTACAAAACTTGCCATCAAGTTTTGGAATTCAAAAGGTCTTGAAGAGTTACAAAACTTGCCATCTAGTTTTGGAATCCAAAAGGTTTTGAAGAGTTTCAAAACTTGCCCTCAAGTTTTTGAATTTAAAAGGTCTCATTCATGAAACATTAAATCAATTCAAGAGTTTTTTAACAGTTTCAAAACTTGTCCTCAAGTTTTGGAATTTGAAAAGGCTCATTCATGAAACATGAAATTCTAAACCCTAGAATTTTAAAAGTTTAAAATTCAACCCTTATACTATTATAATATTAAAATATTAATACTCATATAATATGTATAAGACAAGTCAGTCTTACCGTTAGTAGGCCTCATTCACGAAGCTGGTCTATAAGGGGTGTTTAAGGAAGCGGCCTACAAAATGACCACCAATGGGTATCCATTCTTACCTACCGCACCCTTGACTAGTAGAGGGTCGTTCGTCGAACGGGTAGAATAGTACATTAATCCTCATTAATAAGTATAATGATATTATAAAGTAACTAAACTTTTATAAATTCTCAATCTTATTTACTTTAGGAAAAATGTGAAAATGGTGCTATTCCACGAAATTGCAATTTGCACCTTGCCAAGTCGTTAGTGGAGCGTGTGTAGTTAAGCGACACACTAATTTGGGACTAACAAGGGTAGCAAAGGGTAACTTGATGTTTATCATAGATCAATGAAGCATGTGCGGTTAACCGGCACATTTATTAGGTGATAAGTAACATCAAGAGTACCAAGCACATTTGCATGGTTATTCACACCTTGTTTGTGATCCTCGGTATACCAGTCACAAACTTGAAGGGCATAATCGAGATTTAAACATGCCATTGAAAAGTTCAATGAATATCAAAAGAATCTAGAAATTTCAATTCATTTAAAACTTAATATTCTTTTTCGTTTTTCATGGTGGAAATTGGTAAATCGTCATTTACCTACCTTCAAATATTTTGCAATTGGATTACGGCATCCATCTTCCGAATTGTGGAATATTGGGTTGGGTTCTAGCCTTAATATTTCATTTGGGTGCTATATTAAGGATTCTTATCTAATCTAAACTTTGTCTCTTTTTCTCTTCATATGTCTACTCCAAACAATGCTCTAAGCTTAAATGATTCTGGCTCTTTCTCCCTCATTAACTTATGTGGGAGGGTCATTTTCTATGGGTCGAACTTCAATGACTGGATTCGAAACATTCGGATGGCCATTCGATACGAGGAAAAGGAATATGTCCTCGACAAAGAGCTAAAGGAGCTTGATGAAACTGCTACTCCTGAACAGATAGCGGAGTATAAGACTCATGAGAGGGATGTGACAAATGTGTCGTGTATCATGATTGCTACCATTTCTGCTGAGCTTCAAAAGTCCTATGAGGACATTTGGCCCTATGAGATGCACCAAGATTTGATGGAAAGCTACCATCAAAGTGCTCGATAGGAAAGGTATGAAATCATTTCCTCCATGATTACAACAAAAATGAAGGATGGAGAGTCCATTACGGCCCACTTGCAAAAGTTGTAATGGTTTGTGGACCGCTTGCTGAAGTTAAATGTCAACTTCGATGAAGAGTTGGCTATTGATATTATCCTACACTCTTTGCCTCCATGTTATGATCAGTTCAGAATGACCTATCATATGAACAAGGAGGAACTCACTCTGAGCTAGCTTGAAGGCCTTTTCAGAACTGTTGAAAGTAGTTTAAAAGGCAAGTATGTTGTACCCACTCCTACTACTGTTGCTCCTGTCTTGGCAATTGGACATGGGAAGGGAAAGAAGAGAAAGGATCCTTCTAAGAGCCACAAGGGAAATTCCAATGATGTATCCTCTTCTAGTGGGACCAAAGGTGGTTCTGCTAAACCCTATTCCAATCCAAAGGAAGCAGAGTGCTTCCATTGTCATTAAAAAGGGCACTGGAAATGAAGTTGTAACACCAGTTAAATTAGGGTAATAATTAAACTTTTATAAAACCATAATTGGGATATACCAAGTAGTATATATCGTAACGAGGTTTCCAAAAATATAAAGAACACTAAAATCCGAGTTATAACGAAGAAGTTATGACCGATCGAAGATCCGCGACAATACCGGTAAAACATTGTTAAGCGTAAAATGCGAAATTCCAATAAAATACTTTTTAGCCTTAAGTATCTAAATGAAAGTCGTAGATATCATTAAACCGTGAACATACATAAAAAGAACGCCCAAATCTGACTTCGTATGAGGAAGTTATGATTTTTCGAAGTTTCAGAATAGCGGTAGACAGCTAAAAACTCGAAATAGAGAACGAGCGATTTTTAGCCGACACAACCTAAACGGAAATTGAAGGTCTCATCAATAGTAGTGCAACGGTAAAAAGACAGATGAAAACGGACATCGGATGAAGAAGTTATGGATTTTTAACGGACTTTTCTAGTCCCGGCCTGTTAAAAATATAATATTAAAAGTAAATTCAAAACTAGCCGACGGAGTCTAAACAAAAGTTGTTGATTATATTCCCGCCTACGCGTGGATATAAAGAACGTCGAAAACGGAGACCGTACGTGAAATTTACGGATTTTACAAGTTCTGGACTCAAATATCGAGGCTGGTCCGAAGGAACGCCCCGCGTTCGGAAATGATGGGTCTCGGTTCGTCCATGTCGCTCCAGGTCACATCTGGGAGCTCCGTCCAAAGCTGAAGTAAGCGATGACCTCAAGGGCTGCTGAACGCGCTGAGTACGAGCCAGGAACACCCTGCGCTCCGGAACGCCCAACGCTCCTCGCAAGAACGCCCTGCGTACGAGGGTCAGTCCACCCTATAAATATCATGCGAGGCTGCCCGGGTTTATTTGCTTCCTTACTCATTTCTTTCACCTTGGAACCCCTCTAAATCCCCTCTAAACCACCCGAAAGTCTCGGTAAACCCCTAGTTCACGAGGCAAAGCCTGACGCCCCGAAGTTCCCGAGAAATAAATCTTTTCCAGTCAAAGTACTATCGCGTGAAGGCCGGTTTTTCGCCCGAAACCCGAGGATACGTCAAGAAAGGTCACTCTTAGAAACGAAACGCCGTCTGATTCACCACTTATCTAGTGAGTTCATACCCCTACACCTTTTTCCCAAACTTTTTATATGTTTTATAGGGGGGGGGGGGAATACAAGTAAACACCCGATTAATCCCGAGTAAAAACATCAATCTTTTGCTATGCTTTTCTTACTATTGCTATAACCATTTTATGAAATTTTTAACATGCAAAACACCTCACGACACTACTTTACCCTATCGGGATGATGTATGTTTTATCAATAGAAATATGTTTTATTTATTAAAATATAAACCACATTATATCAAGGCTAACCATTTCAACTACAACATTTTGTGTATCCAAGTAAATACAACTCATCATTATGTTGTTATTAATACTGTCGAAAGGATAATTTTTTCATACAAAATCATATAAATTATATTGATTATACTTTACAAATCAATCCACTTTTTCTATCGTACAAGGCTGTAAATAGAAATTGCTATTCTTATTTACTAAAAAGTTTATCATATATTTCACATGAACTAATTGTTAGCGAATTCATTTATGAGACAGCGGCTTTGTTTAGTATTAAACGAGAGTCTTTCCCTTATAACCAGAGTCTCCCGTTCGAAGAGCGTGAGTTTGTGTATGGATCTGAACGGGACAGACAATCCCATGCCCTGACTGTTAGCTATAGTTGGAACGAAATTTCTGGGGTTACAAATGTGATTTATAGAAGGATATTCGTCGTATTAGTATGGTTATAGGAACTCGCAGCGCGGAAACAATGACTCATTCATATAGTAATGTACCACTCAATCATGCTAGGGGGATAATAACTATATGATCACTTAGTATTTACACCAGGGTTATATATGGTTTTCATTTGATAGACAGTGGGATGTATGATATCAGCTTCATTTCCTGTTCCTTGTTTGGTGGTGGATTTAGGGCAGAATCACCCAATCGACTGTCGGTTCCAGTCTTAGTAATATATAACTTGTAGGAACTAAGAAATCATGATAGGGTATTATCAGCATATTCAGAATTCAGGGTAAACACAACTTCAACTAGTTTTACTTAATAATAAAACTACCAAGTTATCAAGCTAAGTATGTCATATTTACTTACAAGTCACGGTCTTGGTCATTTAAGACTGCCACTCATCTATTAGGGAAAATATGGGATTTTCTGGATCTAATACATTCATTTTCAACACAGTGAATCATAACTCTTTTCATTAGAAAATATCGGATTTTCTGAAGACATATATAAATATTTTCTTATTGATGTGATCACTTAGTGGGTATGTTTGGGTTATATAAAATGAAGATTCGATAGATAGTGGAATGTGTGGTTTCCGCCTCATTTCCTGTTCCTTGTTTGGTTGTGGGCTTAGGGCAGATCTACTCATTCGACTGTCAGTTCGATCTTTGATTTTATATAACTTATATGCACTAAGTAATCATGGTAGGAACTAACATTGGTCACTTTTCATATACAAACTCAAAGTATCATATATCACTCTTTAAACGTAAGAATCAAATATATTTTGTTATCAAGACTAAGGGCTACACTTCAAGCTATTAAGAAAATATAGGATTTTCTGTAATATCATACGAACATTTTCAAGAAACAATAAACTTACTTTCTAAATCAAATACTTATGAACTCACCAACTTAAATGTTGATACACTTTCCAAATCACTTGTATTCTCAGGAAACTAATAAGCAGGTACTCGTACAAGTGTCAAGAAGATGGAGCATAGTAGCTTCAAGTCTTTGTTTTGGTCATCTACTTTTCAAATCACACTATCTAATTTATGTATTCAATGTGAACACTTTATTATCAATATAATGGTTGTTTTTGCTTTGATTACTATTTTACATTTGTTATGATACTGTACATGACGTCCTCCGCCCCCGAATGTTTCCGCCGTTCAGGTTTGGGGGTGTGACAGATTGGTATCAAAGCATTGTTTATAGTGAACTAAGTATATCAACTTATAAAAGATATACAACTATAAATACAACGGGAAAAAACACTCTGAACAAGAGTTCTACTTTTAAATATAATAATATTTTTATAAAAGTATACAAGTGTACATATATACAAGGATAGTATCATAATAAAAACAAGACAAAAGTATTAAGATTGTTGAATAGCACGAGTAGGCCTTGGAATATATAATCAGGTCTGGGATGAATATAGCCTGATCAACTATATTGTTCGAGAGATGATTAGCATATGCCTAGGAATAGTCGTGGTGTTGCAACAAGGTCTAAAACTTACCAACCCTTCATACAAAAGAAACTCTAGAATCAAACATAAAGTTAAAATACTATAGGAGTATTTTTAGTGCAATAAGATAACTTATGTGAAAACAAAAAGACCTTTGCTGGCAGGACTATGATTGCGGAGTGTATGCTCCAAGGTTATATATAATTAAGATTTCATAGATTTAGAAGTAGTGATCTTCGGTCTACTACCTGTTCCTTGTTTGGTTGTGGTTTTAGAGTATGATCATTTAATCGAAAGTCTATTCAATCTCAATTATATACAGCATGTATACACTGTATAATTATAGGAGGACCCAATAAGGATCACCATAAAAATTTAATATTCATTAGTGATCCCCATTCTCGCTCGACAACATAGTTAGATATACCACTCCACTACATCAGTCAACAGAGGAGTCAAGGAAGATCAAAAAGTGACTCATAAAGAGAATCCCGAGAAGGGAACAGACGAGGATCAAAGAAATAGAGAAATCATCAAGGACCTGATGCGTCATACTAATAACTAATATATTGATGTAACCTAGTGAGTTGGTGATTTCACTACTCGCTCTATGTTAGGCTTAATGCTTTTTCCGACGCGACAAATAACAATAAATCAAATCATGGAATTTCAAGTGAGGATATTCAATATCAAAAATGCATAAGTTTATTTTATATAAACCTCTGTTGTGAATTGCTTGCAAAACACTTTCGAATCATGGTGCATTCAAAGCTAAGATAGCCAAGTTCTTATGACATTCGATTTATAACCATTTCCGATATCTTACCAACCTTTCATCTTCTGACAGAAGGATGCCTCCTCGTAGATATAACATGCATAACAACAACATGTCAACAAATCCACCACCGCCTCCACCACAGTTTGATCTTGTTGCAATCCAGGCTATCATAACTGCCGCTGTAGCAGCTGTCATAACTCAAATTCAAGCGAATGGTGCCAGTGGGGCGGGAAGTGGTACTAACAACTTTAACTTCGGAAATAACCACGGACACTCTAGGGAGTGTACATATAAAGACTTCATGAACTGCAAACCCAAATCTTTTAGTGGAAGCGGGGGAGTCATTGCTCTAATGCAATGGTTCGAGAAAGCGGAATGCGTATTCGAGATATGCACGTGCCCGGAAGGAAGCAAAGTTAAGTTTGCTGCCTGCACCTTCTCTGATAGGGCCCTTACATGGTGGAACGGCCATGTCAAGGCACTAACACTCACTGTGGCAAATTCAATAGGCTTGGAGGGCCTGAAAGCCATAATGATAGAAGAGTATTGCCCAAGGGGCGAGATACAGAAGCTAGAGCAAGAACTGTGGAACCTTACTATGACAAACTCAAATATAGTGGCCGATACTGATAGATTCAGTGATCTAGCGGCACTATACCCCGGGATGGTTACCCCGGAGAACAAGAAAGTAGAGAGATACATCTGGGGACTATCTCCTCAGATTCAAGGACATGTATTAGCTTCAAACACAACTACTTTCAATAGCGCTAAACGCTTGGCCCAGAGACTCATCGACCATAGAGTCCGCCAAGGCGTGATGACCCCCACTCCTGAGCTAGCGAAAATGGACGAATATAAGCGTAAGTCGTGGAGTGAGGAAGAGGGACCACAAACACAAGAGACCTCGAAAAGACAGCAGATAGTTGCTGTTTATACTGCCACAACACCTGCCACTCCAGCACCTACTAATCGATATGCTGGGAACCTTCTGAAATGCAATAAGTGTAACTTTCATCACACAGGAGCTTGTTAGAGGATGCATTGCAAGAACTGCTATAGGAAGGGACACACTACTCGTTTCTGTAGAGTACTGGCACAACCTATCTCGCAGATTCCTGACTGTTACAGGTGTGGCGAAACTGGACACTTCCAGAGGGATTGTCCAATAACAAGGAACTCTGGCGAAGATGAAAGAGTCCTAATGATCACCGTAGGAGAGACTACCCCGGAACCCCTGTGAGCAACGATATGCATTTCCCAGTAAACTCTATATATATATATAAAGCTTAACTTGTTATCGAAATCTAATATCAAATAAAAAGTAATTATAGATTACTTTCTCGTCCGAACCATTGCAATCTTCATATCAAAATTAAGGATACTTGCGGTTAAGCTATGATAATTTCGTGTGTACATCAGGATCATGTATAATTAAGATTCTGTAGGAGTTATGTTATGAAATTACATCATTTTCAATTATCGAAACACCCGTCTACTAGTAGTCGCTAAACGGAGTACAATATTCGCAGTAGTAATAACAAGGATAGACTAAAAGCACTGAAAACATATACGTAGAATGCACTATCGCTCTATCAAACACTTTTCCCAATCGGCTTAACCCCTATTACGAAAGAAATTCCCAAATAGCTATTAGAAATGGATTGGCTTGGTCTTCACCATACCAATTGCATGTGTTACAAATCAAAGCTTCCCTAAGCTACGAGTGAATATGCTAACATTTAGATGAACATAAGTAAATAAACCGAAGACCACACGACCTCTATCGGTCGAAGCGATAGACGTAGTAATGAAGTTCCGCTGGAACACCCACGCTAGGATCTAAATTCACTAGGGAACAAGAAGAACAAATGGAACAGAAGAACGCACATCTTCCCTCAAACAGTTGAAGTCCTAGTCGAAATGCGAATTTCGGGACGAAATTCTCTCTAACGGGGGGATAATGTAACACCAGTCAAATTAGGGTCAAAATTAAACTTTTATAAAACCATAATTGGGATGTACTAAGTAGTAGATATCGTAAAGAGGTTTCCAAAAATATAAAGAACACTAAAATCCGAGTTATAACGAAGAAGTTATGACTGATCGAAGATCCGCGACAATACCGGTAAAACACTGTTAAGCGTAAAATGCGAAATTCCAATAAAATACTTTTTATCCTTAAGTATCTAAATGAAAGTCGTAGATATCATTAAACTGTGAACATACATAAAAAGGACGCCCAAATCTGACTTCGTATGAGGAAGTTATGATTTTTCGAAGTTTCGGAATAGCGGTAGACAACTAAAAATTCGAAACAGAGATCGAGCGATTTTTATCCGACACAACCTAAACGGGAATTGAAGGTCTCATCAATAGTAGTGCAACGGTAAAAATACAGATGAAAACGGACATCGGATGAAGAAGTTATGGATTTTTAACGGACTTTTCCAGTCCCGGCCAGTTAAAAATATAATATTAAAAATAAATCAAAACTAGCCGACGGAGTCTAAACGAAAGTTGTAGATTATATTTTCGCCTACGCGTGGATATAAAGAACGTCAAAAACGGAGACCGTACGCGAAAGTTACGGATTTTACAAGTTCTTGTCTCAAATATCGAGGTTGGTCCGAAGGAACGCCCCGCGTTCGGAAATGTTGGGTCTCGGTTCGTCCACATTGCTCCGGGTCACATCTGGGAGCTCCGTCCGAAGCTGAAGTAAGCGATGACGTCAAGGGCTGTTGAACGCGCTGCGTACGAGCCAGGAACGCCCTGCGCTCCTCGCAGGAACGCCCTACGTACGAGGGTCAGTCCACCCTATAAATATCATGCGAGGCTGCCCGGGTTTATTTGCTTCCTTACTCATTTCTTTCACCTTGGAAACCCTCTAAAGCCCCTCTAAACCACCCAAAAGTCCCGGTAAACCCCTAGTACACGACGTAAGGCCCGACGCCCTGAAGTTCCCGAGAAATAAATCTTTTCCAGTCGAAGTACTGTCGCGTGAAGGCCGGTTTTTCGCCCGAAACCCGAGGATACGTCAAGAAAGGTCACTCTTAGAAACGAAACGCCGTCTGATTCACCACTTATCAAGTGAGTTCATACCCCTACACCTTTTCCCAAACTTTTTATAAGTTTTATAGGGGGGGAATACAAATAAACACCCGGTTAATCCCGAGTGAAAACATTAATCTTTATTCTATACTTTTATTACTATTGCTATAACCATTTTATGAAATTTTTAACATGCAAAACACCTCACGACACTACTTTACCCTATCGGGATGATGTATGTTTTATCAATAGAAATATGTTTTATTTATTAAAATATAAACCACATTATATCAAGGCTAACCATTTCAACTACAACATTTTGTGTATCCAAGTAAATACAACTCATCATTATGTTGTTATTAACACGGTCGAAAGGATAATCTTTTCATACAAAATCATATAAATTATATTGATTATAGTTTACAAATCAATCCACTTTTTCTATCGTACAAGGTTGTAAATAGAAATTTCTATTCTTATTTACTAAAAAGTTTATCATATATTTCACATGAACTTATTGTTAGCGAATTCATTTGTGAGACAGCGGCTTTGTTTTGTATTAAACGAGAGTCTTTCCCTTATAACCAGAGTCTCCCGTTCGTAGAGCGTGAGTTTGTGTATGGATCTATACGGGACAGACAATCCCATGCCCTAACTATTAGCTACAGTTGGAATGAAAGTTCTAGGGTTACAAATGTCATTACAGAAGGATATTCGTCGTATTAGTATGGTTATAGGAACTCCCAGCGCGGAAACAATGACTCATTCATGTAGTGATGTACCACTCAATCATGCTAGGGGGATAATAACTATATGATCACTTAGTATTTACATCAGGGTTATATATGGTTTTCATTTGATAGACAGTGGGATGTATGATATCAGCTTCATTTCCTGTTCCTTGTTTGGTGGTGGATTTAGGGCAGAATCACCTAATCGACTGTCGGTTCCATTCTTAGTCATATATAACTTGTAGGAACTAAGAAATCATGATAGGGTATTATCAGCATATTCAGAATTCAGGGTAAACACAACTTCAACTAGTTTTACTTAATAATAAAACTACCAAGTTGTCAAGCTAAGTATGTCATATTTACTTACAAGTTACGGTCTTGGTCATTTAAGACTGCCACTCATCTATTAGGGAAAATATGGGATTTTCTAGATCTAATACATTCATTTTCAACACAACGAATCATAACTCCTTTGATTAGAAAATATCGGATTTTCTGAAGACATATATAAATATTTTCTTATTGATGTGATCACTTAGTGGGTATGTTTGGGTTATATAAAATGAAGATTCGATAGATAGTGGAATGTGTGGTTTCCGCCTCATTTCCTGTTCCTTGTTTGGTTGAGGGCTTAGGGCAGATCTACTCATTCGACTGTCAGTTCGATCTTTGATTTTATATAACTTATATGCACTAAGTAATCATGGTAGGAACTAACATTGGTCACTTTTCATATACAAACTTAAAGTATCATATATCACTCTTTAAACGTAAGAATCAAATATATTTTGTTATCAAGACTAAGGGCTACACTTCAAGCTATTAAGAAAATATAGGATTTTCTTTAATATCATACGAACATTTTCAAGAAACAATAAACTTACTTTCTAAATCAAATACTTATGAACTCACCAACTGAAATGTTGATACACTTTCCAAATCACTTGTATTCTCAGGAAACTGATAAGCAGGTACTCGTACAAGTGTCAAGAAGATGGAGCATAGTAGCTTCAAGTTTTTGTTTTGGTGATCTACTTTTGAAATCACACTATCTACTTTATGTATTCAATGTGAACCCCTTATTATCAATACAATGGTTGTTGTTGCTTTGATTACTATTTTAGATTTGTTATGATACTGTACATGACGTCCTCCGCCCCCGAATGTTTCCGCCGTTCAGGTTTGGGGGTGTGACAGAAGTTGTCCCAAATGCTTGTAGGACATAAAGGATGGGAAGATCAAGCCCACTTTCATATGTATTTACACTATTCATTCTAATAACTCATCACATGCTAATTCTTGGGTCCTTGATATAGGATTGGTTTTCACATTTGTTCTGATTTGCAGAGACTAAAAAGAAGTAGGGATGTGGAGCACGAGAATATGAACTTAATCATGGGGAATAGGAAAGTGTCGCCTATCACCAAGATTGGAGTTTATTCTTTATTTCTTAGTAGGTTAAATTTAGATTTGAATAATTGTTCCTACTCGTCAGATATGGCGAGAAACATTATATCTTTTCATGGTTTGTGTAAATAAGGTTTTAGATTTTCGTTTAATAATGAAATTGGTTCTATAAATGCTTTTTATAATGGTCTTTTCTATTTTGAAGCATTACCTTGTAATGGTATATATGAAACTGTGATGGTTGTAGATAACTTAGGAAATAATGTGCTGCACATCGATTCGTCCAATGGTTTGGACAAAGCATGCTTGTGGCATTGTCGTCTTGCACATGTCAACAAGAAGCGCATAGCCCAACTCCAAAAGGATGGAGTGTTGGAGTCATTTGACTTAAATTCAGATGACGCATGTGAATCTTGTTTGCTTGGAAAGATGACCAAGTCACCCTTCACTGGTTCTTGTGCAAGGGGTGAAGCTTTGTTGGATCTCATACACACTGATGTGCGTGGACCCTTCAGATCCACCACAAGGGATGCTAACCGCTTCTATGTAACTTTTACCGATGATTAAAGCAGATATGGGTATATCTACTTAATCAAGCACAAGTCAGAAACCTTTGAAAAGTTCAAGGAGTTTAAACAAGAAGTGGAGAATCAGCTGGGCAGGAAGATAAAGATGCTCCGATCCTATCGAGGAGGTGAGTATCTTAGTATCGAGTTCCACGACTATATTAAGGAATGTGGAATTGTTTCACAATTGACGCCACCTAGGACACTACAGCTTAATGTTGTGGCTGAGAGGCGCAATCGAACCTTGGTGGACATGGTTCGTTCCATGATGAGTCGAGCTTCGTTACCTATCTCATTCTGGGGGTATGACTTAGAGACTGCCGCTCATATCCTTAATCTAGTCCCAACTAAAAAGGTGGCCAAAACACCTCACGAGATGTGGACAGGGAAGGTTCCCTCGTTAGCACATATCAAGGTTTGGGGTTGCGAGGCTTTCGTAAGACGAGAGACTCGCGACAAGCTCAAACCTCGTAGTGAGCGTTGTATTATCATCAGTTACCCATAAATCCTTTGGATATCTCTTCTGTAGACCGAGTGACAATGTTGACTTTGTTGCGAGGAGAGGGGTTTTCCGCGAAAGAGAACTCATATGCCAAGAGGAAAGTGGGAGGAAAATTGACCTTGAAGATCTTCAAGAGTTAAGTGATGAAGGAACCTCAAACACTAGCACTCAACCCGAGGAGGAAACTCATGTTGAACCAGTTGATGAGTCCATACCTCTGAGACGTTTTAGTAGAGTTAGAATGGCACCTGATTTTTATGGTTTCCAAATTACTACTGAAGGTGATACTTTTGTTAGTGATACTACACTGGTAAATTTGGATGAACCTAACAACTACAAGGAAGCCATGGCAAGCCCCGAGTCTGCAAAATGGAAAGAGGCTATGGACAGTGAGATTCAGTCCATGTATGAAAATCAAGTTTGGAACTTGGTTGAAAATGTACCAGGTCTTAAGACGGTCGGGTGCAAATGGATCCTCAAGAAGAAAACCGAAATGGATAAGAAAGTACACACACTTGAGGCGCGATTGGTGGCGAAGGGCTTTACTCAAACTCATGGAGTTGACTATGACGAGACGTTATTACCCATGGCCAAGATCAATTCTATAAGGGTTATGCTAGCCATAGCTGCATTTCATGATTATGAAATATGGAAAATGGATGTCAAAGCTGCTTTCCTAAATGGGAAGTTAGCTGAAGATGTTTACATGAGTCAGCCAGAGGGTTTTGTCAACACAAAGCACCCTAATAGAGTGTGTAAGCTTGAGAAATCCATTTATGGATTTAAACAAGCATCTCGTAGATGGAATCTTTGTTTCGATGAGAAGGTCAAAGAGTTTGGTTTCTCGAGATGCGAAGATGAGTCTTGTGTATATGTCAAAGCTAGTGGGAGTATAGTTAGCTTTCTCGTGTTGTATGTAGATGACATACTACTCATAGGAAACGACATTACAGCTTTGCAGGAGGTTAAGTCCTGTCATGGAAAGTGTTTCTCTATGAAGGACCTTGGGGAAGCTGCTTATATTCTAGGTATAAGGATATTGAGAAATAGGAGTAAAAGACTAATAGGACTTAGTCAAAGTACCTACTTGGACAAGGTGTTGAAACATTTCAACATGGAGAACTCCAAGAAAGGAGTATTACCGATCCTGACCAATAACAAATTGAGTAAGACTCAAAGCTCGAGTACCGATGCAGAGATACTAGAGATGAGCCAAGTACCATATGCTTCTGCAGTTGGCTCGATCATGTATGCTATGACATGTACTCGCCCTGATATGGGCTTTGCTTTGAGCATGGTCAGCAGATATCAAGGGAATCCTGGTATAGCTCACTGGACTACAGTAAAGAACATTCTCAAGTACCTACGAAGGACAAAGGACTGGGTCCTTACCCTCGGTAGGAGTAATGACTTGAGAGTGACAGGGTATAGTGACTTGAAAAAGTACCAACTTTCAGACCGACAGAGATAATTTCCACTCTCAGTCGGGCTGGGTATTTACCCTAAATGGAGGAGCAGTAACTTGGAAAAGTTCCAAACAGTAGACTATAATTGATTCAACGTACAAATATGAGTACATAGCAGCAAGTGAAGCGTCGAAGGAGATGATACAGCTAAAGAACTTCATCGTAGACCTTGGAGTTGTACCAGCTGTAAAGGAGCCTATGGAGATTTTCTGTGATAACGAGAGTGCGGTCGCCTTAACCAAGGAACCAAGGGATCATGGCAGATCCAGGAACATCGACAGAAAATATCACTTCATAAGACATCGGATAGAAGAAGGACTCCTCGTAGTGAAGAGGGTATCGTCAGAGGAAAACCCAGCAGATCCCCTTACGAAGGGACTAAGTAGGGTTAAGCACTTACAGCATGCTAGGAGTATGGGGCTGAAGGAAGATATTATTTTTAGTGATTAGATAGCTATTTAGAAACTTGTAATAGATAAAATGTAAATTGACATTTGATGATTGAATAAAAGGAGCTTTACTTATAAGTAAAGTTACTATCTTGTGTCAATTGTTTACTATTGTTTCACTTTTGCATGTTTTGACTTCCAGAGTAAAAAGATTATTCAAACCATCCACAGTCGATCATACTTTGGAAGTAGGTTATGAGACTAGACTGTCATGAATGGGTTTGTAAGATTGTCTAAGGTGTTAGACACAGTAAAAGTTTGCTATAACATTCATGAGTGCTCTTGAAATAAGATTTGAGTATTTGATTAAACCCACGCTCACATGAATCACTTCATGGAATTTATTACGTGTGATTGTGAGATGATAATATCGTATAGTCTTCAAACCAAGATATATGAGTTGTTGATTACAAATTGATTGTACATTGATAATACGAAAACGCATCAGTAACTTGATGTTATAAAACGTATTGTTGTGTATGATTTAACGAGTAGTTAGTACAAGCATATAAGTCGAAGTTTATATGTTCCTTTTAACCTAAGAGGAATAAAAGCGATATCTTGGGCCCCTCAATGATTTTGTTTTGACTTATGTGTCGGGCCCGGTGAGGACTCAATTGATGTGTTCGATTAAGTTCTATGTCAAAAAAATCAGAAATCCGGAAACAAACTGTTGGACAATGAGTATGACTTTATTCCATGTCTTTGTCCACACGATATCTTGAAGAACAGAGGATTATATGATCCCTTATCTAACGGACGCATCAGATTTCGATAGCGGCTTTTAAGAGCTACGATTACTAATCGGATTTTCAAGTTACACTGGCAATTATAGTTATTAGACTGATCCAAGTGGGAGACTGTTGGATTAAGTGTCTAAGCCCATCACTATAATTGGTATGTACTTGACCCGATAGTAACATGGTCCATTTTGGGTTGCATTCACCGGAGCAATTTGATGGGAAGGATATTTGAGAAAGAGGTTATTTGTGATTTATTAATATATTATAAGAATAATATATTAATTGAGAAATCGTATTATATAAGTGGTATTGATCAAGAATTAATTTGGAATTAATTTAATGATCAAAAGACTCTGATTAAATTATCAGGGGCTGATTATGTAAATCAGTGATACATATAGTTTGGGCTAATGATCCATGATTGATTAGTAATGGACTAAGTTTATATGGAGTCCATGAAATGCTATTTGATTAAAAGCCTAAGTGTATGAATTAGGGTTTGCAAGTGACCCTTGGAATTCTACACTATAACTGTAACCCCTAAGCCCTAAAATCGGACACAAGAGTATTCTAAGAAGAAGCTAGCCGATTTTGTGCCTCCAAGCTCTCTTTCATTGCCCTCTAACTGTTAATGGTGTTTTGTGACTTATTTGAGGCATAACATTTGAGGTGCTAAGCTCTTGTAAGGCCAAGTTCTACAAGTTACAACAAAGAGATAATCATCTAACTCGTTTTTATGTTTCAAATATCAAAGTTGTATGCTAGTTAGGCTTCATGCTTTGGAAAATGAAAATTGCATGTATAACTAGAGAAAACTTAGATCCAAAGCACTAGGGCTGTATGTGCACCATAGGTATGTTAGAGTATATAAAACCCATCAATAATAATAGCCCAAATATTTATTATAAGTTCCTAATAACCTTACTATATTTAAATGAAAGCTATATTTAAAATAGGGTAGACGTATCTCACTTACAGCGGGTTTTATTAAAAACCGGGCTCTGTGCGGGCAGAGTTTTCCGAGTCGAAAAGTTCTTTTTCTCGAAGCCTTCGGGTGCTCAGGGGCTTTCCTCTAGTTCCATGAGGCTACTAGGGTTTTAGGAGGGGTTTTGGAGAGTTAGAGAGAGTGAGAGAGAGAGAGAGAGAGTAAGAGAGAAAGAGATAGTGAAATAGTGAAGAAAAGAGGCAACCCTCGCAACCCTTTTATAGGCCGGAGGCTGCTAACTACGTGGGGCATCCTTACGAGGTACACAGGCCATACCCTCGTACGCAGCGCCTAGGTGCGAAGTTCGTACAACACGCGTCCGAAATCTGCTGGGTCTTTGTGGCTTCTTCTAGACCGGGCAAGACGAGAACGCGCATCGCTCATCCTTCGTACATAGGGCATACTTTGGTACGCGAGGTGTTCCTTTATGTGAGGCCACCTGTCATCATCCGAAGGTGAGGCCGTGATGATCAAGCAAGGGCCGCGATTTGGCCACGTCATCACTTCTCGCAACAACCCACCTCCAACTTCTAAATTCCGTAACTTTCGCATACGAGCTCCATTTTCATCGTTCTTAATATCCATGCGTAGGCAGGACCGTGCTCTACAACTTTCGTTTAGACTCCATTGGCTAATTTTGAATTAATTATTAAAGTTATATTTTTAACAGGCCGGGACAGGAAAAGTCTGTTAAAAATTCATAACTTCTTCATTCGACGTCCGTTTTCGCCTGTCTTTTTACCGTTGAACTAATATTAACGAGACCTTCGATTTTCGTTTAGGTTGTGTCGGCCAAAAATGGGTCGATCTACTATTCGAACTTCGGGCTGCATATTGCTAAGCCGAAACTTAGAAAAATCATAACTTCCTCATACGAAGTCAGATTTGAGCGTTCTTTTTATGTACACTCTCGGTTTAATGAACTGTGCGACTTTCATTTAGATCGCTAAGGCTAAAAAGAAATCTGTCGTAAATTCACTATTTACGTCTCACAGTGTCGTGCCGGTTCTGTCGCGAAACTTCGACAGGCCATAGCTTCTTCGTTATAACTCGGATGTCGGTGTTCTTTATATGTACGGAACCCTTGTGACATATGCTAAAACTTATTTGAGATTATTTATTCTAAATAATCTTCTATCAAAAATTCATTTTTGATGCTCATTATCTCTAAATTGACTAGCCCGAATCTGCGGGGTTACAATTATCTCCTCCTTAGGATAATTACGTCCTGGAGTCATCAACAAGAAAAGGCTTGTATAATGACTCCATACGTTATCTATTCATGCTAGGTAATAATCGTAACTTCTATGTTTCTTCAAACGGGTATTTAACTTCTGGACTTCTTGACTGCAGGCAGTGCTCGATCTTGCACCCGCTCTCTATCTCATGTTAGACTCCAAATCATAACCTTCAAGTCGCAATCTCGATCCTTACTGGAAACCCCTTCTTCTTCTTAACAAACTTAAGATAAGTTCTTTGATTACCATAATAGACTGATGGGTCATTTTCTAATGACCTCTCATCGTATGATGCAACGCTTAGACTCGGGTGTTTTAGAGTCAATTCAAGAACGAAATATACCTTCCTTCATGTTCTAATGTGATATAATCACATTATAGCATGTAGCACTTCTAGCTACAAGTTTCTTACTTTAACGGCGATTCGCAATATTTCTATTGATCGCTTCGATTTTAATTAAATCTTCTGGCTTAAGTGAGATGCTATATCGATCTTGGTTCTCTGAACCTCATAACACACTCATCTTAGTCGGACTCGATTTGATATGAACGCTAGGGTCGAAATAGCAATCATCTTCTTAATTATTATCAAAACAATGATAATGACATACATGAACAAAACGGAATCAATTACTAGATTCTTGGTATCCTTGTGACTTTCCCTGAACCAAGTGTGAGTCATGTGCTTCCGGTAGTATAGGCCTCTACTACCATTTACACTTACTCATACTCGTCCCAAGTATTGTCTCGCAGTTTTCCAAGTCACCATACAAGAAAATCACATAAGGACTTAACACACCAGATAACAAAACGAAGGTTTTATATTATTCCTTGAAACGATTACATAGGTACTATGCCTCTAATAGGCTACACCTCCTAATACTATCCGCACGGCTACTTCATATCTTGATCTTTGGATATCAAATCTTCACTCCTGATTCCTTGCATTGTCAGTAGCTTCGTCAAGGATCATCTGGAATGCTCTTGCCTTCGGCTTTGGCGACACATTCGGTCTTACTGCTTCATTTTTCCTTGGGTAGTCCCTAGATAAATTCTCGTCTCCCCTACATTTCTAACACACCTTCTTCCTAAATGTACACTCATTGAAGTAATGCCCATTCCTTCCACATTTGTAGCAAGTCACCTCCTTTCCAGAGTGTTTATTTTTTCACTTCTCACACCATTTTTCTTCACCTCCTCCTTTTCCAGGTTTTGAGAACATGTTGCTCTTGTTGGACCTTGAAGGTCCTTCATATTTCCTCTTCTTGCCAACTTCAACCTTGTTGGCAGTCCTGTCGTTGATCATTTCTTCAACAGTCTTAGCAACCCAGATGGTTGCATCAATAGTAAGCCCCTAGCGTACTGGCACAGTAAGTTCGTCCTTAATTTGTTGAAGTAATCGTCTTGTCTCCTCCATCTGTTGATCCAACATCATCCGCACCATCGCCTCTACAACTGCTATCGTGATTGGTTCAGGTGCAGCTGCTACTTCTGGTGCACACTCAATCACTTGTGGCTCAAGCTGCGGGTTATCGTTTCTGAATCTGCTTCGAGTGCTCACCATGTCAATATATTCACCAAAATCAGACGTTCGGTGTGCAGTGACGAGAATTTAGATAGAAAAGACTTATTTATGATAGACGTATAAATCTCCTTATCACTCCGAAAAGTTATATGCCAGTTCTAATACCGTAATTAAAGGTTTAGAAATCTGAACACATACAGTTTCCAGATCCAGTCGGCAACAGACCATAGATCCGATCACACGATAGCATCATAAAGCACCATTTAGCACATAAAAGCGTGTTAGGCATTTTCCCTAAATAAGCTAGTGCTTGTGTCTATTCAGGTGTACTACCTAAAATATATTAGACACATTCCTCATGATCATCGCTTAGCATTCTAACTTTAAGGCTAGAAATAAATCCTTATTCCTAGTTCGCTTAAACTAATGCTCTGATACCAACTGTGACATCCCCATTTTCACGGCCAGAAAAGACCAATATTTTTATGCACCCCTTTTTAATAAAAATGTTGCGGAATATGTTCCCAGAAAAACATGATAAATACGTTATCAAAGCATTTCCGAAGAAATGTATTTTATTCATTTTAAAACATTAGGATGTCATTGTCAATACAGAAACATAAGCATAAACAGAACTTACATTCATTATCACTAGTGATTTACATCTCCTTAATCTCTCGGTGTAGTGTAACTTCATATCGATATATGTGGTACAAATAAACTAAGTGGGCCAGGTTGGAAACCTCATGAGTACATAGGATTTTCAACCCACAATAATATAATTATTATGTTTAAACTGTTGGATTAGATATCTAAGCCCATAACTATAATTGGTATGTACTTGACCCGAGAGTAGCATGGTCCATTTGGGTTGCATATCATCAGGACAATTTGTTAGAATGGACTGTTGAGAAGAAGTTATATATGATTTATTAACATATTATAAGTTCTAATATATTAATAAGAAATAATATGATTTAATTAGTATTTATCAAGAATTAGTTTGGAATTAATGTAGTTATCAAAAAGAGACTAATTAAATGAATGGGGACTAATTATGGTAGTTAGTTATATTGGGCTTATGATCCATGTTGGACCAAGTTTATGTATGGATACATAAAGAGTTGGGTCACATGAACCATGTATCATAAAACCCATGGGTATGGATTTGGGTTATACCCATGACCCTTGGAATCCTACATATAAATATATGCTTAATTACCTAAAAAATGTCTACACATGTTCTTGGAGCACATGGAGGTGTTTTTGGTGCGTGGAGATTCTCTCTTAAGAGTCACCTTTGTCCATGGTGTGTTGTGAGCCATTTGAGGCATTTCATACTATTGGTGCTAAGCTCGTAAGGCCAAATACAACAAGTTTTGAAGCTACATAAACGGTATGTCATCCTAACTAGTATTCCATATTGTTTATTTCAATTGCATGCTAGTTATAAGCTTAATTCTTTGGAAATACTATTACATGTATAATTAGAGAAAACATAGATCCAAGGCATTTAGGGTTGTATGTGCACCATAGGATGTTGTAGTATACAAAAACCAATAGTGCTATCAGAGCCATGGGTTATTTTCTATTATACTTGATGTTTTATTGGTTTCAAAGTGAAAAAATCGAATTTCCTGCAGCCTGACAGCAGAACTCGCCGAGTTCAGTGCTTAACTCGCCGAGTTGAATGAGTTTAGCCTTGGACTCGCCGAGTTGGATGAGTGACTCGCCAAGTCCTCTCACAAAACTGACTAACTCGACGAGTCAGCTCATGCACTCGACGAGTTGGCTGTCCTGGATGCAGATTTTCGACTTTTTTGACCTGTTTTGGATTAGGATCATTATCACAAAATGTTTTTGTTCATAAAACTTGATTTTGGTGCTATGGTAATGATTATCCTCATCCAAAAACAAGATAATTGTCAAAGTTTCAAGATTTGTATTAGTTTATGTGGTTAGCTAAGTTCTTGAAAAATGTTGATGTGAATTATCTTTACTTATAAGTTTAATCTAGATCATAGAAAACTACTTGATTGTTGTGTTAATTGGTATTTTTGATCTTAATGGTTTTTATGAACTCCATAACTTGTCCTCAAGTTATGGAAAATGAAGAGTTTTTCTTTTAAAAGCACATTAAGTCTCATAGGTTATGAAAATGGAAGAGTCTCTTTTTTTTAATGTCATCATAAAATGGTTTTATGTCTTCCATAACTTGTCCTCAAGTTATGGAAACCAAAAGTTTTTGAATTGTTCAGAACTTGCCCTCAAGTTTTGGAATTTGTAAAGTAAACCCCCCCCCCCTGTATACTTTAATTCCAAACCCTAGAATTTTAAAAGTTAAAATTCAACCCTTATACTATGATAATATTAAAAGTTAATATGTATATATATGTATAAGAACAAAGTTAGTCTTACCGTTAGTAGCCCTCATTCATGAAGCCAGTCTATAAGGGGGGTATAAGGTTATTGCCTATAAAATGGCTGTTTAATGGGTGTCCACTCTCACCCACCGCTTCCTTGACTGGTGGAGGGTCGTTAGCCGAACGGGTAGGATAGGACTCTAATTCTCCCTTCATTAAAAGTATAATGATAAACACAAAGTAATTAAAATTTATTAAATTCTCAATCTTAGTTACTTTAGGAAAATGTGAATTTGGTGCTAATCCATGAAATTGCACATTGCACCTTGTTAAGTCATTAGTGGAGCATGTGTGGTTAACCAACACACTAATATGGGACTAACAATGCGTGGCAAAGGGTAGCTTGATGTTAATCATAGATCAATGGAGTGTGTATGGTTAATCGGCACATTGATTAGGTGGTTGTAACATTTGGTGTACCAAGCTAATTTGCATGGTTATTCACTCCTTGTTTGTGATCCTCGGCATCCCAGTCACAAATTTGAAGGGCACAATTGAGATTTAAACATGCCATTGAATAGTTCAATGATTCTTAAAGGATCTAGGAGTTTCAATCCAATTAAAACTTAATGAATAATTTCGTTTTTCATGGTGGAATTTGGTAAATCGTCATTTACCTATCCTCAAATATTTTGTAGCTTGGATTACGACATCCCTCTTCCAAGTTATAAAATATTGTGTTGGGTCCTAGCCTTAATATTTCATATTGGGTGTTATATTAAGGACTTAAATCAACTTGCTTCAATTTCTCCCTCATCGATGTCTAGTTCAGACAACTATGGTCTTCCTTATCCATTTGGAAAAAGCTTTCGTAATGAAGATGATATCCCACATGGCGATCAAGGTGAAAGATTAATCCCTTTGTTGTGAATTAAAGGGACTGGAAATCATACTTCACTTCCTCCACCTCCTCCAATAATTCTCCATAACCGACAAGTTCAAAGACTTGAAAAGTTCAAAGTCACTCACTCCATATTGGCAAGCAAAGTCTATATGTGCTCACATCTTGGAGAACAAGTTACATATTGACAGGCTGGAAGTGTTGGGTGTCGAAGTCTCGAGGAAGCTAGCTGTTTACTTGGTTCTTCAGTCACTCCCTAATGACAGATCACGACATGACCCTTATTGATCTTACCTATTTGATTGTTGTTGCTGAATCAGCAATGATTTGGAGCACTGGTAAAGCAAATTTGTTAGAAGATCTACTTCCCAGGTTTCCATGGAACAATCCAGAAATGTTTTCTTCTCCTAGGAGAAAGAAATTGGCTAAAGTCAAAAGGTTTGAACTTACGAGATAGTCCGGTTCTAGGATTATTTTTGCCAATAAAGGGACCTTGGAAGCGAAGCTGCCTTGACTACCTGAGAGGTCTAAGAGATGGTAAAGTCAAAATGTTTGACTCTGCTTCAGGTAAATTCCACTATCTAACTCTATTAAGTTCCTATTTGTAGATTCTTAATACATGATGTAATGTAATTACATTTTGATGTTTAGTAGAATCAAAGGAAGCTTAAAGAAAGAGAAAGTTGATTCTGATCTTGAAGAGATGGATTTCGATCGCATGGTTCAGTGATCAGAATTTTGAGCTGCTGCTTAAGAGTCATGATAGATTGCTTAGGAATAGATAACAACATGTTTTTCACTTGTAATTGCATTGTAAGGAAAAGTTTTTCCGCAATATTTTATAAATAAAGAAAATTTTTTTTATTTTTATCTTATTTTAAGTTTCCTTACAATGGCATTTGTGAAAAATTATTTTTTATATGTTTCCATTGATAGCAATATTGGAAATAGATTTGATTCTTTCTTTTGTGGTAGTGTCATAATTTACCAAATAAGGAAAGATTCTCATCACCCAAGTTTCAGTTGGATAGAAACTTGGAATCATGCAACTTGTATTGTGTGGTGAATGAGAATTTTCATCTTTGGGAAATTAAGACTGATTCCTTGTTCACATGTATATGTGAGTCAAGTGAAGGACTAGGGGATCGGGTACACTTGATTGTGAGCTGGTCAGGTCCACCACAAAGAACGATAAGACTATTCGTTATGATTTACTAAAGTTTAGTAAATATGGTTATGCTTACAAGTTCAAGTGTTATTTTGAAACATTGGAAAAGTTTCAATGTATGGCAAAACAGATAAGAAGAATCAAATTAGGCAGAAAGATAAAAGTTTCTGTAATCTGAAAAGATGGTAGAGTACTTGAGTATCTTGTTTTATGATTATCTTAGTGATTATGAAACCATATCACAATTGATCCTCTAAAGACATCTTAGTGCATTTGTATGACTAAGAAGAGGAATCGTGAATTGTTGAAATGGTTAAATCAAAAGATGAATCATACTTCGTTCCAAAAACAAGTCTTAGAGTCATACTCCAAGATTGTAACTTGAGTGACATAATCTTTAGAAGGTTTATAACATTTGTCAAATGTAGAGTAAAATGTTTTCTACTCTTGTACATTTGAAATTGGTAAGTTGTGATGTTTTGGATAAAACAAAGACTGATTGTGTGAAGTGTTTATCTTGATAAGAATCTGCACTAACTCTTGAATATTTGTTTTGTCAAGGAATGGTTCTTGACAAGAGAATATTATATGTCAAGAGGTCAGTGGGAGTCTTAAAGATCTTGAAAAAGTTTCAATAACTAATCAATAATAAAACCTATTGTTTATCACTAGCACACGACTTGAGGTTTGTAACCTATCGTGTTGGCATATTCTTGAATCTCTGCCCGTTCTAGTTAAAGTTGACTATGCTTGTGCGTTCTATGAGTTCTCAATTGTTAGCATAACAACCTGGAAGCAATGGTAGGCCCTTGTGCTGCCGGGTGGCAAGAAATTAAGATTGAACAAGTTCAGTCCATATGAGTTTGGATTTATCACTAAACCTTGTCTTGTGATTATGGTTTTGACAAATTTACATGGATAGGAACATAAACACCATACAAATCTAAGTGGCATAAGGTTTCTCTCCGCTTCATGAAAATGATTGTGAGGAAACGCTTTCACTAAGTAGATTTTAAATAGTTAGCAATTATTATATTTGCATTTCTCAAATTCAATTATGATTACGACATCCCTTTTTCATAATTCGAATTATGAGTAATGGAGAAGGTCTAAACATTTGAGACTATGATTACGGTATCCCTTTTCATAGTTCTAAAATTGTTTTGACACACATGTGAGCTATCTAAGGAAAGGTGTATGGTTTTGGGAAGCTTAGATAAAGTCTTATCGAAGCATCTCGTATCAGAAATCTGAACTTTGGTAATGAAAGTCAACAAAGTATTTATTTGTAGAAGTCCAACTGATTTCTTGATACATGTCAAAGCTAGTGGGAGCATAAGTGTCATGCTAATAAGGATATAAGTATCATAATAGTGGGAGCATGATTATTATGCTAAGTATTGCAAGTTAGCAATGTTAACTATAGAAAACAAAATTTTCAATTTGCAAAGTTGCAGGGTTTGAAAAGTTGTTTTGCTATAATTAAGGGAGACGAAATTATACTTCATTCCAATTCTAAAAGCTTAGATTGAGATTTTAATCAAATTTAGTCAAGCATATATATATGAATGTTTTGTTGGAATGGTGCAACATAAGGAAATTCTATATATGTAAATGTTAATTGCGTTCTCAAAATTCGATTATGATTATGGCATCCCTCTTCATAGTCTGAATTGTGAGAACATGGAAAATAGAAACATTATAGCAAAAGACTGGTCGAGTATCATGTCTTTATGTAAGACATCATGAATCATGTCCCATATGTTTCGGGTATAGGATCGATTAAATATGCTATAATATTCATATGTTCTAAATTTTCCAAACGCCTAGGGCATTAAGAAGGAAAAATGACCAGAACTGGATAAGACTAAAATGATTAAGAAATTGTCAAGGACAATCTGAGGTTTACCAAAGATTGGTTGCTCTTAGACAGTTGGAAGTATAGTGAAAATTTTTGGAAGGACCATATTGACATATTCTGAAAAGAGGAAACTCTTGTTCAGAAGTGATAGTCAAAATAGGAATATGGAAATGTTTCCATAGGTGGAAGTTATTCATTAAAATCGGTGTAAGATTAGAAATCTTAATGCAAGAAGGATGTTCAAAGTAATGCACTTTGAATGTGAGACTTCGGTTAATGGAATTGCTCTCCATTGGAATACTTTGTAATGTCTGTTGCCAAGTCTTTGTGACTTTTGTGCATAGTCATTACAAGAGGATCATTGCATATAAGTTTAGAATCTAACAGACTACAGTAAATGACAAGAATTTGGTATTCTTACATTTACGATAAGGATTTGGAATTGTGAAATAGCATCATTGAAATGTTGTCAATTGATCCATTTCACAAAGAAAGGACCCTAGGTAAACATAGTGTGCATGCTTGGAGCATGGGACAACTATTCTTTTAATTCAAGTATTAAGTTGATTATTCGAAGCATTATACAATGAATAATGGGTAATCAATGTGGCGATTAAATAAAAGGTGTTTTATTTACACTCAAAAGTTTTGGGTCCATATAGGATTAGTATTATTCTTGTGTTTCACTTTGCATGTTTTGACTTCCCGAATAACTAGGTTATTCAAACCATCCATAGTCGATCATACTTTGGAAGTAGGTATTGAGGCAAGACTGTCATGAATGGGTCTGTAGTTTGTCTAGGTGTTTTAGACATAGCTACAGTATTCATGAGTGCTCCTGGAATAAGATTCGAGTATTGGATTAAACCCATTCTCATTTGAATCACGTCATCGATTTTATCACGAGTGATCATGAGACGATAACATCTTATATTCTTGAAACCAAGACATGTGAGTTGTAATTTACAAGTCGGTTGCACATTGACATATGTAAACGCATCAGTAACTTGGTGTTATAAAATATATTGGTGTGTGTGATTTGTTGAGTAAGTGTAAGCAAGAATTTGAGTCGAAGTTTATCCATTCCATTTACCCTTGGAGGGATAAAAGTGATATATGTGGGCCCCTCGATGATTTAGTGATGACAACCGTAAGTGCTCGGTCGGGCCTGGACTGATTTGATTTGTTCAATTAGTCGGTCGTCATAAATCGGAAATCGGGAAACAACAGATGGACAGAGAGAATGATTATAATCCATGTCTCAGTCCATATGATATCTAGAATGGAGGAATATATGATCCCTTATCTAATGGACATGTCATTGACTAGGTCAGAGTTCGACAGCGACTTTAAGAACTACGATTGCTAGTCGGGTTTTGGAGTCGTACTTGCATTAATAGTTATTAGACTTATCCAAGTGGGAGACTGTTGGATTAGATGTCTAAGCCCATAACTATAATTGGTATGTACTTGACCCAAGAGTAGCATGGTCCATTTGGGTTGCATATCATCAGGACAATTTGTTAGGATGGACTCTTGAGAATAAGTTATATATGATTTATTAATATATTATAAGTTCTAATATATTAATATGAAATCATATGATTCAATTAGTATTGATCAAGAATTAGTTTGGAATTAATTTAGTTATCAAAAAGAAACCAATTAAATCAATGGGGACTAATTATGGTAGTTAGTTATATTTATATGTGTTAGGCTTATGATCCATGTTGGACCAAGTTTATGTTGGGTTTTGAGCATTCTAACACTCCTAAGTGTACATACAACCCTAAATACCTTGGATCTATGTTTTCTCTATTATACATGCAAATATGAATATCCAAGGTGTTACCCTAACTAGCATACAAAACATTGATACTTGGGTAATAAACTAGATAGAAATACATACCTTGTTGATGTAGCTTGACTCCATGTAGCTCGAGAGCCTAGTGCCCCAAGTGTGACACCTCAAATGGTTCACACAACATCATATGCACTTAGAAAGACTTAGAGAGAAATGATACTTCATGAAATCGGCTTGTCCTTTCCTTCACACACTTGTGGCCAATTTTTTCCCAAGAATATGATCTTTATATAGTGTCACAATTAGGGTAAACCCTAATTGTCATGGCTTTCCATTTCCTTGGATCCATGTGTTCAAATACACCATGGAGCATCCATGGAGCATCCTATGGGTTTTAGCCCAACTTGATAATCCATGGAGTCTTAGCTCACTATACAAGTATGGATGATTTACACAATCAACCCATATATTTAATTAGTCTTCTTTTGATCACTTAATTAATTCTAGATTAATTCTTAATCAATACTAATTAAATAATCTTAATAATATATTAGAACTTATAATATATGAATAAACCTTAAGTGTTATTTCTCTCATTTTAGTCTATCCAAATGCATGATGCCATGCAACCAAAATGGACCATGCCAAGTCGGGTCAAGTACATACCAATTATAGTTATGGACTTAGACACTAATCCAACAGTCTCCCACTTGGATAAGTCTAAAACTATTATTGCGTATGACTTCAAGAACCAACTGGCAATCGTAGCTCTCAAAAGCCGCTGTCGAACTTTGCCCTTGTAGATGAACTCGGACCCTTGTCAATGACTTGTCCATTAGATAAGGAATCATATATTCCTCCATTCTAGATATCATATGGACTGAGACATGGATTATAATCATTCTCTCTGTCCATTTGTTGTTTCCCGATTTCCGATTTATGACGACTGACTAATTGAACAAATCAAATCAGTCCAGGCCCTGCCGAGCACTTACATTTGTCATCACTAAATCATCGAGGGGCCCACAGATATCGCTTTTATCCCGAAGGTAAAAGGAATGGATAAACTTCGACTCATATGGCTTGTTCTACTACTTGTTGAATCATACACAACGACACGTTTTATAACATCGAGTTACCAATGCGTATTCGCGCAATCAATGTACAACCAACTCATAGTAACAACTCATATCTCTAGGTTTGAAGAATATAAGATATTATCGTCTCATGATCACTCGTGATAAAATCCATGAAGTGATTCAAATGAGCGCGGGTTGAATCCAATACTCAGAACTTATGAGAACTCATGAGTGTTGTAGCACCGCTTTGTCCAACATCTTAGACCTCTAAAAGCCAACCCATAACAGTCTTGATTCATATCTACTTCCAACATATGACCAACTATGGATGGTTTGAATAACTTAGTCATTCGAGAAGAATGACCTAGTTTATTCTGGAAGTCAAAACATGCAAAATGAAACACAATAATAATTGAATCGAGTATGATATCAAAACCTATGAATATAATGTGACAACCCGAGATTTTCATTTGTACAACCCTACAGTTCGGAACTTCAATTAAAAGTTAAATACTTTTGTGCTAAATTTTTAGCCAGTATGAAGTCCGTTTGAGTATTTTATTTAATTATTCATGAATCGGACGGATAACAGGAAGTGATTTCTAGTTTATCGGGAAAGGAATGGAACAATCAACACCTTGAATTGGTGTTCACGGCCAAACAAAGAGAGTTTGGGCCGTGAACTCTCTTAGGGCCGCAAACTCATGCCTTAGGCATGAGTTTACTCTCCATTCTTTCATTTCCTAACTTCCAAACTCAAGAACACTTACCATTCTCTCTCAAGTAGCATCCCGTTCTTCACCCGATCTTCCGGAAACGTAAGTGTTTCTCAACTTGATTTGTTGTTATAACCTATCTCCTAGTGATTGTACATCATTTCATCCATTCAATTGTTGATTTTCACTAGATCTTCAAAACACCAAGAACACCAAGAACACACAATAGTGTTCTTGGACCTTAAACACCCAATCGAGCTTCTATCTTGTAAGTACACTTGTCCTAGCTTCTTGTGTGCTTAGTATGATCTTATTAACACTTGAAAATCATCAAGAAACAATAGAACAAAGGAGTTTACGGCCAAGGATGTTCTTGGGTCGTAAACCCCTTTCAAGGTGGTAAATTGCACCTTAGTTCCTTCCTATGCCTTGGATGCCAACCTTGATCCTTCCTAGAAGTGTTTAAGACCTTAAACAACAATCAAAACAACTTCCCATAAGAGTTTACGGCCGTAAACACCTAAGGAAAGGGTCCTTAGGCCGTAAACTCTACTAGGTAGTGTTATTGTGACCTTAATGCTATCCTAAGGCTTGGACTTGATCATCGGATGTTCAATCTTGACTTATAAGACCTTAAATCACCAAATGGCACTTAGTACCATGAGTTTACGGCCGTAAACTCATGGGGGTAATGACCTTAGGCCGTAAACTCCATAAGGAGAGGTCTTTGGGCCATAAACTCCAATGCCATGCCATACGACCCTTAGATGCAATCCTTTTGACTTGTAGCACTTATATAAGGTGTTTGACATGTCTTAGGATGTCTTAACTTTGTCAATTAGTGGTTTAAAGTCTAATTGAATACATATATGTGTGATTATATGTTAACTAGGATCATTGAGTGTGTACAAGTCTACACTTGACACCTAGCAATCCTACTTCAGTCAGTTCATCCAAACCACCAACTACAGGTGAGTTCATACCCCTTAATCAATGTTTTAAATATTTTAAATGCCTTAATGGGGGGAATACAAGTAGAAAACAGCATGTTATAGAATCAATCACATGTGATTATAACTGTGTTTTCATTCAACTGATTTCACATACTTCAAAATGTGATAAACACAATGGTTTTGACTAATATACTTTGATTATCAAAACGATTAACTTTTGAAATGTTTGAAGAAATGACATCAAGTCATTGTTATTTATTGTACAAAACTCTTAAATATTTTACAAAACCTCTTTCAAAACCATATCTATACACTTATCTTTTATGAAAATGTGTATTGATACGATATCATTCATTCTTTGTTCACTTCCCACACTCTTGTAGCAAGGGTGTATAAACCTTCTTAAACATCAATTACATTCCAGTAAACTCTTATAAGTATAGTTTAGGGGATACAAAACATTATTCCTATTACAGGGAATTACACCAGAGTCAGTTCATTCATGAGTCTATACTAAATGCTATATGAAGAGATACACTTACCTGGATCCTCTTACATGGATACACTTACATGGATACTTGTACCTAGATACTATATGATGAGATACTATTACATATTATACGTGTAAATTAGTACTGTCTATCCTAGTACAAAAGGATACTATACGGGACTAACCATTCCAAAACCCAACTGTTAGCGACAGAGGTAATGAACATCTACGGATGTCTACGGTTGATACCATTACAGGTATACTTAAGGGACTAACTATTCCTAAACCGCTGTTAGCTGCAGAGGTAAATGAACATCTACGGATGCCTACGGTTATTACTTATACTAGGGTACCTTTACGGGACTAACTATTCCTACACCCTGCTGTTAGCTATAGAGGACAATGAACATCTACGGATGTCCAAGGTCAAAACTATTCGGCAGTCGCGATGTCGGTTTATCCTAATACAAAAGGATAATACTTATATGGCTATATTTTCCCTATTACTTTTATTTTGTGATACATTCACATAAGCGATGAGGTAGACTATATATTGTTAATAGTAGTCAAACGAGGGAAAAACCATCTTTGTTATACAAAACATTCAGGTCTTGGTAGAAGACTACTTACAAAACATTCGGTCTTGGTAGAAGACTACTTACAAAACATTCGGTCTTGGTAGAAGACTACTTACAAAACATTCAGGTCTTAGTAGAAGACTACTTACAAAACATTCAAGTCTTGGTATAAGACTACTTTTATACTAGTAGGAAATATGGGATTTTCTAGGGTTTTCACACTTATATCAAATGTTTCATTCAAAGATTTACATGACATTCATAACAGCTCTCCAAAACAGAGTAATGACACTTAAATACTTATGAATTCACCAGCTTTATGCTGATCAACTCTTTCAAAATAACTTGTATTCTCAGGTCACCAGTAGACAGGTACGATGACCAGGTTTTGAGAAGACGGAGCACAGACAAGACTCGTCTTTTATTTTGATTACATATTTTGGTGTCTTATTACTATGAAAGAACACACATGTATTAAAACTTTACTTTTAATGCAATGGATGATGTTGTTGCTTGTTTACTACTTTACACTGTTATGATACTTCACATGACGTCCTCCACCCCTGAACGTTTCCGTCGTTCTTGGTTTTGGGGTGTGACAGATTGGTATCAGAGCTTTGTTTATAGTGAATTGAGTGTATCAACCCATAAAAGATTCACAGACTATAAATACATTGGGATTAAAATACTCTGACACAGAGTATATACTTTTAAATAATAAAATATTTAATTAAGTATACGTGCTTGCATTCATACTAAAATCAGTGTCGCAATGACAAGAACAAAAGTATTACGATTGTTGAATATCACAAGTAAGCTCGGGGATGTATGGTCAGTCTTGGGAGTGGCATAGCCTGATCAACTATGCTGGTCCGAGGAGTGATTAGCCATAGGGGTATTTAGTGTTACTGTAATTACGATGGTTGTGATGTGGCAACAAGTCTAAAAACTTACCAACACAACCACAACGATTAGCCATAGGGGTATTTAGTGTTACTTCCCAAACCACGGCAATGCTGGATGGCTAGAGGAAGAACCAGAAGATGATCACCCAATCCCTTTGGATGATCACCATGCTGAAGGCTTTTCTGATAGTTCTGACTCGGAGCCTGAAGTCAACAACCTACCTCCAGCTGCTCAAAACCCGAACCCTCGCCCAGTATTTCAAGGACCCACACCTCTGTGGGCCACAAACTTGAATAGGTGGAGTCAAGAGCAGGGTCAACCCATCCCCTACAATGGAGACCGAAGCTACTACAACCTCACTGAGGGAGGTTCAGCTGACAGAGTCCTACCCATCATGGTTCGTAGGATTTCTCGGAACATCATACAAGGACAAGCGACTATCGATCGAGTCGTGGAGATTGACGCCAACTCTGGCGTTAATACCGTCCACATTCGCCAACTAGAGTCTGCTCATGAAAGGACTCTGGTCCGCAATGCAGCTCTACAGAGAGAACTTGCTGGAACCCAAGCCGAAGTCAGGGAACTTCAAGCTCAGCAAGTAAGATCTGACAGGCGTATGAGGGTCATAGAATGCCTGCTGTCGGAATCGAGAACTCACTCCAGTAGTTCTCGTCGCCGATGAAATCTCACCTACTTCTCTTTTGGATATAACCTAGTTATGTAAAACTTTGGTCTAATTCCCTATCTTTGTAAATCTTAGAACTGTTAGGTCTTGTTTAGGTCGTAACCCTGTCAAAATTTTCCATCTTGGTTGATGTAAGGCCACCTTCGATTGGCCATTTTTCCCGAACTTGTTACATCTGTAATTCCAGTAATATTGACGGGTACCTAATTTAAAAAGGGAATTATTATCCAATTGCTATCATCTGTTGTTGAACTATGGCGATTTAGTTCATGAGACACGTTCATTTTCTATACTATTGAATTCTTATCATCGTCTTTATCTTTTCAACTTATAGTTGAAAAATGCCGCCTCGCAGAAGTACAAAGCGTAACAATAACAACGAAACATCGATACCACAACCTCCTCCACCACCTCTACCACCTCCTCATTTCGACGCTGCTATGTTCCAAGCAGCCTTCACCGCAGCAGTAGCAGCTACCGTGTCAGCCATCAATACTCCTGTCCCTAGTGGATCGGGAACGGGTGCACCTCCTTCCAACCACGGCGAGAGCCGTGGGCATCCCCGGGAATGCACCTACAAAGATTTTTCGAATGCCAAACCTCGGAATATCAATGGAACTGGAGGGGTTATGGTCCTAAGGCAGTGGATTGAAAAGACAGAATCGGTCTTTGAAATCTGCGCCTGCCCGGAGGGCAATAAGGTTAAGTTTGCTACTTGTACCTTTTCTGACAGGGCTTTAACTTGGTGGAATGGCCACGTTAAGTCTCTGACTCTTATAGTAGCAAACTCAATCAGCTGGGAAAACTTAAAAGCCATGCTGATGAGAGAGTACTGTCCTCGAGGGGAAATTCAAAAACTCGAACAGGAACTCTGGGGTCTTGAAATGGTTGGATCCGACATATCAACCTATACTAACAGATTCTGTGATCTGGCAATTCTATGCCCTGACATGGTTGCTCTTGAGAGCAAGAGAATAGAGAGATATATCTGGGGACTGTCGCCCCAGATCCAGTCAAGTGTGTTAGCTTCCAGGCCTGTTACTTTCGACAGCTCAAAGAGCTAGCACAATCTCTAATAGATCACGGAAAACACCAGAACCCAACAAACCCTACACCCGAACCACAGAAAGGAAACAACAACAACAACAAGAAAAAGGGGTGGAACAAGAGGAAAAGCGGGGCTTCACAAGAATCCTCAAAGAGACAAAAACTTGTGGCAATCAATGCTGCCACAGTAACCCCTGTTGTCCCTGCCACCCCTTACCAACAAAAACATATGCTGGTAATCTTCCAAGATGCAACAAATGCAACTTCCATCACCACGGACCTTGCAAGGAAATGCAGTGCTCTAACTGCAACAGAAAGGGGCATACAGCCCGTTTCTGCAAGACTCCAGCAAGGCCGACCGCCCAAGTTCCTAACGTCGGTATGGGCCAAGCTTGCTACGGTTGTGGCGAGGTAGGCCACTACAAGAGGAATTGCCCTAAGGCAGGGATGACTGGCGGAGTAGGAAGATTTCTGGCCATAGGCCACGAGGAAGCCGTAGTTGATCCTACGATAGTTACTGGTACGTTTCTCCTTGATAACTCATATGCTTGCATACTTTTCGACAGTGGAGCAGAGAAAAGTTTTGTAAGCCATAAATTTGCACCCCTACTTAAACAAAAACCTCGTGCTTTGGATAAATCATTCACTGTAGAAATGGCAAACGGGAAAACGGAAAGTACTAACTGCATATACGTAGGTTGTACTCTAACTTTAGATGGCCCTACTTTCAAGATAGACCTCATGCCAGTCCCAATTAAATGTTTCGACGTCATAATCGGCATGGATTGGTTGAGTCTTCTTCGTGCCGACATCATGTGCTTTGAAAAAGCAGTTCGGCTTAACCTTCCTAACAACGAAACCTTAGTTATTTTTGGCGACAAACCTAGTACGAGCCTTCGCCTCATTTCATGCATCCAAGCCCAGAAGTGCTTACGAAAGAATATCATGCATTCCTCGCACACGTCGTCGATACGAGTCAAGAAGTAAAAGACATTCAGAACATCCCGGAAGTATGCGACTTTCCCGACATCTTTCCAGAAGAACTCCCGGGATTACCACCACAACGCCAAGTCGAGTTCAGAATCGACTTAATGCCAGGGGCTACCCCAGTAGCCAAATCTCCTTACCGTCTGGCACCGGCAGAGATGCAGGAACTTTCCAGTCAACTTAACGAACTTCTCAAGAAGGGATTCATTAGGCCAAGCTTCTCACCATGGGGAGCACCGGTCTTGTTCGTTAAGAAGAAAGATGGATCGTTTCGCATGTGCATCGACTACAGGGAACTCAACCAGCTTACCATAAAGAATCGTTATCCCTTGCCCTGCATTGAGGATTTGTTTGATCAACTTCAAGGAGCCAACTACTTCTCGAAGATTGATCTACGATCCGGCTATCACCAATTACGAGTGCTAGAGGGGGATGTTCCTAAGACAGCCTTCCGAACTCGTTATGGACACTACGAGTTTGTAGTGATGCCATTCGGATTGACTAACGCGCCTGCAATATTCATGGATTTAATGAATAGGGTGTGTCGTCCTTACTTGGATCAGTTCGTCATCGTCTTCATCGACGACATACTTATCTACTCTCGAAGTAAGGAAGAACATAGTCAACATCTTCGCAGAGTCTTAGAAACATTACGATTGGAGAAACTCTATGCGAAGCTCTCTAAATGCGAATTTTGGATTCGAAGAGTCGAATTCTTGGGCCACGTAGTTAGTGAAGAGGGAATACACGTGGACCCTTCCAAAATCAAGGCCATTGAGAACTGGTCAGCACCGAAGACACCTACAGAAATTCGTCAATTTCTAGGTCTCGCTGGCTACTATCGCAGGTTCATTCAGAACTTCTCCCGCATAGCGAAACCTCTTACAACATTGACCCAGATGGGTGTGGCCTTTTACTGGGAAGAGAAACAGGAAAGAGCGTTCCAAACGCTCAAACGAGCCTTGTGCACCGCACCAATACTATCCCTCCCCGAAGGGATAGAAGACTTCGTTGTCTATTGTGATGCTTCAAATCAGGGGCTCGGATGTGTTCTGATGCAACGAGGTAAAGTCATCGCCTATGCCTCGAGACAGCTGAAAACACATGAGGTTAACTATACCACCCACGATCTTGAATTAGGGGCAGTGGTGTTTGCTCTGAAGATCTGGAGACACTACCTGTATGGTACAAAAAGCACGATCTTTACAGACCACAAAAGTCTACAACATATTTTCGACCAGAAGGAGCTCAACATGAGACAACGACGGTGGGTCGAGCTACTCAGTGATTACGAATGCGAAATTCGTTATCATCCGGGTAAGGCCAACGTAGTAGCTGACGCCCTAAGTCGGAAAGAATATTCTGGTCGAAGAGTCAAATCTTTGACTCTAACTATCCATTCACACTTGTCCACGCAAATTAAGGAAGCTCAGCTCGACGCTTTGAAACCTGAAAACATGGCGGGTGAATCCCTGAGAGGGATGGATAAGAACTTGGAAGTCAAGGGTGGCGGAGCCTTATACCTCATGGACCGGATCTGGACACCGAAACATGGCGGCTTCAGAGACTTGGTCATGACCGAGGCACACAACACTCGTTATTCCGTCCACCCAGGTTCAGATAAGATGTATCTGGATCTTAAAAAGTGATACTGGTGGCCTAACATGAAAGCAGATATTGCTACCTTCGTAAGTAAATGCCTTACTTGCGCTAAGGTCAAGGTCGAATACCAGAAACCCTCAGGTCTTCTACAACAGCCTGAGATACCAGAATGGAAGTGGGAGCGGATCACTATGGACTTCATAACCAAGTTGCCCAAGACAACGGGTGGACTTGATACCATATGGGTCATCGTCGACAGACTGACCAAGTCCGCACACTTCCTACCCATCAAAGAAACTGATAAAATGGAGAAGCTTACTAGAACCTACATTAGGGAGATTGTACGACTACATGGTGTTCCTATATCTATTATCTCGGACAGAGATAGTAGATTCACTTCGAGGTTCTGGCAGTCGCTACAAAGTTCCCTAGGAACTAGGCTGGACATGAGTACAGCCTACCATCCACAGACCGACAGACAAATTGAGAGAACCATCCAAACCTTAGAAGATATGTTGCGAGCCTGTGTGATTGTCTTTGGGAAAGCTTGGGATACTCATTTACCCCTTGTCGAATTTTCCTACAACAACAGTTATCACACGAGCATAAAGGCAGCTCCTTTCGAAGCCCTCTATGGCCGAAAGTGCAGATCCCCTCTGTGCTGGGCTGAAGTGGGCGATACCCAATTGGCTAAAGGACGAGTTCCTGAAAGCACTCTCACTGGTCCGGAGATCATTCGGGAAACGACAGAGAAGATCGTTCAAATTCGTGAACGATTGAAAGCCTCTAGAGACCGACAGAAAAGCTACGCTGACCAGCGAAGGAAACCGTTGGAATTCCAGGTGGACGACCGCGTTCTACTGAAGGTCTCACCCTGGAAGGGCTTGATACGCTTTGGAAAGTGTGGAAAGCTCAATCCAAGATACATTGGGCCTTTCGAGATTCTTGCCAGAATCGGCCATGTAGCTTACAAACTCAATCTACCGCGCGAACTTAGTAACGTACACTCTACCTTCCACGCTCAAACTTGAAAAAGTGTCTGTCCGACGAGACTCTTGTAATCCCACTCGACGAGATCGAGATCAACGAGAGCCTCAACTTCGTGGAAGAACCAGTAGAGATCATGGACCGAGAGGTCAAGTAAACAAAGCAGAGTCATATCCCGATAGTGAAGGTTCGCTGGAACGCCAAGCGAGGACCTGAATTCACTTGGGAGCGAGAGGATCAGATGAAACTGAAATATCCTCATCTCTTTACTTAGTTATTTGTAACTACTTATTTGCTTAAACTCTAATTTCGGGACGAAATTCCCTCTAACAGGGGGATGATGTGACAACCCGAGATTTTCATTTGTACAACCCTACAGTCCGGAACTTCAATTAAAAGTTAAATACTTTTGTGCTAAATTTTTAGCCAGTATGAAGTCCGTTTGAATATTTTATTTAATTATTCATGAATCGGACGGATAACAGGAAGTGATTTCTAGTTTATCGGGAAAGGAATGGAACAATCAACACCTTGAATTGGTGTTCACGGCCAAACAAAGAGAGTTTGGGCCGTGAACTCTCTTAGGGCCGCAAACTCATGCCTTAGGCATGAGTTTACTCTCCATTCTTTCATTTCCTAACTTCCAAACTCAAGAACACTTACCATTCTCTCTCAAGTAGCATCCCGTTCTTCACCCGATCTTCCGGAAACGTAAGTGTTTCTCAACTTGATTTTTTGTTATAACCTATCTCCTAGTGATTGTACATCATTTCATCCATTCAATTGTTGATTTTCACTAGATCTTCAAAACACCAAGAACACACACTAGTGTTCTTGGACCTTAAACACCCAATCGAGCTTCTATCTTGTAAGTACACTTGTCCTAGCTTCTTGTGTGCTTAGTATGATCTTATTAACACTTGAAAATCATCAAGATACAATAGAACAAAGGATTTTACGGCCAAGGATGTTCTTGGGCCGTAAATCCCTTTCAAGGTGGTAAATTGCACCTTAGTTCCTTCCTATGCCTTGGATGCCAACCTTGATCCTTCCTAGAAGTGTTTAAGACCTTAAACAACAATCAAAACAACTCCCCATAAGAGTTTACGGCCATAAACACCTAAGGAAAGGGTCCTTAGGCCATAAACTCTACTAGGTAGTGTTATTGTGCCCTTAATGCTATCCTAAGTCTTGGACTTGATAATCGGATGTTCAATCTTGACTTATAAGACCTTAAATCACCAAATGGCACTTAGTACCATGAGTTTACAGCCGTAAACTCATCGGGGTAATGACCTTAGGCCGTAAACTCCATAAGGAGAGGTCTTTGGGCCATAAACTCCAATGCCATGCCATACGACCCTTTGATGCAATCCTTTTGACTTGTAGCACTTATATAAGGTGTTTTACATGTCTTAGGATGTCTTAACTTTGTCAATTAGTGGTTCAAAGTCTAATTGAATACATATATGTGTGATTATATGTTAACTAGGATGATTGAGTGTGTACAAGTCTACACTTGACACCTAGCAATCCTACTTTAGTCAGTTCATCCAAACCACCAACTACAGGTGAGTTCATACCCCTTAATCAATGTTTTAAATATTTTAAATGCTTTAATGGGGGGAATACAAGTAGAAAACAGCATGTTATAGAATCAATCACATGTGATTATAACTGTGTTTTCATCCAACTGATTTCACATACTTCAAAATATGATAAACACAATGGTTTTGACTAATATACTTTGTTTATCAAAACGATTTACTTTTGAAATGTTTTAAGAAATGACATCAAGTCATTGTTATTTATTGTACAAAACTCTTAAATATTTTACAAAACCTCTTTCAAAACCATATCTATACACTTATCTTTTATGAAAATGTGTATTGATACGATAGCATTCATTCTTTGTTCACTTCCCACACTCTTGTAGCAAGGGTGTATAAACCTTCTTAGACATCAATTACATTCCAGTAAACTATTATAGGTATAGTTTAGGGGATACAAAACATTATTCCTATTACAGGGAATTACACCAGAGTCAGTTCATTCATGAGTCTATACTAAATGCTATATGAAGAGATACACTTACCTGGATCCTCTTACATGGATACACTTACATGGATACTTGTACCTAGATACTATATGATGAGATACTATTACATATTATACGTGTAGATTAGTACTGTCTATCCTAGTACAAAAGGATACTATACGGGACTAACCATTCCGAAACCCAACTGTTAGCGACAGAGGTAATGAACATCTACGGATGTCTACGGTTGATACCATTACAGGTATACTTAAGGGACTAACTATTCCTAAACCTCTGTTAGCTGCAGAGGTAAATGAACATCTACGGATGCCTACGGTTATTACTTATACTAGGGTACCTTTACGGGACTAACCATTCCTACACCCTGCTGTTAGCTACAGAGGACAATGAACATCTACGGATGTCCAAGGTTAATACTATTCGGCAGTCGCGATGTCGGGTTTATCCTAATACAAAAGGATAATACTTATATGGCTATATTTTCCCTATTACTTTTATTTTGTGATACATTCACATAAGCGATGAGGTAGACTATATATTGTTAATAGTAGTCAAACGAGGGAAAAACCATCTTTGTTATACAAAACATTCAGGTCTTGGTAGAAGACTACTTACAAAACATTCGGTCTTGGTAGAAGACTACTTACAAAACATTCGGTCTTGGTAGAAGACTACTTACAAAACATTCGGTCTTGGTAGAAGACTACTTACAAAACATTCAGGTCTTGGTAGAAGACTACTTACAAAACATTCAAGTCTTGGTATAAGACTACTTTTATACTAGTAGGAAATATGGGATTTTCTAAGGTTTTCACACTTATATCAAATGTTTCATTCAAAGATTTACATGACATTCATAACAGCTCTCCAAAAGAGAGTAATGACACTTAAATACTTATGAATTCACCAGCTTTATGCTGATCAACTCTTTCAAAATAACTTGTATTCTCAGGTCACCAGTAGACAGGTACGATGACCAGGTTTTGAGAAGACGGAGCACAGACAAGACTCGTCTTTTATTTTGATTACATATTTTGGTGTCTTATTACTATGAAAGAACACACATGTATTAAAACTTTACTTTTAATGCAATGGATGATGTTGTTGCTTGTTTACTACTTTACACTGTTATGATACTTCACATGATGTCCTCCACCCCTGAACGTTTCCGCCGTTCTTGGTTTTGGGGTGTGACATATAAATAGAACACTTTTTATTTATCACCATACTGATTACTCATTATTCATTGTTTCGGTTTTATCAACTTTATACTTGAATTAAAGACACTAGTGTCCTATGCTCCAAGCATGTACACTATGTTCTTCTAAACAATAGCTTTGCCATACACCAAGTATGCACTCTATGTTTGTCTATGATCCTTAATTTGTGAACTAGATCGATTGAACATAATTTCAATGATTCTCTTTTCACACTCCCAAATCCTTATCGAAAATGTAAGAATTCCAAATTCCTATCATTTACCGAAATTTGTTAGATTTTAAACTTATATGCATGATCCTCTTATAATGATTATGCACAAAGTCACAAAGACTTGTCAATAGACATTACAGAGTATTCCAATGGAGATCAATTCCATGAAAACATCCTTCTTGCATTAAGTTTTTCTAATCTTACACAAATTAAATAACTTCCACCTATGGAAATATTTCCATATTCTCATTTTGACTATCACTTCAGAACAAGAGTTGCCTCTTTTCAGAATATGTCAAAAATGGTCCTTCCAAAATTAACATTATACTTCCAACTGTCCCTGAGCAACCAATCTTTGGTAAACCTTAGATTGTCCTCGACAATTGCTTAATCAGTTTAGTCATATCCAATTCTAGACTTTTCCCCTCTTAATGCCCTGAGCATTTGAAAATTTTAGAAAAGATGAATATTATAGCACATGCAATCGATCCTATATCCGAAGCATATGGGACACGATTCATGATGTTTCACATAAAGACATGATACTAGACCAGTCATTTTGCTATAATTTTTCTATTTGCCAAGTTCTCATAATTCAGATTATGAAAAGGAATGCCGTAATCATAATCGAATTTTAGAACGCAAATAATGGACCCATATATAGAATTTCCTTATGTTGAGCCATTCCAACATAAAATTCAAATATATAACCTTGACTAAAGACGATTAAATCTAAGCTTTTAGAAATGAAATGAAGTACAATTTCCTCTCCCTTAATTATAGAAAAACAACTTTTTACCAACTGAAACTTTTGTTTTCTATAATTAACATTGCTAACTTGCAATACTTATCGTAATTATCATGCTCCCACTTACATGAAAATTATTAGCATAACACTTATGCTCCCACTAGCTTTGACATGTATCCAGAAATTAGCTAGACTTTTAGAAATCAATACTTTATTGACTTTCTTACCAAAGTTCAGATTTCTGATACGAGATTGCTTTGATAAGACTTTATCAAAATCATACACCTTATCTTAAATAGCTCACAGATGTGTGTCTAAACAATTTTAAAACTATGAAAAGGAATGTCGTAATCATAGTCTCAATTGTTTAGACTTTTGCCGTTTCTCATAAGTCCATGTTAGTGTGCAGGTTAACTACGCACGCTCCACTAACGACTTAGAGAATGCAAATATCATAATTTCTATCTTACATAAAATCTACTTGGTGGAAGTGTTTCCCCACCATCATTTTCATGAATCGGAGGGAAACCTTATGACCCTTAGATTTTATGGTGTATGTGTTCCTATCCAAGTGAATTTGTCAAAACCATAATCACAAGACTAGGTTAGTGACAAAACCAAACTCATATGGATTGAACTTGTGCAATCTTAACTTCGCCACCTGGCAGTACAGGGCCTGCCATTGCTTCCAAGTAGTTATGCAAACAATTGAGAACATGTAGAACTCAAATGTATAGTCAACTTTACTGGAATGGGCACAGAAATGTCAACACAATAGGTTATAAACCTCTAGTCGTGTGCTAGTGATGAAATACAGGTTTTTATTCTTGATTAGTTCTTGAAATACTTTCAGAATCTTTTAGACTTCCACTGTCCTCTTGACATATAAAACTCTCTTGCCAAATATTCAAGAGATAGTGCGGATTCTTTATCAAGACAAACACTTCCCACAATTGGCCTTAGTTGGTCTTTGTTTTATCCAAAACATCACAACTTATCAATTTCAAATGTACAAGAGTAGGACACTTTTACTCTTACATTTGACAAGTGTTTTAAACCTTTCTTTAAGATATGTCACTCAACTTACAGTCTTTGGAGTATGACTCTAAGACTTGTTTTTCGAACGAAGTATGACTCATCTTCTTGATTTAACCATTCCAACAATTCAAGATTCCTCTTCCTCTTAGTAATAAGAATGCACTAAGATTTCCTTAGAGGACTAATTGTGATATGATTTCTAAATCATTAAGATGATCACAAAACTGATACTAAAGTACTCTCCCATCTTTTCAGATTTGAGAAACTTTTATCTTTCTGCCTAATTTGATTCTTCTCATTCGTTCTGCTATACATAAAAACTTTTCCAATGTTTCAGAATTATACTTAAACTTGTAAGTATAACCATATTTACTAAACTTTAGTAAATCATGAGGAATAGTCTTATTGATCTTTTGTAGTGGACTTGACCAGTGCACCAAAATGTGTACTCGATCCCTTAGTCCTTCACTTGACTCACATATACATGTGAACAAGGAATTAGTCTTAATTTTCCAAAGAAGAAAATTCTCATTCATCATACTATACAACTTGCATTATTTCCAAGTTTCTATCCAACTGAAATCTTGGGTGATGAGAATCTTTCCTTATTTGGTAAATTAGACGTTACCACAAATGAAAGAAACAAATCCATTTTCCTATATTACTTTCAATCGAATCATATAAGCAACAATTTTCTCACAAATGCATTGTAATGATACTTAGAATAAATGAAATCAAAAATTTCCTTTTTATTTTTTTTAAAACTTTGCGGAAAAACTTATCCTTACAGTGCAAAAGCATATGGAAAAACTTTGTTGTTATCTATTCCTAAGCAATATATCATAACTCCTAAGCAACAACTCAAACTTCTGATCACCGAACCATACGACCGAAATCCATCTTCGCGATCAGAATCAGCATATACTTCCTTTAAGTTTCTTCACTTTTCTTTGATTCTTAAAACATCAACATGTGACCCAGTCACAACATGTAATAAGAATCTCAGAATAGAAACTTAACAGAGTTAGATATTTGACTTTTACCTGAATTAGAGTCAAACTTCTTGATTTGATCAACCTTATGATCTTTCAGGTAAATAGGCAGCTTCGCAATCAATGCCCCTTCCTTTGGCAAGAGCAACATATGGACTCTTTGGGAATGGTGTACTGGACTATCACAGATTTTCCTTTCTCTTTACCATTTGGTCAACCGAGTTGACTATGGCCGATCCCTTTCCATTGGGAAGAGAAAGCTTTCCTAGATATCCAATGTTACCATTTTCAAAGACCATGGATGTTTGGAAGTTGATCTTCTAATCAAATTTGCTTTACCATGGCTCCAAATCATTGCTGATTCTGCAGCACAAAGCAAATAGATAAGATCATTAAGGGTCATGTCATAGTCTTTTTCATAGTAGTCCCAAAGGAACTAACTATGTGACTTAGAAAGTGATTGAACATCCGACTTTCTTAAGACTTTGACACCCAACTCTCCCGGCTTGTCAATATGTGACTTCATCTCCAAGATGTGAGCACACATAGACCTTTCTTGCCAATAGGGCTTGTGTGACATCCCCAAAATCACGGCCAGAAAAGACTGGTTTCATTTATGCTTTTAAAATAATTTCAAAGTAAATCCTTTGATTTAAAAGAGTTGCGGAATTTGTTCCCAAAACAAAATATGATAAAATAAAGTTTATCAAAGCATTTCATCAAGAGATGCATTTTCATTACATAATCAAAACTTGGGATGTCATGTTCCGATACAGACACAAAAAAGATAGACCACACAACAGTTACATATAACTACTGGTCTAATAAACAAAATAACTTGATGATTCATCCATCTTATGCCCTCGCACCACTACCTATAATACAAATAAACTGAATGGGTCAGGCTTGGGAGCCTGTTGAGCATATAGGGTTTTCAACCCGCAATAAATAATTATATTTTACTTTCACCAACCAATAATAACCCGATTACCCATTCCCGTTATCCTCACTTTACGTCCCTAAAACAACATCTATCTCAAGGGACCTAATCTAGGATTTTCATCGGGACGGACATTACTGCAAAGGGGTTTCCTCAACAGTAGATGTCCTAAAGGCAACCATGAGGGGGATAGAGTACACCGGTGAACACATCGTTCACAACACCTACAGGTTATGAGCCTGCTAGCGTTCCACATGACTGTCTAGAAAGAGTCTGTGGTCGTTATCCATACTCCGCTGAATAACTAGATCAACAACAACAACATTGAGGCCTCTCATCTGTTTATCACACATCAACTGTCTACCCATGTTCTACCCAACATATTAGTAGATAAAAATATATATTTTTATACATAGTTTAAAACCTGTATAGCATTCTCATTCAATACATATTCCAAACAATAGATGAGACACATACACATAACACGTATTTCATAGAGAATAAATCATATCTATGAGATAGAAGAAAGTGAATATACATTCACACATATAACAACAAAATATACACATAACACGTATATCGTATAAAATACTTCATAATTATGCGTTAGAAGAAAGTAACTACACACTCACTTGATCAGAAGATGATCGGATAGCACTACGACTTGTAGAAGTAGTATTCTTCGGTAGACCTGGAAGATCTTCACAAAAATTGGCTTCTCGCGGGCAGAGCTTCGGCTCGGGAATTGCACTTCTCGGGATCTTCGGGGCTTCGGGACTTGCTTCGGGGCTCAGGAATGATACCGGGGCTTCGGGATAGTTCTTGCACGAAAAACGATGCAAAACGGGAGAGAGAGAAGAGAAACTGAGCAAAAGGATCGGCTGCCCTCGCATGCCTTTTATAGAGGCTGAAGCCTCGCATTACGCTGGGCGTAATGCTCAGTACGCGGGGCGTACGCTTCGGATTCGTCACTGCATGCGTCATCGGAGCACTCGAGTGCGACGCGGGTCACGCTTCGGTGTACTTTGGGCGTACTCAACTACGCTGGCCGTAGTTCGGATCAGATCGGTGACTCCTTCGGATAACTATCCGATTTAAAGATTAAATAAAAAATATTAGTTATTTAAAAACTTCGGAAATTTATATCTTCTTCATACGAACTCCGTTTTCGACGTTCTTTATATCCACGCGTAGGTGAGACTATGCTCTACAACTTTCGTTTAGACTCCGTCGGCTAATTTTGAGTTTATTTTTATTATATTATTTTAGTAGGCCGGGACAGGAAAACTCCGTTATAAATTCATAACTTCTTCATCTGACGTCCGTTTTCGTCTGTCTTTTCACCAATGCACTACTATCAATGAGATCTTCGATTCTCGTTTAGATTGTTTCGACCAACAATCACTCGATCTCGAATTCGAGTTTCGGGTTGCATACTGCTAAGCTGAAACTTAGAAAAATCATAACTTCCTCATACGAAGTCAGATTTGGGCATTCATTTTATGCACGCACTCGGTTTAACGAACTCTACAACATTCGTTTAGATCACTAGGGCTAAATATCGCTCTATCTTAATTTCGTATTTTACGTCCTTCAGCGTCGTGTCGGCTCTGTCGCGAAACTTCGACAGGTCATAACTTCTTCGTTATAACTCGGATTTCCGCATTCTTTATATATTCGGAAACCTCGTCACGACTACTACAACATTATCCATAGATATCGGCTTTATCTAACATTTCATTTTGACGCTTATTTTTATTCTTAATTCAATTAAGACACACAATTAATCACAAAACACATAATACTCAATTAATACACTTCTATTATTTCAAAATGAGTTACAAGGGTTAACCTAGACTTTTCCAACAACATTAATGCCTAGCCCAGAAACACAGGCGTTACAATTCTCTCCACCTTAGAATGATTCCGTCCCCGGAATCACACATCAACAAACAAATGTGGGTAGCGACTCATCATGTCACTCTCCGTCTCCCAGGTGAGATTTGGCCCATTCGTGTGTTTCCATCGGACAAGCACTAACTCGACCATCTTGCATCGCAACTTCTTAGTCTTTCGGTCAACGATTTCCTCTGGTTCTTCAATCAACCTTTTGTTCTCATCGATTCTCAACTCCGAAAGTGGAATCATGTCGGGAACTTCTCCCGTGAACTTCCTCAAATAACACACATGGAAAGTTTTATGAATTCCATTCAGTTCTTCTTGTAGTTCGAGCTTGTAAGCTTGGTTCCCAATCCTCTGAAGAACTTTAAACGGTCCAATAAACCTTGGACTTAATTTTCCTCTTTTACCAAATCTTATAAGTCCCTTCCACGGCGAGACTTTAAGCAAAACCGAATCTCCAACTTCAAAAGTCATCGGTCTTCGCTTGTTGTCAGCATAGCTCTTTTGACGATCCTGAGCTGCTAACATTCTCTCCCTAATTATTTTCAACTTTTCAGCAGTTTGATGGACTATCTCTGGTCCCATAAACTGCTTTTCCCCAGCCTCAAGCCAACAAGACGGCGTACGACACTTCTATCCGTACAAAGCTTGATAAGGTGCCATCTTAATGCTCAAGTGGAAACTATTATTGGTGGAAAATTCTACCAAAGGTAAATGTTCATCCCAATTACCTTTGAATTCCAGGGTACATGCTCTCAGCATATCTTCAAGTGTTTGTATCGTCCGTTCGCTCTGACCATCAATCTATGGATGGTAAGCTGTACTCAAACACAACTTGGTACCCAATTCCTCTTGTAGACTTTTCCAAAATTGTGAGGTGAAATGGCTATCACGATCTGACACAATTGTTAACAGAACACCGTGAAGCCTCACAATTTCCTTTACGTAAGAATTCGCAAGCTTATCCATAGACCATTTCTCCTTGGCTGCTATGAAATGTGCACTCTTAGTGAATCGATCAACAACCACCCAAATCATGTCGTGACCATTCTTTGTTCTAGGTAGTTTAGTGACAAAATCATAGCAATGTCTTCCCATTTACCCATAGGTACAGGCAAAGGTACTAAACTCCCATATGGTTTCTGATGTTGTGTCTTGACTCTCGCACAAGTCACACACTCGGCCACATACTTTGCAACATCAAGCTTCATCGTCGGCCACCAGTAATAGGGTTTCAGGTCCCTATACATTTTAGTGCTGCCAGGATGAATCGAGTACATGGTTTTGTGAGCTTCATCCATCAGAAGATCTCTGACTCCTCCTGTCTTAGGTATCCAAATCCAATCTTGGAACACCTTCAGTCCATGACTGTTTATACCGAACACCAACGTTTTGCCCAAACGTTCTTCCTTTCGGTCATTCTTCTCAGAAGCTTCCTCTTGAGCTTTCTTTATACTTTCCACTATTGTCGAGACAACTTCAATTCTCAACGCTCTTGGCCTCTTCCTTTCAAGATTGACTTTCCGACTGAGAGCATCAGCAACAACATTTCCTTTACCGGGGTGGTAAAGTATCTCACAGTCGTAGTCCTTGAGTAATTCTAGCCAGCGTCGTTGCCTCATATTCAATTCTTTCTGATTAAAGAGATATTGGAGACTCTTATGATTAGTGAAAATTTAGCACTTCGTGCCATAGAGGTAATGCCTCCATATCTTTAGAGCGAAAACTACCGCCGCCAACTCCAAGTCATGAGTCGGGTAGTTCTTTTCATGTTCTTTCAACTGTCGAGACGCATATGCGATCACCTTTTCCCTTTGGGTCAAAACACAACCCAACCCAACACCTGACGCGTCACTATAAACAGCGAAGTCTTCAACTCCATCGGGTAGAGAAAGTATCGGTGCCTCGCATAGTTTCTTCTTTAGCTTCTCGAATGCTTCTTTATGCTTATCATTCCAAGCATAAGTAGCTCCTTTGTGGGTCAAAGCTGTTAATGGAGTAGCGATCGAAGAAAAGCCTTGGATAAACCTTCGGTAATATCCGGCTAATCCTAAAAAGCTTTGGATCTCCGTGGGACTTTTCGGTTGTTCCCACTTCATTACAGCTTCAATCTTTGCTGGATCAACCATTATCCCTTCTTGGTTGACCACGTGACCCAAGAATTGGACTTCTCGAATCCAAAAATCACATTTGGAGAACTTAGCATACAGCTTCTCCTTCTTCAAGACTTCTAACACTTCTCGCAAGTGTCCGCCATGCTCCTCTTGGCTTTTTGAATAAATCAGAATGTCATCTATGAACACTATCACAGATTTATCTAGGAACGGACTACAAACCCTGTTCATTAGATCAATGAATGTTGTTGGAGCATTGGTTAGTCCAAACGACATAACCAAAAACTCGTAGTGTCCATATCGTGTTCTGAATGTAGTCTTCTCTATATCTTGCTCTCTTACTTTCAGCTGATGATATCCTGACCTTAGGTTGATCTTTGAAAAATAACTTGAACCCTGTAGTTGATCGAACAGGTCATCAATCCTCGGCAACGGATATCTATTCTTTATCGTTGCCTTATTCAGCTCTCTGTAGTCAATGCACATTCTCATGCTTCCATCTTTCTTCTTCACGAATAACACCGGAGCTCCCCAGGGTGATGAACTAGGTCTAATGAAACCTTTGTCCAATAACTCCTGAAGTTGCATCATCAGCTCCTTCATCTCCGTCGGTGCTAATCGGTAAGGTGTCTTTGCTATTAGCGTCGTCCCTGGTAACAAGTCTATTCTAAACTCCACTTGTCTATCAGGCGGTAATCCGGGAAGATCTTCGGGAAATACTTCCGGATAATCACACACGACAGGAATGATCCGTATCTCCTTTTTCTCCTTCTTAGCATCGATCACGAATGCTAGATACGATGTACATCCTTTGGCCAAACACTTTCTGGCTTTCATCAATGAAATGATTCCAGAATTTACTCTGCGTTTATCTCCATACACCATAAACGACTCTTTCCCAGGCGGGTTTACTTTGACTATCTTCTTCTTGCACAATATCTCGGCATCATTGGCGCTAAGCCAATCCATTCCAAGCACGATGTCGAAACCGTTAAGTCTGATAGGCAATAATTCCTCGTGAAACTTATTCTCATTCAAGTCAATTAAGATTTTTTTCATACGATGGCTAACAGGTACAAACTTGCCACTAGCAACTTCGACTAATAAAGCATTATCTAGTCTATCGACAGGCAAAGCTAGTTTTCTACCAAATTGATGCGAAATAAAGGAGTAGTTGGCTCCAGAATCAAATAAAATTTGGGCAGGCATTTTGTTTACGAGAAAGGTACCTGAAGTGACATTGGCTTCTTCTTTAGCAGCTTCCAGTGTCATCTGAAAGGCTCTCGCTTTTGGCTTTGGGGGAATGTTGGGTTTTGCTGCCTCCTTCTTTTTCGGACAATTCCTTGAGATGTGCCCCTCCTCACCACAACCACAACAAACTTTCTTGGTGAGAGTGCATTCATTGGCATAGTGCCCTGGCTTTCCACATTTAAAACATGTGGCCACTACTTCACATTTTCCATGATGCTTCTTCTTACATTTGTCGCACCATTTGGCTTCACTTCCTCCTCCTCCTCCTCTCGAACTAGACTTCGAGAACTTGTTTTTCTTGTTGGACCCTGAAGGTCCATCGAACTTCCTCTTTTCACCAACCTCTATCCTTTCCAGACCCTTTTCCTTCTGCTAGGCCTCCACATTCTTAGCTGCTTGAACAACTGTTTTCAGAGTAGTTGCCATCTTGACTGTCAGGCCAAAGTCGGCAGGCAGTCCATTAGCGAACCTCTCGATCTTCGAGAGTTCTGTTGGCACTAGGTACGGAAATAACTTCATTTTCTCAGTAAATGCAGTAGCATAGTCATCTATGCTCATTCTCCCCTTCTTCAAGTTTTGGAACTCATTGTTCAGATCAATCAGATCTATCTCTGAATAGTATTGCGCCTTTAGTTGTTCCAAGAACTCCTCCCATGACATTTTCAGGGCTTCTCCTCGTGGCATAGTATCTGCCAACAACTTCCACCAGCTCAAGACTCCAGTCTTCGGTTGTCTAACTGCAAAGACAGTCTTCTGTTTGTTGCTACAGTCGCAACTTTCAAATACCATCTCCATTTCGAAGATCCAATCCATAATCTCAACAGGTTTTGGGCTTCTAGAAAGACTTGGCGGCTTGGCGCCCAAGAAATTCTTATACATTCGCCCATCCTTGTTGTTTCCCCTTTCCGGTTCGTTCCTTCGTTCTCCTTGAGTCCCAACTTGACTCACAACGCGACTATTGTTTCCTTCCTCTGATTGTTCGGGAATCACTTCGGGTTCCTCAATGGGTGTGATTGGTTCGTCCCTATTTTCATGTAACATCTGTCGCATTTCTTCCCTTTGTTCGGCTAACCTAGCTCGAATCATGGCTTGCACTCCAGCCATGGTGATCTGTTCTGGTGCAGCAGCTTCAACAGCTACTTGTTCAATCACAGGCGGTCGATTCCTGTTTTCATCCGCGTTTCCAACGCCACTCCTGGTTCTTACCATTTTGATCTATACACCGAATAAGGTGAAATTAGATCCTCGTCCATGATAGATAATTAAATCATCCTTATCACTCTGAAACGTTTACATGCTAGTTCTAATATCGTCGTTATACGCTTAGAATCCTAAACACATAATGTTTTTCAGATCCGGTTGGCAACAAACCATAGATCCGAACAAATAATATAATATATGGCAATATATAACATTTAGCACATAAAAGCATTTTAGGCAACTTTCCTAAAATAAACTAGTGCTCGTGTCTAAAATACAACAGACACACACCCCATAACCCTCACTTAGCATTCCAAGTTTAAGTCTAGAAATCCTACAAATTCCTAGTTCGCTTAAACTAATGCTCTGATACCAACTGTGACATCCCCAAAATCACGGCTATAAAAGACCGGTTTCATTTATGCTTTTAAAATAAATTCAGAATAAATCCTTTGATTTAAAAGAGATGTGGAATTTGTTCCCAAAACAAAATATGATAAAATAAAGTTTATCAAAGCATTTCATCAAGAGATACATTTTCATTATATAATCAAAACTCGGGATGTCATGTTCTGATATAGACACAAAAGCATAAACAACAAAAGATAGACCATACAACAGTTACATATAACAACTGGTCTAATAAAAAAATAACTTGATGATTCATCCATCTTATGCCCTCGCGCCACTACCTATAATACAAATAAACTGAGTGGGTCAGGCTTGGGAGCCTGGTGAGCATATAGGGTTTTCAACCCGCAATAAATAATTATATTTACTTTCACCAACCAACAATAACCCGATTACCCATTCCCGTTATCCTCACTTTACGTCCCTAAAACAACATCTATCTCAAGGGACCTAATCTAGGATTTTCATCGGGACGGACATTACTGCAAAGGGGTTTCCTCAACAGTAGATGTCCTAAAGGCAACCATGAGGGGGATAGAGTACACCGGTGAACACATCGTTCACAACACCTACAGGTTATGAGCCTGCTAGCGTTCCACAGGACTGTCTAGAAAGAGTCTGTGGTCGTTATCCATACTCCGCTGAATAACTAGATCAACAACAACAACATCGAGGCCTCTCATCTGTTTATCACACATCAACTATCTACCCATGTTCTACCCAACATATTAGTAGATAAAAATATATATTTTTATACATAGTTTAAAACCTGTATAGCATTCTCATTCAATACTTATTTCATAGAGAATAAATCATATCTATGAGATAGAAGAAAGTGAATATACATTCACACATATAACAACAAAATATACACATAACACGTATATCGTATAAAATACTTCATAATTATGCGTTAGAAGAAAGTAAGTACACACTCACTTGATCAGAAGATGATCGGACAGCACTACGACTTGTAGAAGTAGTATTCTTCGGTAGATCTGGAAGATCTTCACAAAAATTGGCTTCTCGTGGGCAGAGCTTCGGCTCGGGAATTGCACTTCTCGGGATCTTCGGGGCTTCGGGACTTGCTTCGGGGCTCGGGAATGATACCGGGGCTTCGGGATAGTTCTTGCACGAAAAACGATGCAAAACGGGAGAGAGAGAAGAGAAATTGAGCAAAAGGATCGGCTGCCCTCGCATGCCTTTTATAGAGGCTGAAGCCTCGCATTACGCTGGGCGTAATGCTCAGTACGCGGGGCGTACGCTTCGGATTCGTCACTGCATGCGTCATCGGAGCACTCGAGTGCGACGTGGGTCACGCTTCGGTGTATGCTGGGCGTACTCAACTACGTTGGGCGTAGTTCGGATCAGATCGGTGACTCCTTCGGATAACTATCCGATTTAAAGATTAAATAATAAATATTAATTATTTAAAAACTTCGGAAATTCATATCTTCTTCATACGAACTCCGTTTTTGACGTTCTTTATATCCACGCGTAGGTGAGACTATGCTCTACAACTTTCGTTTAGACTCCGTCGGCTAATTCTGACTTTATTTTTATTATATTATTTTAGTAGGCCGGGACAGGAAAACTCCGTTATAAATTCATAACTTCTTCATCTGACGTCCGTTTTCGTCTGTCTTTTCACCAATGCACTACTATCAATGAGATCTTCGATTCTCATTTAGATTGTTTCGACCAACAATCACTCGATCTCGAATTCGAGTTTCGGGCTGCATACTGCTAAGTTGAAACTTAGAAAAATCATAACTTCCTCATACGAAGTCAGATTTGGGCATTCATTTTATGCACGCACTCGGTTTAACGAACTCTACAACATTCGTTTAGATCACTATGGCTAAATATCGCTCTATCTTAATTTCGTATTTTACGTCCTTCAGCGTCGTGTCGGCTCTGTCACGAAACTTCGACAGGTCATAACTTCTTCGTTATAACTCGGATTTCAGCATTCTTTATATATTCGGAAACCTCGTCACGACTACTACAACATTATCCATAGATATCAGCTTTATCTAACATTTCAGTTTGACGATTATTTTTATTCTTAATGCAATTAAGACACACAATTAAGCACAAAACACATAATACTCAATTAATACACTTCTATTATTTCAAAATTAGTTACAAGGGTTAACCTAGACTTTTACAACAACATTAATGCCTAGCCCAGAAACACAGGCATTAGAGCTTGAGTGACCTTAAACTTGTGTGTTAGGGAGAATAACTGGAGGAGGTGGAGGAAGTGAAGTTCCAAGAGATTTGGGAAGATCATAGATGTCTGAACTAGACATCTGTTGGGAGATATTCAAGATAGTTGATTTAAAGTCGTTAATATAACACCCAATATGAAATATTAAGGCTAGGACCCAACACAATATTTTATAACTTGGAAGAGGGATGTCGTAATCCAGGCTATAGAATATTTGAAGGTCGGTGAATGACGATTCACCAATTTCCACCATGAAAAACGAAATAAATTATTAGGTTTTAATTGGATTTGTAACTCCTAGATCTTTTGAGATTCATTGAACTTTTCAACGGCATGTTTCAATCTCGAGTGTGCCCTTCAGGTTTTCTGACTGGGATGCCGAGGATCACAAAACAAGGTGTGAAGTAACCATGCAAATTACTTGGTACTCTTAAATGTTTATCACCCAACCGATGTGCCGGTAAACCACACATGCTCCACCGGCCTATGATAAACTTTAAGAAACCCTTTGCCTACCTTGTTAAATCAAGCTAGTGTGCCGGTAAACCACACGCACTCCACTAACCGACTTAAGCAAAGTGCAAAGTGTAATTTCATGGGTTAGCACCTTATTCACATTTTCCAAAGTAACTAAGATTGGGAATTTATAAAAGGTTTAGTTACTTAGAATTTGTCATTAATACTTTTAATGAAGGGAGAATTTATAGTCTTTGTCCTACCTATTCGGCTAACGACCCTCCACCAGTCAAGGAAGCGGTGGGTGAGAGTGGACACCCATTAAACTGCCATTTTATAGGCAGTAACCTTATACCCCCCTTATAGACTGACTTCGTGAATGAGGCCTACAAACGCTAAGACTGACTTGCTCTTATACATATATATATATATATATATATATATATATATATATATATATATATATATATATATATATATATATATATATAAGTTGAATTTTAACTTTTAAAATCCTAAGGGCTTAATTTGGAATTAAAGTATTCATGAAAGAAAACTTTTCAAATTCCAAAACTTGAGGGAAAGTTTTGAATTATTCAAAAACTTTTCAATTCCATAACTTATGTGTTTAAAGTAGTTTTAATTTAAAAAACTCTTCAAGTTCCATAACTTGAGGACAAGTTATGGAAGACTTTAAACCATTAAAAGAATGCGACTCTTCCTTATTCATAACTTATGGAAAACTTTATAAGTTTTATGAATCTTAAATGTGACTTTTCATCTAACTTGAGGACAACTTACAAAAACACATTTTAGAATCAATTCTTAGATTAATTTGGATTGAAAACAACAATTTCACATAACATTCCTATTAATCTAAGCAACTCATAAGAACAAGATAATTCAATCAAACCTTTTTCATGTAATTAGCCTAATCACTAAACTAATACAAAACATGAATCTATTAACAATTATCTTTGAAATTGGATTAGCATGAACATTACCACATCAAAAACAGGTTTATAAGTTCAAAAACAGCTTAGGGTAATGTTTCTAGTCCAATTTCAGCCAAAAAACTCGAAAATATGTTGTCTGGGGGTCCAACTCGTCGAGTGCATGAACCAACTCGGCGATTTGGATGCATTTAGCCTTGGACTCGTCGAGTCCCTTTATGGACTCGGCGAGTCTGCTGAGCAGACATCAACAAAATTCATTTTTTTCAGCCAATTTTGCAAGTATAACAAGAAAACAAGCTTAGGCTTTGATACCACTTTTGGGTTTTGAGCATTTTAACACTCCTAAGTGTACATGCAACCCTAAATACCTTGGATCTATGTTTTCTCTATTATAATGAAAATATGAATATCCAAGGTATTACCCTAACTAGCATACAAAACATTGATACTTGGGTAATAAACTAGATAGAAATACATACCTTGTTGATGTAGCTTGACTCTATGTAGCTCGAGAGCCTAGTTCCCCAAGTGTGACACCTCAAATGGTTTACACAACATCATATGCACTTGGAAAGACTTAGAGAGAAACGATACTTCATGAAATCGGCTTGCCCTTTCCTTCACACACTTGTGGCCAATTGTTTCCCCAAGAATATGATCTTTATATAGTGTCACAATTAGGGTAAACCCTAATTGTCATGGCTTTCCATTTCCTTGGATCCATGGGTTCAAATACACCATGGAGCATCCATGGAGCATCTTATGGGTTTTAGCCTAACTTGATAATCCATGGAGTCTTAGCCCACTATACAAGTATGGATGATTTACACAATCAACCCATATATTTAATTAGTCTTCTTTTGATCACTTAATTAATTCTAGATTAATTCTTGATCAATACTAATTAAATAATCTTAATAATATATTAGAACTTATAATATATTAATAAACCTTAAGTGTTATTTCTCTCATTTTAGTCTATCCAAATGCATGATGCCATGCAACCCAAATGGACCATGCCAAGTCGGGTCAAGTACATACCAATTATAGTTATGGGCTTAGACACTAATCCAACAGTTTATGTATGGATACATAAAGAGTTGGGCCACATGAACCATGTATCATAAAACCCATGGGTATGGATTTAAGTTATACCCATGACCCTTGGAATCCTACATATAAATATATGCTTCATACCCTAAAAAAACGTCTACACATGTTCTTGGAGCACATGGAGGTGTTTTTGGTGCATGGAGATTCTCTCTCAAGAGTCACCTTTGTCCATGGTGTGTTGTGAGTCATTTGAGGCATTTCATAATATTGGTTCTAAGCTCTTAAGGCCAAATACAACAAGGTTTCAAGCTACATAAAAGGTATGTCATCCTAACTAGTATTCCATATTGTTTATGTCAATTGCATGCTAGTTATAGGCTTAATGCTTTGGAAATACTATTACATGTATAATTAGAGAAAACATAGATCCAAGACATTTAGGGTTGTATGTGCACCATAGGATGTTGTAGTATACAAAACCCAACATAAACATCAAACAATCAACCCAATTACTCATCCCCATTATTTTATTCAGTCTTAAGGATCTACACTAAGAATCGGCTAATCCTCGTTCATTCATTCCTAAGGATTATCCAAAGGAATAGGCACGAAGTCCATCGTCGCCAGCGTTTATATAACAGGCACTAAGTCCATAGTCGCTAGGGTTTATAGGATAGACACTAAGTCCATAGTTGCCAGGGTTTAGGCACTAAGTCCATAGTCGCCAGGGTTTAGGCACTAAGCCCATAGTCGCCAGGGTTTAGGCATTAAGTCCATAGTCGCCAGGGTTTATCTCATTTATTGACAATATTATTTTTGAGAGTCCACTCGTAATACATGTTAATGGGTTTTAGAGTACACCGGGTGAACACATCGTTCATAACACCTACAGGTTGCGAGTCTGCTAGTGTTCCACTGGACTGTCTAGAATAGTCTGTGGTTGTCATCCATACTCTGCTAGATGACGGGGCCAACGCTAGGGTAAAAGGGTTCTCTCATTGTTCACCTCTCACCCTTATCCCATGGTCTATATTACCTTTCATCTCATCATCCAACTAATATTTCATCTACTCATCTTTACCCATTGTAATTTATAGGTGTAAAATACATATACAGTTTAAATCAATTAAAACATGTATAAAATCGTTCATCCAGCATAGATAGCAAGTATACAGATAAGATGAACACATAACATGTAATTCATATAAAACACTACATATCTATGTGTAAGATGAAAGTAACTATGCACTCACCTGATAAGGTGGTGATTCTGAACTCAGACAGCGCTTCGCTTCTTAAAAACAATTTCCTTTGACGAAACATAGTATTATTACCACTAGAGTTTAGTCTAATATTCACCGAGACTAATTAATAGTCTTTGTATTATTATTATTATTATTATATAAGCGTTAAACAATACTTCTCAACTACTATGTACAGACAGGGGTCACACATGAAACACCGGAGGGTAGGACCATTTTGGCATTAAAGCACTTCTGAAATCCAACAACCCAAGCGACCCTTCAAACCGGATTCCCCGTACCGTGAGTAGTTAAAAAGGCATTATAATGACATTTATATAATTCATAATAATAGCCCAAATATTTATTATAAGTTCCTAATAACCTTACTATATTTAAATAAAAGCTATATTTAAAATAGGGTAGGCGTATCTCACTTACAGCGGGTTTTATTAAAAACCGGGCTCTGCACGGGCAGAGTTTTCCGAGCTGAAAAGCTCTGTTTCTCGAAGCCTTCGGGTGCTCCGGGGCTTTCCTCTAGTGCCTTGAGGCTACTAGGGTTTTAGGAGGGGTTTTGGGGAGTTAGCGAGAGAATAGAGAGAGAAAGAGATAGTGAATTAGTGAAGAAAAGAGGCAACCCTCGCAGCCCTTTTATAGGACGGATGCTACTGAATATGCGGGGCATCCCTGCGAGGTACGTAGCGCGTTCCTCGGTATGCAGGGCGTACGCTCGTACGTAGGGCGTAGGTGCGAGGTTCGTACAACACGTGTCCGAAATCTGCTGGGTCTTCGTGGCTTCTTCTGGACCGGGCAAGACGAGAATGCGCAACGCTCATCCTTCATACGCAAGGCGTACTTCAGTACGCGAGGCGTATGCGAGGCCACCTGTCATCATCCTCCGAAGGTGAGGCCGTGGGGATCAAGCAAGGGCCGATATTTGGCCACGTCATCACTTCTTGCAACAGCCCACCTCCAACTTCTAAATTCCATAACTTTCACATACGAGCTCCGTTTTCGATGTTCTTTATATCCACACGTAGGCGGGACTGTACTCTACAACTTTAATTTAGACTCCCTCTGCTAATTTTGATTTAATTTTTAAATTTATATTTTTAACAGGCCAGGACAGGAAAAGTCCGTTAAAAATTCATAACTTCTTCGTCCGACATCCGTTTTCATTTGTCTTTTTACCGTTGAACTACTATTAACAATACCTTCGATTATCGTTTAGGTTGTGTCGGCCAAAAATGGGTCGGTCTACTATTCGAACTCCGGGTTGCTTACTGCTAAGCCGAAAGTTAGAAAAATCATAACTTTCTCATACGAAGCCAGATTTGGGCGTTCTTTTTATGTATACTCTCGGTTTAACGAACACTACGACTTTCGTTTAGACCGCTAAGGCTAAAAAGCACTCTATCGTAAATTCACTATTTACGTCTCACAATGTCGTGTCGGTTCTGTCGCGAAACTTCGACAGGCTATAGCTTCATCGTTATAACTCGGATTTCGCCGTTCTTTATATGTATGGAACCCTTGTGACATATGCTGCAACTTAGTTAAGATTATTCATTCTAAATAATCTTCTTTCAAAAAGTCATTTTTGACACTCATTGTCTCTAAATTAACTAGCCCGAATCTGCAGGTGTTACAGTTAAGTACATCTTAATGAAGCTAAAAATGATCATTCATTATGTTTTCGTTATTGTCATACCATAAAAACTACCATAAGAAAGGTACTACAAAGGATCATTCAATACTTGTAATTACTCACTTAAGGTCTACTTAATTATTAAAATACATAAAAGGGAATCAAGAAGGACCTTCAAGGTAACTGAATTACCTTTCTTCTCAAGGAGCATAAGTTTCTCTTAAATACTTCACAATGTCAACACTATCAAACATTTCACCATTGTGTTTGGATTTTCCAAATAAGGAGTTTGTCAATGAAAGCAAATCAATTCATCTTGTCAAGAAAACATATTCAGACCATTTTTCATTGACACTCTAATGCTTGACAAAATAAAAAAAAGTTCCCACCAAAGCTACCACCTCCAACGACCAGAAGCACCCACCCCCAACATCTCTTGGAGCCAACTTCCATATGTGAATTAATTTTCTTAAGGCTCATCTGTTTAAGCAAAATTAAGAAAAAATATGTCACATTTATAAGAAATATCTACTTTATGATTGATGTGATTATGAAAAATATTATATTACCTGATAAGTCATTAAAAGGATTTGAGCATTTCATATGCTTTATCAAGTAATGTTCGATGAAATAACAAACCTACTAAATCTACATTAACTATACACCCTCCATATACTTCCAACTATAGATCTTCGGAGTACATACTTTTTTTTTATCTGCTTTGACTTTCTCTTAGAATGATATAGTGTATCTTGGTCCAGATAGTCTCTGCAAATGCATTTAAAGTAATTATTCTAGAACAATTATAATTAGTCATTTTAAATAAAAAGTAAACCATATCAATATCAAATTGTATAGCTTACATTAATTTTTGTTGGATCAGGTCTTAACTTTTTCGAGCATTCTTACATATAACAGAAAAGGAAACAAAACTATCTTCAAATTGCCAATGTGGCCACTAAAGGAGCCATACAAAAACTTACCAATAAAATCCTTGCTCCATCCATGAATTGCAGTACAACACCTTTGTTAAAAATAGGCTCCACCTAAAAACATATTAGTGTTATAAACTTATAACTACTTTGATGTTAAGTTTCATAGGTTTGACCATAAGGTCAAAGGGGAGAAATATAACTTCTTAATTGCTTCCCATAATTGGTTCCATGTATCCTCTCCATGGCCTTGAGGCCATGGAATTCTTGAACTCTTCATTTTCTTCCTAATTTCAGTGCTCTTCAAAAAAATTTACAACATTACTTCATCAGAAAACTTTCATATTTTTGCAATTTATAATGATAGTAAACATACCACTCAAGAATTTATCATAACATATAAATTTAAATCAATAAACCAGATTATATTTGATATAAATCTGTAGAGTTATGCATACTTTTTATATTGATGACCAACTTGATCTCATTTGGTCTCTCTTTTATTTTTTTGAGAATTCCAAGTCTTTAAACTAACACATGACTTGTTAAAAATGGATATAAGTACCCCTTTATATTTTGGTTTCACTGGTCAAGTTTCAGTATACCGGAGTAAAAAGGTTCATCTAAAATCCACCTAAATATTAATTATTTTTTCAAAATGGAAAAAAATAATAATTGCACTAACCTTATATATTCACTTTCACAATTCATGCCTCCTCTTCTTAATCAATGGAATCTTCATCCTCTTCCTCATGCCTCTGCTCCCTATTTACCGAGTCCTCATTTGCTTTGGTTCTCATCGATTCCGCATAGCGAGCGGTGTGCATGTAATGATGGTGTGGTATAGTACTCAATTGATTGTGGTAGGGGTTGTCACCATCATTGGGTTTCGATTTTAAATACATATGTCCCGATCTACACGACCTAGGTTTTGATTTTTGGGCGTATATGATTTTTTGTTGGTTCTTTTATCTAGTCCCCGTTTGCTTCGGTGCTTATTGAGTCAATTCACAGTTTTTTTTTTTTACTACTAGTATGATTTGGGATGTATATGATTTTTTTGTTTGATTCTTTTTAGTTTTTTTTTACTACTAGTATGATTTGGGATCTATATGATTTTTTTGTTTGATTCTTTTTAGTTTTTGGATTCGGTCCGATTTTTGGATGGATATGATTTTTTGCTAGATTACTAAAGAACGTGTTGATTTTTTCGTTTCTTGGTTTGATTTTTTTGTTTTTCTTTTTTTGGCTTTTGATTTGGTTGGGAGATGGATGTTGGTGGTGGTTGATGGTGGTATGATTTCAATATTATAAGAATAAACGATTTTACACGAGATTGTGCAGATGATTGATTAAATTAAATAATCAAATAGAAACGATAACCTTATTCAATAAAAAAAAAATTAAAATTTTTAACATAAAAACTATGTGGATGCCAAGTCAGCACAACATGGACTATTTATGTTGACCAAAGCACCATGCCACATAGGCATGTCAACCAGTTTACAGTATTTATCCATCACACAATTCTCTCCTCTCATTCTTGGCCACCACGTTTAGATGCTTCCTCCATGCCAAGCTGTTCAAATCAGACTGTCCACTAGATTCGGACCAAGCTGTCTAGTCATACACAAACAAATAAAAACCTTAAAGTTATTCAAGTAGCGAAAAATTCACTTTTTAATATAGTCTTTAAATTAGAACATAACCTAACCTCGATTTCATTGGTGCATCAGCCTTTATACGTGATGGCCTAACAATTTGGTAAGCAAAGTTAGGGCAAAAAATTTAAGTAATGGAATCGTGTTTTTGATGTTTATCAATAACATTTTTTTAGGGTGTGCGACAAAACCAATTAATAAAAACAAATTAAGGCTTAATAGGAAGTTTTAACTTTATTAAGAACTAATATAACAAATTCCGGATTTTTCTTATTCAGACTAATATACCGGTAAAAAAAATAAGATTTTATGTTAGAAAGTAGTTTGTCTAATCAAATGAGATGTAAATCAAACATTTTAATTCAAAGTCCAGTTTAGTAAGTGGTGAGAAAGTAGGCTGCTAAAAGAAACAACCTAAGCAATGAAAGTATTTTGCTATAAAAGAGGCATTTCTGTCAAAAACGAAAACAAAAAAATCAAAGTGAACAGTGAATAGTGACATTAACTATACCTATAATAGAAATCAAATTACATTTCCTACTTTTCTTCCCCATGTAAATACCTGGCCACGAAGCTTCTTTGAGATGACATTATATATTTGTAGATATAACCGAAATTATATACCGGAACACAACTGCAAAGAAAAGGGACTTAAGATACTATAAGTGTTCTTCATCAAATATTAAAATAATCAGACTTTAACATTAAAAAAGATTAAAGAAACCTGTAAGCGAGGAGTATTGTCACACCCCGCTAAAGCGGAAACACGAGGCGTGACAGTATATAGGGTTTCATTGCAAAAGTTAAACGACAACACCAACCATAGTATTAAAAAGCATTTTAAATTTACAATGAGTTTGAACAAATTTTTAAAAGAAATTACAATGTAAACTGAAATACAACACATGCGAATGCTCCTAAAAGTGAAGTGTCCCTAAGTGACAATTACTCGATGATTCCTGAAAAAGCATGTAAAACGAGCGTCAACTATAAAAATAGTTGGTGAGTACTCACAGATAAAAAAATAATATTGGTTTCATGAATCGAAATCAAAGTTTTAATAAAAGTTTCCATAAATAAAAGTATATTGTTAAAATGAGTAAATTAAGTTTGTATTAACAAAGTCCGTTGTCATCATGAGAGATAAAGTATGTTGCCCAAATGAGATGCAACGTTCATATTCTCATGGGAAATAAAGTTTCCATAAATAGAAATATATTGCAAATGAGTAAATAAGTTTGCATAAACAAAGTTCGTTGTTGTAATGAGAAACAAAGTTCATTGCTATAATGAGAAACAAAGTTCATTGCTATAATTAATAAACAAGTTTATTGCCATAATAAATAACAAGTTTGTATGTATATGAGCAAACAATGAGTTCACAACCAAGCCTATGACCGATGCCCTATCAAGATCTATGCTTATCGTTCCATAGATTAATATGGTATCATGCACTCAAGCAATCGGGCGAGTGAGGAGTTGTCAATTCCTAATAACGCTATCCATAATGACTATTTCCTCAAAGAGTTAATAGTTGGATTAAATTATAAGGGAAGGGACTTAAGACGATAAGTGTCACACCCCCGAACCGTCAGCACGGACGGCGGAAACGTCCGGGGGCAGGTGACGTCATGCGTAATATCACAACAATCGTATCATAGCAATCAAAGTAAACACAACCATTACATTACAATATGAAAATTTACATTTGTTTGAACACATAGTTTGTATATATATATATATATATATATATATATATATATATATATATATATATATATATATATATATATATATATATATATCAAAAGTAGCAACAGATAAAGACAAGACTCCAAGGTGTTCCGTCTTCTCCAAAAGCTGGCGAAGGTACCTGTCTATCGTTGTCCTGAGAGTACAAGCGATTTTGAAAACATATCAGCATAAAGCTGGTGAGTTCATAAGCATGTTTTTGTATTGAAAACTAGTCACTGAATTTGTGCAAATGATTTCTTTTCATTATAAGTAAAATATCGTTTGTATCGAAATCCTGGTCAATCACCAGTAAGTAAAGTATGTTCCGTTAGAAAACCCTGGCTATCACCAGTAGGTAACACATGTTCAATTCGAAAACCCTGGCTACCGCCAGTATGTGAGGTACGTTTCGTTTGAAAACCCTGGCTACTACCAATAAGTAAGGTAGTTTTATTACTTAAAATAAAACTAAAGGTTGTGTCCCTGGAATACCCTCCAGTAAGTAGTAAGTATATAGGTAGTTTCATTAATTAAAATAAAACTATTGAAGAAAGAAATCACGTAACAAAGGTTAGTTTATACTTATTGTGAGTCGTATAGCCATGCTAATATGACCGGTGACCTCCTTGACGTTTCTTCAGGCGTTGTATGAATACAAAATTTGTCACCCCAGGCGTGCCCGCCTAACTGTAGCTAACAGTTCAGGTGTGGGATTGTCGGTCCCGAATAGATCTATTCACAAATTTCACGCTCTCCCTCCAGGAGACTCTGGTTATACTAACGGTGAGGATTTATTGGTACCCCGAAGGGCATAACGAAGATAGGTCTCACAATCCTGTATTAACTAGTTTACGTGTAGTTCGGTTGTTCTCGAGTTCAAAATCGTTGGTAAACAGTGTAGAATATAAATAATTATACACAAAATAATTATTTAGTAAGATACACTTGTTATCTGTATGGATAAACTAAATTTGTCATAGTTTATGTGTTTGACTTGGTACGTAGTTATAGTTTGACTAGTAAGTTGTGTTCACGTACTGTTCTGAAAACTATGCAATTATGTTTAGAAATCGTCCCTTATGCTCTGCATATTACAAAAGGGATAAAGAATCTAAATGTTTGATGTAAAACTTGTTGTAATTGCATCAGTTTTTAAGTTGTGAAAACCTTTATGTTTAGCTTGTATTCCCCCCCCCCCTGAAATCGTTTTAAAAACTATAAAAGCGTAGGGGTATGAACTCACAGTTGGTTGGATGCAAAGGATTGAACTGGACGATCCTTGAATTGGTGTACGTTGCACTTAACGGAATCCTAATATCAAATAAATACATATATGTATCTAAATTAGCGATTTCGTTAGATAAAGTGTTAGATAAACACTTGTTTTTGGTTAAGGAATGTTACCGGGACTTGGTTGAATTGAGAAAACAGGCTTTTCCCCACGAAAGAGTTGTTTACGGTCGGGAATGGAGTTTACGATCGACAGACCGTGAACAGGGTTTACGGTCTATGAAGATCTGGTGTGTTTACAGTCGCACAGGTTTACAGTCTATGAAGATTGGTGAGTTTACGGTCGCAACGGGTTTACGGTCTATAAAGATTGACCGTAAACTCAAGAACAAGTGTAACGCCCGCGTTTCCAGGCTAGGCATTATTGTTGATGTAATAGTCTAGGTTAACCCTTGTAACTCTTTTTGAAGTATTAATGATGAACTATTTGAGTATTATGTGAATTATGTGAATTATGTGTTTATTTTCTTAATTATTATAATTTAATGAATTAAGAATAAAATGAGCGTCAAAATTAAAGTGTGATATAAGCCCGATATCTTTGCATAAAGATGTAGTGGTTGAAACAAGGATTCTGGAGATATAAAGAATGCCGAAATCCGAGTTATAACGAAGAAGTTATGACCTGTCGAAGTTTCGCGACAGAACAGGCAATGCTGAATGACGTAAAAGTGAAATTTACGTTAGAGCGATATTTAGCCTTAGTGATCTAAACGAAAGTCGTAGAGTTCGTTAAACTGAGAGCGTGCATAAAAAGAACGCCCAAATCTAACTTCGTATGAGGAAGTTATGATTTTCCGAAGTTTCGACTTAGCGGTATGCAGCCCGAATACTCAATTTGAGATCGAGCGGTTTATAGCCGAAACAATCTAAACGAGAATTGAATATCTCGTCGATAGTAGTCCAACGGTAAAAAGACAAATGAAAACGGACGTCAGATGAAGAAGTTATGAATTTATAACGGAGTTTTCCTATCCCGACCTACTAAAAATAAATAATAAAAATAAATTCAAAATTAGCCGACGGAGTCTAAACAAAAGTTGTAGAGCGTAGTCTCACCTACGCGTGTATATAAAGAACGTCAAAAACGGAGTTCGTGTGAGGAAGATATGAATTTTTGTAATTTATTAAATAATTAAAATATATATTTAATCTATAATTCGGATGTATATCCGAAGGAGTCATTGATCTTATCCGAAGTACGCCCAGCGTACTGGCGTACGCCCAGCGTACCCCGGTGCATGAACCCCTCGGACTCGAGTGCCTCGCATACGTAAGCGATGACGTTTTTTGGCACTACGCCCCGCGTAGCTAAGCATTACGCCCAGCGTAATGCGAGGGTTCAGCCCTATAAATACCTTGCGAGGGCAGCCGGCCTTTTTGCTCCTTTTCTCTTCTCTCTCTCCCGTTTTACCTCGTTTTTCATGCAAGAATTATCCCGAAGCCCCGGTATTATTCCCGAGACCCGAAGCAAGTCCCGAAGCCCCGAAGATCCCGAGAAGTAAAATTTCCGAGCCGAAGCTCTGCCCGCGAGGAGCCCGGTTTTTGTGAAGATCTTCCAGATCTACCGAAGAATACTACTTCTACAAGCCGTAGTGCTGTCCGATCATCTTCTGATCAAGTGAGTGTGTAGTCACTTTCTTCTAACGCATAATTATGAAGTATTTTATACGAAATACGTGTTATGTGTATATTTTGTTGTTATATGTGTGAATGTATATTCACTTTCTTCTATCTCATAGATATGATTTATTCTCTATGAAATACGTGTTATGTGTGTGTGTCTCATCTGTTGTTTGGAATATGTATTGAATGAGAATGCTATACAGGTTTTAAACTATGTATAAAAATATATATTTTTATCTACTAATATGTTGGGTAGAACATGGGTAGATAGTTGATGTGTGATAAATAGATGAGAGGCCTCGATGTTGTTTTTGATTCGGTCATCTAGCGGAGTTTAGATGACGACCACGGACTTTTCTAGACAGTCATGTGGAACGCTAGCAGGCTCGCCACCTGTAGGTGCTAATGAACTTGGGTGTTCATTCGATGTACTCCATCCCCCTCATGGTTGCCTTATTTGACATATATTGCTGGGAAACCCCCGAATGCATGTGTTGTCGCCCCGATGAAATATTCTAAGACTAGGTCCCTTGTGTTAGTTGTTTTAGGGACGTAAAGTGAGAATAACGTGAATGGGTAATTGGGTTATTGTTGGTTAATGAAAATAAATTTAATTACTTATTGTGGGTTGAAAACCCTATATGCTCACCAGGCTCCCAAGCCTTACCCACTCAGTTTCTTTGTATTACAGGTAGTGGCGCCAGAGCATAAGTTGGATGACTTGTCAACTTATTTTTTTTGGATTATCGACCTGTTGTTGTAAATAACTGTTGTAAGGTCTGTATTGAAATGTTTATGCTTTTGGTCTGTTTATCGGAACATGACATCCCGAGTATTGTAATATAATGAAAAATACATTTCTTTAAGAAATGCTTTGGTAAATCTTATTTTTATCATATTTTTTTTTTGGGAACAAATTCCGCAACTCTTTTAAATCAAAAGGATTTACTCTGAAATTATTTTAAAAAGCATAAATGAAACCGGTCTTTTCTGGCCGTGATTTTGGGGATGTCACAGTTGGTATCAGAGCATTAGTTTAAGCGTACTAGGAATTTGTAGGATTTCTAGACTTAAACTTAGAATGCTAAGTGAGATTGTGAGATGTGTGTCTGTTATATTTTAGACACGAGCACTAGTTTATTTTAGAAAAATTGCCTAAAATGCTTTTATGTGCTAAATGTTATATGTTTGCCATATATGATATTATTTGTTCGGATCTATGGTCTGTTGCCGACCGGATGTGGAAACCTTATGTGTGTAGGATTCTAAGCGTACGTCTACGATATTAGAACTAGCATGTAAACGTTTCGGAGTGATATGGAGGATTGTAATATCTATCGTGTATGAGGATCTAATTTCACCTTATTTGGTGTATAGATCAAAAATGGTGAGAACGAGGAGTGGAGCTGGAAATGCTGATGAAAACAGAAATCAAATACCAATGATTGAGCAAATACCTGTTGTAGCAGCAGCACCTGAGCCAATGACAATGGCTGGTGTACAAATGATGATTCAAACAATGTTGGATCGTCAAATGGAGGAGACTAGGCAGTTGCTTCAACAGAATCGTGAAGAACTGTCAATTCAAGTAGAAGAGCCCGAATTAAATGAAGGGCACTCGGAAGGAGGAAACTTCAGTGGATCTGTTGGTCAAGCCAACCCCCCGATAGTTAGGCAAAACAACCAGGATGGAAGGAATGATGGAATGGGGTGAAAGTACAAGGACTTTTTAACTTGCAAACCATCGACCTTCACTGGAAAGGAGGACCCGATCGGAGTCATGGATTGGATATCGGAAATCGAGCTAGCCTTCATGACGTGTGGCTGCAGAGGCAAGTTGCAGACCACTTTCGCAGTACGCCAGTTCAGGGGTGGAGCTGTTCATTGGTGGAACACTTTAGGGAAGACCCTAAGCCCTAATGAGCCACTGCAACTGACATGGGCAGAGTTCTTGGTGCAGTTCAAGCGCAAGTTCTGTTCGGCCCAAAATCTGTTGGAGTTGGAAAACAAGTTTCTGACATTGACGAAAGGCAGCATGTCAGTTGATGAATATACTAATAACTTCACAGACAAGATGAAGTTTGCTTTGCGCATCGTCCCAGACTAGCTGACTAAAGTTGACCGGTACGCAAAGGGACTCCCATGGGAGTACGCGGTGCCAATACATCAGGCACCTACTCTAGAGGCAGCTATTTGGGCTGCCAAGTCTGTTGAGGACATGATCAAGGGAAGAACCACCGACAAGGTTGAAGTTGGCGAAAAGAGAAAATTTGAAGGAACTTCAAGTTCCAATAAGAAAAGTAAATTTTCGAAGTCAAATTCAAAGAAGTTTGGAGGAAAGGCAGGCGAAGCGAAATGGTGTGATAAGTGCAAGAAAAAGCACTTTGGGAAATGTAGTGAGGATGTAACCTGCTACAAGTGTGGAAAAATTGGGCATTATGCCAACGAGTGTCCGTCCAACAAAAGGATGTGCTTTGGTTGTAACGAGGAGGGGCACATTTTGAAAGATTGTCCGAAAAAGAAAGAGGCAGCAAAACCCAACATTCCACCAAAGATGAAAGCAAGAGCCTTCCAGATGACACTTGAGGCTGCGAAAGATGAAGCTGATGTCGCTTCAGGTACCTTTCTCGTAAACGAATTACCTGCTCAAATTTTTTTGATTCTGGAGCCAACTACTCCTTTATTTCGCATGAGTTTGGTAGAAAACTAGCTTTGCCTGTTGATAGACTAGATAATGCTTTATTAGTCGAAGTTGCTAGTGGCAAGTTTGTACCTGTTAGCCATCGTATGAAAAACATCTTAATCGACCTTAATGGGAATAAATTTCACGAGGAATTATTGCCTATCGAACTAAATGGTTTTGACATTGTTCTGGGAATGGATTGGCTTAGCGCCAATGATGCCGAGATTTTATGCAAGAAGAAGATAGTAAAAGTAAACTCGCCAGGGAAAGAGTCATTTATGGTGTATGGGGATAAACGTAGAGTGAATTCTGGAATCATTTCCCTAATGAAAGCCGGAAAGTGTTTGACCAAGGGATGTACATCATATTTAGCATTCGTGATCGATGCTAAGAAGGAAAAGAAGGTGATGCAGAATATTCCAGTGGTGTGTGATTATCCGGAAGTATTTCCCAAAGATCTTCCTGGATTACCACCTGATAGACAAGTGGAGTTCAGAATAGACTTGTTACCAGGAACCACGCCAATAGCAAAGGCACCTTACCAACTAGCACCGACGGAGATGAAGGAGCTAATGATGCAACTTCAGGAGTTATTGGACAAAGGTTTCATTAGACCTAGTTCATCACCCTGGGGAGCTCCGGTGTTATTCGTGAAGAAGAAAGATGGAAGTATGAGAATGTGCATCGATTACAGAGAGCTGAACAAGGCAACAATAAAGAATAGATATTCGTTGCCGAGGATTGATGACCTGTTCGATCAACTATAAGGTTCAAGTTATTTTTCAAAGATCGACCTAAGTTCAGGATATCATCAGCTGAAAGTAAGACAGCGGGATATCGAGAAAACTGCATTCAGAACACGATATGGACACTACGAGTTTTTGGTTATGTCGTTTGGACTAACCAATGCTCCAGCAGCATTCATGGATTTGATGAATAGGGTTTGTAATCCGTTCCTCGATAAATCTGTGATAGTGTTCATAGATGACATTATGATTTACTCGAAAAGCCAAGAGGAGCATGGCAGACACTTGCGAGAAGTGTTGGAAGTCTTGAAGAAGGAGAAGTTGTATGCAAAGTTCTCCAAATGTGATTTTTGGATTCGAGAAGTCCAATTCTTGGGTCACGTGGTCAACCAAGAAGGGATAATGGTTGATCCAGCAAAGATTGAGGCTATAATGAAGTGGGAACAACCGAAAAGTCCCACGGAGATCCGAAGCTTTTTAGGATTAGTCGGATATTACCGAAGGTTTATCCAAGGCTTTTCTTCGATCGCTACTCCACTAAAAGCTTTGACCCACGAAGGAGCTACTTATGCTTGGAGCAAGAAGCATAAGGAAGCATTCGAGAAGCTAAAGAAGAAGCTATGTGAGGCACCGATTCTTTCTCTACCCGATGGAGTTGAAGACTTTGCTGTTTATAGCGATGCGTCTGGTGTTGGGTTGGGTTGTGTTTTGACCCAAAGAGAAAAGGTGATAGCATATGCGTCTCGACAACTGAAGGAGCATGAAAAGAACTACCCCATTCATGATTTGGAGTTGGCAGCGGTAGTTTTCGCTCTGAAAATATGGAGGCATTACCTCTATGGCACGAAGTGCAAACTTTTCACTGATCATAAGAGTCTCCAATATCTCTTTAATCAGAAGGAATTGAATATGAGGCAACGACGCTGGCTAGAATTACTCAAGGACTACGACTGTGAGATACTTTACCACCCCGGTAAAGCTAATGTTGTTGCTGATGCTCTCAGTCGGAAAGTCAATGTTGAGAGAAAAAGGCCAAGGTCGTTGAGAATAGAAGTTGTTTCGACAATTGTGGAGAGTATAAAGAAAGCTCAAGGGGAAGCTTCTGAAAAGAATGACCGAAAGGAAGAACGTTTGGGCAAAACGTTGGTGTTTGATACAAACGGTCATGGACTAAAGGTATTCCAATATCGAATTTGGGTGCCTAAGTCAGGAGGAATTAGAGATCTTCTGATGGAAGAAGCTCACAAAACCATGTACTCGATTCATCCTGGCAGCACTAAAATGTATAGGGACCTGAAACCCTACTACTGGTGGCCGACGATGAAGCTTGATGTTGCAAAGTATGTGGCCGAGTGTGTGACTTGTGTGAGGGTTAAAGCACAACATCAGAAACTATATGGGAGTTTAGAACCTTTACAAGTACCTATGAGTAAATGGGAAGACATTGCCATGGATTTTTTCACTAAACTTCCCAGAACAAAGAACGGTCACGACATGATTTGGGTGGTCGTTGATCGCTTCACTAAGAGTGCGCACTTCATAGCAGCCAATGAGAAATGGTCTATGGATAAGCTTGCGAATTCTTACGTGAAGGAAATTGTGAGGCTTCACGGTGTTCCGTTAACGATTGTATCGGATCGTGATAGCCGTTTCACCTCAAGGTTTTGGAAAAGTCTACAAGAGGAAATGGGTACCAAGTTGTGTTTAAGTACAGCTTACCATCCGCAGACTGATGGTCAGAGTGAAAGAACGATACAAACACTTGAAGATATGCTAAGAGCATGTACCCTAGAATTCCTAGGTAATTGGGATGAGCATTTACCTTTGGTAGAATTTTCCTACAATAATAGTTTCTACTCAAGCGTTAAGATGGCACCTTATCAAGCTTTGTACGGACAGAAGTGTCGTACGCCGTTTTGTTGGCTTGAGGCTGGGAAAAGCAGTTTATTGGGCCCGAGATGGTCCATCAAACCGCTGACCGTAAACGGGTTTACGGTCAAGAGAGTTAGAGAGAGAAAGTGGGTGTTTCCGGTCAAGAAGGTTCAAATGAGGGTGGGGGTCCGGTATTTATAGGCTGGGGGTTTGGTCGGTGGTGGGGTCCACCTGGCACCGACCGTAAACGGGTTTACGGTCTACACGAGTTTACGGTCGTAAACTCGTCCTGACCGTGAACTCAGTGATTTTCGAGGAAGTTTCAAGTTTTTCACGTGATTCTCGGTTTATTCTGAATCGTACAAAATACATATTATTTATTTAAAACGTAAAGTCCTTCCCAAACTAAGAAATTTGACGGAATTAAATAAAAATCCAAATTTTATTAACGGAAACTGGGTAAGGATAACGGAAAAAGTTTCGGGTTGTCACAGACATACATAGCAAAATATAGCAAATTATAGCAAAATATAGCAATCAAGTTTGATACAATTCAATTTAAATACAATGAATAATAAATACCTTTTCGGACATGCTTTTCCACCCCAAAAGATAAAAACTGAAAATAGGGGGAGTCGTGAATACTCACAATGCTTTGAGATGATGCATATGATGACTTGAACTACATTCCACTTGTACCACTATCGATTCCTACACGATGTTACACACTAATGAGTCTCTAATAGAAAGCCAATACTAGTATACTTGCTACTACAATAGAACTATCTCAATATTGTGTCAAAATTTAATATTGTTAAGTTACAAATATTTTCTGAAAATGGTGAAATTTTATAACTCATGTGATTAAGATAATTTTGGATATTATTTTCCAGATTTTTGTAATATTAATTTAGGGTATTTCAATACATTTAAAGGTGTTTTAAGCTCCTAAAAATCCAAAATATTATCAAACAGTTTTCAAAAATTCTCAAACTTTGTTTTTTCATTCTAAACACAGTAGAGGTCTTCCAGAAATTTTCCCTTGAATTTTTTATGTGATTAACTATATTTCCAAATTTTTATGCCTTCATAACAATCTAAATTTGTGAAAAATAGAATCCAGATGATAAAAATTCCCAAACTTTTTATAATACTGCCATTAAACATACTTAAGCTGGGAAAAATATAAAAATGGATTTCTAAACTATTTAACCCAATTTTATGATTTTTGTACATTTAAGTGTATTAAATCTTGGGAAAATAGAGGAAAAATAGCATACAAAAGATAAAAATCATCAAAATTTTTATGTATCATCCTAATATATTATAAGAGTTTCTGGTAAATTTTAATGAATTTTGGATGAGTAAAACTATTTTTCATGTGTTTAGTCCATTATAAACACAAAAATAATGGAAAAATAGATATACATTTTGAAAAATTCGAAAAATATTTTTCTGAGTCTTAAACATAAGGTAGAAGCTGCGAAAAATAAGATATGATATTTTCACATCCCCTAAAGTGGTTTTATGAAAAAGAAAAGTCAAAATCATACTAAACAGTAACAACAATCGATGCAAGTTCATCAGAGATGTTTATTATCTTAAAGGATCATCCACAAATGTTTCCAGAATTTATTTACTAGTTTAAGTATTTTATATGCTTTAACACTCTATTTTCTTATTATTTTCATGTAAAAATAAAAAATATATATATTGAGCTGAAAATTTCCAGAATGCATCTTCATACAATTTAATAACAATGAATGATCGTTTTCTTATTTTTGATGTCGAAAAACATGCCTAAAGGCTCAATAAATTATAGAGAAAACTTGGTTCTTGTGATTTCGGTAAAGATTATTGATGTTACTTTGAGAATTTTTGCAACATGTTACAAAGACTTTTGAATCAAGATCTTTCTGTTCCTCTTAATACACGATGTTAAGTGCTCAAATTAATTTTTCCTAGATTTTTAGTGATGAATAAGACCTTTCAACATGCAATACAAAACTAGTATTCACAAAAAGGTGTTGTTTGAGCAACAGTTTTGTAAAAATTGCTAAAAATTGAAATATTGGAATTTTCCAATGCGGTCAGATGGGTTTGAAAGCTAACTCAAAATATTATATTTCAGAAAAAGAATCTCGAATTTTGGTTAAGAAATGAGTGAGATATGGCAGTTTAAAGTCAGGTAAAAAAATCTGGCAGATTGCATGCATGATGATTGGTTAGAAAAGTGAGTTTTCATCATTTCTTTGAGTAAATCTTTTGAAATATTTTATGAATTCATGATAAACTCATATTCTAGTCATGTTTCCAGAGATCAAAAGATTAAAACTTATCAAAATGTATACATGCATTTATGAACAAAATTTTGTTTCTCAAAAACTCTTAACTTGAGTTTGATGTTTTAATCCTTAAAATCGATTTTTGCACTAAGATCATGAACATGCAACCTTGTTTATCATACATACATGGTGTTAAAACACATCCATGATGTTCTAAAAACCATTTTAACAAAAAGAAAACAAGTTTGAAGAAGATGAAGAAGTAGAAGAAGGAGAAAGTGTAAGAAAAACCTTTAAAACAAGAAAGAAAGTGAAGGAAGATGAAGGATTTTCGTGATTACCTTGATGAACAACCCTAGAAGATGAAGATTTGAAGGTTGAGGGATGTTCTTGGCTGGAGAATTTCGTGGGTTTTGAGAGAGAAAGAGAGAGTTTGAGAGAAAAACTTGTTCTTGAAGGATGTAAAAAGGTGGAGTGAAGAGTGAGTGAAAATGAGTAGTGTGTGCCTTTTGAGTGTGAGAGAGAGACATGGGGAGAGAGGGATCCGAATTTTTGAGGTATAATACCCTTTATTTCTCCATTCTCTTTATAATAATTAAATCTTTTATAAAAAAATATCAAAGTTTTATAAAATATACAACTTAACCTAGCTTTTATCCGTAAAACCTTGATTTTTGGCTTATAAATTAAGGGTAAATGTTAATGACTTAATTATTATTATCCTTGATGATATTTTCCTGAATTTAATTATTTTGAAGTGATATTATAAGGTTCATAACAAACTTTATGGAGTTTTAGGTGTGAAAGTTTATAAATTTGAGTTTACGGCTTTTAGGGTTTTGGAGTTTAATAAACTTTGAATATCAAAATGAATTGAATCTTTGAGACTTCAAATTATTTTTGTGTTTCCTAACTCTTATTCAAGTTAGAAATAATGCTTGTAATTTATTTTTACCGGTTTATTACCATTCTATGTAGTGATTCCGAGATTCAAGCGAAATTGAGGAATCGCGTATACTAGTCCTAGTTTTCAACTTTGACTTAAGTTTCTATGAGACTTTAACCTAGTTTCTACTTTTAAGTCAAGTGCATGATGTGTGTATATGATTCATGAAAAGGTGTTCGAGTCAAAGAGTGACCCGAATAAGGATAGTCTCTACAGTTAAGTAGTTGTAGAATTCACATACCAATGTGAAATCTAAGTACATTATCCTTCGATCCTACTTGTTTCCAAGTTTCTAGTAGGTTATAACTTAGCTTCTAGTTACTAAGTCTAGTATGTGTCATGCCTATATGTGCAACTAAGTTTAGTCAAATCTAGAACCGACTCGAATTTTGACGGTTGTCACAAGTATTAATATCTTATTATTTGTATCTTCAAGGGTTGCTTTGAACAATAGCTTCTCTGCTTCAATCAGATATGTAGGGAAACAAAGTCAGAAAAGAAAGATGAAACTCTTCTCCATAGTCACATGGTTCGCTAAACTGGACACGAACTGCGAACTGGATCGATTCGAACTGGATCACGGTACAAAAGTGTACCAATCGTCGGTGGCTCGCGATCTGGATCGTGATGGAAGGCATACCGATTTTGTACCAAGAGTCGGTGGGTCGATGTACCCGTTATTTCTTATTCGCTATTTAAATAGTCTGGGAACACGAACTCGCCATCACACCTTAGATTCCTAGCTCGATGTACCATTAATTAATGACTTCAATTCTCACCTTTCACATTATATTAATAGTTTGACTTCAATTTTCAATTTTCACATTAACATTAATAGTTCACTTCATACAAAAACTCATTAGAATTAATTTCTTATTTCATATTTTAGTTTTACACTTTTAGTCACCGTATATACCGACTTCATCATCCTCATCAAAACATCCTAATTCCATATTACTTTCTCAATATCGCAATGGGAAAACTTAGTTGAAGAGGTTGTTGATTATGGGAACCGAAAAAGATAGAGGAAAGACTAATTTTGAGTATCTTAATTATTTTGAATTTTTTGATGTTTTTTGTCTAATGGGTTATGTATTAAATAAGTTTTATTGAATATTTAATATTTGATTATTAATATCAATATATTTTTGTTAGAACTTGGAGTCTTGGACTTAATGACTTTTTTTATATGGTCCATCGTACCAATTTAATTGGTACATCATACCCAATCGAACCGAAATGAACCTACCCCCCTTCGTACCGGATTTTGGGGACCTAGCGAACAGCGAACCACGAACCCGTTCCCGTACCAGAGCGAACCCTGTTTCGTGTGACTATGCTCTTCTCTTGGGTCAGAAGTAAACCATCTCTGAAATTGTCTTCCTATCAAATTAAAACTACCAAATAAAGGCTAGAAGGATTTAATTAGTGTGTCAAGGTACAAACTGCATATAAAAAGTAATGGGGTAATCTAACTAAACACAAGAGGGAAGCTAAAAAGAAGATTCGTGTAGTGAATTAATGCTCAATAAAGGGTAATAAGATTTTTTTTGCATATAGGCATACCTTCCAAAACATAAGGTATGAACTTGTACTTGTCTTTAACGCCTAGTTTCCGAGTTTAACAAAAGAAAAGAAAAGAAAAGAAAGTCATGAGAGAAAAGAAGAGAAAGGAAAGGAAAACAAAATTTTCTTTTGTGTTCCCGAGTTTGAGAGAAGTGGAAGGAAAATTAATCATTTTGTTCTTTATTTCCAAATCCTCCCAAATCGAAAAGAATGTTAGGAGGGAAAGTGATCCTTCCATTTCCCTCTACTCCATCCTTTAATGAAACTCGGGAACACCAATTTCCTTTATTTTCTTCTCATTTCCACCCGTTTCCTTTCTTTTCTCTCGTTAAGTTGAACTTGGGAACGGGGTGTAAAAGTTGAACCATCGTTATCAAAATCAAGTTGAGATTATATATATATATATATATATATATATATATATATATATATATATATATATATATATATATATATATATATATATATATATATATATATATATATTATCAAACATACGGAGAGCTTTGTGTTGTAGCCTTGAACTTGCAATAAATTTCAACCGAATATATATATATATATATATATATATATATATATATATATATATATATATATATATTACAAAGCATATAAAGGTATTTAGTTGTTATCTAAGAAACCCTTTACAATAATAGTATATTTCATCAGTTTATCTACCAATTGAGGCTTCTATTTCTATTTTCTTGCTGCAAGTCTAAAATATTTTAAGTTTTATTTAGAATATACCAATCAACTGAAAAAATCATTGATTTTTTCCAGACAATGGAAAGATAGCTACCTGCATCTATTGAAGCTCACTTTCAAGGTCCATACCCAAAAGAATATCCCTTAGCAGAAATCAGCTCCAAAAAAAAAATATTAGTTCAACCTACAAAATAAGAATAGAGTTGAGAAGTTTAGTAAACTAAATTGCAATGTCATTTACTATAAAGTTGTTCAAACCAAATCACATGATTCTAAAAAAAATTAAAAATATTTGTCGTGCCTACTGAAAATTGAAGGAAAAGGGAGAATTATAATACCAAAAGGCGGATACATCAAAGTTGGGATGAAAGTGGTGCAACACTCTCCAAATGGAGGTTTATTTGCACAAAATTTTGTTCAAAAGCTTTGTAATCCTACCTTCAAGAAGTCAGTGCTCTAATTAACTTAACCAAGAGTAAATCGTCTATAAAAATGTACCAATAGACTGACCTTCATGTTTTTGGAAGCTTGCTTTATGATTGATATTATTATCCTTGTGTTTGAATCTATTAGTATTCTTTTACAAATCAAATAAAAGACCATATATGAGCAACAAAAGATTCCATGAAAGAAATATACAGGCTTAACCATAGATTTATATACCTCTTATATCTTCAAAACCATACACAATCAATTTCATGGCCGAGTGTTGTAGAGAACATGATTACTGTTGGAAAATTTAGTATAAATATTTATATTTTTACTAACTTTTGACATATATAAATATATACATATTTTGTATATATAACTAACTCTAAGTGGGTTTGTGTTCTCCTCCACGAGGACTTCGAAACGATATATTATATGTCCAAAATAGAGTATATGTGAATGAGATATCGATATTCAAAGATGGGTATTTGAGAATAAATTTAGCAAAAAGAGAGGAATGTGGGAATGATTCCCACATTAGTAGAAAGACCAAACCAAATAAGGTTTATAAGCTTGAATGCATGAAAGGCTTACAAGCTTGTGTCTATGGTTATGCTACAATTCCTACCCGCGCGCAGGGGGGGTGCAAATTTTGGATTTCGTAGACCAAAAACACCAAACTCGTGCATGGACACAAATGCAGCTCCGAAAACTTGACAGTTTTGGTCCCTAATTTTGTAACGGATGCATTAATTGCGTAATTAATGACATTTATTGGCATTAAACGCTCAATCAATTAGTGATTTTTTCCATTACACGATTCCAAGTTGCATCAATGGTTGAAAAGCTTTCTCCTGGTTGGATAGACTTCAAAAACTGCCTTAAGCATAAGCGAAAGGAGATGTCTGTGGAGGAACTGGTGGTGCGTCTTCGCATTGAAGAAGACAATCGAATGGCCTTAAAGAAAGGAAGTGAAGTTGAATCTTCCAAGGTTCATATGGTGGAAGTTGGTCAAACTTCCAAGAGCAAAAACAAGGGACCTCACAAAGGGAAAGCAAAGGGCTAAAACCTAGGCCCCAAGGCAGGAACTTTCAAGAAGAAGTTCAGGTGCTACAACTGTGGCCAACCGGGTCACAGGGCTTCGGAGTGCCCGCAACCTAAGAGGGAAAACCGTCAAGCAAACATGGTGAATGATAACATGAAGTTGGTGGCCATGATTATTGATCTCACGGCTATGGTTTCTGAAGTGAATCTCATGAATACAAATTCAAATGAGTGGTGGATTGTCACGGGGGCTACTCGTCATGTGTGTCATGACAAGAGTGTTTTCAACACCTACAAAGAAGTTGAAGATGGTGAAAAGCTCTACATGGGAAATGCAGCTACCACGGATATCAAAGGTGTTGGTGATGTCATTCTAAAAATGACTTCGGGGAAAGAAGTGAAGCTTAGGGATGTTTTGTATGTTCCTGAACTTCGTAAGAATCTAGTGTCGGGTGGTTTGTTGAACCAATTTGGTTTTAAGATAGTGTTTGAGTCGGACAAGTTTGTTTTGTCCAAAAATGGTATGTTTGTGGGAAAAGGATATGCCTTGAATGGCATGTTCAAATTGAATGTAATGGTGACAAACAAAATGAATAATACAAGTTCTAGTTTTGCTTATTTGCTTGAGTGTTCAAATGTTTGGCATGGTCGCTTAGGACATGTAAATTACAATTCTATTAAGCGATTAATTAAACTAGAATACATACCAAAACTTAATATTGACTCAAATCACAAATGCCCCACATGTGTTGAAGCCAACTAAACTAGATTATCTTTCCAAACAATCAAAAGAAACACCAAACCTCTTGATTTAATTCACACTGATGTGTGTGATTTAAAGTCAATTCCTACTCAAGGTGGGAACAAATACTTCATTACATTCATCGATAATAGCACGAAATATTGCTACATATATTTACTTAAGAGTAAAGATGAAGCAATAGACAAGTTTGTCTTATACAAAAATGAAGTTGAGAATCAACTCAACAAGAGAATTAAAGTGGTTAGAAGTGATAGGGGTGGAGAATATGTTTCTCTATATGCTGAATTTTGTGCGAAAAATGGAATTCGACATGAATTCACATCACCCTATTCACCTCAACCCAATGGAATTGCTGAAAGAAAGAACCGTACCTTGAGAGAAATGGTTAATGCCATGATAATTAGTTCGGGTGTAAACCAGTCAATGTGGGGGAAGCTATTTTGTCGGCTAACTATCTTTTAAATAAGATACCTCGCAAAGAAAAGAATGAAATACCGTATGAACTTTGGATGGGAAGAAAGCCATAATATAAGTACTTACAAGTGTGGGGGTGGCTAGCTAAAGTTGTAGTACCACCGCCTAAGGTACAAAAGTTAGGGCCTAAAACAGTGGATTGTGTATTCATTGGATATGCACAAAGTAGTAGTGCTTATCGGTTCCTTGTGCGTGATTCTAAGAATCCTGAAATACACAAGAATACCATAATGGAATCAAGGAATGCTTCATTCTTTGAAGATGTGTTTCCTTGTTTGAACAAGGAAGTTGAAAGCCCATCTTTACCAAATAACGAAGTTGTTCGAGAGGAAGAACAAGCTCAATCCGAGGAAGAAGAGATAGAACTCAAAAGAAGTAAGAGGGCTAGAGTTGAAAAATCATTTGGTGATGATTTTTACACCTATGTGGTGGAAAGTGAACCTAAAACCTACCCAGAGGCGGTTACTTCTTCTGAGGGGCCTCAATGGAAAGAAGCCATCAAAAATGAGGTACAATCTATCTTACAAAATCATATGTCGGAACTAGTGGATCTACCTCCAGGTAGCAAGCCATTGGGTTACCGTTGGATTTTTAAGAGAAAGATGAAACCTAATGGCAGTATTAATAAATACAAGACAAGACTAGTAATCAAAGGTTATAGACAAAAAGAAGTTCTAGATTACTTTGATACGTATTCGCCGGTAACGCGGATAACATCCATTAGATTAGTTCTTGCCATTGCAGCTATCAGAAACTTGCAAGTTCATCAAATGGATGTGAAAACGGCTTTCCTAAATGGGGAGTTGGAAGAAGAAATTTATATGGAGCAACATGAGGGCTTCATTGCCTCGGGACAAGAGAACAAGGTTTGTAAACTTGTTAAGTCTCTATATGGATTAAAACAAGCTCCTAAACAATGGCATCAAAAGTTTGATCAAGTCATGATGGAAAGTGGCTTTAGAATCAATGAGTGTGATAAGTGTATCTATGTTAAAAACACCACTCATGGTTATGTCATCTTGTGTTTGTATGTTGATGATATGCTTATCATTGGTAGTGATGACAAGATAATAAGATCCACGAAGGATATGTTGAAATCCAGGTTCGACATGAAAGATATGGGTTTAGCAGATGTGATTCTTGGAGTCAAGATCACAAGAACCCAAAGTGGTTTGGTTTTAAGTCAAACACACTATGTGGATAAGATTTTTGAAAAATTTGCTAAGGGAGACACTAGCATAGCTAGAATTCCAAATTGACACTAGTCAACATCTACGTAAAAATAGAGGTGATAGTGTGAATCAAGTGAAATATTCAAGAATTATTGGCAGTCTGATGTATCTAATGAGTTGTACCAGACCTGACTTAGCATATGTTGTGAGCAGACTAAGTAGATACACTAGTAAACCCAGTTCTGAACACTGGAAGAGTATTACTAGGTTGCTAAGGTATGTGAGATACACGCGAGAATATGGACTGCATTATGGGAGACATCCAGCAGTTATCGAAGGATACACAGATGCAAATTGGATATCTAACATAAAAGATTCGAGATCTACAAGTGGATATGTGTTTACACTTGGAGGTGCTGCTGTAGCATGGAAATCATCCAAGCAAACAGTTATATCTAGATCCACGATGGAATCTGAATTTATCGCCTTAGATATTTGTGCTGAAGAGGCGGAGTGGCTACGTCAATTTGTAGAGGACATTCCCGAATGGCCCAAGTCGTTAACGGCCATATGTATACATTGTGATAACCAATCGGCAATTGGTAGAGCTCAAAGTACAATGTATAATTGGAAATCTAGGCACATTAGACGTAGACATAAAACGATACGAAAACTAATCTCTACGGGGGTTATCACGGTTGACTGGATGAAGTCAAAGGATAACATTGCGGATCCGCTTACAAAAGGCTTGAGTAGAGATGTAGTTTATAAGTCGTCAAGAGGAATGGGACTAAAGCCCATGAATGAGGCATGTCAAGAAGACTGGAGATCCCAAGATCTAGGTTCAAAAGGATAACCTAACTGTATGAGTGAGGCATGTCACTGTGGGGGAGTTAACATTACTTCCTAGTCCATTCCTATATGTAGTGACAAAATTAGGCTAAACATATGGTTTTTAATGATTCTTGGAATCACCTATGTGAGAGAGAAGTGGGGTCGCTTCGAGGGGAATTATAGGGGCACAATTCCTAAAGCTCTTGCAAAACCAGGCTAGTGTTCATGACCAAAACGAACACGTCTATGAAGATATGACCTTGTCAGGGAGAATCATGTGAGATTTACATTGTCGTCTACATAAATGGCAGCTTAGTTCAAAGACATCGAGATCTACTAACTGCTAGGAGATTAAGTGTAACTTCTTAAGGGAGGGTTCAAAGGGTAATACCTACCTATCCTATGCAGGATTCAACTGTTGAAAATTTTGTTTGGAAATTGGATGTGCAGAGATCGATCTCCATTCATGTGGGGGATTGTTGGAAAATTTAGTATAAATATTTATATTTTTACTAACTTTGGACATATATAAATATATACATATGTTGTATATATAACTAACTCTAAGTAGGTTTGTGTTCTCCTCCACGAGGACTTCGAAACGATATATTATATGTCCAAAATAGAGTATATATGAATGAGATATCGATACTCAAAGATGGGTATTTGAGAATAAATTTAGCAAAAAGAGAGGAATGTGGGAATGATTCCCACAATGGTAGAAAGACCAAACCAAATAAGGTTTATAAGCTTTAATCCATGAAAGGCTTACAAGCTTGTGTCTATGGTTATGCTACAATTCCTACCCCCGCGCAGGAGGGGTGCAAATCTTGGATTTCGTAGACCAAAAACACCGAACTTGTGCATGGGCTCGACCTGCGGACACGAATACAGCTCCGAAAACTCGAGCGCCCGCTACCCTTGTTTTTGCTAAGCTTGACAGTTTTGGTCCCTATTTTTAAATTCTGTAACGGATGCATTAATTGCGTAATTAATGACATTTATTGGCATTAAACGCTCAATCAATTAGTGATTTGTTTCCATTACACGATTCAACTATAAAAGAAGACCTTGCCATCTCATTCAAACATACGAATGAAAATACTCTTCTTCTTCCTCCTTCTCTGTACTCCTGCTTCCGGCGATTCTTTCAGGCAAGTGGTAATATCCGGCAGTACACAATACTGCTAAGGTTGTTGTACCCTAGGAACAGACGGCGAATCTATTTAAGGGAATCGAGTCCAACTCGAGTCTCAGCCACATTGTTTGCTGCTAATCTTTTCTTTACAGGAACCTTTCAAAGAGGAAAACGAAGACATTACACTAACAATTACTTGTATCTATCTATCTAGTGTAATGAGATTTAGAGAGGCACCTGTGGTTTTAAGAAATTCATTAAAGCTTCAACTTCTTGGCAGGACTCCTAAAGAAGAAATGATGACCAATAATTGTTTCAATGGATAATGTCATGAATTCTTCCATATATTTCTTAGTTGTTTGCTTACATCTTTAGGCCTTCTTTTGCTCATTTGACCATATTATGGTTACTATTTGTCCAGAAGCTGTTTCACACTCTCCATTATTCTTTATATAATTTCGTTGGCATCCTTTTATCATGCATCTGCAACATAGTCACACGAAACGGAGTTCGCAGTTCGCTAGGTCCCCAAAATCCGGTACAAAGGGGGGTAGGTTCATTTCGGTTCGAATGGGTACGATGTACCAATTAAATTGGTACAATAGACCACATAAAAAAGTCATTAAGTCCAAGACTCCAAGTTCCAACAAAAATATATTGATATTAATAATCAAATATTAAATATTCAGTAAAAATTCTTTAAGACATAACCCATTAGACAAAAAACATTAAAAAATTCAAAATAATTAAGACGCATAACTACTCAAAATTAGTCTTTCCCCTATATTTTTTTGTTCCCATAATCAACAAACTCTTCAACTAAGCTTTCCCATTGCAATATTTGTAAGAAAAACGGGATAAAATAGCCTTGAAAATTCTGAGAATTGTGGTTTCACTTTCAGATTAAAGTATTTGGGTGGTACTCCCAATCTTTAATCGGATAAGACTCGGAATTGAGAGAAAGAACAGAAAATATGGTTGTTATGAATTTCGTGATTGTTGCTGTACCTAGAAAAAATGATGACCAAAAGATTAAGTAGTTCATTTGTCTGAAAAACTGTCAAGGCAGTTTTCTTTGTCCAAAAACTACTCCAACTTTCAAAACCAATAACAGTCACCAAAACGGATTTTTAATAAAGGTCAAAATGAATTCAAAAAATCGGGTTCATTTACAGAAAATTCAGATTTCTAAGGCATTTTTTATATAGCAATATAACTCATATAAAAAATTCCCGCGCTGACCCCAGCCAAGGGCTCTACCCCTTGGACCCCGCCAGGGGTTGCCGCCCCTTGGACCCCGCTCACAGGGGCGCTGCCCTCGGACCCCCGTTCGTTTAGGAGCTTCGCCCCTAAATGACAGTCTACTTTGAATCTTGAATAAATTTAAACAAGTGTGAACTCCGCACCTTCCTTACTTGTTTAATATTCATCAAGATTGACTTTTGGTCAACAAGTCAATCCATTACACTTAAATACACATTGATGATACAAAATCACCAACAATATTGAGAAAGTAATATGGAATTAGGATGTTCTGATGAGGATGATGAAGTCGGTATATACTGTGACTAAAAGTGTAAAACTAAAATATGAAATTAATTCTAATGACTTTTTGTATGATGTGAACTATTAATGTTAATGTGAAAATTGAAAATTGAAAATTGAAGTCAAACTATTAATATAATGTGAAAGGTGAGAATTGAAGTCATTAATTAATGGTACATCGAGCCACGAATCTAAGGTGGGATGGCGAGTTCGTGTTCCCAGACTATTTAAATTGCGAACAAGAAATAACGGGTACATCGACCCACCGACTCTTAGTACAAAATCGGGTACGCCTTCCATCACGATCCAGATCGCGAACCACCAGCGATTGGTACACTTTTGTACCGTGATCCAGTTTGAATCGATCCAGTTCGCAGTTCGTGTCCAGTTTAACGAACCATGTGACTATGATCTGCAAAGCAACTCCTTTTAATTTATATATTAGCCAAAAAAGATGCTAACTACATCAATGGCTCATGTTGTAAGATTATAAAAAGTGGCAGATTATAAAGACATAGAGACATCCTTAACAAAAACTAATCATATTAATGAATTGTTGACTAATAATACATGGATTATCATGCTATTTTCCAACTTCAAAATTCAGATGGATACAAAAGCAATAATTCATTTCAATATTAAAATTAAAGAGAAATACTTGTTCCAAAAAAATGTTAAAGAGAAATAAATGAATATATAGTGTAATCAATTAAACTATTACCATAACACTAAATGACCGATCCCCAAAGGTTCCAAGACTCCCTTAACAGTTTGTTACCTTGGCTTCAGTGCCCGTTGTAGAAGAAAATATAGAAGAAGAAAAAAAATCACAACTGTTTACATATGGAAACAGTGAAATCGTTGTCTAATGTTATAGAAACTTACCATATGTCATGGTACTTCCATTTCTGAGTATTCCTTGGAAGCCAGAAGAAGATGAAGATGTTGATAAAGAAACCTATTGGTTATTCACATCCGTAGTCATTCTGGAAGCAGCCATGGTAACAGCCATCTTTGGTGAGGAATCTTCCATTAAAGATATTCTTTAAGAAAAGACTGTATGTATCATCTCTATTTTAACCCTAGCTTACCCGCACAAATTATGCATCTTCAAATAATTAATCGTATGAACATGAATTATAAGATGAGATGTTAGCATTCAATTCATTTGCAGTTTGTTTGTTTTTGAACTAAATGCACGTGGCTCAAATTTTAATTAAAATAATTACAGCAGTGAATGAAAGTCAAAACTGAATAGTATAGAAAATTCAAATTCGTGAAGCTAACCATAATCATTGTCTCTGCACAGGTCCTCTTGCCCTCAGCATCATAACTAACATCATAACTGCACATTAAAAGCACAAACAATTTCAGAACAATGGAATAGATCATTTCCTTTGCAATTCATAAGATAGCCATCCTAGTTCTTCCCCTACTTTGAAACTGAAAATAATGTACTTTAGTAATTACAAAAATTCCACCAAAAGATAAGGATTTAAGCAGAAAATTTCAATGTAGAGCTAGTTGGTTATGAGTCAATCTAAAGCTTCTTCTATACAAACAAAAAAAATCTCAGAAATTTCTCAAAACCAAGGAAGGAAAGTGTGAAAATAAAGAACATAATAAGATTCCAAAGTACGCATTGTTACATAAACTATCATAAATCACCTTCTATAAAATAAAAGGCCTATTGATTCTTAATAGGTCAAAGTTATTTGTAATTTGTTGATTCTTATGAAATGGAAAAACGAAACTCACCTGCTTCCTCTCGTAGCTTTGCGTCGATCTCCTTGATGAATGGTGATGGAAGAACTTTGCGTCGATTCTCCTGACTTTTCCACTCCGACTGAAGGTCACCGGCGTAGAGTGCAAACTGGTGTTCAATGATCGGTCGTCCCAATGCAGTCGGTGCTGAAGGGGAAGGAAAATGCAGACTTTTAGGTTGAAGAAGATGAGGCGGAGCTGCGGAATCGCTCATGAAGGAGATGAAAGAGAATAGAGGAGTAACTATAGTAAACCCTAATTACTAAATCAAAAATAATTTTGAGAGGAAGTGAGAGCATACCTGGAATCGAACCGGAGCGAAAATGTCTGTTCCATCTCAGGATAGATGCTCCATTTATATACATGGGATAGACAGTTGTGGGAGGAGTTACAGAGAAGCGGACGAACGTGGGAGGTGGGGGAAGGACGAAGAACCGACAGGAAAACTGTAAATAGCGAGTTTATGGATTTTTGCTTTTCAAAAAAGTCAAAAAAAGTATTAAGAAGTTGTTTGGTAATTTGATACGATCTTTTAAATTGTCTTTTAAGAAATCATAAATTTGTGACTTTTAGCAACTTTTGCCTTTTTTTCTCTTTGCCCCCTCAAAAGTTTAAACAAATACATTTTAAAACTATCTTTTAGAAAAAGACATGAATCAAAAAATTCTTTTCTAAAAATGACTTTTTAGTTTAAAAAGCTATCCCAAACACCCCCTATGTGGTGAGGATGGCATCACGGCTGATGTTGGGGAGGCGGTTATCCACTCCCAGCATTAGTAATATTAGTAATTTGCATCAATACACTGTAAAATGATGAGATAATGATGATAAAAATCAAGAACTACATATTAATTCCCTTTAATATCGTATATCTAATCGAAGAGTTGCATCACAATATATACAAAAAAAAAGTAAGAAAGGCAGATTATAAATATTAAAATCTATTAAAAAAGAGTAATATGATATTTAAAAATTAGATTGGGAAAATATGATATTTTGATATTTAAGAAGGTATATATAATTTTTTTTTAAAGTTAATAAGTCATAAAGAATGTTTGGTAAATTCGAAAGCACTTTTCAAAATAGTTTTTTCATTAGCTTAAAAAAAATTAAAAACATGTAAAACTTGGTCTTTTGAAACTCCTTTTAACTTTTAACCACAATAGCTTCAAAAAGAAGATTTTAAGCCAAAAACTTTTTACCTTATTCACTTATTGACTTTTTCCACCATAAAATTTATTTCAAATACTTTTTTAAAAATTAATTTTGCCACCACCATAAGTCAATAACACTTTTGTCCAAAAGTACTTATTGGAGTTCAAAAAGTAATCCCAAACACCCCATTTGTAACACCTAGTTTCCATGATGTTTCTAATTTCAGGATAGTGGGCCATAATTTGACCGATTAAAGGTCGTGGACTTCAAAGGAATAGAGTTTAGACCATATCATACATTGATAATGTTGGCTAAGTGATTAAAGCCCTTGAATTGTGGTTTGAAGCAAAGGGTAAAATCAGAAAGGTGATATTTCGGGCTTCTTGCATAAATTAATGATTTTAGTTCTGTATGTTTTTAGTCAAAAGTAATTAGATAGAATTATGGGTCTCGTCAATAGCTTCGCGTGCATATAAAGATCGCCGGAAACAGAGTTGAAACGAAAAAGTTATGATTGTTTGAAGATCGAATGGATTTGGGTGAAAACTCGTCTCCACGAGGTGGAGAGCAGGCGGCATGGAAAACACCAAGGAGCGGAGAACTGTTTTCCATGGAGTGGAATCTGGGCAGGCCCAAGCCCATGATTTTTAGGTTTTTCAATATATTTAAAGGTAATTATACATGTTTTAGGGCATTTTCTCATCCTCCATCACGTCTAGAACTCCTTGAGAGCAACCCTAACCCCCCTCTTCATGATTTGAGCTCCTTCTCTAACCTCTCCTTGAACCTCTTTTGGGTGTTTTTGGTGGTGATTTGATGAAGCTTGAAGATCAAGATAGTTCTTTTGGTTGCAAGGAAAGTTGTTTTAACTTTGTGTTGGATTAGATGTCTAAGCTCATAACTATATTTGGTATATGCTTGAATTGATAATAGCATAGTGTAACGCCTGCAGATTCGGGCTAGTCAATTTAGAGACAATAAGCGTCAAAAAAATGACTTTTTAATGAAAGATTATTTAGAATGAATAATGTTAACCATGTTATAGTATATGTCACAAGGGTTCTGTACATATAAAGAACGCCGAAATCCAAGTTATAACGAAGAAGTTATGACCTGTCGAAGTTTTACGACTAAACTGGCACGACACCGCAGTAACATAAAAAGTGAATTTTTGATAAAAAAAAAATACTTTTTAGCCTTAGTGATCTAAACAAAAGTCGTAGTATACGTTAAACCGAGAGCGTGCATAAAAAGAACTTCCAAATCTGACTTCGTATGAGGAAGTTACGATTTTTATAAGATTTAGCATAGCAGTGCACAGCCCGAAATTCGCATTTTACATCGGTCGACTTTTAGCCAAAATAATTTAAACAAGAAATGATGATATCGTGAATAGGAGTTCAACGATAAAAAAACAGTCGAAAACGGAGCTCGTATGTGAAAAATATGGACGAAACTTAGTCCCTACTCTTCGAACGCAATAAAATTCGATACAGTTTTGTAAATTGGAGATAGAATGAGAAATAACCGACGGCGTCTAAATGAAAGTTGTATTACTCGTAAATATCAACGCGTAGATATAAAAAACGTCAAAAATAGAGTTCGTATGAACGAGTTATAATTTTTAATAATATATTTACGTATTAAAATAAAGTATAAATCATATATACATAGTTACATACACACACACACACACACACACATATATATATATATATATATATATATATATATATATATATATCATTAGAAAGGTATCGACAATGCGGTCATTATAAGACTAGTGTTGAGTATTTTCGACATTAGTTTAGTACAAATATCATTAAATCTATTTAAAATAGTATTAAATGGGTGTTTAGTTGTTTATATAACTATAAGGTCATTAAGTAACTGATAGTTTTTGAAAATTCAATTACTATAAATAAGAGCCTTAGGCTCTCATATTTCTTGCACCATTGTCTTGATTCAAGAGTCTTTCTCTTCTTATCCCCCGAGCATTTCGGTCCCTCGTGATTCGACTTCTCTTTCTGTAGTTTTAGTATATTAAGGTGAGCGTTGAAGCGCTGCAAGAATATTTCTTAGAAAGATTCGGCGACAAAGTTCTACCCCTGCAGAGCCCGGCTCCCAGCTAAAACCCCCTTGTAAGTAAGTTATGATTACCCTACTTTAAGTATAACTTATATTTAAAATTAGTATTGTTATTATGAACTTATAATAAATATTTGGGCTATTATTATGACTTATATAAGTGTCGTTATAATATCTTTTTAACCACTCACGGTACGAGGAATCTAGTTTAAAGGGCCGCTTGAGTTGTTGGATTTTAGAAGTACTATATGCCAAAATGGTCCTACCCTCCGGTATTTCATGTCTGGCCCTATCTGTACATAGTGGGTGAAAAGTATTGCTTAAACGCTTATATAATAATAATAATAATAATAATAATAATAAGACTAATAATTAGTCACGGTAAATATTAGACTAAAATATAGTGGTAATAATACTAGGTTTCATTGAAGGAAATTATTTTTAAGAAGCGAAGCGCTGTCTGAGTTCGGAATCACCACTGTAACAGGTAAGTGCGTACTCTCTTTCATGAACATGATTTTAATACAAGTATTAATTAATGTATTATCTGTTAAGGAGTTTATATGTGAGTGCATAGTCCCTTTCATGAACATGATTTTAATACAAGTATTGATTGAAGAATTAAATATATGTTTATGTGCGAATTATTTGATGTTGCCTGAAATACGTGTTAAAGAACATACCTGATAATATATGATGATTTAGGATAAAGAGTAAACCTAAATTAATTATGAGGAATATTGGGTAGCATCTTCATACGAGTACGAGTGAGTTATACTCAGAGAATAGAACTTTAATATATGTCATTGATCCGGGAGCATGGATTAGACAGTCATTGTCCCTAGTCCGAGAGTATGGATTGGACATACTCAAATGTCATTAATCCGGGAGTATGGATTAAGACATAGTCAGTTATCCTTAGTCCGGGAGTATGGATAGGACATAGTTATTCGTCATTAATCCGGGAGTATGGATTTAGACATAGACATTTGTCCCTAATCCGACAGTATGGAATAGGCACAATTATTGATCCAAGAGCATGGATTAGATCTAGGAGTAAGAGGTAAAATGTAAGGTCCGAGAGTATGGATAGTCTCGTGAGGATTGGCGGGGTGGGGTAAGAGTTGATTATATATGTGGGCAAATTGTATATTTTGTGAGATCTAAATTATATATATGATATAACATTGTGGGATTGAAATCCCTATGTACTCACCAGGTTTCCCAACCTAACCCACTCAAGCTTATTTGTATCACAGGTGTCGATATGAAGCTACTTTACACTGAGAGATTTAAAAGAGATGTAGATCACTAGTGTAAATGAATTAAGTTCTGTTTATGCTTATGTTTCTGTATTGACAATGACATCCCAATGTTGTAAAATGAATAAATACATTTCTTCGGAAAAGATTTGATAACGTATTTATCATGTTTTTTTGGGAACAAATTCCGTAACACATTTCTTTAAAAGATACTCTGATTTTCAAAATAAAACATAAACAAATCGGTCTTTTCTAGCCGTGAAAATGGGGATGCCACAGTTGGTATCAGAGCATTAGTTTAAGCGAACTAGGAATAAGGATTTATTTCTAGACTTAAACTTAGAATGCTAAGCGATGATCGTGAGGAGCGTGTCTAATAAATTTAGGTAATACACCTGGATAGACACAAGCACTAACTTATTTAGGGAAAATGTCTAAAATGATTTTATGTGCTAAATGATTTATGATATGCATTATATGATCGAATCTATGGTTTGTTGTCGACCGGATCTGGAAACCTTATGTCTTCAGATTTCTAAACGTTTAATTACGGTATTAGAACTAGTATGTAACTTTCAGAGTGATATGGAGATTTACACGTCGATCATAAATAAAATCTTTCCTATCTTAATTCTCGTTATTACACACCGAACGTATGATTTGGTGTATAGATCGAAATGGAAAGAACCCGAAGCGGAGTCGGAAATTCAAACGGAAATAGGAATCAACAGCCTCAACCTCAAGTGATTGAGCAAGTACCTATTATAGCAGCTACACCTGAGCCAATCACAATGGTCGGGGTACAAGCGATGATCCAGATGACGTTGGATCGTCAAATGGAGGAGACAAGGTAATTACTGCTACAAGATAGGGATGAAGCTACAATGCTTGTTTGTAACATTCTGATTTCGAGGAATGATATATGTATATGTTTTGGCTGGGTGACTTGACGAGTTGGTGCCTCAACTCGTCGAGTAGAGTTGAGTTGGCTACGTAGGTTAATGAACTGACTCGACGAGTCAGTGTGCCGACTCGCCGAGTTGGCGCTGTGAGATGAAACCATAAATCCCTGGGTTTGTGGCCTATTTAAGGGGCCTTAAGCCCTCATTTCCGCCTCACCAGATACCTAACTTCACTGAGAGAAACCCTAATCGCCTTTGAGCTAATAGAGAGAGTGTTGAGCTAATATTGAGAATTTCGGTGCATCTTTGGAAGAGAAGAGAAGGATTTCAAACAAGGAACGAGAATGAGGCTATTAGATCAGTTGTTATTCATCCAAGAGCTTCTGTGAAAGGTATAAAGTTCATATCGTTCTCATTTTGTTGTGTAGATCTCATATTATTGGAGTTTAGGGCTTTTTCTATCTAATATTGGGGCTTTAAGTGTATTGAGTACATATAGAGATTTGGACATCAGATCTGGACCTTATGAGGCTCCTAGAGTCCAAAGGTCCCTGCTTTATTCAGCCCTAATAGAGCCTTTGAGTGAAAAACCCTTATTAGAGCATGTTATTGGCATTTCAAGCCCTAAGTGTCATGCATGGACGTAAAACTCATGGCTTTATGTGATAATCGAGCCCTGGAAGTGCAGATCTAGAGTGTGGAAGGGTTTTCTGCCTTGAAATCGTCTGAATATGTGATGAGTCTGGATAGACTCGCCGAGTCGATGAGCTAACTCGACGAGTCGGTTAGGGTTTGTCCCGATGAGCTGGACCGTACGATAGCTCGGCGAGTTGGGAGTTAACTCGATGAGCTAGACCTTCATGAGACTTTGAGGAACGAGTGGACTCGACGAGTCGCATGAGTGCACTCGGCGAGTCAGGTCAAACTTGGACTGTTGACTCGAGTTGACTTTTGTTGATTTTAGGGTCTGGTCAACATGAGTAATGGAGACCATGGAGGGGTAAAATGGTCTTTTACCCATTTCAAGAGTTAGAGAGAGAAAGAATAACCTTTGGTTATTTAGAGATGTGAATAGAGTATTAATTAGAGATATTCATCCTATGTGATAGGCGGAGGCTATTTCGAGATTCGTGTACGAGGTTACTCATTTGCGTGCTTACAAGGTGAGTCTTCTCACTATACTTACCTGAGTGGTAATAGTTGTGAGACCAGAGGGTCTTATTACCTTATTGACCGGAGGGTCCTATTTGTGTATACTATGATATGTGTCATTAGTGATATGTGTCATCATGCATACTGTCTTTGTGACTTATGCTACTATATTGTCCTGTGTATGTGTATTACTATGAGATTATACTGAGATATGTGCTATTATGCATCCTGTCTTTATGACTTATGCTATCGTCTTATTTTGTGTATATACTGGGTTATGACCAGAGGGTCATATGTGCTTATACTGAGTTATGTGATATTGTGCATGTTGTCTTGTGATTAAATTATATGTTATCCTGCGCATTATTGAGATAGGACCAGAGGATCTAATCAGAGTTGTGAGACTGGAGGGTCTTCACTGAGATACATGACCGGAGGGTCCATGCCGAGTTATAGCCATGAGAGGCTTATTATTTGTGTATGTGGTATTTTAGGGAACTCACCAAGCTTCGTGCTTACCGTGTTATGTGATATGTGTTTCAGGTTTTCTCAGGATCGCGGGAAGGCACCGGCTTGATTGTACACAATAGAGAAAGAGTTATGTTTTGAGGATCCTGGAGTATTAACCAAACAATTATAGAGTTGTGTTTTGTAAATTAAATTAATGAGAGTTTTGTGAAGTGTGTTATGAGAATTATATGATTTTAAAATGAAAACTTTGTTTGAAAATTTACGGTGTTACACTGTTGAACAGCCCGAGTTAAATGATGGGCAGTCAAAGGAGGGGAACTACAGCAGGACCGTTGGTCAAGCTGATCTGCCAGTGATTAGGAGGAACAACCAAGACGACGGGGTCGAAAGAAATGGATGCAAGTACAAATATTTTCTAACTTGCAAGCCATCGACCTTCACTAGGAAGGAAGATCTGATCGGAGTTATGGATTGGATCTCGGAGATGGAATTAGCCTTCATGACATGTGGTTGCAAAGGCAAGCTACAAACCACATTTTCAGTGCGTCAGTTTAGAGGAGTCACTGTTCGCTGGTGGAACACCCCGGGGAAGACTCTAAGCCCCAATGAGCCCCTGCAACTGACTTGGGCAGAGTTTTTGGTGCATTTCAAGCGCAAGTACTGCTCAGCCCAAAATCTGCTCGAGCTAGAAAACTAATACCTGACTTTGAAGAAAGGAAGCATGTCCATCGATGAATACACCAACTACTTCACGGACAAAATGGAGTTTGCTTTGCGCCTTGTCCCAGACGAGTTGACAAAAATTGATAAGTACGCAAAGGTACTTCCTTGGGAATATGCAGTGCCAGTACGTCAGGCACCTACTCTAGAGGCAGCTATCTGGGCCGCCAAGTCTGTTGAAGATATACTCAAGGGAAGAGCCACCAGCAAGGTTGAAGAGCCGAAATTTTGAGCAACTCCCTCCTCTCTTCTCTCTCTCATAATCATCCTCTTGATTTGGTATGTTTGTGAGCCATTAGAGGTGCTACATTTGTGGTACTTGTTCTCAAAGTTAAGATCTTCAAAGGAATCCATTGTTATCACTATATAACAATAAAGGTATGTCTTTTAATCCCTGTTATCTTGATTTAAAAAATAATAGGAGCATACTAGGGTTTCTAGTTTTTGTTTAATGCTTGTATATCTAATAGTGAAAGCATAGATCCAACAATTAGGGTTGCATGCACACATAGGATTGTTTGCTATGTATAAAACCAACAGTTTGGATCTATCAAAGTCACCCCATTTCTAGACTATTGTCAATATAAAGTTCATATCTTGCTCTAAAGTCAGGTATGGGTGATTTTGGAGTTAAGTGGATGCCAACATCTTTTAATCAGTTTGGAATGCTTCTTGGATCTCATGGACTATAAAAATTATGATCTTTTGCCTCCCCTTTAAGCCACACAAGTTATCTTGGTCCTTTAGGTCATTTTAGCATATTAAAGTTTAGATATCGAAAGTTTGTGGCATCATTATGGATATAGTTGGAAACTTTATCCATCTAAACATCATGTTGATTTTTGGCGGATGGAGACTTGGACTTAATGGATTAAGTGAGAAAGATGCATTATTGGTCCCTTTGAGACTTAAAGTTTAGATTCTTGGTTGATTGGACCATCCTAATGGATAAAGTTGGAAACTTCATCCATTATGAAGTTATTAGGTGTCAGGTCTGAAAAGTTGGAAGATTAGGTTTAAGTGCTTAACCCATTAAGCTGTTGGGACCAGTTCCCACAGCGTGGCATGTTGCTCGCCACAAAATGGAAGTTGGTGTCACCGCGACTAGTTGTCGTGTAGCTGCCATGATGTGGCCTATGGGTGTCCACGATATGGATATTAGTTGAGGATGACTTTGACCAGTCTGGCTTTTGGTTAAACTTGGAGAGGTGTTGAGCTATAATTTGAGATTTAGCTTGTGATTGGTTTAGGAGGTTCGTGTAGCTAATTATGTGGGACTTTGAGTAGAGGATTTCAACTCTTCGTTCATTTGAGTTTTCTTACTGTATTTCCTATATCATAGCGTGTGCATGTCAGACCAGTTGGGTCATATTTGCTGATTGTTGTTATATGTGTATCTGAGTTGCTGATAACTACACGATTGCTGATAGTTCGTACGGTTACTGATAACCCATAGGGTTGCTGATACCCCATAGGCTGTTGTGCAGCCCAAAGGACTGTTATAATCCCAGGATTGCTGATAAATCATAACTATTTATATTGTTGTGTTGTATGTGATATTTAGGAAGGCTGATAGTCTTGCGGTTGCTGATAATCCATAATTGATTATTATGATGTGTTGTATGTGATATTTTGGAAACTCACTAAGTTTTGTGCTTACAGTTGTGGATTAATTGTTTTTCAGGTATTTATCGGATTGTGAAGGCGGGACTCTACACACACATCAACAATTTTATGATTCAAGATTCAGCATTGTCTTCCTTATAACTCTGATTTTTGAATGATGGTTTATGAACAATTTGTTTGACTTGAATTTAACTTTATAAAACATGTGTTTGTTCTATTTTAAAAATAAAAAATATATATTCTGGGATTTGGGACGTTACACTATTATTTTATATTTTGTATCATTTTTACACTAGAAATAATATTCTGAAATATAATTTTAAAATATATCATAATAGTCATGTTTTTTAGTTTTAACCATAAAATAGCCTAAAAATGACAAAAATAGCGATAAATTTCCAAAGCCACCAATTGCGAAAATGTGGTTCACCTGCAAAAAAAATGAAAAATGAAAATGACATCATTTTGGACGTTGTTGACTGCAAAAAGTGAAATCATTTGTGATTTTTTTTAAACATGTATTATCTTGTCATGTGGACTGTGGAAATCAAAGACCATACTATGAAAATCAGAACCCTTAGTATGAAAATTTGTACATTGTAGAGGATGTTATCTCATAAGAGATTGCTTTGTAAAAAAGAGTTATCATAATCAATTGTCTGCTTTTTTTAGCACAATTTTCACTATGTTTTTCTTCTGATTTACTTATCATTTTTTTCCACCTTACCATTTTTTCTCTTGTTGAGATAACATGAGTTCAAACATTCCACATGACTAATTGTTGTTTTTGTTGGTGGTTGATGGCGGTTAGAAACAACATGTTCGATAAAATGCAGCAAATCGATGTCGTTGGTGCGAACCGATCTAGCGGCAAAAGAGCGTCTGGTAGTAAAAGATGGAAAAAGCTTTGCTAAGAATAAATCCAGTAGAAGGGGTAGCAACAATCAAACAGGTATGCGTATCTCTCTAAATGATTCTGATCACAATGTTGGTGGATATGTTGCCTATGGAACATCGGTCCAATAACAACTCAATTCACAAGTAGTTTATGAAAACTAATATACGTATCGAGAATTCAATATGTCGATCCCAGATATTATGTACCATATCAAACACCTGTAGCACCATATCAAACATTGGTACCACCATATCAAACATCGATAACACCATTTCAAACGTTGGTTGTATAATATCAAATGCCAATTATACAATACAACCTATTTTTCCAGTCTAAAAAGTGGGCCGAAAGGAGAAGAAAGTGGTATTGAAGATGCATATGTGTAACTAACATTGGAAGAACAATAGGAAACACACTCAACTACTAGAAAAATGGACCATGGTATGTAACTCAAATGAGTTCATGAACCGCAATTAATTATTTTTGTTGATGATCAAGACCAGCTAAGAGTATACGTTTTTTTTGTTGAAAGAGAGCTAAGAGTATACGTAAATAAGAACAAAAGGCAAATACAAGTAGAAAGAAGTATATTGAATCAAATTGTATCTGAATTGAAAGCAACAAAAAGGAATATCAAGATGTTAAACCCATTGAGAATCTTGCAGTATGACAATGCTCAAAGACACATCAAGGACTTACACACTCAAGAAAAAAGGTAATAAAACATAAAACCTTTTGCTTTTGTGTATGCTCGACGGCTTTGAGTTATCTTCTTATTTATTCCATATCTTGATGTGTCTGAGCATGTTGATGTTGTAATTTGATAATTTTGCATCAGCTCTGTACTCTTCTCTTTGCGTAACCATTCTATTTTAGCTTCCCTTTGGATTTCAATTCTATGTACCTGCTAAGCTGATTTAAGTCCCACCTTCAAATATTCTTCAAAGGTTACCTCTTGCTAAACCCCTCATAAGAAATGTTCATGCACAAACTCCCACATATTCCATAAATCATGCTAAATCCCTGAATCAAATCACAGAAACCAATAAAAGATGAATGTGTAAGAAACTAAACACCACCAAAAACCACAACAACCATGCATGTACGGTGTTGTTTATCATTCATAATAACATAACCAAGACCAAAACTTTCACCCTTTGCATGAAAAAAGAAAAAGAAAATTTACAAATAGAAAAAAAGATAATAAGTGGATACCTGATTCTTACTTAACTATTTGAAAAATAGACCAAGATATGCAACTTAAATGAGTCCTTGATTTTACAATTAACTATTGTTGTTAATGATCAAGACGAACCAAGAGAAAGTAATAATTTGAAAAAGCAAAATACAAAAAGAAAGAAGTATAGGCAATAAACTCGTATTTAATTTGAAAGCAACAAAAAGGAAAATCAAGATGTTGACCACAGGAATTGTCAAACCCATGGAAATTCTTGCAGCATGACAATGCTCAAAGACACATCTAGGGCATAAACACTCAAGAAAAAAGTAATTACACAGCCTTGATTGCTTTTATGTTTTTTCTTTATTAATTGATTCCAATAATGATGTGTCTGACCATTTACATGTTGTAACTCGATAACTTCTTGCATCATATATGTCTTCTCTTTGCATAACCATTTCTATCTCAGCTTCCATTTTAATTGTTGTTCACTTGTATGTTACCCGCTGAGGCTAATTAGATTGCCACCTTGGAATGTTCTTCAAATGCAATCTCTTGCTAAACCCTTCAACATCGTTCACTTGCAAACACCCCTCTGTCCCAATAAATCTTGAGAAATCCCTGAATCGAACTACAGAAACCAGTAAAAGATAATGCACAAGAAATTGAACACCACCAAAAAACCAGAGAAACCATGTGTGTTGTTATTTTTTGTTCACAAGAGTAAGGCCAAAACATCAACCAAGGCCTAACCTTTCAGCTTTCACCCTTCACCCAATCATCTTCTTCCTCAACATGAAAAACAAGAACATCAAGAAAAAAATGGATAATGAGTCGATCGATTACCTGATTCTTAGTTGGAGCCATGGAGATGAAAAGTGGTGGATGCTACAACAAGTCAGCGCGAGAGAAGTAGCAGGTCAAGAGCACAATAGCTTATTACAAATGTCATACAAAATAGTCTACTATAAAAAATTGATATTATATAAATACCAAATATAACAAACATTTCAAAACTGATCCAATAAACATCCACATTACAAACATAGATCCAAATATTCATTGATAAACATCTATTCGCGAACTACTTGCATTCCATCGGATCTATGAGATAGATGTAATTCTTTTAAAAATCTTAATCTTCCTAGAGATTCGGGGATTGGACCTGTCACATTGCTCATTGATAGATCTAAGTGCCTTAAATTGGTTAGTCTTCCAAGTGCTTCTGGAATCGTACCATTCAAAGACTGACTTAAATCCAACCTCTCCAAAGCATATTGAGAGCATTCTGATACATTTTGCGGTGAGTCAATCACTTCTATTTCAAAAGGATTCCTAGTTGCAAACAACCCTTTCAGGTGACAGTGTCTCCAGATTCCAACATCCTCAATATTCTTAAACTGGTCAGAAGAAAGATCAAGCTCTAGAAGGTTAGGAATAATAAGAACCCAAGAATTCAGCATGTTTCCTGAGAGATCAAGGACTCTTAAGGAACTCATGTTACTGAAAACAGATGGAAATATGTCTTCAATTGAATTTTGGCTAAGACCCAAACGTTGGATGTTAGAAAGCGTACTGATATTAAAATTATGACACTTAGGTACACATAATTTGAGAAATGTAAAATGTTCATGTGTAACACCCCTAATCCAGCAGCACCAAGAAAGGAAAGGAAAGCCCTAAGTCAAAGGGTCAACTCGTCGAGTCCAAGGAGGAACTCGACGAGTCGAAGCGGGCTCTGTGTCGTAATTTAAGTGGCCGACTCGGCGAGTCAGGGGACTGACTCGGCGAGTCAGGTCTGGGTTGAGAAAACCCTAATTTCCGAACTTAGCACCCTATTTAAAGGACCTTAAGTCCTCACCCCAACCTCTTTGTTACCCCTTGAGAGTCAGGAAACCCTAATCTCGTGTGTGAGCCATTGGTGAGAGTTTTTGAGCTTTGGAAGGTGATTCTAGTGAAGGAGGCTTGTAGATCAAGAGGCTAGCATCAAGGAATTCGTGTAGATCCAGAGTCTACTTCAACTTGGGCACATTTTAGAGGTAACAAGTTGTTACCTTGATCTCTTCCCTTCTAGATCTATTCATGGATGATGATTTGGGGCTATTTAGCATGTTAGGATTCATTTTGGGTTTTGGGTCTAGATCTGAGGTTGCAACTTCAGATCTAGACTTATCTTGGTCCATGAAATTATAAAGTATCAGCCCTTTAGCTTGTTTGTGAGCATTCTTGTCTTGAACTAGGGATGAGAGTGGGTCCAAACCCGGACCAGTAGACCCGGACCCGGAAAACCCGGGAACCGGTTAACGAGATTTTTTAGGACCGGAAACCGGACCGGTATATAGGAACCGGTTCCGGTTCGGTTCCGGGTAAGGTACCGGGTAAAGTGGGTCTAGAACCGGAAAACCGGAAATATCAAAGTGGGTCGAATGGAACCGGTTAAAGTGGGTCTAAAACCGAAAAACCCGAAGAACCAGGTAAAGTGGGTCGAATGCATGTTTTAAAATTTCACAAAATACAAAAATAAAGCTGAGAAAAAAAAATTCACAGCTTTGATATCCCAACTTTGGGAGACTATAAATCAATGAATATTAAACCAAAAATGAAAACATTATAGTCTAAAATCATGTACAAACTCTATACTACACTTTGGAAAAAACCGCATGCTATTCCGACTTCAAACGAATTAAATATGCATGTTTTAAATCTATCACGAAATACAAAGAAAGCTGAAAAACATAAAATTTTCAGCTTTGATATCCCGACTTTGAGAAACTATAAGTCAATGAATAAACACCCAAAAATAACAAAATTATAGTCTAAAATCATGTACAAACTATAAACTACACTCTGGAAAAAACCTCATGCAAATCCGACTTCAAACGAATGAGATATGCATGTTTTAAAACTATCACAGAATATAAAAAAAGCTGAAAAACATAAAATTTCCAGCTTTGATATCCCAACTTTGAGAGACTATAAGCCAATGAATATAAACCCAAAAATGACAAAATTATATTCTAATATCATGTACAAACTATAAACTATACTATGGAAAAAACCTCATGCCAATCCGACTTTAAACGAATGAGATATGCATGTTTTAAAACTATCACAGAATACAAAAAAAAGCTGAAAAACATAAAATTTCCAGCTTTGATATCCCGACTTTGAGAGACTATAAGTCAATGAATATAAACCCAAAAATGACAAAATTATAGTCTAAAATCTTGTAAAAACTATAAACTATACTATGGAAAAAATCTCATGCCAATCCGACTTTAAACGAATGATATATGCATGTTTTAAACTTTCCATAGAAACCGGTTCCGGCCCCTAAAACCGGTTTCGGTTCTTAAACCTGGTTTACCCGGACCCAAAGGACCCGAAACCCGGATTACCCGGAACCCGGATAGAGCCGTTCTTTAAACCCGGGACCCGGACCGGTTTTACATATTCCGGTTCTAACGGTTCCGGCTCCGGTCCGATTCCGGTTCTGGTCCGGTTTTCCGGTTCTAAATCTCATCCCTATCTTGAACCTTCTCTCTAGCTTGTATTGAGCCAAAATCACCTTGCATGCACGTAAAGTTGGAAACTTTACGTGTAATGCTAGCCCTAGGAGTCCATATCTACTATTGGGAAGCAATGGAATGGGCTGCAATCGACAGAATAGGGATGACACGAGTGGACTCGGCGAGTCTGTTTATGGACTCGGCGAGTCGGGTCGCAAAACCCTAATCCTCTCTGGTTATGAGTCAGATCAGTGAGTTGAGTGGTAACTCAGTGAGTTGGACATGACTAGGACTCGGAGATTGAAGGACTCAATGAGTCATGGGGTGACTCGGCGAGTCGAGTCGCGAATGGAAGTGTTTCTGAGTTTATGAACTCGGCGAGTCAGTAGGCTGACTCGGCGAGTAAGGTCAACTTGGAAGGTTGACTTTGACCAGCATTGACTTAGTTTGACTTCTGGAGGACAATTTAGGACTAAGTGTTATATTGATATTGGTAGCTCGGGGAGCTAGAGGAGCAGCAGTTTATTCAGCCTGGGATGTTACACTCTGATAATAATGTTTTGGAACAATGAGATTTATGTTTTGACAGAATGATTTGATGACTTGTGGTTTTATTGTTAAATTAAAACGAAAATTTTAGACTGTATTTTTGGGATGTTTCAAGTTGGTATCAGAGCCTTGGTTTGAGGGATTCGAATACACTCTTGGGTGTGTCTGAACTCAAACTGAGGAATTGATATGAAATGTTTTCAAAAGAAAATCATATTTACAAAAGAATTTTGAGAAAAGGAAAAGAATTTGAAAAGACAAAAGAATTCGAAAATGAGAAAAGGGTGTGGTGCATGCAATCAGCCGAGCTCAAGTAAGTACCCCAAATTACCCATACAAGTTTATGTTATGTTATGATATGAGTATGAGAACTGCATGCTAGATTAGGACTAAGGATCTAGGAAGGATGCCTTATGTTCCTGTTATATGTGTATGAGCTTTATGAATTGCATGCTAGTACAACTTCCTGTATAGGAAATGGAACAGTTGATTGGATTATGTGATTAGTTTTTCCATTGTCTGAATGTTGCTTGCTTTGTGCTTTATGGGACTCTTGGTAATGTGAGCTAGCTGTTAAGTGAATATGCTAAGTCACATGTGGCATGGGCTGGATAATATCAGAGTGATAGATTTGACCCTATTGTGCAGCTCTTGTCTGAGTCTAACCATTCTAGGGATGAGTCTTTTACTCGAAGGATTATCTGATCTCTGGTACATGTGGTGTATTCATGAGGTAGCTAGTTGACATTATTGGGAGGTCCTTCAGCGGCTGAGGGAGGAGTGAGTTGGAGGATACCCTAGGGCAAGCCTAGGATGAGATTAGTGCTAAGAGCAGTGTTAGTAGAAGGGACTTGGTGGAATTGAGGCAATTCTTGAGGAAAGTACGGATAGATGTGGAAGGTAGTATGGGCCCGTACTACTGAAAGCAGAGGATCCGTACTCGATTCAAGAAGGGCCGAGATGAGATCAGGAAACTTGTAGTGTGTGTGCGAGCCCTCATCAGTGAGGAATATTCAGATGGTTGCTATGATATGTTTTCAACATGGTGACATTACGTGATAGACCAGTGAGCGGATCAGGCGCCAGAGAGGGATCAGGCTCGGGTTCAGGAGCCGAGCAGCTCGAGGAGCAGATGAGGGAGCTGATATCAGCTGAGGTTACGCGCATCATTCTAGATCAGACTCCTGTAATCTTTGGGTCGGTCAAGGAGGGTATACTAGAGATTTTGGATGAGAGGCTGGGAGCCTTCCGTACTGAGATGATGGCTTTGGTAGGGGCGCGTACCCTGGCATTTTGAGAGTTCGGAGCTTGTGGAGCACCAGATTATCATGGGGCTAGGGACCCTATTGCTAGCAGCAGGTGGTTGGCTAATGTTGCCAACGTTTTCCGTACGAGCTGGTGTCCCGAGGGGGACAAGGTCAGACTCGCCTCCTGTCTTCTGAAGGACAGAGCGCGGGATTGGTGGGAGGAGGTTGGTCATGCCATTGGGGATAATGTCGCGTTGGACGCGATGACATGGAGTGATTTCTCGGCTAGGTTCAGGGCTGAGTTTGCACCAGTGATTGAGGTACAACAGTTAGCATGGGAGTTCCAGGGCCTTCAGCAGACTACTGAGACTGTGGAGGAAATCACCGCCAAGTTAAGAGAGAGGGCTCTTCTTGTTCCACAGTATGTGGCAGACGAGGAGATGAAGAAAGCCCGATATCACGAGATGCTGAGGAGTGACATCAGGCAGTTTGTGAGCAGGTCCAGCTGCAAGATGCTGGAGGATATGATTAACCGTACCAGAGAGAGGGAGATTGATTTGGAGACAGAGAGGAAAAGGAAGTCGGATGAGATTCAGACAGCTACAGGTTCGGGCAAAAGGCTCAAGGGGCCAGATGCGAGATCAAGGTATTTTCGGGGCCGCAGTCGTTGTGGTAAGTGTGGCAGGACGCACGAGGGAGCGTGTAGGAGTGGCAGTGGTGGGGATTCTGGTTGCTTCAGGTGCGGCCGGACTGGTCACTTTAGCAGGGATTGTACTGCTACCACCACCCAGGGATCAGATCTGATGTGTTTCCATTGCAGTCAACGGGGCCACAGGAAGGCCCAGTGTCCTAGTTTGCTTTTAGCAGGACCGGTGATAGCACCTGCCTCTACGACTTTGAGGATTACCGATGGCCGTCAGGGCCGAGCAGAGGCGCCTACAGCGAGGAGCAGGGCTTTTCAGTTGGCTATAGTGAAGCCGCGAGCAGCACCGGATGTTGGAGGTGCGTATCTTTTACTTTCTTGTCAACTTTGATTCATGATTTTATTGTTATGGTACTGCATCAATGTTAGTAAGTATATATTTTGGAGTATTATATTGCTTGCCTATGAATGAGTTATATGCCATCTGCATGCCATGGATGATAGAGTAGCAGTCCGAAGATGTTTCCCTTTAGGGCTGGTTCTCAGGATGCAGTCACTGTATCAAGTGTAATTGGGACTTGGAAGGTGCTCTGTTAGTTGGCAAGATTGGTTTGGATCTGGTAAAGGGTTAGATGGAGCGCCAGCAGAAGTAAGCGTGGTTGACAGCAGATCGACACTTCAGATGATTGGAAAGATTTGGAATCCGTTTCAAACAGGGAGCGGTAAGGGATTAGCCGGATCAAAGTGGGGGAGAACCCTCCGAGTATTCAGAGACAGTAGCATGCTAAACTTGGAAGAGTTAGTGATCTTCGAGAAGGGGAGGAAAGCGGTCCGAGGGGCTGCGTGGATAGAGGGGTGCAGGAGTTGGGAGTTTGGGAAACTTCCTAACATTGAGTTCATGTAATTATGATTAGTAGATGATTGGTTTGGGAAACCAAGCCGGAGATTTTCTCGGCAGGACGCGAGTATAGCAAGGATATAAGACTACGGGATAGCCGTAGCATTCACCAGTAGATAGACAGTGCAGGAAGTATGGTAAGGCTGCGAGAGGGCCATAGCATTTGTAGTTGAGGGTTGGTTGGAAAAATCAGGTCAGAGGATCGCCAGCAGGACCCGAGTGAGTCGGGATGAAGATTATGTAAACGTCTGGCACGGGATGCCTTCGGATTAGTAGTCAGTGGCAGAGGCAGTATGGAGAGTGTGGTAGAACTGTGTGATAGCCACAACATTCAGTAGAGGCCAGTTAGAAGAGTGTAGGCGGGGGCCCGTATCTCCTAAGACAGAGGAGTGTGGGCGAGGGCCCGTATCTCCTAGTTAGTGGAGCTTGGGCGAGGCCCGTGTCTCCTAGTAGCATGATAGGAATCAGGAAAGGATAGTTCATTGAGATTAGTAGGGAGTTGACATGCTTAGCCCTAAAGAGGTGAGACCTTGGGAGGGGCCGCTCCAAGATATAGTTGGGTGAGACCCGTGGGCGAGGCCCGTATGTGAGTAGCAGTACAGGTGGGACCTGGTAGAGACATTGCGGTCAAGATAAGGGATCGAGGATCCCAGGACTTGTAGAGTCAGAGTGGCAGTGTAGATAGAGCAGTTTTAGATAGCCGAAGTTTCTTCGGAAGTCGCTGGGAGTGACTGATGTGTTTGAGCTAGGGTTTAGTAACCGGTGGGAGTCCGGTGACCCAGTAATAGCAGATTAGTTGGGACCAGGGTGGTCTCGATTCATCCGGAAGTTGGATAAGAGACGACAGAACCTCCAGTCAGGGGCAGTAATGAGAAGAGAAGTTGTTGTGGGACAGCCAGTGACCGGGAAGTGTTACGCTCCTTGCAGCAGGGTTAGATAATCTCAGAGGGAAAGGTTTGATCATGTTGCGCAGCTCTCGTCTGAGTCTAACCGTTGCAGGGATGAATCTTTTACTCGAAGGATTATCTGGTCCATTCGCTGGGAAGGGTGCAACACTGAGATATAGTAGAAGGAAGCAGTTGGCAACTAGCAGCGAAGCGGCCAGCACTGGGAGTGGCTGGGAATGTAGACAGCGGAAGGTATATCCTTCACAGAGGAAGGAAAGGTTTTAGTGGTGTGGGAAGATGCCTTGGGAAGGCCAGTGAACGTGCAAGGAAAGAGGGGATGAAATCCCTAGGATGTTCAGCATGAGTACTCGGGGAGTACCAAGGGGGTTGTCGGTTGGATTAGAGCAGCGTTTTCAGGGTTGTTGGTGAGTAGAGTGCTCTTGAGGTTCTTATTGCAAGGGCTAGTTGTAGCTGAATGACCGAACGGAAAGCTGATGGAAGCGATTCCGCGAGAATCGGACCCAGTGAGAAACGTATCCACAGAGTAGGGACGTGGTGAGCAGATTGCAGGATAGTTGGCAGTAGCAGACTTCGAGGACGAAGTCTTGGATAAGTGGGGGAGAATTGTAACACCCCTAATCCAGCAGCACCAAGAAAGGAAAGGAAAGCCCTAAGTCAAAGGGTCAAGTTGTCGAGTCCAAGGAGGAACTCGACGAGTCGAAGCGGGCTCCGTGTCGCGATTTAAGTGGCCGACTTGGCGAGTCGGGGGACTGACTCGGCGAGTCAGGTCTGGGTTGAGAAAACCCTAATTTCCGGACTTAGCACCCTGTTTAAAGGACCTTAAGTCCTCACCCCAGCCTCTTTGTTACCCCTTGAGAGTCAGGAAACCCTAATCTCGTGTATGAGCCATTGGTGAGAGTTTTTGAGCTTTGGAAGGTGATTCTAGTGAAGGAGGCTTGTAGATCAAGAGGTTAGCATCAAGGAATTCGTGTAGATCCAGAGTCTACTTCATCTTGGGCACATTTTAGAGGTAACAAGTTGTTACCTTGATCTCTTCCCTTCTAGATCTATTCATGGATGATGATTTGGGGCTATTTAGCATGTTAGGATTCATTTTGGGTTTTGGGTCTAGATCTAAGGTTGCAACTTCAGATCTAGACTTGTCTTGGTCCATGAAATCATAAAGTATCAGCCCTTTAGCTTGTTTGTGATGGGTTTTGAGCATTCTAACACTTCCTAAGTGTACATGCAACCCTAATAACCTTGAATCTATGTTTTCTCTATATACATGCAAATTTCCTTTTCAAGGTTATTTCCTAACTAGCATGGCATGGGGATTACATAAAACATAAACCTAGTAGAAATACATACCTTGTTGTTGCTTGGATTCCTTCAAGACTTTGTGAGCCTAGCACCCCAAATGTTGTGCCTCAAATGCTTCACACAACACCACAAAACTTGGAATAACTTGGGAGAATACTTCTAGCACTCAAAATCGGTTATGCCCTCTCTAGTAACACTAGGTCACGATTTTGCTAGCCATAGGGTTCCTTTTATAGTGTTGTCACAATTAGGGTTTACACATGAATGCCCTTAATTGTCATGACTCTTGATTTCTCATGACCCATGGGTTTGTAACTCCCATGGACTATCCATGGAGCTCCATATGGTTATAACCAAACCCATAAACCATGGATCATTAATCCACCATAAAAGAATTGATGATTGTCATAATCAACCCTATATATTTAATTAGTCTCACTTTGATCACTAGATTAATACTAAATTAATACTTGATCAATACTAATTAAATAATACTATTATTAATATATTAGAACTTATAATATATTAATAATCATAAGTGCCTTATTCTCTCATTTAGTCTATCCAAGTATTGCAATGCCATGCAACCCAAATGGACCATGCCGGGTCGGGTCAAGTACATACCAAATAAAGTTATGGACTTAGACACTATATCCAACAGTCTCCCACTTGGATAAGTCTAATAACTATATTTGCAAATATGACTTCAAAATCCGACTAGCAATCGTAGCTCTTTCAAAGTCTCTCGGAACTGAGATGATGATGATACGCCATTTAAGATAAGTGATCATACAATCCTCTGTTCTCATGATATCAGCCGGACAAACACATGGAACATGGTCTTACTTATTGTCCAGCATTTGTTTCTCGATCTCTGATTTGTTTCGACATAGAACTAAATTGAACACATCAATTAGGTTCTGACCGGGCCCGGTACATAAGTCAAAACCAAATCATCGAGGGGCCCAGATATCGCTTTTATTTCTAGAAGGAACATATAAACTTCGACTGATATGCTTGTACTAACTACTTGTTGAATTATTCACAAAGGCACGTTTTATAACATCGAGTTACCAATGCGTTTTCGTACAATCAATGAATAACCAACTCATAGTCAACAACTCATATCTCTAGGTTTGAAGATTTATATGATATTACCGTCTCACGATCACTCGAGATAAATTCCATGAAGTGATGCAAGTGAGCGTGGGTTGAATCCAATACTCAGCCCTTATGAGTACTCATGAATGTTGTAGCAACCATTGCATTGTCTAAAGCACTTTAGACAAATCATACAAGCCAAATTCATGACAGTCTTGATTCATATTTACTTCCAACATATGACTGACTGTGGATGGTTTGAATAATATGATATATACCATAACATAATTATTCTGGAAGTCAAAACATGCAAAGTGAAACATAAGAATAATACTAATCTTATATGGCCCCAACACTTTGAGTGTAAATAAAAACACCTTTTATTTAAGCACCATATTGATTACTCATTATTTATGTTTCGATTAATCAACTTTATGCTTGAATTAAAACATTAGTTGTCCCATGCTCAAAGCATGTACACTATGTTTTTCCAAACAACAATTATGCCATACTCCAAGTATGCATACTATGTTTACATATGGTCCTCTCTTTGTGAAATAGATCAATTGACAATATTCCAATGATGCTAATTTCATAATTCCAATCCTCGTTGTAAATGAAAGAATACCAAACACTTGCCATCTACTGTAATCTGTTAGATTCTAAACTTATATGCAATGATCCCCTTGTAATGACTATGCACAGAAGTCACAAAGACTTGGCAACAGAAATTACAAAGTATTCCAATGGAAAACAATTCCATGGAAATGAAGTTTCAAATTCAAAGTACATTCCTTTGAACATCCTTCTTAGCATTAAGTTCTTTAATCTTACACAGATTCAAAGAATAACTTCCACCTATGGAGACAATTCCATATTACCATTTTGACCATCACTTCTGAACAAGAGTTGCCTCTTTTCAAAATATGTCAATATGGTCCTTACTCTATACTTCTAATTGTCCATGAGCAACCAATCTTTGGTAAACCTCAGATTGTCCTCGACAACTTTGCTTAATCATTTTAGTCATTTCCAGTTCTATTCCTTTTTCCATCTTAATGCCCTAGGCATTTGGAAAATTTAGAATGGATGAATATTATAACACATGTAATCAAACCTATACCCAAAGCATATGGGACATGATTTATGCTATAAAATTTTTTATTTGCCATGTTTTCATAATTCGAACTATGAAGAGGGATGCCGTAATCATAATCGAATTTTGAGAACGCAACATATATAGAATTCCCTTATGTTAAACCATTCCAACATAACATTCATATATATTCTTGACTAAAGTAGATTAAATTCTCAATCTAAGCTTGTAGAATTGGAGTGAAGTATAAAATCCTCTCCCTTAATTATAGCAAAACAACTTTTTCAAGGCGAATTGAAACTTTTGTTTTCTATAATTAACATTGCTAACCTGCAATATTTAACATAATCGTCATGCTCCCACTAGCATAATGATTACCAACATAACACTTTATGCTCCCACTAGCTTTGACATGTACTCAGAAATCTACTGGACTTCTAGAAATCAATACTTTATTGACTTTCTTACCAAAGTTCATATTTCTGATACTAGATTGCTTTGATAAGACTTTATCAAAAACATACACCTTTCCTTAGATAGCTCACATGTTTGTCTAGACCTTTTGCAATTCTCACTAGTTAGTGTGCCGGTTAACCACACACGCTCCACTAACTATATGAGAATGCAAATATCACAACCGCTATCTACTTAAAATCTTCTTAGTGGAAGCGTTTCCTCACCATCATTTTCATGAATCGAAGAGAAACCTTATGACACTTAGATTTTGTGGTGTATGTGTTCCTATCCATGTGAATTTGTCATAACCATAATCACAGGACTAGGTTAGTGACACTTCCAAATTCATAGGGACTGAACTTGTGCAATCTTAATTTCTTGCCACCTGGTAGCACAATGCCCACCATTGCTTCCGGGTTGTTATGCAAACAATTGAGAACTCATAGAACTCACAAGCATAATCAACTTTCAACTGGAACAGACACAGAAACAAGAATATGTCAACACGATAGGTTACAAACCTCAAGTCGTGGGCTAGTGATTAACAAAACTCTTGATTTAGTTCTTGAAACTATTTCAGAATCATTTAGACTCCCACTATCCTCTTGACATATAAGACTTCTCTTTGTCAAGAACCATTCCTTGACAAAACAAATATTCAAGATCTAGTGCGGATTCTTATCAAGTTAAACACTTCTCACTATTGGTCTTAGCTGGTCTTTGTTTTATCCAAAACATCACAACTTACCAATCTCAAATGTACAAGAATAGGAAACATCTTACTCTACATTTGACAAGTGTTGTGAACTTTCTAAAGACTATGTCACTCAAGTTACAATCTTGGAGTATAACTCCAGGATTTGTTTTTGGCACGAAGTATGAATTATCTTTTGATTTAACCATTTCAACAATTCACGATTCCTCTCCTCAGGCAACAAACACACTAAGGTGTCCTTAGAGGATCAATTGTGATATGGTTCCATAATCACTAAGATAATCATAAAACAAAATACACAAGTACTCTCCCATCTCTTCAGATTGGAGAAACTTTTATCTTTCTGCCTTATTTGATTCTTCTTATTCATTCTGCCATACATTGAAACTTTTCCAATGTTTCAGAATTACACTTAAACTCGTAAGCATAACCATATTTACTAAACTTTAGTAAATCATAACGAATAATCTTATCTATCTTTGTGGTGGACCTGACCAGCACACAACCAAGTGTACCCAATCTTTTAGTCCTTCACTTGACTCACATGTACATGTGAACAAGGAATTAGTCTTAATTTCCCAAAGACGAAAACTTCTCATTCATCATACAATACAAGTTGCATGATTCCAAGTTTCTATCTAACTGAAACTTGGGCGATGATAATCTTTCCTTATTTGGTAAATTATGATACTACCACAAATGAAAGAATCAAATCCACTTTCAAATATTGCTATTAATGGAAACATATAATCAACAATTTTTCACAAATGCCATTGTAAGGATACTTAAAATAAATAAAATCAAAACTTTTCTTTATTTTAAAACTTTGCGGAAAACTTATCCTTACAACCCATATGAAAACCTTGTTGTTATCTATTCCTAAGCAATATGTCTCAACTCTTAAGTAATAGCTCAAAATTCTGATCACCGAACCATGCGATCAAAATCCCTCTTCGCGATCAGAATCAGCATATACTTCCTTTAAGTTTCTTCACTTTTCTTTGATTCTTAAAACATCAACATGTGACCCAGTCACATCATGCAATAAGAATCTCAGAATAGAAACTTAATAGAGTTAGACAATGGACTTTACCTGAAGTAGAGTCAAACATTTGACTTTACTATCCTTATGGACTTTTAGGTAAATTTGGCAGCTTCGCAACCAATGCCCTTCCTTTGGCAACAGAAACATATGGACTCTTTGGAAACGGTACATGGGACTATCACAGACTTAGCCTTTCTCTTTACCATTTGGTCAACCGAGTTGACTATGGCCAATCCCTTTCAATTGGGAAGAGAAAGTTTTTCTGGACTTCCAATGTTACCATTGTCAATGTCCATGGAGGTTTGGGAAGTTGATCTTCCAATCAAATTTTGCTTTACCAATGCTCCAAATCATTGCTGATTCAGCATCATCAAGCAAATAGGTAAGATCATTAAGGGTCATGTCGTGATCTGTTATCAGGGAGTGACCAAGTCAACAGCCAGCTACCTTGAGACTTCGACACCCTACTCTCCCGGCTTGTCAATATGTGACTTAATCTCCAAGACCTAAGCACATATAGACTTTGTTTGCCAATAGGGATTGAGTGACTTAGAACTTATCATGTCTTGAAACTTGTGGGATAAGGAGATTTATTGGAGGAGGTGGAGGAAGTGAAGTATGATTTCCAGTCCCACTAATGCATAACAAAGGGATTGATCTTTCATCTTGATTGCCATTCGGGATATCATCTTCATTAGAAAGCTTCTTCCTAAAGATTTGGGAAGACCATAGCTGTCTAAACTAGACATCTATAATGGGAGAAATTCAAGTTAGTTGATTTAAAGTCCTTAATATAACACCCAATATGAAATATTAAGGCTAGGACCCAATAACCTATTTATAACTGGAAGAGGGATGCCGTAATCCAAATTATAAAATAGTTAAAGGTAGGTAAATGACGATTTACCAATTTCCACAATGAAAAACGAAATATAATTAAGTTTTAATTGGATTTGAAACTCCTACATCTTTTGAGATACATTGAACTTTCAATGGCATGTTTGAATCTCGATTGTGCCCTCTCAAGTTTGTGACTGGGATGCCGAGGATCACAAACAAGGTGTGAATAACCATACAAATTGACTTGGCACCCTCAACAATATTACCTAATCGATGTGCCGGTTAACCACACACGCTCCACCGATCTATAATAAAGTCAAGTTACCCTTTGCCACTCTTACTAGTCCATGTTAGTGTGCCGGTTAACCACACACGCTCCACTAACGACTTGGTAAGGTACAAAGTGTAATTTTATGGGCTAGCACCAATTTCACATTTTCCTAAAGTAACTAAGATTGGGAATTTATAATGTATAGTTACTTTATAATTCATTATACTTTTAACGAGTATTTAAAGTCGTATCCTACCCGTTCGGCTAACGACCCTCCACCGATCAAGGAAGCGGTGGGTGAGAGTGGACACCCATTAAGTCACCATTTTATAGGCAACAACCTTATACCCCCCTTATAGACCGGCTTCGTGAATGAGGCCCACTAACGGTAATAATGACATATTCTTATACATATCTATATAATTAAAATTATAATAATAGTATAAGGGTGTATTTTAAACATTTAAAATACTTGGTGGTTTAATCTATTAATTAAACTATACTTAATTTAATTAAACTTAAACCATGTCTTTATGGAATTATTAACTCTTTTAATTAAACACTTTAATTAATTTAATGAAGTCCATAAAGCTTGAATTTTACCTTTAAAAAATTCTAAGAGTTCAATTTGGAATTAAAGTGTAAGGCTTTTCAAATTCCAAAACTTGAGGGCAAGAATTGAAACTATTCCAAGTCTCTTCAATTTGTAACTTATGAGTTTTAATGGTTCATAAAATGAAGACTCTTCATTTTATGAAACCTCTTTAGTTCTTTAATCATAATTAAAAGAAGTGACTTTTGGTTATCCATAACTTGAGGACAAGTTATGGACACCATCATTAGCATTAAGATCATGAATTAAACAAGCATGTAAGTTACACAAAATTCCTATGATCTTCTAAAAAACTCATAAGAACAAATATTCATATCAAACAATTTCAAGAAAATCATATAAACATATACAATACTTGAAAATTGATAAAAGTCATGTAAAATGGGTTAACATAATCATTATCATTTTGAAAAACAAATTTTACAAGTCCAAAACAGATTGGGATAATGATCTTAATCCATTTCCAGCAACAAAACTCGAAAAAACTGCCCAGCACGCTCCTACTCGCCGAGTGCATTATTCTACTCGTCGAGTAGGATGAATTTGTTCATGGACTCGGCGAGTCCTCCCCATGGACTCGGCGAGTCCAGTCGTCAGAGTGCAGAATTTTTGATTTTTAAGCAGTTTTGCATCAAGTATACAGAAAACAATCCTAGGCTCTGATACCACTGATGGGTTTTGAGCATTCTAACACTTCCTAAGTGTACATGCAACCCTAATAACCTTGAATCTATGTTTTCTCTATATACATGCAAATGTCCTTTTCAAGGTTATTTCCTAACTAGCATGGCATGGGGATTACATAAAACATAAAACTAGTAGAAATACATACCTTGTTGTTGCTTGGATTCCTTCAAGACTTTGTGAGCCTAGCACCCCAAATGTTGTGCCTCAAATGCTTCACACAACACCACAAAACTTGGAATAACTTGGGAGAATACTTCTAGCACTCAAAATCGGTTATGCCCTCTCTAGTAACACTAGGTCACGATTTTGCTAGCCATAGGGTTCCTTTTATAGTGTTGTCACAATTAGGGTTTACACATGAATGCCCTTAATTGTCATGACTCTTGATTTCTCATGACCCATGGGTTTGTAACTCCCATGGACTATCCATGGAGCTCCATATGGTTATAACCAAACCCATAAACCATGGATCATTAATCCACCATAAAAGAATTGATGATTGTCATAATCAACCCTATATATTTAATTAGTCTCACTTTGATCACTAGATTAATACTAGATTAATACTTGATCAATACTAATTAAATAATACTATTATTAATATATTAGAACTTATAATATATTAATAATCATAAGTGCCTTATTCTCTCATTTAGTCTATCCAAGTATTGCAATGCCATGCAACCCAAATGGACCATGCCGGGTCGGGTCAAGTACATACCAAATAAAGTTATGGACTTAGACACTATATCCAACAGTTTGTGAGCATTCTTGTCTTGAACCTTCTCTCTAGCTTGTATTGAGCCAAAATCACCTTGCATGCACGTAAAGTTGGAAACTTTACATGTAATGCTAGCCCTAGGAGTCCAGATCTACTATTGGGAAACAATGGAATGGGCTGCAATCGACAGAATAGGGATGGCATGAGTGGACTCGGCGAGTCTGTTTATGGACTCGGCGAGTCGGGTCGCAAAACCCTAATCCCTTCTGGTTATGAGTCAGATCAGTGAGTTGAGTGGTAACTCGGTGAGTTGGACATGACTAGGACTCGGAGATTAAAGGACTCAACGAGTCATGGGGTGACTCGGCGAGTCGAGTCGCGAATGGAAGGGTTTCTGAGTTTATGAACTCGGCGAGTCAGTAGGCTGACTCGGCGAGTAAGGTCAACTTGGAAGGTTGACTTTCACCAGGACTTTGACTTTGACCAGAATTGACTTAGTTTGACTTCTGGATGATAGTTTGGGACTACGTGTTATATTCATTCATGATTTTATTGTTATGGTACTGCATCGATGTTAGTAAGTATATATTTTGGAGTATTATATTGCTTGCCTATGAATGAGTTATATGCCATCTGCATGTCATGGATGATAGAGTAGCAATCAGGAGGGTATCAGCCAGAGCTTCAGCTGTGCAAGGTGAGTCTCCTCACTGTGTGAATAGGTCTAAGGCCACAATGTCGGCCTATGTAGTTTATGAGTAGGAAGACCCGAGGGTTAGCCCTATGCACTGTATGCTAGTATTATGTTCCGGACCAAGGTCCGATGTCGGGCGGGTGCCCGAGACTGGTTTATATGTATGATATTCCAAACCGAGGTCTGATGTCGGGGTAAGCCCGATGTATGTTGCATGTTAGATAATACTTGTTGTCTGTGTGATAATTGTATGTGCATGGTAGGGAGGTGAGTGTGGGCGAGCTCCCGTATCTCATCACTAGCAGAGTATGGACGGGGTTCCGTATCTCATTAGTAGTAGAGTAGGGGCGAGGTCCGAGATAGGAGAGGAGTGAGTGTGGGCGGGGGCCCGTATCTCACCAACAGCAGGAGCATGGATGGGGTTTCATGACTCATCAGTAGCAGGACAGGGGCAGGGCCCAAGATAGGCGAGGCCTCAGTACAGGACTATTGTAGAGTATGTTAGCTTATTTGTTATGTGCTGTTTATATGCTTGTATATGCTTAGTGGGCGATGTCCGGAGACAGGCGGGGCCTAAGAGAGACAGATTTGTATACCGAGCGGGGGCTCGATGCCATGCGGGGCCTGATGCCGGGCGGGGCCCAATGCCGGAGCGAGTCCGATGCCGGGCAAGTCCCGATGCAACAGGCGGGGGCCCAGTACGTGGATATGTGTATGGTATGTGGTAGGTTGGGGAACTCACTAAGCTTCGTGCTTATGGTTTATAGTTTTGGTTTCAGGTAATTCCGGTAGCGGAGGGAAGAGCTCGGGGTGATCGAATGACACACACCAATGTTTATTAAGGCTGAGATGTTACACTCTGATAATAATGTTTTGGAACAATGAGATTTATGTTTTGACAGAATGATTTGATGACTTGTGGTTTTATTATTAAATTATAACGAAATTTTTAAACTGTATTTTTGGGATGTTTCATCATGCCTTGATGGTTAATCCATTTATGGAGCTATTGGTTTGGGTTAAGTTGAATCCTAATAGATTTAACATTGTCGTTGGCATTGGTAGATGTGGTTCTTTCAGAGAAACATTGTGTGTGTTTTCATTGTCTTTATCCATCTTCTTAATCATAAAATTGCTTAGTTTGAACTTAGACATAGTTTTAGGTTTATGTTTAAAACTTATACTTTAGTTGTAGAATTAGTATATAAATTAACTGTTAAATAACTTATGTGCTTTTGCATTTTATAGTAATCCTACAAGATATTATAATACAATTTTCTATAGTGGCACCGGAGGCGAATGCATAATTATTTTACTCCTTTTACCAATACATGCAATGTATTTTATTTTTTCATCCATAATAACAGTATACTTACATTCTTTGTCTATAATAGCAACACCCTTACATATCTTCTATCAACTATCTAATTTGATATTTACAAAAAAAAAAAAATAATAAATAAAAAATACTAACAATAACGTACTTGCATTTATTTATACATAATAGCAATGGACCTACAAGTCCTTGACCAAAATAGCAATGTACTTACATTTGTGTAACGATAACAACAATATGTAAGAAATAAAGTACAATATTGCCCAATAGTAAAATGAAATGTAAGTAAGTTATTATGGGTATAAATAAAACACATTGCCTTTATCGATAAAGAAATGTAATTACGTGGCTACTATAGGTAAACCATATATTAGCATGGTGCTATTAAGGGTAAACACTAAAGCACATTGTCCGTATTGGTAGTGAGAGTAGCATAGGTTGTTTTCCCCAACAATTTCTACTTTTAAGACATGATCTTAAGAGGTTTTGAAAATGTTCAAATGTTACTTTTAGTGTTAAATCATTCTTGGTTTATGCTGTTAGGATTTAAATTTGATCTCCCAAAAGAAATCGAAATGAAAATGACGATATAACATGATTGATAACTTGTAGCTTTAAACTCATCAAGCTTGTTTAATCATCAGAAGCAATAAGCAAACCTATGATGAGGCGATGGAAGTGACACTTGATATGATGAGCCGATGGAAGTGACACTTGATGTAACCAACAAGGGATTCTATACCAAGGTAACTAAATTTATGTTAAAAGAAAACAAAAAGTTTCTACCATCCAGTGATTCTTAAATCCACTCTTGTAGCACAGGATCTTCAGTTTTCACCGTATGGTCGTTAGAAATCATTATCTTTTTTTTTTAAATGAAATTGCTGTCTCACAATAAACTTTGCAACAATTCCACTTTATGGTGTTTCATATTAACATAATTTATATTTCAAGCTAATGTTGACATAAAATGTAATTTCTCAAATGAATTTGGAATATGAATTTAACTTGTTCTGATACATTCCACCCATTTGCAAAATCTGTCAAGAAACAATAAGAGATAACAGTTCTATCTCAAAATCAAGGTTTGAGTATTTTTTTTTCTTTCCTGACACGATCTACAGGTACCTATCAAATCAAGTCTGGGGAGGATGTTTAATGAACTTTCAAGTGGCTATTGGCGAAGCAAATGTTGTATCCACTGCTGCTTTTGAATTTTTTCGTTTACAAATTTTGTATACTGATTCGTGTTAGGAATCGGGATTTTGTGTTGTAACTCTGATAACTTCTTGCATCATTTCCAATTCCATCTTCTCTTTGCATAGCCTTCTATCTCAGCTTCCATTGACATGTGCACTTCTGCATAGCCTGAGGAGCTCCTCTTCCCTCGTAAGGATCGTTCATGCCAAAACTCCCACCTCGAAATCAGTACAATGATGTAAAAAATCAAGAATTACAGACAAATCCCCTTTCACATCTATATCTAATCGAAGAACTACATTGAATTAAAATATATACAAAACAAATATAATGAAGATGGATGGATTGTTTATTGAAAATTCGAAAGGGAAACAAAGAAATAGAAATATATAAAGAAACAAAAGATGAGATTAACGCATTAATGCCATGATTAGGGGATCAAGTGTTTGAAGCAGAACCAAATAAATGAAAAGATATAGAGTCACTTGGTTACCTGATTGATTTTTATTAGGAGCAATGTAGATAAAAGGTGACAGAGTCAGCAGCAGGTTGGTGGAAGAGCAGTAGATGCATGAAGGAGGTCGAGAGTGGGAGCGAGAGGTAGAGATGCACAAAGACCCGATCCGATGGGCCAAACCGGTTTTCTTGTGCATCTCTAGCGAGAGGAGGAGGGTATTCCAATTTAAGTCCTACGACTCTTAGATTTTATGAATTCCAAACAAATTCAGTTTGATCATAGTAATCTAATCTAACAACTTCATCTTATTATACGTAAACCAAATCCATGAAAAGTTGCAAAACTCACACAATCAAACAGCACCCATATTACAAATGACATACATATATAAAATCCTAATAGCAGCATTAATAAACCACAATAACACAAGTAAATCAAAATAACATCATATATCCCAAAAGTTACTTGCATTCCAGAGGATCTATTTTGCTTCTCTTCCTCTCTTTATCTTGGCAACAACTGTTACCATGACTGCCACGTATATCTTGTCCATGATTTCCTCAGCAAACATGAAAAGCTTCCGACTCCAGTTTTTCTTGAACAACAGAACTCCAATTACACCCCAAAACCCTGTTGCAAATCCACTCATGATGTCCAGGTAAAAGCACCATACCTTGGTCGACTCCTCAGCTGCTTTATGTTTCTTCTTGAGAGCTGATGTTGTTGGGTCTTGATGATCTGAGCAATTGTTTGGCAATGGAGGTCCACAAAGATCTCTGTTACCAGCATATATTGATGGATCATCAATAAGGGTCTGCAACTGATGGCCTGTTGGAATTCGTCCCGACAATTTGTTGTGTGACAGATTCAAATGGCTCAAAAAAGTCAAAGCTGCCATGCTTGGAGGGATCATCCCGGTCAACTCGTTTCCAGATAAATCAAGAGATTCTAACCTCGTCATGTTCCCAATGCTGTCTGGAATATTCCCACTGAGATGATTATTAGACAAATTGAGGCCCAATAACAGAGAAAGTGCAGTTAGCTCCACAGGTATTTCTCGTACAAGTTTATTGCTCGAAAGGTCCATGTTAATAACTATATCCCAATTTCTTGTATATTCAAGATCAACACCTTTAATGACCTGAATCACATTCTCATTAGAATCAGAAGTGCCCTCATACCACTTTTCTGCACCCTTAACCATTGCTTTCAACTCTCTTAGGCAATGAGGGATGATACCCGTTAAGCTGTTGTACCCAACATCCAAAATCTGAAGTTTCGACATTTTGCACAAAGACTCAGGAATTTCTCCAGTGAAGTTATTCCCGTGTAATCTTAAAACCATCAAATTTGTCAGTTTCTCTCCAATCCAGTGGGGAATGTTTCCGAACAATTGATTATCACCCACATCTAAGACTCTTAAATGTCGTAAATTCCCCAAACCTTGAGGAAGTTCCCCAGTAAAGTTATTGCCATTCAGTTTTAACCAATGCAAAGATGAATGATTATGTGCTATATAACTTGGAATGATGCCTGAAAGTAAATTTGAACTAAATATCATGGTACCCAATCCTTTCAGATTCTCAAGACACTTGGGGATTTTCCCTGATAACCTATTCCTGGAAAGATCAAGTAATTCCAAATATGTACATCTGCACAAGGACCTTGGAAGCGACTCATTGAAAATGTTATTTACAAGTATTAATGCCGATCCTATTTCTGGAAGGTTTGTCAATGGTCCGCTAAGTTTGTTGTGAGAGAGATCTAAGAAACCAATGACAGGCATCTTCCCCAACCATGCAGGCAGAGGTCCCGAAAGTGAAGCATTCGACAACACTAACCACCCAAATTTCCTTTGATTTTGAAGCCACAGCGGAAATCCATTTGCGAGATTGCAAGAACTGAGATCAAGACGTGCCAATTGGAATGGAGGTATCCACTCACGTGAGACATTGAATGTTAACTTGGTGTTAGAAGAAGCATTCAAGTAGCTCAACATTGAAAGGTTAGCAAAATGGGCTTCGGAAACTACTCCTTCTAAGGAATTGTCTGAGATATCTAGATATTTGAGTTTGGCAAGTTGCCCAATTGAGTCCGGAATAGTCCCATTTAACAAATTTGAAGACATCGAGATTCCTTGTAATGAAACAAGTCTTCCTAGAGATGCTGGGATGGGGCCCGTTAACCGATTGTTGTTTAAAAGCAAATGTCTTAAAGCTGCTAGATTTCCAAAGGATTCTGGAATTGAACCATTCAATTGGTTGGAAGAAAGGTAAAGTCTGGAAAGATTCCCAAAGAATGTAGGAATGGGACCGATCAACTGGTTATTAGATAGATGTAACCTTTCTAAATATCTTAGTCTTCCTAGAGATTCGGGGATTGGACCTGTCAAACTGCTCATTGATAGATCTAAGTGCCTTAAATTGGTTAGTCTTCCAAGTGCTTCTGGAATCGGAACATTCAAAGACTGACTTAAATCCAACCTCTCCAAAGCATATTGAGAGCATTCCGATACATTTTGCGGTGAGTCAATCACTTCTATTTCAAAAGGATTATCCCCTGCAGACAACCGTTTCAGGTGACAGTGTCTCCAGATTCCAACATCCTCAATATTCTTAAACTGGTTAGAAGAAAGATCAAGCTGTAGAAGGTTAGGCATAATAGGAACCGAAGAATTCAGCATGTTTCCTGAGAGACCAAGGACTCTTAAGGAGCTCATGTTAGTGAAAACAGATGGAAATATGCCTATAATTGAATTCCAGCTAAGATCCAGGCGTTGGATGTTAGAAAGTGTACTGAAATTAAAATGAGAGGAAGATAGATGTGTGTTATGGAGGCCACAATGTGACAAGTGCAGCTCTGATAAAGAAGGGATCATGTTTAGCAAGTTTGCAAAGTTCCATGCCAAACTAAGATTAAATTTAGAAAGATCCAGAAATTCAAGGGATGTCATGTTTCGGAAAAATCCAGGGAGTGGAGTTTTGAAAGAATTGGAGCCAAGATCAAGGTGTTTGATGTTGGCAAGTATTCTACTCGAATTAAGAGAAGAACCAAGATGGACATTGGAAAGTCCACAGTCATACAAACATAACTCTTTTAACGAAGGAAGACTGTAAAGCACCATGTCCATGTTCTTTGCTCCGCCAAGATCCACCCAACTCAAGTCGAGATGCTCAAGTGATGAAAGGCCAAAAGTCCATGACATATCATCTGACATCAGCTCATAATTCCAACTGAGATCCAAAACCTTTAAATTAGAAAGATTTCCAATGTGAGGAGGAATAATACCTTGAAAACCAGCATAAGAGAGATTGAGATATCTCAGCTGTTTGAAGGATCCAATGAACTCAGGGATCCGGCTTCCACGTAAATCATTCCAACTCAAGTCCAGGTACTTGAGATGCCTCAACTCAGCCAAAGAAGAGTTCACCTCATTACCAACTAAGTATTTGTCTCCTTCGCCACCAAAATAATAATCTCCTCTGAGATTGAGGCTGTCAACGGTTCCAGTGAGACTGTCACAGTGGATTCTTTCCCACAGGCAACAATCCTTCCCCACCCATGACGATAACATTCCTTTAGAGTCATCTGTGATGCTCTGTTTAAACTTGAGAAGAGCAATTCGCTCTTTCTGGGAGCAAACAACAGTGACATTTCCAACACCCAAACAGGTATATTTGGTTGCAACTAAAAAAACAAACAAGAAAATGAGATGGATCCCTAAAGCCCTCAGAGTCCCCATTATCAACCCTCCCTAACCCAGTTTAATTTAGAAGAAAGCTGAAGTGGAAAGGTACTGTGTTATGATGAAGTGATAGATTATTATGATGAAGAAACCAGTTGATTTATAATGTCACAAATGAAGAACACCTTATTGCCATGGAAGACTTGAAGTCAATGGACATCTGTCTCCACAAGTTGTATTTTTGTGGTCCAAGGCTATCTTTATTTCTGTCTTCATCAAATTAAAGTGGCATATGGCCAAGTCTGTTCTCAATGTCAGATGCAATTGCATATGGAAACAATTCTTTAAAAATTTATAAATAAAATGAGGCACAATAATTGGCAAACAAGCATTTAGATTTTTAAGAAATCCAAGATAATTTATAACATTTTGTTAATAGTAGGTGTAAATTATACTAAACTTGATTTTGATGTTCAATCATTTTACAAAACTAACTACAAGAAAATAAGTTTTTTGTTATTATTTGACTTGACAAGGTTGGTGTGACAAGCCTAGCTAATTAAAAAATACTTTCTTCTGCAACTCTAAATTAAAGATATTATATTATCTTTTATATATATATATATATATATATATATATATATATATATATATATATATATATATATATATATATATATATAATAAGGGATTAGTGCAAAAACTAACGCACTTTTATTTATTTATATATTAAAGCATCATAACCCTTGAGATAATGAATATAGAAGAGCTTTTTATTTTATTTTTCGTTTTCTGAGGATCAAAATAAGTGGTTTTTGGCCAAGTATATTCCCCATGGCAGAAGCAAGTGTATTTGACAACAAATCTATAAAAAAAAATGAATTGAATATTTGGTAAGATTACTATTCAGTTAGAAGTCACTACACAAGACTTGGAAGTCTATGGACAGTTTGTTTGTAGCCACAAACTGGTATGCTTTGGATCTGGACTGTGTTTCTTTTTCTATGCCCCAAGGAACACACAAATGTATTTGGCCACAATTTTTCACAAAAGAAATTTGAGTCAACAAAGTAAACCCCCAAATAAATAACATGGACACACTAAAATAGTGCCATGATTGATGCACCAAAAATCTTTTCTTACAGAATTTTCCATGCAACTTCTCCCTAAAAAATATATCCCTCTTTTATTATTATTCCATGGAAAACAAAACTAGTATCAGGAATTCAGGAATGAATAATCGGTCTAACTAACAGTGGCGTGAAGTAACTATATTCAGCTTAACTTAATTTAATATTATCAATTCTTATGATAAGTTCAAATGTTAATGAACATATTCCATAACTGATATTTTGTAATTTTTACATATGTACTATCATAAAAACGTCACAGATTTAATCTAATGAAAGAGAAAAAGTGTAAAACAAAAACCGTGTCTTTATCAATGCCATAAATCATGAAGATTTTCATGATGGGTACTTTCATTTCCTAAAATATCTCTTCTCAAAGAGCTTCCACTTAACCCTCAACTTTCATTTTATCCTCAGTTGGTCCTCTAAGTTGCACTTCTTCATGAAATTAAATACAGTATGATTTCGAGGAACAATTTCAACCCATTTATAGGTAAATGGACTGATCTGGGTCATTAAATGTTTTATTAAAATTTAAAAGATTAATATTTTACTTTTTTAAATAAATTTATCACAACTTTCCTGAAATTTTTACTTTTACCAACTGAAATAGGATATCCATCTATATCCGTATAAAGATTTTATAAATCCCATTATTCAACCAACGAAAAAAAAACAAAATACAAACATTGATTTTTCATTTTATTAAGTCGATGAAATAACCATTCGATGGAAAAAAACGATAACACAAATATGCTTTAAGATAAATTTTCATGATTATCAATATTATCAATTTAAAAGAAGCTTTGAGATAAATTTTCATGATTATCAATAATATCAATTTAAAAGAAGCTTTGAAATGGTGAATCAATACTTTTCAACTACTTGTTAGATACGTAAAAAAAACAAAAAATCTGACATAAAAAATTGAAGTTTGCATATAACCTTTACACATTATTTGGTGCTCTCTCTTTATTAGAACTACTGTTGATTTTTATTAAATCACAATGTTGTTATTTACCAAATTTCATTTCATTTAAACGTCTATAAATACAAACTAAACAATGGGCTGGAATAATTCATTTTGATCCTATAGACCAAAGAAACATGATAGTGAAATGATAATTATCTATCTATTGCTATGCTCTTTAGATTTATTTGTTCATTCAATTATTTGTGATTCCACCCAAGCCTAATGCCCCATAGATTGTTCAAATTGTATATGAACAACAATCAAGTTTAGCTCAAATGCACCTACCTGAGTTCTCTTTGTTGAAAAATAGGAGATAAAAATTACCAACGAAAAACTACAAGTTTTAACTCAATGACTTTAAAGTCAACAAAAAACTATAAACTTGATTTTGACATATAAAAGTTTTACAAAACTAACTTGAAGTTTTTGATTATTCAACTTTAATAGATTATGAGGAGACATACTCTCATGTGGTAGAAGCAACTATTTTTTAATACATTATCAGTCTCACAATGTAAGAAAGATTGACTTGCATATGATGGATCTTGCTACTGCCTATTTGTACTCCTCCCATGATACCAATCTTTTATATAAACCTCCCCAAAAGATTTAAAACACCATAAACATGTAGGATGGGATCTCAAGAACACTATTTGATCAAATTAAACAAGTCATTACATATTTTGTTGCTAATCATACAAGACTTGATATATCATTCTCTGTAGATTTAGGTTGTTGGTCTGGAAGTACTACATCAATGTACATGTATATGTATTTTAGTGTATCTAATGTATGGGACATGACAATTGACAAACACACATTTCATAAAGGAACAACATAACATGTCAAGTGTACTAACCTTTAGAAGATGTTGCAATCAGCATAAATGCTTGATACTTGATATAACCACTGAGACATCCAATATGATCAACAAGTCACCTGAAACACCACAAAAGCAATCAACAAAAATGCTTAATACCACCAAACTCAACAACAAAAATTACCAGCAACCACATATATGATATCATTGCACTCGTTGGACCCTTCGGTCCGGTCTAAATCATTGGACCCTCCGGTCCGGTCTAATCGAGGACCCTCTGGCCTCGTAAGTCATTGGACCCTCCGGTCCGGTCTATATAACACATAGCATACACATAACACAATGCACATGATCTCAATCATACACATAACACATAAGACCCTTCGGTATGCACATAAATACCACTCTAGGTAATGTATAGTGAGAAGACTCACCTCGTGTGATGCCTAGTAAACTCTCGTGCTCGATATCCTCGATCTAGCCTCCGCCTATCAAAATGATAATATCTCTAATCAATACTCTCTTATTTCCATCTCTAAGGAATGGGTAGAAGACCATTCTACCCCTCCATGGCCTCTCTTGAATCAGCTTGACCAAACCCTGAGGTCAACTGAAGTCAACTCCAGTCAACGGTCCAACCTTGACCAGACTCGCCGAGTGCACTAAGGTGACTCAGCGAGTCCATGTGTGTCCTCTAAATCCTCCTAAGGCCTTACTCGACTCGTCGAGTTAACCTTGCACTCAACGAATTACCACTGATCACGAATCGCGGGGCAACCCGATCCGACTCGTCGAGTCCTCTTATGGACTCGGCGAGTCTCCTCCATGGCAACACTCATTTGACCTTCTGAGGTCAGATCTGCTTCTCTAACTTATAGATCTGGCCTTCTAACACCCAAAAATCACGTAAAGGTCTGAACTTGAGGCTCATGCATGGTGTATTTTGCTCCATACACCATTATGACTCCATTGAAGCTTCATAGCTTCAAGGTTCCAAAGTTACTCACTCAAAGCTACCTACTTTCTGGTTATCTGGACCTCACAAGGTCCAGATCTACAAAATAGCCCGAAAAAGGGTTTGGATGCACCCAAAACCCCATCAAATGGTGATACAAGCCCTAACTCATCAACCAAAGGAAATTTATTCAAACACTAGGGAGACAAGAACTTGTACCAGATCTGAAGCTTGAATGGAGATGAAGCAGATCCACTAACTCTCCTCTGAGATCCTTGCAACACTCTTGCCCTTCTTCTTCAAGGAAATGGCCTCCAATTAGCCTCTTACCCTCTCTATCTCACAATAACTCTAGGGTTTCTCTCAAGGGACGAAGACACTGGTGGGAAGGGCCAAGGAGGCTATAAGTACCTTTAAATAGGCCCAAGCCCGAAAGAATTAGGGTTTCTGCCAACAGCGCTGACTCGGCGAGTCAGCTTGTCGACTCGTCGAGTCCATTCATTTTCCACGTCACCAAGTCGCGATCCTACTCGACGAGTTAAGGCGCCAACTCGTCGAGTCACTCCTCATAACTTAGAAAATAATGCTCATTTTATAATACCTGGAAATCCAGATGTTACACATTTAGCATCATAAATCATTTAGCACATAAAAGCATGTTAGGCATTTTCCCTAAATTAGCTGGTGCTTGTGTCTATTCAGGTGTATTACCTAAATTTTATTAGACACACTCCTCACAATCATTGCTTAGCATTCTAAGTTTAAGTCTAGAAATAAATCCATATTCCTAGTTCGCTTAAACTAATGCTATGATACCAACTGTGACATCCCCATTTTCACGGCCAGAAAAGACCGATTTTGTTTATGCTTTATAAAAATCAGAGTAACTCTTTTAATAAAAATGTTGCGGAATTTGTTCCCAGTGAAACATGATAAATATGTTATCAAGGCATTTCCGAAGAAAAGTATTTTTATTCATTTTAAAACATTTGGGATGTCATCGTTAATACATAAACATAAGCATAAACAGAACTTACATTCATTATCACTAGTGATTTATATCTCCTTAATCTCTCAGTGTAATGTGACTTCATATCAACACCCGTGATATAAATAAACTGAGCGGGTCAGGTTGGGAAACCTGGTGAGTACATAGGGTTTTCAACCCACAATAATATAATTATTATGTTTAATCATCAAACAATTAACCCAATTACCCATCCCCATTATCTTCTTTACTCTTAAGGATTTACCCTAATAATTAGCTATTCATCGTTCATTCTTTCCTAAGGATTATCCTAAGGAATAGGCACGAAATCCATCGTTGCCAGGGTTTGCTCAACAGAAACTAAATCCATAGTTTCCAGGGTTTGTATGCAATATATGTCAATGGGTTTTTATCTCGTTTATCGACAGTATCGTTTCCGATAATCCACTCGCAATACATGTCAATGGGTTTTTAGAGTACAGCTGGTGAATACACAGTTCAAATAACACCTACAGGTTGCGAGCCTGCTAGTGTTCCACTGGACTGTCTAGAATAGTCCGTGGTTGTCATTCATACTCTGCTAGATGACGGGGCCAACACTTGGGTAAAAGGCTTCTCTCATGGTTCACCTCTCACCCTTATTTCATGGTCTATATCACCTCTCATCGTTTTATTTTTTTGTCACACAACAACTGTTTCATCTACCCATGTTTTACCCAACACATTTTGTAGATATAAAATACATATATAGTTTAAATCATTTAAAACATGTATAAAAATCTTTCACCCAGCATAGACGGCAAGTATACAGACAATATGCACACATAGCATGTAATTTATATTAAATACTTCATATCTATGTGTAAGATGAAAGTAACTATGCACTCACTTGAAAAGGTGGTGACTCAACACTCGGACAACACTTCGTTACTCTTAACACAATTTTCCTTTGACAAAACCTAGTATCATTACCACTAGAGTTTAGTCTAATATTTACCGAGACTAATTAATAGTCTTGCTATTATTACTATTATATAAGCATGAAACAATATTTCTTAACCACTATATACGGACAGGGGCCAGACATAAAACACCGGAGGGCAGGACCATTTTGGCATATAGCACTTCTGAAATCCAACAACGTTATGCGACCCTTTAAACCAGATTCCCCGTACCACGAGTGGTTAAAAAGATATTATAACGACACTTATATAACTCACAATAATAGCCCAAATACTCATTATAAGTTCCTAATAACATTACTATATTGAAACATAAGCTATACTAAAGATAGGTTAGGCGTAGCTCACTTACAGCGGGTTTTCTCGAAAACCGGGCTTCGCTGGAGCAGCGTTCCCGAGCCGAAATGCTCTTTTCTCGGGGCTTCGGGAGCCTCGGGGCTTCCTTCGGGTGCTAGGGGGTTTACCTAGGCTTAGGGGGGTTTTGGGGGCTTAGAGAGAGAAAGTGAAGTTGGGAAGGTGTGAAGAATGAGGGAACCCGACACCTCTATTTATAGGCTGGAATCTTGCTTTACTCGTCGAGTAGGAGGTCCTACTCGTCGAGTCCATGGCCAGGTGTCACCATCTAGTGGCTTGCCTTGGGGAGAAAGCCTTGGCCCATATTCAGCCACGTCACCCGATTTCGCACAGCACCCTGCCGACTTCTAAACCCCGTAACTTTTGCATACGAGCTCCGTTTTCGATGTTCTTTATATCCACGCGTAGGTAAAAACAAGATCTACAACTTTCGTTTAGATCCCGTCGGCTATCTCTCGACCGATTCTTAAATTTAACAGTAGGAGGAGATTAGACTGTTAAATGACCGCGAAGAATTCGTAACTCCTTCATACGGACTCCGTTTTCGTCTGTCTTTTTATCGTTGAGTTCCTATTAATGAGATATTCAACTCTCATTTAGTTCATGTAGGCCAAAAACCACTCGAACTAAAATTCGAGTTTCGGGCTGTGCACTGCTATGCCAAATCTTAGAAAATTCATAACTTCCTCATACGAAGTTAGATTTGGGCGTTCTTTTTATGGACGCTCTCGGTTTAACGTATACTCCAACTTTTGTTTAGATCACTAAGGCTAAAAAGTCTTTTATCAAAAATTCACTATTTACGTCTCCCGGTGTCGTGCCGGTTTTGCCGTAAAACTTCGACGGACCATAACTTATTCGTTATAACTCAGATTACGACGTTCTTTATATGTACGGAACCCTTGAGACATATTCTACAACTTGATTAAGATTATTTATTCTAAATAATCTTTTGTCGAAAAGTCGTTTCCGACCCCTATTATCTCTAAATTGATTAGCCCGGATCCACGGGCGTTACAATTTGGCCAAAAGTCTTCCACACAAATACTTTTAAAGTCAACAAAGTAAACCCCTCTAATAACACTAGCGCACAAAAAAGGGGGCATGATTGATGCACGAAGCATATTTCTTGTGGAATTTTCCATGCAACTTCTCCTTATCAAATATATTCTTCTTTGCTATTATTCCTTGAAAAACAAAACTACTATCATTGTTGTGAAACAAATATATTTAGCTTAACTTTATTTAATATTATTAATTTTATTATAAGTTACAATGTTATGTCTTGTCATATTTAAATATATACTAACACAAAAATGTCATAGATTATGATTAATGAAAGATAAAAAAAATGAAACCAAATTTTATGTCCTTAATCAATGTCATAAATTGTGAATATTGTCATGATATATACTTTCATCTCATAGAATACCACCTCTCAAAGAATTTCCACATCAACCATCAGCTTTCAGTTTATCATGGTTTCATCCATTAGTTTATCATGGTTTCATCCATTAAGTTACTTTTTCATGAAAGTAAATATGATATGATGTAGATGTGGCAATTCCAACACAAAAAAATAGGTTGATTTGGGCCATTCTTTATTTCTAATCGGTCAAATAGGTCAATCGGGTTCCAAAACTCATTTAAATATGTTAAAGCTTGTGGGTTGTTTTAATAACCAAATACTATTTTACTTCTTAAAATATAGTTGTAATATCTTTACTTAAATTGTTTAATAACTACAATAAAATATCCATCTATATATGTGTATAAAGATTTTATAAAACCCATTATGATTGATTTGACTAGACATGAGTGATTGATATAATGTCCGAAATGTCAGTCTGAAATGGAATTCCGGAATGACACGCAATTCGGAATGCAACACTATAAATAAGAGAATGTAATTGATGAACCTTTAGACCTCCAGAATGGCAGATAATCAACCCTGAAAACCCCAACCGTGGACTAGAGAAGAAGAGATCACGCTCGTTGAGGCTTGGATAACCATTGAGGATGATATGGTTGTCATCAGGTATATTTAATGTACGGATCACGTTGGGTTCGATTGAAAAATATGTTTCACTATGAGTTATATGTTGCAGAGTATCGAACTAAAGAAGAGGTGAAGATTAAGTTTCTAAACATACGATCAAAGGTGAAGACGTTTATAAAAATTTATAACAAGATCGACAACGAATTATCGGATGAAGATGAACAAGTAATTTTCCAGTTGGCAAGGGTGGAATACAGACAGTAAAATAACGGGGTTGATTTTCCATATGAACATGGTTGAGATATTTTAATAGATATCCCGTATTTTTAAATTGTTTATTTGTTATTTTTAGGTTTAATAAGTTATGTTATTTGTAAATTATGTTTTTCTATCTTTGTAATATGTAATAAATATTAGGGAAATAATAATTTTCATCAGTCACTCTAAATCAATTACAAACATAATTAATTGCAATTACATAGGCATTAAAACGACCATCAATGCGTCTGGTATTGCTCATTCAGATGAAGGGGGAAGAGGGTGCACATTTTGCGTCGTAGTTCGAAACACATCAGCCTGGTAATATATATGAACCATATCGACTAATTATGTGATGTTTGAATAACATGATGCCACAATAGCATGACCGCACGCTATACCCATACTGCACCATTTGCCACATGAACATGTATGGTGGTTTAGATCTACAACACAAGTTGTTTTAAAATCAAAAACTCAAAAAGTGTCGGACGGGAATGGAGAGGGGATCTTTGTTGCTTGTCACCAAAGACTTTTGCATCCTCCTCTGAAGCACCATCATGCATATGGGGTGAGTACATTAGTCATCCTCCATTAAAAAGTAAATATTATCATTTACGGTTATTGTATAAGTAAAAAATAATTCAATATTTTATGGTATTTTACCTCTTATGAAACTGCGTCCAACAAAAATCCATTAATTGTACAAATGAATAAATAAATGGCTAGCCATTTACCTGATTCTTGTTGGAGATAACCATGAAGAAACGACAGAATGGAGGGATAATTCTATGTTGAAAGCGTGAAATTCTTTATTAATCACATCAACAACATTTACATTTGATAGACAAACATTTATACCTGTGAAACCATCACAACGGTTCAACATAGCCATCACAACGGTTCACATGACAGTTATATCCTATATTAACCAACATAACAGTTAAATAACTAACATATAACTAATTAACTGTCACTTATATACTAGTCTAGCTTATAATTTTAACAATTTTTACTTGGTGTGATATAGATGAAAAGGGACCAATTAAGCTGTGGCAGCAAGAGATCCAGAAAGAGAGAGCAGGACATTTCCAGTTGAATTCCTATCGCTCATGGATTTTGCTAATTCAAAACATATGCAATTTCCCAATCTAACAACTTCATCTTACACAAACACCGAATCCAAAAAATTTAAAATTCTCATTTAAACAACACTTATATTACAAATGTCATACAAATATAAAATCCATGTAGTATTAAGCATAAGTACAATATCAGTACTAAAAAGCAAAATATCATTGATGATATACATTCAAGAATTATTTGCATTCTAGAGGATCTATGTGGTTTCTCTTCCTCTCTTCAGGTTGGTAAATCTTACCACAACTGCAACATATATTTTGTCCACAGTTTCATCAGCAAACATGAAAAGCTTGTGTCTCCAGTGCTTCTTGAACAACAAAACTCCAATAACACCCCAAAACCCTGTTGCAAAACCACTCATTATGTCCACATAAAACCATATCTTCATCGGCTCACCAGCTGCTTCATATTTCTTCTTGCTTCTTGTTGATGCTGGGTCTTTGTGATTTGAGCAATTCTTCAGCAATGGAGCTCCACAAAGATCTTTGTTCCCATTGTATATTGATGGATCAATAAGAGTTTGCAATTGACTTCCTGTTGGAATTCGTCCTGACAAGTTGTTGTGAGACAAATTCAAATGGTTTAAAAAAGTCAAAGCTGCCATGCTTGGAGGGATCATCCCGGTCAACTCATTTTTTGAGAAATCGAGAGATTCTAACTTCCTCATGTGTCCAATGCTGTTTGGAATACCCCCACTAAGATGATTATTAGACAAATTGAGACCAATGAGCATAGAAAGTGTTGTGAGCTTGATCGGAATTTCTCCTACAAGTTTATTGCTCGAAAGGTCCATGTTGAAAACTATATCCCAAGTTTTTGTATATTCAAGATCAACACCTTTCATCACCTGAATCACATTCTTATCGGAACTGAGGGTGGCATTACCCAAATTAACTGGGCTGCTCTCAACCATTGCATTCAACTCCCCTAGACAATGAGGTATGCTTCCCGTTAGAAAGTTGTATGCAACATCTAAAATTTGAAGAGATGAAATTTTGCACAAGGATTGAGGGATTCTTCCGGTGAAGTTATTCTTGTGTAACCTAAAAACTACCAAAGATCCAAGTTTTTCTCCAATCGATGCAGGTATATTTCCAGACAATTCGTTATCACCCACATCTAAAACTCTTAAAGCTCCTAAATTCCCCAATTCGTGAGGAAGTTCACCAATAAGGTTATTATCATTCAGTTGTAACCAAACTAATGAAGAATTAAGAGCTATAGAGTTTGGGATGATGCCGGACAACAGATTTGAGCTAAATATCATGGTAAGCAACCCATGTAGATTCTCCAGACACTTGGGGATTTTCCCAGTTATCCTATTTCTGGAAATATCAAGATATCTCAAATCTGTTCTTCTGCACAATGATCTTGGAATCGACTCATTAAATAGGTTGTTTTCCAGAAATAATGCATTGTTAAGTCCATAATCAAACACATCAACAATTCCCCCGTTGGGAAGGTTTGCCAAAGGTCCAGTGAGTTTGTTGTGAGAGAGATCTAAGAAAGGAATGATGGGCATCTTCCGCAACCATGTCGGCAGAGGTCCCGAAATTGAAGTATTAGACAACACTAACTCCTCAAGTTTCCTTTGATTATGAAGCCATTGTGGAAATTCATTTCCGATATTGCAAGAATTGAGTCGAAGAGTTACCAATTGGAATGGAGGTATCCACTCATATGAAATATTAAAGGTCAACTTCGTATTAGAAGAAGTATCCAAGTGCTTCAACATCGAAAGGTTAGCAAAATAGGCTTCAAAAATTACTCCTTCCAAGGAATTGTTTGAGATATCTAGATACTGGAGTTTGTCAAGTTGCCTAAAGGAAACTGGAATAGTCCCATTTAGCAAGTTTGAATGCACCGAAATTGCTTGTAATGAAACAAGTTTTCCTATAGTTGTTGGTATGTGACCCGTTAACGAATTGGATTCTAGATGAAGTTCTGTCAAAGCTGCTAATTTTCCAAAGGATTCAGGAATAGAACCACTCAATTGATTAAAAGAAAGGTCAAGCTTGGTAAGATTCCCAAAGAATGTCGGAATGGGACCCGTTAACTGATTATGAGATAGATCTAATACTTCTAAAGTTCTTAATCTTGTTAGAGATTTGGGGATTGGACCTTTGAGAGAATTGAAGCCAAGATCCAGGTGTTTGATGTTGGAAACTATTCTACTCGAATTAAGAAAAGAACCAAAAAGTCCACAATTCGACAAACTTAACTCTTTTAACGAAGGAATCATGTAAAGCACCATGTCCCAGTTATGTGCTCCACTAAGATTTAATGAATTCAAATCAAGAAGCTCGAGGGACGAAAGGCCAAAAGTCCATGCCATATCACCTGCCATCAACTCTTCGTTTGAACTGAGATCAAGAATCTTTAAATTAGAAAGGTTTCCAATGTGATGAGGAACAATACCTTGAATAAATGCATTAGAGATATTAAGGTAAGTTAGTTGTTTTAAAGATCCAATGAATTCGGGAATCCGGCTTCCAATAAAATTATTCCCATCAAGTCCAGGTATCTTAGATGCCTTAATTCTACAAGAGAAGAATTTACCTCATATCCAGCCAAGTAGTTGCCATTGGAATCAAAGGAGTAGGATGAACCGGAGTCATATTTCTCAAAAGATACAATTGCAATATCTCCTCTGAGATGCAGCCTTTCAACATGTCCAGTGACACCATTACAATGAATTCTTTCCCACAAGCAACAGTCATTGCCAACCCATGATGACAACATTTTAGACTCATCTCCAACGCTCTCTTTGAACTTGAGAAGAGCAAGTCGCTCTTGCTCAAAGCAAACGACACTGATGTTTCCAACACCTAAACAGGTATATGCATTTGCAACCAAAAAAATAGTTACAAAAATGAGAGAAAGCCCCAAACATCTCCAATTCCCCATTGTCAACCCAAACTCGGTTTGCTTTAGAGAAAGAATTTGAAGTGGAAAGATGGGTGCTAGCTGGTTTATAAAGCAGAAATGAAGAGCAAATTAATTATTGTCATTAATGATTTACTGGACAATTCGTATCTACAACTACAAAGTCAAACTTGCTCTTTTGTCTAGAGCTAAGTTTCTTTTTCTCATGATCAAAATAAGTGGTTTACAAATTACAATAGATACGACTTGGAATGGAGGACTTGTAAATCAATGGACAAGTTGAGTCCACAAGGTCAAACGTGTTCTTTTGTCCATGTTAAATTAAATCCATTAAAGGTTGTGGTTGACCGTTACTTTTTTGAAATTAAATGAAAGATGGATGACAGGTGTTAAAGTTGTAAACAACAAAAATACAAAATCGTCATTATCATCCATACACATGTATGTATACAAATGTTTAATCTGATATCTCTTTAATCTAATTAACTATATAATTTTAGTAAAGCATATTTAAATCTGATATATCTTTAATCTAATTAACTATATAATTTTAGTAAAGCATATTTAAATTTGAACATTTTTTATATTAATCATATTATTACCCAAACCCAACCCTAAAGTTAATACATTGGGACCAATGCTCATTATTAAAACTAGGGGTGTGCGCGGTGCGGTTTGGTGCGGTTTCGAGTCAAAACCGCAAACCGCACCGCATATGCGGTTTGAATATTTTAGAAACCGCAAACCGCACCACAGATGTTCAAAACCGCGTGATGCGGTGCGGTTTGATGCGGGCTGTTTATGCGGTTTACTTGCGGTTTGTGCGGTTTGATGAGTTGTTCAACATTAAATCTATCAAAAAAACCAAAAACCTGACTGGGTTAAAAAAATTGATTGCTTTCATTTTATAAAAACATATACAATTTTTTAGTTAAATCGTTTTTAATAAATTGTGATTCATGCTACTATAGTTTTATAAGTATCATTTCTGTTGCTTTATATTTTGCCATTATAGTTGCTATATTCTTGTAAACCATGGGATCTTGATCTAATAGTGATTCAATATTACATTATAGATATTTGGTTATTGTAAGAAATATATTTATATACATCGTTTCTAAATCGTGATTTGAAGTTATAACAAAGTAAAGAAAAAAAAAGTATATATAACATGCGGTGCGGTGCGGTTTGAACCGCTGTTTTATAAATACAAACCGCAAACCACACCGCATAGTGCGGTTTGATAAAATGATGAACCGCAAACCGCACCACGAAATTCTAAACCGCATTATGCGGTGTGGTTTGGTGCGATGCGGGCGGTTTGTGCGGTTTTTTGCACAACCCTAATTAAAACATACATTCACACTTGTATTTTCTGTTAGAGATACTTTAGTCTATCCCTTTGTTTCTAGAGTAAATTACACGAATGGTCCCTATGGTTTAAGGTAATTTTTGCGTTTGGTCCTTAACTTATTTTTTTAACTCGAAAGATCCCTATTGTTTGTTTTTATTACGCGCTTGATCGCTGTCTTACATAAAAAGATAATTTTTCCCTTGATTTTTTAATTTATTTAAATAAGCACACCCCAAATCCCACTCACCTTACCTACCTCACCATTTTTCCCTATTTAAATAATAGTCTTTTTAGGTAAGACAGGGACCAAGCACATAACAAAAACAAAGAGTAAGGACCAAGCACATAACAAAAACAAAGAGTAAGGACCAAGCTTGTAACAAAAACAAACAGTAAAGATTTTCCGAGTTAAAAAAATAAATTAGGGACCAAACACGCAAATTACTCCAAACCATAGAGACCATTCGTGTAATTTACTCTTGTTTCTAATATTAAACTTAAGGTAGTGTGTGATTAAGAGTTAAGAAGAGAAAGGTGATTAAAGGTGCATATCTACACTAATAAACTAATTCATATGTCACAACAACATAACAATCAAGTTTACATTCGTGCAAAGATCCTATTCAACCCAAACAATCTGCCCTTATTCCAAATGATAGCATTAGATTTTTCATGCTTCCTGTGTCCTCCTCCTTTGATTGTAGCTTGAGAAGAGAGATAAGATAAAGACTGCACCCAAGAAACAAGTGTTGGTTTCCGTGTCACATCATCTGAATCAGCAACTTGAGCAAATAAGTCATTCAGCACCATGTTTTGTCCATCTTCAGGAAGCTCCACAACCAGTTGTGCTAAAAGCTTCATCAAACTTGGCAACACCTGAACAACATAACAATAACAGATGCCATTAAACCCTTAAATTTTATTAACTTCCGGTTAAAAAGATAAGGGTTAATCTCATAAAAAGACCTTATATTTTGTGTTTTTTTTTGGATTAAACCTCAACTTTATTTTTTTCCTTAAAAAGACCTTACATTTTTTCAATCTGGCCCTTTTAGTCATTTTTTCCCGGGTTAATCTCATAAAGACATTATATTTATGTTTTTTCGAGACTAAACCTCAACTTTATTTTTTTCGTGAAAGAAACCTTGTATTTTTTTTCATTTTTTCCGAAAAAACCCTCAACTTTGCTTTTTTTTTTTCCGGAAAAAAAACCCTCAACTTTCAAATTGTCTCAGAAAAAACCCTCAGCTTTTTTGGTTTCTACCGTAAAAACCCTCACATTTTACAAGATTTATCGGAAAAAAATGACTAAAATAGATCGAAAAAAATGTAAGTTCTTTTTCACGAAAAAAATAAAGTTGAGGTTTAATTCAGAAAAAAGACAAAATATAAGGTCTTTTATGAGATTAACCCTTTTTTCCGAAAAAAAAAACTTGTAAAATGTGAGGGTTTTTTTTTGAAAAAACTAAAAAAAATTGAGGGTTTTTCATAAACAGTTATGAAGTTGAGGGTTTTTTTTGGAAATAAAGGATAAGTTGAGGGTTTTTTAGGAAAAAATGACAAAATACAACCTTTTTTCAGGAAAAAAAAGGTTGAGGTTTAATTCATAAAAAACACAAAAATATAAGGTCTTTTATGAGATACCCAAAAGATAAACCAAAATGATACCTGTATATCAACCAGTGAGAGAAGTCTGAGTAGTAAATCTAGAAGCTTCTTACATGGCTCTAATTCATCGTGTAAATCATTCAATGAATTGGGCTCTTTTGGGAATTCACTACAAAGGCTACTTGCTTTTTCCACTAGACAATGAACACAGTAAAATATACAAGGACTTCCAGCAGGAAGATACCTAACCAATGCTGCAACTCCAGATGCCATTCCTTCAAATGGTGTTACACCAGGATACCCCTACAAGTTCAAAAATTAATCAAATTAAATAAATAATCAAGAATCAGTGAGTTTAGAACATTAGATAGTTGGATTTGGATTTGGATTTGGATTTGAATACCTCTAAAGATCTTTGCATGTAATAGTAAACAAGCTGCTCCTTTAATGAAACTCGTTCATCATCATAATCTTTCCCAGAAGAAATGAAAGCTACAAATGTTGAATGTGAGGCTCGAGTCACTTTCCCATTTGGATGTCCCATGTATCTTTTTTTTTTTTTTTAAGTTAAGTAAATCGTATCTAAAAGTATCACTATATTCTTCACAGGGGATGTAATCTGTAAATTTTCTATTAGTCAGGGAGTATTTTTTAAAACAAATGGACCGTTTGCTGTTAAATAAACTCGACACAGGGACCTTTTCTGTAAATTACAGGGACAGTTTTGTAATTTATTTTCTATAAAAGGACCAAACCTGCCAACATAAAAAAATATTATGGCAAAAATGTCAAACCCAAAGCGTATACTATTTATACAGATCGACCATTTGTGTAAAAATTACTGCACAGGGACCTTTTATGTAAAATTACAGGGACATCTTTTGTAATTTATTTTCTACGCAAGGACCAAACCTGCCAACATATGAAATTCAAATTTCAGTGAGTGAAACTTGAACTTGAAAGTGACACTTTACAAAGCAGAGGAGTGGAAACTGGGAAGTGCAATTCTACAAAGTAAGGGCGAAAAATGCCAAGATATGAAAGTCCAGGGACCAAATCTACCCACATAAGAAAGTTTTATGGCCAAAGTCTAAAACCTAAAACTATACTAATCCTACCCAAGTTTTCTTTTTATTATATATAATAATAATAATAATTTAAATATCCAGGATACAAAAATAGAATGGGAGCCACGGTTTTTCTGAAAACTGAAGATGGAATGTATTCAGCACAAGTCGGAATCACACGCAAATAGAATAAGATTCTAGAAGTTTGCATTTCATCTTTACACCAAGTAAACTCCATTTTGTTGGAAGAAACTGCAACCCAAAATAAGTATAAAATAAGGGGAAAAAATGTAAAGATGTTATTATGGGTAAAGAAATGTAAATATAAAGTTACAAACTACCATGAACTTTTGTCAAGTCGCCATATGAAGGAATGGACTCAACAAATGAAACACAAGCAGCTTCATTTTCTTGAACACTTCCAGCAACACCTCTAATTGTATCCATGTATTCAGACAAACGCATTCTCCGAAAATACTCCAAACAAGAAAATGAAATTAATATTTTCACTGATATATCAAGTTGAATTTCTTTAGGAATATTCGGGACTAATTTCTGTTTAGTAACAGCTAAAGAGAAAAACACCACCATAAGAAAAGCTGACTCGGTTATCTTCTCCAAATCTTGGAGTAACTCTTCATCTTTTCCCTTGAGAAATAACGCCACCTGGCGATGTGACATGTAAACATCTTGACAAAAGTCCCATATAAGATTCTCCACTTTATTCTTACTACCTTCATTAGCTTGAGCATATTGTTTGCAAAAAACACCAGTTATCACTCCTGCCTCTTTGAAAATGACACTATGTAGGTGTTCTTTAACTTCATGATTTCCTTTGTTACTAGAATTCATGTAAATGTTTGTGTAAAAACGTTTTAGAGGAAGGATTTCAGTTAATATTGCTGAAGTGAGACATAAAAGAAGAGAATGTTTCTCTCTAGAGAAAACATCACCACTTCTAGCTAAAGCTAATGATATGCATTGTAGCAAAACACTATCGTTTCCATTTGTGGAAACGTATTCATTTGCAATGATTTCAAGTCGTTTTTCAGCAGAGCTTCTTAATTCCATGAGTCCAGAAGATATTGACCTGTTGGAAGCTCTTAATGCTCCTGCTGCACCCATGACAATAGAAAATGAAGCATATTGTGATTTGTGGGATTCTAGAATCTCTCTTGAATAGATGATGATTTTCTCATGTGATTGGATACAATTGTAGAGAACCCATTCAACAAGATGTAAGATCATTAGACCATGCTGTACACTACTTGAAGGGCCTCCTTCTTTATTCCAAATTCCAAATAAGGTATCAAGAATTCGAATAAAGTGAATACTCCCTGAAGAAGATAGAGCATACCCTATTCCAGAAAGTACACTTGGAACAAGATCATCAAATAAAGAAACCAACTTGTATTCTTCCTCCATGATTTTACAGAAGAAATCAAGACACTGTGTTCTTGTGGTTTCGGGTATTGAGGGGATGAAAGAAAAAGCACCAAGGAGAAGAAGGAATTCAGTGAAGAATAAAGAGCTTTTATTTGTGACAGATTGAGATGAAAATAGTTGAAAGAGGACATTGATGGAAGAATTAATAAACACAGGAGAGGGTTTAGACGATTTTCTAACCCATATGTATAAAAGCCTGAGAAAGAGAGGGTATGATTCAGAAGGTAGAGATAGGTCTGGTGCTGATAGAATAGCGAGTATAAGCTTAACTTGTGGATCTGCAACATAAAGGGCAATTCCGGAATTTAAGAGAGTCTGTAACGATTGGTAGTGTTGCTGAGTGAATGATTTTTGTTGGAGGGATTCCCTAAGATCAGCCCATGCTTGGATGATGGCTCGAGCTGATTGGGGTGTAGAATTTGTAGAGTTGGTATTGCTGATAGCGCCACTGTTGGCTTTAAGCCATTCTTCAAGAAAGAATGTTTGAGTTTGTTTCGCCATTGTAGAAACTTCACCTACACTTCGGAATTTATAAGTTTGTTAACTCAATTCAGTGAGGGGTTTCTTGCCATCCCTAGAACAGATTCATATTGCGTCTGTGTTGATTCAACATGGATAAACGTCACAGTAATAGTCCAACAGAATCTTACATGGAACATATAAACCCTAGAACCATGAAATTAAGCAGTTTAGAGTATGGAGAAGGGGCCAGAAACAGGTTAATTGTTGAATTAATCAAAAAATAAGATTACCATGTTGAGTAACAATTGGGTCGTCAGCAGCAGAGAGATTAATAAACCAATCCCATTCAGCGCAAAGCTTCAAAAGTGTAGCAGCACCATTTAAAGTGGAAGAAATAGAAGAATATCTTTTAGGAGAAAAGACACTGAATTGACTAACGGATAGGGCTAAAAAGTCACGTTTTTAAGGCGCAGAACAGTCGAGATGAAGAAAATATGGGCTTCTTGGATGGTAGATAGACAACAGTAGTCGGATGAACCGAGCCGAATAGTTGAAGGATCCGGATATGAACTAGACGATGGTGGATGAGTCGGGGGAGATTGGTGGTGGCTTGTTGAGGAAGACGAATTCGTGGTTATTGTATTGGGCGGTGTAGGGATGGTGGTTGGACAGGGGAAGATTGAATCTTTAATTTCTTGAAAAGTTGAACTGGTGGTTATGGAGGTCGGAGGAACGGCTGTTGCGAAGGAATATACTGATAAGTGAGAACTTTTAAGAGAGTGTTTAGAGTTGCTTTTTTAAATTTATTTAGGAAATGGCGAAATAACGATCCTGTTATTGCCTATTGCGTGTTTGGCTTATTTCAAATGATAATTTTTTTCTAAAAAACTTGTTAGCCGATAAATATGTGGTATTCAAATTTTTTTTTTATAATATCTAAAAAGTTTTCAATTTGTCTTATCGAAAAGTTTTCAATTTGTATGGAAAGTCTAAAATCAAAACATTTTGGTAATTTTGGTCTTTACAAACTTGAAAAGACGATTATGTTATTTTATTTTTTTGTATTTTTTTATAATTATTCTAATACTATTTTAATTAAAAAATAAAGAAAAAAGAAAAAAATTATCCCCACCCCACCCACCTCTCTCTCTCTCACACACACACACACACACATATATATATATATATATATATATATATATATATATATATATATATACACACACACAACCTTTTCTATTCAGATCTTCTCCCCCACCCTTCATCTTCAACCCATCTAGTTGTATCCAAGGTTATAGATGTAACACCCATAATCAGAAAGACCAAGAAAGGAAAGAAAAACTCTAAGTCAAAGGGTCAACTCGTCGAGTCGGAGCGGGATCCGGGGGATCGATTAAGTAGCCGACTCGGTGAGTCGGCAAAGAGGACTCGGTGAGTCCGGTCTGAAGAGGGAAACCCTAAGTTCGGGACTTGGTGCCCTATTTAAACGTCTCATTCTCTTCCCTATGGTTCCTTTACAGTCTCTCTCACCCAGAATACCGAACCCTAGCCACCATATCCATTTTTGAGCAAGATCTAGCCTTGGTGAAGTGATTGGGAACTTGGAAGAGAAGAAGGTTCATAGTGGTGCAAGAGGAAGCCTTGGATACACAGTTGGTGTGGCTTTTCAGATCCTTTGAGGTAATAAGCTGACCCTATTGCTTTTAGATCTATCTTATGGTTGAGATTTGGGCATTTTGAGTATGGAGGAGATCTATTTCGAGTGTGGAGTAGATCTGAGGTTGCTACCTCAGATCTAGGCTATTAAGGATCCAGAAAGCCATAAAGTTTATGTCAATAAGTTGTTGGTGAAGCCCCATGGTCTCAAGCCCTAGCCCTAGAGTGTTTTAAGCTCATATCTCTTTGGGTTCACGTAAAGTTTGCAACTTTACGTGAGGAATAGACTTGGGAAGAGTGGATCTACAGTTTGGAGCCTCAACATGGCTCGAAAAGCCACTGTATGGATTAAGAACTGAAGCGACTCGGCGAGTCACATGGGTGGACTCGGCGAGTTGGATGAAGATAGGCAGGAACTCGATGAGTTGGAAGAACAACTCGGCAAGTCGGTTGAAGTTTGCCTTGGACTCGGTGAGTCTGTTCTTGGACTCGGCGAGTCAAGTCGCGAAACCCCAAACCCTTCGAGTTAAGACTCGAATCAGTGAGTCGAGTGGAGACTCAGTGAGTTGGTCAGGACAGGACACGGAAATCGGTGGACTCGGCGAGTCATGGGCTGACTCGGCGAGTCGAGTCGCGAATAGAAGGACTCTGAGCGTATGAACTCGGCGAGTCAGTAGATAGACTCGGCGAGTAGGGTTGACCAGGAAGGTTGACTTTGACCAGGACTTTGACTTTGACCAGAGTTGACTTAGTTGACTTTCGGAGGGCAGTTAGCTAAGTGTTATATGTTTTGATATTGGTAGCTTGGGGAGCTAGTGGAGCAGCGGTTCAGGGAATTGTCGGTCAGCATCCAGAGGGGTTGCCAGCAAGTTCAGCAGTACCAGGTGAGTTTCCCTTTGTGTGAATGGGTCTACGGCCACAATTCCGGCCCATATAGTTATGAGTAGGAAGACCCGGGGGTTAGCCCTAGGCGCAGTATGCTAGAATATTATTCAGGACCAAGGTCCCATGATAGCGGGCGGGTGCCCAAGGAATGGTTTATATGATAGTTTATACTTGTTGTCTATGTGATACATGCATATGCCTGGTAGGGAGGTGAGTGTGGGCGAGGTCCCGTATCTCACCAATAGCAGAGTGTGGACGGTGTTCCACATCTCATTAGCAGTAGAAGAGGGGGGAGGCCCAAGTTAGGGAAGGAGTGAGTGTGGGCTGGGCCCGTATCTCACTATCAGTAGGAGCGTGGACGGGGTTCCATGACTCATCAGTAGCAGGACGAGGGCGAGGCCCAAGATAGGCGAGGCCTTAGGATAGGGTCCATTAGTATGTGTTTAGCTTATGTGTTGTGATATGCTTATATGTTGTGATATGCTTATGTGTTAGTATATGTTAGCGGGCGAGGCCCAGTGATAGGCGAGGCCTATGTGAAACAGATCTGTATCCGAGCGGGGCTCGAAGCCAGGCGGGGCCTGGAGCGGCGGGGCCGTTGTAGTGGGCGAGGCCCGAGGTAGCGGGCGAGGCCCGGAATAGCGGGCGTGGCCCATTATGTGCAATACGTGTTTTATGCAGGGTATGTGGTAGGTTGGGGGAAACTCACTAAGCTTCGTGCTTACGGTTTTCAGTTTCGGTTTCAGGTACTTCCGGTAGCGGAGGAAAGAGCTCGGGGTGATGGCATGGCACACACCATTGATTAGTCAGCCTGGGATGTTTTACTCTGATAATGTAAATATGTTTTGGAAATGATACTCTGAATTCATGTTATGACTTACGATATGTTTTATGAATATGGTTTTGGTAATGATTTAAAGAAAATTTTTGGTACGAATTTTGGGATGTTACAAGTTGGTATCAGAGCCTTGGTTTGAGGGATTCGGACATACTCTCGGGTGTGTCTGAACTCAAACTAAGGGATTGGTATAAAAGTTTTCAAAATACATTTTTGTAAAAAGAGTTTTGAGAAAGGAAACAGTTTTAGAAAAGCAAAAAGAATTCAGACAGAAAAGAATTTCGATAAGAGAAAAAGGTGTGGTGCATGCAATCAGCCGAGCTCAAGTAAGTACCCCAAAATACCCATACAAGTTTATGTTATGATTATCAATTAGTAGAACTGCATGCTAGATTAGGACTAAGGATCTAGGGAGGATGCCTTATGTGCCTGTTATATGTGCTTTTGAGCTGTATGGTAGTACTGGTTAGACAATAGTAGGGTAGCCTGTTTAGGTTATGCCTGAGTATTTGAGATTATGTTGCATGCTAGTACAGATTCTTGGTATGAGATAGTGCTGGGAGCAGTAGTAATAGAAAAGGGACCTGGTGGAGTCGAAGCAGTTCTTGAGGAAAGTACGGATAGATGTGGAAGGTAGTATGGGCCCGTACTACTGAAAGCAGAGGATCCGTACTCGATTTGAGAAAGGCCGAGATAAGACCGGGAAACTTGTAGTGTGTGTGTATGATCCCTCAGCAGTGATGGGTATTCGGATAGTTATCGTGATATGTTTTCAGCATGGTGACATTGCAAGAGAGGCCAGTGGGCGGATCAGGCGACGGAGAGGGATCAGGCTCGGGTTCAGGGACCGAGCAGCTCGAGGAGCGGATGAGGGAGTTGATATCAGCTGAGGTTACGCGCAGTATCTTAGATCAGACTCCTGTGATCTTTGGCACGGTCAAGGAGGGTATACTGGAGATCTTGGATGAGAGGCTGGGAGCCTTTCGTACCGAGATAATGGCTTTGATGGGAGCGCGTACTATGACATTCCGAGAGTTAGAGCTTGCGGAGCGCCAGATTATCATGGGGCCAGGGACCCCATCGCTAGTAGGAGGTGGTTGGCCGATGTTGCCAATGCATTCCGTACGAGCCGATGTCCCGAGGGGGACAAGGTCAGACTCGCCTCCTGTCTTCTGAAGGACAGAGCGAGGGATTGGTGGGAGGAGGTTGGACATGCCATTGGTGATGATGACGCGTTGGACGCGATGACCTGGAGTGATTTCTCGGCCAGGTTCAGGGCTGAGTTTTCGCCGATTATTGAGGTGCAGCAGTTGGCACGGGAGTTTCAGGATTTGACGCAGACTACTGAGACTGTGGCGGAGATCACCGCCAAGTTCAGGGAGAGGGCCCTTCTTGTTCCGCAGTATGTCGCGGACGAGGAGATGAAGAAGGCCCGGTATCACGAGATGTTGAGGGCCGACATCAGGGAGTTCGTGAGCAGGTCCGGCTGTAAGACGCTGGAAGATATGATTTCTCGGGCTAGAGAAAGGGAGATTGATTTGGAGCAGATCCGGAAGAGGAAGCCGGATGAGGTTCAGGTAGCCACAGGTTCGGGCAAAAGGCCCAAGGGGTCAGAATCGAGATCGAGGGATTACCAGAGCCGCGACCGATGCGGGAGGTGCGGCAGGATGCACGAGGGTGCGTGTAGGAGTGGTAGTGGTGGAGATTCCGGCTGCTTCAAGTGCGGCCGGACTGGTCATCTTAGCAGGGATTGTACTGCTACCACCACACAGGGATCAGACTTGATATGTTTCCACTGCAGTCAGCGGGGCCACAAGAAGGCCCAGTACCCCAGTTTGTTTTCGGCAGGATGGGTGATAGCACCTGCCCCTGCAACTCTGAGGATCACTGACGGCCTTCAGGGCCGAGCAGAGGCGCCTGCGGTTGGAGGCAGGGCTTTTCAGATGACTACCATGGAGACGCGGGCAGTGTCGGACGTTGCAGGTGTGCGACTTCCGTTTCTGTTTTCTTTATGCATGGTTATATTGTTATGGTTCTGCATCATTATTGGTATGAGTATTTTTATTTTGTGCAGCTTGCTTGTGATTTAGTTATATGCCATCTGCATACCTTGGATATTTAAATGGTAGTTAGGGAATGTGCCCTATCGGAGAAGGTCACTTGGGATGCAGTAACTGTAGCATGCCTGTGTGGGACTTGGAATGTCTCGCTAGTTCAGAAATGTATCGTTTAGAGATGGACTGGTTAGATCTCTAGCTATGGTAAGCTTGGGTTCCTCAGCAGATTGATTATGGGATGGTAGCAAGGATCGAGAATTCTTTTCAAGCATTGAGCAGTGAGGTAGAAGCAGGATCGAAGTGGGGGAGAACCCTCCGAGCGTACAAGGGTAAGAGCACGCAGATCCAGAATGAGTACACGGCCTCTAAAAAGGAAAGAAGGTAGCATAGTGATTGATGGATTGAGGAGTTCGGCGTTGGGAGTTTGAGAAACTTCCCAACAGTTAGTTCATGTAACCGAGATGGTTAGTAGCTGGTTGGGAATTCGGGTTGGAGGGTCGCTTGTAGGATTCGAGAAAGTCGGAAGGAGGATTTTGACAACGGTTAGCATGGGATGCTTTTGTGTTAGCAGTCAGTGGCAGAGACAGCAGGTAGAGCATGGTAGAGCGGCGGGAGAGCCGCAACATTTTTTCGTCAGCGGCTAGTGAGTATGGAAAGTGTTGTAAGACTACGGGTAAACGGTAGCATTCCCTAGTAGCTTCGTTAGTGGAGTTGGGGCGAGGCCCTTATCTCCTAGTGATCAAGGTAGGGATCAAGAATGGGTAGTAGTTGAGGATAGTAGGGAGCTTGCCTGTGCAGCCCTAGAGAGGTGAGACCTTGGGAGAGGCTGCTCCAGGATGTAGTTGGGTGAGACCCGTGGGCGAGGCCCATATGAGTAGCAGTATAGGTGAGACCTGAGAGCAGGGTAGCTCAGTAGTGTGGTTGGGTGAGACCCGTGGGCGAGGCCCGTGCGAGAGTGGCTAGACAAGTGAGACTAGAAGGATAGATCGCTTGAGGTTATAGGCGGGTGAGACCCGTGGGCGAGGCCCGTGAGTTTATAGCAGAGCAGGTGGGACCTGGTAGGGACCGTAGTGTCAAGATAGGGGATCGAGGATCCCAGGATTGTAGTGCCAGAATGGCAGAATAGATTGAGCAGTTATAGGTAGTCGAAGTTTCTTCGAAAGTCGCTGGGAGCGACTAGGAGTTGTGTTGGGGCTAGCGACCGGTGGGAGCCGGTAATCCAGATATTGATAGATTGGTAGGGACCAAGGTGGTCTCGGTTCATCTGGAAGGCAGATAAGGGACAGCAGAAATTTTCAGTCAGTAGCAGTGATGGTAAGCAGTCTATGGTGGAATTCAGTTAGTTGATCGAGGGGTGCTCAGCACCAAGTTATAGTAGTGTGAAGTGTCCAGTGGGTACTGGCGGTAATGACCCGTACTGGAAGTAGCGGGGGTAATGGAGTTGGTGAAGGATAGGACCTTCACAGTGGCAGAGGAAGTAGTTAGTTATGGAACGTTGCCTTGGGGAGGCCAGAAAACGCGCAAGGAAAGAAGGAAAGAGGGGGTGAACCCCTATGGGTTCAGTTTCAGTACTCAGGGAGTACCAGAAGGATTGTCAGTCGAGTAAGTTGTGTTCCCAGAATGTTCAGGGTCAGGGTTGACCCGAGATTATTATCTGCAAGGATTAACGTTAGTCAGAATGACCGGGCAGAAAGCCAGCAGAGGTAGTCAGCGGGTGTTAGGTCTTCCCAAGCAGAGTGTTGAAGGCAGTTTGCTGGAGGGTTGGCCGTAGAGAAACTTCGAGGACGAAGTTTAGTTTAAGTGGGGGAGAGTTGTAACACCCATAATCAGAAAGACCAAGAAAGGAAAGGAAAACCCTAAGTCAAAGGGTCAACTCGTCGAGTCCAGGGAGGAACTCGCCGAGTCGGAGCGGGATCCGGGGGATCGATTAAGTAGCCGACTTGCCGAGTCGGCAAAGAGGACTCGGCGAGTCCGGTCTGAAGAGGGAAACCCTAAGTCCGGGACTTGGTGCCCTATTTAAACGTCGCATTCTCTTCCCTAGGGTTCCTTTACAGTCTCTCTCACCCAGAATACCGAACCCTAGCCACCATATCCATTTTTGAGCAAGATCTAGCCTTAGTGAAGTGATTGGGAACTTGGAAGAGAAGGAGGTTCATAATGGTGCAAGAGGAAGCCTTGGATACACAGTTGGTGTGGCTTTTCAGATCCTTTGAGGTAATAAGCTGACCCTATTGCTTTTAGATCTATCTTATGGTTGAGATTTGGGCATTTTGAGTATGGAGGAGATCTATTTCGAGTGTGGAGTAGATCTAAGGTTGCTACCTCAGATCTAGGCTATTAAGGATCCAGAAAGCCATAAAGTTTATGTCAATAAGTTGTTGGTGAAGCCCCATGGTCTCAAGCCCTAGCCCTAGAGTGTTTTAAGCTCAAATCTCTTTGGGTTCACGTAAAGTTTGCAACTTTACGTGAGGAATAGACTTGGGAAGAGTGGATCTACAGTTTGGAGCCTCAGCATGGCTCGAAAAGCCACTGTATGGATTAAGAACTGAAGCGACTCGGCGAGTCACATGGGTGGACTCGGCGAGTTGGATGAAGATAGGCAGGAACTCGATGAGTTGGAAGAACAACTCGGCGAGTCGGTTGAAGTTTGCCTTGGACTCGGTGAGTCTGTTCTTGGACTCGGCGAGTCAAGTCGCGAAACCCCAAACCCTTCGAGTTAAGACTCGAATCAGTGAGTCGAGTGGAGACTCAGTGAGTTGGTCAGGACAGGACACGGAAATCGGTGGACTCGGCGAGTCATGGGCTGACTCGGCGAGTCGAGTCGCGAATGGAAGGACTCTGAGCGTATGAACTCGGCGAGTCAGTAGATAGACTCGGCGAGTAGGGTTGACCAGGAAGGTTGACTTTGACCAGGACTTTGACTTTGACCAGAGTTGACTTAGTTGACTTACGGAGGGCAGTTAGCTAAGTGTTATATGTTTTGATATTGGTAGCTCGGGGAGCTAGTGGAGCAGCGGTTTAGGGAATTGTCGGTCAGCATCCAGAGGGGTTGCCAGCAAGTTCAGCAGTACCAGGTGAGTTTCCCTTTGTGTGAATGGGTCTACGGCCACAATGTCGGCCCATATAGTTATGAGTAGAAAGACCCAGGGGTTAGCCCTAGGCGCAGTATGCTAGAATATTATTTAGGACCAAGGTCCCATGATAGCGGGCGGGTGCCCAAGGAATGGTTTATATGATAGTTTATACTTGTTGTCTGTGTGATACATGTATGTACCTGGTAGGGAGGTGAGTGTGGGCGAGGTCCCGTATCTCACCAATAGCAGAGTGTGGACGGTGTTCCACATCTCATTAGCAGTAGAAGAGGGGGGAGGCCCAAGTTAGGGAAGGAGTGAGTGTGGGCTGGGCCCGTATCTCACTATCAGTAGGAGCGTGGACGGGGTTCCATGACTCATCAGTAGCAGGACGAGGGCGAGGCCCAAGATAGGCGAGGCCTTAGGACAGGGTCCATTAGTATGTGTTTAGCTTATGTGTTGTGATATGCTTATATGTTGTGATATGCTTATATGTTAGTATATGTTAGTGGGCGAGGCCTAGTGATAGGCGAGGCCTATGTGAAACAGATCTGTATCCGAGCGGGGCTCGAAGCCAGGCGGGGCCTGGAGCGGCGGGGCCGTTGTAGTGGGCGAGGCCCGAGGTAGCGGGCGAGGCCCGGAATAGCGGGCGTGGCCCATTATGTGCAATATGTGTTTTATGCAGGGTATGTGGTAGGTTGGGGGAAACTCACTAAGCTTCGTGCTTACGGTTTTCAGTTTCGTTTCAGGTACTTCCGGTAGCGGAGGAAAGAGCTCGGGGTGATCGCATGGCACACACCATTGATTAGTCAGCCTGGGATGTTTTACTCTGATAATGTAAATATGTTTTGGAAATGATACTCTGAATTCATGTTATGACTTACGATATGTTTTATGAATATGGTTTTGGTAATGATTTAAAGAAAATTTTTGGTACGAATTTTGGGATGTTACAATAGAATTCGTTACTCGGTATCTGTTCGGCCGACTGCCGAGTAGCGAGTACTCGTGGAGTACTCAGATTTGGTAATTCATGTAGAAATATTTTTAGGGAAATTATATATGTAAAAATCATAAGTTGATTGAAATATATAACAAAATTAGATACGTGTGAATACATAAAATCTAAAAAGCACACAATGATCTCACTTCGTGAATAATTGATGAATATTTAAGATATATATGTAGTAATAATCACATGTGTGTGTGTTAAATAATAAATCATTAAGTATATTATACATATTAATCATCGAGTAGAGAGTACTCAGCCGAGTAATCAGCCAACTCGGTAAGTTTTACAACACTGGTTGTATCTTCCACAAATCAGAGACACAACATCGCAAATACTTCACTTCGCGAATAATTTTCAATCTGTTCACCTCACGCTTCTTTCCCTCGTGTTTCTTCACCTCGAGTTTCTTCTCTAAGATCGACTAAGATCAAATTGGTGATTCCAGCTCCGATTTAGAGCCCAAGTCGTAGCCCTAGCCCTTGCCCAAGTCCGATAGGGTCAACGAAGAAGAAATCGACTGTTAATAGATGGTTGCCGATGTCTAAAGCATCATCCGATCGTAGGGTATCAGGGTCATCTAGGATGGGTCCTGGTTCTCGTAAAAGGTTAGTGTTAAAACTATAAAATTGTAAAGTTTTTTGAGAGAGTCGTGTTCTTATTACCACCGACCCTGGCATTTCGAGCACCCCCAATCATATCGTCACCACCACCACGTCTCGCCGTGTAACATTCCAAAAATTTCAACCAATTTAAACTTTTTAAAACAACCCATCATCCCTAATAAATAAAGAACTTTTTTCCACATGACATACTCTCTTTCAATTTGACAAATGTCAATTTGCGGTAATTTTGAATTAATTTTTTCCACATTTCATTTTATGGGTTTTCCTATTTTATTAAATTTCATATAATATTTTAATGTAATAATTGCAATAAATATAGTAATAAATGGATATCAGTTTCATTAATGAGTTTACCTTATAATTTTAAAAATTTTAAATTAAAGTTTATTGGTTTCTTTTGTTTATTTATTTAAATTATTTGTTTAAATTTAAAAGATAAAAAAACATTTCAATTTTAATAATTCATTATTTTTTTTAATTTCTTATAAATTCAAAGTTCTCAATTATTTAGACCTTCATATTTAACTTTTTTTTAATTAACTCATGTAATACATGAGTCTCACAACTAGTTTACTAATAAAAGTGTATACAAAAACATTGTTTCCAAAAGGCTATTTAAAAATCAGTGTCTCCCAAGATCAATGACATAAAATTAGGATATATACGGTCACGCCTTCGCCTTGTCACGATTCTCTGAAGTACCTGAAACCATAAACCAAAACTGTAAGCACAAAGCTTAGTGGGTTCCCCCAAAGTACCAACACACAAACATATAACATATCCAACATAACATCATGCAATGAGTCTACAACTAAAAGACTGGATTACCCCTGAGCCCACAGTATGAGTTTGTCTTGCCTATCAGGCCCACAGCTCATATCTGGCTTGCTCTCGAGCCCACTTCATAAATATTGCTTGCCCTCGGGGCCCAAGCTTATGTATGGCTTACTCCCTCAGTCATCGGACTAGAATACAAATGTTTAGCCCTCAGTATGAGTCTAGCATACCACCCGGTCCTCAGCTCGTATCTGGAATGCCACTGAGCCTTCAATATGAGTCTGACTTGCCCTACCCGGCCCTCAGCTCACATTTGGAATGCTACTGAGCCCTCGGTATGAGTATGGCTTGCCCTACCCGACCCTCAGCACATATCTAGAATGCTCTAGGGTTTGTTGGCTACAACACAAAGCAGTACAACCTCAACCCAACACAATACCCAAACATATACCGATAATCATACATACAAAATCACAGGTAGTCCTACAGATCTACAAGACCAGCATATCGACAACTAGCATAATCATGTATATCATATCTAATCCATAATCAGCATATCAGAGGATAACAGGAAATCAAACCGATGGGTCGGCCTTGGTGCCTTCGACCCGCAAATACAGTAAGGAAAACTCACCTCAACATGCTAATACTCAAATGACTGCTCGCATGTAACATCCCGACTCCCAGGTATAAATTTAAATTGTTTTATATTCATGTTGATAGGGCAACTCGACGAGTTGGAGGCCCCAACTCGTCGAGTAGGGACTGAGATGACTGTGTGAACTTTAGAACTAACTCGGCGAGTTGGAGGACTCAACTCGACGAGTTGGAGCTGAGTGTGAAAACCCTAATTTTTAGGGTTTGCCCCTATTTAAAGGACCTTAATTCCTCTACCTAGCCTCCCTCATCACCTAACCACCCAGAGACAACCCTAATCGAGCTACCTTCCATTTTGAGAGTGGGTAAGGCTAAGAGTGTGTGTTTTGGTGCATTCCTTGGAGAAACTCGAAGATTCAAGAGCTTGAAACAAGAAGGAGTCCATAGATCCGGCATCCATTCAGTTGTGGCAACCTTTTGAAGGTAAAAAGTCATTAACTTGATCACTTGTTTGTTAGATCTCTCCATTAGAGAATTTATGGTCATTTTTAGCCTCTTCTTGAGTCATTCTTGGTTTTGAGCATGCTTTGAAGCTGAGACTTCGGATCTGGACACTACTAGGCCCCTTAGGCCTAAAGACTCAAACTTTATCAAGCTTTGGCCAACTTCCATGTATTAAACCCCTTGGTGAGCCTTGTTTTGGCAAGATTAGCCCTATATGCCATGCATGGACGTAAAGCTTGCAGCTTTACATGGTATCTCAGCCCTAAAAGACTAGATCTATAGTTTGGAGCCTTGGGTTCGCTTAAAAGCGTCTGAATGAGAAAAAAGGATGAAGGAACTCGATGAGTTGGTTAGCCAACTCGACGAGTTAGCTAGGGTTTTACCCGATATTCTGGACACTGTGCAAGCTCGACGAGTTGGCGAGACAACTCGGCGAGTTGACTCGAACTTTCTCGGTTTTCGGAGAAACAGAAGGAACTCGACGAGTTACATAAATGCACTTGACGAGTTGAGTCAACTTGGACTGTTGAATTGAGTGTTGACTTTCGTTTACTTTTAGGGTTTGGTCAAATTATGGACTTTGAGACTATGAAGGGGTAAATTGGCCTTTTACCCTTCTGAGATCTAGAAGAGGAAATAACCTAACATCTTTGGGGGTTGTTAATATCAATTATTAATTAGAGATGATTGCAATATATGATAGGCGAAGTCTAGACCGGTAGTCCGAGTGCAAGACATACTTTGCTTTACTTACGAGGTGAGTCTTCTCACTATACTTACCTGAGTGGTAATTACTGTGCGACCGGAGGGTCTTATTTGTGTTACTGACCGGTGGGTCTTATATGCTTATACTGAGATATTTGATATTATGCATTCCGTCCTTGTGATTTATGTTGTATATTATTCTGTGAATTTATTGAGATAGGACCAGAGGGTCCAAATCGGGTCGACAGATCGGAGGGTCTTCACTAAGATACAAGACTAGAGAGTCCAACCCAAGCCGTGAGACCGGAGGGTCTTCACTGAGGCACATGACCGGAGGGTCCTTATTGTGATATAGCCATGAGAGGCTAATTATTTGTGTGTGGTATTTTGGGGAACTCACTAAGCTTCGTGCTTACAGTGTTGTGTGATATGTGTTTCAGGTACATCTCAAGATCACGGGAAGGCGCCGACATGATTGTACACACAAGCTGTTTGATTTGTGTTTGAGGATTCTAGGATATTTTACAAATGATTTTCATGTCTTGTGTTTGAAACATTTATAAATTAAGTATGAGAATTGTTAAACTGTGTTTTTGAGTGGAATTAAAAATGAAAATTTTATTAGAAAATTTAGAGTGTTACAAGTTGGTATCAGAGCCTTGGTTTGAGGGATTCGGATGTACCCTCGGGTATGTCTGGACTCAAACTGAGGATTTGAGGAATTTTTCTGAAAGAAATGATTTAAAAAATAACGAGCAAAAGATTTTAAGAGGAAACGAGACGAAGCAGTGTGTACAATCAGCCAGAGCCCGAACGGTGAATTCCCAAAATAACCTTGTTTATATTATGATATGAGATGCTTTTGAGATATTAGAGCTGCATGTTAGATGGTAGGCTAGGTATTTCAAGAATTTAGAGCTAGAGTTACCTAATTCTTGATGCCTTAGCCTAGGAGGATGTTATTGATTGTCATTATCTGCTGTTTGCTATGTGTGTATGCTGAGTAGGGGTACATGGCAGGAAATCTTTAAGAGATAAATTTGAGTTGACGAGTAATCTAGGAGGGATACCTAGATGTTCATTTTGAGAAGTCTGCTGAGAGAGTAGTTAGATATCCGTGAGGGATAAAGTACTTGTGAATTAGGATCCTGGGAGTAGGACTTGGGACAACTACGGATTGGTGTGGAAGGTAGTATTAGGCCTATACTACTGAAAGCACCGGATCTGTACGCGACCCAAGTAAGAACCTTAGGATACTAAAGAGCATGTAGGGATGGGAAATTGCATGTGTGCACTTAGCCAGTCCCTGATGATTTATGTGTTGTGTTTCAGAGAGACTATGGTGATTACCCGCAATAATCCCGGGGAGGGGAGTAGCAGTGACGAGGAGATCCGCAGGATCATTGCTGAGGAGGTGGTCGCAGCTATCAGGGAGGCCATTCCAAAGATTTTTGGTTCTATTAAGACCACGTTGATTGAGACTTTTGACGAGCGTTATGCTACTGTCACAGAGGCTGCGGCTGCGAGGCCACAAGGGGGTGATTCGTTGTTGTTCCGAGAGTTCAGCAACACGAAGCCACTGGAGTTCGACGGGACCCAGGACCCGATTTCTTCTATGAGATGGATTTCTGATATCGAGGGATGTTTCTATACTTGTTCATGCCCTGAGAACCTGAAGGTTCGATTTGTGCTGAACCAGCTTCGCTTGGGAGCGAAGGACTGATGGAACTTTGTGACGACTGATTACTCTCCTGCAGACCATGATGCAGTAACTTGGGAGAGATTTACCCAACTATTTTGAGATGAGTTCGTTCCCCAGGTGGAGAGGGAACGATTGGCCCAGAAGTTTCTATCTCTCAAGAAGAAGACAGAAACAGTGACAGAGATTACGAGGATGTTTCATGAGAGGGCGTTGTTCTGCCCTGAGCACATGTCTACGGAGTAGGCACGTGTGAGCCGGTACTTGAGCATTTTGAGGCGAGATATTCGGGAGTTCGTGTTGAACTCATCATATCGGACATTGGCTGAGCTACAAACCAATGCCAGGAGAAGAGAGATTGAGCTGGAGATTCAGAATAGAGAGGAGGGAGAGTCTCAGGGGAGAGACAAGAAACTAGTGCAGTCGTAGCCAGCGACCAAGCGGGCTAAGCCCGCTGATGCGAGAGCAGGAGGCCAGAGGGGCCACACTTGTGGCAAGTGTGACAAGAGTCATGAGGGATCTTGCCGATTAGGGATTTACTTCAAATGCGGCAAGGAGGGGCATATGGCGAAGGATTGCCCCAAGGGATTTTTGGTTTGCTTTCATTGCAACCAGACTGGCCACTGAAAGGCCGATTGTCCTCAGCTCACTCAGGGACCAGCCCAGGCTTCTGCTCCTGCTGCTTTGCGCGTTACTGAAGGCCGACCGGGGAAGGCCGAGGCTCCGAGAGTTCATGGGAGAGCCTTCCAGCTGACTGTGGAGGAGGTCCGCACAACACCTGACATTGTTGCTGGTATGTACCTCCTTATTCATGATATTATTATTATCTGTTTATGCTTATATTGTGTTTTATATAGGTACTTTTCTTGTGAATTCTATGCCTGCCTTGGTGTTATTTGACTCGAGTGTGAGTCGATCCTTCGTGTCTTTATCCTTTAGTCATCGCATTAGTGTTAGACACGAGGCTTTGAGTCAACCGTTGAGGGTTTCTATAGGTGACGAGCATGCGGTTTTTGCCACTGATGTATTCCGGGAATGCGTTTTGGAGATTTTCGGTGTTGAGTTTTCGATAGATCTGGTGTCGATAGCTATGGGAGATGTCTGTGTCATAGTGAGCATGTATTGGTTGAGCCGGTCTGGAGCTGTGATTGACTGCGAGCGTCAGATTGTGACGATACGAGACCCTAGTGGGGGAGTACTCACTGTCTATGGTGAGGGAACTAGATCGGGATCAGCTTTCTGCTCTGCCACCAGGGCAAGGCAGAGTCTACAGCAAGGGTGCACAGGTTTTTTAGCGTATGTAGTGGATACGCGGGTTGACGCTAAGATGCCAATTTTTGTTTCCGATGTTCTAGTAGTATGTGATTTCCCAGATGTTTTTCCCCTAGGAATTGACGGGTGTGCCTCCTGAGAGGCAGGTGGAGTTCCGGATCAATCTGATCCCAGGGGTGGCGCTTATTGCCAAGGCACCGTATCGCCTTGCGTCGCCCGAGATGCAGGAGTTATCCTCGCAGCTCCAGAAGCTGTTGGGGAAGGGTTTCATTAGACCGATTAGTTCGCCGTGGGGAGCGTCGATCATTTTGGTCAAGAAAAAGGATGGTTCACACCGGATGTGCATCGACTACCAGGAGTTGAACAAGTTGACAATCAAGAACCGTTACCCACTACCGAGGATCGACGCTTTGTTCGATCAGTTATAGGGAGCATCTTGGTTTTCCAAGATTGATTTGGGATCCGGGTATCATCAGATGAGGGTTTGCGAGGAGGATATCCAGAAGACGACCTTTCGGACTCGTTATGGGCATTATGAGTTTGTGGTGATGCCTTTCGGGCTCAGCAATGCACCGGTAGTGTTCATGGACCTCATGAACCAGGTGTGTAGGCCCATGTTGGATCGGTCGGTGATCATGTTCATCGACGATATCTTGGTGTATTCGAGGTCTAGGGAACAACACAAGGAGCATCTTCGAGAGATTCTTGGGGTGTTGAGGATGGAGAGGCTTTATGCCAAATTCTCCAAGTGTGATTTCTGGTTACGAGAGGTCCAGTTTTTGGGACACCTCGTTAACCAGAATGAGATTTTGGTCGACCCGGCCAAAATTGAGGCAATTATGCAGTGGGAGGTGTCGAGGTCCCCATCCGAGATATGGTGTTTTTCTGGGCCATGCAGGCTATTATCGGAGGTTTATCAGAGATTTTTCCAAGATTGTTGTTCCTCTCACCAAATTGACCAGGAAGGGTGTTAATTTTGCTTGGGGCCTGAGCAGTAGGCATGATTCGAGACTCTTCGCCAGAGATTGTGCGAAGCTCCAGTGTTTGCCCTTCCGGAGGGAGTAAAGGACTTCGTAGTCTATTGTGATGCATCCATATCAGGACTGGGTGCCATGTTGATGCAGAGAGGTCACGTGATAGCATATGCATCGAGGCAGCTGAAGCCTCACGACACGAGATATCCCACCCACGATTTGGAACTGGGGGTGGTGGTATTTGCCCTCAAGATTTGGCGTCACTATCTCTATGGTGTCCGATATACCATATACACGGACCATAAGAGCCTGAAGTACCTTATGGATCAGCCTAACCTGAATATGAGACAGAGGAGGTGGTTGGATGTGGTAAAGGACTACAACTGTGAGATTTTGTATCATCCTGGCAAGGCTAATGTGGTAGCCGATGCCCTGAGTCGTAGAGCAGCGAGTGCTCTGATCCGAGACGTGTGTATGAGGATGACGGTGATGACTCCAGTCTTAGATACCATCCGAGAGGCTCAAGCGGTGGCCATGAGACCAGAAAACTGCAAGAGGGAGTGGGTGATCGGGCAAATTTCTGAGTTTAAGACGAATAGTCGGGGGCTTACGACTTTTCATGGGCGAGTATGGGTGCCATATACGGGGGGAGCCTGATGGATTTTGATGGAGGAGGCCCCCATAGGTCGAGATTCTCGATCCATCCTGGGGCCACTAAGATGTATTTGGACTTGAAAAAGGATTATTGGTGGCCCTGCATGAAGAGAGATGTGGCATGGGTAGTCGAGAGATGTTTGACCTGTCGTCTGGTCAAGGCAGAGCACCAGCGCCCCATGGCCAATTGCAGCCTTTGGAGACCCCCCTATGGAAGTGGGAGCAGATTTCTATGGATTTTATCACCAAATTATCGAGGACTGCGAGGGGTGTCGATGCGATTTGGGTGATTGCAGATCGGTTGACGAAGAGTGCTCACTTCCTGGCTATAAGTGAGAGCTCTTCTGTGGAGAAATTAGCCGAGGTCTACGTTCGAGAGGTGGTGGCACGACATGGGGTGCCAACATCGATAATGTCAGATCGTGATGTGCGTTTTACTTCCAGGTTCTAGAAGAAATTTCATGAGGATTTGGGTACCCAGCTACATTTCAGCACCGTATACCACTCGCAGACAAACGGACAGAGTGAGCGGACGATTCAGACGCTTGAGGACATGCTACGCGCATGTGTTATGGACTTCGGTGGGAGTTGGGATTCCTAGCTGCCCCTGGCTGAGTTTTCATACAACAACAGCCATCACTCCAGTATTGGGATGTCTCCCTTTGAGCTTTTATACGGGAGGTGGTGCCGGACTCCCATCTGTTGGGGGGAGGTCGGGTAAAGAGTGATGGGGGAGCACTGAGATAGTTCTCAAGACGATAGAGCAAATTCAGCAGGTTAGACAGAGGTTGCTGACGACCCAGAGTCTTCAGAGGAGTTACGCAGATCGGAGATGTTCCGAGCTAGAGTTTCAGGTCGGCGATTTTGTCCTCCTGAAGGTACCCCTATGGAAAGGGGTGATCTGATTCAGGAAGCGGGACAAGTTGGGCCCTAGATACATTGGTCCTTTCAGAGTGATTGCTTGAATAGGTAAGGTAGCTTATCGATTAGAGCTGCCTGAGGAGTTGAGCCAAATTCATGACACCTTCCATGTATCCCAACTGAGGAAGTGTGTAGCTGACGAGAGGGAAGTGGTTCTTTTAGAGGATATTCAGGTCGATGATTGCTTGAACTACATTGAGATGCCGGTAGCGATATTGGACAAGAAGGTGAAGATCTTGAGAAATAAGGAGGTGCCCTTGGTTAAAGTTCAGTGGTAGCAACGGAGGGGATCTAAGTGGACTTGGGAGCCGGAATCGGACATGCGCGAGCAGTACCCAGAGCTGTTTCCAAAAAATGAATTCGAGGGAGAAGTCTGATTCTAGTGGGGGAGAATTGTAACATTCCGACTCCCATGTATAAATTTAAATTATTTTATATTCAGTTTGATAGGGCAACTCGACGAGTTGGAGGCCCCAACTCGTCGAGTAGGGACTGAGATGGTCGCGTGAACTTTAGAACCAGCTCGACGAGTTGGAGGACTCAACTCGACGAGTTGGAGCTGAGTGTGAAAACCTTAATTTTTAGGGTTTGCCCCCTATTTAAAGGACCTTACGTCCTCTACCCAGCCTCCCTCATCACCTAACCACCCAGAGACAAACCCTAATCGAGCTACCTTCCATTTTGAGAGTGGGTAAGGCTAATAGTGTGTGTTTTGGTGCATTCTTTGGAGAAACTCGAAGATTCAAGAGCTTGAAATGAGAAGGAGTTCATAGATCCGACATCCATTCAGTTGTAGCAACCTTTTGAAGGTAAAATGTCACTACCTTGATCACATGTTTGTTAGATCTCTCCATTAGAGAATTTATGGCCATTTCTAGCCTCTTCTTGAGTCATTCTTGGTTTTGAGCATGCTTTGAAGCCGAGACTTCAGATCTGGACACTACTAGGCCCCTTAGGCCTAAAGACTCAAGCTTTATCAAGCTTTGGCCAACTTCCATGTCTTAAACCTCTTTTCGAGCCTTGTTTTGGCAAGATTAGCCTTAGATGCCATGCATGGACGTAAAGCTTGCAGCTTTACGTGGTATCTCAGCCCTAAAAGACTAGATCTATAGTTTGGAGCCTTGGGTTCGCTTAAAAGCGTCTGAATGAGAAAAAGGGATGAAGGAACTCGACGAGTTGGTTAGCGAACTCGACGAGTTGGCTACGGTTTTACCTGATATTCTGGACACTATGCAAGCTCAACGAGTTGGCGAGACAACTCGGCGAGTTGACTCGAACTTTCCCGGTTTTCGGAGAAACGGAAGGAATTCGACGAGTCGAGTCAACATGGACTGTTAACTTGAGTGTTGACTTCCGTTGACTTTTAGGGTTTGATCAAATTGTGGACTTGGAGACTATGAAGGGGTAAAATGGTATTTTACCCTTCTGAGATCTAGAAGAGGAAATAGCCTAACATCTTTGGGGGTTGTTAATATCAATTATTAATTAGAGATGATTACAATATATGATAGGCGGAGTCTAGACCGATAGTCCGAGTGCGAGACATACTTTGCTTTACTTACGAGGTGAGTCTTCTCAGTATACTTACCTGAGTGGTAATTACTATGCGACCGGAGGGTCTTATTTGTGTTACTGACCGGAGGGTCTTATGTGGTTATACTGAGAAATGTGATATTATGTATTATGTCCTTGTGATTTATGTTGTATATTATTCAGTGCATTTATTGAGATAGGACTAGAGGATCCAAACCGGGTCGTGAGACCGAAGGGTCTTCACTGAGATACAGGACTAGAGAGTCCAACCCGAGCCGTGAGACCAAAGGGTCTTCACTGAGACACATGACCGGAGGGTCCTTATCGTGATATAGCCATGAGAGGCTAACTATTTGTGTGTGGTATTTTGGGGAACCCACTAAGCTTACAGTGTTGTGTGATATGTGTTTCAGGTACATCTCAGGATCACGGGAAGGCGCTGACATGATTGTACACACTAGCTGTTTGATTTGTGTTTGAGGATTCTGGGATATTTTACAAACGATTTTCATGTATTGTATTTGAAACATTTATAAATTGAGTATGAGAATTGTTAAACTGTGTTTTTGAGTGAAATTAAAAATGAAAATTTTATTTGAAAATTTAGAGTGTTACATCGCACCGCCGAACCAGATAATCTCGAGTCAACTAACAATAAATACAATTTTAATTAATAATCGACCTGATAACCCAAAATCCGAAAGCCTAAAATCTCATTAATTACCCAAAGCCCAAGTATGGCCCAATTATCCAAATTGGGCCCAAACCCAACATGGACCTAGACTGAGAAGGCCCAATATCCTAAAATGCCCAAAATATCTAAAAGTCAACCCTGGTCAAACTTCTGGTCAAAGGTCTATAGCCAACAAGTCAACAAAACAAGAAAAGTCAAACAGGCCGAGTACACCCCTAGTACTCAGCTGGTACGCCCAACGTACACCCTTTGGGGCCAGTACGCGCATCGTACCAGATGGGTACGCCCAGTGTACTCCCCTGAACCCCATTCTTCTCCATTAAGCACTTAACCACTTAAGTCCTTGCCCCAAACTCTCAAATCTGATTCCTATGGATGACTTATCATGTAAAGTTGGCAACTTTACTTGCATGCATGGCTTAATAGGGCTCTAGAGCTCAAAAGAGCTTAATGAAGGGTCTTAGCATATGCATGAGTCCAAATAAACCATAAAGATCACATTTTTATGCCTTTGGGACACCTAAAACGTCCAGATCTATAAGATTAAGCCTCTGAAACAACCTTAGCTCACGAGGACCAACCAAAAGAGGCTAAAGTGACCATAAACAAACCCCAAAATAAGTTCTATAAAATGAGTAGACAAGATAGGGACTTTATACCTCCAAAGTCATGAAATGAAGATGCTAACATTGGATCTCTAAGCTACTCTCCAAGAAATGAGTCTTCAACCTTCTTCTTCTCTTACACAAACCACCATAAACACTCTTCCAAGCTCCACAACTCACTCAAGGCATTCTAGGGTTTCAATATATGCTAAAGGGGATGGAGGCTGACCTAGAATGTCAAGATGATGGATAAAATGTTGCTTATACAGGGGTAAAACCCCAAAATTTGGGTTTGATGCTAGTACGCCCCCATACCCCTTCGTACGCTCGGCGTACTCAAAGATCAGCCGCGACCAACTCGAAGAGATGAAAAGTATACAATAATAATAATATATGTGTAAATTATGTGTTTATATTATGGTAATGGAATGTATGCGTTAGATGTTGACGAGTTATCATAAAGACAACATAAAAGTTTTAGTTGACTGAATATGTTAACCACACAATATGAAAGGACTAATTATGTAAATTTGACTTTTTGAGATACAAAATTAAAACTCTAATTAAGGATATTTGCTATGTAGATGATATGGTCTAACTATGGTGGACTTAATAAAACATACGATATTAGGGGTTGTGTCAGTCACGTGGTGTCATGCATGTTTTATTGATGTAGCCGTCGCTTCACGCCTGAACACCGCCCCTATCTAAGGAGCAGTGGAGAGAAGAAGAAATTTGGTGCTGATGTGATTTGGTGAGTTGTTAGGTGTATATCGAACAACCTTGTGTTTTCTCTAACAAAGTAGATTTTCATCATCATGTTTACACAAATAAAGTATAATTATGGAGAAGAATAATAATCCCAATTACTCTCTAAGTTGCAACGAAATTATGTAGGTTTTGTATTTTTTTATTCTTTCAAGCAATTTTCCAAATAAATAATATATTCCTATTTTGGTTTCGTAAAATTAATTATATTTTTAATATACTACTATTATGATAATAATCGAATTTTTTAATAAGATGATCCAGTACATCATATAAACTTTAAATGACGTCCCACCAACTTTTACCCCTTTCATTTTAGCTAATTTGTTTCAATTCACCCGCTGGAAATAAAACTTATCCTAATTGTAAGTCAAATTTTACACATGAAAATATCCATATCACGGATGGCATACAAATATACCTATGCATATTCATATACATATACATGTATAAAAATCATAAAAAGGTGTACGTACATAAATGTCTATGAAAAAAAATTCATAAAAATTCCCGAAAATCACAAAGTGTCCAGAGCAAGGAAGGTGATGATCAGGCTTGAAACTAAGACATCTCTTATTGATTATCACATCCTTACCACCAGGCCACTTATGAGGGGACAACAAGACCCATTAACAGGTTTGTGCTTCACGCATATGCCAATATCTACTAAAGAGAAAATGGTCGGTTAAACCTTTGAATGCTCTTTAAATACAACAAACATATGCAAACAGTAATTGCTATGAAATGCTTTACCTTTTTCTTTTATTAATTTAAGATATGTCTCATAAGGTACTGACACCACAAAATTAAAACCGATGGATCAACTTCAGTTTCAGTTTGTCTCCTTCACTTTGCGTTTAATCTCTTGCCCAAGGGCCTAAATCCCTTCACAATTGTTATGCTTCAGTATAATGATGCTAGAACTCTAGAATTACGGATGAATTCCTTTCTATATCTATATCTAACCAAAGAACAATACCAAATGATATTCAGATTGCAAGTAACAAAGGTGGATTACAAAGAAGAAAGAATATGAAAATTGAAAGTCTGGAAGAGAAACAACAAACACAGAAACATATAAAGATGTAAAAGATGAAAATTTTCATAGAAACTAGGATGGCAATTAGGGGGCAAGTGTTTGAGGTGGAACAAAACATCAACAGAAAATAAGATAAATGAAAAGTGGCGGATGCAGTGCAGGGTACTTCAAGTTAAAATACCACCACCTGTGGATTTTGTGAATTCCCACGAAATTCAATTTCATTATAATCTAATCTGACAACTTCATTTTGTATAAATACAGAATCCAACAAAATTTCAAAAAGGAGACGTTTAAACAACACCTATATTACAAATGTCATACATATATAAAATCCAAATAGTAGCATAAATAAGCACAATAGGTGTATTAAGAAGTAAAACAATCATAACTAATATACACTTAAGAAATATTGTCAATGGTTTCCTCCACAAACGTGAAAAGCTTCTGTCTCCACTGCTTCATGAACAACAAAAGTCCAATAACACCCCAAAACCCTGTTGCAAAACCACAGGTTACGTCTACATAATACCATGTCTTCAACCATGCTTTGGTAGGCACATCAGTTTGTTTGTATTTCTTCTTGGGCATTGTTGTTGTTGTTGGGTTTTCATGATCTGAGCAATTGTTTGGCAATGGAGGTCCACAGAGATCTTTGTTCCCAGCATATATTGATGGATCATCAATAAGGGTCTGCAACTGATGGCCTGTTGGAATTGGTCCTGACAAGTTGTTGTGTGACAAATTCAAATGGCTCAAAAAAGTCAAAGCTGCCATGCTTGGAGGGATCATCCCTGTCAACTTGTTTCCAGATAAATCAAGAGATTCTAACCTCATCATGTTTCCAATGTTTTCTGGAATTCTCCCACTGAGATGATTATTTGACAAATTGAGACCCAACAACATAGAAAGTGCAGTTAGCTCCACAGGTATTTCTCCAACTAGTTTATTGCTTGAAAGGTCCATGTTATAGACTATATCCCAAGTTGTTGTATATTCAAGATCAACACCTTTCATTACTTGCGTCACCTTTTCATAAACATGCGTACTCTCAGATAATTTGCTTCTAACCATGGCATCCAAGTCTCCTAGACAAGCAGGGATGGTTCCAGTTAAGTTATTGTATGCAACATCCAAAATATGAAGCTTTGAACTTCTACATAATGATAGAGGAATTTTTCCGGTGAAGTGATTTTTGTGTAACCTTAAGACTATCAAAGATAGAAGGTTTTCGCCAATCCAATCTGGTATATTTCCAGAAAAATTATTATCACCCAAATCTAAAACACTTAAATTGCGTAACTTCCCTAATTCTCGAGGGACTTCACCAACAAAGTTATTGTCATTCAATTGTAACCAAACTAACGATGAAGAATTAAACGCTATAAAACTTGGAATGAAACCTGAGAGCTGATTTGAGCTAAATATCATCGCAAACAACTGTTGCAGATTCTGAAGACACTTGGGAATTTTCCCTGTTAACCTATTTCTTGAAAGATCAAGTATTTCCAAGTCTGTCCTTCTACACAATGACCTTGGTATCAACTCATTGAAAAGGTTATTTTCTAGAGATAATACCCGGTCAACTCGATATCCGGACACATAAAAGTTTCCACCATTAGGAAGGTTTGTTAAAGATCCGCTGAGTTTGTTGTGAGAGAGATCTAAGAAAGGAATGATAGGCATCTCACGCAACCATGTGGGCAAAGGTCCTGAAATTGTAGCATTCGACAACACTAATGTCTCAAGTCTCCTTTGATTTTGAAGCCATTGAGGGAATTCACTTCCGATATTGCAAGAAATGATTTTAAAAGACACCAATTGGAATGGAGGTATCCACTCACGTGAAACTTTGAATGTCAGTTTAGTGTTAGAAGATAAATCCAAATGCTTCAACATCGAAAGATTAGCAAAATGGGCTTCAGAAACTACTCCTTCCAAAGAATTGTAAGAGATATCTAGAGAATGGAGTTTGGAAAGTTGCCCAACTGAAACCGGAATGGCTCCCCTTAACTGATTGGATCCTAGATTCAGATCAGTTAAATCTGTTAATTTTCCAAAGAAGTCTGGAATTGAACCATTCAACTGATTGAATGTAAGGTCAAGTTTGGAGAGTTTCCCAAGGAATGTTGGAATAGGACCTGTGAATTCGTTATAAGATAGATCTAATATCTCTAAGAATCTTAATCTTCTTAGAGATTCGGGAATTGGACCTGTCAATCTGTTGTCCGAGAGATCAAGCTCTAAAAGGTTAGGCATAGTAGAAACTGATGAACTCAACATGTTTCCCGAAAGATAAAGGAATCTTAGTGAAGTCATGTTTGTTAAAACGGATGGAAATATGCCTCCAATTGAATTATCGCTAAGATCCAGGTGTTGGATGATAGAAATAGTACTGAGATTGAAATGAGGGGAAGACAGAAATGTCTTATTCAGCTCACAATGTGACATGTACAGCTCTGATAAAGAAGGGATCACTTTTAGAAAGTCTGCAAAGTTCCATGACATATCATCTGCCATGAGTTCTGTATTTGAACTGAGATCAAGAACCTTTAAATTAGAAAGATTTCCAATGTGAGGAGGAATAATACCTCGAAACCCAGCATTAGAGAGATTGAGGTATGTCATTTGTTTGAAGGATCCAATAAACTCAGGGATGCGGCTTCCTCTAAAATCATTCTCACTCAAGTCCAAGTGATTTAGATGCCTCAATTCTACCAAAGAAGAGTTCACCTCATTACCAACTAAGAAATGGAGATTCAGGCTTTCAACGGTTCCAGTGAGACTGTCACACTGGATTCCTTCCCACAGGCAACAGTCATTGCCAACCCATGATGACAACATTCCAGAAGGATCTTTGATGCTCCCTTTGAACTTGAGAAGAGCAAGTCGCTCTTGCTCAAAGCAAACGATGCTAGTATTTTCAACACCCAAACAAGTATATGTGGTTGCAAGCAAGAAAAAACTTGTGAAAATGAGATGGAGCCCCAAACCACTCCGAGTCCCCATTATCAGCCCTACTTAGGTTTAATTTGCAAGAAAGTTGATGTGGAAAGATGGTTTGTTATGATGAAGAAACCAATTTAATTAATATAAAGCCGTACATCAAGAACTTATTGACAGGAAAGACTTGGAAGTCAATGCCCAAGACTTGGAAGTTAATGGACAATTTACATCCACACATTCGTATCCTTTTGTTTTAGATCTATTTTCTTTTTCAAAATCAAACTTAAAGTGGTTTATGAAACGTTGGTTGTGGGCATGGAACTTTTAATACAATATAGTATAACATGTGTGTGAATCAATCAAAGGCTGTGACTGGCTATGTCATTTTTTAGATTAACTGAAAGATGGATGGCAGACTTCAAAGCTGAAATGAAGAAAAATAATATTTTCTTTAATACGTATGATACACCAATATTGTTATAATTTCTTTTTATTTTAGCAAATTTATATGGTTAAATTGGAATGCTTTTGGTATAGTCTATGCCCCATGGCACATGTGAATCTGTTTTTTCCAAAAGTCTTCACCCCCTAATAACACTACATATAGAAATAGTGCCATGAATGATTATTTGAGCAAGCATCTTTTTGTGGAATTTTCCGTGCAACTTCTCCCTAAGACCCAAAGGTGTATCCATCTTTCACCTTTCACTTTTCCTGTGTCATGTCAGCGCCACCTCATTTTCCTCTCACTCTCATTTCACTCTTCAAAACCCAAGAAATTGTCATCTTTCACTTCACCTCACTTGTTTTTAAATTATATTTAGTATAAATATTATACTCTTTTTGTAGGGAATTAAAAACCATAAATTTTAATATATTTTTTATAATTTTTTAGTATATAAAAAATAAAAAAAAAATACTATTGACCAATCAGAGGAGAGAGTGTGAGGGAAGACTACCCCATGCGGGGAAACATTTCACCTAAACTGCACCCAGGGTGTGGTGTTCCTGTGTGCGGTTTCTGTCCTAGTCAGCAAATTGCATAGTGAAAGGTAAGTATACCGTGTAGCCTAACAAATATATTCCTCTTTCTTAATATTGAACGAGTTAATTTCATAGCGTTTTATGGACATTATTTATTAACTATGGATGACATAATAACTGAATTTCACTGTGAAGAGGAGCGACTTAAAATCTAGAATCAGAATTCATTGATAAGTGAATTAGAGCTAATTGTAGTTATACAAAAGCAAAATGTAGTTATATAAATTTACATTTGTATCATATACCAACTCTTCATATGCTCTTAAAAATCTCATTAATTAATTTGACTTTACATAGTAATGAAATTGATACGTCTACGGGTTTTGAACTGAATTAGTATTTTAATTTGAGCTAATATTTTAATAAAAATCGAGTCTTTGATTCTTGGAGATCTTCCCTCCTTGTTTCATCAATCTTAGTTTACCAAGTACCAATGGCAAACAAAAAATCGAGAATCTGGAAGCCGAGCTTGTGAGGTTCAAGGAAGATGCTGAAGAAAAACACAAGAACTCTGAGACAGTTTGGTGATATCCTGAAGGCCATCAGCAAATTGTCATATAATAATGGGAGGAAATAGTAATTACATAGATACATATATAACAATTTTAGCAGCATTACAAGAAATGTTGTTTTTTTTTTCAATTTTCTATCACAGTAAATGAAGAGGCATTTTATCAACACTTATCCTTTTAAAAATAGGAGATTAGTTGATACAATACAATATAATAAATGAAGAGGCATTACAAATGTCATGCAAATACAACATCCAAATAGTAGTATAAATAAGCACAATAGCAGTACTAAAAAATCAAAAAAATCATTGCTACATATATTTAATAAATCTCATCCAGAGTTTCCTCAACAAATGTGAAAAACGTCTGTTTCCACTGCTAAATCTAAGGCCTCGTTTGTTTTTCTACAAAAGTACTTTTTGAGCACTTTTCCCTTCTGGTGGGTAGACGTTTCGCAAGTGCACGTCTTTTTCCGCAAACATGGAAAAAGACAAAAGACATTTAACCACTTCCAAAACAAACAACACCTAAGACTATTATGAAATCTTGTAAACTCCCCAATTCTCGAGGAACTTCACCAATTAAGTTATTGTCATTCAATTTTAACCACTCTAATGATGAAGAATTATGAAATATGGAACTTGGAATCACACCACACAGCCGATTTGAGCTAAATATCATGACAAACAGCTTTTGCAGATTCTCAAGACACTTTGGAATTTTTCCAGTTAACCTTATTTGGAAGCATAAGATCCAGCTGTTGGATGTTTAGGGAACTCATGTTTGTTAAAATAGATGGAAATATGCCTTCAATTGAATTCACACTAAGATCCAGGTGTTGGATGTTTGAAAATTGAAAGTGTATTGAAATTGAGAAAAGAGGAAGAGAGAAACGTCTTATCGAGCCCAAAACGTGACAAATGCAGCTCAAATAAAGAAGAAAGAAACGTCTTATCAAGATGGAGCCCCAAATCCCTGTGATTCCCCATTATCAACCCCAACTCAGTTTAATTTTGAAAGAAAATGAAGTGGAAATATAGGTTGTTATGATGAACTGATGGGTTGTTATGATCAAGAATAGTTCATTCATAAATCCATATAATGAAGAGCATCATATTGTCATGGAAGACTTTGAAGTCATGTGAACAAGAATTGGAAGTCAATGGACAACCTAATTTGTATCCACAAACAAGTACACATGGAACTTCTAACACACGCACACGCATATACATACATCACACATCATACATCATACAATACATACATACATATAAATATAATTTCTTTTAACCTAGAACAAATTACCAACATTTTTTAATCTGCAATATTTTAATAATTAAACCAGTTATATCAGAATTTCAATAATTTTTCTCTTTAATTTGATAGCAATGTTGTTATAAATTTTTTTGGATTATAGCGAATTAGACAATTAGTATTATTGAATTTGGAGTTTTGGGTACAAACTATGCCCCATGGAAAACGTAAATGTACTTGGTCACAAATCTTCTTCACACAAAGACTTTGAAGTCAACAAAGTAAACCCCCTAATTACAAGTTGGGACAACAATAGTGACATGTTTGATGCACAAATTTATGGAAATTTCCATGTAACTTCTCCCTAACAAATATATCCCTCTTTGTTATTATTCTGATACAAATCTTGATATAGTAATTCAAAATTGCAAATGAACCAAAACTGCTACAGCTCTATTCTAGAAGGAGAAAAAGGGTAAATCAGGAAAATAGCTAAAATCTCCCCTCCCCCTCCCCCTATCGACAATGCATCCAGCACATGAAGTCATAAACACATACAAAGATTGAACTAGAAAGCATAGAGACATGAACAGATGGTGCATTTCGTGTTGTAGTACAGGAAGTTTCTGCAACATTAGCATGTACTTCAGAAGGGCTCTGAGGGAATGAAACAAAAGTTCCAAGATTATTAGGAAAACCACATTTAGAGAAAATAATGGAAAGCATTTAATGCTTAAAAGAATTGCAACTTCACTAGGGAAGGACAAAAAAGAGCAAAAATGGTTGACATTATATCTACCATTAGGAAAGCAAGTATGCAGCAGAACAGGGGCCTAAAAAGATGCCTATGTCATTCTCAAAAACGCTGAATTTCTATCTTCTTCGAATACAGGTTCCAATTTGTGTGTTTTGTAGCATATTCAGAATTTTGTAAAACACAAATAGACAAAAGTTAGTGAAATCAATTAGAATTAGGTCAAATAGAAAAAAGAATGAGAAATCTTACCGAGTGAACCGAGAAATTAAGGAGAGAGATGAGTGGCAATGGAGGCTTAGCCTTTTCGCTGTCCTCCAGTGACTCTTGAAGACGGTAGAGTTTGGGAAAGCTATTAGCCCGTCGTCAACCCAACCCGGTCTAACAATCTACTCTAATCGAACCGAATTTTTAGTTAATAAAAGAGTAAATTACACGAATGGTCCTTATGGTTTAGGGTAATTTGCGTGTTTGATTTTTAATGTATTTTTTTAACTTGGAAGGTCTCTACTGTTTGTTTTTATTGCGCGCTTGGTCACTATCTTACCTAAAAAAACTATATCGTCATTGATTTTTTAATTTATTTAAATAAACACATCCCAACCCTAACCCCACCCCACCTCACCTTACCTACCCCACCATTTTTTCTCATTCTCATTTCATGTTTGTAACTACCCCTCCTCCCTAAAAAGCTATCTACAATATTCTTCACCACCACCATCCACCCTATCATCAGATTTAAAACCATTGCATGTTTGCATCTAAAATCAAATTTATCAATAAGCCTTGACATAATATATAATATTTATCATTAAGAATTGGACTGAGATATCTGATTCAAATATTGAAGCATAAATCAGTTATGAAATCTGAGATCAAAGTTGAAATATAAATTGAAAAACAAATCATACATGAAGCACGAATTGAAACTTGAAATTCAATTTATGTAGATACACTTGACATCAGACTCAAAAACTTGAAATTAAACACTCATGGACACATATTAATGCAACAATACTTGGAATCAGACAAAGAAATTTATATAAAGCAACTGAACTTAGCTGAGACCACAGGCGGTCAGATTGACAATGGAGGTCGGCGACGGTCACTTGGCGATGGAGGCAGGTGGCGATTGCTTGTGATGGAGACCAACGACGATATACAACATTGATGACATGTGAGACGGTTAGATAAGACATGGAAACGAAGGTGTGTCATGTGTCATGTCTGTCCAATAGAGAGAGACATCGAAGACGATGAGGCAAGTGGCGATCGGATGGTTGGCGTCATGAGTAATAGTGTTGTAGTGATATCTAGGTCACAAAAGGGTAATTTTGAAGTCGGGTTCTATCAATGATGAAGAGGTGGGTGGTGAGGAATGGATGAAGGGGATACTCGACGTTGAAGATATATGAGGGAGCCGTTTCAAGTCTATAGAGAAGAGGGCGGAGGGTTGAGGACGGGGGAGGTCGGTGATGATGATGAAGAAGGATCAATCGACCAAGGGTATTGAGAAAGGCAGTAAAGGAGTGGGACCCACATGCCTTTTTTTCTTATTTACAATAATAAATTAAAATAATATAATTAATAAAATTAATTAAAAAGGAAATTAATAAGGGCATAATAGTCCTTTTAGGTAAGACAATGACTAAACGCGTAACAAAAACAAATAGTAAAACCTTCCGAATTAAAAAAGAAATAAGTTAGGACCACACGCACAAATTACCCCAAACCATAGGGACCATTCATGTAATTTACTCTTAATAAAACGTACATTAGTCGAATTTTAAACAAATTTGCAAAAATGGTCATGTATTGTCAAAATTATATTGTTTTATCCGGAAAAAAAAAGTTTTGTGATCAATTTTAGATTTTTTTTTTGTTGATTTAGGTCCCATATGTTTAAAATTGTTTTTATGTCCTTATAATTTATTGGAAAAACTGCAAAATATTCCATGTGGTTTGAATTTTTTAAAAAAACGCATCCAAACAATAAAAAAATGATTCATAGTCTTTTTTAGCAAATTTGCTTGCGGTTTTGGTCTCTTTCCAAATTAACTCGACCCAACCTATAACCGACATTGACCCAACCCGAAAATAGACGGGTTTGAGTTGAGATTTTTGACCCGCCAACCCGCCAACCCACCAACCCGTATATATATATATATATATATATATATATATATATATATATATATATATATATATATTACATCTAAAAAAATGATATATTTAATTATTAATGAAATTTGATTTACATCCGTATTCATAATATTCCATATCATTATATTCCTTTCGTATTCGTATGTGACTAATCTGCATTTGAGGTTCATTAATCAAAAAAAGAAAAATTACATATCGTTATTTTCATGAGTCACGAACGAAGAACACATCCACTTTCTCTTAATGTTTTCATTTTTCATTGTTATTTGGATGTTATTGACTTTATGAATTTATGTTGAAAACCTTTTTTTTATGTTATTACTTTAATCATTTTATGAATTTATGTTGAAAAAACCTCATTTTTTAAAATGTGTTGCTTATTTATTAAACGAATTATATGGGTTGCGTTTGACTCATTAACTTGTGAACTCGCGAACCCATATACTTAAACGAGTTATATGGGTTGGGGTTGGGTTGATGTTTCTAACCCACCAACCCGTGACCCGCCAACCCATCAACCCATATATTATATAGGTTGTGTTGAGTTTATGTTTCCTCACCCACCAACTCGACAACTCGAACTCAACCTAATTGTCAGGTCTAACTATTATACTATTAATATTTTTATTTTCCATATTTATTTCACTTTTTAAAATTATTAATGTTATTAAATATAAAAATCAGGCTACACCTCTCTCTCTCTCTCTTTATCTCTCTCTATCTATCTATCAAGGTTGTAAAAAATGTTCGACATTAGTTAGTCAGTGGACTAGGCTTAAGAGATTAATCGGCTAGGTGGATATTAATCGGGGACTATGAGTTGTTAATTTTTTGAATTTTAAAAATTTAAATATGACTAATATCATCTATAACATCCATAAAATTCATGAAAAATTAAAACTTTTTCAACATCTAAAAACATCATTTAATTACAAATTGTTTTCAAAATAGTATCATATCAGAGTATCCCAGAAATCAAAATCATAAAATGCAAGGAGGTGCACGATCAAGCCTTCGCCTTCCCGCAATCATTCGAAGTACCTGAAACAAAATCCAAAATTGTAAGCTTGAAGCTTAGTTAGTTCCTCCAAAATACTAACGTCATACAAACCATAACTATATCATAACAAACAACATGCATATAGAGTCTACAGTATGACTGGACCGCCCTCACCAGGCCTTCAGTCTATCTGGCCCACTCTCAGAACTTTCAACATGTCTGGTCCGCCCTCCCGGGCCTTCAGCCTGTCTGGACCGTTCTCCGGGCCTTCGGCCTGACTGATACGCCCTAATGGGTCTGCAGTCTATCCGGACCGCCCTGGGTCTGTTGGCCTTCAACACAAAGCAGGACCGCCTCAACCCAACCACACATATACAATAAACATATAAATATCATACGCTAGCTAGCATGAACAAACAATCAAACCGATCTAACAGATCTGTCACAACCGTCAATTCCGGTCAAGTCAAAGTCAAATAAAGTCAACAAGTCAAACCGGTCAACTCAACTAACCCTTGTATATTAGGGATTACATTATGTTACTATTGTACAACTCGCTATTTTTTTAATAAAAAGTTATCACTGGGAAAGCTCGTATGTTTAGAAATTGCAAACCCTAATCGGAGTAAGTGATGAAACTACTTGGTAAAACATTATTCCGTATTCCTCGGGGGCGTATAACATTCATAACGAGGCTTAACGGGGTTTACAAACCTTGCGTGGGGAAGTTAAACATCCAAAAAGGTCACAAACAAAGTCTCTCTCAATCTCTCTTTATCAATCTCTCTCTCCTAAATCTCTCTCAAAACTTTTTATAATCATTTGGGGCATCCCGACCCTTAACTTAGCCAAAAACCACTCAAAACGGGAAGTTTATGCGAAAAATAGCCTTATAGGACCGAAACCCTAATGGAACCGAGCCTCTTGGAAGCGAAACTCTAAGAGGCGAAGCCCTAAGAACCGAAGCTAGATATAATCACCAAACCACTAGGACCGAAACTCCAGAAGACCGAAACTGCCATGAACCGAACCCGAACCTCGGAGGACCGAAGGTCCCTTCAGACCGAACCTCCTCTTTCGCCCCATTTCGCTTTCGGGTCCTTACTCGACCAGCTTCGCCTTCGGTTCTCACCAAGCACCTTCGGTTCTGGCTGTTGGGACCGAACTTCGGTCCAATCCGAGCAACTTCGCAGCTTCACTCTTTTCACCCGGTTTTCGACCCCGACTTCGTTTTAAGCTCGTTTTTTGTGATTTTAACGCGGGATTTTCACCCAAACTCGTATTTTGGCATATGAGACCCTATATATTCATATTTTAATCGCTTTTGGGGGGAAATCTTGTCTAAGAATAATATCTATTGGGTAAGATATGGAGGTGGAGTGTTGACTTTGCCATAAAGTTGTGACACAAGCAACCTCCCATACCCACTCCATGACATTTTTATGTCACTATTCACATCTGAAAAGTCAATCCCTTGTACTCTCACCCTTCCCCCACAAGTTTCCCTAAAACCCATACACACAAAGAAACTTTACTACTCATTCTCCCTAGATCACCAACACTTCACCAAAAGCAAATACACTTTTTCTCTCTCACTTCCTCTCCAAGATTTCGAGATTCTCCAGGGATTTGGAGCTTCTCATCCATTTTTGGTAAGTAAACTTCATCCTTCACTTGATTATCTTACACCCTTTCACTCAAATCATGGATTCCTTACACAAATATCATCATATTTGTTCATAGAATCTTCAAATCTTCAAGCATCTCCCAAGTGTTATTGACTTGGAAACTCCTTTTTCTTCATCATCCATCTACTGAAATCAGTCAAGGTGAGTTCATACCCCCACATTTTCATGTTTTCTTCAAGTTTTAGAGGGGGGGGGGAATACAAGTTAAAATACCAAAAACTTAACTAAACTCAAACATCAGCTTTCAACATGAAATTTTAGTTCCATTCACGGACTGTTTTGACCATCTTAAACTTAATATCTTTCAAAACTGTTTAATATACAAATAGTTCAGGTTCATACCTTTAAAATGACTACTTGCACATCTCCATACGATTTGTCTACAATTTATGGTGATTTTTACAAAACTGCCTATCATTTCAGAAACGAATTCGGACCAGTCTGTGAATACGAACATTTTCACAAAAGTTAGAGACTTCTAAAAATCATAATAAAAATTATGAATAAACTAGACACATTTTCTAAACTCTTAGAGTTTACGGATTCAGTTTTCGACTTCGTATGATTTTTTTATGATGTTTTTAAAACAGTGCAGAAAGGTTAAAAACTAGTTACATAGCTTACAATATTAACAACACTTTGTAGTATGTTGAGCAAAGTGCATAACAATAAGTTTTCTAAATGTTGGATGCATTTCTTGTTAGTTTATCATCATAAACAGAAATTAGTCATTCATGATAAGGATTTTCATTCATTTCGAACACATACAATAAACTACAATAAGCATACTTTATAGATTTTACAATACAAGCACACTACATGAAAAAGGTTTTACTCTCAATACAAACGGGTCTTTCATATACTACATGATAAACTATAATAGTAATAGTTTATGGATTTCACATCACAAATTTATTACATAAAGAGTGATTTCACTTCCACCGCGGAAAAGGTTCTATATTCAAACTATATGTAAACTAGTTAACGTAAGTTGTGAGACCACTCTTTAATTGTACTCTTAGAGTACGGGTTAAAATTCCTGTAAGTTATAACCAGAGTCTCTTGTAGGGAGAGCGTGATAATTATGTATAGATCTATATTGGGATTGACACCCCACACCTTGCTGCTAGCTACAGTGGGACCTGCAGGTCTACGGGTGACAAAAGTCATAGGATCTTGACGTCTGAAAAACGTTGTTGCAGGTTAATTCTAGTTATAGTATGGTTATAACGACTCACATAGGGAGTTAACAATCTTTCAAGTTTACGGGAAAATTCTACTTTAAAAAGGGGTTTTATCTATCTAAAACTGCATACTCTCAGTCTTGGGATTTAAGACTACACAACTTTGTATAAGGAAAATATTGGATTTTCTTTGGAAACACATTACTATTATAAACAAAATATAAGTATAAATACGCACATACTCTCGGCCTTGGGATTTATGGCTACATAACTTTTTATAAGGAAAATAAGGGATTTTTCTTGAAGTATACATTACAAAGTACCAGGTTTACACAAAATGGCTTTTATGATATTAAAACTACGTTTCATCTAGAATTGTTAGACTTCAGCTATAATTGCTAAGTATACATGTTAGATTTATATATGAATTTAGTCGCAATCGACTTAGAATTGGTGGGCCCGCCTTACTTCCTGTTCCTTGTTTGGTTGTGGACCTAGGGCAGACCCATTATATTCGACGGTTTATTTAACTTAAATTTTATATAACTTATATACACTGGGTGATTATAGAAGGAATCTACGGGTATTTCTAGGGTACATTATTGGATAACATACGAGCTTTCATTTCACACTTAATAAAGAAAATATTGAATTTTCTGGAATCATACTCTATCGCTTTTACAAGGAAAACGACTTCTTTCTCAAATAAAACTCTTATGAACTCACCAACTTAATTGTTGACACTTTTTCGAAATTACTTGTATTCTCAGGAAATCAGTGAAACAGGAAATCAACAGCTTTTGAGGATGGGACGTTAAATCGTCAAACAGTTCATTTTGTCATCATAGTGTAATTGATTTTGAAACATGTAAACTCATACGATGGTGTAACTTTTTCAATTATATTTATGATGGTTGTATTTACTTTGAGCACTATTATACTCGTTGTTGTGATACTATACATGAAGTCCTCCACCCCCGGACGTTTCCGCCATCCTTGGTTTGGGGGTGTGACAAGATCACTAATCATAGAATCATCCTATATACCAGGATACCGACCTAACAGGTCACTAACATAGCATCATCCTATATACCAGGATACCGAACTGACAGGTCACTAACATAGCATCATCCTATATACCAGGATACTGACCTAACAGGTCACTAACATAGCATATCATCATGCGATAACCAGGATAACAATCCAAAAAGGGTCGACATTGGTGCCTTCGACCCTGTTAGTATAGTGAGGACAACTCACCTCACAAGTAGTGCTGAACAGATAAGATCGATTCCCAATACACAGCTCCAAGCTCAACTGCCAGTAACCACCATATAATTGATTCCATTAAAATCCCAAATTACCAAAATACCCCCAGAAGTCAAAGTCGGTCAAAGTCAAAGTCAACGGTCAAGGTCAACAGTCCATGTTGACCCAACTCGTCGAGTTCATCTACTGACTCGTCGAGTTCCTTCCGAACTCAGAAACCGAAAACTCGAGTCAACTCGTCGAGTTACCTGAGTAACTCCTCGAGTTCTTCAGTGTCCAAAATACCAAGAAAACCCTAATCAACTCGTCGAGTCATCTCACTCACTCGCCGAGTTCACTCATAATCGAGAAGGCGGGTAAACCCCATATATCTCATCGAGTTGGCTATGCAACTCGTCGAGTTCCTTCATCCCTTTTCTCATTCAGACACTTTTAAGCGAAACCAAGGCTCCAAATTGTAGATCTATCTTCCTAGGGTGAAGTTACCACATAAAGTTGCCAACTTTACGTGCATACAAGGCCTCAAAGGGATTAAAACACTATAACCAAGCTTAATAAGAGGTTTAGGGCATGGAGAAGGGCCAAGCTTGCTAAAGTCAAGAACTTTATGTCCATAAGGGACTAGAGGAGTCCAGATCTGAACTCATCACTTCAAAATGTGCTCAATACCAGAAATGCCTCAAGAATAAGCTAGAAATGACCCTAAACTCTTGAGTGGAGAGATCTAACAAGAAAATGATCAAGGTAATGACTTTTTACCTTCAAATAAATGCCAAATGAAGTAGATGCTGGATCTACAAGCTCCTTCTCATTCCAAGCTTCTAAATCTTCAAGTCTCTTCAAGATATGCACCAAACACAGACTCTTTAGCCTCACACACACTCAAAATAGGAGGTTAGCTCGATTAGGGTTTGTTTCTGGATGTGAAGGTGGTAAGGGAGGCTAGAGAGAGGACTTAAGGTCCTTTAAATATGGTGCAAACCTAAAAATTAGGGTTTTCATGTAAAGCCTCAACTCGTCGAGTTGGGGTCCTTCAACTCGTCGAGTAGGTTCCATAAACCATGCGGCCTGATCAGTTTCTACACGACGAGTTGGGGCCTCCAACTCGTCGAGTGGGTCTTAAATTGTAACATTTCGTTTAAAGATAAAATAGAATAAAATAAATAAATAAATAAGGATAATAATAATAATAATAATAAGTGAATAAAAATAAAGGAATAAATAATAAGCCCTAAAATCCCGAGATGTATTTTATACATTATTTTATCGAAGCCCTGAATCCATAATAATTAAATTAGTGTTAGTCTTGGGAGCTAAATGCTATAAGTTCGAGAATTTACAGTCTAAACTATATCAATTGGACTTGTATTGAATAGATTATTGGGATCAGGGGGCTAAAGGGGTAACATCTGGAGTTGGATTGTAAATATTTCAGATACAGGGGCTGTTTGGTAAGTTTGAGGGTTGAGATGAAAAAGATTTTGCAGGGAGGGACCAGAATTGGAAAAAAAAGGAGTTAAGTTTTAATGAGGATACGAGAGCTGAACCCGCTACCCTCCCTTTCCTTTTAGTGAAGTAGCAAACCCTAACCCTAAGTTATTGCAGCCGACATCACCTTTGAAACCTCAGTGTTGGGTCTAGTGGTGTTGCGTCCTTGGGCTCGGTCCTTAGCCCATTTTTGCTATCCGGTTTGGGCCTGTCCAACCGTGTTTATTTTATTAGGGTTTAGTATTTAAGGTGCATGCATGCATCCTTTGTTAGTAGCGCTTTAATTATTATTCTTATCATTGTACTACAAACCCTAGCTCGCCTTTACAGTGGAAGTTCTTAATCGAGCTCTGCTGAGGCGTGACTACATTTGAATCATTAAGCATTACTTGATTCTATATCGTATTTACTGTGTTTGTTTGCTTTTATTGTTTAGCCTGTTGAAGATTTAATCGATCTAAGATTTTTTCAACACATCAATTGGTATCAGAGTAGGAGACTGTGTAATTCATACACATCTCTTCTGTTGAAGAAGATCTTAGGGTTTTCCGCTTTGATTGATATTGTTAAGCCCATCATTTGCTATTGACGTAGTTATTTAAATATTCGATCTTACCCTAACGTTATTTACAAGTCTGATCTTAAGCAGGTTTTTGAACAAACATCGTCATGTCCATGGATGATTCTCAGTCAAACCCGATCAATATCTCCAACAGCATAGGATCGACGACAAGGATCCCTATATTGTACACTCAGGATTATGAGGTCTGGATGCATCACTTTGAAGACTATGTGATTGGCTCAGAAGACAATGGATACTTGATCTGGGAGGCGATTACTATAGGTCCATTCGCTCACTCAAGCACTTCAAGAATTGTTAAAATTCAAAAGGAGTACAATTAGTTCGTTAATGATGTGAAAGACATTCCCCAAGATGAGAAGGAAAAGTTTCAGTGCAACATCAAAGCTTTAAGAATGATTAGGTTTGCTTTACAATCGGACATGTTTCGGTTAGTAAGCTCATGCACAACGACAAAAGAAATATGGGACAGATTGAAGGAATTGTATTCTACGGATGAAGATCTTGAGCATTCAATCCAAACATTGTTGCTCTCAGAATTTGGTGACTTCAAGCAGAAGCCTGAAGAGAAGCTTATTCAAGCCTTCGATCGCTTCAATCATCTCCTTAGTAAGATGATAAAGCATGGAATTGAAAGGAAAGTCATTGAACAGAAGGTGACATTCATGAATGGCCTTAGACCCGAATGGATGGCTGTGGTGTCTACTGTGAAGGCACATGAACAATTCAAGACTTATTCTCTAGCAAAACTGGTAGGAATATTAAAGTCACATGAGAGTGTCGTTACTAAAGAAACGAATGTGGTTTCTAGCATGGGTTCCTTGGCCCTAATCTCCAAAGGAAAGAATGCTGCTGAAGAAGAAGAAGATTTGGATCTTTCTGAATATGATCTAACAAGTGAAGAGTATGCTTTGATGGTATCAAATCCCAAGAAGTTCATCAAAAGAAGGTTCCCAACAAATAAGAACCGAAACTGGAAAGGTAGCTACAGTACCGAGAAAGCAAAGGAGGAACCGAAGAGTGTTTCTCAGACCGAAGAACCAAAGAAGGAAGTAAAACTTGGAGGTGACTCAGGCATTAATTGTCACTACTGTGGAGGCAAAAATCACTTTGCCAAAGATTGTATGCTGAGAAAGATGTCAGAAAAGAATGAAGATGAGGACGAGGAAGCGAACCTCACACGACGATTGGAAGAAATCAAGAAGAAGAAAGCTGGATCTAATAACACTATGAATGATCTTATTGTACAGGGAAATATTATTGACGATGAGTTCGGAGATGTTGAAGTTTGGTCCACTGATTCAGAAGATGAAGAAGTGAGGAAGCCTACTCAATTGCATATGAGAGGCTAATGGTGACTTCTGGGGTGTCACATATGAGAGGCTATACCACTGATGGGGGACTGGATGAAGCGAAGGAGCGAGAAGACATGTGTTTTGCAGCGAAACCTGTCAATGAGCAGATCAACGAATGCGATGAGTTGATCAAGAAGGTACAATCTATTCTTGTTTCCTTAAAAATTCCCATCACAAACTATGAAAAAGAACTAAATGGATTAAAATCTAAATTTTATAGTATAAGTGGTAGTTTAACTCAAACTCGCGTCACAAACTCTAACCTAACTGATCAAATCAGCAGGGTATCATCGAAGAGTGAGGAGAGGCGTATGTGGATTGAGCAGAAGGAGAAGGAGTTGATTAGGTCTAGGGATGAAACAATTTATTTGCAAAGAGATAATTTAAAGCTTTTAAAACAACGAAATGTTTTTTGTTTAATTGCTAAACGATTATATTCCAACATTACTCAATTGCATCTTGATTGTGAAATAGGGAAGAAGATACATCGTATGATTTTACCCTTCCTTGAGTTAAAGGAGGATGAAATCGATGCCGATGCATATAACTGTGAAAACGTTGTTTCTTCTGATGATATTTCCCCCGCTTACAGAATTGGTCTTGACAAAATAGAGTCCTTCATAAAGTCAAAAGACCATAAGGACATGCTCAAAAATTTGTTGGATGAAAATGACAAATTAAAAATCAAAACCGAAATTGTACAGAAATTTGACTCTTTGAATGCCAAGTTGAGTTCAGAAAATAAAATTGATATTGAAAACACTTCTGAATTTAATGAGGATGATGATATGAGTGTAATATCTGTGGACGATGAGGTTGACTGTTCCGAATTTGTCAAGAGCGAACCCGAAACCAACAAAAATCTTATTTCTAAAAATTCCATTGAGTTCGCTCGTTTATCCAAAGAAAAGACCAAAGTCCTCAAGGAAAAGGCTGTTGTATATCAAAAGGTCCAAACGACTCCAAATCAAGTTTATAAAGTTCATGGAGTTACTCAGCAACAGACAGCCAAACTGACAGCATTAGTAGCAGAAGATAATGCTGATGGCTGTGATGAGTTTTTCTGGTCAGCACCGATTGATAACGCTGATGAAACAGAAGGTCTGTCTAAGAAAACATCATGGAGAGTAAAAGGAAGGTATGTGGCAGAACCACTTAATGATCCTACACGCTTTGATGTGCCCAACACAAGTGGTACCAAAATTCCTTCAGGTGAACCGGTCGTGGTGTCTAGCGAAGCCTCTTCGCTAAAGAGTGAGCCTCATGCTCAAAGACCAATGAAAAAGGCCAACGTCCACAAAAATCCAAAACAGGTGTTAGATCAAAAACATCAACGAAATTTGAGGTACAAGAAGAATCTCACTGAAAGGAAACAGTTTTGGCGATCTCAAAACCCTAATTACGTTCGCTATGAAAAGCCTTCTACGTCAAAGGAGGAAGGAAAAGCAAACTCCACGTCTCGTGCTCAACATGATGAAAACAACCGAAAGAAGAGTTTCAGTCCTCAGAATCAAAACAACCGAAAACAGAGTTTCGGTCCACAAAGGCACAACAACCAAACAAGAAGTTTCGGTCCTCAAGATGAGAAAAGCCAAAAGGGTAGTTTCGGTTCTAGACCAACCAGTGAGAGGAACCGAAGGGAAAGTAGTTTCGGCTCTCAACCATGTAAGAGCAATGACCGAAAGTTTAACTCTGATCCCAAATCTCATCTCTCTCGTTCTCACTGTCATTCACAGAATGATCGAAAGGGAAAAGGAAAGCTCTCTCCAGAAAACGCAAAGAAGACGTCGTATAAACCTGATTTTGAGACCCGAAAGTCTGCCAACGTCAAATTCTCAAATTCAAAAACTCCACCGAAAGTACTCAACTCAAATAACATCAAAGTTTTCACCATAAAAAGAAAAGATGAAACAACCTTAATAAAAAGAACCTTTTTAGTTGATGTTTCTCTTACAATTCCCTGTTCTGTAAAAGGCTCACAAGGACCCAAGAAACTTTGGGTTCCTAAATCTGCTTAATTTTTGAAGGTTATACGTGACGAGCAGTTTGACGATGAATGGTACATAGACAGTGGATGCTCGCGTCACATGACAGGAAGAAGGGAAGAGCTGAGGGAGTTTCGGTCCCTTACAAATGGTGGAAGTGTCAAGTATGGTAATAATTATTTTGGCACGATTAAAGGTTATGGTATGATCACCAATGGCGATTTCTCGATACGAAAAGTGGCGTATGTTGAAGGTTTACAACACAACCTTATCAGTGTTTCTCAGCTGGTGGTTGGTACCGGGTTAAAAGTTTCATTCGATGACGATGGCTCATAGATTATTGAAAAGAAGACGAACAATATTCTGCTGAAATCGAAGCGAAAAGGAGAGATGTACCCTTTGAATCTCAATCCCATACGAGGGGAACCATCAATCTGCTTACTAACGATGGCTCATTCAAACGAAAGCTGGCTTTGGCACCGAAGACTCTCCCATCTCAATTTTAAAGACATCAACAAACTGGTGCTTGGGGATCATGTTCGAGGTCTTCTTGTTCTGAAGTTCGATAAAGAACACTTGTGTGCTGCATGTGAAATGGGAAAGCAAAGTCGACAGAGTCATCCTTCTCAAGTAAACACAAAAGTTATTAAACCACTTGAATTACCTCACATTGATTTATGTGGTCCATCTTCAATCGAAAGCATTGGCAGTAACAAGTATATACTTGTCATTGTGGATGACTTCTCTCGCTTTACTTGGGTGTTCTTTTTGAAGCAGAAATCAGAGGTAACTCCCAAACTTAAACTCTTTATCAAGCAGATAGAAGTTCAACTGCGAAAGGTAGTTCGCAACATAAGAAGCGACAACGGGTTGGAGTTCATGAACAAAGACTTTGAAGATTTTCTTGGAGAGAAGGGAACAACTCACAACTTCTCGGCTTCGTATACTCCACAACAGAATGGAATTGTCGAAAGGCGAAACCGATCTTTATGTGAAGCTGCCCGAACCATGCTGAGCTTCGCTTCTATACCTCTGTATTTCTGGGCTGATGTCATTGTTGCTGCGTGTTTTACACAGAACAGATCTTATCTTAACAAACGTTTCTCCATCACTCCCTATGAGATCTTGAACAACCGAAAGCCTAATGTAAAGTTTTTCCACGTGTTCGGTTCAAGATGCTTCATCTTTAATTCAAAGGAGCACCGAAACAAGTTTGATGTCAAAGCTGACGAAGGAATCTTTCTGGGATATTCCTTAACCTCCAAAGCATATAGGGTTCTCAACAAGCGTTCAAAGAAAATAGAGGAGACCTATTATGTTACCTTCGATGATAAATACGTCAAGAAACTGAAGACAACCGAAGGCTCTGTGGAGGAAATATTTCGAATCTCTGGTTAAGTTACGGTACCCATTTCTAACCTCTTTGAGCAATACATGCTGCTGTTTGATGAACCAGAAAAGGCTATTCACTCTGATTCTGAAGCTGCAGACAACAAGGTAGATAACTTGAAGAAGATAATCGATGATGTTGCGAAGAAAATGGCAGAAGAACAACCGGTAACAACCGAACAGCCAGACTCAGGCGAACTTCTAAAAGATAGTTCTCATATTCAGGGGGAGGGTTCGTCCTTTCCACATAACCAAGATTCAACATTCCAGGGGGAGAGCTCATCATCATTCATTCCAACCGAAAGTCAAGTCCAGGGGGAGATTCTGAGCCTGAAGCTGAGGAAGTATCATCATTCGAGGGGGAGAATGCAAACGATGATGATATTCAGTCAGAATTTGAAGAAGAAGTGAATGCTGAACTGGAATCCCTCATATGATCCTAATTACCCTCCTCTCACCAAATAGACCAAAGATCATCCACAAACACAAATTATTGGTGATTCGACAGAAAAGGTTCTCACACGATCACAACTGAAAGCGAAACAAACTACACTTTTCTCTAAAGTGGAATTCTGCATGTTTAATTCGTTCGTCTCCAAAGTCGAACCAAAGACGATCAAGACTGCACTCGATCATTCTGATTGGGTACAGGCGATGCAGGACGAACTCAATGAGTTCGAGCGAAATAAAGTGTGGAGACTGATTCCAACACCAAAGGATGCTTCCGTGGTTGAATTAAAGTGGGTTTTCAGGAACAAGATGGATAAGGAAGGAAGTGTGATACGCAACAAGGCAAGATTAGTTGTGAAAGGTTACTGTCAAGAAGAAGGCATAGATTACGAAGAGACCTTCGCTCCAGTAGCAAGGCTAGAATTGGTTCGTATTTTTCTCGCCTATGCTGCACACAAGAACTTTGAAGTATTCCAAATGGATGTGAAGTGTGCCTTCCTAAATGGACAACTGGAAGAGACGGTGTATGTAGAGCAACCACCGGGTTTCGTGAACGAGAAGTATCCAGATCACTGCTACATTCTGGACAAGGCAGTCTATGGTCTCAAGCAAGCACCAAGGGCATGGTATGAAACTCTAACTAGATTTCTCAAAATGTCTAAGTTTAAACAAGGTTCGGTTGACCCAACCTTCTTTCGTAAGAAAGAGGGTGACCACCTTATGATCGTTCAGATTTACGTTGATGATATCATCTTCGGTTCCACAAATCCTAACTTAACAGCTGAATTTAGGAAGTTGATGGAGACTAAATTTGAAATGAGCTCAATGGGTCCTATTAACTTTTTCCTTGGCTTGAATATAAGACAGGGACCCGAAGGCATTTTCATTAATCAAGAGACTTACACGAAGACCTTACTTGCCAAGTTTGGAATGATGGGAGATTCGAAAGTAAAGGTTCCTATGGCGTTTGGCACAAAGCTAACACCTTCTCTAGACAAACCGGTTGCTGACATGACCCTTTATCGTCAGATGATAGGGTCTCTAATGTATCTAACAGCAAGTCGACCATACATAATGTTCTCTGTTTGTTATTGTGCCATGTTTCAAGCTAATCCACGTGAACCTCACCTGCTAGCTGTGAAGAACATCTTTCGATATCTGAAGCGAACCTCTTCTCTCGGTCTGTGGTACCCAGCCAAATCAGGATTCTTTGTCCAAGCATTCTCAGATGCTGATCTTGGGGGATGTGGACTGGACCGAAAGAGTACCACTGGAGGATGCCAATTTCTGGACGGTAAACTTGTTTGCTGGCAATCCAAGAAACAAACTTGTGTGTCTCTCTCCACTGCCGAAGCAGAATATATAGCCGCAACATCATGCACATCTCAGGTCATTTGGATACAAAGTCAACTTCGAGACTACGCCCTGAACATGAAGAAAATCCCACTATATTGTGACTCAGAGAGTGCAATTAGGATTTGTCATAACCCAGTGCAACACTCAAAGACGAAACACATAGCATTGAGGTATCACTTTATCAAAGATCATGTGGAAGATGGTAACGTTGAAATTCATTTCGTAAGAACCACTGATCAATTGGCTGACATCTTCACTAAGGCCTTGCCTGAAGCAAGTTTTAATAAAATCCTATAAGGCTTAGGAATGATGGAAGCTGAATCTGTACCGAAATCTCTTTTGTCTCAATAAAAGTTGGAAGCGAAATAGAGCGAACGCTCGGTCCATTTCGGGTTCGGTTCCTCCGGGAACCGAAATGAACCGAACGCTCGGCCTATTTCGGGTTCGGTCTCACCGGGCTCGGTTCGCCTCTCATCTCTAAATGATGATTTCGGTTGTATAGTATGTATACTCTTTTCTTGCAATTTATTTTATGTTTTTCCTTTTATTTTTATAAAATCCAAAAATATTTTTCTTTCTGTTTTATTTCTTTTTCAGAAAATCTTATAAAATCCAAAAACATTTTTCTTTTCTGTTTTATTTCTTTTTCAGAAAATCTTATAAAATCCAAAAACATTTTTCTTTTCTGTTTTATTTCTTTTCAGAAACTTCATAACTCAAAAATATTTTCTTTCATTTTATTGCAATTTGCTTCATTCTTAATATAATTTTTGTATAAGAACTATTCTCAATGATGGAGCTGGGACATGTATAATTCGTTATCTATGTACTAGCTAAGTGTCCCTAGAAGCATGCTGCTGCATGTTGACCCAAGCCTCAAAAGATTTTGAGTGAAGCCTTAATGACTTGATATATACAAATCATGTCTTCCCAATCAGGCTGTCAAATTCACTCTAATCATGAGCTACCTTACTCTTCTCAAATTAAGTTAAGAGTTTTTCTGCTTAGTCTATCTTTTATAGCAGAGGTACATTCGGTTCTTTAACCTCCTCCTATTTATTCTCCATCATACTTCATCTCATAAATGTAACCCTTGAGACTCTCAGCATTACCACTGAGGTTTACGGTTACACAACTTCTGTGTTGATGATCTTAGTTTCGTGCCACTACGTGCTAAGTGAAACCCAAAATTCAAAACCTCTAAAGCATTGACGGTGAACAATTAAATGTTCTAGATTTCACCCTTTGAATTAACGAAACCACTTTTATGAAAGTACCCTGAAATCTCCTTTTATTTTTGAGAGATCCTTATGAAAATGTCTTTCACCAAGACTTTTCTTCCCAAAGGATCCATGTTTATTTTTTTCTTTGAGATTTCTAATTAATAAATATCAACAAGTCACTGAATATGTTCCAAACCTACTTGTTTAACAGGCCACATCGGTCTCACAAGTACTTCGTTCTATTTCGGTCTTATGTCACGTATTGAAATCTAGAATTGAAGCGAAAGCCACCCTTAATAGCCTTATATATAAAAGATGCATTTCATTGCTTCTCAACAAGTAAATGATCGTACTTCAACGGGAATCCAAACAAGCACTTTGAAGTCTCTCTTGACTTTAAAGGAAGAGATTCGTGCCCAGGATCCACTGCTTTATGTCTTAAATGACATCACAAATTCCCACAAATAGTTTGATTTATTTCTTTATCTTTGACACTATCATGCACAAAAATCTTGAATTTTCCAAAAGTCTTGTATGGTTATTTATAAGCTATTCATAAATATATAGCTTCGGTTCCTAACGATGTAATGCAGTTATTTCCAAACGAAGGGATGAGTCGGTATAAAGGCATTGGTACTTATGGTAATAAAGATTCTATTGACAGTTTAAGCGGTGACTCAGCAGGAAGTCTAATCGATTGGTAATTTGAAAAGAGGATAAGTATGGAAAGGCGCGTGAATTTGAATCGTTACCTAATCATGCGTTATCAGCTGTTATATCGGAGTTGCTTGTTGTCAAATCACGCCTTTTTAGGCGTCGTTTCCCAAATTAATGGAATCATTGCTCCCAATTTTTCTCTCTCTCCAAAATCGTATATAAGGAATTGATTTCTGTGGGATTCTTCTCTACCACATTTCAACTCTCTCAAGCAAAAGAAGGCGATTTTGTTTTCACTGTTCATCTTCTTTCTCTTCAAGCTTCAACAATGGCAGAATCTTCCTCTGTTCAAGAAACCACTGCACGCTCCACTCTTCTTGCAATCAAGCCCAACCAGAACTTGTTGATCGATCTTACACCGTTCCTCTACGATACTTACATGTATCAAGTGGTGGAATGTCTAATGTATTCCCCACTCCTCAAAGCTCTGTCAACGGTGGAAGTCGTTCCAATGTCATGCCTCTCACAAATCTATTCCACTGCTACGTACGACAAAGGTGCAGAGAAGATTTACTTCGACATTCTCAAACAGAAGGCTTCAATTTCCAAGAGCCGATTTTGCTCGTTGCTAGGGCTCACTTATGACGACTCCATGGTGAATCCTGATTCCATCTCCACAGGTAAGCTTTTCTCGATGTTCTACAACATGGGTTACCTTGAAACCCTAACTACTGTGACCAAGTTCAAGAAATCATGCCTTCCTCCTCAATGAAATGGCCTCTTCACCCTTCTTTTCAAAGGACTTTCTGAACGAAGTGCAGGATCTGATGGTGCTAGCAAGTCTTTCATGACTCTGCTTTATGGGTTGTACCATGGTGTCAACCTTGATTATGGTTTGGTTTTGTGGCTTCAACTTGTCCAAAGTTTTCATCAACTTCTCGCCACACATAAATTTCATGTGCCCGGTTTTGGACCATTGTCACTCAATCGATTATGGAGCGTTATCATATTCCTATCATGGCAGACTCACTGCTCTCCTCCATTGCTACATTTCATACCACAAACATCATTGTCACTCATCCATCAAAGTTTCTCTTCATTGGCTCAATTCCTGAGTCAATGTATGCTTGTGTGTCCCCTGCGAGCAAGCTTATTCAGGAGTACAAAAAGCTCCCCTCTTCTGGTCCAAGGGAACTTACTACTGAAATGATAAAATCTATTGAGGAAGCAGACAAAACTGCTAAGCGGGGCAAGAAGCAAGAAGCGAAAAAGGGGGATAAAGGAGGTCGAGTGTCAAAGGATCAGACTCCAAAGAAGCGAAAGTCTGAGAAGGCTGCACCTTCCCAGCCCAGGCAGAAGAAGGTCAAGAAACCTGCTCGGAAGCTTATTCTTCAATCATCAAGCGACTCCGACTCCGAGTATGTGCCTACTGGTCATCAATCCACCATTCCTAGCGAATCTGAGAGCGAAAGCTCAGATGATGAAGGTTCGGTTCGTGGTGGTACACCACCTCGTTCGCCTACACCAGAGGTACATGTTCGCTCCCAAGAACCTTCTCCTCCACATGTTTCCATTCCTATTTCCTTACCTCACACTTTCCCATTAATCACATCTCAACCTTCCTCTACCATTCCCATTCCTACACCTATTTTCTCTGAAGCTACAACAACAACCACCACTGGAGTATAGACCAATGTATCTGATACGGGGGTTCGTACCTCAGCACCCGAAACCCCTGTTACTACCAAACCTCCATCACCTACCCAATCGACAGAGACCAATACCGTTCTTGGTGGTGAAAATGTTGAATATGACACCTTCTACTACAGTCCCTACAGGGTGCAAAGCGACGATGATGATGATGCCCATGTCACCAAACGCCATCTCAAGGAGCTGAATGAGAAGCTAGATAAGCTGATGGCCTCCTCCTCTACTCAGGATTCCTCCTCTGAGTCTTCTATAAAAGGCTTGATGGCCACCTGGGTCAAGGAACACGAAGCTTCCATCACCAAAGCCACTTCTGCTATTGATGCTTCAACAAAAGTTTGCACGGAGGCGACCGAAAAAGTCGATAAACTAATTTCTAACGCAAACACTTTCCAAGAATCGTTACAGGGCATTGCAGAGCAGAATGCTAACAAGGTCAATGCCTCGGTTGAGTCCCTCACTCAATCTCTTCAACCAGAGAAAGCGCTTTTTGAGGTGCTTCGCAAGAACCTCACCTCTGATCACATCAAATATCAAGCTTCTGTCTCGGAACGTTTGGATAAACTTCAGGCAGATCTTGCCTTGGAAAACAAAGTGATTGATGCACTTGCTCTGAGGACCACTCAACTCAAAACCCAGACTCTCAAGCTCAATCAAGCGAACAAGGATCTTGAAGCACTGCGTTCGGAGCGGTCTGTGGTTAAAAGCTCTGTTGGTAATGTTCACTCTATTCTCCTTCATCTTCTTGAAGCCTACGATTCCGTTCTCACCATCACGGTTCGATGTCATTTGGCTGAGAAGTTACGGCCTGCTCTGGATATTCTAAGCCGGATAGAGGGTGTTCCGGAGTCTGTTGTCTCTCCGCAACAAGAGGGAGAAGAGCCAAACTCTTCATCTCAACCACCGAAACCACATCAACCGAACCCTCAACAACCGAAACCGAAGGTGGTTACTGAACCAAAGGGGAAAGAAGCTTCTGGTTCGGGCATGCAGGATAGGGGAATAGGAGATGCTGATGATACTGATGATGAGGATGATGTTGTTATTGAAAAAATAGTTCCTAAACCAAGTCCTCTCAAAGTCAAGCCCAGTGCACATTAGATTAAGGAAAAAGTCACAGATGCTATTAATAAGGAGAATGAGAAGAGAAATCTGCTTAATCAGAGAAAATCGATGTTTCCTCTGTGGACGTTGGAAAGGCTACGAAAGGAGGTTATTGAAACTCCAAGTTCACATTGGCTGGAGCCCGTTCTTTCATTTGATATCGAGAATTCTAAAGATTCTCAATTTGACATGCCAATCACTCGTAGAGCCTTCATTTTTCACTGCTTCGAGTCTACAGTGGCGGTTCCTTCTCCTGACCCGAAGGTTGATCAAGACTTACTTGAATATTATCATGAATTCTCTCAACCTCAGTACCTTACCTGGAGTAACAAGAAGATCACAACAATTAAGATGCTGAAACCTACTGCAGCAGGGAAGTTCATTAACGTCAAGTTCAATGTGACCCGAGGATCAGATGGTTCGGTCCATATGATTTCCCTTGCTGATCTGCCAAATCTGAATCCACACGATTTGATTCTTCTAAACAAAATCCTACTCTCCAATCAGAAAGAATATGAGCCCATCATTGATCACATAAAGCGTATGCTAGTGTGTTACATTCATGAAGTGGCGAAGATGGATCAGGAGATTGCCACTGCTATACGCAAGAGACCCATAATCAAGCCTGTTGGGAAGGCTGGTGACACTAAGCTGATGGTGAAGGGAAAAATTGATCCACAGTCTCACACCGTCATGTTTCTTAGAGGGGAAGGTCAAAGATGCTTATTTGCTCTGGCTGACAAACATCTATTCTCCAATCCTTTTTTGGAGCACATTCTTGAGCTTATCCATGGGTGTGATCAAAATAGTGAAGCAGACAAGAAGCTGTTCTCAGATATGCTTCGGTGGTATATGGCTTTCAGACAAACTCTTCTTGCCATCATTCCAAAATTGTTCAAGGTTGTGAAGCGAACTACTCAACCTCCACCGAAGTGAAGTCTCGCCCCATTTGACGCAAAGGGGGAGATTGTTGGGTCTAGTGGTGTTGCGTCCTTGGGCTCGGTCCTTAGCCCAGTTTTGCTATCCGGTTTGGGCCTGTCCAACCATGTTTATTTTATTAGGGTTTAGTATTTAAGGTGCATGCATGCATCCTTTGTTAGTAGCGCTTTAATTATTATTCTTATCATTGTACTACAAACCCTAGCTCGCCTCTACAGTGGAAGTTCTTAATCGAGCTCTGCTGAGGCGTGACTACATTTGAATCATTAAGCATTACTTGATTCTATATCGTGTTTACTGTGTTTGTTTGCTTTTATTGTTTATCCTGTTGAAGATCTAATCGATCTAAGAGTTTTTCAACTTATCACTCAGCCGTCACCTTATTCCTTGCCTTCAACCGTCACCGTCGCACCCTCATTGTCATCGCAAACCATCAAGAGAACCGAGAACCATCCCTGTTGTTATCGGCAATAGCGACAATCACCGAAGCGTCGCCACTGTGGCCTTTTCCTCTCCTGTAATGGCGCCATCCTTTCCTATTTCCTTCGTTTTTTATGCTTCTTCATTCCGTCATCGCCACCGTTATTCCAGCGACTGTCCTGTCGCTAAATCCTTCCGTCAGATGTACACCACCTTGAGTGGGTGGCTTTGTGGTGTTCACGTTAGCGTGTGTGTGTTGCTGCTGTAAAACCCTATTCTCTCCTTCGGTTTTTCCCTAATGCAACTATTCGTCTGATTGTCGCCATAGCGACCTCCGACCACCGCCTGCCACCATGAGGGTGGCGGTGTTGTGTGTGTTTTCTGTGTGTATGGTGATGTGGTGTTTGTGTGCGTGTATTGTAATGGTATGGGGTTGTAGGAGAATTTCTTGGCCGGGGAAAAGGAGAAAAACCTACCACCACCACCACCGTGAGGTGGTGGCTGCCATCGCACACTGCCATTTTACCGCCACCAGCAGCCACTTTGGGTGGTTGTGTGCATTTGTGTGTGACTTATTTGGAATGCTTGGACATCTTTAGTCTAAAATCTTAATCACCACCACGAGGCGATGGGCGCCGCCGTGAGCCGCCGTTGACCACCACTAGCCGAGGTGGTAATGGGTGGTGCCAGACTTATTTAACCCTAATTGACCTAATGAAGCCCTAATTGACCTAAAAACCTAACCATTTGATTAATTGGCGCGCGATTGGGTTGGAAACCCTAATTAGGGTTTAGAAAACCCTAATTTTGGATTTGTTGGTTTGGACTTATCGGGACCCGCATTTTGGGCCATTGGAATTGAATTATGAATTGCACCCGAACACGTATGATTTATCTAGTAAAGTGATGAACTTAATGGATTAAGTCCTTAATGGGTTAAGTAAGAAAGACTTAACCCTAATCGTCATTTTATGTGAAAACCCTAACTTTGCTTGGGCCTTGAGTTGGGCCTTTCTATTGGGCTTTGGTGATTTGGCTAATGATGGGCCATCCAAGAACAAGCATATGGACTGGAATATTTGGATGGGCTTTAAGGTAAGGCCCATGTAAGGGGTTTGGGCCTAATTTGGAAATTTTGGCCATAGATGGGCCATAATTAGGCCTTGATGATTATGAGATCTTGGACCATTGGAATGCCAAATGTTTGGACTAGAATAAATGGTTGGGCCTTAGGGTAAGACCATGTAGAGGTTTGGGCCCAATTTGGAAAATTGGGCCATATATTGGGCCTTGATTTATTATTTGGCTTTTGGGCCTCCAGAGTTTGAGTTGGGCCTTGATTATGGTCCAAGCTAGATTAGGGGTAAAATAGTCTCTTTACTCCAAGTGTGTATTTATGGTTATGCATTGAAACCCAAATGGTTAATTGGGTGTTGTTTTGATGTTGACAGTTTGGGGATCTGTCAGCCAGCAGCCACAGATTTATTCGTGGGACTTCAGCAGTGCGAGGTGAGTCTCCTCATTGTTTGTATGGGTCGAAGGCACCAATGCCGGCCCATTTGGTTTATGTATTGTAGGAAGACCCGGGGGTTGGCCCTAGGCATTATGTATGAAAGACTAGGAGGCGGCTCCTGACACACTGTATGCTAATCGGCTAAGTAGAGTAATATGTATGCTAGTTATCTTTGTGATGCTTGCATGGAACACCTGAGGTGGCTCTTGGCACTTGTCTGTAAGACCGAGGGGGTGGCCCCTAGCTTGGCAAGAAATACCATGTGGTGGCCCATGGCATAATGGCAAGAATATGTTTGGCACATAGCATCTTTATTGATTATGATATATGTATGGCTCATGGTTATGTATAACAGTATGTGATTTGTGTGCTTATATGCTAGACAATATCCGGTTGAAAAAGACCGAAGGGGTAGGCCACCACCCAGATATGCTAGGTACCATGTTGATATGTATGGTATGTGGTATTTGGGGAACTCACTAAGCTTCGTGCTTACAGTTTTCAGTTTTGGTTTCCGGTACTTCTTTTGCAAAAGGAAAGGAGCCGGCATGATCGCAACACATCACACTATGTTTTTCGCACGTGAGATCTTTGAGATTACACTATGATATTGTTTTATGATAACATTTTTGGATTATTGATACTTTGGGTTTTGAAATGGGATGTTATGATGGATGTTTTTATATTGTTGGTTTTATAATAACTTAATTATAAATGAAATTTTTGGTCTTAAATTTTGGGATGTTACAAGTTGGTATCAGAGCCCTGGTTTGAGGGATTCGGAGGTACTCTCGGGTGTGTCTGGACTCAAATATGGGTTTTGAAAGATTTTTACAAGAAAATAATTTTTCTAAAAATTAAAATAAAGAGTTTTGATAAAGAACAAGGAGTGTGATGCGTTCAATCAGCCGAGCTCAAGTAAGTTTTCCCCAAGATACTCATACATGTTATGTTATGATATGAATTGAGAATATGTGAACCGCATGCCAGATTAGGGGTAAGGATCTAGGAATGATGCCTTATATGCCTATTATATGTGCTTGTAGACATGTATGCTAGTACTGATCAATCAGTGATAGGATGGCCTGTTTAGGTTATGCCTGATTGTATGAGCTTTAGAATCTCATTCCAGTACAGATTCCGGATAAGAGGATATAATGGTTTGATTGGATCATGTTGGTTAGAATTTCCAATGTCTGAATGCTGCTTGCTTTGTGCTTTGTGGGACTCTTAGCAATGTTAGCTAGCTACTAAGTGAATATGCTAAGTCACATGTGGCGTAGGCTGGATAATCTCGGTGTGATGGACTTGGTCCTATTGTGCAATTCTCGTTTGAGTGTAACTGTTCTAGGATTGAGTCTTTTACTTGAAGGATTATCTGATCTCTGTTGCATGTGGCTATATTCATGAGGTAGGTAGTTGACATTGCTGGGTATCCTTCAACAGCTGAGGATTGGGTGGGTTCGGGAACCTAGGAAAGCCTAGTATTTGCTTCAGTGGGTTAGTAGTGAGGTTTAATGAGACTTGGGTGCATCAGTTTGAGGAAGTGACTTGGAGGATTCTGAAGGATTGCTGAGGAAAGTATGGATAGGTGTGGAAGGTAGTATTGGGCCCGTACTACTGAAAGCACAGGATCCATACTCGAATCGGTGAGAGTCTTGGAGAATCTGAGAAGCTTTAGGGAGGAGAATCGTTGAGTATGTTTTGATCAGTGGTTTTGTGGTTTTTCAGTTTGGAGATGAGCACACAGGGAGGTGGTTCAGGTTCGGGTTCTGATTCAGGTTCTGGTTCTGGTTCTGGTTCAGGGGTGAGTGCTGATCCAATTAGCGAGCAGTTACAAGAGTTCATCTCGTCGGAGATTGCCCGCGGTATTGTGGAGCAGATCCCTGTGATCTTTGGTTCAGTCAATGAGGGGATTTTGGAGCTATTGGATAGTCTCCCCGGGGCCGTTTAGGCCGAGATCGCTACGGGGCAATTGGGAGCTCATCTGGAGCCCAATGCTTAAGATCCTTCAAGAATGAGGACCCTATTGTTAACTCTTGTCATTTGCAATCGGAGGTGGGTTATGCACCTTGTCTTCAGGAGAATCTACCACATGATTGGATCCATGTGGAGGTCTCGCAATCCCTACGAGAGGAGTTACCCGACATCATTGGGCGTGTCACTGATAGAGTGGTCTCCAGACTCGAGGGGCGGGCCTCAGTGATACAGGCAGTTGACATGGAGGTCGAGGTAACGCGGGAGCAAGAGATTGGTTTAGATATGCAGTTGGGGAAGAGGAAGCGAACTTCTAGTCAGGCTCAACAATCTAAGCAGTCGGACGCTGCCATAGCTGGTGCATGAGACCCGGGGGGTAGTGGTAGTTACACAAAGGAAGAAAGGGCGCGAGAGGATGTACGTAGTAGGTCTAAGTACGGCAGGTGCGGATGGAAGGGTCACCATCGCCGAGAATGCACATTGGAGGTAGAGTTGTGCCATCATTGTCATCAGACTGGTCATATCAGGGCGCGTTACCCCCGCTTAGCGGTTGGGGCAGCTCAGGTTTCATTGCAGATACTTCGGCAGGAAGAGAGATTCAGGGTTTCTACAGGCGATATTACGGATATTTTATATTTTTCTTTCCTCATAGTTTCTATCATGCATGTGGTTGTCGAAATTTTACATCAGTTTGGGTAATCACATATTTGGCTCATTTCTTTGCTCATGTTTAGGTTCTATCTTCAATTATTGTCATATGTCATTTGCATACCGTGAATTACTAGTGGTTAGTGTAAGGTCGTTTCCCTTTTTGCTGGTTCGGGGTGTTCAATGTTCTCTCGGTCCATAGTATAGATCGGTCAGGGGCATTATGGGAATGTCTGCGGTCAGTGTCAGCAGGATGGTTATTCAGCATCATCAGGACTCGGTGGTTTGTAGTTGATCTTGGAGTGGCTGTTGGAAGCACCAAGGGAACTGGCTTGTTGCTGAGATATTGGTTGGAGCATCTGTGTTTGAGCTTCAAGATTTGAGTGTGGTATCATTTCAAGCATCAGGGGCTGTCGGTTACGTTGGGATTCGAGAAGTGTCATTTGGTCTTTAGAAGTTGCATGGTCTTTTGGGGTTCAGCTACTAATGGAGCACTAGCATTGGTAAGCGCTGGTCACCATCGGTCGACTGTTAAAAAGAAAAAGGGGATTGGGAATCCTTTAATTCTTATGTGTTGTGAAGATGTAGTCGAATCTAAGTGGGGGAGAATCGATCAGGTACTCAGGAGCATAAATAGGAATGAATCTAGGATGAGTTCGCATTCTCGTCAGGGAGGAAGGCGGTCGAGTGGCCGTCTAGGTGGAGGATCGTGTGAATTGGAAGTTAGGGAAACTTCCCGACAATGGGACCACATCTGATTGATGTGTAGCAGAATATAGGGAACTAGGTTGAGAATCCCAGTCAAGAAACGAGTTCAGTGAGGGATGTTAGACCGTGTGTGTGCTCGATCTTGGATGTGTTCAGATTGGTAATCTGCAGAAGAGATCATGGTCAGCGGTGGAGTTAGCGGGGGAAGTGATGTAAGACTGCGGGATAGTCGTAGCATTCATCAGCAGCCAGATAGCAGGGAAGGTGTTGTAAGACTGCAGGATAGCCGTAGCATTCACTAGTGGCCAGATAGCATGGGGGAATGTGATAAGACTGCGGGGTGGCCCGTAGCATTAGTGAGCAGACAGCGTAGAAGTGTTGTAAGACTGCAGGGTGGCCAGTAGCATTCACTAGTTAGCAGGTAGTGTGGAAGTGTTGTAAGACTACGGTGTGGCCCATAACATTCACTAGTTTCCAGATAGAGTAGAAACGTTGTAAGACTGCATGGGTGACCCATAGCATTCGTTAGTTAGCGGTTAGTATAGTGGTATAGTAAGACTGTGGGGGTGGCCCGTAGCATTCACTATTGGTCAGTTAGTATAGGGGTGTTGTAAGATTGTGGGGTGGCTGGTAGCATTCACCGGTCCTTATTCGACAGTGAGAATGTGACATATTTGTGATTCACTCACAGATTCCTTCAGATGATTTAGGTCGGGTCGGGTCAGCCGTATGAATGTGAGTAGGCCACAGTACGATCGGATTGGGAAAATAGTAGGTCGTTGGAGACCAGGCGTGATGTTTCAGGAAATAGTAGTAAATTGAGGGATTCATGTGTGTGTGTGGAGTAGCTTGTTGCTCGAAAGTGCTAGTCACTTATAGTTTGGATTAAATAATCTCAGAGTAATTGATTTGACCCTGTTGCGCAGCTCTCGTCCGAGTCTAACCGTTGCAGGGATGAATCTTCTACTTGAAGGATTATCTGAGCCTTCTGTCAAGTATAAGTGTTATGCAAGGACATTTGTTCTGTGACACTATTTTCTAGTGGGAACATCGAGTTGTCAGAAGTCCGGTAGTCAGTTGGGAGATAAGTGGACTGGGTTCAAAAATAATGATTCTATATGGGCGGTCTGTCTCCGAGTCAGACCATCTCGAGACTTCAGATTTCAGATTGAGTAATGTGATCATGATGCAAGGAATTCGTTTATCTGCGGATTGTAGGGCCCTACGAAGGTTGGTTTCGGTTGCCCTGGGAAGGATAGGGTGTGCTCGGCATTATGGCCATGTTACTTGAGTGGTTTGGCGTGACAGGAATGGTAAGGAATGATTTCGAGGACGAAATCTAACTTAAGTGGGGGAGAATTGTAACATTTCGTTTAAAGATAAAATAGAATAAAATAAATAAATAAATAAGGATAATAATAATAATAATAAGTGAATAAAAATAAACGAATAAATAATAAGCCCTAAAATCCCGAGATATATTTTATACATTATTTTATCGAAGCCCTGAATCCATAATAATTTAATTAGTGTTAGTCTTGGGAGCTAAATGCTATAAGTTTGGGAATTTACAGTCTAAACTATATCAATTGGACTTGTATTGAATAGATTATTGGGAGCAGGGGGCTAAAGGGGTAACATCTGGAGCTGGATTGTAAAGATTTCAGAAGACAGGGGCTATTTGGTAAGTTTGAGGGTTGAGATGAAAACGACTTTGTGGGGAGGGACCAGAATTGGAAAAAAAGGAGTTAAGTTTGAATGAGGATATGGGAGCTAAACCCGCTACCATCCCTCTCGTTTTAGTGAAGTAGCAAACCCTAACCCTAAGTTATTGCAGCCTCCATCACCTTTGAAATCTCAGCTGCCACCTTATTCCTCGCCTTCAACCGCCGCCGTCGCACCCTCATTGTCGTCGCGAACCACCAACAGAACCGACCACCACCGTTGTTGTTACTAGCAATAACGAATATGACCGAAGCGTGGCCACTGTGGCCTCTTCCTCTCCGATAATGGCGCCATCCTTTCCCATTTCCTTCATTTTTTTCTGCTTCTTTATTCCGTCATCGCCACCGCTATTCCGGCGACTGTCCTGTCGCTAAATCCTTATCTCAGATGTACACCACTGTGAGTGGGTGGCTGTGCGGTGTTCACGTTAGCATGTGTGTATTGCTGCTGTAAAACCCTATTCTCTCCTCCGCTTCTTCCCTAATGCAACCGTTCGTCTGATTGTCGCCATAGCGACCTCCGACCACCGCCTGCCACCGTGAGGGTGGCAATGTTGTGTGTGTTTTCTTTGTGTATGGTGATGTGGTGTTTGTGTGCGTGTATTGTAATGGTATGGGGCTATAGGAGCATTTCTTGGCCCGGGAAACTGAGACAAACCCACCACTACCACCGTGAGGAGGTGACTGCCACCTCACGCCACCATTTTACCGCCACCAGCCGCCACTTTGGGTGGTTGTGTGCATTTGTGTGTGACTTTTATTTGGAATGCTTGGCCATATTTAGTCTAAAATCTTAATCACCACCACGAGGTGGTGGCCGCCGCTGTGAGCCGCCGTTGACCACCACTACCCGAGGTGCTAGTGGGTGGTGCCCGACCTATTTGACCCTAATTGACCTAATGAGGCCCTAATTGACCTAAAAACCTAACCGTTTGATTAATTGGCATGCGATTGGGTTTGAATCCCTAATTAGGGTTTAGAAAACCCTAATTTTGGATTTGTTGGTTTGGACTTATCGGGACCCGCATTTTGGGCCATTGGAATTGAATTGTGAATTGCACCCGAACACACTATATGATTTATCTAGTAGAGTGATGGACTTAATAGATTAAGTCCTTAATGGGTTAAGTACGAAACACTTAACCCTAATCGTCATTTTATGTGAAAACCCTAACTTTGCTTGGGCCTTGAGTTGGGCCTTTCTATTGGGCTTTGGTGAGTGGGCTAATGATGAGCCATCCAAGAATAAACATATTGACTGGAATATTTGGATAGGCTTTAAGGTAAGGCCCATGTGAGGGGTTTGAGCCCAATTTGGAAAATTGGGCCATAGATGAGCCATAATTGGGCCTTGATGATTATGAGATATTGGACCATTGGAATGCCAAATGTTTGGACTGGAATAAATGGTTGGGCCTTAGGGTAAGACCATGTAGAGGTTTGGGCCCAATTTGGAAAATTGGGCCATATATTGGGCCTTGATTTATTATTTGGCTTTTGGGCCTCCAGAGTTTGAGTTGGGCCTTGATTATGGTCCAAGCTAGATTAGGGGTAAAATAGTCTCTTTACCCCAAGTGTGTATTTATGGTTATGCATTGAAACCCAAATGGTTAATTGGGTGTTGTTTTGATGTTGACAGTTTGGGGATCTGTCAGCCAGCAGCCAGAGATTTATTCGCGGTACTTCAGCAGTGCGAGGTGAGTCTCCTCAATGTTTATATGGGTCGAAGGCACCAACGCCGGCCCATTTGGTTTATATATTGTAGGAAGACCCGGGGGTTAGCCCTAGGCATTATGTATGAAAGACCAGGAGGCGACTCCTGGCATACTGTATGCTAATTGGCTAAGTGGAGTAATATGTATGCTAGTTGTCTTTGTGATGCTTGCATGGAAGACCAGGAGGTGGCTCTTGGCACTTGTCTGTAAGATCGAGGGGGTGGCCCCCGGCTTGGCAAGAAAGACCACGTGGCGACCCGTGGCATAATGGCAAGACTATGTTTGGCACATAGCATCTTTATTGATTATGATATATGTATGGATCATGGTTATGTATGACAGTATGTGATTTATGTGCTTATATGCTAGACAATATCCGGTTGAAAAAGACCGAAGGGGTAGGACAACACCCAGATATGCTAGGCAGCATGTTGATATGCATGGTATGTGGTATTTTGGGAACTCACTAAGCTTCATGCTTATGGTTTTCAGTTTTGGTTTCAGGTACTTCTTTTGCAAAAGGAAAGGAGCCGACATGATCGCAACGCACCACACTATGTTTTCCGCACATGAGATCTTTGGGATTAAATTCTGATATTGTTTTATGATAACATGTTTTGATTATTGACACTTTGGGTTTTGACATGGGATGTTATTATGGATGTTTTTATACTGTTGGTTTTATAATAACTTAATTATAAATGAAATTTTTGGTCTTAAATTTTGGGATGTTACATAAATGATGTATAAAAATTCTTGAAATTCATATCTGGGAGTCGGGATGTTACAATTCTCCCCCACTTGAACTAGACTTCGTCATTGAAGTCTGCTGTGGTGAACTACTCCGGATAATGCTCCCGCATCTCTCCCTCCGGCTCCCAAGTCCACTCGGATCCCCTCCGATGATCCCATTGTACTTTTACCAAAGGTACCTCCTTGTTTCGTAGAACCTTCACTTTCCTCTCCAGATCGGCCACTGGCCTCTCCACGTAATTCAGGCGCTCATCGACCTGAACATCTAATGACACCACTGCCTCCTCATCTAGTATGCACTTCCGCAATTGGGAGACGTGAAAATTGTTGTGAATCTGACTGAGTTCCTCTGGAAGATCCAGTCTTAAAAGATCCCAAAAATATAGTCGAAAAATTTCGTTTTTAAATCATTAATAACACCATAAATCATTCATCACCATAAAGAAAATCAAGAACCATGTATCTCAAAACATCATGTCAAATAATGTATCAAAATCAATGAGAAAATATCAGAGTCTAAAACAATCCCAGGCTGAAACTATGGTGTGTGTCATGCGATCATCCCGAGCCCTTCCCCTTGCCAGTCGGAGTACCTGAAACCAAAACTGAAAACTGTAAGCACGAAGCTTAGTGTGCTCCCCCAAACTACCACATAGCATACACTGGGCCTTGCCTGCTACATCGGGCCCCACTCGACATCGCACCGAAATTTGGTATACATATAAACACATCAATAATGAAAATAACATAAACACATAACATAAGCATAACTTGGGCCTAGCCCACTGCATCGAGCCCCACCCGACATCGGCTTACCCGACATCAGGCCCCGCCCGACATCCGACCGCATCGGGAATCGGGCCCCACCCGGCATCGGGCTTGCCCCGGCATCAGACCGAAGTCCGGCATATATACAACATATCATATAGCATAATCACATATCTTAAGCATATAAACAATCCTCGGGATTGCCCCGATATCAGACCGTAGTCCAGCATACATACAACATAACATACAAGCTAAAACCACCATTCTGAGAAACACATCATAATAAACATCAGAATGCTAACATAATCTCGAGGGATCACATAAACTACAAGTTCCCTGGAGTCATCTCAGCCTTCCTTGACTCGATTACGGATCCTCTGCTTTCAGTAGTACGGGCCCATACTACCGTCCACATTTATCTGTACTTTCCTCTAGAACTGCCTTGACTCAACCAAGTCCCTTCTACTACTAATGCTTCATGCGATACTCTCATCCTAGGCTTGCCCTAGGGTAATCACCATCCCACTCTCCGCCATCAGTTGCATAAGAAGTCCCTGCTATCCTCCCTAACTAGCTCGTGAATACTATTACATATCACTCAGACTATATAATTCTTCGAATGAGAGATCCTACCCTATAACGGTTAGACTCAAACAAGAGCCGCGAAATAGAGCTAGACCTAACCTTCTGAAATTATTTAATCCTTGCAATATGTAACTTAACATATTCATTTACTAGTTAGGGAAAGACAACTGGAACTCCTAAAAGCACAAAGCAAGCAACATTCGGACATTGTGTACTCAAAATCAAGCATATACTACTCAGTCTATCATCCTGACTAATTTGTACTAGCATGCAGTTCATAAAGCTGATACACATATAACAGGCACATAAGGCATCCTTCCTAGATCCTTAGTCCTAATCTAGCATGCAGTTCTCATAAAGCTAATAATCATATCATAACATAAACTTGTATGGGTAATTTGGGAGTACTTACTTGAGCTCGGCTGATTGCATGCACCACACCCTTTTCCCTTCTCAAAGTTCTTTTCTAGAATTCTTTTCTTTTCTCAAAATCCTTTTCTAAAAATGGTTTTTCTTTTGAAAATTTTATACAACTTCCTTAGTTTGAGTTCAGACACACCCGAAAGTGTGCCCGAATTCCTCAAACCAAGGCTCTGATACCAACTTAAAACATCCCAAAAATATAGTCCAAAAATTTCGTTTTTAAATCATTAATAAAACCATAAATCATTCATCACCATAAAGAAAATAAAGAACCATGTATCTCAAAACATCATGTCAAATAATGTATCACAATCAATGAGAAAATATCAGAGTCTAAAACAATCCCAGGCAGCAACTATGGTGTGTGCCATGCAATCATCCCGAGCCCTTCCCCTTGCCAGTGGGAGTACTGGAAACCAAAACTGAAAACTATAAGAACGAAGGTTAGTGAGCTCCCCCAAACTACCACATACCATACACTGGGCCTTGCCAGCTACATCGGGCCCCGCCCGGCACCGGGCCGAAATCCGGTATACATATAAACACATCAATAATGCAAATAACATAAACACATAACATAAGCATAACTTGGGCCTAGACCACTGCATCGGGCCCCGCCCTACATTGGCTTACCCGGTATCGGGCCCCGCCCGACATCGGGCTTGCCCCGGCATCAGACCGAAGTTCGGCATACATACAACATATCATATAGTATAATCATATATCTTAAGCATATAAACAATCCTTGGGCTTGCCCTGGCATCGGACCATAGTCCGACATACATACAACATAACATACAAGCTAAACATTCATCGGGCTTGCCCCGTCATCGGACCGAAGCCCGGAACACATAACACATAACATGCAAGAATCGAAAAGACATCAAGCATACATAAACACTTCTCAGGACTGCCCCGGCATCGGACCAAAGTCCGGAACATATAAGCTACATCGGGCTATCCCTGGCATCAGACCTAAGTCCGGCATATGCTAACATATATAAACGGGCCGACATTGGTGCCTTCGACCCGTCCCTACTAGAGGAAAACTCACCTCGTAAGGCTGACTGCTGAAACTCGAGTGAAGAATCTCTGACTACTGCTCCAGCGACTCCCCGGCTATCAACTACATAATACATTTAATCAAAATCTGATAATCCTTCTCAGGGTAAAATGACCATTTTACCGTTGGTCAAAGTCAACATCCAGGTCAAAGTCAAAGTCAAGGTCAACTCTCAGTCAACCCCAACTCGTCGAGTTATCTCCCAACTCGTCGAGTTATCTCCCAAATCGGCGAGTTCATGTACTACTCAGGCTCGTAGTCAACTAAGTCAACTCGTTGAGCCCCTTCCCAGACTCGTCGAGTTCTTCCTGTCATAACATCGGGACATATCGACTCTAACTCGTCGAGCCCCTCCTTGGACTCGTCGAGTTCTTCAGCTTCCGAGTCCTAATCTTGTCCAACTCTTTGAGTCATCTCCTAAACTTAATGGTTTCGCTCACAACTAGAAAAAGGGTTAGGGTTCACGACCCGACTCGCCGAGTCCAAGAACAACTCGTCGAGTCCTCCATGTGACATATCCATTCAGTCGATTCTAATCCATTCCAATGCTTCTAATTCATAGATCTGGACTCCTTAGACTAGTATTACACGTAAAGTTGCTAACTTTACGTGCATGCATGGTGCTATGAAGCTAAAACACCCAATACAAGCCAAAATGAAGGTCTAAGTCATAGAATGGAGTCATGGTTGAATAAAGGTGGCAACTTTGAGCTTCTAAAGCTCAAGAGTACCCAGATCTGAAGTCCTTTCATCCTCAAGAGTTCAAATATCGGAATGACCTTGGAAATGGCCCAAAAATGACAACATACAAGCTAGGAAGGAGATATAAGTGAATAACAGCCAAGGTATAAGCTTTATACCTCTATGAAAATGGAAATGAGTCCTTAGTTCTGGATCTCCAACCTTCCTTCTGCAACTCCAAGCCTTTGCTTCCTTCTTCTAGCTTTAAATCACAAAAATGGCAAGAAATAGCTCAATATCACACAAGGATGACTAGGGTTTCGAGAGTGGGTTGTGGAGGTGATGGAGGTTGGGGTGGAGACCTGTTATGATGCTTAAATAGGGTGCAAACCCTAAATATTAGGGTTTCCTCCTGACGAACCTACTCGTCGAGTCCAGGCTTACGACTCGTCGAATAGACCACTTAAGACCCGCGTCCAATCTGGCATCTACTCGACGAGTTAGGGCTACCAACTCTTTGAGTAGCTCTAGAAATAAATACTTAAATAGATTAAATGCGTACCAGGAACGGGGCGTTACAATTCTCCCCCACTTGTCTTAGACTTCGTACTCGAAGTCTGCTGTGTCTGAAAACAACTCCGGGTAGTGCTCCCTCATCTCCTCCTCGGTCTACCAAGTCCACTCTGAGCCCTTGCGGTGCTGCCACTGCACCTTCACTAGCTCGACCCTCTTGTTCCTTAGCTCCTTCATCTTGTGATCCGAAATCGCCACCGGTCTCTCAATGTAATTCAGGCTGTCATCAACCTGAATATCCTCTAAGGGTATAACCACTGTGTCGTCCACTAAGCACTTCTGTAGCTGGGAAACGTGGAAGGTGCTGTGGATCTGGCTGAGCTCGGCTGGTAGATCCAGTATGTACGCTACCTTTTCCACCTGGGCTATGACTCTAAAGGGACCGATGTACCTGGGGCCCAGCTTGCCCCGCTTCTGGAACCGCATGACACCCTTCCAGGGTGACACCTTCAGGAGGACCATATCGCCCTCCCGAAACTCCAAGTCTGAATGCCACTTATTGGCGTAACTCTTCTGCCGACTCTTAGCAGTCTGGAGCCTGCTACGGACCTGCTGGATCCGCTCTGTGGTCTTGAGTACTACCTCCATACTCCCCATGACCCTCTGACCGAACTCACCCCAACATACTGGGGTCCTACACTTCCTCCCGTAGAGCATCTCGAAGGGAGGCCGGTCTATACTGGCGTGGTAACTGTTATTATACAAAAATTCCGCAAATGGAATATACGTATCCCAAATACCACCAAAATCTAGAACGCATGCTCGAAGCATGTCCATGAGAGTCTGAATCGTCCTCTCGCTCTGTCCGTCCGTATGGGGGTGGAAAGCGGTGATGAAATGGAGACTAGTACTCATCTCGTCGTGAAACCGCTTCCAAAATCTGGAAGTAAAACGAACATCTTGGTCTGACACTACCGAGACAGGTACTCCGTTTTGTGCCACTACCTCTCGCACATAAATCTCGTCCAGCTTCTCGGCCGAGATACTCTCCTAGATCGGTATAAAGTGGGTGCTCTTGGTCAATCGATCCATGATGACCCAAATCGCATCGACCCTACGTGCGTTTATGGGAAGCTTAGTGATAAAATCCATAGTAATGTCCTCTCATTTCCATACGGGGATGTATAACGACTTCATCTTGCCATGAGGCCTCTGGTGCTCTGCCTTGACCATCCTGCAGGTCAGGCATCTCTCCACGTACCAAACTACATCCCGCTTCATGCAGGGCCACCAGTAATCGGGTTGAAGATCTCTGTACATCTTGGTAGCTCCCGGATGGATGGAGAACCTGGACTTGTGGGCCTCATCCATCAATACCTGCCGTACTCTTCCCCAATATGGTACCCATACCCTCCTATGCAAGGTTAACAACCCACGACTGTCATAATCGAAGGAGGCCACGTGGCCTATAATCCGCTCGCACTTCCGGCGCTCCTCCTTCAGGCCCTTAACCTGCGCCTCTCGGATCTGCTCTAGCAATGGAGTAACCACTGTCATCCTCAGACAAATGTCTCGGATCGGGGCCGCTACCACCTTGCGGCTCAAGGCATCAGCCACTACGTTGGCCTTGCCCGGGTGGTAAAGGATCTCACAATCATAGTCCTTCACCAGATCTAACCACCGACACTGCCTCATGTTTAGATTTGGCTGATCCATGAGGTACCTCAAACTCTTTTGATCAGTTTAAATGGTAAAATGGACCCCATATAGGTAGTGTCGCCAACTCTTGAGGGCGAATACCACAGTCCCCAACTCTAAATCGTTTGTCGAATAGTTAGCCTCGTGGGGCTTCAGCTGTCTCGAGGCATAAGTGATGGGTTTTGAGCATTCTAACACTCCTATGGTGTACATGCAACCCTAGAAAACTTGGATCTATGTTTTCTCTATTATACATGCAAACTTTCATTTTTCCAAGGTTTCATCCTAATTAGCATATCATGGGGTATATGTAATACAAAATTCTAGTAGAATGATATACCTTTCTTGTAGCTTTGATTCCTTAAGACTTTGTGAGCCTAGAACCCCAAATGTGATGCCTCAAATGCTTCACACAACACCACCAACAATTGGAATAACTTGAGAGAAGATTATTATGCACCAAAATCGGCTAGCCCTCACATGTATCTCTTAAGTGCCGATTTTTCTAGGATGAGGCTTCATTATATAGTGTGCACATTAGGGTTACACCATGTAACTCATGACTTTCCACATTCCTCATGATCCATGGGTTTTAATCTCCATGGAGTATCCATGGGTCACCACATGGGTTTAGCCCAACATGAAGAACTATGGATCATAAGCCCACTATATAAGAATGAATGATTTACCAAATCAATCCCCATTTATTTAATTAGTCTATTTTGATCACAAAATTAATTCCAAACTAATTCTTGATCAATACTAATTAAATAATTCATATTAATATATTAGAAATTATAATATATTAATAAACCATAAATATCCTCTTCTCACAAAAGTCTATCCAAATTGTTCCGATGCCATACAACCCAAATGGACCATGCTAAATCGGGTCAAGTACATACCAAATATAGTTATGGACTTAGACACCTTATCCAACAATAAGCTATCACATGACCCCGCTGCATCAACACTGCTCCCATGCCTGTGATCGAAGCATCACAGTAGACTACGAAGTCATCTACTCTCTCTGGCAGAGTGAGACTCACTGCCTCGCACAACCGCTGTCTGAGCGTCTCAAAGGTTGCCTGCTGCTTAGGTCCCCAACAAAAAACCACCGACTTCTTGGTCAATCGGGTCAACGGAACTGCAATCTTGGAGAAGTCCTGGATAAATCTCCTGTAATACCCTGCCAGACCCAGGAAGCTCCGAATCTCAGTTGGATACCTCAGAATCTCCCACTGCATCACGGCCTCTATCCTGGCCGGATCTACCAAAATACCCTTATGGTTGACGAGATGCCCAAGATACTGCACCTCGCGCAACCAGAACTCACAGTTGGAGAACTTTTCAAAAAGTCTCTCCATCCTCAGTGTCTCCAGCACCTCTCTCAGGTGCTCCTCATGCTGCTCCTGAGTCTTGGAGTAAACCAAGATGTCATCAATGAATACTATTACAGACCGATCCAGCATTGGTCTGCACACGCGGTTCATGAGGTCCATGAACGCGGTTGGAGCATTGGGGAGCCCAAACGGCATCACCATAAACTCATAATGACCATAGCGACTGCTAAAAGCTGTCTTCTGCACATCATCATCTCTGACTCGCATTTGGTGATACCTTAACCGTAGGTCAATCTTGGAGAACCAAGATGCACCCTGGAGCTGGTCAAACAAATCATCTATCCTCGGAAGTGGGTAACGGTTCTTCACCGTTACCTTGTTCAGCTTCGGTTAGTCTATGCACATGCGATGTGACCCATCCTTCTTCTTCACAAACAGGATCGGGGCTCCCCATGGTGAACTACTCGGCCTGATAAAACCTTTGTCTAACAGCTCTTGCAGCTGCATAGACAACTCTTGCATCTCGGGAGGAGCCAGCCGATATGGTGCCTTGGCTATCGGAGCCGCACCAGGAACCAGGTCAATCCTAAGCTCAACCTGTCTCTCCGGAGGTATCCCAGGTAAATCCTCCAGGAATACGTCTGGGTACTCTCGCACTACCGGTACATCATCAACTATGGCCTTACCCTTATCCCGGGTATCCATGACATAGGCGACGTATCCTGCGCAACCCTGCTGAAGGTGGCGCTTCGCCCTCGCTGCTGAATAGAGAACCGGTCCGCGCTGTGGCCTCTCGCCCTGGATCACTAACCCTCCCCCACTAGGAGTGCAAACCCTCACTAGCTGCTACTCACAATCAATCACTGCCCCATTGGGGCTTAACCAATCCATGCCCACTATAACCTTATTCCCACGCAGGGGAATAGGAACTAGGTCTACTGAAAACTGTTGACCGAATAGCTGTAGCGTACATCCTCTGTGAACCCTCGTGACCATGACGGTCCTGTCATCTGCTATCTCCACATCCAGTGGACAACCCAGCTCCCGCGGAGCTCCTACAAATCGCTTGCTGAGCGCGAGCGACACAAAAGATCGGGTGGCACCCGAGTCAAACAGTACCAATGCTGATATACCGTTCACTAGGAACGATCCTATAATAAGACACATAAAACATGAGCAACAATCAAGATAAATAAAGAGATAATGAGAGAATACATACCAGTCATAACATCGGGAGTCGCACGTGCCTCCTCAGCAGTCAACTGAAAAGCTCTGCTCCTCATTGTGGGCACATCAGCCAGGCCCTGACGACTATCTGTAATCCTCAGTGTGGCAGGAGCAGGTGCCGCCACCTGTCCTACTACAGCTAAACTTGGGCACTGGGACCGCTTGTGTCCCCTCTGATTGCACTGAAAGCAAATCAGATCTGATCATGTCGTAGTGGTAGCAGCTGTACAATCCCTACTCATATGACCAGTCTGACCGCACTTGAAGCAGCCCGAACTCCCTGCCTTGTACGCCCCTTCGTGCATCTTGCCGCATTTGCCACAGCGGCTGCGTCCCTGCTGGCTTCTTGATCTGTGATCTGACACCTTGGGCTTCTTACCTACACTCACTGTCTGCACCCCCTCGGGTTTCCTCTTCCTCTCCATCTCCAAATCTAGCTCCCTCTCCCGATCTCTCGCAATCATATCTTCCAGCATCTTGCAGCTGGAACGGCTCACAAATTGTCGTATGTCGCTCCTCAACATCTCATGATATCAGACCTTCTTCATCTCCTCGTCTGCCACGTACTGCGGAACAAGAAGGTCCCTCTCCCTAAACTTGGCGGTGATCTCAATCACCGTCTCAGTGGTCTGCTGTAAATCCTGGAACTCTCTCGCTAGCTGTTGCACCTCAATCACCGGTGCGAACTCGGCCCTGAACCTGGCTGAAAAATCACTCCAGGTCATCGCATCTAAAGCTGCTTCATCACCAATGGCATGTCCGACCTCCTCCCACCAGTCGCATGCTCTGTCCTTTAGTAGACAGGAAGCAAGTCGGACCTTGTCCCCCTCGGGACATCTTCTCGTACGGAAAGCGTTGGCAACATGAGCCAACCATCTGCTGCTAGCAATGGGGTCCTTAGCCCACATGCTCTGAACTCCCTGAAAGTCACCGGATGGGCCCCTAGCATGGCCGCCATCTCAGTGCTGAAAGCACTCAACCTCTCATTGAGAATCTCTAGGACACCCTCCTTAACCGTACCGAAAATCACAGAAGTCTGGTTTAGTATGTTGCGCGTGATCTTTGAGGAGATGAACTCCCTAGTCTGCTCGTCCAGCTGCTCAGCTCCAGAGCCTGATCCCGATCCCTCAACTGAACTGCCAACTGCTGGTCTAGGGCGTAAAACCACCATTCTGAAAAACACATCATAATAAACATCAGAATGCTAACATAATCTCGAGGGATCACATACACTACAAGTTCCCTGGATTCATCTCAACCTTCCTTGACTCGATTATGGATCCTCTGATTTCAGTAGTACGGGCCCATACTACCTTCCACATCTATCCGTACTTTCCTCTAAAACTGCCTTGACTCAACCAAGTCCCTTCTACTACTAATGCTTCATGCGCTACTCTCATCCTAGGCTTGCCCTAGGGTAATTACCATCCCGCTCTCCGCCATCAGCTGCATAGGAAGTCCCTGCTATCCTCCGCTAACTAGCTCGCGAATACTATTACACATCACTCAGACTAGATAATTCTTCGAATGGGAGATCCTACCCTACAACGGTTAGACTCAAACAAGAGCCGCGAAATAGAGCTAGACCTAACCTTCTCAAATTATTTAGTCCTTGCAATATGTAACTTAACATATTTGTTTACTAGTTAGGGAAAGACAACTGGAACTCCTAAAAGCACAAAGCAAGCAGCATTCGGACATTGAGTACACATAATCAAGCATATACTACTCAGTCTATCATCCTGACTAATTTGTTCTAGCATGCAGTTCATAAAGCTGATACACATATAACAGGCACATAAGGCATCCTTCCTAGATCCTTAGTCCTAATCTAGCATGCAGTTCTCATAAAGCTAATAATCATATCATAACATAAACTTGTATGGGTAATCTGGGAGTACTTACTTGAGCTCGACTGATTGCATGCACCACACCCTTTTCCCTTTTCAAAGTTCTTTTCTAGAATTCTTTTCTTTTCTCAAAATCCTTTTCTAAAAATGGTTTTTCTTTTGAAAAATTTATACCACTTCCTTAGTTTGAGTTCAGACACACCCGAAAATGTGCCCGAATTCCTCAAACCAAGGCTCTGATACCAACTTAAAACATCCCAAAAATATAGTCCAAAAATTTCGTTTTTAAATCATTAATAAAACCATAAATCATTCATCACCATAAAGAAAATAAAGAACCATGTATCTCAAAACATCATGTCAAATAATGTATCAAAATCAATGAGAAAATATCAGAGTCTAAAACAATCCCAGGCTGAAACTATGGTGTGTGCCATGCGATCATCCCGAGCCCTTCCCCTTGCCAGTGGGATTACTTGAAACCAAAACTGAAAACTATAAGCACGAAGGTTAGTGAGCTCCCCTAAACTACCACATACCATACAGTGGGCCTTTCCCGCTACATCGGGCCCCGCCCGACATCGGACCGAAATCCGGTATACATATAAACACATCAATAATGCAAATAAAATAAACACATAACATAAGCATAACTTGGGCCTAGCCCACTGCATCGGGCCCCGCCCGACATCGGCTTACCCGGCATCGGGCCCCGCCCGACATCTGACCGCATAGGGCATCGGGCCCCACCCGGCATCGGGCTTGCCCCGACATCAGACCGAAGTCCAGCATACATACAACATATCATATAGTATAATCACATATCTTAAGCATATAAACAATCCTCGAGCTTGCCCCGGCATCGGACCATAGTCCGGCATACATACAACATAACATACAAGCTAAACATTCATCGGGCTTGCCCCGGCATCGAACCGAAGCCCGGAACACATAACACATAACATGCAAGAATCACAAAGACATCGGACCGAAGTTCGGAACATATAAGCTACATCGGGCTATCCCTGGGATCGGACCTAAGTCCGGCATATGATAACATACATAAACGAGCCGAAATTGGTGCGTTCGACCCATTCCTACTAGAGGAAAAATCACCTCGTAAGGCTGAATGCTGAAACTCGAGTGAGGAATCTCTGACAACTGCTCCGGTGACTCCCCGCCTATCAACTACATAATACACTTAATCAAAATCTGATAATCCTTCTCAGGGTAAAATGACCATTTTACCCTTGGTCAAAGTCAACATCCAGGTCAAAGTCAAAGTCAATGTCAACTCTCAGTCAACCCTAACTCGTTGAGTTATCTCCCAACTCGGCGAATTCATGCACTACTCAGGCTCGTAGTCAACTAAGTCAACTCGTTGAGTCCCTTCCCAGACTTGTCGAGTTCTTCCTGACATAACAACGGGACATATCGACTCTAACTCGTTGAGCCCTTCCTTGGAATCGTCGAGTTCTTCAGCTTCCGAGTCCTAATCTTGTCCAACTCATTGAGTCATCTCCTAAACTCAATGGTTTTGCTCAGAACTAGAAAAGGGGTTAGGGTTCACGACCCGACTCACCGAGTCCAAGAACAAGTCGTCGAGTCCTCCATGTGACATATCCATTCAGTCGATTCTAATCCATTCCAATGCTTCTAATTCATAGATATGGACTCCTTAGACTAGTATTAGACGTAAAGTTGCTAACTTTACGTGCATGCATGGTGCTATGAAGCTAAAACACCCAATACAAGCCAAAATGAAGGTCTAAGTCATAGAATGGAGTCATGGCTGAATAAAGGTGGCAATTTTGAGCTTCTAATGCTCAAGAGTGCCCAGATCTGAAGTCCTTTCATCCCCAAGAGTTCAAATATCAGAATGACCTTGGAAATGGCCCAAAAATGACAGCATACAAGCTAAGAAGGAGATCTAAGTGAATAACAACCAAGGTATAAGCTTTATACCTCTATGAAAACGGAAATGAGTCCTTAGTTCTGGATCTCTAACCTTCCTTCTGCAACTCCAAGCCTTTGCTTCCTTCTTCTAGCTTTAAATCACAAAAATGGCAAAAAATAGCTCAATATCACACAAGGCTGAGTAGGGTTTCGAGAGTGGGCTTTGGAGGTGATGGAGGCTGGGGTGGAGACCTGTTATGATGCTTAAATAGGTTGCAAACCCTAAAGATTAGGGTTTCCTCCTGACGGACCTACTCGTCGAGTCCAGGCTTACGACTCGTCGAGTAGACCACTTAACACCCGCGTCCAATCAGGCATCTACTCGACGAGTTAGGGCTACCAACTCATCGAGTAGCTTTAGAAATAAATACTTAAATAGATTAAATACGTACCAGCAACGAGGCGTTACAAGTCTATATGCCAGCTTGCCAACCCTAGCAATAATCCAGAAGGGTCCAATGTATCGGGGACCCAACTTTCCTCTCTTCCTGAAGCGGATCAAACCCTTCCATGGTGAGACCTTCAACAATACCATATCGCCGACCTGGAACTCCAATTCGGATCGGCGTCGGTCGACATAACTTTTCTGCCGACTTTGAGCAGTCTGCAACCGTTGCCTGACCTGCTGAATCTTATCGGTAGTCTGCAGAACTACGTCGGTCCAACCCATCACCCTGTGACCGACTTCACCCCAACTGACTGGGGTGCGACATCTCCGAACATACAATAGCTCAAATGGTGGAGCACCAACATATCCTCGAGGGTCTGAATGGTCCACTCACTCTGGCCGTCTGTATGTGGATGGTAAGCGGTGCTGAAATGCAGTCTTGTGCCTAGTTCCTCATGGAACTTCTTCCAGAACCGGGAGGTGAATCGAACATCACAGTCTGACACAATAGAGACCGGCACCCCGTGGCGAGCAAGGATCTCGTGGAGATACACATCGGCTAACTTCTCAGCCAACGAACTCTCCCGAATAGCCAGAAAATGGGCGCTCTTGGTCAATCGATCCACGATGACCCATATCGCATTATATCCCTTCGTCGTCCTGGGCAACTTGGTAATAAAGTCCATCGTGATCTGCTCCCATTTCCACATGGGAATCTCTAGAGCCAGAAAATGGGCGCTCTTGGTCAATCGACCCCACCAGACATCGGAACCCAAACCCGACCTCAACGGGTCAACAATCCCCGACTATCCTGCACGAATCTGGTGATCTCGCCCCTTATCCTCTACAGCTTCCACTTCTCCTGTCGTGCCCCCTCAGCCTGAGCTTCCCTAATCAAGCTCACAAGTGGAGAATCCACTGATATCCTCATACATGCTGCTGAGATTGAAGATCTAGCCGTATTGCGGCTCAGGGCGTCCGCAACCACATTCGCATTACTCGGATGGTAAAGGATCTCACATTCGTAGTCCTTGACTACGTCCAGCCACCTGGCTGTCTCATGTTCAGGTTCGACTAATCCATGATGTGCCTCAAACTCTTGTGGTACGTGTATATGGTACAACGGACCCCATAGAGATAGTGTCTCCAAGTCTTGAGAGCGAATACCACCGCTCCCAACTCCAAATCGTGTGTGGGATATCTCGTCTCCTGCGGCTTCAACTGTCGCGATGCATAGGCTATCACCCGTCCTCTCTGCATAAGAACTGCTCCCAATCTAGTGATCGATGCATCACAGAACACCACGAAATCCTCAACTCCCTCAGGGAGTGTCAAAACTGTCGCCTCGCAGAGTCGCTGTCACAGAGTCTCAAATGGAGTCTGCTGCTTAGGGCCCCACCGGAAATCCACCCCTTCCTCGTCAGAAGAGTGAGAGGTACTGCAATCTTGGAGAAATCATGTATGAATGTTCGGTAGTACCCTTCCAATCCCAAGAAGCTCCTGATATCCGAGGGAGATTTCGGAACCTCCCACTGCATAACCGCCTCGATCTTGGCCGGGTCGACCAAAATCCCCTCCTGTTTAACGAGATGTCCAAGGAAATGAACCTCTCGCAACCAAAACTCGCATTTAGAGAACTTGGCATAAAGCTGCTCTCGCCAAAAAACTCCCAATACCTCACGGAGATGCTCCTCATGTTGCTCCCTGGTCTTGGAATACACCAATATGTCATCTATAAACACAATGACCGAGCGATCGAGCATCGGTCTGCACACCCGATTCATCAGGTCCATAAACACTGTCGGCGCATTAGTGAGCCCAAACGACATCACCATGAACTCTTAATGTCCATAACGAGTCCGAAACGCAGTCTTCTCCACGTCCTCCTCCATAACCCTGACCTGATGGTATCCGGACCTCAGGTCTATCTTAGAAAACCAAGATGCTCCCTGCAACTGATCGAAAAGATCATCTATCCTCGTGAGTGGATAAAGGTTCTTCACCTTTAACTTGTTCAACTCTCGGTAATCGATGCACATCCGATGTGAACCATCCTTCTTCCTAACGAAGAGTATCGACGCTCCCCACGAAGAACTACTCGGATGGATGAACTGCTTGCCCAACAGTTTATTTAACTAAGATGACAGCTCTTGCATCTCGGGTGGTGCCAATCAGTACGGTGCCTTGGCGATAGGGGCCGCACCTGACACTAGGTCGATCCTGAACTCGACCTGCCTCTCAGGAGGCACTCCGGGTAACTCCTCCAGAAACACATCAGCAAAATCCCTAACCACTGGAACCTCAGAAACCGTGACCCGATCCCTGAATCGCATAACCATCACATATGGCAAATAACCCGCATACCCGTGCTGAATATAATGCGGAGCCCTGGCGGTTGAGCAAAACCCTGAACCCAGTCTGGTGCCCTCGCCATAGAAAACTAGTTCTCCCCCACTTGGGGTTCGAACTACCACCCACTGCCCCTCGCAGTCGATCATGGCACCGTAATGACTCAGCCAGTCCATACCCACAATCACACATACATCCCCCATGGGAATCAGAATCAAGTCAATCGGGAAGGATACCCCAAAGAACCCCAAAACACAACCCTGGTAGACTGAAGAAGCAGAAATGCCGTGTTCGTTGGCGATGGAGACTCGCAACGGACACTCTAGATCTCCTAAGGGTAAATCGTACTCCTTACTAAAGGATCGCGAGACAAAAGACCGACTCGCCCCCGAGTCAAACAATACCAGAGCAGGTAAAGAGTTCACTAAGAACGTACCTAACATAAGTACAACACATATGAGACAAATAATATAATCAACAAGGTAAAGAATAGAAACATACCAGCCACCACATCTGACACTTCCCTGGCCTCCTCGGATGTGAGCTGGAAAGCGCGTCCCTGAGCCCTCGGGGGCTTCGATCTACCCTGACTCCCGTTAGTAATCCTCAGTGTAGCCGGTGCTGGAGCCTGCGCAGGCTTGCCAGCGAGCACTGGACAGTTGGTCTTCACGTGACCAAGCTGATTGTAGTGGTAACAAATCCCTCATATCCTGGACCGGGGATGAATGGCGACAATCCCTCGCAAAGTGCCCCTCCTTGCCGCATTTGCGACATGCACTACCGGATCTAAAAACTCTATAATGACCCTTCCTGCACTTCCCAGAAGTGCGGCCATGCTAGCCCCCAGAACTAGAATCGGTGCTTCGGTGCAGGCTGTAACTGTGTCGGGGCCTGACTTTGCTCTCTCAACTACAGCTCAATTTCAAGCTCACGACGCCTAACGGCCTCTTGTAACTCCATAAATGTATCATAATGTTGGGTAGCAACAAACTATCTGATATCGGACATGAGCATGCTCAGATAACATGTCATCTGAGCATGCTTGGAAGCAAACTCTGGGTAGAACATCGCCCTCTAAGTGAACATGCGGGTGATCTCCGTCATCGACTCCAATCCCTGTCTCAAATCCAAAAACTCATGTGCCAGCCGCTCGCGCTCAACCCGCGGAATGTAGCGGGAGCGGAACATCTCCCTGAACTGATCCCAAGTAACTGTAGTTCTCTGCTCATCAGAATACGACCCCTTCATCAATCTCCACCAGTCCTTTGCTCCGGAACTTAGCAGGTTCAGAGCACACCTGAACTTCTGGTCAGTAGGACATGAGCATGTGAAAAAGCATCCCTCAATGTCAGATAGCCACCTCATGTCTATGATCGGATCCTGAATCCCATCAAAAGTCGGGGGCTTCATGTTATCAAAGTCCCGGTACTGAAAAGCCCGATTGTTCCCATCACCAGCGGCTGCTACAGCTGCCGAGGCTGCAGCAGCAGCCGTCTCAGCAATGGCTGCATAGCACTCATCAAAGTACTCAACCATAGCAGTCTTGATAGACCCAAATATCTCCAACAACTGTGCCCGGAACAGTGTAGCAACCTCATTATGCAGGATCTCCCGAATCCTGGCGTCCAACTCATCTGGTCTCATCTGACCAATGGTCTCGAGCACTGCTGGTCCACCCAGACTGCCATCTCCTGATCCTGACTCGGATCCGGTCACAAACTGCCTCGTAACCACCATGCTGAAAATTTACCAGAAAGACATCAGACATCCCATATAATAACGTGGAACCAACTTCCAACCAAAACCCTACGGGTTGTGACTTCCTTTCTACGCGTATGGGTCCTGTGCTTTCAGTAGTACGTGCCTATACTACCTTCCATGCCTACCCATATTTGCATCAAGTATCATCACAACACCCTAAAAATATACATAAGCATAGGCGAGCACTCAATCCTCACTCGTAGAGGAAGGCTAAATATCTCATAACTGGCTGACTGACCCCACACAACTCATCCATGAAACTTCCACCAAACCTGCAACACTCGTGTACGCTAGTCATACATAACGTTGGACCCTATAGACATTCGAATATCTGATCCTACCCAGAGCCCTTCATCAAACAAGAACAAGAATTAAGGCCAAACCAAACATTCTCAGGCTATAAGATCTTAATTATGTACAACTATGATGCATACACTAAGAAACTACAGTAATGATGTCAATTTCATATAAGGAAAAACCCTAGGCTATCAAGCATCATATAATCAGGCAATTCTATCACGAAATTCCTGAAGATCCCTAACCTATCACAAGCATGCTGTTCTAACTTATCATAATATCAAATATCCATATGGTATTTTGGGGTCTACTTACTGGCTCTGGCTGATCGTACACTCTGCATCCTCCTTTAGTATTTTGAAAACCATTTTGAAAATCCTTTCCTTAGTTTGAGACTGGATTCACACGAGTGTTCCTCCAATTCACTCAAACCAAGCCTCTGATACCAACTTGTAACATCCATAAAATTCATGAAAAATTAAAACTTTTTCAACATCTAAAAACACTATTTAATTACAAATTGTTTTCAAAATAGTATCATATCAGAGTATCCCATAAATCAAAATCATAAAATGCAAGGAGGTTCATGATCAAGCCTTCGCCTTCCCGCAATCATCCGAAGTACGTGAAACAAAATCCAAAATTGTAAGCCCGAAGCTTAGTGAGTTCCCCCAAAATACCAACGTCATACAGACCATAACCATATCATAACAAACAGCATGCACATAGAGTCTACAGTATGACTGGACCGCCCTCACCAGGCCTTCAGTCTATCTGGCCCACTCTCAGAACTTTCAACATGTCTGGTCCGCCCTCCCGAGCCTTCAGCCTGTCTGGACCATTCTCTGGGCCTTCGGTCTGACTGATACGCCCCGATGGGTCTGCAGTCTATCCGGACCGCCTTGGGTCTGTTGGCCTTCAACACAAAGCAGGACCGCCTCAACCCAACCACACATATACAATAAACATATAAATATCACATGCTAGCTAGCATGCACAAACAATCAAACCGATCTAACAGATCACTAATCATAGCATCATCCTACATACCAGGATACCGACCTAACAGGTCACTAACATAGCATCATCCTATATACCAGGATACCGACCTAACAGGTCACAAACATAACATCATCCTATATACCAGGATACCGACCTAATAGGTCACTAACATAGCATATCATCATGCGATAACCAGTATAACAATCCAAAAAGGGCCGACATTGGTGCCTTCGACCCTGTTAGTATAGTGAGGACAACTCACCTCACACGTAGTGCTGAACAGATAAAATCGATTCCCAATACACAGCTCCAAGCTCAATTTCCAGTAACCACCATATAACTGATTCCATTAAAATCCCAAATTACCAAAATACCCCCATAAATCAAAGTCGGTCAAAGTCAAAGTCAACGGTCAAGGTCAACAATCCATGTTGACCAAACTCGTCGAGTTCATCTACTGACTCGTCGAGTTTCTTCAGAACTCGGAATCCGAAAAATCGAGTCAACTCGTCAAGTTACCTGAGTAACTCCTCGAGTTCTTCAGTGTCCAGAAGACCAAGAAAACCCTAATCAACTCGCTGAGTCATCTCACCCACTCGCCAAGTTCACTCAGAATCCAGAAGGCAGGTAAACCCTATCCAACTCGCCGAGTTGGCTATGCAACTCGTCGAGTTCCTTCAGCTCTTTTCTCCTTCAGACGCTTTTAAGCGAAACCAAGGCTCCAAACTGTAGATCTAGCTTCCTAGGGTGAAGTTACCACGTAAAGTTGCCAACTTTACATGCATGAAAGGCCTCACATGGACTAAAACACTAGAACGAAGCTTAATAAGAGGTTTAGGGCATGGAGAAGGGCCAAAGCTTGCTAAAGTCGAGAACTTTATGTCCATAAAGGCCTAGAGGAGTCCAGATCTGAACTCCTCACTTCAAAATGTACTCAGTACCAGAAATGCCTCAAGAATAAGCTAGAAATTACCCTAAACTATTGAGTGGAGCAATCTAACAAGAAAATGATCAAGGTAATGAACTTTTACCTACAAATGAATGCCAAAACTAAGTAGATGTTGGATCTACAAGCTCCTTCTTGTTCCAAGCTTCTCAATCTTCAAGTCTCTTCAAGAAATGCACCAAACACACACTCTTTAGCCTCACACACACTCAAAATAGGAGGTTAGCTCGATTAGGGTTTGTTTCTGGATGTGAAGGTGGTAAGGGAGGCTGGAGAGAGGACTTAAGGTCCTTTAGATAGGGTGGAAACCTTAAAAATTAGGGTCTTCATGTACAGCCTTAACTCGTCGAGTTGGGGTCTTCCAACTCGACGAGTAGGTTCCATAAACCACACGGCCTGATCAGTTTCTACACGACGAGTTGGGGCCTCAAACTCATTGAGTAGGTATTAAATGATGTATAAAAATTCTTGAAATTCATACCTGGGAGTCGGGATGTTACATCATATCAAAGTTCGTAAATACTACTAATATTATAACAAAATAGGTTAACATGATTAATACAATGCTAATCATACCTCACATAGTTTCTATTGAGATATAGTAGATGGGATTTAGGTAAACAAACAAAAATAAAACCCTTAAGTTTGCATGCAACCTAAATAGGATCTATGTTTTCTCTATTGAACCTATAACCAAGAACATCAAAAAGAAACCTGCAAACCCCAGACAATTTTCGAAATAGAAATTTTGATGAAAGGGATTTAGGATTACATACATTTTAGTTATTATAGCAAACAACTAGAATTCCTCTTTGTTGATATCTTGGAAGCAAGCACCACAAGTGTCGTGCTTCTAATGGAATCACACCCAAACTAGCAAGAGGATAATATAAAAGAGATGAGAGGGGAGGAAAGATTTTTTCCAAGCCTTGGGAAGAGAAGGATTCATGAAATCAAGGGGCTAGGAGGCACCTTGTATAGTTGAGGAAAATTGGTGCCAAAGCTAGGGTTTAAGGCATATGTCTTAGATCCTTTGCTTGGTGACCAAGCAGCCCAATCCCATTGTCCAAGGGGCCTTGGATGAAATCTCCTAGGGTTACCCTAAAGATTTTCATCAACCTCTTCCAAGGGGTTCTAGAACCTTCCTTTCTCGACTATTAATAAGTAACAAAACAGTCCATGTACTTTTAATTATTCCAATTAATTCCAATTAGTTTCTGATTAATTATTAATTAAATAATATGATTTCTACTTAATATATTATTTTCATAACAGATTAATAAACCATTTATTGAATCTATTATTCACATAATAAATTAATCTATATCTCTAAAATCATCATGTCCAATTGCTAGGTTTGAGGGAAACTCAAAAGAACTGTGCTACCATCAATTCAAGTATATACCAATTTTAGTTATAGGCTTAGACACCTAATCCAACAGTCTCCCACTTAGATAAGTCTATAACTATAATTGCCAATATATATTTTGAATCGGTCAGGAAATTGTAGCTTCTAAAAGCTACTGCCGAACTTTGACCTAGTTAGTTATGTGTCCTAAGATAAGTGATCATATAATCCTCCATTCTGCAAGATATAATTCAGACATGAGACATGGAATAGAATCAATATCATTGTCTAAGACTTTGTTTCTCGGTTTCTGATTTGTGATGAGATAGGACTTCTAATTGAACACATCAATTTAGTCCTGGTTGGGCCCAACACAATAAGTCAACATGTCACACACCCAAACCGAAACGAAGGAACGTTCGGTGTAACATCCGGATTTCCAGGTATCATAATTTAAATATTTATTTTGAGTTGAGAAGAGGGACTCGACGAGTTGGCGCCTAGACTCGTCGAGCAGGATCGCAATTGATGACTCGGATTAATGAATGGACTCGACGAGTCGGTGAGGCGACTCGACGAGTCCGCGCTGTTGGCAGAAACCCTAAATCTTTGGGTCTGAGCCCTATTTAAAGGCATTTATAGCCTTCAGTTGCGGCTACCTTCCCAGAAGAAAGAACCCTAGCATATTTGAGCGTGTGTAGTGAGAGAGAGAGCCATCTTGATCCATTTGTTGTGATTTTGCTAAGGAGGAGAAGTGATCCAGCAAGAAGGACAAAGGGAGGTTGTTGTTCTGAGACTTTCAAGCAAGGAGGCTTCACTTTGAGGTAGCAATTCGCCCCTTTTCTTCTTTATTGTGTAGGCTTCTTGATTCAAGGGTTTCTTTACCCTTTCTTGAGTTGGAATAAGAGCTTGAGAGGTCCCAATGTGAAATAGACCTTAGATCTGGACATTGAGAGGTCCAGAGAGCCCTCAACATCCAGCTTTATGCAGTCCCATTTTGGGTTTTGGATTATGGTTGTCATATTAGGGCTAAATCATCATATAGAGCCATATGAGTGTTACATGAGCATAAAGTTTGGACCTTTATGTAACTTTTGAGTGTTAGAAGGCTAGATCTATAGATTAGAGAAACAGATCTGACCTTAGAAGGTCGTTTGAGCATTCTCATGGAAGAAACGCACCGAGTCCATGAGCGGACTCGACGAGTCGGATCGTGTTGCACCATGATTCGTGATCGGTAGTAACCGTTGAGAGAAAGGTTAACTCGACGAGTTGAGTGAGGCCTTAGGAGGATTCCGAGGACATGTATGGACTCGTCGAGTCACCCGAGTGCACTCGACGAGTCTGGTCAAAATTGGACCGTTGACTGGGGTTGACTTTTAGGGTTTGGTCAACATTTGGACATTGGACCATTGGAGGGGTAAAATGGTCTTTTCCCCTTCTGAGAGAATATAGGGAGGGATTAGTCTAGCCTTTGAGAGCCGTATTAATTAGAGATAATTACTTTATGTAATTAGGCGGAGGCTAGATCAGATATTCGAGTTCGAGACTCTCCGAGATTACCCGAGGTGAGTCTTCTCACTATACATTACCTAGAGTGGTATCTATGTGCAGACCGGAGGGTCTTATGTGTTATGTGTATGTTTGAGTTTATGTGCATTGTGATATATGTATGCTATGTGTTATATAGACCGGACCGGAGGGTCCAACGATTTAGACCGGACTGGAGGGTCCAACGATTTAGACCGGACCGGAGGGTCCAACGAACTAGACCGGACTGGAGGGTCCAACGAGCTACGGGACTGGAGGGTCCCGCTGAGACACATTGACCGGAGGGTCATACCGAGTTATAGCCTCGAGTGGCTTATGTGTTGTATGTGGTATTTTGGGGAACTCACTAAGCATTTATGCTTACCGTGTTATGTGATATGTGTTTCAGGTACCAGCGAGGATCGCGGGAAGGCGCCGACATGATTTGTACACACTGGCAGGGGATTATGTATTGAGATTCCGGGATATGTTTTATTATGATGACATTTGATACATGAGATTTGAGAATATCATATGAGTTTTATTATGTTGAAAAATGAAAAATTCTTTTAAAAATTGACATCGTTACATTCGGGGTGGAGGACTTCATGTACAATATCACAGCAATTTCATCATAGTAATCAAAGTAAACACAACCATTACATTGAACATATAAGGTATTTACATCAGTTTGATACATAATTTGTATACAGCAAAATATAACAAAAGTGTAAAAGACGTGACTCTATGTGCTCCGTCTTCTCACAAGCTCACGGGAGTATCTATCTACTGATTCCCCTGAGAATACAAGCGATTTTGAAAGTGTATCAACATTTAAGTTGGTGAGTTCATAAGAATGTTTTTGTAATGAAAACCTGCCTTTGAGTCTGTAAAAAAAATGTTTGTATGTCTCTCAAGAAAGTCCCATATTTTCTTTTATAATAAATGGTAGTCTTAAACCCTAAGACCAAAATGTATGTTCGTTACTGTATTCTGTAGTAGTGCATGAAAATGTTAGTTTGAATTCCTGGTTACCACCAGCTGTATTGTATAGTGTGTTCTATATGAAAACCCTGGCTACCACTAGTATGTATAGTAGTTTTATTACTTAAAATAAAACTAATGAAGAATGAAATCCCATAAACATATGGTTACTTTATACTGTTGTGAGTTTGGTATAACCATGCTTAATATGACCTAGTGACCTCTACGACGTTTTTCAGGCGTCGGAACGGTATGGTATTTGTCACCCCAGGCATGACTGCCTAACTGTAGCTAGCAGTTTAGGTGTGGGATTGTCAGTCTCGAATAGATCTATTCACAAATCTCACGCTCTCCCTCCAGGAGACTCTGGTTATACTGTGGTAGGATTTAGTCCACACCCTGAAGGGAACAATTGAAGTAGTGTCTCACAACCCTGTATTAACTAGTTTACGTGTAATGTTGTAGTGTTCTGTTGTACTTGAAACTGTATGTATACTTGTAGGGTAAAAATAATTATACTTAAATAATTATTTAGTGTTGTACTCCTGTGTTCAGAAAATATTATTGTATGTTATAAACTATATCTATCATAGTTTATATGTTTGTTATTGTATAAGCTTTGGAATTGATAAAACCGTGTGTTGAATCCCAAACTATACCTGTTATAGTCTGCGTGTATGTTATGTATTCGATTCACGTATTGTCCTGAAAACTTTGCAATTATGGTTGTAAGTTGAAAACTTCCCTTATGCTCAGCATGTTATAAAAGGGATAATAAATCTAAATATTTTATAACAAGGTAGTGATCTTTTGGTTGTATCAATTGCATAAGTTTTAAATTATGCTGAAATCCTTTGTATAAGAACACAAAATTTTCCATATGTTTGGCTTGCATTCCCCCCCCCCCCCCAAAAAAAAACGTTAAAAATAGTAAAAGCGTAGGGGTATGAACTCACAGTTGATTATGTGCACGTGCTCGACAGCAAAACCGGAAAGATGACCCTCGAGTTGGAGTACACAGAATTAATGGTACCCTAATGATAATTAAACACATAATTGTATTTTAATTAGCGAAACCATTAATTATAGTGTTAGAAAACACTTGTTTTTGGGTTAGGAATGTTACCGAGACTTGCTTGAAGTGGAAAAAGAGGGTTTTCAGCCAAGGTTCTCGGCTCAAGGCTGTTTATGGTTGGAAACCAGGTTTGCGGCCGTGAACCTAGTTTGCGGCTGTGAACTATGTTTGCAGCTATGAACTGGGTTTACAGCTTGAACTAAGTTTACGGCTGTGAACTGGGTTTGCAGCCGTGAACTGGGTTTGCAGCCGTTGAAGATATGAAGGCTGTTCTTGGTGTTCTTGAGGAAAAACTTGAAGATTTGAAGGTTTGATCTTGAAGATATGAATGTTCTTGGGAGGTTCTTGGGAGAAACTTGAGAGAGTTTTTGGGTGAAAAAGGTGAAAAATGAAGAATCTCTCCGGGAAAAACCTTTATACCGGTTGGGATTGCGGTCGGGAATGGGTTCTCGGTGGTAAACAGGTTTACGGCCCAAGGGTTTACGGCGGTAAACGTGTGGCTGGACGAGTTTGCTGATTTTTCGAGGGAAAACTTGATTTTTCGAGTGTTTTTGGTTCTAAAAACTTATATAACCTCTAATTATATATTTTAGATTATTTTCTAACCCACAAGAATTTAATGGAACAAATAAAATTCGAAATTTTATTTACAGAATTATACTTTTGTTGACTAGAAAGTATCGGGTTGTCACATCATCCCCCCGATAGTGGGAATTTCGTCTCGAAATTCTAATAATGAATACAATCATGGACTAGGAACAAGATGTGGGTACTTCTGATGCATCTGGGCTTCTCACTCCCAAGTGAATTCAGGTCCCTGCTTGGCATTCTAGCGAACCTTCACTATCGGTATGCGACTTTGTTTCGTTTGTTTGGCTTCCCTATCCATGATTTCGACTGGCTCTTCCACGAAGTTAAGATTCTCGTTGATCTCGATTTCATCGAGTGGGATCACAAGGGTTTCTTCGGATAGACACTTTTTAAGATTCGACACGTGGAAGACGGGATGAATGTGGCTAAGCCCTTGGGGAAACCGGAGTTTGTAGGCTACGGGGCCGATCCTAGCGAGAATCTCGAATGGCCCAATGTATCTTGGATTTAGCTTTCCACGCTTTACGAAGCGTATCATGCCATTCCAGGGTGAGACCTTCAACAGAAAGCGGTCACCAACCTGGAATTCCAAGGGTTTTCGTCTTTTGTCGGCGTAGCTCTTTTGTCTATCTCTAGAGGCTTTTAGTCGCTCTCGGATTTGCACGATCTTTTCGGTGGTTTCTCGAATGATTTCAGGGCTTGTGAGAGTGTTGTCGAGGACTTGTCCCTTAGCTAACTGTGTGTCACCTACTTCAGCCCAGCACAAAAGGGATCTACACTTACGACCATATAGGGCTTCGAATGGAGCATCCTTGATACTGGTGTGATAGCTGTTGTGGTAGGAAAACTCGACCAAGGGAAAATGGGTGTCCCACGACTTGCCAAAATCTATAACACATGCTCTCAACATGTCTTCCATTGTTTGAATGGTTCTCTCACTCTGCCGATCGATTTGTGGATGGTAAGCTGTGCTCATCTCCAACTTAGTTCCAAGAGCCTTCTGCAGTGACTGCCAAAATCTCGAGGTGAATCTGCTATCCCGATCAAAGATAATGGATACGGGCACCCCGTGCAGTCGAACTACCTCTTGGATGTAGGTTCGGGCCAGTCTCTCTATCTTGTATGTTTCTTTGATTGGCAGGAAGTGGGCAGACTTAGTCAATCTGTCGACGATTACCCAGATAGTTGAAGAGTTTTGAGCATTCTAACACTCCTATGGTGTACATGCAACCCTAAAAACCTTGGATCTATGTTTTCTCTATTATAAATGCAAATATGTGATATTCCAAGGTTTTAATCCTAACTGGCATAATGTGAAGCAACTATACTACAAAATCCTAGTTAGATGACATACCTTTTAGTGGAGCTTGAAGTCTTGAACTTTAAGAGCTTAGCCCCAATAGTTTGGAAGCCTCGAGTGGAATCACAAATCACCAAAACACCTTGGAAAGCTTGAGAGAATAGGATGCACACTAGAAATTGGCCCACTCTTGTATCCTCACAAACTAGTGTCATTTCATGTGCCAAAGACCTCTTTCTATAGTACGGAGGATTAGGGTTACATTCATGTAAACCCTAATACCCATGACCTTTCATTTCCATAGGATCCATGGGTTAAACACTCCATGGACTATCTGTGACAACCCGATATTTCGAGTCAATGTAATGTTCAAAAAGTCAAATAATATTAAACTATTTTTGATGTAATAAAATGGCATCAAAAATGAAGTGTTCTAAAGTATCATTTGGGTTGCATAAAATGTTAGATATATTGTCAAGGTTTCCAAATATATAAAGAACGCTCAAATCCGAGTTATAACGAAGAAGTTATGACCAATCGAAAACCCGCGACCCAACCGGTAAAACACTGTTAAGCGTAAAAAGTGAAACTCCAATAAAATACTTTTTAGCCTTAGGTATCTAAATGAAAGTCGTAGATTATGTTAAACAGTGAGCATACATAAAAAGAACGCCCAAATCTGACTTCGTATGAGGAAGTTATGATTTTTCTAAATTTCGGAACAGCAGTAGACAGCTAAAAACTCGAAATAAAGATCGAGCGATTTTTAGCCGACACAACCTAAACGAGAATTTAAGGTCCCGGCAATAGTAGTACATCGGTAAAAAGACAGACGAAAACGGACGCCAGATGAAGAAGTTATGGATTTTTAGCGGAATTATCTTGTCCCGGCCTATTAAATAAAATACAATTAAAAATAAAGTCAAAATTAGCCGACGGAGTCAAAATGAAAGTTGTAGAGTATATTCTCACCTACGCGTGGATATAAAGAACGTAAAAAACGGAGCTTGTATGCAAAAGTTACGCATTTTTGAAGTTTTTGGCACACATATCGAGGCTTATCCGAAGGGAACGCCCTGCGTTCCGAGGGAACGCGCCGCGTTCGTGCTCGCAGACCTGACTCCTCGCCGTCCCATCCGAGGTTCGTAAGCGATCATGTAGTTTGGCTTCAGAACGCGTTGCGTTCAGGGGAACGCCCTGCGTACCCAGCAGGAACGCCTCGCGTTCGCACCATGACCAGCCCCTATAAAAAGGGTGCGAGGGTTCCGACTTTCCTTGCTCATTTCCCATTTCTCTCTCACTTCTACTCTACGTTTAGCATCCCGAGACGACCCCGACACCCCGGTTACATATCCAAGTTCCGACAAAGGTCCGAAGCTCCGGGAATCCCAAGAAACTTACCACTTACCGATCGAAGTGCCGCCCGAGAAAATCTCGTTTTCTTCAAATCATCACACTTTCCAGGTGAGTTCATACCCCTACATTTTCACGTCTTTTTCATGTTTTAGGGGGGGAATACAAGTGAAACACAAGATAAACTTATGTTCAAATACGCACCATTATATATGGTTTCGAATATTTTACTTACATCTGTTAAAACAACATTAATACTAACGTTACACTTTACATGCAAAATTGGTATTACGTCAAGTTTTTATCACCAAATGGAACACACTTTTGAAATACTATAATGGGTATAGTTTACAAGTTATTCATGATGTCTTTTCATAAACACGATAAAAAAGAAATATTTTCATTTACAAGAAATGTGGACTTTTCATTCCGTAAATATATTTGATACTAAGTTTTGTGAGACATCCGGCTTCACCGTACTCTCAAGTACGCATTTCAAGTCTTGTATTATAGACCATAATCTCTTGTAGGGAGAGCGTGATACTTGTGTATAGATCTATACGGGATTGACAATCCCGCACCTAAATTGTTAGCTACAGTTAGACCGGCAGGTCTGGGGTGACAAACGTCATAACACTGCAACGCCTGAAGAACGTTGTTACAGGCAGTCTGGGTCAATAGCATGGTTATAAATCTTACATGAAATATACAAATATTTTGATTTACGAGACTCTTAAATGCATTCAGTGTTACATTATATATGTATAAATCCACTTTCACCATTTTAGCATAAAAGATACTATTGCATCCCATCCTTTGGCACTTTTTCAAACTATCACCATGAAAATGTTAGTTTGAATTCTTGGTTACCACCAGCTGTATTGTATAGTGTGTTCTATATGAAAACCCTGGCTACCACTAGTATGTATAGTAGTTTTATTACTTAAAATAAAACTAATGAAGAATGAAATCCCATAAACATATGGTTACTTTATACTGTTGTGAGTTTGGTATAACCATGCTTAATATGACCTAGTGACCTCTACGACGTTTTTCAGGCGTCGGAACGGTATGGTATTTGTCACCCCAGGCATGACTGCCTAACTGTAGCTAGCAGTTTAGGTGTGGGATTGTCAGTCTCGAATAGATCTATTCACAAATCTCACGCTCTCCCTCCAGGAGACTCTGGTTATACTGTGGTAGGATTTAGTCCGCACCCTGAAGGGAACAATTGAAGTAGTGTCTCACAACCCTGTATTAACTAGTTTACGTGTAATGTTGTAGTGTTCTGTTGTACTTGAAACTGTATGTATACTTGTAGGGTAAAAATAATTATACTTAAATAATTATTTAGTGTTGTACTCCTGTGTTCAGAAAATATTATTGTATGTTATAAACTATATCTATCATAGTTTATATGTTTGTTATTGTATAAGCTTTGGAATTGATAAAACCGTGTGTTGAATCCCAAACTATACCTGTTATAGTCTGCGTGTATGTTATGTATTCGATTCACGTATTGTCCTGAAAACTTTGCAATTATGGTTGTAAGTTGAAAACTTCCCTTATGCTCAGCATGTTATAAAAGGGATAATAAATCTAAATATTTTATAACAAGGTAGTGATCTTTTGGTTGTATCAATTGCATAAGTTTTAAATTATGCTGAAATCCTTTGTATAAGAACACAAAATTTTCCATATGTTTGGCTTGCATTCCCCCCCCCCCCCCCAAAAAAAAAAACGTTAAAAATAGTAACAGCGTAGGGGTATGAACTCACAGTTGATTATGTGCACGTGCTCGACAGCAAAACCGGAAAGATGACCCTCGAGTTGGAGTACACAGAATTAATGGTACCCTAATGATAATTAAACACATAATTGTATTTTAATTAGCGAAACCATTAATTATAGTGTTAGAAAACACTTGTTTTTGGGTTAGGAATGTTACCGAGACTTGCTTGAAGTGGAAAAAGAGGGTTTTCAGCCAAGGTTCTCGGCTCAAGGCTGTTTATGGTTGGAAACCAGGTTTGCGGCCGTGAACCTAGGTTGCGGCTGTGAACTATGTTTGCAGCTATGAACTGGGTTTACAGCTTGAACTAAGTTTACGGCTGTGAACTGGGTTTGCAGCCGTGAACTGGGTTTGCAGCCGTTGAAGATATGAAGGCTGTTCTTGGTGTTCTTGAGGAAAAACTTGAAGATTTGAAGGTTTGATCTTGAAGATATGAATGTTCTTGGGAGGTTCTTGGGAGAAACTTGAGAGAGTTTTTGGGTGAAAAAGGTGAAAAATGAAGAATCTCTCCGGGAAAAACCTTTATACCGGTTGGGATTGCGGTCGGGAATGGGTTCTCGATGGTAAACAGGTTTACGGCCCAAGGGTTTACGGCGGTAAACGTGTGGCTGGACGAGTTTGCTGATTTTTCGAGGGAAAACTTGATTTTTCGAGTGTTTTTGGTTCTAAAAACTTATATAACCTCTAATTATATATTTTAGATTATTTTCTAACCCACAAGAATTTAATGGAACAAATAAAATTCGAAATTTTATTTACAGAATTATACTTTTGTTGACTAGAAAGTATCGGGTTGTCACATCATCCCCCCGATAGTGGGAATTTCGTCTCGAAATTCTAATAATGAATACAATCATGGACTAGGAACAAGATGTGGGTACTTCTGATGCATCTGGGCTTCTCACTCCCAAGTGAATTCAGGTCCCTGCTTGGCATTCTAGCGAACCTTCACTATCGGTATGCGACTTTGTTTCGTTTGTTTGGCTTCCCTATCCATGATTTCGACTGGCTCTTCCACGAAGTTCAGATTCTCGTTGATCTCGATTTCATCGAGTGGGATCACAAGGGTTTCTTCGGATAGACACTTTTTAAGATTCGACACGTGGAAGACGGGATGAATGTGGCTAAGCCCTTGGGGAAACCGGAGTTTGTAGGCTACGGGGCCGATCCTAGCGAGAATCTCGAATGGCCCAATGTATCTTGGATTTAGCTTTCCACGCTTTACGAAGCGTATCATGCCATTCCAGGGTGAGACCTTCAACAGAAAGCGGTCACCAACCTGGAATTCCAAGGGTTTTCGTCTTTTGTCGGCGTAGCTCTTTTGTCTATCTCTAGAGGCTTTTAGTCGCTCTCGGATTTGCACGATCTTTTCGGTGGTTTCTCGAATGATTTCAGGGCTTGTGAGAGTGTTGTCGAGGACTTGTCCCTTAGCTAACTGTGTGTCACCTACTTCAGCCCAGCACAAAAGGGATCTACACTTACGACCATATAGGGCTTCGAATGGAGCATCCTTGATACTGGTGTGATAGCTGTTGTGGTAGGAAAACTCGACCAAGGGAAAATGGGTGTCCCACGACTTGCCAAAATCTATAACACATGCTCTCAACATGTCTTCCATTGTTTGAATGGTTCTCTCACTCTGCCGATCGATTTGTGGATGGTAAGCTGTGCTCATCTCCAACTTAGTTCCAAGAGCCTTCTGTAGTGACTGCCAAAATCTCGAGGTGAATCTGCTATCCCGATCAAAGATAATGGATACGGGCACCCCGTGCAGTCGAACTACCTCTTGGATGTAGGTTCGGGCCAGTCTCTCCATCTTGTATGTTTCTTTGATTGGCAGGAAGTGGGCAGACTTAGTCAATCTGTCGACGATTACCCAGATAGTTGAAGAGTTTTGAGCATTCTAACACTTCTATGGTGTACATGCAACCCTAAAAACCTTGGATCTATGTTTTCTCTATTATAAATGCAAATATGTGATATTCCAAGGTTTTAATCCTAACTGGCATAATGTGAAGCAACTATACTACAAAATCCTAGTTAGATGACATACCTTTTAGTGGAGCTTGAAGTCTTGAACTTTAAGAGCTTAGCCCCAATAGTTTGGAAGCCTCGAGTGGAATCACAAATCACCAAAACACCTTGGAAAGCTTGAGAGAATAGGATGCACACTAGAAATTGGCCCACTCTTGTATCCTCACACACTAGTGTCATTTCATGTGCCAAAGACCTCTTTCTATAGTACGGAGGATTAGGGTTACATTCATGTAAACCCTAATACCCATGACCTTTCATTTCCATAGGATCCATGGGTTAAACACTCCATGGACTATCTGTGACAACCCGATATTTCGAGTCAATGTAATGTTCAAAAAGTCAAATAATATTAAACTATTTTTGATGTAATAAAATGGCGTCAAAAATGAAGTGTTCTAAAGTATCATTTGGGTTGCATAAAATGTTAGATATATTGTCAAGGTTTCCAAATATATAAAGAACGCTCAAATCCGAGTTATAACGAAGAAGTTATGACCAATCGAAAACCCGCGACCCAACCGGTAAAACACTGTTAAGCGTAAAAAGTGAAACTCCAATAAAATACTTTTTAGCCTTAGGTATCTAAATGAAAGTCGTAGATTATGTTAAACCGTGAGCATACATAAAAAGAACGCCCAAATCTGACTTCGTATGAGGAAGTTATGATTTTTCTAAATTTCGGAACAGCAGTAGACAGCTAAAAACTCGAAATAAAGATCGAGCGATTTTTAGATGACACAACCTAAACGAGAATTTAAGGTCCCGGCAATAGTAGTACATCGGTAAAAAGACAGACGAAAACGGACGCCAGATGAAGAAGTTATGGATTTTTAGCGGAATTATCTTGTCCCGGCCTATTAAATAAAATACAATTAAAAATAAAGTCAAAATTAGCCGACGGAGTCAAAATGAAAGTTGTAGATTATATTCTCACCTACGCGTGGATATAAAGAACGTAAAAAACGGAGCTTGTATGCAAAAGTTACGCATTTTTGAAGTTTTTGGCACACATATCGAGGCTTATCCGAAGGGAACGCCCTGCGTTCCGAGGGAACGCGCCGCGTTCGTGCTCGCAGACCTGACTCCTCGCCGTCCCATCCGAGGTTCGTAAGCGATCATGTAGTTTGGCTTCAGAACGCGTTGCGTTCAGGGGAACGCCCTGCGTACCCAGCAGGAACGCCTCGCGTTCGCACCATGACCAGCCCCTATAAAAAGGGTGCGAGGGTTCCGACTTTCCTTGCTCATTTCCCATTTCTCTCTCACTTCTACTCTACGTTTAGCATTCCGAGACGACCCCGACACCCCGGTTACATATCCAAGTTCCGACGAAGGTCCGAAGCTCTGGGAATCCCAAGAAACTTACCACTTACCGATCGAAGTGCCGCCCGAGAAAATCTCGTTTTCTTCAAATCATCACACTTTCCAGGTGAGTTCATACCGCTACATTTTCACGTCTTTTTCATTTTTTAGAGGGGGAATACAAGTGAAACACGAGATAAACTTATGTTCAAATACGCACCATTATATATGGTTTCGAATATTTTACTTACATCTGTTAAAACAACATTAATACTAACGTTACACTTTACATGAAAAATTGGTATTACGTCAAGTTTTTATCACCAAATGGAACACACTTTTGAAATACTATAATGGGTATAGTTTACAAGTTATTCATTATGTCTTTTCATAAACACGATAAAAAGGAAATATTTTCATTTACAAGAAATGTGGACTTTTCATTCCGTAAATCTATTTGATACTAAGTTTTGTAAGACATCCGGCTTCACCGTACTCTCAAGTACGCATTTCAAGTCCTGTATTATAGACCATAATCTCTTGTAGGGAGAGCGTGATACTTGTATATAGATATATACGGGATTGACAATCCCGCAGCTAAACTGTTAGCTACAGTTAGACCGGCAGGTCTGGGGTGACAAACGTCATAACACTGCAACGCCTGAAGAACGTTGTTAGCGGCAGTCTGGGTCAATAGCATGGTTATAAATCTCACATGAAATATACAAATATTTTGATTTACGAGACTCTTAAATGCATTCATTGTTACATAATATATGTGTAAATCCACTTTCACCATTTTAGCATAAAAGATACTATTGCATCCCAGCCTTTGGCACTTTTTCAAACTATCACACATACATAGAAAATATTGGATTTTCTGGAAAACACGTTCAGTTATTTTACCGAAAGACATACAAATTTTAGTACAAAAATGCTTATGAACTCACCAACTTAATTGTTGACACTTTTTCGAAACTACTTGTATATCTCAGGGAATCAATAATACAGGTAACCATCAGCTTTTGGAGAAGGAACGCTAAGGCGTCTGTTATCAAAACATTTTAAATCATCATATTTGTAATATTCTTTTGAAACACGTATTACATGCAACGATGTAACTTTTATTATATTTATGATGGTTGGGTTACTTTCTTTACAAATATTCAACTGTTATGATACTACGTGAAGTCACCCACCCCCGAATGTTTCCGCCATTCTGGTTTGGGGGTGTGACACTATCCATGAAAGCTTAGCCCAACCTAAATGAACTTGGCCCACTACATATATAAGAGTCCATATTTAATTAGTTCCTTTTTGATCACTAAATTAATTTTAAATTAATTATTGATCAATACTAATTAAATAATATGATTTCATATTAATATATTAGAACTTATAATATATTAATATAAATCACTAGTATCCTTTTTCTCATTTTGTCTATCCAATTGTTCCGATGCCATGCAACCCAAATGGACTATGCCAAGTCAGGTCGAATACATACCGATAATAGTTATGGGCTTAGACATCTAATCCAACAGTCTCCCACTTGGATAAGTCTAAAACTATTATTGCGTATGACTCCAAAACCCGACTAGCAATCGTAGCTCTTAAAGTCGTTGCCGTACTCTGAACAAATCAATGACGCGTCCATTAGATAAGGGATCATATATTCCTCCATTCTAGATATCATATGGACTGAGGCATGTATTATATTCATTCTCTCTGTCTATCTGTTGTTTCCCGATTTCCGATTTAGGACGACCGACTAATTGAACAAATCAAATCAGTCCAGGCTTGGCCAAGCACTTAGGGGTGTCATCACTAAATCATAGAGGGGCCCACATATATTGCTTTTATCCCTACAAGGGTAAAAGGAATGGATAAACTTTGACTCATATGCTTGTTCTACTACTTGTTGAATCATACACAAAGGCACGTTTTATAACATCGAGTTACCAATGCGTTTTCGTGCAATCAATGTATAACCAACTCATAGTCAACAACTCATATCTCTAGGTTTGAAGAATATAAGATATTATCGTCTCATGATTCACTCGTGATAAAATCCATGAAGTGATTCAAATGAGCATGGGTTGAATCCAATACTCAAATCTCATACCAGGCGCACTCATGAATGTTGTAGCAACTCTTGCTATGTCCAACACCTTAGACATCTACAAACCCAATTCATGACAATCTTGCCTTAATACGTACTTCCAACGTATTATCAACTGTGGATGGTTTGAATAACTTAGTCATTCGTGAAGAATGACTTAGTTATTCTGGAAGTCAAAACATGCAAAGTGAAACACAAGAATAATTTAATCCAATATGGTCTCAGAACTTATGAATATAAATAGAACACCTTTTATTTATCACCATATTGATTACACATTATTCATTATATAATGTTTCAACTAATCAACTTTATACTTGAATCAAAACAATAGTCATGCCATGCTCCAAGCATGCACACTATGTTTATCCAAACAATAGTCATGCCATACACCAATTATACACACTATGTTTGTCTACGATCTTTTACTTTGTGAAATAGATCGATTGAACATAATTCCAATGATTCTCATTTCACAATCCCAAATCCTTATCGTAAATGTAAGAATTCCAAATTCCTACTATTTACCGAAATCTGTTAGATTTTAAACTTATATGCACTGATCCTCTTGTAATGATTATGCATAAAGTCACAAAGACTTGTCAACAGTTAATACAGAGTATTCAAAGTACATTGATTTGAACATCCTTCTTGCATTAAGTTTTCTAATCTTACACAGATTCAATAACTTCCACCTATGGAAAACATTTCCATATTCCCATTTTGACTATCATTTCTGAACAAGAGTTGCCTCTTTTCAGAATATGTCAATATGGTCCTTCCAAAATTAACAATATACTTCCAACTGCCCATGAGCAACCAATCTTTGGTAAACCTTAGATTGTCCTCGACAATTGCTTAATCATTTTAGTCATATCCAATTCTAGACTTTTCCCCTCTTAATGCCCTGAGCATTTGGAAAATTTAGAAAGGATGAATATTATAGCACATGCAATCGATCCTATATCCGAAGCATATGGGATACGATTCATGATGTCCCACATAAAGACATGATACTAGACCAGTCTTTTTGCTATAATATTTCTATTTCTATTTGCCAAGTTCTTATAATTCAGATTATAAAATAATGGACCCATATATAGAATTTCCTTATGTTGAGCCATTCCAACATAAAATTCATATATATGTTTGAATAAAGATGATTAAAACCTCAATCTAAGCTTTTAGAATTGAAATGAAGTATAATTTCCTCTCCCTTAATTATAGCAAAACAACTTTTTCCAATTTAACTTTTGTTTTTTATATAATTAACATTGCTAACTTGCAACACTTATCATAATTATCATGCTCCCACTAACATGATAATTGTTAGCATAACACTTGTGCTCCCACTAGCTTTGACATGTACTCAGAAATCAGCTGGACTTCTAGAAATCAATACTTTATTGACTTTCTTACCAAAGTTTAGATTTCTGATACGAGATGCTTTGATAAAAATTTATCAAAATCATACACCTTTTACTTAGATAGCTCACATGTGTGTCTAAACAGTTTTAGAACTATGAAAAGGGATGCCGTAATCATAGTCTCAATTGTTTAGACCTTTGCCATTTCTCACAAGTCCATGTTAGTGTGCCGGTTAACCACACACGCTCCACTAACGACTTTGAGAATGCAAATATCACAATTGCTATCTACTTAAAATCTACTTAGTGAAAGCGTTTCCTCACCATCGTTTTCATGAATCGGAGAGAAACCTTATGACACTTAGATTTTATGGTGTATGAGTTCCTATCCATGTGAATTTGTCGAAACCATAATCACAAGACAAGGTTAGTGACAAATCCAAACTCATATGGACTAAACTTGTGCAATTTTAAATTCTTGCCACCTGGCAGCACAAGAGCCTGCCATTGCTTCCAAGTTGTTATGCAACCAATTGAGAATTCTCAGAACTCATATGCAAAGCCATCTTTAACTGGAATGGGCACAAAAATAGTAATATGTCAACACGATAGGTTATAAACCTCAAGTCATGTGCCAGTGATAAACTAAAGGTTTTATTCTTTATCAGTTCTTGAAACTCTTTCAGAATCTTTTAGACTCCCACTGTCCTCTTGACATATAAGACTCTCTTGCCAAGTACCATGCCTTGTCAAACAAATATTGAAGAGATGGTGCGGATATTTATCAAGACAAACACTTCACACAATTCGCCTTAGTTGGTCTCTGTTTTATCCAAAACATCACAACTTATCAATTTCAAATGTACAAGAGTAGGACACATTTTACTCTTACATTTGACTAGTGTTAATAAACCTTCTTTAAGATGTGTCACTCAAGTTACAATCTTAGAGTATGACTCTAAGACTTGTTTTGGAATGAAGTATGACTCATCTTCTTTATTTAACCATTTCAACAATTCATGACTCCTCTTCTTAGCCATAAGAATGCACTAAGATGTCCTTAGAGGATGAATTGTGATATGGTCTCACAATCATTAAGATGATCATAAAACATGACACTAAAGTACTCTCCCATATTTTCATATTTGAGAAACTTTTATCTTTCTGCCAAATTTGATTCTTCTCATTCGTTCTGCCATACATCGAAACTTTTCCAATGTTTTCAGAATTATACTTAAACTTGTAAGTATAACCATATTTACTAAACTTTAGTAAATCATGACGAATAGTCTTATCCATCTTTTGTGGTGGACTTGACCAGTGCACAAGAATGTGTACTCGATCCCTTAGTCCTTCACTTGACTCACATATACATGTGAACAAGGAATTAGTCTTAATTTTCCAAAGGTGAAGATTTTCATTCATCATACTATACAACTTGCATGATTCCAAGTTCCGGTCCAATTGAAACTTGGGTGATGAGAATCTTTCCTTATTTGGTAAATTTAGACACTACCACAAATGAAAGAATCAAATTCACATTTCCATTATTGCAAGCAACATACAAACATTAATTTTCCATAAATGCCATTGCAAGGTGATATAAAATAAAATTTTATTTATTTATTAAAAATGTGGGAAAAAAACTTTTTCCTTACAATGCAACTTTAAATGAAAACTATGCTATTACATATTTTCTAGCAATCTATCATAACTCCTAAGTAGTAGCTCAAGAATCCGATCTTCGAACCATGCGATTTCAATCCATCTTCGCGATCAGATTCAACATACTCTTTCTTTAAGTTTCCTTCCCTTTGCTTGATCCTGCCAAACATCAAAATGTAACCGAGTCACATTTTGTATTAAGAATCATCAATAAGGAACTTAACAAAGTTAGATAGTGGACTTACGTGAAGCAGAGTCAAACTTTTTGACTTGACCTTCTCTTAGATCTTTCAGGTAGTGAGGGCAGCTTCACAACTAATGCCCCTTCCTTTGGCAATCGAACCATATGGACTCTTTGGTAATGGTACATGGGACTATCTCAGACTTAGCCTTTCTCTTTACCATTTGGTCAACCGAGTTGACTATGGTCGATCCCTTTCCATTGGGAAGAGAAGGCTTTTCTGGATATCCAATGTTACCATTGTCAATGTCCATGCAAGTTTGGGAAGTTGATCTTCTAATCAAATTTGATTTACCAGTCCTCCAAATCATTGATGATTCAGCAGCACCAAGCAAATAGATAAGATCATTAAGGGTCATGTCATAGTCTGTTTCATAGTGGTCCCAAAGGAAACTCACTATGTGACTTAGAAAGTGATTGAACAACCAACCTTCTCAAGACTTTGACACCCAACTCTCTCGGCTTGTCAATATGTGACTTCATCTCCAAGATGTGAGCATACATAGACCTTGCTTGCCAATAGGGCTTGAGTGACATTGAACTATTCAAGAAGTTGTGGGTTAGGGAGAATAATTTGAGGAGGTGGAGGAAGTGAAGTATGATTTCCATGAGCCAACCACGGGACATCATCTTCATTAGGAAAGCTTGTTCCATGAGATTTGGGAAGATCATAGTTGTCTGAACTAGACATTTACAATGGGAGAAATTCAAGTTAGTTGATTTAAAGTCCTTAATATAACGCCCAATATGAAATATTAAGGCTAGGACCCAACAAAATATTTTATAACTTGGAAGAGGGATGCCGTAATCTAAGCTACAAAATATTTGAAGGCAGGTGAATAACGATTCACCAATTTCCACCATGAAAAACGAAATGAGAATTAGGTTTTAATTGGTTTTGAAACTCCTAGATCTTTTGAGATTCATTGAACTTTTCAATGGCATGTTTAAATCTCGATTGTGCCCTCTCAAGTTTGTGACTGGGATGCCGAGGATCACAAACAAGGTGTGAATAACCATGCAAATATACTTGGTACCCTTAATATTTATCACTTAATCGATGTGTCGTTTCACCACACGCGCTCCACCGATCCTATGATAAACATTAAGTTACCATTTGCCTACCTTGTTAAATTAAGTTAGTGTGCCGGTTAACCACACGCGCTCCATTAATCGACTTAAGCAAAGTGCAAAGTGTAATGTCATGGGTTAGCACCAAATTCACATTTTCCTAAGTAACTAAGATTGGGAATTCATAAGTGTTTAGTTACTTAGTATTTATCATTAATACTTTTAATGAAGGGAGAATTATAGTCCTGTCAAACCCGTTCGGCTAACGACCCTCCACCAGTCAAGGAAGCGGTGGGTGAGAGTGGACACCCATTAAACTGCCATTTTATAGGCAGTAACCTTATACCCCCCTTATAGACCGGCTTCGTGAATGAGGCCTACTAACGGTAAGACTGACTTTGTTCTTATACATATATATATATATATATATATATATATATATATATATATATATATATATATATATATATATATATATATATATATATATATAACTATTAACTATTAATATTATAATAGTATAAGGGTTGAATTTTAGCTTTTAAAATTCTAAGGGTTTAACTTGGAATTAAAGTATTCACGAGGGGAAACTTTACAGATTCCAAAACTTGAGGGAAAGTTTTGAACTATTCAAAAACTTTTGGAAATTCATAACTTATGAGTTTAATATGGTTTTTTTTATGAAAAACTTTTCAACTTCCATAACTTGAGGACAAGTTATGGAAGACATAAAAAACATTTTATGATGACATTAAAATTAGAGACTCTTCCATTTTCATAACCTATAACTTTTAATGACACTTTAAAAGAAAAAAACTCTTCATTTTCCATAACTTGAGGACAAGTTATGGAGTTCATAAAAACCATTAAGATCAAATTACCAACTAACACAATAATCAAGTAATTTTTCTATGAACAAGATCAAACTCATAAGTGAAGATAATTCATATCAACAATTTTCAAGAACTTAGCTAATCACATAAACTAAAACAATTCTTGAAACTTTGACAATTATCATTGATTTGGATGAGAATAAACATTACCATAACATCAAAATCAAGCTTTATGAACAAAAGCACTTTGTGGTAATGATTCTAATCCAAAACAGGCCAAAAAACTAATTTTTTTTCACTGAACAGTCACCACCTCGTGGTAAATTTTACCACCTCGTGGTGAACTGGCAAATTCCAAAAAAAACAATTTTTCTTGCAAATAGCATCAAGTATAATTGAAAACAAGCCTAGTCTCTGATACCACTGAAGAGTTTTGAGCATTCTAGCACTCCTATGGTGTACATGCAACCCTAAAAACCTTGGATCTATGTTTTCTCTATTATACATGCAAATATTTGATATTCCAAGGTTTTAATCCTAACTAGCATAATATGAAGCAACTATACTACAAAAGCCTAGTTAGATGACATACCTTTTGATCGAGCTTGAAGTCTTGCACTTTAAGAGCTTAGCCCCAATAGTATGGAAGCCTCAAGTGAAATCACAAATCACCAAAACACCTTGGAAAGCTTGAGAGAATAGAATGCACACTAGAAATCGGCCCACTCTTGTGTCCTCACACACTAGTGCCATTTCATGTGCCAAAGACCTCTTTATATAGTATGGAGGATTAGGGTTACATTCATGTAAACCCTAATTCCCATGACCTTTCATTTCCATAGGATCCATGGGTTAAACACTCCATGGACTATCCATGATAGCTTAGGCCAACCTAAATGAACTTGGCCCACCACATATATAAGAGTCCATATTTAATTAGTTCCTTTTTTATCACTAAATTAATTTTAAATTAATTCTTGATCAATACTAATTAAATAATATGATTTCATATTAATATATTAGAACTTATAATATATTAATATAAATCACTAGTATCCTTTTTCTCATTTTGTCTATCCAATTGTTCCGATGCCATGCAACCCAAATGGACCATGCCAAGTCGGGTCGAATACATACCAATAATAGTTATGGGCTTAGACATCTAATCCAAAAATCGTGTCATGGCCACTCGGGGTCTTGGACAATTTGGTGATGAAGTCCATCGTAATTCGTTCCCACTTCCACTCAGGTATTTTTGGCTGTTGAAGTAAACCTGAGGGCTTTTGATATTCCACCTTCACCTTGGCGCAAGTTAGGCATTTGCCCATGAAGGTAGCAATCTCTGCTTTCATGTTTGGCGACCAATAGAGCTTCTTGAGATCCAGATACATCTTATCTGAACCTGGGTGAATGGAGTATCGAGTCCTGTGAGCTTCATTCATGACAACCTCCCTGTAATCACCGAACTTTGGGGTCCAGATCCGGTTCATGAAATAGTAAACTCCATCTCCCTTGATCTCTAAGTTCTTTTCCATTCCTCTCAATGCTTCATCCGACATGTTCTCTGGTTTCAAGGCTTCCAGCTGAGCCTCTCTGATTTGGGCGGACAGATGGGAATGGATGGTCATTGTCAGTGCCTTCATTCTGCGACCTGAGTACACTTTCCGGCTGAGGGCATCCGCTACAACATTGGCCTTGCCAGGATGATAGCGTATTTCACACTCATAGTCATTGAGTAGCTCCACCCATCACCGTTGCCTCATGTTCAGCTCTTTCTGATCAAAAATGTGCTGAAGGCTTTTGTGGTCGGTGAAGATGGTGCACTTGGTTCCGTAGAGGTAATGTCTCCATATTTTTAGTGCGAAGACCACTGCTCCCAACTCCAGATCGTGAGTGTTATAATTGAATTCTTGTGCCTTCAGCTGTCTCGAGGCATAAGCGATAACTTTTCCTCGCTGCATGAGCACACAGCCAAGCCCCTGATTGGATGCATCACAGTAGACAACGAAGTCCTCCGTCGCTTCTGGAAGAGACAAGATAGGTGTGCTGCATTAGGCGTGCTTCAATGTTTGGAACGCAGTGTCTTGGTTTTCTCCCTAACTAAAGGCTACACCATTCTGAGTCAGGGTGGTAAGAGGCTTAGCAATCCTGGACAAGTTCTGGATAAACCTACGATAGTAACCAGCAAGACCCAAGAATTGACGGATTTCCATGAGTGTCTTCGATGCTGACCAATTCTTGATCGCCTTAATTTTGGAAGGGTCCACGTGTATGCCTTCTTCGCTAACCACGTGACCGAGGAAAGTTACCTTTCTAATCCAAAATTCGCACTTTGAGAATTTTGCGTATAGTTTCTCCACCCTTAAAGTTCCTAGCACTTGCCTCAAGTGCTGTCTATGATCTTCCTCACTCCGAGAATAGACAAGTATATCATCCATGAATACTATCATGAAATTGCCTAGGAAGGAGCGGCACACCCGATTTATCAGATCCATGAATACCGTGGGGGCATTGGTTAGACCAAAGAGCATTACTACAAACTCATAGTGACCATATCGAGTCCGAAACGTTGTATTGATGGTACCCTGATCTCAGGTCTATCTTTGAGAAGTAGTTGGCTCCTTGGAGTTGATTGAAGAGGTCGTCAATTCGGGGTAGAGGGTAGCGATTTTTGATGGTAAGCTTGTTTAGTTCGTGATAATCTATGCACATCCGGAAGGATACATCCTTCTTTTTCACAAATAAGACCGGTGCTCCCCAGGGTGAGGAACTTGGTATAATGATTCCTTTGTTGAGCAGTTCATTCAGCTGGCTGGATAATTCCTGCATTTCTATCGGCGCTAGACGGTAAGGGGATTTGGCTACGGGGGTAGCTCCGGGGATTAAGTTGATTCGGAACTCGACTTGGCGTTCGGGAGGAACTCCTGGAAGATCTTCGGGGAAGACATTAGGAAAGTTGCAAACTTCAGGGATGCTCTCGAGGTCTTTAACTTCCTGCTTTTCGTTTACGACATGGGCTAGGAATGCATGACACTCCTTTCGCATATATTTTTGGGCTTTGATGCACGATATGATACGAAGGTTTGTGCTGAGTTTATCAGCATAGATAATGAGGGCTTCGCCATTTGGCAGGTTGAGGAGAATGGCAATTTCGAAACAAAGAATATCCACATGATGAAGAATTAACCAGTTCATGCCTATGATGACACCGAAGCTCTTAATGGAGACCGACATAAGATCGATGGGAAATGAATAGTCGTTCAGGGTAAGGGTACAACCTATGAATACGTCGTTAGTGCTCTCTTTCTTTCCGTTAGCCATCTCAACGGTGAACGTTTCGGTTAGTGGTTGGGATTTATGCTTGAGTAGGTATTTAAATGCATGACTGACAAAACTTCTCTCCGCACCACTATAAAAAAGAATGCATGCATAAGAGTTGTCGAGGAGGAATGTACCCGTAACTATGGTGGGATCAACGACTGACTCCTCCTGGCCCATAGTTAGCACTTTCCCTGTGTTGCCAACTGTCGTTGCTTTAGGGCAATTCCTCTTGAAATGCCCGGTTTCATCACAACCATATCAATCCTGGCTTACTCCAGCTCCAGGAGCCTGATTGGTTGGTTGGACTTGTGCTTTGCAAAAACGGGTTGTATGCCCTTTTCTGCCACAATTGTTGCATTGCATGTCACGGCAGGTTCCGTGATGATGGAAGTTACACTTATCGCACCTTGAAAGAGTTTCAACATATCTACTGGCAGGTGCTTGAGTTGTGGGGGCAGCAACAAGAGTGGTAGCAGCATGAACTGACACTATTTGTTACTTCTTGGAGGGCTCCTGCGAAGATTTGCCCTTGTGCTTGTTCCAGAACTTTTTCTTTCCACCACTCTCCTTGGGTGGTTCGTGGGCAGCTGGCTCGGGATCTTGACGATCCTCGTGGTCAATCAAACTCTGCGCCAATCATTTAGCACTATCAAACGTCAGCGGGTTGGTAGCCATAATATTCCCTTGTGTTGGGGGAGTTAATCCCCATATGAATCTCTCTACTTTCTTGCTCTCCGGGGTGACCATCCCCGGGCATAGAAGAGCAAGATCACTGAACCTCTCAGTATAAGCAGCAATGTCGGAGCCCTTCATCTTTAGGTTCTAGAGCTCCTGCTCCAGCTTCTTCATCTCGCCCCTCGGGCAATATTCGACGAGCATTAGTTCTTTCAAATCATCCCAACTCATGGCTTTCGCCACCGGGAGAGTTAGGGATTTGACTTGGCCATTCCACCAAGTTAGTGCTCTGTCAGTGAAGGTGCAGGCTACAAACTTCACCTTGCTGGATTCGGGGCAAGCACATATCTCAAAAATTGATTCGGTCTTCTCGAACCAACGGGTTAGGGCAATGACACCTCCAGTGCCATCGAAAGACCGAGGTTTGGCATTTGTGAAATCCTTGTACGTACACTCCTTTGTGTGACCATGACTGTCACCGAGATTGGATGTAGGGGCACCACTACCCGCCCCACTTGTGCCACTTGCGTTGATTTGGGACATGGCGGCAGCCACGACAGTTGTCACTGCTGCTTGAAAAACAGTTGGATCGTACTGAGGAGGTGGCGGCGACGGATCTGTCGGAGGGTTGTTGTTCTTTCTATTGGGTCTCTTCTTCGGAGGCATCTTACTCTAAAATAATTAAAGAAAAAGGATGGTAAGTCCTCTATGATGGTTTTGAGTCAGGTGATATTGAACAAGATATATCTCAACCTGATAGATAAAGTGTTCTACTAAGCGATTACAGAGGAAGTCTACTAATACAAGTAAACAATCGCTAGAAAATAAATAACAAAACTTGGAATGAAATCTCTACACTGTGTTTGGCTCTACATAAAATAATCCTATAGTATTTTAGGTTGTGTGCTCTGTTCTATTGTTCCCTTTTTGGTATAAAGTTTGGTGAGTTTTAGGCTTGCTGCAACACCACAGTCACTCCCAAACACATGTTGGTTGTATCTTAAATAAATATAGTTGATCAGGCTATATTTATTCCAGATATGACTACATAACTATCCAGGTTTAACTGCAGTGTCCAACATCTAAATACTTTTGTGTTGTTCTCCATGTGATACTGTTTCTGGTATGTATGTATCCTTGTATACTTCTTATAAAATACTTAGATTTTTAGAAGTATACTTTTCGTTCAGAGCGCTTCGGCCCCTTAGCGTTTATAGTTGTATACCATGTAAGGTTTGATATACTTATTTCACTATAAACAATATCTCTGATACCAATCTGTCACACCTCCAAACCGAAACGGCGGAACGTTCGGGGGTGGAGGATGTCATGTGCAGTATCACAACAATTGCATCATAGTAATCAAAGTAAACACAACCAATACATTGAACATATAAGGTACTTACATCTGTTTGATACATAATTTGTATGCAAAAAAATATAACAAAAGTGTAAAAGACGTGACTCTATGTGCTCCGTCTTCTCAAAAGCTCGTGGGAGTACCTGTCTACTGATTCCTTGAGAATACAAGCGATTTTGAAAGTGTATCAACATTTAAGTTGGTGAGTTCATAAGAATGTTTTTGTAATGAAAACTTGCCTTTGAGTCTCTAAAAAAAATGTTTGTATGTCTCTCAAGAAAATCCCATATTTTCCTTTATAATAAATGGTAGTCTTAAACCCTAAGACAAAAATGTATGTTCGTTACTGTATTCTGTAGTAGTGCATGAAAATGTTAGTTTGAATGCCTGGTTACCACCAGCTGTATTGTATAGTGTGTTCTGTATGAAAACCCTGGCTACCACCAGTATGTATAGTAGTTTTATTACTTAAAATAAAACTAAAGAAGAATGAAATCCCGTACATATATGGTTAGTTTATACTGTTATGAGTTTGGTATAACCATGCTTGATATGACCTAGTGACCTCTACGACGTTCTTCAGGCGTCAGAACGGTATAATATTTGTCACCCCAGGCATGCCTACCTAACTGTAGCTAGCAGTTTAGGTGTGGGATTGTCAGTCCTGAATAGATCTATTCACAAATCTCACGCTCTCCCTCCAGGAGACTCTGGTTATACTGTGGTAGGATTTAGTCCGCATACCGAAGGGCACAATTGAAGTAGTGCCTCATAACCCTGTATTAACTAGTTTACGTGTAATGTTGTAGTGTTCTCTTGTACTTGAATCTGTATGTATACTTGTAGGGTAAAAATAATTATACTTAAATAATTATTTAGTGTTGTACTCTTGTGTTCAGAAAATAGTATTGTACGTCATAAACTACATCTATCATAGTTTATATGTTTGTTAATGTATAAGCTCCGGAATTGATAAAACCGTGTGTTGAATCCCAAACTATACTTATTATAGTCTGTGTGTATGTTATGTATTCGATTCACGTCTTGTCCTGAAAACTTTGCAATTATGGTTGTAAGTTGAAAACTTCCCTTATGCTCAGCATGTTACAAAAGGGATAATATATCTAAATATTTTATAACAAGGTAGTGATCTTTTGGTTGTATCAATTGCATAAGTTTTAAATTCTGCTGAAATCCTTTGTACAAGAACACAAAATTTTCCATATGTTTGGCTTGGATTCCCCACCCCCCTAAAAACGTTAAAAATAGTAAAAGCGTAGGGGTATGAACTCACAGTTGATTATGTGCACGTGCTCGACAGCAAAACCGGAAAGATGACCTTCGATTTTGGAGTACACAGAATTAACGGTATCCTAATGATACTTAAACACATAATTGTATTTTAATTAGCAAAATCATTAATTATAGTGTTAGAAAACACTTGTTTTTGGGTTAGGAATGTTACCGAGACTTGTTTGAAATGGAAAAAGAGGGTTTTCATCCAAGGTTCTCGGCTTAAGGCTGTTTACGGTTTGAAACTAGGTTTGTGTCCGTGAACCTGGTTTGCGGCTGTGAACTGGGTTTACAGGCGTGAACTGAGTTTGCGGCTGTGAACCGGGTTTGCAGCCGTGAACTGGGTTTGCAGTCCTTGAAGATATGAAGGCTGTTCTTGGTGTTCTTGAGGAAAAACTTGAAGATTTGAAGGTTTGATCTTGAAGATATGAATGTTCTTGGGAGGTTCTTGGGAGCAACTTGAGAGAGTTTTTGGGTGAAAAAGGTGAAAAATGAAGAATCTCTCCTGTAAAATCCTTTATACTGGTTCGGTTTGCGTTCGGGAATGGGTTCTCGGTGGTAAACAGGTTTACGGCCCAAGGGTTTACGGCGGTAAACGTGTGGCTGGACGAGTTTGCTGATTTTTCGAGGGAAAACTTGATTTTTCGAGTGTTTTTGGTTCTAAAAACTTATATAACCTCTAATTATATAATTTAGATTATTTTCTAACCCCTAATAATTTAACGGAACAAATAAAATTCGAAATTTTATTTACGGAATTTGACTTTTGTTGACTAGAAAGTATCGGGTTGTCACACAACACCAAATCACCGAGGGGCCCAAAGATATCGCTTTTCCCGTTAGGGAAAAAGGAACAAATAAACTTTGACTCATATGCTTGCATCTTTTACTCATCAAATCATGCATGACAATTTGACGTTTTATAACATCAAGTTACTAATGCATTTACGCATTACCAATGTACAACCAACTTGTAAATTACAACTCATATATCTCCGTTCATGATAATAAGATATTATCGTCTCATAATATTCGTGATAAATTCCATGAAGTAGTTTTCTGAGCGTGGGTTTATCAAATACTTAAATCTCCATTTCTAAGCGCTCATGAACATTGTAGCAATTATATTGCTATGTCTAACTCCCTTAGATAATCTACAATCCAATTCATGACAGTCTTCATTCACTACTTACTTCCTAAAGTATGAGCGAATGTGGAGCTTCGAATAATCGAATTATTCAGGAAATAAAACTCTTATTATTTAATCACCATAATAATTATGACTTTACTCATTGTATAATGTTGTGAGTAATCAACTAACCACTTGAATTAAATAACATCAGTCATGCCATGTTATAAACATGTATAATATGTCTCTCCATGGTCCTAAGTTTCCTGTCGAGGGTCAATTGGATAGCCAGTTCTGTTTGTGGTTTGAGCCGAGAACTATGCAAGGGTTAATGTCACTGGTTAGTTTTAATCAATGAAGCAAGGGTTGAAGATTTAGAGTTATCTCATTGAGGATAGGAAGTAATGATTGTAACGCATCAGCAGTGGTGCATGGGGGATATATGACTAGGTTCAGATTGAGGGCTGTGTTAGGGCCTCTCTGCATGTTCTTGTCTTAGTAAGGCCTTGGGGTTCGAAGCATGACCCAAACACCTGATTGAATTATAGTCGGATAAGGTTTCGAATCACAATTGATTATGGTATGGTAAATGGATGGAAAAGCCATGCGTTAGGTTCATAGGTTGTTGTGGAAGTGTTTTAAGACTACAGGATAGCCGTAGCATTCACTAGGTTGATAGGATGTTATGGAAGTGTTGTAAGACTACAGGATAGTCGTAGCGTTCACCGGGTTGATAGAATATTGTGGAGTTGTTGTAAGACTATGGGGTAGCCATAGCATTCACTAGGTTGAATTCTGTACAAAATGGATGGTCAAGAATTTTGTTTTCTAGTTGTTAGCAAGATAATTCAGGGTCAGAAAGTTTTCGTTCGGGTTGCAAAGTGGGGTAATATTGGTTGTGTTTTCAGAATGGATTTGTCTATCGGGAAGTGAAACAAGGTTTTGGGTTTCCAGATTTAGGGCAGAGTATTGATGGTTATCCTTCAATTGGTTAAAGTTAGTGGGTCAAGGATTCATTATTCGTCAGGGTATGGGAGTTCTGCTAAGTTTGGGTTTCTATTGTAGTATTGGAAGGCCGTCGTATGTAAGAGTCAACTTTTTAATTCGAATCAGGGTTCTGGAAGAACTGGCAAGATCATCTAGGGTGCCTGGAATGTACTAAGATGTGATTTCAAGGACGAAATCTAATTTAAGTGGGGGAGAGTTGTAACACTCGTGTTCCAGATTGGTTAATATTATTTCTATCAATGACCAAAGATGGAGTTTTGGAGGAAACTTTGTGCCACGACGTGGGGCAAGGATGCCCACGACGTGGCAATAATTAAATGATCGCGAGTTTTATTAGACCGTCATGGCATGTCCAAGGAAGGCCACGACGTGGCAACTATTCTGGCCCAAGCCCACGATCTTTTAGGGTTTCCTTCATATTAAAGCCTCTCTAAGCCATTTCTAGGGTTCATTTCTAACCTCGAACCCCACTTATACCTCATAGAAACCCTAGTCCCATTCCATTGGATATATGTGGCCTTTTGGGAGCATTTGATAGCTTGCAGAAGAACAGAAAAAGGGAAAAAGGTGCTCTATTGTTGGATCTTTCAAGGAAGTAGCACCATCATCATCTTACATAGCTTATGGACCGTTGTAAATGTCAAAGGCTCAATCTTTTTGGATTAAGGTGGCTAGATCTAGAATGTTGTCTTAATGTTCTTCATGTTTGAGCAAATTTGAAAAGAAATAATTCATAAAGTTGGCAACTTTATGACTCTCCTAAGTCCCAAGAGCATCATATGTTGTAGATCTAGACTTCGATTGGAGTTCTTATCATTGCTTGAGTTTTTGGGCATTTTTAGCTTATTATGACCTAAATAGGATTCTAGACATGTATTGGCATGCATGTCTATAAAGCTTTCATCTTTATGATAGATTTAATATTTGAAAACCCTTCTGGAGTGGTTGGGTTAAGGTCTTTCTTGATGAAGGACTTAATGGTTAAGACATGGTCGTATTTGGCTTATTTTGGACCTAGGATTGGAGATCTTGATTTCTTTAGGAGTCTAAATGGATAAAGTTGGAAACTTTATCCATTTAGACCACAGAATGGACCATACCTAAGCTTTGGAGCTCTTGGAATCGAAGAAAATGGCTTAATCTATTAAATTGCTAGAAACCCAGCACCCACGGTGTGGCCATAGGTCGCCACGACGTGGCGACTAGGAATTTCCCATCTGTTTGGTCATATAAGGGCCATGAGTTAGCCAAGGAAGGCCACGACATGGCGGTTTAGTAAAGTCAACGTTGGCTGTTGACTTTTTGTATGGATTGACTTTTTTGTTCAAATTTCTATTTTTAGAAGGAAGACTTAACGTATACCTTGTGTGGATTGTTAGGAGGTGTTTAACACCCATCTGCTAACGGTGAGAGCTGTTAGCTATGGTTGACTCGACGTTGAGCTGGGTTTTAGTCGACCTTGTGATTTAGGTGAGTCTCTTCGGTATACTCGTGGGTCGAAGGCACCAATGCCGTCCCACAGGATTATGTTTATAGGATGATAGTTGTCTTTGTGACACTTGCTGATATGTATCTATGTTCTTGATTCTCTTATGTCTATTTCTGATATGCCTGTATGATTTATGTATGTGGGGTTGATACGGACCCAACATAGCTATATGTTGTTATATGGAGTCATCATGGAATCGGGTTTGATACGGACCTGAGGGTTGATACGGACCTGACACAGCTACATGTTATATAGAGTCATTGTGGACTCGGGGTTGATACAGACCCAACACAGTCACGTGTTGTTATATACATATAGGTAGTATGTTGTATTTTAGGGAACTCGCTAAGCTTTGTGCTTGTAATTTTATGTTTATGGTTTCAGGTACTTCTGGTTCTAAAGGGATGGGCCCAACGCGACTACACTGCATCCCCCAGAGTTTCCGCATTGACTATATATGATTTTAACTCTGGTGTTTACATGATATAATCACATTGATTTTTTTTGGAACAACTTAATTGTATGTCTTAATGTTTTAAAAATGAAAATTTTACTCTGAATTTATCTATAAAATATGAATTCAAAGCATATTAAGTATCCATTAAGCTCATAATATTAAGTCAATTATAGAAATCACATTGATAAATTTTATTTATTAGTTGTTTAATAAATTATGATTTCTTGTTTGATGATGCTATTGTGCTGATTAAGAAACCCTAATTTTTAGGGTGTTGCAACCTATTTAAAGGCATTTTACCCTTTGGGTGGCCTCCTTACCCGTCTCCCCTATCCAGAAATCCTAGTCTCGTGCTTTCTCTCCCATATTTGAGTATGTGTGAGCTTGAAGAGTGTTTTCTTGGCGTTCTTTTGAAGAGCTTGAAGTTGGTGGTGCCTAGCTTGAAGGGGGAAGCTTTAGATCCAGAATCTCCTTGAGTTTAGCTACTCTTTTGAGGTAAAAAGTCGAAAACTTGCTCATCTATTGCTTAGATCTCTTCCTTGGAAGTTTATATACATTTTGGCTCATTTTGGGATCATTCTTGGGTTTGGGCATTTCATGAAGTTATTACTTCAGATCTGGACGTTTTATGGCCTCATTGGACTTAGAGTGCAAGCTTTATCAAGTTCTAGGCCTCCTTCATGCTCTAGGTCCCTTATTAATCCTTTCTTGAGTCTTGGAGCCTCGTTGTGGCATGCATGGACGTAAAGTTAGCAACTTTACGTGGTATTTCAGCTCTTGGGAATCAGATCTATAGTTTGAGGCATTAGATTCGATAAGAAGGGGTTGAATATGTTGAGACTGGGAAAACTCGACGAGTAGTCCTGACAACTCAACGAGTTGGCTCGGGTTTTCCCGTTTCTCTGGATACTGTAGGAACTCAACCAGTTGTCCTGACAACTGGGCGAGTTGGTTCAGGTTTTTCCCGTTTCTCTGAGTACTGTAGTAACTCGACGAGTTGGTATGTGCACTCAACGAGTTGGGTCAACATGGACTGTTGACCTTGAGTGTTGACTTTGACTTTGACCAAGTTTGACTTTGAGAGCATTTTGGGTATTTCGGGGTTTTGATAGAAATGGTCACATGGTGGTTGTAGGCTTTTGAGTCCGGAGCTGAGTTTTAGAGTTAGATTTTACAGGTTCAACACTACTTGTGAGGTGAGTTTTCCTCACTGTACTTATGGGTCCAAGGAACCAATGCCGACCCTTTTTGGATGGTTAACCTGGTAGATAGGATGTTGCTATGCTGTTATGATCTGTTAGATATGTATCCTGGTAGATAGGATGATGCTATGCTTATTGATCTGTATGATCTATGCTTGCCTGTTAATTGACTATGTAGTTATGAGTTACGTATATGTTGACATGTGTGTATGTGGTTGGGTTGAGGTGGTACTGCTTTGTGTTGTAGGCCAACAAACCCAGGGTTATCTGGATACTATGAAGGGCTGTGAGGCAGTACAGTCAGGCCGAAGGCCGAGCGAGCGGTCTGGATAGGTTGTAGGCCCTACGATGCGGTCCAGTCATGCTGAAGGCTCGGGAGCGGTCCAATCAGGTTGAATGCTCATTTATGCATGATGTTGTATGTTATGTTTATATGGTGGTATTTTGGGGAAGACTCACTATGCTCTGGGCTTACAGTTTTTGGTTATGTTTCAGGTACCTCAGATGATCGCGGAAAGGTGAGGCTTGATCGTGCAACTCCTCATATTTTGTGTTATGATTTCTGGGAAAAACTCTAATGTGAAACCTATTTTGAAAACAATATGTAATAAATGATGGTTTTTGGATTTATGTAAAAGTTTTAAAATTTTCAAAATTTCATGGATGTTACAAGCGGGTATCAGAGCCTTTGTTTGAGTGAATTGGAGGAACACTCGTGTGAATCTAGTCTAAAACTAAGGAAAAGATTTTCAAAATGATTTTCAAATGGTTTTCAAAATGCTAAAGGAGGATGTTATGTGTATGATCAGCATGAGCCACTAAGTAGACCCTAAAATACCATGCTATTGTTTGATATTGTGATATGTTAAGACAGCATGCTAGTAATAGGCTAAGGATCTCCATAAATTGCATGATAGACTTGCCTGATTATATGATATTTGATAGCCTAGGGCCTTTCTTGTATGAAATTGACATCATTATTGTAGTTGCTTAGTGTATGCATTATGGTTATATATAACTAAGATTTTATAGCCTGAGAATGTTTGGTTTGGTCTTATTTCCTGTGCTTGTTTCATGAAGGGCTTAGGGTGGGATCAGATATTTGAATGTATATAGGTCCAGTGTTATGTATGGCTAGCATACGCGAGTGCTGCAGTGTTGATGGAAGTTTCATGGATGAGTCGTGAGGGGTCAGTCGGCCAGTAGTGAGATATTTAGCCTTTCTCTAGGAGTGAGGATTGAGTATTCATCTATGCTTATGAGTATTGTTAGGGCGTTGTGATGATCCTTGATACAAACACGGGTAGGTGTGGAAGGTAGTATGGGCTCGTACTACTGAAAGCACAGGACCCGTACGCATAGCAAGGAAGTCACAACACCTAGGGCTTTGTTGGGAGTAGGTTCCCCGTTATTTATTTGGAATATCTAATAGCTTCCTGGTGTATTTTCAGTATGGTGAGTACGAGACGAGTTGAGATTGGATCCGGGTCGGGATCAGGGATGGACAGTAAGATGAGATCATATGAGTTGGATCCCAAGATCAGGAGGATCCTCCACGAGGAGGTTGTGGCCATCATCCGGGATTAGATGTCGGAGATGTATGGGTCTATCAAGACCACGATGATGGAGTTCTTTGATGATTTCTATGCAACCAATGCTGAGATAGTTGCTGCTGCAGCCTCCGCAGCCATGACGGCTACATGTGTAGGAACAGGGCGGGCCTTTCAGTATCAAGACTTCGATAATACGAAGACCCCGACTTTCGATGGAGTCCAGGACCCGATTGTGACTATGAGGTGGCTATATGATGTGGAGGGGTGTTTCTTCACGTGTTCATGCCCTGCTGACCAGAAGGTTAGGTGTGTTATGAACCTTCTGAGTTCCGGAACGAAGGATTGGTGGAGACTTGTTATGGGATCGTACTCTAATGAGCAGAGGGCTGCGGTATCTTGGGATCAGTTCAGAGAGATGTTTCGTACTCGCTACATTCCTCGGGTCGAGCGGGAGAGGTTGGCTTAGGAGTTTTTAGACCTAAGGCAGGGATCGGAGTCGGTGACGGAGATCACCCGGATGTTTACTGAGAGGCTGATGTTTTTCCCTGAGTTTGCTTCAGAGCAGGCTCAGAAGACCCTTTAGCCGAGCATGCTCAAGATGGACATCAGACTGTTTTTTTCTACTTAGCGGTGTGATACCTTGTTGGAGTTATAGGAGGCCGTCAGGCGGCGTGAGCTTGAGATAGAGTTTCAGTTGAGAGAGCAGAGACAGGCCCCGACACAGTCGCAGCCGGTGCTGAAGTGGTTCAAGGTTGCCGATTCTGGGTCTAGAGGTCAGCGTGGCTGCACTTGTGGGAAGTGCTGGCAAGTTCATGTTGGAGCATGTCGATATAGTAGTGGGTGCCACAAATGTGGCAAGGAGGGGCATTATGCGAGGGACTGCTGCCAGTCTACCCCGGTTCCGAGTATGAGGATTTTCTATCATTGTGATCAGGTTGGCCATGTGAAAGTCAACTGTCCGTTGCTCGCCGCCAAGCCGGTGCAGGTTCCCACACCAACTACATTAAGGATCACTGACATCAGTCAGGGCAGGGCGGATCCCCCGAGGGCTCGAGGTTGTGCTTTCCAGCTCACTGCCGAGGAGGCCAGGACAGCACCAGATGTTGTGACGGGTATGTTTCTATCCCTTATCTTATTGATTATATTTGTTTTATGCTCATATGTTTGTACCTCTATTAGGTACGTTCCTAATGAACTCCTTACCTGCTTTAGTGTTGTTTGACTCGGGTGCGAGTCGGTCTTTTGTTTCTCGGTCCTTCAGTAGGGAGTTTGTTTTGCCTATGGGGGAGTTGGAGTGTCCGTTGCAAGTTTCTATCGCCAACGAACACGGGGTTTCTGCTTCTTCGATTTATCAGGGTTGCGTTCTTGAGATCTTCGGGTTGTCCTTTCCGATCGATTTGATTCTGATTCCTATGGGGGATGTCTGTGTGATCGTGGGTATGGAGTGGTTGAGCCGTTTCGGTGCCATGATTGACTGTGAGGGCCAGCGGGTGGTAGTTCGAACCCCAAGTGGGGGAGAACTGGTTATTTATGGAGAGGGCACTAGGTTGGGTTCAGGGTTTTGTTCGGAAGCCAAGGCTCGACAGTATATTCAGCACGGGTGTGTAGGTTATTTGGATTATGTGGTGGATACGCAGGTTGAGGATTAGGTGTCAGTTGCTGATGTTCTGATTATCAGGGAGTTCGCTGATGTATTCTCGGAGGAGTTATTCGGTGTGCCTCCTAAGAGGCAGGTCAAGTTCAGGATCGACCTTGTGACAGGTGCGGCCCCTATTTCCAAGGTGCCTTACCGATTGGCACCACCTGAGATGCAGAAGCTGTCATCTCAGCTGCAGGACCTGCTAGGCAAGCAGTTCGTCCGTCCGAGTAGTTCTCCGTGGGGAGCGTCGATTCTTTTTTCTCAAAAGGAAGGATGGTTCGCACCGGATGTGCATAGATTATAGGGAGTTGAACAAGTTGATGGTGAAGAACTGTTATCCCCTTTGGTCGATTGATGATCTCTTTGATCAATTGCAGAGAGCATCTTGGTTCTCCAAGATAGATCTGAGTTCTGGGTACCATCAGGTCAGGGTGAGGGAGGAAGACGTGGAGAAGACCGCGTTTCAGACTCGTTATGGCCATTACGAGTTCATGGTGATGCCATTCAGGCTCAACAATGCACCTGTGATATTTATGGATTTGATGAATCGGGTATGTAGGTCGATGCTCGATCGCTCGGTTATCGTGTTAATTGATGATATCTTGGTGTATTCCTAGACCAGAGAACAGCATGAGGAGCATCTTCGCGAGATTTTGGGGGTTTTGAGGCGAGAACGGCTTTATGCTAAGTTCTCGAAGTCCGAGTTTTGGTTGCGAGAGGTTCAGTTCCTTGGACACCTCGTTAACCAAGATGGGAATTTGGTCGATACGGCCAAAATCGAGGCGGTGATGCAGTGGGAGGTTCCGAAGTCTCCCTCAGATATCAGGAGCTTTTTGGGTTTGGCAGGGTACTACCGAAGATTTATTCAGGATTTCTCCAATATTGCAGTACCCCTCACTCATCTGATGAGGAAAGGGGTGGATTTCCGATGGGGCCCTGAGCAGCAGTCAGCATTTGAGACCATTCGGAAGAGACTTTGCGAGGCCCCAGTCTTGACCCTCCAAGAGGGAATTAAGGATTTTGTGGTTTTCTGTGATGCATCCATCACCGTTTTGGAAGCAGTCCTCATGCAGAGGGTACGAGTGATAGCTTATGCTTCGCGGCAGCTGAAGCCGCATGAGACAAGATATCCCATGCACAATCTTGAGTTGGGAGCGGTGGTTTTCGCTCTCTAGATTTGGAGGCATTACCTTTATGGGGTCCGTTGTACTATCTACACGGATCACAAGAGTTTGAGGCATATTATGGATCAGCCGAAGCTGAACATGAGGCAGCGTAGGTGGCTAGACGTAGTCAAAGATTATAACTGCGAGATCCTTTACCATCCGGGTAAAGCAAACATGGTGGCTGACTCCCTAAGCTGTAAGTCGGCTGGACCTTCTGTTGAGGTGAAATGAATGAGGATATATGTGGATTCTCCACTTGTAGGTTTGATTAGGGAGGCTCAGGCTGAGGGTGTTCGAGAGGAGAATTGGAAGATTGAGAGGATCAAGGGTAAGATCACTATATTTGTGCCAGACAGTCGTGGTTTATTGACCCGTTGCGGTCGGGTGTGGGTTCATGTGACTGGTGGGGTCAAACAGATTGTGTTAGAGGAGGCTCATAAGTCTCACTTTGCTATCCATCCGGGGCCACCAAGATGTATCGGGAACTGAGATTGAGTTATTGGTAGCCGTGCATTGTAACGCCTGTGTTTCTGGGCTAGTCATTAATGTCGATGTAATAGTCTAGGTTAACCTTTGTAACTCGTCTTGAAATAATAAAGATGTATTATTTGAGTATTATGTGTTTTGTGCTAAATTGTGTGACTTAAATGAATTAAGGATAAAAATAAGCGTCAAAATGAAATGTTAGATAAACCTGATATCTATGAAGGATATGGTAGTGGTCGTGACGAGGATTCCGAATATATAAAGAATGTTGAGATTCGAGTTATAACGAAGAAGTTATGACCTGTCGAAGTTTCGCGACAGAACCGGCACGACACTGTGTGACGTAAAATATGAATTTAAGATAGAGCGATATCTAGCCTTAGTAATCTAAACGAAAGTCGTAGAATACGTTAAACCGAGAGCGTGCATAAAAAGAACGTCTAAATCTGACTTCGTATGAGGAAGTTATGATTTTTCTAAGTTTCAGCTTAGCAGTATGCAGCCCGAAGTTCGAATATGAGATCGAGTGATTTCTAGCCAAAACAATATAAACGAGAATCTAATATCTCGTCGATAGTAGTCCAAAGGTGAAAAGACAGACAAAAACGGACGTCAGATGAAGGAGTTATGAATTTCTAACGGAGTTAACCTGTCCCGACCTACTAAAAATAATATAATAAAAATAAATTCAAAATTAGCCGACGGAGTCTAAACGAGAGTTGTAGAGCATAATCTCACCTATGCGTGAATACAAATAATGTCGAAAACGGAGCTCGTATGCGAAAGATATGAATTTCTGAAGTTCGGGGCATGAACTTCAACCTCTGTGTCAGAGCTCACGACGTGAGCATAGTGGCTCACGACGTGAGCAGGTGATTGACATCTTCCAGGGCTAGTGGACATGACGAACGCAATGACGTATCGAGCTCACGACGTGTTCATTAGTGGCTCACGACGTGAGCATTGGAGATTCACGACGTGAGCATAGGATTTCAGCCCTATAAATAGAATTCAAGGGGCAGCCGAATTTGGTTGCTCAATCTCTTCTCTCTCTCCCATATTACCTCGATTTACGTGCAAGTTATACCCCCGAAGCCCAGGTATCATCCCGAGACCCGAAGCGAGTCCCGAAGCTCCGAAGATCCCGAGAAGAAAATATTTTCCGAGCCGAGGCTCTGCCCGCGAGAAGCCCGGTGTTTGAAGATCTCCCAGTTTCACCGAAGAATACTACTTTTAGAGTCGTAGTGATGTCCGATAAACTTCTGATCAAGTGAGTGCATAGTCCCTTTCATATACGCGATTTTAATACAAGTATTGATGAATGTATTAAATATATGATATGAGTAGGTGTGTAGTTGCTTTCTATAATACACATATATGAATTATACTCTATGAGATACGTGCTATGTGATTATATACTATTTGTTATGTGATATGAGTATTGAATGAATATGTTATACATGTTTTTAAGCTGTATATAAACAAGTATATTTTATCTACAAATATGTTGGGTAGAACATGGGTAGATAGTGATGTGTGATGAAATAAAAATGATGAGAGGCCTCGATGTTGTTGTTCATCTAGTCATCTAGCGTAGTATGGATGACGACCACATACTCTTTCTAGACTGTCCAGTGGAACGCTGGCAGGTTCATAACCTATAGGTGTTGTGAACGATGTGTTCACCGGTGTACTCTATCCCCCTCATGGTTGCCTTTAGGACATCTATTGTCGAGGAAACCCCTTTGCAGTAATGTCCATCCCGATGAAAATCGTAGATTAGGTCCCTTGAGATAGATGTTGTTTTAGGGATGTAAAGTGAGGATAACGGGAATGGGTAATCGGGTTATTGTTGGTCGGAGAAAATTAAATATAATTATTTATTGTGGGTTGAAAACCCTATATGCTCACCAGGCTCCTGTTATATCCCCTAATTTCTCGGCTAGAAAAGACCGATTTAATTTATGCTTTTTAAAATAAAATCAGAGAAATCTTTTCAAAAGATGTTGCGGAATTGGTCCCCAAACAACATATGATAAAAGTTTATCAAAACCCTTCATTAAGAAGGTATATATTTTCCATATATATCAAAACCTCGGGATGTCATGTTCCGATTCAGATCAAAAGTATAAACAAGACATTATAAGCCTTACTACAATTATTTACAACTACTGGCCTATAATCCAAAAATCTCACGTCATCCTCCGACTATGCTCGGGGTCCACTACCTGTAATCATAAAAAAACTAAGTGGGTCAGGCTTGGGAGCCTGGTGAGCATATAGGGTTTTCAACCCACAGTAATAATAAACTTATTAAGTTCACCAATCAACAATAACCCTGATTACCCGTTCCCGTTATCCTCACTTTACGTCCCTAAACACTTTTCACAAGGGACCTAGCCTAAAGAATATCATCGGGATGGACACTACTGCTAAGGGGTTTCCTCAGCCATACATGTCCTAAAGGCAACCATGAGAGGGGTGGAGTACAGCGAATGAACACTCTAGTTCATTAACACCTACAGGTTGCGGACCTGCTAATGTTTCCCACTGGACTGTCTAGAAAGTCCGTGGTCGTCATCCAAACTCCGCTAGATGACTGAATCACAAATCACATCGAGGCCTCTCATCACTTTTATTTTATCACACATCACTATCTACCCATGTTCTACCCAACATATTTGTAGATAAAAATACTTATACAGTTTAAAACTTGTATAAAACATCAACTCAACAGTCACCTCAAATAAACAATTAATATATATACACATAGCATGTATTATAAGGTAAATACTTCATATCTGTGTAAAATGGAAGTGACTATACACTCACATGTTTTGATGAAAATCGGGCAGCAATTCGTTTCCTAAAACGTTCGTTTCTAATAAAACCGGGAGTTTTATTCAGAAACCGGGCTCTGCGAGGGTCGGGCTTCGAAACCGAAAAGATAAATTTTTCGGGCTTCACGGGCTCTTCGTGGCGTATTCCGGGGGTTATGATCGATACCGGGGCTTTGGGGGATGTTAAGATGAAGAAAATATGAAGAAAGGGGCTTAAAATGGCAAAACTCCAAAAGTAATCGAGAAGGCTCGCATGACCCTTCTATTTATAGGGTCCGAAGTCGGTCTTAGAAGGAGAGGAGTCAGCATGCGAAGGCAGGTGGCATTAGGAGCGAAGGCCACGCGGCAGCAGCTGGGCGAGGGTGCGCATGTGCTCGCACGTGATCTGCGCATGCGAAGCCTCGGTGTCGCCTCCTGATTGGACCGTGGCCTAGGGTCCGAAGTAGAGGGTTCGTGGCACTCTCGCGAAGGCTCGCACACGAGGAATAGGACACGCATCGGACTCTTAGTGGACCCCTTCGGATCAGCCCACGAGATCGGATGACTCAGCAGCTCGGACACGTGGCTCGCATGACTCACCAATTTCGGACACGTGGCACAATCTAAGCGAGGGTGACGTGGCAAAAACGTGACTATGCGAATTTTCTCGATTTTTGTGCAAAAACTTCTAAAATCCATAATTTTTGCATACGAGCTCCGTTTTTGACGTTCTTTATATGCACGCGTAGGTAAAATTACACTCTACAACTTTCATTTAGACTTCATCGGCTAATTTTGAATTTAATTTTTATATTATTATTTTTAACAGACCGGGACAGGAAATCCGTTAAAAATTCATAACTTCTTCATCCGACGTCCGTTTTTGTCAGACTTTTTACCGTTGTGCTACTAATAATGAGACCTTCGATTCTCGTTTAGGTCGTTTCGGCTAAAAATCACTCGATCTAAAATTCGTGTTTTTAGCTGTCTACTGCTAAGCTGAAACTTCGAAAAATCATAACTTCCTCATACGAAGTCAGATTTGGGCGTTCTTTTTATACTTACTCTCGGTTTAACGAACACTACGAGTTTCGCTTAGATCACTAAGGCCAAAAAGTATTTTATCGAAAACTCACTTTTTACGACATTCGGCCCTGGTTTGTCGCGAAACTTCGACAGGTCATAACTTCTTCGTTATAACTCGGATTTCGGCATTTTTTATATATCCGTAATCCTTGTCACGCCCACTACAAGTTTCTTAATAGATATCGTCTTTATCTAAAATTTAATTTTTGACACTCATTTTTATTCTTAATTAATTAAACCCTAATAATTAAGCATAAAACACATAATTCACATAATATTCACATAATTCCTTTTCATTTCTTCAAAATGAGTTACAAAGGTTAACCTAGACTATAATGTCAATATTAATGCCTAGCCTAGAAACACGGGCATTACAATTCTCTCCCCCTTAGGATGATTCCGTCCCCGGAATCACACATCAGCAAACAAATGCGGGTAACGACTCATCATGTCACTCTCTGTTTCCCAAGTGAGATTTGGCCCATTCGTATGTTTCCAACGCACAAGCACTAAATCGACCATCTTGCGTCTCAGCTTCTTAGTCTTACGGTCAACGATTGCCTCAGGTTCTTCGATCAACCTCTTGTTTTCATCCAACCTTAATTCAGAAATGGGAATTATGTCGGGCACATCTCCCGTGAACTTTCTCAAATAGCACACATGAAAGGTATTATGAATACCCTCCAGTTCTTCCGGTAATTCTAGCTTGTAACCTTGATTCTCGATCCTCTGAAGAACTTTAAACAGTCCAATAAACCTTGGACTCAACTTTCCTCTCTTACCAAATCTTATAAGTCCCTTCCACGGCGAGACTTTAAGTAAAACCGAATCTCTAACATTGAAGGATATCGGTTGTCTTTTCTTGTCAGCATAACTCTTTTGTCGATCTTGAGCAGCTAACACACTTTCCCTTATCACTTTTAACTTTTCAGCAGTCTGATGGACTATTTCAGGTCCCATAAACTGCTTTTCCCCAGCTTCCAGCCAACATGATGGCGTTCGACACTTTTCTCCATACAAAGTGTGATAAGGTGCCATCTTGATGCTTGAGTGGAAACTATTATTATAGGAAAATTCTACTAAAGGTAAGTGTTCATCCCAGTTACCTTGGAATTCTAGGGTACATGCTCTCAGCATATCCTCCAATGTTTGAATCGTTCGTTCGCTCTGACCATCGGTTTGAGGATGGTAAGCTGTACTCAAACACAACTTGGTACCCAATTCCTCTTGTAGACTTCTCCAAAACCTTGAGGTAAAACGGCTGTCACGATCGGATACAATCGTTAACGGAACACCGTGTAGCCTCACAATTTCCTTCACGTAAGAACTCGCAAGTTTATCCATAGACCATTTCTCGTTAGCGGCATAATCCCTTTCATATACGCGATTTTAATACAAGTATTGATGAATGTATTAAATTTATGATATGAGTAGGTGTGTAGTTGCTTTCTACAATACACATATATGAATTATACTCTATGAGATACGTGCTATGTGATTATATACTATTTGTTATGTGATATGAGTATTGAATGAATATGTTATACAGGTTTTTAAGCTGTATATAAACAAGTATATTTTATCTACAAATATGTTGGGTAGAACATGGGTAGATAGTGATGTGTGATGAAATAAAAATGATGAGAGGCCTTGATGTTGTTGTTGATCTAGTCATCTAGCAGAGTATGGATGACGACCACGGACTCTTTCTAGACTGTCCAGTGGAACGCTGGCAGGTTCATAACCTGTAGGTGTTGTGAGGGATGTGTTCACCGGTGTACTCTATCCCCCTCATAGTTGCCTTTAGGACATCTATTGTCGAGGAAACCCCTTTGCAGTAATGTCCATCCCGATGAAAATCCTAGATTAGGTCCCTTGAGATAGATGTTGTTTTAGGGACGTAAAGTGAGGATAACGGGAATGGGTAATCGGGTTATTGTTGGTTGGTGAAAATTAAATATAATTATTTATTGTAGGTTGAAAACCCTATATGCTCACCAGGCTCCCAAGTCTGACCCACTCAGTTTTATTTGTATTACAGGTAGTGGCGCGAGAGCATAAGATGGATGAATCATCAAGTTATTTTGTTTATAGGCCTGTAGTTGTATATAACTGTTATAAGGCTTATGATGTGTTGTTTATGCTTTTGTGTCTGTATCGGAACATGACATCCCGAGTTTTGATTATATAATGAAAATACATTTCTTTATGAAATGATTTGATAAATTTTGTTTTATCATATTTTGTTTTGGGAACAAATTCCGCAACTCTTTTAAATCAATGGATTTACTTTGAAATTATTTTAAAAGCATAAATGAAACCGGTATTTTCTAGCCGTGATTTTGGGGATGTCACATGCATGAAGAAAGAGGTCGCTTGATATGTTGAGAGATGCTTGACCTGTATGATGGTCAAGTCCGATCATTAGAGGCCGCATGGCAAGTTGTAGCCTCTGGAGGTTCCCATATGGAAATGGGAACGGATTTCGATGGATTTTATCACCAAGTTTCCGAAGATGGCAAAGGGTTTTGACGATATTTTGGTCATCGTGGATCGATTGACCAAGAGTGCTCACTTCTGGCAATTCGGCAGAGCTCATCGGCCGAGAAGTATATTAGCGAGTTCGTTGCTCGCCATGGGGTTTCGGTCTTTATTGTTTTAGATCGTGATGTTCGGTTCACCTCCCGTTTCTGGCAGAAGTTTCATGAGGAATTGGTCACGAGGCTGCATTTCAGCACAACTGATCATCTGCAGACCGGCGGCCAGAGTGAGCGGACCATTCAGACTCTCGAGGATATGTTGCGAGCTTGCATCATTGATTTTGGTAGGAGCTGGGACTCCTACCTACCTCTTGCACAGTTCTCCTACAACAACAGTTTCCACTCCAGTATCGGTGCCCCGCCTTTTGAGCTTTTGTATGGGCGGAGATGTCGTACCCCAGTCTGTTGTGGGAGGATGGTCACAGGGTCATGGGTCGGACCGAGGTGGTACTACAGACTACAGAGATGATTCGGCATATTAAACAGAGATTGCAGTCTACTTAGAGTCGACAGAAGAGTTATGTCGACCGGTGCCGATCTGAGTTGGAGTTTCAGGTCGGTGACATGGTGTTGCTGATGGTCTCACCTTGGAAAGTTGTGATCCGCTTCAGGAAGAGGGGGAAGTTGGGTCCTTGATTTATTGGATCATTCCGAGTTATTGCCAGGGTTGGCAAGGTTGCTTACAGATTGGATCTTCCGGAGGAGCTCAGTCAGATTCACAACACTTTCCACATTTCGTAGTTGCGGAAGTGCGTTTTGGACGAGGATGCGGTGGTATCATTGGATGATATTCAAGTTGATGAGCGCCTGAACTATGTCGAGAGGCCGGTAGCTATTCTATAAAGGAAGGTAAAGGTTTTGCATAGCAAGGAGGTACCCTTGGTAAAGGTATAGTGGCAGCATCGGAGGGGATCCGAGTGGACCTGAGAGCCGGAGGCTGAGATGAGGGAGCATTATCTGGATTTGTTCCTTACAGCAGGCTTCGAGGACGAAGCCTAGTTCAAGTGTGGAGAGTTGTAACATCCCAACTTCCAGGTATGAAATTTATTCCTTAAAAGTCAAATTCTCCTTGGAACTCGTCGAGTTGATGGCCTCAACTCGACGTGTTGAAGACTTTTGGGCCACGTATATTTTTGGACCAACTTGACGAGTTGATGGCTGATTAAGAAACCCTAATTTTTAGGGTGTTGCACCCTATTTAAAGTCCTTATACCCTTTGGGTGGCCTCCTTACCCGTCTCCCTTAACCAGAAACCCTAGTCTCGTGCTTTCTCTCCCATATTTGAGTGTGTGAGCTTGAAGAGTGTTTTCTTGGTGTTCTTTTGAAGAGCTTGAAGTTGGTGGTGCCTAGCTTGAAGGGAGAAGCTTTAGATCCAGAATCTCCTTGAGTTTAGCTACTCTTTTGAGGTAAAAAGTCGAAAACTTGTTCATCTATTGCTTAGATCTCTTCATTGGAAGTTTATTGTCATTTTTGGCTCATTTTGGGATCATTCTTGGGTTTGGGCATTTCATGAAGTTATTACTTCATATATGGACGTTTTATGGCCTCATTGGACTTAAAGTTGCAAGCTTTATCAAGTTCTAGGCCTCCTTCATGCTTTAGGTCCTTTATTAAGCCTTTCTTGAGTCTTGGAGCCTCTTTGTGGCATGCACGGACGTAAAGTTAACAACTTTACGTGGTATTTCAGCTCTTGGGAATCAGATCTATAGCTTGAGGCATTAGATTCGATAAGAAAGGGTTGAATATGTTAAGACTGGGAAAACTCGACGAGTTGTCTTGACAACTCAACGAGTTGGCTCGGTTTTTCCCGTTTCTTTGGATACTGTAGGAACTCGACGAGTTGTCCTAACAACTCGGCTAGTTGGATCGGGTTTTTCCCATTTTTCTGAGTACTGTAGTAACTCGACGAGTTGGTATGTGCACTCGACGAGTTGGGTCAACATGGACTGTTGACTTTGACTTTGACCATCGTTGACCAAGTTTGACTTTAAGGGTATTTTGGGTGTTTCAGGGTTTTGATAGAAATGGTCACATGGTGGTTGTAGGCCTTTGAATCCGGAGCTGAGTTTTGGAGTTGGATTTTAGCGGGTCAGCACTACTTGTGAGGTGAGTTTTCCTCACAACACTTATGGGTCCAAGGCACCAATGGTGGCCATTTTTGGATGGTTATCCTGGTAGATAGGATGTTGTTATGATGTTATGATCTATTAGATATGTATCCTGGTAGATAAGATGATGATATGCTTATTGATCTGTATGATCTGTGCTTTCCTGTTAATTGACTATGTAGTTATGAGTTACATATATTTCGAAATGTGTGTCTGGTTAGGTTGAGGCGGTCCTGCTTTATGTTGTAGGCCAACAGACCCAGGACGGTCCGGATAGACTGAAGGCCTGCGAGGCGGTCCAGTCAGGCCGAAGGCCCGTCGAGCGATCCGGATAGGCTGTAGGCCCTGCGAGGCGGTCCAGTCATGCCGAAGGCTCGGGAGTGGTCCAGTCAGGCCGAAGGCTCATTTATGCATGACGTTGTATGTTATGTTTATATGGTGGTATTTTGGGGAAGACTCGCTAAGCTCTGGGCTTATTGTTTTTGGTTATGTTTCAGGTACCTCAGATGATCGCGGAAAGGCAAAGGCTTGATCATGCACCTCCTCGTATTTTGTGTTATGATTTCTGGAAATAACTCTGATGTGAAACCTATTTTGAAAACAATATGGAATAAATGATGGTTTTTGGGCTTATGTAAAAGTTTTAAAATTTTCAAAATTTCATGGTTGCTACAACAACAATATGGATGTTGTTCCATGTATTTCTCTAAATATTGACATTCAACTCTTAAATCAAATTTTTATGGTCTCTTAAATCAACATTTTTGGCAGAGTAGTGAATCTACAACATGAAAACAATTAGTCGATTAATATTTAATCAAAAATAGAAGAATAAACACCTAAAATTTAAGAGATATTGTAGAATCAGTAATTCAAAAGACATTCCATAAATTTAATTACACATCAAAAACATCATCGTTTGTGAGTAAACCTGTCATAACTATGCTTGAAGAATGAGATACATAAAAATATATTTAAAAAAAAGACAAACAATTGATGTGAGAATACATGTTCAATGATCAGCTTGAAAGACTTCAGTTTGGGATGTGGTCATCTGAAAATATAATAGTTTTATGTCTTAAATCAGAAAAAGAAACCACTCAAACAGATAAAGAAGTAGAAATAGATAAATTGACAGGTACACCAAAAGTAGAAATTGGGTCCAAAGTAAAATTGGGCATAATGGTTCAAAGTAGAATTGGGCATAATGGTCCAAAGTGGAATTAAAGCATAAAAAAAAAAATTCTTACATCTTAAAAATAGATACAGATGCATCTCTATAAGTTGTTGCCCTACAACCTATTTCAAACATGGAATCTGTTTCTGCAATAGTTGAAGTTAAATTTTATTCTATTTTTATAAAAAAAATAAAAATTGCTTTTAGGTTTTAAGCTCAAATACATGTGAGCTTTTGAGGAACTACATTCCTTCATTTTTGTAGAAATTAAAACCTAAAACAGGACACAACCTCATAACCCAATTTACAGTTTTGTCTTAATCCAATTGACTACTTTTGATTAGGGTTAGAAAATTAATGGTGCTACAAAAACTTTGAATATCATATCTAATAGTTACATAATGCAAAAATATCATAAAGACACAACAACTTTTAATTGGTTTATAAGATAAAGGGTATATACCTTGTTAGCTTTACTCATCAAGTTCACAAAATCACTTCCTACAGATAAGTGGTGGTAGATGGTGAGCCTAAGTTGTTGTCTTTGATTCCAGACTCCTGAACCCTTCGACTTGCTATAATCACTTCAACAATTGCCATCTAAATTCTACTTTTTTCTTAAGTGTACTGCAATATGAATAGGAAATCGATTAAATGCATAGAAACATGCCTAATTTCACCAGGGAATTTTGCACCTTTGGGAGTATGAAAGTTGTTGATATGGTATGCAGTAGCAGTTCTAGTAGGATACGTGAGCTTAACTTCATGATCATTATCTAAACAACATATTTAAACAATCAAATCAAATTAAATTTCATGAAACTGTTATACAATCATCATCTAGACAAAGGGCATCATATATCTAAGATGGAATCCAAATATATTTAAATAAAGATCTTGATGGATTAAAGTTTCATACCCTACATACAGGAACAATGGAGAAGAGACCAGCAAAGCTGGCAACAAAGAGATAAGTAATCATTCACCCTGGAGATAGTTTCTTCACATTAACTGGTGTGTCCCCTGTCTCCAACTGAGACACAGCCATTAAAGTCATTCCTAACAAATAACTTACAGTACCACCTCTTTGTTTCCGTGGAAGTTAGAATCAATAAAAAATTATACAAAGAAATAGTAGTTAATGTAATAAGGAAGAAAAGAAACTATAACAAAAGGTAGAAGAAAGGTCAACCGAATTTCCCTAATTAAAAAAAGACCTTACAAATGGCAAGGTGGAAGCGATGACACCCGCAAGAAAACAACGATAGACACCTAATCACATCGAGAAGGAATTAAGTGGCGAAGAAAATCTCGTCACCTTCAAACGATGGAAGAGAAACGGTTGTTGACTTCGTAGTGGTCGTCTTGTTCCGATGATAGCTGATGTGGTGAAGATCTTGAGCAGTGGTCGTGGTGACGACGCTGGAGTGTAGATAGGGTTTGTGGAGCCTTCGCAATCAGCAAGGGAGAGTGTATATTGGACTTGGTCGATAATCGGAGAGTAATCACAGGTGTGAACAATGAAAAAGGGATGATGTTTAATGGGAACAATATTGGATTTGAAGCATAGAGAGCAGACGGTAGCGAGAAGAATGACACTGATCCTAATATAATTGGCTCACAAAGGCGGTGAAGAAAAATGACATTGATCCTAATGTAATTAGCTTACAAAGGCGGTGAAGGGCTTATACAAATAACACGTTTGCAACTCCAATTTCAAACCTGGCTTAAAAAGATTACCTGGAAAAAAAAACCAAATTTATCAAAGTGAAAGAAATATTAGGCCAATTATGTCAAAATCCCACCAACTTTACTGTTCATAAGATTTAACTTTTTTAATATATATATATATATATATATATATATATATATATATATATATATATATAATTTAGATAGATAATTACATAATCATTGCGTTAATTGTCGTTATATTTATTATGAATAGTTAATCGGACCAAGATAACTAATTAATATAAGAATCGGTAAACAACGAACTAAATCTATTATATTTCTAGGAAATCAACCATAATCAAGAGAGAAAATTCAAAATTTAAGTGAAAGTACTTTAGATATACTGTTTTAATCCAACTTTTAGTTTCGTTGCTAGTTTTTACTACGTTTAATTGAATTTAAACAAATATTTTGTTGCTAGTTTTTACTAAGTTTAATTGAATTTAAACAAATATTTTATTTTTCTGTTTGATAGTTTAGTTTTCTAAATCAACGCCATACTTATTTTCCTAGTGTTTGATGCATAGTTATATCTCTCTAATATGCAACGATTGTGATAAACTATTTTTATAAATTTAAAATATCGTAGATAAATCACATAATCATGAAGGAGATGGCTTGTCGACCTGAACAAATCGTGGAAATTTGTGTTATTTTTTAGTAGACTAAACAACAAAAATAGTCCTCTGGTTAGTTGAAAATTGTCATTTTGGTTTAAAAAGGTTTGGACTAGCACCAGAGGTCCAAACTTTTCATGTTGTTGCAAGTTTGGTCCAACTTGATTTGAAATTTTTTATAATGGCGATTTTGCCCTTATCTTTTTCTTTTTCAGTTTTTTTTATCACACTAATTAAAATAAAAAGCTAAAACAAAAATATCACCAAACCCCTCTCTCTCTCTCTCTCTCTCTCTCTCTCTCTCTCTCTCTCTCTCTCTCTCTCTCTCTCTCTCTCTCTCTCTTAAAATACCCATCCCTATTCTGAAAAAAGAAAATACGACTAGAGACTATCTCTAGTGATCTTTATTCGTCCGAGCACCATGACCTCTACCCTCACTTCTCCTGAGATGTTCGACAAAGACAAAATTATTGGATTTGTAAAATCAGACACTGATATGGAAATCTTCTTATATACAAAACCCTTACCAAATTTACAAGAAGATGAAAAAATGGTCTGAACAGAAGGAGAAAGGTAGGTTCGATTTCGGATTTGGAAAGAAGGATAAAGGCAGTCCGAGCGACCGATCATAGCAAACCCTCGTCGTGGCCATCACAGCAAACCCTCGTCGCCGCCATGCATATGTAAACCCTTGCTCCGACCTCCGATCTCGTCACCACCATCCGTATCAGTAAACCCTCATTTTTCCAGCAATCTAAACCCCACCGCCGAAACTCGAGGAAGCTCTGATTTACAACTCTGCAAAGACAATGATTGGCGAAGAAGAAGCTCTGGTCTACAACTACATCTCGATGAACATGACGACGATCCTAACGACCAAATGAGGTGATCAAGTTACAGATTTGGCGAGCCTTATCTCTTTCTCCATCTTTCTCTACCAAAAACCATATTCGCGTCGTAGCCACCGTCATCTTCTCCGGTAGTGGAAAAACAAGGGTGACATTCATATTTTTTTCGGCAATAGTGTTGTTCAAGTTTCTCGACGATGGTTTATAATTGGTTTCTTCTTTCCGACAGATGAAGACATAGAGACGGAGAGAAAGAGAAAAAGTGGATTGAGGTAGGGAGTATTGGTGGGGTAGGTTTATATTTGTTTTTGTTTTTTTTTTAAATTATTAATCAGAAAATTACAAAATTAATAAAAAGAAAAGGGAAAACCAAATAGAGAGGAGAAAAATGTCATTTCTCACACTTTCAATTATAAAACAAACTAAACTAACAACAGAATGAAAATTTTGGACCAATAGTTCTAGTTCAAACATTTTTAGAGCAAAATGACAATTTTCAGCTAACCATAAAGACCATTTTTATAGTATAGTCGTTTTAATATAAAACATGTGAGCGGCTCATATAAAACTCCCAATAGGAGCACTTAATTTTGGGAGCAATTTATGTTTTAGGGCACAAATTTTTTTTAAGTATAATATTTTTATATTTTATTTATATTATCTTTCTGTTCATATAAAATAATAATATATGAAATTTATTAATTTTTTTATTAATTGTCTTTTTTGATTTTAATATTATATAATTATATTAATTCCTTGCGTTCATTAATTTAATAAGTAAAAACAAAATATAAAATGATATTTGATTTCTTAAATAATTAAAGTGTATTTGGCTTGTGGATTTTTTTAGAATCTGGTTTTTTTATAACTGGCAAACTAATATACTCCTAAAATAACATATGTCTCCTAATGTGACTTGAACCCACGACCTTTTATTTGAAAGAGTCACTCCTTACCATTAGGCAAAAAACCCTTTGGTGAATCCGATAGAAATTGATATTTGATTCATACGAATTTCCATGTATGGTTGTAAAATGATAGGAAACTGAATTCCATAAAATTATCTTAATTGGTTGATTTCAATATTCGTTACTAATACCTAAGTAATCAAATTCTTATTATTTTATCAAATATTAAAATCGCAAAAATACCCCTTTTGCTCTAGATAAAAACTATACAGCCCTAGAATTCCATAGACAAAGAACGTTTTTCATCTTCTTCACTCTCGACAAACTGCTGCGATCCATGAGTTTTTTTTTTTATTTTTTTTTATTTTTTTATTATTATTATTATTATTATTATTATTATAAAGCAAACAACGTGTGGGGTTTTAACTTTAATGATCCCATTTGTGTTTTCGTTTATTGTAGTTTCCATATAGTGCATATATTAATATTTCTTTGTTGTTCATATTCAATAAATAAAAATTCTGGTCTATTTTTCTTCACAGACATGATCTACTTCATGGTTTTTCTTTGAGTAAACTATAAATTTGTTTTTTATGATTCGCTTAATTGTGGATAACATGCGAAAAGTTTTCAATTTAAACCAATGGTTCAAAATGTGAAACTCCGTTGATGATCATTGGAAAACTTGAAATTACTATATTCATTTTTAATTTCTATTTTCTATTATTTTAATATCCATTTAAATTTTTCTAAAAAATCCCACCCCACACCCTCTCTACAATACACATCAAGAACATAAAAAGTGTTTTTCAATCAATTTATTGACTTTTTGAAAAAACCAAAAATTCTTTGTTTATTGGAAAAGTCACTTTTTTGCCCCTTTTTTCTTAAAAAGTTAGTGATTACCAAACATTTATAACTTGTTGATTTTTTAATAAGCCAATAAGTTAATAAGTCATTTTGAAAACCACTCACAAAAAACTCCCTTCGTCTTCTTCCATTGGGTTTCAAATTCAACACACACAATGATGAACAAACTATGTAAATCGATGGCTTTCAGAGATTACTGACATATACACACACATAATGATGAACAAATAAAACCAGTATCAAATGCTGGACCCTCTCTTTCCCCATTACTCGCTTCAACACGCACACACACACACACCATGAACCTATAAATGAAATCGATTTGTGTGTTTGTATTCATCGTAAGCCCTGTAACAAAACCTAGAAATCGATTTGTGAACAAAATCCAAAAGCCGATTTGTTTGTGTCTTCATCTCCAGCCCTAACAAAACCTCGAAATCAATCTGTGAACAAAATCCAAAAGTTAATTTAAGTGTGTTTGTGTTCGTCGTCAGCCATAATAAAACCCATAAGTCGATTTTTGTGTGTTTGTATTCTTCGCCCACAACTATATGAAGAAGACGAAACATTTGTTTGTGTTTGTGTTTGTGTTCATTGTCATCACTCTCAGTCTCTCACCCGGAAAAAACCACCATACCAACAACTACCGACAACTACGGGAAGAAAATGAAGCATCCTATCATCTCTTATTCTTTTCGTACTATTCTTTAGAAATGGTTGTGTTATAAGTATCCTCCTTAACCAATTTTAACCCACCCCTAACATCAATCAAATCAATAATTACTTTTGATTTGACATCATATTTTTGTTTCTTTCCCATTTTGTTTTTTTTTTCTTTTTTGTTTTTTTCCCTTTTTGTTTTTTCTTTTCTTTTATTTTATAGTTTAATCTTATTATTATTATTATTATTATTATTATTATAAATTTTGATAGCCATATAAAATTCGGATATCATTTTAAAATTCGGATGACATTTTGAAATTCGGACAATATTATAAATCCGGACAACATTATAAAATTCGAACGACTATATAAAACGGAACAAAATCAAAGTTTGTCTTTATTTTAGAAACAAACCGATACCATTATCGTCTATTGATAAATTATAATTCACCCTAACCATTACGTAATGGTTGATTACAAGGAGCATACCCAATGTCTGATGTTTTGTCCAGACTTTTCCGTACATACAAATCAGAATATTCGGTAGCATGGGTATACAATTGCTCAACTAAATGCTTTCAATACGCATAACGTACCACACAAATGTAATACTATAACATCCCTAAAAATCATGCCAATTTAAAACTTTTTAAAACATTTAGAAACCAACAGTTATTACAAATTTGTTTTTAGAATAGTTCTATATCAGAGTATCCCAGAAACAAAGTCATAAAATGTGAGGAGTTGTACGATCACGCCTTTGCCTTCCCGCGATCATCCGAAGTACCTGAAACCAAAACTGAAACTGTAAGCCAGAAGCTTAGTGAGTTTCCCCCAAAATACTCATATACACAACAATACACATATAATCACAAACAGCATACTATGGGTCCAGTCAACCTTCGGGTTGGAATACCCCATACCCTCAACCATCGGGTTGGAATGCCCTAGGCCCTCAACCATCAGATTGGAATGCCAACATACTATGTGTCCAATCATCCTCGGGATGGAATACCCCAGGCCCACAACCATCGGGTTGGAATGCCCACATACTACGAGTCCAATCATCCTCGGGATGGAATACTCACGACCCACAACCATCGAGTTGGAATGCCCAGGTCTATTGGCTTTCGCACAAAGCAGATAAGCCTCAACCACCAATCAAACATGTGCACATATATTAGATAATCACATAAGAGTCTATAGATATATAAACCGACCTAACAAATCATAACAACATAACAACATCCTATCTACCAGGAAACCGATCTAACAGATCATAACAGTATAACATCATCCTATCTACCAGGATACTGATCTAACAGAACATACTAGCATAATATATCAGGATAACAATCCAAAAGGGCCGACCTTGGTGCCTTCAACCCTTAAGTATAGTGAGGAAAACTCACCTCACAACTGTCAAATTGTAGTGATAAAATCAAACTCTCGAATCACAGCCGCGAACCCCACCACCTATATTCACTATAGAACCACTTCTATAAATTCCCAATTTACTAAAATAACCCCATAAGTTAAACTGGTCAACCATTGGTCAAAGTCAAAGTCAGCGGTCAAGGTAAACAGTCCATGTTGACCCAACTCGCCGAGTGCAGTTCACTAACTCGTCGAGTCCTTCCAGAACTCGAGAAATCGTGAAAACCATGGTTGACTCGCCGAGTTTCCAGACAACTCGTCGAGTCCATGCGTGTCCAAATGTCGGGAAATCCCCTAACTAACTCGTCGAGTCTCCTTACTGACTCACTGAGTCCATGAAACAACAACGGTTAATCTTCATCGGACTCGCCGAGTTGACCATCCAACTCGTCGAGTCCCTTCAGTCCATTTCCCATTCAGACGTTTTTAAGCTACCCCAAAGCTCCAAATTGTAGATCCAACCTCCTAAGGCACATATTCCATGTAAATTTGCAAACTTTACGTGTATGCAAGGTCTTAAAGGCTTAGAACACTAAAAACCAAATCTAGAATGAGGTTTAGGGCATGGGGAGAGATCAATACCAAATAAAGTTGATAGCTTTATGAATTTGGGACATGGAAGGGTCCAGATCTGAAGTTACAACTTCAAATCATGGCCAATACCCGAAATGGATCTCATATATCTTAAGAAAATGACCCTAAACTTAAGCATGGAGAGATCTAGCTAGAAAGAGGTCAAGGTAACGACTTGATACCTTCAAAATGATGCCTAGATGAAGCAGAGTCAGATTCATGAGCTCTCCTTTGCCCCAAGCTCCTTTAGCTCCAAACCTCCTTCATAAAATGCACCAAAACACTCTTAAAACCTCAAAAACACTCAAGAACAAGCTCTAGGCAAATTAGGGTTCCTTCTGGCCGTCTAGTGGGTGGTAAGGGACTGGGGGTAAGGACTTAAGGTCCTTTAAATAGGGTGCAAACCCTAAAAATTAGGGTTTCATCCTCTAGCTCCTACTCGTCGAGTCTGGGTCCTCCGACTCGTCGAGTAGGTCCAATAATTCATGCGGGCCAACCCGCTTCTACACGACGAGTTGGGGAAACCAACTTGTCGAGTAGGTCCATAAACATGTACATAATGCTTTAAAACTTATACCTGGGAATCCGGGTGTTAAAATTATCCCCCACTTGAACTAGACTTCGTCCTCGAAGTCTGCTGCTGCGAACAAGTCTGGGTAGTGCTCCCGCATCTATGCCTCCGGCTCCCAAGTCCACTCGGATCCTCTCCTGTGCTCCCATTGTACCTTTACCAGAGGTACTTACTTGTTCCGTAGAACCTTTACCTTCCTCTCAAGAACGGTTATTGGCCTCTCCACGTAATTCAGGCGCTCGTCGACCTGAATATCGTCTAATGATAGCACTGCCCCCTCATCTGCTATGCACTTCCGCAACTGTGACACATGGAAAGTGTTGTGGACCTGACTAAGCTCCTCTGGGAGATCCGGTTGATAAGCCACCTTGCCAACCCTAGCAATGATCCTGAATGGCCCAATGAATTGGGGACCCAATTTCCCCCTATTCCTAAAGCGAATCACACCCTTCCAGGGTGAGACCTTCAGGAGTACCATGTCACCCACCTGAAACTCCAGTTCAGATCGACGTCTATCCGTGTAACTCTTTTGCTGACTCTGAGAGGTCTGCAGCCGCTATCTGATCTGTTGAATCCTCTAGGTAGTCTGCATAACTACCTCTGTCCGTCCCATCACCATGTGATCGATCTCGCCCAATAGACTGGGGTGCGACATCTCCGTCCATACAACAGCTCATATGGTGGTGCACCAATACTAGAATGAAAGATGTTGTTGTAGGAGAACTCTGCAAGGGGTAGGTAGGAGTCCCAGCTCCCACTGAAGTCAATAACGCAGGCTCTTAGCATGTCCTCAAGAGTCTGTATGGTCCGCTCACTAAGGCCATCTGTCTGCGGATGATAGGCTATACTGAAGTGTAGCCGCGTACCCAGTTCCTAATGGAACTTCTGCCAGAAACGGGAGGTGAAGCGAACATCACGGTCCGACACAATGGAGACCAGCACTCCATGGTGGGCAACGATCTCGTGGATATACAAGTCGGCCAGCTTCTCGGCCGATGAACTCTTCCGTATCGCTAAAAATGGGCACTCTTGGTCAGCCGATCCACGATGACCCAAATAACATCGAAGCCCCTCGCCGTCCTCGGCAGCTTGGTGATGAAATCCATCGTGATTTGTTCCCACTTCCACATGGGAATCTCCAGGTGTAACATCCCAAAAATATAGTCCTAAAATTTCGTTTTAAAGCTTATAAGAAAACCATAATTCATCCATCATCATATAGAAAAATATAAATCGTGTGTCTCAAAACATCATATCAAATACTATATCAAAATCATGTAAGAAAAATATCAGAGTCTGAACATCCCAGGCTAAAACTGTGGTGTGTGCCATGCGATCATCCCGAGCCCTTTCCCTTGCTAGTGGAAGTACCTGAAACCAAAACTGAAAAGTGTAAGCACGAAGCTTAGTGAGCTCCCCAAACTACCACATACCATACACATAACATGAAACTAGGAGATACGGGCCCCGCCCACACTCAAGGAAATACGGGCCCCGCCCACACTCCGCTGCTACGAGCCCACACTCAACTACAGGAGATACAGGCCCAGCCCACACTCAGCTACTATGAGATACGGGCCCCGCCCACACTCAGCTACTAACATGAATACAAGTATCACACTGACAACAAGTACATCTACAACTATCAATCAATCATATATATCGATACTCAAATAATGTTATGAGATACGAGCCCCACCCACACTCGACTAACTATGAGATACGGGCCCCGCCCACACTCAGCTACTGGTCATATACATAACATATACGGGCCAACCTTGGTGCCGTAGACCCGTCCTACTAGAGGAAACTCACCTCTCAAACTGGAAGCTAAACTCGTGCGTGAGGAATCTCTGCTGGCTGCTCCCACGACTCCCCAGCTAACACTATACAATAATACATAGTCAAAAAATCTGATAATCTTGCTTAGGGTAAAATGACCATTTTACCCGTGGTCAAAGTCAACATTCTAGTTGACTCAACTCGCCGAGTCAGCCTATCGACTCGCCAAGTCCTAAGTCTTAATAACCCTGATTTCGCGATCCAACTCGCCGAGTCAACCCCCTGACTCACCGAGTTCCCGGGCTACCAATCATCGCGATTTAGGGAATCAACTCGCCGAGTCACCCTCAGACTCGTCGAGTTCTAGCATGCTCAGAAACGGGACAATATGTCTCAACTCGTCGAGTTCCTCTATGGACTCGACGAGCCCCTCTGTCTATTTAGGCCCTCTTAACAGATTAAGCCCTACACTCTAATCTCAAGCTCCATACTACTTCTACATGCTGGGAATGTCCTATTAAGGGTAAAGTTTCTAGCTTTACACGTTTATAACCCGTCTTAATGGGTTTAGCCCCAAACCCTAATTCCTTAAGTTGCAAATCTTTATCCAAAGGCCTTATCACTCCAAACCAAAACGTGGAAACTGAGATCTAGGTCCTAAACACCCAATGAACACGTAAAGTCTCAGACTTTGCATCCATGCATGGCCATTTTGGGCGAAAAAGGCCATGATAAAGTCCTTAAGCTTGCATGAGGCTTCCGTAGTCATAAAGTTTGCACCTTTATGCCATGGAACCCCTTCTAGACTCTAGATATGAAAGGTAAATCACTTGGGATGTCCATGTCCCAAGGTTCATGCTTCTTGGGCCAAAAACTCCATAAAGATGAAAAGAAGAGATCTAGGGAACTAATGAGCAAGGTTGGAGCTTGTTTACCCGAAAATATAGCAAATGAGATGTAACCTTTGGATCCACTCTCTTCCTCTTGAGCTCCTCAAGCTTCACCTTCTCCTTACAAGCTTAAATCACAACAAAACACTCAAAAATCGCACTCACACCACACAAAGCTCAAAATGGCGAGTTAGGGTTTTCTGGACAATGGGAGGTGATAAGGGAGGCCACAGTGGGCGTTATGTTCCTTTAAATAGGGTGCCAAACCCTTAAAATTAGGGTTTCTTTCTGGTAGACCTACTCGTCGATTCGGGGCTACCAAACTCGTCGAGTAGACTTCAAAACCCACGCCCCCTTTCTGTCTCTACTCGATGAGTCTGGGGCTACCAACTCGTCGAGTCGCCTTGTACAAATGAATAAATTAGGGTTTAAATGCGTACCAGGGAACTGAGCGTTACACCAGGGGCTGTAGCTGACCATGCGGCCTTTGATGCTCGGCCTTGACCATCCGGCAGGTCAAGCACCTCTCAAAATACCATGCAATCTCCCTCTTCATTCCTGGCCACCAGTAGCTCAAACGTAAATCCCGGTACATCTTGGTGGCACCCGGGTGAATAGAGAAGCGATACTTATGAGCCTCCTCCAATACAGTCTGTCTGACCCCACCAGACATCGGAACCAAGACCCGACCATAGCGGGTCAATAGCCCCCGACTATCTTGCACAAACCGGGTGTTCTCACCCCTAATCTTCTCAAGCTTCCAATTCTCCTGATGCATACCCTCAGTCTGAGCTTCCCTGATCAAACCCACAAGTGGAGAATCCACCGATATCCTCATACATGTTACTGGAGTAGAAAATCCAGCTGACTTGCGACTCAGGGCGTCCGCAACCACATTCGCTTTACCTGGGTGGTAAAGGATCTCACAGTCGTAGTCCTCGACTACATCCATCCACCTGCGCTGTCTCATGTTCAGGTTCGGTTGATCCATGATGTGTCTCAAACTCTTGTGGTCCGTGTATATGGTACAGCGAACCCCGTAGAGGTAATGTCTCCAAATCCTGAGAGTGAATACCACCGCTCCCAACTCTAAATCATGAGTATGGTATCTCGTCTTGTGCGGTTTCAGCTGCCGCGATACGTATGCTATCACCCATCCTCTCTGCATGAGGACCGCCCCCAATCCTGTGATGGATGCATCACAGAACACAACAAAATCCTCAGCTCCCTCCGGGAGGGTCAAGACTGGAGCCTCGCAAAGTCGCTGTCTGAGGGTCTCAAATGCCCTCTACTGCTCAGGGCCCCACCAGAAATCCACCCCCATCCTCGTCAGACGAGTGAGGGGTACTGCAATCTTGGAGAAATCATGTATGAATCTCCGGTAGTACCCTGCCAATCCCAGGAAGCTCCTGATATCCGAGGGAGATTTCAGAACCTCCCACTGCATAATCGCCTCGATTTTGGCCGGATCGACCAAAATCCCCTTTTGGTTAACGTGGTGTCCAAGGAACTGAACCGCTCGTAACCAAAACTCACACTTTTAGAACTTGGCATAAAGTCGTTATCGTCTCAACACTCCCAATAGATCCCGTAGATGCTCCTCATGCTACTATTGGGTCTTGGAGTACAACAAGATATCATCTATGAATACGATGACCGAGCGATCGAGCATCGTTTTTCAAACCCGATTCATCAGGTTTATAAATACTGCAGGCGCTTTGGTGAGCACAAACGGCATCACCACGAACTCGTAATGTCCATAACGATTTCGGAACGCAATCTTCTCCACGTCCTCCTCTCTAACCCTGACCTGATGGTACCCGGACCTCAGGTCTATCTTGGAGAACCAAGATGCCCCCTGCAACTGATCGAAAAGATCATCTATCCTCGGGAGTGGATAACGGTTCTTCACCGTCAACTTGTTCAACTCCCGGTAGTCAATGCACATTCAGTGTGAACCATCCTTCTTCCTGATGAAGAGAATCGGCGCTCCTTACGGGGAAGTGCTCGGGCGAATGAACTGCTTGCCCAACAGTTCCTGCAGTTGTGATGACAGCTCCTGCATCTTTGGTGTTACAAACCGGTATGACGACTTGGCGATAGGGGCCGCACCTAGAACTAGGTCGATCCTAAACTCGACCTGCCTCTCCAGAGGCACTCCGGGAAACTCCTCCAGAAGCACGTCAGCGAACTCCCCGACGACTGGAACCTCTGAAACTGAAATCTGATCCCTGACCCGCGTATCCACCATGTACGCTAAATAAACCGCACACCCGTGCTGAATATACCGTCGATCTCTGGCAGCTGAACAAAACCCTGATCCCAATCTGGTACCCTCGCCGTAGACAATCAGTTCTCCCCCACTTGGGGTTCGAACTACCACCCGCAGAGCCTCACAGTCGATCATGGCACCGAAGCGACTGAGCCAGTCCATAACTACGATCACACATACATCCCCCATGGGAATTGGAATCAAGTCTATCCGGAAAGATACCCCGAAGATCTCCAACATGAAACCCCGATAGACTGAAGAAACGGAAACCCTGTGTTCGTTGGCGATATAGACTCGCAACGGACACTCTAGCTGTCCTACTGGCACACTGAACTCCCTACTAAATGTCTGAGAGACAAATGACCGACTCGCCCCCGAGTCAAATAATACCAAGGCAGGTAAGGAGTTCAATAAAAACGTACCTAATCACAGGTACAAACATATAAGCATAAAACAGATATAATTAGTAAGATAAGGGATAGAAACATACCAGTAACCACATCTGGTGCTGTCCTGGCCTCCTTTGCTGTGAGCTGGAAGACGCGTCCCTAAGCTCTCGGGGGCTCCGCTCTACCCTGCCTCCCGTAGGTAATCCTCAGTGTAGCTGGTGCGGGGGCCTGCGCCGGCTAGGCGGCTAGTAGGGGGCATTGGTCCTTCATATGGCCCACCTGCTCATAATGGTAACAAAGTCTGACTCCGGGAGCTGGAGTCTGCTTCCTGAAATCCCTGGCAAGATGGCCCTGATTGCCATATTTGTGGCACCCGCTCCCTAATCGGCAAACCCCCGAATGAGCCTTTCCGCCCTTCCCACAAGTGCGGCCCTACTTTCCCCCTGATCTGGAATCAGCGGTCTTAGACCGCTTTAGCGACGGATGTGACAGTGTCTGGGCCTGCCTCTGCTCTCTCAGCTGCAACTCAATCTCAAGCTCCCGTCGCCTAGCGGCCTCCTGTAACTCCAACAAGGTATCACATCGCTGGGTAGCAACAAACTGACGAATGTCAGTCTTGAGCATGCTCAGATAACGTGTCATCTGAGCCTGCTCGGAGGCAAAATCCGGGCAGAACATCGCCCTTTCTGTGAACATACGATCGATCTCCGTCACCGTCTCACCGTCCTGTCTCAACTCCAAAAACTCATGAGCTAACCGTTCCCGCTCGACCCGTGGAATGTAACGAGCGCGGAACATATCCCTGAACTGCTCCCAAGTAACTGCAATTCTCTGGTCATCCGAATACGACCCAGTCGTCAACCTCCACCAGTCCTTTGCCCCAGACCTCAGCAGGTCAGGGCACATCTGACCTTTTGGTCAGTAGGATATGAACACATGAAGAAACAACCCTCAACGTCAGAAAGCCACCTCATGGTCCTGATTGGATCCTGAGCCCCATCAAATGTCGGGGGCTTCGTGTTATCGAAATCCCGGTACTGAAAAGCTCGGCCAGCTCCTCCCCCTGCCGCTGTTACTGCTACTGTAGCTGCTGCGGAAGCCGTCTCAGCTAGGGTTGCATATATGTCATCAAAATACTCCATCATGGCGGTCTTAATAGACCCAAACATCTCCGGAATCTGACCGCGGACAATCTCGAACACCTCCTCGCAGATGATTTCCCTGACACGATCCTCTGTCAATGCTAGCCTATCCTAGCCGATGATCTCGGGTGCTGTCAGGGCACCCTGATCGCCCTGTCCCGATCCCGATCCAGATCCAATAACAAAACGCCTTGTAACCACCATTCTGAAATTACACCAGGAAGATATCAGATAATCCGCATAAATATCAGGGAACCAACTCCCAACTAAACCCTAGGGGTTGTGACTTCCTAGCCACACGTATGTGTCCTGTGCTTTCAGTAGTACGGGCCCATACTACCTTCCACACCTACCCATATTTGTCTCAAGTATCATCACAACACCCTAACAATATACACATGCATGGTGATCGCTCAATCCTCACTCCTAGAGGAATGCTAAATATCTCATACTGGCCTAGCGACCATAAAAATAAATAAATAAATAATAAAAATCAACTTTTGAACCATTCGGCCAAGTTTGAAAACTTTTTTGATCCATCTACGCTCTTGACAAACCATAGGACCAAATTTGAATTTTACTCTTATTCTTTATTTTTGTTGATAAAAACCATTTCTATCTTGAAAGCTGCTTCATCGGGGTTTTTTTGTCTATATTTTGTTGTATGAATTAATGAGTTTCATTAGCCTAATTTGAGAGAGAGTTGGGCACAATTCATGTTTTTTCTTAGAGTAATGCTCATTTATACATGAGAATTTGTTATAAATGACAATATTTGAATTGTTATTCAATTCAAATATTTATATATATGTGTACTAGTTTTCTTAGTTCATTTATAATTACCTTTTTTACTAAAAAGTAGTTATTAAAATTTTTTTAGAACGGCAGAGTTAGATTATGTTAGTGGTTCGAGTTGCACAGTGACATCCAAGCGGGCATTACGCCTTTCCCGAACCTTCACCCATAGGGAGTTATTAAAATGTTGAAAATAAATTATTAAAGAATTAATTTATATATTTTTAGAAGTGGTTAAAAACAGCTTTGCACAGAAGTTAAATAGAATTTGTTATAAATGACAATATTTGAATTGTTATACAATTCAAATATTTATATATATGTGTACTAGTTTTCTTCGTTCATGTATAATTACCTTTTTTTACTAAAAAGTAGTTATTAAAATGATTTTTTAGAACGACATAGTCAGATTATGTTAGTGGTTTGAGTTGTACAGTGACATCCAAGCGGACAGTATGCCTTTCCCGAACCTTCACCCATAGGGAGTTATTAAAATGTTGAAAATAAATTATTAAAGAATTAATTTAAATATTTTTAGAAGTGGTTAAAAACAGCTTTGCACAGAAGTTAATAAAGACTAATTTTTACCTTTGAAATCTTTTGAGGAAATTACAAACCAAAAAGAACTGTAGAAGAAACAATGGAATTGAATTCCACCTCCAAATCATTCCAAAATTATATGTGAACCAAACGCCTATAAGGGACATTCACAAGATCATTGAAGATTACAAAGAATGAATAAAAATCTTTTAGTTTTTTATGATTTATCTAAATGATCTTAATGTCCGAAAATAGCATTTCAGACTATATCATTTTTGTTTCGAAATAAAATAAGCTCATTGGCATGTCAAATAATTTGTTTTGAAATCTTACATTTCTAGCTTCAGTTATCTTGTATGTTGTACATTTCGAACTTTTTATCCTAAATTTCACACTACATATTCTAGATTATACATTGAGGGCAAAGTCCATTTTGCATTTATAAGACTCGAGTTAGTGTTTTAACGCGTTTATTTCAAGCATCTCAAATACTATTTTTTTCTTCAAAATGAGTTCATCTAGTTAGTTTTTGTACTTGTGATTATGAAATATATTGGATAACATCACACATGTTATGATATAGATTTGACTTATGATATCAAATTTTATTGATTAGTTAACTTGGAGCCTTCCAAGTTAATATTAGAGTCAAATTATATATGTTGGTTTTTTAATATCCTAGAATGAACGTTGTTATATGAATAATTGATGAGAGTGACGTCAAATATTTTGTATGTGTTGTTATTTGTTTGCCTTCGAATATGTTGAAGTAGTTTGTTACCAATCTTGTAGTCCAACAATGTTCAGTCTGTCAATACATTATGAAATACATTAAGAAAATGTAGGTGGAAACTACCTATAATGATGATTATTAAGATTGTCCATTGCATTATACAATGAAAGTGTTAAATGTGATTTGAGCATTTAGATCATGTTCATGGAGCATTTGGAGCACTTGGAACTCGATGGAGCACTTAGGGTTCATGGAGCATGTGACAAAGGAACGGATCATCTAAGAAAGGAATGGATCGTCTGACAAAGGAACATATCAAGTGCCAAAGGAACATATCGTACAGAAGGGGGTTTGGAGCACCTAGAAGAGGTTTGGAGCACTTAAGAGTGATATGGAGCAACAAGGGAACCTTGTTACACCATATGTTGAAGGGATGGGCCAAGAAGGATGTTGTTACGCCAAGGGCATTCCTTCTTGCGCCATTATGCTCCCTCTTGCGCCATGAGGGGTTCCTCTTGCACCATGATGACCCCTCTTGCGCCATGGGATACTCCTGTTGATCCATTGAGTATGCTCTTGCGCCATGCAGGGCCTTGTTGTGCCATGTATGTTCCTGTTGCACCAAGGTGGTGTTGTTGCTCCAATCTTGATGTTCTTGTGCCACACTTGAAGCCTTTTGTTCCATCCATACACTTGTTGCGCCATCATGGTGCAAGTTGGACCATATTCGTCCTTGATGATCCAAATATGCTATGAAGTCCTCTATGATGCTCAATAATGTCACAGAAGATGCTGTATGGCGGATTGTGATTGGTTGACACCATTCATGGGCCCATTAGGGTTTTAGGTCTGATCCATCAAGTATAAATAGGGATGGATGCTAGGTCATTTGGTATGATAGGCGAATCTTTATGTAATTGTACTAGTAACTTTTGTTTGAGAGCTCTGAAATAAAGAATACTACCCTCCTACCCCTATACGTAGGTCACCTTGACCGAACCATGTAAATAATGTGTCTTGTATGCATATAATTTTGCTAGTTATCCACTTTACTTCCTAACAAGTGGTATCAGAGTTACGGTTTGTATTCCTATGATTGAAGATGTCTACTCACAAGTTTGATTTGGAGAAATTCAATGGTTCAAATGACTTCACCTTGTGTAAGGTAAAGATGAAGGCTCTTCTGGTTCAACAAGGTTGTGCAACGACATTGGAAGGAGAGGCAAAACTGCCAAAGGACATGAAACCTAAGAATAAGGTGGACATTCTAATGAAGGCACATAGTGCATTCTGTCGAGCTTAACAAATGAAGTACTGTGGCTGGTCATGGATCAAACAACTGCTTATGGGATCTGGGATAATCTTTGTGACAAGTACCAGAACAACTCACCGACGAACAGGTTGTATCAGAAGCAAAGGTTGTACACTCTCAGAATATCTGAAAGTACCCAAGTGAAAGATCATTTGGATAACTTCAATCGCATCATCTTGTATCTACAAGGGGTTGATGTGAAGATTGAAGATGAAGATCAGGCGCTCATTCTCTTATGTTCTCTTCCGAACTCATATGGGAATTTCATTGATACCATGCTCTATGGTAGGACAACGATCACTGTGAATGATGTGAAGGACTCTTTGATGTCCACGAAACTGAAAATAAAGTTTTAGTTGGAGAGGAGGTGTCCAGTTCCAGTTTGTTTGTAGGGAGAGGTAGGAAAAATGAGAGGAAAGGGGGAAATAGAGGGAGATCATGTTCAAAATCGAAGTGTAAAGGTTTATTGAACGTGAAATGTTATAATTGTAAGGAGAAGGGACACTTCAAGCGAAATTGTCCACAGCTGAAGAATGGGAAGTTCAAGAGTGAATCAAGCAGCAATAACACTGCTGTTGTAGTTCAGGAAAGTTCTGATGAAGGGGACGATGGTGATGTACTGACTGTGAGTACATCAAGTTCTGCTAATGCTTGGGTCTTGGATTCTGGAGCATCCTATCACATGACGTGTAATCGTGACTGGTTCGACTCCTTCAAAGAGTGGGATTGCACAGTCAAGATGGGTGATGATTGGGTGAGCAGTATCAAAGGTTGTGGCACGGTGTAGCTCAAGATGCACGATGACATGGTCAGGAAGTTAGATTCCTGGTACGTTCCAGAACTTCGGAAGAATTTGAATTCTCTTGGTACATTGGCTAAGAATAGGATGAGGTATTCTGGTGAAGGTGACTGGGTCAAAGTGACCAAAGGCTCTCTGGTTATAATGAAAGGGAATATGAATCGTGGAGGGATCTATATCCTAGAAGGCAATATGGTTATGGGAATGGTGGCTATCTCTCAACCCTTGAATGAAGGTGATGACAAGACGGAGGCGTGGCATCGTAGGTTGGGGCACATGAGTGAGAAGGGCATGTCAGTTCTAAGAAAACAATGACTGCTTGGTGGAGAGGCCACTAGAAAAATAAAGCATTATGAAGCTTGCGTAAAGGGAAAGCATCACAAAGTGAAGTTTGGTACCGGTCAACACACAATCAACGAAATCTTGGAGTATGTTCACTCAAATATGTGGGGTCCTGCACCAGTGAAGTCTCAAGGAGGATGTTCATACTTTGTAACATTCATTGATAACTATTCAAGGAAGGTTTGGTGTACTTTATGAAGACCAAAGATGAGGTGTTTGGGAAGTTCAAGGAGTAGAAGACTGTGGTTGAGAAAAGGACTGGAAAACAGATCCAGACTCTGAGGACAGACAATGGGTTGGAGTTCTACAATGTTCCATTTGATAATTTCTGCAAGGTAAAAGGTATAATGAGGCACCTCACTGTACGACACACACCACACAAATGGAGTGGCAGAACGGATGAACCAAACACTCATGCAACGTGATAGGTGCATGCGAATATTTGCTAACTTATCCAAGCAATTCTGGACGGAAACAATTAACATTGCTTGCTATCTTGTGAACAGATCACCATCAACTATAATAGACTTGAAGACTTATAAAGAGGTATGGATACCCCGCATATGTTCATGTGAATGATGATAAACTTGAGCCAAGGGAAATGAAGTACATAATTCTAGGATATGAAACAGGAGTAAAAGTTTATCGACCGTGGTGTACAGAATAAGGAAGAACTCCTAAATTTATCTTGAGCAGAGATGTGAGCTTCGATGAATCTGCCATGGGTAACCAGAGAGGAGGTGATACAAGTCTAGCAGGGAATAAAGATCAGGGTGGTAGCCAAAAGGTGGAGTTTACAACTCAAACTTCAGACAGAGTTGTGATAAGTGACAAAGAGCAAGGAGGCAGTAAACAACCTGGACAAGATGAAACCCAAGAGCAACCCATGGGATCTTCATCCAGTGGTGCTGATACTGGGAAGGATGATGGGTCAGAATTAATAGCAAATAGAAGATCAAGGAGGGTCATTCGACAAGTTGATAAATATGTGGGATGTGTGAATTCAGGTGAACTTGACTCCATTACTTTTGCTTTAGCAACTCGAGAAGACATTGACACTAAGGAGCCTCAATTGTATTAAGAGGATGTGGCGAGTAAAGAATCAAATGACTGGTTGATGGCCATGAATGAAGAAATGCAATCTTTGGACAAGAATGAAACATGGGATCTCGTTCCATTACCAAAGGGAGCGAAGCCAGTGGGAAGCAAATGGGTCTTTAAGAAGAAAGAAGGGATACCGGGAGTTGAACCAGCTAGTTTCAAGGCAAGTTTGGTGGTAAAAGGGTTTTCTCAGAAAGAAGGAATTGATTATCACGAGGTGTTCTCACCGGTCATGAAGCAAAAGACAATTCGAGTTTTCTGGCCATGGTGAGTGCATTTGAACTGGAGCTTGAACAACTTGATATGAAAAATGCATTTCTTCATGGGAACTTAGAAGAGAAGATTTATATGTCCCGGCCAGAAGGGTTCCTTGATTCTAAGATGGATCATGTATGTTTGCTGAAGAAATCCCTATATAGGTTGAAGCAGTCTCCAAGACAATGGTACATGAGATTTGATTCATTCATGATCTCGAATGGCTACACTCGGAACTAGTTTGACAATTATGTTTACTCAAAGTAATTTTCACCAGATTCCTGTTATATTAGGTGTCTAATCCCAAAACTACAATTGGTATATACTTGAATTGATGGTAGCACAGTCCTTTTGGGTTGTCATCAAACCTGGCAATTGAATAGGATAACTTTTAGAGAGAGAAGAATGATTTATTAATTTATTACATGGTTAATAAATTAACTAGAAATCAAAATAAATGATTTATTAATGTATTATGGAAATCATATATTAATTAGAAATCATATTCTTTAATTAATATTTAATCTGAAATTAGTTTGGAATTAATTTTGGGATTAAAGGAATTAATTAAAACTGCAAGGACTAAAGGTGTCAGTGTTCAATAGTTAAGCATTCGGCAATTCTAGAACCTCCCTATAGTAGGGGGAACGAATTCTAGATGCTCCTAGGGTTTCCTTGGGCTCTAATGGTACCTTGGATACCTTAGGGAGGAAGTTAAGGGATTAGGGTTATCTTGGATGTACCTGCATTATCTAATACCTTCCTAACACCTATATAAACCCTCCTTAATGTTAAATTTCGGCTATGAATCCTCTATGAGCATAAGGGACGAAATTTCTCTATTATTACTCTCTCTATAGTATTCCTTGGTTGCTTGAGTTTGTTTGTGAACCATTAGAGGCGCGACACTTATGACGCTTACTACCAAAGGTCTTTCAAGCAAGGATTCAAGATTGTTTACAATAACAATCTTAAAGGTATATATTATAACCCCTATTATATGAATTTTGATTATACACTAGGGATCTAGGGTTTATACCTTGTTGTTCATTATTGTATGTTCAATTAGAGAAAATGTAGATCTTTAATTAGGGTTGCATGCACACATAGGATTGTATTTTATGCTCAAAACCCATCAGTGGTATCAAAGCCTACGTTTAGTTTTCTATTGAACTGATACTAATATGAACTTGAACAAGGAGGAGAAAACATAATTGTCATTCTGTTCTTCGAAATTGTCGTGTTGGTTATTCGGACTTGACGTGTTGGACTGCAACTCGGCGAGTTGGTCCTCAAACTCGGCGAGTTTTTGCGTCAGATCCTGATTTCGGATTTTCTTGCCTAATTTGATTTATTTGGTAATTATCTTTTATTAAATCTGCCATAATCCGATTTTTGGTAATATTAGATAATTTAATATGACCTAAATGTTAGGTGATAATTATGAATTGGATAATGTTGATTTTATTTGGTTATAATTATCCTTATGGATATGATTAATATTTTAATTAATTGCTTAATTAAAGGATAATTAATATATCCATAATTGGTTACTAAATAATTAATTTGATTATTAATTAAAGTTACTTTTAGGGTTGTTTGAAATTTAAATTAAAAGGTTTAATTTTTGAAATTTAAAATGTAAACCCTAAATTACATTCTTATGGATTTTGTTAATAATTTAATTAAATAATTAATGAAAGGATAATTAATAAATCCATATATTGTTTAAATTTAATTAAATTAAAAGTTTAATTTATTAAAAGATTAAACCCTTGAAATTTTAAAATGTTTAAAATTCACCTTATACTATATGTATAATTAATAGTGTAATATATACGTATAAGAAAAGTCAGTCGAACCGTTAGTATGTCTCATTCACGAAGCCATACTATAAGGAAAGTTTAAGGAAGCGGCCTGTAAAATGACCGCCATCGGGTATCCATTCTTACCCACCACTCTCTTGTATGGTGGAGGGTCGCTAGCCGAACGGGTTTGATAGGACATAACTTCATTAAAAGTACAATGACATAAAATAACTAAACTATTTTCTAAAATCCCACTCTTAGTTACTTTAGAAAAATGTGAATTTGATGCTAACCCATAAAATTGCACATTGCACCTTGTTGGTCATTAGTGGAGCGTGTGTGGTTAACTGGCACACTAATATGGGACTAATATTGTTGGCAATGGGTGTCTCGTAAATTATCATTGAATTAATGGAGCTCGTGTGGTTAACCGACACGTTAATTTCAGATGATAAATGACGTCGAGAGTACCAAGCTAATGTGCAATGTTATTCACATCTCGTTTGTGATCCTCGGCATCCCAGTCACAAAGTGAGAGCATAATCGAGATTAAACATGCCATTGAATAGTTCAATGAATATAAAAATATCTAGGATTTTCATAAGATTGAAATTGGTAAATGCCTTACCTACCTAAAATAGATTCGAATTTGATTACGGCATCCCTCATTAGAATTCGAATCGAAAATATGGATCTAGCCTTAATTTAAATTTTTGGGTTAATAATTATGGATTAAAATCAACTAACTTGAATGCTCCATTCTCCCTTTATATGTCAAGTTCAAACAACAATGGTCTTCCTCGTTCTTCTAGAAATGTTTTTCCTTCTCTATCTAAAAATGATCTTCCACATGTTGATCAAGGTGAAAGAATGTTCCTTTCTTCAAGCAATGGTGGAACTCGAAATCATGCCTCTCCACATCTTCCTCCACCCCCTCCAGTGACTCTCCCTAAGTCATGGCTTCTTCAAGTTGAAAAGTACGAAATTACTCAAGCCCTATTGGAATGTAAACATCAAGGTCGAAATTTTGTACGCACGTATGTTCTGAAAATGAAATCGCACATTGACAGATTGGGGATGTTAGGTGTCATTTTCCCAAGGGAGCTGGCCATTGACCTGGTTCTAGTTTTTCTTCCTGAATCATATAGTCAGTTCATTAAAGACTACTATATGAAGGACCACAACGTGACCCAAATTGATCTAACATATATATTGATTGTTGTTGAAGCAGAAATGCTTATGAAGAAAAAGTCAAGCAAAAATGTTTGAAGGATCTGTCTCCAAAATTTTCCATGGACATTGACAATGGCAACATTGGTAGTCCAGAAAAGTTTTCTCTTCCCAATGGAAAGAGGTCGGCCAAGTTCAAACTGTTTGACCATATGATAAAGAGAAAAGGTAATTCTGAGATAGTTCCATGTGCTAATCCCAAAAGGTCCATGTGTGTCTATTGCCAATCGAAGGGGCATTGGACGCGAAGCTGCCCAGACTACCTGAAAGATCATAGAGATAGTAAAGGCAAGGTGTATGACTCTACTTCACGTACATCCACTATATAACTCAATTATTTTATTAAGTTCCTATTTATAGATTCTTAATACATGATTTGATAGTCACATTTTGATGGTTTGAAGAATCTAAGAGGCAGAAGGAAGCTTATGAGGAGTAAACCGAATCTGATCATGAGATATGGATTTCTGTCGCATAGTTCGATGATCAGATTTTTTGAACTGCTGCTTAGGAGTTATGATAGATTGCTTAGGAAATATCTAGAAACATAGTTTTCATATATTCGTATTGTAAGGACAAAATTCTTTCCGCTCATTATCAATTTTTGTCTGGTTTACTTTATGTTTCCTTACAATGGCATTTATGAAAATAGGTGGTTATATTTCTATTATTAGCAATGTTAAATCTGGATTTAATTCTTAGTTGTATCATTTGTGGAAATGTCATAATCAACGAGGTGAAAAGGAATTCTCATCACCCAAATTTTAGTTGGATAGAAACTTGGAGTCATACAATTCAAATTATGTGATGTATGAGAATCTTGATCATTGGAGGATTATAACTAATTCGTTGATCACATGTTTATATGAGTCAAGTGAAGGACTAAAGGATCTAGTGCACATTGATGTGGACTATTTAGATCCACCACAAAGAACGATAACTCTATTCGTCATGGTTTACAGATGTTGCAGTGAACATGGTTGTGTTTATAAGATTAAGCATAATTCTAACACCTTTGAAAAGTTTCAAAGAGTAGCAGAATGAATATGAAGAATCTATTACGCAAAAAGATAAAAGTTTCTCCAATCTGAAAGGAAATGATAGTACTTTAGTATCATGTTTTATGATCATCTTAATGGTTATGGAACTATATCACAATTTATCCTCAAAGAATGTCTTAGTGCAATTGTTTGACTAAGAAGAGGAATCGGATATTGGTGAAATGGTTTAATCAACAGATGAGTCATACTTCGTATTAAATCAAGTTTTAGAGTCATACTCTAGTTACTTCAAATCGTATCTTGAATCTTATTTCAAACTAAGTAGGTTTATAACACCTCATGAAATGTGGAGTAATATTGTTTTCTTACTCTAGCACATTTAGAATTGATAGTTGTGATGTTTTGGTTAAAACAAAGGATAAAGTAAAACCAATTTAATGAAGTGTTATCTTGTCGAGAATCCACACTAACTTTTGAATATTTGTTTTAGCTTGTCAATGATTGTTCCTTGAGAGAGAAACTTATATTTCAAGAAGTCAGTGGGAGTCTTATTGGTCTAGAAGAGTTTCAAGAGTCAAACAAGAATAAACCTTTTAGTTATCACTAGCACACGACCTGATGTTAATAACCAATCATGTTGACACATTCTTGTTTCTTTGCACCTTCCAGTGGAGTTGGCAAAGCTTATGAGTTCTATGGTTCTAATTTGATTGAAAAAGGCAAAGCACGTTGGTCAGTGATAGTACATTGATCAATATAAATGAGCTGCTTGACGACTTGGAAGCATTGGTAGGCGCTTGTGCTACCAGAAGGTGAGAAATTAAGAATAAGCAAAGTTCAATCCATAAAAGGAAAACTAAATTTGATTTTGGTTTTGTCCTCAACCTTATCTAATGATTGTAGGATGGTAATAAAAAATTCACATGGATGGGAACACATACACCATAAAATCTAGGTGGCAAAAGGTTTCGCTTTAATTCATGAAAATGATTATGAGGAAACACTTTCGCTAGTACATTTTAAATCTGATTAGTATCATTATGGTTAGCAGTTGTGATGATTGCGTTCTCAAATTCGAATATGATTACGACATCCCTTTTCATAGTTCGGATTGTGATAAATAGCAAGAAATGGTTTGAATGTTCAGGACTTATAGCTATAAGTTATAAAATGGTTTAAACACACACACACACACATATACTATCTAATAAAGGTGTATGAGCTTTATAAGTCTAGATGAAGACTTATCAAAGCATCATGTATCAAAAATCTACACTTTAGTAAGAAAGTCAATAGTATTGATTTCTAGAAGTCTAGTTGATTTCTGGATACGTGTCAAAGTTAGTGGGAGCATAATTGTTATGCCAACAAGAGTATAATTGTTATGCTAGTAGGAGCATAATTGTTATGCTAAGTGTTGCAAGTTGGCAATACTAGTTGTAGGAAACAAAGATTTCAAATTTGCAAATTGCAAAGTTTGGGAATTGTTTCGCTACAAAAGAATTTAGGGGAGAGGTCACTCATACTTCATTTCAAATATAAAAGTTTAGATTGAAGGATTTTAATGGAACTTAGTCATGAATATAGATGAATATCGTGTTGAAATGATTCAACATAGGAAATTCGATATATGGAAATATTATAGAAAGAGACTGTCAGGTCTTTATGTAAGACAATATGTATCAGGTCCCATATGCTTCGGATATAGGATTGATTACATATGCTATATAATATCCACTTGTTCTGATTTTTCCAAATGCCTAGGGCATTGAGAAGGAAAAAGGGACAAGAACAGGATATGACTAAAGATGCTAAACAACTGTCAAGAACAGTTTAAGGTTTACCTGAAGATTGGTTGATTGTGGACAGTTCGAAATATAAATTTGGAAGGACTATAGTGACATGTTTTAGATTGGGATAATTCTTGATCAGAATTGATAGTCACATGGGAATATGGAAATGTTTCCATAATGGGAGTTGATGATTACAATCTACATGTGAGTTAGAACCCTTAACACAAAGAAGGTGTTCAAGGAGTTACCTTGAATTTGATACTTCATTACCATGAAATTGTTTTAGTAACAAAGTTTCAATGGAGCATTTTGTGACATCGTTGGCTAAATCTTAGTGACTTTGACGCCACGTCATCACAGAAGGACATTGCATGAAAGGTTATACACTAACATATTTTAGTGGTGACAAGAATTTGGAATTCTTACATTTGTAATAAGGATTTGGAATTGTGATATAAGCATTATTGGAATTATGTACAATTGATCTATTCACAAAGGAAGGACCATAGAGAAACATAGTATGCATGTTTAGAACATGGCACGACTAATGTTTAATTCAAGTATTTAGTTGATTAATTGAAACATTATACAATTAATAAAGTCTAATTAATAGGGTGATTAAATAATAAGTGTTTTATTTATCTTCAATAGTTTTGAGACTATAGTTAATTAGGTTATTATTGTGTTTCACTTTTGCATGTTTTACTTCCCGAATAATTGGATTATTCAAACATCCACAGTCGATCATACTTTTGGAAGTAAGTAGTGAATTAAGACTATCATGAATCAGAATGTAGATTGTCTATGGAGATTAGTCATAGCAATGGTTTTGTTGTAGTGTCCATGAGTACTTGGAAATGGGGCTTTTAAGTATTGGATAAACCCACACTTAGAGAATTACTTCATGGATTTTATCATGAGTAATTTTTAGAAGATAATATCTTATATTCTTGAAACGGAGATATATGAGTTGTTGTTTACGAGTCAGTTGTGCATTGATGATACGTAAACGCATCAGTAACTTGATGTTATAAAACATATTGTTGTGCGTGATTTGATGAGTGAATAGCGCAAGCGTATGAGTCAAAGTTTATTTGTTCCTTTTGCCCTAAATGGGATAAAGCGATATTTGTGGGCCCCTCGATGATTTGATGATGACATCTAAAGCGCTTGGCCAAGCCTGGACTGAATTGATGTGTCTAGTTAGTAGTCTGATATCAGTCGTCATAAATTAGAAATCGGGGAAACAAACCTTGGACAGAGAGATTGATTATAATCCATGTCTCATGTCCATACAATATATTGTAGAAAGGAGGAATATTTTATCACTTATCTAAGGACACGTAACTAACTGGGTCAGAGTTCGACAACGGATTTTGGTGGCTACAAATTGCTAATCGATTTTTAAAGTTATACTTGCAACTATAGTTATTAGACTTATCCAAGTGGGAGACTGTTGGATTAGGTGTCTAATCCCATAACTATAATTGGTATATACTTGAATTGATGGTAGCACAGTCCTTTTAGGTTGCCTTCAAACCTGGCAATTGAATAGGATAACTTTTAGAGAGAGAAGAATGATTTATTAAATTATTACTTGGTTAATAAATTAATTAGAAATCAAAATAAATGATTTATTAATGTATTATGGAAATAATATATTAATTAGAAATCATATTGTTTAATTAATATTTAATTAGAAATTAGTTTGGATTCAATTTTGGGATTAAAGGAATTAATTAAAACTACAGGGACTGAAGGTGACAATGTTCAATAGTCGAGCATTAGGCAATTATAGAACCTCCTTAAAGTAGGGGGAACGAATTCTAGATGCTCCTAGGGTTTCCTTGGGCTCTAAGGGTTCGTTGGATGCCTTAGGGAGGAAGTTAAGGGATTAGGCTTATCTTGGATATACCTGACTTATCTAATACCTTCCTAACACCTATATAAACCATACTTAGGGTTAAATTTCGGCTATGACTCCTCTAAGAACCTAAGGGCCAAAATTTCTCTATTATTACTCTCTCTCTCTCTCCATAGTATTCCTTGGTTGCTTTAGTTTTTTTGTGAACCATTAGAGGCGCGACACTTGTGGTGCTTGCTACCAAAGGTCTTTCAAGCAAGGATTCAAGATTGTTTACAATAACAATATTAAAGGTATGTATTATAACCCCTATTATATGAATTTCGATTATATACTAGGGATATAGGGTTTATACCTTGTTGTTCATTATTGTATGTTCAATTAGAGGAAACGTATATCTTCAATTAGTGTTGCATGCACACATAGGATTGTATGTTATGCTCAAAAATCATCAATTCCTACATATATATGTTGCTATATGTTGATGATATGTTCATCACAGCTAAAGACATGGCTGGAGTAAATGTCTTGAACGCGACCCTGAAGAATGAGTTTGAGATGAAGGATTTGGGAGCAGCAAAGAAGATACTGGGGATGGAGATTCAAATGGATAGAAGATCATGGCAGTTATGTATTTCTCCACAAAAGTACATTGAGAAAGTTCCGCAGTCCTTCAATTGTGATCAGTCCAAGCCAGTTGGAACTCCTTTGGCGGCTCACTTTAAAATTGGTCCAAGCATTATACCCACTACTAATGAATAAAGGAAGTACATGAGCAGGGTTCCATACTCAAGTGTTGTTGGAAGTATCATGTATTCTATGGTCTATACCAGACCTGATTGGCTCATGCAGTTAGTGTGGTTAGCAGGTTTATGAGTAATCCAGGGAAGACTCATTGGGAAGCTGTAAAGTGGATCTTGCGATACTTAAAGGGAACGACGGATGTTTGCTTGGTGTATGGAGCAAATACGAACAGTGACTTGTTGAAATATAGGTCACACACGTGCTACATATTCAATTTATTTAGATGTCCCATCAGTTGGAAGTCAACATTACAAGATATCGTTGCTTTGTCTACAACTGAATCCGAGTATATGTCCATGACGGAAGGAATAAAGGAGGAGATATGGTTGCAAGGGCTTATTCAAAGTATTGGTCTGAAAGTAGAGAAACCTGTCTTGTATTGTGACAGTTAAAGTGCTTTGAGTCTTGCAAAGAACCCTATGTATCATGAGTAGACGAAGCACATTGATATCAGGCTGAATTTCATTCGAGATATTCTTGAAGGAGACAAGTTTTCAATACTGAAGATTGATACCAAGGTCAACCGAGCAGATATGTTGACAAAGTCATTGCCCACGGAGAAGTTCAAGCTTTTCTTGGACTTGGTTGATGTTCGTAGGAGTTAGGTCCCTTCGGGGACGAATGGCAGGAAGGGAGAGGAAGTTCTTGTTTGAGGTGGATTTTAGAGGATGCTCAAGTCAAGGTGGAGATTGTTAAATGTGACTCGAGCATTTGGATCATGTTCATGGAGCATTTGGATCACTTGGAACTCGATGGAGCACTTATGGTTCATGGAGCATGTGACAAAGGAACGGATCACCTGAGAAAGGAATGGATCGTCTGACAAAGGAACGGATCAAGTTCCAAAGGAACGAATCATATAGAAGGGTTTTGGAGCATCTGGAAGAGTTTTGGAGCACTTGGGAGTGATATGGAGAAACAAGGGAACCATATGTTGAAGGGATGGGCCAAGAAGGATGTTGATGCACCAAGGGCATTCCTTCTTATGATGTTATGCTCCCTCTTGCGCCATGACGGGTTCCTCTTGCACCATGAGGATCCCTTTTGCTCCATGGGGTACTCCTGTTGAGCCATGGAGTATGCTCTTGCGCCATGCATGGCCTTGTTGTGCCATGTATGTTCCTGTTTTGCCACGGTGGTGTTGTTGCTCCAATCTTGATGTTCTTGTGCCACACTTGATGCCTGTTATGCCATCCATACACTTGTTATGCCATCATCGTGCAAGTTGGACCATCTTGATCCTTGATAAGCCAAGTATGCTATGAAGTCCTGTATGATGCTCAAGAATGTTCTAGAAGATGTTGCCTGGCGGATTGTGATTGGTTTGCACCATCAATGGGCCTATGGGCCAATGAGCCTAGCCCATTAGGTTTTTAGGTCTGTTACCTCAACTATAAATAGGGATGCATGCTAGGTCATTTGGTATCTTGAATTCTAGAGTGGCAAGTGAATATCTGTGTAATTGTACTTGTAACCTCTATTTGAGAGCTCTGAAATAGAGAATACTCCCCTTATGCTCGTGGACGTAGCTCACCTTGACCGAACCACGTAAATACTGTGTCTTGTGTGCTTATAGTTTTGCTAGCTATCCGCTTTACTTCCTAACAAAAGGTATTTTTAACATGTAGCACCTAACTTTTAATACAAAATACACCAAAAGAAATTTCGTTTATAAATCATAAATCATGGTAAATTTGGTGTGCATTCATATTAACAAAAAATACAAGTAGTTACCATCAGGATCATATTTATTATTGGCGTGATGATTTCAATTGGGTGCTACCAACTCCACATCTTTCTACTCAGTTTACATGAACCTGAAAGGCATACAACAACAAAAGGTAAGGTACAACGAACTTAGTGAGTAACCCTGCCAACATAACACAAACTAACTATATGAATAAATATAAGAACTATAAATCAATACCATTCTCACAATGCCTTTTAAGCAATTCAATTTACACTCATACGCATTGTTACTACACAAATATCATAATAATCAAGGTTAAAATTAAATTAACTATCCATACTATACTTACAGTTATGCATGCTACTACCAAGTATAAATAACCGTTCTTAAATGGTATCATAATTACATGAACTACCACCTTATCTAACTAGTGTTTACTAGTGGTATTACGACCGCACAAACTTTCATCACATCATATTCATTTACATGTATAACTTTACTGACACTAAGTCTGCCCTTGACTTCCAGTTATTCAATGACGATATTATAACTACGTAAGGCTACCACTATTCTCCAATAACAATATTACAAGTATATTTTTACAGACACTAAATCTGCCATTGACTTCTAATTCACCGAAAATGATCTACAAGTATAGTGTTACAAACACCAAGTTCACTATTGACTTCTATTTCCCCCTGATGATGGTATTATAGTCACCAAGACTACCATCACACTGGTCAATTGTATTACACTCACTAAGATTACTGTAACACCTATGTTAGGTATGAGCTAATATGTTAATTTATTTAATTATCATTCTTGGGTGTCCACGGCGTGGTGGATCTTCACCATGACATGGCGATTGTTTTCAATACCTCGAGGTTTAATGACCCGCCACAACATGGCTAAAAGTGTCACGGCTGGCAGGTGATTTTAATGAAACCCTAGATTTCCTTGTTGGACCCTATTTAAAGGAATGAGGAGGCTAGAGTTCGCTCATCCTCAGGCTCCATCAACCTTCTAAAGTTCTGAAGAAACCCTAACCTCTTTCCTCCATTGTTGAAGCTTTTTTTGGTGTTCTTGGAAGTTCTTGAAGGGAGAAGGAAGAAGAAGTGAGCTAATATTCAACAAGCAAGTCTCCATTCTTCACTTTAGTATTCTTTTGGACGCTTGTAAGTGTCCAAGACTCGATCTTTATCATGTTAGGTTGCTAGATCTTGAGTTTTAGCCCATAATCTTCTTGTTCTAATTAGTTGGATTGGTGAGACATCATAAAGTTTGCAACTTTTTGAATCTCTAAAACATTTGGTATGATTGTTTAACCTTTTTTAGCCTTTTTGGATCCTAGGGTTTGAGATTTTTACTTTTTGGATGGTCTTAATGGATAAAGTTGGAAGCTTTATCCTTCTAGACCATGTTTCGGACCAGCTCTAAGCTTTGGTGCTCTTGAAATCAAATAAAATGGCTTAACCTCTTAAGCTTTTGGAAGCCCATTGCCCACGGTGTGGCGACTAGGAAAAACCCGACAGTCTCGATGTATGAGGGCCACAACATGGCCATGGAATTCCACGGCATGGCGGTTGACTAAAGTCAATGCTGACCATTGAATTTGATCATTGACTTTTTAAGCGTGTTGACTTTTGGGTCAAGCTAGGGTTTTAAGGGTGTAGGATGATAGGGTATGAGCTTATTGTTATTAAGTGTCTTGCTGATCCTGTCGACCCTATGTGTGAGAGCTGTTATGTTTGTAGCTGCTACCCGCGAGGTGAGTCTTATCACTACTTTACCGGTATGGTATTTTTGTCTGTGTCTAGCTGGATCTTTATTGCTAGAGTAAATTACATGGATGGTCCCTGTGGTTAGGGTAATTTGCTCGTTTAATCCCTCACTTATATTTTTAACTCAGAAAGTCCCTACTGTTTGTTTTTGTTGCGCGTTTGGTCCCTATCTGACCTTAAAAGACTATTATGCCCTTATTAATTTCTTTTTTAATTAACTTTATTATTCATATAATTCTTTTTTAAGATTTATTATTATAAATTTATCATTAATCCAGAACACTACACATTCAAAATCGAAACCCAACAACCACTAACACCACCATCTCATCTCATAACTTGACTTGTATACCCAAAAAACCAATCGATAGCCTCAATTTCTCATTGTCTCATCAGACATAATAAAGAACAATTAACCCTAAACCACCTTGGCCGGATCATCATTCTTAACTCGTCATCTCCCTATTTCCCTTACCACCCAAAACCCTTCGTCTTCCCCGTCAACATCGAGACGCAGAAAAAAATCATGAAATCATTCTTCCCTTCCTTATTCTCCTTCGGGTGTGATGACCATTGACTATAGGCACCATCATGAAATCAAAATTTTATGTTCCTTGTTCTCCTTCAAGAAATCAATGTTTTTCTAGATTCCACAGTTCCCTTCTTAGAGAAATGATGAACATGGTAACGGTTACCGAAGCTGCTACCTTATTAGATCACAGTTCCCTAATCTTCTCCGGTAAAATTCTTCTTCCCCCCCAAATGTATGTTCACTAGATCTCAAATGTATCTTCTCCCCCTCTCTTTCTCTGTGTTAACCATGTCAATTTGGGTTTTGAATAATTTTTTTTATTACAGAAGTCATTAGCCATTACTGATCTAATGAATGAATCAAAGCCACTGCCACTGTCGTGGAGTTTGAAAACATAAATGGAGAGCCACAATCATAGTCGTGAGCAATTTATGAAATCGATGTGATCTAGAAACCGATTGTCGTTTCAGAGACCCTTTATATGATTTTTGGTTTCATACATCGGTGGTCGGTTCATCAGGTTTTATTTTGATTTAATTTTAAAATCAAGATTTTGAATGGTTTCTAAATCGGGTCATAGAAGTCAGTTATCGTCCGCCCTCATCGACGATTGTGTTACGGAAAAAACTCGCTCGACGACTCTCCATTTTTCTCATCGCCGCTCTGGTTGTAGCTTTTTCCCTATTACTAGATTTTGTGTTTTATTTGGGGTTGGTTTTAAGCTTTTTTTCAGGTTGATTTTAGTTTAATTTTGATTTTGTTTTTGAGCTTTGATTTTCAGATTTGTCTTTGGTTTGATTTTGATTTCGTGTCTGTTGTGTCTGGGGTGGTTTATGGTGTTGTATGTGGTTGGTAGTGATTTCTGGTGGTTTATGGTGGTTGTTGATGGTCGTTAGAGGTGTATATGATGACGGTGGTGGTGATGATCGTTGGATCTTTGAACAGGAAGTATAGGATGATGGTGGTGGTGCCTGGTGTTTGTTAGGTTTTGGATGTGTAATTTTATAGATTAATGATAAATTTATAATTATAAATTAAAAAAGAATTACAGAAATAACAAAGTTAATTAAAAAGGAAATTAATAAGAGCATAATAATCTTTTTAGGTTAGACAAGGACCAAGCGCGCAACAAAAACAATCAGTAGGGACTTTCCGAGTTAAAAAAATAAGTGAGGACTAAACGTGCAAATTACCCTAAAGCATAGGGACCACGTGTAATTTACTATTATTGCTATTTTTTGTTTTGTCTAATTTGCATTGCTGATACTTTGGAATTGCTGATAATCCGCATGGTTGCTGATAACCTCTGAACATGCTGTTAATCCACAGGGCGTGTTGTTAGCCCACTGGGATTATTGATAATTCTCAGGGTTGATGATAACCCATAGTTGTTTATTATGCTATTTTGTATGAATATTTTAGGAGAACTCACTAAGGTTTATTTTTACAGTTGTAGATTAAATGTATTTCAGGTACCTCAGATGATCACGGGAAGGCGGAAGCATGATTGTACACTCCGTCTTGTAGATCTTTTATGATTTCTGTATTTTGATACTCTAAATTGGGATGATTGTATTGATACACCTGAGATTTTTTTGGTTTTATGATACTTAGAGGTCTTTTCTAAAAAAAACGAAAAAATTTATAAGAAATTTTGGGTTGTTACAAGTTGGTATCAGAGCCCTGGTTTGAGAGAATTGGATGAACACTAGTGGGATTCCAGACTCAAACTGAGGATCTAAAGGTTTTATAAACTTTTTTACAAAAAAATGAGTTTTACAGAAGGGAACAAAGGAATCAGAGTGTATAGCCAGTTGGAGTCCAAGGCAATAATCTTCCAAAATATTTATAACTATGTTATATGTTGTATTATAGTTGTTGTTATTGAGCTGCTAGAAATACATGATAATTGGTAGGATAAGGATCCCTCAAGAGTTTCAGGATAGGGTTGCCTGACTATGTGATGCCTTATAGCCTAGGAGATTACTTATGGATGCTCAATTAAAGTAGAGGCTAAAATTACTAATTACTTCATGTAAACTGCATGGCTGTACATAGTTATGATTTTATAGCCATCGAATGTTTGGTTTAGACGTACTTCCCGTTCCTTGTTTGGTTGTGGATTTGGGGCATAATCTCTTATTCGAATGTCTATTAAGTCTGGGTTATGTACAATCAGTTTACACGGAGCCATTGGCAAGGTTAATAGAGACTTCTTATGGAACGGAGCGGTAGTTGAGCAGGGACATGAGATGTATCTCTCAGGGTTGAGATGTGGCTCTTTGAGCACTTAGATATATGTGGGCTACTTCTCTGAAAGTAGAGAGTTTGAGGTTTGGAACCATGAGAGGTGATATAAATCAACTATGGATAGGTGTGGAAGGAAGTATGGGTTCGTACTACTGAAATCACAGGATCCGTATGAGATTTAGAAGGAATCTCGAGGGTACCAAGGGTTGTTTGGACTGTATGCTTGATAGTGCTTTTAGTCTGGTTTTGACCTTTTTCCTTGTGTATTTCAGTATGGTGTACACCCGAGGTTCAGGATCCGGAGGTTCAGAGACGCAAGGGATCAATGATGATGTGATCTGGAGGATCATTGATGCGGAGGTGGCCACAAGGATTAGGGAGGCTGTCCGGGAGGTATTTGGGTCAAACAAGATCGAGATGATCGAGTTGTTTGATGAGCGCTATGTCACACCCCGGCCGTCGGCGGAAACATCGGGCAGTGTAACGTCGTTCCTTGTATCATAGTTATCAACTTCCTGAAAACACATGCATTTAAAATACGTCAACATAAAGTTGGTTAGTTCACAGGTTTTGAATCTGAGTAAAAATAGTACTCTTTCCCAAGTTGGAAAAGTATATAATATAGTTTGAAGATATCATATTGACTCATATAGCATATATATCCTAGGTATAATGGTTTACCTACCAAATAAGTAGTATACCTATAAGTCTCATACACTATGAATATAAGTGTTTGTAATTCCATACAAACGAAGGTTGCTACGTATAAATCTTATTTCAATTCTATACGAGTAAAAACCGCTACGTATAAATCTATTTCAATTCTATACGAGTAAAACCGCTACGTATAAATCTATTTCAATTCTATACGAGTAAAACCGCTACGTATAAATGTATTTCAATTCTATACGAGTATGTGTGCTAGGTATAATTATCTACTTAATATAGAAGTAGTATACCTACCAGTTTCTTGTACTTAGAGTATAAGTGTTTGGGAAATTTATACTTAACATTAATACTTGTATAACGACAAAGTATAATGCTTCTAACAATTTGCTACCATGAGTCCGTAACCGCGGCTATATCACTGGTTTCAAACCTCTACTTGATGCTACAAGTTTCGCATCTTAAGATAAGTTCCACACGCTTCATCAACGTCGGAACAATAAACAAATAAAAGGACAGTTCGTCACTCGCACACAGTTGTGTTGTAGCTAGCAACCACAATTGGGGTTGTCAACCCGTATCTTATTCATACACGACTTCCTTGCTCACACGGGATTAGCGGTTACAGGTCAGAGGATTTTCCCTAAGATTTCCAATCTTAGTTGATGAATACAATAACTCATGTAGACTTGTCGAGTTCTGTTAGTTCTAGTAGTAAAAACATATTCGTGTCTATAACCCTAAGTTATTAGACTATGCTTTAAACATTACTACTAATATTTATAATACTTAGGCAGTACAACAGCTATAATTAGAATTAAAACCAATAATAACAACATATAACGTTCCTAGTTTTATCTTGACATAAAACCAACAATAACAACATACATATCAATTAACATATAGAACTTCCGAGTATAACTCTCGAACTATATCGCACACGAAATATATATAGAATCCTAAGTATAACTCAAGATCTACATTAGTACAAGAACATGCTAACAAGTTGATAATAGTTGTATATATTCAAATATTATATTTAGAACAACTATATCCCGGTTATTATAACTATCTACGTTGATACTAATATACTATCATATAGACATAATAGTAATGTATATACAATATTTAGCATGCGTTTTCCCACGAAATATTAGAAAGTGGGGCCGTGAAACTCACCCTAGTAGCGTGATTTTATGTAATCTAACTAGAAACGTTCAGCGGTTCGCGATCACCGGGCTCGGGATGCAAGGTGGCTTCAGCAAAGGACAAAGGAGAGAAAATAAATGGTGTAAGGAGAGAGGAGGCCGGACTTACTATTTATAAGCTGTCCACGACAAGTTCACGTCGTGAACTTGAGGTTCACATTGTGAATTTGAGCTGAGTCATGTCGAGAATTTAATGTTCACGTCGTGAATCCAGACAGCTAGGGTTTCCTGCCACGTGTCATGCTCTAAGACAGCTGTAACTTCGGAAGGTCGTAACTTTGGCATACCAACTCCGTTTTTGACGTTCTTTATATCCACGCGTAGGTAATTCCGAGTACTACAACTCTCTATTAGATTCCAATAGCTAATTATAAGCCTATTCTAAATTCCTCTTATTATAAAGATTTATAGTGTTAGGGTTTATCATAACTTCTTCACACGAAGTCAGATTTAGACGTTCTCTATAACTTTGGAATCGTATGGACGTATACTTTGAGTTGTATCATAAATTATGTATGAAAGTTCATACTTTAACATGAATTACTAGTTTAACAAAATCACATTACATGATTGGCATAATCACATGTGATTGTTATTGACCTATTTTGACTGGTGTTACATTCTCCCCCCGTTAGAAATTTCGTCCCGAAATTTATCTTATGGATGGGGTTTTGTCAAACAGTTGGGAGTATTTTTATGTCATCTGATCTTCACGTTCCCAAGTAAATTAAGGTCCTCGTAAAGAGTTCCGTCGAACTTTCACTATGGCAATACAGCTTCGTTTTAATCGTTTGGCTTCTCGATCCATGATTTTGACAAGTTCTTCTACAAAGTTGAGTTTGGTATTGACTTGTATCTCGTCGAGAGGTACAACAAGGGTGTAATCAGATAGACATCTTTTGAGATTTGACACGTGAAAAACATTGTGTACATTGCTTAGCTCTTGAGGTAACTTGAGTTGGTATGCGACAGAACCAATTCTTGCTAGAAAAAGGTCCTATATACCGTGGGTTTAGTTTGCCTCGTCTCCCGAATCGAATTACGCCTTTACAAGGAGAGACCTTTAACATTACTCCATCTCGAACTTGGAATTCCAAAGGCTTATGTCATACGTCAGCATAGCTCTTCTGACGATCACGTGCTGCCTTTAATCGATCCTTAATTTGCACGATCTTTTGAGTTAGTGTCGTGGATTATTTATGGCTGGGCACATAAGGTATCACCTATATGTTTTCTGGCCAATTGTGTGTCTCCAACTTCTCAGTGCAAAAACTACAGCTCCCAATTCATGGTCATGGGTACTGTAATTATTCTTACGCACCTTAAGTTGTTGTGATGTGTAGGCGATAACTTTTCCTCTTTGCATCAACACACATCCCAATCCTTGATTTGATGCTTCGCAGTATACGACGAAATCTTCTGTCCCGTCTGGAAGGGATAGGATTGGTGTACTACACAACATTTCTTTTAGTTTCTGGAAAGAAAATTCTTATTTTTCTTTCGTGTTGAATTTCATATCTTTCTGTGTTAGTGTTCTAATCGCCTTGGCTACCTCAAAGAAATTCTCTATGAATCTACGGTAATAGCCTACAAGTCCTAAGAATTGAAGCACTTCTATTGGCGTCTTTGGTGCTTCCTAATTCTTAATTGCTTCAATCTTGGAGGGTTGGACATGAATCCCTTTGTTACTAACTACATGTTCTAAAAATTGTACTTCTCTAATCCAAAACTCACATTTGGAGAATTTGGCGTACAACTTTTCATTTCTTAGTAGTTCCAAGATTATTTGCAAGTGTTAACCGTGTTCTTCCTTGGTTCGTGAATATATCAATATATCATCGATAACTATTATCACGAATTTATCCAAGTACGGTTTGCAAACACTATTCATGAGGTCCTTGAACATTGTTGGAGCGATGGTCAATCCAAAGGCATAACTAAGAACTCTTAAAGACCATACCGAGTCCTAAATGTTGTTTTCGGAACATCGTCTTCTTGTACTCCGAGTTGATGGTATCCTGATCTGAGATCTATCTTTAATCTTCTAGAATCTTCAGGTGTTTTAGTCTATCGACCACCGTATCCAAGTTTAGTTGTGCATCAGTCTGACCAAAATTAAACATAGGTGATCAGTCTACGTTTAGTTGTGGTTCGGACCATGTACAATAAAAATCAACTAAGGAGTTTGACCTAAAACATTACGTTGTATTGCTATCGAGGGTTTAGGTTTTCTATATTTTTGGGATATACATGTGTTCTCATCGCGGGACTGAGTTCATACATAACTCTATAACTTTGTGTTTGTTGTATTCACGGGTATTATTAATTATTGTTTGTTACTTCGGGTCTAGCTGATAAGGCACCGGCCAGTCAGGACAGTTGGTGGGCAGGATCATTTTAGCATATAGCCGTTCTGAAATCCAGCAACCCAACGCGACATGTCTATCCTGTCACCGCTCCCGTAAGTAGTCCTTCAGTAGTATAATTACTAATACTTTTTATTTGTAGGTTAAGGGATATACCTAAACCTAACAGAGTAAGCCCTAAACTATAGTCGTGCTTTCTTAAGAAAGTACTAATTCACTATAGTTAATAGCTCTGATACCAATTTGTCACACCCCGGCTGTAGGCGGAAACACCGGGCGGTGTAACGTCATTCCTTGTATCATAGTTATCAACTTCCTGAAAACACATGCATTTAAAATATGTCAACATAAAGTTGGTGAGTTCACAGGTTTTGACTCTGAGTAAAAATAGTACTCTTTCCCATGTTGGAAAAGTATATAATATAGTTTGAAGATATCATATTGACTCATATAGCATATATATCCTAGGTATAATGGTTTACCTACCAAATAAGTAGTATACCTATAAGTCTCATATACTATGAATATAAGTGTTTGTAATTCCATACAAATGAAGGTTGCTACGTATAAATCTTATTTCAATTCTATACGAGTAAAAACCGCTACGTATAAATCTATTTCAATTCTATACGAGTAAAACCGCTACATATAAATCTATTTCAATTCTATACGACTAAAACCGCTACGTATAAATCTATTTCAATTCTCTACGAGTATGTGTGCTAGGTATAATTATCTACTTAATATACAAGTAGTATACCTACTATTTTCTTGTACTTAGAGTATAAGTGTTTGGGAAACTTATACTTAACATTAATACTTGTATAACGACAAAGTATAATGCTTCTAACAATTTGCTACCATGAGTCTGTAACCGCGGCTATATGACTAGTTTCAAACCTCTGCTTGATGCTACAAGTTTCGCATCTTAAGATAAGTTCCACACGCTTCATCAACGTCGGAACAATAAACAAATAAAAGGACAGTTCGTCACTCGCATACCGTTGTGTTGTAGCTAGTACCCACGAGTGGGGTTGTCAACCTGTATCTTATTCATACACGACTTCCTCGCTCACACGAGATTAGCGGTTACAGGTCAGAGGATTTTCCCTAAGATTTCCAATCTTAGTTGATAAATACAATAACTCATGTAGACTTGTCGAGTTCCGTTAGTTCTAGTAGTAAAAACATATTCGTGTCTATAACCCTAAGTTATTAGACTATGCTTTAAACATTACTACTAATATTTATAATACTTAGGCAGTACAACAACTATAATTAGAATTAAAACCAGGTTTTATCTTAACATAAAACCAATAATAACAACATATAACGTTCCTAGTTTTATCTTGACATAAAACCAACAATAACAACGTACATATCAATTAACATATAGAACTTCCGAGTATAACTCTCGAACTATATCGCACACGAAATATATATAGAATCCTAAGTATAACTCAAGATCTACATTAGTACAAGAACATGCTAACAAGTTGATAATAGTTGTATATATTCAAATATTATATTTAGAACAACTATATCCCGGTTATTATAACTATCTACGTTGATACTAATATACTATCATATAGACATAATAGTAATGTATATACAATATTTAGCATGCGTTTTCCCACGAAATATTAGAAAGTGGGACCGTGAAACTCACCCTAGTAGCGTGATTTTATGTAATCTAACTAGAAACGTTCAGTGGTTCGCGATCACCGGGCTCGGGATGCAAGGTGGCATCAGCAAAGGACAAAGGAGAGAAAAGAAATGGTGTAAGGAGAGAGGAGGCCGGACTTACTATTTATAAGCTGTCCAAGACAAGTTCACGTCGTGAACTTGAGGTTCACATTGTGAATTTGAGCTGAGTCATGTCGTGAATTTAATGTTCACGTCGTGAATCCAGACAGCTAGGGTTTCCTGCCACGTGTCATGCTCTAAGATAGCTGTAACTTCGGAAGGTCGTAACTTTGGCATACCAACTCCGTTTTTGACGTTCTTTATATCCACGCGTAGGTAATTCCGAGTACTACAACTCTCTATTAGATTCCAATAGCTAATGATAAGCCTATTCTAAATTCCTCTTATTATAAATATTTATAGTGTTAGGGTTTATCATAACTTCTTCACACGAAGTCAGATTTAGACGTTCTCTATAACTTTGGAATCGTATGGACGTATACTTTGAGTTGTATCATAAATTATGTATGAAAGTTCATAATTTAACATGAATTACTAGTTTAACAAAATCACATTACATGATTGGCATAATCACATGTGATTGTTATTGACCTATTTTGACTGGTGTTACATTCTCCCCCCGTTAGAATAATTTCGTCCCGAAATTTATCTTATGGATGGGGTTTTGTCAAACAGTTGGGGGTATTTTTATGTCATCTAATCTTCACGTTCCCAAGTAAATTAAGGTCCTCGTAAAGAGTTCCGTCGAACTTTCACTATGGCAATACAGCTTTGTTTTAATCGTTTGGCTTCTCGATCCATGATTTTGACAAGTTCTTCTACAAAGTTGAGTTTGGTATTGACTTGTATCTCGTCGAGAGGTACAACAAGGGTGTCATCAGATAGACATCTTTTGAGATTTGACACGTGAAAAACATTGTGTACATTGCTTAGCTCTTGAGGTAACTTGAGTTGGTATGCGACAGAACCAATTCTTGCTAGAAAAAGGTCCTATATACCGTGGGTTTAGTTTGCCTCGTCTCCCGAATCGAATTACGGCTTTACAAGGAGAGACCTTTAACATTACTCCATCTCGAACTTGGAATTCCAAAGGCTTATGTCATACGTCAGCATAGCTCTTCTGACGATCACGTGCTGCCTTTAATCGATCCTTAATTTGCACGATCTTTTGAGTTAGTCACGTGGATTATTTCTGGCTGGGCACATAAGGTATCACCTATATGTTCTCTGGCCAATTGTGTGTCTCCAACTTCTCAGTGCAAAAACTACAGCTCCCAATTCATGGTCATGGGTACTGTAATTATTCTTACGCACCTTAAGTTGTTGTGATGCGTAGGCGATAACTTTTCCTCTTTGCATCAACACACATCCCAATCCTTGATTTGATGCGTCGCAGTATACGACGAAATCTTCTGTCCCGTCTGGAAGGGATAGGATTGGTGTACTACACAACATTTCTTTTAGTTTCTGGAAAGAAAATTCTTATTTTTCTTTCGTGTTGAATTTCATATCTTTCTGTGTTAGTGTTCTAATCGGCTTGGCTACCTCAAAGAAATTCTCTATGAATCTACGGTAATAGCCTACAAGTCCTAAGAATTGAAGCACTTCTATTGGCGTCTTTGGTGCTTCCCAATTCTTAATTGCTTCAATCTTGGAGGGTTGGACATGAATCCCTTTGTTACTAACTACATGTTCTAAAAATTGTACTTCTCTAATCCAAAACTCACATTTGGAGAATTTGGCGTACAACTTTTCATTTCTTAGTAGTTCCAAGATTATTTGCAAGTGTTAACCGTGTTCTTCCTTGGTTCGTGAATATATCAATATATCATCGATAACTATTATCACGAATTTATCCAAGTACGGTTTGCAAACACTATTCATGAGGTCCTTGAACATTGTTGGAGCGATGGTCAATCCAAAGGCATAACTAAGAACTCTTAAAGACCATACCGAGTCCTAAATGTTGTTTTCGGAACATCGTCTTCTTGTACTCTGAGTTGATGGTATCCTGATCTGAGATCTATCTTTAATCTTCTAGAATCTTCAGGTGTTTTAGTCTATCAACCACCGTATCCAAGTTTAGTTGTGCATCAGTCTGACCAAAATTAAACATAGGTGATCAGTCTACGTTTAGTTGTGGTTCGGACCATGTACAATAAAAATCAACTAAGGAGTTTGACCTAAAACATTACGTTGTATTGCTATCGAGGGTTTAGGTTTTCTATATTTTTGGGATATACATGTGTTCTCATCGCGGGACTGAGTTCATACATAACTCTATATCTTTGTGTTTGTTGTATTCACGGGTATTATTAATTATTGTTTGTTACTTCGGGTCTAGCTGATAAGGCACCGGCCAGTCAGGACAGTTGGTGGGCAGGATCATTTTAGCATATAGCCGTTCTGAAATCCAGCAACCCAACGTGACATGTCTATCCTGTCACCGCTCCCGTAAGTAGTCCTTCAGTAGTATAATTACTAATACTTTTTATTTGTAGGTTAAGGGATATACCTAAACCTAACAGAGTAAGCCCTAAACTATAGTCGTGCTTTCTTAAGAAAGTACTAATTCACTATAGTTAATAGCTCTGATACCAATTTGTCACACCCCGGCTGTAGGCGGAAACACCGGGCGGTGTAACGTCATTCCTTGTATCATAGTTATAAACTTCCTGAAAACACATGCATTTAAAATACGTCAACATAAAGTTGGTGAGTTCACAGGTTTTGACTCTGAGTAAAAATAGTACTCTTTCCCAAGTTGGAAAAGTATATAATATAGTTTGAAGATATCATATTGACTCATATAGCATATATATCCTAGGTATAATGGTTTACCTACCAAATAAGTAGTATACCTATAAGTCTCATATACTATGAATATAAGTGTTTGTAATTCCATACAAATGAAGGTTTCTACGTATAAATCTTATTTCAATTCTATACGAGTAAAAACCGCTACGTATAAATCTATTTCAATTCTATACGAGTAAAACCACTACATATAAATCTATTTCAATTCTATACGACTAAAACCGCTACGTATAAATCTATTTCAATTCTATACGAGTATGTGTGCTAGGTATAATTATCTACTTAATATACAAGTAGTATACCTACTAGTTTCTTGTACTTAGAGTATAAGTGTTTGGGAAACTTATACTTAACATTAATACTTGTATAACGACAAAGTATAATGCTTCTAACAATTTGCTACCATGAGTCTGTAACCGCGGCTATATGACTAGTTTCAAACGTCTGCTTGATGCTACAAGTTTCGCATCTTAAGATAAGTTCCACACGCTTCATCAACGTCGGAACAATAAACAAATAAAAGGACAGTTCGTCACTCGCACACCGTTGTGTTGTAGCTAGCAACCACGAGTGGGGTTGTTAACCTGTATCTTATTCATACACGACTTCCTCGCTCACACGAGATTAGCGGTTACAGGTCAGAGGAATTTCCAAAAGATTTCCAATCTTAGTTGATGAATACAATAACTCATGTAGACTTGTCGAGTTCCGTTAGTTCTAGTAGTAAAAACATATTCGTGTCTATAACCCTAAGTTATTAGACTAATCTTTAAACATTACTACTAATATTTATAATACTTAGGCAGTACAACAGCTATAATTAGAATTAAAACCAGGTTTTATGTTAACATAAAACCAATAATAACAACATATAACGTTCCTAGTTTTATCTTGACATAAAACCAACAATAACAACGTACATATCAATTAACATATAGAACTTCCGAGTATAACTCTCGAACTATATCGCACACGAAATATATATAGAATCCTAAGTATAACTCAAGATCTACATTAGTACAAGAACATGCTAACAAGTTGATAATAGTTGTATATATTCAAATATTATATTTAGAACAACTATATCCCGGTTATTATAACTATCTACGTTGATACTAATATACTATCATATAGACATAATAGTAATATATATACAATATTTAGCATGCGTTTTCCCCCAAAATATTAGAAAGTGGGGCCGTGAAACTCACCCTAGTAGCGTGATTTTATGTAATCTAACTAGAAACGTTTAGCGGTTCGCGATCACCGGGCTCGGGATGAAAGATGGCTTCAGCAAAGGACAGAGGAGAGAAAAGAAATGGTGTAAGGAGAGAGGAGGCCGGACTTGCTATTTATAGGCTGTTCAAGACAAGTTCACGTCGTGAACTTGAGGTTCACGTCGTGAATTTGAGCTGAGTCATGTCGTTGACTTGCCATTTGCGTCCTAGCTTCGGAAGGTGTCATGATTCTAGTTTCACGTCGCGAATTTTTTGTTCACGTCGTGGGGATTCAACACCTCATTCCTTTAGACTTCGCACGTGTTTTCTAGCTCCGAAATGTGTCCTGGACTACTTTCACGTCGTGAATTTAATGTTCGCGTCGTGAATCCAGATAGCTAGGGTTTCCTGCCACGTGTCATGCTCTAAGACAGCTGTAACTTCGGAAGGTCGTAACTTTTGCATACGAACTCCATTTTTGACGTTCTTTATATCCACGCGTAGGTAATTATGAGTACTACAACTCTCTATTAGATTCCAATAGCTAATTATAATCCTATTCTAAATTCCTCTTATTATAAAGAATTATAGTGTTAGGGTTTATCATAACTTCGTCACGCGAAGTCAGATTTAGACGTTCTCTATAACTTTGGAATCGTATGGACGTATACCTTGAGTTGTATCATAAATTATGTATGAAAGTTCATACTTTAACATGAATTACTAGTTTAACAAAATCACATTACATGATTGGCATAATCACATGTGATTGTTATTGACCTATTTTGACTGGTGTTACACGCTACGCCACTATCACCGAGTATGTTGTTGTTGTAGCCACCGCAACTGTCATTGTTGTGAAGTCTTACGGGAGTGATTTGATGTAGTACCAAGAGTTTAACGACACGAATCCCCCGCAGTTCGATGGAGTCCAGGATCCGATTGCTGATATGAGGTGGATCAATGATATTAAGGGGTGATTTTATACCTGCTCCTATCCGGATGATTTGAGGGTTTGCTTTGTGCTGAAACTACTTCGCTTGGGAGCAAAGGACTAGTGAAAGTTTGTAACTATTGATTTATCGCCTACGGAGAAAGCCGGAGTCACCTAGGACCGGTTTGTTGAGATTTTTTGAGAGGAGTGTGTTATGTTGGTGGAGAGAGAGCGATTGGCTCAAGAGTACCTGTTGCTTCGGAAGACAACAGAGACAATGATCGAGATCACCAGGGTTCCATGAGAGAGTTATGTTTTGTATAGAGTATGCATCTACTGAGCAAGCATGGATGACCTGATACTGAGCATGCTCTAGAAGGACATCAGAGAGTTTGTGACGAACTCCCAGTACTAGACATTGGGTGAGATGTAGTGAAATGCCAGGAGGAAGGAGATTAACATGGAGTTACAGGTGAGGGAGGCTGATATGGATGCACAAAGGAGAGATAGGAGGCCAGTGCAGTCGTTGTTTCCGGCTAAGCGAGCCAAGCCCACTAATGCGAGAGCAGGAGGTCAGAAATCCGCACTTGCGATAAGTGCGACAAAGATCACGAGGGTCCCTATAGATATAGATCAGTATGATACTTATGTTGCAAGCACGAGCACCTTGTAAGGGAGTGCCCGAAGGGTTTGCGGGTTTTTTTCAGCTGAAATCAGGCAGGCCATGTGAAGGTCGAATGTCTGCTTCATGCAGCAAAATCAGTTCAGACTCCTGCTCCAACGACCTTGTGCATCACTGATGGGCGTCAAGGGAAGGTTGAGGCCGCGAAGGCCAAGGGATAAGCTTTTCAGTTGACTGCTGAAGCGGCCAAAGTAGCACCCGATATCGTTGCTATTATATATATGTTTTATATTCCTACTGAATTTTTTTATTATACATGCTTATGTTGTGAATCTGTTAGGTACTTTTCTTGTGAATTAACCTTGGCGTTATATGACTCGGGTGTGAGTTGGTCTTTTGTGTCTACATCTTTAGGTAGAGGTTTCAGTATTACTCGTGGGGCCCTGGATCGACCTTTGAAGGTCACTATAGCTGCTGATCATTCAGTGTCGGCTTCCGAGGTATATCGGGACTATGTACTGGAGATTTTCAGTGTCAAATTTCTGATTGATCTCATCCCTATTACGATGGGAGATGTCACTGTGATTGTTGGTATGGATTGGTTGAGCCAGTCTAGGGCATTATTTAATTGCGAAATGCAGTTAGTAACTGTTTGTGGTTCTAGTGGGGGGAGCGTTGACTGACTATAGTGAGGATACTAGAGTTGGATCTGCCTTTTGCTCTGCCACCAGGGCGAGGCATTGTCTTTAGCATGGATGTATGGGTTATCTTACTTATGTTGTTGATACGTGGGTGGAGAAGAAGCAGTCAATCTATGATGTCCCTATTGTGAGAGAATTTCCTGATGTTTTCCCAGAAGAATTTCCAAGTGTGCCTCCTGAAAGGCAAGTCGAGTTCAGGATCGATCTGATCCCGGGTTCCGCCCCGATTGCGAAGGCGTCGTATCGCCTTGTACCACTAGAGATGTAGGACTTATCCTCCCAGCTATAGGAGCTGTTAGGGAAGGATTTTATTTGGCCAAGAAGCTCGCCTTATGGAGTACCTATCCTTTTTGTAAAGAAGAAGGATGGTTCAAACTGGATGTGCACTGATTACCGAGAGTTGAACAAATTGACAGTGAATAACCAGTATCCTTTACCAAGGATTGACCACCTATTTGATCAGTTGTAGGGGGCATCTTGGTTTTTCAAGATCGATTTGGGATACAGTTATCATCAGATGAGGGATCGGGAGAAGGAAATCTCGAAGACGGCTTTTCGAACTCGCTACGGGCATTACGAGTTCGTGGTTATACCTTTTGGGCTCACCAACAAACCGGCACGTTCATGGACCTCATGAACTGGCTGTGTAGACCTATGTTGGACAGGTCAGTGATTATGGTCATCGATGATATCTTGGTCTATTCCAAGACCAAGGAGTAGCATTAGGAACAACTACATTAGATTCTTGGAGTACTTAGGTTGGATAGTTTGTCCTACAAATTCTCCAAGTATGAGTTCTGGTAGCATGAGGTCTAGTTTTTAGGGCACATAAATCACGATTTTCCTATCACTCGAGAGTGACGAAGATGCATTATCATCTGAGACATAATTACTGGTGGCCATGTATATATATATATATATATATATATATATATATATATATATATAGATATATATATATATATATATATATATATATATATATATCTTAGTTTGTGGAGTGGTGCTTGACCTGCCGGAAGGTCAAGGCCGAGCCTCAGCACCCTTACGGCAAATTGCAGCCCTTGGAGGTCCCATTGTGGAAATGGGAGTAGGTATCCATGGATTTCATCACATAGTTACCAAACACGGCAAAGGGATTTGATGCCATATGGGTGATTATGGACCGTTTGACGAAGAGTGCTCACTTTCTGGCCATATGGGTGATTATGGACCGTTTGACGAAGGGTGATTAAGAACCTAAACTTTCATACTAAAGACATTATTATCACTCCAAAACATGCTACATGCATATTCATAAATAATATTTTACATTGATAATTTGATTACAAAGATTGGATACAAACCGACTATTTAGACTATTACAAAGTGTTATATATTACATAACTACCCAGGATATTAAAGTTTTATACATACATGAGTACTAAATACAAAAGTAATAGCTTTTAACTATTCAAAATCTTCTAACAGTATGTGACTATACTGGATGCTTATCACCTGCAATTGTTAAACACTGAGAGGGGTAAGCAGTGACGCTTAGTGAGTTCAATAATAGATACAATATAATGTTATGCCATATATATACTTCAATATGACAGAAACAAAGGGAGCAAGGAACAACAAAGGCATATTTGAATTATGCGACAAGATTTCCATATCAAATCAATGAGACATAACAATTTCAATACTTGATATACATCAATAACGCTTCGGCCCAAATGGCACAGAAGATATACAATTTATGATTAAACATTTTGGTAGATTTCAGGCTTTCAGCCCTGTCTAATCTTCTGCCAATGCCATAGGGGTAGAAGTCATTCTCTTGCGAGACATGCTCTACACGGCCAGAGGCTACATACCAATACCATTGTGAATCTAAGTCCTTTCACCGATCACATGGCCAAAGGTACAGCTTTGCTATCAAAATAGCACGAAATAATAACACGGGAAAATAACATGGAAAAGCACATAGCACATATAACACATAACATACAATTGTTCCTATATATTGAACTCACCGTGAATTAACTGGAGGTTAAAATATTAATTTGGGCAGCACTTCGTTACTATAATTAGCTTTCTTTGATAAAAACCGGGAGCTTTCTTGAAAACCGGGCCTTGCGAGGGTTGGGCTTCAAACCGAAAAGATAAATTTCTCGGGGTCTTCGGGCACTTCGGAACGTGTTTCGGGTGTTGGGTACGATCCCGAGGCTTCGGGGGAAGTTGGAATGGCTTAAAAATGGGTTTAGGAGTGAAAATGTGGGAATTTTCTAACATTAGCCGGGAGGGTTCGCACCTCCCTATTTATAGTGCAAGGTTCGGCCGAAGGGGGGAGCACGTGGCTCGCATGCGAGGACAGAAGGGCCAGGTGTCGGACGTTCGCAGGTTACACGCGTCGGAGTATCGGACGCAACATGCGTCGGACACGCGGCGGTCTCGGATTGGGTCGCGCCTTCGGGTGCGAGGGATTGTGACACGCGGTTCGGACACAGGGCAAGCTGCGAGGATCCGGGTGACGTGTCCGAAATCTGACCTTATCCATGCGAGACTTCACGGTTTTTGTGCCCTATCTTCAAAAATTCATAACTTTTTCATACGATCTCCGTTTTTTACGTTATTTATATGCACGCGTAGGCGGGAATTTTTTCTACAACTTTCTTTTAGATTTCGTCGGCTAATTTTGACTTTTATTTTTAATATTATTATTTTTAACAGACCGGGACAGGAAAATCCGTTAAAATTTCATAACTTCTTCATCCGATGTCCGTTTTCGTCTGTCTTATTACCGTTGTACTACTATTGACGAGACCTTTGATTCTCGTTTAGGTTGTTTCGGCTAAATATCGCTCGATCTTTATTTCAAGTTTTTAGCTGTCTACTACTATTCGGAAACTTAGAAAAATCATAACTTCCTCATACGAAGTCAGATTTGGACGTTCTTTTTATGAAAATTCTCAGTTTAACGAATACTACGACTTTCATTTAGATCACTAAGGCTAAAAAGTAGTTTATCGAATACTCACTTTTTACGCTATATAGTGTTTCCCGGTTTTGTCGCGGATCTTTGATTGGTCATAACTTCTTCGTTATAACTCGGATTTCGATGAGGTTTTCGCCTAAATGTTTCTAACGAGAATCTTTACAACTTTCAATAATAAATTTATACTTATTTCAAATTTTATATTTTCGTTACATTTCAATTTTTGACTTTTGTTCGGAATCTCATAAGACTTCAGTATTCAAATTAAAATCTATCTGTTAGAACTCAGTATTCAAATTCATATAATATTTCATAATATTATTCATTATAAAACACGATAACTGAACGTGTATGTTACAAATACCTCCTCCTTTTGAGGATTTCGTACCCGAAATTACAGCGATTAAAACAAATGGGCATATTTCGCTCTTATCTCATTCTTATTTTCCCAAGTATAATTTGGGACTCGATGGTGTTTCCACTTGACAAGCACCAACTCCACTTCTTTATTACGTAGATTAGTCGTTCTTTTGTTTACGATCTCTTCAGGCTCTTCTACATATGTTAACTTATTATCCAGTTTCACCTCGGATAACGGAACCGCTTCATTATATATGCTTAAACATTTACGCAGATAACTCACATGAAACACATCATGAATACCTGCCAAATCTTTCGGTAATTCCAAGTGGTATGCTTGCTTACCAATTCTCTGGATGATTTTTAAAGGACCAACAAATGTAGGACTCAATTTTCCGTTCTTCCCAAATCGCATAATGCCTTTCCACAGGGATACCTTCAGCATTACGAAATCACCCACCTGGAATTCTATGGGTCGTCTCCTCTTTTCTACATAGGACTTCTGTCGATCCTGGGCCGCTTTCATTCTTTCTCGTACAATTTGAATCTTGTCAGTGGTGTCTTGAATCATCTCAGGGCCTCCAAGGATTTTCTGTCCTATTTCACGCCAACATAATGGAGTACGGCATCTACGTCTATATAGTGCTTCATATGGTGGCATTTTGATTGAAGCGTGGTAACTGTTATTATATGAAAATTCGACAAGAGGTAAGTATTTGTCCCAGTTACCACCGAACTCCAAGACGCATGCACGAAGCATATCTTCTACTGTTTGGATTGTTCTCTCCCTCTGACCATCTGTCTGCGGATGATAGGCTATACTGAGAGTAACACGAGATCCCAATTCACGTTGCATACTTGCCCAGAAATGAGAAGTGAAGCGAGTATCACGATCGGAAATAATCTTTAGTGGCACACCATGTCTTACAACAATTTCATCCAAGTACACTTGTGCGTATTTCTCCATTGGAGCCGTTTCACGCATGGCGAGAAAATGTGCGCTTTTAGTCAATCGGTCGATAACTACCCAAATGGTATCATGTTGTCTAGCCGTCTTTGGCAATTTGGTAATAAAATCCATGGACAGCTCTTCCCATTTCCACACATGAACACTAAGACTTTCTGGAGTTTCGTAAGGCTTTTGGTGCTCTGTTTTGACTTGTAAGCATATCAAGCATTCCTGCACATATCTTCCAATGTCTCTCTTTAATCAAGGCCACCAATAATCAGCTCTTACATCATAGTACATTTTACTTGTACCAGGATATATTGACAGTTTAGACTTATGAGCTTCATCTAAAATCTTTTGTCTTAATCCACCAATCATTGGAATCCATAGCCGATTCTTGAATACCTTTAGTCCTCGTGGATTATCAAGTAAAACATCAGTACAGTGTACCATCCCTTCTCTTCACTTTTTATGGCTTTAGGGCCTCTACTTTCCATTTCACTAGTTCATCTAGAATGGTGAACTTTACTACAGTGTGAGTAATAACATAACACACACTATTATGATAAACCTTTCTGCTAAGTGCATCGGCAACCATATTGGCCTTTCCATGATGATACAGGATTTCACAGTCACAGTCTTTGATCAGCTCCATGGCTCGTTGTTGTCTCGTATTCAAAGTTTGTTGGCTGAATATGTACTTGATACTTTTGTGGTCGGTAAAAAATTGGCATTTTGTACCAAAAAGATAATCCTCCAAAGTTTTAGGGCAAAAACCACTGCAGCGAGTTCGAGGTCATGGGTGGGATAATATTTTTCATACTCTTTCAGTTGTCTTAAGGCATAGGCTATCTGTTGAGTCTATGGGTTATGTCATTGGGCTTAGATAGTTCGGTCCATTCTGTATTCACGGTTTGGGCCTGTCCAGCCGTTTGTTTATTATTAGGGTTTAGTATTTATGGTGCATGCATGCATCACATTAGAAAGACTTTTGAATATTTCCTTTGCAAGAACTGTAACCCTAGCACGCCTCTAAAGTAGAAGTTCTTCATCGAGCTCTTCTGAGGTGTTGAAGTTTTAATCATTCGACATTCGTTTGATTCTCAATTGTGTTCATTGTTTTCTATTGATTGTTATTATCTTATTGATATCTGTTTGAATCTATCGATCTAAGAGAACTTTATTCTCATCAATTGGTATTAGAGGAGGCTGTGTAAATCATACACATCTCTTCTGTTTGAAGAATTTTATTAGGGTTTCCGCTTTTATTGGATCTGTTAAGCCGTCATTCATTCGTTGACGTTGTTCATAGATCTCGATATTACCCTATTCAATCTTTACAAGTCTGATTCTTAGCAGATATCTGAAAAAGTTCATCATGTCTCATGAAGATTCTCAAACCAATCCGATCAACATCTCCAACAGCATTGGATCCACAACCAGAATCCCCATTCTGTATACTCAAGACTATGAAGTTTGGACGCATCACTTTGAGGACTATGGCGTTGGTTCTGAAGACAATGGCCATCTTATCTGGGAAGAAATAACATTAGGTCCTTTTGTTCATTCTGGAATGAATAGAACTATTAAGACTCAAAAAGAGTATAACCAACTCTTGCACCACGACGAAAGAGATATGGGATAGACTCAAAGAGTTGTATTCCACCGATGAGGACCTAGAGCACTCTATCCAAACTCTATTGCTCTCTGAGTTCGGTACTTTCCAACAAAAGTCAGATGAAAAACTTATTCAGACATTCGATCGCTTCAATCATCTTTTGAGCAAGATGATCAAGCACGGTATTGGAAGAGAAGTGATCGAACAGAAGGTCACATTTATGAATGGTTTAAGACCCGAATGGATGGCTGTGGTATCAACTGTGAAGGCTCACGAGCATTTCAAAACCTATTCATTGGCGAAGATGGTGGGTATTCTCAAGTCTCATGAAGGCGTTGTGACAAAGGAAGTGAAAGTGGTGTCAGGTATGGGATCCTTGGCCCTTCTCTCTAAGGTGAAGAATGTGGCAGAAGATGAAGAAGAGTCTGAAATGTCAGAATGTGATCTGACAAGCGAGGAGTATGCAATGATGGTCTCTAACCCGAAGCGGTTTGCTCGCAAAAAGTTCCCCATCGCCAAGAACTGAAACTGGCAGGGAAGCTATAGCTCAGAAAAGGCGAAAGAGGAGATCCAAAATAATCCTAAAAAATAAGAAGAAAGAAGGAGAGCAAACTGGTGGGAGACTCAGGATATGATTGCAACTTCTGCCATGGAAAGAACCACTTTGCCAAAGATTGCATGTTAAGAAAGCTATTAGAGAAGAAGGAGGGTGAAGATGATGAAGCATACTTTATACGCAAGCCGGAGGAGATAAAGAAGAAGAAAGTCTCTAATAGTTCAATGAATACTTTGATTGTGCAGGAGAACGTTGTGAATGATGAGTTCGGTGGCGTGGAGGTCTGGTCTACAGACTCTAAAGATGAAGAGGTATGCAGGCCCACGCATGGCAAGGCATTTGTGGCGAAAGAAGATGGTACTGAGTTTGCAGGGAGATGCTTGATGGTGACAGCTGGAGTGTCACAAATGAGGGGTTATACAACCGAAGGTGAGCGTGAGGAGGCGGATCTGAATGAAGATAAGTGTTTTGCAGCCAAACCTATGAGAGAAAGGATCAATGACTGTGATCAGTTGATCAAGAAGGTACAATCCATTCTCTAATCGCTTAAAATACCTTTAACAAACTATGAAAAGGAATTACACGAATTAAAATTCAAATTTTCTAGTTTAAGCGGCAGTCTAATGCAAACACGCCTCACAAATGCTAACTTAACTGATCAAATTAGCAGGGTGACATCCAAGAATGAGGAGCGAAGGATGTGGATAGAGAAGACGGAGTTAGAGTTAGTTAGTACGAGAGATGAAGTTATTTATTTACAACGTGATAACTTGAAACTTATGAAACAAAGAAACATTTTTTGCTTGATTGCTAAACGTTATATACAAACATCACTCAATTCCACTTAGATTGTGAAATTGGCAAAAAGATTCACAAAATGATTTTGCCCTTCCTGGAATTAAAGGAGGACGAAGTTGATATTGATGGTTATAACTGTGAATCTATTGTTTCTTCAGATAATATCTCTGACGCCTATAGGGTTGGTATGGACAAAATCGAGTCCTTTATCAAGTCCAAAGACCATAAGGACATGATCAAAAATATTTTGGACGAGAATGATAAATTGAAAATCAAGACCGAAACCATGCAGGAATTTGACTCGTTGAATGCCAACTTAAGTTCAGAAAATAAAATAAACGTTGAGAACACATCTGGATTTGACGAGGAAAGTGACATGAGTGAAATTTCGGTAGAGGATGTGCTTGACTGTTCAGAATTTGTCAAGAGCGAAACCGAACTCTCCAAAGGTCTTATATCTGAGAATTCGGTTGAGTTCACTCGAATGTCCCAAGATAAATCCAAAGTTCTAAAACCGAAGGCAGTGGTTTATCAAAAGGTACAAACTATACCAAATCAGGTATATACCACGTCAGGGATTACTCATAAACAAACAGCCGAACTTACAGCCATAGTAAACGAAGATAACACTGGTGGTTGTGACAATTATTTTTGGTCTGCCCCAATAGACAATGAAGATGAGACTGTTGGTTTATCAGAGAGAACCTCATGGAGGGTTAAAGGTATATATGTGGCAGAACCACTCAACAAACCTCCAAGCTTTGATGTACCAAGCACGAGTGGTACCAAAGAAATCCCAAGCGAACCAATGACGACTGCAAGTGAAACCTCTTCTTTGAAGAGCGAAACTCATGCTGAGAGACCAAAGCCAAGGGCGAACATACACAAGTATCAAAAGCAGCTTGCTGAAGAAACGCCAGCGAAACAGAAGATATCAAAAGAATCTTAATGAGAGGAAGCAGTTTTGGAACACTCAAAACTCCAATTATGTTCGCAAAGAAAAGGCGTCAAATCTCAAGGCGTAAGCAGGATCAAAGGATAATTCAGATCCGTGCACTCACTGCCAATCCTGCATTCAAGCGAACCGAAAGCCTAGTTTCGGTTCCAGATCAAATGGTGAAAAGAACCGAAAGGCTAGTTTCGGTCCCAATTCTTGCAGCGACAAGAACCGAAAGACTAGTTTCGGTCCCAAGACAAGCCTTGATAAGAACCGAAAGACAAGTTTCGGTCCTAGATCTCATCCTCCTCCTTCTCAACCAAAGCATAATCCTAACAAGGATGTCAAGGATAGCAAGGGAAAAGGGAAGCTCATCTCTGAAGACAAAACGCAAACAAAGAAGACGTCAGCTAACCCTAGGAATCACGATAACAAGTTTGTTAAAGATCAAAACAAAAATCCTAAATCTGATTTAAACAAACTCAAGGTCTTTACCATCAAAAGGAAAGATGAAACCACATTAATAAAAAGAACTTATATGGTTGATCTTTTTATTGCTATTCCCTGTTATGTAAAAGGCTCACGTGGACCCAAGCAACTTTGGGTTCCTAAATCTACTTGATTCTTGCAGGTTATAAGTGACGAGCAGTTCGAAGACGAATGGTACATTGATAGTGGCTTCTCACGTCACATGACAGGAAGGAGGGAAGAGCTAAGGGAGTTTCGGGCTCTTAAGGATGGTGGATGTGTCAAATACGGGAATAATTCATATGGCACAATCAAAGGCTACAGAATGATCACAAACGGGGAATTCTCAATCCTAAAGGTAGCATATGTAGAGGGATTGCAGCACAATCTCATCAGTGTCTCTCAACTGGTTGTGGGAACTGGCTTGAAGGTTTCGTTTGATGATGAAGGTTCGGAGATAGTTGAAAAGAAAATGAAGGTTGTACTATTAAAATCCAAGCGAAAATGAGAAATGTATCCTCTAAATCTCAACCAAATTCGAGGAAAGCCAGCTGTATGCCTTTTAATGAAAGCACACTCTGACGAAAGTTGGCTATGGCACTGAAGGCTTTCACATCTCAACTTCAAGGACATCAACAAGTTGGTTATCGGTGATCATGTACGAGGACTTCCACTTCTCAAATTCGACAAGGAGCACCTGTGTGCAGCATGCGAGATGGGAAAGCAAAGCCGAAAGAGTCATCCCATAATTGTCAACACAAAGATCATTGAACCCATTGAGCTACTTCACATCGATCTATGTGGTCCTTCGGCCATAGAAAGCATCGGTGGTAGTAAATACATTTTAGTTGTTATTGATGACTTTTCACGTTTCACCTGGGTTTTCTTTCTTAAACAGAAATTAGAGGCAAATCCAAAGCTCAAAGCATTTATAAAGCAAGTGGATCTTTAAATGCGAAAGGTGGTCAGAAATGTCCGAAGTGACAATGGGCTGGAATTCAAAAACCAAGAGTTTGAAGAATTTCTCGCTGAAAAAGGAGTATCTCACAACTTCTCTGCTCCCTATACTCCAAAGCAAAATGGCGTAGTTGAAAGACGAAACCGTTCGTTATGTGAAGCGGCCCGAACCATGCTAAGTTTCGCTTCTTTACCTCTGTACTTCTGGGCTGATGCAATTTCTGCTGCAAGCTATACCCAGAACCGAACCTTCCTCAACAAGAGATTTTCCATCACTCCATACGAAATATTGAATAATCGCAAGCCAAATGTCAAGTTCTTCCATGTGTTTGGTTCAAGGTGCTTCATTTTCAACACGAAAGAGAACAGAAACAAGTTCGATGTCAAGGCAGATGAAGGGACTTTTCTTGGTTACTCGCTGACTTCAAAGGCATATAGGATTCTGAATAAACGCTCAAAGAAACTTGAAGAAACCTACTATGTCACCTTTGGTTATAATTATGTGAAGAAACTGCAATCTAGCAAAGTACCAACAGAGGAAATCTTTCCACAATCAGGTCAAGTCTTGGTTCCAATTTCCAATCTATTTGAAGAATACATGTTGCTCTTTGATGAACCAGAGAAAGCAATTCATTATGAGGCAAAGGCAGCTGACAACAAGATCGACAACTTGAAGAAAATTATCGATGAAGCAGCTAAAGAAATGGAAAACGAACATCAAGGACCAACCGAACAACCAGGTCAAAGCAAACCCCGAAATCAAAGCGAACCTCGAGGTCAAAGCGAACCTCAAAGCTCAAGCGTACCTCAGGTTCAAGGCAAACCCCAAATCTTGAGTGAAACTACTCATAAATGTTCTACATTCCAGGGGGAGAGTTCATCTACACCAAGGAGACCATACATACCATTCCAGGGGGAGAACCCTTCTTCAACAATGACCCATGAAAGTCCAACCGTGGGGGAGAATTCTGAACCGGATGTTGAGCTTGTCTCGTCATTCGAGGGGGAGAAAAACAATACAAATGAAGAAGACTCTCAATCATTATTCGAAGAAGAAATAAATGCCGAATTGGATCCTGCCTATGATCCAAACTATCCTCGTCTCACAAAATGGACAAAAGATCATCCAAAAACTCATGTAATCGGTGAAACATCTGAAGGAGTTCTTACTCGATCTCAAATAAAAGCGAAGCAAACAACTCTATTCTCTCAAGTAGAATTTTGCATGTTTAATTCGTTCGTCTCGAAAATAGAACCAAAAACGGTTTATAATGCACTCGATCACTCTGATTGGGTACAGCAATGCAAGACGAACTCCACGAGTTTGACCGAAATCGAGTCTGGAGATTGATTCCCACACCAAAGGATGCATCTGTGGTGGGATTAAAATGGGTATTCAGGAATAAGATGGATAAAGAGGGAAATGTAATTCGCAACAAGGAAAGTCTGGTTGTTAAGGGATATTGTCAGGAAGAAGGTATAGATTACGAAGAAACCTTCGCTCCTGTAGCAAGGCTAGAATCAGTTCGGATCTTTCTGGCATACGCTGCTCACAAGAATTTTGAAGTCTTTCAAATGGACGTCAAATGTGCATTCTTGAATGGAGAACTAGAGGAGACTGTATATGTTGAGCAACCACCAGGTTTCGTGAATGAAAAGTACCCTGATCATTGCTATATTCTGGATAAAGTTGTCTATGGTTTGAAGCAAGCTCCTAGAGCCTGGTATGAAACCCTTCCTCGATTTCTAAAAATGTCCAAGTTTAAACAAGGTTTGGTTGACCCAACCTTCTTTCGCAAGAAAGAGGGTGACCACTTAATGATCATCCAAATTTACGTCGATGATATCATCTTCAGTTCCACGAATCCTAGCCTCACAGCTGAATTCAGGAAGTTGATGGAGACTAAGTTTGAGATGAGCTCAATGGGTCCAATTATCTTTTTCCTTGGCTTGGACATTAGACAGGGACCCGAAGGCATATTTATCAATCAGGAGGCTTACACAAAGACCCTACTGGCAAAATTTGGCATGATGGGAGATTCCAAAGTAAAGGTTCCTATGGCATTTGGAACGAAGTTAACACCATCTTTGTAAAAACCAGTTGTTGATATGACCCTCTTGTTGGATTAGTGTCTAAGTACATAACTATAATTGGTATGTACTTGACCAGATTGGCATGGTCCATTTGGGTTGCATGGCATCAGAACAATTTGGATATACTTTTTTGAGAAAAGGATATATATGATTTGTTAATATATTATAAGTTCTAATATATTAATATGAAATCATATTATTTAATTAGTACTGATCAAGAATTAATTTGGAATTAATTTTGTGATCAAAAGGAGACTAATCAAATATATGGGGATTGATTGTGTAAATCATTCATTCTTATATATATATATATATATATATATATATATATATATATATATATATATATATATATATATGGGCTTATGATCCATAGTTCTTCATGTTGGGCTAAACCCATGGAGTAACCCATGGATACTCCATGGAGGTTTTAACCCATGGAGCATGGAGAATATGGAAAGACATGAGTTACATGGTGTAACCCTAATAGCCACCATATATATGGACCCCATGGCTCAAGAAATTGGCACTAGATTGTGTACACATGAGGGCTAGCCGATATGAGCACAGGAACCTTTTCTCTCAAGTTATTCCAAGATGTTGGTGATGTTGTGTGAACCATTTGAGGTGTCACACTTGAGGCACTAGGCTCTTAAGCTCCATGGAATCAAGCTACATGAAAATGTATGTCTTCTAACTTGTTTATATTACCCAAGTATCAATGGTTGTATGCTAGTTAGGGTAATACATTTGAAAGTTCAAGTTTGCATGTATAATAGAGATAACATAGATCCAAGGTATTTAGGGTTGCATGTACACCTTAGGAGTGTTAGAATGCTCAAAACCCATCAGTGGTATCAGAGCCTAGGCTTGTTTTCAATTATACTTGATGCAAATTGCTAAAAAAAGCTGAAAAAATCGATTTTCTGGCTGTCTGGGCACTGGAGTCGTCGAGTCTACTGATGGACTCACCGATTCCATGAAGAAAATCATCCTACTCATCGAGTAGGTTCATGCACTCGATGAGTAGGAGTCCCTGACAGCATATTTTTGACTTTTTTGGCTGGAATTGGACTAGGAACATTACCCTAAGCTGTTTTTGAACTTGTAAACCTGTTTCTGATGTGGTAATGTTCATGCTAATCCAATTTCATAGATAATTGTCAATAGATTCATATTTTGTATTAGTTTAATGGTTAGGCTAATTACATGGAAACGTGTTTGATTTGAATTATCTTGTTCATATGAGTTGATTTAGATTAATAGAAAAGCAATGTGATATTATGTTTTCAATCCAAATTAATCTAAAAGTTGTTCATCATATGTGTTTTTGTAACTTGTCCTCAAGTTATATGAAAAGTCACATTTATGATTATTAAAACTCATAATATTTCCATAAGTTATGAAAAATGGAGAGTCTCATTTTTAAATGTTTTAAAGTCTTCCATAACTTGTCCTCAAGTTATGGAACTTGAAGAGTTTTTTCATTAAAACTACTTGAAACACATAAGTTATGGAATTGAAAAGTTTTTGAATAGTTCAAAACTTGCCCCCAAGTTTTGGAATTTGTAAAGTTTCCCCTCATGAATACTTTAATTCCAAGTTAAGCCCTTAGAGTTTTAAAAGTTAAAATTCAACCCTTATACTTTATAGTATTATAAGTTAATAATATATATATATATATATATATATATATATATATATATACATATATCTATATATATATATATATATATATATATATATATATATATATATATATATATATATATATATATATATATATCTATATATATATATACAATATATATATATATATATATATATATATATATATATATATATATATATATATATATATATATATATATATATATATAAGAGTAAGTCATTCTTACCGTTAGTAGGCCTAATTCACAAAGCCGGTCTATAAGGGGGTATAAGGTTGTTTCCTATAAAATGGAAACTTAATGGGTGTCCACTCTCACCCACCGCTTCCTTGACTGGTGGAGGGTCGTTAGCCGAACGGGTAGGACAAGGACTATAATTCTCCCTTCATTAAAAGTATTAATGATAAATACTAAAGTAACTAAACCATTTATAAATTCCAGATCTTAGTTACTTTAGGAAAATGTGAATTTGGTGCTAACCCATGAAATTACACTTTTCATTTTGCTTAAGTCGTTAGTGGAGCGTGTGTGGTTAACCGGCACACTAACCTGGATTTAACAAGGTAGGCAAAGGGTAACTTAATGTTTATCATAGTATCGGTGGAGCGCGTGTGGTTAACTGGCACATCGATTGAGGGGTAAATATTAAGTGTACCAAGTATATTTGCATGGTTATTCACACCTTGTTTTGTGATCCTTGGCATCCCAGTCACAAAATTTGAGAGGGCACAATCAAGATTGAAACATGCCATTGAAAAGTTCAATGAATCTCAAAAGATCTAGGAGTTTCAAATCCAATTAAAACCTAATATTCCTATTTCGTTTTTCATGGTGGAAATTGGTGAATCGTCATTCGCCTACCTTCAAATATTCTATAGCTTGGATTACGACATCCCTCTTCAAAGTTATAAAATATTGTGTTGGGTCCTAGCCTTAATATTTCATATTGGGTGTTATATTAAGGACTTTAAATCAACTATCTTGAATATCTCCCAAACGATGTCTAGTTCAGACATCTATGATCTTCCTAAAAACTCTTGGAATAAGCTTTCCTAATGAAGATGATGTCCTGGAAATCATTCTTCACTCTCTCCACCTCCTCCAATTATTCTCCTTAACCCACAAGTTCAAGGTCACTCAATCCCTAATGGCAAGCAAGGTCTATGTGTGCTCACATCTTGGAGATGAAGTCACATATTGACAAGTCGGGAGAGTTGGGTGTCAAAGTCTTGAGAAAGTTGGTTGTTCAATCACCTTCTAAGTCTCATAGTGAGTGTCCTTTGGGACTACTATGTAAAAGACTATGATTAGTAGATCAACTTCCCAAACTACAATGGACATTGACAATTGGTAACATTGGATATCCAGAAAAGCTTTCTCTTCCCAATGGAAATGGATCGGCCATAGTCAACTCGGTAGACCAAATGGTAAAGAGAAAGGCAAGTATGAGATAGTCCAGTGTACCATTCCCAAAGGGTCTATATGGTTCTATTGCCAAAGGAAGGGGCATTGGTTGCAAAGCTGCCCTAACTACCTGAAAGATCATAAGTTCACTATCTAACTCTATTAAGTTCCTAATTGGAGATTCTTATTACATGATGTGACTGGGTCACATGTTGAAGTTTTAAGAATCAAAGAAAGTAGAGGAAGCTTAAAGAAGAGTGAGCTGATTCTGATCGCGAAGATCGATTTCGATCGCATGGTTCGGTGATGAGAATTTTTGAGCTGCTGCTTAAGAGTTGTGATAGATTGCTTAGGAATGGATAAAAACAAAGTTTTTCATATGCATTTGCATTGTAAGGATAAGTTTTTCCGCAAGTTTTAAAATAAAAGAAAAAAATTTTGATTTTATTTATTTTAAATATCCTTACAGTGGCATTTGTGAAAATTGTTGTTTATATGATTCCATTGATAGCAACATTGGAAAATGTATTTGATTCTTTCATTTATGGTAGTGTCTAAATTTACCAAATAAGGAAAGATTCTCATCAACCAAGTTTCAATTGGACCGAAACTTGGAATCATGCAAGTTGTATAGTATGATGAATGAGAATTTTCATCTTTGGAAAAATTAAGACTAATTCCTTGTTCACATGTATATGTGAGTCAAGTCCACCACAAAGAGCGATAAGATTATTCGTCATGATTTACTTAAGTTCAGAAAATATGGTTGTACTTACAAGTTTAAGTATAATTCTGAAACATTGGAAAAGTTTCAATGTATGGCAGAACGAATGAGAAGAAACAAATTTGGCAGAAGGATAAAAGTTTCTCAAATCTGAAAAGATGGGAGAGTACTTTAGTATCATGTTTTGTGATCATCTTAATGATTAAGAAACTATATCACAATTGGCTCTCTAAGGACATCTTAGTGCATTCCTATGGCTAAGAAGAGGAATCGTGAATTGTTGAAATGGTTAAATCAAGAAGACAAGTCATACTTTGTTCCAAAAACAAGTCTTAGAGTCATACTCCAAGATTGTAACTTGAGTGACATATGTTAAAGAATGTTTATAACACATGTCAAATGTAAGAGTTAAATGTGTTCTACTCTTGTACATTTGAAATTGGTAAGTTGTGATGTTTTGGATAAAACGGAGACCAACTTAGGCCAATTGTGTGAAGTGTTTGTCTTGATAAAGAATCCGCACTATCTCTTGAATATTTGGCAAGTGAGTCTTATTTGTCAAGAGGACAGTGGGAGTCTAAAAGATCTTGAAAGAGTCTAATCAAGAATAAAAACCTGTAGTTTATCACTAGAACACGACGTGAGGTTTATAACCTATCGTGTTGACATATTCCTGTTTTTATGCCCATTCCAGTTAAAGTTGGCTTTGCATATGAGTTCTGAGAGTTCTCAATTGATTGTGTAACAACTTGGAAGCAACGGCAGGCCCTTGTGCTGCCAGGTGGCAAGAATTTAAGATTGCACAAGTTCAATCCATATGTGTTTGGATTTGTCACTAACCTTGTCCTGTGATTATGGTTTTTGACAAATTCACATGGATAGGAACACATACACCATAAAATCTAAGTTTCATAAGGTTTCTCTTCGATTCATGAAAATGATGGTAAGGAACGCTTTCACTAAGTAGATTTTAAGTAGATAGCAATCATGATATTTGCATTCTCAAAGTCGTTAGTGGAGCATGTGTGGTTAACCGGCACACTAACATGGACTTGTAAGGAATGGCAAAGGTCTAAACAATTGAGACTATGATTATGGCATCCCTTTTCATAGTTCTGAAATTGTTTAGACACACATGTGTGCTATCTAAGGAAAGGTGTATGATTTTGATAAAGTATTATCAAAGCATCTCGTATCAAAATTATGAACTTTGGTAAGAAAGTTAATAAAGTATTGAGTTCTAGAAGTCCAGCTGATTTCTAAGTACATGTCAAAGCTAGTGGGAGCATAAAGTTATGCTAATAATCATCATGTTAGTGGGAGCATGATAATTATGATAAGTGTTGCAAGTTAGCAATGTTAATTATAGAAAACAAAAGTTAAAATTGGGAAAAGTTGTTTTGCTATAATTAAGGGAGAGGAAAATATACTTCATTTAAAATCTAAAAGCTTAGATCGTGAGATTTTAATCATATTTAGTCAAGTATATATATGAATGTTATGTTGGAATGGGTCAACATAAGGAAATTCTATATATGGGAATATTATTTGCGTTCTAAAATTCGATTATGATTACGACATCCCTCTTCATAATCTGAATTATGAGAACATGACAAATAGAAATAGAAATATCATAGCAAAAGACTGGTCCAGTATCATGTCTTTATGTGAGACATCATGAATCGTGTCCCATATGCTTCGGATATAGGATCGATTGCATGTGCTATAATATTCATCTGTTCTAAATTTTTTTACCAAATGCCTAGAGCATTAAGAGGGAAAAAGTACTAGAACTAGATATGACTAATTTGATTAAGCAATTGTCGAGGACAATCTAAGGTTTACCAAAGATTGGTTGCTCAGGGACAGTTGGAAGTATGATGTGAATTTTTGGAGAGAACCATATTGACATATTTTGAAAAGAGGCAACTCTTGTCCAGAAGTGATAGTCTACATGAGAATATGGAAATATTCCCATAGGTGGAAGTTATTCATTAAATATGTGTAAGATTAGGAAACATAATGTAAGAACGATGTTCAAAGCAATGTACTTTGAATTTGAGACTTCATTTCCATGGAATGATCTCCATTGGAATACTCTGTAATGACTGTTGACAAGTCTTTGTGACTTTGTGCATAATCATTATAAGAGGATCAGTGCATATAAGTTTAAAATCTAACAAGATTTCGGTAAATGGCAGGAATTTGGAATTCTTGCATTTGCGGTAAGGATTTGGGATTGTGAAATGAGAATCATTGGAATTATGTTCAATCACAAAGTAAAAGATCATTGACAAACTTAGTGTGCATACTTGGTGTATGGCTTAACTAATGTTTGGAAAAACATAGTGTCCATACTTGGTGTATGGCATGACTAGTGTTTAGAAAACATACTGTACATGCTTGGAGCATGGGACAACTATTGTTTTAATTCAAGTATATAGTCGATAGTTTGAAAGAGTATGCAATGAATAATGTGTGATCAATATGGTGAGAAATAAAAGGTGTTCTATTTATATTCATAAGTTCTGAGACCATATTGGATTCGATTATTCTTGCATTTCACTTTGCATGTTTTGACTTCCAGAATAATAAGGTCATTCTTCCCGAATGACTAAGTTATTCAAACCATCCACAGTCGGTCATATGTTGGAAGTAGATATGAATCAAGACTGTCATGAAGCTGGTTTGTAGATGTACAAGGTAGCGGACATAGCAAGAGTTGCTGCAACATTCATGAGTGCTCATAAGTTCTGAGTATTGGATTAAACCCACGCTCATTTGACTCTATTCATGGATTTTATCACGAGTGATCATGAGACGATAATATCTTATATTCTTCAAACCTAGAGATATGACTTGTTGCCTATGATTTGGTTATGCATTGATTATACGAAAACGCATTGGTAACTCGATGTTATAAAACGTGCCTTTGTGTATAATTCAACAAGTAGTAGAACAAGCATATGAGTCGAAGTTTATCCATTCCTTTTATCCTTAAAGAGATAAAAGCGATATATGTGGGCCCCTCGATGATTTAGTGATGACACCCCGAAATGCTTGGCCAAGCCAGGACTAATTCGATTTGTTCAATTAGTCGGTCGTCATAAATCGGAAATCGGGAAACAACAAACGGACAGAGAGAATGATTATAATCCATGTCTCAGTCCATATGATATCTAGAATGGAGGAATATATTATCCCTTATCTAATGGACGCATCATTGATTTGTTCAGAGTTCGACAGCAGCTTTTAAGAGCTACGATTGCTAGTCGAGTTTTGAAGTCATACGAAATAATAGTTTTAGACTTATCCAAGTAGGAGACTGTTGGATTACTATCTAAGTCCACAACTATAATTGGTATGTACTTGACCCGATTGGCATGGTCCATTTGGGTTGCATGGCATCAGAACAATTTGGATAGACTTTTATGAGAAAAGGATATATATGATTTGTTAATATATTATAAGTTCTAATATATTAATATGAAATCATATTATTTTATTAGTATTGATCAAGAATTAATTTGGAATTAATTTTGTGATCAAAAGGAGACTAATTAAATATATGGGGATTGATTGTGTAAATCATTCATTCTTATATATGTGGGCTTATGATCCATAGTTCTTCATGTTGGGCTAAACCCATGGAGTAACCTATGGATAGTCCATGGAGGTTTTAACCCATAGAGCATGGAGAATATGGAAAGACATGAGTTACATGGTGTAACCCTAATAGCCACCATATATAAGGACCCCATGGCTCAAGAAATTGGCACTAGAGTGTGTACACATGAGGGCTAGACGATATGAGCATAGGAACCTTTTCTCTCAAGTTATTCCAAGATGTTGGTGATGTTGTGTGAACCATTTGAGGTGTCACACTTGAGGCAATAGGCTCTTAAGCTCCATGGAATCAAGCTACATGAAAAGGTATGTCTTCTAACTTGTTTATATTACCCAAGTATCAATGGTTGTATGCTAGTTAGGGTAATACCTTGGAAAGTTCAAGTTTGCATGTATAATAGAGAAAACATAGATCCAAGGTATTTAGGGTTGCATGTACACCTTAAGAGTGTTAGAATGATCAAAACCCATCACCTCTATCGGAAAATGATAGGGTCTCTAATGTATCTAACAGCTAGTAAACCAGATATTTTGTTTTCTGTCTGTTATTGTACCAGGTTCCAAGCTAATCCACGCGAACCTCATATGGTGGCTGTTAAGAACATCTTCAAATATTTGAAGCGAACCTCATCTCTTGGTCTATGCTATCCTGCTAAATCAGGATTTCTTGTTCAAGCATTCTCTGATGCTGATCTTGGAGGATGTGGTTTGGACCGAAAGAGCACTACAGGCGGATTTCAATTCCTCGATGGTAAACTTGTCAGCTGGAAGTCCAAGAAACAAACATACGTTTCACTCTCTACAGCCGAAGCTGAATATATTGTTGCATCATCTTGTACTTCACAGGTCACTTGGATAGAAAGCCAACTTAGAGACTATGGCCTAAACATGAAGAAGATTCCACTTTATTGTGACTCAGAAAGCGCCATTCGAATATGTCACAATCCAGTGCAACACTCCAAAACGAAACATATAACACTGAGATACCATTTCATCAAAGATCACGTTGAAGATGGTAATGTGGAAATCCACTTTGTTAGATCCGTTGATCAACTAGCTGACATCTTCACGAAAGCCTTACCTGAAGTAAGTTTTAACAAAATTCTCCAAGGCTTAGGAATGATGGAAGTTGAATCAGTACCGAAACTACTTTCGCCTCATGAAAATTTAGACAAGCGAAATAGAGCGAACGCTCGGTCTATTTCGGCTCCTGATTTTTTCGGAACTGAAATGGACCGAACGCGAATTAAAGCGAACGCTCGGTCTATTTCGGCTCCTGATTTTTACGGAACCGAAATGGATCGAACGCGAAATAGAGCGAACGCTCGGTCTATTTCGGCTCCTGATTTTTCGGGAACCGAAATGGACCGAACCCGAAATGAACCGAACGCTCGGTCTATTTTGCCTCACTACTTTTGGGTGTAGTTTCGGTTGTATACTTTGTACATTATGCATATCTTTTCTCACTTCCTTTCTTCTTATAAAATCCAAAAATATTTTCCTTTCTGTTTTTAATTCTTTTTCAGAAAATTCATAAAATCCAAAAATATTTTTTTGTTTTTGCTGTTTTCTTTTTATCAAAAATCAAAAATACTAAAAATATCACTGAAAGCTATCATGAATCATTCAAATGATGGAGCTGGGACATGTATACATTTCTTTATCTTTGTACTAGCTAAATGTCCCTAGAAGCATGCTGTTGTATGTTGATCAAAGCCTGAGCGAGTTCAAGTGAAGCCTTACTGAATTGATATAAACAAATCAATTCTTCCCAATCAGGCTGATAAAATCACTTATGTAATGAGCTACCTTACTCGTCTCACATTGAGTTAAGAGTTGTCTGCTCGGTCCTTATTATATAGCAGAGGTACTTTCGGTTCTTTAACCTCCTTATCACTTTTCTCCATCTCATTTCGGTTCATACTCGTAACCCTTGAGACTCTCAGTCTTTACCACTGAGGTTTATGGTTACACAACATCTGTGTTGATGATCTTAGCTTCGTTTCTAGGGGTGTTATTCGGTCGGTTTTTTTGGTTTTCGGTTTATACGGTTCGGTTTTATCGTTTTTTTACATCTTAAAACTAACCATAACCAAACCAAATAAGGTTCGGTTTAATCGGTTTTGGTTAATTCGGTTATGGTTTATTCGGTTTGGTTTACCGGTTAAACGAAATAAAATTTTGTATGTAAAAACAAATATTAAACTAAAAGAAAAAAAAATTACTGAAGTTTTACCAAATGAATAAAAAGCACTAATACACAACATATTATATTTAGTCTTTTATGATATGTTGTCTTAAGGTATCGATGTAGCCACACATGTTGTAGATGCGTTAATATAGCTTTGGACATATATGAAGAGGAAAGAAATGAACGAAGGTTAATTGACATTTGGCTATTTAGTTGTTGCTTTTTAATACAATATGCAAACAATTATAAATTTATAATGGTTAATAACTAAATAATGAGTTATGAAAATATTTTTCAGTAACCATCTATCAATTTAAATATAAAATGTTAATGTATATATAAACTATAAAAATATATAACAATTAAATAGTTTTTTCGGTTTAACCAAAGTCATGAAAATTTAACCAAAACCAAACCAAATAAGGTATCCTTATTCGGTTAACAAACCGAATTAACCGAATAACCAAATAACCGGAACCAAAAAAACCAAACATCATTTGGTCCGGTTCACTTATTCGGTTTTGGTTTTTTGTCACACCCCTATTCGTTTCACCACGTGCTAAGTGAAACCCAAAATCCAACACCAATAACAAATTGACGATGAACAATCAAATGTTCTAGTTTTCACCCACGCTTTAATGAAACCAATTTAGTGGAAGGTACCAAGAAATATCTTTTTAATTTTTGTGCGATCTTTATGAAATTGTCTGACACCAAGGCGTTTTTTCCCATAAGATCCAATTTATAATTTTGTTTTTGAGATTTCTACATATATCAGCAAGTCACTGAATATATTATCTAACCTACTTGTTTAATAGACTACACTGGTCTCACAAGTACTTCATCCCACTTTCGGTCTTATGTCAAGTACTCAAGTTCGGTTGAAGCCGAGCCACCCTTTATAGCTTAAATTTGAAAAGATGCCTTTCAATGTTTCTTAATAAACATTTGATCGTATTTCATCGGGAAACCACACAGACACTTCTAAGTCTCTCTTGACTTTGAAGGAAGAGATTCGTGCCCGGGATTCATAGTTTCGTGTCTAAATAGACATCACTTAAATCCCACAAATACTTTGCATTATTTCTTTTCAATTGGCACACTCTTGCACGAAGATCATTATGATTTTCCTAATTCTTGTTCGTGGTACTAATGGCAATTTTTCAGATTTGATGTTTCGGTTCTAAATACTATGGTGGTCTACAATGTAAAGGCACAAACATTGCCAGCCTTTAATGAAGGGAAAGGGTTTGTCATAGTTTGTGTGACAACCGTCAATTTTTGGCCAAGTCAAAGTCAACTAAAGTCAACAAGTCAAACCGGTCAACTCATCTAAGCCTTGTACATTAGGGTTTCCATTATGTTCCTTATTGAACTACTCGCAATCTTAATACAAAGTATCACTTAGAGTTTCCACGTGTTCGGAAAATCTAAACCCTAATTAGGGCAAGTGATGAATCTTCTCGATAAAACATTATTCCATACCCCTCGAGAGTGTATAACATTCTTAACAAGGCTTAACAGAGTGTAAGAACCTTGCGTTGCGAAGCCAAACACTCAAAAAGGTCGCAAACAAAATCTCTCTTAAATCTCTCCAAGAATGTGAAATCTCTCCCAAATCTCTCTCTGTATGAGAAATCTCTCCAAGAATGTGAAATCTCTCCCAAATCTCTCCAAGTATGAGAAATCTCTCCAAGTTTGTGAAATCTCTCCCAAATCTCTCTCAAAAGTTCCTTTAACTTTTTATAATCATTTTGGGCATCCGGACACTTAACTTGGTGAAAAACTGCGCAAAACGGGGAGTTTATGCGAAGATCAGCCAAATAGGACCGAACCCTCTTAGGGCCGAAACCCTAAGAAGCGAAACCCATAAGAACCGAACCTTCTCGGACCGAAGCTGCTGAGCCGAACCTTCTCGGACCGAAGCCTGCTGACCCGAACCGAAGCCTGCTGACCCGAACCCGAACCTCGCCTTCGCTCCTGACCTTCGCCTTCGGCCCATATCACCTTCGGTCTATTTCGCCTTCGGGTCCATAGCAGAAGAGACCGAACTTCGGCCCTATCCGAGCAAATTCGCAGGAAACCTTTTTCTTCCCGGTTTTCGACTAGTTTTGCGTTCTAAGCCCGATTTTAATTATTTTAACGTGGGGTTTTCACCCAAAATCATATTTTAACATATAAAACCCCTTACTTCATGAATAATCACGTTTTTTATTGTAAATCTTATCCAAGAAGAGTGGGTGAAGTACTTGAGGTGGAGTGCTGACTTTACTTTAGTTTATGACACAAGCAACCACCCACACCCACTCCATGACCAGCCCACACCCCCCACCATACCTAGTCATTCATCGTCCTTTTCCCATCATTTCCCAGCCTCATTCCTTGTCTAAGGCTGAAATCTATCCTCTCGCCTAACACTCTCTCTCATTTTCTCATTCTTCCACCAAAGATCAAACACATATTCTCTCTCACTTCTATCTCTAAATTTCGAGAGTTCAAGGCTGATTTTCAAGTTCTTCATCTACCTTGGTAAGTAAATCTCTCCCCACACTTGATTTCCTTACACTTCTTCACTCAAATCGTGAGTTCCTTACATAAATATCGTCATATTTGTTGTTAGATCTTCGAATCATCAAGCATCTTCTAAGTGTTCTTGAGTTGAACACTTCTTTTCTCCATCATCCATCTACTGAAATCACTCAAGGTGAGTTCATACCCCTATCTTTTCATGTTTTTCTTAAGTTTTAAGGGGGAAGGGGAATACAAGTTAAAACACTAAGAACATAACTAAACTCATTTAACAGCCTTCATCAGAAAAGTTTAACTCCATTCACGGACTGTTTTGTTCAACTTAAACATTTTAGTTTTCTAAACTGTATTAGGTGCAAATAGTTCAGGTTCATACCTTTAAAATGACTAATTGCACATCTCAATACGATTTTTCTACAATTTATGGTGATTTTTACAAAATTGCCTATCATTTCAGAAACAAATTCGGACTAGTCTGTGAATATGAACATTTTAACACAAGTTAAAACTTAGAAAAATCATAACAAAAATTATGAATAAACTAGACACATTTTATGAACTCTCAGAATTTACGGATTCAGTTTTCGACTTCGTATGATTTTTCTAAAACATTGCAGAAAGCTTAAAAACTAGTTAATAGCTTATAACTTTCATAACACTTTGTATTATGTTGAGCAAAGTGTATAACAATAAGTTCTAAATATTGAATGTAATTTCTTGTTAGTTTATCATCATAAACTGAAATTTAGTCATTCATGATAAGATTCTTCATTCATTTCGAACACATATAATAAGCTATAATAAGCATAGTTTATGGATTCATAGCACTAATGTATTTTCATAAAAGAGTTCTTTTTCAGTACAAACGTTTTGGATAAACTATAATAGGTATAGTTTATGTATCATTTACATTTCAAACTCATTTACCAAAGGTTTTCAGTTAAGTTCACATAAATCTGTTAATGAATAAATTTGTGAGACATTCGCTTCGTGTTACCTTCATGGTAACAAAGTCAAAAGTCCTGTAAATTGTAACCAGAGTCTCTTGTAGGGAGAACGTGATAGTTGTGTATAGATCTATATTGGGTCTGACAAACCCACACCTGAGCTGCATGCAACAGCTAGACCGGCAGGTCTGTGGTGACAAGTGTCATTTAACTTGCGACGCCTGAAGAACGTCGTATTACGAGGCCGTCTGAGTCATAGTATGGTTATAATAACTCACATGTGGTATTAACAAATCATAAGATTTACGGGTTCTTACTTTTAAATTAGCGAGTTATGTCGATTTAACTCACATGAATTACTTTAAGTATGGAAAAATACTTGTTTTCGGTCCTGGGATTTAGGACTACCTAACTTTAAAAAGGGTTTTATGCCGATTTAAAATCGCGTTTATATCTTTAAGTATGGAAAAATACTTGTTTTCGGTCCTGGGATTTAGGACTACCTAACTTTAAAAAGGGTTTTATGCCGATTTAAAATCGCTTTTATATCTTTAAGTATGAAAAAATACTTGTTTTCGGTCCTGGGATTTAGGACTACCTAACTTTAAAAAGGGTTTTATGCCGATTTAAAATCGTTTTATATCTTTAAGTATGGAAAAATACTTGTTTTCAGTCCTGGGATTTAGGATTACCTAACTTTAAAAAGGGTTTTATGCCGATTTAAAATCGCTTTTATATCTTTAAGTATGGAAAATACTTGTTTATTTTCGGTCCTGGGATTTAGGACTACCTAACTTTTATAAGGAAAATATAGGATTTTTCTTTGGAACATATTTCCATTAAAATTACATAAAGCTAGAATTGTTAGACTTCAACTATAATTGCTAAGTGTATATGATAGAGTTATATAAGAATCTAGTCACGATCAACTTAGAATTGGTGGGCCCGCCTTATCTCCTGTTCCTTGTTTGGTTGTGGACCTAGGGCAGACCCATTATATTCAACGGTTTATTTAACTTAAATTTTATATAACTTATATACGTTGGGCGATTATAGAAGGAATCTATGGGTCCTTCTAGGGTACATTATCGCATAACATAGAAGCATTCATTTCACATTTAATAAAGAAAACATTGGATTTTCTGGAAACTTACTTTGTCGCTTTTACAAAGAAAACGGTTTCTTTCTCAAACAAAACTCTTATGAACTCACCAACTTAATTGTTGACACTTTTTCAAAACTACTTGTATTCTCAGGAAATAATTGAAACAGGAAATCAACAGCGTTTTGAGGATGGGACGTTAAATCGTCAAACAGTTCATGTTGTCATTATAATGTAATTGATCTGAAACATGTAAACATATACTTTGGTGTAACTTTTTCAATTATATTTATGATGGTTGTAATTACTTTGAGCACTATTATACTCGTTGTTGTGATACTATACATGAAGTCCTCCACCCCCGGACGTTTCCGCCATCCTTGGTTTGGGGGTGTGACAGTTTGAATAGGAATTTGAAAAGTTTTGAAGTTCAAACGGTGGTATCAGGATAAGAATTGAAACGGGTGCGTGAATTTGAAACGGCTCCTAACATCACGCCTGATGACGTCTTTCTAGGGAAACACAGCTGTCAAATCGCGCTTTTTCAGGCGTCGATTCAGAAGATCGTCGAATCATTACTGTAGATTTTTTCTCTCTCCTAGAGATGCTATAAAAGGTTTCTCACGCCTCTTCTATTACCTTACCAATTCCCTATTCTCTCAAGAACACACCGGCGATTTCTCCTGTTCATCTTCTTCTTCTTCACACCTGCAACAATGGCTGAATCTTCATATGTTTATGAACAATCTGCTCAGTCCTCTCTTCTCACCATTAAACCAAATCAAAACCTCATCATTGATCTCTCACCTTTCCAGTATGATCCCTACATGCTGCAAGTGGTCGAATGCCTCAAATATTCACCACTTGTCGTTGCCCTAACCAAGGTGGAGTGTGTTCCAATGGCGTTACTTTCTCAGGTCTACTCAACCGCTGTCTACGATAAAGCCAAGGAACGAACTTTCTTTGAGATCGTCAATCAGAAGTCGTCGATTTCAAAAGCTAGGTTTTGTCTGTTGCTCAGAATCGCTCTTGATGACTCCATGATTAACCCTGATTCCATCACTAACACTCTACTCTTCACCATGTTCTATGATATGGGGTACACGGAGGTTCTCGACACTCTCACAAATTTCAAGAAATCGTGTCTTCCTCCTCAGTGGAACGGTCTATATACCCTCCTCTCTAAGGGTTTATCGGAGCGGGTTGCAGGTTCCGATGGCGCAAGAAAGGCGTTCATGACCCTTCTCCATGGTCTGTACCATGGGGTTAACATGGACTATGGATCAATCTTATGGTCTCAAATGGTTCAAAGTATTAGTTCTACTTCACGCTTTTCTGAAATTTCTTGCGCTAGGTTTTGGACTCTTGTTACTCAGTGGGCAATGGAGAAGCTTCACGTTCCAACAATGGTGGACTCCCTGATGTCATCTATTGCCACTTTCCACACGACGAAGATCATTGTTTTTGATCCATCGAAATTTCTCTTTATTGGTTCAGTTCCGGAATCCATGTACCGGTGTGTTTCCGGTGAAAGTAAAGTGATCGCTGAGTACAAGAAGCTACCTCCTTCAGGGCCAAGGCAGCTTACTCCTGAAAAGCAAAGCTCCCTAGACGCAGCAGATAAACCAGCGAAAAGAGGGAAGAAGCCTGAACGAAAAGGGGATAAGGAAGGTTAATCCTCTAAAGTTTCAACTCCAAAGAAGCGAAAGGCTAAACAAGCAGCCCCTACTGCTCCAAAGAAGCGAAAGATTAAGATGAAGGCACACACACCAAAAGCTCCTTCTCCTTCTTCAAGTGACTCTGACTACGTTCCATCTGATCATCAACCCGAACCAGAGTCCAGTGTTGATGACGCTTCAAAACCCGAAAGTCCGACTCGAGGTAATTCGCCTCCACCCTCACCAACTCATGAAGGAAAACCGAAACTCACCTCCTCCTTCTCCTACACAATTGGTTCCTATTACCATTGCTCCCTTCCCACCTCCAATCTCATCTTCAACTACAACTTCAATTCCCATTCCTACCCCGTTATTCACCGAAGTTACCACAACAACAACTACTACAACCGAACCAACTGTTCGTGTCAATGTATCTGATACGGGGGCACCTACTTTCGATTCTGAACCCCCAATTACCTCCAAACCTTTATCCCCACCTCCCTCACACGAGTCTAAACCTGTTCTTGGTGGAGCAGAAATGGAATTCGATTCTGTTTATTACAGTCCATACCGAGTGTAGAGCGATGATGACGATGACGCTCCTGTCACAAAGAGGCACATCAAAGATCTGAATAACAAGATTGACCAATTGCTTTCTTCCTCTCCTACTTCAAGCAATGCATATTTTGAAGAAGCTATCAAGGCTCTGTTGGCAACCTTTGTCAAAGAGCATGACACTTCTATTTCCAATGTTGTCAAAGCCATTGATGCTTCCACTTCCACCTGTCAGAAAGCTTCTAGTGCCATTAAAGAATCATCCAAAGATTGCAAGCAAGCGACCACAAATGTCGAAAAACTAGTTTCTGACACTCACATTTTTCATGACTCTCTTCAGGCTGCAGCTCAAAAGAATGCTTAGTTGGTGAATGCTTCTGTTGATACTCTTACCAGCTCGCTCCAAGCTGAAAAGAAGCATTTTAAGGAAACACGCAAATCCATCCAGTCCGCTAACACCGAGCTTCATACATCTGTTGATGCACGTCTCACTCAGCTTGAAGTCGAACTCGCTGTGAAGAGCAAGATTATGGATGAGCTGGATAAACGAACTTCTCAGCTTAAATTTCAGAACTTGAAGCTCAGGACGGCGACTAAGGAAATTGAAGAGCTTAAGTCTGAGCGAGTTGTTGTCAAAAGCTCTGTTGGTGATGTTCACTCCATTCTTCTACATATTTTGGAAGCCCATGATTCGGTCCTTACCATCTCTATTCGACGCGACTTGGCTGAGAAATTGAGACCTGCTCTAGACATTCTGAGCAGAATAGAGGGTGTTCTGGAGTCAGTTGTCCCTCCGAAACAAGGGGGAGAAAATTTTACACAGGGTTAATCCAAACCACCTCCAATGAGCAAACCCATCAACCAACCGAAATTCACTGATGAACCGAAGGGTAATGAAGCTTCGGGCAGTATGAGGGACAAGCGAAAGAAGAAAATTGGTGATGATGATGATGATGATGATGAAACCGAAAATGTGGTTATCACATAAGAAAAAGGTTCCAAAACCGAGAGCCTCAAAATAAAGCCAACTGATCAAGATCTTATGGAGAGGGTTCATAAAGCAAAGGAAGAAATTGAGATGGAGAGGAAAGAGAAAGAAGGAAATGATGTATTAGAACATAGGAAGTCAATGTTCACTCTGGACCATGGAAAACCTCTTGAAGGAAGTCATTGAAGCTCCAAGCTCATATTGGCTCGAACCGGTCCTTTCGTTCGATCTTGAGAACTCCAAGGATTCTCAATTTGATATGCCAATCACCCGAAAGGGATTGATCTTTCACTATTTTGAGTCAACAGTTGCCTTCCCCTCTCCAGACCCGAAGGATGATCGAGATCTAATTGAGTACTATCTTACGTTCTCTCAACCTCAATACCTGACTTGGAGTAAACAGAAAATCACAACAGTCAAGGTCTTGAAACTCACTTCAGCAGGGAAGTTTATCAATATCAAGTTCAAAGTGACCCGAGGCTCAGACAGTTCGGTTCATATGATCTCCCAGGCTGATTTACCAAATTTGAATCCTCACGACTGGATTCTCCTGATCAATATCTTGCTGACCAATCAAAAGGAGTATGAGCCTATTATAGATCACATCAAGCGAATGCTGGTGTGTTACATTCTTGAAGTAGCAAAGATGGATCAGGAAATCGCCTCTTCTATAAGAAAGAAGCCCACTATCAAACCAATAGGAAAGGCAAGCGACATCAACTTGATGGTGAAGGGCAAAATCGACCCTCAGTTTCACACAGTCATGTTCCTTAGGGGCGAAGGTCAAAAATGCATGTTCGCTCTTGTTGACAAACAGCTATTTTCTCCACTTCCTTCTTGGAGCATATTCTTGATATCATACACAGGTGCAATCAGAACAGTGAAGCAAATAAGAAGATGTTTACTGATATGCTTCAGTGGTACATTCATTTTCGTCAAACTCTTCTTGCCACCATTCGAAAGCTGTTCAATACTGTGAAGAAAGTCACCGTTACTCAACAGAAGTGATCTCTCGCCTCAATAGGCGCAAAGGAGGAGATTGTTGAGTCTATGGGTTGCGCCATTGGGCTTAGATAGTTCGGTCCATTTTGTATTCATGGTTTGGGCCTGTCCAGCCCTTTGTTTATTATTAGGGTTTATATTTATGGTGCATGCATGCATCACATTAGAAAGACTTCTGAATATTTCCTTTGCAAGAACTGTAACCCTAGCACGCCTCTAAAGTAGAAGTTCTTCATCGAGCTCTTCTGAGGTGTTGCAGTTTTAATCATTCGACATTCGTTTGATTCTCAATTGTGTTCATTGTTTTCTATTGCTTGTTATTATCTTATTGATATCTATTTGAATCTATCGATCTAAGAGAACTTTATTCACATCACTATCACTCTACCATGCTGCATCAACACACAACCGAGTCCCAACCTTGAAGCATCGCTATATACGGAGAAATCATTATCACCTTCTGGGAGTGATAAGATTGGAGCATGAGTCAAAAGATCTTTTAAAGTTGAGAAACATTTTTCTTGGGCTTCACCCCATTCGAACTTTGCTTCCTTTCGTGTAAGACTTGTGAGAGGCAAAACTATACGAGAAAAGTCTTTAATGAATCTCCGATAATACCCTGTGAGACCCAAGAAACTGCGAATTTCAAAAGCATTACGGGGCGCTTCCTAATTTTGAATGGCTTCGATTTTGGTAGGATCTACGGATATACCATCACCAAAACTCACATGGCCAAGAAATTGAACTTGGCGAAGCCAAAATTCACATTTCGAGAATTTAGCATATAGTTTCTCCTTTCGAAGAAGTTCTAATACTTTGCGAATATGAATGGCATGATCAGCTTCAGACTTGGAATAGATTAGAATATCATCAATGAATACGATGACAGATTTATCGAGCATGGGACGGCATACGCGATTCATCATATCCATGAATATAGCAGGAGCATTTGTCAAACTGAACGACATGACAAGGAATTCATAATGCCCATATCGAGTACGAAAAGCAGTCTTCAGTACATCCTACTCGTGTACTTTCAACTGATGATAGCCAGATCTTAAATCAATCTTCGAGAAATAGCTAACAGCCTGAAGTTGATCAAACAAATCGTCAATGCGAGGTAGTGGGTACTTGTTCTTGATAGTTACCTTATTTAGCTCACGGTAATCAATACACATTCGCATCAAATCGTCTTTCTTCTTGACGAATAACACTGGAGCACCCCAAGGAGAAGTACTCAGTCAAATAAAGCCTTTGTCAATTAATTCCTGTAGTTGAATTATCATTTCATTCATTTCAGCTGGCGCAAGACGATAAGGAGTCTTTGCAATCGGAGCAGCACCAGGCACAAGGTCAATTCAGAATTCTACTTGCCTATTCGGAGGAAGTCCTGGCAAATCATCGGGGAAAACATCAGAGTATTCATTAACAACAGGAACATCATTTACCGTTTTCTTCTCCTCTTTTGAGATATCGACTGTATAGGCCAGATAAATAGAACACCCCTTCGATATGAATTTACGAGCTTTGAGGAAAGAGATTATTTTTCAGATTCTTTGTTCACCGTAGACATAAATAGAATTCTCCCCTTCAATAGGAATACGTACTATCTTTTCATAGCACAAGAGCTCTGCGTGGTTCTTTGACAACCAATCCATGCCGAGAATAATATCAAAGTTGGGCAAGGAGATAGGAATCAGATTAGCAAGAAAATTGTAGCCTTCAATTTCTATGACACAATCCCTATAGATTTTATCAGCAAGTAACGATATACTTCCTGCAGTATCTACGTGAAATTGTTGCGCGAGTGCATAGCAAGCAATTTGAAAAGAATGCGCAAATGCATAAGACACAAAAGAATCTGAGGCACCAGAATCAAATAAGATGTGAGCAGGTCTATAGTTGACAAGAAATGTACCCGTCACAATATTCGGGTCATCGCGTGCCTCCTCTGTGGTAATCTGGAATGCACGGCCCTTTCCTTTTGGCACCTCCTCCTTTTTTGTTGGAGTATTCTTTGGTTGTTGAACAGGAGCTTGACTTTTTGCCTGTTGTTGAACAGAAGCTTGACTTCCCGCCATTTGGCTAGTAAGAGTAGGGCAGAAACGTTTCCTGTGGCCAGCAACACCACAAGCAATGCAAGTAACATTCTTCATCGGGAAAGCTGGCTTTATGTGACCCATTTCTCCACATCCATAACAGATCACATATTCCTTTTCTATTCTGCATTGGCCCTGATGATTCTTTCCACAAATGCGACATGATGGCGATTGAATAGAAAAAGATTGTAATCTACTGCGACCACGAGAAGCACTCTGAGATTACACTTGTTTGCCAGGTTTAGATCGAACGGATTGAGCTGGTGGAATAGAGGAAACAGGAACAGTTCGATCGATACGTGGGTGCTTCGGAACAGAAAAAGTGGCACCACGTATCTTTAAGTCATGCTCACGCTTTCGAGCATACTCAATAGCTTTATCAAATGACACCATATCCCGATTAGCTACGAAATCGCCAATTTCATACCGCAGTCCATCCAAGAATAACTGAATTTTCTCGTCTTCAGTTGGAATATACTTTGTAGAAAACCGTGATTTTTGATTGAACTGAGTTTCATATTCATTCACGGTCATTCCTCCCTGTTTAAGCTCGAGGAATTCTTTCTCTAATCTCCTCCTCATGTCAAGAGGAAAATACTTTCCTAGCAAGCATGTTTTGAACATTTCCCAAGATATATTCTCTTGGTTATACTCGTTGAGAGCTTCAAATGTTGCTTCCCACCAGACTAAGGCTTCTCCGATGAGCATTGCAGAAGCATAATTAGCCTTGTCTTCATTATCCACATGGGAGATACGAAATACTTTCTCTGTGTTCTGAATCCAAGTTAGAACAACTATGGATTAAGGACACCAGAAAACTCTGTAGCACCACTACTCTTGAAAGTTTTGAATGAGGGACGTTTCGCCTCCCCTTTTGAAGATTCTCCGATGGCTTTTTCTTTGCCTTTATCAACATTCTTTTTGTGTTCTTCGAGAGTTTTCCGAATAATACCAGTAAGTTTACCCAAGATTCGTTCCTCACGAGGGGATACTCGAGTATTTATTTCGTCAGGACGAGGTTTTCCACCCACTTCTGGTGTATGGCTATCTTCCTGTTCAGCCATTCTTCTGAAAATTTGGAGCAACATAGTATTTTAGAATATTAGGATTTATTATTACCTAATACTTTTACTTAAATATTTCCTATGGTTTGTATCCATATACTTACAATGAATCCGTTCATATATTCAACTTCTGACAGTTTAAGTCTAAATACCAATATGTGGTATTTAGTTCACTTAAACTACTACTCTTATACCATGATTGAAAGAACCCAAACTTTCATACAAAAGACATTATTATCACTCCAAAACATGCTACATGCATATTCATAAATAATATTTTACATTGATAATTTGATTACAAAGATTAGATACAAACCAACTATTTAGACTATTACAAAGTGTTATATATTACATAACTACCCAGGATATTAAAGTTTTATACATACATGAGTACTAAATACAAAAGTAATAGCTTTTAACTATTCAAAATCTTCTAACAGTATGTGACTATACTGGATGCTTATCACCTGCAATTGTTAAACACTGAGAGGGGTAACCTGCAATTAGTAGATTTCAGGCTTTCAGCCCTGTCTAACCTTCTGCCAATTCCATAGGGGTAGAAGTCATTCTCTTGCGATACATGCTCTACACGGCCATAGGCTACATACCAATACCACTGTGAATCTAAGTCCTTTCACTGATCACATGGCCAAAGGTACAACTTTGCTATCAAAATAGCACAAATTAATAACACGGGAAAATAACATGGAAAAGCACATAGCACATATAACACATAACATACAATTGTTCCTATATATTGAACTCACCGTGAATTAACTGGAGGTTAAAATAGTAATTTGGGCAGCACTTCGTAACTATAATTAGCTTTCTTTGATGAAAACCGGGAGCTTTCTTGAAAACCGGGCCTTGCGAGGGTTGGGCTTCAAACCGAAAAGATAAATTTCTCGGGCACTTCGGAACGTGTTTCGGGTGTTGGGTACGATCCCGAGGCTTCGGGGGAAGTTGGAATGGCTTAAAAATAGGTTTAGGAGTGAAAATGTGGGAATTTTCTAACATTAGCCTTGAGGGTTCGCACCTCCCTATTTATAGTGCAAGGTTCAGCCGAAGGGGGAGCACGTGGCTCGCATGCGAGGACGGAAGGGACAGGTGTCGGACATTCGCAGGCTACACGCGTCGGAGTCTCAGACGCAACACGCGTCGGACAAGCGGCGGTCTCGGATTGGGCCGCGCCTTCGGGTGCGAGGGATTGCGACACGCGGTTTGGACACGGGGCAAGCTGCGGGGATCTGTTAGAACTCAGTATTCAAATTCATATAATATTTCATAATATTATTCATTATAAAACACGATAACTTAACGTGTATGTTACAAATACCTCCTCCTTTTGAGGATTTCGTCTCCGAAATTACAGCGATTAAAACAAATGGGGATATTTCGCTCTTATCTCATTCTTATTTTCCCAAGTATAATTTGGGCCTCGAGGGTGTTTCCACTTGACAAGCACCAACTCCACTTCTTTATTACGTATATTAGTCGTTCTTTTGTTTACGATCTCTTCAGGCTCTTCTACATATGTTAACTTATTATCCAGTTTCACCTCGGATAACGGAACCGCTTCATCATATATGCTTAAACATTTACGCAGATAACTCACATGAAACACATCATGAATACCTACCAAATCTTTCGGTAATTCCAAGAGGTATGCTTGCTTACCAATTCTCTGGATGATTTTTAAAGGACCAACAAATGTAGGACTTAATTTTCCGTTCTTCCCAAATCGCATAATACCTTTCCACAGGGATACCTTCAGCATTACGAAATCACCCACCTGGAATTCTATGGGTCGTCTCCTCTTTTCTGCATAGGACTTCTGTCGATCATGGGCCGCTTTCATTCTTTCTCGTACAATTTAAATCTTGTCAGTGGTGTCTTGAATCATCTCAGGGCCTCCAAGGATTTTTTGTCCTATTTCACTCCAACATAATGGAGTACGGCATCTACGTCTATATAGTGCTTCATATGGTGGCATTTTGATTGAAGCGTGGTAACTGTTATTATATGAAAATTCGACAAGAGGTAAGTATTTGTCCCAGTTAACACCGAACTCCAAGACGCATGCACGAAGCATATCTTCTACTGTTTGGATTGTTCTCTCCGTCTGACCATCTGTCTGGGGATGATAGGCTATACTGAGAGCAACACGAGATCCCAATTCACGTGGCATACTTGCCCAGAAATGAGAAGTGAAGCGAGTATCACGATCGGAAATAATCTTTAGTGGCACACCATGTCTTGCAACAATTTCATCCAAGTACACTTGTGCGTATTTCTCCATTGGAGCCGTTTCACGCATGGCGAGAAAATGTGCGCTTTTAGTCAATCGGTCGATAACTACCCAAATGCTATCATGTTGTCTAGCAGTCTTTGGCAATTTGGTAATAAAATCCATGGACAGCTCTTCCCATTTCCACACAGGAACACTAAGACTTTCTGGAGTTCTGTAAGGCTTTTGGTGCTCTGTTTTGACTTGTAAGCATATCAAGCATTCCTGCACATATCTTCCAATGTCTCTCTTTAATCCAGGCCACCAATAATCAGCTCTTACATCATAGTACATTTTACTTGTACCAGGATGTATTGACTATTTAGACTTATGGGCTTCATATAAAATCTTCTGTCTTAATCAACCAATCTTTGGAATCCATAGCCGATTCTTGAATACCTTTAATCCTTGTGGATTATCAAGTAAAACATCAGTATAATGTACCATCCCTTCTCTTTTCACATTTTCTGGCTTTAGGGCCTCTACTTGCCATTTCACTAGTTCATAGAATAGTGAACTTTACTACAGTGTGAGTAATAGCATAACACACACTATTATGATAAACCTTTCTGCTAAGTGCATCGGCAACCACATTGGCCTTTCCAGGATGATACAGGATTTCACAGTCATAGTCTTTGATCAGCTCCATGGCTCGTTGTTGTCTCATATTCAAATTTTGTTGGCTGAATATGTCTTTGAGACTTTTGGGGTCGGTAAACAATTGGCATTTTGTACCAAAAAGATAATGCCTCCAAAGTTTTAGGGCAAAAACCACTGTAGCGAGTTCGAGGTCATGGGTGGGATAATTTTTTTCATACTCTTTCAGTTGTCTTCAGGCATAGGCTTTCACTCTACCATGCTGCATCAACACACAACCGAGTCCCAACCTTGAAGCATCGATATATACAGAGAAATCATTATCACCTTCTGGGTGTGATAAGATTGGAGCATGAGTCAAAAGATCTTTTAAAGTTGGGAAAGATTTTTCTTGGGCTTCACCCCATTCAAACTTTGCTTCCTTTCGTGTAAGACTTGTGAGAGGCACAACTATACGAGAAAAGTCTTTAATGAATCTCCGATAATACCCTACTACATTTTCGTGCTGTTTATCATCCTGAGTCAGATGAGTAGAGCGAACGAACCATCCAAACGCTAGAGGATATGTTGAGGGCGTGTATCATAGACTTTGGTGGGAGTTGGGAATCCTTCCTACCTCTGGTTGAGTTTTCTTACAACAATAGCTATCACGCCGTTATTGGTATCTCTCTTTGAGCTTCTCTGTGGGAGGAAGTACCGTACCCCAATTTATTGGGGAGAGGTTGGTTAGCGGGTCATGGGGAGCACGGAGATGGTAATCAAGACGATGGAACTTATACAGCAGGTTAGACAGAGATTGTAGACAACCCAAAGTTACCAGAAAAGATACGCCGATCGACACCAATCTGAGTTTGAATTTCAAGTTGGGAATATGGTACTCCTAAATGTGTCACCTGGGAAAGGCGTTATTCGATTCGGGAAGCGGGGCAAGCTGGGCCCCAGTTTCATCGGTCCATTCCGGGCGGTAGCTAGGGTAAGCAAGGTGGCTTCTCAACTGGATTTGCCAAAAGAGCTCAATCAGATTCATAACACCTTCCATGTATCCCAGTTGTGGAAGTGTATGGCAAACGAGACCGTTGTAGTACCTTTGGTTGATATTCTGGTTAATGACAGCCTGAATTATATTGTGCGACCGAAAACGATTATCGAAAAGAATATAAAGACTCTGCATATCAAGGTAGTGGAGCTAGTGTAGGTGCAATGGCAGCACCTAAAGGGCTGCGAGCGAACATGTGAATCCGAGGAGGAGATAAGGGAGCACTACCCTGAGCTATTTCCGGCAGCTGACTTCGAGGATGAAGTCTATTTCAAGTGGGGGAGAGTTGTAACACCCATGTCAGGTATGAGATAATATGTTAATTTCTTTTGGTCTATTTCTTAGGTGGTCATGGCAAGGTGGCTCTTCACCACGGCCTGGTGATTGTCTTCATGACCGCAAGCTTCAATGACCAGCCACAGTGTGGCTATAATTTTCACAGCATGGCAGGTGATTTGAATGAAACCTTAGATTTATGGGTTGGACCCCTATTTAAAGGAATGAGGAGGCTAAAGTTCGCTCACCCTCAGCCTCCATCACCCTCCTAAAGTTCTGAAGAAAACCTAACCTCTTTCCTCCATTTTGAAGCTCATTTTGGTGTTCTTGGAAGTTCTTGAAGGGAGAAGGAAGAAGAAGTGAGCTAAGATTCAACAAGCAAGTCTCTATTCTTCATACTAGCACTCTTCTGGACCTATGTAAGTGTCTAAGACTCGATCTTTATCATGTTAGGTTGCTAGATCTTGAGTTTTAGCCCATAATCTTCTTGTTCTTGTTAGTTGGAGTGGTGAGGCTTCATAAAGTTTGCAACTTTATGAATCTGTGGAACATTTGGTATGATTGTTGGTTTGGATCTGAAGTATAGTTGAGTTTTTGAGACATGCATGATATTTTTTCAAAAACCCTTATTTTGACTCACTATGCAATAAATGCATTGCATATGCATGTCTATAAAGCATGAACTTTTATGTTAGTTTTGGTGTTAAAAACCCTTCTCGAGTTAATAGGCTAAGGACTTTTTGGAATAATTACTTAATGGATGAATCTATGTCTTGTTTATCCTTTTTGGAACCTAGGGTTTGAGATTTTGACCTTTTGGGTGGTCTTAATGGATAAAGTTGGAAACTTTATCCTTCTAGACCATGTTTTGGACCAAATCTGAGCTTTGGAGCTCTTGAAATCGAAGAAAACAACTTAACCCATTAACTTGTTGGAAACCCAGTGCCCACAGCATGACGACTGGGAAAAACCTTACGTTCTCTACGTATGAGTGCCACAGCATGGCCATGGATGGCCACAACGTTGCGGTTGAATAAATTCAACTTTGACCATTGACTTTGATTGTTGACTTTTTAACAATGTTTGACTTTTGGGTCAAGCTATGGTTTTGGGTGTAGGATGATAGGGTATGACCTTTTTGTTGTTAAGTATCTTGTTTATCCTATCGACCCTATATGTGAGAGCTGTTATGTTTCTAGCTACTACTCGCTAGGTGAGTATTCTCACTACTTTACCGGTGTGGTATTTATGTATGTGAACAGCTGGGTCTTTATTGTTGTTTGTTGTTTTGTCTTATTTGCATTGCTGATACTTTGGGATTGCTGATAATCCCCAGGGTTGCTGATAACCTCTGAACATGTGGTTAATCCATAGGGCGTGCTATTAGCCTACTGAGATTGTTGATAATCCTCAGGGTTGCTGATAACCCATTGTTGTTTATTATGCTATGTTGTATGAATATTTTGGGAGAACTCACTAAGATTTATATTTATAGATGTAGATTAAATGTGTTTCAGGTACCTCAGATCATCATGGGAAGGCAAAAGCATGACTCTACACTCCATCTTGCAGATCTTTTATGATTTCTGCATTTTGATACTCTGATTTAGGATGATTGTATTGATACACCTAGGATTTATTGTTTTGGTTTTATGATACTTGGAGGTCTTTGCTAAAATAAAAATGAAAAAATTTGTTGGAAATTTTGGGTTGTTACAACTACTTTGACCATCAGTTTCCAATATAGTGCTATTTCGGTCACTGAGACTACCACTAAATTCAATAGCTTGCATTCGAGATACTATGATCACCCACTACCCTGAAGTATAGAGCCATCTTGAACCTTATTATTATGTTCACCAAGACTTCTAAGTTCCACTATCCACCACAATTCATAACGTGTATCTCAATACAACTAAATGTATATTCAAGCAAATGTACATAGATTATATCCTAAAGATACAACAATTTTTGCTCATAACCATTACGACTAAAATAGTTATTTATCTTGCATAGTATAATTTATCTATAATTCAGTTATTTTTGTTCATTACCTCACATAGCAATAACCTGATATTAAACCCAATCATACCATTCTAACACAACTCTCAACCATACACAATTCTATAAATTCCTAACCCGTTACATATCATTTCACAATAAACATAATATTGTATTTATTACTCAATAAAATAATAAACATACATTTAGATAACATTTATCTAGAAGAAAAGTGTGATTACTCACCTCGATATATTCTCAACGTATATATTTCCAGATCTTGAAATCCTATACCTACTCTCGCTTCAGAAACTCCAACAACTGTTAAAATATTACATAATTCTTGATTATTATAATTCAAAATACCACCCATTTATTCAGGAACTTGACTTAAGATTTTCCATTAAGTCATACTACTCGATTGCATTCAAACCAACAATAATTCATCAATTTTTTTTTCTTAACACATTAAGACATAACTAAATTCATCATTTAATTACCATGTTGTTAATATGTACAAAATACTTTCAATTTTCACCATAAAGACATGACTTAATGGCATGTCTTAATCTACTAAGCCAAATTTAATAACACTCCACAAAAAAACTATCCACGTCACTTAATTCATCCAAATAACACTTCATCTAGAATAAATTCAGCAATCCGTCAACTAGGCTTCTTGATCACCCTTATGCCAATTTATGTATAATTTATGGATTCTTCACATTACAAGTTCATACTTATGAATAAATAATATATAATCATTAACTTATCAAGTTATCAACCCACAATCTATCAGTTCAAGAAGTTAGGGTTTATGATCATCATCTTCAATCTTCACCATATCAAATATTACAAGCTTGTATAAAGAAAGGAAATAAGCAATTTACACACTACTTGTCCTAACCTTTCACTAATTCCATCATTCAAGAACATACAAATTCTAGTGTTCATAAACCGTTTCCCCAAAATCAGCCATATAACAAGAATCATCAAATTAATATGAGGTTATACCTTTGATTTAAGTGAAGATGGATTGATTTCTAGCTTCTCCTTCTAACTAGCTCCAATTTGAGCTCAAGATCACTAAAAACTAATATCTTTCACTCTCCCTCTATTTTCTAAAGTGTGTGGGTGAATAATGGGATAAAAGATCGATTTTGGCCTTTAAAACCCGATTTTTTTAATTTTGATGCATCTCCACATTGCGGTTTCCTTTTGCCGCACCGCGGTTTCACAACACTTTTATGTCAACTTTGGATGGACATAACTTCTTCATCAAAACTCAGATTCCGACGTTCTTTATATTCATGCATTCATAATCGAGTCAACTACAACTTTGTATTGCATTAATTCTTCTAAAAGGAATTATATTACTACCTCCGTCCTAAATTTATTGTCCACTTTTAACTTTTGAAGTCTTTATTCTTCAACTTTGACCTTAAATATTTTTGTTTTAGATATATAATACATGATGCAAAAATATGAATGGACTGTGTTTTAAATTTTTTTTGATTAATCTAAGTTTCATCAAGTAATACATAACACAAACAAAAATATTTAAGGTCAAAGTTGATGAATAAAGACTTCAGAAGTCAAAAGTGGACAACAATTATGGGATAGATGGAGTATTATTTACAATCTCATATACCAAATGTATATGATATCCATCCGTTAAAACTACACACAAACTCATACTTTACATCTGACTTTTGTATACTTTAGCAAACTACATGACTAAATCCTTTATTCAACCAATTAAGGTATTAAACATTTCCAAATATATAAGTTATAATAAATCAGTGATACAAGCTCTTACTCCCCTTCAAAAGATTCCATCATCAAAATCATTCTAGAGTGGTAAGGTATTTAAATCTAAACTCCTTTTTCGGTTCTCAAGTTATGATCACAACTCTAAGTCTTTCGTAACATAACACACAAAATACGTTATAATACTCTGAAGTTCACATCAGGGATGAGCATGGGATGGAACTAATACCGACTTGTACTGTTCCTGATTTCCCGAATACTAAATTTGATGGAAAGTCAATCCCAAGTACCGTACCGAATTAACATTACTGGTACTAGTTTTCGATATTGGTACCGATTTTCGGTACTAGTAGTGGTATCGATGGTACTGAATCCTAAATTTTGTGATTTTAGAGTACCAAGTACTGTCCCATATTTTTAAATTCCGTATGGTTCGGTACCGGTTCCAGTACGATACCGGTATAGACCGGGATTTGGTACAAATTGTTCATCCTTAGTTCACATGGAATCTTTAGAAGATATGAATTACTTGCTGCATTTAGCAATTCCATTTAAAAACTTAATGGATCGGAATATAATTTTCTCCTCTTTCCGAATTGCACAATACATTCCCATGTACATCTCTTGATAATCATATTCGATAACCAGATGGAAATTATTTCACTTAAACAAACATAACTCTAATTAAATCAATATTTTGGTATTTATGCTCTAGCTATCACGTTGACTTTACCTAAACAATACAAGAATTTTGTAGTCAGTATTGTTCCACAATTTATTCATCACATACAATTAGTATTTCTGGTTTAACGTGAACACCGTCACAATCATTTATGAATCAGAAACTGGATGTTTTACCTTTCCTGCTTATAATCTTCTTGACACGTAAACGTTTACCCATCTCCTTCGTTTCAAAATAAAATCATTTCAATTTGTAAATTTCCATTACAAATAGTATAATTAACTCCATCTTATAAAATACCAACATCAAAACTTTGCACAAAACTCAAATAAGGTGTTAGAAACACTACTTATTATACCTCAGCTATTTAATGTCTTCAACCGTTCTCATAAATTTAATCCATTGTACAACTTTGCCAAAGACTTTTCCTACTAAACTCTATTAAAAATCATTTAATATGAAAAAAACACGAATCTAAGAAGATTTTTCAGTGAGTTTTACTACACCGTTGTTGCAAATTCTTGTGAAATCGACTTTATCATCCCCACTTTTAATATGTGTTGGGAAATTGGACTTCTATAAGACCTTATATTTAAAGAAGTCTACATAAAATCTCTCATCTCAAGGAGTTCTAAAATTTATCACAACATATTAAATACTCGTTTTAATATTATTAGCCAATACATAAATAACGAAATATTCACCATCTAAACAACATTGTTTTCATTTGTAATACCCATAGCAGTTATCAAATAAATCTTTGGAATATGACATTCAAAATTTCGGCCACTAGTACCCCTAATAGAAATATTATTTCAACTGTAATAGGAACAATTTTCTTCAAAACAATTAGTAAATCTTCAATTCTTAACAGGAATATCAATCCTCTCATGATACCATACTCTACCCCAAATTAGTATAAATATAAGTAATAAATCATCCTTATTTCTCATAACAACATGGGCACATATTCAAGAAATGACTAAGTTTATTAAAACTATAACTCCTCCATTTCTGACATCATCAAACTTGAAGGCGTATAAATAATAACATCAATTCCGAGTGTTAATTAATAAATAATCCCATTTTATCACCTGAGTGATAATCCCAAAAGTTCATCCAAAAGTACATCAGTACTTTTTTTTTAATTCCAACTTTTGCTTAGCTCACTTCGTAATTATATTTTTTACATAGTAGCATGTAACATACCTCCTTTACTAACACTATTTCACATTTTAAACATAGGAACTTTCCTACGTAACGTCTTTTTTTTAATTCCAACTTTGGGCGTCACTTGTAACATGCCCATTTATACTCATTACTATACCTTGCTCGCTGGTGGTGATCAACTCTTAATTATTAGGGATTAATGATCACGCCAATTTGTAATTGGAACCTTTTCTTTCGGTCATCAACTATAAGATTTTTCTTGTAAATCAACTCTACCACCAAGCTCTTGTTCAACAGTGTTAAATGATTGCTTGGTTGAGCAACAAATAAGGTAAACTCTATCACCACTTCAGGCTTCTCATTTTCCTCACTAATTGCCCATTATCCCATTCCAATTCTTATTTCACTCACTTCATTCTTGCTTTACAACTTTACTATTCTCATAACAATTACTACAATGATTTTCAATCCAAAAACCATTTAACTGGGCCAATGATTTAAAAATCATTACTCGATGCATCCTTAGAAAATCTTTTATTCTCCCCGAAACATATAAGTCGACATGAAGTGTCTCTTTTTTTATTGTGTCAACACACCATGAAACCGTAGTGGTCGTACCGCAACATAGACTTTTCCTAATACCTTTTTTGATGTTTCTAGAGATAAATTCTTGTTATTCCAACTTACAACACACTAAGACTCTTCCTTGCCTTCAAACTCTCTCATACAGATCTTTGGAATGTATTTAGGAGTATTTTGTTCATAAAAATGACCTAAAACATATTAATATCTATTTTTTGGAATCGTTGTAACTACTCCACGGGTAACATATTACTTGTCACACCCACAGCCGGCGGCAGAAACGCCAGGCTGTGCGATGTTAGGATGTTGAATCATAGATACATAATTATACATACACATCAAGATGTCACACAAACTTACTCTTTATTTCTTAAGTAATAATATTACAAAGGTGTTCAAGGTACAAATACATTACAAAGGCAAAGTAAGTAATAAATACTACACATGTGTTCAAGGTATAAATACAGTACAAAGGCAAAGTATAGCAACATAGCACATAGGTTTCCAATTGCGCTTTCGTCATCTTCCAAACTCATTCCCCAGAGAGTAAATGTGGTTGTGAAAGGTCAACATAATGTAGGTGAGTTCACATGTTTAGATGTTTTAAAGCGTTTTATAAAGTTATTGTTGTGTTAGAAATGTTATGATTGCCTAGATCGCATCTTGGGGTTGTGTATGTTATCCATACATTCTTAGATTTACTCCTAATAGTAGTTTTTAGATAGTTAAGTTCAACAATGTTATGATGAGTTCCTATAATGAAGCTTATGATTGTTGTGTTCCCTAAGATGACGCCTCATCAAATGCTGCCAAAGTTCAGAAAGTTATTCTTGCTTCGACTTGACCATCGTGTTGTAGCTAGCAACCATAAGTGGGGGTTTCAAATCCATATAGATCTATACATATCTTTCCCGTTCGTTGAAGATTTAACGATTATAGGTCGGGGCTAGCTAAATGTCATTTAGATAAGGATGAATAGTGTCTCATCTAACCATTATGTTGTCATCATGTGTTGTCGTCATATCTTGTGTTTTTATGATGTTACCGTTTATACTTATTATATATATACATGTGTAATCCTATATATATATATATATATATATATATATATATATATATATATATATATATATATATATATATATATATATATAACTATGTTAAGAATGTTTGTTTTGGTTGGATATAGTAACCGCTAGGTATTGAGTTATCCATAGTTTGGTCAGGGCAACAACTAGTTATGATGTTCCCTAAAAGTTTGGTGAGCATAATGACTAGGTATTATGTTTCTCATGTAGGTAAGTCGGCATGATAACTAGGAATAATATTATCCATAAAAGTTAGTCAGGATGTCTGTTAGGCATAATATTACCCTAATGTATTAGGCATAATTATATAGCTAATGGTATATAGTTAGTAGTAATTATTAAATCAGTAGTAGTATAACATGTATTCCCCCTGTAAAAGTTTGAAAACTGTAAAACTGGGGCCATGAACTCACCCTTGAAGCCTGAACCTTTGAAGTAAGGTAGAATCCAGAAGCTGGAACTCGAGAATCACTCGGGAGGTAGAGGTATAGAAATCGAATGAGAGAGAGAGTTGTATGGAGGTGTGAGAAATTGACCATCGGAGCTTGCTAATGATAGCAAGTTTTTGAGGGGCGCGTTATGCGTCACATCGCGTAGGTTATGCAAGTGGCTCCATTAGGGAGTTGCCACGCGTCCTTTATATAGTGTGCCACATGACTTGTATCCTGACAGACCGTAGACGTCAGGACGCGTGTCATGCATAATGCACAGTAGTGCATACATTACGAGAATTCGGTTTTCTAAATTCTATAATATCCGTGTATGAATTCGTTTTCGATGATTCTTATATCCATGTATAGGTCTCAATGTACACTACAACTTTCCTTTAGGTTGTTTTGGCTAATTTTTACTTTCATTTTTGCCCGTTTTTTTGTAACCATTATGATTTTATAAAATTCATAACTCTCTTGTTAGGGTTCCGTTTTAAACATTCTTTGTCTCAAAATTCATATTTTGAGAAGTACTATGATTTTCCTTTAGGTGACTTTAGCTAAAATATGACCGTTTCTTTCATAGTTTTCGTCGTTGTAACTTTTTATGTGCGGTAAATTTTTATTTACCATAAAAATCATATATCTTCCACACAAATTCGGATTTTTACAAAGTTTATATTTTTGAAATCCCATTGACGTATACATTCTAAAAACGTTAACCTGCTCATAAGATGACACGATTTTTCGCGCACTTTCTTTTTAGCCTAACGTTTGACATAATTGTACGAGTCAAGGGCCAAATTGAATATATTCCTTGATATATCGAAATATTACATTGTCGTCCTATTACATGGCTTTGAGATACTAAATTCTAACGACGGTTGGTGACGTATTTTCTAAGTTGTCACATTACCGCCCATACTATTTATTATAGAATTCTACTTTCGATGTCACACCATGGTCATCATTTTCCCATGTCGTGCTAAAAGTACATTGCCTTTCCACTTACGTCAAAATAAGGCCTAATTACCGCTCAGAAAACATGGCGTGGCCATTAATCACTATGTCCCAGTACCTGCAAAAATTTTGTTTTTTTGATGTGCTCCAAATCCATAATTATGTTCCTTTAAATATGCAAGTTTACTCACATGACTACATTTTACCAATACCAAAATATTGATATACAACCCAATATTGACCAACTGTAATCGATCCTTCAAATCTTTTCCCATTGGACCAAAATACCCTTTTACTCAACATAGAAAGTTACATTGCTAGTTATGTTTTCAAAACAAGTGACACAAATTCCTTCTCCTTTTATTATGCATGAGCTCAATATACTACACCAATTGAGCAATATGTCACATATCCAACGAACTACTAAAATATTCCACAAAAGATTACATATGTTTACTTCTCTAAATGAGACTAAACATATAACATCATAACATCTACCAGTTCACAATTTAATCAACATACTCGTTTACACATATAAATACGACTTTCCACGCACAATTAAATTTTTGTCTCCACATCACAGTTTTTAAGAAATTAAATTATAATTTTCACATCATTCCCTTCTATATCTATTATTTAACTAACGTGTATCAACAAAGTTGTCAACTCATATCTCATCTCTACTATCCAGTTTAAGATTACGATTTACTACAAGACAAATAATTCATTTAAACCACGAATTTGATACCAACTTGTAACAACCAACTTATAATACAAAGTACACCAAAAACATTTCGTTTATAAATAATAAACCATGGTAAATTTGGTGTACATTCATATTAAAAAATCAGTACAATTAGCTACCATAAAGATCATATTTATTATTCACACGATGATTCGAGTCAGCCGCTACCAACTTCGCATCTTTCTGCTTGGTTTACATAAATCTGAAAGGTATACAACAACAAAAGGTAAGCTACCACGAACTTAGTGAGTAACTCTGCCAACATAACACAAACTAATTATAAGAATAAATATATGACATGTAAATCAATGCCTTTCTCACAATGCCTTTCAAACAATTCCATTTACAATCGTAATCAGTGTTATTACGCAAATACCATAATGATCAAGATCACCAAAAATTAATATCTTTCACTCTCCCTCTGTTCTCTCAAGTATGTGGGTGAAAATAGGATAAAATATCGATTTTGGCCTTTAAAAACCCAATTTTTTTAATCCTGATGTGTCTCCGCGTCACGGTTTCCTTTTGTCGCACCTCGGTTTCGCAATATTTTTATGTAAACTTCAGACGGCCATAAATTCTTCATCCGAACTCGGATTTCAACATTATTTATATCTACAAGTATGTATTCGAGTCAAGTACAACTTTGTTTTACATTACTTCTGCCAAAAGGAATTATATTTTTATTTATAATTGTTGGGTTTATATTCAAAAATCCGGTTTCACAACCGGTAAAATTGACAACGGAAGCTTTAAAATTGCTAAATAAAACTAAAACTATTTTACCCATCAAGGATCATTTCGCAAGAGTTAGAAAGATTAAAACAACCATAGAAGGGAAAGCATAACAACCTTTCAAGACTTTGATCCTCATAGGAGGTTGGAAGTTGATGAAGTGTGGCATGAAACGCTAAAACAAGAGTTCTCTACAAGTATCCACCAAGCAAGAGTAGAACCATCAAAACATGCTAGTATTCACTTGTAATTTGTTGTTCATAAGCCTTTGAAATATATACCAAATATATGTTCAAAGGTGAAGCAACAAAGGGACTTTGTCTAGCATTAAAATGCAAGAGAATGGAGGAGAAGAAGAGCTTGTAAAGCTCGAAATTGGCAGCCCTCTTACATCTCCTCATGCCCACGGATTCATAGCCAAAAGGAAGAAGAAGAAGATGCAATAACTTATCTCAAAAGCCTTCCAAGCCCTTCCTTATATAATAACCATAAATTGTAAGGGGAAAATAAAGTAAAATGAGAGACAACTTAGTCCCAAGCATGGAAAAAGAATAGACAAGGCATCTCCTCCCATTTTTCGAAAAAGGCATGTCCAAAAGAAGACAAAAGTTGTCTCATGGCTAGTTTATATATACATTTATCTTCTCTTTATAAAAATCAATCATCTTTATAAAGATTTTCCAACATATATATATATATATATATATATATATATATATATATATATATATATATATATATATATATATATATATATAACTAGTCATATATAAATATTTTATTTTGTATAAAACTATCTTTTATATAAATTAAACAAGTTTATTAAGATATAAATATAACTTATAAATAATCATACTTTATGATATATTTATAAGTTGTTATTTCTCCAATAAATATTATTTCCACGAATAATAATTCCCAATTAGTAAAATACTATTTCCATGAAATAATAATTTTCCAATTAAATACAAGTGTTGATATATTTATTAATAATCAAATTATATTAATAAATTATCAATTGGCGGTAACTTGCTATATGGTGTGACCCTATAGGATCATATATTATTAGCAATATCATTTTATAATGACTCTTGGGCATACTAGATCTTTCAATCTCCTACTTGCACAAGACTCATCATAGATTGATATAGACAGTGGTGAACGTCTAGCAACATTTCACTGCCCTCAATAACATATGACGAAGAATGTCATTCATCGACATCCAATTCCCAAAATCTCTAAGCTTCAATTGATGTATTAAGGTAAGTTTAGCAATTATCCCTTTGTTACAGATATAATGTTGAACGTGAGCCTTAGATCGCAATCTATCTCATTTGTAATTCAACATTGGGTAACGCGCGTAAGATCTCTAACTCTCAACACAGAAGGGGAACAAATCCCATCTTGACCACATAAGCCTCTTGTATAGTTTACACCATACCCGAATATGACTTTTATAACTGCCTGGTCAAGGAACAACATTTGGTCATATCAAAGCACAACACTCCCTACACTTAAGTCCCACTATGTATCTCAGGTGTTAAGGATACAAATATAGTACCTTTTAATCAAGTATCACTCATAACGGCAATCTATGAGATGATCTTGATGCAGGTTCGTTCAATACTAGTTCTCTAACAAGTACGTATGAAACTTGGTTACAACCACTTGCCTACTTTCATCTAGTGAGAGTCAACCAATCCATTTCATATTAGTCTTACTTCATAATTGCTCCCACAATCATGATCGACTATGAACCTTTAGAATAATAAGATTATTTGTGGCCATTAATCACTGTGTCGCAGTACCTGCAAAAATTTTGTTTTCCTTTCCTTTTGATGTGCTCCAAATCCATAATTATGTTCCTTTAAATATGCAAGTTTACTCACATGACTACATTTTACCAATACCAAAATATTGATATACGACCCAATATTAACCAACAATAATCGATCCTTCAAATATTTTCCCATTGGACCAAAATACCCTTTTGCTCAGCATAGAAATTTACATTGCTAATTATGTTTTCAAAACAAGTAACACAAATTCTCTCTCCTTTTATTATGCATGAGCTCAATATACTACACCAATTGAGCAATATGTCACATATCCAACGAACTACTAAAATATTCCACAAAAGATTGCATATGTTTACTTCTCTAAATCAGACTAACCATATAACATTATAACATCTACCAGTTCACAATTTAATCTACATACTCATTTACTCATATAAATGCGACTTTCCACTCACAATTAAATTTTTGTCTCCACATCACAGTTTTTAAGAAATTAAATTATAATTTTCACATCATTACCTTCTACATCTATTATTTAACTAACGTGTATCAACAAATTTGTCAACTCATATCTCATCTCTATTATCCAGTTTAGGATTAGGATTTACTACAAGACAAATAATTTATTTAAACCACAAATTTGATACCAACTTGTAACACCCAACTTATAATACAAAGTACACCAAAAACATTTTGTTTATAAATAATAAATCATGGTAAATTTGGTGTACATTCATATTAACAAATCAGTACAATTAGCTACCATAAAGATCATATTTATTATTCACACGATGATTCGAGTCAGCCGCTACCAACTCCGCATCTTTTTGCTCGGTTTACATAAATCTGAAAGGTATACAACAAAAAAAAGGTAAGCTACCACGAACTTAGTGAGTAACTCTGCCAACATAACACAAACTAATTATACGAATAAATATATGACCTGTAAATCAATGCCTTTCTCACAATGCCTTTCAAACAATTCCATTTACAATCGTAATCAGTATTATTACGCAAATACCATAATGATCAAGATCACCAAAAATTGATATCTTTCACTCTCCCTCTGTTCTCTCAAGTATGTGGGTGAAAATAGGATAAAATATCGATTTTGGCCTTTAAAAACCCAATTTTTTTAATCCTGATGTGTCTCCGCGTCACGGTTTCCTTTTGTCGCACCTTGGTTTCGCAATATTTTTATGTAAACTTCAGACGGCCATAAATTCTTCATCCGAACTCGGATTTCAACATTATTTATATCTACAAGTATGTATTCGAGTCAAGTACAACTTTGTTTTACATTACTTCTTCCAAAAGGAATTATATTTTTATTTATAATTGTTGGGTTTATATTCAAAAATCCGGTTTCACAACCGGTAAAATTGACAACGGAAGCTTTAAAATTGTTGAATAAAACTAAAACTATTTTACCCATCAAGGATCATTTTGCAAGAGTTAAAAAAGATTAAAACAACCATAGAAGGGAAAGCATAACAACCTTTGAAGACTTTGATCCTCATGGGAGGTTGGAAGTTGATGAAGTGTGGCATGAAACGCTAAAACAAGAGTTCTCTACAAGTATCCACCAAGCAAGAGTAGAACCATGAAAACATGCTACTATTCACTTGTAATTTGTTGTTCATAAGCCTTTGAAATATATACCAAATATATGTTCAAAGGTGAAGCAACAAAGGGACTTTGTCTAGCATTAAAATGCAAGAGAATGGAGGAGAAGAAGAGCTTGTAAAGCTCGAAATTGGCAGCCCTCTTACATCTCCTCATGCCCACGGATTCATAGCCAAAAGGAAGAAGAAGAAGATGCAATAACTTATCTCAAAAGCCTTCCAAGCCCTTCCTTATATAATAACCATAAATTGTAAGGGGAAAATAAAGTAAAATGAGAGACAACTTAGTCCCAAGCATGGAAAAAGAATAGACAAGGCATCTCCTCCCATTTTTCGAAAAAGGCATGTCCAAAAGAAGACAAAAGTTGTCTCATGGCTAGTTTATATATACATTTATCTTCTCTTTATAAAAATCAATCATCTTTATAAAGATTTTCCAACATATATATATATATATATATATATATATATAACTAGTCATATATAAATATTTTATTTTGTATAAAACTATCTTTTATATAAATTAAACTAGTTTATTAAGATATAAATATAACTTATAAATAATCATACTTTATGATATATTTCATAAGTTGTTATTTCTCCAATAAATATTATTTCCATAAATAATAATTCCCAATTAGTAAAATACTATTTCCATGAAATAATGATTTTCCAATTAAATACAAGTGTTGATATATTTATTAATAATCAAATTATATTAATAAATTATCAATTGGCCGTAACTTTCTATATGGTGTGACCCTATAGGATCATATATTATTAGCAATATCATTTTATAATGACTCTTGGGCATACTAGATAATTCAATCTCCTACTTGCACAAGACTCATCATAGATTGATATAGACAGTGGTGAACGTCTAGCAACATTTCACTGCCCTCAATAACATATGACGAAGAATGCTATTCATCGACATCCAATTCCCAAAATCTCTAAGCTTCAATTGATGTATTAAGGTAAGTTTAGCAATTATCCCTTTGTTACAGATATTATGTTGAACATGAGCCTTGGATCGCAATCTATCTCATTTGTAATTCAACATTGGGTAACGCGCGTAAGATGTCTAACTCTCAACACATAAGGGGAACAAATCCCATGTTGACTACATAAGCCTTTTGTATAGTTTACACCATACCCGAATATGACTTTTATAACTGCCCGTACAAGGAACAACATCTGGTCATATCAAAGCACAACACTCCCTACACTTAAGTCCCACTATGTATCTCAGGTGTTAAGGATACAAATATAGTCCCATTTAATCAAGTATTACTCATAACTGCAATCTATGAGATGATCTTGATGCAGGTCCGTTCAATACTAGTTCTCTGACAAGTACCTATGAAACTTGGTTACAACCACTTGCCTACTTTCATCTAGTGAGAGTCAACCAATTCATTTCATATTAGTCTTACTTCATAATTGCTCCCACAATCAGGATCGACTATGAACCTTTAAATAATAAGATTATTCATGAATTAAACATGTTAATATAGAGCACAACAAGTGTTGATGTAATGATCATATCCCAGTATATCAAAACATTATTTAATAGTTGTTGTGACAATGTTCCGATATCCAAATACTAAATTGAAATCAAAATCCCATTACTAGAATAATGAAGTCCTATAGTTGAAGTGTGGCTAATCAGGCTTAGCCCATATATGGACTTTATTAATGGGTCCGACTAATTTTAATTTTTATGAATTTTGTGAATACTATATCTCCATATTTGACATTACTCTAAGTATAGTTAAATATTTTGGAGAATATGATTGGTGTTCTTTCGTGACATAGAGTCCCTTAGCTTTATTAAGTCAGCTCTCGAAGTCACAAAGATTTCTATGTGATCCTTGAATGGCAGAAATCAACATAGTTTTTCAATGAACTCATTCATCCAATCATATTTGAATTTAACTTTATAAGTTGTGTATTCTTATTTTGTAGTAGACTGTGTCATTAGGTTTTGCTTAGACCTCATTCCAACTAAACTTACTCTTAATTCCAAAATGAAGTCATAATCCAATTATAATTCATAATGATCTATATTTATTTAGAAATAAAAATCATATGTAGCTATTTACATTAAGATTTTTTCTAAACTAATTATCTCATATACATTCACTTAGCTCTTCTTAAGTACTTTTAGAATGTTATCACAGTCATCTAGTGACTTACACATGTATTCAATTTTGTATCTCGTGATATGACATAAATGACAGATTTATTTGCCAAGCAAATAGAATATAAATAATTTTATCTAGCTCAACCTATGTGCTAGGTCCTTTGAGACAGACTCAAAAGGTATCATGTAACAATGCAAAGAGTCATCCAAAGGAATCTTGTATCTTGACCTCTTTCAAGATATTGTCATTTCATGCAAAAATAATTTAAAAACCTTTAACGTTCATCTTTATCTATCTCTTATAGATTTTATATTCCAAGAATGTATCTTGTCATTCCTAAGTCTTTCATTTTAGAAATACTTTTTGAGTCAAGGTGAAAATCACCTTGCATAGTTGGAATGTCATTTCAAATGATTAAGTATGTCTCTTTCATACAAGATTAGGAATATCACTATCCTCCCACTAGTTATTAGTAAACACACACACACACACGTTCTTTTTCATTTTGATATAAAAGCATACCTTGTATCTTTATATTAAAATTACTATTCCAACCTTGAGATGTTTGCTCTATATCCACAAGTGGATCTTAACCCTTACGTATTTGGTTAGGATAACATGGATTAAGAAAACCTCCATGCTAAGCTATATAGATATCTTCTAATAGATGTCTATTAAGAAAAGTGGTCTTTCTTGAAATCTATTTGCAATATCTCATATTAAGAATATGAAGTTATAGTAAATAATATCCTTGTTGATCTAATCATATCTACTTGTGAAAAGGTTTGATCATAGTCAATGTCATGAGTATGATAAGGACCATAGTTGAATAAAATTGACAACGAAAGCTTTAAAATTTGGTTTCACAACCGGTAAAATTGACAACGGAAGCTTTAAATTTTTTGAATAAAACTAAAACTATTTTACCCACCAAGGATCATTTTACAAGAGTTAGAAAGATTAAAACAACCATAGAAGGGAAAGCATAACAACCTTTGAAGACTTTGATCCTCATGAGAGGTTGGAAGTTGATGAAGTGTGGCATGAAACGCTAAAACAAGAGTTCTCTACAAGTGTCCACCAAGCAAGAGTAGAACCATCAAAACATGCTAGTATTCACTTGTAATTTGTTGTTCATAAGCCTTTGAAATATATACCAAATATATGTTCAAAGGTGAAGCAATAAAGGGACTTTGTCTAGCAATAAAATGCAAGAGAATGGAGGAGAAGAAGAGCTTGTAATGCTCGAAATTGGCAGCCCTCTTAGAGCTCCTCGTGCCCACAGTTTCATAGCCAAAAGGAAGAAGAAGATGATGCAAGAACTTATCTCAAAAGCCTTCCAAGCCCTTCCTTATATAATGGCCATAAAGTGTAAGGAGACAATAAAGTAAAATGAGAGACAACGTAGTCTCAAGCATGGAAAAAGAATAGACAAGGAATGCATGTCGTGTCTCCTCCCATTTTTCGAAAAAGGCATGTCCAAAAGAAGACAAAAGTTGTCTCATGGCTAGTTTATATATACATATATGTTATCTTTATAAAAATCAATCATTTTTATAAAGAATTCCCAACATATATATATATATATATATATATATATATATATATATATATATAGGCCTAGGTTATTCTATTCAAACTAATTATTGTGTTATTGTATGCATAAATATGGGCCAATCATTTTACTTATTTTAAGAAAGTGATTAATACATATTATTGAATTAAAAATAATCGAAAAATATCATCTAATTTAACTAGAAGGGTATTTTAGTCAATTAACATAGATTAAATAAAGGAAGTTTGCATATTTTAAGGGATCATAGATTCTATTAATTTTAAAAATCTGATTTTACGAATTATTAGGTTTTTAATTCGGACATTCTGACAGAATATGTTTGAATATATTCAAAAATAAAAAAATTCTTGAACCATAAAATAATAAAAATATTCTTGAAACATATTTTTCTTGTAGAATAACAAATTCTCGAACCAGCAATTGAAGAATTAAAACAAAAATTATATTAATTCTTATAGAATACATGTAACAATTGCTAAGAATTACATTTATTGTTATAAAATAAAACTAAAAAACTTTCAAATCGGGAAAAAAAACATCAAAATCTAACAAATACACTAATTTATTCTAAAATAATAATGTTGCTAAGAGGCGTCGTTCAAATTTCGTGGTCCGTTCTTCAAGCATCAACTTCTGTGGAAACAAATCCAATAAATAAATTAGTGAGAAAATATTCATATTCCATTCCAGCATAATTGGAATTCGTGATTCCATTCTGATAGAATTGGAATTCATTTACCAATAATTATATTAATTCGGGGCATTCTAACAGAATATGTTCATGATTATCATAAAAAAACATTCTTTTCTGATAGAATACTATAAACGAAGAAATACCATTAAGTTGAAGCATTTTAGCGAGCGCTTGGTGTGCATCAAAACAACTTTTAATTTCGGATGAACAACATACAGAAATTGTTCATACCACACCACCCCCAAATCACTACTTCTAAGAAACAGAAGTTGACGCAGCTAGAGGCTGCTAAAACAAAAAAAAAACTAATTTCTTCCTTCTTCATTTCCTGTGAATCAACCAACCCAAATTCCCTTCATTTTCATTGATTTCCCAGCAAACCCAAACACCCTAACGATTTCTATCAAACAAACAAACAAAATCCAAAAAGAAACTTTTACCTGTGGTTGATTTGGAACTGCCAAAACAAGGAAACATCGTGATCTTCGAGCAAACACCACCGAGGTCCTCACCTGCGACAGATGGCTTCCATCATACCCCCTTTTCCCCTTGTTTTCTTCCTTCTCTGTTGTTCCCATCGAACACAAAGCCACAGAGGTTTCACCTTGCCACTGCAGTTCCTTGCGAAGCCGGACATCACACCTCGCAGTCGGCAGAGACGAGCAAAACTCCGCTGTTTCTTCATTTGGCTTCTGTCGACCGGAGGGAGTAGACGCGAAGAAGAGGAGGTGCGATCTTGGGAGGTGTCGATCGGATTTGAGAAGTGAAGAAGGAAAAAACGATACTGGCTTCAATTTAGGGTTTTGAATCTTGATGCCGATTGAATGTTATAAATATATCTATGCTTCTTACGATTTACTAGGAATACAGCAAAGAAGAGTCAATGGTTACCATAATTATAGGATATTATTTGTGGAAACCAGTTATCAAATTACCTATTTACCCTTATTTATTTATTTAATTAATTGTTTATTTTTATTTTAAATTTTGATTGGCCCACATTGATGTATACAATAACACAATACTTAGTTAAAACACCTGAACCTATCTCTCTCTCTCTCTCTCTCTATATATATATATATATATATATATATATATATATATATATATATATATATATATATATATATGTATATATAGTCATATATAAATATCTTATTTTATATAAAACTATCTTTTATATAAATTGTAACTAGCTTATTTTATATAAAACTATCTTTTAGATAAATTGAACTAGTTTATTAAGATATAAATATAACTTATAAATAATCATACTTTATGATATATTTCATAAGTTGTTATTTCTCCAATAAATATTATTTCCACAAATAATAAATTCCCAATTAGTAAAATATTATTTCCATGAAATAATAAATTTACAATTAAATACAAGTGTTGATATATTTATTAATAATCGAATTATACTAATAAATAATCAATTGACGGTAACTTGCTAGATGGTGTGACCCTATAGGATCATATATTATTAGCAATATCATTCTATAATGACTCTTGGGTATACTAGATCTTTCAATAATCCCATATACCAAAGGGTATATGTTATCCATTCCTTTAAACTACACACAAAATCATACTTAACATCCAATAAAGGTATTATACATTTCTTAAAATATAAGTTATTATAAATTAGCATTATACAACAACATAAAATCATAACGCTTGAGGTAAATATAAACACACATATATATACACATACACACACACACATATGTATATATATATATATATATATATATATATATATATGTGTGTGTGTGTGTGTGTGTGCATGTGTATGTGTGTGTATGTATTCGCACGCACATGTATGTGTGGGTGTGTATGTATGTGTGTGTGTGTGTATATATATATATATATATATATATATATATATATATATATATATATATATATATATATATATATAGAGAGAGAGAGAGAGAGAGAGTGTGTGTGTGTGTGAGAGAGAGAGAGAGAGGTGAGCATTTGGACCGGACCGGTTTCAGAGAATATTGTGGACCGTGGACCGGACCGGATGAGACTTACCGGGTCGAGGTCTAGGTCTGGTTTTCCGGTTCTTGGACCGGTACAACTTTTTATGCATACCGTACAACTTGTTAAAACGCGTTTTTGGGTTTGATACAACTTGTTAAAATGAATATGTTGTTGTTTGATACGTTACAACTCGTTAAAATGAATACTTTTTTGGGTTTGATACGGTACAACTCGTAAAAATACATACATTTTCATTTATTGTGCGCTTTGGACCGGTCAAACTTTGATTATTTATATTTTATACCATTTGTTTGAAGGATTGTAACTCATTGAATATAACACCAAAAACAACAACATTATAGTCTAAAATCATTTACAAACTCTAAATTACACATTGGAAAATAGCGCATGTTAATCCGAATTAAAACAAATGAGATATTATTGTTTAAAGAGTTTTACAAAATACAAAAGTTTAAATTTCTTGCTGAAAAGCTGAAATATTTAAGCTTTGATATCTCATCTTCGAAGTATTGTAACTCATTGAATATAACACCAAAAACAACAAAATTATAGTCTAAAATTATCTAGAAACTCTAAATTATACTTTGGAAAAAACCGCATATCAATCCGACTTACAACGAATGAGATATGCTTGTTTAAAGTATTTCGCAGAATACAAAAGTTTAAATTTCTTGCTGAAAAGCTAAAATATTTCAGATTTGATATCTCATCTTTGAAGCAATGTAACTCATCGAATATGATACGGAAAACACAAAGTTATAGTCTAAAATCATCTAAAAACTCTAAATTACATGTTAGAAAAAATCGGATGTTAATCCAACTTAAAACGAATGAGATATGCTTGTTTAAAGAATTTCACAGAATACAAAACTTTAAATTTCTTGCTGAAAAGCTGAAATATTTCAGTTTTAATATTTCATCTTTGAAGGATTGTAACTCATCAAATATAACACCAAAAACAACAAAATTATAGTCTAAAATCATCTACACACTATAAATTACACCTTGGAAAAAAACGACATGTGAATCTGACTTAAAACGAATGAGATATGTTTGTTTAAATAATTTTACAAAATACATTTTTTTAAAAAAACATAAGCCGGTCCAAAATCGGTTTTTTCCCGGAACCGGTCAGACCGGACCGATTTTGTTGATATCCTAGAACCAAGAACCGGCCCGAGGGTCCAAAAAACAGTCTGGTCCAGTCCGGTCCACAGGTCCAAATGCTCTCCCCTACACATATGTATGTATGTATGTATGTATGTATGTATGTATGCCTGCATTCATACATGTATGTATGTATGCATGTATATATTAATGTATAACTATATTATAGCATTATATGAATCAAAATATATCATCTTTTACAACAGAACTTTAGAAGCCAACCATCCTTACACAAAAAAAGATGATTTATAGAAGAATGATTAAGTGTAGACAAAAGACGGTATACCCTATCGAAAAGATGCATTGGAAGTACATGATTATAATAAGAATGTTGTGTTCAAACTATAAGATAAGATATGTTGTCACACCCCCGAACCAGACGGCGGAAACGTCCGAGGGCTCGTGTGACTCAAATTGAATATCATCACAATGATTATACATGAAACACAACATAAACTTCACCATGCATTAATACATTACAACTGGCATTGTTCACATCAAGTACATTGTCTAAATATTACATATCCATAGCATAAATTGTTCGAGAGTTTTCAAAACATAACATCCTAACATACTTGGTATTGTTCTTCAGCTTATCTGTTACCTGAGAATACAAGTTATTTTGAAAACGTCAACATATGGAATGTTGGTGAGTTCATAAGCAGGGTTGATATGAAAATGTTTAGTGCAGTTTATAAAACCCAGAAAATCCGATATTTTCTGAAAAGACAATTGTTTATACTAAAGTGTGAAGATCCATAGGTTTATGCATGAATGATTTCAAAGTGTGTATAAACGAGAAGTTTTGCATTATAGTTATTGAAAATACAAGTGAATGGTGTTGATTTCCTCGAAAAACCCGATGTTTTCCGATAATATAATATGATTGTTTCGAATTATTATACCGTCACAACGAATGATTATGATTTTCCTTGATTACTCGGATAGTATTGGATTTATTAATTTATGTGAGTCGTTATAACCAAGCATGATAATGACTAGTTCGTCTGTCTTGGCATTCTAGCGAACACCGGAATTGATCTTAAGATTTTGTCACCCTAGACTGGCCGAGTCTAACTGTAGCGAACAGCTGAGGTGTGGGGGAGTCACCCCCGTATAGATCTATACACAAACTCTCGCTCTCCCTCCAGGAGACTTTGATTATAACTACAGACTACGAACGACACTTAGAGGTGTCGCCCGTTATTACTCACTTAATCCAAACGAAATTGATTACCATTTATTAACAACCTGTATTTGTTTACTTGAATTGAAGGTAAGCCTAACAAACGAGGAGAAGATGATTACAAAGTCCTTCTATTTACGTGTGTTATTTAAGGCTGTTGGTTATACGAAGGACGCGTTGGCCCATTTCACATTTGATTTAATTGGACCTTACTAGCAATGTTAATGGGCCACTGAGGCCGAATAACACATAGAAGCCATTGAGGGTCCCTTAAACATGTAATTGGGTCACATGAGGCCCAATAGACATGTGTTATTATTGTTAGGCCCAAAAGTCATGTCAATGGGTCACGAATGCCCAATAAGCATGATTAGGATCTTTCAAGCCCAACTATTTGAATATTTACTTGTTTTAGGTATAGTATAATTGTCAGAAGTTTGATTGAATAATTGTTAAATTCGCAACGGCACGAAACTTGTCGATTGTTTATAACGATATTTGAAAATATATGTATACTCTTCATTCTATTTTCATAAGTTGTAATTTGGTATTTTTGACCAAAATATCTTAATAATAAAATAATTGACTTAAAATATTGGTTTGACCCATTCAGCCCTTTTTCTAATAAAAATGACAATTTTAGTCCCTTATTTAAAAAAAAGACATTTTAGGCCCTTAAACCATTTTCTTGGCATTTTTGACCCATAGACTTGTTTAAGTAATGTTTTTAGCTCAAAATTTACTCTTTGGTAGTTTCAGCCCCTTCAGTAAGGAGTTTTTCGGTTAAAGTCCAAGTTTTTCGCAACTTTTACAATTTTGACCCAAATTCCAAAAACTTTACATTTTTGATCCTTTTTGGAAAAAAAAATCATTTTAACCCCTGAAATAGTTTTGTTTACCCCTTTTACCCCCTGTTTTGAGAGTTGTACCATTTCAGTCCCTTGAAAATCATATTTTTGCAATTTTTGGGCCTATGGGCCGAAAAGCCCAAAAATTGGCCCATTAAGCTACAAATTACATATCTAGTCCTTTGAAGATCATAATATTCATAAAAACATTTATTTTAACTGTTTTGACTCTTTTGGTCCTTTGGAAAACCGTGAATGACAATTTTTAACCCAACTTTTGTTTATTTGACAAATATAGTCCAAAAATGAGTTTTATGTTGCAATATGTTTATTATAACTTTAGAGGGTAATTTTTCTTGACTTGTTTAGTGTAATATATCTTAGATCATGTTTGTTTTCCTTCTTGTGCCATAGATCTCGAGATTTCTTTCCTTTTTGTTACATATTTACCACATAAACACATAAAATCACACATATATACATGAAATCACACATAAAATACACATACACATAGATCTACACATTTTACTTGTATTCTCCCCCATAAAACTTGTGAAAACCGAAAATAGAGGGGTATGAACTCACCTTTTCTTGTTGTTTTCGATTTGAAGAAGAAAGGGAAGAGTTTGATGCTATTTTTCGGCCCTAGCAAGCTTTCTTGTGTTGATTTCGAACTTAAGGAGCTTCTAAGGAGTAGATCGCGAAAATTGTGTGAGTTAGGAAGAAGTTTTGATGAAATAAAGAGGCTAGGTTATGGATCTAAACAATAACTTACCAATGATGATGATTATTGTGGAATAACCTTCTTGAAAAGCTCTAAATCTCGAAAATTTGGAAGGAGAAGTGAAGAAGTTGTTGTGAGTTCTTGAGAGAAGCTTAAGTGAAATAAGTGTGTGTGTGTGTGTGTGTTGATACTCTCGGCCGAGAGTAGTAGAAGGAGAAGAGAGAGAGATGAAAGGGTGGTGCATGGAAACATGTGAGATTTGCATGGAGATCCCATAGGTATTAAGGAGGTGGCTAATCCTCCTTAATCCTCTAATTTCCCCTTTTTTTTCTTCTACTTGGGCCGAGAGAGAGAGAGAAGAGAGAAAAGGATTTGGGCCTTTTGTGCTTAAGTTTCCTAATGAGAAGCCCAAGCTAATGGTTTTCGGCCCAATGGGCCCTTGAGAGGTTTTACGGCCCAACTTGTATAAAGAATGAGTTTTATGGCCCTTTAGGGCTAATTAGATTTGTTATGGCCCAATAAGGGTATTTTATTTCATTCTAGGCCCATTATGGCCCAAAATGTTAAAATAAATGAAAGTGGGTCCAATTAGAGCTTATTTAAGAGTTCTAAGCCCAAAATAGTCAAAATTGGAAGCATATTGGTCCATTGGGTCCAATAAGAAAATCCTAGTCCAAAATGGACTTAAACCGGGATTTTTAGGGTTTCCAAATTTTTTTGTTGACTATTTGAATGTTTGTATGGGGTATTTGATGGAATTTTGTGGTCATTGAATAAACATCATACATGTTTTCAAGTTTTAGCTACAATGTCATTCTTTGTTAAGTGTTTACAACGTATCAGAATTCCTAGTTGTGACATATGTACATGTAGTAAATCACAATGTTCTTGTATACAATGTGGTCACATTATAACAACATTAAAATCACTAAGATTTGCACACCACCAAAAATTGGTAGTAAAGATGTATTGAGCTAAAAGCATAGAGTTTGTACATCATGTTTTAACTCCCTTTAAATAGAAAATTTCCAGATCATGTGGTGTTCATTAACTCACCTTTGATGGACAAACATCATGTTAGATGCCTAAAAAATCATAATTGTGCTCCATACTAAGGAAAGGGTATGATAATCAAAACATGTAGTCGATGCCAAAAGATTTGGAATACACACTTTACATGTCTACTCTATTGTCGATTAATTCGTCAAACCTACCATCATCAAGTGAGAGTAATTCTAAGTATACGTTAGTGTTAGTCATTCATAAAGTCGACTCTATCTTATGGTTTATTTAAATAAAGCATATGTTTATCGAATCGAATTTGTCTATTGTGTTCACAAAGTCAACAATGTCATGTTTTGCAAATACAAAAATTTCAATCCTAACTCAATCAAATTAGTTAATCATATTACTCTACATATTGATTCTGAGTTGGATTCATATTTGTTTGACAGGTTGAATTTATTTTTACCGCTTTAAAAGCATTCACAATAAAAACATTTTAGAAAAGTTTTTTTCCATTAATAAGCTTTTAAAAAAGATTACACTTACTATGTGAGTTTTTGAACATTTGATTGTACATATCTAGACTATGTTTGACTCACCACAGCTAGCCTATAAATTAACTTATTTTCGAGTTTTTTTTTTTTTTTTTTTTTTGAATTGCCATGTTTGGCAAGGTAAAAAATAGATGATAAGTTAGTTTTTTAGAAGGTTACTTTGAGTAGCTCTTCATAAGCTTTATAAAATTTTTCCAAATATACCTTTAACCAATTATAAAAAACATGTTCTTCTAAATGTCTTTTTATGTCATTTTATATTTTTCAGTTTTTTTAATAGTTAGTCTGTCAAGCATAGGCCAGAATATCAATGAGAGTTTTTTTATTTAAAAAAAATTAATGAGTGATTGCCATAAAACAAATTCAATAATTGTCATAAAAAGTAAATTTATTAAAAATCAAGACTTTGAGTCTTACAAATAAACCAATAAAAAACTCAATCGTTGAAGATATGTTAAACTTTTTGGGATTTAGAAATGTGGTAAGATCTCATTAATAACCTCACCAAAAAGCCAGTCTATTTTGAAAAGTAGAGTTCAAAGGTTTCACAATAGTTAGAGCTATTTTTTCTTGAACTAATGAATGCCATATATAAAAATTAAAAAGAATTGAAAAAAAAAATTGGTTTTTTTTTTTTTTTTTTTTTTTTGTGTGTTAAGTTTTTTCATTAACTTATAATAATAATAGAACCTATTTTTTAAGTGTTTTTTTTCTCGTAACAACTAATCATCAAGTCATCGATCCAAAAAAAACTCAAAAAATCTCCAACATGAGAGTTCTTTCATTAGTTTATTTATGGAACCCATTAATTTTATTTATATTTCTTTATTGTTTTTTTAACTTTAATATTTATAAATGCTTGAAAATCTATGAATATAATATAACTATTAAAAAATTAATGCAAAAAACTTGTAAAATTCCAAGATATGTTAAAAAAGGCTTTATGTGAAAAAGCTTATAAATGCTTTAATCCAATTTTTTTGTGCTGTCTTTTTGCAAAAAAGCTAGAACCTTAGCCTAAAATTCTATAGAACGTTAGCAATTCTATAGAACCTTCGGCTAAAATGTATATAATACTTGTATTTTCCTTCCGAAAAACATGTAAATTATTGTATTAATTTAATGGCAAATAAATAAGAGGTTAATAATTAGTGTGGGGCACGTTCCAAAATTATGCCACAGCTGAGGTTGGTTGGAAGCATGTTCTCATAGCATGCTTTGCCCATAACAGTCGTCTACGTCACCCATGCTCTGCCTTCTCTTATTATTGTCTCCTCCTCTACTATTATTGTCCTTTTCTTTTTAATTTTATTTAAAGTTAATGATATTTAATCACAATTCAATTTTTTAATTTATATTTAAGAATTAAATTTAAGGGATTAGTATATCAATTCAAATACCCAGTTTACTAAATAAACGATATTCAAAGGGCTTATAGCCCTACGATATCAATAGTTTACCGAAAAATGATTTATAAATAAAGTAATGAGTGTGTGTTAACTGTTTAACAGTCACACTCAAATCAATTTGCATATTTATACATTTAGTATATAGGTTATATATTTAAATTTTATTTTTTGAGAATATATTTTTTATCATACTTAGGATTCTAAATCAGAATAGGTATATATATATATATATATATATATATATATATATATATATATATATATATATATATATATATATATATATATATATATAATCTTGAGACAATATATAAACACTTTTTTTATAGTAAACAAGCTTCTTTTAATTAATTACAATTAGGGTATGTGCACATGACATTAAGAGATTTGTATCATGTGCATACATATGGATATTTTAGGATTAACTTTATAGGAGTTTTATATTTCTAATAACGTTTTGTTACCAATTTAAACTTATGTCAATAATTTGTCACTTTATTATCATTTGATCAGCAAATATAATACTTAGTTTGTGATTTTAAAGGCCAATTGATTATACACTCCATCTCTAATAAAGTTAAAACAAACATTTTGTAATCTCGACTATTAATAATTTTGATTGAAGGATCGTGATGTACATATATTACTTACTTTGTGATTCTCATATATTTTTGTTATCTTTTTAACATAGTCGTAGTTATTACGATAAATTTCAAGACCCTTTTTTATGAGAATCAACAACACATGAAAAGTAACAAATCTCGCATTCAGTATTATTAGTTGCTATGAACTCCGGTTGTAGACCAAAACACCACGATACCATAATACCATATAAAGGGGTATAATATAATGTGGAAGTAAAATAAAAAAAGAAAGTTTCGGATCTTACAAGGGTATTACAGAATTTAAATTTTCCCCATAAAAGGGGAAAACCAAAATAAATATTAAAAAATAAAATGAAATGGAATGGAATCAACAATATTCAATGTTCCCACAATAATTTGTACGAAAATAAATAAAATCTTATTATATATGAATTTATCTCAAGTAAACTCTCCTCTTTTCTCCCTTGGTGAAATGAAGGGAAGGTACTTGAAACTTTGAAAGAAGTACACGTGGCACATGTTCATCAAACTGTACTGCTGCACTTGTGCTTGAGAACATTGGTAGTCAAGAATCGAATATTGCCATGCGGGCGTAAACTTAGCTCGATTTCACAAGAATCACCAAATCGGCATATGACGTGTCACAAGATTTGCCATGTGTGTCAAAATGCTTAATGGTTGCGACTCTTGATATTGCTAGTTTGAGGCTCTGTTTCATGCGGAAAAAAATAAAAAATGTAACTACAGATAGATATACAAAAAGAAAAATTCATTTTCAGGTTCATAAGTATAGGCATAACCGCATAAACAGAACTGATGTCATTCAATATACATTTAGTACAAAATTAGCAAGTGTTTCCCATTGACATTAATTATATTTAGTTTAATGCAATAACAATTATCCTAAAAAAGTCTACAAAATTGATGACAACTTTCAAGCTGAAAATTAATCTATATGACCTTATAAGGTAAAAGGGTACAACAGTTGGGATGAGATCTGGTGCATTAATGTTGGTATGATCACACGCTGCTTAAACATCTATCGTCACAATCTAAACGAAATATTATAATGTCAAGTTCATAAAACATACTTTTTTCTCTCGTAAATTCTTCCAATGTTTTGACGTGGCACGTAGTTCTAGAAAAATTTCAATTATTCTCAAAAAACCTCAAATCCCCTAAGTTGATGGTAATAATTGACAATGGGCGAATAGGTAGTTATCAACAAAATGATAAATTTGCGAAAACAAATAACATATTGATCAATTGAGGAAAAAGTTGTGAAAATTACCACATGAATGTGTTGAAGCTCTAATGCGATCGATACCCGAAGGTTCCCCTCGGGTCAATCTTAATGCCTCTTGAGCTCGTGATAGTGATTCCGCAACCTCATTATCTCCCGGAAGTTCTTTCGTCAAAATTTCATAGTCTCTCACTGCTTCACCCCAACGCTCAAGCTACAAATCCAATAACATTTTTAAAGAATTAGATCAAGAAAAATAGATACAATTATATAAAAGTATGATGGGTATAAACGAATAAATCAAAGTATCTAATCACCTTTGCATATGAGGCGGCTCTCCTCAAAAGGGCTTTTGTGTAATTTGGCTGGAAGTTAAGGGCAAGATTACAATCCTCTATAGACTTCTCCCACAACCCAAGCTTCGACCAACAAACCGCCCTATTACAATAAAGAACCGAGTTTGACAAGTTGTATTTGAGCCCTTCACCATATGCAACACATGCCTCGGTGAATCTCCCCGAGTTGAAAAGATCTTTGCCACGTGTACGAGCTCGGTTTACTAATTTCACATTTTTTATTAACATCGAAACTTCCGTGTTTCCAAAATCAATCAAACCAGCCTTATCCACAAATGCAACTGCAGTTTCAAACCTGCCATTACCATAATGTTAAAAAAAATGACACATGTTGTGCGGATAAAAGATGTTTAAAAGGAAAAGATTAAACTAGAAAGCTAACCTTCCAAATGCCATGTCAACATGAGCTCGGATGTAAAGCACATATGCTTCCGAGAACATTCCGGAAAACTTGACTTTAGCACATGAAGAGGGGAAAGGGTCTAATTTTGGTAACTCAGAAAGGGTAGAATCGGCATCCTCAAGTTGATGGAGTTTCAAAAACGCCTCCGCCTTGCACGCGATTATCTATAAATTTACACCGTTAAAACACAAGGTCAAATCGTAAAAATGAAAATAAAAAGAAAAGGATTCGTATGAGTACGTGTGGAGACGACACTGCTCCGGTTAACATGGCGGCTTCACATTCCCGAAGTGCTCCTTTCCAATCACCAATCTTTCGGGCATCCGCGCATCTATTAATATGTTTTTCCAAAGTTTGTAATTTTTGTAACTCGGTTATGTCGTTTTGTTGACTATGAGAAAGGTGGTGATAGGCGCGTTCGATGTAGCCTAGCCTGTAAATTATTTAGGGTTAAAATAATCAGACTACTGCAAAAGGGTTATTCTTCCGGCAACAGCTAAGTTGACCCGCACTGTTCTGTCATGAGTGCCAAGAACATCATGACATGATGTAAGTCAGGTACATTAGTTATCTAGGTGGCTATGATGGCTATGACATGATGTGAATCAAGTACAATGTAACATGGTGGCTGACATAAGAGCCCAATGCCAACAAGGAGTAATCAGATTTGGATGATTATGTAAGAAGTAATTTTAGAAAAATGATTATCGAAATAAATGTAACCTAGTTCTATACAAATAATCATTAGATTCTAATTGTCTCGATTATGTGCATAAAATCTAACTAATATTATGTGGAAATTAAGATCTATTGGAAATTAAAAAGATTGACTGGATCATGGTTTAATGAAGTTACCGGAGATAAAGAGAAGCTAATCTTTGATGAGCTCTTTGATAACCAGGGTTCAACCGCACAGCCTCCTCACATTCTCTAACCGCCTCCCCAAACCTCCCCAACATAGTCAATGCTGCCGCCCTATTGCTCCGGCAAGCTGCATTTTCCGGCGAGATGGTAATGGCACGATCGTATAAAGATAAAGCGTCTGTGAAATTGCCTCTTTTGTACAACTCATTTCCAGCGTTTTTCACTTCTTCAACATCATGACTAATCATTGCCTTCTTTAAAATTATCCCGATTTCTCCATTTGATTCAACCGATCTTCCCCCACCTTTGATTATACTTCCATGGCCGTAATTGCCAGTACCCATACCCAACCCCAATTTCTCGGGTCGGGTTGTCGGTGTACGAGAATTCATATTAGATTTAAGGATTTTACCTGATGGGCAGATGTTGCCAGTTGGGTATAAGTTTGTATTGGGAGAATTTACTGAACTTACATTGCCACCACCGCCGCTGCCACCACTGTTGGTGGTAGTGGTGGTGCTGCTAGTGCTAGTAGTGGTGGCAGGACTTCCAGTAAAGTGGATGGTTCCACTACCCGAATATATCAACGGAGCTCCAGTGGAATACGCTCTCCGATGACCACCCCTCCGATTCAACTCACCAGAGCCAGATCGAAGCTTTTCCGGGGTAGTATTGGCGGGGATACTACTCGCATTTAGCTCACCGGAATGAGATCTATTAGATCTTCTACGTAATGGGTCTTTCTCAGCTCCACGCACACCACCACCGCTTCCGGAGATTGAAGTCGCAGAACCCAGATCGAGTTCTTTGAAATCAGGCTTGTTCTGCTCAAGAGAACATGAGTTTTCAAGTACATTGGGAAGTGACTGAAGACCCATTTCATCAAACGGCTTCCCAACATGCTCCATTGCTAAAAATGAAGAAATTCGTTGGAGCAAAAGCTGGGTGGTTGTGGGGATAGCAAGTAGGATGTCTGAAAAAGCTATAAAAATGGAAACTTTAACGGAAGGACATAGAAGGAGAAAAGTCGGTAACAGTACATGAATTAATAGAGAGAGAAAGAGAAAGAGAAAGAGAAAAGAAGAAGAAGATGGGGATCTCGTGATATATAAAAGGAAGAAGCAAAGAATGAATATGATGAGCTGGTGGAGAGCGAGAGGAAGAGATGGGTTGTATCTATTAATTGTTTTTGTGAAATTATGATCCACTCCACCACTGGAATCAGCTGGACTACTACACCACACCTCATCACAGCCGTCCAAAATCAACATAGGGTTCATGTCATGCCATAGAAATTTGTTATTTTATCAATTTAATATATAATTAAATAACATTATTATTAGGGATTTATGATTCCTTATTCCTTTTGATTTTTTTTAAGGGATAATGACCTGATAGTCATGTACATAATTAGTCACTATAGTTTTTTTGTTAAAAAATGACAATTTAACTTGTTTTAACTGTCAACAAAAGGTCCTTATGACCGATTTTAATGGGTTTCGTTAACTTGGAATCAAACGTGGCATACTCACTAACCATTTGGCATCATACATGGAATATTGAATATATAATACCTTAAACAACAGTGGAGGCAGTCGAATTTTCCCTAGATTGCATTGAAGCTACTCCATCTCCAAGATCAAAATGTCAAGTTCTTCTTGCATGTCCAGGTCTTCTCCATCTCTAAAATCAAACGAGATTATTTGTGGTTGTGAACTCCCAACTCGGATTCGAGCCTCCAGGACACGACAGTTAGGGTGTGCCCTAATTCATTGGTGATTTCTGATTTTGACTCTACCAGAAAGTTTAGGGTGTGCCATTCAATGGCGATTTCTGATTTTGACTTTTTCTATGGTTTTGACTATTATCGATTGTGAGTGTAAGATTCTATAAGCTTTATGGCGTTTCTAACTCGTTCTTTTTTTGTGTGTGAAGAATTTGAAAAACTGCAAATATTGGGAATGGATAGATGATGAAGATCCTGTCAATTAGATTGAAGCAATTAAGAAAGAGTTGTTGGGACTTAAACAAGAGTTTGATCAAATGAAGAAGAAGCTAGAGCAAATGAAAAAAAAAACTAAAGAGTCATAAAGTTATGTTGATTGTCTTGTTTGTGTTGTACGTTGTTAATATTGTATTTTAAAGATGTTGAAGTTGGATGTAACTTTCTTATGTTTGATAGCAACTAGTACCACAACTATTGGCAATGTACTTTGAAATGAAGATATTGAACTTTGATGTCATTTTGTTTAGCAATAAATGGAAATTAAGATATACTTATGTTAGAAATTAGTATTATTACACTTAATAACAAGGTACGTATGTTTGATATAAGTGGATTGCTATTAAAGATATTGTTGTTATTCTAGCATTAAAACTACAACTATTACCCTTAATGACAATGTAATAAACCAACCATTAAATAAATACAATAAACAAATAACTATTAAACTAACATTAACATCACAAGGATATTACATAAAAGGTTGATCTTATCATAGTATAACATCGTAAGATCCTACAAAAAACAGGTTCCACTGACATAGTCTATCCAACCATAGTTAAACATCAAAAGATGAGCCAACTAACAAAAGATGTTCCCACAGTTGTAACATCAAAAGATGAGCCCAAGTAACAAAAGATGCTCCCACTGTTAAACATAACAACACATACCCTAACATATCATTCTAAAACAACAAGTTTCCCTTGAATGCTTCCACTACCATCTTTTGCAACTACTTTCCTCTTAAGACCAACCTTGGTGATACGCTCATGACCCTTCCTCCTTGGGCCAACTGTCACTAGAATTGTATTCACTGGACTTGCCAATGGTGTTTTGTTACGTACATTCAGTGCTTGCTTAGGTACATTTGGTGCTTGATTAGTCATTAGAGATTTAGTTTTGTTGCGCCTAGATTCATTACAAGCGGTACACTTTTTCAACACCCCTTTCCTTGAAGTTGTATGCATTCTTGATCCAGTTGCTTCTCTTTCTGACTCACAGAAAAAGATGCAACATAATCTTTTGCATTATGGTTCATGGATGAAATAGCAACTACCCCATGCAAACATGGAATACCTGTTAACTGCCTCCCTCTACATGCACACACCCTATTGTTCAAGTCAACAGTATACCTTTCAGCCCCCAAGGTAACCTTAAACTGTTGATATCCACTTGTATAAACAGTCCAAAACCTGTCCATGTTTTCATTTAAAACATAATCAAATTTAAGGAAATGAAATTTAAAATAAAACTACCTGTGTGCTCCCTTTAGTTTTTTTTCCTCCAAATTACAGGGCAAATTCTCAAATACCAACTCATTCCCTTCATCCTTAGCTGGTATAACCTATTCATCACTAAAACTCTGATGTCCTCTAACATTGTGATGATAGGCCTTCTTCTAGCATTCTTCACAGCAGAATTAAAACTTTCTGACACCCCATTTTCCATAGGATCACAATTTCTACCCACGTCAAAAAAGGCTCTTGACCAATGTTTTGGTTCCTTCTCCATTAGATACTCATATGCACTTATGTCCATATTCTTGATTACCTCCACATAAAGTTGAAAGTTTTATGGAGTTGTAGACCTCACAACCCTCCAAAAAGGTTTCTTAGAATTGTTACCTATGTATTTTTTCTTCAGGTTAGCGTAGATGTGCCTAGCACATAGTCTACGCTCAGCTGCATGTATCTTGTCCTTGACAGCTTCCAGCAAACCCTAATCACAACTAAGTAATTTAATGAATGTAGGAATAAAACATAATAAAACAAAGACAATATATGTAAAAGAAGAGACACCTTGTGTTCATTTGAAATGCGAGTAAGCCTACTGTTATTTCCCCCCTCCAATATCTTCCATGAGTAGGTCTAGAAACCATGTCCATGTCTCTTTATTCTCAACATTGACTACAACCAAAGCTAAATCATAAATATGGTTATTTGTATCCCTACCCACTACTACAAGTAATTCACCTATACAAATTCCTTTTAGAAAATTGACATCAACACATAGTACTCTTCTACAACCTTCTATCAAACCATCCTTAACACCTTTTAAAGCAAACATAATACTTTGAAAAAGCTATGCTTGAATCAGGCATGATGTCCACACTCAGTTTAACAGTAGACCCTGGATTAGTCCTCATATTTTCCTTAACATAATCCCATAATTTTGTTGGATTAGGTGTCTAAGCCAATAAATAAATTAGTATAATCTTGAATTATTAACAAAGTCCTTTTGGGTTGCCCTCAAACTTGGTAATTGACCGGAATGCTTTTTGGAAAGAGAGAGCGACTGATTTATTAATTTATTATATGATTAATAAATTAATTATAAATCAAAATAAATAATTTATTAATGTATTATGAGAATAATATATTAACTAGATATAGTATTGTTTAATTAAAAATTAATCAGAAATTATTTTGAATTAATTTTGGGATTAATCAGATTAATTAAAAGTAGAAGGACTAAAGGTGACAATGTTTAAAAGTTGAACATTGACCAATTCTAGAACCTCCCATATAGGGGACGGTTTCTAGAGTAGTTCTAGTGGGTTTCTAGAGCTTTTCTTGGGCACTAAGGTAACTTGGATGCCTTAGGGGGAAAGCAAAAGGATTAGGGTTATCTAAAAGGAACTTGTCTTATCCTTAGCCTCCCTATCACCTATATAAATCCCATTGAGTTATGATTTTCAGAATTCACTTCATTCAAAAGAGAAAATCCAAAAATTCCCTTCCTCCTCCTCCCTTTCCTCTTAAGCCTCCAATTTGCTAGGTGTAACGTCCCAAAATTTATGAGGTGAAAATTTCATTTTTAATTCAACCAGAAACACCATTTAATCATTTCAATCATTCAAAAGTATATTAGAGTAAAATAGTTATCAGATTACAATTCCCAAAATCATAAAGTGCGGAAACATGGGTGGATGTGTTGCGATCAAATCGGACCCTTCCCTCGTAAACCGGGACTGCCTGAAAAACATGTTAAACATAAACCGTAAGCATGAAGCTTAGTGAGTTCCCCAAAATACCGCATACCATACATATCTGCCAGCTCAAGGTTGTATCGGGTCTATTTCACCCCCGAGTTTATTTCACCCCTGAGTCTATTTCAACTCATGCGTCGGCCCAAACTGTATCGTGTCTATTTCACCCTCGGGTCTATTTTTTTGGATTAGGTGTCTAAGCCCATAACTATAATTGGTATAAACTTGAATTGATAGTAGCATAGTCCTTTTGGGTTGCCCTCAAACCTAGTAATTGAACATGATGATTTTTGGAGAGAGGTTAATTTATTATTTGATTAATAAATTGAAATAAATAATTTATTAATATATTATGAGAATAATATATTAATTAGAAATAGTAATATTAATTAATATTTAATCAGAAATTAATTTGAATTAATTTTGTGAAGGGTCCAGTTAATGGTTTGGTCTAGGCTTTCATTGTAATAGTCCAGTATGAGTCTTTAATGCGTTTTTTGAGGGTTGTTTAGTGTTTACGGTCAGGAAGTGAGTTTACGGCCGTAAACCCAGTTTGCGGCCCAGACGGTATATATAGTGGAGGTGTAGGTCTTTGTCTAGTTGTTGATGCCATAGTGTTTACAGTTTATTCCATCGAGTTGTACCTGACGTTTTTATGATATAAACGTGTGCAAGCTTGATTTCTTTTCTTCTTCTACTTCTATTGTGATTGTTTATTGCTTGATCATTGGTAAAGATCCTTTTCAGGACCTTACAATTGGTATCAGAGCAAAAAACGGTGTCAAAACTTCATTCAATCGAGTTTTCGACTGTTTAGACTGACATTCTTCATTGTTCGAGTTTGGTTTTAGTATTTTCGTGGTTAAAGGGACTGAATCTACTGCAAAAACACGTTTTTGAAGAACTTATGGGAGCTTACTGTTGACCGTAAACCCTGTTTACGGTTGTAAACTCAAGAACTTGAACAACCGTAAACTGTGAATCTTCATTAACCGTAATCTAAGCTTCAATAACCGTAAATGCTTAAACCGTAAACGTACAAACCGTAATCATCCAAACCGTAAACATAGTTTACGGTCGTAAACACCTCAACCGTAAACCCAGTTTACGGTCGTGAACACTTCAACCTGTCACACCCCGAAACCGATGGCGGAAACGTTCCGGGGTGTGACAGATTGGTATCAGAGCCCTTGTTTATAGTGAACTAAGTATACTGAACCTTACATGGTATACAACTATAAATATTAAGGGGCCTAAGTTCTCTAAACTAAAAGTATACTTTCAAAAATACAAGTATTTTTATAAAAGTATATAAGCATACCCGAGTATCAGAATCCGTGTCGTAAGTAGAAAAAAACAAAAGTATTTGGATGTTGGACACTGAGGTTAAACCTGAGCAGTTATGTAATCATGTCTAGGGTGAATATAGCCTTATCAACTATATTCAGTCGAGACATGACCAACATGTGCTTGGGAGTGACTGTGGTGTTACAGCAGGCCTAAAACTTACCAAAATCATCTCACATAAAATACTATAGGAGTATTTTAGCTAGAGCCAAACTCAGTATACAGATTCACTCTAAGTGTTGCTACCTCTTCTTCCTTAAGCAATAACTTACTTGCATTAGTAAACTTTCTGTGCTTATAGCTAGGTAGAACACTATTATTATCAGGATGAGATATATATTATTTTTATATATCTCGAGGACTTACCATCCTCTTCTTCCTGATTGTTTCTAGAACAAGATGCCTCCCCGACCAAGACCCATCAGAAGGAACGACGACACTCCGCCACCACCACCACCTCCTCAGTTCGACCCTGTCATGTTTCAGGCAGCAGTTATAGCCGCCGTGACTGCAGCAATGGCACAAGTGAATGCTGGTGGGGCTGGGGGTGGAACCGACCCTCAGAGACAAAACGGAAGTCATGGACAAAAAAAGGAGTGTTCCTACAAGGACTTCATGACTGCAAAACCCAAGTCCTTCGATGGAAATGGAGGTGTCATCGCTTTGACTCGATGGTTCGAGAAGATCGAATCCATCTTCGAAATTTGCGCATGTTCCGAAACAAACAAGGTGAAGTTCGCCGCCTGCACCTTCACCGACAGAGCTTTGACCTGGTGAAATGGTCGAGTCAAAACCCTAACCCTGCCGGTGGCTAATGTCATGGGTTGGGAAAGACTGGAGGAACTCATGCTTGCGGAATACTGCCCGAGGGGCGAAGTGCAAAAGTTGGAGCACGAACTCTGGAACTTGAAGATGAAGGGTTCCGACATCGCTGCCTACACCGCTAGATTTTGTGATCTGGCTCTCCTCTGTCCGGGAATGGTCACCCCGGAAAGCAATAAAATCGAGAGGTACATCTGGGGACTGACACAGCCAACTAAGGGAAATGTCTTGGCTGCTAGACCGGCCACATTTGAGAGCGCCAAGGATCTGGCACAGACTTTGATCGATCATGGAATCGATCTGGATGAGGCATCAGTGGTCGCTGAGTCACAAAAGGAGAGTGATGAGAAGAAGAAGAAATTTTGGAACAAACGCAAGGGCCAGTCTCCTCAGGAGCCCTCCAAGAAGCAACAAACAGTGGCAGTCCACGCTACTACTACTCCTACTGCTACTCCTACTGCTGTTCCAACCACCCAAGCTTCTACCGGTGATTATTCAGGGAAATTAACTATGTGCAACAAGTGTACCTTTCATCATCACGGACCCTGCCGTGATTTAAATTGCAACAACTATGGAAGAAAGGGACACACGACCCGATACTGTAGAGCACCAGCTCAACCAACCAATCCGACTCCTGGAGCGGGTGCCAGCCAAGCCTGCTATGGATGTGGAGAAGTTGGGTATTTCAAAAGAAACTGCCCCAAGGCGACAACAGGTGGCAATGCAGGAAGGGTGCTGGCAATGGGCCAGGAGGAAGCGGTCGCTGATCCTACCGTTGTTACGGGTACGTTCCTCCTTGACAACTCTCATGCATGCATTCTTTTCGATTCCGGTACGGAGAGGAGTTTTGTTAGTCATGCATTCAAACATCTAATCACACGTAAATCCCAACCTTTAACCGAAATGTTCACCGTCGAGATGGCTAACGGAGAGAAAGAAAGCACGAACGACATATTCATAGGCTGTACTCTTACCTTAGACAATCATTCCTTTCCTATCGATCTTATGCCTGTATCTATCAAGAGTTTCGATGTCATTATCGGTATGGATTGGTTGAGCCCCAATCGTGCTGATATCCTTTGCTTCGAAAAAGCCATTCGCCTCAACCTTCCCTCCGGCAAAACCCTCATGATTTATGGTGATAAACTCAGTTCGAACCTTCGTATCATCTCGTGCATCAAAGCTCAGAAGTACATGCAGAAGGAATGCCATGCATTTCTAGCTCATGTCGTCGAGGAGACACAAAAGGGTAAGGACCTCGAGAGCATCCCCGAAGTCTGCAACTTTCCTGATGTCTTCCCTGAAGATCTCCCAGGAATTCCTCCCGAGCGTCAAGTCGAGTTTCGTATCGACTTAATCCCCGGATGTGACATCCCCAATTTCACGGCCAAAAAAGACCGATTTGTTTATGCTTTGTTTTTAAACTCAGAGTAATCTTTTAAAGAAAACAGTTGCGGAATTTGTTCCCAAAACAAAATATGATAAGAGTTTATCAAAGCATTTCTTTAAAGAAATGTATTTTCATTATATAACAAAATCTCGGGATGTCATGTTCAATACAGACCAAAAGCATAAACAGAACAAAATAGACCTTACAACAGTTATTCATAACTACTGGCCTATAATCCAAAATCTCTCGTTATGTCAGCCAACTTATGCTCTCGTGCCATAACCTATAATATAAAGAAAACTGAGAGGGCCAGGCTTGGGAGCCTGGTGAGCATATAGGGTTTTCAACCCACAATAATATAATTATTATATTTAATTATCAAACAATCAATCCAATTACCCACCCCTATTATCTTCCTTTATTTCATAAAGATTTACCCTAAGAACCGATTACCCTTCTCCCATTAATTCCTAAGGATTGCCCTAAGGAATTGGCACAAAGTCTAGTGCTGCCATGGTTCTTAGATCACCTCTGGTGAACACGCAGTTCAAAATAATTAATGAACACCTAGTTCAAGAACACCCATTGAACACACTCCGTTCAATAATACCTAACGAACACCTAGTTCAAAAACACCTAATGAACACTTAGTTCAAAAACACCTAATGAACACTTAGTTCAAAAACACCTAATGAACACTTAGTTCAAAAACACCTAATGAACACTTAGTTCAATTATCCCTGACGAACACATAGTTCAAAACATCTAGTGAACACTTAGTTCAAATATCCCTGGTGAACTCAATCACCTAAGGAACACAGAGTACGAAAGCTCTTAGTTCAAACCACGTGATAATAATGTATATCTCGATCCTGCAAAACCTCTAATATTATTAACACATATAAATCATATTTCTAAAACAATCTATCCCATCCCGTCGATTCCCGCATACTGACCCTATACAATGATCTTACGAGATCTAGCCTATAGAATCGATATGAACAACAACTGACGAAGCTGCTTCGGAAATTCCCTGGCAGCAAACGAGGATCAATAAAGACATCAAATGAGGAGAATGGAATAAGTTTCACCATGAACCTTCGTTCGTAAAAGAAAGAACCACAAGACAGTTAAGTCAGGGGTAGTTATCTAGATAACAATGCCTAGGCGTGGTCTGACTATCATGAGGTATTATACCCCCAGACTCTATCTATCCCAACATCGAACTTTGCCTAGCAGTGGCCTGAATACATGAGGTATTTCACCCCCAGACGCACCCTATCCAGCAATATAACACCAGACATACCTAGCTGTGGTCTATTACCGACACACTTTATTAGGCAGTCTACGAAGTTCCCTTAATTACTTCGTGAAAGAAAACGCTGACATATGAAGCTCGGTCGATCACTTTATAAAAGAAACGCTGACTCCAAAGCTCTCTCAACATAAAAGTATGGGGAAATACTAATAGAGTACTCCCGTACGCTCCCGTAACCGACACACAAAATTGTCAAAAAGACTTTGTACATGATAGTACTTCTGGCACATTATAGTACTCTGGTATGCGAAAGACTCGTACCCGAGAACATAATAGTACCCTGTCACAAGCAGCACCCAAGACACAGAGCTTTGAAAAGGACTTCGTACATAAAATGTACTTCTGTACGTAGGACGTACTCCACCGATCATCAATCTCACCCCACACGTACTCTTAATAAGACACTACCCAAAGTCCAATCTTAATTGAACTAAACATCCCTATTTAAGTCTTAACCCATCACTAGGCAAACCTACAATGCTTATAATCAATTTTTTTGATACTATCTCCGTTTAGGCAACGCCAACTAGTGTATACTTAACACAAGGTTTTAAGTAATAATATCGTATATACACATCTTAACACATATTGAACCATATCTGATTCGCACGTTGTATATCATCAAATATATCTAACACGTATTTCGGACAATAACAAATACTTCACATACATATGTATATTTCGTACTTTAATCAATACTCTTATTAAAATCACGTTCCTAAAAGGGGCTATACACATGATACCTTGTCGAATGAACACGTAGTTCAAAAATACATAATCCGTACTCCCGGATCTTAAATTTGCCTCATTACCTAATCCATATTCCCGGATCTAAAACTAACCTCTTGATCTGATCCATACTCTCAGATCTAAAACTAACCTCTTGATCTGATCCATACTCTCGGATCTAAAACTAACCTCTTGATCTGACCCATACACCTAGATCTAAAACAAGTTTATCTCTTTATCCTTTTATCTCATGGTCCAACCCATATTTTATCACCTACCAACAACCTCATCTACCTATGTTCTACCTAACATATTTGTAGATATGAAATACATATACAGTTTAACTCATTAAAACTTATATAATTCATCCATTCCACAATCATCTCAAATAAACAACAATATATTATACACATAGCACGTATTTCATAGCAAATACTTAATATTTATGTGTTAGAAGAAAGTGACTACACACTAACTTGATCAGAAGATGATCGGGCAGCACTACGGCTTGTAGAAGTAGTATCCTTCGGTGAAACTGTGATCTCTTCACACACCGGACTTCTCGCGGGCAGAGCTTCGGCTCGGAAACTCTTTTCTTCTCAGGATCTTCGGGCTTCGGGACTTGCTTCGGGTCTCGGGGTTGATACCGGGGCTTCGGGGGTTAAAATTGCACGTAAAACGATGTAATATGGGCGAGAGAAGAGAGATTTGGCAACCACAAACAGCTGCCCCTTCAAATCTATTTATAGGGCTGTTTTCTCATTTTCCACGTCGTGGGCACTTCTCCCACGTCGTGGGCTTGAACGTCATTGCATGCGTCATCGTCCACTTGATCTGTCAGGCTCTAGAAGGCGTCAGAAGCCCTGCCACGTCGTGGCCACTGTTGCCACGTCGTGGTCTCTGACAGTTTTGGGGTTTCGCGTCCCGAACTTCAAAAATTCATAACTTTCGCATACGAACTCCGTTTTCGACGTTCTTTATATCGACGCGTAGGTGAGATTATGCTCTACAACTCTCCTTTAGACTCCGTTGGCTAATTGTGAATTTAATTTTAATATATTATTAATATATTATTTTTAGTAGGCCGGGACAGGAAAACTCCGTTCGAATTTCATAACTCCTTCATCTGAACTCCGTTTTCGTCTGTCTTTTTATCGCTGGAGTACTATCGATGAGATCTTCAATTCTCATTTAGAAAGTTTTGGATAAATATCACTCGATCTCTATTTCGAGTATTCGGGCTGCATACCGCTAAGTCGAAACTTCGAAAAATCATAACTTCCTCATACGAAGTCAGATTTAGACGTTCTTTTTATGCACGCTCTCGGTTTAACGTATTCTACGACTTTCGTTTAGATCGCTAAATCCAAATATCACTCTATCGTAAATTCACTATTTACGTCGCGCTGTGTCGTGCCAGTTCTGTCGCGAAACTTCGACATGTCATAACTTCTTCGTTATAACTCGGATTTCGGCGTTCTTTATATTTTCGGAAACCTTGAGACATATACTACAACTTGGTTAAGATTAATCCTTCTAAATAATCTTCCATCAAAAAGTCATTTTTGATGCTTATCGTCTCTAAATTGACTAGCCCGGATCTACGGGCGTTACACCGGAGCTACTCCTGTAGCTAAGTCTCCTTACCGTTTAGCACTAGCAGAAATGCAAGAATTATCCAGCCAGCTCAATGAGCTGATCAACAAAGGGTTCATAAGGCCGAGTTCCTCACCCTGGGGAGCTCCGATCTTATTTGTGAAAAAGAAGGATGGATCCTTTCGGATGTGCATTGACTACCAAGAACTGAATAAGCTGACCATCAAGAACCGATATCCCTTACCCAGAATCGATGATCTCTTTGACCAACTTCAGGGAGCCAATTATTTCTCAAAGATAGATCTAAGATCAGGGTACCATCAGTTGCGAGTTCACGAGAATGATGTGCCCAAGACAGCATTCCGAACTCGCTATGGACACTACGAATTTGTAGTAATGCCCTTTGGCCTGACCAACGCACCGACAGTATTCATGGACCTGATGAATCGGGTGTGCCGCCCTTTCCTGGACAAGTTCGTGATCTTGTTCATCGATGATATACTTGTCTATTCACGGAGTGAGAACGATCATAAACAGCATTTGAGGCAGGTGCTGGAAACCTTAAGGGCAGAGAAGCTATATGCAAAATTTTCAAAGTGTGAGTTCTGGATCAGGAAGGTGAATTTCCTTGGACACGTGGTTAGCAAAGAAGGCATACACGTGGACCCTTCCAAGATCAAAGCGATAGAGAATTGGTCTGCACCAAAGACACCCACAGAAATCCGGCAATTCTTGGGTCTCGCAGGCTATTATCGCAGGTTTATCCAGAATTTCTCCAGAATTGCTAAGCCTTTAACTACCCTGACACAAAAGGTGTAACCTTTAGTTGGGGAGTCAAGCACGACACTGCGTTTCAAACATTGAAGCAGGCCCTATGCAGCGCACCTATCTTGTCCCTGCCCGAAGGGACGGAAGACTTCGTGGTCTATTGTGATGCATCCAATCAGGGCCTAGGCTGTGTGCTCATGCAACGAGGAAAGGTCATCGCCTATGCCTCGAGGCATTTAAAAACACACGAAGTCAATTATACAACTCACGATTTAGAGTTGGGAGCAGTGGTCTTTGCGTTAAAGATCTGGAGACATTATCTCTACGGAACCAAGTGCACTATTTTCACCGACCACAAGAGCTTACAGCATATCTTTGATCAGAAGGAGTTAAACACGAGGCAACGACGATGGGTAGAGCTGCTCAGTGACTACGAGTGCGAAATTCGTTACCATCCCGGCAAGGCCAATGTGGTAGCAGATGCCCTCAGCCGAAAGGAGTATTCGGGGCGTAAGGTGAAGGCACTAACAATGGCCATCCATTCCCATCTGTCCGCACAAATCAGAGAGGCTCAGCTGGAAGCTTTAAAACCCGAGAACATGGCAGATGAAGCTTTGCGGGGAATGGACAAGAACATGGAGGTCAAGGGAGACGGAGTGTAATCTTTCATGAACCGGATCTGGACCCCAAAGTTCGGCGGGTACAGAGAGGTTGTCATGAATGAGGCTCACAAGACGAAATACTCTGTTCACCCAGGTTCAGATAGGATGTATCTGGATCTCAAACAACTCTATTGGTGGCCAAACATGAAAGCTGAGATTGCAACCTTCGTGGGCAAGTGCTTGACTTGCGCCAAGGTGAAGGTGGAATATCAGAAGCCCTCAGGTTTACTTCAGCAGCCAGAAATACCTGAGTGAAAGTGGGAAAGGATAACCATGGATTTTATCACCAAATTACCCAGATCTCCGATTGGGCACGACGCCGTCTGGGTGATTGTCGATCGTTTGACTAAATCCGCCCACTTCCTGCCAATCAAAGAAAACTTCAAGATGGAGAGACTTACACGGATCTACATTCAAGAGATAGTTCGCCTTCATGGGGTACCTGTATCCATTATCTCCGACCAAGATAGCAGTTTTACCTCAAGATTCTGGCAATCACTACAAAAGGCTCTTGGAACTAAATTGGATATGAGCACGGCTTATCATCCGCAGATTGATGGACAGAGTGAGAGAACGATTCAGACATTGGAAGATATGTTGAGAGCCTGCGTCATCGACTTCGGCGCGTCATGGGACACTCATCTTCCATTGGTTGAATTTTCCTACAACAACAGCTACCATACCAGCATCAAGGCTGCGCCATTTGAAGCCCTCTATGGCTGCAAGTGCAGATCCCCTCTGTGCTGGGCTGAAGTGGGTGACACGCAGCTAGTCAAGGGTCAAGTCCCTGACAGCACTCTCACTCGTCCTGAGATTATCCGAGAGACGACTGAAAAGATCGTGCAAATCCGAGAATGACTGAAAGCCTCACGAGATAGACAAAAGAGCTAAGCCGATAAACGACGAAAACCCTTGGAATTCCAGGTCGGTGACCGCGTCCTTCTGAAGGTCTCGCCCTGGAAAGGCATGATACGTTTCGGAAAACGTGGAAGGCTAAACCCAAGGTACATTGGACCATTTGAGATCCTTGCTAGGATCGGTCCCGTAGCATACCAACTCCAGTTACCTCGAGAACTCAGCAACGTCCATCCTATCTTCCAAGTATCGAACCTAAAAAAGTGTCTGTCCGACGAGACACTTGTGATTCCTCTCGACGAGATCGATCTGGACGAAAGTCTACGTTTTGTGGAAGAACCTGTTGAAATCATGGACCGTGAAGTCAAACGTACCAAGCAAAGTCGCATCCCGATAGTGAAGGTCCGCTGGAATGCCAAGCGGGGTCCTGAATTCACTTGGGAGCGCGAGGATTCAATGAAGCAGAAGTATCCTCATCTCTTTCCAAGTTCATGATCGTACTCTATTCTTGAATTTTGGGACGAAATTCCCTCTAACGGGGGGATGATGTGACAACTCGAAACTTCTATGTTGTACCTTAGTCAAATTCTATCAATGTTAAACTTGTTTCAACTATCTTTAGCACTGTTTTGAGCCTGTTTGGATGATCTAAAGCCTTGTACAACCAAAGTTTGAATTAGGGATGGGTTGGTTTAAGATTTAGGGTTGCAAATAGGCCAAACACTCCATCAAAAGGAGTGTGTCGCCTCACACCCGAGTGTATGACCGCACACATGAGTGTGTGGCCACACACCCGAGTGTATGGCCGCACACATGAGTGTGTGGCCGCACACCCGAGTGTATGGCCGCACACATGAGTGTGTGGCCGCACACCCGAGTGTATGGCCACACACAGGAGTGTGTGGCCGCACACCCGAGTGTATAGCCGCACACACGAGTGTGTGGCCGCACACCCATCCTCCATCCGCACACTCATCCCTATTTATATAGGGTGACCCCTTCACTCATTCCTTTCCTTTGGCTGCACTCTACTTTCTCTCTCTAAAAACTTCATCCAAGAACACTCTAAGGGCCTCAAGAACGTGAACCACTCCATCAATCAGCTTGTTATATTGGTAAAACACCTGAATCTAAGCTTAAAACTAATAGTGTTCTTCGTGTTCTTCATCCTTTGAAGGTGTACGGCCGCACACCTTCATAAGGTGGCCGCACACACACTAAAACTCTCCAAAGTGAAGAGTTTGGCCTCCATTTACTAGTTGGACTTGGTATTAGCACTAGAACACCTCAAAATCGACATTTCGGGCACAAATGAGGAGTGTACGGCCGCACACTCCTGTGTACGGCCGCACACACCCTCTGTACAGCCGCACACTCCTGTGTGCAGCCGCACACACAGTCTGGCCGCACACCCTGGCCGCACACTCACTTTAATGGCCGTACACCTCCCTTGTTTGATCATATAGGGTCCCGACAAGCATTTCCAAGTCTTTAGGGTGGTTTCCCGTCATGTTTTGTCATGGAATACCTAAATCTAATACATATATGTGCTATTATATGTTACTAGGATCCACTTGAGTGCGAAACCTCAATTGACACTCAACACTCGTAACCGATCATCCGCTCAAATCATCCGTCAAACAGTGAGTTCATACCCCTACATTTTCCATGTTTTTAATGTTTTCATGGGGGGATACAAGCCAAATTCAAAGTATTTATTAAGTTTTAAACTTATTAATGTAGTCCAACGATTTCCACGTTTAATAACATATTCGGATATTTTATCTCTTTTTGTAATATGTTGAGCATAAGGGAAACTACCATTTTGGAAATCTAACTTCATAGTTTTCAGAAAGGTTTTTACAAAGCAACTCTATATCAACTCTAATAAACTATAATGGGTATAGTTTGGGATAACCCTCTAGACAGTCTCTACTTAATCAGATTTCATAAATGAATATATATAAACTATGGCAGATTTAGTTTATGTTATATGTTTTCTCAGAAGTATAAAGTACATTTATTCAAGGATAATTACTGTTTTATACTGATTTCTCGCTAGTAAACTAGATTATACAGAATTGTGAGGCGCTACTTCAATATTGTACCCTTAGGTGTATAGTAATAAATCCTTTTAGTATAACCAGAGTCTCCTGGAGGGAGAGCGTGAGATTTGTGAATAGATCTATTCGAGACTGACGATCCCACACCTGAACTGCTAGCTACAGTTAGGCGGGCACGCCTGGGGTGAACAAATGTCATTTAGCTTAACGCCTGAAGAATGTTATAAAGGTCTCTCGGTTATATCAAGTATGGTTATACGACTCGCAAATAAGTATAAACTAACTTTGTTTACGGACTCTACCCTTCATGAGTTTTATTAATAAAACTACTTATATATGCATATAGTATTCAGGGATTTCTAAACTGACATCTCTACCTCTAGGACGGATAACATGATTTCTAAAACCGATGGCGGAAACGTTCCGGGGCGGAGTGACGTCATGCGTAGTATCACAACATTTGTATAGCAAGCATAGTAAACACAACCAAACATTGAATACAAATATGAAAAGTGTTTACATCAGTTTGAAACTTGTTTTAAATACATCAAAAGTATGTATAATATAAAAAAAACATGACTCTTATTGCTCCGGCTTCACCGAATTCCTGGAAGTACCTGTCTACTAATTCCCTGAGAATTATAAGCAGTTTGAAAAGTATCAGCATAAAGCTGGTGAGTTCATAAGCATTTAGTTTTTAGGGAAAACTGTTCTTTGATTCTTTTGAAATGTGTTCCTCAAGAAAATCCTATATTTTCTTATGAAAGGTAGTGTTGAAAGAGTATCTGTTAGTAAAAGATAAACCATCAGTTTTAGAAATCATGTTATCCGTCCTAAAGGTAGAGATGCCAGTTTAGAAATCCCTGAATACTATCTGCATATATAAGTAGTTTTATTAATAAAACTCATGAAGGGTAGAGTCCGTAAACAAAGTTAGTTTATACTTATTTGCGAGTCGTATAACCATACTTGATATAACCGAGAGACCTTTATAATATTCTTCAGGCGTTAAGCTAAATGACATTTGTTCACCCCAGGCGTGCCCGCCTAACTGTAGCTAGCAGTTCAGGTGTGGGATCGTCAGTCCCGAATAGATCTATTCACAAATCTCACGCTCTCCCTCCAGGAGACTCTGGTTATACTAAAAGGATTTATCACTATACACCTAAGGGTACAATATTGAAGTAGCGCCTCACAATTCTGTATAATCTAGTTTACTAGCGAGAAATCAGTATAAAACAGTAATTATCCTTGAATAAATGTACTTTATACTTCTGAGAAAACATATAACATAAACTAAATCTGCCATAGTTTATATATATTCATTTATGAAATCTGATTAAGTAGAGACTGCCTAGAGGGTTATCCCAAACTATACCCATTATAGTTTATTAGAGTTGATATAGAGTTGCTTTGTAAAAACCTTTCTGAAAACTATGAAGTTAGATTTCCAAAATGGTAGTTTCCCTTATGCTCAACATATTACAAAAAGAGATAAAATATCCGAATATGTTATTAAACGTGGAAATCGTTGGACTGCATTAATAAGTTTAAAACTTAATAAATACTTTGAATTTGGCTTGTATCCCCCCATGAAAACATTAAAAACATGGAAAATGTAGGGGTATGAACTCACTGTTTGACGGATGATTTGAGCGGATGATCGGTTACGAGTGTTGAGTGTCAATTGAGGTTTCGCACTCAAGTGGATCCTAGTAACATATAATAGCACATATATGTATTAGATTTAGGTATTCCATGACAAAACATGACGGGAAACCACCCTAAAGACTTGGAAATGCTTGTCGGGACCCTATATGATCAAACAAGGGAGGTGTACGGCCATTAAAGTGAGTGTGCGGCCAGGGTGTGCGGCCAGACTGTGTGTGCGGCTGCACACAGGAGTGTACGGCTGTACAGAGGGTGTGTGCGGCCGTACAAAGGAGTGTGCGGCCGTACACTCCTCATTTGTGCCCGAAATGTCGATTTTGAGGTGTTCTAGTGCTAATACCAAGTCCAACTAGTAAATGGAGGCCAAACTCTTCACTTTGGAGAGTGTTAGTGTGTGTGTGGCCACCTTATGAAGGTGTGCAGCCGTACACCTTCAAAGGATGAAGAACACGAAGAACAATATGAGTTTTAAGCTTAGATTCAGGTGTTTTACCAATATAACAAGCTGATTGATGGAGTGGTTCACGTTCTTGAGGCCCTTAGAGTGTTCTTGGATGAAGTTTTTAGAGAGAGAAAGTAGTGAGAGAAAGTAGAGTGCAGCCAAAGGAAAGGAATGAGTGAAGGGGTCACCCTATATAAATAAGGATGAGTGTGCGGCTGGAGGATGGGTGTGCGGCCACACACTCATGTGTGCGGCCATATTCTCACTTTTCAAAAGAATCAAAGAACATTTTTCCCTAAAAACTAAATGCTTATGAACTCACCAGCTTTATGCTGATACTTTTCAAACTGCTTGTATTCTCAGGGAATTAATAGACAGGTAGTTCCATGAATTCGGTGAAGCCGGAGCAATAAGAGTCATGTTTTTTTTATATTATACAGACTTTTGATGTATTTAAAACAAGTTTCAAACTGATGTAAACACTTTTCATATTTGTATTCAATGTTTGGTTGTGTTTACTATGCTTGCTATACAAATGTTATGATACTACGCATGACGTCACTCCGCCCCAGAACGTTTCCGCCATCGGTTTCGGGGTGTGACACAACCGTAAACCAAGTTTACGGTCGTAAACTCGTTAACCGTAAACAAAGTTTACGGTCGTAATCTCATCATCATCAACCGTAAATTTTTTTCTGAATTTAATTTGCTTTAATTTCAAATGGAATCGCAAAGTCAAAATCATTTTCACGAGCTTAATACTGTCATGGGCACTACTACGTGTATTCCAAGATTAATGTATGTAGATGGTTTTCCTGAGTGGAAGTACAGAATTGAAAAATACATTAAAATGAAGGACTTTAAAATCTGGAGAAGCATTCTTAGAGGCCCTGTTAGAATCACTATGACAGTTGGAGGACAAGTGATTGACAAGGCTGTTGAAAACTACACAGATGAGGAGTTTGAGAAAATTGAAGAGCAGGAAAGGGCTTTAGCCACACTAACCATGACATTATCTCCTGATATTGCTCAAGGTTTCCGAGAGTACACTTCAGCTAAAGATTTGTGGGAAGCCCTAATTGAGGTATATGAAGGAAATGAAGATATGAAGGAGAGTCGCCAGGACATGTTGAGACAAAAGTTCAATATGTTCACCTACATTCCTGGAGAGACTCTTGAGGCACAGCTGCAGCGGTTCACAACTCTCACCACTGACATGAATATATCTGGGATTTTCTTGACCAAGTCAGAGATTAACAAGAAGCTTCTAAATGCTCTTCCTAGATCATGGGATATGAATGTTGTTGTGATTAAGAAGACCAAGGATCTAAATCGCCTCACTCTTGCTGAAATCATGGCGATCATCAAGGCTTGTGATATTGATGACAAGCAGAGAGAAATTAACCATGTGAACTCGTACTCTATTGCAAATCTTGGAATCTCATCCAACAATGCTCTCTCCTCAATCATGTCTTCCTCAGGTCAAGTATTTGCTGCTCAACAACCTCAGATTCAGACATTCGCTGCTGCATCATCCATTCCTCATTCTCAAAACCATCCGTTTTTCACTCCACAAGCTGTTCCCCCTCCAAATGTGCCAGTTGTAGCCTCTTCCTCAAACACTAAAGACACTGATGAAAATCTGGCTCTAGCCACTGGGCTTGTTAACTGCTACAATGCTTTTGTAGCTGGAGAACTTCCACATCAGCTGTCATTTGCTGACCTGGATCAGATTCATCCAGAAGACGTGGAAGAGATGGACATTACATGGCAGATTGCTATGGCTGTTTTCAGGGCCAAGCAATTTGCTAAGAAGACAGGGAAGAACAACTGGGGCATGAATGCAGACAAGAAGGTGGGATTCAACAAGGGCATGCTGTGATGTTTTAACTGCCACGAGTCGGGTCACTTTGCTCGTGAGTGTCCAAAGCCAGATCGTAGGACGAACAACAACAGGACAATGGTTGCAGTGGGAAACAACCGTGCAGGTGCTGCGGTTAATGGTGAGACTGCTCTGGTCGCTCAGTCCTTTGACTAGGAGGATCAGATTTAGGCCTTAAATATTTCGGGACCAGAAAACGCTCACCTAGCTCAAATTGATGATGCTTCCCTGAAGAATGATGCAGCTGATCCTGAAGCAGAATTGATGGAGCTGCAGTTTGCTCTGATGGTGTCTTCTACTTCCGAGCCCAGGAAAAGTGAGGTAAATCTACCGTCTTGTTCTCAGGCATGTAATGAATATGTTAAACTTCTTCATGATGAAATTCAATTATTGCGTAGAGAAGTAGAGGACCTTAGATATGAGGGCTATCAACTTAGGAAAGGACAAAAACCCCTTAAGGCCTAGTTAGAAACAAAAATAAAAGATTTTAAAAGAATTCAAACAGAATATAGTGAAAAATGTAAACTTTATGATTATGTTAAGAGACAAAATGATGAGTTAATTACCGAGCTTGATACATTAAAAAGACAATTTGAAACTGTAAATTTTGATTTTAGAAAATTTGATGGATCAAGCGAGGTAGTTGCCAACATGATTGATCACTGCATGCAGTTCAAACGAAATCAGTCAAAGGGTTTAGGATATGATAGTGTACCTCCTCCTTATAATCATACATATCAGTATCAACCCCTATCCAAGGATGAGATTGCCAACGAACCATTTATGGTTTATGGCAAGCCGTCTGGTTTCGTTTCAGGCGGATTTATTAATGTTGAAAGTACTAAAATTTCTACTTCCCCTGCAGATCAACCCTTAGATCAGGCCAAGCGTGAAGTTGGAGAATCTGTTTCTGTTTCTGATTCTGATATTTTTGTTTCAAATGAAAAAGTTTTTGTTTCTGATGTTAAGACTGAAAATGTTTCGTGTGATGTTTCCACATCTGCTACTGTTGAACTTAATTTCTTTGGTATGTTTGATGAATTGTTTGGTAATTCTGATGCTTGTGATTCTCATGAAAACCCATCAATTCCACAAGTCACACCATCTGAGGCACCCTCACTTATCTCACAACCTATTTCTCATGCATGTTCTTCTGAGAAGAGTAAGAGTGTCTGTCAAGAAAATAAATCTGAAAAATGCAGTACAAGTTCAAATAATAAACATATTTGTTTTAATTGTGGTGTTGGTGGTCATATAGCTAGGAATTGTCAAAATAGGATCTTTGTGAATTATATGTCACCAAGAGGAGAAAACGAATCTCGAGGAAGGTCTTTAATTAGAAAATCCTCAAGAACTCGTTCTCAAAATGATGATTGAAAGATGATCGAAGCAGGAAAAGGGCTGTTTTTCAAAAGAATAAAAAGGTTTTTAATAACAAAGCTCCAAATAGTTTTCCAAAACCGAACAAGGCTCCGCCAAGATCGGTTTCGTCAAAAAGCAATTCTGGATCTTCAACCACTTCTGGTAGAACATCCAGAGGCTCAGTGCAAACTAATAAGAAACCTATTTCGTCAAAGCCACCTGAGAATGTTATAAAACCTAAATATCATTGGATGCCCAAATCAATTTCCAATCCATCATCACCATCCTCTGAAGTGATTAGGAATGAGGATCCTAATTTGAAAACATTAAAAGATAAATCAGAGAAAGCGAAAAGGAAACCCAGGACAGTGATGACCTGGGTTCCCAAATCTAAATGAATCCGCTCATTTTGCAGGGACAGTTGCGAAGGAATGTCCTTCGTCCTTGGTACATCGACAGCGGCTGCTCCCGGCATATGACAGGAGACATCTCCCAATTGAGCGACATTCAATCTTTTAATGGGGGTTATGTTTCCTTCGCGGGCGGAGATGGTGGCAAGATCACTCAAAGAGGAACTGTTACAAATGGAGTGCTAAGTTTTGAAAATGTCAACTTTGCTCCCGAGTTAAAGCATAGCTTGTTGAGTGTTTCCCAAATTTGCGACAAAGGCTATTCTACTCATTTTACCGATAAAGAATGCATGATTCTCAAGCCAGACATTATCATCCCGGAAGAGTGGATTCTCGTCAAATCTAAGCGGGATGGGAATGCTTACATTATTGACATGAATAGTAACATACCTGAACAAGTCACTTGCCTATTTTCAAAAGTGTCCGAACAAAATGCAATGCTGTGGCACTGACGACTCGGTCATGCTAACGCGAAAAACCTGAATCGCCTTGCTAAGAATGAGATGGTCCGAGGCTTACCTGTCAGAGACCTTATTACATTTGAGAAGTGTGTGTCCTGTGCCCAAGGAAAACATCATAGAAAACCACACCTGCCAAAGAAAGTCAACTCAATCAGTCAGGTGCTCCAATTATTACATATGGACTTATTTGGTCCGGTCAACATCCTGAGCATCAATAGAATTTCGTACTGTTTAGTTGTGATCGATGATTTCTCTCGTTTTACGTGGGTCTTCTTCTTATCCAACAAAGCTAGGGTTGCTGATCTGATAAAGAAGTTCATTGTGATGATTGAGAAACAAACCAACAACCAAGTGAAGGCGCTTCGTACTGACAATGGCACTGAGTTCAAGAATGCGATTCTTGACCATTTTTGCGTAGAAAAGGGGATCGTGCGTCAATACAGCTCTGCTCACACGCCTCAACAGAATGGTGTTACTGAAAGGAGAAATAGAACTTTAAAAGACGCTGCAAGGACAATGCTTTGTGACTCTAAATTACCTGTTTTCTTTTGGGCCGAGGCGATTAACACTGCTTGTTACGTGCAGAATCGTGTTCTAGTCAACAAAGCTCAGATGAAGACACCATACGAGATTCTCTATGGACACAAGCCTTCAGTCAACCATTTCCGTGTATTTGGCTGCCCTTGCACCCTTCTTCACTTGGAATCCAACCCTAAATTCAATGCCAAAGCCGATGATTGTTATTTCATAGGATATGCTGCGCGCACCACGTATAGGGTTTACAACAAGAAGACTAAGCAGATTGTCGAATCCTATGACGTGCGCTGGTTGGAGGAGAATGAAACAGACGCTCGAGTGGGTCCTGACTGGTTATTTGATTACACATCGCTTTTTCAAATCCTTAAATGTGTCTTCAGATGGCTCAAATGGATCCTCTTCTGGTTCGAAGATTGTTTCTGAAGACGAAGACGAAGAAGTTGTTTACAGACCTCCAACGGTTGAGGGGGAGTCCTCTGCTCCATCTGAGGGGGAGTCCTCTGCTCCACCTGAGGGGGAGTCATCTGATCGACTTAATAGTCCAGAGTCTAAAGTTCAAAATGGAACTCCTGATGCTGATGCTACACCTCTTACCCCTGTTGAAAGAGAGTTCATGTCTAGAGATGCTTCCGCTGTCACTCCAACTTTTATGGAACTACTCTTTCCTGAAGAAATTGCTAATGAGTTTGTAGCAGATTCATCTAATGTGGATTAATCCGCAAATGATGGAGGTTTCAACATTCACACTCTTCCTGTTTCACTCAATGATATCAGCCAAGACATACCTTCAAGAATTCAACGCAATCATCCAATCGATAACATCATTGGCCAGCTGGGTGACGGAGTTAAAACCAGAAGTCAGAGTGGAGATGTCAATGCATGTCTCTATTCTTGCTTTATATCTCAAATAGAGCCCAAGAACGTTGAAATGGCTTTGAATGAGCCCAACTGTGTAGATGCGATGCATGAAGAGCTAAATCAGTTTGAAAAACTCGGGGTTTGGAAATTGGTTGAGTTACCAAAGGGCAAAAGGTCTCTTGACACATGCTGGGTCTATCGAAACAAGCAGGATGATTCTGGTGTAATAGTGCGCAATAAAGCAAGGTTGGTGGTTCGCGGGTTTCGACAAGTTGAGGGTCTTGATTATACTGAGGTGTATGCTCCCGTGGCTCGCTTGGAGGCTATTCATATCTTCCTTGCATATGCTTCCTACATGAAATTCACGGTTTACCAAATAGATGTCAAGACTGCCTTCTTGTATGGCAAGGTGAAGGAAGAAATCTACGTTGATCAACCCCCTGGGTTCGTTAACTCAAAGTTTCCTAATCATGTCTACAAGTTGGACAAGGCGTTGTATGGGTTGCATCAGGCTCCTCGAGCATGGTATGCGACTCTCATAAAGCACTTGCTTGAGCATGGATACTCTCGCGGCACTATTGATCAAACTTTATTCATCAAGCATGTTGGTAATGATCAGATTCTAGTCCAGATCTACGTTGACGACATTATCTTCGGGTCTACCAGTCCACAGCTTTGCAAGGAGTTTGAAGGCATGATGAAAAAGAGGTTTGAGATGAGTTCACTGGGTGAAATGACCATGTTTCTGGGGCTTCAGGTCAAACAAAATTCAACCGGAATCCTGTTACATCAAGCTAAGTATGTGGAGGATATTCTTGAGAAGTTCGGGTTTCAAGACGAAAAACCTGCATCGACACCAATGGCTGAAAGACCCCTGCTGAATCCAGATATTGATGGCGAATCCGTAGATCACACACACTACATATCGAAGATCGGATCGTTGATGTATCTTACTGCAAGCTGTCCCGACATCATGTTTGCAGTTTGTCAATGCGCTCGCTATCAGGCTAATCCTAAACTTTCTCATCTTATTGCTGTCAAAAGGATTTTTTGGTATGTCAAAGGCAGCCCAAAATTTGGTCTTTGGTATCCGAAGAATTCTAAATTTTAAATTATATGCTTTTGCTGACAGTAATTATGGAGGTTGTGAGCTTGACAGGAAATCTACTTCAGAAGGGTGCCAATTTCTTGGAGATAGGCTGGTGTCGTGGCAGTGCAAGAAACAACATACCGTCTCTACCTCAATAGCAGAAGCGGAATACGTTGCTGCATCTGCTTGCTGTTCTCAAGTTATCTGGATCCAACATCAGCTATTGGACTACGGTTTGAATTATCTAGAAACCCCCATTCACTGTGATAATGAGGCCGCGATTCAGATTACAAAAAATCCTGTCCAACATTCCAAAACCAAGCACATTGATATCAAAATTCATTTTATCAGAGATTGTTATGAGCGCTCGCTCATCCGGCTAGAACAGGTTCCCACTGCCAATAATGTGGCGGATCTGTTCACCAAGCCCTTTAACAAAGCTCGATTCGATGTGCTTGTGGGATTTTTAAAAATGATTCGTTTTGAGGATTAAGTTTTTGTTTTTGGTTAGATTAGTTTAAATTTGCGCATTTTAGTAATTTCATTCTCACCCATGCACAAATTTAGGGGGAGAAATAAACAAAAACCAAACAAAAATTGAAAAATTAAAAAATCCAAAAACATTTTGTTTCTGTTTTATTTTTTTTCAGAAAACATTCAAAAATCCAAAAACATTAAAAAAAATTCAGAAAATTCAAAAATATTGTCGCTTACAGTTTTGATTGTAGATGTAGTACTGGGAAGTGATATTATCAAATGATAACAGACAATCTGAGTCTGCGTAACGTACCCAAAATTAAATTGTCTATGCTTTGTGTTTGATGCGCCGGTAGGCACGAAAGATTCTAAAAGGACTTGACTAGGCAGAGTTGAACTTAAGAAATTCATAGACTTGAAAAATCTTGACCTAGTTAGATCCATTTAGCCTGACAATACGACGCTTGGATAGATTGAGCAGGGAGATAAATATGGGAATCTACTGGTCACATTAAAAGAACCTGTATCTGGAACCGTGGATTAACTTTTCCTCGATGTGCGGATTCTGTCCTTAATTCCGGTATTGATGGGGTGACTGGTGAATTCCGATAAATTAGGTCTGTAGAAAATTGTTTTCTCTCTATCTGTCTATTAGTCATATGTTGCCTCCTCTGCGTGATTGAAATACATCCGACCTGGACTGCAACATATGCAACTCTATTTCTCTGCATCCTCTATCTATGCAATTCTTTCTATCTGTTAGCCATATACTGTCTCCTTTGCGTGACTCACAATTCGACCTGGTACACAGTATATGCATCATTCTTTTCTCAATCCCTCTAAAAACTTCAGTTAGTCATATGTTTCACCCTCTGCGTGATTGGAAGAGATCCGACCTGGGTGTATAGCATATGCATTCTAAATCTATCTTCTCTCTTAATAATTGTCTGCTCACCCGATGTAAGGTGTATTCTGGAAGTCCTTGATTACTGGAGCATATCAGGAAGCAGGAAACATGTTCCAGTACAATTAAAAATTGAACACTTACAGATTGTCTATAGATCTCGCTGCTCAATTTAGGCGGACAACAATATCCCTGGTCGTCGTCAGCTGAATGGTCCTTAAGCAATATTACCTAGGAACTTAAGATCACTTTGTCTTGTAACTAATGGTATGTCCTAATTCTGTCACAATTTTTCGTGTTTAAGTGGACCACAATACCGGCGATCGACCAGACAAAGACGTGAAGATAAAAGGTACCGACAAGTGGAGTAAGGCTGTCTAACAACTTTGATCCCAGTATCACATGATTAATTTCAGTGACTGATGAGATAAATTTTGTCTATATTTATTTTATCTCATTTTCATTTTATTTTTATTTTATTTTATTTTTATAATTGTCAAAATTTATTTTTTAAATTCTTTAATTCTTAAATTTTAGAAATTATTTTATTTTACTTTTAGTTTAATTTTAATTTTACTTTTATTTTAAAATCCTCAAAAAAGTTTTATTTTTGAAAATTTAATCGGGATTTGGACTGTGCCTTATACTGTGTGGGAGACAGGTAAAATTCAAAGGAGGTATAAAAGGTGGAGTTTACTGCTGTAAACCCTTTTCACCTTCTCCTTCTTCCTTACAGCCGCAAACTCTCTCCACTCTCTCTCATCCTCGAAATTTTTTTGTGAGATTTTGCGAAATCGTTTAGTCCACTTCAAAGGTATGCTAAAACCGACTGAGGATATGTGGTTTGTTCATCGATTCGACTGAAACTGGAGATTAATCGAGGTTTTTGTGTTCGTCGGCGTTTACGGTTTAGGGATGGCTTACGACCGTAAACGGTCTGAGCTTATGGTCTAGAAGCTTACGACCGTAAACTCCTTTTGGAGCTTACGACCGTAAACTCCCTTTTGAGCTTACGACTGTAAAGTATGTTTACGGTTAGGTGACCACTGCAAGGTTTACGGCCGTAAACCCAATTTTGACCATTTTGACCGTAAACCCAACTTTGACCATGTTTGACCGTAAACTCCAAATTTTTGATTAAAATATTTTTTTTTGGGCCAAAATGAAATTGATTAATTAAGAAAACTTAAAGCTTTAATTGTTTAAATATTTTGTTTTCTTACTTGGCCTGGTTTAGTGCAGATCAATGGCAAGTCTTAAGTTTGCTGACATGCATAACCTGTCAATTGTACTGGATGACCCTCCTGTTGCTCATGGAGATTTCAGGTCGATGATATACAGACTGAGAGAATGCTGCCTGGCCCTTGCCATTACTGTGAATCCAGTCATCTATCAGAAGATTATCAGGGAGTTCTGGCAGACTGCTAAGATGACATCAAACAAAGGAGCAGTTACCATTGAAGCTATTGTGAAAGGATGCAAGATTACAATCACTGAGCAGTTCATCAGAGAAACATTGCTGATTAATAATCAACGTGATTTTCCTACTGAAATCGGGATTGATGATGTACAAAAGATTCTCAAGACGATGGGGTATGAAGGCATCTACCCTCCCACGGTGAAAAAGCTTCTGCCACCCTACTGGAGATTCTTGGCGCATGTGTTCGTGAGCTGTATCTCGGGCAGAAGATCAGGTGCTGATGAAATCTCGCTCAGGAACACAGGGGCAATTGTTTCACTGGCTGCTGGCATCAAATTCAACTTCTCAAAGTTCATACTGGATGAGTTCTTAGTAAACATCAATGCTATAACCCGGGAGACCAGAGATGCCTTCTTGCTGTATCCTAGGTTTATTCAGATATTCATTGACACCCAATTTCCTGAGATGGTCAAAGAGGGAGACACACTGGATATAAAGTCGTTAGGCCCACACACGATTGGTCTCATTAAGCAGAATCGAAAGGGCAAAGTCGTATTCCAAGGATTACATCCTCTTGTGAAATTCGGAAAATTTGCTGAGATAAATGAATCCTCCGAATCTCATGGAACGTCAGACAAAATGTCATCTGAGCCCACTTCTTTTGAGAGAGTCATTTCGGAAGATGATGTCATTACAGTGTCAGATCGTGCTGATGAAGAAGAAACTGCAGCTGCTAATGCACAAGTAGCTGAGGAACATGAACTGACATCTGTTCAGGTCCAAGGAGATTATGATGAGGGGTCTTCAAAAGGTGGAACGGAGACTGATTTGTATGAAGACCTCGATCTCACAGGGTTTGACAAGGATGAAATTCCTTTGAATTTTGAGAGTAATGAAGACTTCATGACCGGGGAAAGCCTCAACACGTTGCTTGACAATATCGATGAAGTTGCTCATCCGACAACATAGATAAGGGAAAATGAAGACGTTCTCGAAGCCACGCCTCCTCTTACCAATCCAATGGCGGAAATAGCAATTCCTATGGTGACAGTGTCAGGGATTCCTCTCCTTGATGTTGTTTTACCTACATCTGAGCCATTGGAAAGTGATCGCACAATTACACAAGCCTCTCAACCTCCAACAAAAAGACGAAGACTTGACCCTAGACAGGGAATTCCTGTTTCGAGTGTAATTCAAAGCTTTACAACTCCACCAACAACAACTCCTGTTATCGTTTCATCTGAACCCGTCAGTGAAGGTCCTAGTACCTTCTATGAAGCTGGTGGCTCTTCCTTCCCCACAGATTTCTCTCCTCCCAGGCCAGACCATGATGCTGCTTCTATGAGGCTAGCCAGGTTTTTGGCCGAAGAACAATTCACAACGCCTCCCTCCCGTGGCAAAGGAATTTCTATTGGGGGTGGCAGCTCAGGAGAAGAGAATCCTTCAATTCTTGGACTTCAGAAGGAGATCGATGCTCTGAATCAGAAAAATGTTGATTTAGATCAGAAAAATATTGAGCTGGATATCAAGGTTGCAGACCTTCAGACTAAAAATGCAAAGCTCAATATTCAAGTTGCCGAACTTATTGAAGATAAAGCTCTAAAGTCGAAGCAAATTACTGATCTTCAGACACATTTCGGCTTGTTAACCGCCAGCTACTACGATCTTAAGAAGAAGCTGGAAGAAAATTTTGGTGACAAATTCAAGTCATCCGTTGATGAGCCAAAGATTTATCTTCCTGATCAAGATACTCCCATAGTTCCACAACCTACAAGAACAACCACCGTTGTTAACCGTTTTGACAAGGAACCGGCTCAGGCTCCGAGTGTAGTGGAGTTGAAACGTGCTAAATTGGCCAAGTCAGCTGAAAAGGGTCAATTTTCTTGACCAAGTCAGAGATTAACAAGAAGCTTATAAATGCTCTTCCTAGATCATGGGATATGAATGTTGTTGTGATTAAGAAGACCAAGGATCTAAATCGCCTCACTCTTGCTGAAATCATGGCGATCATCAAGGCTTGTGATATTGATGACAAGCAGAGAGAAATTAACCATGTGAACTCGTACTCTACTGCAAATCTTGGAATCTCATCCAACAATGCTCTCTTTTCAATCATGTCTTCCTCAGGTTAAGTATTTGCTGCTCAACAACCTCAGATTCAGACATTCGCTGCTGCATCATCCATTCCTCATTCTCAAAACCATCCGTTTTTCACTCCACAAGCTGTTCCCCCTCCAAATGTGCCAGTTGTAGCCTCTTCCTCAAACACTAAAGACACTGATGAAAATCTGGCTCTAGCCACTGGGCTTGTTAACTGCTACAATGCTTTTGTAGCTGGAGAACTTCCACATCAGCTGTCATTTGCTGACCTGGATCAGATTCATCCAGAAGACGTGGAAGAGATGGACATTACATGGCAGATTGCTATGGCTGTTTTCAGGGCCAAGCAATTTGCTAAGAAGACAGGGAAGAACAACTGGGGCATGAATGCAGACAAGAAGGTGGGATTCAACAAGGGCATGCTGTGATGTTTTAACTGCCACGAGTCGGGTCACTTTGCTCGTGAGTGTCCAAAGCCAGATCGTAGGACGAACAACAACAGGACAATGGTTGCAGTGGGAAACAACCGTGCAGGTGCTGCGGTTAATGGTGAGACTGCTCTGGTCGCTCAGTCCTTTGACTAGGAGGATCAGATTTAGGCCTTAAATATTTCGGGACCAGAAAACGCTCACCTAGCTCAAATTGATGATGCTTCCCTGAAGAATGATGCAGCTGATCCTGAAGCAGAATTGATGGAGCTGCAGTTTGCTCTGATGGTGTCTTCTACTTCCGAGCCCAGGAAAAGTGAGGTAAATCTACCGTCTTGTTCTCAGGCATGTAATGAATATGTTAAACTTCTTCATGATGAAATTCAATTATTGCGTAGAGAAGTAGAGGACCTTAGATATGAGGGCTATCAACTTAGGAAAGGACAAAAACCCCTTAAGGCCTAGTTAGAAACAAAAATAAAAGATTTTAAAAGAATTCAAACAGAATATAGTGAAAAATGTAAACTTTATGATTATGTTAAGAGACAAAATGATGAGTTAATTACCGAGCTTGATACATTAAAAAGACAATTTGAAACTGTAAATTTTGATTTTAGAAAATTTGATGGATCAAGCGAGGTAGTTGCCAACATGATTGATCACTGCATGCAGTTCAAACGAAATCAGTCAAAGGGTTTAGGATATGATAGTGTACCTCCTCCTTATAATCATACATATCAGTATCAACCCCTATCCAAGGATGAGATTGCCAACGAACCATTTATGGTTTATGGCAAGCCGTCTGGTTTCGTTTCAGGCGGATTTATTAATGTTGAAAGTACTAAAATTTCTACTTCCCCTGCAGATCAACCCTTAGATCAGGCCAAGCGTGAAGTTGGAGAATCTGTTTCTGTTTCTGATTCTGATATTTTTGTTTCAAATGAAAAAGTTTTTGTTTCTGATGTTAAGACTGAAAATGTTTCGTGTGATGTTTCCACATCTGCTACTGTTGAACTTAATTTCTTTGGTATGTTTGATGAATTGTTTGGTAATTCTGATGCTTGTGATTCTCATGAAAACCCATCAATTCCACAAGTCACACCATCTGAGGCACCCTCACTTATCTCACAACCTATTTCTCATGCATGTTCTTCTGAGAAGAGTAAGAGTGTCTGTCAAGAAAATAAATCTGAAAAATGCAGTACAAGTTCAAATAATAAACATATTTGTTTTAATTGTGGTGTTGGTGGTCATATAGCTAGGAATTGTCAAAATAGGATCTTTGTGAATTATATGTCACCAAGAGGAGAAAACGAATCTCGAGGAAGGTCTTTAATTAGAAAATCCTCAAGAACTCGTTCTCAAAATGATGATTGGAAAGATGATCGAAGCAGGAAAAGGGCTGTTTTTCAAAAGAATAAAAAGGTTTTTAATAACAAAGCTCCAAATAGTTTTCCAAAACCGAACAAGGCTCCGCCAAGATCGGTTTCGTCAAAAAGCAATTCTGGATCTTCAACCACTTCTGGTAGAACATCCAGAGGCTCAGTGCAAACTAATAAGAAACCTATTTCGTCAAAGCCACCTGAGAATGTTATAAAACCTAAATATCATTGGATGCCCAAATCAATTTCCAATCCATCATCACCATCCTCTGAAGTGATTAGGAATGAGGATCCTAATTTGAAAACATTAAAAGATAAATCAGAGAAAGCGAAAAGGAAACCCAGGACAGTGATGACCTGGGTTCCCAAATCTAAATGAATCCGCTCATTTTGCAGGGACAGTTGCGAAGGAATGTCCTTCGTCCTTGGTACATCGACAGCGGCTGCTCCCGGCATATGACAGGAGACATCTCCCAATTGAGCGACATTCAATCTTTTAATGGGGGTTATGTTTCCTTCGCGGGCGGAGATGGTGGCAAGATCACTCAAAGAGGAACTGTTACAAATGGAGTGCTAAGTTTTGAAAATGTCAACTTTGCTCCCGAGTTAAAGCATAGCTTGTTGAGTGTTTCCCAAATTTGCGACAAAGGCTATTCTACTCATTTTACCGATAAAGAATGCATGATTCTCAAGCCAGACATTATCATCCCGGAAGAGTGGATTCTCGTCAAATCTAAGCGGGATGGGAATGCTTACATTATTGACATGAATAGTAACATACCTGAACAAGTCACTTGCCTATTTTCAAAAGTGTCCAAACAAAATGCAATGCTGTGGCACTGACGACTCGGTCATGCTAACGCGAAAAACCTGAATCGCCTTGCTAAGAATGAGATGGTCCGAGGCTTACCTGTCAGAGACCTTATTATATTTGAGAAGTGTGTGTCCTGTGCCCAAGGAAAACATCATAGAAAACCACACCTGCCAAAGAAAGTCAACTCAATCAGTCAGGTGCTCCAATTATTACATATGGACTTATTTGGTCCGGTCAACATCCTGAGCATCAATAGAATTTCGTACTGTTTAGTTGTGATCGATGATTTCTCTCGTTTTACGTGGGTCTTCTTCTTATCCAACAAAGCTAGGGTTGCTGATCTGATAAAGAAGTTCATTGTGATGATTGAGAAACAAACCAACAACCAAGTGAAGGCGCTTCGTACTGACAATGGCACTGAGTTCAAGAATGCGATTCTTGACCATTTTTGCGTAGAAAAGGGGATCGTGCGTCAATACAGCTCTGCTCACACGCCTCAACAGAATGGTGTTGCTGAAAGGAGAAATAGAACTTTAAAAGACGCTGCAAGGACAATGCTTTGTGACTCTAAATTACCTGTTTTCTTTTGGGCCGAGGCGATTAACACTGCTTGTTACGTGCAGAATCGTGTTCTAGTCAACAAAGCTCAGATGAAGACACCGTACGAGATTCTCTATGGACACAAGCCTTCAGTCAACCATTTCCGTGTATTTGGCTGCCCTTGCACCCTTCTTCACTTGGAATCCAACCCTAAATTCAATGCCAAAGCCGATGATTGTTATTTCATAGGATATGCTGCGCGCACCGCGTATAGGGTTTACAACAAGAAGACTAAGCAGATTGTCGAATCCTATGACGTGCGCTGGTTGGAGGAGAATGAAACAGACGCTCGAGTGGGTCCTGACTGGTTATTTGATTACACATCGCTTTTTCAAATCCTTAAATGTGTCTTCAGATGGCTCAAATGGATCCTCTTCTGGTTCGAAGATTGTTCTGAAGACGAAGACGAAGAAGTTGTTTACAGACCTCCAACGGTTGAGGGGGAGTCCTCTGCTCCATCTGAGGGGGAGTCCTCTGCTCCACCTGAGGGGGAGTCATCTGATCGACTTAATAGTCCAGAGTCTAAAGTTCAAAATGGAACTCCTGATGCTGATGCTACACCTCTTACCCCTGTTGAAAGAGAGTTCATGTCTAGAGATGCTTCCGCTGTCACTCCAACTTTTATGGAACTACTCTTTCCTGAAGAAATTGCTAATGAGTTTGTAGCAGATTCATCTAATGTGGATTAATCCGCAAATGATGGAGGTTTCAACATTCACACTCTTCCTGTTTCACTCAATGATATCAGCCAAGACATACCTTCAAGAATTCAACGCAATCATCCAATCGATAACATCATTGGCCAGCTGGGTGACGAAGTTAAAACCAGAAGTCAGAGTGGAGATGTCAATGCATGTCTCTATTCTTGCTTTATATCTCAAATAGAGCCCAAGAACGTTGAAATGGCTTTGAATGAGCCCAACTGTGTAGATGCGATGCATGAAGAGCTAAATCAGTTTGAAAAACTCGGGGTTTGGAAATTGGTTGAGTTACCAAAGGGCAAAAGGTCTCTTGACACATGCTGGGTCTATCGAAACAAGCAGGATGATTCTGGTGTAATAGTGCGCAATAAAGCAAGGTTGGTGGTTCGCGGGTTTCGACAAGTTGAGGGTCTTGATTATACTGAGGTGTATGCTCCCGTGGCTCGCTTGGAGGCTATTCATATCTTCCTTGCATATGCTTCCTACATGAAATTCACGGTTTACCAAATAGATGTCAAGACTGCCTTCTTGTATGGCAAGGTGAAGGAAGAAATCTACGTTGATCAACCCCCTGGGTTCGTTAACTCAAAGTTTCCTAATCATGTCTACAAGTTGGACAAGGCGTTGTATGGGTTGCATCAGGCTCCTCGAGCATGGTATGCGACTCTCACAAAGCACTTGCTTGAGCATGGATACTCTCGCGGCACTATTGATCAAACTTTATTCATCAAGCATGTTGGTAATGATCAGATTCTAGTCCAGATCTACGTTGACGACATTATCTTCGGGTCTACCAGTCCACAGCTTTGCAAGGAGTTTGAAGGCATGATGAAAAAGAGGTTTGAGATGAGTTCACTGGGTGAAATGACCATGTTTCTGGGGTTTCAGGTCAAACAAAATTCAACCGGAATCCTGTTACATCAAGCTAAGTATGTGGAGGATATTCTTGAGAAGTTCGGGTTTCAAGACGAAAAACCTGCATCGACACCAATGGCTGAAAGACCCCTGCTGAATCCAGATATTGATGGCGAATCCGTAGATCACACACACTACATATCGAAGATCGGATCGTTGATGTATCTTACTGCAAGCTGTCCCGACATCATGTTTGCAGTTTGTCAATGCGCTCGCTATCAGGCTAATCCTAAACTTTCTCATCTTATTGCTGTCAAAAGGATTTTTCGGTATGTCAAAGGCAGCCCAAAATTTGGTCTTTGGTATCCGAAGAATTCTAAATTTTAAATTATATGCTTTTGTTGACAGTAATTATGGAGGTTGTGAGCTTGACAGGAAATCTACTTCAGAAGGGTGCCAATTTCTTGGAGATAGGCTGGTGTCGTGGCAGTGCAAGAAACAACATACCGTCTCTACCTCAACAGCAGAAGCGGAATACGTTGCTGCATCTGCTTGCTGTTCTCAAGTTATCTGGATCCAACATCAGCTATTGGACTACGGTTTGAATTATCTAGAAACCCCCATTCACTGTGATAATGAGGCCGCGATTCAGATTACAAAAAATCCTGTCCAACATTCCAAAACCAAGCACATTGATATCAAAATTCATTTTATCAGAGATTGTTATGAGCGCTCGCTTATCCGGGTAGAACAGGTTCCCACTGCCAATAATGTGGCGGATCTGTTCACCAAGCCCTTTAACAAAGCTCGATTCGATGTGCTTGTGGGATTTTTAAAAATGATTCGTTTTGAGGATTAAGTTTTTGTTTTTGGTTAGATTAGTTTAAATTTGCGCATTTTAGTAATTTCATTCTCACCCATGCACAAATTTAGGGGGAGAAATAAACAAAAACCAAACAAAAATTGAAAAATTAAAAAATCCAAAAACATTTTGTTTCTGTTTTATTTTTTTCAGAAAAACATTCAAAAATCCAAAAACATTAAAAAAAATTCAGAAAATTCAAAAATATTGTCGCTTACAGTTTTGATTGTAGATGTAGTACTGGGAAGTGATATTATCAAATGATAACAGACAATCTGAGTCTGCGTAACGTACCCAAAATTAAATTGTCTATGCTCTGTGTTTGATGCGCCGGTAGGCACGAAAGATTCTAAAAGGACTTGACTAGGCAGAGTTGAACTTAAGAAATTCATAGACTTGAAAAATCTTGACCTAGTTAGATCCATTTAGCCTGACAATACGACGCTTGGATAGATTGAGCAGGGAGATAAATATGGGAATCTACTGGTCACATTAAAAGAACCTGTATCTGGAACCGTGGATTAACTTTTCCTCGATGTGCGGATTCTGTCCTTAATTCCGGTATTGATGGGGTGACTGGTGAATTCCGATAAATTAGGTCTGTAGAAAATTGTTTTCTCTCTATCTGTCTGTTAGTCATATGTTGCCTCCTCTGCGTGATTGAAATACATCCGACCTGGACTGCAACATATGCAACTCTATTTCTCTGCATCCTCTATCTATGCAATTCTTTCTATCTGTTAGCCATATACTGTCTCCTTTGCGTGACTCACAATTCGACCTGGTACACAGTATATGCATCATTCTTTTCTCAATCCCTCTAAAAACTTCAGTTAGTCATATGTTTCACCCTCTGCGTGATTGGAAGAGATCCGACCTGGGTGTATAGCATATGCATTCTAAATCTATCTTCTCTCTTAATAATTGTCTGCTCACCCGATGTAAGGTGTATTCTGGAAGTCCTTGATTACTGGAGCATATCAGGAAGCAGGAAACATGTTCCAGTACAATTAAAAATTGAACACTTACAGATTGTCTATAGATCTCGCTGCTCAATTTAGGCGGACAACAATATCCCTGGTCGTCGTCAGCTAAATGGTCCTTAAGCAATATTACCTAGGAACTTAAGATCACTTTGTCTTGTAACTAATGGTATGTCCTAATTCTGTCACAATTTTTCGTGTTTAAGTGGACCACAATACCGGCGATCGACCAGACAAAGACGTGAAGATAAAAGGTACCGACAAGTGGAGTAAGGCTGTCTAACAACTTTGATCCAGTATCACAAGATTAATTTCAGTGACTGATGAGATAAATTTTGTCTATATTTATTTTATCTCATTTTCATTTTATTTTTATTTTATTTTATTTTATTTTATTTTTATAATTGTCAAAATTTATTTTTTAAACTCTTTAATTCTTAAATTTTAGAAATTATTTTATTTTACTTTTAGTTTAATTTTAATTTTACTTTTATTTTAAAATCCTCAAAAAAGTTTTATTTTTGAAAATTTAATCGGGATTTGGACTGTGCCTTATACTGTGTGGGAGACAGGTAAAATTCAAAGGAGGTATAAAAGGTGGAGTTTACTGCTGTAAACCCTTTTCACCTTCTCCTTCTTCCTTACAGCCGCAAACTCTCTCCACTCTCTCTCATCCTCGAAATTTTTTTGTGAGATTTTGCGAAATCGTTTAGTCCACTTCAAAGTTATGCTAAAACCGACTGAGGATATGTGGTTTGTTCATCGATTCGACTGAAACTGGAGATTAATCGAGGTTTTTGTGTTCGTCGGCGTTTACAGTTTAGGGATGGCTTACGACCGTAAACGGTCTGAGCTTATGGTCTAGAAGCTTACGACCGTAAACTCCTTTTGGAGCTTACGACCGTAAACTCCCTTTTGAGCTTACGACCGTAAAGTATGTTTACGGTTAGGTGACCACTACAAGGTTTACGGCCGTAAACCCAATTTTGACCATTTTGACCGTAAACCCAACTTTGAGCATGTTTGACCGTAAACTCCAAATTTTTGATTAAAATATTTTTTTTGGGCCAAAATGAAATTGATTAATTAAGAAAACTTAAAGCTTTAATTGTTTAAATATTTTGTTTTCTTACTTGGCCTGGTTTAGTGCAGATCAATGGCAAGTCTTAAGTTTGCTGACATGCATAACCTGTCAATTGTACTGGATGACCCTCCTGTTGCTCATGGAGATTTCAGGTCGATGATATACAGACTGAGAGAATGCTGCCTGGCCCTTGCCATTACTGTGAATCCAGTCATCTATCAGAAGATTATCAGGGAGTTCTGGCAGACTGCTAAGATGACATCAAACAAAGGAGCAGTTACCATTGAAGCTATTGTGAAAGGATGCAAGATTACAATCACTGAGCAGTTCATCAAAGAAACATTGCTGATTAATGATCAACGTGATTTTCCTACTGAAATCGGGATTGATGATGTACAAAAGATTCTCAAGACGATGGGGTATGAAGGCATCTACCCTCCCACGGTGAAAAAGCTTCTGCCACCCTACTGGAGATTCTTGGCGCATGTGTTCGTGAGCTGTATCTCGGGCAGAAGATCAGGTGCTGATGAAATCTCGCTCAGGAACACAGGGGCAATTGTTTCACTGGCTGCTGGCATCAAATTCAACTTCTCAAAGTTCATACTGGATGAGTTCTTAGTAAACATCAATGCTATAACCCGGGAGACCAGAGATGCCTTCTTGCTGTATCCTAGGTTTATTCAGATATTCATTGACACCCAATTTCCTGAGATGGTCAAAGAGGGAGACACACTGGATATAAAGTCGTTAGGCCCACACACGATTGGTCTCATTAAGCAGAATCGAAAGGGCAAATTCGTATTCCAAGGATTACATCCTCTTGTGAAATTCGGAAAATTTGCTGAGATAAATGAATCCTCCGAATCTCATGGAACGTCAGACAAAATGTCATCTGAGCCCACTTCTTTTGAGAGAGTCATTTCGGAAGATGATGTCATTACAGTGTCAGATCGTGCTGATGAAGAAGAAACTGCAGCTGCTAATGCACAAGTAGCTGAGGAACATGAACTGACATCTGTTCAGGTCCAAGGAGATTATGATGAGGGGTCTTCAAAAGGTGGAACGGAGACTGATTTGTATGAAGACCTCGATCTCACAGGGTTTGACAAGGATGAAATTCCTTTGAATTTTGAGAGTAATGAAGACTTCATGACCGGGGAAAGCCTCAACACGTTGCTTGACAATATCGATGAAGTTGCTCATCCGACAACATAGATAAGGGAAAATGAAGACGTTCTCGAAGCCACGCCTCCTCTTACCAATCCAATGGCGGAAATAGCAACTCCTATGGTGACAGTGTCAGGGATTCCTCTCCTTGATGTTGTTTTACCTACATCTGAGCCATTGGAAAGTGATCGCACAATTACACAAGCCTCTCAACCTCCAACAAAAAGACGAAGACTTGACCCTAGACAGGGAATTCCTGTTTCGAGTGTAATTCAAAGCTTTACAACTCCACCAACAACAACTCCTGTTATCGTTTCATCTGAACCCGTCAGTGAAGGTCCTAGTACCTTCTATGAAGCTGGTGGCTCTTCCTTCCCCACAGATTTCTCTCCTCCCAGGCCAGACCATGATGCTGCTTCTATGAGGCTAGCCAGGTTTTTGGCCGAAGAACAATTCACAACGCCTCCCTCCCGTGGCAAAGGAATTTCTATTGGGGGTGGCAGCTCAGGAGAAGAGAATCCTTCAATTCTTGGACTTCAGAAGGAGATCGATGCTCTGAATCAGAAAAATGTTGATTTAGATCAGAAAAATATTGAGCTGGATATCAAGGTTGCAGACCTTCAGACCAAAAATGCAAAGCTCAATATTCAAGTTGCCGAACTTATTGAAGATAAAGCTCTAAAGTCGAAGCAAATTACTGATCTTCAGACACATTTCGGCTTGTTAACCGCCAGCTACTACGATCTTAAGAAGAAGCTGGAAGAAAATTTTGGTGACAAATTCAAGTCATCCGTTGATGAGCCAAAGATTTATCTTCCTGATCAAGATACTCCCATAGTTCCACAACCTACAAGAACAACCACCGTTGTTAACCGTTTTGACAAGGAACCGGCTCAGGCTCCGAGTGTAGTGGAGTTGAAACGTGCTAAATTGGCCAAGTCAGCTGAAAAGGGTCAATTTCTATTCAAAAGGAGCGCAGATCATAATGCTCCCTAGGATCAATCAAAGATCACCTTTACGGATCTGGGAGAACATCGTTTCAGAGACGTTTATGGTGATAGGTCAGGAATCGTTTCGTGGGGATTCCATGATACTATGAACATGTGGATGGTGAGAAGAAAGAGCGGCAATACTGAAATGTACAAAGATGCTCACGATTTTCACTCCTTCACTAGGATTGATCTTACGGAGCTGTCTAATGCTCCTTTCTCAAATCCATCAAACAATCCCAGGGCGACTCAGTTCAAGGCATTTTTGGAAGATCAAGTGGCTAAGGGCTTCCCTTCAATGAAGACTGCAGAGTCTATCATCAAGATTTATCCTAGCGTCTTTGATCCCAAAACAAGTCAGCCTCTTCGGGCAGTGATGTGGCCCGCTACTGCTCAAGTAAAGCAGATTCCCGTTCTTCAAAATTATCCAGATGGATCTCTCGCATCCATGCTATACTGGGTGTTTGATGAAACTACAGCTGCTGTTGTCATCAAGCTTAAAGACGATTGTATTCGTTTGTATGACAAGAGGGATTTGCTTAAATTTGGTAAGTGGGATATACATCAGCTCTCCATTCATCAGATCGTGGTGGCTGAAGACCTTTTTGTGTCCGCTGCAAAGGAGTACACTTCAATGGTTGCTGAGATTATCGAGAAAGAGATGTGGAACGGAGCTATGGGAAAATATGATGTGCTGGTGGTCGACAAAGACTGAGTCCAAGCTAGTACCAAACCAAGGGGGAGATTGAAGGGTCCAGTTAATGGTTTGGTCTAGGCTTTCATTGTAATAGTTCAGTATGAGTCTTTAATGCATTTTTTGAGGGTTGTTTAGTGTTTACGGTCAGGAAGTGAGTTTACGGCCGTAAACACGTTTACGGCCGTAAACCCAGTTTGCGGCCCAGACGGGTATATATAGTGGAGGTGTAGGTCTTTGTCTAGTTGTTGATGCCATATTGTTTACAGTTTATTCCATCGAGTTGTACCTGACGTTTTTATGATATAAACGTGTGCAAGCTTGATTTCTTTTCTTCTTATACTTCTATTGTGATTGTTTGTTGCTTGATCATTGGTAAAGATCCTTTTCAGGACCTTACATTTTGGGATTAAAAGAATTAACTAAAGGTGTAGGGTCTAAAGTGTAATTATTCAATAGTTGAACAAAAGGCTCCAGAACCTTCTTGGTGTAGCCTTGGACGGTTTTGGAGGGGATATTCTAGGGTTTCTAGAATGTCCCATGTTGATAATAGGGAAGTAGATAATTACCAAATTTGAATTAATAATATTTAATTCAAATTAGGGTTATCTAGGGTTTCCTAGTTGTACTATACCTGTAGAGAGCTAGGCCGGAATTCTTCCCTCCTCCCTCCTCTCTCCATAATCTCATTCTTACTTGTGTTGGGTGTGAACCATTAAAGGCACGACACTTGTGGTGATTGCTTCCAAAAGATCAACAAGAGGATTTATAGTTGTTTATTATAACAACTAAAATGGATGTAACTATAAACCTTTTCTTTTAGTAATTTTGAAGATTACCTAGGGTTCCTAGGGTTCTTATTTTTGATGTTCATAGTTATAGTTTCAATAGAGAAAACATAGATCATGTTTTAGGTTGCATGCACACTTAAGAGTTTTAAGTTTGTTTTGTTATGCCTAAAACCCACCAGTTGTATCAGAGCGTTAGGTTTGTTTTCAATTGAATTTGCTATAATTGTTGAATTTGATCAAATTAGGGTTTATGGCAATTAAACCCTATAAGGCAACAAATTTCGAAATTGGATCAGTTCATCTTGACCTATCATCTGAACAATAATGAGACCACCTTGGGTCAATTGCACAACCTCATGTGAACAGCTGAAGCAGGGATATAGGGAAAGAGTATTGCCTCCACTCCTGCTAGTGCTTCCGTTCTGGCCATTGGTTAAGGGAAGGGAAGAAGTGGAAAGGTCCTCCAAAGAAAAACTAGAAGGGAAAGTCTCAAGTTGGGTTGTCAAGCAATGGACCCAAAGGTAAATCCAGTTCTGATGCTCTTCTTGTCTCTGGTCCCAAAGAGGCCACTTGCTTTTACTACAACGACAAAGGGCATTGGAAACGAAGCTTCCCAAAGTATATGCAAGACATTAAAGATGGCAAGGTCAAGTCGACTTTTGCAGGTATATACACTATCTTATCTAATAACTCATCATCTTATCGTTCTTGGGTCCTTGATACATGATGTGGATTTCACATTTGTTCTGATTTGCAGGGGCTAAGAAAAAGTGAGGAGGTGGAGCACGATAGAATAAACTTGATCATGGGGAATAGGCGATCTTCACCTGTCATTAAGATTGGAGTTTATAGTCTAGTGCTTAGTAATGGTGTTGATTTAGATTTGATAAATTGTTGCTACTCGTCAGAAATAACATGAAACATTATTTCTTTTCATGCATTGTTCAGACATGGTTTTAGATATTCTTTTAATGATGATAATGGTTCTATTTATGCTTATAAAATGGTGTTTTATATTTTGAAGCTTTACCTTGTGATGATGTGTATGAAACTGTGATGTGTGTAGACAATTTAGGAAATAGTGTATTTCAAATTGATTCGTCTAATGGTATATACAAAGCATGCTTATGGCATTATCGTCTTGGACACGTTAATAAGAAACGCATTGCCCAACTCGAAAAGGATGGAGTGTTGGAATCATTTGACCTGAGGTCGGATGATACATGTGAATCTTGTCTTTTGGGTAAGATGACAAAATCACCTTCACTGGATCTTATGAAAGAGGTGAAGGTTTGTTGGACCTTATACACATAGATGTGTATGGGCCCTTCAGATCTACCACAAGGGATGCAAATCAATTTTATGTAACATTTACAGATGATTATAGTAGATATGGATATATTTACTTAATCAAACATAAATCGGAAACCTTTGAAAATTTCAAAGAGTTTAAACATGAAGTCGAGAATCAATTGGGCAGGAAGATAAAGATGCTCCGATCAGATTGAGGCGGAGACTATGTTAGTATCGAGTTCCACGACTACCTCAAGGAATGTGGAATAGTTTCATAATTGACGCCTCCTAGGACACCACAAGTTAATGGTGTGGCTGAGAGGCGTAATCGAACCTTGTTGGACATGGTTCGTTCCATGATGAGTCGAGCTTCTCTTCTAATTTCGTTTTAGGGGTATGCCTTAGAGACTGTCGCCCATGTTATTAATCTTGTCCCAACTAAGAAGGTTGCCAAAACACCTGACGAGATGTGGATAGGGAAGGTTCCCTCTTTAGCACATATCAAGGTTTGGTCTTGTGAAGCTTTCGTTAGACGAGAGACTCACGACAAGCTTGAACCTCAAAGAGGGAGATGTATTTTCATCGGCTACCCACAGAAGTTTATTGGATATTTGTTCTACAGGCCTAGTGAGAACATGGTCTTTGTAGCGCGAAGAGGAGTCTTTCGCGGGTTAGAGCTCATATGCAAAGAGGACAGTGGGAGTGTAATTGATCTTTAAGAGATTCAAGAGTCAAACGATGAAGGAACCTCTGAAGTCGCTAGGGGTCAACCAAAGGAAGAGATTCCAGTTGAACCCGTTGACAATTCATTACCTCTTAGGCGTTCCAGTAGAGTTAGCATGTCACTTGAGTGCTATGGTTTCCATATTACTACAGATGGTGATACATTTATCAGTGACAATACACTGGTAAATATGGATGAACAAGCTAACTACAAGGAAGCAATGGCAGGCCCTGAGGCAGCCAAATGGAAAGAGGCAATGGACAAAAGAGATCAAGTCCATGTATGACAACCAAGTTTGGAATTTAGTTGATCAACAACCTGGTCGGAAGACAGTAGGTTACAAATGGATCTTCAAGAAGAAGACCGACATGGATGACAATGTGCCACATTCAAAGCACGACTTGTTACGAAGGGCTTTACTCAAACCCCAAGGGTTGACTATGATGAGACCTTCTCACCATTGGATAAGATAAAATCTATCAGGATCATGTTAGCCATAGTTGCGTTTCATGACTATGAAATTTGGCAGATGGATGTCAAAACCGCTTTCGTTAATGGGAAGTTGGCTGAGGATGTTTACATGAGTCAGCCAGAGGGTTTTGTTGAAGCTATCTTTGCATCGGTACTCGGACTATGATGAATGTTATTACATGGGTAGAGTTCCATACGCTTCCACCATTGGATCTATCATGTATGTTATGACATGTACTCGCCCTGATGTGTCCCTTGCTTTGAGCATGGTCAGTCGTTATCAGGGAAATATAGGTAAATCTCATTGGATAGCAATTAAGAATATTCTCAAGTATCTGCGAAGGACTAAGGACTGGGTCCTAGTACTTGGTGGCAATGATAAACTGAGAGTAACTGGGTATAGTGACACCAACTTTCAAACATGCAGAGACAACTTTCGTTCTCAATCTGGTTGGGTGTTTACCTTAAATGGAGGAGCAGTTACTTGGAAAAGTTCCAAGAAAATAGATTTTGGCTGATTCTACCTATAAATCAGAGTACATAGCAGCAAAAGAAGCATCAAAGGAGGCAATTTGGTTGAAAAACTTCATTGGAGATCTTGGAGTTTTACCAGCCATCAAGGAGCCAATGGAAATTTTCTGTGATAATGAAGGAGTGGTTGCCTTGAAAAAGGAACCAAGAGACCATGGCAGATCAAGAAATATCGATAGAAAGTACCATTTCATCAGACATAGGGTAGAAGAAGGTCACCTCATAGTAAAGAGGGTATCATCTGAAGAAAATCATGCAGATCCACTCGCAAATGGTCTGAGTAGGGTTAAACACATTCAACATGCTAGGAGCATTGGTCTGAGAGATGATATTAGTTTTAGTAGTTAGATTGTTAGTTTGAAACTTGTAGCAAAGTAAATGTAATTGACTTTTGGTGATTAAATAATAGAGAATTATTTATGAGTTTGTTTACTACCTTTTGTCAATTGTTTATTATTGTGTTTCATTTTTGCATGTTTTACTTCCCGAATAATTCGATTATTCAAACTCCAAAGTCGTTCGTACTTTTGGGAGTAAGTAGTGAATTAAGACTGTCATGAATTGAATTGCAGATTGTCTAAAGATTTTTATACATAGCAATGGTATTGCTATGTATGTTCATGAGTACTTAGAAATGGAGATTTAAGTATTGGATTAACCCACGCGCAATAAATTAGTTCATGGAATTTATCACGAGTAATTCTGAGACGATAATATCTTATAATCTTAAAACGGATATATATGAGTTGTGGTTTATAAATCAGTTGTGCATTGATGATACGTAAACGCATCAGTAACTTGGTGTTCTAAAACATGTTGTTGTGCACAATTTGATGAGTAAATGGTGCAAGCATATAAGTCAAATTTTATTCGTTCTTTTTGCTCTAAGGGGAAAAAGCGATATCTTTGGGTGCGTCGGTGATTTGATGTTGACTTATAGTGTCGGGCCCGACAAGGACTAAATTGATGCGTTCAATTAGAATTTCTATGTCATTACAAACCAGAAATCGGGAAACAAAGTATTGGACAATGAAATTGATTATGTTCCATGTCTCATGTCCGAATGATATCTTGCAGAATGGAGGATTATATGATAACTTATCTTAGGACACGTAACTGACTGGGTCAGAGTTCGACATCGGCTTTTGGAAGCTACAATTTGTTGATCAGTTTAGAAGTTATACTGGCAATTATCGTTACAGAATTATCCAAGTGGGAGATTGTTGGATTAGGTGTCTAAGTCCATAACTATAATTGGTATAAACTTGAAATGATAGTAGCATAGTCCTTTTGGGTTGCCCTCAAACCTAGCAATTGGACATGATGATTTTTGGAGAGAGAGGTTAATTTGTTATTTAACTAATAAATTGAAATAAATAATTTATTAATATATTATGAATATAATATATTAATTAGAAATAGTAATATTTAATTAATATTTAATGAGAAATTAATTTGAATTAATTTTGGGATTAAAAGAATTAATTAAAAGTGCAGGGTCTAACGTGCAATTATTCAATAGTTGAATAAAAGGCTCCAAAAGCTTCCTGGTATAGCCTTGGGCGGTTTTGGAGGGGATATTCTAGGGTTTCTAGAATATCCCATGTGGATAATAGGGAAGTAGATAATTACCAAATTTGAATTAATATTATTTAATTCAAATTAGGGTTATCTATGGTTTCCTAGTTGCACTATATAAGAACCTATACCCCTAGCAATTTCGGCACTCATACCTCTAGAGAGCTAGGCAGAAATTCTTCCCTCCTCCATCCTCTCTCCATAATCTCCTTAGTGCTTGTGTTGGGTGTGAACCATTAGAGGCACAATACTTGTGGTGCTTGCTTCCAAAAGATCAACAAGAGGATTTCTAGTTGTTTACTATATGTGACATCCCCAGTTTTATGGCCAGAAAAGACCGATTTAGTTTATGCTTTTTAATAAAAATCAGAGTAACTTCTTAAGAAAAGTGTTGCGAAATTTTGTTCCCAGAAAAACATGATAAATATGTTATCAAAGCATTTCCGAAGAAATGTATTTTATTTCCTTTAAAAACTTTGGGATGTCAACGTCAATACAGAAACATAAGCATAAACAGAACTTACATTCATTTACACTAGTGATCTACATCTCTTTAATCCCTCAGTGAAGTGTAGCTTTATATCGAAACCTGTGATGCAAATAAACTGAGTGGGTCAGGTTGGGAAACCTGGTGAGTACATAGGGTTTTCAACCCACGATAGTAAAGTTATTATGTTTTATCATCAAACAATTAACCCAATTACCCATCCCCATTATCTTCTTTAATTCCTAGGGATCTACCCTAAGAATCATCTATCATTCATTCCTAAGGGTTTTCCTAAGGAATAGGCACGAAGTCCATCGTCGCCAAGGTTATACAATAGGCACTAAATCCATAGATGCCAGGGTTCATCCAACGGGTGCTAAGTCCATAGCTCTCATTTATCGACAATATTATTTACAGGAGTCCACCTGCAATACATGTCGATGGGTTTTTAGAGTACACCGGGTGAACATATCGTTCACAACACCTACAGGTAGCGAGCCTGCTAGTGTTCCACAGACTGTCTAGAATAGTCCATGGTTGTCATCCGTACTCTGCTAGATGACGGGGCCATCGTTTGGGTAAAGGTTTCTCTCATTTTTAACCTCTCGCCCTCGTCTCATAATCTATATTACCTTTTATCTCATCCTCTAGCTCATCTTTCATCACACGCCAACTATTTCATCTACCCATATTTTACCCAACATATTTGTAGATATAAAATACATATACAGTTCAGATCTAAAGAAATAGTTTAGAACTGTAAAGAAAACACATGTACGGTTCAGATCTGAAGAAAAAAGGTCTAGATCTGAAAAACAAAGTTTAAATCTTTCATCATATCTTTCAAAGCATAAAATACACATACAGTCTAGATCTAAAGAAAAGTTCAGATCTGGAAAGGAAGAAGTTTAGATCTTTCATCCAGCACAGATCTCAAGTATAAATCATCCATATATTAGGTTTAGATCTGAAAAGTTCAGATCTGCAGTGAGAAAGTCTAGATCTGAAGGAAAAGGTTCAGATCTGAAAGAAAAAGGGTTAGATCTGACAAAAATACATATACCATTCAGATCTGAAGAAAAGTCTTAGATCTAAAAAGAAAAAGTTTAGATCCGAAGAAAAATCTAGATCTGAAGGAGAAAGTTCAGATCTGGAAGAAAATGTTTAGATCTAAAGGAAGAAGTTCAGATCTGAAAAGAAAGAGGTTCAGATCTCTCATCCATCAAACATATCAGGTAAACAGACAACATATATTTATACACATAGCATATAATTTATATAAAATACTTCATATCTATGCGTAAGATGAAAGTGACTATGCACTCACCTGATACGGAGTGATTTGGACATCACCTTGCTTCTAAATATAATCTTCTTTGACGAAACCAGGAAGTTTGCTTGAAAATCGGGCTCCACGCGGGCAGAGTTTCAAACCGAAAAACTCTTTTTCTTGGAGCCTTCGGGCTCTCCGGGACTTTCTTCTAGCACTTAGGAAGTACTAGGGAATGGAAGAGAGGTTTTGGGGGTAATGGGAGAGAAAGGGTATGAAAGGTGTGTGTTTTGGGGGTGATTTACGCCTCTATTTATAGGCTGTCTGGGCCGATTCACGTAGTAAGAAAGGGTGCTCACGTCGTGAGCCAGCTGGCTACAGCCAGGCACAGCCTGGTGCTGACACGTGGCATTGCACACACGGTGGAAATAAGCCAATTTTCAAAAATTCATAACTTTCGCATACAAGCTCCTTTTTCGACATTCTTTATATCCACGCGTAGGTAAAAATAAGATCTACAACTTTCATTTTGACTCCGTAGGCTAATTCTCGACCAATTTTAAATTTAACAGTATGAGAAGATTATACTGTTAAATGACTACGTAAAACTCATAACTTCTACACACGGACTCCGTTTTTGTCTGTCTTTTTACCGTTGAGTTCCTTTTAATGAGATCTTAAACTCTCATTTAGGTCGCGTAGGCCAAAAACCGCTCGAACTAAAATTCGAGTTTCGGGTCGTGCACTGCTATACCGAATCTTAGAAAATTCGTAACTTCCTCATACAAAGTCAGATTTGGGCGTTCTTTTTATGGATGTTCTCGGTTTAACATATTCTACGACTTTCATTTAGATTACTAAGGCCAAAAAGTCTTCTATCGTAAATTCACTATTTATGCTTCCCGGTGCCGTGCCGGTTCCGTCGCGAAACTTCGACAGGTCATAACTTCTTCTTTATAACTCGGATTTCGGCGTTCTTTATATCCCGAAATCCTTGTTTCGAACACTACAAATTTATGTAAAGATATCGGGCTTATCTCACACTTTAATTTTGACCCTTATTTTTATCCTTTATTTAATATGCATTTATAAATAAGTAATAAGCACATAAATGCACATAATTCACATAATACTCAAATAATTCATCTTTATTACTTCAAAAGAGTTACAATAGTTGACCTAGACTATTACATCATCTACTAATTCTTAGCCCCGAAACACGGGCGTTACACTATAACAACTAAAATGTATGTAATCCTAAACCTTTTCTTTTAGTAATTTCGAAAATTAACTAGGGTTCTTATTTTTGATGTTCATAGTTATAGGTTCAATAGAGAAAAAATAGATCTTGTTTTAGGTTGCATGCATGCTTAAATGTATTAAGTTTGTTTTGTTATATGCCTAAAACCCATCATATTTCACCCCCGAGTCTATTTCAACTCATATGTCAGTACAAGGCTGTATCGGGTCTATTTCACCCCACATACGTATAGCAAACATGCATACAAGCATATAACACATACAACGGGAGTCACAAAGATTACACGCACATAACATATCCTAATGTCCTACAGGCACACATGCATATAGCTCTGGCCCCTGAACCGGAGAATCCCCGCTATAAGTAATCAGATAAATCCCTAAATAATAATTAGGTCATAAACCATAATCGGGACTTAATTCACTAATCCCAGCTCCTAGGGTAAAAGACTATTTTACCCTTCCCCTCATTTGGTCCACTTAACTGAGGCCCAAAATCAGTGGCACGTAAAGCCCAATAATGGCTCAAATCCAAAATGTAACATCCCAACCGTCAGGTATCATTATTATTCCATTTAGATTTCTTTTTTTAAGGCCTACTCGACGAGTTGACGCTGTGACTCGTCGAGTAGCAGCAGGCCAGGACATGTCATTTAATGAGTGACTCGTCGAGTCGGCATGGGGGACTCGACGAGTAGGAGCTGGCAGTGGGAACCCTAAATTTCAGGGTTTTTGCACCCTATATATTGGACCATTAGCGCCTCCCACTGTCCTCTATCACCCCTTGAGAGCCAGAAACCCTAATTTACGTGAGTGTGAGCTTGGAGAGTGTTTTGGAGCTTTGAGAAGTGATTTTTGTAAAGGAAACTTGTAGATCAAGAGGCTAGCATCAAGGATTTCGTGTGGATCCAGAATCCACTTCAGCTTGGGCACGTCTTGGAGGTAATAAGCTGTTACCTTAACCTCTTTTCTGTTGGGTTTTGAGCATTCTAACACTCCTATGGTGTACATGCAACCCTATAAACCTTGGATCTATGTTTTCTCTATTATACATGCAAATATTAACTTTCCAAGGTTTCATCCTAACTAGCATATTATGAAGCACCTATACTACAAAGTTCTAGTTAGATGACATACCTTTTTATGTAGCTTGATGTCTTCAAGCTTTAAGAGCTTAGCCCCAATAGTGTGGAAGCCTCAAATGGAATCACAAATCACCAAAACACCTTGGAAGAACTTGAGAGAATATGTATGCACACTAAAATCGGCCCACTCTTATTTTCACACACTTGTGTCAATTTTGTGAGCCAAGGACCCCTTTATATATTATGGAGGATTAGGGTTACATCCATGTAAACCCAAATACCCATGACCTTTCATTTACATAGGATCCATGGGTTAAAAGCTCCATGGACCATCCATGAAAGCTTAGCCCAACCTAAATGAACTTGGCCCATTCCATATATATAAGAGTCCATATTTAATTAGTTCTTTTTGACCACTTAATTAATTCTAAATTAACTCTTGATCAATACTAATTAAACAATATGATTCCATATTAATATATTAGAACTTATAATATATTAATATAAATCATAAATATACTATTCTCAAAAGACTATCCATATAAATTATGCCGGTGAAGTGCAACCCAAATGGACCATGCCGGGTCGGGTCAAGTACATACCAAATATAGTTATGGACTTAGACATTAATCCAACAGTCTCCCACTTGGATAAGTCTAAAACTATTATTGAGTATGACTTTAAAACCTAACTGGCAATCGTAGCTCTTAAAGCCGCTGTCGAACTCTGACCTTGTCAATGACTTGTCCATTAGATAAGGGATCATATATTCCTCCATTCTAGATATCATATGGACTGAGACAAGGATTATAATCATTCTCTCTGTCCATTTGTTGTTTCCCGATTTTCGATTTATGATGACTGACTGATTGAACAAATCAAATCAGTCCTGGCTTGGCCAAGCACTCACATGTGTCATCGCTAAATCATCGAGGGGCCCACATATATCGCTTTTATCCCGAAGGTAAAAGGAATGGATAAACTTCGACTCATATGGCTTATTCTACTACTTGTTGAATCATACACAAAGGCACGTTTTATAACATCGAGTTACCAAATGCGTTTTCATGCAATCAATGTATAACCAACTCATAGTAACAACTCATATCTCTAGGTTTGAAGAATATAAGATATTATCGTCTCATGATCACTCGTGATAAAATCCATGAAGTGATTCAAATGAGCGCGGGTTGAATCCAATACTCAGAACTTATGAGCACTCATGAGTGTTGTAGCACCACTTTGTCCACCAACTTGGACCTCTACAAACCAACCCATGACAGTCTTGATTCATATCTACTTCCAACATATGACCGACTGTGGATGGTTTGAATAACTTAATCATTCAGGAAGAGCGACTTAGTTATTCTAGAAGTCAAAACATGCAAAGTGAAACACAAGAATAAATGAATCAAATATGGTATCAAACCCTATGAATATAAATAAACACTTTTATTTAGCACCATACTGATTACTCATTATTCATTGTTTCGGTTTTATCAACTTTATACTTGAATTAAAAACACTAGTTGTCCCATGCTCCAAGCATGTACACTATGTTTTTCTTAAAAAATAGCTTTGCCATACACCAAGTATGCACTCTATGTTTATCTATGATCCTTACTTTGTGAAATAAACCAATTGAACATAATTTCAATGATTCTAATTTCACACTCCCAAATCCTTATCGAAAAATGTGAGAATTTCAAATTCCTATCATTTATCGAAATCTGTTTAGATTTTAAACTTATATGCACTGACCCTCCTGTAATGAATATGTACAAAGTCACAAAGACTTGTCAACAGTCATTATAAGGTATTCCAATGGAGATCAACTCCATGGAAACTAAGTCTTATATTCAAAGTACATTGCTTTGGATATGGTTCTTGCATTACATTTTCTAATCTTACACAGATAACTTCCACCTATGGAGACAACTCCATATTCTCATTTTGACTATCACTTCTGAATAAGAGATGCCTCTTTTCAGAATATGTCAATATGGTCCTTCCAAAATTAGCACTATACTTCCAACTGTCCCTGAGCAACCAATCTTTGGTAAACCTCAGATTGTCCTCGACAATTGCTTAATCATTTTAGTCATATCCAATTCTAGACCTTTTCCCTTCTTAATGCCTCTGGGCATTTGGAAAAATTTAGAAATGACAAATATTATAGCACATGCAATCGATCCTGTACCCAAAGCAAATGGTACACGATTCATGATGTCTCACATAAAGACATGATTCTAGACCAGTCTTTTGCTACAATATTTTTATTTGCCATGTTTTCAAAATTTGACTATGAAGAGGGATGCCGTAATCATAATCGAATTTTGAGAACGCAATATATAGAATTTCCTTAAGTTGAACCAATCCAACATGAAATTCATATATATATTCTTGACTAAAGATGATTAAGGTCTCAATCTAAGCCTTTAGAACTGAAAGAATTTTGAGAACGCAATATATAGAATTTCCTTAAGATGGACCAATCCAACATGAAATTCATATATATATTCTTGACTAAAGATGATTAAGGTCTCAATCTAAGCCTTTAGAACTGAAATGAAGTATATCCTCTCCCTTAATTATAGCAAAACAACTTTTTCAATCCTTGCAGCCTCACGAATTGAAACTTTTGTTTTCTATAATTAACATTGCTAACTTGCAACACTAACAATAATTATCATGCTCCCAATAACATGATGATTATTAGCATAACACTTATGCTCCCACTAGCTTTGACATGTACTCAGAAATCAGCTGTACTTCTAGAAATCAATACTTTATTGAATTTCTTACCAAAGTTCAGATTTCTGATACGAGATGCTTTGATAAAACTTTATCAAAATCATACACCTTTCCTTAGATAGCATGCATGTGTGTCTAAACAATTTCAGAACTATGAAAAGGGATGTCGTAATCATAGTCTCAATTGTTTAGACCTTTTGCCATCTGCTTCAAATCTACTTGGTGGAAGTGTTTCCTCACCATCATTTTCATGAATCGGAGAGAAACCTTATGACCCTTAGATTTTATGGTGTATGTGTTCTTATCCATGTGAATCGTCAAAACCATAGTCACAAGACAAGGATAATGCAATCTTAACTTCTTGCCACCTGGCAGTACATGGCCTGCCATTGCTTCCAAGTTGTTATGCAACCAATTGAGAACTTTCAGAACTCCTATGCAAAGCCAACTTTAACTGGAATGGGCACAGAATATGTCAACACGATAGGTTATAAACCTCAAGTCGTGTGCTAGTGAAAAACCTCAGGTTTTATTCTTGATTAGTTCTTGAAATTCTTTTTAGGATCTTTAAGACTCCCACTATCCTCTTGACATATAAGACTATCTTGCCAAATATTCAAGAGATAGTGTGGATTCTTTATCAAGACAAACACTTCACACAATTGGCCTTAGTTGGTCTTTGTTTTATCCAAAACATCTCAACTTACCAATTTCAAATGTACAAGAGTAGGACACTTTTACTCTTACATTTGACAAGTGTTTTAAACCTTTCTTTAAGATATGTCACTCAAGTTACAATCTTGGAGTATGACTCTAAGAATTGTTTTGGAACGAAGTATGACTCATCTTCCTGATCTAACCATTTCAACAATTCATGACTCCTCTTCTTAGTCATAAGAATGCACTAAGATGACCTTTAGAGGACTAATTGTGATATGATTTCTAAATCATTAAGATGATCACAAACTTGATACTAAAGTACTCTCCCATCTTTTCAGATTTGAGAAACTTTTATCTTTCTGCCTAATTTGATTCTTCCCATTCGTTCTGCCATAAATTGAGACTTTTCCAATGTTTCAGAATTATACTTAAACTTGTAAGTATAACCATATTTACTAAACTTTAGTAAATCAAATAGTCTTAACGAGCTTTGTGGTGGACATGACCAGTGCACAAGAATGTGTACTCGATCCCTTTAGTCCTTCACTTGACTCACACATCCATGTGAACAAGTAATTAGTCTTGATTTTCCAATGCTTGAAAGTTCTCATTCATCATACTATTCAACTTGCATGATTCCAAGTTTCGGTCCAATTGAAACTTGGGCGATGAGGAACTTTCCTGATTTGGTAAATTTAGACACTACCACAAATGAAAGAATCAAATCCATTTTCCAATATTGCTGTCAGTGGAATCATATAAGCAATAATTTTCCACAAATGCCATTGTAAGGATACTTCAAATAAATAAAATTAAACAATTTTTCTTTTATTTTAAAAATTTGCGGAAAAACTTATCCTTACAATCCACATGGAAAATTGTTGTTATCTATTCCTTAGCAATTTATCATAACTTCTTAAGCAACTGCTCAAAATTCTTATGCGATCGAAATCCACCTTCGCGATCAGAATCAGCATATACTTCCTTTAAGATTTCTCTCTATTCTTTGATTCTTAAAACATCAACATGTGACCCAGTCACATCATGTAATGAGGATCTCAGAATAGAACTTAACAGAGTTAGATAATGGGCTCTACCTGATGTAGAGTCAAACTTATTGACTTTAACATCCTTAGGTAAATTTGGCAGCTTTGCAATCAACGCCCCTTCCTTTGGCAAAATAAACATATGGACCCTTTGGTAATGGGACTATCTCAGACTTAGCCTTTCTCTTTACCATTTGGTCAACCGGGTTGACTATGGCCAATCTCTTTCCATTGGGAAGAGAATGCTTTTTGTGGATTTCCAGTGTCACCATTGTCACTGTCCATAAAGTTTTTGGGAAGTTGATCTTCTAATCAAATTTTCTTTACTATCGTTCCAAATCATTGCTAATTCAGCAGCACCAAGCAAATAGATATGATCATTAAGGTTCATGTCATAGTCTGTTTCATAGTAGTCCCAAAGGAACTCACTATGTGACTTAGAAAGTGATTGAACATCCAACTTTCTCAAGACTTTGACACCCAACTCTCTCGGCTTGTCAATATGTGACTTCATCTCTAAGATGTGATCACACATAGACCTTGCTTGCCATTAGGGCTTGAGTGACCTTGAACTTGTGGGTTAGGGAGAATAATTGGAGGAGGTGGAGGAAGAGTAGTATGACTTCCATGAGCCAAACTCGGGAAGTCATATTCATTAGGAAAGCTTGGTTTGGGAAGATCATTGTTGTCTAAACCAGACATCAACAATGGGAGAAATTCACGTAAAGTTGATTTAAGTCCTTAATATAACACCCAATATGATATATTAAGGCTAGGACCCAACAAACTATTTTATAACTTGGAAGAGGGATGCTGTAATCTAAACTATAAAATATTTGAAGGTAGGTGAATGACGATTCACCAATTTCCACCAAGATAAACGAAATGTATTATTAGGTTTTAATTGGTTTTGAAACTCCTAGATTCTTTTGAGATTCATTGAACTTTTCAATGGCATGTTTCAATCTCGAGTGTGCCCTTCAGGTTTTGTGACTGGGATGCCGAGGATCACAAAACAAGGTGTGAAGTAACCATGCAAATATACTTGGTACCCTTAATATTTACCCCTCAATCGATGTGCCGGTTAACCACACACGCTCCAACGATACTATGATAAACATTAAGTTACCCTTTGCCTACCTTGTTAAGTCCAGGTTAGTGTGCCGGTTAACCACACACGCTCCACTAACAGCTTAAACAAAGTGCAAAGTGTAATTTCATGGATTAGCACCTTATTCACATTTTCCTAAGTAACTAAGATTGGGAATTTATAAGTGTTTAGTTACTTAGTATTTATCATTATACTTATAATGAAGGGAGAATTATAGTCCTTGTCCTACCTGTTCGGCTAACGACCCTCCACCGGTCAAGGAAGCGGTGAGTGAGAGTGGACACCCATTAAACTGCCATTTTATAGGCAGTAACCTTATACCCCCTTATAGACCGGCTTTGTGAATGAGGCCTACTAATGGTAAGACGACTTGCTCTTATACATATAATATATTAAACTTTTAATATTATAATAGTATAAGGGTGTATTTTAGACATTTAAAATACTTTGTGGTTTAATCTATTAATTAAACTAGTCTTTTAATTTAATTAAACTCAAACCATATATTTATTTATGGATTTAATAATACTCTTTTAATTAAACGCTTTAATTAACTATTAATAAAGTCCATAAGAGTTAATTTGAACTATTCAACAAAACATCATAATTCCAATTATTAAATTCAAAATTAAAACCATTTAATTAATTGTTTAAGTTATGAACCCAAGAGTTTTAGAATTCAATTCTTTTTTTTCATAAAAAACTTTTCTCAAATTCCAAAACTTGAGGGCAAGTTTTGTAATTCTTGAAAACCTTTGGATTCCATAACTTATGGAATTAATGGTGTTTTATGATGAAACTTTCCATGTTCCATAACTTAAGAACAAGTTATGGAATTCTTTAAAACATTAACACCAAATTTTGTAACTCCATAAAAACTTTGAATCAAATTTTTTTTAAAAAAAAAAACTTTCATATCCATAACTTATGGAAGTTTCAAAAATCCTTAAGATCACAACTTTAAAAAAAAACTTTTGAGCTCTAAAATTTTATGACAAAATATGTAACTCCTTAAAACATTTAGATCAAACTTTTAAAACTAATAAAATAATCATATCATTTTATCTTTTACTAAATTTGACCTAATTCAACTCATATAACAAATTCAAATTTTACAAATAATTCGTTTTTCACAAAACAAGTAATTATCTTAAAATTTGACAAACGTCATGTTTTTTATTTCCTTTTTTTTTCCAACTTGAAAATAAAACATTTGCATCAATATAACAGAAAACAACTCATCGCTCTGATACCACTGTTGGGTTTTGAGCATTCTAACACTCCTATGGTGTACATGCAACCCTATAAACATTGGATCTATGTTTTCTCTATTATACATGCAAATATTAACTATTCCAAGGTTTCATCCTAACTAGCATATTATGAAGCACATATACTACAAAGTTCTAGTTAGATGACATACCTTTTGATGTAGCTTGATGTCTTCAAGCTTTAAGAGCTTAGCCCCAATAGTGTGGAAGCCTCAAATGGAATCACAAATCACCAAAACACCTTGGAAGAACTTGAGAGAATATGTATGCACACTAAAATCGGCCCACTCTTATTTTCACACACTTGTGTCAATTTTGTGAGCCAAGGACCCCTTTATATATTATGGAGGATTAGGGTTACATCCATGTAAACCTAAATACCCATGACCTTTCATTTACATAGGATCCATGGGTTAAAAGCTCCATGGACCATCCATGAAAGCTTAGCCCAACCTAAATGAACTTGGCCCATTCCATATATATAAGAGTCCATATTTAATTAGTTCTTTTTGATCACTTAATTAATTCTAAATTAATTATTGATCAATACTAATTAAATAATATGATTCCATATTAATATATTAGAACTTATAATATATTAATATAAGTCATAAATATACTATTCTCAAAAGACTATCCATATAAATTGTGCCGGTGAAGTGCAACCCAAATGGACCATGCCGGGTCGGGTCAAGTACATACCAAATATAGTTATAGACTTAGACATTAATCCAACATTTTCTTCTAGAATCATTCAGATGTGGAGGCTAGGGCTTTCTTTGGTTATTCATTAAGGGATTTTGTTATGGGAACTAGATCTAAAGCTGAAGCTTCAGATCTGAACCTCTTTTGAGTCCTAAGTCCATAAAGTTTCCAGCTCTTGCAAGGATGAGACTCTCCTAAGGTGTAGAGCTCCATTAGAAGCTTGATTGGTCATTTAGAGTCCCTAGGGCCTTGCATGCACGTAAAGTTTGCAACTTTACGTGATAAACATGCCCTAGAAGCTTGGATCTGCAATATGGAGCCACTGCATGGCTTAAAAAGCGTTTGTATGGATGATGGACTGAAGGGACTCGACGAGTCGCAAGGTCGACTCGGCGAGCCACATGAAGATGGCCATGTACTCGACAAGTTGGATGAACAACTCGGCGAGTCCGTTGAAGATTGCCTTGAACTCGGCGAGTCGTTCGAAGACTCGGCGAGTCGGCTAGGGTTTCTCCCAATTCCTGGACACGTATGAACTCGGCGAGTTAAAGGGGAACTCGACGAGCCAATCAATGATTTCACGACTTCTCGAGTTCAGGGAGGACTCGACGAGTCGGTAAGTTACACTCGACGAGTCGAGTCAACATGGACTGTTGACTTTGACTGTGGACTTTGACTTTGACCTAGAGTTGACCAGTTGACTTCTGAGGGTATTCTGGTAATTTGGAGATTTATGAAAAAGGGTTTTATGGTAACTATAGGTGGTGAAGTTCGTGTTGGTGATCCGGGAGTTGAGCTTTCTAGTTTCAGACGTCAGTTGCGAGGTGAGTTATCCTCACTATACTAAGGGGTCTAAGGCACCAAGGCCGGCCCATTGGATATGTTATCCTAGCAGTGTTAGATGTGGAGTATGAGTTGGTGTTGCATGTTAGTGGTTATTCCAGTTAGGTAGATCTGTAGGACTACCTATGATGTTATATGATTATTGCATGCTCAGTAGTTATGTTATATGTTACATGTTACGTGGGATGGGTTGAGGTTGGACTGCTCCGTACGGTAGCCAACAAACCCTAGAGTATTCCAGATATGAGCTGAGGGCCAGGCAAGGCATTCCAGACTCATACTGAGGACTCGAGAGCATTCCAGATACGAGCTGAGGGCCCGGTAGGCATTCCAGACTCGTACTGAGGGCTCGATGGCATTCCAGATACGAGCTGAGGGCCCGATAGGCATTCCAAACTCGTATTGAGGGCCCAGGGGTAACCCGGATCGTAAAGCTGTGGACCCATTGTATGCTGTTTCAGTTTGTTATCATATGTTATTGTTGATATGGTTATGTGGAATGTATGTGTATCGGTATTTTGGGGGTAACTCACTAAGCTTTCGGGCTTACAGTTTTAGTTTATTGTTTCAGGTACATCAGGGGATCGCGGCAAGGCGAAGGCATGATCGTACAGCTCCTCATATTATGTTTATGTTTCTGGGAATACTCTGATAAATAATATTTTGAAAACAAAGTTGTAATGTTTTGATGAACTTGACATGTTTTTAAAAGTTTAAATTGGTTTGAAATTTTTGGGCGTTACAAGTTGGTATCAGAGCCTTGGTTTGAGTGAATTGGAGGAACATTCGTGTGAATCCAGTATCAAATCAAGGAAAGATTTTCAAAATGGTTTTAAATGGTTTTCAAAATAAGTAAAGGAGGATGCAGGGTGTACGATCAGCCGGAGCCAGTAAGTAGACCCCAAAATACCATACAGTTATTTGATTATGTGATATGATAGAACAGCATGCTAGAGGTAGGCTAGGGATCTTCAGGAATTGCATGATAGAATTTCCTGATTATATGATGCCTGCTAGCCTAGGGTTTTCCTTATATGAAATTGACATCATTACTGTAGTTGCTCAGTGTATGCATTATGGTTATACATAATTAAGATCTTATAGCCTGAGAATGTTTGATTTAGCCTTATGTTCCGTTCTTGTTTGATTGGGAGATTAGGGTATGATTGGATATTTGGAAGTCTATAGGGTCTAGCATTATGTATGGCTAGCATACACTAGTGCTGCAGGGTTGGTGAAAGTTTCATGGATGGGTGGGATGTGAGAGGTCGGGAGGCTAGTTATGAGATATTTAGCATTCCTCTAGGAGTGAGGATTGAGCGCTCGCCATGTTGTGTATTCAGTGAGGGCGTTGTGGTGATACTTGAGACAAATATGGGTAGGTGTGGAAGGTAGTAGGGGCCCATACTACTGAAAGCACAGGACCCATACGCGTAGCAAGGAAGTCACAACCCCTAGGGTTAGTCGGGAGTTGGCTCCCATATATTTATGTGGATTATCTGACATCTTGTGGTATGTTTCAGAATAGTGATGACGAGACGCTTTGTGGATGGATCCGGTTCGGGGTCAGGATCAGGAGACAGAGGCCAGGAGGGGCCAACAACACCTGAGCCGGTGGTGCAGATGAGTACAGAGGAGTTGGATGCTAGGATTCGGGAGATCCTGCATGATGAGGTTGCTGCTGCGTTCCGGGCACAGCTGCCAGAGATGTTCGGGTCGATTAAGACCTCCATGGTGGAGTATTTTGATGAGCGCTACGCAGCCCTTGCAGAGACAGCCGCCGCAGCAGCTGCATCAGCTGTATCTGCGGCAGGGGGAGGAGTTGGTAGGGATTTTCAGTACAGGGACTTCGATAACACGAATCCCCCTACTTTTGATGGGACGCAGGATCCCATCAAGGCTATGAGATGGATTTCAGATGTGAAGGGGTGTTCCTTCACCTGCTCGTGTCCTACTGACCAGAAGTTCAGGTGTGCTCTGAACCTGCTTAGGTCCGGGGCCAAGGATTGGTGGAGACTTGCGACTGGGTTGTACACTGATGATCAGAGAGCTGCTGTTACTTGGGAGCAGTTCAGGGACATGTTCCGCGCCCGTTACATTCTGCGGGTTGAGCGGGAACGTTTGGCACAGGAGTTTCTGAGTTTGAGACAGGATGGGGAGTCGGTGACGGAGATCACCCGGATGTTCACTGAGAGGGAGATGTTTTGCCCGGAGTTTGCTTTAGAGTAGGCTCAGATGACCCGTTATCTGAGCATGCTCAACACGGATATCCGTCAGTTTGTGTCTACCCAGGGATGTGATACTCTTCTAGAGTTGCAGGAGGCCGCCAGACGGCGTGAGTTGGAGATTGAGCAGCAGTTGAGGGAGCAGCGGAAGGCCCCGACACAGTCTCTGCCGGCGTCAAAGCGGTCTAAGACCGCTGATACTAGGACCGGGGGTCAGTAGAGCCGCACTTGTGGGAAATGTGGCAAGGGTCATTATGGTGTGTGTCGAGTTGGTAGTGGGTGCTACAGGTGTGGCAAGGAGGGGCATTACGCGAAGGATTGTCGCCAGGCTGCCCTAGTTCAGGGTATGAGGTTATGCTATCACTGCGATCAGGTTGGCCACATGAGGGCCAACTGTCCACTTCTTGCCGCCAAGCCGGCACAGGCTCCTGCGCCGGCTACGTTGAGGATTACCGATGGGAGGCAGGGTAGAGCAGAGCCTCCGAAGGCTCAAGGACGCGCATTCCAGCTTACGGCCGAGGAGGCCAAGGCAGCACCAGATGTGGTTGCTGGTATGTTTCTATCCTTTATCTCATTTACTATATCTGCTGTATGCTTATCTGTTGTACCTGTGATTAGGTACGTTTCTAGTGAACTCCTTACCTGCTTTGGTTTTGTTCGACTCGGGGGCGAGTCAGTCTTTTGTATCTCAGACATTTAGTAGGGAGTTCAGAGTGCCAGTAGGCGAGCTAGAGTGTCTGTTGCGAGTCTCTATCGCCGACGAACACGGGGTTTCTGCTACTTTGATCTACCGAGGGTGTGAGATGGAGATCTTCGGGGTACCTTTTCCGATAGACTTGATTCCGATTTCCATAGGGGATGTATGCGTGATTGTGGGAATGGACTGGCTCAGCCATTTCGGTGCCTTGATTGATTGCGAGGGTCAGCGAGTAGTGGTTCGAACCCCAAGTGGGGGAGAGTTGATTGTATATGGTGAGGGCACCAGAGTGGGATCGGAGTTTTGTTCAGCCGCCAGGGCTTGGCAGTTCATTCAGCACGGATGTGCGGATTATTTAGCGTATGTGGTGGATACGCGGGTCAGGGATCAGATTCCAGTTTCAGAGGTTCCGGTGGTCAGTGAGTTTGCTAATGTGTTCCCGGAGGGGTTACCCGTAGTGCCTCCGGAGAGGTAGGTCGAGTTCAGGATCGACTTAGTGCCAGGTGCGGCCCCTATCGCCAAGGCGCCGTACCAATTGGCACCACCAGAGATGTAGGAGTTGTCATCACAGCTGCAGGAGCTGCTGGGAATGCAGTTCATTCGGCCGAGCAGTTCTCCATGGGGAGCACCGATACTCTTCGTCAGGAAGAAAGATGGTTCGCACCGGATGTGCATTAACTACCGGGAGTTGAACAAGTTAACGGTGAAGAACCGTTATCCACTCCCGAGGATAGATGATCTTTTCGATCAATTGCAGGGTGCGTCATGGTTTTCCAAGATAGACTTGAGGTCTGGGTATCACCAAGTTAGAGTGAGGGAGGAGGACGTGGAGAAGACCGCGTTTCGGACGCGTTATGGACATTACGAGTTCGTGGTGATGCCGTTAGGGCTCACCAACGTGCCAATAGTGTTTATGGACCTGATGAATCGGTTCTGTAGGCCGATGCTCAATCGTTCGGTTATTGTGTTCATAGACGATATCTTGGTGTATTCCAAGACCTGAGAGCAGCACGAGGAACATCTACGGGAGTTACTAGGAGTTCTGAGACGGGAACGACTGTATGCTAAGTTCTCGAAGTGTGAGTTTTGGTTACGAGATGTCCAATTCCTCGGACACCTCGTTAACCAGGAGGGGATTTTGGTTGATCCGGCCAAAATCGAGGCGGTTATGCAGTGGGAGGTTCCGAAATCTCCCTCGGACATCAGGAGCTTTTTGGGATTAGCGGGATACTACCAGAGATTCATTCAGGATTTCTCCAAGATTGCGGTACCCCTCACTCGTCTGACGAGGAAGGGGGTGGATTTCCGGTGGGGCCCTGAGCAGCAGAGGGCGTTTGAGACCCTCCGACAACGATTGTGCGAGGCCCCGGTCTTGACTCTTCCGGAAGGAGTCGAGGATTTTGTGGTGTTCTATGATGCGTCCATTACGGGACTAGGGGCAGTCCTCATGCAGAGGGGACGGGTGATAGCTTATGCATCGCGACAGTTGAAGCCGCATGAGACGAGGTATCCTACTCATGATCTGGAGTTGGGGGCGGTGGTTTTCGCCCTCAAGATATGGAGACATTACCTATATGGGCTCTGTTGTACCATATACACGGATCACAAGAGCTTGAGATATATCATGGATCAGCCGAACCTGAACATGAGGCAGCGCAGGTGGCTGGATGTAGTCAAGGACTATGATTGCGAGATCCTTTACCACCCTGGTAAAGCAAATGTGGTTACGGATGCTTTGAGCCGCAAGTCAGCTGGGTCTTCCACCCCAGCGGTATGTATGAGGATAGCAGTGGACTCTCCGCTTGTGAGTCTGATCAGAGATGGCCAGGTTGAGGGCATGCGACCGAAGAATTGGAAGCTGGAAAGGATCAAGGGTGAGAATACCCGGTTTGAGCAGGATAGTCGGGGATTATTGACCCGATGCGGTCGAGTTTGGGTTCCGATGTCTGGTGGGGTTAGGCAGACGGTTATGGAGGAGGCTCATAAGTCTCACTTCTCTATTCACCCGGGGGCCACCAAGATGTACCGGGATTTGAGTTTGAGCTATTGGTGGCCGTGCATGAAGCGCGAGATTGCTTGGTACGTCGAGAATTGCTTGACCTGTAGGATGGTCAAGGCTGAGCATCAGAGGCCGCATGGCAAACTGCAGCCCTTGGAGATTCCCATGTGGAAATGGGAACATATCACGATGGACTTTATCACAAAGCTGCCGAGGACGGCGAAGGGGTTTGATGCCATTTGGGTCATCGTGGATCGATTGACCAAGAGTGCCCATTTCTTGGCCATACGGGAGAGTTCATCGGCCGAGAAGTTGGCCGATGTGTACGTCCCCGAGATCGTGGCTCGCCATGGGGTTCCGATATCCATTGTCTCCGACCAGGATGTTAGATTTACCTCCCGTTTCTGGAAAACGTTCCACGAGGAACTGGGCACGTAGTTGCACTTCAACACAGCATTCCATCCACAGACTGATGGTCAGAGCGAGCGGACCATTCAGACCCTCGAGGATATGTTGAGGGTGTGTGTCATTGATTTTGGTGGGAGCTGGGATTCCCACCTACCGCTTGCAGAGTTTGCCTACAACAACAACTATCATTCCAGCATTGGCGCCCCGCCATTCGAGCTGTTGTACAGGCGGAGATGTCGCACCCCAGTTTGTTGGGGTGAGGTTGGTCACAGGGTGATGGGTCGGACGGAGGTGGTCTTGCAGACTACCGAGAAGATTCAACAGATTAGGCAGCGACTGCAGACCGCTCAGAGTCGGCAGAAGAGTTACGTCGACCGGCGTCGATCCGAGCTAGAGTTTCAGGTCGGTGGCATGGTACTCCTGAAGGTCTCGCCCTGGAAGGGTGTGATCCGCTTCAGGAAGAGGGGAAAATTGGGTCCCCGATATATTAGGCCGTTCAGGATCATTGCCAGGGTTGGCAAGGTAGCTTACAGGTTAGAGCTGCCGGAAGAGCTTAGTCGGATCCACAGCACTTTCCACGTTTCACAGCTGCGAAAGTGCATCATGGATCAGGAGGCGGTGGTGTCGCTGGATGATATTCAGGTCGATGAGCGCCTGAGTTACGTAGAAAGGCCTGTGGCCGTACTGGAGATAAAGGTGAAGATTCTGAGGAACAAGGAGATACCTTTGGTGAAGGTACAGTGGGAGCATCGGAGAGGGTCCGAGTGGACGTGGGAGCCAGAGGCGGATATGCTGGAGCATTACCCGGAGTTATTCGCTACAGCAGACTTCGAGGACGAAGTCTAAGTTAAGTGGTGGAGAATTGTAACATCCCAACCGTCAGGTATCATTATCATTCCATTTAGATTTCTTTTTTTAAGGCCTACTCGACGAGTTGACGCTGTGACTTGTCGAGTAGCAGCGGGCCAGGACATGTCATTTAATGAGTGACTCGTCGAGTCGGCATGGGGGACTCAACGAGTCGGAGCTGGCAGTGGAAACCCTAAATTTCAGGGTTTTTGCACCCTATATATTGGACCATTAGCGCCTCCCACTGTCCTCTATCACCCCTTGAGAGACAGAAACCCTAATTTTCGTGAGTGTGAGCTTAGAGAGTGTTTTGGAGCTTTGAGAAGTGATTTTTGTGAAGGAAACTTGTAGATCAAGAGGATAGCATGAAGGATTTCGTGTGGATCCAGAATCCACTTCAGCTTGGGCACGTTTTAGAGGTAATAAGTTGTTATCTTAACCTCTTTTCTTCTAGAATCATTCATATGTGGAGGCTAGGGCTTTCTTTGGTTATTCATTAAGGGATTTTGTTATGGGAACTAGATCTGAAGCTGAAACTTCAGATCTGAACCTCTTTTGAGTCCTAAGTCCATAAAGTTTCCAGCTCTTGCAAGGATGAGACTCTCCTAAGGTGTAAAGCTCCATTAGAAGCTTGATTGGTCATTTAGAGTCCCTAGGGCCTTGCATGCACGTAAAGTTTGCAACTTTACGTGATAAACATGCCCTAGAAGCTTGGATCTGCAATATGGAGCCGCTGCATGGCTTAAAAAGCGTATGTATGGATGATGGACTGAAGGGACTCGACGAGTCGCAAGGTCGACTCGGCGAGCCACATGAAGATGGCCATGTACTCGACGAGTTGGATGAACAACTCGGCGAGTCCGTTGAAGATTGCCTTGAACTCGGCGAGTCGTTCGAAGACTCAGCGAGTCGGCTAGGGTTTCTCCCAATTCCTGGACACGTATGAACTCGGCGAGTTAAAGGGGAACTCGACGAGCCAATCAAGGATTTCACGACTTCTCGAGTTCAGGGAGGACTCGACGAGTCGGTAAGTTACACTCGACGAGTCGAGTCAACATGGACTGTTGACTTTGACTGTGGACTTTGACTTTGACCTAGAGTTGACCAGTTGACTTCTGAGGGTATTCTGGTAATTTGGAGATTTATGAAAAAGGGTTTTATGGTAACTATAGGTGGTGAAGTTCGTGTTGGTGATCCGGGAGTTGAGCTTTCTAGTTTCAGACGTCAGTTGCGAGGTGAGTTATCCTCACTATACTAAGGGGTCTAAGGCACCAAGGCCGGCCCATTGGATGTGTTATCCTAGCAATGTTAGATGTGGATTATGAGTTGGTGTTGCATGTTAGTGGTTATTCCAGTTAGTTAGATCTGTAGGACTACCTATGATGTTATATGATTATTGCATGCTCAGTAGTTATGTTATATGTTACATGTTACGTGGGATGGGTTGAGGTTGTACTGCTCCGTGCGGTAGCCAACAAACCCTAGAGTATTCCAGATATGAGCTGAGGGCCAGGCAAGGCATTCCAGACTCATACTGAGGACTCGAGAGCATTCCAGATACGAGCTGAGGGCCCGGTAGGCATTCCAGACTCGTACTGAGGGCTCGATGGCATTCCAGATACGAGCTGAGGGCCCGATAGGCATTCCAAACTCGTATTGAGGGCCCAGGGGTAACCCGGCTCGTAAAGCTGTGGACCCATTGTATGTTGTTTCAGTTTGTTATGATATGTTATTGTTGATATGGTTATGTGGACTGTATGTGTATCGGTATTTTGGGGGTAACTCACTAAGCTTTCAGGCTTACAGTTTCAGTTTATTGTTTCAGGTACATCAGGGGATCGCGACAAGGCGAAGGCATGATCGTACAGCTCCTCATATTATGTTTATGTTTCTGGGAATACTCTGATAAATAATATTTTGAAAACAAAGTTCTAATGTTTTGATGAACTTGACATGTTTTTAAAAGTTTAAATTGGTTTGAAATTTTTGGGCGTTACACAAAAGACCCTCACAACCCAACATAAGCCCAAACCCTAAAGTCCAAAAAGGTGGCCCAAAATAAAAAGGGCCCAAGAAGCGTACGCCCTGTGTACCAGCTTGTACGCCCTATGTACCAGCTTGTATGCCCTGCATACGAGTCATCTATGTGCATGGTACAACTCGTCAAAGCAGAAGAAATGGGGACTCCTTGGGAGTACGCCCCGTGTACCAGAAGAGTACGCACCGCGTACTCACCACCAAAGCATAATGTACAAGACGCTAACACACAAACCACGCGTTACACAGAGCGTACTCCTATGTACGCCTAACGTACTCAGTAGAGGGCCCAAAATCCCTAATAAGCTCTTAATGGTTAAGTCAAGAACATCCAAACACAGATTTGACCCTTAAGGGGTGTCTTAAGTCATAAAGGTCATGACTTTATGACTTTGCATGGCTTAATGGAGTCTAAACCATAATCTAAGGTTCCTAATATTCATAAAAAGGTCACTAATACTTGCATGAAGGAGTAAAATCCCACAAGATGACACTTTTATGACTTAATAACCTCAACAAAGACCAAATATGAGGCTCAAAGGTCCTGGAGTAGTTCTACTCACAAGAACCACAATCTTGGGACTACACATGCTTATAACAATTCCGATAACTAGATCTACACTAAAGAACTATAAAGTTTGAAGCTTTATACCCCTAGAAGATAGATCAAGATGCACAAAGTCTTGATCCACAAGCTTCAAGCAATCCAACACTCATTGAAGAAGCTCCTTCTTCTTAAGTGAGCACCAAAACACATGAAATCACCCAAAGAATTCAAGAATCACACCAAAGGAGGCTAAGGTTTCGTATCTAGGGTTTAATGGGATGGAGGCTGAAGGTAGAAGGGTTTGGAGTAGAGTTAAGGCCATTAAATAGAGTCCAAGACCCTAATTGACTAGAGTACGCCCAACGTACTCGAGGAGGAATCCGCGATCCATTTGCCTAGTACGCCCAACGTTGTCCTATGTACTTCCAGTGTACTAGTCTTAGCCATAATTCCACCAAACTTCAGAAGGCCATAACTTCTTCGTTCTAAGTACGATTTCGACGATCTTTATATCTCCGGAAAGGTGACGAGAAGCTCTACACTTTTATTAACTCTCCCTTGCTTTAAAGCTTTCTGAACTTAAATCCAAAATTCATAAAAGGTTCAAACTGGCATTTTACGGTTATACCCATGGGCTCCAAAACGCAAACCTAACTCTTGGATCACCCAATCTACATTATCCCCATCTAAAGGACCTAAACCTCTCTTTCCCAAGGCCCGAAGCCTTGTGATACTTGATCCTCGGGTCACGACCCCAAATTATTAAACGAACCGAAACAGGCTGTTACAACTCTCCCCCACTTAAATTAGATTTCGTCCTCGAAATCACTCCTTACTACCCTCCAGATATGCCAGAAAACCTAGAAGATAATCCCACAACCCCGATACGAGCTGAAAAGTTGACCCGTACTCACAACACCCTTCCAAATCTATAATCGAACCCATCCTTAGCAGGGTTCTCATATCGTGATGATGAATGGGTCCTTACCCCACTAGCGTTAACATCTGAGATATATTTATCACTAATCTGCCCGAAATCCGAATCCCAAAAACCTTGTCTGACTTCCTAGTGGATAGACCATTCAGAATCACTACTAAATTGACTCCACTTCGTAATCCAACTGAGCATGAACCCTTCCAGCCCTAGATTTTTTTGTTGTATCTACTGGGAAATAGGATTCCCTGACCATTCATTTCCATCGAAAACCCTTCGCTTGAAATCAAGACGATTCCTAACATGAGCCTCGAATGCTAGTACCATCCCAGGCTCAACTTGCTGGCCCATAATTACATTTCTGATGCACCTGAGACCTCCCTGGTCTCATGCTTAACAACCAATTAACTGATATACCAAATTTCTAACTGGTTGCTGAGGTTGATAGCCTCACACAGTTGCACCACGCAACTCCTGAACAAGGGTCTATCTGGCAAGAGCTGTACTAACTTGTTTGCCATACTGGCTCCAATAACCCTTCTGATCCAACTAATGGATAACATAACCAACCTTAAATTAATGCAATAATATTCACCTTGCTATAAACGAATTTTACATGCCCAACTATAGTCTTATGTCACCACCGGCCCCCACACGACTCACAAACTTCCTTAATTCCACGAATATAATAGCCTTCCCTCAAACTCACAACCTGACCTGTCATGGCCTAATCGCACCTATAGGAAAATACAAACCCAACCATAGATTTACCCTACTCTTGCATCTGGTCAAGAACCAGGTGCTCGCTATGGGCCACCCCACATTCTTACAACACCTCCAAACCGCCATAAACCCAACCCATGGTAATACCGTCCATCTACCACTAGCCATAATCAAACACGGGTCTAGAACCATATCAACTGAATCCCAACTAGGTGTTCGGATTATACTTCAAACCCCAAGGCCTTAATCAGACAAGAACAGGCAGAGAGGACCTAACACAACCCCGAACCTGAATCCATCCACATGCCTGCCATAAGTCAATACTAATGCACAATGAAACCTGAATATCCACTCTTAGGCAACCCTTAGTCTAAACGATTCTCCCCCACTTGGTTTCGACTACGCCCTTACAATTTACATAGAATTTGATGGATTCCAAATCCATCCCACAACCTTACAATTTAACTGTCAACAACCAGGGCTTACAAGGGCTATCATTCCATTACTAGCCAACCTTAGTGATAGTGCCATATTTATACACATTTCTAGGCAGTATTTTAATACATTTTAAGCTATAATTTGGTTAATTTCAAAAATATTTGGTACTTATAATGTTTAAAATGTATTTTTCAGCCAAAAGTGGGCATTCTTGAAGAAAAGGATTAAAACCGACCAAAGCTGGATACTTGGACGATTGGAGCTGAAAAAGATACAAAAAGGATGTTGGTGGACAGCTTGACCCCTCGTCTGTATTTTGGCCATATATCATTATTCGTAACTCCACTTGACGTGATTCAAAATATTCTGAAAACTAGATACAATTTCAGACGACTTTCATTTTTGTGCCAAATGCTAATTCCCAGTTCTCACGACGTGAGAACTATAATCTCACGACATGTGATTGATTCTTCTAGAAGATAGCTATGCGGAATGCAATTTCCTTGCCGAACACGAATTATACTGATCTCACGACGTGAGACCCTAATTCTCACGATGTGAGATACGATTTTATGAAAACTATAAATAGTCTTTACACATTCGACTTGACGGAGTTGTATTGGAGATATTCTGGAGAGATAGTCGATTTTAGAGGCCAGAAACCTACAAAATTCAACTAATTGAAGGAGAGATCGTTTGAGTTTGAAGATTCGAAGGCTACATATCACATTCGGTTTGCATTAATTCAGTGATGTTGAATTCTTATGATTTAATGTGTTTACCTTCTGCCATGAGTAGCTAATTTAGTAGACTTTCGTTTAGTTAGATGAAACTTAAAACTATGAGTTAGTCTCTTATTTTATGGATGATATGAATTTGGTTTATGCATGTGTTTGATTATCATTACCTAGCATGTTAAAGTTTTCATCTTTTTTGCTTTAATTGTAATGACCAGTTCCCGGTACGTATTTTAATTTAAAGTTTTTGCATTTTTACTCTGGGACTCGACGAGTTGGAGGCCCAACTCGTCGAGTAGATGTGAGTTTTGGGATGCGGGTGGAAGTATCTACTCGCCGAGTCGGAAGCCCCGACTCGATGAGTAGACCTGTCTGGATGAAACCCTAAATTTCAGGGTTTGCACCTCATTTAAACACTTTAACTGGCCTCCACTCCAGCCTCCATCACCCTCAGTTTCTCGAAACCCTAATAAGCTGTGAGTGTTCTTGAGCTATTTTGGTGCCATTTTTGTGATTTGAAGCTTGGAGAAGGAAGGAAAGACTTGGAGATTCAAGAAGAAGGCAGTAGATCCAAAGTCTTGGTTGCATTTCCAGCTTGTTTGAGGTAAAAAGCTTCAACCTTGACTTCCCAATTGTTAGATCTTCTTTAGGGCTTGAATCTTGTCATTTTTAGGGCATTTCTAAGTCACAAACGGGTGTAGAGTGTATAGTAGAGTAATGACTACAGATCTTGATCCTTGGAGGGTTCTCATGGCATAAAGGTGCCAACTTTATGGCCATGAGAGCCCCATGCATCTAGTAGACTTCATTTTTGGGCCTTTTGAGCTTGAAGACCCATGCATGGACGTAAAGTTTGTGACTTTTCGTGCTATATCGACCCTAAGAGGTCAGATCTACACTTTGGATGCAATGAGCTCAACTGAGATCGACTTGGTAGGCTTGGACATTGGGGGACTCGGCGAGTCGGGTTATGGTTCCCAACCTTTTCTGTTTCTGATCGATCTGGTTGAGTATAGAAAAGGACTCAACAAGATGGAGTTAAATATGGACTTGAAGATCGAGGAACTCGATGAGTTCAAGGATGAACTCGGCGAGTTCAAGGCAATGTCCCAAAGAATATGAAGAAGAACTCGATGAGTCAAGGAAAGACTCGGCAAGTCAAGGACTAACATTCCAACTTTCAGGAAGAAGGACTCGACGAGTTCAAGGATGAACTCGGCGAGTCATAGGCAAAAGGTCCCGATGTTGTATGAAGGAGAACTCGACGAGTTATTGAAAGACTCGACGAGTAGGATCAAAGTCCCAGTGTTTTATGGATTATGGAACGCGACGAGTTAGTGGACCAACTCGGCGAGTTGAGTCAACCAGATATTGACTTTGACCAAAAGTTGACTTTGACCAAGGTGTTGACCTTGACTTGGACTTTGACCTGAGTTGACCCTTGAAGGGTTAAGAGTATGAGATAGTAATTAAGGAAGAATTTCATGTGTAGGAGTTTGAGAGGAGTTGATCCAAGCATCAATGACGGTTCAGTTTCGGCATGATATTGAGGTGAGTTACCTTCTAGTAGCGGTGGGTCTACGGCCACAATGTCGGCCCACTAGTAGGAGTTGTATGTTAGATGATTGTCTTTGTGATAATTATCTAGGTTGCTACTACCTGATATGTTTTATGTGCTAGCATAATATGATTATGTGTGATAGTAGCAGTAGGGGGAATAGTCCCCATGACGTTGTCGTAAGGACCTGAGGGTAGGCCGGGCACCCCAGAATTGCCTGACAGGGTAGGTCAAGCACCCCAGAACTGCTTGACATGGGTAGGTCAGGCACCCCAGAAATGCCTGGCAGGGTAGGTCGGGCACCCCAGAATTTCCCGGCAGTATGTATGTTGTATGGTATGTGGTATGATGGGGGAGCTCACTAAGCTTTGTGCTTACAGTTTCAGTTTTGTTTTCAGTTACCTCTTCAGCGAAGGGGAAGGAGTCGGCACGGTAGCAGCACACATATTTTGAGATCCATGGGATTGTACTCTGACATTATTACTATTTTGATGATATAGTTTGAGACACGTGACTATGTTTTATGAAATGATACGAATCGATGATGTTTTTCAGTAAATTGTTTTATAAGTCACTTAATTAAAAACAAAATTTTTGGTCATGAAAATTGGGATGTTACAAGTTGGTATCAGAGCCTTAGTTTAAGGGATTCGGGCACACTCTCGGGTGTGTCTGGACTCAAACTGAGTACTTGGTATGAACATGTTCAATAGAAAAATCATTTTTATAAAAAGGAATTTTTGAAAAGATTTAAAAAGAGAAAAAGGAACTTCGAAAAAAACGAGGTGTGTGATGCTTGCAACCGGCCAAGCTCAAGTAAGTTTTTGTGACATCCCCATTTTTCACGGCCAGAAAAGACCGATTTTTTTTATGCTTTATAAAAATCAGAGTACCTCTTTTAATAAAAATGTTGCGGAATTTGTTCCCAGAAAAACATGATAAATACGTTATCAAAGCATTTCCGAAGAAATGTATTTTTATCCATTTTAAAACATTTGGGATGTCATCGTCAATACAGAAACATAAGCATAAACAGAACTTACATTCATTTACACTAGTGATCTACATCTCTTTTAAATCCCTCAGTGTAAAGTAGCATCATATCGACACCTGTGATACAAATAAGCTTGAGTGGGTCAGGTTGGGAAACCTGGTGAGTACATAGGGTTTTCAACCCACAATAATTTAATTATTATGTTTAAACATCAAACAATCAACCAATTTACCCATCCCCATTATCTTCCTTACTCTTAAGGTCTACCCTAAGAGTCATCTATCCTGCATTCGTTCATTCTGAAGTCCATTGCTTCCAGGGTTTATATGACATGCACTAAGTCCATAGCTACCAATGCTCGTTCGTAAAGCACTAATTCCATAGCTGCTAAAGTTCATTCATCGGGTACTAAATCCATAGCTACCAGTGTTTATCTAATAGGTACTAAATCCATAGCTACCAACGTTTATCTAACAGGTACTAAGTCCATCGCTACCGGCGTTTATCCAATAGGCACTAAGTCCATAGCTGCCGATGTTATTTATTAGGCACTAAGTCTGTAGCTGCCAATGTTCACTCATATCATCTTTCATCTCTCATCATTCATCTACCATGTTTTACCCAACATATTCGTAGATATAAAATACATATACAGTTTAAATTATTTAAAACATGTATAAAATCATTCATCCAGCATAGATAGCAAGTATACAGGTTATATGCACACATAGCACGTAATTTATATAAAATACTTCATATCTATGTGTAAGATGAAAGTAACTATGCACTCACCTGCAAAGGTGGTGACTCGGTACTCGGACAACATTACGTTTACGTTAAAACAAATTTCCATTGACAAAACGTAGTATCATTTCCACTAGAGTTTAGTCTAATGTTCAACGAGACTAATTAATAGTCTAGCTATTATTACTATTATATAAGCGTTAAACAATACTCTTCACCCACTATGTACAGACAGGGGCCAAACATGAAACACCGGAGGGCAGTATCATTTTGGCATATCCAACAACCCAGGCGGCCCTTCAAACCGGATTCCCCGTACCGCGAGTGGTTAAAAAGATATTATAACGACACTTATATAATCCATAATAATAGCTCAAATAATTATTATAAGGTCCTAATAACGTTACTATATTTAAATAAAAGCTATATTAAAAATTAGGTAGGCGTATATTACCTATGAAGGGGTTTGGCTAGAAGCCGTGCTCTGCAGGGGCAGAACTTCCGAGCCGAAAGCTCTTCTTCTCGGAGCCGTCGAGCACTCCGGGGCTTTCTTCTAGCGCTAGGGGAGTTTTTGGGAGGTTTAGAGAGAGTGCAGAGAGAAGAAAGAATGGGAAAGATGTGAAGAAAATGAGGGTGGGAGAGGTTCTATTTATAGGGTGAAATATGGCTGAACTTGGTGCCACATGTCACCATCTGGTGGCAAGACTTGGGGAGAAAGCAATGGCCAAGATTGTGTCACGTCACCCATTTTTCGCACAGCACACTTCCGACTTCTAAAACTCGTAAAGTTCGCATACGAGCTCTGTTTTTGACGTTCTTTATATCCACGCATAGGTAAAAATAAGATCTACAATGTTCATTTTGACTCCGTCGGCTAATTCTCGACCGATCTTAAATTTAACAGTAGAAGGAGATTATATTGTTAAATGACCGCGAAAAATTCGTAACTCTTTCATACGGACTCCGTTTTCGTCTTTCTTTTTATCGTTGACTTCCTATTAATGAGATCTTCAAATCTAATTTAGGTTGGGTAGGCCAAAAACCGCTCGATCTAAAATTCGAGTTTCGGGCCTTGCACTACTATGCCAAATCTTAGAAAATTCATAACTTCCTCATACGAAGTCAGATTTGGGCATTCTTTTTATGCACGCTCTCGGTTTAACGTATACTACAACTTTTGTTTAGATCACTAAGGCCAAAAAGTCCTCTATTGTAAATTCACTATTTACGTCTCCCGGTGCCGTGCTGGTTTTGCCGTAAAACTTCGACGGGCCATAACTTCTTCGTTATAACTCGGATTTCGGCGTTCTTTATATGTACGAAACCCTGGTAACATACACTACCACTTGGTTAAGATTAATACTTATAAATAATATTCCATCAATAACTCATTTTTGATGCTTATTGTCTCTAAATTGACTAGCCCGAATGTGCGAGCGTTACAATTATCTCCCCCTTAGGATGATTACGTCCCAGAATCATCAACGAAACAGGGCTGTATAATGACTCCATACGTTATCTCTTCATCGTAGGTAATAATCGTAACTTCTATGTTTCTTTGAATGCGTATCTAACTCCTGGTCTTCTTGACTGCAAGCGGTGCTTGATCTTGCACTCGTTCTCTATGTCTTGTTACACTTTCAATCATGACCTTCATGTCACAAACTCGCTCTTTATCAGAGACTCCTTCTTCTTCTTAACAAACTTAAGATAAGTTTATTTGATTTCTACGATAGACCGATGGGTCACGTTCTAATGAACTCTCATCGTATGTTGCAACGCTCAGACTCAGGTCTCTTAGAGTCAAATTCTGGAATGGAATATACTTTCCTTCATGTTCTAATGTGATATAATCACATTTTAACATGTAGCATTTCTAGCTACCAACTTCTTTAACTAGCGTGATACTTCTATTGACCGCTTCGATTATCTTTCACTTCAATCTTCTGGCTTAAGTTAGATGCTACATCGAACTTGGTTCTCTGAACCACGTAACATACTCATCTTAGTCGGACTCAATTTGATATGACCACTAGGGTCGAAACAAGAATCATCTTCTTAATCATTACCGAAACGATGGTAACGACATAATTGAATAAAGCGGAATCAACTACTAGCTTCTTCGTAACCTTGTGACTTTCCCTGATCCAAGTGTGAGTCCTGTGCTTCCGGTAGTATAGGCCTCTACTACCATTCACACCTACTCATACTCATACCAAGTATTGTCTCGCAGTTTTTCCAAGTCACCATTCAAGAAAATCACACAACAACTTAACACACCAGATAACAAAACGAAGGTTTTATAATATTCCTTGAAATGATTACATTGGTGTTCAAGTTCACCCTAGACTATGCCTCTATTAGGCTACACCATACGATACTATGGCAACTGCATAACTCGATCTTCGGATATGAAGTCCTCATCCTTGATTCCTCGCGTTGTTTTCTGCTTCGTCGAGGATCATGTGGAATGCCCTTGGCTTTGGTGGTGCCTCTGGCCTTGCTGCTTCATTTTTCTTTGGGCAGTCTCTAGACATGTGTCCCGTGCTTCCGCATCCGTAGCATACCTTATCATTTTGTGTACAATCCTTGGAATAGTGACCGATCCTCCCACACTTGTAACAGGTTACTTCTCCATCGCATCTTCCAAAGTGCTTCTTCTTACACTTTTCACACCACTTGGCTCCATAACTTTGGTTATCCGGGTTCGACTTCGGGAAATTTCCTTTCTTATCAGGTCTTGAGGATTCTTCAAGCTTCTTCTTCTCGCCAACTTCATCTTTTTCCAGACCCTTTTCCCTTATTTGGGTCTCAACATTCTTGGCTGCCCAGATGGTGGCTTTCAAACTGGTTGCTTGCTTGACCATTGGACCAAAGTCTGCTGGTAATCCATTGGCAAACTTGTTGACCTTGGAGAGTTCAGTTGGAAATAAGTAAGGAACAAGCTTCATTTTCTCCGTAAAACTTGCAACTTACTCGGTAACGCTCATTCTTCCTTTCTTTAGGTTCTGAAACTCGTTGTTGATCTCTAGCAGATCCTGCTCAGAGAAATACTGCATTTTTAGTTGCACCAGGAAATCTTCCCAAGACATCTTGCTTGCTTCTCCTTTGGGCATCGTATCTGCCAATAACTTCCACCAGCTCAAGACTCCGATCTTTAGTTGTCTGACCGCAAAGACAGTTTTCTGCTTGTTGCTACAGCCGCAACTCTCAAACACCATATCCATTTCGTAGATCCAGTCCATAATCTCTACAGGCTTCGGGCTTCCTGAGAGACTCGGTGGTTTTGCACTCAAGAAGTTCTTATACATTCGCCCATCCTTGTTGTTTCCCCTATCGGGGCCATTTCTTCGTTCTCCTTGAGCCCCAACTTGACTCATAGGGTGGGTGTAGTTCCCTTCCTCCAATTGCTCGGGGACCAGTTCAGGTTGTACGATCGGTATTGTAGCTTCCTCTCGGTTCTATTGAAGTAAGCGTCTGGTCCCCTCCATTTGACGATCCAACATCATTTGGATCATCGCTTGTACTCTGGCCATAGTGATTGGCTCAGGAGCGACTACCACAACAGCTATTTGCTCAATCACTGGGGGTTGATTCCTGTTTCCGTTAGCGTTTCCGACTCCGCTTCAGTTTCTTGCCATTTCGATCTTATACACCAAATTAGGCATTTGGTGTGAAATGACGAGAATTAAGATAGGAAAGATTTTATTTACGATCGACGTGTAAACCTCTCCATCACTCCGAAAAGTTACATGCCGGTTCTAATACCGTATTTAAACGTTTAGAAATCTGAACACATAAAGTTTCCAGATCCGGTCGGCAACAGACCATAGATCCGATCATACATGTAGCATCATAAAGCATCATAAATCATTTACCACATAAAATCATGTTAGGCATTTTCCCTAAATTAGCTAGTGCTTGTGTCTATTCAGGTGTATTACCTAAATTTTATTAGACACACTCCTAACGATCATCGCTTAGCATTCTAAGTTTAAGTCTAGAAATAAATCCATATTCCTAGTTCGCTTAAACTAATGCTCTGATACCAACTGTGACATCCCCATTTTTCACGGCCAGAAAAGACCGATTTTGTTTATGATTTATAAAAATCAGAGAACCTCTTTTAATAAAAATGTTGTGGAATTTGTTCCCAGAAAAACATGATAAGTACGTTATCAAAGCATTTCCGAAGAAATGTATTTTTATCTATTTTAAAACATTTGGGATGTCATCGTCAATACAGAAACATAAGCATAAACAGAACTTACATTCATTTACACTAGTGATCTACATCTCTTTTAAATCCCTCAGTGTAAAGTAGCATCATATCGACACCTGTGATACAAATAAGCTTGAGTGGGTCAGGTTGGGAAACCTGGTGAGTACATAGGGTTTTCAACCCACAATAATTTAATTATTATGTTTAAACATCAAACAATCAACCAATTTACCCATCCCCATTATCTTCCTTACTCTTAAGGTCTACCCTAAGAGTCATCTATCCTGCATTCGTTCATTCCGAAGTCCATTGCTTCCAGGGTTTATATGACAGGCACTAAGTCCATAGCTACCAATGCTCGTTCGTAAAGCACTAATTCCATAGCTACTAAAGTTCATTTTATCGGGTACTAAATCCATAGCTACCAGTGTTTATCTAATAAGTACTAAATCCATAGCTACCAACGTTTATCTAATAGGTACTAAGTCCATAGCTACCGGAGTTTATCCAATAGGCACTAAGTTTATAGCTGCCGATGTTATTTATTAGGCACTAAGTCTATAGCTGCCAATGTTCACTAATATCATCTTTCATCTCTCATCATTCATCTACCCATGTTTTACCCAACATATTCGTAGATATAAAATACATATACAGTTTAAATTATTTACAACATGTATAAAATCGTTCATCCAGCATAGATAGCAAGTATACAGGTTATATGCAAACATAGCACGTAATTTATATAAAATACTTCATATCTATGTGTAAGATGAAAGTAACTATGCACTCACCTGCAAAGGTGGTGACTCGGTACTCGGACAACATTACGTTTACCTTAAAACAAATTTCTGTTGACAAAACCTAGTATCATTTCCACTAGAGTTTAGTCTAATGTTCAACGAGACTAATTAATAGTCTAGCTATTATTACTATTATATAAGCGTTAAACAATACTCTTCACCCACTATGTACAGACAGGGGCCAGACATGAAACACCGGAGGGCAGTATCATTTTGGCATATAGCACTTCTGAAATCCAACAACCTAGGCGGCCCTTCAAACCGGATTCCCCGTACCGCGAGTGGTTAAAAAGATATTATAACGACACTTATATAATCCATAATAATAGCTCAAATAATTATTATAAGGTCCTAATAACGTTACTATATTTAAATAAAAGCTATATTAAAAGATAGGTAGGCGTATCTTACCTACGAGGGGGTTTGGCTAGAAGCCGTGCTCTGCAGGGGCAGAACTTCCGAGCCGAAAGCTCTTCTTCTCGGAGCCGTCGAGCGCTCCGGGGCTTTATTCTAGCGCTAGGGGAGTTTTTGGGAGGTTTAGAGAGAGTGTAGAGAGAAGAAAGAATGGGAAAGGTGTGAAGAAAATGAGGGTAAGAGAGGTTCTATTTATAGGGTGAAATATGGCTGAACTTGGTGCCACATGTCACCATCTGGTGGCAAGACTTGGGGAGAAAGCAATGGCCAAGATTGTGCCACGTCACCCATTTTTCGCACAGCACACTTCCGACTTCTAAAATCCGTAACTTTCTCATACTAGCTCCGTTTTGACGTTCTTTATATCCACGCATAGGTAAAGATAAGATCTACAACTTTTATTTTGACTCCGTCGGCTAAGTCTCGACCGATCTTAAATTTAACAGTAGGAGGAGATTATACTGTTAAATGACCGCGAAAAATTCGTAACTCTTTCATACGGACTCCGTTTTCGTCCTTCTTTTTATTGTTGACTTCCTATTAATGAGATCTTCAAATCTCATTTAGGCTGTGTAGGCCAAAAACCGCTCGATCTAAAATTCGAGTTTCGGGCCGTGCACTACTATGTCAAATCTTAGAAAACTCATAACTTCCTCATACGAAGTCAGATTTGGGCGTTCTTTTTATGCACGCTCTCGGTGTAACGTATACTACAACTTTTGTTTAGATCACTAAGGCCAAAAAGTCCTCTATCGTAAATTCACTATTTACGTCTCCCGTTGCCGTGCCAGTTTTGCCGTAAAACTTCGACGGACCATAACTTCTTTGTTATAACTCGGATTTCGGCGTTCTTTATATGTACGGAACCCTTGTAACATACACTACCACTTGGTTAAGATTAATCCTTATAAATAGTATTCCACAAATAACTCATTTTTGATGCTTATTGTCTCTAAATTGACTAGCCCGAATGTGCGGCCGTTACAGTTTTCCCCAAGATACCCATACATGTTATGTTATGATATGATTATGAGAACTGCATGTTAGATTAGGGATAAGAATCTAGGAATGATGCCTTAAATGCGTATTGTATTGTATGAGAACTGCATGCTAGATTAGGGCTAAGGATCTAGGAAGATGCCTTATGTGCCTGCTTTATGTGCTTATTGAGTTACATGCTAGAACTGATTAGTCAGTAATATGATGACCTGAATAGGATATGCTTGGTGTGGTTACTCAATGCTCGAATGCTGCTTGCTTCGTGCTTTTAGAGTTCTAGTTCTCTTTAACTAACTAGTAAACGAATACGTTAAGTTATATATTGCAAAGACTAAATAATTTCAGAAGGATAGGTCTAGCCCTATTGTGCAGCTCTTGTTTGAGTCTAACCGTTGTAGGGTAGGATCTCTCATTCGAAGAATTATCTGGTCAAGTGATATGTTATGGTATTCGCAAGCTAGTTAGGTAAAGGTAGCAGGGATTCCTTATGCAGCTGATGGCAGAGAGTAGGTCGGAGAGTTACCCTAGGGTAATTCTAGGATGAGATTAGTGCAGCGAGAAGTAGTAGTTGAAGGGACTTGGTGAAGTCAAGGTAATCCTTGAGGAAGGTACGGATAGATGTGGAAGGTAGTATGGGCCCGTACTACTGAAAGCAGAGGATCCGTACTCGAGTTAAGGAGGGTTGAGATAGAACCAAGGGAACTTGTAGTATGTGATACCTCCCGAGGTTATGTATGACCCTGACAATTATGTGTTTTGTTTCAAAATGGTGATGATTACGCGACACGGAGGAGGAGGTTCTGGCTCAGGATCAGGTTCAGGATCAGGTTCGGGTTCGGGATCCGAGCCAGTGGATGAGGGACTACGCGAGTTCATCACATCTGAGATCATGAGAGGCATCCTTGAGTCGACCCCGGTGATTTTCGGGTCAATCAAGGAAGGGATTATCAAGCTGATGGACGATCGCCTCAGGGCTTTTAAGAGTGACTGGGCGTCTCGCTAGTCAGGGGCGCGCGTACTGTCCTTTAAGGACTTCAGGGGATGCGGTGCACCAGACTTCCACGGGTTGAAGGACCCCATTGTTGCCAGGAGATGGATTGCAGACATGTAGTTTGCCCAGTTGACGAGCTTCTGCCCTGAGGGGTCGAAGGTCCGTTACGCTGCAGGATGTTTGAGACAGGGCTAGAGATTGGTGGGATTCAATTGGTGATTCTTTAGGGGTCTCAGCCATTGAGGCTATGACCTGGTCTTACTTTGTGACCAGGTTTAGGGCTCAGTTTGCGCCGGCTGTGGAGCTTCAGCAGTTGGCCAGGGAGTTTCTTGACATGAGACAGACTACTGAGACGGTGGCGGAGATTACCGCCAAGTTTTGGGAGAGGGCCTTATTGGTGCCTCAGTATGCCGGAGATGAGGAGATGCGGAAGACCCGCTATCATGATATGTTGAGGGTTGATATTCGGGAGCATGTCAGTTACTCAGCATGTCCGACCTTGGATTCCATGATTGCCAGGGCAAGGGAGAGGGAGATTGATTTGGAGAACCTTAGGAAGAGGAAGGCAGAGATGGAGCAGGTTACTGGGTTTCGGGGAAGAAACCCAAGGGATCTGACACTAGGTCAAAGGGCCAGCCGGGCTAGAGCCGCTGCATGAAATGTGGCAGGCCGCACGAGGGAGCTTATAGATTGGGATCATCGGGCTGCTACAAGTACGGCAAAACGGGGCACTTCAGCATGGATTGTACTGCCCCTACCCCCACATTCCAGACATCAGACCTGATTTGCTTTCATTGCAATCAGAAGGGCCACAAAAAGGCTGATTGCCCGAGATTGACAGTAGTAGCAACGCCAGTGGTGGCGCCAGCGCCAGCGAACCTGCGGATTACTGATGGCCGGCAGGGCAAGTCAGAGGCTCTAGTGGTGAGGAGCCGAGCCTTCCAGTTGACTACCGAGGAGGCACGCGCCACACCCGATGTGGTGACGGGTATGATTTCCTCTCCCTAGCTCTTATTATATGTTGATTATGATATTTATGTGCCATGTTATGTGTTTTGTTTAGGATCGTTCCATGTAAACGGTATCCCAGTTCTGGTGTTGTTCGATTCGGGTGCTACCCGATCATTTATCTCTCTTTCACTTAGCAAGAGGTTCCTTGAGTCGTCGGGCATGTTGGATTTTCCTCTAGAGGTCGAGATTGCCTATGACCGATCAGTACGAGTATCAGAGGTTTCCAGAGATTGTGTTTTGAGGCTGTTCGAGGAGCGCTACTTGGTGGACTTGGTTCCCATACCTTTGCGAGGGAACCAGGTTATCATCGGTATGGATTGGTTAAGCCCTAATGAGGAAGTGATAGACTGCGCGCAACATTTGGTACGTGTCAGGACCCTAAGTGGGGGAGAGCTGGTGATTCAGGGCGAGAGGCCACAACGTGGACCAACTTTATGCTCAGCAGCAAGGGCTAGGCGCTACCTTCAGCAGGGTTGCGTCAGATACGTCGCCTATGTCATGGATACTCAGGAGGAGGGTAAGGCGACTGTGAGTGATGTGCCAGTGGTGGGAGAGTACCCGGATGTGTTTCCAGAGGATTTGCATGGGATACCTCCGGAGAGACAGGTGGAGTTTAAGATCGACCTGGTCCCTGGTGCGGCTCCGATAGCCAAGGCACCGTATCGGTTGGCTCCTCCCGAGATACAGGAGTTGTCTACACAGCTGCAGGAGCTCTTAGACAAGGGATTCATCAGACCGAGCAGTTCATCCTGGGGAGCCCTGATTCTGTTCGTGAAGAAGAAGTACGGGTCGCATCGGATATGTATAGATTACCGGGAGCTGAACAAGGTGACGGTGAAGAACCGTTACCCACTCCCGATGATTGATGATCTATTTGACCAGCTACAGGGAGCATCTTGGTTTTACAAGATAGATTGGCGTTCAGGCTACCATCAGATGAGGGTCAGAGACGAGGATGTACAGAAGATTACGTTATGAACTCGCTATGGCCACTACTAGTTCGTGGTGATGCCCTTCGGGCTCACCAATGCTCCTGCCGTGTTCATGGACCTCATGAACCGCGTATGCAGACCGATGCTGGATTGGTTTGTGATAGTTTCCATCGATGACATCTTGGTTTATTCCGAGACGCAGGAGCAGCACGAGGAGCACTTGATAGAGGTCCTGGATACCTTGAGGAGGGACAACTTGTACGCCAAGTTCTCCAAGTGTGAGTTCTGGTTGCGCGAGGTGCAGTTTCTTGGGCACCTTGTCAACCAGAACGGTATTTTGGTTGACCCGGCCAAAGTGGATGCCGTGATGAGATGGGAGGTTCCGAAGTCTCCATTTGAGATTTGGAGTTTCCTTGGATTGGCACGCTATTACCGGAGATTCATTCAGGACTTCTCTAAGATATCCATACCCTTGACCCCGCTGACGAAGAAAGTCGTTGTATTTCGCTGGGCACCTGAGCAGTAGGCAGCTCCTCTCCCTCCCTGCCAGAGGGCGTGGAGGATTTTGTAGTGTATTGTGATGCGTCCATTTCAGGTTTGGGCGTAGTATTGATGCAGCGAGGGCACGCCATCACCTACGCCACGAGGCAGCTGAAGCCTCACGAGGCGAATTACCCGATGCATGATTTGGAGTTGGGGGCGGTCGTCTTCGCCCTTAAAATTTGGCGACATTACCTCTATGGGGTCCATTGTACCATTTACACGGATCACAAGAGTCTGAGGTACCTCATGGATCAGCCGAATATGAACATGAGGGAACGTCGGTGGCTAGATGTGGTGAAGGATTACGACTGTGAGATCCTTTACCACCCAGGAAAGGCCAATGTGGTGGCCGATGCTCTTAGCCGCAAGGCGGCCCCGATCAGAGATATCTGCCTGCGGATGACAGTAGTGACTCCGCTTCTGGAACAGATCCGAGAGGCTCAGCAGGAGGCTATGAAGGAGGAACATCAGAAGAGCGAGCATATTGTGTGACATGTTTCCTCCTTTGACTATGATAGCCGAGGGTTGTTGACACTACACTACAGGGTGTGGGTTCCATATCATGGAGGTATGCGCCAGGTTCTGATGGAGGAGCGCACAAATCCCGGTTCTCTATCCATCCTGGGGAAACGAAGATGTATCAGGATCTTCGTCCTGATTACTGGTGGCCCTGCATGAAGTGGGACGTAACATGGTATGTAGAGCAGTGCTTGACCTGCAGGAAGGACAAGGCCGAGCACCAGAGGCCACATGGCAAGATGCAGCCACTAGATATTCCCATGTGGAAATAGGAAGATATCACCATGGATTTCATTACAAAGCTTCCCAGGACCGCACGTGGAGTTGATTCGATATGGGTCATTGTTGATCGGTTGACCAAGAGTGCTCATTTCATCCCGATCCAGGAGAGTATATCGGCCGAGAAGCTGGCCGAGATTTACGTGCGTGAGGTAGTGGCACAACATAGGGTGCCTGTCTCGGTGGTGTCAGATCGAGATGTCCGTTTTACTTCCAGATTTTAGAAGCGGTTTCACGACGAGATGGGTACTCGTCTCAATTTCAGCACCGCTTTCCACCCCCAGACAGATGGGCAGAGTGAGAGGACGATAAAGACGCTTGAGGACATGCTTCGTGCATGTGTTTTGGATTTCGGTGGCAGTTGGGATACGTAAGCGGAATTTTCGTATAACAACAGTTACCACGCCAACATAAACCGGCCTCCCTTTGAGATGCTCTACGGGAGGAAGTGTTGGACCCTAATATGTTGGGGTGAGGTCGGTCAGAGAGTTATGGGGAGTACCGAGGTGGTACTCAAGACTACTGAGAGGATCCAGCAGGTATGGAGCAGGCTTCAGACTGCTCAGAGTCGGCAGAAGAGCTATGCCGACAAGAGGCGTTCAGATTTGGAGTTCCAGGTGGGCGACATGGTCCTCCTGAAGGTGTCACCTTGGAAAGGTGTCACCCGGTTCAGAAAGCGGGGCAAGCTGGGCCCCAGGTACATCGGTCCGTTTAGGGTTTTGGCACGGGTGGGTTGAGTTGCTTACCGATTGGACCTCCCAGCAGAGCTTAGCCAGATTCACAAAACTTTCCATGTTTCGCAGTTGCGGAAGTGCTTAGTGGACGATTCAACAGTAGTACCCCTTGAGTATATTCAGGTTGATGACAGCCTAAACTACATTGAGCGACCCATAGCTATCCTCGACAGGAAGTCGAAGGATCTGAGGAACAAGATGGTGGAGTTGGTAAAGGTGCGGTGGCAGCACCGCAAGGGGTCAGAATGGACTTGGGAGCAGGAGGACGAGATGAGAGAGCACTACCCCGAGCTTTTCACGGATACAGCAGCAGACTTCGAGGACGAAGTCTAGAATAAGTAGGGGATATTTGAAATTCCCAGTTCCCGGTACATATTTTTATTTAAAGTTTTGCATTTTTACTATGGGACTCGACGAGTTGGAGGCCCAACTCGTCGAGTAGATGTTAGTTTTGGGACGCAGGTGGAAGTATCTACTCGCCGAGTCGGAAGCCCCGACTCGATGAGTAGACCTGTCTGGATGAAACCCTAAATTTCAGGGTTTGCACCTTATTTAAACACTTTAAATGGCCTCCACTCCAGCCTCCATCACCCTCAGACCCCATTCTCGAAACCCTAATCAGTTGTGAGTGTTCTTGAGCTATTTTGGTGACATTTTTGTGATTTGAAGCTTGGAGAAGGAAGGAAAGGCTTGGAGGTTCAAGAAGAAGGCAGTAGATCCAGAGTTTTGGTTGTATTTCCAGCTTGTTTGAGGTAAAAAGCTTCAACCTTGACTTCCCAGTTGTTAGATCTTCTTTAGGGCTTGAATCTTGTCATTTTTAGGGCATTTCTAAGTCACAAATAGGTGTAGAGTGTATAGTAGAGTAATGACTTCAGATCTTGAACCTTGGAGGGTTCTCATGGCATAAAGGTGCCAACTTTATGGCCATGAGAGCCCCATGCATCTTGTAGACTTCATTTTTGGGCCTTTTGAGCTTGAAGACCCATGCATGGACATAAAGCTCATGACTTTACTGTTGGGTTTTGAGCACTATAACACTCCTATGGTGCACATGCAACCCTAAATGCTTTGGATCTGTGTTTTCTCTAATTACACATGCATTTTGTTTTTCCAAAGCATTCACCCTAGCTAGCATACAATTGAAGCTATATAATAAAACTTAGTTTGGATGCTTACCTCTTGAGTAGGGTAGAGTTATTGACCTTTGAAAGCTTGAGCACCTCAAGTGTGATGCCTTTATTGGTTCACAAACACCATATGCAACAGGAGGCTTGAGAGAAATAGGTTAGCAAGCTCAAAATCGTGTATCACTCTCTTGGAATGAGGGGGCAACCGATTTTGGCTCTAGGGGACTCTATTTATAGTGTTGCACATGCTAGGGTTACACTTTGTAAACCCTAATGACCCATGACTTTCCACATTCTCATGCTCCATGGATTTAACCTCCATGGACTATCCATGGATTAGTTTAGCCCATCTACATAATCATGGATCATTGGCCCACACTACAAGAATTATTGATTTACATAATCAATCCCCATATATTTAATTAGTCTCTTTTGACCACAAAATTAATTCTTGATCAATACTAATTAAATAATATGATTATTAATATATTATACTTGTAATATATTAATAAACCATAAATAACCTTATTCTCAAAATCCATCCTATCAAATTGCACTGGTGAAGGCAACCCAAAAAGGGACCATGCTACAATCGGGTCAAGTACATCCCAATTATAGTTATAGGCTAAGACACTAAATCCAACAGTCTCCCACTTGGATAAGTCTAATAACTATAACTTCCAATGTACCTCTAGGATCCGACTTAGCAATCTTAAGCTTTCATAAGCCACTGTCAACTCTGACCCGGTCAGTGACGCATCCTTTAGATAAACGATCATATAATCCTCTGTTCTCAAGATATCAGCTGGAAAAATACATGGAACAATGTCATACTTATTGTCCAGCAGCTTGTTTCCCGATTTCCGATTCGTCTGACATAGAACATAACTGAACACATCAATTTAGTTCTGACCGGGCCTGACACATAGTCAAAACAGAATCATCGAGGGGCCCAAAATATTGCTTTTAATCCTCTTAGGATAAAAAGGAACAGATAAACTTTGACATTATATGCTTGTACTAACTACTCATTAAATCATGCACAACGATACGTTTTATAACATCAAGTTACTGATGCGTTTTCGTATTATCAATGCACAACTAATTCATAGTCAACAACTCATATATCTAGGTTTGAAGACTTATAAGATATTATCGTCTCACGATCACTCGTGATAAATTCCATGAAGTGATTCAAGTGAGCGTGGGTTGATCCAATACTCTAATCTTATTCAGAAGTACTCATGAATGGTGTAGCAAACATGTTGCTATGCCTAACTCCTTAGACAAATCTACAAGCCAACTCATGACAATCTTCTTTCATACCTACTTCCAAAGTATGATCGACTATGGATAGTTTGAATAATCTTATTATTCGGGAAGTCAAAACATGCAAACTGAAACACAAAGATAATACTAATCCTATATGGCCCCAAAACTTGTGAGTGTAAATAAAACACCTTTTATTTAATCACCATATTGGTTACTTATTATTCATTGTATAATGTTTCGATTTATCAACTAATACTTGAATTAAAACAATAGTTATCCCATGGTCCAAGCATGCACACTATGTTTTCTTATGGTCCTTACTTTGTAAAATAGATCAATTGTAAACATTTCTAACGATACTCATTTCACAATTCCAAATCTTTATCGCAAGTGTAAGAATACCAAGTTCTTGCCACTTACTGTAATTTGTTAGATTCTAAACTTATATGCAGTGATCCTTTTGTAATGACTATGTACACAAGTCACAAAGACTTTGTCAATTACAAAACTTTCCATTGGAGATTGTTGCAAGACAATTCTATAGATCCGAAGTCTCATATTCAAAGCACATTCCTTTTAACATCCTTCTTACATAAAAGTTTCTAACTTTCTCATAGATTCTTGATATCCAACTCCCATTATGGAACCATTTCCATATTTCCCATATGACAACTCATTGTTAATAGAATCCTGTCTATTCATAATAATATCAATATGGTCCATCCATTACTATACTTCCAACAATCCATAAGCAACCAATCTTTAGTGAACCTTAGATTGTCCTTGACAGTTGTTTAACCACTTTAGTCAGATTTAGTTCTAGTCCTTTTTCCCTCTTAATGCCCTAGGCATTTGGAAAATTAGACCACAAGAATATTATAACATATGCAATCGACCCTATATCCGAAGCATATAGGACACGATTCATAATGTCTTACATAAAGACATGATACTTGATCAGTCTTTTGCTATAATATTTCTATTTGCCATGTTCTCACAATTCGAACTATGAAGAGGGTTTCCATAATCATAATCGAATTTTGAGAATGCAATTAACATTTTCATATATAGAAGTTCCTTATGTAGAATCTTTTCAACATAACATTCATATATGTATTTGACTAAATTTGATTTTAAAATATCAATCTAAGCTTTTAGAATTGAAAAAATGAAGTATAAGTTCCTTTCCCTTAATTATAGCAAAACAATTTTTTCAAACCCTGCAATTTTGCGAATTGAAAACTGTGTTTTCTATAATTAACATTGCTAACTTGCAACACTTACCATAATAATTATGCTCCCACTAGCATAATAATTATTATCTTACTGGCATAACACTTATGCTCCCACTAGCTTTGACATGTATCCAAAGTCAACTGGACTTCTAGAAATCAATACTTGTTGACTTTCTTACCAAAGTTCAGATTTCTGATACAAGACGCTTCGATAAAACTTTTATCAAGGCTTCTCAAACTCATACACCTTTCCTTGGATAGCTCATATGTGTGTCCAAACAATTTTAGAACTTACAACAATAAGTCTCAAATGTTCAGACTTTTTTCTATTTCTCACAATTTGAACTATGAAGAGGGATGCCGTAGTCATAATCGAATTTGAGAATGCAAATATCACAAATGCTATCTCCTTAAAATATACTTAGTGAAAGCGTTTCCTCACAATCATTTTCATGAATTGGAGAGAAACCTTATCACACTTAGATTTTTATGGTGTATGTGTTCCTATCCATGTGAATTTGTCAAAACCATAATCACAAGACAAGGTTAGTGACAAATCCAAACTCATATGGACTGAACTTGGTCAATCTTAATTCCTTTCCACCTAGCAGCACAAGGGCCTACCATTGCTTCCAAGTTGTTATGCAAACAACTGAGAGCTCATAGAACTCACATGCATAGTCAACTTTAACAGGAATGTGCACAAAAACAAGAATATGTCAATACGATAGGTTATAAACCTCAGGTCGTGTGCTAGTGATTAACAATAGGTTTATTCTTGATTAGTTCTTGAAACTTGTCAAGATCTTTAAGACTCCCACTGACCTCTTGACATATAAGTTTCTCTCTGTCAAGAACATTGCTTGACAAAAAAATATTCAAGAGTTATTGCGCTTTCTTATCAAGACAAACACTATTGACAATTGGTCTTAGTTGATCTTTATTTTATCCAAAACATTACAACTTACCAATTTCAAATGTACAAGAGTAAAAAACTTTTTACTCTGCATTTGCTAATATGTCACTCAATATACAATCTTGGAGTATGACTTTAAGATTTGATTTTGGAACGAAGTATGATTCATCTTAATTGATTTAACCATTTCAACAATTCGTGATTCCTCTTCTTAGCCAAAGAAATGCACTAAGATCCTTAGAGGATCAAACTGTGATATGGCTTTCATAATCATTTAAGATGATCATAAGACATGATACTCAAGTATTCTCTCATCTTTTTAGATTGGAGAAACTTTTATCTTTCTGCCTAATTTGATTCTTCTTATTCATCCTGCTATACATTGAAACTTTTACAATGATACATAAATATACTTAATCTTGTAAGCACAACCATATTTACGAAACTTTAGTAAATCTTGACGAATAGTCTTATCGTTCTTTGTGGTGGACCTGACCAACGCACAACCAAGTGTACCTGATCTCCTAGTCCTACACTTGACTCACATATACATGTGAACAGGGAATTAGTCTTAATTTCCCAAAGACGAAAATATTCATTCATCATACAATACAATTTGCATGATTCCAAGTTTTTGTCCAATTGAAACTTAGGTGATGAGAATCTTTCCTTATTTTGTAAATTTTGACACTACCACAAACGAAAGAATCAAATCCATTATCAACATTGCTAGAAACATAAAAACATCAATTTTCACAAATGCCATTATAAGGAGATATAATATAAAACATGATAAAATCAGAATTTTATTTATTTATAAAATGCGGAAAATTTTTTCCTTACAATGCAAGTACAAATGAAAACTATGTTATTACATATTCCTAAGCAATCTATCCTAATTCCTAAGCAACAACTTCAAAAATCCGATCTTTGAACCATGCGATCGAAATCCATCTCTTCGCGATCAGATTCAACATGCTCTTACTTTTAAGCTTCCTTTCTTTTCTACGATCCTACAAAACATCAAAATGTAATCTTATCACATCATGTATTAAGAATGTACAAATAGGAACTTAATAGAGTTAGATAGTGGACTTACCTGAAGTAGAGTCAAACCTTTTTGACTTTACCTTCTCTTAGATCTTTCAGGTATTCAGGGCAGATTCGATTCTAATGTCCCTTCAAATGGCAGTAGAAAAAATGGCTTCTTTTGCATTGGCACATGAGATAATCCCAGAACTGGCCTTTCTCTTATGATCAAGACTTTTAACCATGGCCAATTCCTTTCCTATAGGAGAAGGAATCGTTTCCGGGATGTCCATGTCATTGCCCATGTCAGCTTGGGAGGTAGATCTTCCAATCAAATTTGCTTGACCACTGCGCCAAATCATTGCTGATTCAACAACAATTAGCAAATAGGTAAGATTAATGAGGGTAATGTCACGATCTGTCATATAGTAATATTTAACGAACTCACTATATGACTTGGGAAGTGACTGAAGAACCAAGTCAATAGCCAACTTGCTTGGAAACACGACACCCAACATTCCCAGCCTGTCAATATGCAACTTCATGTCCAAGACATGAGAACATGCATACCTTCCATCTTGATGTTTCATTGCAAGCAGGGCTTGAGTGAGCTTGAACTTTTCAAGTCTTCAAACTCGTGGGTCAGGGAGAATAATTGGAGGAGGTGGAGGAAGTGAAGTATGATATTGTGGAATATCATCTTCATGTGGAAAGCCTTTTCCAAAGGATTCGGGAAGACCATAGTTGTCTGAACTAGAGATCTACAAGGGAGAAATTCAAGTTAGTTGATTTAAGTCCTTAATATAACACCAAAAACGAAATATTAAGGCTAGGACCCAACACAATATTTTACAATTGCGAAGAGGGATGCTGTAATCCAATTGTAAAATATTTGAAGGTAGGTAAATGACAATTTACCAATTTCCACCATGAAAAACGAAATAGATTATTAAGTTTTAATTGGTTTGAAATTCCTATATCTTTGAGATTCATTGAACTTTTCAAAGGCATGTTTAAATCTCGATTGTGCCCTTCAAGTTTGTGACTGGGATGCCGAGGATCACAAACAAGGTGTGAATAACCATGCAAACTAGCTTGGTACACTCAATGTTACAAATCACCTAATCAATGTGCCGGTTAACCACACACGTTGCATCAATCTATGATTAACATCAAGCTACTGTTGGATTAGTGTCTAAGCCCGTAACTATATTTGTTATGTACTTGACCCGGTTGTGCATGGTCCTTTTGGGTTGCCTTCACCAAAGCAACTTGATAGGATGATTTATGGAGAAAGGGAGGTTATTATGGTTTATTAATATATTATATGAATAATAAATTCAAAGAGAAATCATATAGTTTAATTAATAATAAACAAGAATTAATTCTGTGGCTAAAAGTCGTTAATTAATTAAAGGGGACTAGAACTGTCAATTGTGTGATAGTTAATATTGGGCTGAGAATCCTTATGGATTAGGGCATGGACGAATTTAAGGAGGAGTCCATCTTAAATTTGTCCAAGGAGGCCTTATTCCAGAAGGTTCTCAAGTTACTTAGGGCCTAAGTCATCCAATTAGGGTTTTGACTGAAACCCTAGAAGCTCAAGCATATAAGGACCCCTTGGGCTAGTAAAATCGGCCACTTGATCCCTTGAAAGCTTGGAGCCGACTTTTTCCTCTCATCCTCTCTCCTAAAACATCATCCTCTTGCTTGTGGTGTTTGTGAGCCATTAGAGGTGTTACACTTGTGACACTAAGCTTCTTGAAGGTCAAAGGATTCTTGCAACCATTGAAAGGTATCATCTAAACTAGTTCATTATAGATTTCAATTTCAATGTATGCTAGATTAGGGTTTTCAAGTCTTGGATGAATATCATGTACAATAGAGAAGCCTAGATCCAAGCTTTAGGGTTTTGTATGAGCACATAGGATTGTTCTTTTGTATAAAACCCATCAGTGGTATCAGAGCCTCGATTGGCTTCTGTTGTATTTGATGCTTTGCGTTTCATTCATACTTGAAAAATCGAGTTTTTGGTCCTCTGACTGACAGACTTGATCAGTCCTAAAGTGGGCTCGACGAGTAGGATGAACTCGACAAGTCTATAAGGGGACTCGGCGAGTCAGGCTATCAGACAGAGGGATTTTCGGGATTTTATGCCTATTTTGCTGTGGGATAATTACCAAATCGTTTTTAATTGATAAAATACGAATTTTATTGATATTGGTTGATTATCCTTGCCAAAATTAAAGATAAAATCAAAGTAATTGAATGATTATTTCCTTATATGATAAATGTTAATTATTTGAATTTATTTGATCATTATCTTGCATAAAATTGGATTAGATCAAAATTAGATAATCACCATAATTAATTGTTTAATTATTTAATTGAATTTTGATCTAGTTAGTTTTGAAATGTTTCAAAAACTTTCCCTTAAGTTTTGGAATTAAAATTTTTGGATTAAAGTTTAATTTTGTAATAATTAAATTCAAAACCCTAGAATTTTACAAGTTTAAAATTCACCCTATACTATTATAATATTATAAGAATAAATTATTATATATGTATAAGATAAATGCTAGTCTTACTGTTAGTAGGCCTCATTCACGAAGCTGGTCTATAATGGGTGTTTAAGGAAGCAGCCTGTAAAATGACCGCCATTGAGTATCTACTCTTACCCACCGCACCCTTGACTAGTGGATGGTCGTTAGCCGAACGGGTAGGATAGGGCAAACCTTTCCTCATTAAAAGTATAATGAATTTATAAAGTAACTAAATGTTTTATAAAATTTCCATTCTTAGTAACTTTAGGCAAAAAGTGAATTTGATGTAATTCCATGAAATTACACTTTGTACCCTTGCTAAGACGTTAGTGGAGCGTGTGTGGTTAACCGGCACATTAATTTGGTTCTAAGCAAAGGTGGCAAAGCGTGACTCGATGTTTTTCATAGATCGATGTTGCGTGTGTGGTTAACCGGCACATCGATTAGGTGACTGTAACATTGGGGGCACCATGTATATTTGCATGGTTATTCACACTCTGTTTGTGATCCTCGGTATCCCAGTCACAAACTTGAGGGGCATATCGAGATTTAAACATGCCATTGAAAAGTTCAATGAATCTCAAAAGATCTAGGAGTTTTCAATACATTTAAAACTTATTTGTTTTCATTTTTCATGGTGGAAATTAGTGAATCGTCATTCACTTACCTTCAAATTATTTGCAATTTAAATTACGACATCCCTCTTTTAAGTTGTAAATAATGTTGTTGGATCCTAGCCCTAATTTCTCATTTGGGTGATTAATTGGGGATTCTTATCTAACCAAACTTTGTCTCTTTTCATTTTCAGATGTCGAACTCAAACAACAACAACGCTTCAGGATCGACCTCTTCAGGCTCGTTCTCACTCATGAATTTGTGTGGGAGGGTAATATTCGACGGAAACAATTTCAATGATTGGATCCGGAACATAAGGATGGTTACCCGCTACGAGGACAAGGAATATGTCCTCGACAAGGAGCTGAAGGAGATCAATCTCGAAACTGCTACTCCCGAGGAGATTGCTGCTTATGAAACTCATGAGCGTGATGAAATGAAAGTCCTTTGCATCATGCTCGCTACCATGACCGCAGAACTCCAAAATTCCTACGAGGACTTCTACCCCTACGAGATGCATCAAAATTTGATGGATAGATACCATCAAAGCGCGAGGCAGGAGAGGTACGAGATCATCACTTCGATGATCACGACCAAGATGAGAGACGGAGAGTATGTCACTACTCATCTTCAGAAGATGCAAAGATATGTTGATTGCCTGCAGAAGTTAAATGTGGACTTCAATGAGGAGCTGGCAATTGACATAATTCTTCACTCCTTACCTCCATGCTACAACCAGTTCCGCATGACCTACCACATGAATAAAGAAGAGGTCACGTTGAGCAAGCTTCAAGGGTTGTTGAGGACTGATGAGAGTAATCTCAAGGATAAATTTGTTGCATCAACTCCCGCTAAAGCTGCCCCCGTCTTGTCTATTGGGCAAGGGAAGGGTAAGAAGAGGAAGGCTCCCTCAAAGAGCCACCATAAGGGAAAGTCTCGTGATGGCACCTCTTCTAGTGGAACCAAGGCTGGTTCCACTGCACCCACCTCAAACCCAAAGGATGCAGAGTGCTATCACTGCCATGACATAGGACATTGGAAACGAAGCTGCCCGAAGTACTTGCAAGACATGAAGGATGAGAAGCTCAAGCCGTCATTCGCAGGTATGTACACTATTCAATCTAATGATTCATCACATTCTATTTCTTGGTTACTTGATACAGGATGTGGTTTTCACATTAGTTCTGATTTGCAGGGCCTAAGAAGAAATAGGGATGTGGAGCATGGGAAGATAAACTTGATCACGGGGAACAGAAGATCGTCGCCTGTCACCAAGATTGGAGTTTACTCTTTAGTGCTTAGTAATGGATTAGGACTAGATTTGAATAACTGTTGCTATTCGCCAGATATGGCAAGAAACATCATTTTGTTTTCATGGTTTATATAACAAGGATTTAGATATTCATTTGATAATGAAAAGGGTTCTATTTATGCTTATCTTAATGATGTTTTCTATTTTGAAGCATTGCCTTGTAATGGAATATATGAAACTGTGATGGTTGTAGACAATTTAGGAAATGATGTGTTGTGTATCGATTCTTCAAATAGTTTGGACAAAGCATGCTTGTGGCATTGTCGTCATGGACATGTCAACAAGAAATGCATAGCCCAACTCCAAAAGGATGGAGTATTGGAGTCATTCGACCTTAGCGACGATGACATGTGCGAGTCTTGTTTACTTGGAAAGATGACCAAGTCACCCTTCACTGGTACTTGTGAAAGGGGTGAGGGTTTATTGGATCTCATACATACAGATGTATGTGGACCCTTTAGATCCACCACAAGGGATGCAAGCTGCTTCTACATGACTTTTACCGATGATTATAGCAGATATGGCTATATCTACTTAACCAGACATAAGTCAGAAACCTTTGAAAAGTTCAAAGAGTTCAAGCAAGAAGTAGAGAATCAGTTGGGCAGGTAAATCAAGATGCTTCGATCTGATCGAGGTGGAGAGTACCTTAGTCTTGAATTCCACGACTACCTCAAGGAATGCGGAATAGTTTCGCAATTGACGCCACCCAGGACACCGCAGTTGAATGGTGTGGCTGAGAGGCGTAATCGAACCTTGCTCGACATGGTTCGTTCCATGATGAGCCATACTTCACTACCTATCTCATTCTAGGGGTATGCCTGAGAGACTGCCGCCTATATCCTTAACTTAGTCCCTACGAAGAAGGTTGCCAAAACACCTCACGAGATGTGGACATGGAAAGCTCCCTCGTTGGCACATATCAAGGTTTGGGGTTGCGAGGCTTTTGTAAGACGAGAGACTCACGACAAGCTCGAACCTCGTAGTGAGTAGTGTATTTTCATCGGCTACCCGTAGAAGTCCTTTGGTTATCTCTTCTATAGACCGAGTGACAATGTTGTCTTCGTTGCGAGGAGAGGGGTTTTCCGAGAACGAGAACTCATAAGCCAAGGGGACAGTGGGAGGAAAATCAATCTTGAAGAGCTTCAAGAACCGAACGATGAAGGAACCTCTGACACTAGCGCTCAAATTGAGGAGGAAACTCCTGTTGAACCGATTGACGAGTCCTTACCTCTTATACGTTCCGAAAGAGTTAGTGTTCCACCCCAGTTTTATGGTTTCCATATCACTACTGAAGGGGATACATTTATTAGTGATAGTACACTAGTAAATTTGGAGGAACCTAACAGCTATAAGGAAGCCATGGCAGGCCCGGAGTCTGTGAAGTGGAAAGAGGCTATGGACAGCGAGATTCAGTCCATGTATGACAACCAAGTTTGGAATTTGGTTGACAATGTGCCAGGTCGTAAGACGGTCGGGTGCAAATGGATCTTCAATAAGAAGACCGACATGGATGGGAAAGTACACACTTATAAGGCGCGATTAATTGAGAAGGGCTTTAGTCAAACTCCCGGAGTTGACTATGATGAGACCTTCTCACCAGCTGCGAAGATAAAGTCTATTAGGGTGATGCTAGCCATTGCTGCATTTCATTACTATGAAATATGGAAAATGGACATCAAAACCGCTTTCCTCAATGGGAAGTTGGCAGAGGATGTTTACATGAGTCAGCCAGAGGGTTTTGTCGATGTGAAGCATCCTAATAGGTTGTGTATGCTTGAGAAATCCATTTATGGATTGAAACAAGCATCTCGCAGATGGAATCTTTGTTTTGATGAGAAAGTCAAAGAGTTTGGCTTCTTTCGAAGCGAGGATGAATCGTGTGTATATGTCAAAGCTAGTGGGAGTATAGTTAGCTTCCTCGTATTGTATGTCGATGACATACTGCTCATAGGAAATGACATCCCAACCCTGCAGGAGGTTAAGTCCTGGCTCGGGAAATGTTTCGCTATGAAGGACCTCGGAGAGGCTGCCTATATTTTGGGAATAAGGATAGTGAGAAACAGAAGTAAGAGACTAATAGGACTTAGTCAGAATACTTACTTGGACAAGGTACTAAAGCGTTTTAGTATTGAGAATTCAAAGAAGGGGGAGTTACCAATCCAAAGTAATGCCAAGTTGAGTAAGACTCAAAGTCCGAGTACCGAAGTCGAGATAGCAGAGATGAGTCGAGTACCTTACGCTTCCGCAGTTGGCTCGATCATGTATGCTATGACTTGTACTCGCCCTGATGTGGCCTTCGCTTTGAGCATGGTCAGCAGATATCAAGGGAACCCTGGCAAAGCACATTGGACCGCAGTCAAGAATATTATTAAGTACCTTCGGAGGACCAAGGAATGGTTTCTAGTCCTCGGTGGGAGCGATGAATTAAGGGTGCGAGGGTATAGTGACGCCAGTTTTCAGACCGACCGAGACAACTACCGTTCACAGTCGGGCTGAGTTTTTACCTTAAATGGAGGAGCAGTAACTTGGAAAAGTTCCAAGCCGGAGACCGTAGCTGATTCAACATGTGAATCAGAATACATAGCAGCGAGCGAAGCGTCAAAGGAGGCGATATGGTTGAAGAACTTCATTGGAGACCTTGGAGTTGTGCCAGCCATAAAGGAGCCCATGGATATTTTCTGTGATAATGAAGGAGTGGTTGCCTTGACCAAGGAACCGAGGGATCATGGCAGATCTCGACATATCGAGTAGAAATATCATTTTATTCGATATCAGGTGGAAGAGGGACTCCTCGTAGTGAAGAGGGTATCGTCAAAGGATAACCCAGCAGATCCCCTTACGAAGGGACTGAGTAGGGTTAAGAACTTGCAGCACGCTAGGAGCATTGGGCTGAAGGACGATATTAGTTGAGATTAAATAACTTAGAAACGTGTAATAGATAAATGTAATTGACGTTTGACGATTAAATAAAAGGGTATTATTTATAAGTAAAGTTACTGTCTTATGTTAATTGTTTACCTATTGCTTCACTTTGCATGTTTTGACTTCCTGAATAATAAGATTATTCGAACGTTCCACAGTCGCTCATACTTTGGAAGTAGGTATGAAAGAAGATTGTCATGAATTGGTTTGTAGATTGTCTGAAGTGTATTAGACATAGCAATGGTTTGCTGCAACGTTCATGAGTGCTTATGAATAAGATTTGAGCATTGAATTAGACCCACGCTTGCTGGCATCACTTCATGGAATTCATCACGAGTGATCGCAAGACGATAATATCATATGGTCTTAAAGCCTAGATATATGGTTTATTATTTGCAAGTTGGTTGTGTATTGATAATGCATAAACGAATCAGTAACTTGATGTTATAAAATGCATTGTTGTGTGTGATTCAATGAGTGAATCGTAAATGCATATAACTCGAAGTTTATCCGTTCCTTTTATCCTAAGAGGGTAAAAGCGATATCTGGGCCCCTCGATGATTTGGTTTGACTTATGTGCCGGGCCCAGTCAGGACTGAATTGATGTGTTCAATAAAGTTCTATGTCAGGCGAATCAGAGATCGAGAAACAAACTGCTGGACAATAAGTATGACTATGTTCCATGTAATTGTCCACACGATATCTAGAATGGAGGACTATACGATCCCTTATTTAAAGGATATGTTACTGATAAGATCAGAGTTCGACAACGTCTTTGAGAGCTACGATTGCTAATCGGATTGTACTTGCACAATAGTTACTAGACTTATCCAAGTGGGAGACTGTTGGATTAGTGTCTAAGCCCGTAACTATATTTGGTATGTACTTGACCCGGTTGTGCATGGTCCTTTTGGGTTGCCTTGACCAAAGCAACTTGATAGGATGATTTATGGAGAAAGAGAGGTTATTATGGTTTATTAATATATTATATGAATAATATATTAAAAGAGAAATCATATAGTTTAATTAATATTAGACAAGAATTAATTAAGAATTAATTTTGTGTCTAAAAGACATTAATTAATTAAAGGGGACTAGAACTATCAATTGTGTGATAGTTGATATTGGGCTGACAATCCTTATAGATTAGAGCATGGACGAATTTAAGGAGGAGTCCATCTTAAATTCGTCCAAGGAGGCCTTATTCCAGAAGGTTCTCAAGTTACTTAGGGCCTAAGTCATCCCATTAGGGTTTTGAATGAAACCCTAGAAGCTCAAGTATATAAGGACCCCTAGGGATAGCAAAGTTGGACACTTGATCCCTTGGAAGCTTGGAGTCGACTTTTGCCTCTCATCCTCTCTCCTAAAACATCATCCTCTTGCTTGTGGTGTTTGTGAGCAAAGGATTCTTGCAACCATTGAAATGTATCATCTAAACTAGTTCATTATAGATTTCGATTTCAATGTATGCTAGATTAGGGTTTTCAAGTCTTGGATGAATTGCATGTACAATAGAGAAGCCTAGATCCAAGCTTTAGGGTTTTGTATGAGCACATAGGATTGTTCTTTTTTATAAAACCCATCAGCTACCCTTTGCCACACATTGTCAGTCCCAGATTAGTGCGCCGGTTAACCACACACGCTCCACTAACGACTTAACAAGATGTAAAGTGTAATTTCATGGATTAGCACCATTTCACATTTTCCTAAAGTAACTAAGATTGGGAATTTAATAAAAGTTTAGTTACTTTATATTTATCATTATACTTTTAATGAGGGAGAATTAATGTCCTATCCTACCCGTTCGGCTAACAAACCTCCACCAGTCAAGGAAGCGGTGGGTGAGAGTGGACACCCATTAAACTGTCATATTATAGGCAGTAACCTTATACCCCCCTTATAGACCGGCTGCGTGAATGAGGCCTACTAACGGTAAGACTGACTTGTTGTTTTATATATATATATATATATATATATATATATATATATATATATATATATATATATATATATATATATATATATATATATATATATATCATTGTTGTAAATATCGGCCTAGGCGGCACCTAGGCGCTAGGCGGTCTGCAACTGATTACGATTAGGGGTGCTTGGCGGAAATTGGTCAATATCGGTTAACCTCAGGCTAGGCGGTCCTCGGCGGTCCTTGACGGTGCTTGGCGGTCCTCGGGCGATCCTTGGCGGGAAGATTTTAAAAAATTCAAAATTTCAAAATTTCAAAATTTTAAATTTTCAAATACTATTTTTCATTAGGATATATTAAGTTTTAAAATAGTTTTATTAGTAATTTATGGTCCCCGATTAATCTCAGCCAAACCGATTAATCGCTTGACCCCAGTCGACCGCCGAGCTACTGCCAAGCGATTTTTACAACCTTGATATATATATATATATATATATATATATATATATATATATATATATATATATATATATATATATATATTATTACACTTATAATATTATAAAGTATAAGAGTTGAATTTTAACTTTTAAAACTCTAGGGTTTGGAATTAAAGTTTCATTTAATGAGACTTTGCAAATTCCAAAACTTGAGGGCAAGTTTTGAAACTTGTCAAAACTCTTCACATTCATAACCTATGAGTTTAATTTGATTTTAGTGAAGAGTCATTTTATTTTCCATAACTTGAGGACAAGTTATGGAGATCATTAAACATCATTTAGATCATTTTTTCTAACAACTAAATTATCACATAATTCGTGATCTAACTAAACTCATAATCATGACAATTTCATATCAACAATTTTAAAAGCAACTTTGTTTATCATATAAAACAACAATTATTTTAAAAACTTTGACAATTATCTTGTGGTTGGATGAGTACAAGCACTACCATATCATAAAAAACATTTCTAATGATCCAAAACAGTTTGTGGTAGTGTTCCCAATCCAAACCAGGCCGAGAAACTCGAAATTCTGCATACAGGGGCACCAACTCGTCGAGTACATGAACTGGACTCGCCGAGTTGGGCTGCTTCTGAGTGGACTCGGCGAGTCTGCCAGTGGACTCGGCGAGTCCATCAGTCAGATGCAAAAATTTCGACTTTTTCAGCTTTGAAAAACTAGTAAGCATCAAATATAATAGAAAACAACCCTAGGCTCTGATACCACTGTTGGGTTTTGAGAACTATAACACTTCTATGGTGCACATGCAACCCTAAATGCTTTGGATCTATGTTTTCTCTAATTATACATGCATTTTGTTTTTCCAAAGCATTCACCCTAGCTAGCATACAATTGAAGCTATATAACAAAACTTAGTTTGGATGCTTACCTCTTGAGTAGGGTAGAGTTCTTGACCTTTGAAAGCTTGAGCACCTCAAGTGTGATGCCTCTATTGGTTTACAAACACCATATACAAGAGGAGGCTTGAGAGAAATAGGTTAGCAAGCTCAAAATCATATATCACTCTCTTGGAATGATGGGGCAACCGATTTTGGCTCTAGGGGACTCTATTTATAGTGTTGCACATGCTAGGGTTACACTTTGTAAACCCTAACGACCCATGACTATCCACATTCTCATGCTCCATGGATTTAACCTCTATGGACTATCCATGGAATAGTTTAGCCCATCTACATAATCATGGATCATTGGCCCACACTACAAGAATCATTGATTTACATAATCAATCCCCATATATTTAATTAGTCTCTTTTGACCACAAAATTAATTCCAAATTAATTCTTGATCAATACTAATTAAATAATGTGATTATTAATATATTATACTTGTAATATATTAATAAACCATAAATAACCTTATTTTCAAAATCCATCCTATAAAATTGCATTGGTGAAAGCAACCCAAAAAGGGACCATGCTACAATCAGGCCAAGTACATCCCAGTTATAGTTATGGGCTTAGACACTAAATCCAACATTTATGTGCTATATCGACCCTAGGAGGTCAGATCTACACTTTGGATGCAATGAGCTCAACTGAGATCGACTTGGTAGGCTTGGACCTTGGGGGACTCGGCGAGTCGCTCTTAGGACTCGGCGAATCGAGTTATGGTTCCCTAAATTTTTCTGTTTCTGGTCGATCTGGTTGAGTATAGAAGATGACTCAACAAGATGGACTTGAAGATCGAGGAACTCGACGAGTTCAAGGATGAAATCGGCGAGTTCAAGGCAATGTCCTAATGAATATGAAGAAGAACTCGACGAGTCAAGGACTAACATTCCAACTTGCAGGAAGAAGGACTCGACGAGTTCAAGGATGAACTCGGCGAGTCATAGGCAAAAGGTCCCGATTCTGTATGAAGGAGAACTCGACGAGTTCTTGAAAGACTCGACGAGTAGGATCGAAGTCCCAGTGTCTTGTGGATTATGGAACTCGACGAGTTGGTGGACCAACTCGGTGAGTTGAGTCAACCAGATGTTGACTTTGACCAAAAGTTGACTTTGACCAAGGTGTTAACCTTGACTTGGACTTTGACCTGAGTTGACCCTTGAAGGGTTAAGAGTATGAGATAGTAATTAAGGAAGAATGTCATGTGTAGGAGTTTGAGAGGAGTTGATCCCAGCATCGAGGACCGTTCAGTTTCGACATGACATTGAGGTGAGTTACCTTCAAGTAGCGGTGGGTCTACGGCCACAATGCCGACCCACTAGTAGGAGTTGTATGTTAGATTATTGTCTTTGTGATAATTATCTAGGTTGCTACTACCTGATATGTTTTATGTGCTAGAATGATATGATGATGTGTGATACTAGCAGTAGGGGGAATAGTTGCCATGACACGGTCGTAAGGACCTGAGGGTAGGTCGGGTACCCCAAAATTGCCTGATAGGGTAGGTCAAGCACCCCATAACTACTTGACATGGGTAGGTCAGGCACCCCAGAAATGCTTGGCAGGGTAGGTCAGGCACCCCAGAATTGTCCGACAGTATGTATGTTGTATGGTATGTGGTATGATGGGGGAGCTCACTAAGCTTTGTGCTTACAGTTTCAGTTTTGTTGTCAGGTACCTCTTCAGCGAAGGGGAAGGAGCCGACATGGTAGCAGCGCATCGCACACATATGATTTCCGCATTTTGAGATCCATGGGATTGTACGCTGACATTATTACTATTTTGCTGATATAGTTTGAGACACGTGACTATGTTTTATGAAATGATACGAATCGATGATGTTTTTCAATAAATTGTTTTATAAGTCACTTAATTAAAAACAAAATTTTTGGTCTTGAAAATTAGGATGTTACATTAATTCTAGTTAATTGTATTTTAGTGACCATTAAATTGCATGAACTTGTTTACCTAGTAGTTTATGACCATTAAATTGCTAGAGCTAGGATTAACCACATCTTAGATTAAGTAATAAAGGTAACAATTTTAGCGGTGTTGGAGAACATAATTTGATCATGATTGTGTTTGATTAATTTTCTTGACCATAGATAATTATCTAGATATATCTTACATACCAATTATCATTATTAATCAATTATGTGTTTTCTTGTGTATGACCATTACATAGTAGTATATGAATTGGTAAAATTATTAGTAGATCGAACCAAGATTTCTAATTACATATAAACCGGTAACCAACTTCATTAATCCATAAATAAGAACTAACCATAGGAAAAAGGTGGATTCAAAACTAAACGAAAGTGTTTTTAATATATTGAATACAACCGTTCTTAGTTGAGTGCTTAAGTTAGTCTGAACTAGCAAAATCAGATAATAACCATTTTTAATTATTATTTGCTTTTAGATTAATTTTTAGTAGTTATTTTAGTATACTGAATCCCTTCCCTGTGATCGATAACAAAGTTACTTTACTATACTATAAACTGACTAGGTACACTTTCTATAGGTGCATTTGTAGATAAATAGTTACGATATAAATTTAAAGCTAGATAGGTATATTTTTGTACACATCAAGTTCTTGGCACAGTTGCCAGGGAACGGTTATTTCGGGTTGGTAATTTAATTTCATTAGGTTAATAGATCCTTTTTGTGGGGTAAAAACCGCAACAAGTTAATTTTCTGCAAAAAAAAAAATTTGATTTTACTGTTCCTACGACGTGAGTTTAGTAGTTTCCAGTTTTTATTTATTTTGTTTTTAGTTCGTTTTTTTATGTATTTTCCAAATCTCGATGCTTTTGACATTTTTCTTGAGGAAGTGGAACAAGAATTAGCATGAAAAGATGAGGGATATGACTCAGACGAAGATTTAAGGGAGCTGAAAAGATGGATGGATGACATCTTTCCTGACGAACCAGAACAATATGAGCTAGAGATAGAAGAGGAGGAATTTCATCCAAAAAGAAATTTGGAGGAGCTGGAAAGTTTGCTAGCAGAATGCTCGGACAAAGAACAAAATAACCACACATTCAAGAACAACGTCATGATATGATCATTACCACGACTCGAGCTCCTGGTAGTTATGTTTGTGTTTCAACTCATGGGGTGACAATTCCATCTTTGAAGAAGGTTCTGAAGAGCGATCCTTTTCTGACATGCGACCACCGGTCCCCACAATTTTTAATTTTTTGGGACTAAATAGATGCTCTCTTGTTTGGAAAAAAATAAAAGCGAGAAGTAAAATTTTACAAACTGGTCTGAAAAGAGTGTTCAATAAAATGGATGAATTAATAACGAGGGGATTGACAATTTATTAAGTTGGGAGTCCAGCTCAAGACTCGCACAAAAAGAAGCGTTTATCGGGAGGCAACCCGATGTTTGAGAAATTTTATCCTTTTTATTTAAATCTTATTTTATTTTCTTAGTTTATTTTTGGTGTGTTTAATTTATTATTATTATTATTATTATTATTATTTGGTTTGTTTTTAAAGACATGTAACCGAATGGTAGATTTTAGTTTTCTTGTTACAACCAATGGTTTGTTTTGATCGCAAAATTATTAGAATGTCGAGAGAAAAGAAAGATGTGAGTGTTAGAGATAAGAATCGAAGACCACACTTTTTGATAAGTGTGGGGTGGCATTCGTGTGTAGAGAGAGAGAGAGAGAGAGAGAGAGAGAGAGAGAAAGAGAAAGAGAGAGAGAGATAGAGAGAGAGAGAGAGTTCAAGAAAACTAAGGGTGTTAAAAGATTTTTAATCAATTAAGAGATCAATTGCAAAGAAGAACTGTTGAATATATACCTTCTGAACAGACCTAGTTTTCACAACGTGATCTCCCAATTCTCACATCGTGAGGCAGATACCACCGTGATTGGGAATTCAATTTGAACCATGCTCATGTCGTGACCTCTCAAATCTCACGTCGTGAGTCATTAGATAACGCGTGTTACACTCTTTTCTTTCAACCTTACAATGTGGCGTATGCTTTCCCACATTGAGATGCATTACTTCAAAGAATTTATGCACCACACTTTCTAAAGATGCAAGTTTTTGATTCATATTTTATTCGGTACATTCACGAGTACCATCAAAGTCCAAGTTGCAGTTACATATTCAAGATGTTCAAGCTTTCCACACACGTTCAAGAAATCGATCTCGCCACTACTACCGCAGGGGAGTCTGTTCATTTTTCTCCCTTTTTACTGCTTAAATAGTTTTATGCATAAAATGAGGGAATTGTATGAAATAAGTGTGGGGTAGGGGATTGAAAAAAGAAATTAAGTTTAAATTGGAAAATTAAAAAAATTCTAGATTAGGAAAATTTGAAAATTTAAAAAAAAAAACTTGAAAAAATGGTTTAACTTAAAATCTAGTAATAATTAAAAACATATGTTATAGTATATTTGTGGCTTCCCAGTCCTAGTGTAACATCCATAAATTTTACGTCAAATTTAAACTTTTTCAATCATAAATAAAACTAGATAGTATTTGTTTACAAAAATGTTTTCAATCATTATTCATCAGAGTGTCCCAATAACCAGATCATAAGGATGAGGAGTGGTACGGTCACGCCTTCGCCTTGCCATGATCTCCTGAAGTACCTGAAACAATAAATTGAAAACTATAAGCCCGAGGTCTTAGTGAGCTACCCCCAAAATACCAATACCCCACCGATAATACCATATCAATAACAGATAAACAACAACATGCATACTGGGCCTTCGACCTGACTGGACCGCCCTACAGGGCCTACAGTCTATCTGAATCTGTCCCGAGCCTTCGACATAACTGGATCGCCACGTGGGCCTACAGTCTTCCCGGACCGCTCATAGGGTGTGTTGGCCTTGAGCACAAAGTAGGACCGCCTCAACCCAAGCAACAAGCAAATAACAATGTGCGCATAACTAACATATACAGGCATATACAAACATCAACATATCTCTCTCACTGATCACCAATTATAGCAATCTCTCATGAATAGAGCACTAACCTAGCATGTCACTAACATATCAATCCCTACGCATCATAAGAGCATAACATACTGTCTATCCAGATTCCGATCTAACAGATCATAACCACATGTATCATACCATAACAATAACAACTAAAGGGCCGGCCTTGGTGCCTTATACCCTATCGATATAGTGAGGATAACTCACCTTGCAGATGTCGACTCGGTAGATAAACTCCAACTCTCGGATCACTTGCCAAAGACTCCACCACCTATTACCATAATACGAAAATACCCATAAGTACTCAACCTTACAAGGTACTCCATTAACCAACTAGTCGACCCTTGGTTAAAGTCCAAGTCATTAGTTAAGGTCAATAGTCCATGTTGACCCTAACTCGTCGAGTACCCTCGGCTACTCGCCGAGTTCCTTGAAGTCCTTTACCACTCGCCGAGTCACCGGAGTGACTCGTCGAGTTCCTTTGGTTTATGATCGAAATCCTAAGGCCACTCGTCGAGTTTCCTTCTTGCAACTCGACGGTTATACACGTGTACATAAATTGGGGAAACCTCATCCGACTCGCCGAGTTGTTCATCCACTCGTCGAGTCTATGACAATCTTCATCGGACTCGCCGAGTTGTTCATCCAACTCGTCGAGTTCAATGCCTATCTTCATATGACTCGCCGAGTCGACCATGCGACTCGTCGAGTTCCTTCAATCCTCTTTGCCATACAGACACGTTTGAGCCATGCAGCGGCTCCAAACTACAGATCCAACCTTCTAAGGCATGCTTTTCACGTAAAGTTGCAAACTTTACATACATGCATAGCTATAAAGGCTCCAAACGTCCCATCCAAGCCCGAAATGGGGTTTACCACCCAAGGAAGGCTTCATTCACGCCCAAACCAGAAACTTTATGACTCTAGGACTTAAGAAGGGTCCAGATCTGAAGTTACAACTTCAGATCTAGACCATAGTCCACCATATCAACTCAAAGATCCATAAAAGCCCCAAACTCAACCAAAAAGAGATCTAGAAGGGAAAAGAAGTAAAGGTGGCGACTTGATACCTCTGGAAGATGCGAACTGAGGTAGATTCTGATTCCCACACTTTCCTTGCTCCAATTCCATTGCCTTCCAAGTTCCTTTTCTCCAAAGATCTTCCTCCTAAGCTTAATACACACACAATAGAGCACCACACGAATTAGGGTTCCTTAAGAGCTCTCTAGAACTGTAAAGAGGCCAAAGGAGGCTTATGCTTCTTTAAATAGGGTGCAGAACCCCGGGATTTAGGGTTTCATCTGCCAGCTCCTACTCGTCGAGTCCCTTCATGGACTCGGCGAGTAGGTCACTAAAACACGTGGACCAACCCGCTGCTACTCGACGAGTAGGGCAACCAACTCGTCGAGTAGACCTTGATATCAAAGAACTTCATAATTAAACAATACCTGAGAATCGAAGTCCGCTTCCGGCTCCCATGTCCACTCGGATCCCCTCCGATGTTCCCACTGCACTTTCACCAAAGGTATTTCTTTGTTCCGCAACATCTTCTTCTTCCTTTCCAAGATGGCCACATGCCTCTCTATGTAATTCAGGCGCTCATCGACCTGAATATCATCCAGCGATACCACTGCGTCCTGATCCAGAATACACTTCCGCAGCTGCGAAACGTGGAAGGTGTTGTGGATCCGACTAAGCTCCTCCGGCAGCTCTAGCCTGTAAGCCACCTTGCCAAACCTGGAAATGATCCTGAACGGACCAATATATCGGGGACCCAATTTTACCCTCTTACTGAAGCGGATCACACCCTTCCAGGGCGAGACCTTCAGGAGTACCATATCACCAACCTGAAACTCTAGCTCGGATCGGCGCCGGTCGGCGTAACTCTTTTGCCGACTCTGAGTGGTCTGCAGCCGCTGCCTAACCTGCTGAATCTTCTCGGTAGTCTACAAGACTACCTCCGTCCATCCCATCACCCTGTGTCCGACCTCACCCCAACAAACTGGGGTGCGACACCTTCCTCCATACAACAGCTCGAAAGGCGGGGCGCCAATACTGGAATGATAGTTGTTGTTGTAGGCGAACTCTGCAAGCGGTAGGTGAGAATCCCAGCTCCCACCGAAATCAATAACACACGCCCTCAACATATCCTTGAGGGTCTGAATGGTCCGCTCGCTCTGACCGTCGGTCTGCGGATGGAATGCCGTACTAAAGTGCAGCCGCGTGCCCAGTTCCTCGTGGAACTTCTGCCAGAAACGGGAGGTAAATCTAACATCTCGTTCGGAGACAATGGAGACCGGAACTCCATGGCGAGCAACGATCTTGCGGACATATATGTCGGACAGCTTCTCGGCCGACGAACTCTCCTGTATTGCCAAGAAATGGGCACTCTTGGTCAATCGGTCCACGATGACCCATATAGCATCAAACCCCTTCGCCTTCCTTGGCAACTTGGTGATAAAGTCCATCGTGATCTGTTCCCATTTCCATATGGGAATCTCCAGGGGCTGCAGTTTACCATGCGGCTTCTGATGCTCGGCCTTGACCATCCTACAGGTCAAGCACCTCTCGACGTACCAAGCGATTTCTCGCTTCATGCACGGCCACCAGTAACTCAAACTCAAATCCTGCTTCATCTTGGTGGCCCCAGGTATATAGAAAAGTGAGACTTATGAGCCTCCTCTATCACTGTCTGCCGGACCCCTCCGGACATTGGAACCTAAACCCGACCGTATCGGGTTAACAATCCCCGGCTATCCTGCACAAACCGGGTGTTCTCACCCCTGATCCTCTCCAGCTTCCAGTTCTCTGGCCGCATGCCCTCGACCTGAGCATCCCTAATCAAGCTCACAAGCGGGGAATCCACCGCTATCCTCATACACCTTGCTGGGGTAGAAGACCCAGCTGACTTGCGGCTCAAGGCATCCGCAACCACATTCGCTTTACCAGGATGGTAAAGGATCTCACAATCATAGTCCTTGACTACATCCAGCCACCTGCGCTGCCTCATATTTAGGTTCGGCTGATCCATGATGTGCCTCAAACTCTTGTGGTCCGTGTATATAGTACAACGGACCCCGTACAGATAATGCCTCCAAATCTTGAGAGCGAATACCACCGCTCCCAACTCAAGATCGTGCGTAGGGTATCTCGTCTCATGTGGCTTCAGCTGCCGTGATGCATAGGATATCACTCGTCCTCTCTGCATGAGGACCGCCCCCAGTCCTGTGATGGATGCATCACAAAATACTACAAAATCCTCGACTCCCTCGGGGAGCGTCAACACTGGCGCCTCACACAAACACCTCCGGAGGGTCTCAAACGCCCTCTGCTGCTCAGGGCCCCACCGGAAATCCACCCCCTTCCTCGTTAGACGGGTGAGGGGTACCGCAATCTTGGAGAAATCTCGAATGAATCTCCGGTAGTACCCTGCTAAACCCAAGAAACTACTAATGTCTGAGGGAGATTTCGGAATCTCCCACTGCATAACCGCCTCGAGTTTGGACGGGTCGACCAAAATCCCCTCCTGGTTAACGAGATGTCTGAGAAACTGGACCTCTCGCAACCAAAACTCACACTTCGAGAACTTGGCATATAGTCGCTCTCGTCGCAGAACCTCCAGCAGCTCCCTGAGGTGCTCCTCGTGCTGCTCTCGGGTCTTGGAATACACCAAGATATCATCTATGAACACAATGACCGAGCGATCGAGCATCGGTCTGCAGACCTGATTCATCAAATCCATAAACACTGCTGGCGCGTTGGTGAGCCCAAACGGCATCACCAAGAACTCGTAATGACCATAACGAGTCCGAAACGCGCTCTTCTCCACGTCTTCCTCCCTCACCCTGACCTGGTGATACCAGGATCTCAAATCGATCTTGGAAAACCAAGACGCACCCTGCAGTTGATCGAAAAGATCATCTATCCTTGGGAGTGGATAACGGTTCTTCACCGTTAGCTTGTCCAACTCCCTATAGTCAATGCACATCCTGTGCGAACCGTCCTTCTTCCTGACGAAGAGGATCGGTGCTCCCCAGGGTGAACTACTCGGACGAATAAACTGCTTACCCAGCAGCTCCTGCAGCTGAGTTGACAACTCTTGCATCTCTGGCGGTGCCAAACGGTACGACGTCTTAGCGATAGGGGCCGCACCCGGCACCAGATCAATCCTGAACTCCACCTGCCTCTCCGGAGGCACTCCAGGTAACTCCTCTGGAAACACGTCAGCAAACTCTCTAACCACTGGGACCTCTGAAACTGAGGTCTGATCCCTGACCCGCGTGTCCACCACACATGCTAAATAATCGGCACACCCGTGCTGGATATACTGTCGAGCCCTGGCTGCCGAACAAAACCCTGATCCTACTCTGGTGCCCTTACCATATACCACCAATTCTCCCCCACTTGGGGTTCGAACTACTACTCGCTGTCCCTCACAATCGATCATGGCGCCAAAACGACTTAGCCAATCCATCCCCACGATCACGCATACTTCCCCCATGGGAATAGGAATTAAATCTATCGGGAAAGATACCCCGAAAATTTCCAACTCACATCCCCGGTAGACCGAAGAAGCAGAAACCCCGTGTTCGTTGGCGATAGAAACTCGCAACGGAGACTCAAGCTCATCTACCGGCACACTGAACTCCCTACTGAAAGTCTGAGATACAAACGACCGACTCGCCCTCGAGTCGAATAAAACCAATGCAGGCAAAGAGTTTACTAAAAACGTACCTGAACACAGGTACCACCAATATGTACAACACAAATACAATAACTGAAACAGAAAATAGAAACATACCAGCAATCACATCCGGCGCTGCCTTGGCCTCCTCGGCCGTGAGCTGGAAGGCGCGCCCCTGAGCCTTCGGAGGCTCCACCTTGACTGGCCTCCCATCCCCAATCCTCAAAGTAGTCAGTGTGGATCCCTGCGCCGGCTTGTCGGCGAGCTGCAGGCAGTTGGTCTTCACGTGACCAACTTGATGACACTGGTAACAAATCCTCATATCTGCTGGAGGGGCGGACTGGCGACTGTCCCTGGCATAGTGCCCCTCCTTGCCACATTTGTGGCAACCACCTCCTGCTCGACAAACCCTAGAATGACCCTTGCCACACTTTCCACAAGTGCGGCTCTGCTGACCCCAGGTCCGAGTATCAGCGGTCTTGGGCCGCTTAGGTGCCGGCTGAGACTGTGCCATAACCTAACGCTACTCCTTCAACTGCAGCTCAATCTCTAACTCACGCCGCCTCGCGGCCTCCTGAAGATCCAGGAGGGTATCACAACGTTATGTAGCCACAAACTGTCGAATATCCGTCTTGAGCATACTCAGATAACGAGTCATCTGAGACTGATCTGAAGCAAACTCCGGGCAGAACATAGCCTTCTCCATGAATATACGAGTAATCTCCACCACAGACTCCCCATCCTGCCTTAATGTCAAAAACTCCTGAGCCAGCCGCTCCCGCTCAACACGTGGAACGTAGCGGGTGCGGAACATATCCCGGAACTGCTCCCAAGTAACAGCAGCTCGCTGATCATCAGTGTACGACCCTGTCGTCAATCTCCACCAGTCCTTTGCCCCAAGCCTCAGCAGGTTCAGGGAACACCTGACCTTCTGGTCAGCAGGACATGAACACGTGAAGAAACAGCCCTCCACGTCAGATAACCACCTCATAGCGCTAATCACATCCTGTGTCCCATCAAATGTCGGGGGCTTCATGTTATCGAAGTCCCGGTACTGGAAAGCCCTGCCAGCTCCTCCTCCAACCCCTGCCGCAGCTACAGCCGATGTGGCTGCAGCAGCGGCTATGTCTGCCAGAGCTGCATATCGCTCATCAAAATACTCGGCCATCGCGGTCTTAATCGACCCAAACATCTCCGGTAGCTGCGCTCGAAAAGCCGCAGCGACCTCATCGTGAAGAATCTCCCGGATCCTAGCATCCAACTCTTCCGTCCCTATCTGTACCACAGGCTCTGGTGCTACCAGCACCTCTGACCCTCCGTCTCCCGACCCTGACCCTGATCCGGACCCAGCAGCAAAACGTCTCGTCACCACCATACTGAAAGATATACTCAAGTCATTAGATAAATAACATAATATCGGGAAACCAAAACCCACAAACCCTAGGGGTTGTGACTTCCTTGCCACGCGTATGGGTCCTGTGCTTTCAGTAGTACGGGCCCATATTACCTTCCACACCTACCCATATTTGTCTCAAGTATCACCACAACACCCTAACACTATTATCAACATAATATGCGCTCAACCCTCTCTCCTAGGGGAAACATCGCCTATCTCGCAACTGATCTCACAGTTCCTCACAACTCACACATCCATGAAACTTTCATCAACCCCTGCAGTGCTAGTTCATGCTAGCCGCGCATAACACTGGACCCAATAGACTTTCGAATATCCAATCCTATCCGAAGACTGAATCCAACATTCTCAGGCAATAAGATCTTGATTACGCACAGCCGTGATGCCTACACTAACAACTACAGTAATGATGTCAATTCCATATACAAGAAACCCTAGGCTAGTAGGCATCATATAACCAGGCAAGTCTATCATGCGATTCCTGAAGATCCCTAGCCTAGCACTAGCATTTTGTTCTAACATATCATAATATCAAATAATTGTATGGTATTTTGGGGTTTACTTACAGGCTCCGGCTGATCGTACCCTCTGCATCCCCCATCCTTTATTTTTGAAAACCATTTAAAAAAATAATTATTCTCCGAATATTCCCTTGGTTTGAGACTGGATTCACACGAATGTTCCTCCAATTCACTCAAACCAAGGCTCTGATACCAACTTGTAATATCCATAAATTTTACGCCAAATTTAAACTTTTTCAATCTAAATAAAACCAGATAGTATTTGTTTACAAAAATGTTTTCAATCATTATTCATCAGAGTGTCCCAATAACCAGATCATAAGGATGAGGAGTGGTACGGTCACGCCTTCGCCTTGCCATGATCTCCCGAAGTATCTGAAACAATAAACTGAAAACAGTAAGCCCAAGGGCTTAGTGAGCTACCCCAAAATACCAATACCCCACCGATAATACCATATCAATAACAGATAAACAACAACATGCATACTGGGCCTTCGGCCTGACTGGACCGCCCTGCAGGGCCTACAGTCTATCTGAATCTGTCTCCAGCCTTCGTCATAACTCGACCGCCACGTGGGCCTACAGTCTTCCCGGACCGCTCATAGGGTGTGTTGGCCTTCAGCACAAAGCAGGACCGCCTCAACCCAAGCAACAAGCAAATAACAATGTACGCATAACTAACATATACAGGCATATACAAACATCAACATATCTCTCTCACTGATCACCAATCATAGCAATCTCTAATGACTAGAGCACTGACCTAGCAGGTCACTAACATATCAATCCCTACGGATCATAAGAGCATAACATACTGACTATACTGATTCCGATCTAACAGATCATAACCACATGTATCATACCATAACAATAACAACTAAAGGGCCGGCCTTGGTGCCTTATACCCTATCGATATAGTGAGGATAACTCACCTTGCAGATGTCGACTTGGTAGAAAAACTCCAACTCTCGGATCACTTGCCAAAGACTCCACCAACTATTACCATAATACGAAAATACCCATAAGTCCTCAACCTTACAAGGTACTCCATGAACCAACTAGTCGACCCCTGGTCAAAGTCCAAGTCATTAGTTAAGGTCAACAGTCCATGTTGACCCTAACTCGTCGAGTACCCTCGGCTACTCACCGAGTTCCTTGAAGTCCTTTACCACTCGCCGAGTCACCAGAGTGACTCGTCGAGTTCCTATGGTTTATGATCGAAACCCTAAGGCCACTCGTCGAGTTTCCTTCTTGCAACTCGACGTTATACACGTGTACATAAATTGGGGAAACCTCATCCGACTCGCCGAGTTGTTCATCCACTCGTCGAGTCTACGACAATCTTCATCGGACTCGCCGAGTTGTTCATCCAACTCGTCGAGTTCAATGCCTATCTTCATATGACTCGCCGAGTCGACCATGCGACTCGCCGAGTTCCTTCAGTCCTCTTTGCCATACAGACTCATTTAAGCCATGCAGCGGCTCCAAACTATAGATCCAAGCTTCTAAGGCATGCTCTTCACGTAAAGTTGCAAACTTTACGTGCATGCATAGCTATAAAGGCTCCAAATGTCCAATCCAAGCCCGAAATGGGGTTCCCACCCAAGGAAGGCTTCATTCACGCCCAAACCAGAAACTTTATGACTCTAGGACTTAAGAAGGGTCCAGATCTGAAGTTACAACTTCAGATCTAGACCATAGTCCACCATATCAACTCAAAGATCCACAAAAGCCCTAAACTCAACCAAAAAGAGATCTAGAAGGGAAAAGAAGTAAAGGTGGCGACTTGATACCTCTGGAAGATGCAAACTGAGGTAGATTCTGATTCCCACACTTTCCTTGCTCCAATTCCATTGCCTTCCAAGTTCCTTTTCTCCAAAGATCTTCCTCCCTAGCTTAATACACACACAATAGAGCACCACACGAATTAGGGTTCCTTAAGAGCTCTCTAGAACTGTAAAGAGGCCAAAGGAGGCTTATGCTTCTTTAAATAGGGTGCAGAACCCCGGGATTTAGGGTTTCATCTGCCAGCTCCTACTCGTCGAGTCCCTTCATGGACTCGGCGAGTAGGTCACTAAAACACGTGGACCAACCCGCTGCTACTCGACGAGTAGGGCAACGAACTCATCGGGTAGATCTTGAAATCAATGAACTTCATAATTAAACAATACTTGAGAATCGGGGCGTTACACCTAGTGAAAAGTCATGAGATATGAAAGATAATCTGGTAGTTTGTACGATGTAATAAGTTTTGCAGCGTGTACCTGAAATCTATCTAGGAGAGCTTATGTAGTCATTGCACTTAGACTAATATCTCTAACCAATAAAGGTTGAAGTTAAGCTCCCTTGCTTAAGCATGTAGGAATTGAGCGAAAAAAGTAAGTTATATAAAAAGAAAGAAGCGAAATTTCAATAGTTGAAAGAATTTTGGAGCTATCAAAGTATGAAGATCAAAAGATCAAAAACTATGAAGAATCAAAAATCAAAGATACCAAAAATCAAAAAAGAAGGTGTTGAATTTAAAGAAATCGAATAAAAAAATATCAAAGAAGAGATGAATTCGAAGAGCTCTATTATGGTATCAAAGTTGTAATTCTTTCTAGATCATATGTATGCTTGGGTAACTTAACCAAAAATACATTGAGGTTAAGAAAGATTTAAGAGGATGGATTCCTAGGGTTGCAAAAATGAGTATCGTATAAACTAAGGGGTGAATGTTCATAAGGATTGTGAGTAGTTAGGATTGGGAAGTACTTAGGAACCTTAGACAAAAATATGTGCATTGAGGTCTTAGTATAATGGTTGGGTTCTAAATGGATTGTCTTATGTGATATTGGTGATGAAAGTTTAACTTAAAAGATTAGTTTTGTTTGGGGGCAAGCAAAAGATAAGTGTGGGGTACTTTGATAGTGCCATATTTATACACAATTCTAGCCAGTATTTTAGTACATTTTAAGCTATAATTTGGTTGATTTCAAAGATATTTGGTACTTATAATGTTTAAATTGTATTTTGCAGCCAAAAGTGGACATTATCGAAGAAAAGGATTAAAACCGACCAAAGCTGGATACTTGGAGGATTGCAGCTGAAAAAGATACAAAAATGATGTTGCTGGATAGCTTAGCCCCTCGTCAGTATTTTTGCCATATATCATGACTCGTAACTCCAATTGACGAGATTCAAAATGTTCTGAAAGCTAGACACAATTTCGGACGACTTTCGTTTTTGTGCCAAAAGCTAATTCCCAGTTCTCACGACGTGAGAACTATAATCTCACGACATAAGATTGATTCTTCTAGAAGATAGCTATGTGGAATGCAGTTTCCTTGCCGAGCACGAATTATACTGATCTCACGACGTGAGACCCTAATTCTCACGACGTGAAATACGATTTTATGAAAACTATAAATAGCCTTTGCACATTCGACTTGAGGGAGTTGGATTGGAGATATTCTGGAGAGATAGTCGATTTTAGAGGCCAGAAACCTGCGAAATTCAACTAATTGAAGGAGAGATCGTTTGAGTTTGAAGATTCGAAGACTACACATCACATTCGGTTTGCATTAATTCAATAATGTTGAATTCTTATGATTTAATGTGTTTACCTTCTGCCATGAGTAGCTAATTTAGTAGACTTTCCTTTAGTTAGATGAAGCCTAAAACTATGAGTTAGTCTCTTATTTTATGGATTATATGAATTTGGTTTATGCATGTGTTTGATTATCATTACCTAGCATGTTAAAGTTTTCATATTTGTTGCTTTAATTCAAGTTAAGTGTAGTTTAGTGACCATTAAATAAGATGAACTTGTTTACCTAGTAGTTTATGGCCATTAAATTGCTAGAGATAGGATTAACCACATCTTAGATTAAGTAATAAAGGTAACAACTTTAGCTGTGTTGGAGTACATAATTTGATCATAATTGTGTTTGATTTATTTTCTTGACCATAGATAATTATCTAGATATATCTTACGTAGCCCAATTATCATTATTAATCAATTATGTGTTTTCTTGTGTGTGACCATTACATAGTAGTACATGAATTGGTAAAAAAAATTAGTAGATCGAACCAAGATTGCTAATTACATATAAATCGGTAACCAACTTCATTAATCCATAAATAAGAACTAACCATAGGAAAAAGGTGGATTTCAAACTAAACGAAAGTGTTTTTAATATCTTGAATACAACCGTTCTTAGTTGAGTGCATAAGTTAGTCTGGACTTGCAAAATTAAATAAAAATCCCTTTTTAATTATTGTTTGCTTTTAGATTAATTTTTAGCAGTTATTTTAGTATATTGAATCCCTTCCCTATGATCGGTACCCAACTTACTTTACTATACTATAAACTGGCCCACTACTATCTGAACCTTCTATGTCTTTTTCTTCTCGAGGTTCCCCAAATCAATCTCCCACTCACGGGCTCCGACAATCGCATCATTCAGGGTCTTGCACTCTGACATGCTCACAAACTCCCTTGCCAATGGCTGCACTGTGACAGCTGGCGCAACCTCCACCCTAAACTGGGTCACAAAATCCTCCCAGGACATAGTCTCTAACTCAGTAAGCATAATAGATTGTGCAATCAATTCCCAACAACTCATTTCCGCACGATGCAAGAGATCCAAGGTGAACCGAACCTTGGATCTTATGTGATAGGGACTAGTGCGGAAGACACCTTCCATCTCCTCGATCCAACACGAACGCAGAACCCTGAAAGTCCTTTCACCAATTGGCTCATCTCCAGAGCCTGAACCAAAACACGAACCTTCTCCATGAGTGCTCATCACCATTTTGAAAAGCAATAATACACATGATCAAAACATACCTAAATATTCCTCATCCCACCAGCTTCCTAGATTCTCCGTGACTCTCTTCGAGTCGAGTATGTATCTTGTGCTTTAAGTAGTACAGGCCCAATACTACCTTCCACACCTATCCATACTTTCCTCAAGAATCATCCCGAATCCTCCAAGTCACCTTCTCAAAATGATACTCTAAATACCCACTAAGCAATGCAACCAACCCACTAAAACACTTCCTAGGCTTTCCTACGTTCCCGACCTCACCCTGCCATCAGCTGCTGAAGAACTCCCACTAATATCAACTAACTACTTCTTGAATATAATCACATGCCACAATGCTTAGATAATCCTTCAAGTAAAAGGCTCAACCCTACAACGGTTAGACTCAAACGAGAGCTACACAATAGAATCAAATCCGTCACTCTGAGATTATTTAATCTTTACAACATGTGACTTGACACATTCACTTAATAGTTAACTCATATCACTAAGAGTCCCACAAAGCACAAAGCAAGCAACCTTCGTGTAGTAACACTCCAAACCATAGAACAAACAAAGAACTTCTAAAGCTCACTTACTACAACCCATGCTAGGAACTTCCACCCTCACTATCAGTTGCCTTATGCATGAAAATTATACACAATACATGATCAAATAGACTGTCGAATAAAAGACTCTACTTAGGACCAAAACCAAACGAGGAATAGGAAATAAGGCCAAATCAATCGTTGTAGGGCTATATGATCCTAACTGTATACAATTTTTAAAGCATACGCATAGCAATTACTTCTACCAATACATATTTCCAAATCTAGCATAGCATCCGATCCTCCTAGGCTACGAGGCATCACATATCAGGCCAATCCATCCAACCATCTGAAAATCCATACTAGCATGCAATTCTAAAAGCTCAAGCAATAAAGCATATAAAGTCATCTCTCCTAGCATAAAATTTTTCAGTAGATGCCTAGCCCTAATCTAGCATGCAATTCTCATATCATATAACATAACAAACATGTGTGGGTATTTTGGGAATCATTTACTTGAGCTCGGTTGATTGCACGCACCACCCCCTTTCTTTTATTAGAAAATCCTTTAATAAAACATCTATTTTATGAAAAATCTACCAAACCCTCAGTTTGAATTCAGACACACCCAAGAGTATACCCGAATCACTCAAACCAAGGCTCTGATACCAACTTGTAACGTCTTAAAAATTATGAGGTGAAACTTTCATTTTTAATTCAACCAGAAACACCATTTTATCATTTCAATCATCTAAAAGTATATCAGAGTAAAATAGTTATCAGAGTACAGTTCCCAAAATCCTAAAGTGTAGAAACATAGGTGGATGCACTGTGATCATGTTGGGCCCTTCCCTCGCGAACCTGGAGTACCTGAAAAACATGTTAAACATAAACCGTAAGCACGAAGCTTAGTGAGCTCCCCAAAATACCACATACCATACATATCTGCCAGCTCAAGGCTGTGTTGGGTCTATTTCACCCCCGTGTCTATTTCAACTCATGCGTCAGCCCAAGCCGTACCGGGTCTATTTCACCCTCGGGTCTATTTCACCCTATATGTCAGCACAAGGCTGTACCGGGTCTATTTCACCCCACATACATATAGCAAACATGCACACATGCATATAACACATACAACAGGAGTCACAAAGACTACAAGCACATAACATATCCTAGTGTCCTATCGTATAGTGAGCAAACTCACCTCAGTCTGCTGTCAATCCAGATGATGCTCTGGCCGCAGAACCAGAGAATCCCCTCTTTAACCAATCAGATAAACCCCCAATTAATAATTAGGTCATAAACCATAATCGGGACTTAATTAACTAATCCCAGCTCCTAGGGTAAAAGACTATTTTACCCTTCCCCTCAATTAGTCCACTTAATTGAGGCCCAAAATCAATGACACATAAAGCCCAGTAATGACTCAAATCCAAAAGACCCTCAAGGCCCAACATAATCCCAAAACCATAAAGTCGAAAAAGGTAGCCTAAAATCAAAAGGGCCCAAGATGCGTATGCCGTGTGTACCAGCTTTACGCCCGACGTATAGGTCATCTATGCGCATGGTACAACTCGCCAAAATAGAAATAATGGGGACTCCTCGGGATAACACCCCGCGTACCAAAAGAGTACATATCGCGTACTCACCATCGAAGCACAATGTACAAGATGTTGATGCATAAACCACGCATTACGTTGAGCGTACTCTTATGTATGCCCATCGTACTCAGTAGAGGGTCCAAAATCCCTAATAAGCTCTTAATGGTTAAGTCAAGAACATCCAAACACATATCTGAACCTTAAAGGGTGTCTTAAGTCATAAAGTTCCTGACTTTATGACTTTGCATGGCTTAATGGAGTCCAAACCATAATCTATGCTTCCTGATCTTCATAAAATGTCACTAATATTTGCACAAAGGAGTAAAACCCCACAAGATGACACTTTTATGACTTAACCTCAACAAAAAAACCAAATATGAGGCTCAAAGGTCATGTAATAGCTTCTACCCACAAGATCCACAATCTTGGGACCAAACATGCTTATAACAATTCCCATAACTAGATCTACACTAAAGAACCATAAAGTTTGAAGCTTTATACCTCCATAAGATAGCTCAAGATGCACAAAGTCTGGATCCACAAGCTTCAAGCAATCCAACACTCCTTGAAGAAGCTCCTTCTTCTTAAATGAGCACCAAAACACATGAAATCACCCCAAGAATTCAATAATCACACCAAAGGAGGCGATAGTTTCGTATCTAGGGTTTAATGGTATGGAGGTTGAAGGTAGAAGGGTTTGGAGTTGAGTTAAGGCCATTAAATAGGGTCCAAGACCTTAAATTAGGGTCTTCACCTGATTGGAGTATGCCCTACGCACTCCTGGTACGCCCAACGTACTCAAGGAGGCCTCCGCAATCCATTTTCCTAGTACGCCCAACGTACTAGGCTTAGCCCTAATACCACCAAACTTTCGAAGGCCATAACTTCATCGTTCTGAGTCCGATTTCGACGATCTTTATATCCCCGACAAGGTGACGAAAAGCTCTACACTTTTATCAAATCTCCCTTGCCTTAAATCTTTCCAAATGTAAATCCAAAATTCATAAAATGCATGAACTAACATTTTACGGTTATACCCTAGGGCTCCAAAACTCAAACCTAACTCCCGGATCACCCAATCAACATTATCCCCACCCAAAGGGCCTAAACCTCTCTTTCCCAAGGCCTGAAGCCTTATGATAATTGATCCTTGGTTCACGACCCCATATTATGAAACGACCCGAAACAGGGTATTACATTAGGTTTTGGGTATGATTTTCTTATAACCCTGTTAATTTTGAAAATAGCAATGTACTCCTAGGGTTCTTAATATTCAACAGTTTTTAGCAAATCATATTGCGAACTTGGATCCTTTAAGGTGCATGTGAACTTAGGTTTATATTTTTCCGCTAAAATATGATTTTTGTAACATATAAAATCCATTAAATTTTGCATAGTGGTCTTTCAAACTGCTATCAATCTCAGTGAAGGCATACTTATTTGCATTCTTACACTGCCGAACACTAACATTCAAATTAAACTTTAGGGAAACAACAACTTTCATTTTTTTTAAACTCATCTTTGGCCTTTCCAATTTTTCATTTACAAAATGTTTCCCAATTCATTTGTAAGTCATTATTGATCCTAGTTTGAATGTCCTACGGAAATTATGATCATCTTTAAGTGACTTAATTTCGAAAGTTCTTTCATTTTTCATCCAAGAGGCCCACAACCTAAAAGGAAATTTAGGCTGTTTCGATTTACAACAGTTAACTAGCAGTCTATTTTTCTCTGTTTAATTGCATAGTTGATAATATAATGTTTAAGTTCTTTAGGTTAGAGAATTTCATACCTAATAATGGAGCCATCTTATCCCACTCTTAAGTTTCATCATGCACATGGTATGCAGGTGGTTCATTGAAACCAACATTTTCTACATCAATGTGATCTCTATTTGTGTTGATTGGACATAGTACTTTAAAAAAGGGATCATCCACTTGTCACACCCCCGAACCGGAACGGCGGAAACGTCTGGGGGTTGGGTGACTTCATCTTGTAATATCATCACAGTATAAATAATTGAATCAAGACAACATCATCATCACACATACAATAATACAACCATCATTGTTTACATAAGTGTGTTGGATTACAAATTACATTTCCAGCATAATAAGTGTATGATGATAACAAAAATACAACAAAATCCATGAGTTCTTAAAGTCCAACCCGCTTAACGATTTCCTGAGAATACAAGTTATTTTGAAAACGTCAACATATATAATGTTGGTGAGTTCATAAGCATATTTGTATGAAAAGTTTTGTATCACTTTGTAAACACCAAAAAATCCGATATTTTCTGTAAAAATGGTTTGAAAGTTTTGTATCAAATCTTGTATTACAGCATGTGTGTTTCTGTTTTGAAATTATATAAAGAGTGTATTCCAAAATTCCTATGTTTTCTGTTGTAAGTAGAAGGTAATGCACAATGTAGGATTTCCCAGAAAATCCGATATTTTCTGATTGTAAAAGTTTTGTGGTCTTAAACCCTAAGACCGTAAAACTAATGTTTGTATAGTATCGTAACTGCAGAAATGTATATGTATTCCGTAAATTTTACAGTGGAGTAATTTTCTATGTGAGTCGTTATAACCATACTTGATATGACTGATCTTCCTGTCATGACGTTTTTCAGGCTTTGCTTGTTTAAGGTAAGAGATTTGTCACCCTAGACTGGCCTAGTCTAGCTGTAGCGAACAGCTCAGGTGCGGGGCTATCAACCCCGTATATATCTATACACAAACTCTCGCTCTCCCTCCAGAAGACTCTGGTTATAACTACAGGACTGAAGGTTGTACACTAGATAGGTACGAATGAAAGAACGTCTCACAATAACCTTAACTGAATTTACGCAAACAGTTTAACACACTATTTAATGTTTTAAATAATGTTCCATGTATGTATTTAGGTTACAAGGCCCAATGTATATGTATATGAATGAATGAGGCCAAATAAGCATGAATTGTGTATACAAGGTCCGTCGAGCATGTAAATGGGCCACTAAGCCCAATAAACATGTAAAGAGTATACATGACCTATCAAACATGTAAATGGGTCACTAAGGCCCAATAAACATGTAATGAATGTATCAGGCCCAATAAGCATGTAAATGAGTCACTAAGGAGGCCCAATAACATGAAAACGGGTAAGCAAGGCCCAATAAAAGTGAGAATGACGTAATTAGCCCGTTTGTTATTATATTGCTTGTTTTAGCTCAATTATTTACCAAAATGACATAAGAGGTCCACTTTTTGTAAAAATAACATTCTTGGCCCATTAAGCCGAAAAGTTTACTTTTAAGGGCTTATTTTGTATAAAAGGACATTTTGAACCCACTTTTGATAGAAATAACGTTTTTTGCCCAAATTTAATAGAAATGACATTTTTGGCCCATTTAACCGGAATTTACATTTTTGGCCCATGTTTGTTTTAAAATGACAATTTAATCCATAAAAAGTCAATAATTACCTTTTTAGGCCCATGAAACCGTGAGTTGCTAAATAAGACCCATTTTTCTAAAAATTGACAAGTTTAGCCCATTAAAAACCGTGAAGGCCCAAATAGAAGCCCATTTTGTACAAATTTACATTTTTGGCCCCTTTAAAACCGTGGATAGCATAAAGATCCATTTTTATCTAAAAAAGGACTCTTTTGGTCCTCTCAAAACTGTGAGTTGTCAAAAAGACTTTACTTTTTGTTTATTTGTCAAATATGGCCCCTTATATGGTTTTGTTTAGTTTTCTAGTGTTCCTTAACATGTTTAATCCTTTCAACTTCATAGTAAGTTGCATATGATGATTTAGTTTACAAACATCACCAAAATTTAGTAGATCTAGAGTTTTTGTGATGTTTTAACAAGTTTTCATAGCATAATCACAAAATATAACATGAAAACACACATATACATGCATAAATACATAGATCTAACATAAAGCAACTTGTATCCTCCCCTAAAACTTAGTAAAAACCGAAAACAAGGGGGTATGAACTCATTTTGGTTGATGGATCAGTTTTGGTAAGAAGATTGAAGGAGATTTCGGCCTTAGCAAGCTCCTTTGAGAAGATCTTCGAACTTATGGAGTTATAAGAAGCATGGATCATGAAATGGAGTGTTTATGTGTGAAGGACTTATCATAAAATGAAGTTTAACACCTTGGTTAGAAAGTAGCTTACCAAGAATGATGATCTTTGATGAAGTGTTCTTGATCACACACACAAGCACACATGAATTTGGAGAGGGAGGATGAGATTTTCTTTGGAGTTCTAGAGAGAATTTTTGGTGTTTGAAAATGGATGGTGTGAGGGTGTTTGAGGTCTCGTCCGAAGGTAAAGAAAGAGGAGGGATAAGGTGGTTTTTGCATGAAGGATATTTGCTTAGTGCATGGAAGTATGGGAGTTAATCAACCTAGATATATGTTAAACAATGTTGAGGTGTCACCTTATTTAGATAATCTCATTTTCTCTCTCTCTTTTTTTTAATAACCGAGAATTAGAGGAGAGGGGTAGAAGAAAAGAATAAGCATTGGGCTTGAACTTTGATAGCCATCGAAAAGCATGTAGCCCAATAACAATTTTCGGCCCATTGGGCCCACATATGTGTTTACGGCCCAAAAGTGGTATAAAGAATGGGTTTTCGGCCCAATGAGGTTCAAGAAAATGTTTACGGCCCATTAAGGCCCATGAAGAGAATCCTGGTCCAATAAGAGTTTGAATTAGGAGATTAGGGTTACAACCCAAAGTAGAGTGATCAAAGTGCATTGAACTAGGTTTAGGGCTTCACGAGTGAGTTTTGATTAGAATAGTTGTTTTTGGAATGAATAATGTGTATAAAGATCAAACTTGGAGTTACATGATACATCAAGAGTTGACCACACATGGATAGAATTTCCTAGCCAAAAATGTCCTACAACAATTATGATCATTTTTAAGTGACTTAATTTCAAAAGTTCTTTCATTTTTCATCCAAGAGACCCACAACCTAAAAGGAAATTTAGTCTCTTTCGATTTACAACAGTTAACTAGCAGTCTATTTTTATCAGTTTAACTGCATAGTTGCCCATATAATGTTTAAGTTCTTTAGGTTAGAGAATTTCATACCTAATAATGGAACCATCTTATCCCACTCTGAAGTTTCATCATGCACATGGTATGCAGGTGGTTCATTGCAACCAACATTTTCTTCATCAATGTGATCTCCATTTATGTTGATTGGACATAGTACTTTCAAAAAGGGATCATCCACTGGTCTTATAGTTGACAACACTTCGTCATCCTCTTCATGCTCACAGTTTCTATCATCAGATATTTTGGAATCAACATCTTCATCATAATTTTCATCTTCAGTATCAACATCTGGTTCTTCCATTTTAATCTAATCAAACAAAGGTGTGTTGTATTGTTCCACAAACACTTAAACCCTTTTGTTATTGGCTATGGCACTCTCAATAAACTCCTTATAGTCACCATTGTTTTTGATGATATTCAACCCCTCACCTTAAAAGTTTCCATAGGAGAACAGTAGTAGACGACATTGGGTCACTTTATTGTAAGCTTTTCAACAAAAACCATAAACGTAGAGAACTCCAAACCAGTGAAATCAACATCTCATACAGATACTCTATCGGGATCAAAATACATAGTGGTTTGGGTGCGAAAGTGCCATTGTAATGGAGATCAACGATAAAGGTGGGTCTTCTATTTCTCCTACCATTTCTCTCGTCATGTCTACGATCGATCAAGAAGGTGAGTGATGGAGGGTTCACGAGTGATGGAGGCTTCATGAGTAATGAAGGGTTTATGCCCTAAGAGTTGGTATAATGGGAAGAAAAACACGTAATATGCCACGTAATTTTCCTATTTATCTAAAAAAAGTAAGCATCATAAATTAGGGGGATCACCGGTTGAACCCATTAAAACCGGTCATAAGGACCTTTTGTTGACAATTAAAACAAGTTAAATGGTCATTTTTTAACAAAAAAAACTAGAGTGACCAACTGTGTAAATTATATAAACTATGTTACCCGCTCAGGTCATTATCCCTTTTTTTTAAAGGCGTCAATATATGAAAAAAGCAAAAGATGTTGGATCAATACACATAATTTGTAGAGATAAAAAACAAAGACCAACAGAAAGTTGGATCAACACAAAGAGTTTGTAAAATTGATAGAGATGTAATTGTACAAATTACAGAGGTTACATGTAATTTATTATTTTTTTTAAGAAAAATAATATTGTAGCATCAAACTTTCTTCTTGTGGTTTAAATTGTTCTTAAACTATTTTTTTTGGTTTTATGGGGACATAAGATCGATATGACGTACTCTTTTAATTCCAAAAACCTCTAATAACTAGCACACCATGCAACATGTACATTTTCAGCACAAGTTAGCAGTGATATGGAACTAACTAACTATGTGGATGCCTATGTGGATACGTATGTGTCAGGTGACAAAGAAAATGGTTTCTACTTGCCATCTAAACACAATCTATTGAAAATCTCAAACCAGTTTAAGTTGAAATAACTTGATTTCAATAAAAAAAACTCTCTTTGAACTCATCATTTTAGTTGTATTCAAATTTGTACTTACAATTTAACAATCATAAGCATGATATACACACATTATCTCTCTACACAATACACCCACCTCTCATTACCTTATCCACATTAACAAAAACCCTAGAAAATCTCTCTATTTTAATCCCTCATAAGATATGAACAGAAAAAGCAATTCTTATAGAAGAATAAACCATAATCCAATGAACCAACCTCATAGGCTAAACCAGAATCCAATGAACCAACGCCATGAAACCAACAAACTCCGCTTGTGCTCATCTCCATCTCTCATTCTTCATCTCGTCATCAAATATTGACCATCTTCTCCTACCGAGACCTTTATGAGCCACGATTATCACCATCCCAACCTAAAACTTGAGAACCAAAAGGAGAAAGAGGAAAATCCATACCCAATGCAAAATCAAATCTCAAGGAAATTGGTTCATGTTCAACACATATCGCAAACACCATAGATCGACATGTTCATAAAGTTTACATAGAAAGAAGAAAGAGAAATTGGATCGTTATTGACCAACCCTTACTCCATTGAACCCTATTTACCGTTTTCTTTGAGTGAGAGAAGAAAACACCAAGGAAAATAAGGGTGCAATTTGATTTCTTGTTGTTGTTAAGGATTATTCAGACACGTAGAGGCAAGGGGATAAGGAGGTTGCAATTGATCTAGAGACAAGAAAAAAAACAACAAACATGTTGAAGTTCTTTTAGGGGTAACTTGGCACATGAAACTTGATATTCTAAGTTAGAGGGACCAAATAAGCATGTCAGAACCCACCTTATGCCCTCATAAAGCCAAAAAAATAGTTTAGGGACCCTTCAAACCAAAAGTCGAAAGTTCGATGGGCTATATTGTAATTTCGCTTTTTTTTAAAGGTGATAATATATCAAAAAAAAAAGACCAACAAAAAAATTATTTCTAAAATTTAATACGAGAATACGCCCTAATACCTTCGAAGATTTTAGAGGCTTCGTTCTCGTAGGATCAAAATCCAGACATCCTTCCTCTAAGATAATCTTCAATTATTGTTGCTACTAACGCAGGTCTCCTTGTGAACATTATCTACGTTAGAACATCAGTTTGTTCATGTAAGTCATGTTATAGGATGAAAGCAAAAGATAATTGCCCAATTGAGAATTGAGAATCATGACATAAGGTTGGAAGATCATAATTCAAGAGTAAATATGGAGGAGGTCTCAATAAATGTGTAAGTAACAAATTTTATAGATATCATGACTAGTAAGGACTTATGGAAAATATGTGAATGTCAAAGGGTTATTGTGGATGTTTATATCGCTCGCAAGATTTCAAATTTTGGAAGACACTTTACGTTTGTGAGATTCTTATGATTAAAGGGGTATGTGTATGTGGTGGATGATTTGAACATCGTGTGGATTGGTAATTACCATCTCTTTTCTTCGTAGGAAAGGTTTAATATGTCACACCTCCAAACCGGAACGACGGAAACGTTCGGGAACGACGGAACGACGGAAACGTACCTGTCTACTAGTTTCCTGAGAATACAAGTTATTTTGAAAGAGTAGATCAGCATTTAAGCTGGTGAGTTCATAAGTATTTTAGTGATGTATTAGTAAGTTGAAAGTTCTTTTAGAAAAGTTCGCCTGTTCCTCCAGAAGATCCTATATCTTCTGATATGATGAACGATAAGTAAAGATGACTCTATAATCCTTTCTATGAATGCTAAATGGATACAAATTATATAGAATCCAGATCACACAAACAATCGATTGTGTGAATCTGCCCTAAGCCCACAACCAAACAAGGAACAGGGAATGAGGCGGAAGTCACACATCCCATTGTTTGTTAGATCTTTACTATATATAACTCTGGTGTATTCATTTGGTACTCACGGAGTTAACTGTAATAGTTCCTTTATAATTGAAGAAAACATTCTTTATGAATAACCCTTATTTCCTTTAGTAAAAATGGTAACCACAATAGTTCCTTCTATAATCACTTAGTTTATACAAGCTATATATAAATTAATATCGAATGGATAGTTAATTGTGTGAATCTGCCCTAAGCCTACAACCAAACAAGGAACAGGAAGTAAAGCGGAAATCACACATCCAACTACCTATCAGATATTTATTATATATAACCCTGATGTATAAACTAAGGTTTTATAGAATTAACCAAATAAAGTCCTTTAAGTTATACCGGTTTAATAAAATGGATTAAACCTTTCACTGATAAGTTTCTAGTTTAGTTTACTCAATGTTCTATCTGAAAGTATGTTTTTGTACTAGAAAACAGTGTATTGAATTTGTATACTATGACCTGATCCATACCTGGTACTCCTTATGATTACTTGGTGTATACGGAATATATATATATATATATATATATATATATATATATATATATATATATATATATATATATATATATATATATATATATATATATATATATATATATATATATATAGAGTTAAGATTGAGTAGATAGTAGACTGGGTGCATCTGCTCTAAGCCCACAATCAAACAAGGAACAGGAAATGAAGTGGACGGCACACATCCTACTATCTGCTGGACTCGATTAATATATATATCCCTGATGTATCCACTGAGGAATCATAAAGTTAGCATTATAGGTCCACTTCTAACTGAATGTTCATGTTACGAGTAAGTTATGTGGCGTTATTCTAATATTTGGAAAACTACTAGAAGTAATGTAATCATGTACTCTTAACGCCTCAGTCGATACTATTGTGAGTTTTGTATATATTTATGTGTTTTATTTATTATTGTCCGGTACTTTGTAGATGTACCCTTTATAAATAACTCCAGTATGATACTCGTGTTTGCTAACCCTGGTACGTTGTATTTGTACCTTTGTTAGTGCAAACCCGGTATGATGTATTATTACCTCGTGTTTGCTAACCCTGATACGTGGTATTCGTACTTTGTTTGTGCAAACCGGTATGATGTGTTATTACCTCGTGTTTGCTAACCTAGGTACTTGGTATTCGTACATTTGTTAGTGCAAACCCGGTATGATGTGTTATTACATCGTTTTTGATAACCTTGGTACGTTGTATTTATACCTTTGTTAGTGCAAACCCGGTATGATGTGTTATTACCTCGTGTATGCTAACCCTGGTACGTTGTATTTGTACCTTTGTTAGTGCAAACCCGGTATGATATGTTATTACCTCGTTTTGTTATATACAATGAGTTAAAGATACAATCTCTTCCTAGGATATTAGGAATATATAGTATAAGTGTGTAATTCATGATTTCTTCTTCTGTTATAGTTATAGTATGTTCCTCCCTGTACTAGTTATAGTATGATCCTCCCTGTACTAGTTACAGTATGCTCCTCCCTGTACTAGTTATAGTATGCTCCTCCCTATACTAGTTATAGTATGCTCCTCTCTATACTAGTTATAGCATGCTCCTCCCTGTACTAGCTATAGTATGATCTGAACCCCTAAACTGTACCTATTATAGTTTACTAGTATGTTTACTTGAACTGTTACCGACTTGAAAAAAATACTCATTTATCAACTGAGTTATGATTGTACTTCAAAAACAAAGTTTTATAAACAACAAAGTAACATAACTTTAAAAGAGTTTTTGAAATGATTTGATAACTTATAAAAATATATGAAATCCTTTAATGTGATGGTTATCACAAACAACATTTACACAATTATCATTGTGTTCAACTTGTATTCCCCCCTTAAAAGCATTTAAAACAATTAAAAGATTGATTATAGGGGTATGAACTCACCTTATGTGGGTGATTCAATTGCAGATTCACGTAAGGATGAGAAGTTCCACGAATTAATTTCCAAGAAACAAACGAGTCCTAAATGACATATAATGGCATATATAAGCATGAAATTAGTGTTTTATACAACTAACATGCAAGGAAATACCCTTAGGGACTAGGAAACACTTGAACTAAGTGTTACAATAACATGTGATTAACTAAAGAGGGTTTATGATCATGCAAGTGAGTGTACGGCCAAGGGGTATACGGCCATGGAGTGTACGGCCGTACACTCATGGGAAAACATGCAAAAAGAGGGTGTTTGATCCATGGGGAAACTAGTGTGACAATTGCACAACAAGTGGATGAACAAAGCTTTCATTTTAGAGGGTTTTGAGGTGTGTACGGCCATGTAAGGGTGTACGGCCGTACACTCTTGTTGTTCATGTAAAATGGTTGTTTCTAGGGTATTTAATCAAGAGTTCTAATGGATAACAAGTACCTAGCAAGTGTTTAAGGCCTTAGATTATGAATCTAACAAGGGTATACGGGCGTAGATAGAGTGTACGACCATACACTCTTGATGTTCTTGAGTTTGATGATGTTTCAAGGCTATGAATCAAGTGTTTAACATGTTTAACTAGATGATAGAAGAATCACTTACCACTTTTGAAGAATTAGAAGGAGTGTTCTTGATGATAGTTGAGAGAGAATTGACTTTCTTGACTTGAAAGATGAAGAAATGAATGAAAAATGAATGGATGACTTATATATAGGCATGGGTTCACGACCATCTTGAGTGTACGACCGTACACCCATGTGTGCGGCCGTACACTCCTCTTGGTGGAGTGTTTGGCTCGAGTGTAACATGAAGAATCTAAGTTAAATCATCCTTAAACCCAAAACTTGAATGTATTAGGCTTAGAACGCTCAAACAAACCTTAAATAATGCTAAACGATAGTAGAAATGAGTCTGACTCTCGATTGATTGACTGGACTTACAAGACAAAAAATTTCGGGTTGTCACATTATCCCCCCGTTAGATGGAATTTCGTCCCGAAATTAGCTTTCTTAGCAGTACTACTAGGGTTGTGCTCCTCTGATTGGCAGAATACCTACTCGTAGACCTGGGTAACTTTGCCCTAATGCTCATGATAGGATTCATACCTGGTCCATCTATCATTACCTCGTGTATACAAGTCGTATATAATTAAGATTAGTAAGACGATCGGATGTGCGACTCTGCCTCAGGTCCACAACCAGACAAGGAGCAGGAGATAGGGCGGAAACACACATACTAAATCTGCATAATCATAATTATATACCACCCTCGCGTATACACTTAATAGTGATAGGTGGGCTGTATTCGTCCTTAGCCTCTGTGCTTGAACTTAATCTGCTGAACGAGTGGTATTTCAGGAAGTTCTGCAGAGTATACGGTGGCAAGGTTTCGGAGGGAAGGTACTCCTCGCAGGAGTACATCAGGGTTTAGAATACGAGGTAGACGATTCCGAGGTCTGGGTCGGGCTGTCGTTACGAATGATGAGGGTTTCGTTGATTTGACGGTTAAGGCGATGAAATTTCGAAATATATGAACTTAGTATGGTGAGGACCACGCCAATCCATGACGAATAATGACAACGGACCCTTTACAAAAACAAATGTTTGGCCGATTTGAAAGAAAACGTTTGTTATTCGATGGTGTATCCCGAGTGTGTTCGACAATGTACTATGTGTAAATGTTCTAGTGCTTTCTGTTTTCTCCTTGATATTACCACTGCCACAAATCGTACCGCGATGAGCGAGTACTAATAGTGCAAGTGTTTTGATAACTAGTGTCGGTACTTTATATGATGATCCTCCTCGGTACCTCTATGATCGCCTGGCATATACAAGTTATGTATAATTAAGATGAATAAGACGGTCGACTGAGTGACTCTGCCCTAAATACACAACCAGACAAGGAACAGGAATTAAGGCGGAATCACTCACTCTAAGTCTGCAAAATCTCAGCTATGCACAACCCTGATGTACATACTAAGCCATCATAGCTTCCCTGAACGGATCTTTAGTTCTCTTGTGAATGATGTGACTTATTCATATGGGTGAGCTATTATAATTACTTTTAACTGTTTTCCCCAAGTTTTAATCGTATATAAATATAAATTAAATTTTAAAGTAATTTTATTTAGAAGACATACCAAAATTTCAAAAGAAGGGTTCTTTGTTGCTCTATTATGTCTTGTCGTTAAATTTCTCCTTCTCCTCCGCCACCTCTCTCTGTTGGGCAGTCTCTCTTGGCATGTCCTATTTCACAACATGCATGACATACCTGAACTATACCCGCATCGGTGGTTGAAGTGATGTGTTGTGTCGGAGTTCTGCAGAAGCGAACTCCTTCGTCATTTCTCTTCGTTGGATATTCCTTCCTGAAGTGTCCAAATTCGCCGCACTTGAAACAAACATGTTTTACTTGGGAGTTTGGCTGTGACGGCACCCTGCAGAAACGGTCAGTGTGCCCCTTCCTGCTGCAATTGGTACATTGCATCTCTCAGCAAGCTCCGTTGTGGTGGTAGGTGCATTTGTCGCACCTTCGGAGATTTCCAGCATATCGTTTGACGGGGGTTGTGGTGGCAGATGAAGTGCCATATGTTGTGATCGCAGTGGTAGCCACGGGCTGTCGTCTCTTGTTAGAACCTTGAGCCGACTTTTTCCCCTTTTTATCCCAAAACTTTCGTTTCTTATTCTTAGGTTGGTGTTCTGGGGTGTCCTTGTCAACCGACACTCGCTGGTTCCCTTGATTGTTACTGCGATTAGCATAACCGGCACCGCTGGTGTTATTAGCATTGAAATATGCCATGACGGCTGTTAGAGCAGCTGTGACCGCAGCCTGAAAAGTAGTGGAGTCTATCTGCAGAATTGGTGCCTCGCCTGTTGGTTGGTTTCTTCTTTGTGAAGACATGATTCTATTGCATGGAGAAGAATAATCTCGTGAGTAATGTGTTGGATAAAGTGTCTAAGTCCATAACTTTATTTGGTATGTACTTGACCCGACCCGGCATGGTCCATTTGGGTTGCATGGGATTGCAATACTTGGATAGACTAAATGAGAGAATAAGGCACTTATGATTATTAATATATTATAAGTTCTAATATATTAATAATAGTATTATTTAATTAGTATTGATCAAGTATTAATCTAGTATTAATCTAGTGATCAAAGTGAGACTAATTAAATATATAGGGTTGATTATGACAATCATCAATTCTTTTATGGTGGATTAATGATCCATGGTTTATGGGTTTGGTTATAACCATATGGAGCTCCATGGATAGTCTATGGGAGTTACAAACCCATGGGTCATGAGAAATCAAGAGTCATGACAATTAAGGGCATTCATGTGTAAACCCTAATTGTGACAACACTATAAAAGGAACCCTATGGCTAGCAAAATGGTGACCTAGTTTTACTAGAGAGGGCATAACCGATTTTGAGGCTAAGTGACATTCTCTCAAGTTATTCCAAGTCTTGTGGTGCTGTGTGAAGTGTTTGAGGCACAACATTTAGGGTGCTAGGCTCACAAAGTCTTGAAGGAATCCAAGCAACAACAAGGTATGTATTTCTACTAGTTTTATGTTTTATGTAATCCCCATGCCATGCTAGTTAGGAAATAACCTTGAAAAAGAAATTTGCATGTATATAGTGAAAACATAGATTCAAGGTTATTAGGGTTGCATGTATACTTAGGAAGTGTTAGAATGCTCAAAAACCCATCAGTGGTATCAGAGCCTAGGATTGTTTTCTGTATACTTGTTGCAAAACTGCTTAAAAATCGAAAATTTTGCACTCTGACGACTGGACTCGCCGAGTCCATGGGGAGGACTCGCCGAGTCCATGAACAAATTCATTCTACTCGCCGAGTAGAATAATGCACTCGGCGAGTAGGAGCGTGCTGGGCAGTTTTTTCGAGTTTTGTTGCTGGAAATGGATTAAGATCATTATCCCAATCTGTTTTGGACTTGTAAAATCTGTTTTTCAAAATGATAATGATTATGTTAACCCATTTTACATGACTTTTATCAATTTTCAAGTATTGTATATGTTTATATGATTTTCTTGAAATTGCTTGACATGAATTTGTGTTCATATGAGTTTAGAAGATCATAGGAATTATGTGTAACCTCCATGTGTGTTTAATTCATGATCTTAATTGCAATGATGGTGTCCATAACTTGTCCTCAAGTTATGGATAACCAAAAGTCACTTCTTTAAATTGTGATTAAAGAACTAAAGAGGTTTCATAAAATGAAGAGTCTTCATTTTTATGAACCATTAAAACTCATAAGTTACAAATTGAAGAGATTGAAGAGACTTGGAATAGTTTCAAATCTTGCCCTCAAGTTTTGGAATTTGAAAAGTCTTACACTTTAATACTTTAATTCCAAATTAAACCTTAGATTTTTAAAAGGTTTAAAAATCAACACTTATACTATTATTATAATTTTATTATATAGATATGTATAAGAATATGTCATTCTTACCGTTAGTAGGCCTCATTCACGAAGCCGGTCTATAAGGGGGGTATAAGGTTGTTGCCTATAAAATGGTGACTTAATGGGTGTCTACTCTCACCCACCGCTTCCTTGATCGGTGGAGGGTCGTTAGCCGAACGGGTAGGATACGACTTTAAATACTCGTTAAAAGTATAATGAATTATAAAGTAACTATACATTATAAATTCCCAATCTTAGTTACTTTAGGAAAATGTGAAATTGGTGCTAGCCCATAAAATTAGACTTTGTACCTTACCAAGTCGTTAGTGGAGCGTGTGTGGTTAACCGGCACACTAACATGGACTAGTAAGAGTGGCAAAGGGTAACTTGACTTTATTATAGATCGGTGGAGCGTGTGTGGTTAACCGGAACATCGATTAGGTAATATTGTTGAGGGTACCAAGTCAATTTGTATGGTTATTCACACCTTGTTTGTGATCCTCGGCATCCCAGTCACAAACTTGAGAGGGCACAATCGAGATTCAAACATGCTATTGAAAAGTTCAATGTATCTCAAAAGATCTAGGAGTTTCAAAACCAATAAAACCTAATAATAAAATATTTCGTTCTTATGGTGGAAATTGGTAAATCGTCATTTACCTACCTTCAAATATTTTATAGTATGGATTACGGCATCCCTCTTCCAACTATAAATAGTTTGTTGGATCCTAGCCTTAATATTTCATTTGGGTGAATTATTAAGGATTCCTAATCTAATGAAACTTGTCTTTCTTTCCATTCAGATGTCTTCCAACAATGCTTCTGGCTCAAACCCAACAGGCTCCTTTTCCCTTATGAACTTGTGTGGTAAGGTCATCTTTGATGGATCCAATTTCAATGAGTGGATCAGAAACATCAGAATGATTACCCGCTATGAGGACAAAGAATATGTCCTCGATAGGGAGCTTAAGGTTGTGAGTGAAGCCGCTGCTACTCCTGAAGAGTTTGCGGAGTTTGTTGCACATGAAAAGGATGCTACTAAAGTAGCATGCATCATGATGGCCACCATGACTCCTGAACTTCAAAAATCCTATGAAGATTTCTACCCCTATGAGATGCACCTGGATCTGATGGAAAGGTACCATCAGAGCGCGCGTCAGGAGATGTATGAAATCATCTCCTCCATGATAACCGCAAGGATGAATGATGGTGAACCCATCACCGGTCACTTGCAGAAGATGCAAAGGTTCGTTGACCGGTTGCTGAAGCTAAATGTTGACTTTCCTGAGGAAATGGCGATTGACATCATTCTCCATTCCTTACCTCCAAGTTATGATCAGTTTCGTATGACTTATCATATGAACAAGGAGGAAGTCACACTTAGCAAACTTCAAGGACTCTTAAGGACAGCTGAAAATGGCCTTAAGGGTAAAGCGGTTGCTACTTCTACTCCTTCAACAGCCCCTGTTCTGGCTATTGGGCAGGGAAAGGGTAAGAAGAGGAAAAGCCCTTCGAAGGGTACCAAGGGTAAGACTCTTGATGGTTCCTCTTCAAGTAGGACAAAGAAAGGTCCCATTACTCCTTCTTCAAACCCAAAGGAAGCACAGTGCTTCTATTGCCAGGATAAGGGACACTTCAAGCGAAGCTGCCCTAAATATCTGCAAGATGTAAAGGATGGGAAGGTTAAACCCACCCATGCAGGTATTTACACAATATTGTCTAATAACTCATCTAATGCTAATTCTTGGGTGCTTGATACAGGTTGTGGTATTCACATTTGTACTGATTTGCAGGCACTAAGAAGAAGTGAGCAAGTGGAGCACGGGAAGATAAACTTAGTCATGGGCAACAGGAAAGCATCACCTGTTACCAAGATAGGAGTTTATTCTTTATTGCTTAATAATGGGTTAATGTTAGATTTGAATAAGTGTTGTTACTCGCCCGAAATGGCGAGAAATATTATTTCTTTTCATGGCTTGTACAAACAAGGTTTTTCATTTTCATTTGATAATAAAAATGGTGCTATTAATGTTTATTACAATGATGTATTTTACTTTAAAGCATTACCTTGTGATGGTGTATATGAAGCTGTGAATGTTGTAGACAATCTAGGAAATAATGTGTTGTATATTGATTCTTCAGATAGCTTGGATAAAGCATCCTTATGGCATTGTCGTCTTGGACATGTTAACAAGAAGCGCATAGGCCAACTCCAAAAGGCTGGAGTCTTGGAATCATTTGATCTCAAGTCAGATGATAGTTGCGAGTCTTGTTTACTTGGAAAAATAACAAAGTCACCCTTCACAGGTACTTGTGATAGGGGTGACGGTTTGTTGGACCTTGTACACACGGATGTGTGTGGGCCCTTCAGAGTTGCTACAAGGGATGCTAATCGCTATTATGTGACTTTTACTGATGATTACAGTAGATATGGATATATTTACTTAATCAAGCATAAGTCAGAAACCTTTGAAAAGTTCAAAGAGTTTAAGCAGGAAGTGGAGAATCAATTGGGCAGGAACATCAAGACGCTCCGATACGATCGGGGAGGAGAGTATCTTAGCATTGAGTTCCTTGACTATCTTAAGGAATGTGGGATTGTCTCACAATTGACACCTCCCAGAACACCACAGTTGAATGGTGTAGCTGAAAGGCGTAATCGAACCTTGCTGGATATGGTTCGTTCCATGATGAGTCGAGCTTCGTTACCAATCTCTTTCTGGGGGTATGCCTTAGAGACTGCCGCCCATATCCTTAATCTAGTCCCTACTAAAAAGGTTGCCAAAACACCTCACGAGATGTGGAATGGGAAAGTTCCCAATTTGGACCACATCAAGATTTGGGGTTGTGAAGCTTTCGTGAGGCGTGAGACTCATGATAAACTTGAACCTCGAAGTGAGAGGTGTATTTTCATCGGCTACCCACAGAGATCGTTTGGTTACCTCTTCTACAGACCCAGTGATAATGTGGTCTTTGTAGCAAGAAGAGGAGTCTTTCGTGAGAGAGAATTCATAAGCCAAGGGGACAGTGGGAGGCAAATTGACCTTGAAGAGCTTCAAGAGTCAAGTGGTGAAGGAACCTCAAATGCTATCGACCAACCTGAGGAGGAAACTCCTGTTGATCCGATAGATGAGTCTGTACCTCCAAGACGTTCCACTAGGGTGAGGAACACACCTGATTTTTATTATGGTTATCACATCACCGCTGAAGGTGATACATTTATTAGTGATAGTACACTAATAGATTTGGATGAACCTAATAACTACAGGGAAGCCATGGCAGGCCCTGAGTCTGCTAAATGGAAGGAGGCTATGGACAGCGAGATTCAGTCCATGTATGACAATCAAGTTTGGAACTTGGTTGACAATGTACCAGGTCGAAAGACAGTTGGGTGCAAATGGATCTTCAAGAAGAAGACCGACATGGATGGGAAGGTACATACTTACAAAGCGCGACTGGTTGCGAAGGGCTTTACTCAAACTCCGGGAGTTGACTATGATGAGACCTTCTCACCAGTAGCTAAGATTAAGTCTATTAGAGTATTGTTAGCCATAGCTGCATTTCATGATTATGAGATATGGCAAATGGATGTCAAAACCGCTTTCCTTAATGGAAAGTTGGCTGAGGATGTTTACATGGCTCAACCAGAGGGTTTTGTCGATACAAGATACCCTAATAGAGTGTGTAAGCTTGATAAATCCATTTATGGATTGAAACAAGCATCTCGCAGATGGAATCTTTGCTTTGATGAGAAAGTCAAAGAGTTTGGCTTTTCTAGGAGTGAGGATGAGTCTTGTGTGTATGTCAGGGCTAGTGGGAGCATAGTTAGCTTCTTGGTGTTGTATGTGGATGACATACTTCTCATAGGAAACGACGTCCCAACCTTGCAGGAGGTTAAGTCCTGGCTTGGGAACTGTTTCGCTATGAAGGACCTTGGGGAAGCTGCCTATATCCTAGGGATAAGGATATTGAGAGATAGGAGTAAGAGACTAATTGGACTTAGTCAAAGTACTTACTTGGATAAGGTGCTGAAGAGGTTCAGTATGCAAGATTCCAAGAAAGGAGAATTACCAATCCAGAGTAATGTCAAGCTGAGTAAAACTCAGAGTCCGAGTACAGAGGCTGAGATAGCTGAAATGAGTCATATACCATATGCTTCCGCTGTGGGCTCGATCATGTATGCTATGACTTGTACTCGCCCTGATGTGGCCTTTGCTTTGAGCATGGTCAGTAGATATCAAGGGAACCCTGGCAAGGCACACTGGACAGCGGTAAAGAACATTCTCAAGTATCTGCGGAGGACTAAGGATTGTGTCCTTACCCTCGGAGGCAGTGATGACTTGAGAGTGGAAGGATATAGCGATGCTAGCTTCCAGACTGATAGGGATAATTTCCGCTCTCAGTCAGGCTGGGTCTTTATCCTAAATGGAGGGGCAATTACTTGGAAAAGTTCCAAGCAGGAGACAGTAGCTGATTCTACTTGTGAATCAGAGTACATAGCAGCAAGTGAAGCAGCTAAGGAGGCAATATGGCTAAAGAACTTCATCGGAGACCTTGGAGTTGTACCAGTTATAGAGGAGCCAATGGAAATTTTCTGTGACAGCGAAAGTGCGGTTGCTTTGGCTAAGGAACCAAGCGATCACGGGAGATCTAGGCACATTGACAGAAAATACCATTTCATCAGACATCGAATAGAAGAAGGACTCCTCGTGGCTAATAGGGTATCATCAGATGAGAACCCGGCAGATCCCCTCACGAAGGGACTGAGCAGGGTTAAGCATTTACAGCATGCGAGGCGCATTGGGCTGAAGGATGATATTAGTTTCAATAATTAGATTCCTGAAACTTGTAAAATGTAATTGACATTTGATGATAAATAAAAGTTGTTATTTATTTATGAGTAAGGTGTTACTATCTTGTGTTGATTGTTTACTATGTTTCAATTTTGCATGTTTTTACTTCCAGAATAATTATGTTATTATTCAAACCATCCACAGTCAGTCAAACTTTGGAAGTAAGTATTGATTTAAGACTGTCATGAATTTGGCTTGTATGATTTGTCTAAAAGTGCTTTGGACAATGCAATGGTTGCTACAACATTCATGAGTACTCATAAGGGCTGAGTATTGGATCCAACCCACGCTCACTTGCATCACTTCATGGAATTTATCTCGAGTGATCGTGAGACGGTAATATCATATAAATCTTCAAACCTAGAGATATGAGTTGTTGACTATGATTTGGTTATTCATTGATTGCACGAAAACGCATTGGTAACTCGATGTCATAAAACGTGCCTTTGTGAATAATTCAACAAGTAGTTAGTACAAGCATATCAGTCGAAGTTTATCTGTTCCTTCTACAAATAGAAGCGATATCTGGGCCCCTCGATGATTTGGTTTTGACCTATGTACCGGGCCCGGTCAGAACCTAATTGATGTGTTCAATTTAGTTCTATGTCGAAACAAATCAGAGATCGAGAAACAAATGTTGGACAATAAGTAAGACCATGTTCCATGTGTTTGTCTGGCTGATATCATGAGAACAGAGGATTATATGATCACTTATCTTAAATGGCGTATCATCATCATCTCAGTTCCGAGAGACTTTGAAAGAGCTACGATTGCTAGTCAGATTTTGAAGTCATATTTGCAAATATAGTTATTAGACTTATCCAAGTGGGAGACTGTTGGATAAAGTGTCTAAGTCCATAACTTTATTTGGTATGTACTTGACCCGACCCGGCATGGTCCATTTGGGTTGCATGGCATTGCAATACTTGGATAGACTAAATGAGAGAATAAGGCACTTATGATTATTAATATATTATAAGTTCTAATATATTAATAATAGTATTATTTAATTAGTATTGATCAAGTATTAATCTAATATTAATCTAGTGATCAAAGTGAGACTAATTAAATATATAGGGTTGATTATGACAATCATCAATTCTTTTATGGTGGATTAATGATCCATGGTTTATGGGTTTGGTTATAACCATATGGAGCTCCATGGATAGTCTATGGGAGTTACAAACCCATGGGTCATGAGAAATCAAGAGTCATGACAATTAAGGGCATTCATGTGTAAACCCTAATTGTGACAAGACTATAAAAGGAACCCTATGGCTAGCAAAATGGTGACCTAGTGTTACTAGAGAGGGCATAACCGATTTTGAGGCTAAGTGACATTCTCTCAAGTTATTCCAAGTCTTGTGGTGTTGTGTGAAGCGTTTGAGGCACAACATTTGGGGTGCTAGGCTCACAAAGTCTTGAAGGAATCCACGCAACAACAAGGTATGTATTTCTACTAGTTTTATGTTTTATGTAATCCCCATGCCATGCTAGTTAGGAAATAACCTTGAAAAAGAAATTTGCATGTATATAGTGAAAACATATATTCAAGGTTATTAGGGTTGCATGTACACTTAGGAAGTGTTAGAATGCTCAAAAACCCATCATAATGATGGTCATCACTAGTTGTATTCCATCAACTTAAATGTACTAAACAATTTCATGCTTTGCTGGACTACTCTCAATGTTTCTGTCAACATTTCTGAGATATGTCCATGATAGTAAGTAGAAGTGGGTATTGTACGAGTGATATTTGAACTAAGTTATCCTTGTTTCCTAGTGTATTTGGTTCTGACTTTCATAGAGTTCTGGAAAATTATTCATAAAGAGAATATATATAAAAATAAACTCTATACAAAAATAAACTTTATGAATCAGAAGTGTCTTTCCTCGAATGAATGTCTGTAAATTGAATAACTGTTACCAGTTGCACGAGAAAGAAATAATCCTAACACATAATGTGAGCAGTGTATCCACTAGCTCACTAAGTCACTCATAGGTATTATTTATTAGTGTGATGCATAAGACGTTTTAGTTTCTCCGGCTGATCTTTCTCTGAAAACTTCTCATGAACCTGCTCTTGTTCCTCATTGACTCTTCTGCTAACCGTTATGAGGAAATGGTTACATCTATCTGGGTTTGTCGTGCGAGAATGGAAATGTCTAAAGAATTCATGAGTTTAAGTGTAACATTATGGGGTGATCCTATCCAGGTCCTCCTGTAATTGTTCAATGTATACAAGTTGTATATAATTTAAGATTAAATAGACCTTCGAATAAGTGATCCTACTCCAAAACCACAACCAAACAAGGAACAGGTAGTGAAGCATAGATCACAAATTCTAAGTTTATAAAATCTCAATTATATAGAACCTTGGAAGTATACACTCCGGAATCATAGACCTACTAGAAGGGTCTTTTAAGTTCTCACGTAAGTTATTTGTAATGCTTAAAATACTCCTATAGTATTTTAATTTAATGAACTTGGTATGTTTTAAACTTGTTGTTGTCTTGTAGTATCATAAAATACTCCCACAGTATTTTAACTTTATGTTCTGATCTAGAAATCCCTTGAATAGAGTTAGGTAAGTTTTAAGACTGTTGCAACACCGCATCACTCCCAAACACATGTCGGTCACATCTCAAATGAATATAGTTGATCAGGCTATATTGATTCCAGATGTGATTACATAACTGTCCAGGTTTGACCGCAGTGTTCAACCTTTAAATACTTCTGTTCTGTTCTTCTTGTGATACTTGTTCTAGTATGTATATATGTATAAGCAAGTATGTACACTTTTGTAAGGTATTTTTATATTTTTAAAATATATTATTATCTAGAGCACTTCGGCCCCATTGTATTTATAGTTGTATATCTTTTATAGGTTGATATACTTAGTTCACTATAAACAATGCTCTGATACCAATCTGTCACACCCCCAAACCGAAACGGCGGAAACGTTCGGGGTCGGAGGACGTCATGTTTAGTATCACAAGACATGTATCATAGTAATCAAAGTAACAAAAAACCATTGTATTAATATTAAAGTGTTTACAAAGTAGTGATTCACAAACGATTGAATCCAAAAGTAAATAACAAAACAAGACATGAAACTACAGTACTTCATCTTCTGAATTCCAGAGCGCGTACCTGTCTACTAGTTTCCTAAGAATACAACTTATTTTAAAAGAGTAGATCAGTATTTAAGCTGGTGAGTTCATAAGTATTTTAGTGATGTATTAGTAAGTTGAAAGTTCTTTTAGAAAAATTCGCCTGTTCCTCCAGAAGATCCTATATCTTCTGATATGATGAAAGATAAGTAAATATGACTCTACAATCCTTTCTATGAATGCTAAATGGATACAAATTATATAGAATCCAGATCAAACAAACATTTGATTGTGTGAATCTGCCCTAGGCCCACAACCAAACAAGGAACAGGGAATGAGGCGGAAGTCACACATCCCATTGTTTGTTAGATCTTTACTGTATATAACTCTGGTGTATTCATTTGGTACTCACGGAGTTAACTGTAATAGTTCCTTTATAATTGAAGAAAACATTCTTTAAGAATAACCCTTATTTCCTTTAGTAAAAATGGTAACCACAATAGTTCCTTCTATAATCACTTAGTTTATACAAGCTATATATAATTTAATATCGAATGGATAGTTAATTGTGTGAATCTGCCCTAAGCCCACAACCAAACAAGGAACAGGAAGTAAAGCGGAAATCACACATCCAACTACCTATCGGATATTTATTATATATAACCTTGATGTATAAACTAAGGTTTTATAGAATTAACCACTTAAGGTCCTTTAAGTTATACCGGTTTAATAAAATGGATTAAACCTTTCACTAATAAGCTTCTAGTTTAGTTTACTCAATGTTCTATCTGAAAGTATGTTTTTGTACTAGAAAACGGTGTATTGAATTTGTATACTATGACTTGACCCATACCTGGTACTCCTTATGATTACTTGGTGTATACGGAATATATAGATATATAGTTAAGATCGAGTAGATAGTAGAGTGGGTGCATCTGCTCTAAGCCCACAACCAAACAAGGAACATGAAATGAAGCGGAAGGCACACATCCTACTATCTGCTGGATTCGATTAATATATATATCCCTGATGTATCCACCGAGGAATCATAAAGTTAGCATTATAGGTCCACTTCTAACTGAATGTTCATGTTACGAGTAAGTTATGTGGCGTTATTCTAATATTTGGACAACTATTAGAAGTAATGTAATCCTGTACTCTTAACGTCTCAGTCGATACTGTTGTGAGTTTTGTATATATTTATGTGTTTTACTTATTATTGTCCGGTACTTTGTAGATGTACCCTTTATAAATAACTCCAGTATGATACTCATGTTTGCTATCCCTGGTACATTGTATTTGTACCTTTGTTAGTGCAAGCCCGATATTATGTATTATTACCTCGTGTTTGCTAACCCTGGTACGTGGTATTCGTTACATTGTTAGTGCAAACCCAGTATGATGTGTTATTACCTCGTGTTTGCTAACCTAGGTACGTGGTATTCGTACCTTTGTTAGTGCAAACCCGATATGATGTGTTATTACCTCGTGTTTGCTAACCCTGGTATGTTGTATTTGTACCTTTGTTACTGCAAACCCGGTATGATGTGTTATTACCTCGTGTATGCTAACCCTGGTACGTTGTATTTGTACCTTTGTTAGTGAAAACCCGGTATGATATGTTATTACCTCGTTTTGTTATATACAATGAGTTAAAGATACAATCTCTTCCTAGGATATTAGGAATATATAGTATAAGTGTGTAATTCATGATTTCTTCTTCTGTTATAGTTATAGTATGTTCCTCCCTGTACTAGTTATAGTATGATCCTCCCTGTACTAGTTACAGTATGCTCCTCCCTGTACTAGTTATATTATGCTCCTCCCTATACTAGTTATAGTATGCTCCTCTCTATACTAGTTATAGTATGCTCCTCCCTGTACTAGCTATAGTATGATCTGAACCCATAAACTGTACCTATTATAGTTTACTAGTATGTTTACTTGAACTGTTACTGACTTGAAGAAAAGACTCATTTATCAACTGAGTTATGATTGTACTTCAAAAACAGAGTTTTATAAACAACAAAGTAACATAACTTTAAAAGAGTTTTTGAAATGATTTGATAACTTATAAAAATATAAGAAATCCTTTAATGTGATGGTTATCACAAACAACATTTACACAATTATCATTGTGTTCAACTTGTATTCCCCCCTTAAAAGCATTTAAAACAATTAAAAGATTGATTATAGGGATATGGACTCACCTTATGTGAGTGATTCAATTGCAGATTCGCGTTAGGATGAGAAGTTCCACAAATGAATTCCCAAGACACAAACGAGTCCTAAATGACATATAATGGCATATGTAAGCATGAAATTAGTGTTTTATACAACAAACATGCAAGGAAATACCCTTAGGGACTATGAAACACTTGAACTAAGTGTCACAATCACATGTGATTAACTAAAGAGGGTTTATGATCATGCAAGTGAGTGTACGGCCAACGGGTGTATGGCCATGGAGTGTACGGCTGTACACTCATGGGAAAACATGCAAAAAGAGGGTGTTTGATCCATTGGGAAACTAGTGTGACAATTCCACAACAAGTGGATGAACAAAGCTTTCATTTTGGAGGGTTTTGAGGTGTGTACGGCCATGCAAGGGTGTAGGGTCGTACACTCTTGTTGTTCATGTAAAATTGTTGTTTCTAGGGTGTTTAATCAAGAGTTCTAATGGATAATAAGTACCTAGCAAGTGTTTAAGGCCTTAGATTATGTATCTAACAAGGGTATACGACCGTAGATAGAGTGTACGGGCGTACACTCTCGATGTTCTTGAGTTTGATGATGTTTCAAGGCTATGAATTAAGTATTTAACATGTTTAACTAGATGATAGAAGAATCACTTACCACTTTTGAAGAATTAGAAGGAGTGTTCTTGATGATAGTTGAGAGAGAATTGACTTTCTTGACTTGAAAGATGAAGAAATGAATGAAAAATGAAGGGATGGCTTATATATGGGCATGGGTTCACGGCCATCTTGAGTGTACGGTCGTACACCCATGTGTGCTGCCGTACACTCCTCTTGGTGGAGTGTTTGGCTCGAGTATAACATGAAGAATCTAAGTTAAATCATCCTTAAACCCAAAACTTGAATGTACTAGGCTTAGAACGCTCAAACAGGCCTTAAATAATGCTAAACGATAGCAGAAATGAGTCTGACTCTCGATTGATTAACTGGACTTACAAGACAAAAAATTTCGGGTTGTCACATTATAGAAGCAAAGAAAAATAAAATAAAAAAGAACAACCTCATCAAGAATTAAGGGGTGAACGTTCTCATTAGGAGTGGATGGAGGTAATGGGAGTAATGTATAATCTTGTAGCAGTTGTGAGAGGCTTGAACAAAGAAAAAGGTGCACGATCAAATGGCAAGATGATGCAGGTAGTTCATTTACACCCATAAGATTTGTTAGTTGTTCTGGATGCTTCATGTAATGTCTTGTAAAAGGCTGGGGTCTTAATTTGATTGTAACACCCCATCTTTCAAGTAATTTCAAATCCCTCCCTTGGAATATTAATTATGTCATCTTTGGCCTTTGGTTTGGAAAGAAGTGTCAAAAGGAGGCCCTAGTGGAAAAATGGTGGTTTTGGGAGTTTGGGTAGTACGCAGGGCATACATGTGAGTACGTTGGGCGTACACATATGTACGTTGGGCGTACGAGTGCCAGAGTGAGACCCTAACTTTTAGGGTTTGGAGGGTATTTAAGCACCAATATGGATCTTTTTTCTTCATTCTTTCAGCCTCCAAGTCTTTGAACCGTTCTTAGCAAACTCTAGCCCATGAGAGAGAGTTTTAGAGCCTAAAGTGTGATGTTGGTGTGGTTGAAGAAGAAGTTAGTGCATCAAACGAGTCAAGGAAGGAATCAAGCTTGTAGATCTGGAGTTATCACCATCTTTGGAAGCTTTAGAAGGTATAAAGCTTCTACCTTTATGTTTGGATTGTGTAGATCTTGTTTTGGTTACTTTTTGGCATTCTTCTTGTCCCAAGAGTCCCAATATTGTGCATGCTTTTTTTTGTGAAGGGTCCAGTTAATGGTTTGGTCTAGGCTTTCATTGTATTTGTTCTTTTGAGTCTTTAAAGTCATTTTGTGGGTTGTTTAGCAGTTTACGGTCAGATAGTGAGTTTACGGCCGTAAACATGTTTACGGCCGTAAACCCAGTTTGCGGCCCACGTCTAGTATAAATAGAGGAGTTGTAGGTCATTGTCTAGTTGTTGATGCCAGACAGTTTACGGTTTACTGTATCGAGTTGTACCAGACGTTTTACTACAATAAACATGTGCAAAGCTTGATTAATCTTCTTCTTCTATTCTTATTCTGATTGCTATTGATTGTTTGATTGCTTGATCATTGGTAAAGATCCATTTTAGGACCTTACAATTGGTATCAGAGCGAAACCGGTGTCAAAGTATCATTCAATCGAGTTTTCAGCCGTTTAAACTGATATTCTTCACTGTTCGAGATTGGTTTTGATGTTTTCATTGTTACAGGGATTGAATCTACTCCAAAATTGCGTTTTCGAGGAACTTCTGGGAGTTTACTGTTGACCGTAAACCCAGTTTACGGTTGTAAACTCAAGAACATTCATCAACCGTAAACTGTGTTCCTGGACCGTAAACAAGGCATCTTCAATAACCGTAAACTAAGCTTCAAAAACCGTTAACACTTAAACCGTAAACATCCAAACCGTAATCCTCTAACCGTAAACTCAGTTTACGGCCGTAAACTCATCAACCGTGAACGCAGTTTACGGTCGTAATCACATCAACCGTAAACTCATTTCTGACAGGATTGAAAACTGATGTCTGCAGATGGTTTTCCTGATGGAATCTCAAAGTCAAACCCACACTTCACGAACTTGATACTATCATGGGCACAACTACGCGTATTCCAAGACTGATGTCTGCAGATGGTTTTCCTGAGTGGAAATACAGGATTGAAAAGTACATTAAAATGAAAGACTTTAAAGTCTAGAGAAGCATCATCAAAGGTCCTGTTAGAATCACTATGACGGTTGGAGGACAAGTGATTGACAAAGCTGTTGAGAATTACACAGATGAAGAGTTTGAGAAAGTTGAAGAGCAGAAAAGGGCTTTAGCCACTCTAACCATGGCATTATCTCCTGATATTGCTCAAGGTTTCCGAGAGTATACTTCAGCTAAAGATTTGTGGGAAGCCCTGATTGAGGCATATGAAGGAAATGAAGATATAAAGGAGAGTCGCTAGGACATGTTGCGACAAAAGTTCAATATGTTCAACTACATTCCCGGAGAGACTCTGGAGGCGCAGCTGCAGCGGTTCACAACTCTCATTACTGACATGAACATATTTGGGATTTTCTTGACCAAGTCCGAGATAAACAAGAAGCTTCTAAATGCTCTTCCAAGGTCATGGGACATGAATGTTGTTGTGATTAAGAAGACCAAGGATCTGAATCACCTCACTCTTGCTGAAACTATGGCGATTATCAAAGCATGTGACATTGATGATAAACAGAGAGAGATTAACCATGTGAACTCGTATTCGACTACAAATCTCGGAATCTCCTCTAACAATGCTTTTTCATCAATCATGTCTTCTTCAGGTCAAGCATTTGCTGCTCAACAACCTCAGATTCAGACCTTCACTGCTGCTTCATCCATTCTTCATTCTCAAAGCCAACCATTTGTCACTCCACAAGCAGTTCCCCCTCCAAATGTGCCAGTTGTAGCTTCTTCCTCAAACACGAAGGAAACTGATGAAAATCTGGCTCTAGCCACATGGCTTGTTAACTGCTACAATGCTTTTGTAGCTGGAGAGCTTCCACCTCAGCTGTCATTTGCTGATCTGGATCAGATTCATCCAGAAGACGTAGAAGAGATGGACATTACATGGAAAATTGATATGGCTGTTTTCAGGGCTAAGCAGTTTGCTAAAAAGACGGGGAAGAATAACTGGGGAATGAATGCTGACAAGAAGGTGGGGTTCAACAAGGGAATGTTGTGATGTTTCAACTGCCACGAGCCGGGTCATTTTGTTCGTGAGTGCCCAAAACCGGATCGTAGGACGAACAATAATAGGACATTGGTTGCAGTGGGAAACAATCGTGCAGGTGATGTGGTTAATGGTGAGACTGCTATGGTTGCTCAGTCATTTGACTGGGAGGACCAGATTCAGGCTCTGAATATTTCAGGGCCAGAAAATGCTCACCTAGCTCAAATTAATGATGATGCTCCCCTGAAGAATGATGCAACTGATCCTGAAGCAGAAATGATGGAGCTACAGTTTGCTCTGATGGTGTCTTCTACTTCCGAGCCCAGGAAAAGTGAGGTAAATCTACCTTCTTGTTCTCAGGCATGTAATGAATATGTTAAACTTCTTCATGATGAGATACAATTATTGCGTAGAGAAGTAGAGGACCTTAGATATGAGGGCTATCAACTTAGAAAAGGACAAAAACCCCTTAAGGCCCAGTTAGAAACAAAAATTAAGGACTTTAAAAGAATTCAGACAGAATACAGTGAAAAATGTGAACTTTATGATTACATTAAGAGACAGAATGATGAGTTAATTGCTGAGCTTGATACATTAAAGAGACAATTTGAAACTGCAAATTTTGATTTTAGAAAATTTGATGGATCAAGCGAGGTAGTTGCTAGCATGATTGACCATTGCCTGCATTTCAAACGAAACCATCAAAAGGGTTTAGGATACGATAATGTACCTCCTCCTTATAATCATACATATCAGTATCAACCCCTATCCAAAGAGGAGATTGCCAACGAACCATTCATGGTTTATGGCAAGCCATCTGGTTTCGTTTCAAGAGGATTTATTAATGTTGAAAGTACTAACGTTTCTACTTCCCCTGCAGATCAATCCACAGATCAGGCAAAGCAAGAAGTTGGAGAATTTGTTTCTGATAATAAAACTGTTTCTGATCCTGATGGTTTTATTTCAAATGAAAAAGTTTTTGTTTCTGATGTTAAAACTGACAATGTTTCTTGTGATGCTTCCACATCTGCTACTGTTGAATTTAATTTCTTTGATATGTTTGATGAATTGTTTGGTAATTCTGATGCTTGTGCTTCTCATGAAAACCCACCAATTCCACAAGTCACACCATCTGATGCACCCTCACTTATCTCACAACCTGTCTCTCATACATGTTCTTCTGAGAAGAGTAAGAGTGACAGTCAAGAAAATAAATCTGAGAAATGTAGTACCAGTTCAAATAATAAACATATTTGTTTTAATTGTGGTGTTGGTGGTCATATAGCTGGGAATTGTCAAAATAGGATCTTTGTGAACTATATGTTGCCAAGAGGAGAGAACGAATCTAGAGGAAGGTCTTTAATTAGAAAGTCCTCAAGAACTCGTTCTCGGAATGATGATTGGAAAGATGATCGAAGTAGAAAAGGGCGGTTTTTCAAAAGAATAAAAGGGTTTTTAATAACAAAGTCCAAAACAGTTTGCGAAAACCGAACAAGGCTCAGCCAAGATCGGTTTCGTCAAAGAGTAGTTCTGGATCTTCTATCTCTTCTGATAAAACATCCAGATGCTCAATGCAAACTGATAAGAAACGCATTTCACAACCACTTGTGACTGTTAGGAAACCTAACTATCAATGGATGCCCAAATCAACTTCCAATCAATCATCAGCATCCTCTGAAATGATTAAAAATGAGGATTCTAAATTGAAAATTTTGAAAGATCAATGAGAGAAGGCGAAAAGGAAACCCAGGACAGTGATGGCCTGGGTTCCCAAATCTGAATGATCCCGCTCATTTTGCAGGGACAGTTGCGGAGGAATGTCGTCAGACCTTGGTACGTCAACAGCGGCTACTCCCGGCATATGACAGGAGACATCTCCCAATTGAGCGTCATTCAATCTTTTAATGGGGGTTATGTTTCCTTCGCTGGTGGCAAGATCACTCAGAGAGGAACCGTTACAAATGGAGTGCTAAGTTTTGAAAATGTCAACTTTGCTCCCGAGTTAAAGCACAGCTTGTTGAGTGTTTCCCAAATTTGCGACAAAGGCTATTCTACCTACTTCACCGACAAAGAGTGTATGATTCTCAAGCCAGGCATTGTCATCCCGGAAGAGTGGATTATTGTCAAATCTAATCGGGATGGGAATTCTTACATTATCGATATGAATAGCAACATTCCTGAACAAGTCACTTGCCTTTTTTCAAAGGTCTCAGAACAAAATGCAATGATGTGGCACCGATGACTCGGCCATGCTAACACTAAAAACCTAAATCGTCTTGCAAAGAATAAGATGGTTTGAGGCTTACCTGCAGAGACTTTATTACGTTTGAGAAGTGTGTGTCATGTGCCCAGGGTAAACATCACAGAAAACCACACCTGCCAAAACAGGTTAACTCAATCAGTCAGGTGCTCCAATTATTGCATATGGACTTATTTGGTCCGGTCAACGTCCTGAGCATCAACAGAAGCTCGTACTGTCTAGTTGTAATCGATGATTTCTCTCGTTTTACGTGGGTCTTCTTCTTATCCAACAAAGTTGGGGTTGCTGATCTGATAAAGAAGTTCATTGTGATGATTGAGAACCAAACCAACAACCAGGTGAAGGCGCTTCGTACTGATAATGGAACTGAATTCAAAAATGCAGTTCTTGATCATTTTTGTGCATAAAATGGAATCGTGCGTCAATACAGCTCTGCTCACACGCCTCAACAAAATGGCGTTGCTGAAAGGAGAAATAGAACATTAAAAGACGCTGCAAGGACGATGCTGTGTGATTCCAAGTTACCTGTTTTCTTTTGGGCCGAGGTGATTAACACTGCTTGCTACGTGCAGAATCGTGTTCTAATCAACAAAGCTCAGATGAAGACACCGTACGAGATTCTCTATAGACACAAGCCTTCAGTCAGCCATTTCCGTGTATTTGGCTGCCCTTGCACCCTTCTTCACTTGGAATCCAACCCAAAGTTCAATGCCAAAGTCGATGATCGTTATTCCGTGGGGTATGTTGCGCGCACCGCTTATAGGGTTTACAACAAGAAGACTAAGCAGATTGTCGAATCCAACGACGTGCGCTGGTTGGAGGAGAATGAAACAGACGCTCGAGTGGGTCCTGACTGGTTATTTGATTACACATCGCTTTTCAAATCCTTAAATGTGTCTTCAGATGGTTCAAATGGATCTTCTTCTGGTTCGAAGATTGTTTCTGAAGACGAAGACAAAGAAGTTGTTTACAGACCTCCAACGGTTGAGGGGGAGTCATCTGCTCCATCTGAGGGGGAGTCACCTGTTCGACCTGGCAGTCCAGAGTCTCCAGTTCAAAATGGTACTCCTGATGCTGATGCTACACCTCTTACCCCTGTTGAAAGAGAGTTCATGTCTAGAGATGCTTCCGTTGTCACTCCAACTTTTATGGAACTACTCTTTCCTGAAGAAATTGCTAATGAGTTTGTAGCAGATTCATCTAATGTGGATCAAGCAGCAAATGATGGAGGTTTCAACATTCACACTCTTCCTGTTTCACTCAATGATATCAGCCAAGACATACCTTCAAGAATTCAACGCGATCATCCGATCGAAAACGTCATTGGTCAACTGGGTGGTGGAGTTAAAACCAGAAGTCATAGTGGAGATGTCAATGCATGTCTCTACTCTTGCTTTATATCTCAAATAGAACCCAAGAACGTTGAAATGGCTTTGAATGAGCCCAGCTGGGTAGATGCGATGCATGAAGAGCTAAATCAGTTTGAAAAGCTCGGGGTTTGGAAATTGGTTGAGTTACCAAAGGGCAAAAGGTCTCTTGACACACGTTGGGTCTATTGAAACAAGTAGGATGATTATGGTGTTATAGTGCGCAATAAAGCAAGATTGGTGGTTCGCGGGTTTCGACAAGTCGAAGGTCTTGATTATACTGAGGTTTATGCACCAGTGGCTCGCTTGGAGGCTATTCGTATCTTTCTCGCATATGCTTCCTACATGAATTTCACAGTCTACCAAATGGATGTCAAGACAGCCTTCTTGTATGGCAAGGTGAAGGAAGAAATCTACGTTGATCAGCCCCCTGGGTTCGTTAACTCAAAGTTTCCTAATCATGTCTACAAGGTGGACAAGGCGTTGTATGGGTTACATCAAGCTCCTCGAGCATGGTATGCGACTCTAATAAAGCACTTGCTCGAGCATGGATACTCTCGTGGCACTATTGATCAAACTTTATTCATCAAGCATGTTGGTAATGATCAGATTCTAGTCCATATCTTCGTTGACGACATTATTTTCGGGTCTACCAGCCCACAACTATGCAAAGAGTTTGAAGGCGTGATGAAAAAGAGGTTTGAGATGAGTTCATTGGGAGAAATGACCATGTTTCTGGGGCTTCAGGTCAAACAAAATTCAACTAGAATCCTGCTCCATCAAGCTAAGTATGTGGACGATATTCTTGAGAAGTTCGAGTTTCAAGACGCAAAACCTGCATCGACACCAATGGCTGAAAGACCCCTGCTGAATCCAGATATTGATGGCGAATCCGTAGATCAGACACACTACAGATCGATGATCGGATCGTTGATGTATCTTACTGCAAGTCGTCCCGACATCATGTTTGCAGTTTGTCAATGCGCTCGCTATCAGGCTAATCCTAAACTTTCACATCTTATTGCTGTCAAAAGGATTTTTCGGTATATCAAAGGCAGCCCAAAATTGGGTCTTTGGTATTCGAAGAATTCTGAATTTGATTTATATGCTTTTGCTGACAGTAATTATGGAGGCTGTGAGCTTGACAGGAAATCTACATCAGGAGGGTGCCAATTCCTTGGAGATAGGCTGGTGTCGTGGCAGTGCAAGAAACATCATACCATCTCCACCTCAACAGCAGAAGCGGAATATGTTGCTGCATCTGCTTGTTGCTCTCAAGTTATCTGGATCCAACATCAGCTGTTGGATTACGGTTTGAATTATCTAGAAATCCCCATTCACTGTGATAATGAGGTCGCGATTCAAATTACTAAAAATCCTGTCCAACATTCCAAAACCAAGCACATTGATATCAAAATTCATTTTATCAGAGATTGTTATGAGCGGTCGCTCATCCGGCTGGAACAGGTTCCCACTGCTAATAATGTGGCGGATCTGTTCACCAAGCCTTTTAACAAAGCTCGATTCGATGTGCTTGTGGGATTTTTGAAAATGATTTGTTTTGAGGATTAAATTTTTGTTATAGGTTAGGATAGTTTAAATTTGCGCATTTTAGTGATTTCATTCTCACCCATGAAAAAATTTAGGGGGAGAAATAAACAAAAACCAAACAAAAATTGAAAAATTAAAAAAAAATCCAAAAACATTTTGTTTCTGTTTTATTTTTTTCAGAAAACATTCAAAAATCCAAAAACATTAAAAACAATTCAGAAAAATCAAAAATATTGTCGCTAACAGTTTTGCTTGTAGATGTGGTACAGGGAAGTGATATTATCAAGTGATAACAGGCAATCTGAGTCTGCGTAACGTACCCAAAAATTAAATTGTCTATGCTCCGTGTTTGATGCGCTGGTAGGCATGAAAGATTCTAAATGGACTTGACTACGCAGAGTTAAGCTTAAGGAATTCATAGACTTGACAAATCTTGACCTAGTTAAATCCGTTTAGCCTGACAATACGACGCTTGGATAGGTTGAGCAGTGAGATATATATATATATATATATATATATATATATATATATATATATATATATATATATATATATATATATATATATATATGGGAATCTACTGGTCACATTAAAAGAACTTGTATCTGGAACTGTGGATTAACTTTTCCTCAATGTGCGGATTCTGTCCTTAATTCCGGTATTGATGGGGTGACTGGTGAATTCCGATAAATTAGGTCTGTAGAAAATTGGTTTCTCTCTATCTGTCTGTTAGTCATATGTTGCTTCCTTTGCGTGATCGAGAGATCCGACCTGGACTGTAACATATGCAACTCTATTTCTCTGCATCTTCTATCTATGCAATTCTTTCTATCTGTTAGCCATATACTGTCTGCTTTGCGTGACTCACAATCTGACCTGGTACACAGTATATGCATCATTCTTTTTCTCAATCCCTCTAAGACTTTAGTTAGTCATATGTTTCACCCTCTGCGTGATTGGAAGAGATCCGACCTGGGTGTATAGCATATGCATTCTAAATCTATCTTCTCTCTTAATAATTGTATGCTCACCCGATGTAAGGAGTATTCTGGAAGTCCTTGATTACTGGAGCATATCAGGAAGCGGGAGACATGTTCTGGTACAATTAAAATTGAACACTTACAGATTGTCTATAGATCTCGCTGCTCAATTTAGGTGGACAACAATATCCCTGGTCGTCGTCAGCTGAATGGTGCTTAAGAAATATTATCTAGGAACTTAGGATCACTTTGTCTTGTAACTAATGGTATGTCCTAATTCTGTCACAATTTTTCGTGTTTAAGTGGACCACAATACCGGCGATCGACCAGACAAAGATGTGAAGATAAAGGTACCGACAAGTAGATTAAGGTTGTCTAATAACTTTGATCCCAGTGTCACAAAATTATTTTCAGTGATTTTTGAGATAGATTTTAGTCTGTATTTATTTTATCTCATTTTTATTTTTAATTTTATTTTAATTTTATTTTATTTTTATAATTGTCAAAATTTAATTTTTTAAATTCTTAAATTTTAGAAATTATTTTATTTTATTTTTAGTTTAATTTTAATTTTAATTTAATTTTAAAATCCTCAAAAGGCTTTATTTTTGAAAAATTAATTGGGATTTGGACTGTGCCTTATACTGTGTGGGAGACAGGTAAAATTCAAAAGAGGTATAAAAGGTGGAGTTTAATGTTGGAAACCCTTTCCACCTCACTTTTCATCCTTCCGGCCGCAAATCCTATTCACTCTCTCTCATCTCGAATTTTTTTTGTGTGTTTTTGCAAAATCGTTTAGTCCACATCAAAGGTATGCTAAAACCGACTGAGGAAATGTTGTTTGTTCATCGATTTGACTGATTCTGGGGGATTAATCGAGGTTTTTCAGTTCGTCGGCGTTTACGGTTTCGGAGGAGCTTACGACCGTAAACTCCTTTTACGGTTTGAGCTTACGGCCTAGGAGCTTACGACCGTAAAGTCCTTTTGGAGCTTACGACCGTAAACTCTGTTTACGGTTAGAAGCTTTCTGCCATGGGTTTACGACCGTAAACCCAATCTGGACCGTAAACCCTATTTGACCATGTTTGAGGGTAAACTCCAAATTTTTGATCAAAATATTTTTTTTGGGCCAAAAAGAAATTGATTAATTAAGAAAACTTAAATCTTTAACTGCTCAAATATTTTGGTTTCTTACTTGGCCTGTTTAGTGCAGATAAATGGCAAGTTTGAAGTTTGCTGACATGCATAACTTGGCTATTGTACTGGCTGATCCTCCTGCTGCTCATGGAGATTTCAGTTCGATGATCTACAGGCTGAAAGAATGCTGCCTAGCCTCTGCCATTACTGTGAACCCAGTCGTCTATCAGAGAATTGTCAGGGAGTTCTGGCAGACTGCTAAGATGACTAGAGACAACAATGGAGCAGTTACTGTTGAAGCTGTTGTGAAAGAATGCAAGATTATGATCACTGAGCAGTACATCAGAGAAACATTACTGATTGATGATCAACCTGATTTTCCTACTGAGATCGGGATTGAAGATGTGCAAAAGATTCTCAAGAAGATGGGGTATGAAGGCATCTATCCTCCCACTGTGAAAAAGCTTCTGCCACCCTACTGGAGATTCTTGGCTCATGTATTTGTGAGCTATATCTCGGGCAGAAGGTCAGGTGCTGATGAGATCTCGAAGAGGAACACAGGGGCAATTGTTTCACTAGCTGCAGGAATCGACTTCAACTTCTCAAAGTTTATATTGGACGAGTTCATAGTAAACATCAATGCTATAAACCGGGATACCAGAGATTCTTTCTTGCTATACCCTAGGTTCATCTAGGTGTTCATTGACACTCAGTTCCGGAGATGGTCAAAGTGGGAGAAATCCTAGATATGAAGTCGTTAGGTCCTCACACTGTTGGGCTTATAAATCAGAATCGAAGGGGCAAGGTCGTCTTCCAAGGATTACATCCTCTTGTGAAATTCGGAAAATTTGCTGAGATAAATGAATCCTCCGAATCTCATGGAACGTCAGAGAAAATGTCATCTGAGCCTACTTCTTCTGAGAGAGTCATTTCGGAAGATGATGTTATTACTGTGTCGGATCGTGCTGAAGAAGAAGAAACTCCAGCTCCTAATCCACAAGTAGCTGACTAACATGAACTGACATCTGTTCAGGTCCAAAGTGATTATAATGAGGGGTCTTCAAAAAGCGGAACGGAGATTGATTTTTATGAAGACCTCGATCTCAATGGGTTCGATAAGGATGAAATTCCTTTAATTTTTGGTAGTAATGAAGACTTCATGACCGGTGAAAACCTCAACACGCTACTTGACAATATCGATGAAGTTGCTCATCCAGCAACAGAGATAAGGGAAAATGAAGACGTTCTCGAAGCTACGCCTCCTCTTACCAATCCAATGGCGGAAATAACAATTCCTATGGTGACAGTGTCAGGGATTCCTCCCCTTGATGTTGTTTTACCTACATCTGAGCCATTGGAGAGTGATCGCACAACTACGCAGGCCTCTCAACCTCCGATAAAGAGAAGAAGACTTGACCCTAGACAGGGAATCCTTGATTCGGGTGTATTTCAAGGTTTTTCAACTGCACCAATAACCACTCCTACTATCGTTTCATTTGAACCTGTCAGTGAAGGTCCTAGTACCTTCTATGAAGTTGGTGGATCTTCCTTCCCCACAGATTTCTCTCCTCCCAAGCCAGATCATGACGCTGCTTCTGTGAGGCTAGCCATGCATTTGGCTGAAGAACAATTCACAACGCCTCCCTCTCGTGGTAAAGGAATATCTATTGGGGATGGCAGATCTGGAGAAGAGAATCCTACAATCCTTGGACTTCAGAAGGAGATCGGTGTGCTGAATCAGAAAAATATCGAGCTTGATATCAAAGTTACAGATCTTCAAACTGAGAATACCAAGCTCAATATTTAAGTTGCTGATCTTCTTCAAGATAAGGCTCTGAAGACAAACCAGATCACTGATCTTCAGACGCATTTTGGTTTGTTGACCGCCAGCGACTACGATCTAAAGAAGAAGCTGGAAGAAGATTTTGGCGACAAATTTAAGTCATCTGTCGATGAGCCAAAGATCTATATTCCCAATCAAGATGCTCCCATAGCTCCACCACCTACAAGAACAACCACTATTGTCGATCGTTTTGACAAAGAACCAGTACAGGCTCCGAATGTCGTGGCGTTAAAACGTGCTAAACTAGCCAAGTCTGCTGAGAAGGGTCAGTTTTTGTTCAAGAAGAGTTCGGATCAGAATGCTCCCGGGGATCAACCAAACATCACTTTTACGGATCTTGGAGGAAATCGCTTCAGAGACGTTTATGGTGATAGGTCAGGGATCATTTCATGGGGATTCCATGACCCTCTTAAAATGTGGATCGTAAGAAGGAAGAGTGGAAATACCGAATTGTATAAAGATGCTCACGACTTCCACTCTTGGACCAGGGTTGATCTTGCGGAGTTGTCTAACGCTCCCTTTGCAAATCCATCAAATGAACCCAAGGCGACTCAGTTCAAGTTATTTTTGGAAAATCAAGTGGCAAAGGGTTTTCCCTCAATGAAGACTGCAGAGTCTATTATCAAGATATACCCAAGTGTCATTGATCCCAAAACCAATCAGCTTCTTCGGTCTGTGATGTGGCCCGCTACTAATCAAGTTAAGCAGATTCCTAACCTTCAGAACCATCCAGTTGGATCTCTACAATCCATGCAATACTGGGTGTTTGATGAAACTACAGCTTCTGCTATCATCAAGCTTAAATAGGGTTGTATTCGCTTGTATGATAAGAGAGATCTGCTACAGTTTGGAAAGTGGGATATACATCAGCTCTCTCATCATCAGATCAAGGTTGCTGAAGACATTTTTGAGCCCATTGCTAAGGAGTACACTGCCATGGTTGCTGACATTATCAGAAAAGAGATGTGGTATGGAGCTGTGGGAAAGTCAGACGTGCTGGTGGTTGATAAAGACTGAGTCCAAGCTAGCACCAAACCAAGGGGGAGATTGAAGGGTCCAGTTAATGGTTTGGTCTAGGCTTTCATTGTATTTGTTCTTTTGAGTCTTTAAAGTCATTTTGTGGGTTGTTTAGCAGTTTACGGTCAAATAGTGAGTTTACGGCCGTAAACCCAGTTTGCGGCCCAAGTCTAGTATAAATAGAGGAGTTGTAGGTCATTGTCTAGTTGTTGATGCCAGACAGTTTACGGTTTACTATATCGAGTTGTACCAGACGTTTTACTGCAATAAACGTGTGCAAAGCTTGATTAATCTTCTTCTTCTATTCTTATTCTTATTGCTATTGATTGTTTGATTGCTTGATCATTGGTAAAGATCCGTTTTAGGACCTTACATTTTGGTCGAGTTAAGCTGTCCTTTCAGACCCTAGGATGGGTCCTAAGGCATAAAAATGAAGTCCCTTGAGCTAGTTTGGTCCATAGTTCCTTGTTGCATGTCTTAATGGATTAAGACCTTTTATTAAGCCCTTGAGACTTTATGGTTCCAGAGCACATTTGAGTAGTGGATCTGAAATTTGGGCTTAAGTGCTTAAGCCATTAAGCACTTATCATGATTTTGGCCTCTGCGAGGGTACGCCCCGCGTAAGTTGTTGAACGTCCCGCGTTCGGAGTCAAACCCCCCGTAATGGGTGAGGTACGCTCACCGTACCGAAGGGGTACGCCCCGCGTACGTCCCCTGTTGGGCTTCGGACTTTGGGCTTCTAGTTTTGGGCCATCTGTTGGGCTTTGATACTTGGGCCCTAATGGTTCATCTGGATAGGGTGTGTCTTGGGCTAAGTAGAGGATCAGACCCTTGGATAAGGCCCAATAAGTAGTTGGGACCAATTTGGAAAATTGGGTCAAGTGTGGGCTTGAAGTGGTTTGGGCCTTTGGATCAAGATTTGGGTTTGGCTTGCATTGGGTTGTGATAGACCGTCTGGGATTTTATAGTTTGGGCTTTTAGCTTGCTGGATTTTCTTGAGTGAAGGCCATTAGGCCCAATTTGAAAAATTGGGCCATAATTGGACTTAAGGAAATTATTTTGATATTGGACCTTGTGTCATTCAGTTTGGGCCTTGGTTTTGGGCCAAGCTTGAGGAAGGGTAAAAAGATCTTTTACCCTGTATTGGATTCATAGCATGAGTCAGTGGTTAGATATTGATGGATTGTCATTTTGGAACCTGTCAGCACATGTGTGATAGTGAATATGCAGTCAGAGATTATTCATGGAATCAGCTTTGTTGGGACGCTGTCTTGATGCTGGCAGTTCGGGATCTGGCAGTCAGCGGTCAGGGATAGTCTGCATGTTCGGCAGCGCGAGGTGAGTTCTTCTCACTATATCAACAGGGTCTAAGGCACCAAGGCCGACCCTTTTTGGAAAGTATATTGGTTATAGGATGATGCTATGTTAGTGATCTGTTAGATCGATATCCTGGGTATAGGATGATGCTATGTTTAGTGATTTGTTAGATCGGTATCCTGGTATATAGGATGATGCTATGTTTAGCGATCCATTAGATATTTATGACTATCTGTACATGCTAGCTAGCGTATGATATTTATGTGTTGATTATGTGATTGTGGGTGGGTTGAGGCGGTCCTGCTTTGTGCTCTAGGCTAACATACCCAGGGCGGACCGGATAGACTGCAGACCCATTAGCGATCTATTAGATATTTAAGCCTCTTTCTCCTACTTTCTTCTCCATTTCTTTCCAGCCATGTTGTTCCCTCCGCATTACCTAATTTATCCTCTAAGTCCATGGTCATATAATGCTTGAACTTCATGTTTGAAGCCTTGGTCAAAATCTAACATCTAGAGGTAGTTTCTTCTTCTTTTCTCTTTTGAATTGGAACTAGCGTTTATATGGATTTGCATATCCAAACTTTACCTTCCATTTATGATGTTCCATTGAGTTTTATATTGTGATTCCGTTCCCAAATCCATCTCCAAGCTCCAATTAGCTAATAGTGTAGTTTGTATGAATTGAGTAATCGAAATGAAATCAGAGAACAAATTGTATTTAGAACACAATATGTAAATATAATCTGCTTGGATCAATTAAACTTCAGAAAGATACAAGAGGGTTTTTAGAGTAAGAACATTGAAGGCTCAAAAGTTACTCTATCTCTAGTACCTATCCCTATTTATAGGAATGACATAATTTAACAAAAAGTACATAAGGGCTAAATCTAATACGCTTTGACATACAAAGGTGCCCCTATGAAATACATATGACGAATACTGCATTACAGACTTCGACACTAACAAGGACATAAGAAACTTCGACACCTCACAACATAATTCGACCTCAACATTCTCCCCTTTTGTGAGCAGTGTCGAATCCTAAGTCGTTAGCATATTCGTCGCTTGATGAAGAACTCTTCTAATCTCCGTGTACCAAATGATTGTTCTTCGAACCTCAGCCTTATATCCTTCAGTATTCCTTTTTCCATTATTTATAGGAACAAGAAGACTCGTATATTGCGAATTTGTATAATCTTTCAACATCTTCAACCCTGAATAAGAACTTAGTATTCTTGTTGTTTTTATTCTTTCCAACAAATACAATTCCCAACGGTTTGACACAAATTTCACCATCTTCAAAATCCTTCAAGCTTCCTTGATCTTTCAGCAATGATTGTGGCACAGTAATATGCTTTCCCATTACTAAAGCAACCTCCACATCAGTTAAGGCAAGACAATCATAGTAATTATCAATAAAAAGCTTGATATGTGCAAACCCAAGCAGAAAATCTTCCTTGCTGTTCACTTGGAGTTTCGAGACATCAACTCCACTCAAGATCTTCGCAACGTTGATTAGATCATTGAGGTTCATCAATGGAAAGTCTGCAACTGTGAAATCACAAGCTACATTATTTGCACGAACCACGTGAAAATGAAAGTTCTGCAAAAGACCTTCGAAAAGTCGATCCTTGGTAACACCCAACACTTTAACTATTTTCACTAAAGACCAGACCTCTTCTTCCTTTTTTCCAAGGACTGCATGAAATATGAATTTTAGCTTTATATACTCTTCTTTGTCTTCAAATTTATCCACCAACTGATACTGAGCAGAGATGAACATCATATGATTGATAGGAAAATCCAGTTGACTGAAATCTGAATTTTCGGTCTCATAGCTTTTCTTTGGAACTTTCAAAAAATCATACATGTTACCAAGTGAAACAATCTATTCGATTGTTTTGTAACAATATTGTTTGGTTGGATCTCCCTTCTCAAGACCTGGAGGATCACCTTGCCTTTGCCTTAAGATAATGTTGATTTGTCTCTGTTTTTTCAATTTCCTTTTCAAGATTCTTCTTTTTCTCTTCTTCTTCTAACAATTCATTTGCAATACCTTTCCCTCTATCACCTTTAGCTTGATTTGAGGTTTGTGGCTTAGAACTTCAACCTCCAGCAGTCGAACCAATGACTATGCCTTTTGTCAATTGCTTCGAAGTGAGAGTAGTTGAGGTTGTTGATAATGTGGACTTAGGAAACGAAATTGGAATCTATGTACTCATTACCTTCCCAACCACCTTTCTTTATCCGAATACTTTGATGATCCAACAACCTTCTCTCCCCCTTGCACCCCTATTTTAGCATGTGGGGCATCAGTTGGCATCAAATGAACAAGTTTTCGAAGAGGAGCCAATTCAGCCTTTATAGTGGACTCGAAGGACGAAAACATTAGAGACAGAGACTCCTAAGAAACCGAAGACTTTGGAGAGGAGTCAATCTTCGAAATGGACTCCTTTAGGCTTGTAAAAAAATCCTCCATCTTGGTAAACACTTGGGAATCAGTTGATGAGAAAGCATTAAAGTTTTCAACTAGATTTCGAATAGCATCAGAAATAATATCCAACTTCTTATGAATAGAAGAATGACTTTGTTCAAACTTAGCCACCTCCTTTGAGAAGTTTGAGTTAAGGGACTCGAGTTTGAGATTAACAGCCTGCTCTACTTTTTGGACTTCTTCAACAAAAAGAGTATGTCGCTCTTTAGTTACTTTGTGAAGCTCTTTAACCTCATATTGAAAATTCTCCACATGACGTTTCAAGCGTTCTTCATGCTTCATTTCAATGTGTACCATTTCATCCTTCAACCTATGCTCTTGAGATTTCAAAACCACATCAACTTCAATCCCAAATACCATGTTTCGACTTCTGGTATCAGCTTGAATTTAAAGCAAAGAGTTCAACTTACGATTCAAGATTTTGAATTGTTTTCTAGACATCAACATGTGATCTAGAATATTCTCCTCCTCAGGATCAAACTGAATATCACCAAACGAAACCATGAAATCATCGTCCTCTTGGTCAACCTTAGGAGTTGACTTTCCATCTTTGGTGGATTGAGAAGGAAAAAGCTAAGTGATAGGTTGATTGAGAATGTGTTGATAAGTGGGTGAAGTACTGGAAGCTGGTAACGAAGTGGGTGTAGTTGAAGTAGGTGTAGCTGTAATATATGGTGGTAACGAAGTAAAAGTGTCTATGAGTGTGGTTTCGATGGTAGATGATAAGATAATAGAAACAGGAATAGTTGAAGTTAAAACAGAAGGATTACATTGGGCTTCAAATGTCAACACCCCATCACCCATGTGGACATTTGTTTCCATATGAGATATGTTCACAGGGATTCCTGAAGTTCGAACCTCCTCCGAAACAGATTCAGCATTCGATACTTCGGGTGGTATGACAGTTGTCTGCTCAGGGATTGTCACAACTAGCATTTTTGGGCTAGGAAATTTTGTCTATGTATGATCAACTCTCGATGAATCTTGTAACTTTAAGATTGATGCAATACATGTTATTCATTTTAAAAACATATGTTCAAATCAAAACTCACTTGTGAAGCACAAAACCTAAATTCGATACATTTCATACACTCTACTTTGGGGTTGTAACCCTAATTTACCTGTTCAAACCTTATTGGGCCAAGAATCATTTATTGGGCCTAATGGGCCAATAAAACCACAACTTCATTATTTTGAGCTAAGATACTTCACTTGGGCCCTAATTGCACCCACATTCACTAAGTTTTTGATTTTTGGGCCACAAAACACTTCATGGGACTTAATGGGCCGTAAACAATTTTGGTGAGCCTTAATGGGCCGTAAACAATTTCGGTGAGCCTCAATGGGCCGAAACCCATTCCTTTGTCATGTTGGGCCATCAACACATATGTGGGCCCACATGGATCAAAACTCCCTAATGGGCCAAAGTTATAACAACCCCAAGGTCCATATTCTCTCATTTTGCTCCTCATTCTCGGTTTTATATATTAGTAAGAAAAAAAAGGGAAATCAAAGTAATTTAAATGCTTGACACCTAATTATTATTTAGTGGTAATCTAGGTATTATCCCTCACATATATCTAAGCTAGGACACCCTAATCCATCATGTATTAACCAGCAAACCCTTCTCTTTTCTCCCTTCTTATTCACAACCGAGAATACACCACCACCACTCTCCATTCAAATTTTCTCACATAGTTTTCCTAACCTCTCAAACATAAGAAGATTTCCTTCCTCCATCACTTACTATTTTCGTGATCTTGGGTGTGCTATCAAGGGCTTTTCACCAAGGTTTCAACCTCTTAGTAAGTTGTCATCTTATACAAGTTGTTATCTTCCATTATATGCTAAGAACTCTTCCTTACCTAGCTTCACTTCGTGTTCTAGCTCTCTAGAACTATCAAGATTCAAAAATCTCTTCAAGGAGCTTGCTAGGCCGAAAACAACATCATTTCCTCTCATCTCTTCACCAAACCGAATCCATCTCCCAAAGTGAGTTCATACCCCTTGTTTTCGGTTTTATATTGTTTTTGGGGGAGGATACAAGTTGATTTTGTGTTAGATCAATGTATTTGTGCATGTTTATGTGTGTTTTTCATATTATATGTGGTGATTTTGTGTTGAAACTTCATGAAACTCGAAATTACTACCAAAACTTGGTGATATATGCAAAACTAAATCACTTATGCACATACCATGAGATTGTAAGGATAAAACATGTTAAGAATGTTGAAAGCTAAACAAAGCCGTAAGAGGGGCCTTATTTGACAAAAATACAAAAAGTAAAACCTTTATGTTAATTCACGGTTTTAAGGGACCAAAAGAGTCATTTTTAAATAAAAATGGATCTTTATGATATTCATGATTTTAAAAGGGCCAAAAGTGTTAATTTTCACAAAATGGGCTTAAATTTGGGCCTTCACGGTTTCATGGGCTTAATTTGTAAACTTTTGACTTTTGTGGATTAAATTGTCATTTTAAACAAATTTGAGCCAAAAATTTAAATTTTCGGCTTAATGGGGAAAAAATGTCATCATTACAAAAAGTGGGCCTTTTATGTCATTTTGGTAAACAATTGAGCTAAAACAAACAACGTAATAACAAACAGACTAAATACGTCATTTTCACTTTTATTGTGCCTAGAATATACCTTACATGTTTATTGGGCCTTAGTGGTCCATTTACATGCTTATTGGGTCTGGGATACACATTACACGTTTATTGGGCCTAAGTGATCCAGTTACATGCTTATTGGGCCTGATACTTTCACCACGCGTCATTGGGCCTTAGTGACCCATTTACATGCTAGATAGGTCTTATATGTTTATTTCATGTTTATTGGACCTTATAACCTGGATACATACACGAAAACATTATTTTGAAACGGTAAACATTGTGATACACTGTTCGGGTAAATTGAGCTAAGGTTCTTGTGAGACGTTCTTTCATTTGTACCTACCTAGTGTACACCCTTAAGTCCTGTAGTTATAACCAGAGTCTCCTGGAGGGAGAGCGAGAATTTGTGTATAGATCTATACGGGGTTGACAGCCCCGCACCTGAGCTGTTCGCTACAGCTAGACTAGGCCAGTCTAGGGTGACAAACATCTTACCTTAAACAAGCGACGCCTGAAAAACGTCATGGCAGGCAGATCAGTCATATCAAGTATGGTTATAACGACTCACATAGAAATTAACTCCACTGTAAAATTTACAGAATACATAAACAATTCTACAGTTGCGATACTATACAAACACCATTCTACGGTCTTAGGGTTTAAGACCACAACACTTTTATAAACATAAAATCTCGGATTTTCTAGGAAAACACAAAAGTATACATTACCTTCTACTTACAACAGAAAACATAGGAATTCTGGAATACACTCCTTATACATTTTCAAAACAGAAACACGCATGCTTTAATACAAGCTTTGATACAAAGAGTTCAAACCATTTATTACTTTTACAGAAAATATCGGATTTTCTGGTGTTTACAAAGTGATACAAACTTTTCATAGAAATATGATTATGAACTCACCAACATTATATATGTTGACCATTTTCAAAATAACTTGTATTCTCAGGAAATCGTTAAGCAGGTTGGCCTTCAAGAACTCATGGATTTTGATGTATTTTTGCTATCATCGTACACTTATATTTTGGGAATGTAATTTGTAATCCAACACACTGATGTAAACAATGACGGATGTATTATTGTATGAGTGATGATGATGTTGTCTTGATTCAATTATATACACTATGATGGTATTACAAGATGAAGTCACCCAACCCTCGGACGTTTCCGCCGTTTATTCGGTTCGGGGGTGTGACAGACTGATGTCAGAGCAATGTTTATAATGAATTGGCATATCTAATCATACAAGATATGCAACTATAAATACATTGGGAGTAAACTACTCTGAACAAAAATAAAATACATACCTATGTGTGCATCATTACAATAACAATAAAAGTCTTTGCAAGAATTGAACATCATGGTTAAACCCGGACAGTTATGTAGTCGTATTGGGGATAAATATAGCCTGATCAAGTAATTTTATTCAAAATACGACCAACATGTGTTTGGGAGTGATCATGGTGGGCAATGAATCTAGAAACCTACCTACCTCGTGTCCAAAAATTTTTAAGAAACTTAAACATAAACAATTAAAATACTATAGGAGTATTTTAAAATGCTATCTACATACACCCCCTTACACACCTCCACTTCTCGCGCACACATCATGGCCGAATACCAGCAATGTGGCCTTTACTATCAGGCCTTGGTGGCCCACGGGTGGATAGAGGAGGAACCTGAAATGGTTCAAGTGGCAGGTTCAGGGATAGGACCTGAGGAGTATCTAGAGACAGATTACGAGGACGAGGGATCCGATGAGGAGACTGAAGAGGTAGAGGGCATTGGGGAAGTTCCTAGTGAATCCCACCCTTTAGAGATGATACCAGATTCGCACATAGCAACGGAGGACCCCACAGACCGGACGCGCTCCTTGGAGGAGGAAGTTGCCATTCTCAGGCAACAACTTTTTGCAGCAGAAGCGAGAGCAGTTCGGCCGGAACAGGAGAGAGATGAAATCACTCGGGAGATGAGTGAATTGGCTGACCTTTTGGTGCGTCATTTCGGCATCTGATCATCACCACCACCACCACCGCCTCCGCCGGAGGTTGACTATGCTGCATTATAGGCAGCAGTATCAGCTGCAGTCACCGCAGCATTGGCACACATTCAAACTGGGAACAATGGCAGCGGTAACGGTCAAGGAACTGGAAGCTCGAACCAAGGAATGAACCAAGGCCCTACGAAAGTCTGTACCTACAAAGACTTTTCAAATGCCAAACCACGAACATTCAATGGAACGGGAGGCGTGATAACTTTAAAGCGATGGATGGAAAAGATCGAGTCAGTCTTTGAGATCTGCCGATGTTCTGAAAAATGCAAGGTGAAATTTGCAGCTTGCACGTTTGCCGACCAAGCGCTTTCGTGGTGGAATGGTCATGTGGAGGCTAAGACACTCCCAGTGGAAAATGTCATGCCATGGGAGGAGCTCAAGGAAATGTTGATGGCAGAGTACTGTCCCCATGGGGAGATACAGAAATTGGAGCAGGAGTTATGGAACCTCACAGTAAAAACTCAGACATCGAGGCTTACATGTCAAGGTTCAGTGAACTAGCCCTTTTGTACCCGGGTATGATCACATCAGAAGGGAAGAAGATCGAGCGGTTCATTTGGGGATTAACATCTCCAATCCAAGGAAATGTGATTGCGGCAAATCCAAAAACTTTTGACAGTGCGAAAAGGCTAGCCCAAAAGCTCTACGACCATGGCCACAAGAAAGGAGCCAAAACCGCTGAAACTGAGACCAAGAAGGAAAGGGACAACAAGAAAAATAAGGACAACAAACGAAAGGGGCGACATAACCAGGGATCCTCCAAAAAGCAGCAAACTTTAGCAGTCCACGCTGCTACCACTCAAGTTGCGCCAGCACCAGCTGCTTCAGCCTCAACTGCGCAAACCACTACCAGGCCATACTCAGGAACTTTACCAAAATGTAACAAATGCAACTACCACGACTATGGCGAGTGCAGAGAAATGCAGTTTGCTAACTGCAACCGCAAGAGGTACACCGCCCAGTACTGCAGATCTCAACCCCAATAGAACCAACAGCCAAACAACAACAGCAACAACAACAACAACAACAACAACAACAATAATAACGTTGGGGCAAGTCATACTTGTTATGGGTGTGGAGGAAATGACCATTTTAGACGAAATTGACCCAAAGCCAACAACCAAGGAGCAGGAGGATCAGGCAGAGTCCTGACTTTGGGTCAAGGAGAGGCAGTTCAAGACCCGATGGTTGTTACTGGTACGTTTCCCCTCAACAACACTTACACATGCATTCTATTTGATAATGGGGCTGAGCGGAGTTTCGTGAGTAATAAATTCAAACACTTACTAAACCAACAACCCCAGAAGCTAAGCGAAGCCTTCACGGTGGAGATGGCTAATGGGAAAACCGAAACAACAAAAGATATATACATAGGGTGCACTCTCACGTTAAATAATCATTCATTCCCAATCAACTTGATGCCAGTAGATATTAGGAGCTTTCATGTGATTATAGGAATGGATTGGTTAAGCCCCCATCATGCCGACATTATGTGCCACGGGAAGGACGTTCGCCTTCACCTCTCCAACCACGAAACCCTAATAATCTATAGTGATAAACCTGGCGCCAATCTCCATCTATCTCGTGCATAAAGGCGCAAAAATGCTTGCACAAGAAAAATTATGCCTTCCTCACTCACGTTGTGGATAAAGCAAAAGAGGAAATAAACATCAAAGACATCGCAGTGGCATGTTTCCAGATGTATTTACTGAAGACCTTCCAGGAATACACCCAGAAAGACAGGTCGAATTTCGAATTGACCTAATACAGGGAGCAACATCAATTGCCAAATCACCCTAAAAGTTAGCTCCCGCCGAAATGCAGGAGCAATCTATCAATTAAGCGAGCTTTTGAACAAAGGATTCATCAGGCCAAGCTTCTCACCCTGGGGAGCTCCGGTCTTGTCTGTCAAGAAAAAGGATGGATCCTTCAGAATGTGCATCGACGATCAGGAGTTGAACAAACTCACCATCAAAAACCGATACCCACTCCCTCGGATTGATGATCTATTTGACCAGCTTCAAGGAGCTAGTTATTTCTCTAAAATAGATCTATGATCCGGTTATCATCAGCTCCGAGTCCGGGAAGAGGATATTCCAAAAACTGCTTTCCGAACTCGATACGGCCATTATGATTTCGTTGTTATGCCCTTCGGTCTGACAAATGCCCCCGCAACATTTATGGACCTCATGAATCGATTATGTCGCCCTTTCCTCGATAATTTTGTAATCGTCTTCATTGATGATATACTCATATACTCTCGATGTAAGGAGGAGCACTGTCAGCACCTCCGTCAGATCTTAGAAACTCTGAGAGCTGAAAAGCTATATGCAAAACTCTCCAAATGCGAGTTCTAGATTCGCAGTGTAAACTTCTTGGGCCACGTAGTCATTGAGGAAGGAATTCATATGGATCCTTCCAAGATCAAGGCTATTGAAGGCTGGACAATTCCGAAAACGCCAACAGCAATCCGGCAATTCTTGGGTCTTGTAGGCTACTACAGAAGGTTTATTCATAACTTCTCCAAGATAGCCAAGCCCCTCACCACTCTAACACAAAAAGGCATACCCTTCAACTGGATGGACAAACAAGAAGCTGCTTTCCAAACCTTGAAGCGAGCCCTCTGTAGTGCTCCAGTGCTATCCTTACCAGAGGGAACCGAAGACTTCGTAGTATATTGCGACACTTCGAATCAAGGGTTAGGCTATGTTCTTATGCAGCATGGAAAAGTGATAGCTTATGCGTCCAGGCAATTGAAGACACATGAAGTAAATTACACCACCCATGATCTTGAGCTGGGAGCCGTGGTTTTCTCCTTAAAGATTTGGAGGCACTACCTATATGGTACAAAGTGCACCATCTTCACGGACCACAAAAGCCTCCAGCACATTCTAAATTAAAAGGAGCTGAACATGAGGCAGCGAAGGTGGGTTGAGCTGCTAAATGATTATGAATGCGAGATCAGGTACCACCCGGACAAGGCTAACGTGGTAGCCGATGCCCTGAGCAAGAAAGAATACTCGGGTCGCCAGGTGAGAACATTATCGATAACCATCCACTCTCACCTAATTTCACAAATCAAGGAAGTTTAATTAGAGGCATTGAAGCCTGAGAATGCCGCAAATGAAGCACTGTGTGGAATGGATAAGAATCTGGAAGTCAAAGAAGACGGAGCTTATTACTTCATGGAACGTATCTGGATCCCAAAATTTGCAGGATTCAGGGATGTAGTCATGAAGGAAGCGCATAAGACGCGATATTCCGTCCATCCAGGTTCCGATAAAATGCACATGGACATTAAACAGCATTATTGGTGGCCAAACATGAAAGCAGAGATTGCCACTTACGTGGGCAAGTGTCTCACTTGTGCCAAGGTTAAAGTGGAATTTCAAAAGCCCTCAGGATTGTTACAACAACCAGTAATACCCGAGTGGAAATGGGAACGGATTACCATGGATTTCATAACCAAATTACCTAAGACAGCGGACGGATTAGATGCTATCTGCGTAATTTACGATAGGCTAACTAAATCCGCCCATTTCCTACCGATAAAAGAAACATACAAGATCGAGAGGTTAACTCAAATCTATATAAAGGAGATCGTGAGACTCCATGGGGTACCAATATCTATTATCTCAGATCGAGATAGTAGATTTACTTCAAGATTTTGGTAGTCGTTCCAGAAAGCTATGGGAACACAACTAGATATGAGCACTGCCTACCACCCTCAAACCGACGGCCAAAGCGAGCGAAGCATTCAAACACTTGAAGATATGCTCCGAGCCTGTGTGACCGATTTTGGAAAATCATGGGATATCCACTTGCCCTTAATCGAGTTCTCGTACAATAACAGCTATCACAGGAGCATTAAGTTTGCTCCTTTTGAGGCTTTGTATGGTAGCAAATGCAGATCACCTCCTTGCTGGGCTGAGGGGGGAGACACCCAGTTGGCAAGAGGGCAAACACCGAACAACACTCTGACAGGACCCGAGTTCATTTTGGGAAACAACGTAGAAAATAGTTCAAATCAAGGCACGACTCCAAGCATCGAGAGACTGACAAAAGAGCTATGTTGATAAACGACGAAAGCCTCTGGAGTTTCAAGTCGGAGATCGGGTGCTCTTGAAGGTCTGTTCATGGAAAGGGATGATCTGTTTTGGGAGGCGAGAAAAACTAAATCCGCGATACATCGGGCTGTTCGAGATTCTTGCCCGGATTGGTCCGGTGGCTTATAAGTTGCAGCTACTTGCGAAGCTCATCAACGTACACCCCGTGTTCCACGTGTCGAATCTAAAAAAGTACTTATCAGAAGAAACCCTCGTCGTTCTTCTAGATGAGATCGAAGTAAACGACAATCTCTTGTTCGTCGAAGAGCCGGTAGAGATAATGGACAGGGAAGTGAAGCATACAAAACAAAGCTGCATTCCGATTGTGAAGGTTCGATGGAACGCAAAGCGCGAACCAGAATTCACATGGTAACGCGAAGACCAAATGATGCAAAAGTACCCTCACCTTTTCTCTAGTTCCTAAGAACAACTTTCAAAAGAATTTCGGAATGAAATTCCCTCTAACGGGGGGGATGATCAACTCTCGATGTATCTTGTAACTTTAAGATTAATGCAATACATGTTATTCATTTTAAAAACAAATGTTCAAATCAAGACTCACTCGTGAATCCCAAAACCTAAATTCGATACATTTCATACACTCTACTTTGGGGTTGTAACCCTAATTCACCAGTTCAATCCTTATTGGGTCTGGAATCATTTATTGGGCTAATGGGCCAATAAAACCACAACTTGATCATTTTGGGCTAAGATACTTCATTTGGGCCCTAATTGGACCCACATTCACTAAGTAATAGATTTTTGGGCCACAAACCCTTCATGGGCCTTAATGGGCTGTAAATAATTCTGGTGAGCCTTAATGGGCCGTAAACAATTTTGGTGAGCCTCAATGGGCCGAGACCCATTCTTTTGTCATGTTGGGCCGTCAACACATATGTGGGCCCACATGGATCAAAACTCCCTAATGGGCCAAAGCTATAACAAGCCCACGGTCCATATTCTCTTATTTTCTTCCCCATTCTCAGTTTTATATATTAGTAAGAAAAAAAAGGGGAAATCAAAGTAATTTAAATGCTTGACAACTAATTATTATTTAGTGGTAATCTAGGTATTATGCCTCACATATATCTAAGGTATGACACCCTAATCCATCATGTATTAAACAACAAACCCTTCTCTTTTCTCCATTCTTATTCACGGTCGAGAATACACCACCACCACTCTCCATTCAATTTTTCTCACTTAGTTTTCCTAACCTCTCAAACACAAGAAGATTTCCTTCCTCCATCACTTGCTATTTTCGTGATCTTGGGTGTGCTATCAAGGGCTTTTCACCAAGGTTTCAACCTCTTAGTAAGTTATCATCTTATACAAGTTGTTATCTTCCATTATATGCTAAGAACTCTTCCTTACCTAGCTTCACTTCGTGTTCTAGCTCTCTAGAACCATAAAGATTCAAAAATCTCTTCAAGGAGCTTGCTAGGCCGAAAACAACATCATTTCCTCTCATCTCTTCACTAAAATCGAATCCATCTACCAAAGTGAATTCATACCCCTTGTTTTTGGTTTTATATTGTTTTTGGGGGAGGATACAAGTTGCTTTTGTGTTAGATCTATGTATTTGTGCATGTTTATGTGTGTTTTTCATATTATATGTGGTGATTTTGTGTTGAAACTTCAAGAAACTCGAAATTACTACCAATACTTGGTGATATATGCAAAACTAAATGACTTAGGCACATACCATGAGATTGTAAGGATAAAACATGTTAAGAATGTTGAAAGGTAAACAAAACCGTAAGAGGGGCCTTATTTGACAAAAATACAAAAAGTAAAACCTTTATGTTAATTCACGATTTTAAGGTACCAAAAGAGTCATTTTTAAATAAAAATGGATCTTTATGATATTCATGATTTTAAAAGGGCCAAAAGTATTAATTTTCACAAAATGGGCTTAAATTTGGGCCTTCACGGTTTCATGGGCTTAATTTGTAAACTTTTGACTTTTGTGGATTAAATTGTCATTTTAAACAAATTTGAGCCAAAAATGTAAATTTTCGGTTAAAAGGGCTGAAAATGTCAATTTTATTAAACTTGGGCCTAAAAGGTAAATTTCTATACATTTGGGCCGCAAATGTCAATTTTCATCAAAGATTGGGCCGAAAATGTTATTTCTAACAAAAGTGGGCTAAAAATGTTATTTTATTTAAAATAAGCCCTTAAATGTAAACTTTTAGTCTTAAGGGACCTAAAGTGTCATTTTTACCAAAAATGTGCCTAAATTGTAAGTTTTCGGCTTAATGGGCCAAAACAGTCATCATTACAAAAAGTGGGCATTTTGATGTGATTTTGGTAAACAATTGAGCTAAAACAAACAACGTAATAACAAATGGACTAAATACGTCATTTTCACTTTTATTTGGCCTGAAATATACCTTACATGTTTATCGGGCCTTGGTGGTCCATGTATGTGACATCCCCAAAATCACGGCCAGAAAAGACCGTTTTCATTTATGCTTTTAAAATAATTTCCGAGTAAATCCATTGATTTAAAAGAGTTGCGGAATTTGTCCCCAAAACAATACATGATAAAATAAGGTTTATCAAAGCATTTCTTAAAGAAATGTATTTTCATTATATATCAAAACTCGGAATGTCATGTTCCGATACAGACACAAAAGCATAAACAATAAAACATAGACCTTACATAGTTATAAACAACTACTGATCTATAAACAAAAACATCTTCACAAGTTCTCCAAATTATGCTCTCGCGCCACTACCTCTAATACAAAGAAACTGAGTGGGTCAGGCTTGGGAGCCTGGTGAGCATATAGGGTTTTCAACCCACAATAAATAATTATATTTAATTTCACCAATCAACAATAACCCGATTACCCATTCCCGTTATCCTCACTTTACGTCCCTATGACAACAACTATTACAAGGGACCTAATCTAGGATTTTCATCGGGACGGACACTACTGAAAAGGGGTTTCCTCAGCAATGAGTGTCCTAAGGAAACCATGAGGGGGATAGAATACAACGAATGAACACCCAAGTTTACCAACACGTATAGGTTATGAGCCTGCCAACATTCCACAGGACAGTCTAGAAAGAGTATGTGGTCGTCATCCATATTCTGCTGAATGACTAGATCACAATCACATCAAGGCCTCTCATCATTTTATTTCATCACACAACAACTGTCTACCCATGTTCTACCCAACATATTAGTAGATAAAAATATATACATTTATATACAGCTTAAAACCTGTACAAATCATTCATTCAACAATTATTTCAAATAAGCAAATAATATACAAACACATAACACGTATTTTGTAGAGAATATTTCGTATCTATGTGTTAGAAGAAAAGGAATATACACTCACTTGATCAGAAGATGATCGGACAGCACTACGGCTCTAAGAGTAGTATTCTTCGGTGAAACTGTGATCTCTTCACACACCGGGCTTCTTGCGGACAGAGCTTCGGCTCGGAAACTCTTTTCTTCTCGGGATCTTCGGACTTCGGGACTCGCTTCGGGTCTCGGGATGATATCGGGGCTTCGGGGGGTACTTCTTTGCACGTAAATCGAGGTAATATGGGCGAGAGAAAAGTGAATTAGCAACCTTGGCCGGCTGCCCCCCTCAATTCTATTTATAGGGCTGATTTCTTGAAATTCACGCCGTGAACCCTTATTTCACGTCGTGATCTTGATCGTCATTGCATGCGTCATCGTAAGTTGGGTCTGCCAGGCTCCGAAAGGTCGAATCACTGAGTTCACGTCGTGAACCCTGACACATGGTTGGGGTTCGCGCCCCGAACTTCAGAAATTCATATCTTTCGCATACGAGCTCCGTTTTCGACGTTCTTTATATGCAAGCGTAGGTGAGATTATGCTCTACAACTCTCGTTTAGACTCTGTCGGCTAATTTTGAGTTTAACGTTTATTATATTATTTTAGTAGGCCGGGAGAGGAAAACTCTGTTAGAAAATCATATCTTCTTCATCTGACGTCTGTTTTCGTCTGTCTTCTCACCGTTGGACTACTATCGACGAAATCTTCGATTCTCGTTTAGATTGTTTCGGCTAGAAATCACTCAATCTCATATTCGAACTTTGGGCTGCATACCGCTAAGTCGAAACTTCGGAAAATCATAACTTCCTCATACGAAGTCAGATTTAGACGTTCTTCTTATGCATGCTCCCGGTTTAACTTATTCTACGACTTTCGTAGATCACTAAGGCTAGATATCGCTCTATCTTAAATTCATATTTTACGTCATACAGCGTCGTGCCGGTTCTGTCGCGAAATTTTGACAGGTCATAACTTCTTCGTTATAACTCGGATTTCAGCATTCTTTATATATTCGGAAACCTCGTCACGACCACTACCACATCCTTCATAGATATCGGGTTTATCTAACATTTCATTTTGACGGTTATTTTTATCCTTAATTCATTTAAGTCACACAATTAAGCACAAAACACATAATACTCAAATAATACATCTTTATTATTTCAAGACGGGTTACAAAGGTTAACCTAGACTATTACATCATCATTAATGCCTAGCCTAGAAACACGGGCATTACAATGTACATGCTTATTGGGCCTGGGATATACATTCCATGTTTATTGGGCCTCAGTGATCCGTTTACATGCTTATTGGGCCTGATACTTTCACCACATGTCATTGGGCCTTAGTGACCCATTTACATGCTAGATAGGTCTTGTATATTCATTTCATGTTTATTGGACCTTATAACCTAGATACATACACAGAAACATTATTTTGAAACGGTAAACAATGTGATACACTATTCGCGTAAATTGAGCTAAGGTTCTTGTGAGACGTTCTTTTGATTCGTATATACCTAGTGTAAAATTTACGGAATACATAAACAATTATGCAGTTGCGATACTATACAAACACCATTCTACGGTCTTAGGGTTTAAGACCACAACACTTATATAAACAAAACATATCGGATTTTCTGGGAAAACACACAATTATAGATTACCTTCTACTTACAACAGAAAACATAGGAATTCTGGAATACACTCCTTATAGATTTTCAAAACAGAAACACACATGCTTTAATACAAGATTTGATACAAAGCGTTCAAACCATTTATTTTTTTTACAGAAAATATCAGATTTTATGGTGTTTACAAAATGATACAAACTTTTCATAGAAATATGCTTATGAACTCACCAACATTATATATGTTGACCATTTCCAAAATAACTTATATTCTCAGGAAATCGTTAAGCAGGTTGGCCTTCAAGAACTTATGGATTTTGATGTATTTTTGCTATCATCGTACACTTATATTTTGGGAATGTAATTTGTAATCCAACACACTGATGTAAACAATGACGGTTGTATTATTATATGAGTGATGATGATGTTGTCTTGATTCAATTATATACATTGTGATGGTATTACAAGATGAAGTCACCCAACCCTCGGACATTTCCGCCGTTTATTCGGTTCGGGGGTGAGACAGGGATGGATGGATTTGAAGAATCACCCAAATTAGTGGTTGTGTCCACATTAGATGCTTTCACAGTGCCACAAGGACTGCTAGTCGCCTCGAAGGTCGACTTGACTGGAGAGTCCCTTTGAGGTGAAGGGAAGCCAATATCATCATGTCGAACAGGAGAGTCATCATCTTCGAACTCAGTCTCATCAAGAGGATCTTGCAACTTCTTTTGCTTCTTCTTGATTTTCTTGGCCATATCATGAACTCGACGTTTCTTTGAAGCTGGAGAAATCGGATCTGGAACCTCTTGAATTAATACACCCTTCTGATTGAGTTGAGGTTTGCGAATCTTCTTAAATTTCAAAACAGAAACAACCTTAGGTGAGGAAATAGACTTTCCAAGAACATCTTCGATAATAGGCCTCTGTTCTGGTGAATGTCGGGGTCTATGAGTAGGCTTCTTCATGCGTTTTAAAACACCAGTTTTCGAAGGCCCGATTTCTTTTTGAACATCTTGAACAATAGGTTCTTGAACAGGCTCTGTAACAGGATTCGTAACCTCTTTCTCGACTGTCTCAGGAACAGATTTAGGTTTTTCAACCTTTGAAGGCTTCTTGGAACTTTGGCCATGTTTTGAAGTTCCTGCAATTCCTTTTGAGAACAATACGTCTGTTTCGACAGTAGGATTGATGGTTTGAAGATAAGCCACAAGAACATGGTTTGCTGGATCAACCTTGTGAAGCATAACCTCTGGAATCCTTGCCACGTAGGGAAAAACCTCCGAGTCTTCTTCAACAGTCTTCGGATGTTGATAAATTCCAAACTCAGCTTTGGGAACATCATCAGGTACCATAATCCCTTCATTCTTATACACATATTACAGAATCAGACTCCAATATCTAGCACACGAAACACCATTAGCAACATTTGTGTGTGAGATACTAACACCAAACTCCTCCCACAGTTGAGTAGCCTAATCAACTGTCAGATCATAATACAGACTAGCAACCATAGCATAAATTTCAAGACTTCCTTTATCCAAACCCACACTTCAACCTGTCAAGCATCGAAGTAATATCCCAAACAGAAAGTTCCATACACACGGTAAAGATGACTTTTTAAACTGACAGAGTTTGGTGAGTAGGGGTTGATGACCCATCTCATTGAACATGTGAATCACTTGTTCATTGGTAACCTCATAGAATGGTCCAACATTTGGAATATTCAGAATTTGAGCGAACTGTTTCTTTGTGAGCTTGTACTTCTTGTCATTGGTTAACTGGAATGTGACCACTTTTGAAGTTTTGTTTAACACGACTGTAGAACCTGCCAAAGATAGCCATGTCATCGGAACAGAGAATGAAGATGTCATCACAGTAGAAAGAACTGAATGATTAAGAGAAATAATCAACATTTGCAGTTCTTCTGGGTATTTCGAAACATCTGGTTGAACCTTATAATTGGAACCTTGAATCTTCAATAGAGGTTGAGATGAAACATCATCAGTGGTTTGAAAAGGATCAACTTGAACATTTGTGGCCGCCATTTTTAAGGTTTGAAGGTTTGATAGAAAAGATGAATATAAGGAAAGAAAATTTGGGGAAAATCTTTAGCCTATACGCGTAAAGTTTGAATGTGATAACCCCAAAATCCTTTTATACATTGTACACACGTTTGAATTTGAATAGGTTAGAAATGAAAACTTTCCACATGTATCCTTGAAAAACGGACCTGTAGCCGTAAAAGTCTCCACGTCTGAAAAGTAATGAGTACGTGTCCTGGAAAAACGTGAAATAACCAAACCGTCACATCAATCAATCATTTCGCTTGCCCCAAGAGGATAAGAACCGTCACTGACCCTTCGTTTCGAGGTAGGGCTCATTCGCTTTTGGGATGAGAAACGAAATCATTGCCAGACGATCGAAATCTAGGTTTGAGTTGGTATCACTCAAGACCTCAAGGATTTCTTGTGCAAATATGTGCCAAAGAATGAGATGAGCATAGACAACAAAAAATTGTGGTTTGGTGATGTCAATTAAAGAATTGACATAAAAGCAGTGAGACCCTGGGCAAAGATCACTTCGTTCTACATCAAGAGAGATGTCGAACAACTTGTGTGGTATCCCGTGAATTACAATCGAATATCCGTAAAGGAATATCGAAGGGCATCTTTTAGATAGGCTTCGAAAGGTATGCTCAATTTTGTTCATGATCACAACTTAACATAAGTGTGAACTCAATGATCAAAATGTCTTGTATGAATAGTGTAGTCAGTGACAAGCAAAGGTGAGATACGACTTGTAAAGTAACAATATTTCGAATGGATATTCCAACGGGTATCATATCTAAAAATATAAAAATTGCATCTAAATGTCTTGGGTATAGAACATTTTATCAAGACCACCCATAACGAAAGAATATGACTTTGAATATCAAAGTGTGGTACTGAAACAAATGTTTCGTTAAAATCTTGAGCATAAGGTTCACCGTCAATTGCTTCGAAAGTTGGTAATTTTGGGTTTCACTATCATCACGGACTCATGAATCAAGATCATCAACACATACTTGTGCAATATCTACATTCTGATTAGTTTTTACCAGAGATGTCGAGGATACGCAAGTGAGGTGTGTGAACCGTGAAGAATTAAGTAGATGAAAAAGATTGGTTAAGAAATGAAGTGTACCTCTGCAAATGACAGGTCCATGCAAAATTCTCTTAACTCAACATGAGAAGAGAAAAAAGAGCTCTTCGACTAATGTGAATATAGCCTAATTGGGATGGACCACTCATAGTGAGGTATCCATTAAGGATTCGAAACACCTTGAGTCTATGAGGCTTTGGTCGACATACATCAGCATGCTTCTAGGGACACTTAACTAGTGCATAGATTCGAAATAATACCTTCCCCTTTGTCATGAAGCAGTCCACTATAGTATGTCGAGTGAACACAATACAAACAATTAATAAACACATAAAACAATATTTTTGGGTTTTTGATTTTGAAATGAAAAATACAAAAATGAGAAAATCTTTTTGGAATTTTTTGTTTTTGAAAAATAAAAACAAAAGAAATAAAATCTTTTTGGAATTTTGTTTTATAAACACACGATGAAAAACAAGAAAATGTTACCAGACAAATGAAACAAAGATCATCGACATTGAGACATGAATTTCGAAACATCAATGCTGCTCAACCAATGAATTCTGTTCGGAACCATTCAGAGGAAAGTCGAAAATGAAGCACGTCGAATGTTGAATAGTGAATAGTAACGTCTGATTCCTTCAGTGGAGTGTCGACACCTTGATATTTTACAACGAAGTTAGACTTGAAACAACAGTTACATCAATCATTCATAATCCAGACAAGATCCTGAGAAAAGACTTTTCATCCAAAGGTTTGGTAAAGATATCAGCAAGTTGAACTTTTGTTTTCATAAAATAAACCTTGATATTTCCATCCTCGACGTGATCCTTGATGAAATTATATCGAAGTTCTATATGTTTGGTCTTCGAATGTTGCACCGGATTATGGCATATACGTATTGCACTTTGTGAATCGCAATACAAAGGTATCTTTTTCATATTTATTGCATAATCACGAAGTTGGCTTTGTATCCAAATGACTTGAGAAGTGCAAGTTGCAGCAACAACATATTCTGCTTCTGCTGTGGAAATCGAAACACAAGTTTGTTTCTTCGATTTCCATCTAACTAACTTCAAATCCAAAAGTTGGCATCCGCCACTAGTGATTTTTAGATCAAGTTGACATCCACCAAGATCTGCATCGGAAAATGCTTGAATAAAGAAACCTGTTTTCGAAGGATACCATAAACCCAATGAAACTGTCCCTTTGAGATAGCGAAAAATATTCTTTACAGCTGTTAGATGGGGTTCCCTGGGATTCGACTGATACCTGGCATAGTTACAAACAACAAACATAATATCAGGTCGACTAGCAGTTAAGTATAGTAATGAGGCAATCATGCTCCTGCATAAAGTAATATCGACAACAGGCTTATCCATCGAAGGTCCTAAGCATGTGCCGACAGCCATTGGTACTCGCAAGTTTGAACTATTCGTCATGCCAAACTTCTCAAGCAGATTTCGACAATACTTCTCTTGATTTATGAAAATGCCATCTTTGGTTTGACGAATATTTAACCCCAGAAAATTATTAATCTTACCCATCATGCTCATCTCGAATTGACATTTCATCATATTCTCAAATTCACGAGATAATAAAGGGTCAGTCGAACCAAAAATAACATCATCTACATAAATTTGAACGAGCATCAAATGATCCCCCACTTTCTTTCAAAATAGAGTGGGATCAACAGATCCTTGTTTAAATTTCGATAGTTTTAAGAAATTGGTAAGAGTAGCATACCAGGCTCGTGGTGCTTGTTTTAAACCATAAACAGCTTTATCGAGAATATAGTAATGATCAGGAAATTTATTATTTACGAAACTTGGTGGTTGCTCAACATAGACTATCTATTCTAGCACTCCATTGAGAAAAGTGCACTTGACATCCATCTGATAAACATCGAAGTCTTTGTGTGCTGCATAAGCAAGAAATATTCGAACAACCTCGAGTCTCGCGACAGGGGCAAAGGTATCATTATAGTCAATACCTTCTTGTTGCGAACATCCCTTAACAACCATCCTTGCTTTGTTTCGAATCACATTACCTTCTTTATAAGTTTTATTTTAAAAAATCCATTTTAACCCTATAACTGAAACATCATCAGGTTTTGGAACAAGTCTCCAAACCTTGTTTCTTTTGAATTCAGCAAGTTCAGATTGCATGGAAACAATCCAATCAGGATCTTCCAAAGCAACCTTTACTGACTTTGCTTCAGTTTTCGAAATGAAAACATTAAACATACAAAATTCTTGATGTACATTTAATACCTCATTTTTAGCACGAAGTTGAGCTCTCGTCAACACTCAGCTTGAGGTTCACCAAGAACTTGTTCTTTTAGATGATTTCGTGTCCATCTCTCCATTGGTGGATATGCAGGATCGAATTTCAAAGGTGCATCTACGAACATTTCATCCGTTTCTGAACCTTCACCTGCATTAGACACATTATCAGTCATATCATGAAAAACATCAGTTTGATCATTTGTATTGAAAGGAATTAATCCAGTTAGCTCCCCCTCGACAATTGGATTGACATTATAATGCTCCCCTTCTACATCTGTATTCGAACTTCCATACTCCCCCTCGACATCAACATTCAAATTTCTATGCTCCCCCTCGACATCAACATTTGAATTTTGATGTTCCCTCTCAACATCACTATTCGAATTCAAATTGCTCCTCCTCCACTTGATCACCTTGCAACATCGGTTGAATTTCAACATGTATCAGAGAGTTTTTTGTAGAACGTAAATCAGAATTTTCCTGAGTGATTGTCGAATCATTAGAATGCTTCGTTGCTTCAGGAATATGATTATCTTGAGCATTAAGTTCAGCATCTATCGCCCTATCAGGAACACAAAAAATTAAGTCATAATCAAAATCCAAAGAATTTGTAATTTGTGACTCTTCATTCGTTTCAGTAAGGATTGGCTGTTGTGCAAAAGTCTTTTCAATACGCTTAACATAGTAATCATCAAACATTAGATTGAAAGTTTCTTCAATCTTCCTTGTTCTTTTGTTCAACACCCTATATGCAACTGAGTTAGTCGAATATCCCAAGAATATCCCCTCATCAGCTTTGGACTGAAATTTCGAAAGGCTATCTTTAAGATTCATTATGAAACACCTGCAACCAAAAACATAGAAAATTTCACATTTGGTTTTCGATTATTAATGATTTCATATGGGGTGATATTAAAACGACGATGAAAAAATGATCGATTTTGAGTAAAACATGTTGTCGAAACTGCTTCTGCCTAGAGATACTGTGGAAGATTCGCATAGGTAAGCATCTTCCTTGCTGCTTCGCATAAAGACCTATTTCTCATTTCGACAACACCATTTTGTTGTGGTGTTTAAGGAGATGAGAAATTATGTGTAATCCCACGATCAGTCAAAAACGAATCAAGAACATGATTCTTAAATTATGAGCCATTATCACTTTTGATTTTTCTAACTGTTTTCCTCAAACTGATTTCAATTTGCTTGATGAAATCGATCATCACTTGTGCAGTTTCAGACTTCTGACGAAGAAAGAAAACCCAAGTAAACCTTGAAAAATCATCAACAATGACCAAGATGTACCGCTTCTTGTTGATAGTTTCAACAGTCGAAGGTCCACAAAGATCAATGTGAAGAAGTTCCAAAGGTTCAATGATCTTCGAATCGATGACTATTGGATGACCTTGACGATGTTGCTTCCCTTGTTCACATGATGCACATAACGAATTGTTATCAAACTTTAAAACAGGTAAGCCTATAACAAGACCATTTACCACCAATTTGTTGAGATTTTTGAAGTTCACATGAGATAAACGTCGATGCCACAACCAACTCAAATCAGATGTCGCCTTCGAAAGTAGACATACAGAGGGAACACCAACATCCGGCTTGATGTCGAGAGTAAACATATCTCCTTTCCTCTAGACTTGAGCAACACCTTTTTGGTTTCTTTATTCGAAATGACACTTCCTTCCTCATCGAAGACTACTTGATTACCAGTGTCCACAACAAGTTGCGAAACACTAACCAAGTTATGTTTAAGACCTTCAACATATGCCACTCGATTAACTGTGAACTTCCCATTTGTAACTTTCCCATAACCTTTAACCTTACACTTCTTATTATTTCCAAATTTTACCACTCCAGCATTTTCCAAACTTTGATAATTGTACAGATTTTCCTTTCGACCTGTCATGTGACGAGAGCAACCACTGTGGTTGTACCAATGTTCATCGTATCGCTCGTCACTTAACACCTGCGATCAATTAAAGAATTTAGGTCCACAAGGCTCTTTGGGTCCTTGGTTATTAGATTGAAAATCATTATGAAATGAAGAACCTAAAACCCAATTTCTAACTTTGGATTTCAAACTATCAATTAAATCAACTTCGATAGACTTAGGTATCGAAATGAATTCATTCAATGGTTTAGGTACAACACATACTTTCCTTTTTTCATTAGCAGTCCTTTTTGCCTCAATTTTTATTTTGGGAACTTCCTTCCATTTTCGAACTGGAGGAATGGATTCTTGTGACGAAGAACTACCAGTTTGCGATTCATTCAAGTAGCTTTCATAAGCAGACTTGATTTCTTCTTGAGAAAACTTTACAGTCTGATAAAGTTTTCCTTTTCCTTCGAGCCAATGATTGATGTTCTTTGTGTCAGACTTCCCTTTTGCGAATCAAGCTTTAACTGGTTGCTTCGAAAAAGGGTTAGGAAATGGAGGTGGTTTTGGTTTAAATGGTTCATGTCTTTTATTTTGAACATCCATCTTTGTAAAATCTCTTTTTGGAAATGATGGTTTTACTCGAGTTTGAAAACGGTTTTGGAAAAATTAGTTATAACCAACAGATGTTCGATTATAACTTTGTTGACAATTCGAAAAACTTTTTTGATTGTGAAATTGATGAGAATTTATTTTTTCATTTTGATGTAAACTATTCTTATGAAAATAGTTTTGTGAAAACCTTTCATTTTGACGATTAGGAACAAAATTCCTTTGTTGTTGGTTTTGAACAAAATTTTCATTGCTTGGTTTTTGAACATTCGGTTTGAGAATTGGCTTTTGAACTTTGGAATGACTTTTAGAAAAATCATTTTGTTTTTGAGCGGGTTTGTTGTGAACAAAAGACTTATTTTGGTAAAAAGTCTTAACTTGTTCAGCCTTTTTTTGTTTAGAAGATTTTGTTATCAAAACTTTTTGTTGCTTACGAGACTCGACAGTTTGCCAATAAACTTTTTTTCTTGCTTTCGTCATTGAAATTCCTTTGTATTTTGAAATCTTTTGAATTGGTTCATAGACAACTTATGCTTTTGTGTTTTGACTTTGTGAAACTGGTTCATTTGATGATTCAACCACGTTTGCTTTTTCTTTCTTAACCTCCCAATTTTCTTTTGGTTTTTGTCTTTGAAAAGTGGATGAGTTTTTATTAAGATTCTTTTCAATTGTGATTTGGTTTGAGAAAAACCCTTCTTTCGAAGCTCCCTTTTTATCCTCAACAATAATTTTGTTGATTTCAGGATTCACTTTGTGTCCATTGCCTGTGGTAACAAATACTTGATTGGGAAACACCAAATCATCTGTGCATTTGAAATTTGGATAAACAACAGAGTTCGATTCGAGATAATGAGGGCCTTTTTCCTTCATTACTTTCTCAAATTTTTCAGTTCCTTCATAGACTTGATCAACAACAACCATAAGAATAGATGTTTCAATTGGAACGTCTTCGTCATCATTATCACTATCTGTTTGACTATCTTAGACAATCACACGATCATAGTCATGAACTTTCGAAGTTGAGGGTTGGTCAGTGTTAACTTTAACCAAAGAATCATCACAAATTTCTTTACCCTTGCTTATTGAAGTGACATTAATGACAGATAACTGATAACAATCAACAACTTCTTCTGCCTCAATTTCACTGATATTGTCGGAATCATCTTCGATATCAACAAAATTGTGCTGAGAGTCAGATGTCGAATTCTCAGTCTTTTTCAAAATTTTGATTTGTTCGTTTTTGGTCAAGGTGTCATTCACAATATTAACTAAATCTTTAGGATCCAAACATTCATCTATTTTACCAATACCATATGCATATCTATCATTTGGGACCTTGTCAAACTCAGAAATCTTTTTCTCACAGTCATAGGAAGTCGAATCTATTTTCTCCCTTTCGAAAGTCAAAAAGGGCAAAAGTTTCCTATGCTATTCCTTGCTTATGTCATAGGAATGATGTAAATCATTCCATTTTGCATACAATCTTTTTGCCGAATTACAGTAAATATTACGTTGTTTTAACAAAATTTGATTCTCCAAACTCAAATTCTCTCTATCACCATTAACATGTTTTAACTGCAACTCTAGACTGTCTATTATACTCCTCCTCGACTCAAACCTTTTCTGTGATTCTAGCAGTAAAGATTTTGATTTTTCAGCATCACTACTAACAGAAATAAGCAAGTCATTAACATATGTAATAGTCTCATCAAAATCAGATATAGCAGAATCATATGAACTAGAAGGAATATTAAAGGATTCGAGAAGAGAACGTACCTTCGAAGTCATTGGAGACTTGTGTGTTGCAGTAGAAACGAAGCATCTTTCAGTCACATTCTCCTCATCCTCTCTTCCCTCTTAGTACTTTGCATACATGGTTCCATGCGTTGGGTTTCACATTTCCTCATCATCTGATCTAGATGACCAGATTTGGTAAGTTCCATCCCCTTCTCCAGTTTCTTTTGCAACTAGAGACATCCCTTTTGTCCTAGCTCTCACTTCTTCTATCCTTTCGACATAGTAGGCTTTGTATTTCACTCTTTCTTTCTCTATTCTCTCTCCTTAACATACAATTGATTGCCATATGATTCGCACCATTTCAGTAATGACTATCGAAACCAGAACCACCCTTTAACTTCTTTTCTGGCTTCTAAACCTCAGACTTGTTTTCTTTCTTCTCCACCTTCGCTTCTTCTCTCACAATCTTCCCAGATGAGTTTCCCTATAAATCACTTCCTTTAAACTTCGTATTGAATGGCTTTTTGAAAAACTTCTTGACTTTATTATTCGAATAATATGCCACAGCTTCATCATCCGAGTTCATGATAAAACCTTCGTTATCACAACCACACCAACAGATTCAATTCAGTTTCTTTTCCAGAGACTTTCGAAACCAGTGCCAGAGGACCACCCAAACTTAGTTTTCCTTCTTCAGCAATCTCATTAATCTCACTATCATGGGATTTTAGAACATTATAAAGATCACCAAGTGAATAGTTGTCGAAGATTTGTTACGTCTTGATCATCAAACTAATGTTCCTCCATTCCTTCTGAATTCCCATCAAGAAAGTAAGATTGTACTCCATAGTCGAACGCATAACTCCATAACGGCTGCACTTGAAGATTAATTGTAACATCCCGTTATTTTCTTCTTGTAAAGTCAATCCTAGTCAACCAAAGTCAAACTTGGGTCAACTAAAGTCAACTTAAATCTTATACTATCTTAAATGGATTAGATTCATGTTTTATAAGTGTTATATGTTTATGAGGTGAAAGCTAGAAGTCCGAAAACCATTCTTTCTTTTCTTTCTTGTTCCTTCGGACATCAGCCTCGCAGCCGTGAACGAGGTTCACGGCCGTGAACCATTTTCCGACTTCGGAGCGCAATCTCGCAAACCGCCATAAGGCCGCAAATGAGGTTCACGGCCGTGAACCCCTCGGACCGTCAACCCTCGCATACATATACTTTTCAGCCGACTTTTAGCTTATTTCTTCACTTTCAAAACCCAATTCCAACCTTTTCTCTCAAGTATCATCAAGCTAGAACACCCTCTCTCCTCAAGAACATGCTAGGATCATCCTTTCTTATCATTCCATGTGATAATCACTAGTTCTTCACAAGATCTAACAGGTATCTTTTCATGATCTTGTTATCATTTCAAGAACATCATTCAATCTTCTTATAAACCCGATAATTTCACTAGTTTATACGAAGAATATGTGAAGAACACCCATCAGAAAACCTTTGAATCTTCTTAGAAACGTGCTTAGGATCATCAAGTGTTCATCATTCTTCAAGAACTCAGGTCCGTGAACCCTTCATGAGCCATGGGCCGTGAACACCCCTCCTGGCCGTAAACACCTATCAGCTTCCTTTCTAGCTTCTAACACTCCTATTTGTAAGTTATACTTACAAATTAGTCCAGTTTCTAATCATTCCTATGATTATATTAGCTAACTGGTTGCATATATGCTATACAAATTACTATATAGGACTTGTTTTGCTACGGGATTATACTTGTGGAACTAAACATCCTATATCAAATCATCATTTGAATCACCCTCCAAAAGGTGAGTTCATACCCCAGTATTTTCATAGTTTTTACTGTTTTAAGGGGGGGGGGGGGGGGATACAAGTCTAACACAAGGATTTTGTGTTACCAGCAAATGCTTTCAAAAAATATTACCAAAATGGATTTCAATTGTTATTAAATCAAATGATTTTAAATTGTGTTTAAAGTGACATCAAGTCACCAAAAGTATTTCAAAATACTAAATTCTTTAAATGATTTTATAAACTTATATTTTTCCCCAGAAATCATATATATATATATATATATATATATATATATATATATATATATATATATATATTTATATTTATATTTATATAAATAAGATTTAAAAGGCTTAGGACTGATAACTCACTTTGGTTCCTTTTCCTTCTTTGGATGTGGGCTTATAGTATCGGTTATTTGTCCGAATGTCGTTTAAATTTTACTTATATATATATATATATATATATATATATATATATATATATTTGTATTTTTATATAAATATAAAAGTCATTTCATTCAGTTCAAATACCCTTTGTAACATGTTGAGCAAGGGGTTGCATTCATGAACAGTTAGTACAAATTCAAAAATTACATATAATTTATAATAGGTATAATTTATGATTCATAGAACATTAATTCACGATTCAAGTATACTAGAGTACAATACTTTACAAGAATAAAGGTTTGATTCAAAACTAATCAAGGGTATACATCTTTCAAGTACATGTTAAGTATACTAATTCAGGGGCATATTATCAATCATTTATTTCAGGATGATTGGGTTTTCATAACTATTATACATGTAACGTTTATATGCTTTTTATGAGTCATTTGATCCAGGTTGTTTAATTCATTTAAACAACATAGTTAAAGTCCTGACATTATAACGAGAATCTCCAGTCAGGGATCGAAACAAGTGTGTATAGATCTATATTGGGATTGACAACCCCACACTCAGATTGCTAGCTACAGCCAGGCATACACGCCTACGAGTGACAGTTGTAATCAACAGCTTTTAACGCCTTCAAAGCGTTGTTTCAGGCAATCTAGTCTCTGTATGGTTATAATAACTCATTAAAAAGATACTAACAATACGTTAGTGTATAATTAACTAAACATAAGTACATCTTCAAAGTACTAGTTTACATAATACAATCTACAGTATTACATTACAGTTTACAATAACAGCTAGTGGAATTAGACACACTCACAGTTATAGGTTTTACAAAAGGAATACAAATACAGAACATTGATTTACAAATAGAATGGTTTTATGTGATTAAAACTACTTTTCATATACAACAGAAAATATAGGATTTTCTGGAATAATTTACATATTCATAGAACAGAAAACATACTTTCAAACATAAATACTTATGCACTCACTCAATTTTATGTTGATACTCTCTTTTCAAATTACATGTATTCTCAGGGAATCAGTAGACAGGTACTCCCCGAGCTTTTGAGAAGATGGAGTTGTTTTGAGTCATGTCTTCTTCTTTTGTATAACTATTTTGGTATCAATATATATTGATTGAACACATGTAAAAACTTATACTTATTAATGCAATGGTTGTTTGTACTTTGATTACTATAATGCATGTGTTGTGATACTACAAATGAAGTCATCCACCCCCGGACGTTTCCGCCGTCTGGTTTGGGGGTGTGACATTAATTCATTCAGACGATCATAGTACATTTCAATAGTCTCTGTCTCCTTCCATTTGAATTCGCCTAATTCAAGCAGAAATTGCTTAACATAACTTTTTCTCGTCTTCTCGCTTCCTTGATACTTCTCTTTCAAGGTATCCCAGATCTCCTTTGCTGTTTTACAACCACGGACATAGTTGTAAACCACTAGTGGAAGAGCACCACGAAGTTCTCCTAAGCATCTCTTGTTATTTGTCCTTTGTTTATCTGTTTGTTGACCAACATCTGCATTTATACCAATAGTTCCGACTTGTTCTAGAAAATTTGCAGGATGAATTATTTCAGTAATACATTTCCAGAGATCTTCATCAATCCTATTCAGATAGTCTTCCATCCTATCAGCCCATTGTTCATAGTATTCAGGGATCAGCATCGAAATTTTGGTTGAAGATCTGAGAAGATGAGAAAAGTTAGTCATTGAGTTCATGTTGAAGCTCACCATTGTTGTATGGACACAAATGATGAAAAGCTTTAGAAAAAGGAATCTAAGGAATAAATCTTTCAGAAAACAAACACCGAACACTCGATTTATCAAACGAACAACAGAATCGACTCAAAAGAATTTATTAGAAAAGTTTTTCTAGATCAAAAGTGCGGAATATTTTTGAATCTAGAACTGCGACTCAAAAACTTTTGAACAAAGAGAAAATCAAAAATCAATTGCTAGAATCCTGCTCTGATACCAAATGTAGTTCGTGTGAATTGAGTAATCGAAATGAAATCAGAGTATGAATTGTATTTAGAACACAAGATGTAAATATAATTTTTTTGGCTCAATTAAACTTCTGAAAGATACAAGAGGGTTTTTAGAGTAGGAACACTGAATGATCAAAAGTTACTCTACATCTAGTTCCTATCCCTATTTATAGGAATGACAGAAGTTAAAAAAAAGTACAGAAGGGCTAAATCTAATACGCTTTCATATACAAAGGTGCCCCTATGAAATACATGCAACGAATACTACATTACAGACTATGACACTAACAAGGACATAAGACACTTCGACACCTCACAACAGAATTCGACCTCAACAAAGAGTCTTGCGATTTTGAAGTTTGGAGTTGTTTTGATAGGTTTTCTTAACTCTAGATGGTGAAATCTGTATTTTATCTTTCTAGTATTAATATGAATTTTATTTTATGCTTAGTGAATGTATTCCACTTCAAATCTATGATCTATTTGTCAATTTATGACTTGTGGTTAGATTAGTTGGAGTTTGGTTTAAATCAAGGTTGTCAAGATCAGGATCTTGATTGTAATACCATACGATCCTACATATGCAAACCTTGTCAGATCGCAATAGGATTGTTTTATATGTAAGATCGTAGAGAGGATTTTAGGATCGGGACCGGGATCGTAGGATCGGGATCCGATCCAATCCTACGACTCCATGAAAATAGCCAAATTTTAATTCAATTTTCATTATCTCTAGTCATTTACTGGTTTACCCGGTCTCCTTACCCAATAGGAAATCAAGAATAGTCCCATTCTTGTACTGTCTTGTGAACCATAAATAACCAACAGCCTTGGATTTTTTTTCTCCTTTTATGTGTTACTCTCATCAATAATAGAGTTTGAGATTTAGCTTTGGATTGTTATTAACTTTTTCCTTCAATGGTTCAAGCTCAACAATAAAGGTGAGCTTTTTTTCTAGTTTCTTTTATTTTACTGCTCAAGCCTTTTTCCTTGAGAGCATGAGAAATTATGGTTTTTAATTGAGATTCAAAAGTTGGAATTGTTACCGAGTTCTTCCTTATAGTTAAAGAAAATAATGTGGTAAATATTTAAAGAAAATAACATGAAGGTTACGAGTTGTTACTGTTGTATGATAATTAGTTAGTTTTATTACTCTTTTAAGTTATTAACTATGTCATTAACCATTGCATGATTAGTTACCTTTTTGAGTTATTTAACCCCGATGTATGGGAACAAAGTTTTATATATTACTAATTACCATTTTATGTCATTTTTATAGGATCTTACGATCCCAATTCCGATCTTATGATCTCGATCTTGTAGACCTGATAATGATCCTACGTAGGATCTTGATCTTAACAACCTTGGTTCAAAACTAGCTTCCATGGTGATGATTTAGGTATTTTCAATTCTAGGGTTCATAGATCCAAACTTGGTGAATCAAATGATTATATAAAGTTGTTTTTGTTCTCAGATGGTGCTTTCTATTCCAAAAACAATGTCACTTTTTTGGATTCATGGTTGAATTGATGTTTGTTATGTTTTTATGAGAATTTGCGCTTCTTTGAAGTTCATAGGAAGTTTACAACTCAATGGATGAGTCAAAATCTTCAGCGCTTATTAATTCTATGTGTAGGAATCATTTTGGTCTTGTTGGTTGCATTAACCTTTTATACATAGCGATTTGGTGCAATTTGAGCTCCTTACTCTCATTTGACTTCTAAATGAAGTTTGTGATATTGTTTTTAGAATTTGATGTTTATTCAAATGAAATGAACTAGTGGGGATCATTTCCTATACTCATTTGAAGTGTTAGAACCCCTTTTTGATGTCCTTTAAGTCTTTAGTTTCGTTATGGAGTTTTATTGAAATTTCCATGTCTGAATGAGAAATGAAAAACGAGTTATGCATCTTGTTCAATGAACACAACGCGTTATACAACGTGTCCTAATTTTTGTTTTGTAACTTTCTATTGTATTGATTCTGTTTCATTCCTTTGATTTCCTTAACTTATATTAATACATTTAAGGATAATTGTGAGCTTAGGATGATGAGTGTACCCATAGAAGGGTATAGTATTCTTTTGACAACCTTATGATGATGATGATGATGATATTAGGTGTTGAGTTGGAAGCAAAAACTTGGTGAAGTGTAGGAAAAGTGTCAGAAAGATCGGTAAAGTCGAGAAGCATAGAGAGGCCTTTTAGAGCACAAGAGGCAGATTTTATTGGTGGTATTGCAAACTTTGGACTAATGTGAGTTTACCTGGAGTATATATCCCAAACTATGAACTTTCATCTAAATGTTTTCACATGTTATTATTAGAAAATATACTATGAATTGTTTTAATGGTCCTTATGTGCTTCTACATGCTATGTGTTTCCTATAAAAAGAAACTAGTTTAGTATTTCATACAAAGTGATTTAATTTGTAAAACAAAAACTATTTTTTATATCTTGATTTGACGTTAAAAAGGATTTATGATGTAATATTGATAAGTTGTTTTGATAAGGTTTCTTTAAAGAAACTATATGTTTTATGTTGATATGATGTTTTATAATGATTTATTTTGTTTTATGATGAAATGATCTTTTATGATTTGAGGTATTAAACATGTACATGCATTCTAGGACGGGTTCCCGTGCGAGTCCCCTATTATATCCATACGAAAATATATCCATTATGATGTATGATGATAATGAGTGATTCTTGAAAATCCTTCTTATCTATAAGCGAGGTAGCTACCCTTTTTGTGGCGTTCATGTCATGGTTCATGAATATATAACATATGATTTAGACTTTGAATATGCTTGTTTGGAATACACTCCTTCTTACATCCTCTCGGTTAGTTGTGTTTGGAATATGCGCCTTCATGACTATATGGTGTTTGGAATAATCACGTTCTAACCATAAAAGTTGTGAGATTGGGACCAAACTATTTTTTGCAACTTTTAACTCGGATTGAGAATGTATTAATGGGTTTTTAGTGAATTAAATTGTATTTTTGCACAACTTTTAAATGAAAGATTTGAAACGTATAAATGTTTCTTAAACATGTGTTCAAATAGACCCTGACGAGGGGTATTATAACTTTTGATGGAAAATTTCTTTCTATTCATTACAATCTTTCACTATTTCAGTATTTTTTTCCTAATTTTGTTTACAGATTTGGTGTTATGATTTATATTCTGTCTTTCAGAGTCAGTCTATTGAAAATTAAGAACTAAGAAGTGAGAATGAAATTTACAAATATGTCAAATCACCAAGGAATAGGATATCGAAAAATCAGGTTTTTTCTTTCGTTTTTTACACTATAGTATGCTTCTTGGAATATAAAAAAAATATGAAACTAGATATGAAAAACATACAAAAAACAAAGAATTTAAGAATTTACTAAATCTCAAAAATGATTTATGGATAAGTTTATAATAAAACTAACAAATGAAAAAAAATGCTAATAATGATGCTAATGTTAATTATGTTAATATTGATAACGTTAATTAATGTTAATGATGATAGTTTGTATGATGCTAATTATTTTCATACGTTTGATATATTTTGTCACACCCCCAAACCGAAACGGCGGAAACGTTCGGGGGCGGAGGACGTCATGTTTAGTATGACAACACATGTATCATAGTAATCAAAGTAACACACAACCATTGCATTAATATTAAAGTGTTTACAAAGTATGTGATTCACAAAAGTTAGACTCCAAAAGTAAATAACAAAACAATACATGAAGCTACTATGCTCCATCTTCTAAATCTCAACGCGCGTATTTGTCTACTAGTTTCCTGAGAATACAAGTTATTTTGAAAGAGTAGATCAGCATTTAAGCTGGTGAGATCATACGTATTTTAGTGATGTAAAGTAAGTTGTAAGTTCCTTTATAAAAGTTCGCTTGTTCCTCCAGAATATCCTATATCTTCTGATATGATGAAAGATAAGTAAAAATGGCTCTACAATCCCTTCTATGAGTACTAAATGGATACAAGTTATATAAAACCCAGAGTAAACAGACAATTGATTGTGTGAATCTGCCCTAAGCCCACAACCAAACAAGGAACAGGAAATGAGGCGGAAGTCACACATCCCATTGTTTATTAGATCTTCGTTGTATATAACCCTGGCGTATTCATTTGGTACTCGCGGAGTTAACTGTAATAGTTCTTTTATATTTGATGAAAACATTCTTTAAGAAAAACCCTTATTTCCATTAGTAAAAATGGTAACCACAATAGTTCATTCTATAATCACTTAGTTTATACTAGCTATGTATAATCTAATATCGAACGGATAGTTAATTGTGTGAATCTGCCCTAAGCCCACAACCAAACAAGGAACAGGAAGTAAAGCGGAAAGCACACATCCAACTACCTATCGGATATTAATTATATATAACCCTGATGTATAAACTAAGGTATTATAGAATTAACCACCAAAGGTCCTTTAAGTTATATTGGTTTAATAAAATGGATTAAACCCTTTACTGATAAGTTTCTAGTTTAGCCTACTAAATGTTCTATCTGAAAAAGTATGTGTTTGTACTAGAAAACGGTATATTGAATTTGTATCCTATGACCTGACCCATAGCTGGTACTCCTTATGATTACTTGGTGTATACGGAATATATATAGCTAAGATCGAATAGATAGTAGACTGGGTGCATCTACTCTAAGCCCACAAAGCGGAAAGCACACATCCTACTGCCTGTCAGATCCAATTAATATATATCCCTGATGTATCTACCGAGAAATCATAAAGTTAGCATTATCGGCCCCTTTTTACTGAATGTTCATGTTATGAGTAAGTTATGTGGCGTGTTCTATTGTTTGGACGACTACTAGAAGTAATGAAATCCCGTACTCTTAACGCCTCAGTCGATACTGATGTGAGTTTTTGTATATATTTATGTGTTTTATTTATAGTTTACTAGTATGTTTACTTGAACTGTTACTGACTTCAAGAAAAGACTCATTTATCTACTGAGTTATGATTGTACTTTATATACAGAGTTTTATAAACAACAAAGTGACATAACTTTAAAAGAGTGTTTCAAATGATTTGATAACTTATAAAAGCATAAGAAATCCTTTAACATGATGGTTATCACAAATAATATTTACACAATTAACATTGTGTTCAACTTGTATTCCCCCCCCCCCCTTAAAAGTATTTAAAACATTTAAAAGATTGATTATAGGGGTATGAACTCACCTTATGTGGGTGATTCAATTGAAGGTTCGTGTAAGGATGAGAAGTTCCACGAATGAAGTCCCGAGACACAAACGAGTCCTAAATGACATATAATGGCATATATAGGCATGTAATTAGTGTTTAAAACAACTAACATGCTAGGAAACTACCTTAGGGACTAGGAAACACTTGAAATGAAGTGTTAAAATCACATGTGATTGATCAAAGGGAGTTTACGGCGAAAGGAAAGTGTTCACGGCCCAAATGGATGAATGGTTCACGGCCATGTATGAATTCATGAAGGGTTCACGACCCTATGAAGGGTTCACGGCCGTGAACACTTCAAGCTCATGAAGATGGTGATGAATTATGAAGAATCAAGGCTAGGATCTAGTAGTCTTTCAAGTATAACAAGATAAATGATGAAACACTTACGATTTGGGATCCCTTGGGAGTTCACGGCCACCAAGAACAAGTGTGTGTTCTTGGTGTTCTTGGTGAAAGATGATGATCTTGAAGATCTAGACCAAAAGTGATGAATTCACGGATAAAATCATAGGGTTCTACTAGATTAAGAAAGGTATCAACTAATAAATGGAAGAAACACTTACAAATTGGACGAGAAATGGGACTAATTCTTGATGATACTTGACAGAGAATGGAATTTCTTGACTTGAAGTTGTGAGAAATGATGAAAAATGAAGGGATATCATCCTTGTGGAAGGAGTTCACGGCTAGGAGGGTGTTTACGGCCGTGAATGGATTTTACGGCCGTAAACCCCATGTGGTTGGCTTTCTAGTTCGGGTGCGGCCTTCTGATCTCAAACTAATACTTCCTAACACTTAATCCTTAAGTGTACTAGGCTTAGAACTCATTAGAATGACCCTTAACAAGGCTAGAAGGCAAAGAAATTAAGTCTGGCTTTTGGTTGATTGGCTGGGCTTACAAGATAAAAATTTTCGGGTTGTCACATCATCCCCCCGTTAGATGGAATTTCATCCCGAAATTAGCTTTCTTAGCAGTACTCCTGGGGTTGTGCTCCTCTGAATGGCAGAATAACCACTCGTAGACCTGGGCAACTTTGCCCTAATGCTCATGATAGGATTCATACCTGGTCCATCTATCATTACCTCTTATATACAAGTCGTATATTGTCACAACCAGGAAATTCTATGTTTTTGTAAACATTAACAAGGACAAAATTGTAACTAGAACTTGAAAGCATGCATGATGTTTATTCAATGACAACAAAATTCCATCAAACACTCTATACAAACACTTCAAATGGTCAACGAAAGATTGGAAAACCCTAAAAATCCTGGTTTAAGTCCATTATGGACTAGGATTTCCTTATTGGGCCTAATGGACCAATAAGTTTCCAATCTAACTATTTTGGGCTTAGAACCCTTAAATGGGCTCTAATTGGACCCACTTTCATGAAACCTAACATTTTGAGCCATAATGGATCCAAAGTGAATTAGTTTACCTTTAATGGGCCTTGATAGGCCATAACAAATCTAATTAGCCCTAATGGGCCATAAATCCATTCTATTATACAAAAATTAGGCCGTGAACTACCCTAAAGGCCCAATGGACCGAAAAGTATTGTTGGACCTAGGAAATTCGACCAAAGCCAAGAAATTGAGCCCAACACCATTCTCCCTTCATTCCATTAGGCTATTCTTGGCCCAAGTAAAAAAAAGAGAGAGAAAGGATAAATGAAGATTAAACATGTATGTGACAACTCATGTTTAACCCCCATACATCTATGGAAAAATCTCATGTTTCAAGACAAGGCATTACCTCAAAAATAACAAGATTATGATCTCTCTCTCTCTCTCTTCTCTCCATATCCTCGGCCATAAGGCCTTCATCATCCAAAAAAAAACTCCATTTCAAACTTGATACACTCTCTTCCTTTCCTCTCTAGCACAAGGAAAATTTCCTCTCTCCAATTCTCCAAGCTCTCGTGAGTCTAAGGATACCTCAAGAACTCTCCATCAAAGCTAACACATTTTTGGTAAGTTATTGTGTAACTCCAATACTTTTGATTCAAGTATAGTCTAGAAATCTCTCTTTAAACCACTCTCATTCGTGCTTTAAGCTCCTAATATCATCTTGGATTCGAAATTCTCTTCAAGAAGTGATCAAGGCCGAAACCTCCATCTTTTCTTCACCAAACCGAGAACAAACAAGCAAGGTGAGTTCATACCCCCCTTGTTTTCGGTTTTTACTTGTTTTGGGGGGAGAATACAAGTGTTATGTGTTGATCTATGTGTGTTTGCATGTTATATGTGATTTCTTTGGTTTGTGTTGTGAAAATGTGATATTATTTGTTATATCTCGAGATCTATGGTTAAAGTGTGAAGGATACATAAACAAATACATAATAAACAACATACTTCAAAGATCTAAGAGTCTTTAGGTTTAAGAAGTGAAAAACAAAGCCAAAGATTCTTTATAAGTGTCATTTTTGCAAAAATAACAAAGATTTGGATAAGAAATGACATTTTTGATTTTATAAGGACAAAATGGTATTTATTTATATAAATTCTGATTTTCATGGAAATAATACTTTTCAAAGGGTCAAAAACATAAATTTTAGTTATTGGGCTTACATTTGGGCCTTATGGGTTTTTGTGCCCAATATTGCGAAAAAGGTAGAGTTTTGGGGGCTGAAGTTGTAAATTTATCAAAATATGAGTCTAAAACATAAATAAAGTATTCCAGGGGCTGAAGATGACTTTAATGCAAAAATTTGACTAAAAATGCAAAGTTTTGGATTTTGGGGTCAAAAATGTAAAACTTACGGAATTTGGGCCAAAAGTGTAAACTTTTTACAAATAAGGGCTGGAAATGGCAAATACAATGGTTTTGGGCTGAAATTATCATTTAAATTATGTTTGGGCCGAAAATGTCAAGAAAAATGGTTTATGGACCAAAAATGTCAATTTTCATCAAAAGGGACTAAAAGTGTCATTTTTACTAATAAAGTGGCTGAATTGGTCAAAATCAATTTTTTTGGGTCAAATAGGCTAATATTTAAATTATTGGGCCAAGAATATAAAATTTATAACGCATGGTTTTTAAAATGTTTATAAATATATACACATATATATCACCAAAGCTTCGTTATAAAACAAACGTCAAAGTATTTTTAACATCACGAATAAACATTTGGTATACAACAAAACCTACACTACGAACTTTAAATCGATAAACAGATAAATGATACAATGATTGGGCCAAAATCTAATATTCGTGCTATTCGGCCTTTGTGGCCCAATTTCATGATTATTGGGGCCAATATATTCAAACATGTTTAATGGGTCTTGGTGACCCAATTACATGCTCAATGGGCCTTTATCAGCTTTAAAATGCTATTGGGCCTTAGTGACCCGCTTGCATTGCTAATAGGGCCCTAAACATTCATCATATGCTTAATGGGCTATACCGTGTGCGTAGCATACTCGACAGCCTATAATAACATACATGATTAATGGGCCACCGTTGTCCTCTTTCGTGTCTGTTAGGCTTACTTCATATTCACGTAAACATCATTCGGGTTGTAAAACAACGTTATTCAATTTCATTGGGATTTAGTGAGAAATAACGGGTGTCACTAATAAGTGTCGGCCGTAGCCTGTAGTTATAATCAGAGTCTCCTGGAGAGAGAGCGAGAGTTTGTGTATAGATCTATACGGGGGTGACTCCCCCACACCTGAGCTGTTCGCTACAGTTAGACTAGGCCAGTCTAGGGTGACAAAATCTTGATCAAAACCGGCGTTTGGAAAAATGCCAAGACAGGCGAATTAGTCACTATTATGCATGGCTATAACGACTCACATAGAGATCCATTACCATCTAAGTACTCATGGGAAATCATATTCATACACTGTGACGATGCAAAGTGATTTAAACAATAATACAAAACTATCATACTATTTAAATTGGAAAACATCGGGTTTTCCGTGGAACGACGTTATTCACTTCTACATACAACAACTACAATACATGGAACAATTACGAAAGGCATTCACTTTTACATGTTTTGAAATCACATACATATACACTTATGGGATCATCACATCTTTTTCGTAAACAATTTTGTTACAAAAAATATCGGATTTTCTGGGTTTTACAAACAATACAAACTATTTATATATCAAACATGCTTATGAACTCACCAACATTATATATGTTGACGGTTTTCAAAATAACTTGTATTCTGAGGTAACCGTTAGAATGAAGAATCATCAAGCGTGTTTCTGAAATTTCTTTTGTGCATTGTCAATCGTTAAACAATTTATGTTCTGTGATGTTGTAATGTCAACAATGTACTTGATGTGAACAAGGTCAGTTGTAATGTATTAATGCATGGTGATGTTTATGTTATGTTTCATGTATGTTCACTGTGATGATATTTCAATTTGAGTCACACGAGCCCTCGGACGTTTCCGCCGTCTGGTTAGGGGGTGTGACATATATAATTAAGATTAGTAAGACGGTCGGATGTGCGACTCTGCCCCAGTTCCACAACCAAACAAGGAACAGGAGATAGGGCGGAAACACACATACTAAATCTGCATAATCATAATTATATACCACCCTCGCATATACACTTAATAGTGATAGGTGGGCTGTATTCGTCCTTAGCCTCTGTGCTTGTACTTGACGATGCAAAGTGATTTATAACGACTCACATAGAAATCCATTACCATCTAAGTACTCATGGGAAATCATATTCATACACTGTGACGATGCAAAGTGATTTATACAATAATACAAAACTATCATACTATTTAAATTGGAAAACATCGGGTTTTCCGTGGAACGACATTATTCACTTCTACATACAACAACTACAATACATGGAGCAATTATGAAAGGCATTCACTTTTACAAGTTTTGAAATCACATACATATACACTTATGGGATCATCATATCTTTTTCGTAAACAGTTTTGTTACAGAAAATATCGGATTTTCTGGGTTTTACAAACAATACAAACTATTTTTATATCAAACATGCTTATGAACTCACATACATTATATATGTTGACCGTTTTCAAAATAACTTGTATTCTCAGGTAACCGTTAGAATGAAGAATCATCAAGCGTGTTTCTGAAATTTCTTTTGTGCATTGTCAATCGTTAAACAATTTATGTTCTGTGATGTTGTAATGTAAACAATGTACTTGATGTGAACAAGGTCAGTTGTAATGTATTAATGCATGGTGATGTTTATGTTATGTTTCATGTATATTCATTGTGATGATATTTCAATTTGAGTCACACGAGCCCTCGGACGTTTCCGCCGTCTGGTTCGGGGGTGTGACAGGTTGGTATCAGAGCTTTGTTTATAGTGAACTAGCATATCTAACCATACATGATATGCAACTATAGACATAATGGGAATAAATAACTCTGAACAAAAATAAAATTTCATACTTATGTGCTTATATTAGAAACAACAATATAACAACATTTAAAAGTCCTTGGAGGATTCGAACATTTTCGATTGTGCTTGGACAGTTATGAAGCCGTATTGGGGGTAAATGTAGCCCGATCAACTACATTCACCCAAGGTACGACTGTCATGTGCCCGGGTGTGATTGTAATGATCGATAAAACAAAAACTTAATACCCAGAAGAAGAAAAATTCATTTCTGCAAAATTTACCCTCTTTACGCGTTCCTCATCACAAATTTCTCGCACAGTCACAATGGTGGAGGCAACGGACAGGGGGCCGGAAGTTCAAACAACGGAATGAACCAGGGGCCTACCAAGACATGCTCCTACAAAGATTTCACCAACGCCAAACCACGAACCTTTAATGGTACAGGGGGAGTAATAACCCTGAAAAGATGGATTGAAAAGGTGGAATCGGTGTTCGAGATATGCGGATGCCCTGAAGAATTCAAGGTGAAGTTTGCAGCATGTACATTTGTTGATCAAGCTCTCACCTGGTGGAATGGACATGTGGAGGCTATGACTCTTCCGGTGGCTAATGCCATGCCATGGGCGGAATTGAAAGAAATGCTAATGGCTGAATACTACCCGCATGGCGAGGTTCAGAAAATGGAGCAAGAGTTATGGGACCTCACAGTCCGAAACTCCGACATCGATGCCTACATATCAAGGTTTAGTGAATTGTCTCTGTTGTGCCCTGGCATGATTACCTCGGAAGGAAAGAAGATCGAACGATTCATCTGGGGATTAAACCCCCCCCAATTCAAGGAAACGTGATACCCGCAAACCCTGAAACCTTTGACAGCGCCAAGAGGTTGGCCAAGAAGTTGTACGACCACAACAACAAGAAGGGCGAAAAACCAGGGGAAACTGAAAACAAGAAGGAGAGCGATAACAAGAAGGGAAAGAATAACAAACGGAAGGGACGACAAGGCTCAGAGTCGTCAAAGAAACAACAAACAGTGACAGTTCATGCTGCAACCACCCAAGTCCCCTCCACATCACATGCTCCAGCCTCATCCACCCCAGGTGCCCCTAAGCAGTATTCCATAAATCTCCCAAAGTGCAACAAATGCAATTTCCATCACCACGGAGAATGTAAGGAGATGCATTGTACCAGTTGCAACCGAAAAGGTCATACGGCCAGATACTGCAGGACCTACCCTCCCCAGAACCAGCAACAGGGAAACAACAACAACAACAACCGCAACAACAACAACAACAACAACAACAGCAACAACAACAACAACAACACCAACAACAACAACGGCAACAACGTTGGGGCTAGTCACACTTGTTATGGATGTGGACGGACTAGGCATTTCCGGCGAAACTGCCCCAATGTCAACAATAAAGGAAATGGAGGATCAGGAAGGGTTTTGACCCTGGGACAAGGCGAAGCAGTTCAAGACCCTACCGTTGTCACCGGTACGTTCCTCCTTAACAACGCATACACATGCATCTTATTCGATAGTGGAGCGGAGCGGAGCTTCGTTAGTAACAAGTTTAAACACTTACTAAATCAACAACCCCAGAAGCTTAATGAAACCTTCACGGTGGAAATGGCTAATGGGAAAACAGAATCAACTAGGGATATCTATGTAGGGTGCACGTTAACATTAAACCACCACACTTTCCAAATAAACTTGATGCCTGTGAATATTAGGAGTTTCGATGTGATCATCGGCATGGATTGGTTGAGCCCCCATCATGCTGATATTATGTCTCACGAGAAGGCCGTTCGCCTTCATCTTCCTAACCATGAAACCCTAATCATCTATGGAGATAAACCCGGCATCAACCTTCGTCTTATCTCATGCATTAAGGCCCAGAAGTGCTTGCATAAGAAGAACTGTGCATTCCTTGCTCACATCGTGGACAAGTCGAAAGAAGAAATAAACATTCGAGATATCCCAGTAACGTGTGACTTTCCAGACGTATTCCCCGAGGATCTCCCGGGAATACCCCCCGATAGGCAGGTCGAGTTCCGAATCGACCTTGTGCCAGGAGCTACTCCCATCGCCAAATCGCCCGATAGGTTAGCTCCTGCGGAAATGCAGGAATTGTCAAGCCAACTCAGCGAACTCTTGAACAAAGGATTCATCAGACCCAGCTTCTCGCCTTGGGGAGCTCCGGTCCTTTTTGTTAAGAAGAAGGACGGATCCTTTAGGATGTGCATCAACTATAGAGAGCTGAATAAGCTCACTATCAAAAATCGCTACCCACTTCCACGAATCGACGATCTATTTGATCAGCTGCAAGGAGCCAGTTACTTTTCAAAGATAGATTTGAGATCCGGCTATCATCAACTCAAAGTCCGAGATGAGGACATTCCTAAGACAACTTTCCGAACTCGCTATGGACATTATGAATTTGTTGTAATGCCCTTCGGTCTAACGAATACCCCTACCGTATTTATGGACCTGATGAATCGAGTTTGCCGTCCATTCGTTGACAAATTTGTAATCGTTTTCATCAACGATATCCTGGTCTATTCTCGAAGCGAAGAAGAACATAGTCGACATCTCCGACAAATTCTGGAATCCCTGCGAGCCGAAAAGTTGTACGTGAAACTCTCTAAGTGTGAGTTCTGGCTTCGTAGCGTAAACATTTTAGGTCATGTTGTCAGCCAAGAAGGGATACATGTGGACCCTTCCAAGGTTAAATCCATTGAAGGATGGGCAGTCCCAATGACACCCACAGAGATTCGTCAATTTCTGGGTCTCGCAGGCTATTACAGAAGATTCATCCAGAACTTTTCCAGGACAGCGAAGCCTCTTACCACGCTTACACAAAAAGGCGTACCATTCGAATAGACAGAGAAGCAGGAAGTTGCCTTTCGAACCCTAAAGAAAGCCCTCTGTAGTGCACCAGTACTATCATTACCAGAGGGAACTGAGGACTTCGTAGTTTACTGCGATGCTTCGAATCAGGGTTTAGGCTGTGTACTCATGCAGCGCAGGAAGGTGATAGCTTATGCATCCCGGCAACTAAAGACACACGAAGTGAACTATACCACTCATGATCTCGAATTGGGAGCAGTGGTCTTCGCATTAAAGATTTGGAGGCACTACCTTTTTGGTACGAAGTGCACCATCTTCACCGACCACAAAAGCCTCCAGCACATTCTGAATCAGAAAGAATTAAATATGAGGCATTGGAGATGGGTCGAGCTGCTAAACGATTATGAGTGCGAAATCAAGTATCATCCGGGCAAGGCTAACGTGGTGGCTGATGCCCTGAGCCGAAAAGAATATTCAAGTCGTCGCGTGAAAACTCTCTCGATAACCATTCAATCCCACCTAATCTCGCAGATCAAAGAAGCCCAGTTGGATGCATTGAAACCCGAGAACAATACAAGTGAATCATTACACGGGATTGAGAAGAACCTTGAAGTCAAAGAGGATGGAGCATACTATTTCATGGATAGAATCTAGGTCCCTAAATTTGGGGGATTCAGAGAAGTAGTCATGAATGAAGCTCACAAGACGCGATACTCCATCCATCCGGGATCAGATAAGATGTACCTAGATATCAAACAACATTATTGGTGGCCAAATATGAAAGCAGAAATTGCCACTTACGTGGGCAAGTGCCTCACTTGCGCTAAAGTGAAAGTGGAATATCAAAAGCCCTCAGAACTATTACAACAGCCGGTAATACCCGAGTGGAAATGGGAAAGGATTACCAAGGACATTGTGACCAAATTACCCAAAACAACTGATGGATTGGATGCCATATGAGTGATAGTCGACAGATTGACAAAATCCGCCCATTTCCTACCAATAAAAAAGTCTTATAAAATGGAAAGATTAACCAGGATATATATCAAGGAGGTAGTGAGACTTCATGGAGTGCCAATATTTATCATCTCAGATCGAGATAGTAGATTCACTTCACGCTTTTGGAAATCACTTCAAAAGGCTATGGGAACACGACTCGACATGAGCACTGCTTACCACCCACAGATGGATGGTCAAAGTGAGCGAACCATTCAAACGCTTGAAGATATGCTTTGAGCATGTGTAATAGACTTTGGAAGGTCGTGGGATACCCACTTACCTTTAATTGAGTTTTCGTACAATAACAGTTATCACACAAGCATCAAAGTTGCTCCTTTTGAAGCATTATATGGGCATAAATGTAGATCATCGTTGTGCTGGGCTGAGGTGGGTGACACTCAGCTAGCAAGAGGACAGACACCAAACAACACTTTAACAGGGCCAGAAATCATACGTGAAACAACCGAAAAGATAGTTCAAATCAGAGCTCGAATTCAAGCATCACAAGACCGACAGAAGAGCTATGCTGATAAACGGCGAAAGCCCCTGGAATTTCAAGTCGGGGATCGGGTGTTATTGAAGGTCTCGCCCTGGAAAGGGGTGATTTGTTTTGGGAAACGGGGGAAACTAAACCCACGATACATTGGGTCATTCGAGATTCTAGCCCGAATCGGTCTAGTGGCCTATAGGCTGCAGCTACCTGCCGAGCTCAGCAGCTTACACCCCGTGTTCCATGTTTCTAATATGAAAAAGTGCTTATCCGATAAAACTCTTGTCATCCCATTGGAAGAAATCGAAATCAACGAGAATCACCTGTTCATCGAGGAACCAGTTGAAATCGTGGACAGGGAAGTGAAACGTACTAAGCAAAGTCGCATTCCGATTGTGAAAGTTCGATGGAACGCAGAGCGTGGACCGGAATTCACATGGGACCGCGAAGACCAGATGAAGCAAAAGTACCCTCACTTATTCTCGCATTCTCAAATCTAGCGTCAAAAAGAATTTCAGGACGAAATTCCCTCTAACGGGGGGATGATGTCACAACCAGGAAATTCTACGTTTTTGTAAACATTAACAAGGACAAAATTGCAACTAGAACTTGAAAGCATGCATGATGTTTATTCAATGACAAAAAAAATTCCATCAAACACTCTATATAAACACTTCAAATGGTCAACGAAAGATTGGAAAACCCTAAAAATCCTGGTTTAAGTCCATTATGGACTAGGATTTCCTTATTGGGCCTAATGGACCAATAAGTTTCCAATCTAACTATTTTGGGCTTAGAACCCTTAAATGGGCTCTAATTGGACCCACTTTCATGAAACCTAACATTTTGAGTCATAATGGATCCAAAATGAATTAGTTTACCTTTAATGGGCCTTGTTGGGCCATAACAAATCTAATTAGCCCTAATGAGCCATAAATCCATTCTATTATACAAAAATTGGGCCGTGAACTACCCTAAAGGCCCAATGGCCCGAAAAGTATTGTTGGGCCTAGGAAATTCGAACAAAGCCAAGAAATTGAGCCCAACACGATTCTCCCTTCATTCCATTAGGCCATTCTCGGCCCAAGTAAAAAAAAAGAGAGAAAGGATAAATGAAGATTAACCATGTATGTGACAATTCACGTTTAACCCCCATACATCTATGGAAAAATCTCATGTTTAAAGACAAGGCATTACCTCACAAATAACAAGATTATGAACTCTCTCTCTCTCTCTCTTCTCTCCATATCCTCGGCCATAAGGCCTTCATCATCCAAAAAAAACTCCATTTCAAACTTGATACACTCTCTTCCTTTCCTCTCTAGCACAAGGAAAAATTCCTCTCTCCAATTCTCCAAGCTCTCATGAGTCTAAGGATACCTCAAGAACTCTCCATCAAATCTAACACATTTTTGGTAAGTTATTGTGTAACTCCAATACTTTTGATTCAAGTATAGTCTAGAAATCTCTCTTTAAACCACTCTCATTCGTGCTTTAAGCTCCTAATATCATCTTGGATTCGAAACTCTCTTTAAGAAGTGATCAAGGCCGAAACCTCCATCTTTTCTTCACCAAACCGAGAACAAACAAGCAAGGTGAGTTCATACCCCCTTGTTTTCGGTTTTTACTTGTTTTGGGGGGAGAATACAAGTGTTATGTGTTGATCTATGTGTGTTTGCATGTTATATGTGATTTCTTTGGTTTGTGTTGTGAAAATGTGATATTATTTGTTATATCTCGAGATCTATGGTTAAAGTGTGAAGTTTACATAAACAAATACATAATAAACAACATACTTCAAAGATCTAAGAGTCTTTAGGTTTAAGAAGTGAAAAACAAAGCCAAAGATTCTTTATAAGTGTCATTTTTGCAAAAATAACAAAGATTTGGATAAGAAATGACATTTTTGATTTTATAAGGACAAAATGGTATTTATTTATATAAATTCTGATTTTCATGGAAATAATACTTTTCAAAGGGTCAAAAACATAAATTTTAGTTATTGGGCTTACATTTGGGCCTTATGGGTTTTTGTGCCCAATATTGCGAAAAAGGTAGAGTTTTGGGGGCTGAAGTTGTAAATTTATCAAAATATGAGTGTAAAACATAAATAAACTATTCCAGGAGCTGAAAATGACTTTAATGCAAAAATTTGACTAAAAATGCAAAGTTTTGGATTTTGGGGTCAAAAATGTAAAACTTACGGAATTTGGGCCAAAAGTGTAAACTTTTTACAAATAAGGGCTGGAAATGGCAAATACAATAGTTTTGGGCTGAAATTATCATTTAAATTATGTTTGGGCCGAAAATGTCAAGAAAAATGGTTTAAGGACCAAAAATGTCAATTTTCATCAAAAGGGACTAAAAGTGTCATTTTTACTAATAAAGTGGCTGAATTGGACAAAATCAATTTTTTTGGGTCAAATAGGCTAATATTTAAATTATTGGGCCAAGAATATAAAATTTATAACGCATGGTTTTTAAAATGTTTATAAATATATACACATATATATAACCAAAGCTTCGTTATAAAACAAACGTCAAAGTATTTTTAACATCACGAATAAACATTTGGTATACAACAAAACCTACACTACGAACTTTAAATCGATAAACAGATAAATGATACAATGATTGGGCCAAAATCTAATATTCGTGCTATTCGGCCTTTGTGGCCCAATTTCATGATTATTGGGGCCAATATATTCAAACATGTTTAATGGGTCTTGGTGACCCAATTACATGCTCAATGGGCCTTTATCAGCTTTAAAATGCTATTGGGCCTTAGTGGCCCGCTTGCATTGCTAATAGGGCCTTAAACATTCATCATATGCTTAATGGGCTATACCGTGTACGTAGCATACTCGACAGCCTATAATAACATACATGATTAATGGGCCACCGTTGTCCTCTTTCGTGTCTGTTAGGCTTACTTCATATTCACGTAAACATCATTCGGGTTGTAAAACAAGGTTATTCAATTTCATTTGGATTTAGTGAGAAATAACGGGTGGCACCAATAAGTGTCGGTCGTAGCCTGTAGTTATAATCAGAGTCTCCTGGAGAGAGAGCGAGAGTTTGTGTATAGATCTATACGGGGGTGACTCCCCCACACCTGAGTTGTTCGCTACAGTTAGACTAGGCCAGTCTAGGGTGACAAAATCTTGATCAAAACCGGCGTTTGGAAAAATGCTAAGACAGGTGAATTAGTCACTATTATGCATGGTTATAACGACTCACATAGAGATCCATTACCATCTAAGTACTCATGGGAAATCATATTCATACACTGTGACGATGCAAAGTGATTTAAAAAATAATACAAAACTATCATACTATTTAAATTGGAAAACATCGGGTTTTCCGTGGAACGACGTTATTCACTTCTACATACAACAACTACAATACATGGAACAATTACGAAAGGCATTCACTTTTACATGTTTTGAAATCACATACATATATACTTATGGGATCATCACATCTTTTTCGTAAACAATTTTGTTACAAAAAATATCGGATTTTCTGGGTTTTACAAACAATACAAACTATTTTTATATCAAACATGCTTATGAACTCACCAACATTATATATGTTGACGGTTTTCAAAATAACTTGTATTCTGAGGTAACCGTTAGAATGAAGAATCATCAAGCGTGTTTCTGAAATTTCTTTTGTGCATTGTCAATCGTTAAACAATTTATGTTCTGTGATGTTGTAATGTCAACAATGTACTTGATGTGAACAAGGTCAGTTGTAATGTATTAATGCATGGTGATGTTTATGTTATGTTTCATGTATGTTCACTGTGATGATATTTCAATTTGAGTCACACGAGCCCTCGGACGTTTCCGCCGTCTGGTTAGGGGGTGTGACATATATAATTAAGATTAGTAAGACGGTCGGATGTGCGACTCTGCCCCAGTTCCACAACCAAACAAGGAACAGGAGATAGGGCGGAAACACACATACTAAATCTGCATAATCATAATTATATACCACCCTCGCATATACACTTAATAGTGATAGGTGGGTTGTATTCGTCCTTAGCCTCTGTGCTTATACTTGATCTGTTGGACGATTGGTAATTCGGGAAGGTCTGCGGAGTATACGGTGGCAAGGTCTCGGAAGGCAAGGTACTCCTCACATGAGTACTTTGGGGTTTAGAAGACAAGAGGCAATACTGATGTCTAGGTCGGGTTGTCGTTACGAATGACGAGGGTTTCGTGAATTTGACGGTCAAGACGATGGAATTTCGAAACATATGAACTTAGTATGGTGAGAACCACCCCAATCCATGACGAATGATGACAACGGACTCTTTACAGAAACAAAAGTTAGGCCGATTTGAAAGAAACGTTTGTTATACAACGGTGTATCCCGAGAGTGCTCGACAATGTACTCTGTGTAAACGTTCTAGTGCTTTCTGTTATCTCCTTGATATTACCACTGCCACAAATCGTACCGTGATGAGAGAGTACTAACAGTGCAAGTGTTTTGATAACTAGTGTCGATACTCTATATTATGATCCTCCTCGGTACCTCTATGATCGCCTGGCATATACAAGTTATGTATAATTAAGATGAATAAGACGGTTGACTGAGTGGCTCTGCCCTAAATCCACAACCAAACAAGGAACATGAATTAAGGCGGAACCACTCACTCTAAGTCTGCAAAATCTTAGCTATGCACAACACTGATGTACATACTAAGCCATCATAGCTTCCCGGAACGGATCTTTAGTTCTTTTGTGAATGCTATCACTTGTTCAGATGAGTGAGTTATTATAATTACTTTTAAATGTTTTCCCCAGGTTTTAATCTTATATAAATATAAATTAAATTTTAAAGTAATTCTTATTTCGAAGACGTACCGTTGGTCGTTGGGGACTCCAGGGTAGTTTTTCCTGCGGTGATCATCAGAATTCGTCCATCCGCTCCTGACTTGGGAGATCAGTTATGTTGGTGCCCTGCAGAACCGGGCAGTGTGCCCCTTCCTGTGGTAATTCAAGCATTGCATTTCCCGACATACTCTGGTATGGTGGTAGTTACACCCATCACACTTCGGGAGAGTTCCAGCATATCGACAGGCAGGTGCTGGAGTAGCAGGTGTTGCGGCGGCGTATATAGTACCCATTTGTTGCTCCTGCGGGGTTTCCTGTGTTGTTTGCTCCTTCCTTTTGTTCCCCGACTTTCTTTTATAGTCCCCTCCCTTTGATGGCTCGGGAACAGGGACTACCACGCCATGGCGGACTCCGTGGTCAATGAGTCGCTGGGCCAGGCGTTTGGCGCTATCAAGTGTAGTTGGGTTAGAAGACAGTACATCTCCCTGAATCGGGGTAGATAAACCCCAGATGTACCTTTCTATCTTCTTACTTTCCGGGGTAACCATCCCGGGGCATAGTTCTGCCAGGTCACTAAACCTGTCAGTGTCTAGGTTACTATGTCTGAGCCGACCATGGTACCCTCCCATAGTTCTTGTTCCAGCTTTTGAACTTCGCCCCTCGGGCAGTATTCTTCCAACATCATCTCTTTTAGGTTCTCCCAACCTATTGAGTTAGCCACTGATAGAGTTAGTGACTTAACATGGTTATTCCACCATGTTAGGGCTCTGTCAGAGAAAGTGCAGGCAGCAAACTTCACCTTACTCCCTTCTGGGCACAGACAGATTTCGAAGACCGAATATGTTTTCTCTAACAATCATATCAGAGAAATGACTCCCCCGTTTCCATTAAAGGATTTGGGTTTGCAGTTCATGAAGTCCTTGTACGAACACTCCCGTGGGTGTCCGTGGGTAAATCTGGGGTTGGTTAAGTGGGTACCGCTACCAGTTTCGTTGGTACCACCTTCGCTGATGTGAGTTAAAGCAGCTGCTACTGCGGCTGATATCGCTGCTTGGAGAGCAGCAAGATCGAATTGTGGAAGAGGTAGTGGAGTTTGAGCTGGAGTTATCGGAGTAGTGCGCCTGTGCGATCTACGAGGAGGCATCTTGCTAAAAAGAATACAAAGATGAGATGAAAATAAGTCTATAGCAGTGGATATAAGCCGAAAGCTGAAAGACTAAGTTATCCTAGTTCTGAATGTAGCTGGTCCTAACTTTCATAGGGTTTTGGAAAATAATTCATCAAGGGAGTCTATACAAAATAAACTTTATGAATCAGAAGTGGTTGTCCTCGAATGAATTTCTGTGAATTGAATAACTGATACTAGTTGCACGAAAAAGAAATAATCCTACCACATAATGTGAGCAGTGTATCCACTAGCTCACTAAGTCAATCAAGGTTATTATTTAGTAGTGTGACGCATAAGACGTTTTGTTTCTTCGGCTGACCCTTCTCTGAAAAACTCTTTTGAATCTCTTCTTGACTTCTCTGCTGACTGTTATGATGGAGCGGTTACACCTATCTGGGTTTGTCGTGCGAGAATGGAAGTATCTAAAGAATCTATGAGATTTAACTGATACATTATGGGGTGATCCTTACTGGGTCCTCCTATAATTGCGCAATGTATACAAGTTGTATATAATTTAAGAATAAATAGACCTTAGAATAAGTGATCCTACTCCAAAACCACAAGCAAACAAGGAACAGGAAGTGAAGCTTAGATCACAAATTCTAAGTCTATAAAATCTCAATTATATAAAACCTTGGGAGTATACACTCCGGAATCATAGACCTACCAGAAGGGTCTTTAAGTTATCACATAAGTTATTTATATAGTGCCTAAAATACTCCTATAGTATTTTAATGTAATGAACTTGGTATGTTTTAAACTTGTTGTTGTCTTGTAGCATCATAAAATACTCCTATAGTATTTTAACTTTATGTTCTGATCTAGAAATCCCTTGAATAGAGTTAGGTAAGTCTTAAGACTGTTGCAACACCACATCACTCCCAAACACATGTCGGTCACATCTCAAATGAATATAGTTGATCAGGCTATATTGATCCTAGATATGATTACATAACTGTCCAGGTTTGACCGCAGTGTTCAACCTTTAAATACTTATGTTCTGTTCTTCTTGTGATACTTGTTCTAGTATGTATATATGTATAAGCATGTATGTATACTTTTATAAAGTATTGTTATATTTTAAAAATATATTATTATTCAGAGCACTTCGGCCCCATTGCATTTATAGTTGTGTATCTTTTATAGGTTGATATACTTAGTTCACTATAAACGATGCTCTGATACCAATCTGTCACACCCCCAAACCGGAACGGCAGAAACGTTTGGGGGCGGAGGACGTCATGTTTAGTATCACAACACATGTATCATAGTAATCAAAGTAACACACAACCATTGCATTAATATTAAAGTGTTTGCAAAGTATGTGATTCACAAAAGTTAGACTCCAAAAGTAAATAACAAAACAAGACATGAAGCTACTATGCTCCATCTTCTGAATCTCAGCGCGCGTACCTGTCTACTAGTTTCTTGAGAATACAAGTTATTTTGAAAGAGTAGATCAGCATTTAAGCTGGTGAGTTCATAAGTATTTTAGTGATGTAAAGTAAGTTGTAAGTTCTTTTAGAAAAGTTCGCCTGTTCCTCCATAAGATCGTATATCTTCTGATATGATGAAAGATAAGTAAAAATGGCTCTACAATCCCTTCTTTGAGTACTAAATGGATACAAGTTATATAAAACGCAGAGTAAACAAACAATTGATTGTTCGAATCTACCCTAAGCCCACAACCAAACAAGGAACAGGAAATGAGGCGGAAGTCACACATCCCATTGTTTGTTAGATCTTCGTTGTATATAACCCTGGCGTATTCATTTGATACTCACGGAGTTAACTTTAATAGTTCCTTTATATTTGATGAAAATATTGTTTAAGAAAAACCCTTATTTCCTTTAGTAAAAATGGTAACCACAATAGTTCCTTCTATAATCACTTAGTTTATACTAGCTATATATAATCTAATATCGAACGGATAGTTAATTATGTGAATCTGCCCTAAGCCGACAACCAAACAAGGAACAGGAAGTAAGGCGGAAAGCACACATCCAACTGCCTATCAGATATTAATTATATATAACCCTGATGTATAAACTAAGGTATTATAGAATTAACCACCAAAGGTCCTTTAAGTTATACTGGTTTAATAAAATGGATTAAACCCTTTACTGATAAGTTTCTAGTTTAGCCTACTAAATGTTCTATCTGAAAAAGTATGTGTTTGTACTAGAAAACGGTATATTGAATTTGTATCCTATGACCAGACCCATACCTGGTACTCCTTATGATTACTTGGTGTATACGGAATATATATATAGCTAAGATCGAATAGATAGTAGACTGGGTGCATCTACTCTAAGCCCACAACCAAACAAGGAACAGGAAATGAAGCGGAAAGCACACATCCTACTGCCTGATAGATCCAATTAATATATATCCTTGATGTATCTACCGAGAAATCATAAAGTTAGCATTATAGGCCCCCTTTTTACTGAATGTTCATGTTATGAGTAAGTTATGTGGTGTTGTTCTATTGTTTGGACGACTACTAGAAGTAATGAAATCACGTACTCTTAACGCCTCAGTCGATACTGATGTGAGTTTTTGTATATATATATATATATATATATATATATATATATATGTGTGTGTGTGTGTGTGTGTGTGTTTTATTTATTATTGTCCGATACTTTGTAGATGTACCCTTTATAAATAAATCCGGTACTTTGTAGATGTACCCCATATATATATATATATATATATATATATATATATATATATATATATATATATATATATAAATCATGGCATTTTGTAGATGCACGATATATATATATAACCTTATACCACGTTTATTATCATTTTTTTTAGATCAATGAGTTAATGATACGTTCCCTTCCTAGGTTACTGGGAATAATTACTATAAGTGTGTAAATCATGATTTGTTCTTCTGTTATAGTTATAGTATGTTCCTCCCTGAACTAGCTATAGTATGTTCCTCCCTGTACTAGTTATAGTATGCTCCTCCCTGTATTAGTTATAGTATGAACTGAACCCCTAAACTATACCTTTTATAGTTTACTAGTATGTTTACTTGAACTGTTACTGACTTGAAGAAAAGACTTATTTATCTACTGAGTTATGATTGTACTTTAAAAACAGAGTTTTATAAGCAACAAAGTGACATAACTTTAAAAGAGTGTTTCAAATGATTTGATTACTTATAAAAGCATAAGAAATCCTTTAACGTGATGGTTATCACAAATAATATTTACACAATTAACATTGTGTTCAACTTGTATTCCCCCCCCCCCCCCTAAAAGTATTTAAAACATTTAAAAGATTGATTATAGGGGTATGAACTCACCTTATGTGGGTGATTCAATTGAAGGTTCGCGTAAGGATGAGAAGTTCCACGAATGAAGTCCCGAGACACAAACGAGTCCTAAATGACATATAATGGCATATATAGGCATGTAATTAGTGTTTAAAACAACTAACATGCAAGGAAACTACCTTAGGGACTAGGAAACACTTGAAATGAAGTGTTAAAATCACATGTGATTGATTAAAGGGAGTTTACGGCCAAAGGAAAGTGTTCACGGCCCAAATGGATGAATGGTTCATGGCCATGAATGAATTTATGAAGGGTTCACGACCCTATGAAGGGTTCACGGCCGTGAACACCTCAAGCTCATGAAGATGGTGATGAATTATGAAGAATCAAAGCTAGGATCTAGTATTCTTTCAAGTATAACAAGATAAATGATGAAACACTTACGATTTAGGATCCCTTGGGAGTTCACGGCCACCAAGAACAAGTGTGTGTTCTTGGTGTTCTTGGTGAAAGATGATGATCTTGAAGATCTAGACCAAAAGTGATGAATTCACGGATGAAATCATAGGGTTCTACTAGATTAAGAAAGGTATCAACTAATAAATGGAAGAAACACTTACAAATTGGACGAGAAATGGGAGTAATTATTGATGATACTTGAGAGAGAATGGAAGTTCTTGACTTGAAGTTGTGAGAAATGATGAAAAATGAAGGGATATCATCCTTGTGGAAGGAGTTCACGGCTAGGAGGGTGTTTACGGCCGTGAATGGATTTTACGGCCGTAAACCCCATGTGGTTGGCTTTCTAGTTCGGGTGCAGCCTTCTGATCTCGAACTAATACTTCCTAACACTCAATCCTTAAGTGTACTAGGCTTAGAACTCATTAGAATGACCATTAACAAGGCTAGAAGGCAAAAAAATTAAGTCTGACTTTTGGTTGATTGGCTGGGCTTACAAGATAAAATTTTTCGGGTTGTCACATATTTGATCTTAAAAATTCGAAAGTAGTTGAATGTAACATGATAAATATTTTAGCATTAGAGATTCATCCATTGAAAAATATCCCAGATATAGATATTTAAGAATATTTTCTACTTTATCTTGTACTAGAGTTTTACCAAATGAAAAAGAAAAATATGACAGAGGTTAGTTTATTTATTCCAACAACTTGATAAAATATTTTGTTTTTGTTGTAAAATATTTAGACAAGAGTGTAGAATGAATCAACAAGAAAATGATGGTTTGGGTGATTGGATACATCCTAACACTAAAATTAAAGAGAATGAAATTAGTATAGAACGTGTGAAAATATAAATATTTGGTATGGTTTGTGTTTAAGATTACAAAAAATAAATGATTGATAATGAAGCTAAAAAACAAATAGAAAAAGAAAAAGAGCATTGGAGAAAAGTTTTGTTGAAAATTATTTTTGTTGTGAAATTTTTTACTAAACATAACTTATCTTTTCCTGTGTCTAATGAGAAATTGTATGAAAATAACAATAGAAGTTTCTTAGACATAATCAAATTGTTGGTCGAGTTTGCATGGTTTCTTATGAGCATGTTTAAATGTAGAACAAATGAAAAGGTATCAATAATCATTATCTTGGGCATAAGATACAAAATGAATTAATACTTTTTCTTTCTCATGAAATTAAATCTAAACTATTAAAAAAATAAAAAACCATAATATTTTTCTGTAATACTTGATTGTATGAAAATAACAATAGAAGTTTCTTAGACATAATCGAATTGTTGGTTGAGTTTGACATGGTTTTCTATGAGCATGTTTAAACGTAGAACAAATGAAAATGTATCAATAATCTTTATCTTGGGCATAAGATACAAAATGAATTAATACTTTTTCTTTCTCATGAAATTAAATCTAAATTATTTAACAAATAAAAAACCATAATATTTCTCTGTAATACTTGATTGTACTCCGGACATAACTCCCCTAAAGCAAATGACCTTGATTTTAAGTTATGTGGATATCTCGTTGAGTTTTGTTTGCATTGATGAATCTTTATAGGGTTTTTAGATGTAACTGATATCGACAACGGACTTTTTGATGTTTTACAAAGTGAACTGAGTTTTCTTGATCTTGATATAAATAACTGATGTGTGATTTTGTATGTGTGTGTGCGTGTGTCTATATATATATATATATATATATATATATATATATATATATATATATATATATATATATATATATATATATATATATATATATATATATATACACACACAAAGTTTTAAATTTTAAATCCTAAATTATCTCAATAACTTGCACACACTTACGGACAGTGTACCTGTCGCATAGCAATATAGTATTAGTAAATAAGGGCGTCAGACACTTGGGGAACATGTATATTTTGAATCAAATTAAATTATTCTAATAACAGAAAAATAAAAGGGAGGAGGGTTGTTTAGTTATTTTAAACGTGGTTTTAACTATCAATCAAGACAATAAAACGAAGCAAAAAACTGAATAAAACAATAATTTTGAAGTACTTCTACTTAGATTTCGAATCCCCATATTTCCTATGGTTGAGTTATTGAAAGTGCAATGTATTTAATAAAGTGATTACCGATTTGTAAGGTAATTAGCAACCTTGCAAAATTCCGGAAACAAATAAAAAATTGTCAAATCTTTTTTTTAGCCTAGATATGGCTTAGACGCACCATTTGAAGAAGATTGATGTTTTTGTTTTGAAAAATGATGATTTGATTATGAGTTCGCAAGTTCACACGTTTTTTTTGGTTCGCACAATAACTCAGCTATATATATATATATATATATATATATATATATATATATATATATATATATATATATATATATATATATATATATATATATATATATATATATATATATATATATATATAGGGCTAGGTTATAATGTGGATGAACAATTATTGTGCGGATGTGTGGACAATGTTATTCTATGAGAATTACTAAGAAAATAAGTTTTTTAGTAATGCGAATATGTTTAATCTCACATAAATATCGTCATTTTCATGTATTTTCACTAATTCTTATTCATTTTTGTTCTCACACATCGTTTTTCACTCATTCTCAATCTTACAGAATACAACTCAATAAACATTCTAACAACATTCTGACAGAATGAGAATAATAATAAAAAGTCTATAATAACCTTTTAGACGATTTAATTAGTGAGAATGTGTGATAATAACAATAATTATGTAAGATTGAACGTATTCATATTATTAAACAACATATTTTCTTTATCATTCTCACAGAATAGCACTGTCCACACGTCCGCACAATAGATGTCAATCCACATGTGAACCTAGCTCTCTTTTACTATATATATATATATATATATATATATATATATATATATATATATATATATATATACAACATTCTAGAATAAATTACTAAGATAATTGCCCAAAATAAATGACTAATTAAGGCAATATCAATAACGTGCATGGAGAAGGTTATCATAATGGGTCAAATATGAAAGGAACCATTAAAGGAGTTTAAAAACTTTTATATATAAATTCAAGAGCTTTTTATACTTCTTGTCGTTGTTATAGTTTGAACTTAACTTTATGTGATACAATTAATAGTTGTGGAATCATACAACATATTTATACAACCTTTTTCAATTCTACTAAGAAATGTAAAATTTTATAAGATAATGTGAAAGGATTAACTCATAAATGTTTTTCATACACTCATTGCGAAAATCATCTCAACAATATTAAAGTTATAAGTTTTTAAATTCTAGTCATTCAAGAAGTTTGATTTCAAGTAGCTGGAAATGATAATGGTTCAAAAATAAAAAGTTAAGCTCCAGAAAAAGAACTTGATAACTTTGAGTTTATAATGGATCTAGTAATTTGGTAAGAAATGTTAAATATTATTACTTTAGTTAGAATATAATTGCAATAAAAATATATGTTTATAGATGTTGATATGGAAAAAATTAAGGGCCTTATTTTTTTTTAAAGAATAATCGGGTTTTTAAATGCTTTACAAACTACAAAAATTGGCTTTGGAAATGAACATTAAACCAATATTTCCGCAAATACATGAAATTCGAAGAAAAAAACATTTTAATGAGATTTCAAACGATACGTCTTCTAGTGTTTCACAATCCGCACAAAAGTCTTTTAGGGTTAAATATATTATTTACATTGTTGATTAAACAATTTCTTTTCTAATGACAATGTTTGAACAATATCAACAATATGATAATATGTTTTGTTTTTTATTTAATTCTAAAAAATTTCATTAGATGATATAATCTTACGGTTTTGTTGCAAGTCTGTTAAAACTTTACTTAAGCAAGTTGAACAATCAAATATTGATGGAAATGATTTATATGTTGAGTTAATGTTACTTCTACATCTTTTACCTAAGGAAAATTGACAGAAGTTGATATTCAAAAGTTTTTAAAACGCGATGATTGTTTTCCTAATACATCTATTACATACATATATTTGTTATAATATTTCGATTACTGTTGTGCCTTTGGAGAGAACTTTTTCTAAATTGAAGATATTGAAATCCTACTTACGATCTATAATGACACAAGAATGACTTAATGGATTGGCTTTGATAATGATTGAGATCAACCTGTTGGATAAATTTATCTACGAAGACGTAATTGATTTTTTTTTTTTTTTTTGAAATAATATTAGAAGGATGACACTTTTTAAGTAGCAACAATTTTTTTATGACTTAGTTTCATTGAAATTTGAATTTATAAGTATATTGTAATAGAAAATAAAAATTTGGAATTGTTTTCTTATATTTTTAGATTTTACCTGCTTAACTGATTTTACCTGTTTAACCTTGTTTTTTTAACGGGTGAGTGTAAATGACAAAATGAACTTTTCATGTGTTACATGTTTGCATTAAATAATGTTGGAAACTTGAAGTTTTTACCTTTTAAATTTTGAAATGAAATTGTTATATAACTTATCTTTCATATAAAATAAAGTTTATAAAAAAAGATAATAACTCATTATATATGATTTTTGATCTTGATTCGATTTTATTATAACGATCTTACAAATTTAATAAATTATCTTAGATAATATATCAATCTTGACAACCTTAAATTTATGATTAGGTGTATAAGTTCTTACTTACGTAACTTAGCACACAATTTAATCAAGTTGTTAATAGCTAGAGCGGACAAAAATTGATTCAACCTAAAATTAGCAGGTTGAGTTAAGATTTTCAACCCGTTTAAGTTAATTGAGTCAACCAACTTAACCCATTGGTCTCAACCCTTCGATCTATGGCAAGGCATGAAAATGATAATTTTTTTGTGTGACGCGCTTTTTTTTTGCCTCCTATGGAGCTAAGGTTCCAACATCCCTTGTTAGTAGTTCGAAGTCATCGCGGGTGAACCTACGTGGTCACAAAGGGGTTTTTGTTCATCCTTGGATTTGATCTAAGGATATAACATACTTTTGTAATGTTCACCGATTTTTTGAAAAATGACACTTTTGTAAACTTTTAGTATGATTGTAAATTGCTGACTATATCTTAGATTAAATGTATATTGACATATGAAAACATTAGGTTTTTGTTAATATAGGGTTTGTTTATATAATTGGATGATAGTAAAAATATATAGGCATATATATAAAATTAGAAAATATAGAAAAATTTTCACGAATGGTCTTTTAGGTTTATCATTTTTCTCTGAAATTGTTATTATGAAACTTTTTTACTTGAGATGGTCCCTAAGCAGCAAATCCTCAACTTTATTAATATTTAAAAATTTGCGAAGCTAGTTACTTGCATATGTAATTTCATTAAATTGTAAATATTTACAGTTTGGCGCATAAGTTCGTTTAATATGTAATTGAGCAAATATTTAAATAAATTATTAAGTATTTACGATTTGCAACGTAAAATTGTTTTGTTTTTTTAGAGTTTATAGTTTAGTAGTTTATCACGTAAGCTCTTCATTACAATCGATAAATCGGTAAGTTAGTAAATTTATGGTTTGTGTTTTAATACATAGTTTATTTAGCTTAAGATTTTACAAGTAATTTAATAAAGTTATTAATGTCTTATGATTGGGTTAGTTATGTAGAAGACTAATATTTGAGGGGTTTTATTTTTATTTTTTTTGGCGTAAATCTAAAGCTTTATATATATATATATATATATATATATATATATATATATATATATATATATATATATATATATATATATATATATATATATATATATATATATATATATATATATATATTAGTTTTTTGGTTTTGGTTGATTTATTTTTAGTTTGTATGTAATATTCTGGAAACACGCATAAGTTTGTTTTTTCTAAAAAAAACCTTTCATATTCTTCAATTTTTTTTTCCAAATGACCAAAAGGGTTGAAAAACGAGTTTCTTAACGTGGTATCGTCATATGACTATGTATAAAGGTTGAATCATATGGATAAACCATAATATATATCAATGTGGCTATTCATATATGGTGTTCTTCAGGTGACACACAAACAATAGAATTTACGATTTGCGACGTAAAATAGTTTTCTTTTTTCAGAGTTTATAATTTAGTAGTTTATCACGTAAGCTCTTCATTTCAATCGATTTATCAGTAAATAGTAAAATTGTTTATGGTTTGTGATTTAATACATAGTTTATTTAGCTTACGATTTAACAAGTAATTTAATAAAGTTATTAATTTAATAAAGTTATTATTGTCTTATGATTGGGTTAGTTATGTAAAAGACTAATATTTGAGGGTTTTTTATTAGTTTTTTTTTTTGGCTTAAATCTAAAGCTTTTCTTTTTTTAATATATATATATATATATATATATATATATATATATATATATATATATATATCATACTATACTATAAAGGAAGCATCTTTCCTTTCACTATATTCATTTGAAACTCTCATGCATTTTTCCTTTCACCACATTAATTTGAAACTCCCATGACTTTTCAATTTTCTTTCTAATAATAACTATAAGTTGGTTAATAAGGTTAAATAAATATCAAACCTAAGGTGAAGTCATATATAAACTAAATTCAATATTAAAATAATATTTTTACTTCTACTTATAAAGTTATGTTTTTTTAACTTTTAACATATTATACTTAATTTATTAGTTTTAATATATTGTTGGATGTAAACAATTATCATTTTAAAGATACAATTTTGGTACAATTTGTATAATATACTTAAATTATTAATTTAAATATAACATTACACAGTCAACTTAAATATAAATTTTAGTTTAACTTAAACAAACCAAAAACTATTTTGTAAATAGTTAAAAGTAATAAACTGTAGTGTCTTTCTAATAATGATTATAAGTTGGTTAATAAGGTTAAATAAATATCAAACCTAAAGTGTAATTATAAATAAACTAAATTTTAATTTTAAAATAATATCTTTACTTCTACATATAAAGTTATGTCTTTAACTTTTAACATATTATACTTAATTTATTAGATTTAAAATGTTGTTGTATATAAACCATTATCAGTTTAAAGCTGCAACTTTTGAACAGTTTGTACAAAATACTTAAATTGTTAATTTAAATATAACATTACAGTGTCAACTTAAATATAAATTTCAGTTCCACTTGAAAAACCAAAGAATATTTTGTAAATTGTTAAAAGTGATAATTTGTAGTGATAAATGAAAAAACTAAATTGTAACTAAAATATTTCCTAAAGGTATTTTTATAATCGTTAAAAGTTTTCAAATAAGTAGCTTAGAATAACTTACAATAACAATAGTTAAAAATAACTCTATATAAATGATTATATTGTTACCTTTAAAATCAAAAAAATAGTGTTTGATGTTTTAAATAATTATAATGATAGAAAATAAAACATTAACCAAATAAATTTTAAAAAATTAAGTAACAATAACAACAACTATAAATAACATTAAACCATATATTATATTTAATTTTATTAATGTGTAACTCGCGGGTAGAAGTCATTCAAACGATTGAAATTATACATTTATAATAGATGTATATATTATCATATAATTCATAATAATGAAGATATTATAGCAATTTAGTATACAGATTATTATATCAAATTTAACAACAACGTTATTGTTATATTTAAAAAGACATATATTTGCAAAGACTTCAACTATATAGGTGTTTCTGCGCAACGCGCGGGCATTCGCCTAGTCATACTATACTTATAAAGGATGCATTTTTCCTTAAACCTCATGCATTTGAAACCCCCACAAAAATTTGCAAACACCTCATGCATTTGAAACCTCTTATTTTAATGAATACCACTCAAAAGTCTCTTAATAATGATTAACAATTCAAAGGTTTTATAACTTATATAATATGTTTACTAAACAATTAATGGGTAGTCTACTATAAAAAGCCCAATCTCTTGGAGTAGACACACAAATACAAATCACATACAAAATTCACAAAGAAAATATGTTAGGTTTTTGTGTTGGTTTGAGGGCTTTGGACCATTTTTTGAGCCATGTTATTATGTTGAAGTTTTTAATTTGTAAGTTTGTTATATACTAATTCTTTTTTATATTTTCTTGGTTTAAGTATTCTTTTAAAAATATCATTGTATGTTGTGGTTTAAATTTTAATGTAAATTAGATTGGATTCATGTTATCGATCATATATTATGAAAGGTGATATATATAATATTTAATTAACTATTGTATACATGTTTGTATGTTCGTGTTTCTTCAAAGGAATAATTAACTAAAAATCATGGATGTGTCATATTATCCATATTATCCAAGTAAGTCTCTTTAAAAATGCAAATGGTCTATCTTATCACTTTATATTTTAGTATATGTTTAACATTTTAATTAAAATAATAAGTGTTTTTTAAAAGTTTCTTTCACTTATTAATAATAATAAGTGTCATATTATACTTATACATGATGCATTTTTCCTTGAACCTCATGCATTTGAAACCCCCACAAAAATTCGCAAACACCTCATGCATTTAAAACTTCTTAAATTAATGAATACCACTCAAAAGTATCTTAATAATGATTAACAATTCAAAGGTTTTATAACTTATATAATATGTTTAATAAACAATTAATGGTTAGTCTACTATAAAAAGGCCAATCTCTTTGAGTTGTTACACAAATACAAATCACATACAAAATTCACAAAGAAAACAAGTTTAAATGTTTTTGTTTTGGTTTGAGGGCTTTGGACAATTTTTCGGGCCATGTTATTATGTTGAAGTTTTTAATTAGTAAGTTTGTTATATACTAATTCTTTTTTATATTTTTTTTGGTTTAAGTATTCTTTTAAAAATATCATTGTATGTTGTGGTTTAAATTTTAATGTAAATTAGATTAGATTCATGTTATCGATCATATATTATGAAAAGTGATATATATATATATATATATATATATATATATATATATATATATATATATATATATATTTAATTAACTATTCTATACATATTTGTATGTTCGTGTTGCTTCAAAGCAATAATTAACTAAAAATCATGGATATGTCATATTATCCATATTATCTAAGTAAGTCTATTTTAAAATGCAAATGATCTATCTTATCACTTTATATTTTAGTATATGCTTAACATTTTAATTATAATAATAAGTGTTTTTTAAAAGTTTCTTTCACTTAATAATAATAATAAGTGGTTTTAAAATTAATGAACAATAAATATAAATAATAAAATCAAATTATAAAAATCATGAATATGTCATATTATCAATGCAAGTCTCTTTTTAAATGCAAATTTTCTATCTTATCATTTTATTATTTAGTGTATGTTTTACATTTTAATAATAATATTAAGTGTTTCTTAAAAGTCTTCTTTAACTTATTATTAATAATAAGTGGTTTAAAACTAATGAATAATAATTTTAAAAGATCATAACATCAAATTATAAATTACATTTAGCTACAAATAAATTGTATTTTAAATGAACATCATTATTAAAATTAGAAAATGATCGCATAAGTAAAAAATATAATTAATCAATCATAATAATTGTTAAAAATAGTACTAAATAGATCATTATATTTAATTCTATTAATGAGGAAGGTGGGTTGATGTCAATGAATATTATTATTCAATATAATTGAGATTATCATACATCATATCATACATACTTATAAAGCTAGCATTTTTTCTTGAATCTCATGCATTTGAAACCCCCTTTTTTAACTTCCTCAAACCACATTCATTTGAAACCCCCTTTTTTAGCTAATGCAACTCAAAAGTTTTCTTAATTATGATTTAACACTCAAAAGTTTTATAACTTATATTATGTTTAATTAGCATTTAGTGAAAAGTTTACTATAAAAAGGCCAATCTTTTGTGTCTTTTGTGTCTTTTGTGTTATATAAAATCTTACATATAAGAAGGATTTGAAGATATTGTGATTCAAAAGTTTTCATATAGTTGAAGCATTCACGATCCAAATATGATGATTTGAAGACATGAGTTATGTCGCATCGACGGTAATTGTAATATGATTTTTTCTTTCAACCAAAACAAATGAAGCTTTTCTATTCTTTCTTTATATTCAGTTTCTCATTTAATCTTTATATGTGATTTGTGTGTATTACTCAATCTTGAATGTGACTCTCCAAACATCAATGTTTTGCTTGGAATATCTTTCTGATTCTTCTTTTTCAAGAAAAATATTTTGATTGCAGGTTAGTGAAGAATTGTCGTCAAGTTTCTATGGTTGAATGGTGTTAAATGAAGAAAGAATATTCATAAAATGGATATAGGTTTTTTTGTTTGAGCAAAGTTGACCAATGTTAGTTTTTTCTTTTGATTTAAATGTATGTTTATGTAACATCTTTATTTATATATTCAACCACCCAATGCTCTTATTTATTTGATTGTAGTTTTTCTATTTTGATTATGTTTATTTTCTATTATTTTTTTATTGGGTTATCCTACACAACATATTTAAAAGACAATATTTAAAAGATAACATAATTTTGAACATTTGATATGTAATTATGATAGACTTATCATGATATGTTCTTCATATGAAAGTAATTTATCCATATTACACTACAACTCAAGAGTTTTCTAATTTATGTATATTTATTAGTTACAACTCAAGAGTTTTTAACTTATGATTATTAATTAGTAATCACTAATAACTTTTTATTTTCCTTTCTTTTATAAGGTTGTAAAGTTTTGCTCATTAAAAACATTAATTTATTTGAAGAGATTTGTGATTTAAATATGAAGAGTTAATATAAATGTTATAATAGATGTTTTAGTGTTTTTATGTTATTAAGAGGGTGTTTGGTTTTGCTTTTTAAATGACTTTTGAGACTTTTGGCTTTTTCAAAAAGTCAAAAGTTTAAAAAGTTGTTTGGTAATTTGAAAAGATCCTTTAAATTATCTTTTGGAGTAGAAGAAAAAGGAGGGGTTTAAGAAGTCACGATGACTTTTAGCAACTTTTGCATTTTTTCTCTTTGCCCCTCAAAAGTTTAAACAAACACATTTTAAAACTTATCTTTTGGAAAAAGACATGAATCAAAAAGTTCTTTTCTAAAAATGACTTTTTAGTTTAAAAAGCTATCCCAAACACCCCCTAAAAGTTATAGTGTTTATTTTTCATATTTTTATTATTCGTTGTATATATATATATATATATATATATATATATATATATATATATATATATATATATATATTTTAATATAAATGTTATAATAAATGTTTTTCTATTTTTATGTTACTAAAAGTTGCAGTTCATATTTTTGTTCATACGTTTTGTTACCCGTTAAATCATTCATTTGATATATAATTTACACAATTTAAAACGGTTTATAAAATTATCAAATAATTGTATATATCACAATGACTTAAAAATTAAACCATAATGTTTAATAAAACTAATATGTTAACTATATGTTTGCTTTACTACTAACACTTTGTTTCAAAGTAAAAATATTAAATAATAATTTGGTAAAAATTATTATTTTAACTATATAATTCTATTCTCGCACAACGCGCGGGGATTCGCCTAGTATATATATAAATTAATGTGAAAATAATATCTCAAAGCTAATGTCAATAACATAACCATTTGAAACATATATATTTTTTAATATTTTAACAATATATTTTTAAACTGCGCTGCGCAATGCGCGTGAATTCGTCTAGTCATTATCATTATATCATCATTATCATCATACATACTTATAAAGCTAGCATTTTTTCTTGAATCTCATGCATTTGAAACCCGCTTTTTTAACTTCCTTTCACAACATTCATTTGAAACTCCCATGACTTTTCAATTTCCTTACAATAATATTATAAATAAGTTAAATAATGTTCTATAAACAAGAAATGGTGTTTTATTACAATGTCTTCATCCCACATTGATGGTGAGAGTAAACAAGAGAATGTTTCCTCTTCTATAAATAGGAAAGGTTGTGAAATGTTTCAAAGGGACCAAACCATGAGAACTTCCTCATGCCTACCTTTGTAGGATTTTGAAGGTATTATTTGGTGAGATTGTCTATATTGGCAAGTGTCCAGTTAACTTTTAGAATTCCAAAAATGGTTTTGAACTGAATTTTTTCAGGTTTAAACCGTGTTTCAGTCAGAAAAAAAATTATATAGTTGGGTATATTGAGTTGAACCGGAGCTGGATCAATTTGGACGATAAAGGAATCATTTTCCTTTCACAACAAACATTTGAAACTCCCATGATTTTTCAAATTATTTCTAATAATATTATAAATAAGTTACATAATTTTATATAAATATAAAAAAGCATCTACCTAAACCTAACCTAAAATTATAACTGTTTGAAAAATCACTTTGATTTAAAAGCACGAAATATATACAAACCGGGTTTCACTAGAAAAAAAAATATGTAGTTTGGTATATTTAGTTGAATCGGTCTGAGTTTGATCTATTTGGACCATAAAAGAAGCATTTTCCTTTCACTACATACATTTGAAACTCCCATGATTTTTCAAATTGTTTCCAATGATATTTTAAAAAATTTACATAATGTTATATAAATATAAAAAAACATCTACCTAAATATAAAATTATAATTGTTTGAAAATTCGATTTGTTCAAAAGCACGAAATATATACGCAGATTATATTTTATAAATGATTTTTTTTATAATGAACTTTTGAATCTTGAAAATACATATAAACAAACTTTCTATATTAAGTACCTAACTGAATTTATGATTTTAGAATAGAACAAAAAGTTATTCAATAAAAACTTACTTTTTTGGATAGCAACTTACGAGATTATAAAAAAATGGATCTATTGAACAATAAAGAAAGGGTAAACAAGAGAAAGGGTGTTTTACTAAATAAGTTGAATAATGTTTTATAAACAAGAAAGCGTGTTTTATTACAATGTCTTCATCCCACATCGATGGTGAGAGTAAACAAGAGAACGTTTCCTCTTCTATAAATAGGAAAGGTTGTGAAATGTTTCAAAGGGACCAAACCATGAGAACTTCCTCATGCCTACCTTTGTAGGATTTTGAAGGTATTATTTGGTGAGATTGTCTTTATTGGCAACTGTCCATTTAAGTTTTAGAATCCCGAAAATGGTTTTGAACAAGATTTTTTTAGGTTCAAACAGAGTTTCAGTTGAAAAACCGTTATGTAGTTTGGTATATTGAGTTGAATCGGTCTGAGTTTGATCAATTTGGACCGATAAAGGAAGCATTTTCCTTTCAGCACATACATTTGAAACTCCTATGATTTTTCAAATTGTTTATAATAATATTATAAATAAGTTACCTAAACATAAAATTATAATTGTTTGAAAAATAAATTTTATTCAAAAACACAAAATATATACAAACCGGGTTTCAATAGAAAAAAACGTTATGTAGTTTGATATATTAAGCTGAATCGGTCTGAGTTTGATCAATTTGGATCGATAAATGAAACATTTTCCTTTCACCAAATACATTTGAAACTCCCATGATTATTCAAATTTTTTATAATAATATTATAAGTTACATAATGTTATATAAATATAAAAAAATCTACCTAAACATAAAATTATAATTGTTTGAAAAATCACTTTGATTCAAAAGCACGAAATATATACTCGATTATATTTTATAAATGAATTCATTTTATAATGACATTTTGAATCATGAAAATACATATAAACAAACTTTCTATATTAAGTACCTAACTGAATTTATGATTTTAGGATTTAACAAAAAGTTATTCAATAAAAACTTAATTTTTTATAGCAACTTACGAGATTACTGAAAAATGGAACTATTGAACAATAAATTTTCTGGATAACATTTTATTTTTATTGTTTAATATTTTATTTAACAAAATGAAATTATTGGCAAATAAAGAAATGAGCTTAATTAAAATGTCTTCATCCCACATTGATCGTGAGAGTAAACAAGATAATGTATTCTCCTTTATAAATAGGAAAGGTTGTGAAATATTTCAAAGGGACTAAGCCATGAGATCTTCCTTGCATCTAACTTTGTAGGACGTTGAGTGTATTCTTTGGTGAGATTGTCTTTGTCGACAAGTGACCAATTAAATTTCAGAATTTCGAAAATGATTTTGGACCGTATTTTTTAGATTTGGATCAAGTTTAATAAGGATCCGAGTGTCTTCTGGCTGAGTTAGGCAAACTCGCTTCCATTGGAAGCCGAGTTTAAGTAACATGCCGAGTATTTGGTTGTGTTAGCCAAGTTTTACAACCCTGTATGTAATACAATTTAAAGTTTTAACCTTATAAAAGACGTCACTATTATCATATGTTCTACATAATTATTGTAATATTTATGATACAAAACATTTTTTTTTACTATTTAAGATAAAAAGTTGTTTCTATTATCATATGTTGTACAAAATGATAAAATTTATGATAGATAAAAAGATGTCTCTATTATCGTATTTTCTACATAATGATAATATTTAATATAAACGTTTTAATTTAATATGAAATTATTATTTAATAGATAACAATAACGATTTATTTATTTTTAAATTTTTTTTTCTATTTTAATAATATAACTTTGTATATGCAAAACAACTTCAAGTTCCAACTTTATCTCTTATAATTTGAAACTCCCATGACTTTTCAATTTCTTTACAATAATATTATAAATAAGTTAAATAATGTTTTATAAACAAGAAAGGGTGTTTTATTACAATGTCTTCATCCGACATTGATGATGAGAGTAAACTAGAGAATGTTTCCTCTTCTATAAATAGGAAAGGTTGTGAAATGTTTCAAAGGGACCAAACCATGAGAACTTCCTTATGCCTACCTTTGTAGGATTTTGAAGGTATTATTTGGTGAGATTGTCTATATTGGTAAGTGTCCAGTTAACTTTTAGAATTCCAAAAATGGTTTTGAACCGAATTTTTTCAGGTTTAAACCGTGTTTCAGTTAGAAAAAAAATTATATAGTTGGGTATATTGAGTTGAACCAGAGCTGGATCAATTTGGACCGATAAATGAATCATTTTCCTTTCACAACAAACATTTGAAACTCCCATGATTTTTCAAATTATTTCTAATAATATTATAAATAAGTTACATAATTTTATATAAATATAAAAAAGCATCTACCTAAACCTAACCTAAAATTATAACTGTTTGAAAAATCACTTTGATTTAAAAGCACGAAATATATACAAACCGGGTTTCACTAGAAAAAAAATATGTAGTTTGGTAGAAATATTATCTCAAAGTTAATGTCAATAACATAACCATTTTGAAACATATATTTTTCAATATTTTAACAATATATTTTTAATTTTCGCTGCGCAACGCGCGGGGATTCATCTAGTATACTTATAAAGGAAGCATTTTTTCTTTCACCACATTCATTTGAAACTCCCATGCATTTTTCCTTTCACCACATTCATTTGAAACTCCCATGACTTTTCAATTTCTTTTTAATAATAATTATAATTTGGTTAATTAGGTTAAATAAATATCAAACCTAAAGTGTAATCGTATATAAACTAAATTTCAATATTAAAATAATATCTTTACTTCTACTTATAAAGTTATATTTTTTTAACTTTTAACATATTATACTTAATTTATTAGTTTTAATATATTGTTGGATGTAAACCATTATCATTTTAAAGATACAATTTTGGAACAATTTGTGTAAAATACTTAAATTATTAATTTAAATATAACATTACAGGGTCAACTTAAATATAAATTTTAGTTTAACTTAAACAGCCTAAAGAATATTTTGTAAATAGTTAAAATTGATAAATTGTAGTGTCTTTCTAATAATGATTATAAGTTGGTTAATAAGGTTAAATAAATATCAAACCTAAAGTGTAAGCATAAATAAACTAAATTTTAATTTTAAAATAATATCTTTACTTCTACTTATAAAGTTATGTCTTTAACTTTTAACATATTATACTTAATTTTAGATTTAATATGTTGTTATATGTAAACCATTATCAGTTTATAGCTACAACCTTTGAACAGTTTGGACAAAATACTTAAATTGTTAACTTAAATATAACATTACAATGTCAACTTAAATATAAATTTCAGTTCCACTTAAAAAACTAAATAATATTTTGTAAATAGTTAAAAGTGATAAATTGTAGTAATAAATGAAAAAACTAAATTGTAATATCAATTTAACTAAAATATTTCATAAAGATATTTTTATATTCATTAAAAGTTTCCAAATAAGTAGCTTAAAATAACTTACAATAACAATAGTTAAAAATAACTCTATATAAATGATTATATTGTTACCTTTAACATCAAAAAGTAATGTTTGATGTTTTAAATAATTATAATTATAGAATTAAAACATTAAGCAAATAAATTTAAAAAAAAATTAATTAACAATAACAGCAATTATAAATAACATTAAACCATATATTATATTTAATTTTATTCATGTGTAACTCACGGGTAGAAGTTATTCAAACGATTGAGATTATGAAGTTATAATAGATGTATACATTATCATATAATTCAAAATAATTAATATATTATATCAAATTAGTATACAAATTATTATATCAAATTTAATAACAACGTTATTGTTATATTTAAAAAAACATATATTTGTAAAGACTTCAACTATATAGGTGTTTCTGCACAATGCACGGGCATTCGCCTAGTATCTTATAAATTAAGCATTTTTCCTTAATTCTTATGCATTTGAAACCCCCTAATTTAATTTCCTTGATTCTTATGCATTTGAAACCCCCTAATATAATTAATACCACTCAAAAGACTTTTTAATTATGATTATTAATTGGTTCTTTAATATAAAAATAACATGAACAATATCAAAAATAACAAGACCAACTATAAATATGGTGAATAATAGGAACATCTTTGTCATATTTTGCATGGATTAAAGACCTTTAAAGAAGGAAAAAAGACTTTTATGTGTGTATTGCTTTTCATATAAATTTCAATAATTTTTTTGTTTTTACCAACTGTTCAATGTGTGGTTGCTTCCGGTATGTCACATGTTATATTCGGGTAGAAACTTTTGCATAAAGATGCACCTAATTCCATTCACTACAGGTACTAAATTAGTATTTGACTCATGCATATACAAACAAATGTTGCTGATCATTTTAAATTCTTTGAATAGATTCGGTTTCATCATCATTCCTTCAACAATGGAAATTATCTTTACCTTCACTATTTGACACTTCCATATGTATCCATGCGTGTAAGAATTTTTATTTTTCTTAAGATTTTTTGTTAAAACCATTTTAATATTTAAGAATATAAAAAAAGATGGAAAACAATGAAATATTCATCGTTGGCATCACAAGGTGGATTTATTGAACCTTAGAAGATATTGGAAAATTTGAAGTTATATTAGCAAATGCATTGCTACATATAAATTGTTTTACATGTCAATTGGTCTTAGTTTCCATTAAAGTCATGATTTCCTATTTGATCCTATAAAATATCACATGTGAACTAAAGGCAGGTCATGCATATTTTAATGTTGTACTGGTACAACCGAGACCAATGAGTTGCCATGCTCCTTTTCAAGTCATGAGAATGTAATCATTTTAGCTTTCATTTTTTAGTATATATACATTTAGTCTCAACCAAGCATTTTTGTGGCAGGGGTGTGTTTGTATTAGTCTCTAATAGAAATTAGATGTTGGTATCCAGGCTATGCCTTTGTGGTTTTAGTTTTTCGATGTTGGAATATGAAAATTAATATGATTCATCGATATGCATTTAACAAATAATAAGTACATCAAATTATTTACTTAGTCGATATTAATTGATATAAATGTCACTTTGTGCATTTGAAGTTGCGTAATCTGGATTGAAGCAAAGCAGTAGATGTGTGTGGTGATAAACAAACATAAGTTTCGTAGTATTTGTTGGATGTTTTGGCTTTGATAGAAAAGAACCCATCAAATACAAAAAAAAACAACATTAATATATTTCTAAAAATGAAAACGTTGTATTTTGAATAACATGTAATATTAGGGTAAAATATGAAAGATGTGATGATATAAATATCAATAACATATATAAATTTTAATATTTATTTGTTAAAATTTTAAGTACCTAATTTTACGTGGCGCAACGCACGACAATTCTTTATTTTGAGTTTGTATGTAATATTTTGGAAACACATAAGTTTGTTTTTCCTAAAGAAAACCTTTCACATTCTTCAAATTTTTTTTCCGAAGGAAACTTTTCATATTCTTCAATTGTTTTCCAAATGACCAAAAGGGTTGAAAAATGAATTTCTTAACGTGGTATCGTCACATGACTATGTATAAATGTTGAATCATATGGCTAAAACATAATATATATATATATATATATATATATATATATATATATATATATATATATATATATATATATATCAATGTGACTATTCATATATGGTGCTCTTGAGGTGACACAAACAATGTATTTGGAGATACATTTAATTGGATTAATCGTTACTACGTCAACAATAGAATCATATATTACTTGTGAAATAATTTTATAATTATTTCAATAAAAGAAAATTATAATTAGAGTATATAATTCAAAAATATGATTTATATATATTAAAATCATTTATATTTTAGAAATCTTTTGATTTAGTTATTTAAATGTAACTAACTTAAATCAATAAAATTATATATATATATATATATATATATATATATATATATATATATATATATATATATATATATATATATATATATAATATTTGGATTTAATTTGTTTTGTGAAATATTCTTAAATAATAAATTAAATATCATATATATATATATATATATATATATATATATATATATATATATATATATATATATAATACTTAAGAATAATTATAAACTAAATTTATAAATAATAACTAGAGAGTTTAATATTTATAAACTTTCAAGTCTTATTTTATAAAATGCTATATATATATATATATATATATATATATATATATATATATATATATATATATATATATATATATATATATTTTGTAACACTAGTCAAATTCAGATCAAAAATAAAATGTTCAATAATCTTAATTGGGATGAACAACGTGGTAGAAATTGTAACAGGGTTTTCAAAAATATAAAGAACACTGAAATCCGAGTTATAACAAAGAAGTTATGACCAATCGAAGATCCGCGACAAAACCGACAAAACACTGTTCAGTGTAAAAAGTGAATTTTCAATAAAAAGGCTTTTTAGCCTTAACAATCTAACCGAAAGTTGTAGATTATGTTAAACCGAGAACTTTCATAAAAAGAACGTCAAAATCTGACTTCGTAGGAGGAAGTTATGATTTTTCTAAGTTTCAGTATATAGCAGTATACAACTAAAAACTCGAAATAAAGATCGAGTGATTTTTAGCCAACACGACCTAAACGGGAATTGAAGGTCTCGTCAATAGTAGTACAACGGTAAAAAGACAGACAAAAACGGACATCGGATGAAGAAGTTATGAATTAACGGATTTTCCTGTCCTGGTCTGTTAAAAATAATAATATTAAAAATAAATTGAAAATTATCCGACAAAGTCTAAACGAAAGTCGTAGAGTATAATTTTACCTGCGCGTGCATATAAAGAACGTCGAAAACGGAGCTCGTATGCGAAAGTTATGAATTTTGCAAGTTTTGGGCACAAAAATCGAAAAATATTGAAAACCGGGAAAAATCGCATGGTGCATGTTCGGCCACGTCCCCTCGCATGCGAGGCTGCCACGTTTCGCCTCGTGTCCACTTCTGATTCGACCAAGGGCTCGACCTCTCCTGATCCGACACGTGCTTCGCACGGTGGCGCCTCCGAGCTCGGACCCGTGTCCGCTTGCGAGCCGAGCCACGCGCCCTTCTTCCCTCGCTGCCACGTCGCTGCTGACTCCTCCCCCTCGGTCCGAGCTTCGGCCTATAAATAGGCTGCGAGATCTCCCAGTTCTTAAATCATTTTCACTCCAAATTTCATGCTTTTTCACAATTTTCACCCCTTTAAACCTCCTTACAACCCCCCAAAGCCCCGGTATCATATCTAAAACCCGAAACAAGCCCCGAAGCCCCGAAATTCTCGAGAAGCTAACCTCTTTCCAGTCGAAGTGCTGCCCGCGTAAAGCCCGATTTTAATCAAAAACTCGCGGTTTCTTCGAGAAAGATCATTTATAGAAACGAAACGCTGCCCAAATCACCACTTATCAAGTGAGTTCATACCCCTATAATCTACCTTTTTAATGGTTTTAAATGCTTTTTAGGGGGGAATACAAGTTGAACACAATCTAAATTGTGTTAATAATTGTATGTGATATTAATCACACAAAGGATTTCCTTATGCTTTTAAGGATTACCTAATACTTCCAGAATGACTTAAAGTCATGCTAAATCTTTAAAGTCATGTAAACTCTTTTTGAAATACTGTTAAAACTCTTTTAATACTGTTAAACTCTTTGAAAAAGGTTTTATAAACTATTTCAAATTATAATTATCAATATCATGTTCATATATGTATAAGTATATAAATAAAACTTAAAGGGCTTAGGACTAATGAGTTGCCTTATCTCCTTTTCCTTATTTGGATGTGGATTTGAGGTGAGGTTATTTGTCCGAAGGTCGTTTCCTTCTTAATTATATACATTATACATATGAGAATATAAAAGGTTACTTCAGTCGGTATCATTACCTTTGTATCATGTTGAGGAAAGGGATACATTCATGAGAGATCATGCTAATCAGATAGAACGCATAAATTATAATAGGTATAATTTATGATTCAAAACTAAATATACAAGTATGATTCACGATTGTATACTTTTCATTTCGAGTATATTAGGAAAGGAAAGTACTAAAAATTCATTTATCTACACCAGGATACGTATAATAGTTTTAGTATATGGATAATATATTAAAGAAGTAATAATACATCATATCGGGTTTGCATTAACAGGGGTACAAATACAACGTACCATGGTTAGCAATCACGGGGTAATAATACATCATACCGGGTTTGCATTAACAGGGGTACAAATACAACGTACCAGGGTTAGCAATCACGGGTAATAATACAAACTAAATTAGAAACAAACGAGAAATCTATATTTCTAAATAAGTATACGAGGTCTAAACTACTCTATCAAGAAAAGGATATAATTCGATCTTTACTCAAACTAAAATGTGATGGTACTTCTTCAGGACATAGAAATACTTGCTATGTTATATCCTTGTAACCAGAATCTCCTGGAGGGAGAGCGGGCATTGTGTGTATAGATCTATACGGGATCGACAATCCCACATCCCGACTGCTAGCTACAGTCTGGCAGACCAGCCATGGGGTGACAAATGTCACATATTCAGTTTCGACACAAGTAGGTCGTCGTGTTCATTCTAGTCCAGCATGGTTACAACTTTATCACATTTTAAACCCTAATTAACCAGGTTAATATTAGGGTAGTTATTCATCGGTAGTTTATTTTTAAGAAATACTACTGTATTAATCTCCTTCCATAAATAAAACTGAACGGTTTTATGGAGATTTAAAACTACTATTCAGAAACGGTTTTATGGGGATTTAAAACTACCATTCAAAATCGGTTTTATGGGGATTTAAAACTACTATTCAGAAACGGTTTTATGGGGATTTAAAACTACTTATCAGAACGGTTTTATGGGGATTTAAAACTACTTATCAGATGGAACTTAGTCATTCACTCTCTTTAAACTAGTATAACATAAAGGACCTTTAGTGGCTAATTCTATAATTCCTTAGTTTATACATCAGAGTTATATATAAGTAATATCTGATTGACAATGAAATGTGTGACTTCCGCCTTACTTCCTGTTCCTTGTTTGGTTGTGGGCTTAGGGCAGATTCACCCATTTAACTGTCCATTCGATATTAGGTTATATATAACTAGTATAAACTAAGTAATTGCGGAGGGAACTATTGAGGTTATCATTTTATCACATCAGGAAATATAGGATTTTCTGGAGGAACCAACGAACTTTTCCAAGAACTTAGAGTATACTTTATATAACTAAAATACTTATGAACTCACCAGCTTAAATGCTGATCTACTCTTTCAAAATAACTTTTATTCTCAGGAATCCAGTAGACAGGTACACTCCCGAAGCTTTTGAGAAGACTACCTTGTACCGTACTGCGACTCTTGTCTTCTACTGTATCCACTTTGATGTTTGAATATGTAATGTTTAAACACTTATGTAAAACTTATACTTATTAATGCAATGGTTGTTTGTACTTTGATTACTATATTGCATGTGTTGTGATACTTACATGACGTCCTCCGCCCCCGAATGTTTCCGCCGTTCTGGTTTGGGGGTGTGACATATATATATATATATATATATATATATATATATATATATATATATATATATATATATATAACTAGCATTTTATAAAATAAGACTTGAAAGTTTATAAATAATAAAATCTCTAGTTATTATTTATAAAACTAGTTTCATCATATCACTGTATATAATATATTAGTTTCAAGTACAATGAACAACATAACATGGGCATATATGATGGCTTGTCCCTCGTTTGGTTTAAGGATTTTCGTTTCTTCTTTGGTTTATGCTAGAAACCATACTTTGACAAGGAACAATGAGAGGGAAGAAGATTTAATACATAAGTCATACATACTATGCAAACTAGTCAAGTGGGAGTTCCATTTTGTTCTTGTTTTACTCTCTATGTATCGACTTTTATGTAGATAATACCAAAACTATACATGAAATGAACGATTATATCTCTTGTGTTAGTCATTTTCAAAGGTTGAAGCTATAGTTACATTCAAGTTCTTGGTGTTTCAAGACTCTAATTTTTAGTGTTCAACAGAGTTATTGAAGTAGAATAGTTGAAGCTTCTTCAACGTTTAAGCAACTATTACTAAAGGCTTCAAAGGTTGTTTTATTTAAACTCTTCCTCTTGCATGTTTATATTATTACTTCTATGGTTTTGTAAAGTGATACTTTGCTAGGGTTCTATCATAAAAATGTTTTTTTACATGAAGCTTCTGTTGAACATTTTATACTCTTTGTATGCTATAAAATAACTTCAGTTGTATCAAAGTCTCATTTACAAAGCATGGAAGTATAACTTTTGAAACAGTGTTGGGACATAACTATATTAGATGAACACCATATGAATATAACACTTCAAGAAAGAAGGAACTAGGAGGAAGTATTAACCCACAAACAAGATGCCATGGGTAGAATCCTACTTTGCCTATAAGAGGTTAGAGAATAGAGGAAGAAGAAGAAGACAGTAAAACACCATGCACAGTAAACAACTAAAACTCATGAACATACCGATATAACATGAAGTTGTCAACGTCGTAAAAAATGGATGACAAGTCAAAGGCCATGAAAAAAAGGATGTGAAAAAAGCAAGAAGCACAAAACATAGAAGGTTCCAAAATCTCATTATCCGATATATAAAGATAAAGACTGGTTAAGCATTAATTTGACAATCTAATCAACCAAATTGATTTGGCTAGCCGATGGATGGCTACATTTAATAAAGAATATAACTGACTTATGCATAATGGTTCGATTACAAAGAGTGATCAAAGTCTAAATGGAAAAAAATTGGTGCCATTTTTACCCTTCAGACTGAGGAACTTAATTGTGTACCCGGGCCGACCAAACGAACAAATACCAACCCGAGAACCTCCTAACTCAATAGCCAAAAGTATATGTCGCTATGCAAGAATGAACCATGATTCAATGGAAATACACGTTGAGCGAAGGTCCTAGGACAGAAATATCCTAGGAAAAGCACAACGTACAGATACCTATAATAAACAAATATAAAGCAATAAAAGACAAGTAGCTGACCTTACCCGAGCTATGCAAGAAACTGGGTAAGAGCTTGAATTGATGCACCTTTGAAAGCCTATAAAAGCCAAGCATCTCCAAAGGAAAGAGGTAGAAATTTTCTCATAACAAGCAATTTAGCAACACTCACAATAGACATCTAACTTAGGAATCAGAGAGTAATATTGGGGTCCATCCCTTAGTATTTCTTCTGATCTAACATTTGTCTACTTTTACAACATGCCTTCCTATATGAGCATTGATGGATGAGACGAACTGATAACTACCAAACATCCAAGAGGCTACGTAGAAACAACAATGTATTGTGCTAGGAGATAAGAAGAGTGGCTTTTATTTTGTTTTAATCAAGGGGACATGCTTTAGAAGCATGTCATTAAAATATAATAAAAAGGCATCGTTTGTTATAAAGTGTTGTGATATAATTAATGATATTTATAGGTTACAAAATCAGTGTACATGTAGAAAATCACATAACACTTAAGGGTACATGCAACATATTGGATCTATGTCTTTTAACAAGTAATAGCAACATACTTATGAAACTAAGAGAAACCCTAGACTGTAACGCCCGCAGATTCGGGCTAGTCAATTTAGAGATAATGAGCGTTAAAAATGACTTTTTGGTAGAATATTATTTAGAATAAATAATCTTTACCAAGTTATAGTATATGTCACAAGGGTTCCGTACATATAAAGAACGTTGAAATCCGACTTAAAACGTAGAAGTTATGACCCGTCGAAGTTTTACGGCTAAACCAGCACAGCACCGCGTAACGTAAAAAGTGAGTTTTTGATAAATTAATTTTTAGCCTTATGGATCTAAACTAAAGTCGTAGTATATGTTAAACCGAGAACGTACATAAAAAGAACGTCCAAATCTGACTTTGTATGAGGAAGATATAATTTTTCTAAGATTTAGCATAGCAGTACACAACTCGGAAATCAAATTTTAGATCGATCGATTTTTAGCCGAGACAACCTAAGTGAGAATTGAAGATCTCTTTAATAGGATTTCAACGATAAAAAGACAGTCGAAAACGGACTCCGTATGTAGAAGTTATGAATTTTACACGATCGTTAACAATGTAATCTTCTCATACTGTTAAATTTAAAACCGGTCGAGACTTAGCCGTTGGAGTCAAAAGGAGAGTTGTAGATCTTGTCAATACCTACACGTGGATATAAATAACGTCAACAACGGAGCACGTATGCAAAAGTTACAGATTTTAGAAGATAATTAGTTTTTGGAGTAACCAGTGAGCGCAACATGGCGCGATCTGAGCTACTGCTTCCTCACCACGGCTTGTCAACAGATGATGACACCTGGCCATGAACGCCCAACGTTCTGCAAGGGAACGCCTCGCGTTCGAACCAGACTCAGCCTATAAATAAAGGTGCAAATCACCCCAAAAACTCACACATTTCCCATTCTTTCTCTCTTAAACACCCCTCTTAGCCCCTCCCATTCCCTAACACTTCCCGAGTGCTAGAGGCGAGTCTCGGAGCGCCAGAAGGCTCCGAGGAGAAGAGCTTTTTGATGGGTTTTGAGCATTCTAACACTGATATGGTGTACATGCAACCCTAAATACCTTGGATCTATGTTTTCTCTATTATAAATGCAAACTTGAACTTTCCAAGGTATTACCCTAACTAGCATACAATGAAGTACATATAATATAAATTCTAGTAGAATTACATACCTCTTTGGTGTAGCTTGATTCCATGGAGCTTAAGAGCCTAGTGCCTCAAGTGTGACACCTCAAATGGTTCACACAACATCACCAACATCTTGGAATAACTTGAGAGAAAAGGTTCCTATGCTCAAATCTGCCTGCCCTCATGTGTACACACACTAGTGCCAATTTCTTGAGCCATGGGGTCCTTATATATGGTGGCTATTAGGGTTACACCATGTAACTCATGTCTTTCCATATTCTTCATGATCAATGAGTTAAAACCTCCATGGAGTATCCATGGGTTACTCCATGGGTTTAGCCCAACATGAAGAACTATGGATCATAAGCCCACATATATAAGAATGAATGATTTACACAATCAATCCCCATATATTTAATTAGTCTCCTTTTGACCACAAAATTAATTCCAAATTAATTCTTGATCAATACTAATTAAATAATATGATTTCATATTAATATATTAGAACTTATAATATATTAACAAATCATAAATATCCTTTTCTCACAAAAGTCTATCCAAATTGTTCCGATGCCATGCAACCCAAATGGACCATGCCAATCGGGTCAAGTACATACCAATTATAGTTATGGACTTAGACACTAATCAACAGTCTCCCACTTGGATAAGTCTAAAACTATTATTGCGTATGACTTCAAAACCCGACTAGCAATCGTAGCTCTTAAAAGCTGCTGTCGAACTCTAAACTAATCAATGACGCGTCCATTAGATAAGGGATCATATATTCCTCCATTCTAGATATCATATGTACTGAGACATGGATTATAATCATTCTCTCTGTCCATTTGTTGTTTTCCGATTTTCGATTTATGACGACTGACTAATTGAACAAATCAAATCAGTCCAGGCTTGGCCAAGCACTTCTGGGTGTCATCACTAAATCATCGAGGGGCCCACATATATCGCTTTTATCCCTTTAAGGGTAAAAGGAATGGATAAACTTTGACTCATATGCTTGTTCTACTACTTGTTGAATCATACACAAAGTCGCTTTTTATAACATCGAGTTACCAATGCGTTTTCGTACAATCAATGTATTACCAACTCATAGGCAACAACTCATATCTCTAGGTTTGAAGAATATAAGATATTATCATCTCATGATCACTCGTGATAAAATCCATGAAGTGAGTCAAATGAGCGTGGGTTTAATCCAATACTCAGAACTTATGAGCACTCATGAATGTTGCAGCAACTCTTGCTATGTCCACTACCTTGGACATCTACAAACCAGCTTCATCACAGTCTTGATTCATATCTACTTCCAACATATGACCGACTGTGGATGGTTTGAATAACTTAGTCATTCAGGAAGAACGACCTAGTTATTCTGGAAGTCAAAACATGCAAAGTGAAACACAAGAATAATCGAATCCAATATGGTCTCAGAACTTATGAATATAAATAGAACACCTTTTATTTATCACCATATTAATTACACATTATTCATTGCATACTGTTTCAAACTATCAACTTTATACTTGAATTAAAACAATAGTTTTCCCATGCTCCAAGCATGTACACTATGTTTTCTAAACACTAGTCATGCCATACACCAAGTACACACACTATGTTTTTCCAAACATTAGTTATGCCATACTACAAGTATGCACACTAAGTTTGTCTATGATCTTTACTTTGTGAAATAGATCGATTGAACATAATTCCAATGATTCTCATTTCACACTCCCAAATCCTTACCGCAAATGCAAGAATTCCAAATTCCTGCCATTTACCTAAATCTGTTAGATTCTAAACTTATATGTATTGATCCTCTTGTAATGATTATGCACAAAGTCACAAAGACTTGTCAACAGACATTACAAAGTATTCCAATGGAGATCATTCCATGGAAACGAAGTCTCAAATTCAAAGTACATTGCTTTGAACATCCTTCTTGCATTAAGTTTCCTAATATTACATAGATTTAATGAATAACTTCCACCTATGGGAATATTTCCATATTCTCATTTTGACTATCACTTCTGATCAAGAGTTGCCTCTTTTCAGAATATGTCAATATGGTCCTCTCCAAAAATTAACATTATACTTCCAACTGTCCCTGAGCAACCAATCTTTGGTAAACCTTAGATTGTCCTCGACAATTGCTTAATCACTTTAGTCATATCCAGGTCTAGTACTTTTTCCCTCTTATTGCCATAGGCATTTGGAAAAATTTAGAACATATGAATATTATAGCACATGCAATCGACCCTATATCCGAAGCATATGGGACGCGATTCATGATGTCTCACATAAAGACATGATACTAGACCAGTCTTTTGCTATAATGTTTCTATTTCTATTTGCCATGTTCTCATAATTCAGATTATGAAAAGGGATGCCGTAATCATAATCGAATTTTAGAACACAAATAATGTTCCCATATATAGAATTTCCTTATGTTGAACCATTCCAACATAACATTCATATATATACTTGACTAAATTTGATTAAAATCTCACGATCTAAGCTTTTAGATTTGAAGTATAATTTCCTCTCCCTTAATTATAGCAAAACAATTTTTCGCAATTGAAACTTTTGTTTTCTATAATTAATATTGCTAACTTGCAACACTTATCATAATTATCATGCTCCCACAAACATGATGATTATTAGCATAACACTTATGCTCCTACTAGCTTTGACATGTACTCAGAAATCAGCTGGACTTCTAGAAATCAATACTTTATTGACTTTCTTACCAAAGTTCAGATTTCTGATACGAGATGCTTTGATAAAACTTTATCAAAATCATACACCTTTTCTTAGATAGCACACATGTGTGTCTAAACAATTTTAGAACTATGAAAAGGGATGCCGTAATCATAGTCTCAATTGTTCAGACCTTTTCCATTTCTCACAAGTCCATGTTAGTGTGCTGGTTAACCACACACACTCCACTAACGACTTTGAGAATGCAAATATCACAATTGCTATCTACTTAAAATCTACTTAGTGAAAGTGTTTCCTCACCATCATTTTCATGAATCGGAGAGAAACCTTATGACACTTAGATTTCTATGGCGTATGTGTTACTATGCATGTGAATTTGTCAAAACCATAATCACAAGACAAGGTTAGTGACAAATCCAAACTCATATGGACCGAACTTGTGTAATCTTAACTTCTTGCCACCTGGCAGCACAAGGGCCTGCCATTGCTTCCAAGTAGTTATGCAAACAACTGAGAACTTGAAGAACTTAGATGCATAGTCAACTTTAACTGAAATGGGCACAGAAGTAGGAATATGTCAACACGATAGGTTACAAACCTCGAGTCGTGTGCTAGTGATAAATTACAGGTTTTTATTCTTGATTAGTTCTTGAAACTCTTTCAGGATCTTTTAGACTCCCACTGTCCTCTTGACATATAAGACTCTCTTGCCAAGAACCATTCCTTGACAAAACAAATATTCAAGAGATATTGCGGATTCTTATAAAGACAAACACTTCACACAATTGGCCTTAGTTGGTCTTTGTTTTATCCAAAACATCACAGCTTACCAATTTCAAATGTACAAGAGTAGAACACATTTTACTCTTACATTTGACAAGTGTTATAAACCTTTTTTAAGATGTGTCACTCAAGTTACCATCTTGGAGGATGACTCTAATACTTGTTTTGGAACGAAGTATGAATCATCTTCTTGATTTAACCATTTCAACAATTCACAACTCCTCTTCTTAGCCATAAGAATGCACTAAGATGTCCCTAGAGGATTAATTGTGACATGGTTTCATAATCATTAAGATGATCATAAAACATGATACTAAAGTACTCTCCCATCTTTTCAGATTTGAGAAACTTTTATCCTTCTACCAAATTTGATTCTTCTTATTCGTTTTGCCATACATCGAAACTTTTCCAATGCTTCATAATTATACTTAAACTTGTAAGTATAACCATATTTACTAAACTTTAGTAAATCATGACGAATAGTCTTATCGATCTTTTGTGGTGGACTTGACCAGTGTACAAGAATGTGTACTCGATCCCTTAGTCCTTCACTTGGCTGACATATACATGTGAACAAGGAATTAGTCTTAATTTTCCAAAGATGAAAATTCTCATTCATCATACGACTTGCATGATTCCAAGTTTCTATCCAACTGAAATTTGGGTGATGAGAATCTTTCCTTATTTGGTAAATTATGACACTACCACAAATGAAAGATTCAAATCTATTTCCTAATATTGCTATCAATGAAAACATATAAACACCAAATTTCCACAAATGCCATTGTAAGGATACTTAAAATAAATAAAATCAAAAATTTTCTTTTATTTTAAAACTTGTGGAAAAACTTATCCTTACAATGCAAATGCATATGAAATCTATGTTGTTATCTATTCCTAAGCATTCTATCACAACTCTTAAGCAGCATCTCAAAATTCTGATCACCGAACCACGCGATCGAAATCCATCTTCGCGATCAGAATCAACTTACTTGTGACAATCCGAAATTTTTATCTTGTACACTTATTCAAATCAATGAAGGTCAGACTCGTTTTTGCTATCTTCTAGCACTATTTGGAGTCAATTAGAGTGTTTAAAACCTAATATAATCAGGGTATGAGTCGTGGGATGAGTATTGTGAGTGTAACACCTTGTAAATGAGCCAAACACACCAACACAAGGTGTGTGCGGCCACACACCCATCCCAGCCGCACACTCCCACCTATATATTCAACACTTAGTCATTTTGAACACTTTTTCCACTTCTCCAAAGCTAGAACTCGTTTTCTCTCAAGTATCATCCAACTTTTCACTTCAATCTTCAATCGGGTCAGTGATTCATCCTTTGATTAGCTAATACATTACCTTAACTAGCCTTTTCCCTTGATTTGATCCATGAAAACACCTATTTGGTGTTAGATCACCAAGAACACCAAGAACACACACTACTTGTTGGGGCTTTAACTACACTTTTAAGCCTCTAAATCGGGTATACACTTGCAATAGCTTGTTACAAGCTAAGGACCCTTGAATTTATGCATGAAAAACGCCATTTCATATGATCTTCATGTGTGTACGGCCGCACACACCATGTGTAGCCGCACACGCCCTTTTAAGGGTCTAATATAGCAACAAAATTCCATTCCGGCTAGCCAATGGTCAAAACACCTTCCCTAGAACATTCCTAAGGCTTGGAAACACGTTTTGGCACACTTCATAGTGAGTGTGCGGCCGCACACACTCTTGGCCGTACACTCTGGCCGCACACACATAAAACCCATGATTTTGTGGCCTTACACTCAAATATAGGGCCATACACCCCTTATGTGCAACCATAGGTGTTGGTAACACTTAATTCTAAGTGTTTTTATGTCCCTAAGGCGTGTCCCTATCACTTTTAGTGGTTATATACATGGAGTGTATTCATATATGTGTAATTATATGTTAAATAGGATTCGTTTGTGCTCAAGACTCCAATTGACACCCAACAATCCTATATCGATCTTTCATTCGAGTTACTCACTACAGGTGAGTTCATACCCCTTAATCAACCTTTTAAATGATTTTAAATCATTTTATGGGGGGGGAATACAAGTTGAACTATTATAGTTATTATATCAATCACATGTGATTCATAACTATCAAGCTTATGGATTTTCTTACTTTTCAAACTGTGTTATAAAACAAACTACTTCAAACTGTTTTGCAAACTCTTTTACATGTTAAATACCCTTATTAAACTTATACTTTGTCAAATATGTATCTATATAGATATAGTTATATAAGTAGGATTGAAAGGACTTAGGACTGATAGCTCGCCTTGCTTCCTGTTCCTTGTTTGGTTGTGGACTTAGGGTATCAGTTGTTTGTCCAAAGGTCGTTTGAATCCTAGTTATACATTATGTATATGTATATAGATATAAAAGTTACTTCTTTCAGTCCAATACCTTTGGGCAGCAAAGGTATACAAACATGTTCATCTATACAAACAACATTACTAGTAAACTATAATAGGTATGGTTTAGGAAGTTACAAACACTATTACTAGATCAATGAAACATACAATGAGTCAGTTCATACATGAGTCATAACAGATAGTGATGAGAAACAAACATAACAGATAGTGATGAGAAACAAACATAACATACAGATAGAGAATACTATAACGAGAAACAAACGATAACATACAGAGAGAACATACATACATACTAGACAGAGAGAACATATAATACAACTAGTACATACAATACATATACATCATTACAACAGTTATGTGAGCCACGTAACGGGGCATGGCATCACCTGTCATGACTCGTTTTGTATCCAGAGTCTCCTAGAAGGAGAGCGTTGAATTTGTGTATAGATCTATACTGGATTGACTATCCTACACCTTGCTGCTCGCTACAGTGGGCCTTGCAAGTCTACGGGTGCCAAATGTCATTTCTCCCGACGTCTTTCATCATCGTTTTTTTAGTCGGTAGTATGGTACAGGCTTATCACATGGTACTTTAAATAACAACTGGTTTAAGGTAGTTAGTACAGCAGTAGTTACTTATTACAACACTACAGTACTTTATTATTTCCCCATTGCATTCACTTTGTAACCTTCACACAATGAACGGTAATGTAAAAGCTATATTTTTGTTAATGATAGTCATATTTGGGAAAATACACACTTTTACAAGAAACAAACATACAAACATTTGCTGCCTTGGTAGAAGGCTACTTTTAGTAGAAAACATAGGGTTTTCTAGGAGATTTCAAACATTTACAAACTTATACATCAAGTGCATACAAACACTTTCATACAAACAATGACACTAAAATACTTATGAATTCACCAGCTTTAAAGCTGATCAACTCTTTCAAAATAACTTGTATTCTCAGGTCACCAGTAGACAGGTACCGGTGCCATGTTTTGAGAAGATGGAGCTCGTTCAAGACTCATCTCATATTTTGATTTACTTTTTGGTGTCTATTAAACTTTACAGAAAACACTTGTATTAAATTATATTATTAATGCAATGGATGATGTTGTTTCTTGTTTACTACTATGCATTGTTGTGATACTGTACATGACGTCCTCCACCCCTGAACGTTTCCGCCGTTCTGGTTTTGGGGTGTGACAGATTGGTATCAGAGCATTGTTTATAGTGAATCGAGTATATCAACCCATAAAAGATATACAAACTATAAACACAATGGGATTAAAATACTTTGACAAAGAGTTTATACTTTTAAATAATAAAATATTTAACCAAGTATACATACCTGCATTCATACTAAAATCAGTGTCACTAGGACAGAACAAAAGTATTACGATTGTTGGGCAACACAATTAGACTTAGAGACATATGGTCAACCCTGGGAAGATATAGCCTGATCAACTATATTATCCGAGGAGTGACTGGCATGTGCCTAAGGATGGTTGTGAGGTTGCAACAAGTCTAAAAACTTACCAACACTACTACAATGAAAACAATAGAACAGAACATAAGCTTAAAATACTATAAGAGTATTTTGTGTTACTATAATTACTTATCTGAGAATTAAAGATCTTTATTAGTAGGTCAATAAGTGCTAAGTGGATACGCTAAGGTTATATGTAACTAGGATGTCATAGACTTAGAATCTGTGATCTTTGCTTTACTTCCTGTTCCTTGTTTGGTTGTGGACTTAGAGTTAGGGTCACCTATTCGAAGGTCTATCCTATTTTTAGTACATATAACTGGTATGCACTAAACAAGTATTGAAGTAACTGATAAATATAATCTTATAATTATCTAATTAGCGCGCCTATTTATTTATATCCTATACCCTTTTTCTCGCGTAGATATCATGGCCGGATTCCATCTTCCCGGAGATCCATACTATACCAACAACGGCAATGCTGGATGGCTTGAAGAAGAGCCAGAAGATGATCATCCAATCCCTTTGAATAATCACTATGTTGAAGGCTTTTCTGATGGTTCTGACTCAGAGCCAGAGGTCAACAACCTACCCCCAGCGGCTCCAAACCCAAACCCTCGTCCATCATTTCAAGGACTCACACCTTTGTGGGCCACAAACTTGAACAGATGGAGTCAGGCACAGGGTCCACCCATTCCCTACAATGGGGACATAAGCTTTTACAATCTAAGCGAGGGAGGTTCAGCTGACCGAGTCCTACCCATCATGGTCCGTAGGATAGCTCGGAATGTGGAACAAGGTCGAGCAACTATCGACTGAGTCGTGGAAATTGACGCCAACTCTGGCGTTAACACGGTCCGCATTCGCCAACTAGAAGTAGCTATGGAAAGGACTAGGGTAACCAATGGGAATCTACAGCAACAACTAGTTGCATCCCAAGCTGAAGTTAGGGAACTTCGGGCTAGACAGTCAATGTCTGAAAGGCGCATGAGAGACATGGAGCACCGTCTGTCAGGATCAAAGACTCATTCTAGTGGTTCTCGTCGTGGATAGAGCCTACTTAACCTTCTCTTTTGGATATAACTTAGTTATGTAAAACTCTAGTCTAATTTCCTATCTTTGTTAAAACTTGGACCTGTTAGGTCTTGATTAGGTCGTAATCCTGTTAAAATTTTCCCATCTTGGTTGATGTAAGGCCTACTTCTAGGTCATTTTTCCTGAACTTGTTACATCTGTAATTCCAGTATTATTGACAGATATCTAATCTCATGGAAATTAATATCCATATGATATCATCTGCTAGTACTAGATCTACAATCAATCATACTATTCAATTGTGTTGTTGGGTTACGGAGAGTTATTCCATGAGTCACTCTCACAAATTACTCTATTCTTACTAGTATTGTCATCTTTGTAAACTTATAGCTAGAAGATGCCTCCGCGTCGATCAACGAGACGCAATCCTCCATCAACTGCAACACCACCTACTCCTCAAATCGATACGGCAGCTCTAAATGCTGCAGTAGCTACGGCTGTGGCAGCAGCCATGGCTCAATATCATTCTTCCGGTTCCACTGGAGGAGGAACACCTGTTCAATCTACTCATGGTGAAATCCCTGTGCGCTTGAGAGAGTGCTCCTACAAGGACTTCACCAACTGTAAGCCACTGTCCTTAAAAGGGACTGGCGGAGTCATTTCCTTCTCGCAATGGTTCGAGAAAACCGAATCGGTTTTCGAAATCTGCTCCTGTCCAGAAGGGAGCAAGGTCAAGTTCGCTGCTTGCACCTTCGAGGCAAAAGCTCTGACATGGTGGAATAGCCATGTCAAGTCACTATCTCTAGTAGTGGCAAATGCCATGGGCTGGGAAGCTCTGAGAGAGCTAATGATTGAAGAATACTGCCCGAGGGGCGAAATCCAGAAGCTAGAGCAGGAACTGTAGAGCCTAACCATGAAAGGCTCTGACATAGTCACCTACACCGCCATATTCTGCGAGCTGGTGGCCCTCTGTCCTAACATGGTTCACATAGAGGGAAAGAAAATAGAGAGGTACATCTGGGGGCTGGTGCCTCCATTTCAGGGGAATGTTTTGGCTTCAAAGCCCACTACATTCGATAGTGCCAAACGGTTGGCACATAGACTCATTGACCATGGGGTCCGTACCCTATCAGCAACAACAACCCTAGCCATCTCAGAACCCTCCAAAACCGCTAATTTTAAGCGGAAGTTCTGGGATGACAAGAAGAAGAACAAGGCTGCCAAAAAGCAGTAGGTCGTGGCAGTACATGCTGCGATAGCACCTGTCGCTGCTGCTCCGGTCAAGCAGTACGCTGGGAGTTTGCCTAAGTGCAACAAATGCAACTTCCACCACATCAGAGCCTGCCGGGAAATGCAGTGTTCAAACTGCAACAGGAAGGGGCACGCTGCCCGTTTCTGCAAAGCTCCGGCGAGACCAATCAACCAAGTCCCCGACGCAGGAGTAGGCCAAGCTTGCTACGATTGTGGCGAGGTGGGCCACTACAAGAGGAACTGCCCTAAGGCAGGGAACGCCGGCGGAGTGGGAAGAGTTTTGGCTATAGGCCACGAGGAAGCGGTTGCCGACCCCACGGTGGTCACTGGTACGTTTCTCCTCGATAACTCTTATGCATGCATTCTATTTGATAGTGGAGCGGAGAGGGGTTTCGTGAACCAAAAATTTGCTCATTTACTTAAGCAACAATCACGAGCACTTAATGAACCGTTCACTGTAGAAATGGCTAACGGGAAGACAGAGAGTGCTAACTGTATATACTTAGGTTGTACTCTAACTCTAGATAACCACTCATTTTCAATCGACCTCATGCCGGTCTCAATTAAAAGTTTCGACGTCATTATCGGCATGGATTGGATGAGTCTTCATCGTGCCGACATCATGTGTTATGAAAAGGTTGTTCGCCTAAATCTGTCGTCTAGCGAAACTCTAGTAATCTACGGTGACAAACCCGACGCTAACCTTCGTATCATCTCAAGCATTCAAGCCCAGAAATTCTTGCGAAAGGAATGTCGCGCACTCCTTGCTCATGTTGTAGATGTGAGCCAAGAAACGAAAGACATTAAGAACATTCCAGTAGTACGCGATTTTCCCGATATCTTTCCAGAAGAACTCCCTGGATTACCTCCGCAACGTCAAGTCGAGTTCAGAATCGACTTAGTTCCAGGGGCTACCCCAGTAGCCAAATCGCCCTATCGTCTAGCACCTGCAGAGATGCAAGAACTGTCCAGTTAACTTAACGAACTGCTCAGCAAGGGCTTTATAAGACCAAGCTTCTCACCCTGGGGAGATCCAATCTTGTTCGTCAAGAAGAAAGACGGATCGTTTCGTATGTGCATCGACTACAGGGAGCTCAACAAACTGACCGTCAAAAATCGTTACCCTCTGCCTCGCATAGACGATTTATTTGATTAACTTCAAGGGGCGAGCTTCTTTTCAAAAATCGATCTAAGATCCGGGTATCACCAACTACGAGTGCTAGGGGAGGATGTTCCGAAGATAGCCTTCTGAACTCGTTATGGACACTACGAATTCGTAGTGATGCCGTTCGGATTAACAAACGCGCCCGCAGTATTCATGGATTTAATGAATAGGGTGTGTTGTCCTTACTTGGATCAGTTCGTCATCGTCTTCATTGATGACATACTTATCTACTCTCGTAGTAAGGAGGAGCATAGTCAACATCTGCGACTAGTCTTAGAAACGCTGCGTTCAGAGAAGCTTTATGCGAAGTTCTCGAAATGCGAATTTTGGATCCGAAGAATCAAATTCTTAGGGCACGTGGTTAGCGAAGAGGGAATACACGTGGACCCTTCCAAAATCAAAGCCATTGAGAGCTGGTCAGCACCGAAGACGCCTACTGAAATTCGTCAATTTCTAGGCCTCGCTGGCTACTATCGCAGGTTCATTCAGAACTTCTCCCGAATTGCGAAACCTCTTACAACGCTGACACAGAAGGGCGTAGCCTTTGACTGGGAAGAGAAGCAGGAGAGAGCGTTCCAAACGCTCAAGCGAGCCTTGTGCACCGCACCAATACTATCCCTCCCCGAAGGGATAGAAGTCTTCGTTGTCTATTGCGATGCGTCAAATCAAGGGCTCGGCTGTGTTATGATGCAACGAGGTAAGGTCATCGCCTATGCCTCGAGACAACTGAAGACACACGAGGTCAACTACACCACACACGATCTTGAGCTAGGAGCAGTTGTGTTTGCTCTAAAGATCTGGAGACACTACCTGTATGGTACAAAAAGCACAATCTTTACAGACCACAAAAGCCTACAACACATATTCGACCAGAAGGAGCTCAACATGAGACAACGACAGTGGGTCGAGCTACTCAGTGACTACGAATGCGAAATTCGTTATCACCCGGGTAAAGCCAACGTAGTAGCTGACGCCCTAAGTCGGAAAGAATACTCTGGTCGTAGAGTCAAATCTTTGACTATGACTATCCATTCACACTTGTCCACACAAATTAAGGAGGCTCAGCTCGACGCTTTGAAACCTGAAAATGCGGCTGGTGAATCCCTGAGAGGGATGGATAAGAACTTGGAAGTCGGGGGTGGCGGAGCTTATTATCTCATGGATCGGATCTGGACACCGAAACACGGTGGTTTCAGAGACTTGGTCATGACCGAGGTGCACAACACTCGATATTCCGTCCACCCAGGTTCAGATAAGATGTATATGGATCTTAAAAAGCTATACTGGTGGCCTAACATGAAAGCAGAGATTGCTACCTTCGTAAGTAAATGCCTTACTTGCGCCAAGGTCAAGGTCGAATACCAGAAACCCTCAGGTCTTCTGCAACAGCCGTAGATACCAGAATGGAAGTGGGAGCGGATCACTATGGACTTCATAACCAAGCTGCCCAAGACAATGGGTGGACTTGATACCATATGGGTCATCGTCGACAGATTGACCAAGTCCGCACAATTCCTGCCTATCAAAGAAACAGACAAGATGGAGAAGCTTACAAGAACCTACATACGGGAGATTGTATGACTGCACGGTGTTCCCATATCCATTATCTCGGACAGAGATAGTAGATTCACTTCGAGGTTCTGGCAGTCGCTACAAAGTTCCCTAGGAACTAGGCTGGACATGAGTACAGCCTACCATCCACAGACCGACGGGCAAAGTGAGAGGACTATCCAAACCTTGGAAGATATGTTGCGAGCCTGTGTGATCGACTTTGGGAAAGCATGGGATACTCATTTACCCCTTGTCGAATTTTCCTACAACAACAGTTATCACACGAGCATAAAGGCTGCTCCATTCGAGGCCCTCTCTGGCCAAAAGTGCAGATCCCCTCTGTGTTGGGTTGAGGTGGGTGATACCCAGTTAGCTAAAGGATGAGTTCTTGATAGCACTCTCACGGGTCCAGAGATCATACGGGAAACGACAGAGAAGATCGTTCAGATTCGTGAATGATTGAAAACCTCTAGAGACCGACAGAAAAGCTACGTAGATAAACGAAGGAAACCGTTGGAATTCCAGGTGGGCGACCGTGTTCTATTGAATGTCTCACCCTGGAAAGGCTTGATACGCTTCGGAAAGCGTGGAAAGCTAAATCCAAGATACATAGGGCCTTTCGAGATTCTCACGAGAATCGGCCCTGTAGCTTACAAACTTAACTTACCTCGTGAACTCAGTAACGTACATTCTACTTTCCACGTCTCGAACTTGAAAAAGTGTCTGTCCGATGAGACTCTTGTAATCCCACTCGACGAGATCGAGATCAACGAGAGCCTCAACTTCGTGGAAGAACCTGTAGAGATCATGGACCGAGATGTCAAGAAAACAAAGCAAAGCCGTATCCCGATAGTGAAGGTTCGCTGGAACGCCAAGCGAGGACCAGAATTCACTTGGGAGCGAGAGGATCAGATGAAACTGAAATATCCTCATCTTTTTGCTTAGTTATTTGTAACTACTTAATTGCTTAAACTCTAATTTCGGGACGAAATTCTCTCTAACGGGGGGATGATGTGACAATCCGAAATTTTTATCTTGTACACTTATTCAAATCAATGAAGGTCAGACTCGTTTTTTCTATCTTCTAGCATTGTTTGGAGTCAATTAGAGTGTTTAAAACCTAGTATAATCAGGGTATGAGTCGTGGGATGAGTATTGTGAGTGTAACACCTTGCAAATGAGCCAAGCACACCAATACAAGGTGTGTGCGGCCGCACACCCGAGTGTGCGGCCATACACCCATCCCAGCCGCACACTCCCACCTATATATTCAACACTTAGTCATTTTGAACACTTTTTCCACTTCTCCAAAGCTAGAACTCGTTTTCTCTCAAGTATCATCCAACTTTTCACTTCAATCTTCAATCGGGTCAGTGATTCATCCTTTGATTAGCTAATACATTACCTTAACTAGCCTTTTCCCTTGATTTGATCCATGAAAACACCTATTTGGTGTTAGATCACCAAGAACACCAAGAACACACACTACTTGTTGGGGCTTTAACTACACTTTTAAGCCTCTAAATCGGGTATACACTTGCAATAGCTTGTTACAAGCTAAGGACCCTTGAATTTATGCATGAAAAACTCCATTTCATATGATCTTCATGTGTGTACGGCCGCACACACCATGTGTAGCCGCACACGCCCTTTTAAGGGTCTAATATAGCAACAAACTTCCATTCCGGCTAGCCAATGGTCAAAACACCTTCCCTAGAACATTCCTAAGGCTTGGAAACACGTTTTGGCACACTTCATAGTGAGTGTGCGGCCACACACACTCTTGGCCGTACACTCTGGCCGCACACACATAAAACCCATGATTTTGTGGCCTTACACTCAAATATAGGGCCATACACCCCTTATGTGCAACCATAGGTGTTGGTAACACTTAATTCTAAGTGTTTTTATGTCCCTAAGGCGTGTCCATATCACTTTTAGTGGTTATATACATGGAATGTATTCATATATGTGTAATTATATGTTAAATAGGATTCGTTTGTGCTCAAGACTCCAATTGACACCCAACAATCCTATATCGATCTTTCATTCGAGTTACTCACTACAGGTGAGTTCATACCCCTTAATCAACCTTTTAAATGATTTTAAATGCTTTTATGGGGGGAATACAAGTTGAACTATTATAGTTATTATATCAATCACATGTGATTAATAACTATCAAGCTTATGGATTTTCTTACTTTTCAAACTGTGTTATCAAACAAACTACTTCAAACTGTTTTGCAAACTCTTTTACATGTTAAATACCCTTATTAAACTTATACTTTGTCAAATGTGTATCTATATAGATATAGTTATATAAGTAGGATTGAAAGGACATAGGACTGATAGCTCGCCTTGCTTCCTGTTCCTTGATTGGTTGTGGACTTAGGGTATCAGTTGTTTGTCCAAAGGTCGTTTGAATCCTAGTTATACATTATGTATATGTATATAGATATAAAAGTTACTTCTTTCAGTCCAATACCTTTGGGCAGTAAAGGTATACAAACATGTTCATCTATACAAACAACATTACTAGTAAACTATAATAGGTATAGTTTAGGAAGTTATAAACACTATTACTAGATCAATGAAACATACAATGAGTCAGTTCATACATGAGTCATAACAGATAGTGTTGAGAAACAAACATAACAGATAGTGATGAGAAACGAACATAACAGATAGTGATGAGAAACAAACATAACATACAGATAGAGAATACTATAACGAAAACAAACGATAACATACAGAGAGAACATACATACATACTAGACAGAGAGAAGATACAATGCAGCTAGTACATACAATACATATACAAGAACATTACAACAGTTATGTGAGCCATGTAACGGGGCATGACATCACCTCACATGGCTCGTTTTGTATCCAGAGTCTCCTAGAAATAGAGCGTTGAATTTTCGTATAGATCTATACTGGATTGACTATCCTACACCTTGCTGCTCACTACAGTGGGACTTGCAAGTCTACGGGTGCCAAATGTCATTTCTTCCGACGTCTTTCATCGTCGTGTTTTTAGTCGGTAGTATGGTACATGCTTATCACATGGTACTTTAAATAACAATTGGTTTAAGGTAGTTAGTACAGCAGTAGTTACTTATTACAACACTACAGTACTTTATTATTTCCCCATTGCATTCACTTTGTGACCTTCACACAATGAACTGTAATGTAAAAGCTATATTTTGGTTAATGATAGTCATATTTGGGAAAATACACACTTTTACAAGAAACAAACATACAAACATTTGATGCCTTGGTAGAAGGCTACTTTTAGTAGAAAACATAGGGTTTTCTAGGAGATTTCAAACATTTACAAACTTATACATAAAGTGCATACAAACACTTTCATACAAACAATGACACTAAAATACTTATGAATTCACCAGCTTTAAAGCTGATCAACTCTTTTAAAATAACTTGTATTCTCAGGTCACCAGTAGACAGGTACCGGTGCCAGGTTTTGAGAAGATGGAGCTCGTTCAAGACTCATCTCATATTTTGATTTACTTTTTGGTGTCTATTAAACTTTACAGAACACACTTGTATTAAATTATATTATTAATGCAATGGATGATGTTGTTGCTTGTTTACTACTATGCATTGTTGTGATACTGTACATGACGTCCTCCACCCCTGAACGTTTCCGTCGTTCCGGTTTTGGGGTGTGACATTACTCTTCTTTAATCTTCCTCTCTTTTCTTTGATTCTTAAAACTTCAACATGTGACCCAGTCACATGATGTAATAAGAATCTCCAAATAGGAACTTAATAGAGTTAGATAGTGGACTTACCTGAAGTAGAGTCAAACCTTTTTGGCTTGACCAACCTTATGATCTTTCAGGTAAATAGGGAAGCTTTGCAACAAATGCCCCTTCCTTTGGCAATAGAAACATATGGACCCTTTGGTAATAGTACATGGGACTATCTCAGACTTAGCCTTTCTCTTTACCATTTGTTCAACCGAGTTGACTATGGCCGATCCCTTTCCATTGGGAAGAGAAAGCTCTTCTGGATTTTCAATGTTACCATTGTCAATGTCCATGGTAGTTTGGGAAGTTGATCTACTAATCAAATTTGCTTTACCAGTGCTCCAAATCATTGTTGATTCAGCAACACCTAGCAAATAGACAAGATCATTAAGGGTCATGTCATAGTCTGTTTCATAGTAGTCCCAAAGGAAACTCACTATGTGACTTAGAAAGTGATTGAACAACCAACTTTCTCAAGACTGTGACAACCAACTCTCCCGGCTTGTCAATATGTGACTTTATCTCTAAGATGTGAGCACACATAGACTTTGCTTGCCAATAGGGCTTGAGTGACCTTGAACTTGTGGGTTAGGGAGAATAATTGGAGGAGGTGAAGGGAGTGAAGAATGATTTCCGGGACATCATCTTCATTAGGAAAGCTTGTTCCTAGGGATTTGGGAAGATCATAGTTGTCTGAACCAGACATCTTTTGGGAGATATCCAAGATAGTTGATTTAAAGTACTTAATATAACACCCAATATGAAAATTAAGGCTAGGACCCAACACAATATTTTATAACTTGGAAGAGGGATGCCGTAATCCAACTTATAGAATATTTGAAGGTAGGCGAATGACGATTCACCAATTTCCACCATGAAAAACGAAATAATTTATTAGGTTTTAATTGGATTTGAAACTCCTAGATCTTTTGAGATTCATTGAACTTTTCAATGGCATATTTCAATCTCGATTGAGCCCTCTCAAATTTTGTGACTGGGATGCTGAGGATCACAAAACAAGGTGTGAATAACCATGCAAATATACTTGGTACCCTTAATATTTACCACTCAATCGATGTGCCGGTTAACCACACGCGCTCCACCGATACTATGATAACCATTAAGTTACCCTTTTCCAACCTTGTTAAATCCAGGTTAGTGTGCCGGTTAACCACACATGCTCTACTAATGACTTAAGCAAAGTGCAAAGTGTAATTTCATGGGTTAGAACCAAATTCACATTTTCCTAAGTAACTAAGATTGGGAATTTATAAGTGTTTAGTTACTTAGTATTTATCATTAATACTTTTAATGAAGGGAAAATTCTAGTCCTTGTCCTACCCGTTCGGCTAACGACCCTCCACCAGTCAAGGAAGCGGTGGGTTAGAGTGGACACCCATTAAACCGCCATTTTATAGGCAGTAACCTTATACCCCCCTTATAGACCGGATTCGTGAATGAGGCCTCCTAACGGTAAGACTGACTTTGTTCTTATACATATATATAACTAGTAACTATTAATATTATAATAGTATAAAGGTTGAATTTTAACTTTTAAAACTCTAAGGGATTAACTTGGAATTAAAGTATTCATGGGGAAACTTTACAAATTCCAAAACATGAGGGCAAGTTTTGAACACTACAAAACTTTTCAATTCCATAACTTATGTGTTTAAAGTAGTTTTAATGGAAAAACTCTTCAAGTTCCATAACTTGAGGACAAGTTATGGAAGACTTTAAAGCATTTAAAAATGAGACTCTTCACTTTCATAACTTATGGAAATCTTATGAGTGTTTAAAAATCATAAATGTGACTTTTCATATAACTTGAGGACAAGTTACAAAAACACATATTATGAATAACTTTTAGATCAATATGGATTGAAAACACATTATCTCATAACTTTTCTATTAATCTAAGCTAACTTATAAGAACAATATAATTCAAATCATCAATCTTCAAGAAATTAGCATCAACATAAAACTAATACAAAGCTTGAAATTATGACAATTATCTTTGAAATTGGATTAGCATGAACATTACCACATCAAAAACAGGTTTATAAGTTCAAAAATAGCTTAGGGTAATGTTCCTAGTCCAATTCCAACCTTAAAAGTCGAAAATATGTTGTCAGGGGCTTCTACTCGTCGAGTGTATGAACCTACTCGACGAGTAGGATGAATTTCTTCATGGACTCGGCGAGTCCAGTGTCCAGACAGCCAGAAAATCAATTTTTTCAGCTTTTTCAGCAATTTGCATCAAGTATAATTGAAAACAAGCATTGGCTCTGATACCACTGAAGGGTTTTGAGCATTCTAACACTCCTATGGTGTACATGCAACCCTAAATACCTAGGATCTATGTTTTCTCTATTATACATGCAAACTTGAACTTTCCAAGGTATTACCCTAACTAGCATACAATGAAGTACATATAATATAAATTCTAGTAGAATTACATACCTCTTTGTTGTAGCATGATTCCATGGAGCTTAAGAGCCTAGTGCCTCAAGAGTAACACCTAAAATGGTTCACACAAAATCACCAACATCTTGGAATAACTTGAGATAAAAGGTTCCTATGCTCAAATCGGCTAGCCCTCATGTGTACACACACTAGTGCCAATTTCTTGAGCCATGGGGTCCTTATATATGGTGGCTATTAGGGTTACACCATGTAACTCATGTCTTTCCATATTCTTCATGCTCCATGGGTTAAAACCTCCATGGAGTATCCATGGGTTACTCCATAGGTTTAGCCCAACATGAAGAACTATGGATCATAAGCCCACATATATAAGAATGAATGATTTACACAATCAATCCCCATATATTTAATTAGTCTCCTTTTGACCACAAAATTAATTCCAAATTAATTCTTGATCAATACTAATTAAATAATATGATTTCATATTAATATATTAGAACTTATAATATATTAACAAATCATAAATATCATTTTCTCACAAAAGTCTATCCAAATTGTTCCGATGCCATGCAACCCAAATGGACCATGCCAATCGGGTCAAGTACATACCAATTATAGTTATGGACTTAGACACTAATGCAACACTTTTGGCTCGGAAGTTCTGCCCCCACAGAGTCCAGTTCCTAGCCAAACCTCCTAGTAAGTGAGTTATGCTTACCCTACTTTAAATATAGCTTATGTTTAAGTTCAATATCATTATTATGTACTTATAAACAATATATATATATATATATATATATATATATATATATATATATATATATATATTATAAAATATAATATACAAAGTGTTATTGTAATATCTTTCAACTACTCGTGGTACGGGGAATATGGTTTGAAGGGCCGCGTAGGGTTGTTGGATGTCAGAAGTGCTATAATGCCAAAATGGTCCTGCCCTCCGATGTTTCATGTCTGGCCCCTGTCTGTACATAGTAGTTGAAAAGTATTGTTTAACACTTATAAAACAATATCGCTTATAAATCTAGACTAATAATTAGTCGCTATAAATATTAGACTAAAACTTAGCAATAATAATGCTAGGTTTCGTCGAAGGAAAAGACGATTGTTAGAAGCGAAGCGCTGTCCGAATTTCGAGTCATCACTTTAACAAGTGAGTGCATAGTTACTTTCATCTTACACATAGATATGAAGTATTTAAACTACGTGCTATGTGTGCATATTATCTGTGATCTTGATATCTATGTTGGATGAACAAAATACACATGTTTTATTTAATTTAAACTGTATATGTATTTTAAACCTATAAAATTATTAGGTAAAGATGGGTAGATGAATAATGAGAGATAAAAGATGATATATATGAACATTGGAAGCTATGGACTTAGTGCCTTATAGATAAACCCTGACAGCTATGGCTTAGTGCCAAATAGATAAACCCCGACAGCTATGGACTTAGTGCCTTACAAATGAACATTGGCAGCTATGGACTTAGTGCCTTACAAATGAATGTTGGCAGCTATGGATTTAGTGCCCTATAATTAGATATTGGCAGCTATGGACTTAGTGCTTAACAGATAACAATGGCCGCTATGGACTTAGTGCATGTTGGATGTGTTGGATTAGGTGTCTAAGCCCATAACTATAATTGGTATGTACTCGACCCGAGAGTAGCATGGTCCATTTGGGTTGCCTTCACCAGAACAATCTGATAATATGGATATTTGAGAAAGAGGTTATTTATGATTTATTAATATGTTACAAGTATAATATATTAATATGAAATCATAATATTTAATTTGTATTGATCAAGAATTAATTTGGAATTAATTTAGTGATCAAAAGAGACTAATTAAATTAACGGGGACTGATTATGTAAATCAGTGATATATATAGTGTTTGGGCTATTGATCCATGTTGGGCTAAGTTTTATGTAAGTATCCACGAAGAGTTAGCCCACATGAGATATGGATCATAACCCAAATGTATGGATTAGGGTTTACTCATGACTTTTGGAATCCTACTTTATATATGAGTCACCCCTTAGCCAAAATCGTTTACTCTAAGACACCTATGTATTCCAAGAGAATCATAACCATTTTGGAGTGTCTAGCCTCTCTCTTAAAGTCCTCCTTTGTTCATGGTGTTTGAGAACCATTTGAGGCATCACACTTAAGTTGCTAAGCTCTTGAAAGGTCAAGAACTACAACTACATCAAGAGGTATTCATCTAACTATGAGTTTTCTATTGTATATTCTCTATTGTATGCTAGTTAGCATGTATGTTTTGGAAAACTGAAATTACATGTATAATTAGAGAAAACATAGATCCAAAGCATCTAGGGTTGCATGTGCACCATAGGAGTGTTATAGTGCTTAAAACCCAACAGTGGTATCAGAGCCTAAGATTGTTTTCTGTTATATTTGATGCTTGTTAATTTTCAAAGTTGAAAAAATCGATTTTCTGGTCTCTGACTGATGAACTCTCCGAGTCCACTGGCTGACTTGACGAGTCCACTCAGTAAAAGGGCAACTCGACGAGTCAGGATCATGCACTCGTCGAGTAGATGGCTCTGGTTGCAGAATTTCGAGTTTTTGGCCAGAATTAGACTAGGATCATTACCACAAACTGTTTTGTAATCATAAAAAATGTATTTTTTTTATTTGGTAATGATGATCCGCATCTAATTAAAGGACAATTGTCAAATTTTCAGATAATTAAGTAATTATTTGTATTATTTGATATGAATTGCCTTGCTATATGAGTTAGATTAGATCAATAGTATATTATATGATAATGTGATTAGTTAAAATTGATCAAAGTTGTTCTTGAAATGAGTTTTGTAACTTGTCCTCAAGTTATATGAAGAGTCTCATTCATGAACATTAAAACTCATTAGTTTTCATAAGTTATGGAAATGAAAAGTTTTTCAAGAGTTACAAAACATGCCCTCAAGTTTTGGTATTTGAAAAGACTCAAATTATGAAAAAACTAACTCTAGTAATTGAAAGGTTTCAAAAGATGCAACTCTTGGGTTCATAACTTAAAAATTAATTAAATAGTTTTAATTTTGAATTTTTTTAATAACCTAAGATGCTTTGAATAGTTCAATTACACATTATGGATTTTATTAAATTAATTAAAGTGTTTAATTAAAGGTGAAGATTAATAAATCCATAAAAACATGGTTTAAGTTTAATTAAATTAAGAGTATAATTTATTAAAAGATTAAACCACCTAGTATTTTAAAAGTTTAAAATACACCCTTATACTATATAAAATTAAAAGTTTAATATATTATATATGTATAAGTAAATGGCCAGTCTTACCGTTAGTAGGCCTCATTCACGAAGCCGGTCTATAAGGGGGTATAAGGTTACTGCCTATAAAATGGTGGTTTAATGGGTGTCCACTCTCACCCAACGCTTCCTTGACTGGTGGAGGGTCGTTAGCCGAACGGGTAGGATATGACATTAATTCTCATTAAAAGTATAATGAAAATACCAAGTAACTAAACTTTTATAAATTCCCAATCTTAGTTACTTAGGAAAAATGTGAATTTGATGCTAAACCATGAAATTGCACATTGCGCCTTATTAGTCGTTAGTTGAGCATGTGTGGTTAACCGGAACACTAATATGGGGCTAATGAAGGATGGCAATGGGTAGCTCGATGTTAATTATGGATCAATGGAGCGTGTGTGGTTAACCGGCACATTGATTGGATGATTTGTAACATTAAGTGTACCAAGCTAATTTCGTGGTTATTCACACATTGTTTGTGATCCTCGGCATCCAAGTCACAAACTTGAAGGGAATAATCGAGATTTAAACATGCCATTGAAAAGTTCAATGAATCTCAAAGAATCTAGGAATTTCAATTCATTTAAACCTAAAGTTCATTTTTGTTTTTCATGGTGGAAATTAGTAAATCGTCATTTACCTACCTTTAAATATTTTACAATTGGATTACGACATCCCTCTTCCGAATTGTAGAATATTGTGTTGGGTCCTAGCCTTAATATTTCATTTGGGTGTTATATTAAGGACTTAAATCAACTAACTTGAATTTCTCCCATTATAGACGTCTAGTTCAGACAACTATGGTCTTCCCGAATCTTTTGGAAAACGCTTTCCTCATGAAGATGATATTCCACAAGACAATCAAGGTGAAAGATTAATCCCTTCTTGGTGCTGTAGTGGAACTTCACTTCCTCCACCTCCTCCAATAATTCTCCCTAGCCCACAAGTTCAAAGACTTGAAAAGTTCAAGGTCACTCAAGCCCTATTGGCAAGCAAACACCAAGATGGAAGGTCTGTGTGTGCACATTACTTGGAGATGAAGTCACACATTGACAGGCTGGAAATGTTAGGAGTCATTGTGTCAAGGAAGTTGGCTGTTGACTTGGTTCTTAAGTCACTTCCCGAGTCGTATAGTCAGTTTGTTAAAGACTACTATTTTACAGACCGCGACGTGACCCTTATTGATCTTACCTTTTTGCTAATTGTTGTTGAATCAAAAATGATTTTGTGTACTGGTAATGCAAATTTGATTGGAAGATTTACTTCCCAAACTTCCATGGACATTGACAATGGAAACATTGGAAGTCCGAAAAAGATTTCTCTTTCCAAGGGAAAGGGAAAGGCTAAGTATGAGATTGTCCCCTGTACCATTCCAAAGGAGTCTGTTTGTTTCTATTGCCAAGAAAATGGAAATTGGAAGCGAAGCTGCCCTGACTACCTGAGAGATCTAAGAAATGGTAGAATCAAATTGTATGGTTCTACTTCGGGTAAGCTCATTATCTAACTCTATTAAGTTCCCATTTATTGATTCTTATTACATGATGTAAAGTTACATTTTGATGTTTTGCATAATCAAAGGGAAAGAAGGAAAGAGTATGCTAAGTCTGATCGCGAAGAGATGGATTTCGATTGCATGGTTCGATGATCAGATTTTTGAGCTGCTGCTTAGGAGTTATGATAGATTGCTTAGAAATATGTAGTAACATAGTTTTCATTTGTAATTCCATTGTAAGGAAAAGTTTTCCGTATATTATAAATAAAGAAAATTTTGAAATTTATCTTGTTTTATATTTCCTTGCAATGGCATTTGTGAAAATTGATGTTTGTATGTTTCTAATTTTAGCAATATGGATTTGATTCTTTCATTTGTGGTAGTGTCAAAATTTACCAAATAAGGAAAGATTCTCATCACCAAGGTTCAGTTAGACAGAAACTTGGGATTATGCAACTTGTATTGCATGATAAATGAGAATTTTCATCTTTGGGAAATTAAGACTAATTCCTTGTTCACATGTATATGTGAGTCAAGTGAAGGACTAGGGGATCGGGTACACTTGGTTGTGCGCTGGCCAGGTCCACCACAAAGAACGATAAGACTATTCGTCATGAGTTACTAAAGTTTAGTAAATATGGTTATGCTTACAAGATTAAGTATAATTCTGAATCATTGGAAAAGTTTCAATGTGTAGCAGAATGAATAAGAAGAATCAAATTAGGCAGAAAGATAAAAGTTTCTCCAATCTGAAAGGAAGGGAGAGTACTTTAGTATCATGTTTTATGATCATCCTTATGATAATGGAACCATGTCACAATTGATCCTCTAAGGATACTTTAGTGCATTTGTATGGGTAAGAAGAGGAATCGTGAATTGTTGAAATGGTTAAATCAAAAGGTGAATCATACTTCCTTCCAAAATCAAGTCTTAGAGTCATACTCCAAGATTGTGCGTTGAGTGACATAATCTTAAGAAAGGTTTATCAAATGTAGAGTAAAATGTTTTCTGCTCTTGTACATTTGAAATTGGTAAGTTGTGATGTTTTGGATAAAACAAAGATCAACTAAGACCGATTGTCAGAAGTGTTTGTCCTTATAAGGAACCGCACCAACTCTTGAATATTTGTTTGTCAAGTAATGTTTCTTGACAAAGATAGTCTCATATGACAAGAGGTCAGTGGGAGTCTTAAGGATCTTGAAAGTTTCAAGAACTAATCAAGAGCAAACCTATTGTAAATCACTAGCACACGACCTGAGGTTTTTAACCTATCGTGTTGACATATTCTTGTTTCTGTGCCCATTCCAGTTAAAGTTGACTATGCATGTGAGTTCTATGAGTGCTCAATTGTTTGCATGACAACTTGGAAGCAATGGTAGGCTCTTGAGCTGCCAGGTGGCAAGAAATTAAGATTGAACAAGTTCATTCCATATGAGTTTGGATTTATCACTAACCTTGTCTTGTGATTATGGTTATGACAAATTCACATGGATAGGAACACATACACCATAAAATCTAAGTTTCATAAGGTTTCTCTCCAGTTCATGAAAATGATTGTGAGGAAACACTTTCACTAAGTAGATTTTAAAGAGTTAGCAATTGTGATATTTACATTCTCAAATTCAATTATGATTACGACATCCCTCTTCATAGTTCGAATTGTGAGAAATGGCAAAAGATCTAAACATTTGAGACTTATTGATGTAAGTTCTAAAATTGTTTAGACACACATGTGAGCTATCTAAGGAAAGGTGTATGATTTTGAGAAGCCTAGATAAAGTCTTATCGAAGCGTCTTGTATCAGAAATCTGAACTTTGGTAAGAAAGTCATCGAGTATTGATTTCTAGAAGTCCAACTTATTTCTGGGTACATGTCAAAGCTAGTGGGAGCATAAGTGTTATGCTAGTAAGATAATAATTGTTATGCTAGTGGGAGCATAATTATTATGGTAAGTGTTGCGAGTTAGCAATGTTAATTATAGAAAAAAAAGGTTTCAATTCGCAAAGTTGCAGTGTTTGAATAGTTGTTTTTCTATAATTAAGGGAGAGGAATTTATACTTCATTTCATTTCTAAAAGTTTAGATTGAGATTTTAATCAAATTTAGTCAAGGACATATATGAATGTTATGTTCAAAAGATTCGACATAAGAAAATTCTATATATATGGAAATGTTATAGCAAGAGACTGGTAAAGTATCAGGTCTTTATGTAAGACATTATGAATCGTGTCCCATATGCTTCGGATATAGGATCGATTACATGTGCTATAATATTCTCCTGTTCTAATTTTCCAAATGCCTAGGGCATTTAAAGGGAAAAAGGACTAGAACCGGATATGACTAAAGTTATTAAACAACTGTCAAGGTCGATCTGAAGTTCGCCAAAGATTGGTTACTTAAGGACAGTTGGAAGTATAGTAATGAGTGGACTATATTGATATGATTTTAATAGATAGGATTCTATTAAGAATGGATATTCATATGGCAAATGTGGGAAAGTTTCCATAATGGGGGTTGGATATTAAGAATCTATGAGTAAGTTAGAAACTTTTATGCAAGAAGGATGTTCAAAGGAATGTGCTTTGAATATGAGACTTCGAATCTATGGCATTGGCTTGTAACAATCTCCAATGGAAACTTTTGTAATTGGAAAAGTCTCTGTGACTTGTGTACATAGTCATTACAAAAGGATCACTGCATATAAGCTTAGAATCTAGCAGATTACAGTAAGTGGCAAGGACTTGGTATTCTCACACTTACGATAAGGATTTGGAATTGTGAAATGAGTGTCATTGGAAAAGTTTACAATTGATCTATTTCACAAAGTAAGGACCATAGGCAAACATAGAGTGCATGCTTGGAGCATGGGATAACTATTGTTTTAATTAAAGTACTAAGTTGATAAATCAAAACATTATACAATGAATAATGTGTAATCAATATGGTGATTAAATAAAACGTGTTTTATTTATATTCAAAAGTTTTGAGACCATATTGGATTCGATTATTCTTGTGTTTCACTTTGCATGTTTTAACTTCCCGAATAACTAGGTTATTTAAACCATCCACGGTCGATCATACTTTGGAAGTAGGTATTGAAGCTAGACTGTCATGAATCCGTCTGTAGATTGTCTAAATTGTTTTAGACATAGCACAAGTTTGCTGCAGTGTTCATGAGTACTTCTGGAATAAGACTCGAGTATTGGATTAAACCCACGCTCATTTGTAGCACTTCATGGATTTTATCACGAGTGATCATGAGACAATAATATCTTATATTCTTGAAACCAAGACATGTGAGTCGTAGTTTACAAGTCGGTTGCACATTGACATATGTAAACGCACCAGTAACTTGGTGTTATTAAACATATTGTTGTGTGTGATTTGATAAGTAAATAGAGCAAGAATATGAGTCGAATTTTATCCATTCCTTTTACCCAATGTGGAATAAAAGCGATATTTGTGGGCCCCTCGATGATTTAGTGATGACAACCCTAAGTGCTTAGCCAAGCCTGGATTGATTTGATTTGTTCAACTAGTCGGTCGTCATAAATCGGAAATCAGGAAACAACACATGAACAGAGAGAATGATTATATTCCGTGTCTCAGTTCATACAATATCTAGAATGGAGGAATATATGATCCCTTATCTGATGGACACGTCATTTGACTAGGTCAGAGTTCGACAACGGCTTTTGAGAGCTACGATTGCTAGTCGGGATTTTGGAGTCCTACATACAATAATAGTTATTATACTTATCCAAGTAGGAGACTGTTGGATTAGGTGTCTAAGCCCATAACTATAATTGGTATGTACTCGACCCGAGAGTAGCATGGTCCATTTGGGTTGCCTTCACCAGAACAATCTGATAGGATGGATATTTGAGAAAGAGGTTATTTATGATTTATTAATATATTACAAGTATAATATATTAATATGAAATCATAATATTTAATTAGGATTGATCAAGAATTAATTTGGAATTAATTTAGTGATCAAAAGAGACTAATTAAATTAACGGGGACTGATTATGTAAATCAATGATATATCTATATATATATATATATATATATAGTTTTTGGGCTATTGATCCATGTTGGGCTAAGTTTTATGTAAGTATCCATGAAGAGTTAGCTCACATGAGATATGGATCATCACCCAAGTGTATGGATTAGGGCTTACCCATGAATCTTGGAATCCTACACTATATATGAGTCATCCCTTAGCCAAAATCGTTTATCCTAAGACACCTATGTATTCTAAGAAAATCATAACCATTTTGGAGTGTCTAGCGTCTCTCGGAAAGTCATCCTTTGTTCATGGTGTTTGTGAACCATTTGAGGCATCACACTTGAGGTGCTAAGCTCTTGAAAGGCCAATAACTACAACTACATCAAGAGGTATTCATCTAACTATGAGTTTTATATTGTATATCCTCTATTGTATGCTAGTTAGGATGTATGCTTTGGAAAATTGAAATTGCATGTATAATTAGAGAAAACATAGATCCAAAGCATCTAGGGTTGCATGTGCACCATATGAGTGTTATAGTGCTTAAAACCCAACAGGATGAACCCTGGCAGCGATGGACTTCGTGCCTATTCCTTAGGACGATCCTTAGGAATGAATGAATGATGAATAGATGATTCTAAGGGTAGATCCTTAAGAATAAAGAAGATAATGAGGATGGGAAGTTGGGTTAATTGTTTAATGATTAAACATAATAATTATATTATTGTGGGTTGAAAACCCTATGTACTCACCAGGTTTCCCAACCTGACCCACTCAGTTTATTTGTATCACAGGTGTCGATACGAAGCTACATTACACTGAGAGATTAAAGGAGATGTAGACCACTAGTGTAAATGAATGTAAGGTCTATTTATGCTTATGTTTCTGTATTGACGATGACATCCTAAAGTTTTAATATAAACAAAATACATTTCTTCGGAAATGATTTGATAATATATATATCATGTTTTTCTGGGAACAAATTCCGTAATATTATTCTTTAAAATGAATACTCTGATTTTTAAATAAGCATAAATAAATTTTTAAAATGACCGTGAATTTGGGGATGTCACAGTTGGTATCAGAACATTAGTTTAAGCAAACTAGGAATTTGTAGGACATTTCTAGACTTAGACCTAGAATGCTAAGTAATGATCATGAGGAGTGTGTCTAATATATTTTAGGTAGTACACCTGAATAGAAACAAGCACTAGCTTATTTAAGGAAGATGCCTAAATTGCTTTTATATGCTAAATGATTTATGCTATAAGATGCCTTATATGTTTTATGATGCTATCGTTTGATCGGATCTATGGTCTGCCGCCGATAGGATTTGGAAACTTTATGTTTTCAGATTTCTAAACATTTAATTATGGTATTAGATCTGGTATGTAACTTTTCGGAGTAATAAGGAGGATTACACGTCTAAACCTTCTCTATCTTAAGTTTCTCGTCTTGAACAACTATTACGGTGTATGGAACGTCATGATAAGGACTCGTACCAGATTGAGCAAATAGAGTAAATAAAAAAGATGATGATAGTGAATGATACCTATCGGAAGATACCGTAAGAGAGGTATCTTGCCTTTAGAATGCGTCTAATAAATATTATGTCTAGTACGGGAGAAGTACACTTTCGATTTGCAGAAAGAAAGAGTTTTGGTATAATCCATGAAGTTATCCCATCATCTGGCATTTCCATCACCAACCGAGTTGAAGCAGAATTGATGATTGAAGATACACATGGAAGAAGTCCTAGTAGAGTCTAGAGAAATTTTTATAATTATTTGGACACATTTGTATGTGTTAAATGACTATGTGAAATTCTTGTATGGTGACTTGGAGAACTGCGAGACAATACTTGGGACGAGTATGAGTAGGTGTGAATGGTAGTAGAGGCATATACTACCGGAAGCACATGACTCGCACTTGGATCAGGGAAAGTCACAAGGTTACCAAGGTGCTAGTAATTGATTCTATTTTGTTCATGTCTGTCGTTACCATCGTTTCGGTAATGACTAAGAAGATGATTGTTATTCCGACCCTAGTGGTCATATCAAATCGATTCCGAATAAGATGAGTATGTTACGTCGTTCAGAGGACCAAGTTCGATGTAGCATCCGACTTAAGCTAGAAGATCGAAGTGAAAGATAATCGAAGCGATCAATAAAGTATCACAATCACCATGAAAGTAAGAACCTGGTAGCTAGAAGTGCTACATGCGAGAATGTGATTATATCACATTAGAACATGAAGGAAGGTATATTCCATTCTGGAATCCGACTCAAAAAGACTTGAGTCTAAGCATTACATCATACGATGCGAGGTCATTAGGACATGACCCATCAGTCTGTTACGATAATTGAAGTAAAGAACTTATATTAAGTTAAGTTTGTTTAATAAGAAGTAGGAGTCTCCAATAAGGATCGATTTTGTAACTCAAAGGTTACGATTGAAACTCCAACATAGGAAAAATAGCGGGTGCAAGATTGAGCACCGCCTGCAGTCAAGAAGTCCAAGAGTTAGATACTCATTCGAAGGAACATAGAAGCTACGGTTATTAACTTGATTGAAAAGATAACATAGGGAGTCATTATACAAGCCCTTTCTCGTTGATGATTCCGGGACGTAATCATCCTAAGGGGGAGATAAATGTAACGCCCGTAGATTCGGGCTAGTCAATTTAGAGACAATGAGCGTTAAAAATGACTTTTTGGTAGAAGATTATTTAGAATAAATAAACTTAACCAAGTTATAGTATATATCACAAGGGTTCCGTACATATAAAGAACGCTGAAATCCGATTTAAAACGAAGAAGTTATGATCCGTCGAAATTTTACGGCTAAACCGACACGACACCGCGTAACGTAAAAAGTGATTTTCTGATAAATTAATTTTTAGCCTTGGGGATCTAAACTAAAGTCGTATTATATGTTAAACCCAGAACGTACATAAAAAGAACGTCCAAATCTGACTTCGTATAAGGAAGTTATGATTTTTCTAAGATTTAGCATAGTAGTGCACAACTTGGAAATCGAATTTTAGATCGATCGATTTTTAGCCGACACAACCTAAGCGATAATTGAAGATCTCATTAATAGGAGTTGAACGATAAAAAGACAGTCGAAAACGGAGTTCGTATGTCGAAGTTATGAATTTTACACGTCGTTAACCATGTAATCTTCTCATACTGTTAAATTTAAAACCGGTTGAGAATTAGCCATTCGAGTCAAAAGGAGAGCTGTAGATCTTGTCAATACCTACACGTGGATATAAATAACGTCAAAAACGGAGCACGTATGTAAAAGTTACGAATTTGAGAAGATAATTAGTTTTTGGAGTAACTAGTGAGCGGCACATGGCGCGATCTGAGCTACTGCTTCCTCACCACGGCTTGGCACCAGATGATGAAACCTGGCCACGAACGCCCATCGTTCAGAAAGGGAACGCCCAACGTTCTGCAAGGGAACGCCCCGCGTTCGAACCGGACTCAATATAAATAGAGGCGCAAATCACCCCAAAAACTCACACTTTCCCATTCTTTCTCTCTCAAACACCCCTCTTTGCCCCTCCCATTCCCTAACACTTCCCGAATGCTAGAGGTGAATTTTGGAGCGCCAGAAGGCTCCAAGGAGAAGATCTTTCGGCTCGGAAGTTCTGCCCCCGCAGAGCCTAGTTCCTAACCAAACCTCCTAGTAAGTGAGTTATGCTTACCCTACTTTAAGTATAACTTATGTTTAAGTTCAATATCGTTGTTATGAACTTATAAACAATATATATATATATATATATATATATATATATATATATATATATATATATATATATATATATATATAAAATACAAAGTGTTATTATAATATCTTTTAACTGCTCGCGGTACGGGGAATCTGGTTTGAAGGGCCGCATAGGGTTGTTGGATGTCAGAAGTGCTATAATGCCAAAATGGTCCTGCCCTCCGATGTTTCATGTCTGGCCCCTGTCTGTACATAGTAGTTGAAAAGTATTGTTTAACACTTATAAAACAATATCTCTCGTAAATCTAGATTATTAGTTAGTCGCTACAAATATTATACTAAAACTTAGCAATAATAATGCTAGGTTTCGTCGAAGGAAAAGACGATTGTTATAAGCGAAGCGCTGTCCGAATTTCGAGTCATCACTTTAACAAGTGAGTGCATAGTTACTTTCATCTTACACATAGATATGAAGTATTTAAACTACGTGCTATGTGTGCATATCATTTGTGCTCTTGATATCTATGCTGCATGAACAAAATATACATGTTTTATTTGATTTAAACTGTATATATATTTTATACCTATAAAAATATTGGGTAAAGATGGGTAGATGAATAATGAGAGATGAAAGATGATATAGATGAACATTGACAACTATGGACTTAGTGCCTGATAGATAAACCCTGGTGGCAGCTATGGACTTAGTGCCAAATAGATAAACCCCGACAACTATGGACTTAGTGCCTTACAAATGAATATTGGCAGCTATGGACTTAGTTCCTTACAAATGAATGTTGGCAGCTATGGATTTTGTGCCCTATAAATGGATATTGGCAGCTATGGACTTAGTGCCTAACAGATAACATCGGCCGGTATGGACTTAGTGCCTGTTGGATGAACCCTGGCAGCGATGGACTTCGTGCATATTCCTTAGGATGATCCTTAGGAATGAATGAATGATGAATAGATGATTCTTAGGGTAGATCCTTAAGAATAAATAAGATAATGGGGATGGGAAGTTGGGTTAATTGTTTAATGATTAAACATAATAATTATATTATTGTGGGTTGAAAACCCTATGTACTCACCAGGTTTCCCAACCTGACCCACTCAGTTTATTTGTATCATAGGTGTCGATACGAAGCTACCTTACACCGAGAGATTAAATGAGATGTAGATCACTATTGTAAATGAATGTAAGGTATGTTTATGCTTATGGTTATGTATTGACGATGACATCCCAAAGTTTTAATATAAACAAAATACATTTCTTCGGAAATGCTTTGATAGTATATATTTATCATGTTTTTCTAGGAAACAAATTCCGCAATATTATTCTTTAAAATGAATACTCTGATTTTTAAATAAGCATAAATAAAATTTTTAAAATGACCGTGAATTTGGGGATGTTACATAGATATAATCGAAAAAATACTAGTTAAGATTACATACGTTTGATATTGCACTTGTAGACAATACCCTTGAATCCATTTTTGATCTTCAGAAAGCTAGCACAAAAATATGGTTGCCTCTAATGGATCACATCCAAAACCCTAGAAACCCTATAATGAAGAGGAGATAGGAGAGATGAGGAGAATTTCATTCTCCACTTTCTAGATATCAGAAGCCATAGAAATTAGATGCCCAAGGGGCCTATTTATAGTTTTGGTAACTTGCAGATGAATCCAGATTCAATGATTAAATAACATATTTAACCCCTAATTGAAATCCTTTCCTTATCTGCTACCAGGAGGCTTCTGGAAACCCTAAAGAGTCTCCCAAAACCGTCCATGACATGGACCCTTCTAGAATTGCCTCTTTTATTCAATTATTGAATAATTATAAACCCTTGCACCTTTAATTAATTCCAATTAATCCTGAATTAATTCCAGATTAATTCTGATTAATCAATTCTGACTATCTCTAATTAATTCATACTTAAATATTTCTAATTAATTTATTAATCACATAATAAATTAACAAATCATTTTATCTCTTTCTCTCTCTCTCTCTATCTATCTATCTCTCTCTTCTGAAGTCATTTCTAGCTATTTCTAGCTTTTAAGGGCAACCTAAAAAGGACTTTGCTTTTATTCATAAGATTACACCAATTTACTTAAGACCTTATACACTTAATCCAATAGTCTCCCACTTGGATAAGTCGTCAACTATAAGTGCAAGTATAAACTTTGAGCAAACAACAAATGTGCCTTCCAAATCCACTGTCGAACTTTGATAAAAATCACACGTTGGCCCTTAGATAAGGGATCAACTATTCCTTCGTTTTACAAGATATGGTATGGACACATGACATGGATATGAATAAATCTCATGGTCCAAGATTTTGTTTCCCGGTTTTTGATTTATGATGACTGGATTCAGGCTACTAATCGAACACATCAATATAGTCCGGGCAAGGCCTTGCACATGAATGTCAACATCAAATCATTGAGGGGACTAAAAATATCGCTTTTACTGTTATGTAAAAAGGAACGAATAAACTTCGACTATATAATTATACCTTTTACTCATCATGCCATACTTAGAACTACGTTTTATAACGTCAAGTTACGGATGTGTTTAAATAATACCAATGCACAATAGACTTGCAAACTATAACTTATGTATATCTGTTTGAAGAATAGTGTATGTTATCGTCTTATAATTACTTGTGATTGAATCCATGAAGTAATCTCTAAGCATGGGCTTATCCAATACTTAAAACCCCTCCAAGAATTCATGCACATAATAACAATCTTCATGTAATACTATGACAACCCAGAAAATACATCATCAACCGCTGCTAGTATTTAACGATAGAACGTGAAAATATAATAAGGACAACCTTGTAACCATCCGGTGTATTATAATATATTCAATATTTTCGTCCTTATTTACGCCAACCCTTAGACTAAAAAATGAGTGCGCAAAAAAGTCGTGTCACTTTGAGAGCGGGTTAGCATATTTAGACTCTTTAAGCCCCCGCGATTCTAGAAATATAAATTTTTCAAGAATCCGACTTAGTATGGGTGAGATATGACTTTATTAATAAATAAATATCTACCGTACTTAAAAAGTTACAACGGCGAAATATGACTTTATTAATAAATATGACTTTATTAATAAATAAATATCTACCGTACTTAAAAAGTCACCGAATAGGCAATAGTAGTACTACTTAAAGTAGGAATTATGAGACAAAGAACGCCTAAAACGGAAGTCGTATGATAGAGTTATGATTTTTATAAAACCATAATGGTAATAAAAACTAGTCGAATAACGAAAGTCAAAACTAGCCAAAACGACCAAAAGGAAAGTTGTATAGGGCGACGAGACCTATACAGATATATAAGAGTCATTGAAAATGGAGTTCGTATGGCAGAATTACGGAATTTCAAAGTTTGATTTTTACCGTCACGTGCGCTCGCACGCAGTGCGCCACACACATTCAGACAGTGGATTCACCTGGATACGGGATGACATGGCACAAGGAGATGACAACACGTGGCAGCCCCCTGTGGCTCATTCGCAATGCGCTGCACACACTCCAAAACTTGCTGTAAATAGCAAGATTTGGCAGATCACTTTCCTCACCCCTCACACTCGATCTCTCTCTGCATCGATCCTCGTGCCATTTCCCCGAGCGCCTCTCGATGTGTTAAATTTCGGTTTCTAACCTACAACAACGTTTTCATAACTCACAGGTGAATTCACGACCGCATTTTCCAAACCTTTTCATGGGGGGGAATACATGTTAAAATGCAACTATACATAGTTATTACTAATTGTAGTTAGATAAGTATGATCGTAATATTAGGATAATATTATGCCCGGTAGATACTCTGCCCAAAATTTTAGCTAAAACTATGTCTAGTTGTTATACCGAATCACAATGATAAATAAGGTCATACCTAGTTGTTACGTTGGCCAGTTGCAAAGAAACGTTGATACTCTAGTCATTATTATAGTTACCCTTTGGATAAGCTTAGTACCTACTATTACTCTGCCCAAATACTCGGGTATGCACAACATACTAATTATATATACGTAACATATAAATAATATGTAGAATAAGTAAACATGTATGAATACAACAAGAATAACAACACGACTGACCAAAGGAGGCCACCACAACAAGAGTTAGATGATACACGATTCATCAACACGCTGAAAGATTTTTAGCTAGCTCCTAGCCTATAATTGTTAAATATTAAGTGAGCGGGAGAGATATGTATAGATCTATACGGGATTGACACTCCCACCTATGGTTACTAGCTACAACCTGACGACAATTCGAAGCAGACATAACTTTTTAAACATATTTGCGACGTCCGATGAAGCGTCGTGGTTTTCAGGATCAACAGTCATAGCTTGATTATAGGAACTCATCGTAACTTTGTTAAACTAAAACTAACCATCTTATACTACTACTAGTAACCAACCTAAGAAAGTAGTGATAGTACACACAAACTCGAGGAAGTGAGCTTAGGATAAACAAGATTACTAAAATACGCACATAATGTTTTATAACCATAAAAACTGTGGACTCACCAACATTATGTTGACCTCTCAAAACCACATGTATTCTCAGGAGAATGAACCCGAATGAAAGAGTCTATATGCTTTACTTTTGTACTTTACTTTTGTGACCTACCTGTACCTCGGACAACTGTGTAACATATTCTATTTGAGGAATAAATAGCCACATTGTTTTATATATCCGTGTATTACTCAATGTATGTCTTTGGCCTAAAATCCAACATCCTAACGTCGCACAACCTGACGTTTCCGCCGTCGGCAAAGGGGTGTGACAAATACATCTTTACCATGAATGGTTCTATTAATACTCCATGACAGATTTAAATCAGTACCTACTCCCAAAACTATGACCGACTGCTGAATTTTGAATAATATTAAAATTACTCAGGGAAGTAAACATGCAAAGTGAAACACAATAATAAACTAATTAACTATGGTATCAAAACCTATAAATATAAATAAATCCCTATTATTTAATCACCAAAACAATTACAAATTTATTCATTGTAGATTGTTTCGTGTAATCAAACTAACCACTTGAATTAAATAACTTCAGTCATGTCATGTTATAAACATGCATACATGCCTCTCTGTGGTCCTTACTTTGTAAACAGATCGACTGGACATTACTCCAATGATACTCATTTCACAATTCCTAATTCTTATCGTTATCTAAGATGTAGTGGAATTTTATATTTACATGCATTGACCTTCTATGATGTCGAAGTTCTAAATTCAGAGAGACTGAGCCTTTAATATTATGGAATGTTCCACCGAAACTTGTTATTTAGAACAAATTCATGGTTATGAAGTCTCTAATTCAGGGTACACTCACTGGACAGTTCTCTTTCATTAAAGTTTCCAACTCACATATAGTTTTTCTAACCATCTCCCATTACATTTTCATATTCTCATATGACCATCAATTCTGACCAAGAAATCATCTCAATCTAAAAAGTGTCACTATGGTCCATACTAAATCATACTTCCAATTCTCCACAAGCTACCAATCTTCGGTAAAACCTTACAATGTTCTTGACAGTTGTTTAACAACCTTAGTTACATAAAACTCTAATAATTTTCTGACAATGCTCAAGGCATTTGAAAAATTAGAATAAGCGAATATTATAGCATATATGATTGATCCTATATCTGAAACATATGAGACTCGACTCATTATTACATATACAAGGATTTAATATAGGTTCAATTTCTTACTATAATATTTCCTATATATGCAATCTCCTACGTTGAAACATTTCAACATGTAATCGATATATGTTTTTGACTAGGTTCTATAAACCATACGATCTAACCTTTAGATGCAAAACGAAGTAGGAGTGCCCTCTCCCCTAAGTCTACCATAGCGAAACATTTCCCAAACATTGCAATTTGCAAAACAGAGACATTGTTTCCTACGAGAAATATTGCCATCATGCAATACCAGCAAAACAATTATGCTCCCACTAGCTTTGACATGTATCCAGAAATCAACTGGACTTCTAGAAATCAATACCTTTTGACTTTCTTGCCGAAATGCAGATTCCTATTACGCGATTTTGCGTTAAGTCTCTAATTAGACTTCTAAAGCATATGCACTTTAGTCGGATAGTATATGTGTTCAAACCCTTCAATACGTGATAAAAATATCTCTTGAAAGTTTAAACAATTCCTTCCCATTCCTCACAGTTCCTAATATGAAAAAGGATGTTGTAATCATATCATGAATAAAAAATGCAATTTATATAACCAATAAACATATTGATCTTTATCAGATCTTCAAAATCTATCCGCGAAAACATTTCCTTGTAACCATATTCATGAATTAGAGAGAAACATTTTGCCACCTAGATTTTATGATGCATACGTTCTCATCCATGCAGATCTTTTATTTTCAACCTACAGTCCTAAGACTAGGTTTAGCACAAACAAAATTTTAACTAAGTTTTCCATCATGGACTGAACTTCTCTATTCTTAATTTCTTGCATTCCGACATCTCTAAGGCCTATTAGTGCTTTCGTGTTGTTAGCAACTCACCCATATTGATCAGTGAACCTTCACTGATCAACACACTTTGCTTTTGCAGTTAAAATGAAAAACATAGAACTTATAATCATTACCAAATTAAACGGAAGTGCACAGAAATAAGAATGTGTCAATTAAAACACAATAGGTTTTCAACCTCAGGTCGCGTGCTAGTGATAAGTAAAAGGATTATTGTCGGTTGACCCTTGCAATTCTCAAGATCAATACGACTCCCACTGATTTCTTGACATATGAGTTTTCTCTCAAGTAACATTCCTTGATGAGCTAAAAGAAATATTCAAAAGTTCATGCGGATTCCTGGCAAGAAAAAAACACTTCATAGAATTGAATCATTTCCAACAATGTTCGATACCTCTTCTTATTCATAAAATTATACTAAGGTCTTTTTTGGACCAATTGTGATATAATTCCATAATTACTAAGATGATCATAAAACGTGATAATAAAGTACTTTCATTTCATTTCAGATTGGAGAATCTTTTATATTTCTACCTAATAGATTCTTTTCTTCGTTCTGCTACTCTTTGAACTTTTCCAAAAGTATTATAATTTTGCTTAATCTTATAAAAACAATCATATTTACTGAAACATCATTAAATCATGACGAATTAGATTTATCGTCCATTGTGCTGGATTCGAAGAGTCCATATCAAAATGTACTAGATCCATCAATCCTTCACTTGCTTCACATAAACACGTAAATAATGATTTAGTCATAATTTTACAATGAACAAGATTCTCATGCATCATGCAATTCTGTCACACCCCCAGCCGTCAGTGGAAACGTCGGGCTATACCACATTTTTGATGTAGTATACAGTTATTGAATATACTGAACAATACACAAAGATATAACACAAACGTTTCTTTTATTCATTAGATAGTAGGTTACATCATTTTTCTTAGTACAAGCACACAACACTTCCTAACAAAGACCTAAAACAATCAGAGAACAAATGGTACTTCCAACCGATCCTTGGTAACTCCTCCCGTCTCGTTTCTACTTCTCTTGCTCATTTTCCTGAGAATACATGTGGTTTTGAAAATGTCAACATAATGTTGTTGAGTTCACAGCTTTTATATCTTTGAAATCACTCTTTTAGATAGTTTTAATATAGGATCTTGGTTTATAAATATGAATTTATTTAGTTATACTCGAATAGTATTATTTTTGATATTCTTAGTATTTTAATATTATAACTTATCTTCTGTATTCACCCCTTTCACACATTTCTCTTATAATTTCTTCACCCCTTTCACATATTGGTGTATACTATTCCTACTTCAAGGAATTCCCCTCTAGGTAGGATATTTAATTAATGTTGGTTGAATATAGCGACAATAAGTTCTTACAATAAATCTTTCGACTTGATATTTTCCCCGCACGACGTGTCATCGGACATCGTAAAATATACTTTAGAAAGTTATGCCTGCTGAGATTAGACCATCATGGTTATAAATAGCATCCACAGGTGGGGGTGTCAATTTCGTATAGATCTATACATATCTATCTTGAACTCTTAAGATTTAATGATTATAGGCCGGAGTTAGCTGAAAACTAATCGGCTAAAGGATAAATGGTATTGTTCTCATTGGGAAACAATTTGTTTAGCCTTAGCGTATACTTTTTGTTTATCGATTTTGTTAGTCGTAGTTTTAGTATTCTTCGTTTTGATTCTTTCCAAAATTATACTAACATATATACTTGTACTTATATATATATATATATATATATATATATATATATATATATATATATATATATATATATATATATAATAGTTTAGATTTTGATAGGATATTCGGGTAGAGTCACCACTAGGTACAATGTTATACTTTAGATTTAACCACTATAACGACTAGGTGCTATGTTACACTAGAGAGTTGGTCAAAATAACGACTAGGTATAATATTATCATAAAGTTTTTGGCAGAGTATCTACCACGCAAAATATTATCCTAAGGTTTTGTGCAGCATAATGACTAGGCATAATATTATTCCTAAAACATGGGCATGATAACTACCGGGCATAATATTATCCTAACGTTACATGCATTTTATAAATTACTGATATAGTGTAAATAGTAATATTTTACAAAATCAATCATATAATATTATTATAACATGTATTCCCCCCTACCCCCGTAAAACATTTGAAAAACATAAAAGTGGGGTCGTGAACTCACCCTCAAAATGGGAATTACAGAACCAGTGCAGCGTCGGGACTCGGAAGCTCGGCGGCCGCTCGGGAGAAGGGACCACTTCGATTAGAGAGAGAGATGATTGTGAAATGTGTGAAAAATGATTTTTCTGATAATTTCTATTTATAGCAGGGTTTTGAAGTGCGCGCCACACAAATTTAGGGTGCACGTCGTACATGAGCACACTGCCCCATCCAGGTGCAGCCACATGTCACTCACTCGTTGGGCCACATCATTCGTATCTTCGCGAATCAGACGTCAGAACGCACGCCGCGCGCCCTATTTAATGTTTTTCTAAATTTTGTATTTCTCTCGTACGATTTAGATTAATCATAAAGGATGGTATGAAAACTACGAACATGAGTATGGAAACTTTAAGGTGTTCAGAACTGTCATAAAATGAAGTTTGGAATCATCTGGGCATAAGGACGAGATACTCGGAACTAATAGGGATAATAGGCATATTAGTCAATACCTTGTCAATCATCTGAGGAACTATGAAAATGTTTCATCGGCTGTCTCTACCAAGAACATTATCGTAATAACTATAGTTGGATAGAGAAACAAATCATTGATTCATTTGGAACTTGATGAGTCGTACTATGCTTACCAACAGTTCATGGATTGTACCATTAATAATGTTACAAGAGTCCTTGGTCTTGCACTAACTAAAAGGTTTATGAAACACTCTCTGAGATGTGGAGTATGGGTTCATCGCTCACTAACACATATAAAAGTATATGATCACGAGTCTTACGTTCTTCGTGAAGCGCTCGATAATCTAGGACTTATAAGAGAGATGTGTTATCTTGTTGGATATCCCATAAAACTTTTGGGTATTTTTTTTACAAACCTTATGAGAACAAAATGTGTGTTGCTCAAAGAGCAGTCTTCCAGGAGAGGGAGCTGATATCCAAAAGATCTAGTGAGATCCACACTGATCTTGATACGATTCAAGAGTCAACCAACAAAGAATCTATAGTTGTCCTAACTTTCACTTTGAATTTGTAAGGAAACTGACGTACCTCCACCTTTTCCTAATAGAATTAAGAAAGGACATCATAAACCTAGTTATATAGAAGATATATTACTAAGTAATATTAGTCACTGGTAGACAATAATCAGAGTATGCCAACTATTAGAAGCTATGTCAGGCCGTAAAAGGTTGTGAAATGGAAAGAGGACATGGATATAGAGATTCAGTCTATGTATGTTTCAAACTTGGTTGATCAAACACTTCACCTTAAAACTGTAAGTGTTAGTGGATCTTCAAGAAGATAACAAACATGGATGGGAACTAACACATAGTTAAAACAATATCGGTTGTAAAGGATGTATAAGCTTATGAAGTACATTTATGAATATAGTAAAGGATCAATGTATTTGAATCTTTGCCTCAATTAGAGAATCCAAAGAGTCTGAATTGAGAGAAATAAAGGTAGATCATAAGTATGTCAACTCCAGTGGGATTAATTGGGATCTTTGATTCAATAACGAAATTCAAGGAGTTTGAATTTCTAGAAAGAAAGATAAGCCATATATATATATATATATATATATATATATATATATATATATATATATATATATATATATATATGTGTGTGTGTGTGTGTGTGTGTGTGAATATCAGTGCAAATACAATTGTCATCTTCGTAATATATTTGGTTAAAAAACAATTCATAGGTAACAATGTTCTAATGTAGCAAGTGTAAAAGCTTGGCTTTGTTTGGGAACTGTTTCACCTTGAATCACATGGGAGAAACAACACATGTATTGAATCTATGGAGATAAAACTGATCGATTCATTAGGTTAAGCCAAAGAACATAAAATCTCGAGGAAACTTGAGATGCGGAACTCCAAGGGATTTGATGTTTATAAAATATGGCATGACATTGAGCATTGCTAATGTTTAAGTTCTGCAATTAAGCTACAAGAAATGAGTCGTGTCTCATATTCTTTTTCTTATGGGAACGATCATGTAGGCCATGACATATACTATATCTGATGACTTGTATGCTTCAAGCATGACAGGTTGGATCAAATCAAATTGGCAAGAATTGAAGAATCAAAATCAAGTACATTCCTTAGTGTCCAAGGAGGACATAGGAGATGATCTTAGCTTGTAAGAGTACCAAGTAATACATAATTGTAGATGTACTTAGAGTATATTGCAGCTAGTTAGATTGTAAGAGAAACTATGAACTAAAAGAGATTCATTAGTGACATCATTCTTGTAATTCAATGATTGATGGTCTTTTTTAAGTTTATTTTTTACTATAAGGTAAACTAACATCGAGTATGGATACCAAGTCACGCAAACTCACATATATTATACTCAATAACTACCATCACATTTGATAGTTGTTCGAATGTGAAGACATCATAGTCAAAAGAATCATATCGAAAAGAAAATTTTTCGATCCATTCGCTAAGTCAATATCACTGACCAAGTCTGACAGTATGACTTAGTCATGAGGTATTTAATTTGCAAATGATTTGACTTGAGCCCAGTTGGAATAGATTATTTTAAATATGAGAAGTTAAGCAATAGAATACTTTATCTAATTTGGCGATTATTAAGTATAGATCTTAATATATATGATGGAGATAGGTCATTTCATTAACTTGTCGCTATGTTCTTCTTTTGCATGTTTTGAACCAACTTTCCGAGCATTAATTTATTGGAAACTCCACAGTCGGTCTTACTCTTAGGAGTGTGTATAGGAAATAATATTGTCATGAGTGTTACTGGATTGTCTAAAGAGATTGGACATACAATTGAGACTGAACTAACACTCATGAGTACTTGAAATGAAGATTTAAGTATTGGAACGACCCGCACTAGGAAGTTACTTCATGGATCAATTCATGAGTAATTCCAAGATGTTAATATCTTTTGTTCTTTAAAGTAAGATGCATAGGGGGTTTTGATTACAAAATATGTCCTGTATTAGTATGATCCAACGCTATATGTAATTGGAAGTCATAAAGGGTATGTACATGTATGATATGACTAGTAGACTAAAACTATGTAGTCAAAGTTTATTTGTTCCTTCTATCTTAACAGAAGAAGTGATATCCTTGGGCCCCTCAATGATTTGGTGCTAACATATAATGTGTCTGGCCGGGGCCTGACTAATATTGATGTGTTAATTTTTCTAGTCGGATGTAATCATCATGAATCTTTATCCGGAAACAGAATTGTGAGCACTAAGATTTACCCTTATCCATGTCTTTTGGTAGTTGCATTGGATGACTAACTCTATGTTGATTGTTTTGAGAAGTATTAGACCTCGAATAGTTGATGACATGTCCAAGTGGGAGACTATTGGAGATAGTTTCAAAGGTCATTAAGTATTGGTAATATTTCTAAATAGTAACAAGGTCATTTTGGGTTTGCCTCATGATACATTTAGTAATAAGGAAATTGAGAAAACCAAGTTCTTAATTTATTATGAATTAATAAATTAATTAGAAATTATAGTGGTAGTTAATTAAATAGTTTTAATTACACGAATCAAGGAAAGATTAAATGAAAGAACACAACGTGTAAATAATACTTTTTAGCTCAACGATTGATCAGGAATGAGGTTAGAGTACAAACAGATGAGAGAAAGTGAAACGTGTAAAATGTGCAGAATGTGTTAATGACCCTCTAACCTACAACACTATATATAGGAAACATACCAAGTGCCCTCAATTGATCACAAAACATACATGTAGACTTCGACATTTAAGTACAAAATAAAATGCAACATGCAATAAAAAGATATATGGAAATAATGAATATTTCGATATAGACTACAAGATATATGTTTGATATGGAAGTCTTTGACATCAACTGCACTTCAAAGATACTTCTGATATTTTGATTCTTCACAACAAAATATACTCTACAATCCCCCCCCCCCACCCCTATTTGTGAAGAATAGTTGTGATGTTTAAACTGCATGCATATTCTTGATAATCTCGAGAAATGTCTTTCTTATATCCAAATACCACACTATAATCTTCCTTATCTCACTTTTATCATCTTCATAATTTTTTTTTCAATTAGCAATTCTCACTAAAATGTTATTCACATTAGCATTTGAAAACATTTTTTCTAAATCGTTATTTCACATGTATTTATTATGAATACCATTCTTATTTTTTCCATAGAAAACAACGCCCTTTGGTTTCATCTGTATTTTACCATCATCATACTAATCAATATTATCCATTCCAGTATTTGGCTTCTTAGGTGGTTTGTTGAAAGCTTTTGCTACCTCAAAATCAGTTACTCTTGTATGAGCGAAATAATAATCCACAAAACTCTTTGTTCCATAAGCAACAACATAAATAGATTTGTGTGATACTTGTGAATTATCAAGATCAATAAAGATTATTTCCAAAGTAATGAGATCTTTGAGATTCAATAATGGAAAGTCGGCAACGGTGAACTCACATTCATCTCCTATAGCTCAAAGTACTTTATATTGATAATTTTGAAGTAGATTATCGAATAACACATCTTTGGTTATCGAAATTAATTTCAAATTATTTTTCGATGACCACACTTTATCTTTATTCTTCCTAAGGATAGTGTGAAATCTAATCTTGATGTTTTTGAAAGCTTTTTGATCTAGAAAATTATTTATCAACTTGTATTGTGGAAAAGCAAACATATATGATTGAAAGGAATGTCTAATGAAGTTCATTTGAATTTTCAGGAAAAACTCTTCTTGGGCTCCATTTCAAAAGTATCAACGTCACCAAAAGGTATATCTTCAGTTGGTTCATAGTTCCATGTTTTTGTAATATCGCCTCGATCTTAATTCGGTGAAATTTCTCCGTTCATCTCATAGAGTTGATTACTTGTTTGAGTTTATCTATTTGTTCTTGTTCCAACTTTTTCTTTTCTACTTTCGATAATTCGTCGGATTTGCTTTTTCCATTATCAACAATTTCTTTAGATGTTGTCGTTGAAGTACTAACAGACTTGATAACAACACCTTTAGCTGTATTTAATTTGCTGATATCAACTTCGATAGGCTTTGTTACAACAGTACTTGTAGTAATCGTTGTTGTCATTGTCTGATTTGGAAAAGTTGGATATGGAGCTATTGATTTCGAAGGAAATATTTTGCTAGTAGGTCGAACATTAGACATACCCACACCAAATCCTAAGACAAATGAATTCTCTCTCTCCCCCCCCCCCCCCCTTACGACACTTGGTGTGTAGCAACACGCAAAGCATTCGTGGGAAGTCGAGTAACCAAGTCAACAATTGGAGATAATTATGCTTTGAAAGTTTGTTTGAAAAAAAAGAGATCCCTAGAGACATGATCTTGCACCGTTGTGGTAGAACTTTGAGCTTGTAGCAATGAAACAACTTGTGTTTCAAGAAAGGGAAATTTGAGCTTCAAATCAGCAATCGCAACATAAAATTGTTCTTCCTTTTTGGAGAAATCAACCTTGTATTTGACATTGAAAGCATGAGTACTTCTAATAAAGTTATAACATAGAAAAGCAGTTTTTCAACAACTTCATGAAGACCAGAAGAAATATCTCAAACACACTTAATGTCTTTATTCATTTGGTCACCAATAGTTTTTATTTTGAAATCAACTGCCTCTTTTAGTCCATCTATAGCTTTAACAAGCTTTATTGATGTTTATTTTGCCACATTCTTCTCTTCATCCTACATATAAGAGAATGATTTAAGATTATCAACAATCCGTTCACTGATGTGAACTATAACAGTTTGAAAGAGTTTCTTGATTTTTTGCTTCATGAGCAGTAAACATAACTTCAACTGATTGCTTGGTGAGAAATGGAGTAGAATGAAAAGCCTTAAAAGATCCAAAAATAATGTCCCGAAGCATATTAAGTTTTGAGTTCAAGACTTTGAATTGCCTACCAAACATAATTGTGGTGTCTTCAACTTTATCGTCATCGTTATTGAATGGAATAGAACCAAAATAGAGTCCATCATAATTGGAATCAAGATCTTGGTTCAATGATTGATTCTCAAGGCTATCATCATTAAGTGGATCTATAGATTGAGAAGAAAACAAATGTGCATTCAACGGATTTTGAAGAATTCCCTCAAATGTAGGAAAGTTGTAAGGAATAGTAGTTGTTGAAATCATTGAAACACATGGTGAAGACTTGGGAGGTGGAAGTGGAATATTTGTTTTGACTCGAGAAACGACACCAATATTGACATTTAAGCGCACATTAGATGTGTGCTCATGGATGTATAGTCTCCTCCATATTGAATTCAACGTTATCCATCCTTGGTGGTGTAAGAGGTTTTGATGTCAGTGGGGTAAGAGATTTCGATGCTGGTGGTGATTTATGTGACATCCCTATTTTCACGACCAGAAAAGACCATTTTGTTTATGCTTATTTAAAAACCAAAGTATCCTTTTTGAAGAATAACACTGCGGCATTTGTTCCCAGAAAATATGATAATGATGTTATCAAAGAATTTCCGAAGAAATGTATTTTATTTATATTAAAATATTTGGGATGTCATCATTAATACAGAAACATAAGCATAACGAAATATCACATGCCTTATAGTAGTTAAACTAGTGGCTTAAAACTCCTTGAATCTCTCAGCAGAAGGTATCATTAATATCTCTACATGTGATACAATAAACTGAGTGGGTTAGGTCGGGAAACCTGGTGAGCACATTGTGTTTTCAACTCACAATAATATAATTATTATGTTTAATCATCAAACAATTAACCCAATTTTCCATCCCCATTATCTTCATTATTCTTAAGGTTCTGCCCTAAGAATCATCTATTCTTCATTTATTTATTTCTAAGCATTATCCTAAGGAATATGCACGAAGTCCATCGCTACTAGGGTTATCTAACAGGCACTAAGTCCATAGCTGCCAATGTTATCTATTAGGCACTAAGTCCATAGCTGCCAATGTTATCTATTAGGCACTAAGTCCATAGCTGCCAATGTTCATCTATAGGGCACTAAATCCATAGCTGCCATCGTCCATTTATAAGGCACTAAGTCCATAGTTGCCAGGGTTTTTATAGTATATATATGGTGAACACGTCGTTCACAAACACTTACATGTTGCGAGCCTGCTAGCGTTCCACTGGATTGTCTAGAAAAGTCTGTGGTCGTCATCTATACTCTGCTAGATGACTGGATCATCGTTAAAGTCAATGCTTCTCATTGTCTTTCACCTCTCATCATCTATATCATCTTTCATCTCTCATCATTCATCTACCCATCTTTACCCAATATATTTATAGGTATAAAGATACATATATACACTTTAAATCACGTAAAACATGTATAAATCGTTCATCTAGCATAGATATCAAGAACACAAATAATAAGCACATATAGCATGTATTAATATTAAATACTTCATATCTATGTGTAATATGAAAGTAACTATGCACTCACTTGTTAAAGTGACGACTCGAAATTCGGGCAGCGCTTCACTTCTAGCAACTGTCTTTTCCTTTGACGTAACCTAGTGTCAGTTTTACTACGTCTTAGTTTATTATTTATTGCGCCTAATTATTAGTCTAGACTCATCATTAACTCAAAGTCTACTTCATGATCTATCAAGTAAGGAACAACCACGTAGGATCATATCGGAGGTAGGTTCCGTTTGGTATACGACATATACTATTTGGAAATCCCAATTTAAACACCTCACTAAATAACAATCAATACATCATCCCCGTAAGTAGATCAATCAGTATAACAACTTGGAATCACTGATAAATGTTGTTTATAGGTTCATAATAATGATAATGAACTTAAACATAAGTTATACTTAAATTATGATAAGGTAACTCACTTACAGGGGGGTTTAGCGAGAAACCAGGCTCTGTGCAGGCAGAACTTCTGAGCCGAAAGCTCTTCTTCTCGGGGCCTTCTAGTGCTCCGGGACTCGCTACTAACACCTAGGAAGTGCTAGAGAAAAGGCCTATGGACCTTGGGGGGTTTGGTAGAGAGTTGGATAGAAAGGTGTGATGAAATGAGTGAAATTCGGCTCTATTTATATGCTGTCCAGGGGCCTCTCATGTCGTGAGACATGGATCTCACATCGTGAGCTTGCGTAGGCACCTAGGCTTCGCCTGGTGCTGACACGTGGCGCAGGACATAGGTAAAACAATCAATCTTAAAAATTCATAACTTTCGCATACGAGCTGCGTTTTGGACATTCTTTATATTCACGCGTATGTGCTGACAAGATCTACAATTTTCCTTTTGACCCCATTGGCTAATTCTCGACCGATTTTAAATTTAACAATCTGAGAAGATTACACTGTTAAAGACCATGTAAAATTCATAACTTCTACATACGGACTTCGTTTTCGAATGTCTTTTTATCATTGAACTCCTATTGTTGAGATCTTCAATTCTGATTTAGATCATTTTGGCTAAAAATTGACCGATCTAAAGTTCAATTTTTGAGCTGTATCCTGCTATGCTGAAACTTCGAAAAAACATAACTTCCTCTTATAAAGTCAGATTTGGACGTTCTCTATATGCACGCTCTCAGTTTAACGTCTACTACGACTTTCGTTTACATTACTAAGGCTAAAAAGTATTTTGTCAAAAAATTACTTCGACGGGTCATAACTTCTTCGTTGTAAGTCGGATTTCAGCGTTCTTTATATGTACGGAATCCTTGTGACATATACTATAACTTTGGTTAAGATTATTTATTCTAAATAATCTTCTATCAAAAAGTCATTTTTAACACTTATTATCTCTAAATTGGTTAGCTCGAATCTGCGGGCGTTACAATTTAGGTGGTGGAGTCAAAATAATGGTTTCACCAGTATTGATATGTGATTCCATATTAGATGTGTTCTCAAGGATATCAAGATAATGTGTCTCCTCCATAATGCATTCGACATTGGTAATCCTTCATAGCGAAATTGTATTTGAAGCAGGAGGATGTGAAACATTTACCTTGGGAATAATAGGTTCGACATTATCAACATCATCATCCATATCTTGAATTAGTGAATGAGGATGAATGTCAAGATCCGTATCTATTTCCTCATCATCGCTTTCTGATTCGAAGACCATCTTGACAAGTCTTCTTTTTAACGGTTTCAACTTCAATTTCTTACTTGAAAAAGTCTTTAGTAAACCATCCTTTCTTTTCTTCAAAGGAGGTTCTTCAACGAGAGGTTGACGAATAACCACTCCTTTCGACCTTTTCTCTGATGGAGATTTTGGAACTTGAACATGATGTTTCTATTCCTTTCCATAATCTTGAGAAACATCAGCCTCCTCCTTTGTTTATTGAACATGATATGTTCATAATTGAAGCTTCATAGGTCAATAAGATTGGATTTGACCTAGAAACAACTTGCAATATTGTGACGTCCCAAAAATAATAACACAAAATTTTCGTTTTTAGGTTAATAAATCGTTAAGACATAACATTTCCACAAAACCAAGGTAATCAAGATTCATCAAAACATCATTAAACCAGAGTAACTCACATAATCCGGAAACATGTGGTGTGTGCTCTACAATCATCCCGAGCTCTTCCATTTTGAAAACCGATGTACCTGAAACATAAACTGAAAACCGTAAGCACAAAGCTTAGTGACTTCCCAAAGATACCTCATACCATACATACATAAAACACATACTGGACCCCCGCCCTCCATCAGGCATCGCCCGCTCTCGAGTCCCAATCGACCTCGGGCCCTACCTGACATCGAGCCCCGCCCGGCATCGAGCCTCGCTCGGATTACAGATCTGTCAGTCACCAGGCCTCACCTGACATTGGGCCCAGCCCGATACACACATAATTATATAACCATATAAACATATAAACATAACCTTACTAACACATGCAATAATCACAAACACTATAGCATACCATAAATTCATCGAGCCCCGCCCGGCATCGGGCCTCGCCCGGTAAGCATAAAAGCATATACTTATAACTAGCATTCAATATACTCATCAGGTCCCGCCTGGCATCGGGCCCTGCCCGGTAAACATGCCGTCATACAATACATGCACGAGTGGCGCACACATCTAACATCCAAACATATAAACCATGGGCCGATATTGGTGTCTTCGACCCGCAAAACTTAGTGAGGAGACTCACCTCGCACTGCCGAATCACACAGACGATCCCTGGTTGCTGGCTGACAGATCCCCGAACTGTCAATATCAAAACAACACCCAATTAACAATTGGGTTCCACTCAATAACCATCAATCCATACTCGGGGTAAAAATACCATTTTACCCCTAACCTAGCTTGGTCCAATACTAAGGCCCAAACTCTCAACTAGAAAGGCCGAAAAGCCAATAACCAACCAAGGCCCAAATATGGCCCAATTTTCCAAATTGGGCGCAACCCCTTTCATGGGCCTTACCCTAAGGTCCAACCAATTTTTCAAGTCCAAAACACTTGTACTCAGATGGCCCATGAGAACTCAAACAACCAAGCCCAAAAAGGAAGCCCAACCACGAAGCCCAAAAGCCAAAACCCTCCTAACTGAGTACGTGGGGCGTACTCAGCTGTACGCTAAGCGTACATGCAATTTGGCTTGTACGTTGCGCGTACAGACATATACGCCCAACGCACTCATCCATTAAGCCAATATCGACATTAAGCTCTTAATGCTTAAGTCCAGAAGCTCAAATCACAGATCTAAGCCATAAACAACATCTAGAACCATAAAGTCACTGACTTGGTGACTTTGCATGCCCCGAAAAAACCCAATCTCGAAATATAGCATTCTACTTCCATCAAATGAACTCAAACTCAAGGATGGGGAATTCTAAGCCTTAAAGGAGGCATGTTTATGCATCTAGAACCTCAGAAACACCAAGAGTGGCAACTCATAGCTCCTGGAGTGGTACCAAACCACTAGATCTCATTCTTGGGATCAAAATGAACCAAAACTCATTCAACGTAGATCTACGCTAACAATGAAGAAGCTCAAATCTTTTACCTCAAACAAGCTGGAAATGAAGCACATAATCAAGATCCACAAGCTCTTCCTTGATCCCCCAACCTTGCACCAAACTCCATCTTCTTGAAAATGACCCAACAACACCAAAATGCACACCATGAGCTCAAAATCACAACCATGGAGGCTTAGAGACGATTTCTAGGGTTTTGGGGACTTAGAGATTGGTAAAGAGGCCAACCCTAAAGACTTAGAGAATTTATATAGGGTACAACTTCCAAATTAGGGTTTTTCCTTTAACCCCCGTACGCCCCATGTACTTCTCGTATGCCCATCGTACGAGGTCTCGCATCCCCGATCAGCCTTACGCACTACACTCAGTGTATACCACATTACGCCTCGCATACCCTCCTCTGCAACAGTACTCCCCGCGTACTCCCTAGGTATGCCCCACGTACTAGGGTTTCCCTCAAACTGTAACAGATTCCGAAGGGCATAACTTCTTTGATATAAATCTGATTCCGACGATCCATATATCCATGAAAAGGTAACGAGAAGCCCTACGCTTTAATCAACCCATGCCTGGCTTACCATATCCCGAACAAACATCCATTTTCAATAGAGGCCCGAGCTGACAAACTACTGAAATATCGTTTGACTCCAAAACACAAACTGAATACCCGGATCATCCAAATTACATCATCCACCTCCAAATGAGTCCAAAACTCAATTCTTCAAGGATCCTAAGCCTGCTAATACCAAATCCTTGATCACCACCCCAAAATGGAAGAGATCTGAAACAGAGCGTTACAACTCTCCCCCACTTAAATTATTTTGTCCTCGAAATTATTCCTTACCAATCCCGTCAAGCCAAACAACCTGAGCAACACGACCACAACCCCGAGCATACCACAACCTTCCTAAGGCAACCGAAACCAACCCTAGCAGGGCTCTCCAACCCAAAAATGAACGAATCTTCTCCCTACCTAAAAATAATCCCTTGCAAAATAACCACATCTACTCAATCTGATACCTGAAGTCTCGAGATGGTATGACTCCCTGACAAATCGCCCATACTGAACCATTGCTAAATCCATTCCACTTATCTCCCAACTGACTAACCAATTTTTGATAACTTGAGGTTCCTATTAGAAAACATAACCACAAACCAATTATCCCTGCAGAACTCTTATACTTGACAGAAGGCTCACCTAATCCCTCTAGTAGGAGACTTATCCCTGCAACGGTTAGACTCGGACGTGAGCTGCGCAACAGGATGAAATCATTTACTATGAGATTATCCAATCCCAACTGCAAGTGACCTAACACCTCCTCCGAATAACAAGCTACTCCACACACAAGTTGCAAATCGATAATACTACCTTGACTTATCTGGATGCCCTTTACCAATAGAACCAATCCAAGACACAATCACAAGAGCTTGATCTATCATCCAAATTGAATCCATTTATTACCCTTGACCCTTCGATCGATGCCCTCGGAATACACATACGCCGATCCTTATCCCACGGAAATGAAAATTCTGCACAAAACACTCACGATACCCAACTCGAGATCTTACTCAGAAACCAACCTGATACTCAACTCATAACCCGAGATCCACAGATGTGCATTTGCATTTCACCCAAAATCTTCTGATTCATGACAACCCCTCACTAGACCTGTAACATCCGGATTTCCAGGTACTATAATTTAAGTATTTATTTTTGAGTTAAGAAGAGGGACTCGACGAGTTGACGCCTAAACTCGTCGAGTAGGATTGCGACTGATGACTCGGATTAATGAATGGACTCGACGAGTCGGTGAGTCGACTCGACGAGTCCGCGTTGTGGACAGAAACCCTAAATCTTTGGGCCTGTGCCCTATTTAAGGGACCTTATGGCCTTCAGTGGCGGCCACACACACACTTGAGAGACCCTAACGAACCAGAGAGCATAGAGAGTGAGGGAAGGAGCTAATTACATCACCATTAGTCCATTCTTGCAAGAAGGAAGGAGGGGATTCAAGCTAGGCTGATTGAGGAGCTCAGATCTACTATTACTTCATCAAAGGTTGCTGCTTGAGGTATGAATCCATGCCTATTTTCGTGTATATAGTGGATCTCATGAATCTAGGGTTTCTTTACCCCTTCTTTAGTTGGTATATGGAGCGTGTGGTGCCCCATTGTGGAATAGACATTAGATCTGGACCTTGAGAGGTCCAGAGAGTCCCAAAAACCAAGCTTTATGCTGTTACATGAGAATATTGAGCCTAGGGCACCATTTTGAGGGTTATTTCATCAAATAGAGCTAGATGTGTGATACATGGACATAAACGTTGAACCTTTACGTGACTTTTGGATGTTGGAAGGCCAGATCTATAAGTTAGAGAAACAGATATGACCTCAGAAGGTCAAATGAGTGTTGCCATGGAGGAAACTCGCCGAGTCCATAAGAGGACTCGACGAGTCGGATCGAGTTGCCCCGCGATTCGTGATCAGTGGTAACACGTCGAGTGAAAGGTTAACTCGATGAGTCGAGTGAGGCCTTAGGAGGATTCAGAGGACACGCATGGACTCGCCGAGTCACCTAAGTGCACTCGGCGAGTCTGGTCAAAGTTGGACCGTTGACTGGAGTTGACTTCAGTTGACCTCAGGGTTTGGTCAAACTGATTCAAGAGACCATGGAGGGGTAGAATGATCTTCTACCCATTCTTTAGAGATGAGAATATAAGAGGGTATTGATTAGAGATATTATCATTTTGATAGGCGGAGGCTAGATCGAGGATATTAAGCACGAGAGTTTACTAGGCATCATACGAGGTGAGTCTTCTCACTATACATTACCTAGAGTGGTATTTATGTGCAGACCGGAGGGTCTTATGTGTTATGTGTATGTTTGAGATTATGTGCATGTGATATATGTATGCTATGTGTTGTATAGACCGGATCGGAGGGTCCAACGCTTATGAGGCCAGAGATTCCTCGATTAGACCGGACCGGAGGGTCCAACGATTTAGACCGGATCGGAGGGTCCAACGATTTAGACCGGACCGGAGGGTCCAACGAGCTAGACCGAACCAAAGGGTCCAACGAGCTACGGGACTGGAGGGTCCCGCTGATACAAATCGACCGGAGGGTCGTACCGAGTTATAGCCTCGAGTGGCATATGTGATGTATGTGGTATTTTGGGGAACTCACTAAGCATTTATGCTTACCGTGTTATGTGATATGTGTTTCAGGTACTAGCGAGGATCGCGGGAAGGCGCCGGCATGATTTGTACACACTGACAGAGGATTTTATATTTGAGATTCTGGGATATGTTTTACCGTGATAGCATTTGATACACTTGAGTTTGGAGATGATTTATATGAGACATGTTACGTTTGAAAAATGAAAAATTGTTTGAAAATTTACGTCGTTACAAGTTGGTATCAGAGCCTTGGTTTGAGGGATTCGGATGCACCTTCGGGCGTATCTGAACTCAAACTGAGGATTTGAGAAAAATTTTCATAAAAGAAATAATTTTTCTAAAAGAGTAAAAGGTTTTGAGGAAAGTAGAGCGGAGCAGTGTGTACGATCAGCCAGCGCCCGAACGGTGATTTCCTAAAATACCCTTACATTATGTGTTATGAGATATTATGTGATGTGCTATGCATGCTAGAGTAGGCTAGGTATTCATATTTAGGACTAGAATGGCCTGATTTGTGATGCCTTAGCCTAGGAGATTACTGCTACTATGAGATACTTCGAGAGTGAGTAGGTAGCAGCGAGGAGCTTATGAGTGGTCTACTGGAGGGTAACCTGTATTTAGCGAGATATAGAGTACTTGTGATCTGGGATCCTAGTAAGAGGACTTGGGGTGAATACCGATGCGTTGTGGAAGGTAGTATAGGGCCCGTACTACTCGAAACACCGGATCAGTGAGCAGTCCAAGTAAGACTCCTTAGGGTACTAAGGAACGAGTAGGGTTGAGTTATCGAGTGGGAGTATACTCGAGCGAGTCTCTGATTTCTTTGTGTTGTGTTTCAGAGACATCATGGTTGGGACACGCCACACACCAGAGGGCAGCGGCTTTAGCGACGAGGAGATTCGTCGAATGATTCGTGACGAGGTGACCGCGGCGATCCGGGAGGCCATTCCGAAGATGTTTGGGTCTATCAAGACCACGCTGATTGAGACGTTTGACGAGAGATATGCTGTTGTTACTGAGGCGGCTGCTGCTGCAGCCACTGCAGCTGTCGCTGCCGCGAGGCCATAGGGGGGTGACTCATTGATGTACCGAGAGTTCAGCAACACGAAGCCACCAGAGTTTGATGGGACTCAGGATACGATAGCTGCGATGATATGGATCTCTGATATTGAGGGATGCTTCAACACATGTTCTTGTCCGGAGCATCTGAGAGTACGGTTCGCGTTGAACCAGCTTCGCTTGGGAGCGAAGGACTGGTGGAAGTTTGTGACGGCTGATTTCACTTCTGCAGAGATTACAGCGGTGACCTGGGAGAGGTTCACCACCATGTTCCGAGATGAGTATGTTCCCCCGGTGGAGAGGGAACGGTTGGCGCAGGAGTTCTTGTCCCTCAAGCAGGGAACGGAGTCCGTGACTATGATTACACGGATGTTTCATGAGAGGGCGTTGTTTTTCCCTGAGCACGTGTCTACTGAGCAGGCATGTATGAGCCGATATATGAGCATACTGAGGAGAGACATTCGGGAGTTCGTGGCGAACTCGACATACCGGACATTTGCCGAGCTCCAGGCAAATGCTCGAAAGAGGGAGATCGAGCTAGAGACTCAGGCCAGGGAGGAGGCCGAGTCTCAGAGGAGGGATAGGCGGCCGGCACAGTCTCAGCCGGCAGCCAAGCGGGCAAAGCCCGCTGATTTGAGATATGGAGGTCCGAGGGGCCGCACTTGCGGGAAGTGCGGCAAGAGCCATGAGGGAGTGTGCAGAGCAGGGGTGTGCTACAAGTGTGGCAAGGAGGGGCATTTCGCGAGGGATTCCCCCAAGTGGTTTGCAGTTTGCTTTCACTCCAACCAGACTGGCGATCAGAAGGCTGAGTGCCCACAGCTACTTCAGGGATCAGCACAGGGATCTGTACCTGCTACTAGAGCCATCGAGGCCCGGCCAGCGAAGGCCGAGGCACCGAAGGCTCGCGGGAGAGCCTTTCAGTTGACAGCGGAGGACGTCCGTGCAGCGCCCGATGTTGTGGCTGGTATGTATTCTTTTATTTACGTATGCTGAGTATGAGATATTGTGCTTATATTTTGGTACGCATAGGTACTTTTCTTGTGAGTTCTATACCTGCTTTGGTGTTATTTGACTCGGGTGCGAGTCGATCTTTCGTGTCATTAGCGTTTAGCCAACACATCAGTATCCGATGAGAGGCGTTGAATCGACCTCTACAAGTTTCCATAGATGACGAGCGAGCGGTATATGCTACTGATGTGATTCGAGGATGTGTACTCGAGATTTTCGTTGTTGAGTTCCCGATAGATCTGGTACCGATTGCGATGGGGGATGTCTGTGTCATCGTGGGCATGGACTGGTTGAGCCGATTCGGAGTTGTTATCGACTACGAGCGTCAGTTGGTGACCATACGAGACCCTAGTGGGGGAGTACTTACGGTGTATGGCGAGGGTACCCAATCTGGGTCGGCATTTTTCTCGGCTGCCAGAGCGAGATAGATTCTACAGCAGGGCTGTAGAGGGTTTGTAGCCTATGTGATGGATACACAAGTTGCCGCAGAGAGGGCAAGTTCTGTCGGTGAGGTACCGATAGAGTGAAAGTTTCCGGATGTTTTCCCCGAGGAGTTGTCGGGTGTGCCTCCCGAGAGGCTGGTGGAGTTCCTCATCGATTTGGTTCCGGGGGCAGCGCCTATTGCCAAGGCACCCTATCACCTTGCGCCACCGGAGATGCAGGAGTTATCCTCACAGCTTCAGGAGCTGTTGGGGAAGGGATTCATCCGACCGAGTAGCTCGCCGTGGGGAGCGCCGATCCTTTTCGTCAAGAAAAAGGATGGTTCACACCGGATGTGCATTGATTACCGAGAGTTGAACAAGTTAACGGTCAAGAACCGTTATCCATTACCGAGGATCGACGTTCTGTTCGATCAGTTGCAGGGTGCGTCTTGGTTTACCAAGATAGACTTGAGGTCTGGATATCACCAGATGAGGGTGCGTGACGAGGATATCCAGAAGATGGCGTTCAGGACTCATTATGGGCATTACGAGTTCGTGGTGATGCCTTTTGGGCTCACCAATGCACCAGCAACATTCATGGATCTCATGAACCGAGTATGCAGGCCGATGTTGGATCGATCGGTGATTGTGTTCATCGACGATATTCTAGTGTATTCGAGATCCAGAGAGCAGCATGAGGAGCACCTGAGGGAGATCCTTGGAGTATTGAGATCGGAGAGGCTATATGCCAAATTCTCCAAGTGTGATTTCTGGTTACGAGAGGTCCAGTTCTTGGGATATCTCGTTAATCAGAATGGGATATTGGTCGATTCGGCCAAGATTGAGGTTGTTATGAGTTGGGAGGTGCCGAGATCCCCCACCGAGATCAGGAGTTTTCTGGGGTTGGCCGTCTACTATCGGAGATTTATCAGATATTTCTCTAAGATTGTCGTTCCCCTCACCAGATTGACCCGAAAGGGCGTTGCTTTTACTTGGGGTCCCGAGCAGCAGACCTCGTTTGAGACTCTTCGCCAGAGATTATGCGAAGCCCCGGTGTTAGCCCTTCCGCAGGGAATGGAGGATTTCGTGGTGTATTGTGATGCGTCTATATCGGGGTTGGGTGCGGTGCTTATGTAGAGAGGGCACGTGATAGCTTATGCATCGAGGCAGCTGAAGCCTCATGAGACGAGGTATCCCACCCACGATTTGGAGTTGGGGGCAGTGGTGTTCGCCCTCAAGATATGGCGCCATTATTTGTATGGGGTTCGGTGTACCATATACACGAACCACAAGAGTTTGAAGTATCTAATGGATCAGTCCAACCTGAATATGCGCCAGAGGAGATGGTTGGATGTGGTAAAGGATTACGACTGTGAGATCCTGTACCACCCGGGCAAGGCTAACGTGGTAGCCGATGCTCTGAGCCGCAGGGCGGAGAGTGCCCCGATTCGAAATATATGTATGAGGATGACGGTGATGACTCCGGTGTTGGATACCATTCGAGAGGCCCAGGCAGAGGCTGTGAGACCGGAGAACCGCAAGAGAGAGCGGGTGATTGGGCAGGTATCCGAGTTTGTTACTGATAGTCGAGGGCTTATGACCTTTCATGGTCGGATTTGGGTGCCGTATACGGGCGGGGCACGTAGCAATCTGATGGAGGAGGCGCATATATCGAGATTCTCAATCCATCCCGGGGCCACTAAGATGTATTTGGACCTGAAGACAGATTATTGGTGGCCCTGTATGAAGAGAGATGTTGCGTGAGTAGTAGAGAGGTGCTTGACTTGTCGTCGGGTTAAGGCCGAGCACCAACTTTCCGAGGACCGCAAGGGGTGTTGATGCAATTTGGGTGATTGTGGATCGGCTGACGAAGAGCGCTCACTTCCTTGCTATCAGTGAGAGCTCTTCTACGGAGAGGCTGGCAGAGATATATGTGAGAGAGGTGGTGTCGCGGCATGGAGTGTCGATCTCGATTGTGTCAGACCGAGATGTACGTTTCACTTCCAGGTTCTGGAAGAAGTTCCATGAGGAGTTGGGCATGAGATTGCACTTCAGTACTGCTTACCACCCACAGACGGATGGACAGAGTGAGCGGACGATGCAGACGCTCGAGGACATGCTTCGGGCATGTGTATGGACTTCGGTGGAAGTTGGGACACATACCTACCTTTGGCTGAGTTTTCTTACAACAACAACCACCATTCGAGTATAGGTATGCCTCCCTTTGAGATTTTATATGGGAGGAGGTGTCGAACTCCCATCTGTTGGGGAGAGGTAGGGCAGTGAGTGATGGGTAGCACTGAGATAGTGCTTAAGACAACTGAGCAGATACAGCAGGTCAGACACAGGTTACTGACACCCCAGAGCCGCCAGAAGAGTTATGCGGATAGGCGGCGATCCGAGCTCGAGTTTCAGGTTGGAGATTTCGTACTCCTGAAGGTATCTCCTTGGAAATGAGTGATCCGATTCAGGAAGAGGGGCAAGTTGGGATCCCGATACATTGGTCCGTTCAGGGTGACCGCGAGAGTGGTTAAGTTAGCATACCGTTTAGAGCTACCTGCGGAGTTGAGCCAGATTCATGATACCTTCCACGTATCCCAGTTGAGGAAGTGTATAGTCGATGAGACGGCAGTAGTGCCGCTAGAGGATATTCAGGTGGATGCGAGCCTGAATTACATTGAGAGGTCGATCGCGATCTTGGATCGGAAGATCAAGGTTCTGAGGAACAAAGAGGTGCCTCTGGTTCAGGTCCAGTGGCAACATCAGAGAGGGTCCAAACTAACTTGGGAGTCGGAGACGGAGATGCGGGAGCAGCATCCAGAGTTGTTTGTAGAGTAAGACTTCGAGGGCGAAGTCTGATTCTAGTGGGGGAGAATTGTAACATCCGGATTTCTAGATACCATAATTTAAGTATTTATTTTTGAGTTAAGAAGAGGGACTCGACGAGTTGCCGCCTAAACACGTCGAGTAGGATCGCGACTGATGACTCGGATTAATGAATGGACTCGACGAGTCTGCGATGTGGACAGAAACCCTAAATCTTTGGGCATGTGCCCTATTTAAGGGACCTTATGGCCTTCAGTGGCGGCCACACACACACTTGAGAGACCCTAACGAACCAGAGAGCATAGAGAGTGAGGCAAGGAGCTAATTACATCACCATTAGTGCATTCTTGCAAGAAGGAAGGAGGGGATTCAAGCTAGGCTGATTAAGGAGCTCAGATCTACTATCACTTCATCAAAGGTTGCTGTTTGAGGTATGAATCCATGCCTATTTTCGTGTATATAGTGGATCTCATGAATCTAGGGTTTCTTTACCCCCTCTTTAGTTGGTATATGGAACATGTGGTGCCCTATTGTGGAATAGATATTAGATCTGGACCTTGAGAGGTCCAGAGAGTCCTAAAAACCAAGCTTTATGCTGTTACATGAGAATATTGAGCCTAGGGCACCATTTTGAGGGTTATTTCATCAAATAGAGCTAGATGTGTGATGCATGGACATAAAGCTTGAACCTTTACGTGACTTTTGGGTGCTAGAAGGCCAGATCTATAAGTTAGAGAAACAGATCTGACCTCAGAAGGTCAAATGAGTGTTGCCATGGAGGAAACTCGCCGAGTCCATAAGAGGACTCGACGAGTCAGATCGGGTTGCCCCGCGATTCGTGATCAGTGGTAACCCGTCGAGTGAAAGTTTGACTCGACGAGTCGAGTGAGGCCTTAGGAGGATTCAGAGGACACGCATGGACTCGCCGAGTCACTTGAGTGCACTCGGCGAGTCTGGTCAAAGTTGGATCGTTGACTTTAGTTGACCTCAGGGTTTGGTCAAACTGATTCAAGAGAGACCATGGAGGGGTAGAATGATCTTCTACCCATTCTTTAGAGATGAGAATATAAGAGAGTATTGATTAGAGATATTATCATTTTGATAGGCGGAGGCTAGATCGGGGATATTGAGCACGAGAGTTTACTAGACATCATACGAGGTAAGTCTTCTCACTATACATTACCTAGAGTGGTATTTATGTGCAGACCGAAGGGTCTTATGTGTTATGTGTATGTTGGAGATTATGTGCATGTGATATATGTATGCTATGTGTTGTATAGACCGGACCGGAGGGTCCAACGACTTATGAGGCCAGAGGGTCCTCGATTAGACCGGACCGGAGGGTCCAACGATTTAGACCGGACCGAAGGGTCCAACGATTTAGACCGGACCGGAGGGTCCAACGAGCTAGACCGGACCAAAGGGTCCAACGAGCTACGGGACTGGAGGGTCCCGTTGAGACACATCGACCGGAGGGTCGTACCGAGTTATAGCCTCGAGTGACGTATGTGCTGTATGTGGTATTTTGGGGAACTCACTAAGCATTTATGCTTACCGTGTTATGTGATATGTGTTTCAGGTACTAGCGAGGATCGCGGGAAGGCGCCGGCATGATTTGTACACACTGACAGAGGATTTTGTATTTGAGATTCTGGGATATGTTTTACCGTGATAACATTTGATACACTCGAGTTTTGAGATGATTTATATGAGATATGTTACGTTTGAAAAATGAAATTTTTATTGAAAATTTACGTCGTTACAAGACCGATTTATAAAGGTTCCCAACCATCGCTGAGAATACCAGTCTTGCACCTGGTCCCACCACCAGGTTCCCAAATCACGAGGCTACCCAGCCTATAAACCCGTCTGCGTCACACACTGACCACCCACTTAATCCTGCAACTCAAGATCCAAAACCTTGACCCAACAGTCTCTACTAGATCCCACCAGTATTGCCATAATCACACAGGGCTTGCCCACGGGTCCCACCCAACTAAACACGGAGCAACCTTGCCTACGGGTCCCACCCGCCTAGAGCTATCCAGGCCTGACTCCACCTCGGACCCCAATGGTCCTCAACCCAAAACAGATAAACACTCCTCGACAATCCTGGCCAGCATGCCAAGGCACGAACCGATTCCCCCTTTACACTCATGACCCCCACCAACGATGGTCTACATCGAACTGGTGAATGCTATAATCACATCGTAGTCTTACAATATTCAAACCAACCATGGTTACCACCCATGGCCTAACCACACCCTAATCATCACACCCCACTCACCCTGAGTCGAAACCTGCATCCAACTACATACAATCAGGTGTTCGGGTCGTGCTTCGAACCCGAAAGCCTTCATCAGACAAGAACAAGCAGCAAGGCTCTAACACAACCCTCGACCAAGATCCATCCACAGACCTGCTATGCATAACAAAGAAAGCACGGACCAGGTGTTGGAAGTCTCTTGGACTTCCAACTTATACAACTTCCATCTAAACGGCCACTTGGGCCATCTCGCCTCCTGGCCAGGATGTGAAACTTGCCCTAGTTTCACACCCTTCCTAACCCCCAGAATCCTGATCGATTCTCCCCCACTTGGATTTGGCGAAGCTTTCTCATTCCTTAAATCTGATGGATTCCCAACCCATCAACCTTATATAGCATGAACCGTCTATGACCTATGCTTATCAATACTAACATTCCATTGTTAGCCAAACTCAATGATCGCCCAATTCCTGAAATCCTGAAGGATACTCTTGAAATCTTAATCAGTCTGATAATCCAAACCACCTCCCATGATACATTACAAATTCCTTGAGTTCTTATGCGATGACTATAAACCACAACTCTTGCCCTGAACCGATAAATCTTCACCCCCAACTCCCACTCTCAAAGAATCACTGAACTCTAACCGACTACAACCCATGCAGATGTAAAATTCCCCTGGAACTTCCAAGGACCAACAATTCGTGCAACTGACATCACCATCTTCCTGCTACCGACGCTCTCTAAGAAACAGTAGTGTTTGAACCCAAAAGTTCTTCCATAGGCAACCACCGATCATACCAGAATAGATGATAAAACCACAGAACTCTGACCAAAGATCTTCCGAGCAACAACCCTGAATTGATCCCGGCAAAGACTCGGATCAGCAACTGAACACGCTGAAACCCACTCAATCAAGATACGACCCTCTAAAGATTCATCGAAGACTCTCGGCATGCAAAATGGCATATAACAATCTATGATAACCCAGAAAATAGTAGAGAACCAACCCGAGGTATAACTTACCCATACCCAAGCAAAATTCCAACGCAATCCAAATTCCCGATATCAACCCAGAAGAAAACAGAAGATGACATACCCACACAAGCATTTGAAGGAATCTTGACTTCCTCCTCCTGAGTTACCCCGACCTTCCTGAGGACATGGTTCAAAACTCCCCTTCGGTCCCAAATGACGAGAACTAGCAGTAGGATCCTCCTTCCTCATGGACTCTAGAGATCCACACGCTTTGGGCTCCAAATGAGCCCTCAACTGCCCTACTACAAACTTGGCCCGAAAGGCCCCGAGATGACCTTCCAAGAACTCCAAATTCCCTTTCTTGACTGAACCAAAGACCAACGGGGTTCAATCTAAAATACCGCAAGAAATCTCCGATGAGATGAACTCTCGCATCCGCGCATCGATCGACTCAGCACCAGCTCCTGGGCCGGAACCAAAATCTGAACCCCAATCCTGAGTGCTTAACACCATACCGAAACAGCATGCAAAAGATCTGAATATTCCCAAGAATCCTCATCCCACAGGCTTCCTAGATTTTCCAAGACTCTCCCCGATTCAAGTACGGATCCCATGCTTTCTGTAGTACGAGCCCAATACTACCTTCCATACATATCCATACTTTCCTCAAGAATCCTCCCGAATCCTCTAAGCCACCTTCTTAAATCCAAACACCAACACTTGCTAACCCACACAACAGAACCCACTGAATCAATCCCTTGGCTTCCCTAGGTTCCCAATCTCACACTACCATCAACTGCTGAAGGACTCCCCATAATATCAGCCACTCACCTCATGAATACAATCACATGCAACAAAGATAATCGTTCGAGAAACAGACTCCTCCCTACAATTGTTGGACTCACACAAGTGTTGCGCAATATGGTCAATTCCATCACTCTGAGATTATCCAACCTTTGTTACATGTGACTTGGCATATTCACTTGGTAGTTGACTCCCATCACCTAAGAGTTCCACAAAGTACAAAGCAAGCAACATTCGAGTAGTAGCACTCCAATCCCACATACTATAAATCATACTAGGAGCTCCCATATCCGCATCTAATTGCCTTACACATCTGAATCAAACCCAATCTAGCATCCTATGCTTCCTAGGATACCAGGAATCACATAACAGGCCATACAATAGGCATACAAGGCATCTCTCCTAGCATTCTATCATGCAAAAACTGAGCAGATCCTTAGCCCTAACTAGCATACGATTCACAGATTCATAAATCAAACCATATCAGATATCATGTATGGGTAATTTGGGAGAAACTTACTTGAGCTCGGCTGATTTCATGCACCACACCCTTTCTTATCTTTAGAAAACTCTTTTCTTAAAAGTACTTTTCTTTTGAAAACTTTACCAAATCCTCACTTTGAGTTCAGACGCACCCGAGAGTATGTCTGAATCCCTCAAACCAAGGCTCTGATACCAACTTGTAACGTCCCAATAATAATAACATAAAATTTTTGTTTTTAGGTTAATAAATCGTTAATACATAACATTTCCATAAAACCAAGGTAATCAAGATTCATCAAAACATCATAAAATCAGAGTAAATCACATAATGCGGAAACATGTGGTGTGTACTCTGCAATCATCCCAAGCTCTTCCATTTTGAAAACCGAAGTACCTGAAACCTAAACTGAGTAAGCACAAAGCTTAGTGAGTTCCCCAAGATACCTCATACCATACATACATAAAACACATACTGGGACCCCGCCCTCCATCGGGCCTTGCCCGCTCTCGAGTCCCACTCGGCCTCGAGCCCCGCCCGACATCGAGCCCCACTCAGCATCGAGCCCCACTCGGATTACAGATATGTCAGTCATCAGGCCCTGCCTGACATTGGGCTCTGCCCGATACACACAAAATCATATAACCATATAACCATATAAACATGACCTTAGTAAGACATTCAATAATCACAAAGACTATAGCATACCATACAGTCATCGAGCCCCTCCTGACATCGGGCCTCGCCCAGTAATCATAAAAACATATACTTATAACTACCATTCAATATACTCATCAGGCCCTGCCAGGCATCGGGCCCTGCCCGGTAAACATGCCATCATACAATACATGCATGAGTCACGCATACATCTAGCATCCAAACATATAAACCAAGGGCTGATATTGGTGTCTTCGACGCGCTAAACCCAGTGAGGAGACTCACCTCGCACTTCCGAATCACATAGACGACCCCTGGCTGCTGGCTGGCCAATCCCCAAACTGTCAATATCAAAACAACACCCAATTAACAATTTGGTTCCACTCCATAACCATAAATCCACACTCGGGGTAAAAAGACCATTTTACCCCTAACCTAGCTTGGTCCAATACTAAGGCCCATACTCTCAACCAGAAAGGCCAAAAAGCCAATAACCAACCAAGGCCCAAATATGGCCCAATTTTCCAAATTGGGCCCAACCCCTTTCATGGGCCTTAACCTAAGGCCCAACCAATTTTCCTAGTCCAAAACACTTGTACTTAGTGGCCCATGAGAACTTAAAAAACCAAGCCCAAAAAGGAAACCTAACCATGAAGCCCAAATGCCAAAACCCTCCTGACTCAGTACGGAGGGTGTACTCAGTTGTACGCTAAGAGTACATGCAATTTGGCTTGTACGCTTTGTGTATAGACTTGTACGCCCAACCAACTCATCCATTAAGCCAATTTCGACATTAAGCTTTTAATGCTTAAGTCCAGAAGCTCAAATCACAGATCTAAGCCATAAACAACGTCTAGAACCATAAAGTCACTGACTTGGTGACTTTGCATGCCCCAAAAGAACCCAATCTTGAAATATAGTATTCTACTTCCATCAAATGAACTCAAACTCAAGCATGGGGAATTATAAGCCTTAAAAGATGCAAGTTTATGCATCTAGAACCTCAGAAACACGAAGAGTGGCAACTCATAGCTCCTGGAGTGGTACGAAACCACTAGATCTCATTCTTGGGACCTAAATGAACCAAAACTCATTCAACATAGATCTAAGCTAACAATGAACAAGGTCAAAGATTTTTACCTCAAACAAGCTGGAACTGAAGCACATAATCAAGATCCACAAGCTCTTTCTTGATCCCCCCAACCTTGCACCAAACTCCATCTTCTTGGAAATGACCCAACAATACCAAAATGCACACCATGAGCTCAAATTCACAATCATGGAGGCTTAGAGTCGATTTCTAGGGTTTTGGGGACTTGTAGGCTGGTAAAGAGGCCAGCCCTAAAGCCTTAATGAGTTTATATAGGGTACAACTTCCAAATTAGGGTATTTCTTTTAACCCTCGTACGCCCCGCGTACTCCTTGTATGCCCAGCGTACGAGGCCTCGCATCCCCGATCAGCCCTTCGCACTACGCTCAGCGTATACCACATTATGCCTCGCGTACCCTCCTCCGCAGCAGTACGCCCCACGTACTCCCTAGGTATGCCCCGCATACTAGGGTTTCCCCTCAAACCATAACACATTCCAAAGGCCATAATTTCTTTGATATAAATCCGATTCCGACGATCCATATATCCATGAAAAGGTAACGAGAAGCTCTATGCTTTAATCAACCCATAGCTGCCTTACCATATCCCGAACAAACATCCATTTTCCATAGCGGCCCAAGCTGACAAATTACCAAAATACCCTTTGACACCAAAACACAAATCGAATACCCAGATCATCCAAATTACATCATCCACCTCCAAATGAGTCAAAAACTCAATTCGTCAAGGATCCTAAGCGTGCTAATACCCAATACTTGATCACCACCCCGAAATGGAAACGATTTGAAACAGAGTGTTACAAATATAGACTTTGGAATTTGACCAATATATGGAAACTCCTTTTCCTGGTCTAACATCACCTTGGGAATATGAAGTGTAGAAAACAAAGCCACCTTTGCATCATTGGGAATCACAGTCCTAGCTTGTTAATATACTTTAGTTACCACCAAACTCTAAAACCTAGCACTTTTGATCTTAGTGGCTTTCTTCGTGTTATGGGAGGTGTTTACTATATATATATATATATATATATATATATATATATATATATATATATATATATATATATATAGTAAACACCTCCCATAAAATAGATGTGTAATCAATTTGAATGAACATTTGAAGTCCTTCAGGGTATTGATTAACATTCGAATTGAAAAGCAAATTATTAGATTGAATCTTCATTTGTGGAACATATTTTTCCCGATCAGCAGTTGATATCATATCAATATGAGCCATTGAATAATCGAAAGAAATTTTGAGTGACGGAGAAAATTTAGGGTTCGCCGGAGAGAAAAATTTGAAAAGAATCACTGATTGTCTACTTAAATGATGCAGTAGAATTTTCATTTTTGAATGTGAATCATTAACAAATAATAGAATGACACGTTGTAAGTGAACTATTGAACATCTGTCTTTATCCGACATGTGTACAAGCTACTCATAGAGTACAATAGAAATTATTACTTTTCTCTCGAATAGTGGAACTGTCACACCAAAGGATAAAATTTAGTGTAGACAAATATTCACATCGAATAATTGGACTTATCGAAAATGAATACGAATGACGCCAAAATGAATAGCGTATAAAAATGTCATTGAAATATTGAAAATTTTGATATGTCAAAAATATTTTTGGATTTTTCAAATTTTTATAAAATGCAGAGATAAAGAAAATATTTTTGGTTTTTTTAAAAAAATTTAAAATGCAGAGATAAATAAAATCTTTTTGGTTTTTCAACTTTTATATAATCATAAATAAAAAAATCATTTTGAAATTTTGGATATGTAGGACAAAAGCATGTCAATACCTCTAAGAAAAGCATTCATTATCAAAAGTTCTTCATCACACGTACTTACTTCAGGAAAATGAAACTTTGAATCTTTCAAAAAAAAATATTAGGCTTAACCATTTTCAATAGAAAGAACATTGAGTAATATTTGGAAGTCCAATACGTTTCAAGTAAAATAGATTGACAATGCTTATAAGAAAGTTGATTAGAAATACCATATGTGCAAAAATTCCAAATTCGAGAAAATAAAATAACATAGAAGAAAATTTGATTTACTGATTACATAATCCTCCTTGTAATAATATAAAACAAAGTTTTCAGACTAAAAATAATTATCTTATACACTACCCATCATGTACTCAAGGTGCTATATGATTTATCTTGCATGAGTTGATATTCATTATCGAACTTGTAACTCCAATTCATCCCAAAACACCTTATATCTTCTCTAATGTGATGTACAATAGATATTCATGATATGTTCAGATAATTCAGTAATTTATCTTTTGGAGGAGAGTGCCAATAATTTAACTTTTCCATATATCATCATTCCCATTCTAATAACCACAATGAGTCATAACTTTCATATAAAGATCTTTTATAAGAAGCATGAGTTGTCTCTTTGTGCAATATCCTCAACTTATCTTGTAGTATTATCCTTATATTTAAGATAAGGACTTTCTTCATTCAAAAATTTCGATTTATCTCATGACAAAAACAAATCGTGCACTCTAAGAGTAAGGAACTACATCATGAGTTCATATTAATGAATTGATGAGGAGAATTAAAGAAACACATGGTACCAAGGTAAAAAAAACCCTAACATAGACTATACCAAGATAAACAAAACCAAAAGCATATCGGCCGTAATCTGATACTTCTATGTGCACAAAGTATATTACCTGATGTTAGAAGGATTGTCTCAATATCAAATGAACAAATATCTATGAGAAGACAATAAAATCAAAGTTTGTGTATGATTAATCCATTTAATTATGTAATTTCAGATTGAAGACATTTAAACGTGTATTGTGAAATTTTTTCGATATATGAACATGAAGATTTGTATGGGATAGAACAAATAAGGTATTCAAAGAACATTTGGTCACAAAAAAAAAATTAAAATATAAAATCTTTTAGAAGTTTTCAATATGAGATAAAGAATAAAACTAGAAATAGGTAAAAAGAAACACAAAAATGTAATTTTTTTTTCCTATTTACAAGAAGTTGAAGCAGGTCGAAGCTTCGAGGTATGAAGAGTCACATCGAATCGAAAGAACTTGAGTGTAGACAAAAAATTTCGACACAAATATGGATTGCATTGTTGTAACCTAATATGGATGTTCTAAGGCAATTTTGATAGTTATGGGTTTAATTTTACAAATAATAACATGAATCATGCAAAACTCTTGTTGAACATTCAAAACATCATTTCTCTCTCTTAATTGAGCACGGGTTAATACACCTAAAGAAGGATCACCAAGAACATGTTCCTTTAGATGATTTCTTGTCCGTTTTTCCATTAGAGGATAAGAAGGATCAAAATCTAAATTTGCATCTTCAAATATTTATTTTTCATCAGAAAAGTCTTCTACAATAGAAATAGATTCACTAACATCGAAATTAGTATTAATATGAATATAGTCATTTTGCTCCCCCCTCAAAATGTGTATGAGAAGTTGAAATGTTTAGGTCCCCCTCAACATTTGCAATAGATACTTTATGCACCCTCCCCCCCCCCCCAATAACTAATTAAGAATGTATTTTTCTTAGGTTCAACTAAATTAAGTTTTTGTTTTTGATTTGAACATGAATGTTCCCCCCTCAACATATGTCGAATTTTCAAAACTGATTGAAATTCCTTCAAGGATGGGTGATGAACTTTCTAACGTGAGAGTTGATACATCTATAAGCTTTGATGCTTCTGAAACATTATTATCTGCAGCATGAATATCATATGAAATGGCCATGTTAGGTGCACCAAAAATTAGTTCAAAGTCAATATCAAAAGTAAGCAATGGATCATATTTGACATGATTATTAGGAAATATGGAATTTTGTGAAAAAGAATGTTCAGCTTTCTTGATATAATGATCATCAAAAGTGAGATTAAAGGTTTCTTTGATTTTTCTTGTTTGTTTATTCAACACTCGATATATGACATGATTATTTGAGCAACCCAATCATATTCCTTCATCTGTTTTTGTTTGAAACTTGGATTGATGATCTTCAAGATTCATTATAAAAAACTTGTATCTGAAAACCTGATATAATTTTACATTTGGTTTTCTTTTGTTGATAATCTCATAAGGAGTGATTAAATCTTTGATAAATGAACGATCGATTTTGAGTAAACCAACTGTCGAAATGGCTTAAGCCAAATAGGATAAAGAAAGATTTGCAAAATTGAGCATTGCTCTTGTAGAAAGATCGATTTATCCTTTCAACAACTCCATTTTGTTGTGGGGTATACAGTTTAAAAAGTCTAACACTTCTCATCTGACTTATTTCGATAGATTTGATGAATTTAATCATCTCTTGTGCAATTTCCGATTTCTGTTTTAGAAAATAAACCCATGTAAATTGGAAAAATCATCAACTATAACAATAATATTTTTTCCTTGTGTGGATTCAGAAAGATATATTTCATATTCTTCTTTGATTTCATCAATTGAAAAAGATTGTTATTTGAAAAGAGTTCCCATTTTATCTAAGTGAAATACGTAAAATGTGTGGAAAGTGTTAATGACCCTCTATCCTATAGCACTATAAATAGGCAACATGCCAAGTTCCCTCACTTGATCATAACACATACATGTAGACTTCGACATTTAAGTACATCATAAAATGCTACATGTAATAAAAATATATATCGAAATAATGAATATTTCGATATAAACTAGAGGATGTATCGTCGATATGAAGTCTTTGACATCAGCTGCACTTCAAAGATACTTTCGAAATTTTGATTCTTCAGAATAAAATATACTCTACACACACTCCCTCTCTCTCTCTCTCTCTCTTTCTCTCTCTCTCTCTCTCTCTCTATATATATATATATATATATATATATATATATATATATATATATATATATATATATATAAGTTGGATCGGGTGATGACTCAAAATTTGGTGAGGACCGCGAGGAAAAATCGTGGTCTCTTATTAGAAAATTTTGAGTGGTTGAGATTTAGTAGGCCAAAAATAAATAAGTATAAAACGGGAGGGTGAATTTATGTAATTTTAAAAATAAAGAAGAGACCATTTTTGTTACTTTTGAGGGTAGAAATGTAATTGGCAAAAGAAACAATAATCGACATCCAAAGAAACCCTCCTCACAGGCCAAATACCCCCCCCCCCCAGTGCCACGTGTCGACGTGTGGTTAGTTGGCTTTTTTATTTTCTATTTAATTTAATTTTCCAATAACTTTTTGTTTGTTTGAAGAAAAATCTAAAAAAATCAAAGTTTTTAAAATTTAATTCTCTACAAAATGAGCAAAATCATGAAAATTTGAAAAAAAAATTATTTTTTAATTTTTTATTATTTATAAAAAACCTAGAATTTTTTTTTCCAAAAATCATGAAAATTTAAGGGATACTTCTACTCATTATGCTAGTGACTTTATAAAAAGAATTTTTTAAAATTAAGTTTTAGAGGTGTTTACTTTTTAATTTAAATAAATATTGTTTTATAAAATATAAAGGATACTTTTTTTATCTAAATTCAAAAAGACAAATGATAGAGTTCTTGGTAATACTATTTTAGTGAGTGTTTTTAAAAGAAAATTTTTAGAAAATATATTGTTAAGGATACAAATGTTTTGTTTAAATGATTTTAAATTTTTATAAAAAATAAGACGTTAAAATTTCCGTTCTCCGAATAAGAAATCTTGTCAAAGTTTTATCATATATCGTATATTATGAAATTTTTTAGAAGATTTTTTTATAAATAAGGTTGTTTATATACCATATTTATTTTAAAAGATAATAAGTTTTTTTTAAATAAAAATATTGAACATAATATGATACAAAATCAGATGATTCAAAATATTTATAATTCAAAAAAAGTTCTGATTGAGCATGTTTATGATCTTTAATTAATTATGATATAAAAATATTTTGATTCAAATATTTTATGAACATTAATTATATTTTTTATGATTCGAAATCAAATCATTCAAAATATGTAATAATACAAAGTTTGTTTTGTTGAACAAATAGTTTATTTAATTGAATATATTATTGATCCAAAATCATATGATTCAAAAATGATATGATAAAAAATACTATGATTCAAAATATTTTGATCCAAAAATAATATGATTCAAAATATTTTGATCCAAAATTAAAATGATTCAAAATTAGTATGAATGAAGAATATTATGATCCTTAATAATTTTATAATTGTTAAACATTAAAAACTTGAACCGGTATTTAGTCTAAAAATATAAAAAAAAAACCAAAAAAAATAAAAAAGTAAAAACAAAAATAAACAAAAATAATAGTATATTCAAGTATGTAGTAAAGACATTTAATAAATAATAAAAATGAAAAAAAACGAAAAAAATAATTTTTTTAAAAATACCTGAAAATCGAGTATATATATGTTTAAATTTTTTAGAAAAAAATAATAATAAACGAAAGTAAAAGAAAATAAATAATAAAACCAACTTAAATGACGTTTCATGGACGTTCGTCGCACGCGATTAAATCCTCGAGTCCGAAACATGGGTCGCATGCGAACGCGTCACACCCAAGTATTGGGTTTGACGTTTGTGTCATTGACGAAATGGGCGGTGGATAATTGTCTCACAGTCTTTATTATTTTTTGAGTCTTCACCGGAGTCGGACCCTTATATATATATATATATATATATATATATATATATATATATATATATATATATATATATATATATATATATATATATATATATATATATATATATATATATATAGAGAGAGTTAGGTTCATATATAAATTCTATAAATTGTGTAAATGTATAACCATTTTTGGACCAATCATTTAATAAAAATATTATAATAATTAACTTAAAAATTAAAACATTAATTGTAACTTATGATTCTATAATTATGGTAACTGATTTAAATTGAATCCTATAATTTTGGTAATGAGTTTAAATTATGAACTTCCGATCAGAAATAAAAAATCCTCTTCCGTCCAAAAATTTTTTTTAAGCCGATAAGGAGGTAAAGAAGTAGTCGTACTTGTGGTACTCTAAAAAATGAATTCTTCTTGGTGTGTTATAAACTTATAATCACATTTGGCACATTTTGGAAGAACATACAAAAATATAATTTTTCTTTTTCATTTGTGTTGGAAGTGCCGGTGTTAAATGAAAAAAAAAAAACACACATATTCTTGAAGAATACGTTATACTGTGTAACTCAAAATGAAGATAGTGCCAACACGAATGCTCATTCTTTTAGAATTGATTATTTATAATGTATTCTTGAAGAGTACGCTATACTGTATAACATCTTTTTATGTGTAAAAATAAAATTCATTATTCTTTAAGAATTTCTAAGTGGTCCATATTTTCGGTGAATCTATGTGAAAAAGAATATTACATTTACTTCAAAAAATATGTTATACAATATTGATGACCATTCTGAAAGAATGAAACCTATTTCATTGTATCTCATTTGTTTTATGACAGTAATTTAAAAACATTTATCAATCAATGTATTCTTAAAGAATAAACTATGATTCTTAAGGAATGAAATCAGTTCCAATAAAAGCTTGATTTTTAAAGAATAAAATCATCTAATTCCTTAATTTCATGTTTTGTAATTATTGTATAAAAAATATTGTTAGTATTTTGTATAATCGTGAATGAAATCATCTAAATCTTAAGGAATGAAATTAATTTCATGAAATTGAAAAATTCTTAAAAGAATGAAATATATTTCATGATTTTGTGATTATTCTATAAAAATAATATTACATATTCTTTAATACGGATTTCCAAACAAATTAGTAGATTTGACTTGATTTCCTGAAATTTAATTACTCTCTCTCTCTCTCTCTCTCAATAAATGTCATATTTATTTTTTAATAACTATAGAATTAATTAATTGTAATTATATAGTAATGATATCCTATGTTTATACCATGTTCCCTAATATCATAGTCATTCATTCTTTTAATCTAATTGCTAGACTTTGCTCATACATTCACATAATACTTGAGATTCACATTTGATCCTAACCATAACCATATATATATATATATATATATATATATATATATATATATATATATATATATATATATATATATTCTCCTAATTCGAAATTTATAATCTGTCTCCTATGTTATGCAATATTTGAATTTCCCTTTCAAAAAGGTTTCCTTATTTTGCTTGGTGGATTTTCAGGTCTGACTATTTTAGAGGGATTCTAATTTAGGTTCTTCACCAACTGAAAGAGTTGCTAAACACAACGTCTCAATCAAAAGATCAAGTGGTAAGTGTTTTATCCTTCTCTGTAAATGTTTTCGAAAGTAGGTTGCTACAATTAGTAAAACCTATATCCTAGGGTGCATGTACAATTAGCTACATTTTTATTGTTTCTTATGCCTTGATAGAGTGTATTGATGCCATAAAAACCCTAAAATATTGGGTGTGGAACTCATATTTGTAATTCGTTGCATGGGTTCAAAAAGAGTAACGACTTGAAGATATGCGATATGGTAATACACGTCAACAATGGTGCAAGAGTTGTGGTCCAAACGATAGGATATTTTGAGTTGTGTTTACCAAATGGTCTATACTTAATGTTAAACAATGTAATCTTGATTCCAAGTTTAACAATCAATATTATTTCAGTTTCCCATTTAAATAAATCTGATTTTACTTATCAATTTGTTGATGATAATATTCAGTCCTTTTTTAATGGTATATTCTATATTGAGGCTGACATATTAATGGAATTTATGAATTAAACCTTGATTATTCTTCAAACAATAACAAGAATTCTATTTATAAAGCAAGCACCAAAAAGATTAAACAAGATTTGAACCAAACCTATAAACAAGAAGCGCATATCCCAACTTCAAAAGAATGTACTTTTGAAGGAAAATGATGATGAATCATTTGATATATATATGAATCTTGCTTGTGTGGAAAGATGACAAAGTCCCCTTTCTCTAGTTCAGGTGAAAGGGCAAATGTTTTGTTAGGAATCATACATACTGATTTGTGTGGTCCTTTCAAAACCATGTCTAGATATAGTGAAAGGTATTACATTTCCGTCACAGAAGACTTTAGTCGTATTGGTTATGCTTTCTTAATAAAACATAAACATGAAGCATTTGAAAAGTTCAAACTACTTCAAAGTGAAGTTGAAAATCAGCTTAACAAGAAACTTAAAATCATCCGTTTAGATATATGAGCCGAATACTTGAGCCAATAGTTTCAAGATCATCTTAGAAGTCGTGGCATCATCTCAACTTACTCCACCAAGAACACCATACCATAAGGGTGTGTCTGAGTGGATAAATCAAACCTTACTTGATATTGTTTAATATATGATGATCATAAGTAATCTTCCTTTATCATCTTGGAGTTGATTTGAATATGGGCCCAACTAAAAAGGTTGAAACACCTTATGAGATTTGGTATGGAAAAGATCTATCCTTATCATACTTAAAGGTTTGGGCTTATGGAGCTTATATAAGCCAGTAAGCTTCAAGAAAACCCAAACCTAGATCTACTAAATGCATATTTGTAGGATACCCCAAAGATTGTATAGGTTATTAGTTGTACATCTCTAGTGTGAAAGAGATCTTTATTTCACGAAAAGTTGAATTCTTAGAAAACAAATTTCTAATAGATGAAACAAGTGGGAGGCACGTGGAACTTGAAGAAGATCAACAACCACAACTTGATGCAACTCAAGTTAGCATTAGTAGTCGATAACAATTATTAAGAATGAATAAATAGCTATTCATGAGTCTAATCAAACACAGGGCGTTCGTAAATCTGATAGAATTCATCAAGAACTTGAGAGATATGGATTTCTCATTGAAGAATGTTTAATGATGATGAATGTTGATGAACCCATCAGCTATCCAAATGTTATGGCAGATTCTGAATAAGACAAATGGATCGAAGCCATGAATGTTGAGATACAATCATTTCAAGGTCTTGCGGTTTGTATGTGTTGTGTTTTAGTCATGTTGCGAAGGCTTTCATGTTGTAATATCTAAGTCTTCTTTGTTTAGTTATGATATCATGATATGTTTCGTTGTTATGTACACTACGCTTCGCAGTGGTTTCTACTTAATAGTTTGACAGCCTGTCCTAGCCTAGGTGTGTTGACCCGATTGGTCTTTTCCTAACTGACTCCTTAGGTTGTGAACTTATATAAAGGAGATGTTAGTTAGATAGAGGGGATACTTATTCCAAGATCATTTTGTAATATGTAACAAACTTTGTATTCTCTAATTGAATTTAGATCTTACATGTAACGAACTTCGTATTCTCCAATCGAATCTGGATCTTATTTACATTCGTGTGTTCAATCTTTTTATTGTTGTTAACATGATTTCTATCTTTTAGAATCTAACAGTCCTATGTAAGGACAAGAAACCTGGATTTGACATGCATAAATGATAAGAACACATGGTTTAGGTGGTTAAGAGATATATTCGATCATGGTGATGAGTTACAAAAATAGATCTAGATCTAGTCTACATAAATAACTCCAATCACTATTCTCCATGACTACATCTCACAAGAACACTCTACAATGAATATGACAATCACTATTTATAGATGTACATGTACAAGTCTCTTCTTCAAGTCACAAGGCATAAAACCCACATGTCTAAATGGGTATTCTAAGTCTTCACTTTTCCATCCTCCGTGAGGAACTTTGCATCCAAAATTCTCCCCCTCAAAGTTCTGAATGGATGATGAGACTCTAAAAACCGAATCAGCTACTAGCGAATAAGAAGTCCATCCATGACATCATAATGAGAAACAATGATGAAGAAATCCAAAACTCCAATCTTCTGTGGTCGTTAAGCAACGTTGAGCTCTAGGATATGTAACAATATAGAAAAACCTCCAAAGGGAATAGACAACCTAAACTATGGAAAGTAAGCCCAAAAATATGTCTTTATAATGAAAACCCATCAAACATACCCACTTCGGATCAAGCATTCTGAATCACTTTTATGCTCCTCAAATCTTTTTTTAAGAATTCCGGAATTCTCCCTTAACATCACATTGGTCTTCAAAATAATCATGAAGAACATTCGCTAAAGGCATGATGATCCAAAAATGTCATGTAACAAATCAAGATCAAGATTTTCAATCAAACTTGATGAAGAAGAACCAAAATCGAGTTAATAATGCGTGTAGTCAATCCCAAAAAAATAAACTCCAATATGCTCATTGAGACACCAAAAATACCCAACTTCAATAACTCTTTTTCAAGCATCACTAAAAATTACCATGTTGAAAATTTGCCTCAAATTCAATCTCATTTTAATTTTTGACCAAAAATAAGATCGACTTTAGATCGACTTTAGTTAGTTTTTATTAGAATTCCATTCCACAAATTCAATCTCATTTTAATTTTTGACCAAGTAGACTTCGACAAACAACAAAGTCATCTTCTCCAAATCAAAATTTCAGATCAAACACAGAAATTCTTAACAATTTTCTTATGTTCATCACTTGTTCTTCACCCTTCGATTATCAATTCCAGTAACAGTTTTCGAAATAATCATCTTATATTTTCACTGAGTTCTGATCGATAATCCATTTAGAACCTCAATATGATTCTACTCGATCATAAGGACAATAATCGATAGATGTATGATGAATCAGTGATGAAAAATAAAAAATATGAAAGTCTAAATCATTACGAGAAATCATGATTTGAAACTAGGCAAGAAAATATGACTCGATCGATGATTATACGACGTGAGAGCACAAATCGGTAACTTGAACAGTTACAAAAATTACAAATATCTTGATCGATTGTATCTAAAAACAAAACGAGGCGAATTTGATTCAAAAGGAATATCGGACGAAGCAATTGAAAAAGGATTTAGGGCCAGATAATCGGATCAACGAACAGTAAAAGCACAAATAATGGCTGGACCAAAAACAAATTGGGCTAGAATAACAATTTGATCCAGTAGATGAATGAACAGTAATAGATCAATAGAATGATTGGGCTCAAAAACTGATGAATCCACATGAATTGATGAACAGTAACGAACCAAAAGTGATTGATCAAATGAAAAATAAAATTTGGCTCGAAATTGGATAAAATGTATTATATCAATAAATTTTATTAGAAAAGATCCAATTGAAAATCGTAATGAATAGTAATTTCAATAATATGAATACGCCTTCAAGAAATTGAGACTCATTAAAAGATATTAAAATAAATAATTTTTTGTCGTGTTTAGTTACGATAGCATGATATGTTTCGTAGTTATGTACACTAGGCTTCATAGTGGTTTCTACTTAATAGTTTGACAGTCTGTCATAGCCTACGTGTCTTGACCTGATTGGTCTTTTTTCTAACCGACTTCCTAGGTTGTGATCATATATAAAGGGGATGTTAGTTAGATAGAGGGGATACTTTTTGCCAAGATCGTTCTATAACTTGTAACGAACTCCATATTCTCTAATCGAATCCAGATCTTTTTTACATTCGTGTGTTCAATCCTTTTATTGTTCTTAACATGATTTCTATCTTTTAGAATCTATTGGTCCTACAAGTGGTATCAGAGCAATGATTTCATCGAGTTAATTTCAAATCTCTGAATACCTTTTGTGTTCGTAGAGGTTCACGTTTATCATTTTGATTTTCTAAATCTATTATGTATTTTCACTTCATTTTGCAATTTGATCTAGAATTTCTTGTTCTGAAATCGTATCGATTTGAATTTTCGTTTTAGCTCTTCGATTTGATTCTTTGTTCGATTTGTTCTAAAATCATGTCTAAAGAAGATTCACACGTTGTTTCATTCAATTAGTCTAGTAGTATCAGATCAAACATGAGAATTCCAATTTTGTTTCCGATGACTACGAGGTTTGAGTTTTACATTTTGAAGACTACATCACATGAATTGAAGATCATGGCACTTACATGTGGAAATACATTACGGAATGTCCACATCCATTTTCAAAAACAAAGGAGTATGTTTACTTTAACAAATATTATGAAAGAATTATTGAGAAGTATGATAATATAACGGATGAGAAAGATATGCTTCAAATGATGTTAGAGCAAAGAGAGATATACGTCTCTCTTGCACCAAGCACATTCAGACTCATAAGCTCACTTCAAACAGAGAATAACATTTAAGAACATCTTAAGGAGCTTTATTCAGGTGATGCAAATTAAACTTATTCAGTGCAAACATCATTGTTTTCAGAGTTTGGATCTTTTAGACAAAAGGCTGGAGAGTCACTTGATCAAGTTGTGAAAATGTTTAATCACTTGCTAAGCAGATTACTGAAGTGTAAATTGAAAAGAGAAATGGTCGAGGAGAAGGTGAATTTCATGAGTGGTCTACGCCCAGAATGGAAGATGATTATGTTAACTATGAAGGAACATAACAATTTAAAAAATACAGACTAACACAATTTGTTGGCATCTTGAAGTCTCATGAAGATGAGATCATGGAAAGTATCAAGTCAACTGTTGATGCATGTCCTTTAGCATTGGTTGCGAAGGTGAAAAGTCCAAGGAGAAAGTTGTTGTTGCTGATTCAAATTTTGACGCCACTGATGATGAGTTCACAAGTGAGGAAAAAGCTCTTATGGTGAGTAAACCTAAGAAATTCTTTAAGAAGATATTTTCAAAGTTCAGAAGTGGTGGAAACTTAAGGTCTGATAGAAAAGGTTCAGGATATAATTGTGGAAATTCGTTTACTGACAAAAACAAAAGCGAAGGTGCAAAGAACTATTAATAACAAGGTGAAGAGAAGAGATAGAAGAAACTTTTTGGTGATTCAGACTACCATTGTAACTTTTTCAACGGAAAGAATCACTTCGCAAAGGATTATACTGTAAAAGTAAAGTGAGAAGGAGAAAGTAAAAGACGAAGCTTACTATGCTCAGAAGGTTGAGGGTCTTCGCAAGATGAATATTCATGGAAAAGCCTTTATTATAGAAGATGGAGGGAACAATTAAATTTGGTCCACAGACGTAAAAGATGAGGAGGTTCACAGACCAATTCATGGTGCTCTTTTTGTTACCAATGTGTCTACAAGTGTGAAGGAAGGAAAATTTGTAATGGTGTGAAGCTCAGAATCTGAAAGTCAGGGATATGAATCTAAAAATGGCTGAGTGTCGGATTCTAATTCCTATAACACATGCTTCTCTCCGAAGAGTGAAGGAGAGCATATGGAAGCCTGTGAAAAAGTGACTGAGAAGGCACGTTCTATTCTTAAATCTCGTAATATTCCTATTTATAAATTGATGATGATCTGTATGATCTAAAGTATAATATTTCAGAATTAGGTGAATGTTTAAGGTGTAATCGCAGAAAAGTTTCAAATATTAATGATGATTTTAGCGGATGCAAGTATAAAAGTGAGGAAATAAGGATTAAAATAAAGAAACTTGAGCTTGAGTTAATGAGAGTGAGAGATGATGTTTGTGTTTTAAAATGTGATAATAGACTTATTATGAAACAAAGGAATGTATCCTGTCAGATTTCTAAACGTATTTATGCTCATATAAATCAACGTTATCTTAATTGCGAAAGAGCTGAACAAATGTATAAGAAAATATTGCCATTCCTAGAATTTCAGGTGGAAGAAATAGAAGCTGAGTGTTATGCATGTGAATCCTTAGTTTCATCTAATGAATCCTTAAGTGATGCTTATAGGGTTGGATTAGAGAAAGGTTGAAGAATTTTGGCATACAAAAGAAATTAAGAAAATGATGAAAGATACTTTAACAGAAGAAGATAAGAAACAAATCCATAAGAATTTCATTGAAAAACATATTTTGTTATGTAATAAATTAAATTTGGACGAGTCTCGCAATATTGAAATTAAACAAAACTTTGAAGAAACTGAATTGAGTAAGATTTCTATGGAAGATGAGACAGATTGTTCAAATTTTGTGAGTAATGATGAAAACCAAAAAGAAACTTGATTCTTGAAGATTCTATTGAATTTGAAAAAGTTGTTGAAAATAAAGGCATTGAGAATTTGAAAGAAAAAGCAGTTGTTTTTCCAAAAGTCCAAAGTACACCAAATCAGGTTTTTGTTACGAAAGGACTGGATGAAAATGTTACTGTTAATTTACCTTCAGTTGTGAACAATGATAATATCAATTCTTGTGAAATTCGTTTTTGGTCAGCTCCGATAGACAATGGTGAGGAGACAGTAGGTCTTTCAGAAAAGACATAAATGAGAGTGAAGGGTAGATACATTTCAGGAAATTTGAATGTTGAGTCTACTTCATAGAATGTTTTAAGAAATTCTGATGCTTCAACTACAAAACCATGTCCAAAACAAAATTCTGTGTTGAGTGATCCTAAAGGAAAATCTAAAATTAGTGGTCAGGAAGTTAAGGTAAAGAGAACTAAGAAAGAAATTTATCAAGCTAGAAAAGCTATGTATAACAAGAGTGTAAATCCAAAACATTGTGTTTTGAAACAAGATTTTGTTCCAAAGAAGAGTGTGTCGAAAGAACAATTTGTTTTAAAGAATTTTTTTTTTCAAGACAACAATTTGTTTCCAAAACTAATTTTTCAAAGCAACGCAAGTTTGTCAGCAAGAAAAAGTTTTCAGAACTAAAATTTGTTCAAAAGAAAAATGTCTCAAAAAAAAATATTTGTTCCAAAAACAAAAGTGTCAAATAAAAAGGAAGAAGAGAAAGGTTTTCTAAAAGAGTTGATTCCAATAATAAATGCTTCTATTCATAAAAAGAATAATTTTGCGGAAATCAATTTGTGTGACAAAAAGACCAAAGTTTTCAAAAGGATAAATGGTGTGAATAATGTTCCATTTATAAAATCGTTTTGGATTGCAAAGACTAAGATTTTTCCAGCCGTTAACTCTAGATAACAACTCTCACAAGGGCCCAAGAAGTTTTGGGTTCCTAAATTGACTTAATTGCGTAAGTGATTCATGACGAGCAATATGATTCTGAATGACACATCGATAGTGGTTGTTCTCGTCATATGACTAGGAGGAAATCACAATTGATGGAATTTCAGAGTTTGAAGGATGCTGGAAGAGTCAAGTATATAAACAACGCGACGAGAGAAATTAAAGGCTATGAAATGATTATGAATGGAGTATTCACGATAAGAAAGGTAACTTATGTTGAAGGTTTGCAACATAATTTGATAAATGTTTCTCAATTGGTTATATATACTAGATTAAAAGTATATTTTGATGATGAGGGATCTGAAATATTCCATAAAGAATCAAAGAAAGTTCTTTTGAAATGAAAAAGAAAAGAGAGATGTATCGCGTGACATGAAACCAATTTGAACGAAATCCATCAAGTTGCTTACTTACAAAGGCTTCTTATGATAATAGTTGGTTGTGACATCGAAGGCTATCACATTTGAAATTTAAGGATATCAACAAGTTAGTTCTTGGTGATTTAGTGTGAGGCCTTCCATTACTAAAGTATGATAAAGAACATTTATGTGCTGCTTGCGAAACGGGAAAGCAAATTCGTAAAAGCCATTCATCAATTATGAAAACAAAGATCATTGAACCACTTGAATTCATTCACATCGATTCTTGTCGTCAATCATCTTTTGAAAGAATTGGTGGTAACAAGTGTAACATCCCGAAAACCCATGCTAAATTTTTTATATTTAAAACAGTGTGACATCCATTTTCATAAAATTGCATTCAGGATAACAATATGTTCATTAACCATTATTCAGAAATCAGAGTTATAATGAAGACAATGCTGAATCTCGAGTCATAAAACTGCTGATGTGTGTGTACAGCTACGCCTTCGCAATCCGATAAGTACCTGCAGAATGTTTAATCCACAACTGTAATCACAAAGCTTAGTGACTTCCTCAAATGTCTAATACAATACAACATATAACAACAACACTGGAAGTATCAGCAATTCCGAATATTACATACAACACACAATATAACAGCTATGGGTTTTCAGCAACCATGGGGATTATCAGTAGTCCTTGTGGGCTCACAACATGCCTTGTGGATTAACAACACACCTCCCGGGTTATCAACAACCCTGGGGACTACCAGCAGTCCCGTGGATTTACAACAGTCTAGGAGTTATCAGCAACTCAGTTCACATATAGCAGCTATTAACAATTAAGACCTAGCTGGTCAACATACACATACTAGTACACATGAAAGTATAGTGAGAGGACTCACCTAAATAAAGAGCTGAAACCCCTAATCATAGTCCCACATAATCAACCACACGATCCTCCTAAACCAATCACAAGCTAAATCTCAGGCTATAGCTCAATACATCTCCACGTTTGACTAAAAGTCAAACCGGTCAAAAAGTCAACGGTTAACGGTCAAAGTCCACTTCAGCAGATCATCACGTCGTGGGAACTGGATCTCAACAGCTTAATGGATTAAGCTATTTTCCTTCAACCTCAAGAGCTCCAAATCTCAGATCTAGTCCTTCCCAAGGTCTTTAAGGATAAAGTTTCCAACTTTACCCATTAAGACATCCCAAAGAGTCTAAATCTCTTAAACATAGACTCTTAATGACAACATAAGGCATGGAGTCTACCATAAAACTGTTAATACCAAAAGCCATAAATCCATAACTTCCAGCAGGATTTCTTACTTCTATTCCAACATAAAAATCATAGCTTTACGAACATGCATGTCCAATACAAGTCTAGATCTCAATCTAGGTCAAAATGGGGAAAAAGACAAAAATCTCATACATAGAGCTCAAAACACAATCAAACTTCAGATCCAAAAGATATAGTGACCAAGGGACCAAGATGTGCTATATAGTTGCAAGCTTTACTTCATCAAACCAACCCAAACTTGAATATGAACCAAAAAATGTAATAACTCTTAGATCTATGAAGAAAGAACCAAAATGGTGGAAGCTTTATACCTTCCAAAGATCCACAAGATGCATGAGGTGCAGGATCTGAAGTGATGCACTCTTCCAGCTAGCAAACACAACTCTCATTCTTCCAAAATGCAAGCCAAAGCTTCAAAATTCAAGAATTAACATTAATACAACAAGAATCACTCCAAGGAGGCTAGGGTTTTGTTTGAAAGGGTTGGAGACTGAAAAGGATACCCTAATCCTTGAGATTAGGTGTTTAAATATGAAGAAAAACCTAAAAGTCATGGGCTTGGGCTGCCACAGCTGCCACATCGTGGCCTTCTCTTGCCACCTTGTGGCGACCAACTAAAAGCGTGTTCATGTATAAAATATGCCACGTCGTGGTGCCTCAATCACCACGTCGTGGCACATGGATTGTTCCCAAAATCTGATTTCTGATCCCACCAATCCCTCACCTGATCCATTTTGGGAAACGGGTGTTACAACTCTCCCCCACATAAATTAGATTTCGCCCCCGAAATCTGCTCTTAACAATCATTCTGAAACTGCCCCCTCCTAAATCCCCTCGAGGGACCTTCCAGACCAAATACTTCTTACTCGAGCCATCGCCGAATCAATAACTGAAAAACCTGAGAATTTCCAAAACCAGGCTCGCATGCCAAACCTAAGTAGAGACTTCCCAAAGTCAAAGTTACGTACCCCGACATAGAATGAAGATCTACACCTCACAACCAACTGAAACAAGAAAACTGCCCCCACCCTAACATGAAAACTTCACGAACATGTCTGTCTCCCCGGAAGACAAGGCCTCCCTCAACATCAACCATGCTGACCAAAACTCAAGGATCCGACCCTAAACAAAACTCCCTGATCTTACGCCGTCCTTTTGACAACAGAAGAAAGGAAACACTACCAACTGCGGAAACTGACACCCTCGCTTACTGACATCCGAGCGAAACAAAATGAGTGAGAGCTAAACTAGCCCACACATCCCCCTTGGTTCAAAAAACCTGCATCCGATTTTCTAATAGATCATAACCAACCAACTACTCCCTTAAGCGCAACCATGGATATATTAAGACTTGTGTGATGTATAGGGCCCCAGATCAGCATAAACGCACCATAATCTGCCAAGACTCTCAAGATACTTATCACCATCTGCATCATTGTTCTGTTGGAAGTCCAACCAGCATACCACTACCCCTATGTTAGTCTTACAATTATGGGTTATCAGCAAACCTAGGACTATCAGCAGTCCCAAGGGTTATCATCAGTCCTGGAGTTCCCAGCAACGCCGAAGATAATCATAATTGTTGGATAAGGTGTCTAAGTCCATAACTATTTATGGTATGTACTTGACCCGACCCGGCATTGTCCATTTGGGTTGCATGGCATCATGCATTTGGATAGACTAAATGAGAGAAATAACACTTGTGGTTTATTAATATATTATAAGTTCTACTATATTAATAATATTATTTAGTTAGTATTGATCAAGAATTAATCTAGAATTAATTAAGTGATCAAAAGGAGACTAATTAAATATATGGGTTGATTGTGTAAATCATCCATACTTGTATAGTGGGCTATATGCTCCATGGATTATCTAGTTGGGCTAAGGTCCATAGGATGCTCCATGGATGATCCATGGGAGTTACAAACCCATGGGTCATGGAAATGAAGAGACATGTTACATTAGGGTTTACATGGTGTAACCCTAATGCAACATACTATATAAGCATGCTTAGAGCAACCAAAATCGGCTACACTAGTGAGACAAGAGGGCAAGGCCGATTTCAAGTGTTATACATTTCTCTCAAAGTTTATTCCAAGAGCATTTAGTGTTGTGTGAAACATTTGAGGCATCACACTTGGGGTTCTAGGCTCTCAAGGTTTTCAAGGAATCAAAACAACTACAAGGTATGTAATCCTAGTCATCTTTTATGATTAATGTTCCCCATGTATGCTAGATAGGATTATGAACATTGGAAAAAGTATTTTGCATGTATTTTAGACAAACATAGATCCAATGTTTTCTAGGGTTGCATGTACACTTAGGAGTGTTAGAATGCTCAAAACCCTTCAGTGGTATCAGAGCCTAGGCTTGTTTGTTTGATACTTGATACAAAATTATGAAAAAACTCGTTTTTATGCATTCTGCAGCATGAACTCGCCGAGTCCATGGGGGGACTCGACGAGTCCATGACGAAACTCATCCTACTCGTCGAGTAGGTTCTTGCACTCGACAAGTAGGAGCCCCTGAGTGCAGTTTTTCGAGTTTTGCTGCTGGAAATGGACTAGAAACATTACCCTAAACTGTTTTGGTGTTTTAAAACTTGTTTTAGATGGTGTAATGGTTGTTCTAATCCATTTTCAATGGCTAATATCAAAATTACATGATTATATGTGTTCATATGTTCTTGAAATTTTGATATGTTGATTCATATTCTTATGAGTTCTTGATAGATCATAGGAATTACTTGTTTAATGCTTAATTTATGATCTTTATGTGTTTTAATGGAGTCCATAACTTGTCCTCAAGTTATGGATAACCAAAAGTCACTTTGTATTAATTCCATTAAAAGAACACATAAGTTACAAAAAATGAAGAGTCTTCATTTTAATAACTCATAAGTTATGAATTGAAAGGTTTTGTAAAGTTACAAAACTTGCCCTCAAGTTTTGGAACATGTAAAGACATCTAGTAAACTTTAGTTCCAACCCCTAGAATTTTAAAAGTTAAAATTCAACCCTTATACTTTATAATATTATAAGTTAATAATATATATATATATATATATATATATATATATATATATATATATATATATATATATATATATATATATATATATAAGATCAAGTCATTTTACCTTTAGTAGGCCTCATTCACGAAGTCGGTCTATAAGGGGGGTATAAGGTTGTTGCCTATAAAATGACAGCTTAATGGGTGTCCACTCTCACCCACCGCTTCCTTGACTGGTGGAGGCTCGTTAGCCGAACGGGTAGGACAATGACTTAAAATTCTCACTAAAAGTATAATGATTAGTATAAAGTAACTAAATGTTTTTATAAATTCCCAATCTTAGTTACTTTAGGAAAATGTGAATAAGGTGCTAACCCATGAAATTACACTTTGCACTTTGATTAAGTCGTTAGTGGAGCGTGTGTGGTTAACCGGCACACTAACTTGGACTTAACAAGGTAGGCAAAGTGTGACTTAAGGTTTTTTCATAGGTCGGTGGAGCGCACGTGGTTAACCGGCACATCGATTAAGTGAAAAACATTAAGGGTACCAAGTAATTTGCATGGTTACTTCACACCTTGTTTTGTGATCCTCGGTATCCCAGTCACAAAACATGAAGGGCACACTCGAGATTGAAACATGCCATTGAAAAGTTCAATGAATCTCAAAGAATATAGGAGTTTCTAAAAACCAAATAAAACCTAATACTTATATATTTTGTTTTTCATGGTGGAAATTGGTGAATCATCATTCACCTACCTTTCAAATATGTTATAGCTTGGATTACGGCATCCCTCTTCTAAGTTATAATATATTGTGATTGGATCCTTGCCTTAATATTACATTTGTGTGTTTTATTAAGGTCTATCTTTATATCTAAACTAAACTTGTCTTTCCTTCTTTTGAGATGTCTTCCAACAATGCTGCTACTGGCTCAAACCCTACCGACTCCTTCTCTCTCATGAACCTTTGTGGGAGAGTCATCTTTGATGGATCCAACTTTACAGATTGGATCAGGAACATCAGGATGGTCACTCGGTATGAGAACAAAGAATATGTTCTCGACAAGGAGCTTAAGGTGCCCGAGCAAACTGCTACTCCTGAGGAGCTTGCTGAATATGAGGCACATGAAAGAGATGCTACCAAAGTGGCATGCATCATGATGGCCACTATGACAGCCGGGCTTCAAAAGTCCTATGAGGATTACTATCCTTTTGAGATGCACCAGGATTTGATGGACCGCTACCATCAGAGTGCTCGTTAAGAGCAATATGAAATCATCTCCTCCATGATAACAACCCGAATGAAGGATGGTGAACCCATCACGGGCCACATGCAGAAAATGCAAAGGTATGTGGACCGTTTAATGAAGCTGAATGTGAACTTCCCCAAGGAGTTGGCAATAGATATCATTTTGCACTCCTTACCATCGTGTTATGATCAATTCCGCATGACATACCACATGAACAAGGAAGAAGTCACCCTCATCAAACTTCAAGGACTCTTGAAGACCGCTGAAAGTGGTCTTAAAGGTAAGTCGGTTGTTACCACTCCTACTCCTACTCCAAACTCCGCACCTGTCCTGACAATCGGGAAAGGTAGAGGGAAGAAGAGGAAGAACCCTTCGAAGGTTACCAAGGGTAAGACCATTGATGGCTCCTCTTCAAGCGGAACCAAGAAAGGTTTTATCACTCTTTCTTCTGATCCCAAAGAGGCTGAATGCTTCTATTGCCATGAAAAAGCACACTGGAAGCGAAACTGCCCAAAGTACCAGCATGATTTGAAGGATGGGAAAGTAAAACCCAACCATGCAGGTATTTACACTATTTTATCTAATAACTCACCCTATTCTAACTCTTGGGTCCTTGATACCGGCTGTGGTATTCATATTTGTTCTGATCTGCAGGGACTAAGAAGAAGTGAGAATGTGGAGCATGGAAAGATAAACTTGATCATGGGGAATAGGAAAGCTTCACCTGTCACCAAGATTGGAGTTTATACTTTGTTGCTAAGTAGTGGGTTTACTTTAGATTTGAATAAATGTTGTTACTCGCCTGAAATGGCAAGAAATATTATTTCCTTTCATGCTTTGTACAAACAAGGGTTTACCTTTTCTTTTGATAATGAAGTTGGTGGAATAAATGCTTTCTTTAATAATATGTTTTATTTTAAAGCATTACCTTGTGATGGTGTGTATGAAGCTGTGTCTGTTGTAGATAACGTAGGAAATAATGTGTTGTGTATTGATTCTACTAATGATAATAACTTGGATAAAGCATCATTATGGCATTGTCGTCTTGGACATGTAAGCAAGAAATGCATAGGCCAACTCCAAAAGGATGGAGTCTTGGAGTCATTTGACCTAAAGTCAGATGATAGTTGTGAATCATGCTTACTTGGAAAAATGACAAAATCACCCTTTACTGGTGATTGTGAAAGGGGTGAAGGTTTGTTGGATCTAGTGCACACACATGTGTGTGGACCCTTCAAAACTGCCACAAGGGATGCTAATCGTTATTATGTGACTTTTACTGATGATTATAGTAGATATGGATATGTCTACTTAATCAAGCATAAGTCAGAGACTTTTGAAAGGTTTAAAGAGTTTAAACAGGAAGTAGAGAATCAATTGGGCAGGAACATTAAGATGATTCGATCCGATCGTGGTGGTGAGTATCTTAGTACATAGTTCCTCGACTATCTTAAGGAATGTGGGGTTGTCTCACAATTGAAACCTCCCAGGACACCACAGTTGAATGGTGTAGCTGAGAGGCGTAATCGAACCTTGTTGGACATGGTTCATTCCATGATGAGTCGAGCTTCGCTACCAATCTCATTCTGGGGGTATGCCTTAGAGACTGCCGCCCATATGCTTAATCTGGTACCTACAAAGAAGGTTGCCAAAACACCTCACGAGATGTGGACTGGAAAAGTTCCTAATCTAGCCCACATCAAGATTTGGGATTGCGAAGCTTTCGTGAGACACAAGACTCACGATAAGCCCGAACCTCGAAGTGAGAGGTGTATTTTCATCGGCTACCCATAGAAATCCTTTGGTTACCTCTTCTACAGACCTAGTGAGAATGTGGTCTTTGTAGCAAGGAGGGGTGTCTTTCGAGAGAGAGATAGTTTATAAGCCAAGGAAATAGTGGGAGGCAAATTGACCTTGAAGAAATTCAAGAGTCAAGTGGTGAAGGAACTTCAAACCCTAGCAGTCAACTTGAGGAGGAAACTCATGTTGATCCAATCGACGAGTGTGTACCTCTGAGGCGTTCCACGAGAGTTAGGAATGCACCTGAGCGTTACTATGGTTTCCATATTACTGCGGAAGGTGAGACACTTATCAGTGATGAGACACTGATAAGTATGGATGAACCTAACAGCTATGCAGAAGCCATGGCAGGCCCCGAGTCTGCTAAATGGAAAGAGGTAATGGACAGCGAGATACAGTCCATGTATGACAACCAGGTTTGGGACTTGGTTGACAATGTACCAGGTCGCAAGACAGTTGGGTGCAAATAAATCTTCAAAAAGAAGACCGACATGGATGGTAATGTACACACTTATAAAACGCGACTGGTTGCAAAGGGCTTTTCTCAAACTCTAGGAGTTGATTATGATGAGACGTTTTCACCAGTAGCAAAGATTAAGTCTATTAGGGTTCTGTTAGCCATTGTTGCATTTCATGACTATGAAATATGGCAAATTGATGTCAAAACCGCTTTCCTTAATGGAAAGTTGGCTGAGGATGTTTACATGAGTCAGCCAGAGGGTTTTTTCAGTATAGAGTACCCTAATAGAGTGTGTAAGCTTGAGAAATCCATCTATGGATTGAAACAAGCACCTCGCAGATGGAATCTTTGCTTCGATGAGAAAGTCAAAGAGTTTGGCTTTTCGAGGAGTGAAGATGAATCTTGTGTATATGTCAAGGCTGGTGGGAGTATAGTCAGCTTTTTGGTACTGTATGTGGATGACATACTACTCATAGGGAATGGCATCCCAACCCTGCAGGATGTTAAGTCCTGGCTTGGGAAGTGTTTCGCTATGAAAGACCTAGGAGAAGCTGCCTATATCCTAGGGATAAGGATTCTGAGAGACCGGAGTAAAAGACTAATTGGACTTAGTCAGAGTACATACTTGGAGAAGGTGCTGAAGAGATTCAACATGCAAGATTCCAAGAAAGGAGAATTACCCATTCAGAGTAACACCAGATTGAGTAAGACTCAGAGCCCGAGTACCGAGGCTGAGATAGCAGAAATGAGTCGAGTACCTTATGCTTCTGCTGTAGGCTCGATCATGTATGCTATGACTTGTACTCGCCCTGATGTGGATTTTGCCTTGAGCATGGTCAACAGATATCAAGGGAACCCTGGCAAGGCTCACTGGACTGCGGTAAAGAATATCCTCAAGTACCTGGGAGGACTAAGGACTGGGTCCTTACCTCGGTGGGAGTGATGACTTGAGAGTTGTAGGGTATAGTGATGCTAGCTTCCAAACTGATAGGGATAATTTTGATGGGTTTTTGAGCATTCTAACACTTCCTATGTGTACATGCAACCCTAATAACCTTGAATCTATGTTTTCTCTATATACATGCAAATTTCTTTTCAAGGTTATTTCCTAACTAGCATGGCATGGGGATTACATAGAACATAAAACTAGTAGAAATACATACCTTGTTGTTGCTTGGATTCCTTCAAGACTTTGTGAGCCTAGCACCCCAAATGTTGTGCCTCAAATGCTTCACACAACACCACAAGACTTGGAATAACTTGAGAGAATGTCACTTAGCCTCAAAATCGGTTATTCCCTCTCTAGTAACCCTAGGCACGATTTTGCTAGCCATAGGGTTCCTTTTATAGTGTTGTCACAATTAGGGTTTACACATGAATGCCCTTAATTGTCATGACTCTTGATTTCTCATGACCCATGGGTTTGTAACTCCCATGGACTATCCATGGAGCTCCATATGGTTATAACCAAACCCATAAACCATGGATCATTAATCCACCATAAAAGAATTGATGATTGTTATAATCAACCCTATATATTTAATTAGTCTCACTTTGATCACCAAATTAATACTAGATTAATACTTGATCAATACTAATTAAATAATACTATTATTAATATATTAGAACTTATAATATATTAACAATCATAAGAGCCTTATTCTCTCATCTAGTCTATCAAAGTATTGCAATGCCATGCAACCCAAATGGACCATGCCGGGTCGGGTCAAGTACATACCAAATAAAGTTATGGACTTAGACACTATATCCAACAGTCTCCCACTTGGATAAGTCTAATAACTATATTTGCAAATATGACTTCAAAATCCGACTAGCAATCGTAGCTCTTTCAAAGTCTCTCAAAACTGAGATGATGATGATACGCCATTTAAGATAAGTGATCATATAATCCTCTGTTCTCATGATATCAGTCGGACAAACACATGGAACATGGTCTTACTTATTGTCCAGCATTTGTTTCTCGATCTCTGATTTGTTTCGACATAGAACTAAATTGAACACATCAATTAGGTTCTGACTGGGCTCGGTACATAGGTCAAAACCAAATCATCGAGGGGCCCAGATATCGCTTCTATTTCTAGAAGGAACAGATAAACTTCGACTGATATGCTTGTACTAACTACTTGTTGAATTATTCACAAAGGCACGTTTTGTGACATCGAGTTACCAATGCGTTTTCGTGCAATCAATGAATAACCAACTCATAGTCAACAACTCATATCTCTAGGTTTGAAGATTTATATGATATTACCGTCTCACGATCACTCGAGATAAATTCCATGAAGTGATGCAAGTGAGCGTGGGTTGGATTCAATACTCAGCCCTTATGAGTACTCATGAATGTTGTAGCAACCATTGCATTGTCCAAAGCACTTTTGGACAAATCATACAAGCCAAATTCATGACAGTCTTAAATCAATACTTACTTCCAAAGTTTGACTGACTGTGGATGGTTTGAATAATAACATAATTATTCTGGAAGTAAAAACATGCAAAATTGAAACATAGTAAACAATCAACACAAGATAGTAACACCTTACTCATAAATAAATAACAACTTTTATTTATCATCAAATGTCAATTACATTTTACAAGTTTCAGGAATCTAATTATTGAAACTAATATCATCCTTCAGCCCAATGCGCCTCGCATGCTGTAAATGCTTAACCCTGCTCAGTCCCTTCATGAGGGGATCTACCGGGTTCTCATCTGATGATACCCTCTTAGCCACGAGGAGTCCTTCTTCTATTCGATGTCTGATGAAATGGTATTTTCTGTCAATGTGCCTAGATCTCCCGTGATCTCTTGGTTCCTTAGCCAAAGCAACCGCACTTTCGCTGTCACAGAAAATTTCCATTGGCTCCTTTATAGCTGGTACAACTCCAAGGTCTCCGATGAAGTTCTTTAGCCATATCGCCTCCTTAGCTGCTTCACTTGCTGCTATGTACTCTGATTCACAAGTAGAATCAGCTACTGTCTCCTGCTTGGAACTTTTCCAAGTAATTGCCCCTCCATTTAGGATAAAGACCCAACCTGACTAAGAGCGGAAATTATCCCTATCAGTATGGAAGCTAGCATCGCTATATCCTTCCACTCTCAAGTCATCACTGCCTTCGAGGGTAAGGACCCAATCCTTAGTCCTCCGCAGATACTTGAGAATGTTCTTTACCGCTGTCCAGTGTGCCTTGCCAGGGTTCCCTTGATATCTACTGACCATGCTCAAAGCAAAGGCCACATCAGGGCGAGTACAAGTCATAGCATACATGATCGAGCCCACATCGGAAGCATATGGTATATGACTCATTTCAGCTATCTCAGCCTCTGTACTCGGACTCTGAGTTTTACTCAGCTTGGCATTACTCTGGATTGGTAATTCTCCTTTCTTGGAATCTTGCATATTGAACCTCTTCAGCACCTTATCCAAGTAAGTACTTTGACTAAGTCCAATTAGTCTCTTACTCCTATCTCTCAATATCCTTATCCCTAGGATATAGGCAGCTTCCCCAAGGTCCTTCATAGCGAAACACTTCCCAAGCCAGGACTTAACCTCCTGCAAGGTTGGGACGTCGTTTCCTATGAGAAGTATGTCATCCACATACAACACCAAGAAGCTAACTATGCTCCCACTAGCCCTGACATACACACAAGACTCATCCTCACTCCTAGAAAAGCCAAACTCCTTGACTTTCTCATCAAAGCAAAGATTCCATCTGCGAGATGCTTGTTTCAATCCATAAATGGATTTATCAAGCTTACACACTCTATTAGGGTATCTTGTATCGACAAAACCCTCTGGTTGAGCCATGTAAACATCCTCAGCCAACTTTCCATTAAGGAAAGCGGTTTTGACATCCATTTGCCATATTTCATAATCATGAAATGTAGCTATGGCTAACAATACTCTAATAGACTTAATCTTAGCTACTGGTGAGAAGGTCTCATCATAGTCAACTCCCGGAGTTTGAGTAAAGCCCTTCGCAACCAGTCGCGCTTTGTAAGTATGTACCTTCCCATCCATGTCGGTCTTCTTCTTGAAGATCCATTTGCACCCAACTGTCTTTCGACCTGGTACATTGTCAACCTAGTTCCAAACTTGATTGTCATACATGGACTGAATCTCGCTGTCCACAGCCTCCTTCCATTTAGCAGACTCAGGGCCTGCCATGGCTTCCCTGTAATTATTAGGTTCATCCAAATCTATTAGTGTACTATCACTAATAAATGTATCACCTTCAGTGGTGATGTGATAACCATAATAAAAATCAGGTGTGTTCCTCACCCTAGTGGAACGTCTTGGAGGTACAGACTCATCTATCGGATCAACAGGAGTTTCCTCCTCAGGTTGGTCGATAGCATTTGAGGTTCCTTCACCACTTGACTCTTGAAGCTCTTCAAGGTCAATTTGCCTCCCACTGTCCCCTTGGCTTATGAATTCTCTCTCACGAAAGACTCATCTTCTTGCTACAAAGACCACATTATCACTGGGTCTGTAGAAGAGGTAACCAAAGGATCTCTGTGGGTAGCCGATGAAAATACACCTCTCACTTCGAGGTTCAAGCTTATCATGAGTCTCACGCCTGACGAAAGCTTCACAACCCCAAATCTTGATGTGGTCCAAATTAGGAACTTTCCCAGTCCACATCTCGTGAGGTGTTTTGGCAACCTTTTTAGTAGGGACTAGATTAAGGATACGGGCGGCAGTCTCTAAGGCATACCCCCAGAAAGAGATTGTTAACGAAGCTCGACTCATCATGGAACGAACCATATCCAACAAGGTTCGATTGCGCCTCTCAGCTACACCATTCAACTGTGGTGTTCTGGGAGGTGTCAGTTGTGAGACAATCCCACATTCCTTAAGATAGTCAAGGAACTCAATGCTAAGATACTCTCCTCCCCGATCGGATCGGAGCATCTTGATGTTCCTACCCAATTGATTCTCCACTTCCTGCTTAAACTCTTTGAACTTTTCAAAGGTTTCTGACTTATGCTTGATTAAGTAAATACATCCATATCTATTGTAATCATCAGTAAAAGTCACATAATAGCGATTAGCATCCCTTGTAGCAACTCTGAAGGGCCCACACACATCCGTGTGTACAAGGTCCAACAAACCTTCACCCCTATCACAAGTACCTGTGAAGGGTGACTTTGTCATTTTTCCATGTAAACAAGACTCGCAACTATCATCTGACTTGAGGTCAAATGATTCCAAGACTCCAGGCTTTTGGAGTTGGCCTATGCGCTTCTTGTTAACATGTCCAAGACGACAATGCCACAAGGATGCTTTATCCAAGCTATCTGAAGAATCAATATACAACACATTATTTCCTAGATTGTCTACAACATTCACGGCTTCATATACACCATCACAAGGTAATGCTTTAAAGTAAAATACATCATTGTAATAAACATTAACAGCACCATTTTTATTATCAAATGAAAATGAAAAACCTTGTTTGTACAAGCCATGAAAAGAAATAATATTTCTCGCCATTTCGGGCGAGTAACAACACTTATTCAAATCTAACATTAACCCATTATTAAGCAATAAAGAATAAACTCCTATCTTGGTAACAGGTGATGCTTTCCTGTTGCCCATGACTAAGTTTATCTTCCCGTGCTCCACTTGCTCACTTCTTCTTAGTGCCTGCAAATCAGTACAAATGTGAATACCACAACCTGTATCAAGCACCCAAGAATTAGCATTAGATGAGTTATTAGACAATATTGTGTAAATACCTGCATGGGTGGGTTTAACCTTCCCATCCTTTACATCTTGCAGATATTTAGGGCAGCTTCGCTTGAAGTGTCCCTTATCCTGGCAATAGAAGCATTGTGCTTCCTTTGGGTTTGAAGAAGGAGTAATGGGACCTTTCTTTGTCCCACTTGAAGAGGAACCATCAAGAGTCTTACCCTTGGTACCCTTCGAAGGGCTTTTCCTCTTCTTACCCTTTCCCTGCCCAATATCCAGAACAGGGGCTGTTGAAGGAGTAGAAGTAGCAACCGCTTTACCCTTAAGGCCATTTTCAGCTGTCCTTAAGAGTCCTTGAAGTTTGCTAAGTGTGACTTCCTCCTTGTTCATATGATAAGTCATACGAAACTGATCATAACTTGGAGGTAAGGAATGGAGAATGATGTCAATCGCCATTTCCTCAGGAAAGTCAACATTTAGCTTCAGCAACCGGTTAACGAACCTTTGCATCTTCTGCAAGTGACCGGTGATGGGTTCACCATCCTTCATCCTTGCGGTTATCATGGAGGAGATGATTTCATACCTCTCCTGACGCGCGCTCTGATGGAACCTTTCCATCAGATCCAGGTGCATCTCATAGGGGTAGAAATCTTCATAGGATTTTTGAAGTTCAGGAGTCATGGTGGCCATCATGATGCATGCTACTTTAGTAGCATCCTTTTCATGTGCAACAAACTCCGCAAACTCTTCAGGAGTAGCAGTGGCTTCATTCACAACCTTAAGCTCCCTATCGAGGACATATTCTTTGTCCTCATAGCGGGTAATCATTCTGATGTTTCTGATCCACTCATTGAAATTGGATCCATCAAAGATGACCTTACCACACAAGTTCATAAGGGAAAAGGAGCCTGTTGGGTTTGAGCCAGAAGCATTGTTGGAAGACATCTGAAAGGAAAGAAAGACAAGTTTCATTAGATTAGGAATCCTTAATAATTCACCCAAATGAAATATTAAGGCTAGGATCCAACAAACTATTTATAGTTGGAAGAGGGATGCCGTAATCCATACTATAAAATATTTGAAGGTAGGTAAATGACGATTTACCAATTTCCACCATAAGAACGAAATATTTTATTATTAGGTTTTATTGGTTTTTGAAACTCCTAGATCTTTTGAGATACATTGAACTTTTCAATGGCATGTTTGAATCTCGATTGTGCCCTCTCAAGTTTGTGACTGGGATGCCGAGGATCACAAACAAGGTGTGAATAACCATACAAATTGACTTGGTACCCTCAACAATATTACCTAATCGATGTGCCGGTTAACCACACACGCTCCACCGATCTATAATAAAGTTAAGTTACCCTTTGCCACTCTTACTAGTCCATGTTAGTGTGCCGGTTAACCACACACGCTCCACTAACGACTTGGTAAGGTACAAAGTGTAATTTTATGGGCTAGCACCAATTTCACATTTTCCTAAAGTAACTAAGATTGGGAATTTATAATGTATAGTTACTTTATAATTCATTATACTTTTAACGAGTATTTAAAGTCGTATCCTACCCGTTCGGCTAACGACCCTCCACCGATCAAGGAAGCAGTGGGTGAGAGTGGACACCCATTAAGTCACCATTTTATAGGCAACAACCTTATACCCCCCTTATAGACCGGCTTCGTGAATGAGGCCTACTAACGGTAAGAATGACATATTCTTATACATATCTATATAATAAAATTATAATAATAGTATAAGTGTTGATTTTTAAACTTTTTAAAAATCTAAGGTTTAATTTGGAATTAAAGTATTAAAGTGTAAGACTTTTCAAATTCCAAAACTTGAGGGCAAGATTTGAAACTATTCCAAGTCTCTTCAATTTGTAACTTATGAGTTTTAATGGTTCATAAAAATGAAGACTCTTCATTTTATGAAACCTCTTTAGTTCTTTAATCACAATTTAAAGAAGTGACTTTTGGTTATCCATAACTTGAGTCCAAGTTATGGACACCATCATTGCCATTAAGATCATGAATTAAACACACATGGAGGTTACACATAATTCCTATGATCTTCTAAACTCATATGAACACAAATTCATGTCAAGCAATTTCAAGAAAATCATATAAACATATACAATACTTGAAAATTGATAAAAGTCATGTAAAATGGGTTAACATAATCATTATCATTTTGAAAAACAGATTTTACAAGTCCAAAACAGATTGGGATAATGATCTTAATCCATTCTCAGCAACAAAACTCGAAAAAACTGCCCAGCACGCTCCTACTCGCCGAGTGCATTATTCTACTCGTCGAGTAGGATGAATTTGTTCATGGACTCGGCGAGTCCAGTCGTCAGAATGCAGAATTTTCGATTTTTAAGCAGTTTTGCATCAAGTATACAGAAAACAATCCTAGGCTCTGATACCACTGATGGGTTTTTGAGCATTCTAACACTTCCTATGTGTACATGCAACCCTAATAACCTTGAATCTATGTTTTCTCTATATACATGCAAATTTCTTTTCAAGGTTATTTCCTAACTAGCATGGCATGGGGATTACATAGAACATAAAACTAGTAGAAATACATACCTTGCTGTTGCTTGGATTCCTTCAAGACTTTGTGAGCCTAGCACCCCAAATGTTGTGCCTCAAATGCTTCACACAACACCACAAGACTTGGAATAACTTGAGAGAATGTCACTTAGCCTCAAAATCGGTTATGCCCTCTCTAGTAACCCTAGGTCACGATTTTGCTAGCCATATGGTTCCTTTTATAGTGTTGTCACAATTAGGGTTTACACATGAATGCCCTTAATTGTCATAACTCTTGATTTCTCATGACCCATGGGTTTGTAACTCCCATGGACTATCCATGGAGCTCCATATGGTTATAACCAAACCCATAAACCATGGATCATTAATCCACCATAAAAGAATTGATGATTGTCATAATCAACCCTATATATTTAATTAGTCTCACTTTGGTCACCAAATTAATACTAGATTAATACTTGATCAATACTAATTAAATAATACTATTATTAATATATTAGAACTTATAATATATTAACAATCATAAGTGCCTTATTCTCTCATCTAGTCTATCCAAGTATTGCAATGCCATGCAACCCAAATGGACCATGCCGGGTCGGGTCAAGTACATACCAAATAAAGTTATGGACTTACACACTATATCCAACAAATTTCCGCTCTCAGTCGGGCTGGGTCTTTACCTTAAACGGAGGAGCAATTTCTTGGAAAAGTTCCAAGCAGGAGATAGTGGCTGATTCAACTTGCGAATCAGAGTATATAGTGGCAAGCGAGGCAGCAAAGGAGGAGATATGGCTAAAGAACTTCATTGGAGAGCTTGGAGTTGTACCAGCTATAAAGGAGCCCATAGAGATTTTCTGTGATAGTGAAAGTGCAGTTGCCTTAGCAAAGGAACCAAGGGATCATGGGAGATCCAGACACATTGACAGAAAATACCATTTCATCAGACATCGAATAGAAGAAGGACTCCTTGTGGCAAAGAGGGTATCATCGGATGAGAACCCGGCAGATCCCCTCACGAAGGGACTGGGCAGGGTTAAGCATCTCCAGCATGCAAGGAGCATAGGGCTGAAGGATGATATTAGTTTTAGTAGTTAGATAATTTTTTGAAATTTGTAAAGTGTAATTGACATTTGATGATGAATAAAAGGTGTGTTTTATTTATGAGTAAAGTGTTGCTATCTTGTGTCGATCGTTTACTATTATTTCTTTTGCATGTTTTGACTTCCAGAATATTTATGTTGTGTTTTACATATCATTCAAATTATCCACAGTCGGTCATATGTTGGAAGTAGATATGAATTAAGACTGTCATGAGTTGGTTGTAGAGGTCTAAGATGTTGTACATGGCCTCAACACTCATGAGTGCTCATAAGTTCTGAGTATTGGATTGAACCCATGCTCGCTGGTATCACTTCATGGAATTTATCTCGAGTGATCGCGAGATGGTAATATCATATAAGTCTTCAAACCTAGAGATATGACTTGTTGTCTATGAGTTACTTATGCATTGATCGTGCGAAAACGCATTGGTAACTCGATGTTATAACACGTGCCTTTGTGTGTGATTTAACTAGTAGAACAAGCATATGAGTCGAAGTTTATCTGTTCCTTCTTGGATTAGAAGCGATATCTGGGCCCCTCGATGATTTTGTTTTGACCTATGTACTGGGCCCGGTCAGAACTAAATTGATGTGTTCAATTAAGTTCTATGTCAAACAAATCGGAAATCGGGAAACAAACTGCTAGACAATAAGTAAGACATTATTCCATGTATTTGTCCGGCTGATATCCAGAACAAAGGATTATATGATCACCTATCTTAAATGGCGTATCATCATCTTCTCAGTTCCGAGAGCCCTTGAAAAGAGCTACGATTGCTGATCGGTTCCTGAAGTCATACTTGCAGTTATAGTTATTAGACTTATCCAAGTGGGAGACTGTTGGATAAGGTGTCTAAGTCCATAACTATTTATGGTATGTACTTGACCCGACCCGGCATGGTCCATTTGGGTTGCATGGCATCATGCATTTGGATATACTAAATGAGAGAAATAACACTTGTGGTTTATTAATATATTATAAGTTCTACTATATTAATAATATTATTTAGTTAGTATTGATCAAGAATTAATCTAGAATTAATTAAGTGATCAAAAGGAGACTAATTAAATATATGGGTTGATTGTGTAAATCATCCATACTTGTATAGCGGGCTAGATGCTCCATGGATTATCTAGTTGGGCTAAGGTCCATAGGATGCTCCATGGGAGTTACAAACCATGGGTAATGGAAATGAAGAGCCATGTTACATTAGGGTTTACATGGTGTAACCCTAATGCAACATACTATATAAGCATGCTTAGAGCAACCAAAATCGGCTACACTAGTGAGACAAGAGGGAAAGACCGATTTCAAGTGTTATACATTTTTCTCAAAGTTTATTCCAAGAGCATTTGGTGTTGTGTGAAACATTTGAGGCATCACACTTGGGGTGCTAGGCTCTCAAGGTTTTCAAGGAATCAAAACAACTACAAGGTATGTAATCCTAGTAATCTTTTATGATTAATGTTCCTCGTGTATGCTAGATAGGATTATGAACCTTGGAAAAAGTATTTTGCATGTATTTTAGACAAACAAAGATCCAAGGTTTTCTAGGGTTGCATGTACACTTAGGAGTGTTAGAATGCTCAAAACCCTTCAATAATAGCCTTCAGCTACTAAGATTTGGCTAGTCTAGCATGTAGCCTACTATGAAATAGGTAAAATAAGGAGAGGATTCTCACGATGACTCATCATAAAATGAACGCGAGTCCAATAGGAATACTCATAGCAACGAGCTGCCAAAATACCACCATGACTTTCTCAGCAAGTCAACATTCTGCATCAATCTAACTTAAGCTGTCGGTCACTGAAACACCAGTGACACACTATACTACACAAGAACCCACCATTGCCACCTGATTAGCAAACCAACACACGGGTCTCTGCTACCCAACAGCCAACCCTACCCACAAGAGCAAAAACCATGATGGCACACTGCATGCCGTGACGCCATCCAACCATTTGAATGAGAGGCTCATGGATCCTTGCCGTTTTTTCCATCATCCTATAACAACATGAAGATTACCGACTCACCCCCAACAGGTCTAAGGTCATACTGACATCATCTCACTAACCAATAGGAACCCTGTCAACATCCCACTACGTACTCGCCCGACTACAAGAGCCATACCATCCTAAAATACACACTCTTCCACAGTCCAACTGCCGTTGACACATCGTTAGACGAAACATAACCACTACGTAAACCTGACATGACATACTCCCCATGAGAGAACAAAACGCTCGTCAAGCCAACTGTGTTTCTTCATTACCGTGACCTTGCCTAGAGGGTGACGTACCTGCGAATCGAACAAAACAATGAACCTCTACTACTATCTGACACATTCATCTAGCAACCCCACCTAGATCCTACACACTGATGGAACTGCACAGATCCCACCAATGCACAAATAGCAATAAAAACTTCCAATCTCAGAGGAGAACTCCTCAATTATGAAGAACACAACCAAACGATCTGGTTGAAGAAATCTGAATATCAATCCAACCGAAACGATCTGCCAGAACTGTACTTTGCGTAATCACGATGATACCTAAAAAAACTAAACAACGTTGCTCCGATATCCGATCTTCCAATAACTAAGATCAACTACCATCTCAAATACAAGAAGCAAAAATTTTATAACCAAGGAATCGAGAGGAAACCTTCACAGGGACCTATGTACTAATTTTACTGAGCTAGACAAAGGGTTGACTCATCATATACACCCTTAGATGATACAACTTGAACCCTTTGAGTAACCTCAACTGCTACTGATACCGAAACAACCAACGATTGAGAATGGGTCGAGAAATAAACCCAATGACTCCACATATACTGAACAAAATCCCAATAAAATACTCTTATCGAACTTTGAAGTTTCTTGCCACATCAATGACTACCCATTGACCCACACCGCAACCCAACCATGATCTCTAAATCTGATGCACAAAAGAGTGGTTCAACATCCTTTCATCCAGACCCATGGAGCTACACAAAAGGAACTATTGGCCACACACGTTCCTTACCCATCAACGTTTCACTGAGAGGACATCACACACAACTAACAACGACTTGCTCTGCACTCACGATCTGACAAAACCTTGAATTCTCCGCATCCAAGGAGGACTCCGGCGGATCCCTGAGGAAGGGAACGAGAAACTTCCAAATTACGAACACTTAAATGATAGCCTACTTCTTTCCTCCATGTATCCATAAAACCTAAACTATAGATTACCCTATCCCATCGCGATGATACCATAAAATCGGACCGACCGATGATTCGTCAGGCAGAATACCCAGTTCTCCCCCACTTAGAGCTCGAACCATCATCGACTGATGTCTGCAACACTAAAACCTTAGACCGGCTTAACCATGAACATCTATGACTTGAATCTCAGAATGAATGAACAACACAAGATGATCTTTCAGATAAGACAACTCCGAATCTCAGATTTATACTTCAGAGGCCTTTCTCCCAGCATCGCTAACTAAACTTAGTGAAATCGATCAGAACACCATTGGGTAAACTTAGCACCTTCCGAACTGAACTTACACACATAAAACCTTAAACTTTATGAGTTGATCCACAACCTCATCCTCCCTTTGAAACTTCAAGAATCCCCCTATAGATGCTCAAAGCACAACTCTGACAAACTCAACACCTCCACATAACTCTTCTGCCCAGAACAGGAGCAACTCGATGTCTCCCTGGATACACCTGATCTGCTAGAATCTATGTTACGTATTCCACCTGCGACATGGACTTCACCTTGGACATTGAACCATAAGAACCCTCTAGTCTCAAATATCCCTTCGCTGCGACACAGAGACGATTTACTGCGAACAAAAATTCACCTTCATTCAGCAGGATCGATGAGGAGATCACCATTTCCTATCTTAACCATCAAATGAACCACAACCGATATCTCCTCCTTTGAGCATAAAAGTCAGGAAAACACAACCCTGATGCAGAAAGTAACATCCCCTGCCATCGGCTGGCCACTCAGCCTCAAGCTACAATCCTCGAGTTGATCATCAAAACAACTTCCTTCTTGATTCCCCTAACTCGGACTGACACTACTTCGAGTAACGTCCTCGAGAACTCCGCATCAACTAACTTACACAGATCTGCACCACTCAGTTCCCAAACTGCCACATACACTAAGGCCTAATCAATTACCAGTCTCATTCTCCACAATCATAGACGAAAGGCCAAAATCTCCAGGAACAACTACAATTATTACTAGTGCTAAAAGACACTATCTACCCTCAACTAGCTCCTTAGAAACCTTTTTGACACTTCCTGATTCCCGTAAGAATATTGTTCTTTCAGTAGTATGGGACCATACTACATTCCACACATATCTGTACGTGTCCCAAAAAGTGTCTCTGTAACACCTTGTTTCGGATCATTCTATGATTCAAGATCGTGGACCGTAATTTGGTTATGTATAGGCTTATGGGATTTAAGGAAGTAAGGTTTGGGTTTTATTGGAAAAGATTATTGTTCGTAATGAGATCAAGGCCTACGAATTGTATACATATAACCATAGATGGACTGAGGGAAAACGAAGTGGCAGGCCGCTTGCGAGGATTAAGGTTTAAGTTTGACATGTGGTGAGCCAAAAGTATCAATGTGGAAGTATAAAGCTCTTCAAGATCTTTCTGTAGATATAAAGAACGCCGAAATCGGATTTGAAACGAAGAAGTTGTGACTGTTTGAAATTAGAGTGTAATTGGGTGAAAACCCGTCCTCACGAGGTGATAGATTGTGTCACGTCGTGAGAGGATATAGTGAAGGAAGAGGGTCCAGGTTATGCTTACGATGTGAGCGATGGATGCTCACGACGTGAGAAGTTCTGCAGCCCAAACCCGCGATCTTTTAGGGTTTCCTATGTATTTAAGCCTCTCTAACTCGATTCTAGGGTTCATTTCTCAGCCTCTACCTCCCTCAACCTTAGAAAAACCCTAATCCTTTCCCTCTTTGTGGTTTTGGCTCTTTTTGGGTTGTTTTGGTGCTCTTGGAAGGAAGTGCAGAAGAAGCAAGGATGAAGCAAGCCATACCTTCTCATCTTGGTAATCACCTTCTGGGCCACTTGTAAGGATTCAAGTCCCTGCCTTTTGGAGTTATTCTCTTAGATCTAGGTTGTTTTTCTCCCTTTTTGGTTCATAGAGTTTATTTGAGTGAATAGATAGAATAAAGTTTGCAACTTTATTGCTCTCTAGTGTCCCTTGAGCATCATGTCTTATGAATCTGAAGTTTGGTTGTGATTTGTGAATCTTGCTTGAGTTTTAGGTTATTTTCTTGCCATTTAACCTAAGTTGAGTTAAGAAAATGCATGGGGCATACATGTCCAAAAAGTATTATTTTTATAGACCTTTGGTGCCCCGTTTAGCTTCTGGAAGAGTTGGGGTTGAAGACGTATTGGATGAAGGACTCAAAACATTAGGACTTTGCATCAGATGAATCTCACGACGTGACACAGGGAGTGTCACGACGTGAGAGCAACATATCACGAATTTTTTAACCTAATGTACTCACGATGTGACTAAGGATAATTCATGTCGTGAGGCTACCGAGTGAGTCAACCTAGACCGAGTTGTTGTGTTGAGTTGGGATGCATTGGAATCGGTCCGATTGAGCCCTCACGACATGACTGAGGGCTGGTCACGATGTGAGGCTGAATAATTGACATTTTGGCTGTTGACTTTTTGACCTGGGTTGACTTTTGGTTATGATGGTTGATTTTAGTATGTAGTCTAAGGTTGGACCTTATATGTTGTGATAGGAGCATTGTAACGGCTATTACGTAGCTTTGAGCTAAGGGTTAGTCGGCCTTGTGATTCAAGTGAGTCTTCTCACAGTACTTGCGGGTCGAAGGCACCCATGCCGACCCATTGGATTATGTTATTGTATGCTAGCTGTCTTTGTGACTTTTGCATGTATTGTATGTGTTTGTATGTATACCAGGTGGGGCCATTGTATGTATGATGTGTATGGTAAGTGGTATTTTGGGGAACTCACTAAGCTTTGTGCGTACAGTTTTATTTTTATGGTTTCAGGTACTTACGATACGAAAGGAAAGGGCCCGGCATGACTGCACCGCATCCACCAGAGTTTTCCGATTGGCAATTTTCAATATTTACTCTGATGTTTAAATAATAAATTCACTTTGATCGGTTTTGGAACAACTCGTTTGTATGGTTTATTGTTTTAAAAATGAAAAATTTTACTATGAATTTTTGGGACGTTACAAGTTGGTATCAGAGCCTTGCTTTGAGGGATTCAGGCATACTCTCGGGTGTGACTGAACTCAAACTGAGGAGTTGGTAATCTTTTAAAAGAAAATGAAATTCTAAAAGACTTTTGTAAAGAAAAAGGGGATGCGATGCGTGCAATCGGCCGAGCTCAAGTAAGTGCTTCCCAGAATAACCATACATGATTGTTATGTTATATGGTACGAAATGTTTGCGTGCTAGGATAAGGCTAGGGATACTTTCAGGAAATGCATGATAGATTTGCTTGATATGAGATGCCTCGTAGCCTTGGAGGAATTGGATGCGATGATAGATTTGGAATCTGTATTGATAGAAGTTATTGCTAAGTGTATTCTTTAAAAATTTTATACGAATAGGATCATATAGCCCTAGAATGACTGATTTAGCCTTATTTCCTTTTCCTAGTTTGGTGGTGGTCCTAGGGTAGAGTCTTTTATTTAACAGTCTATTTGATCGTGTGTTGTGTATAATTTGCATGCATAAGGCAACCGTCAGTGAGAATGGAAGTTCCTAGCGTGAATTGTAGTAAGTAAGCTGGGGATGTCCTTGATTGTCTGTAGCTTTGAGTGTTACTGCATGAATGTTGCTTGCTTTGTGCTTTGTGGGACTCTTAGTAATGGGAGTTAACTACTAAGTGAATACATTAAGTCACCTGCTGATGAGGCCACCATGAGTGATTTTCATATAATGGGAGTTAGCTATTAAGTGAATACATTAAGTCACCTGTTAAAGAGGCCACCATGCAGATGAGGCCACCATAATTGATTTTCATATTGATACATATATTGCCGATATTGTGAGGTTATCGAAAATTCCTAAGACCACTACTCCAAAAACAACAACTACGATACCAACTCTATCTGCGAATCTCAATACTTCGTAAGCTCAGGTATCATCAATTTCTACTCCTACTACAACTTCGATCGTAAATCTCATAGAGAATGACATCTTTCAAAATGTTCTGAATTAACCAATCATTAACCTATCCTAATCGCAATCCCATGTTGTTCAAACAATCCCAACTCCTCTAACTACGACTTACCATATTCCATCTAATCAAACAATTCCACCAAGTAAACCTATTAAAACCCAACCAATAACCACTCAAACGTTTATAGCTTCCTTACCATAATCAACCCAATCATGAAAGAATCCACAATCCCACCAAACGCAACTGCAACCACAACATCTACTATTCCAAATACTACACCCACAATTGCTTCTACCTTTATTCCTCCATTTGAACCCATTGTTTATAATGTTGATAGTCAGTCAGGTGGTGTAGCGAATCTTCTTGATGATATGTTGTTGATTATGATGATGATGATGTTGAGAATATTACTGTTGAAATTGTAGAACATGAATTAACTCCTTCACTTCTTGATGATGAGAGTGATTCAAATGAAGAAACTGCAAATATGCCAATTACAAAGAAAGATTATAAGGCTTTGAACCGTAATCTTAATATGCTTGTTCTCCATGGACAAGTTTTTTCTACAAGAAACTTTCAAAATATGATGTTTGTTCATGAAGAAAAAGTGAAAACTCTACTATCATAAAGTAAGTGTTTGTTTGAAAAGAATGAGAGACTGGTGAAAGAGAATGTTACGAAGATGGAGACAGCTCTTCAAAAAGTGAAATATCTTAAGACTTTGATTTTAAATGATAAAATAGTGCACAATGAAAATCTTACTAATTCTATCAACACTTTGGTTGCATATTATGATCAAATAGCACATATGTTTGATGAGATCCAAATGAAAGATGTGAAGATTAATTTTCTCAAGAAAGAATTATCTTTTTTAAAATATGAGCTGGTAAAAAGGGATGATGAATTATTCCTTGTTCAAGGTTTCAATTTTGAGATTAATCAACAATCGATGAGGATATCCGAGGAGAAAGATGCTCTACATGTGGACTAAATGTCATAAATGCTTGTTCAGAAACATCAAACTCTGCTTTCACAGTTGCCTATGTCTGGTGTTGTGAGTCACAATGCTACTCCACAACAAGGAGGAGAAAGGGTTTGCATTTTTAATCCATATTTTGTACCAAAAATGGTTAAGAAACCAGTTGCTACCAACAAGATTGCCTTTCGTTATCAGAAGATGAAGATGAGAATAGGAGGTGTTGTTCTATCTAAACCTTCAAGGTAAATTTCTGCTCTTACAATCATGACTCCACCAGAAGCTGATCCTAATGATGAAGAAGCAAAACGGAAGAATGACGCGGAGGTTGAAAGATTGAAATAGTTGCAAATTGAAATGGATCAAAGGGAGGTAGAGCAAATAGAAAAAGAAGCTATGGAGTTAACTCGCAATGCTCTATGGCCGAGGGAACACCAACTATTGGTTTGATGTCAAGGGTAAACATATCGCCTTTTCAGCTTTTCTTTTGGATTTGAGCAAAACTTCTTTTGTTTCGATGTTCAAAATCACACTTCCTTCTTCATTAAAAACAACCTGATTGCTAGTGCCCACAACAAGTTGCGAAACACTTATCAAGTTGTGTTGAAGACCTTCAACATATGCTACCCTATTAACAATAAACTTTCCATTCGTAACTTTACCATAACCTTTGACATAATTTCACAACACCAGCATTATCTAGACTTTGATAGTCTCGCAAGTTTTCCTTCCTTCCAGTCATGAGACGAGAGCAACCACTATAAATGTACCATTTTTCATCATATTGCTCGTTACAAAAAACCTGCAATCAGTAAAGAATTTAGGTCCCCAAGGCTTTTTGGGTCCTTGGTTATTAGAACAAAATGCATGATGAAATGAAGATCCTAAAACCCAATTCCGAACTTTGGATTTCAAACTATCAATTAAGTCCACTTCATTAGATGAAGGTATTGAAATGAAATCATTCGTTGGTTTAGAATAAACACTGACTTTCCCTTTAACATTCTCAGTTCGTTTCACATCAACTTTCGCTTTTGGAACATCTCTCCACTGTCGAACCGATGGATTCGACTCCTTGGATGGTGAGCTTCCACTTGACGATTCATTCAAGTAGCTTTCAAAAGCATACATGATCTCTTCTTGAGAAAATTTCCCACTTTGATATTGTTTTCCTTTTCCCATTAACAAGTGATTGATGTTTTTGACATCTGTTTTTCCTTTGGAAACGAAGTGTTACTTGGATTCTTCGAATGAGGATTGGGAAAATGAGGTTGTGTTGGTTTGAATGTCTCATTTCTCTTTGCATTTATATTCAACTTTTCAAAATGTTGTTTTGAAAAACCATATTTTACTTGTGGTTGAAATCGATTTTGAAACCGTTTTTGATAACCAACATTTGATCTTTGAAAAGCTTGTGAACCATTCGAAAATCGCTTTTGGTTAGAAAATTGAGAAATATTCCTTTGTTCATTTGGTTGAAAACATTTCTTTGAAGTTATTTTGTGAAAACCTTTTGTTTTGATAACGATGAACAAAATTCTTTGATTGTTGATGTTTCACAAAATTCTCTTTGTTTTAGTTTTGAAAATTTAATAGAATTGGCTGATGAAGCTTGTTGTTGACTTTTTGAAAACTCTTTTTGTGATTGACTTTTTAACAAATCTTTTTGAGATTGAGCGGGTGTTTTCTTAATAAAAGACTTGTTTTGAGAATTTGTCTGAACTAATTTAGACTCAATTGTTTCAAACGATTTATTGGACAAAATGTTTTGTTTCTTTCGAGACTCAATATTTTGCCAATAAACCTTTTTTCTTGCTTTTGTAATCAAAATCCCATGTTCTTTTGAAATCTTTTCAATTTGTTCTTTGAAATTTTAAACTTTTTGATTTGACTTTTGAGAAACATTGACATTTCTTGTTGTTTAGCTTTTGGTTTTTCAGTTTTAACTACCCAGTTTCTTTGTGGTTTTTGTCTTTGAAAAGTGGAAGAGTTCTTGTTGAGATTATTTTCGATAGTGCTTTGATTGGAGAAAAATCCTTCTTTCGAAGCTTTCTTGTTATCTTCTTCAACAATTTTGTTGATTTCAGGTTTAACTTTATCACCGTTTCCAGTGGTAACAAACACCTGATTTGGAAAGATAATTTCATCTATGCATATGAAGTTTGGATACACAACAAAATTTGATTCAAGATAATGAGAGCCTTTTTCTTCATTATTTTGTCGAACTTCTCAGTTTCCTCATAGACCTGATCAACTATAACCCGAGGTATGGTTGTTTCTTTCGAAGCATCATCATTATCATTTCCACTATCTATTTGACTATATTCGACAGTCACATGGTCAGGGTTATGAACTTTCGAAATCGAGGGTTGGTCAGTGTCAGCTTTAACCGAAGAATCATAACAAATTTCTTTATCCTTAGCCATTGAAGTGACATTAATGACAGATAACTGAGAACAATAAAAAACTTCCTCCTCCTCAATTTCACTAATATCATCATAATCATCTTCGATACCAGCAAAATTGTTTTGAGAGTTAGATGTCGAATTCTCAGTTCTTTTCAAAATTTTGATTTGTTCGTTTTTGGTCAAGGTCTTATTCACAATATCAACAAGATCATTTGCATCTAAACATTCATCAATTCTAACAACACCATATGCATATCTATCATCTGGAACCTTATCAAACTCAAAAACTTTCTTTTCACAGTCATAGGAAGTCGAATCAATTTTCTCCCTTTCGAAAGCTAAAAAGGGCAAAAGCTTCCTATGCTGTTCTTTGCTAATGTCTGATGAATGATGCAATGCAGTTAATTTTCCATACAAACGTTTAACTGAATTACAATATATATTTCATTGTTTAAGCAAATTCTTAACATCAGAACTCAGTCTGTCTCTATCACACATGATATTGGTTATTTGTAAATCTAAATGTTCTATCCTAGCCTTCTTGGATTCCAAACATCTCTGAGTTTCTAGCAGTAAAGTCTTACACTTTTCATCATCACTACTAGCAGAAATAAGCAGATTATTAACATAAGTTATTGCTTCATCAAACTCAGATAACATCGAATTATATGCATTAGAAGGAATATTAAAGGATTGAATAAGAGAACGTACCTGCGAAGTCATAGGAGACTTGTGAGCAGTGGTCGGAACAAAGCATGTTCCTGTGACATTCTCCTCATCCTCTTCGTCAAAACTTGCGAACATTGCTCCGTGAGTTGGGTTTCACATTTCCTCATCATCTGATCCTGATGACCATATTTGATAAGTCCCCTCCTCATCATCTAACCCCTTCGCAACCAGAGACATCCCCTTAGTCTTCGCTCTCACTTCCTCAAGCCTCTCCACATAGTAGGCTTCGTCCTTGACTCTACTCTTCTTCTCACCTCGCTTCCTCAGCATGCAATCACTTGCCATGTGATTCGCTCCATTGCAATAATGGCAGTCGAATCCATAATCTCCCTTGATCTTCTTCTCTATCTTTGCTTCCTCAGACTTCACCTCCTTCTTCTCTACTCTCTTCTCATCATTTACATTCTTCCCAGAAAAACTTCCCTTCATTTCACTTATTTTTTACTTCGGATTAAATGGCTTTTTGAAGAATTTCTTCACACGATTGTTCGAATAGAAAGCTACAGCTTCGTCATCAGAATTGACGATTACACCTTCATCTTCCGAACTCTCTTTCTCAGCAGCTTCTTTCTCAACATCTTTACCAACAACCTTCGACATCAGTACCAAAGGACCACCCAACCACTTCTTGTCTCTTCAGCAATCTCATTCACTTCACTTTCAAGTGCCTTTAACACATTATAAAGATCATTGAGAGAAAAGTAGTCGAAGCTTTGTTGAGTTTTTATCATTAAACTGAAATTACGCCATTCTTTGCGAAGTCCCATAATGAAAGTCAAGTTGAACTCCATTGTTGACCTTATAACTCCATATCTGTTGCACTTGTAAATCAGTTCATTCAGACGATCATAATAGAGCTCAATGGATTCTCCTTCACTTGTAAATCAGTTCATTCAGACGATCATAATAGAGCTCAATGGATTCTCCTTCTTTTTGCTTGAATTCTCCTAACTCCAACAGACACTGCTTAATAGAGCTTATCTTCGTCTTCTCGCTGCCTTGGTACTTATCCTTCAAAGTTTCCCAAATTTCCTTTGATTTCTTGCAACTACGTACATATTTGTACACGACTGGTGGAAGTGCACCACGTAATTCATGCAAGCATCGTTTCTCATTTTTCTGCAGTTTCTCAGCTTGTTGAGCAACATCTGGATTATTAGCAGCAGTTCCAACATTTTGCATCACAGTAGGAGAACGAACATCTTCAGTGATGCATTTCCAGAGATCCTCATCTATTCCATTCAGATAGTCCTCCATTCGATCAGCCCATTGATCATAAAATTCCAGAATCAATATAGGAATTTTTGTGGATGAACCAAGAAGATGAGAGTATGAAGTCATGGTGTTCATATTAAAGTTCGCCATTGTTGTACGGACGGAATTTGTGAAAAGCTTCAGAAATTGAGAATTGATTGACAAAACTTCCAGAAAACTTACACAAAATACTCGATCTAACAAACCGTAAGCAGAATCGAATCAAAACAGATGACCTGTGATGATTTTCAGAATCAAAAGAGCGGAATATTTTGAATCTAGAACGAGACTCAAAACCTTTTGAAAACTTAAGAAAACGAAATCAAAACTGAATGAATCCTGCTCTGATACCAAATGTACCTGTATTTAATCGAGTATAAGAAACAAGATCAGAGTATATGAAGAATTATGAACACACGATGTAAATATGATCTGTATGGCTCAATTACACTTTAACAGGATACAGAGAGAATAAAATTACAAGTCGAAGACTCCAAAAACTGTCTCTAACTCTAATACCCATCTCATATTTATTGGGATAACAAAAGCGTACAAAAAAAATATAAGGGATTGAAACATTACAGTTTCGAAACATACAATGCCCTTACACAAAACATACAAACAAACATTCGACAGAAAGAATGACCTAGACAGACTTCGACACCTCACAACTACTTTCGACCTCAACAGAACTATGTAATTGACTTTGATATTTTTGGTTGTTTTAAATGGATTGAAAAAAAATTGAATTAATTTGTTAGTTAATTTTCATTTTGTGAAAAATAGGTTTAAACACAAAACCCATTGGTTGAACCTATAAACCAAGAAACCGGGTCCGAAACCGAATCCATTGGCTTTGGGTGTTAAAACTCAAAAACCAAAATATGTAGGTTGAGTTCAATTTTATTTCAAAACACACCCAACACGATCCATGTTCACCCGTAGCCTTAACCTATTATCCGGCTTGTCAGGCCTAAGATAACCGGATCATCCGTTAATTTACGAAAATAAAAATAAACAACAATGTTTAGTTACATATAGGTTGAGGTGGAAGGGACATGTGGGGTTATATTGTGTATTATAATTGGTCGGCTTACTTGACCCGAAACACTATGACGTCATTTGTATTTTCAAAACTAATTATATATATATAGTTTGAAATTTGGTCAACTGCGGTTGACTCCTTATATTTTATATGAGGCAGGTTTGGAGTTGGTTTTACCAAATTAATCTTCCAAGTTATAAAATTTCATAAGCTTTAAATAAGCTATAAGAGTCATTTTCCAACTACTTAATTTCCACGATAAATAACTTTATTTAAGTACATCTTTTGGATCTTCCAAAAGCTATTATAGAAAATAATTTTTCAATTTAATTAAGCGACGTTTAACTCTTGAGAAGAAATATGAAAACATATAATTTTAGTTTTTATTAACCGTTATTAATTATGTATGAGATAATATAAAAGAAATTGTGTATTACTGATTTACTGATCTACCTTTTTGAGTCTTGCAAAATATTATTCGATGAACGTTTAACAAGAACAATAATCTACAAGTACATTACAGATACGTAAATACAAATATATGCATTAAAAATAATGATTTCATATAAAAATTTAATGACGCTGACTTCTTGAATTTATAGTAACATTAGCCTATCAAAAGCTCTTGACGGATAAGCGGTCACCATCTCTACTTTTATTTATTTTGCTAATCCAGTTATTCGTCATAAAAACCAAAGGTCTGCATTCGATTGTTTATAGCTGAAGGATGATAAAGAGTCGTAACATAGATAGTTTAGCCACTTCCATTGAAACTTCATTTTTTAAGACTACTTGTTTCTTCATATGTATAATTCTTCATTGTTTAATTTTTCTACTAATAATCCATGCATACTAGCATGCTTTTCCATTCAAAAGTGTTTGATCTTTCAATATATTTATTTATTCAGTTTAATCAAGCATCAAATTTAAAAACTTTTGTGGACACTTTATTTTGAAGACACCATCACCACTAAAAAAATGTTTTTTTTTTATGAGACACATTGTGTATTATAAAAGGGTACAGATGACATGCAAATGCGTGTCATTAAATTCCATGTCATAAAGAAAGATGACACACATTTGTATTTCATAAGCTTACGACACACAATACGTGTCATTAAAGCCTCTGCCATATTAGAAGACGACACACAATTTGTGCGTCATAATTTTAATTGTTTAAAAAATAATTTTTTTTAATAGATGTATTATTTTTCAAATGAAATGAAAATTAATGTCTCATAATACAAAATAAAATACATATATAACAAAACAATAAATTTCATAAAATGAATGTACTAACATTTAAACTGTATTACATTCATATCCAAACAATCTTTGCATTAAAAGTGAAAACTATCATGATTTTCTCATTACATTGGAATAATTCAAAACTTGTAACATTTTTGTTGTAGAATGTAATCAAGGATATGTGGAATTATTCTACAAGCTTTGAGTACAATTTCATCATTCACAAAAGGGCATAATAACAACCACATCAAGAAATAGGTTTCTAGTTCTCCTGATGATTTCTTTAGACTAAGAGTAAAAACAATCATTTCCTGCAAACAAAACAACATTCTAATGAAAGTTGCATAAAATATGGCAGTGTACTTTATTTGATATATTTTCCATATTGTTAAAGAATGTACAACATCAAATTTGATTTTTAAATTATTAAACACACAAACCTTTATCAACCTGTCATCTCCAGAAGTTACAATGCAAAGTTACTTGTTTGGATAAGAAAAAGCAAGATCATTAACATTGCCACCATGAGCCTCAATCTATATAACCACATCCAATAAACTTTCGATGATGCAATGAATCATAAAAATTAAACATAAAAAACTAGATTATCACCACCTAAATAGGCAACAAAAACTAAAAAAAAAAAAAAAAAAAAACAAACAAACATCCAAGTGGTTCCGTAGATCATCACAACCATGATAAGAGTATATCTACACAATATTCCACGAGTATGCAACACCTATAAGAATATTTATAATGATAATGTGGCTACATTAAATCGACACTCCGATGATCTCATTAAAGACCCCTTTTTTATTATTTAATTTCAAGATTAAAATAGCCCTCAAAACAGAAAGTTTCAAACATGTTCAAACTATTAAATTAAAACTATGAAATTTAAAGGATTGTTAGCTTAAAAATCAAATGTCAAAAGTGGATACCTAAACATGAAAGGAGGGAGTGCATGGTATTATGTGTTTTTTAAAATTAGTAACAAAAATTACTTTACCAAAAAGGGTTCCATCAGGGCTCCATGTTACACGATTGACTGATGTCAAAGGTCAAAGATGCCTAGTACATATGCAAAGTGTAAACTAGATTCAACAATCAATAGTCAAACAAAAATGGTTTACAAAATGAGTCACATTCAAGGGCATTGAACAAACACAAAGATCCCAATCCTTGAAATTCTTCTAATGATGTAATAGTTAGGGTCAACAATTGTAATCCCCGCGTTTCTGGCTAAGCATTATTCTTATGATGTAATAGTTAGGGTCAACAATTGTAACCTATTTTGAAATAATGATGAAGAATTAATTGAGTATTTTGTGATTTATATGCAACACATGTGCTTATAACGATATAATAAAATAATAATGAAAATATGCGTCAAAAATAAAATAACAATTAGACCCAATATCTTTGAATAAAGTTGAATTATTCGTAACAAGGATTTCGGGGATATAAGAAACGCTGAAATCCGACTTATAATGAAGAAGTTATGACCCGTCGAAGTTTTGCGACAAAACCGGCATAACGCCGCGTATCGTAAAAAGTGATTTTTTGATAAGCTACTTTTTAGCCTTAGCGATCTAAATGAAAGTCGTAGTATATGTTAAACCAAGAGCGTGCATATAGATAACATCCAAATCTGACTTCGTTTGAGAAATTTATGATTTTTCTAAGATTTAGCATAACAGTACACAACCCGAAAATTGAATTTTAGATCGATCGATTTTTAGCCGACACAACCTAAATGAGAATTGAAGATTTCGTTAATAGGAGCTCAACAATATAAAGACAGTCGAAAACGGACGTCGGATGAGAAAGTTATGAATTTTTTACGGACTTTAACTGTCTAAGCCTGTTAAAATATAACTTTAAAAATAAATCAAAATTAGCCGACGGAGTCTAAACGAAAGTTGTAGATCGTGTCGTTACCTATGTGTGGATAATTAGACAGTTAAAAATGAAGCTCGTATGTGAAAGTTACGGATTTTAGATGATAATTAGTTTTGGATTTAAAACCCCGGAGTGACACGTGGCACAATCTCAGCCGCACCGTCTTCCCCACGCCTTCGCATACGAGCGTGACACTTGGCACCAGTACGCCCCGCGTAGGGCTATGTACACCCCGCGTACTGAGTACGCCCAACATACAACTCTAGTACGCCCCGTGTACGCACTTCGTCTGACCTATAAATAGAGCTCATTTCTTACCCAAAAACTCACACCTTCTCATCCATTTCTCTCCCAAACACCCCCAAACCCTATACTCTTTCTTCTAGCACCTCCTAGGTGTTAAAAGCGAGTCCCCGAGCGCCAGAAGGCCCCAAGAAGGAGAGCTTTCAACTCAGAAGTTCTGACCGCGCAGAGCCCGTTTCCTCGCTAAACCCCCTTGTAAGTGAGTTAGGCTTACCTTACTTTAAGTATAACTTATGTTTAAGTTGATTATAGTTATTATGAACCTATAAAAAAGATTTATCAGTGATTCAAATTCGGTATACTGATTGATCTACTTACGAGGATGATGTCTAGGATGTGATTTAGTGAGGTGTTTAAAGTGGGATTTCCAAAGAGTATACTTCGTATACCAAACGGACCCTACCTCCGATATGATCCTACCTGGTTGTTCCTTACTTGATAGATCATGAAACTAGACTTTCATTTAATGATAAATCCAGACTAATATCTAGTCGTAATAAATATTAGACTAAAATTTAGTGATAATAATGCTTGGTTTCGTCAAAGGAAAAGACGATTGTTAGAAGCGAAGCGCTGCCCGAATTTCGAGTCATCACTTTAACAAGTGAGTGCATACTTACTTTTATCCTATACATAGATATGAAATATTTAATATATATTACGTGCTATGTGTGCATATTATCTGTGTTCCTGATATCTATGCTAGATGAACAAATTATACATGTTTTACTAGATTTAAACTATATATGTATTTTCTATCTACAAATATGTTGGCCTCGATGAAATAGATGATGAAAGATAAAATAAAATGATGAGAGGCCTCGATGTTTAAGCTGATCCAGTCATCTAGCGGAGTATAGATGATGACCACAGATTATTCTAGACAGTCCAGTAGAACGTTGGCAGGCTCGCAACCTGTAGGTGTTTTTCAACTACGTGTTCACCAGGTGTACTCCATCCCCCTCATGGTTGCCTTACTGACATATATTGTTGAGGAATCCCCTAATAAGTATTGTCTATCCCGATGATAATCCTTAGGATAGGTCCCTTAAATTAGATGCTTTAGGGACAGGAAGTGAGGATAACGGGAACGGGTAATCGGGTTGGATGATTTGATGAAAATTAAAGAACATAATTATTGTGGGTTGAAAACCCTATGCGCTCACCAGATTTCAAGCCTGACCCACTCAGCTTCTTGTATTACAGGTAGTGGTAAAAGAGCACAGGTGTGATTATCAGATGAGATATCTATGGATTATACGCCATTAGAATAATAGTTGTTTGTAAGGCCTATATTATTTCTGTTTATCTTATGTACTATATTGATGATGACATCCCAACGTTTTTAATATAATTAAAATACATTTCTTCGAAAATATTTTGATAAAATCTTTATCATATTTTTTGGGAACAAATTCCACAACGTTATTCTTCAAAAGGATACTCTGATTTTTAAATAAAGCATAAACAAATCGGTCTTTTATGGCCGTGAAATTGGGGATGTCACAGTTGGTATCAGAGCATTAGTTAAAGGGAACTAGGAATTTGTAGGATTTCTAGACTTAAACTTAGAATGCTAACCGATGATTGTGAGATGAGTGTCTGCTATATTTTAGACACGAGCACTAGCTAATTTTACGAGAGATGTGTAAATTGCTTTTATGTGCTAAATGATTTATGTATAGCTATAAAATGCCTTATGATGCTATTATTTGATCGGATCTATGGTCTATTGCCAACCAGATCTGGAAACTTTATTTGTTCATATTTCTAAACGTCTAATTACGGTAGTAGAACTGGCATGTAACGTTTCGGAGTGACAAGGAGGATTTAAACGTCTATCGTAAATAAAGATAAATTCGCCTATTTTGGTGTATAGATCGACATGGTGAGAACTCGCAGCGGATTAGGAAACGCTAATGGAAATGCTAATGGTAATCAACAACTTGTGATTGAGTGTGCACCAGAGGTAGCAGCTGCACCCAAGCCAATCACGATGGCAGGAGTACAAGCAATGATAAAAATGATGTTGGATCGTCAGATGGAAGAGACAAGGCGTCTACTTCAACAGAATAGGGATGAACCTACGGTGCCTATTGTGCATCCTGAACTGAACATCGAATAGTCAGAAGAAGGGAATTATAGTAGAACCATTAGTCAAGCTAAACCGCCAGTGGTTACAAACTCTAAACTACAAGTTGGAAAAAACCACATGTCAATCCGACTTCAAACGAATTAGATGTGCGTGTTTTAAAACTTTCACAGAATACAAAAAAACTGAAAAACTAAAAACTTTCAAATTTGGGGGACTGTAAGTCAATGAATATAAAACAAAAAATGGCTAATTTATAGTCTAAAATCATGTACAAACTCTAAACTACATGTTGAAAAAAAACCGCATGTCAATCGGAATTGAAACAAATGAGATATGCATCTTTTAAACGTTTCACAAAAAACCGGTTCCGACCCTAAAAGTTGTTCCGGTTCCTAACACCGGTTCCGGTTTTTAGACCCGGTTTCCCGGACCCGATGGACCCAAGCCCGGATAAAGCCAATTTTTAAACCCGGAACCGGAACCGGTTCTATATATTCCGGTTCTAACGGTTCCGGTTTTGGTCCGATTCCGGTTCCGGTCTGGTTTTCCGGTTCTAAATCTCATCCCTAGCCGTACCTTCTTCCCCACGACTTCTCATGCGATCGTGACACTTAGAAGCAGTATGCCCCGCATAGGTCTATGTACGCCACGTGTACATAGTACGCCCAACGTACAGCTCTAGTACCCCCCGCGTACCCACTTCGTTCAGTCTATAAATAGAGCTCATTTCTCACCCAAAAACTCACACCTTCTCATCCATTTCTCTCCCAAACACCCCCAAACCCTCTAATATTTCCTCTAGCACCTCCTAGGTGGTAGAAGCGAGTACCGGAGCGCCAAAAGGCCCTGAGAAGGAGAGCTTTCGGCTCAGAAGTTCTGCCCTCGCAGAGCCCGGTTCCTCGCTAAACCCCCTTGTAAGTGAGTTATGCTTACCCTACTTTAAGTATAACTTATGTTTAAGTTCATTATCGTTATTATGAACCTATAAACAAGATTTATCAGTGATTCAAAGTCGTTATACTGATTGATCTACTTACGGGGATGATGTCTAGGCTGTGATTTAGTGAGGTGTTTAAAGTGGGATTTCCAAACAGTATACTTCGTATACCATACAGACCCTACCTCCGATATGATCCTACCTGGCTGTTCCTTACTTGATAGATCATGAAAGTAAACTTTGAGTTAATGATAAATCTATACTAATAATTAGTCTCAATAAATATTAGACTAAAATTTAGTGGTAATAATACTAGGTTTCGTCAAAGGAAAATATGATTATTAGAAGCTAAGCACTACCCGAATTTCGAGTCATCACTTTAACAAGTGAGTCCATAGTTACTTTGATCTTAGACATAGATATGAAGTCTTTAATATAAATTACGTGCTATGTGTGTATATTATCTGTGTTCCTGATATTTATGTTGGATGAACAAATTATACATGTTTTACTAGATTTAAATTATATATGTATTTTATATCTACAAATATATTGGGTAAAGATGGGTAGATGAAATAGATGATGAAAGATAAAATAAATGATGAGAGGCCTCGATGTTTAAGCCGATCCAGTCATCTAGCAGAGTATAGATGACGACCACAGACTATTGTAGACAGTCCAGTGGAACGCTGGCAGGCTCGCAACATGTAGGTGTTTTTGAACTTTGTGTTCACTAGGTGTACTCCATCCCCCTCATTGTTGCCTTACTGAAATATATTGTTGAGTAATCCACTAAGTAGTATTGTCTATCCCGATGATAATCCTTAGGATAGGTCGCTTAAATTAGATGCTTTAGGGACAGTAAGTGAGGATAACGGGAACGGGTAATCGGGTTGAATGATTTGATGAAAATTAAAGAACTTAATTATTGTGGGTTGAAAACCCTATGTGCTCACCAGGCTCCTAAGCCTGGCCTATTCAGTTTCTTGTATTACAGGTAGTGGCAAAAGAGCACAGGTGTGATGATCAGATGAAAGATCTATGGATTATTGGCCATTAGAATAATAAATGTTTGTAAGGCCTGTACTATTTCTATTTATGTTTATATACTGTATTGACGATGCCATCGCAATGTTTTCAATATAATTAAAATACATTTCTTCGGAAATGTTTTGATAAAATCTTTATCATATTTTTGGGAACAAATTCCGCAACATTATGCTTCAAAAGGATACTCTAATTTTTAAATAAAGCATAAAAAATCGGTCTTTTCTTGCCGTGAAATTGGGGATGTCACACATAATTTCTCCAAAGATTGTTCCAACTTGTATTTGGTCAACATAGAACAAAAAAGTAAATATAACATAAACTACCATAACAAAATAGGTTAGCTTGATTTATTGAGTATATAAAATTAACACTCGGTTTCGGATTTGCTTCATTGTTCGGGGTTGCGGCCTAATCATCATTTGTCATGAGGCTTAAGGCCTTGGGTGAGAAAGAATTTGGCCCTTTTTGAATGTGGGTGTTATGGTTTAAGTGATCCAAGTGTTCGATGGTGCCTTCGTAGGTCAAGGGTATAATTGTAATTTGATAACTCAGTCTTTTATGGATTTTGGGTTTTGTTCGGGAAGTTTAAGTCTATGGTGTGTTGTTAGAAGCGTAGGGCTTCTTTCCACCTTTCTGTGGATATAAGGTTGGTTGGAAACGAACCTAAGATGAGGAAGTTAGAGTAGTTTGAAATAATGGCCGAAATGGCCCTTAGTGGATAAAATTTGCAAGCTGGTCCCATGCATGCAAGGATGGATGGCGCGTGCTTGGCCGCGTATGCCCAACGTAATAAGAAGAGTGCCAAACCCTAATTTTTAGGGTTTGGGCACTATTTAAACATCCTTATGAGCTAAAGGGTCTTTGATTTCTCAGCCTCAATTTACTTCTAGCCTCATTTTGGAAACCCTAACCTCATTTTGAGTGTTTGATAGATCTAAGTGTGCATTTTGGTGTGCTTTTGGTCATTTTCAAGAAAAGGGTGCTTGGTGCTAGCTTGTGGTTCAAAGGAAGACTTATAGATCCACACTCTTAGCTTTATTTCCAGCTCATTTAAGGTATCAAGTTCTTATCTTGACATCTTATTATGGTAGTTTGAGTTTAGGGAAAGATTAGGAGCTCTTATGGTGTATTAAGTTCTCCTTGTGAGTTTGAGCCACTCTAGGAGTTTGGAGTGATAGATCTTGCCTCTTTTGATGTTGTTAGTTCATAAAAATGCTTTCTTGATGTTTAAGAATGGTCCATGCATGTTCTAGTTGGATTAGAATGTGTCTTAATGGATTAAGATGGTTGTTGGGTCCCATTGAGTCATGCAAATGCATAAAGGTGTCGACTTTATGCATTAAGAGCTTTATTTTGAGGTTGTCTGAAGTTTGGGTGCAAAATGATTAAGTGGTTAAGCCATAAAGTCAGTTTTTGAATAAGCCAAGTTACGCCCTGCGTAACTGGACGTACTCCCAGCGTACCGGGTTGAAGTCGCGATCTGGATTCGCCGAGTACGCCCAGCGTAGCTGAGTATACACCCCGCATACAGTGCTTAGCTGGGCTTTAGACTTGTTGTGTTTTGGGCTTCGCATCTTTGGGCCACTTTGTTGCTTTGGGTCTTTTGGCCCATCTAAGATCAAATTTTTGGACTAAGGAAGTTATTGGGGTTAGGATTAGGCCCATATGAGGTTGGGCCCAATTTGGAAAATTGGGCCATTAGTGGGCCTTTGTGGATCTTTTGGTTTTGGGCCTTTTTGGTTATTGGATTTGGGCCTCAGTTTCATTCAGGTTGGGCCAGGGGTAAAATGGTCATTTTACCCCAAGCATGGATTGTGGACTGTAGTTTGGAACCCAGTTGCTAATTGGTGTTATTTTGTACTGATAGCTCGGGGAGTCGTCAGGGCAACAGCTAGGGATTTCTTTCAGTGAGCTTCAGCATTCGAGGTGAGTCTTCTCACTGTGCTATGGGTCGAAGGCACCAATGCCGGCCCATTTGGTTTATGTATTGTAGGAAGACCTGGGGGTAGCCCTTGGCATTTTGTATGAAAGACCTGGAGGCGGCTCCTGGCAATCTGTATGCAAGTCCAGAGTCTGAACTGTCACATCCCCGAACCAGACGGCGGAAACGTCCGAGGGCTCGCGTGACTTAAATTGAAATATCATCACAATGAATATACATGAAACATAACACATTCATCACCAAACATTACATAGTACAACTGGCATTGTTTACATCAAGTGCATGTTTTACATTACATGATCCCAAAATATAAAGTGTTTGGTGATTAGCAACTACAAAAGAAACTTTCAACATACTGGATGCTTCCTCGTTCTAACGATTACCTGAGAATACAAGTTATTTTGAAAACGGTCAACATATATAATGTTGGTGAGTTCATAAGTGTGTTTGATGTAAAATAGTTTATGTCGTTCGTAAAACCCAGAAAATCCGATATTTTCTGTAATAAAACTTGTCATGAAAATGTTGTGATGATCCTGTAAGTATATGCGTGAATGATTTCAAAACGTGTTCAAATGAGAAGTTTTGCATTAGAGTTTTTGAAAGTATAAATGAGTAAGATTGGTTTCCCCGGAAAACCCGATGTTTTCCGATAACGAGTTATGATTGTTTTGTATTATTGTATCATCACATCGAATGAATATGATTTCCCTTGATTTCTTAAATGATATCAGATTTCTATGTGAGTCGTTATAACCATGCATGATAATGACTAGTTCGTCTGTCTTGGCATTCTAGTGAACGCCGAAATTTGATCTTAAGATTTTGTCACCCGAGACTGGCCGAGTCTAACTGTAGCGAACAGCTTAGGTGTGGGGGAGTCACCCCCGTATAGATCTATACACAAACTCTCGCTCTCCCTCTAGGAGACTTTGATTACAACTACAGACTACGACCGACACTTATTGGTGTCACCCGTTATTACTCACTTAATCCACATAAATTTGATTAACCTTGATTAATGACCTGATTTCAGTTTACTTGAAGAGAAGGTAAGCCTAACAGACGAGGAGAAGAGGACTACTAGGCCCTACTAATTTCGTATGTTATTTAAGGCTGTCGAGTATACGAAAGGCGCATTGGCCCATTTCGCATATGATTTATTTGGACCTTACTAGTAATGATAATGGGCCACTGAGGCCCAATAGCATGTAAAAACCATTGAGGGTCCCTTAAGCATGTAATTGGGTCACAGGAGGCCCAATAAACATGTATTATTTATGTTAGGCTCAAAAGTCATGTTAATGGGTCACGAAGACCCAATAAGCATGATTAGAATCTTTCAAGCCCAACAATTTGAATGTTTACTTGTTTTTGTATAGTATAAGTGTCGAGAATTCTGTTTGAACAATTGTTGAATCGCAAAGGCACAAAGTTTGTCGATTGTTTTATAACGATATTTAAATTTATGAAAACATATGTATATCTTTCATTCTAAATTCAATAGTTATAATTTGGTATTTTTGACCCAAATATCTTAATAATAAAATAATTGACTCAAAAATATTGGTTTGACCTATTCAGCCCTTCTTTAATAAAAATGACAATTTTAGCCCCTTTTTACAAAAAAAGACATTTTAGGTCCTTAAACTATTTTTCTTGACAATTTGGCCCAAAGACATATTTAAATAATGTTTTCAGCCCAATGCTTACTTTTTGGCAGTTTCAGCCCCTTTAGTAAAAAGATTTTCATTCATAATCCAAACCATATTTTTCGTAAATTTGGGCCTATGGGTCGAAAAGCCCAAAATTTTAGTCCAATAGGCTACAATTTACATTTTTGGTCCTTTGAAAAGCATAATGTTCATAAAAACTTCTATTTTAACTGTTTTGACCTTTTGAGCCTTGTAAAAACCGTAAATGACAACTTCTTCCCAAACTTTTGTTTATTTGACAAAAATAGTCTAATAATGAGTTTTATGTTGTAACATGCTTATTATAAACCTTATATGGTAGTTTTTCTTAACTTGTTAAGTGTAATACATCCTAGATCACATATTTTTCCTTCTTGACTATAGATCTCGAAATATCTTTCATTTTTGGCACATATTTACCACATAAACACAAGAAATCACACATAACATATAAATACACATAGATCTACACATTTTACTTGTATTCTCCCCCATAAAACATGTGAAAACCGAAAATAGAGGGGTATGAAGTCACCTTGGTTTGTGGTTTCGGTTTTGGAGAAGAAATGAAGAAGGTTTTTGGTCCTAGCAAGCCTCCTTGAGTTGATTTCGAAATTAAGAAGCTTTAAAGGAGTAGATCACGAAAATTGTATGAGTTAGGAAGAGGCTTTGATGAAATAAAGAAAATAGGTCATGGATCCAATCAACAACGTACCAAAGATGATGATTCTTATGGAAGAACCTCCTTAAAATGTCCAAGATCTTGAAAATTTGGAGGAAAAGAGAGTAGTTCTCTTGAGAATGTTGGAGAGGATTTCAAATGAAGTGTGTGTATGTTTGTGATTCTCGGCCAAGAAGAAAAAGGAAGAGGGGAAATAAAGATTGCATGGAAACATGAGTTCATGCCTTGTTATTTGATGTGTAATAGGCTTTGATAACCACTAAACAAAAATGAGGTGGCTTACCCTCATTAATCCCCCTAGTTTCTTTCTTTTTTTTCCTACTTGGGCCGAGAGAGAGAGAGAAGGGAAAGAAAAGATTTGGGCCTTTTGTGCTTGAGTCCATAATATGAGGACCAATTTGATGATTTTCGGCCCATTGGGCCCTTAGAGTAGTTCACGGCCCTATTTGTATAAAAGAATGGGTTTTATGGCCCATTAAAGTCTACTAGATTAGTTATGGCCCATTAAGGTCCATTACGGGTAATTTATTTCATTTTAGGCCCATTATGGCCCAAAATGTTAAATTTTATGCAAGTGGGTCCAATTAGAGCCCATTTAAGTGTTTTAAGCCCAAAATAGTCAAATTGGAAGCTTATTGGTCCATTAGGCCCAATAATGAAATCCTAGTCCATATTGGACTTAAACCGGGATTTCTAGGGTTTCCATTCTTTCGTTGACTATTTGAGTGTTTGTACAGGGTGTTTGATGAAATTTTGTTGTCATTGAATAAGCAATCATACATGCTTTCAAGTTTTAGCTACAATGTTATTCTTGTTAATTGTTTACAAAGCATCAAAATTCCTAGTTGCGACATCATCCCCCCGTTAGAGGGAATTTCGTCCCGAAATTCTTTTTGAAGCTAGATTTGAGAATGCGAGAATAGGTGAGGGTACATATGCTTCATCTGGTATTCGAGTTCCCATGTGAATTCCGGTCCACGTTTCGCGTTCCACCGAACTTTCACAATCGGAATGCGACTTTGCTTAGTACGCTTCACTTCCCTGTCCATGATTTCAACCGGTTCTTCGACGAACATGAGATTCTTGTTGATTTCGATTTCTTCCAATGGGATGACGAGAGTTTCGTCGGATAAACACTTCTTCAAATTGGAAACATGGAACATGGGGTGTACACTGCTGAGCGCGATAGGTAACTACAGTGTATAAGCCACTGGACCAATTAGGGCAAGAATCTCGAATGGTCCAATGTACCGTGGATTTAGTTTTCCCCGCTTCCCGAAATGGATCACCCCTTTCCAGGGAGAGACCTTTAGTAACACCCGATCCCCGACTTGAAACTCCAAGGGTTTTCGCCGTTTATCAGCGTAGCTCTTCTGTCGGTCTCGTGATGCTTGAAGTCGAGCTCTGATTTGAACTATCTTCTCTGTCGTTTCGCGTATGATTTCTGGTCCTGTTAATGCATTGTTTGGTGTCTGTCCTCTTGCTAGCTGAGTGTCGCCTACCTCAGCCCAACACAACGGTGGTCTATATTTACGACCATATAATGCTTCGAAAGGAGCAACTTTGATGCTTGTGTGATAACTGTTGTTGTACGAAAACTCAATTAAAGGTAAGTGTGTATCCCACGACCTTCCAAAGTCCATCACACATGCTCGAAGCATGTCCTCAAGCGTTTAAATGGTTCGCTCACTTTGACCATCCGTCTGTGGGTGGTAAGCAGTGCTCATGTCGAGTTGTGTTCCCATAGCTTTTTGAAGTGATTGCCAAAAGCGTGAAGTGAATCTACTATCCCGATCTGAGATGATAGATATTGGCACTCCATGGAGTCTCACAATATCCTTGATGTAGATTCTAGTTAATCGCTCCATCTTGTATGTCTCCTTTATTGGCAGGAAATGGACGGATTTTGTCAACCTATCGACTATTACCCATATGGCATCCATTCCATCATTTGTCTTGGGTAATTTGGTCACAAAGTCCATGGTAATACTTTCCCATTTCCTCTCGGGTATTACCGACTGTTGTAATAGTCCCGAGGGCTTTTGATACTCTACCTTCACTTTAGCACAAGTGAGGCACTTGCTAACGTAAGTGACAATCTCTACCTTCATGTTAGGCCACCAATAATATTGCTTAATATCCAGGTACATCTTATCTGATCCCGGGTGGATGGAGTATCGTGTCTTATGAGCCTCATTCATGACTACTTCTCTGAATCCCCCAAGTTTAGGGACCCAAATTCGGTTCATGAAATAATATGTTCCGTCCTCCTTAACTTCGAAGTACTTTTCCATTCCACGTAACGCTTCACTTGTTTTGTTTTCTGTCCTCATGGCATCAGACTGGGCTGCTTTGATTTGCGAGGACAGATGGGATTGAATGGTTATTGAAAGAGTTTTCAAACGACGATTTGAGTATTCTTTCCGACTCAAGGCATCAGCTACCACGTTAGCCTTTCCTGGGTGGTACTTGATTTCGCACTTATAATCGTTTAGCAGCTCAACCCATCCTCGCTGCCTCATGTTTAACTCCTTTTGATTTAAAATGTGTTGGAGACTCTTGTGGTCAGTGAAAATAGTGCACTTCGTACCATAAAGGTAGTGCCTCCAGATCTTCAAAGCAAAGACCACGGCTCCTAATTCGAGATCATGGGTGGTATAATTCACCTCATGTGTCTTTAGTTGTCGGGATGCATAAGCTATCACCTTTCCACGCTGCATGAGTACACAGCCTAAACCCTGATTCGAAGCATCGCAATATACTACGAAGTCCTCAGTTCCCTCTGGTAAGGATAGTACTGGTGCACTACAGAGAGCTCGCTTCAGAGTTCGGAAGGCAACCTCCTGCTTCTCTGTCCATTCAAATGGTACGCCCTTCTGTGTAAGCAGGGTAAGTGGCTTGGCTGTTCTGGAGAAGTTCTGAATGAATCTTCTGTAATAGCCTGCGAGACCCAGAAACTGACGAATTTCTGTGGGTGTCGTTGGGACTGCCCATCCTTCAATGGATTTGATCTTAGAAGGGTCCACATGTATCCCTTCTTGGCTGACAACATGACCTAAAAAGTTCACGCTACGGAGCCAGAACTCACACTTAGAGAGTTTTATGTATAACTTTTCGGTTCGTAGGGTTTCCGTGATTTGCCGGAGATGTCAACTATGCTCCTCTTCGCTTCGAGAATAGACCAGGATATCGTCGATGAAAACGATGACAAAGTTGTCGAGGAGTGGTCGGCAGACTCGATTCATCAGGTCCATGAATGCGGCAGGGGCATTCGTTAGACCGAAGGGCATTACAACGAATTCATAATGTCCATAGCGGGTTCGGAAAGCGGTTTTGGGAATATCCTCTTCCCGGACCTTGAGCTGGTGGTAGCCAGACCGCAGATCTATCTTAGAGAAGTAATTTGCTCCCTGGAGCTGGTCGAATAGATCGTCGATTCGTGGAAGTGGGTAGCGATTTTTGATAGTGAGCTTATTCAACTCTCTATAATCGATACACATCCTAAAGGATCCGTCCTTCTTCTTAACAAAAAAGGACCGGAGCTCCCCAGGGTGAGAAGCTAAGTCGGATGAATCCTTTACTCAAAAGCTCGCTGAGTTGGCTTGACAGTTCTTGCATCTCCGCAGGAGCCAACCTATAGGGTGATTTGGCAATGGGCGTAGCTCCCGGCACCAGGTCAATTTGGAACTCGACTTGTCTTTCTGGGGGTATCCCCGGTAGGTCTTCAGGACAGACGTCTGGGAAGTCGCAAGCCACTAGGATGTCTCGAATATTGACCTCTTCCTTGGACTTATCCACTATGTGTGCCAGATACGCCAAGTCCTTCTTTTGTAGATACTTCTGTGCCTTAATGCACGAGATAAGACAAAGGTTCGTACTGGGTTTATCTCCGTATATAATTAGGGTTTCGTGGTTAGGGAGATGAAGGCGAACGGCCTTCTCGCAACACATAATTTCGACATGATGGGGGCTCACCAGTCCATGCCGATAATCACATCAAAACTCCTAATAGTTACAGGCATCAAGTTTATTTGAAAGGCATGTTGATTTAAAGTTAGGGTACATCCTACATAGATTTCCCCAGCTGATTCTGTTTTCCCATTAGCCATTTCCACCGTAAAGGTTTCATTAAGCTTTTGGGGTTGTTGTTTTAGCAAGTGTTTGAATTTATGACTCACAAAGCTTCGCTCTGCCCCGATATCAAACAGAATGCATGCATACGAGTGGTTAAGGAGAAACGTACCGGTGACGACAGCGGGATCCTGAACCGCTTCTCCTTGTCCCATAGTTAGCACTCTTCCTGCTGCTCCTGTCGTCTGGGTGTTTGCACTGGGACAATTCTGCCTGAAATGTCCGGTCTTCCCACACCCATAACAGGTATAACTTGCTCCATCCTTCGTTTTGTTGTTGTTGTTGTTGTTGTTGTTGTTGTTAGGCATCTAGTTTTATGGAAACTGGGTCCTACAATACTTTGCTGTATGACCCTTTCGGTTGCATCTTGTGCACATCATCTCTCTGCATTCCCCGTGGTGATGGTAATTACATTTGTTACACTTGGGAATATTCCATGTGTACTGTTTCGGGGTATTCGGTGTGGATGAGGCTGGAGCATGTGGTGCTGTGGTAGCTTGGGTCGCTGCATGGACAGTCACTGTCTGTTGCTTCTTGGATGATTCTGAGTTCTGTTTACCTCTTCTCTTGTTGTTCTTCCCTTTCTTACTATCTTCTTCCTTCTTAACATCCGCTTCCACAATCTTAACACTCTTCTTGCTGCCATGATCATACAGTTTCTTGGCCAATCTTTTGGCGCTATCAAACGTCTCAGGGTTTGCCGCAATGACATTCCCTTGGATAGGTGCAGTCAATCCCCAGATGAACCTCTCAATCTTTTTCCCTTACGAGGTGATCATACCCGGACACAGAAGGGATAGCTCGCTAAACCTGGATATGTACGCGTCGATATTAGAGTTTTGAACTGTCATGTTCCACAATTCTTGTTCCATCTTTTGTATCTCGTTTCTAGGGCAGTACTCTGCCAACATCATTTCCTTCAGTTCTTCCCAGGGCATCGCTGTAACAACGTAAATTTTCAAAACAATTTTTCATTTTTAAATCATATTTTCAATCATCAAAGACAATATCAAACAAACTGTATCCAATGTCATTATAACAAACAAATCCCAGAATCTCAAAACATAATCTCTATGAGTGTGTACGGATCATGCCAGCGCCTTCCCGCGATCCTCGCTAGAACCTGAAACACATAACACAACAACTGTAAGAATAAATGCTTAGTGAGTTCCCCAAGAAGTGTGGAATTATCTCCTCCTGAATGTCAAGCTCAATATTCTTCTGATTAAGCACATTTATTTCCTTTTGAAGACCAAGAAGTGTGGGATTATCTCCTCCTGAGTGACCTTCTCCAATAGAAATTCCCTTGGCTCGGGAGAAGGGCATTGAGCTTTGTTCTTGAGCCAAATGCATGGCAAGCCTCACGGAGGCAACGTCATGATCAGGCCTGGGAGGAAAGAATCCAGCGGGAGTTGAAGAACCACCAGCTTCATAGGTGGTGCTAGGTCCTTCATTGATGAGTCCTGATGAAACAATAGGAGTAGTGGTTGATGGTTGTGTTGGGAGGCCTTGAAGTATATCAGAATCAAGAATTTCCTGTCTGGGATCATGTCTTCTTCTTTTTAGAGGAGGTTGAGAGGTCTGGGTTGTTGTATGATCACTCTGAAGTGGTTCTGTGGTAGGAGAAACAATATCAAGGGGAGGAATCCCTGACACTGTCTCCATAGGAGTTGCTGTGTCAACCACTTGTTTGTTAGTAGGAGGCGTTGATTCGAGAACATCTTCCGTTTCCTGTATCTCCGTTGCTGGATAAGCAACATCATGGATATTGTCAAAAAATATGTCGAGGTTCTCGTTTGACAACAGGTTTGCACTGCTTTCAAGTGAAAAGGTAATATTATCCCTGTCAAAGCCAGTCAGATCGACATCTTCAAACAAGTCGTTTTCACCTTCCACGATGTTGGGTCAATATTATGGTTTATACTTTGCTTTTCTAGGAAATTGTATTTTTTATGTAATATCTTATGTGTTTATGGTCAGGTTTACGGCCAGGGAGGTGTTTACGGCCGTAAACAAGTTTACGGCCCAATGGGTGTTTACGACCGTAAACCCATTTACGACCGTAAACCCATTTACGGCCCACGTTTCTCATGTATATATATAGGGGTAAGGGGTGTGAGGAATAGATTGATGAACATAAGAGAGTGTACGGCCAAGAGAAGAACAAGTGTGTGTGAATCTTGTATCTGGAACTTCATTCTAATCAAATCATACAAGATTCACATTATTCTTCTTCTCCTTCTCTTCTATTTGATCTGACATCATCCGTTTGATTGGGATTCCGCACCATCAAACATATCTGATTGATACACAAGCAAATTAGGGACTTACAATTGGTATCAGAGCTTGGTTGTATCAGTCAATTTTGTCAGATCTGGAGCTTATTTGATCTTATTTTTGAAAAATTCCTGCGTTTTTGGATAGATCTCTGAAAATTAGGGGGGGGGGGGGTTTGTTCTTCGCGTTTTTCATAAAAGGGGTTTTTGATCGAGTTTTGGAGCTTCAAAGTCGAAAAAACGCTGTTTTTGGTCGTAACCAGCGAGGGGGTGGCGGCGTTTACGGTCAGCAGCTAGGGTTTCCGAGGTTTACGGTCTGGAGTTTACGGTCCGAGGTTTACGGTCCGGAGTTTACGGCCCGAGTTTACGACCCTCGGAGTTTACGGCTCCCACGTGTTCGGTCTCGTTTACGGTCAGCAGCATCCTCGCACCTCATCCTCGCATCGCTTCTCAGTCTCGCATAGGGTCCGAAGTTCGGACCTCGTCCTCGCATCCTCACATCTTCGCTTCACTTATCAAAAATAGGAAACGAGTTTGGGGGGTGCCGAGGATCGAACTCGGGACCTCTGATTCATTGACCATCGCCTTAACCAACTCCTCTAGCATCACCTTTGTTCCTTTCCTTCACATTCTTTATTCAAAAACACTACTTTTCGGTTCCAAATTTCGCAAATTGACACTTTTAGCCCAAAAATTCAATTTCTTTTCATTTTAAATTCCAATTTCAACCAAAAATTTTAGTGTTTAATTTTTGACTTTTTATTTAAAATTTTGACTTTGACTTTTAAAACTTGACCTTTGACTTTAAACTTTGACTTTTTCGTTTAACTTTTAAATTTTCAAATTTAACTTTTCGGTTTGACTTTTAAGTTTGACTTTTAAGTTTGACTTTTGAGTTTGACTTTTTAAGTTTGACTTTTGAGGTTGACTTTTGAGTTTTTAGTCAAAGGGCATATTTTAAATAAAAAAATAATAATAATAATAATAAAAAAAATAAAAAAAAAATAAAAAAAAATAAAAAAAATAATAAAAAAAAATAAAAAAAAAATGAGTTCTTCAAACGTTCCTGTCAATGAAGTTTCATGTAATCCATCTTGTAAAACTACGATTAAGTTTCTTCGGGAACAAATTGATTTATTAAAAAGAGAAGTTGAGGACCTGAGATATGAAGGTTATCAACTCAGGAAAGGACAGAAACCCCTAAAGACCCAGTTAAAAACAAAAATAAAGGACTTTAAGAGAATTCAGCACGACTACAGTGAAAAATGTGAAAATTATGATTACATCAAAAGACTGAATGATGAGTTAACTACTGAGCTTGATACACTAAAGAGACAATTTGATACTGCAAATTTTGATTTTAGAAAATTTGATGGATCAAGCGAGGTAGTTGCCAACATGATTGATCATTGCATGCAGTTCAAACGAAACCAGCAGAAAGGTTTAGGATACGATAGTGTACCTCCTCCTTATAATCACACATATCAGTATCAACCCTTGTCTAAAGATGAGATTGCCAACGAACCATTCATGATTTATGGCAAGCCATCTGGTTTCGTTTCAGGAGGATTTATTAATGTTGAAAGTACTAACGTTTCTACTTCCCCTGCAGATCAATCCATAGATCAGGCAAAGCAAGAAGTTGGAGAATCTGTTTCTAATAATAAAATTGTGTCTGATCCTGATATTTTTATTTCAAATGAAAAAGTTTTTGTTTCTGATGTTAAAACTGACAATGTTTCTTGTGATGCTTCCACATCTGCTACTGTTGAATTTAATTTCTTTGATATGTTTGATGAACTGTTTGGTAATTCTGATGTTTCTGTTTCTAGCACATCTACTTTATGTGCAGGTAAAGTAGCAGAAGATGAGAACAAGGAGAAAACCATTGAACAAACAAACATCTCCTTGAGCTCTGAATCTGTTGCTTCGAACTCAACTGCTTCTGATCAACCTGCTGTTGAGAAATACAGGCCGCCAATTCCAGTGAAACAGAGTGCCTGTAGTAATTGTTCTTGTGGGAACAATAAGAGACAAGGCAAGGACACGCCACCAGGGGCAGGAAGAAACAACTTCACATTGAAGAAAAATACATGTTTTCACTGTGGAACACCTGGACACATTGCCAGAAATTTTCCTAATCGCACATATGTTCCTTACTATGCACAAGGGTGGCAGAACGTGCCAAGAGGGAGATACTCCAAAAGAAACCCCTCAAGGTCACGTTCAGACAATGATGACTGGAACGCGCAGAAGGTCAGGAATCCAATTCCCAAGGGCAAGAAGGGAATGTCGGCCATGAAGTCCAATCCAAGAGATGCTCCCGTGAAGCCAAAATCAAAGTCATCTCAACGGCCGACATCAAGATCAAAAGCAAGTGCCGAGCCACCCATCATATCGAAAAAGAAATGGGTTAAACCCAACTACAAATGGGTTCCAAAGGCTCACTCTCCCAAATCTTGTAACGATTCTAATATTTCTTCATCTTCTGTTTGTGATAAACATGATATGTCATGGGAGAGAGTATCCTGCAAAGATAACAAAGGTCGACCCAGTTTCAAAATGGACTGGGTTCCAAAGACCAACTAATCTCGCTCTGTGTCGGAGCAGCTATGGAGGCATATCATCAGACTTCGGTTTGTTGGTAGTGGCTGTTCCAGGCACATGATAGGGGACATCTCTCAACTATATAACATTCATAACTTTGTTTGGGAGTATGTGTCCTTTGCGGGAAGGGAAGAAAGGAAGGGATCAATCACGGGGTTTGTGCTTAATGACATGAAGTTTTTTCGGATCTGTTCTGAGATTACGCGTGCTGTTCTCAGACCTTCTTGATGCACATTCAATCGGTGACTTACGGTTTGAGTTTTCTTCTCTATACTCCTGAGTTTTTATTAAGCTGATTCGCTTCAAAGACAAATTTTTGTTTTAGGATAGTTTAAATTTGCGCATTTACTTTCGTTTCTCTCCTATGCACAAATCTAGGGGGAGAAATAAAAACAAAACAAAATTTTAAAATTTTAAAAAAATCCAAAAACATTAGAAAATTAGAAAATAAAAAAATATGTTGGTTATGGAATGTGCTTGAGGGAGATGTTTTGGGAAGTGATATAGTCATGTGATAACAGGCAATCTGAATCTGTGTAAGGGACTGAATCTGAATTGTCTAGGCTCTGTGTTCGATGCGCTGGTAGGCACGAAAGATTAAAATGGACTTGACTAGGCATTAATGAACTTAAGGAATCTAGAGAATTGAAAAATCTTGACCTCGATAGATCCATTTAGCCTGACAATACGACGCTCAGATAGGTTGAGCAGGGAGATATACATGATAATCCACCGGTCACACTAAAATAAACTGTATCCAGAACTGTGGTTTAACTCTTCCTCGATGTACGAACTTTGTCCTTAATTCCGGTATTGATGGGGCGACTGGGGAATTCCGATAAAGTAGGTCTGTAGGAAATTATTTTCTTACTTTCTTTCTGTTAGTCATATGTTGCCTCCTCTGCGTGATTGAAATACATCCGACCTGGACTGCAACATATGCAATTCTATTTCTCTGCATCTTCTATCTATGCAATTCTTCCTGTCTGTTAGCCATATGTTGTCTCCTTTGCGTGATTAACCATCCGACCTGGTACACAGCATATGCACCATTCTACTTCTCAATCCCTCTAAATCTGGTTAGTCATATGTTTCACCCTATGTTTCACTCTAAATATGACTTCTCTCATAATAATTGTCTGCTCACCTAAAGTAAGGAGTACTTTGGAAGTTCCTGATTATTGGGGTATGTCAGGAAGCGGGAAACATGTTCTAGTACATTTAAAATTGAACAATCACTAGGTTGTCTGTAGATCTCGCTGCTCAATTTAGGTGGACAACAATATCTTTGGTCGTCGTCAGCTGAATGGTCCTTAAGGAATATTATCTAGGAACTTAGGATCACATTGTCTTGTTACTTATAGTATGTCCTAATTTTGTCACAATCTCTCGTGTTTAAGTGGACCACAATACCGGCGATTGATAAGATATATTCATGAAGGGAGAGGTACTGATAAACGGATAAAGGCTGTCTAAAAACTTTGATCCCAAATTACTCTTAAAGTTAGCTATTATTTTTGTTTTTTTGTTAAATTTGTTCATAGTTTTCTTCTAATTTAAATATCAGGGAGAATTAAAATTTTTAAAAACCAAACAAAAATCAGAAAATTAAAAATCCAAAAATAGTGTTATTTCTGTTTTATTTCTTTTTTTTTTCAGAAAATATGAAAAATCCAAAAATATTGTGTGCTAAAATTTTCTTTTAGTTTTGTTTTGTCTTGAATAGTGAATTCAGGTGAAGATGAAACTCATGGAAGTTTGTGTCGAAGATTTCTGAGCTAAGGCTTCATCCGTGATCATCGAAGAATTCTCATTCGAAGGAGCAAGAAATGAAGATTATTCTTTCGACATTCAATCTTTCAACCCCAGAAGCAAGGTGAAGCTGAAATTGAAGAATATGTGACGGATTGCATTGAAGCCTCCTCAATCAGTCTGCTGCTGACTTGAACCTGCTGAAGTGATCCAGAAGATTTGTTCTCTCTGATGTTCTCTCTGAAGATTCTCAAGCTGAAAGCGCTATCTTTCAAGAATCAGTACGTCAAGCCTCCTCACCCAATGTGCGTTCAATGTCAAATCTTGAAGAAATGCCCAACTGCTCAAGATGAAGTCATTCATTGAAGATTCATATGTTCATCTTGAAGTCATGAAGACATCGAAGATTAAAGCTGAAGCCAAAGTTCCCAATGAAGATTAACAAGAAAAGCCAGCTACTTTTTAGGGGGGAGCTTGTTGGGTCAATTAAGAAAAGAAAGCTATAAACCAAGGGGGAGATTGTTGGGTCAATATTATGGTTTATACCTTTCTTTTATAGGAAATTGTATTTTTATGTAATATCTTATGTGTTTACGGTCAGGTTTACGGCCAGGGAGGTGTTTACAGCCGTAAACAGGTTTACGGCCGTAAACCCTGTTTACGGCCCAATGGGTGTTTACGGCCGTAAACGCATTTACGACCGTAAACCCATTTACGACCCATGTTTCTCATGTATATATATAGGGGTAAGGGGTGTGAGGAATAGATTGATGAACAGAAGAGAGTGTACGACCAAGAGAAGAACAAGTGTGTGTTAGTGTGTGTGAATCTTGTATTTGGAACTTCATTCTAATCAAATCATACTTGATTCACATTATTCTTCTTCTTCTTCTCTTCTATTTGATCTGACATCATCCGTTTGATTGCGATTCCGCACCATCAAACGGATCTGATTGATACACAAGCAGATTAGGGACTTACACACGACTTCTGTTTCATGCCCCATCGTACCTTCACCGTAGTCCCTTTGAACACGTACTGATGTCAGATCATGTTTCTCAGCCACAAATGCATTATGAACTATTGTATCTTCTTCTTCATCGTGATCTGACACCGTAATAACGTCATCTTCTGAAATCACCCTCTCTGAAGACGTAGGCTCAGAAGATAACTTGTCAGAAGATCCATGAGACTCGGATGCTTCGTTCAACTCAGCAATTTTCCAAACTTCACAAGCGGATACTTTCCTTGGAATACAACATTTCCCTTGCGATTCTGCTTGATTAGCCCAACAGTATGTGGACCTAGAGACTTCATGTCTAAGGTATCTCCCTCCTTGACCATCTCGGGAAATTGTATGTCAATGAACATTTGAATGAACCTAGGATACATTAAGAAAGTATCCCGGGTTATAGCGTTGATGTTCACCACGAATTCGTCTAAGATAAACTTCGATAAATTGAAGTCTATTCCTGCAGCAAGTGAAGCAATGGCTCCCATATTCCTCAGTGAGATCTCGTCAGCACCAGACCTTCTGCCAGAAATGCAGCTCACAAAGACGTGAGCCAAAAATCTCCAGTACGGTGGCAGAAGCTTCTTCATGGTAGGAGGAAAGTTGCCTTCATAACCCATCCTTTTAATAATCTTTTGGACGTCTTCGATCCCAATCTCAGTAGGAAAACCAGGTTGATCATCAATCAGCAAAGCTTCTCTGATGAATTGTTCAGTTATCTCAATCTTGCATCCCTTCACGACTGCTTCAACAGTAACTGCTCCATCATTATCCCTTTTCATCTTGGCAGTCTTCCAGAATTCCCTGATGATGTTCTGATAAACAACAGGATTCACCGTGATAGCAGAAGCCAAACAGCATTCCCTCAGCCTGTGGATCATCGACTTGAAATCTCCATGTGCAACAGGAGGATCCGCCAGTACGATAGCCAAATTGTGCATGTCAACGAACTTCAAGTTTGCCATTTGATCTACACTAAAACAGGCCAAGTAAGAAAACAAAGATATTTGAACAGTTAAGATTTAAGTTTTTCTTATTTAATCAATTTAATTTTGGCCCCAAAAATATTTTTGACCAAATGGAGTTTACGGTCAAATTAGGGTTTACGGCAGTAAGCTTATGGCCGGAAGCGGAGTTTACGGCCGTAAGCTCCTTGACCGTAAGCTCCGAAAATGGTTTTTCTTCGATTGAAGCCTCAAAATCCGTCGATTTGATGAAATAAACACATATTCACGGTCGATTTTAGCATACCTTTGAGATGCAACAAGCAATTTCACGAAAACAATTTTTTTTTCGAGAGGAGAGAGAGAATGGGAGAGTTTACGGCCGGAAATTGAAAAATGAGGAGTGAGACTTGATTTTGGCTATAAACCCTCCTTATATACCTTGTTCGATTTTAGCAGTTATCCACAAAGTGTAAGGCACAGTCCAAATCCCAAAAATTTTCAAAAATAAAACCTTTTGAGGATTAAAAATTAAAATTAAAATTAACATAAACTAAAAATAAAATAAAAAATAAAAATAATTTCTAAAATTTAAAATTTAAAATTTTGACAATTATAAAAATAAAATTAAAATTAAAAATAAAAATTAAAATAAAAATTAAAATAAAAGAAGACTAGACTTATCTCAACAACCACTGAATGTAATTTTGTGACACTGGGATCAAAGTTGTTAGACAGCCTTAATCCACTTGTCGGTACCTTCTACCTTCATGTCTATGTCTGGTCGATCGCCGGTATTGTGTTCCACTTAAACACGAAAAATTTGTAATAAATTTGGACAATGCTAAGAAAGACAAGACATTTTTGATCCTATATTCTTAGATAAATTTCCTAGGGACCATTTAGCTGACAACGACCAGGGATATTGTTGTCCACCTAAATTGAGCAGCGAGATCTACAGACAATCTGTAAGTGTTCAATTTTAATTGTACCAGAACATGTTTCCCGCTTCCTGATATGCTCCAGTAATCAAGGACTTCCAGAATACTCCTTACATCGGGTGAGCAGACAATTATTAAGAGAGAAGATAGATTTAGAATGCATATGCTATACACCCAGGTGGGATCTCTTCCAATCATGCAGAGGGTGAAACATATGACTAATTGAAGTTTTAGAGGGATTGAGAAGAAGAATGATGCATATACTGTGTACCAGGTCGGATTGAAAGTCACGCAAAGGAGACAGTATATGGCTAACAGATAGAAAGAATTGCATAGATGGAAGATGCAGAGAGATAGAGTTGCATATGTTACAGTCCATGTCGAATCTCTTGATCACGCAGAGGAGGCAACATATGACTAACAGACAGAAAGAAAGAAAATAATCTTCTACAGATCTAATTTATCGAAATTCCCCAGTCACCCCATCAATACCGGAATTAAGGACAAAATCCACACATCGAGGAAAAGTTAATCCACAGTTCTAGATACGAGTTCTTTTAATGTTACCAGTAGATTTCCATGTATATCTCCCTGCTCAACCTATCCGAGCGTCGTATTGTCAGGCTAAACGGATTTAACTAGGTCAATATTTGTCAAGTCTTTGAATTCCTTAAGTTCAACTCTGCCTAGTCAAGTCCATTTAGAATCTTTCGTGCCTACCAGCGCATCGAATCACAGAGTGTAGCCGATTTAGTTTTGGTACGTTACACTGATTCATATTGCCTGCTATCACTTGATAATATCACTTCCCGTCACATCACCTACAAGCAACACTATTAGCAACATATTTTTGATTTTCTGATTTTATAATGTTTTTGGATTTTTGAAATTTTCAATTTTTGTTTGGGTTTTGTTTATTTCTCCCCCTAAATTTGTGCATGGGTGAGAATGAAATCACTAAAATGCGCAAATTTAAACTAACCTAACCTAAAACAAAAATTTAATCCTCAAAACGAATCATTTTCAAAAATCCAACAAGCACATCGAATCGAGCTTTGTTAAAAGGCTTGGTGAGCGAACGCTCATAACAGTCTCTGATAAAATGAATTTTGATATCAATGTGCTTGGGTTTGGAATGTTGGACAGGATTTTTAGCAATTTGAATCGCATCCTCATTATCACAGTAGATGGGGGTTTCTAGATAATTCAAACCGTAATCCAACAGCTGATGTTGGATCAAGATAACTTGAGAGCAACAAGTAGTGCAACAACGTATTCCGCTTCTGCTGTTGAGGTTGAGACGTTATGCTGTTTCTTGCACTGCCATGACACTAGCCTGTCTCCAAGGAATTGATACCCTCCTGATGTATATTTCCTGTCAAGCTCACAGCCTCCATAATTACTGTCAGCAAAAGCATATAAATCAAATTCGGAATTTTTCGGATACCAAAGACTCAATTTTGGGCTGCCTTTGATATACCGAAAAAATTCTTTTGACAGCAATAAGATGTGAAAGTTTAGGATTAGCCTGATAACGTGCGCATTGACAAACTGCAAACATGATGTCTGGACGGCTTGCAGTAAGATACATCAACGATCCGATCATCGTCTGTAGTGTGTCTGATCTACGGATTTGCCATCAGTATCTGGATTCAGCAGGGGTCTTTCGGCCATCGGCGTCGATGCAGGTTTTGCGTCTTGAAACCCGAACTTCTCAAGAATATCCTCCACATACTTAGCTTGATGGAGCAGGGTTCCGGTTGAATTTTGTTTGACCTGAAGCCCCAGAAACATGGTCATCTCACCCAACAAACTCATCTCAAACCTCTTTTTCATAACGCCTTCAAACTCTCTGCATAGCTGTGGACTGGTAGACCCGAAGATAATGTCGTCAACGTAGATCTGGACTAGAATCTGATCATTACCAACATGCTTGATGAATAAATTTTGATCGATAGTGCCACGAGAGTATCCATGCTCGAGCAAGTGCTTTGTGAGAGTCGCATACCACGCTCGAGGAGCTTGATGTAACCCATACAACTCCTTGTCTAACTTGTAGACATGATTAGGAAACTTCGAGTTAACGAACCCAGGGGGCTGATCAATGTAGATTTCTTCGTTCACCTTGCCATACAAGAAGGCTGTCTTGACATCCATTTGGTAAACCGTGAAGTTTATGTAGGAAGCATATGCAAGGAAGATACGAATAGCCTCCAAGCGAGCCATTGGAGCATAAACCTCAGTATAATCAAGACCCTCGACTTGTCGAAACCCGCGAACCACCAATCTTGCTTTATTGCGCACTATAATGCCATAATCATCCTGCTTGTTTCGATAGACCCAGCATGTGTCAAGAGACTTTTTGCCCTTTGATAACTCAACCAATTTCCAAACCCCGAGCTTTTCAAATTGATTTAGCTCTTCATGCATAGCATCTACCCATCTGGGCTCATTCAAAGCCATTTTAACATTCTTGGGCTCTATTTGAGAGATAAAGCAAGAATAGAGACATGTATTGACATCTCCATTCTGACTTCTGGTTCTAACTCCATCACCCAGCTGACCAATGATGTTTTCGATCGGATGATCGCGTTGAATTCTTGAAGGTATCTCTTGGCTGAAATCATTGAGTGAAACGGGAAGATTGTGAATGTTGAAACCTCCATCATTTGTTGATTGTTCCACATTAGATGAATCTGCTACAAACTCATTAGCAATTTCTTCAGGAAAGAGTAGTTCCATAAAAGTTGGAGTGACAGCGGAAGCATCTCTAGACATGAACTCTCTTTCAATAGGGGTAAGAGGTGTAACATTAGCATCTGGAGTATCATTTTGAACTGGAAACACTAGACTACCAAGTGGAACAGATGACTCCCCCTGAGGTGGAGCAGATGACTCCCCCTCAGGTGGTGAAGAGGATACCGTTGGAGGTCTGTAAACAACTTCTTCGTCTTTGTCTTCAGAAACAATCTTCGAACCAGAGGAAGACCCAGATGAACCATCTGAAGAAACATTAATGGACTTGAAGAACGATGTGTAATCAAATAACCAATCAGGGCCCACTCAAGCATCCGTTTCATTCTCTTCCAACCAGCGCACGTCGAAGGATTCTACAATCTGCTTCGTCTTCTTATTGTTAACCCTATACGCGGTGCGTGCAGCATATCGTACGAAGTAACAATCATCGGCTTTGGCATTGAACTTCGGGTTGGACTCCAGGTGAAGAAGGGTGCAAGGGCAGCCAAATACATGGAAATGACTGACTGAAGGCTTATGACTATATAGAATCTCGTACGGTGTCTTCATCTGAGCTTTGTTGATTAAAACACGATTCTGAACTTAGCAAGCAGTGTTAATCGCCTCAGCCCAAAATAAAACAGGTAACTTGGAGTCACATAGCATCGTCCTTGCAGCGTCTTTTAATGTTCTATTTCTCCTCTCGCAACACCATTTTGTTGAGGCGTGTGAGCAGAGCTGTAGTGACGCACAATTCCTTTTTCTGCGCAAAAATGATCAAGAACTGCATTCTTGAATTCTGTTCCATTATCAGTACGAAGCGCCTTCACCCGGTTGTTGGTTTGGTTCTCAATCATCACGATGAACTTCTTTATCAGATCAGCAACCCAAACTTTGTTGGATAAGAAGAGGACCCACGTAAAACGATAGAAATCATCGATCACAACCAGACAGTATGAACTTCTGTTGATGCTTAGGACGTTGACCGGACCAAATAGGTCCATGTGCAATAACTGGAGCACCTGACTGATTGAGTTAACCTGTTTTGGCAGGTGTGGTTTTCTATGATGTTTCCCTGGGCACATGACACCCACTTCTCAAAAGTTATAAAATCTCTGACAGGTAAGCCTCGGACCATCTCATTATTTGCAAGACGATTTAGGTTCTTAGCATTATCATGACCGAGTCTTCGGTGCCACATCATTGCGTTCTGTTCTGAGACCTTCGAAAAGATATAAGTGACTTGTTCAGGAATGTTTCCGTTCATATCAATAATATACGCATTACCATCCCGCTTTGATTTGACAAGAATCCACTCTTCTGGGATGACAATGCCTGGCTTGAGAATCATGCTCTCTTTGTCGGTGAAATGAGTAGAGTAACCTTTGTCACAAATTTGAGAAACACTCAACAAGCTATGCTTTAACTCGGGAGCAAAGTTGACGTTCTCAAAACTCAGCACTCCATTTGTTACGATTCCTCTCTGAGTGATCTTGCCACCTTCTCCGCCCGTAAAGGAAACATATCCCCCATTAAAAGATTGAATGTTGCTTAGTTGGGAGATGTCTCCCGTCATATGCCGGGAGCAGCCGCTGTCGACGTACCAAGGTCTGATGACATTCCTCCGCAACTGTCCCTGAAAAATGAGCGGGATCATTTAGATTTGGGAACCCAGGTCATCACTGTCCTGGGTTGGCCCTTCACTTTCTTTGATTGGTCTTTCAAAATCTTCAATTCTGAATCATCATTTCTAATCTTTTCAGAGGATGGTGATGATTGATTGGAAGTTAATTTGGGCATCCAATGATATTTGGGTTTCCTAACAGTCACATGTGGTTTTGAAATAGGTTAGTGGTTGAAGATCCAGAACTGCTCTTCGACGAAACCGATCTTGGCGGAGCCTTGTTCGGTTTTGGCAAACTGTTTGGGACTTTGTTATGAAAAACCCTTTTATTCTTTTGAAAAACCACCCTTTTTGTACTTTGATCATCCTTCCAATCATCATCCCGAGAACGAGTTCTTGAGGACTTTCTAGTTAAAGACCTTCCTCTAGATTCGTTCTCTCCTCTTGGTGACATATAATGTACAAAAATCCTATTTTGACAATTCCTAGCTATATGACCACCAGTACCACAATTAAAACAAATCTGTTTGTTATTATTAAAACTGGTACTGCCTTTCTCAGATTTATTTTCTTTACTGACACCCTTACTTTTCCCACAAGAACATGTGCATGAAGCAGGTTGTGAGATAAGTGAGGGTGCATCAGATGGTGTGACTTGTGGAATTGGTGTGTTTTCATTAGAAGCATCACAAACATCAGGATTATCAAATAACTCATCAAACACTTCAAAAAAGTTTAATTCAGCATCAGCAGGTGCAGAAGTATCACAAAAAACATTTTCATTTTTAACATCAGAAACAATAAATTCTTTATTTGGAACAAAAACATCAGGTTCAGACTTAGTTTTGTTATCAGAAACATGTCCTTCAACTTCGTGCTTTGATTGATCTAAGGATTGATCTGCAGGGGAAGTAGAAATGTTAGTATTTTCAACATTAATAAATCCTCCTGAAACAAAACCAGATGGCTTGCCATAAACCATGAATGGTTCGTTAGTAATCTCCTCTTTAGTGAAAGGATGATACTGATATGTATGATTAAAAGGAGGAGGTACATTATCGTATCCTAAACCCTTTTGCTGGTTTCGTTTGAACTGCAGGCAATGGTCAATCATGTTGGCAACTACCTCGCTTGACACATCAAACTTTTTAAAATCAAAATTTGCAGATTCAAATTTGCCTTTTAATGTGTCAAGCTCAGTAATTAACTCAACATTCTGTCTCTTGATATAGTCATAATTTTCACATTTGTTACTGTAGTCTTCCTGAAGTCTCCTAAAGTCTTTGATTTTTTTTCTAACTGGGCCTTTAGGGGTTTTTGTCCTTTTCTAAGTTGATAGCCCTCATATCTAAGGTCCTCTACTTCTCTATGTAAGGATTCTATTTCGTCACGAAGTATTTTAACATAATCAATACATGCCTGAGAACAAGAAGGTAAACTTACCTCACTTTTCTTGGGTTCAGAAGTAGAAGATACCATCAGTGCAAACTGCAGCTTCATCATCTTTTCTTCTGGATCAGCTGCAACATTCTCCATGATAGCATCATCAATGATTTGGACTAGGTGAGCATTTTCAGGTCTTAAAATATTCAGAGCCTGAATCTGGTCCTCCCAGTCAAATGACTGAGCAACCATAGCAGTCTCACCGTTGACCGCAACACCTCCACGATTGTTTCCCACCGCAACCATCGTCCTGTCATTATTCAACCTTCGATCCGGTTTCGGGCACTCACAAGCAAAATGACCTGGCTCGTGACAGTTGAAACATCGCAGCTTTCCCTTGTTGAACCCTACCTTTTTATCAGCATTCATCCCCCAGTTATTCTTCCCTATCTTTTTAGCAAACTCCTTCGCCCTGAATACTGCCATAGCTATTTGCCATGTGATATCCATCTCTTCCACATCTTCTGGATGAATCTGATCCAGATCAGCAAATGATAGCTGAGGTGGAAGCTCTCCAGCGACAAAAGCATTATAGCAGTTAACTAGTCCTGTGGCGAGAGCAAAATTGTCATCACTTTCCTTTGTGTTTGAGGAAGAGGCCACAACTGGCACATTAGAGGAGGGAGCAGCTTGTGGAGTAACAGATGATTGGCTTTGTGAGTGAGGCATGGATGACGCAGCATTGAAAGTTTGAATCTAAGGTTGTTGAACAGAAAATGCTTGACTTGAGGAAGAGATGAGTGATGAAAGACCATTGTTAGAGGAAATCCCGAGATTTGCAGTCGAATACGAATTCACATGGTTAATATCTCACTGTTTATCATCAATATCACAGGCTTTGATGATCGCCATTGTTTCAGCAAGAGTGAGACGATTCAGATCCTTGGTCTTCTTAATAACAGCTACATTCATGTCCCATGACTTTGGAAGAGCATTCAGTAGCTTTTTATTTATCTCGGACTTGGTCAAGAAGATCCCAGATATGTTCATCTCAGTAGTGAGAGTTGTGAATCGCTGCAGCTGTGCCTCCAGGGTTTCTCTAGGAATGTAGTTGAACATGTTGAACTTTTGACGCAGCATATCCTGGCGGCTTTCCTTCATGTCTTCATTTCCTTCATATACCTCAATCAAGGCTTCCCACAAAGCTTTAGTTGAAGTATACTCTCTGAAACCCTGAGCTATATCCGGAGATAAAGCCATGGTCATAGTGGCCAAAGCCCTTTCTTGTTCCTCAACTTTCTCAAAATCCTCATCTGTATAGTTCTCAACTGCTTTGTCAATTAGTTGTCCTGCAACAGTGGTGGTAATTCGAACAGGACCCTTGATGATGCTTCTCCAAACTTTGAAGTCTTTCATTTTAATATACTTCTCAATCCGGTATTTCCATTCAGGAAAACCATCTGCAGACAGCAGTCGCAGAATACGTGTGGTTGTGTCCATGACAGAATCCAGTTCATGATGATGTGTTTGACTTTGAGAATCCGTTGAATATTAAAGTTTAAATCAAAAATTAAAATAAGAAAAATGCCAAAATTGAGTTTCCGGTCAGATAGTTTACGGCCGTAAACTGAGTTTACGGTCGGATTTCCGGTCCAAGAGTTTACTATCCAGTAGTTTACGGTGAATAAAGATGCACTGATTACGGTCTTTGAAGAGGAGTTTTCGGTTATTGAAGATGCTCTGTTTACGTTTCAAGAACAAAATTTACGGTCTTTGAAGATTCTTGAGTTTACGGCTGTAAACTGAGTTTATGGCCGTAATCACTTGGCAGTAAACTCCCAGAAGTTCACGAAAACACGAATTTAGAGCAGATTCGATCCCTTTTAGCAATGAAAGTAGCAAACCCAATCTCGAACAGTGAAGAATGTGAGTCTAAATGGCCGAAAACTTGATTGAATGATGCCTTGACACCGGTTTTGCTCTGATACCAATTGTAAGGTCCTGAAACGGATCTTACCAGTGATCAAACAATCAAACATTCAAAGAGATCAAGAATTGAGTAGAAGAAGAATAAAAACAAGCTTGCACACGCTTTATAACTGAAAAACGTCGGGTACAACTTGTTTATAGTGACCGTGAACTCTCTAGGATCAACAACTGATAATAACCTACACAACCTCTATTTATAGGGGACTTGGGCCGGAAACAGGGTTTACGGCCGTAAAGGGGTTTACGGCCGTAAACACACTACAAAGCCGTAAACACCAAAATAACCTACTATTACATCCTAAAGACTCAAAATAACTATTACAATTGAAAGCCTAGACCAAACCACTAACTGGACCCTTCATAAAGCTTCTAGGGTTATCAGTTTTGCTAGGATTTGGGGAGTGTTCATCTGGTCTTCAAAGGTTGTGCGGTCCTTTGGGTTTGGCTAGTAGTGGAACACTAGCATTGGTAAGCGCAATTTATCAGCAGTTCGATCATTGGAGGGTAAAAAGGATTGGGAATCCTTCAAATCTTATGTGCTGTAAGAGCTGAGTCGAATCAAAGTGGGGGAGAAATTTTTAGGTATTCAGGAACAGAAGCATGTGTGAAACTAGGATGAGTTTCGTATCCCTGTGAGGGAAAAAGGTGACCCAAGTGGCCGTCTGGATTGAGGATTGTGTGAGTTGGGAGTTCTGGAAACTTCCCAACACTTGGTTTGTGCCTTCTTGGTGTCAGATAGCAGGCCGTGGTGGACCCAGTTTGGGGTTCAGTCATGACCCGAGTCAGCTTGGGTGTTTGGTCGAGTGCATGCTCGACTCTGGATGTGTTCGGATGGTTAGCTTTGCGGAAGGCATTGGTTGGAGGTTGTGAAAAAGTAGAAGTGTTGTAAGACTGTGGGGTGGCCCGTAGCATTCACTAGTTAGCAGATAGTGTAGAAGTTTTGTAAGACTGCGGGGTGGCCCGTAGCATTCACTAGAGGTCAGTTAGTGTGGGAGTGTTTTAAGACTGTAGGGTGGCCCGTAGCATTCACCGGTCCCTGTGTAGCACTGAGATTGTGGCAAATCTGTGATTTGCTCACATATTTCTTCTGATGGTGTAGGCCAGGGTGGATCTGTTCACAAGGCTGTGGGAGGGCCACATCATGTTTGGAATCAGGAAATGGTAGGTCCTTGGAGACTAGGTATGATGTAAGCCTACAGTCAGTCTTGTAGTGTTCAGTTTAGCATTGGGTTTGGTAACGAGATGGTTCGGGTAACTGTTGCCAGTTGAGGCTTTCTTTCAGAAGTCATGTGGGGCGACTACGTGGGGTGTCTTTTGGCTCAACAACTGGGTAGGAACCTGATATTTCAGATAGATGGTTGGGACCAGGGAGGTCTCGGATGCTTTTGGAAAGCAGCTAGGAGGCAGCATGACGTTTCCGCCATTATTAGTGATTTGGGATTCGTGTGTGTGGAGTAGCTTGTTGTTCGGGAAGTGGTAAGTCACTTGCGGTTTGGATTAAATAATCTCAGAGTAATTGATTTGACCCTGTTGCGCAACTCTCTTTTGAGTCTAACCGTTGCAGGGATGAATGTTCTACTCGAAGGATTATCTGAGCCTTCTGTCAAGCATAAGTGTTCTGCAGCTGTTTATGGTTAGTGACTTTGTTTCCTTTGGTCGCATCAAGATAATCAGGTTTGGAAGTGTTTTGTTTAGTCTGTTATTCGATGAGGACTTGGCTTGGTAATGTTTCAACATGGGCGGTCTGTCGGGGAGTCAGAACAATGTAGATTTCAGTTTTCGAAAAGGTAGAAGTGGTTTTCTTCAGGGGCTAAGGATTTGTTCCTCTTCGGGTTGGAGCTTTCTGTTTGGGTTCGGTTGGCTTGGGAATGTCGTTTTATGTTTAGAATTTTTCGGCTGCATTCCTTGGGTTGTTCTGTATGATTTGAGTGTTAGTAAGAATTGATTTCGAGGACGAAATATAATTTAAGTGGGGGAGAGTTGTAACTCTCGGTTTTGGATTTGCTTCATTGTTCAGGGCTGCGGCCCAATCATTAGTTGTCATGAGGCTTAGGGCCTTGGGGGAGAAATAATTTGGCCCTTTTCGGATGTGGGTGTTATGGTTTAAGTGATCCAAGTGTTCGATGGTTCCTTCGGAGTTCAAGGGTATAATTGTAATTTGATAACTCGGTCTTTTATGGATTTTGGGTTTTTTTTTGGGAATTTTTAAGGCTATGGTGTGTTGTTAGAAGCGTAGGGCTTCTCGCCACCATTCTGTGGATATAAGGTTCGTTGGAAACGGACCGAAGATGAGGAAGTTAGAGTAGTTTGAAATAATGGCAGAAATGGCCCTTGGTGGAAAAAGTTGGCAAGCTGGTCCCATGCATGCAAGGAGGGATGGTGCGTGCTTCGCCGCGTACGCCCATCGTAAGCTGGGGTACGCCCAACGTAATGAGCAGAGTGCCAAACCCTAATTGTTAGGGTTTGCGCACTATTTAAACATCCTTATGAGCTCAAGGATCTTTCATTTCTCAGCCTCCATTCACTTATAGACTCATTTCGGAAATCCTAGCCTCATTTTGAGTGTTTGAGAGATCTAAGTGTGCATTTTGGTGTGCTTGTGCTTATTTTCATGAAAAGGGTGCTTCATGCTAGCTTTTCGTTCAAAGGAAGACTTATATATCCAGACTCTTAGCTTCATTTCTAGCTCATTTAAGGTATCAAGTTCTTATCTTGACTTATTCTTATGGTAGTTTGAGTTTAGGGAAAAATTAGGAGCTTGTATGGTGTATTAAGTTCTCCTTGCGAGTTTGAGCCACTCTAGGAGCTTGGAGTGATTGATCTTTCCTCTTCTGATGTTGCTAGTTCATAAAAATGCTGGCTTGATGTTTAAGAATGGTCCATGCATGTTCTAGTTGGATTAGAATGGGTCTTAATGGATTAAGATGGTTGTTGGATCCCATTGAGTCATGCAAATGCATAAAGGTGCCGACTTTATGTATTAAGAGCTTTATTTTGAGGTTCTCTAAAACTTGGGTGCAAAGTGCTTAAGTGGTTAATCCATAAAGTCAGTTCTGGAATAAGAGAAGTTACGCCCCGTGTAACTGGACATACGCCCACCGTACCGGGTTGAACTCGTGATCTGAATCTGCCGTGTACGACCAGCGTAGCTGAGTGTACTCCACACATACAATGCTCAACTGGGCTTTGGACTTGTTGTGTTGTGGGCTTCGCATCTTTGGGCCACTTTGTTGCTTTGGGCCTTTTGGGCCATCTGAGATCAACTTTTTGGACTATGGAAATTATTAGGCTTATGATAAGGCCTATATGGGGTTGGGCCCGATTTGGGAAATTGGGCCATTAGTAGGCCTTTGTGGATCTTTTGGTTTTGAGCCTTTTTGGTTATTGGATTTGGGCCTCAGTTTTGGTTCAGGTTAGGCCAGGGGTAAAATGGTCATTTTACCCCAAGTATGGATTGTGGACCATAGTTTGGAACCCAATTGCTAATTGGGTGTTATTTTGTACTGATAGTACGGGGAGTCGTCAGGGCAGCAACTAGGGATTTCTTTCAGTGATATTCAACATTCAAGGTGAGTCTTCTCACTCTTCTATGGGTCGAAGGCACCAATACCGGCCCATTTGGTTTATATATTGTAGGAAGACCCAGGGGTAGCCCTTGGCATTTTGTATGAAAGACTAGGAGGCGGCTTCTGGCAGTTTGTATGCAAGGCAAGAGTCTGAACTCTGGCAGTTAATTAGTTAAGTAGTTGTAGATTGTATGCTGGTTGTCATTGTGATGATTGCATGGAAGATCAGGAGGTGGCTCCTGGCACTTATCCATAAGACCCAGGGTTTTGGACCCCGGCCTGGCAAGGAAGACCATGATACGGCTCGTGTCATAATGGCAAGAATATGGTTGGCACATAACACTTTTATTGATTGATTGGATATGCATGATATGTATGGCTCGTTTGATATGTATGGTATGCGGTATTTGGGGAAATCACTAAGCTTTGTGCTTACAGTTTGTGGTTTATGGTTTCAGGTACCCGGTTCGAAAGGGAAGGGCCCGACTTGATCACAGTGCATACACCCGTGTTTTCCGCAATACGTGATTTTGGGAATGAACTCTGATAACTGTTTTATTTTGAAATGCTTTTAAATGTTTGAATAAATGTTACATGAGTGCTTGTTTATAATAAAAATTAAATTTTTACCCTATGATTTTCGGGATGTTATAGTCAAATTTACATGTTTATACTTCATTAAACTTTACAAATGTCAAATTTACAAGTTTATACTTCAAATAAACAATTGAATCGAAAATTATGAAAAAATGACAATAAATGACTATGAGTCATGACTAAATTACATACCAAAATTATTAGGTGGAGCAAAACCAATAGGGCCAGCATAAGCTGATAGATGAGGCAAGTCAATTGGATTTGTCATCCAACCAATAAGAGAAGTTGGAATAGGTTCTTACACAAATTTAACCACTTACTCAATGAATCTTTCCCTCTTTCAATAATGAAAAACATTGCATTCTTTGGGTCGCCATAAAGAACATTCAAAATTGAAAACACCTCTTTGCTTAGAGTTTTGTCCAAATGCATCACTATTCTGTCGAAATCCTATAAATCAACTCAGAATTTTTCTTTTTGTAAGAAGAAACGATGTGTTCAATTGAAAGTTTCCTAAAATTAAACCCTAGAACCACTATTCAAAACCTTAAACCAAACCCAACCTCCCAACATTTTTTGTGAAAATGATTCTTACACTCTCTATCTCTCTCTGTCTCTCTCTATCTCTCTCTCTCTCTCTCTCTCTCTCTCTCTCTCGTTCTTAATCGAAGCTTTTCTCCCAATATCGTCTCCATCACTAAATAATGTTCTAGGGGTTAACGCTAGTCTCTCATCTTAAAGATTGTGAACACATGATAAAATCCAACACTATAATCATGTTCTTTCTCTCCTTCTATTCGCTTTCATCAAACCCTAAAGGTTTATCTACCTTTGGGCTACTTTGTCTTGAAATTGTGTTCTTATAAGAAAGCAAATTCGTCCATAATGAATAGGGAATTCTAATGGTCGAATGGTAGAAGTTGGAGGCGTTGAAACGAAGGTAGAGGCTAACTAGGTGGGATTTTCTAAATTTTGGGGTCTCGCTAGCTACTAAAGATGGTGTAACGCCCTACTTTATCTTTTCAAGATATAAAATATAAACGTTTTTTTTATAAAAACAAAAGTAAAAATATATTACTTTTTAGCCAAAGTAATTTAAAGGAAGGTTTTAGTACAAGTGAATACGAACAAGTGGAAATAAATTACGTCAAAATTGGAGATTGTATTATGAAGTTATGATTTTTTGAAATTAACGAGAAAATAGTAGGAACCTAACGAGTGAAGAGGGAAATCGACCGCCCACCAACTACCAACCACCACTATAAAGACTTATCAGGCGCACAACGCATCCCCTGATGGGCGCGCGCATCCATCAAAATTCCAGCCTTTAAATAGAGGACTTGGGATCCCTTATTTCCTACCAAATTTTCTCAAATATCCATCTCCCCCTCTCGAGATCTTATTCCCTTATGATTTGTTTTCTCACTATGATATATCCTTATTCAAGTGTTGGAAGTACTAGAAGGATCGTTAAGGAAAGGATTAAGCGTCAAAGTTATGCTCTCTATGTTCCGAGTTATTCGTCAATCGGGTAGCTTACGTTTTCACTTAAGTATAACTTAATATAGGATATACCGATTGTTTTTATTATGAACTCGTGTATGATATTAGTCATTAATCCTAATTATTATACTAATTGATTTACTTACGGGAGCGGTGTCTAGGATATACACGTTTTCCTAGTTGATATATTTCAGAAAGTCTATACGCTGTATAATCCTTATTTGATAGTCCTTTCAGTATTAATGGTATTAATGAAGGATCTAGATATTAGTTACTAGATTTCCTTAAATATTGATCAGTTATAGTATTATAGGTTATTCTTTATTGGCGCACGCGCTTGCCAGTTGGACTGCTGTCCGCCATTCAAGTAAGTGTTTAGGTGAGTTATTTCACTATATTATGTGTTATAATGTATGTCCTTGTATGATAGGATATAAGGACTGCTAGAGTAGATTTATACGTGTAGAGTAGTATAGTCTCTATATGATTGATTATTTGTTTATATGTCGATATGAGGAGTTAATGGTGGAACGACGACATACCGCTAGCCTAGATACTCGTGTTGATCGCAGAACGATGCTAGGTTGCGACCCTAGATACATATGATGATGACGGAATGACACTAGGCTGCGAGTCATTGATTGTATTATATGTTTTAGGGATTGATGGCAGAACAACGCTAGGAAGCGAGTCTAGATACCCACATTTGTGATGGAACGATGCTAGGTTGCAAGTCATTATTTGTATGTATTATATGTATGTTATGGTATGTGGTATTTTGGGGAACTTGCTAAGCTTTATGCTTATTGTTGTGGATTAAGTTATCTTCAGGTACTTCTGTAGTTTGATTGAAGGGCTCAGTTGGACTATACCGCACACGCATCACTTTTAAAATCATAAATTAGACTTATGTTGTATTTATGACGATTCTCATACATTTTATAATATGGTTTGACAAATCCAAAACGATTTGTCACCGTGGTCTTTTATGAAAAATGGTTTTAGAAACTCTGTTTGTGTATTTTATAAATGGAAATCTTGGTTTAAAAAATAGGACGTTACAAGTTCGTATTAGATCCCTCCTTTAAGGGATTTGGATGAAAAATCGCATGATTCCAAAATAAAACTAGGATTAGTAATATTTTTACAAACCTTTTTGAAAAAAAAGTCTTATACAAAGGGAAGGTGCAATGCAGACAATCATTCGGAGCTTAGGACGGAAAATGATTCCCAATATACCCATACTTGTTATATCTATTGATATGTGAACCATTAGAAATTCATGCTAGTATGTAGGCTAAGGATCCTTTCAGGAATTGTATGTTAGAATTGTATTATATTTAAGATGTATGGTTGCCTTACAATTTGATTTCTATGTGTGATTTTAAGTTCATGCTAATGTTAAGTAATTGTTAGGTGAATGCTTTGGAGTTTTACATAATTAGAATTAGACAACCTTAGAATTCCAGATTCAGCTTTATTGCCTATTTTTTTCAGATAAAGACCCTAGGGTAGAGACATCTATTCGAATGTCTATCTTATTATTGGTCATGTATAGCTTGCATTCATGAGGCGACTGTCAACATTAGCAAAGACTTTTAGTGGTATGAGAACGAGGGTAGAAGGAATCCTAGTAGAATCTAGGAATATTTTTTTATGTGCTCGTTTGGGCATGTACATGTATGCTCAATGCTAGTTGTGTGTAGTGACTTGGGAACATTGTGGAAATTCTTGGGAAGAGTACAGATAGGTATGGAAAATAGTATTGGCCCATACTACCAGAAGCACAGGAAACATATGTGAATCAGGAGAGGTAACAAGGTTAATAAGGAACTAGTAGATGGGTAGATAGTGTGGGTTAGCACTACGAACTTGTTTTGACATGTTTCTAGTCATTACTTGCGGTATGGTGATTTTTAGGCCAGGAGATAATGGTTATGGTTCGATTCTAAGTGGCCATGACAGATCGGGTCCAAGTGATGTAAACATGCATGAGTTGGTTGATTCTAAATCCTTGAGGGCCTTGTTAAAAGTAGTATCGACTTTAGTCACGAGATTTAAGAAGTAGGTGATTGAGATGATACATAAAAGGATTCCAACCTTCATCCAGTGGCTAGAGATGTTACCTGATGTGACATGGTTATGTATCAACCTCCCATATTCGAAAAAAAGGAAAAGATTGACTTTTTAGCACACGCTGAATATGGGAGATGGAAGGTGTCTTGCACTAGTGTTTGCCCCATGGTGGAAAAGGTCCAATTAGCTATAAACCTTTTGCGTCATGTAATAAAGAGTCATTGGGATGTGATCACTGAAACTGTTTACAACCCAATCTAGGTAGGAGCGTGATGTGTATTTTTATTGCACTAGTTTTTTTTATTATAGTTCATAGTCTTTCGCATCTAAACCAACATCTTACAAGCATTGAACCTGATCGATTATAATATAGTTTTAAGAAGCACGGTTGTCGAACTCAAGGGGAACGGGTATGAATTAATATTAGAATATTTGATTATAGGTTATACTGAGTAAAAGAAAAAACAATAAAAAGGACTTTTGATTATTCATTCAGTAACTAAACAATGAGATAAACTGATTGGAAACGATTCACTTTAGGTGATTTGATTCAAACTCAATTACATCAAAATCATGGTTAATTATTAAAAGTGTAATTGTTACTTATTCATTATTTACCGACTTCGATTGTAATTAGTTATCTTGTTGGGATAAACTAATTTGTATAATCATAAAGACAATTGATCTAAACAATTATAATTATATTCCAATTATGATAGATTTGATCGGGGAACTAAATTCAGTAATTATCAAAGTCAATTATGCTAGGAACATAATGTACTTGTAATATAAAACAACTTTTGTTTTGGTGTTTTAATTTAGTTTGTCTAAATATATGTCTCGGTTATTTTTATTTATGAATGATTGACTATTTATTTAAAGCGTTTTTTATAACGACCACCTTCATATTCGGAAATGATTAAAATTCTGATTATGAGACTAGATCTCTTAATAAGAATTATGAAGTAAATATCAATATTTTATAAGTAACAAGTTCTATATGCAAAATATTTTGACTTAAACTTGTTTTAAATCAAACTCATCTTTGACATTGTTATCTTTATTATATAAATGACATCCACAAAATCCAACTTCAAGAAAGGGATCCATGAAGGCAAGTAATGTAGTTTATTTGATATATGTAAATCTTATTTATATATAAAAGATTCCTGATGATATTTTCACTAAGTGGTAGAGAAAATAAATGTCACACCCCAAAACCAGGAACGGCTGAAACGTTCTGGGGTGGAGGACGTCATGTACAGTATCACAACAATGCATAATAGTAAAGACAAGCAACAACATCCATTGCATTAATATAAAATTGTAATACAAGTGTGTTCTGTACAGTTTGTAAGACACCAAAAGTATAATCAAAATAAAAGATGAGTCTTGTATGTGCTCCATCTTCTCAAAAGCTTCATCTGTACCTATCTACTGATGACCTGAGAATACAAGTTATTTTGAAAGAGTTTATCAGCATAAAGCTGGTGAGTTTATAAGTATTTAGTGTCATTGTTTGTATAAAAACGTTTACAACAATGTGGTGTAATAACTGATTTCAATGTTTTGTAATTAGTATACTCCCTAGAAAATCCTATATTTTCCAGTAAAAAGGGTAGTCTTCTACCAAGACTCGATTGTTTGTATATTTGTACTTTCATAAATGTAAATAGGTATGTGATAAAAGCACAAAGTAATTGTAATAGGAAAATAATATTTTACCTCAGCAGTAACACTGCTGGCTATAAAGTAAATAAAACATAGACTCCAGGTGGTATCGAATGAACAATACGCCTCGAAAAGTCTAAAGAGTGAAGTGTAGACTCCAGGTGATATCGAATAAACAATACGCCTCGAAAAGTCTAAAGAAATGAATGTGAACTCGTATGTAACCATGTTGATCGACGGTTGAATAACTGATGACCCTCCAGGTCATATATAGTGAGGTAACATTCTGTCACCCCTTGGCCTTTCGGCTCGGACTCTAGCTAGCAGTCAGGATGTGGGAGTGTCTGTCCCGTATAGATCTATACACACAATACCCGCTCTCCCTCTAGGAGACTCTGGTTACACGGTGATACCACTGTGAAGTGTCGTATCGAGAAGTAGTATGTCACATTCTAATTATAGTATATTTTCTTGTATATAGTATAACATATCCTCTGGTATAATGTATAGATTGTTCTCTTGTATAGTATATAGTGTATTGACTCATAACTGAACTAACTCTGGTAAGTGTCATTTGTAATAGTAGTAATGAGTAGTAAATCCTTAACTATACATATTATAGTTAAATAGTAATGTTATTTGCATGCCTTTGTTACACAAAGGTATTGAAATGAAGTGAAAACTATTATACCAACACACACACACACACACACACACATATATATATATATATATATATATATATGATATATAACTAAGAATTAAACGACAGTCGGACAAATAACAGAATACCCTAAGTTCGAAACCAAACAAGGAACAAGAAATAAGATGAGCTATCAGTCCTAAGTCCTTCAAGTCTTACTTATATAAATATATTGGTGTAGATATGGGTTTGAAAATAATGTAAGTTTAAAAGAATTTGAAAACAGTTTTAGCATTTAAAGAGTTAAATAAAAGGTTTGAAACACTTGAAAATCCATAAGTTTGATAGCAATTTGGAAGCAATAGAAAATCTTTCTGTTTGTTCTAGTTATTAATCACATGTGATTAAAGCAATAACTAGAAATGTTCAACTTGTATCCCCCCATAAAAGCATTTAAAAACATTTAAAATGTTGATTAAGGGGTATGAACTTACCTGCAGTGAGTGGTTTGGATGGAAGTGCCGGATAGGATGCTAAGTGTCAAGTGAGGACTTGAACACACACACGGATCCTATGTAACATGTAGTGATACATAAATGTATCTAATTAGTCTTTTAACAACTAATTAATCAAGTAAAGACACCCTAATACATGAAAACACTTTGTTTCTAGTGCTAGGAGTGCTAAAGGGTTGCATCTAAGGAGAGTATGGCCTCACATTGGAGTTTACTCCTCATATGGTAACACCATATGAGTTTACGTTTTTTTGGTCATTTCCCCCATGAGTTTACGACCGTAAACTCATGGCAATTGGTACATTTGTGTGATTTAAGGTCTTATGCCCCTCAAGGAAGTATTCTAGGTTTGTATTCAAGGCTTAGGAAGGGACTAGGGCTCAAAATGGACCTTCTTTGGAGTTTACGGTCCTTGGACCACTCCTTGGGAGTTTACGGTCGTACACCCATGAGTTTATGGCCGTAAAATCATGGTTACTCCCACCATTTCGTGATTTGGGGTCATTAGCTCATGAATGCAAGTTTCTAGTCCAATATCCAAGCCTTAGAAGGTGTTAGGGGCATTTAAACACCACTTGATGGTGTTTACGGTTCAAGGATATCCCTTGACCGTAAACCCAAGTGTTCTTGGGTGTTCTTGATGTTTTCCAATGATTTAGCAAGTATACTAAGCAAACAACTAGATAGGAAGAGTGTACTTACTTATAGGAAGCTTGTAAGAGTGTTTAGAGCCCAAGAACACTAGTGTGTGTTCTTGGTGTTCTTGGTGTTTTGAAGAACACTTGAAGATCTAAGTAGAAATGAAGAATCCATGGATGAAATGATGTATAAACACTAGATAAGGTGTTATAACAACAAAACAAGTGGATAAAAACTTAAATTTTTGGAAGATTGGAAGGAATGTGTGATGATACTTGAGAGAGAAAAGGTGGTGTTCTTGAGTTTGAAGGTGTAAAGTGAGGAATGGAGAGTAAACTCATGCTATATGCATGAGTTCATGGTGAAGAGGAGTTTACGGCCCAAACTCCCCTAGTTTGGCCGTAAACACCTTGTTATGGTGTTAGTTGTTTATTTGTTACACATTCCTCCTAAAAGAACACTTCTCTTTTATTTGTTCGTTTCATGAATTTATTTTAAAAACGCCAAAACGGAATTTAAACCGGCCAAAAATGTACTGAAATGAATTTGACTATTATTTGAAGTGCTTGACTGTAGAGTTTATACAAATGAAAATTTCAGGTTGTCACAATAAATTATTAAGGAACCATACATTATGATGCATGACTTCCTTTCTAATGAATGTCTAAGATTAAGCATAAGATACCAAATCAACTTTATTAACAACTATAGTAGTTATAATTATATTTTACATGGTAAAATAATATGAAATCTTGGTTTAAGTTTTCAAATATAAAGTTTAGATACAAATCAGTAAAGACTATCTAAAGCCTTAATGATAATAAAGGATGAATTAAATCTTACTTGGTATGATTTACAATTTAATTGTAGAAATGCCCTCCTTTTATTTCCTTGGGATAACACCTAGAATAATATCAATTGTACCTTGAGTACAAACACCAACTAATATGTAGATATAAAATTTTCTTTATAAGATTTTGTATGGAAAGGATTTCATCCCTATCTTATTAATTGTTTTGTGGATTTGAAGCCTATGTTGGACTAAAGATTTTAAACCCCAAATCTACTGAATACATATTTGTATATAATACTCTAAATGTGGCTTAGATTATTATATGCAAACCCACCAAGAATAAGTTATCTTATTCCTCTGATAGCTGAGATTGCAGAAAGAAAGCTTATATTGATAAAACAAGTGGGGGGTACATAGAACTTGACGCAGCTCAAGAACCATAACCTGATGTAGATGCAATTGGCACTAGTTTTAACAAGAATTTTTAAACTTGAATAATAGCTATTCACAAACACAAATTGTTCGCATTAGTGGTAGAAATCATTTATGACTTGAGAAATGTGGAATCACTCATTCATGAGCCTTTATTGATGGTTTCTGGAAAATCCATCAAATACCAAGACACTATGTTAGATCTCGAATCTAATTAATGACTTAGAGTCATGAACATGAGATGTAATCCTTGTGTAATAATCAAGTATGGTCTTGATTGAACTCCCTCTCTATAGCAAGGCTAGAAGGACTAAGTAATTATTCTAGAAAGAATAATTACATGGATAACCATACACATTTAAAGCAAGACTTGTTATAAAAAGATTTTCTCATACTCATATCATTTACTATGGTCCTTATCATACTCATGGAATTGATGATGATCAAACTTTTTTCATAAGTAGTTATGATTAGATCAACAAGGATATTGTTTACTATAAATTCATATTCTCAATATGAGATATAGTAAATAGATTTCAAGAAAGCCGTTTTTCTTAATAGACATCTACTAGAAGTTATCTATATAGATTAGCCTAGAGGTTTTTTTAATCCATGTTATCTTAACAATATGTTTAGAGCTTGACATTCACTTGTGGATATAAAGCAAACATATTAATGTTGGAATCATCATTTTAATGTAAAACCACAAGGTATGATTTTATATCAAAACGAATAGAACATGTGTGTTTACTAAGAACTAGTGGGAGCATAGTGACATTCCGAATCTTGTATGAGTGAGACATACTTAATCATGAGAGATGACCATGCCAAACCCTTTCACCTTGACTCAGAATGTGTTTCTAAAATGAAAGACTTAGGAAGAACAAGATACATTCTTGGAATGTAAAATCTATAAAGATAGATAAAATTAATGTTAAAAGTTTTATATCGTTATGCATATATTGACAATATATTGAAAGAGATCAAGATAGAATATTCCTTTGGAGGAACCTTGGCATTGTCACATGGCATTAACTTTGAGCCAACCTCAAAAGGAATTGAACTAGCTGAAATGATTTATATTCGATTTGTTTAGCAAATGAATCCATAATTTATGCCATAATATGCATAAGACCTGGTATATGATCATACTATGAACATATGATAATATACCAAGTGAATACATGGTTAAGTCACCACTTATAGGAACATTCTAAGAGTACTTTAGAAGAACTAAGAGAATGTATATGAGACAATTAGTTTAGAATAAAATATTCATGTAAAGAGATGCATAAGATTCTAATTTCTAAGCAAATATAGATAATTATGAATTATAATTGGATTATAACTTCATTGTGAGATGAAGAGTAACTTTAGTTGGAATGAGGTCCAAGCAAAACAAAATCACACAATTTACTACAAAATAAGACTACACTACTTTAAAAGTTTAAATCTAATATGATTGGATAAATGTGTCATTCAAGGATCACATAGAAATCTTTGTGACTTCCAGGGTCTACTTAATCGAGCTAAGAGACTCTATGTCACTAAAGAACAGCAGTCATATACTCCAAGATATTTAACTATACATAGAGTAAAGTCAAATATGGAGATAATAGTATTCGCAGAATTCATACAAATTAAGTTTAGTCGAGCCCATTAATAAAGTCCTTCTTTTAAGCTAAGTATGAATGGTTACACGTCAGCTATAAGACTTTAATATTCTAGAAATTGGATTCTGATTTGGATTTAGTATTTGGATATTGGAACATTATGACAAAAACTATTATATAATGTTCTGATATACTGGGATATGATCATAACATCAATACTTGTTGTGTTCTATATTAACAAGTTTAATCCATGAATAATCTTTTTATTCTAAAGGTTCACAGTTAGTTATAATTGTGGGAGAAATTATGAAGTAAGACTAATATGAATTGGGTTGGTTGACTTTCACCAGTGAAGATATGCAATGGGTTGTAACCAAGTTTCATAGGTACTTGTCAGAGAACTAGTATTGAACTGAATCACATCAAGATCATCTCATGGATCGCTATCATGAATGATACTTGTTAAAAATGTACTATCTTTGTATCCTTAACAATTGAGATACATAGTGGGACCTAAGTGTAGAGAGTATTGTGCTTAGATATGGTCAAACGTTAGTCGTTAACCGGGCAGTTATAGAAGCCATTTTTAGGTATGGTACGAACTATGAAAGAGGCTTATGTAGTGAAGATGGGATTTGTTCCACGCATGTGATGAGAGTTAGACATCTAAGGTGCTTTACCAAAAGTTGAACACCTAAGGAGATTGATCGCGATCTGTATCTCATGTTGAACATGATGTCTGTGAGAAAAGGATAACTGATAAACTTACCTTATACATCAATTGTATCTTTGAGCTTTTTGGGAATTGGGCGTTGATAGAATGGCACAAAGGCATATGTTTATGGGGGGGGGGCAGTGAAATGTTGTTAGACGTTCACCATTGTCTATATCAGTCTAATATGAATCTTGCGCAAGTGGAAGATTGAAATATCTAGTATGCTCAAGAAGCATATTAAAGTGATACTGCTAATTAACATATGATACTAATGGGTCACACTAACAACAACTTGATATAATTGATTATTTATTAGAAATTAATTTTAGTAAATATTCAATAAACTCTTATAATTAATTGGAAATTTTTTTTTTCTTGGAAATATTAATTTTCATTAGCAAATAACATTACATAATTCATATGGTATGACTTAATAAGTCATGCACAACAATTTGGACTAGATAAATTCTTTTGTCTTTTACCAAAAAGTTAAAGTTTATATTTCATAAACTTTGTTTATAAAATATAAAAGGCTTTTTCTTCTTTTGCTTTCTTATTTTATAAACCATGGAAGAAAAAGGAAGGCATGGGCTTTTGATTAAACTAATCAAAAGCATGGTTTGTCTTAAAGGTATAGGAGACAAACTAGCTTTAGGGACATAAGTGCTTAACAAGTTAAGGACTTGTGTGTAATAGATGTGATTTTAAGAAAGGCTTTCATCCCTTTTCTTCTCTTGCTAGAAAACCATAACATGCTAGTATGTCGGTATTCTCTATCTCTCTCTCTCTCTCTCTCTCTCTCTCTCTCCCTCTCTCTCTTTTTGGTTCACTTTTTGAAGATTAAATCTCATGCTTATGCTCTCTTGAAGTTCATATTGCTTATGAACTTCAAGCTTAAGAATCTTAAGAGTTATCTACAAAAGAACTAGCATTCTACGTCAAGTTGAGTCATTGTTGGTGTGTCTAAAGTTCACCATTCTCCATCAACTTCCAAGCCTCCCAAGAGGGCCCAAAGAACTACAAAGGATGTTATTTCTTCATATCTTCTTTGGTTCTTGGTTATATCTTTCTACAACTTGCAAGATGATCCTTGGTGGGTGTAAACTTATTTTATGTTATTCAAAATATCAAGTCTTCCGTTGCTTAAAATTATGTTTTTGAAACTTTTTTTTTAATAAAAAACCCAACAGATTTCCCCAAACTTCACCTCAAAATTTTGAAAGTAGCAAGGTCTACTTTGATGAAGGAGAGTCGTTGTTCGGTCATGAATGGGGAAAAATAGTGATCCATGTAGCTCAGACGATAAAGACATCAAGATTTATACATTAGAAGATATTAACATGCAATGTGTACTCCTTTGCTAGAAATAGTGTAATAGATTTATCAGAAAATGAATGAAAAACTTGTTTTTATGTTTTTGAGATTTTAATTTTGAAAAATAAAGAAAACACTCATAACGTCAAAGAAAAACCTCAGGTCATAGAGAGCATGCCTAATTCACTAGTAAGAAACACTATCTTTTGTTCATCTAGGGGCTTAGTGAAGATATAGGCGACTTGATTGTCAGTTGGAAAGTACATTAGCTCAATATTTCCATTTTTCACGTTGTCCCTAATGAAATGATACCTTATCTTGATATGTTTTGTCTTGGAGTGTTAAACATGATTTTAAGTGATAAGAATAACACTAGTGTTGTCACAACAAATGACAGTTTTTGAAAGCTTAAACATATGCATACATGCTTGATTGTTGCTACCTCTTATGTTGGCTCGGTTCTCAGCAGAACATTTCCATCTTCTACTACCACAACCTCTTCCATTGCTAGATCGATTACCAATAAAAACAATAGATCAATTAGCGGTATTGTATTGCACAATATATTCTTCTTTCTTTAGATAATTATCCACCCGATATAGATGCATAAGAGTTGAAACTTGTTATATTTTTTTTAAATGCTTCACATCACCCTCATTAGTTATCTGTATTACATTCTTCAATGTAAGGTGTTGGAAAGACATATTAATCTTAAGTTTGTCTTCCAAACCTGTCTTTTAGTTTGACCAAATTATATAAATCTGAAGAATTTTAAATTTGACTGAATTTCAACATCGAAGTTTATAAAAATCGATCTAACATATATCAATACCTTATTTTTTGACTACCATGAACCTTCGATACAAACATCAATAAAATACTCATATTTATGTTTAAACTCATGTTTTATTAACAACATCAGAAAAGGGTAAGTTGGAAAAGTTTGGTACTTAAATCAACAAAACAAGGTGTAAAAGTTTGCTAAATTTTTTTAAAAAGGGATATATATATGTATATATATATATATATATATATATATATATATATATATATAATCAAAATAATATTTTAATATAAGATAACATTCAGTACATGGTACGGAATTTCCTTGCACGTTTTTTTTTCGCAGTCAAATTGACATGCCGATATATGGTTTTCAAAAAATACATTTTTTCGCAGATTTTCGCAGGTCACTGAAATTTTCGCCGTCAGCGGGCAATTTTTGCAGTCAACATTTACAAAAAATAATAATAATAAAACATTAGTAACATTAACTATTATGGTTATGTTCTCTATTATATGTAATATAGCTCGAGGGATACTTTTTTTGTATGTTATCTACATTTTTAAGACATGTACTTCAAATAATAAATTATTTTGCGGGTAAACGTTTTCATATTTCTTGATCATTAACATAAATTGCTTTATATTTGTCTCAACTAAAAACGAGCTTTATGAAAAGGGTTCTAGATGGAAAATCACTTTGAGACCATCTTTTTTGGATTTTGCTTGAGGAATCAAATCAATATAGATAAAGACAAGAAAAACCAACCAAAGAGTTAAGAAAAGGGAAGTACTGATAAGTATGCAATTGTAATGGTGAAAATAAAATACTACTACTTGTTCTTCAGTTAATACTATTAAACCAAAGTTCTTCTTTTTACATAAAAATTATTAATATTTAAAAAATAGGTTTATTTTAGAATTCGTCATCACAAAGTGATGAGTTGGCTCTCATGCTCACATAGCACCACGAAAGGATGGTTAGAATCCTAGAGGGGCCCAAACGTCTTTCTTGCTGGCCTAACTTGACCACACATGATAATTTACATATAATAATTTACTTTTTCAATTCTTTGGTATCTACATTTTAGGTATTCTTTGTATTTTAAAAGGTAAAATATATGTAATGCTTTTTTCAAACTTGTAGAAATATATATATATATATATATATATATATATATATATATATATATATATATATATATATATATATATATATATATATAGTAGGTGTGAAACCCATCTACTACATGAGTTTATTAAAAAAAATTTATATGAAGATAAAAACTTTAAAAATAAGGAAACATATTAAAATTTGAAAATATAAGGAAACAAATTAATGACACATTAATTACTTTCTATAACCTAAAATTTAGATAGTTAATTAAGAAAAATCAAAAATTACCACAAAATGACAAGTGAAAATTAATTTCTAAGAATTAACCACAAAATTATATGTGTCCAAATGCAAAAAAAATTGACAAGTGGCAAAAAGTTCTTTATTTATTAGGGAGGATATATATATATATATATATATATATATATATATATATATATATATTGAGTCCGGTTCCTGTGATGACTCATTTTAAAGTGAGGACTTTTTAAAAAAATTAAAAAGAAATCTAAAAAAAATGCAAATCATAAAATCGAGCATAGATCTACGTTCGGAAGAAAAAAAATTTTGAATCATTAAAATTGATCCATGATTCAATTTAAATTTTTTTTTGTATCATTATGATCCATGATTCAATTTTAATGATCCAATTTTTTTTCCATTTTTTTTTCTCCCGGACATAGATCTATGCTCGATTTTATGATTTGTATTTTTTATTATATTTTTTTTTCAATTTTTTTAAGGTGTCCTCACGAGTCCTCATTTTAAAATGAGTCATCACCCGATCATGTTTCTCACTCTCTTTCTCTCTCTCTCTCTCTCTCTCTCTCTCTATATATATATATATATATATATATATATATATATATATATATATATATATATATATATATATATATATATATATATATATATATAGACACACACACTCACGAGATGGTTCAAATGAAAACAATAAATAAAGTGAGAATATTGTTTTATGTTATTATTGTGCTATCAATTCTGAATATACAACTGTATGTCATTATTCATCAATGAATATATATACAATCAGAACTTTATATTCACATTAAAATTGACTAAATTATTGCATATATATAAAATTTATAGCTGAATAATAACATAAAAATAAATATATGAATACTTATATTTTAATACGCATATCAAATTTAAAGCTAATAATAACATAAAAATAGTGTTCTCACATTATTTGTTGTTCTCATTTGATCTTTTATATATATATATATATATATATATATATATATATATATATATATATATATATATATATATATATATATATATATATATATATATATATCTGTGTGTGTGTGTGTTCGCTTTTCAATTTTTTACTTCTTATTTTTTATATAAAAAAAACTAAAAATACATAAATTCATTTTTTTGTCCTCTACCTTGAAATACTAATCCCTTTGTTCTATTTTGTGGTTATTAATCCTTAAGATCAGATTTTGGTTATTATATTCATTGGATAAAATTTATGATTTACTGAACTCTTGATTTCGTTATGCATTTTACATCCTTGTATTTCAATACGGTACATGTTTTCTTTTTTAGTTTTGGTTATTTGAGCTGTAGTGCTTTATATCTTTTGGTTGTTTTAGGTCATTTGAACCCTAAGTTCACTTATTATGTTTTCTTGATTTTTGGAGCTTTTATTCGTGTAAATATATTGTTATCCCTTACATAAAATGAGTCAACCTAATGTATTCTTACAAGGAAATTTCATTGTCTAACTTATTTTGACTTGTGTTCAGATTGAAGACTTAGGAGTTTCTTAGAAGATAGCAAGGATTTCTTGGAGGCCACAATTTGTGAGGTTTCATTTGATTTGTGTGATGTTATTAAGTTCCTTTACAACCTCACTTTTATATTTGATGATTTTGCAGCTAACTACAAATCAAAAATATTTGAAACTATTGTAAAACATAATGGGACCGTGTGTTTTTCCCAATTAAACCTCTGAACTTGTTTCACTTAAAATCAAATGAATTCTAAAAGTTACTTAACAACTACTCTATGAAGGAGCGTTTCAACATATACATGGAGTCTTTTGAGCGAATCACATTTACTTTATCTAGAAGAAAAAACCAACAACTTTGTGAACTAGAGCTTTGCATACATGTATATCTACATTTAATTTTTTCAACTTACATAGTTACATGTCATATTTGAACTGGATAAAGTTGGAAACGTTATGCATTATAGTCCTTAGGAGTTAGATTTGGGGTTTTAGTCTCTGGACTTAAGAGATGAAGAGCTCAATGAGAGTTTGTTGTTTTAACTGAAATTAGCAAAGTGACGCTAGTCGTGATTTTTTTGTCATTTAGCGTTAGCGACACGACCAGAAGATGGATCGCGGTGCGTTGACCGTAGACTTTGACCAAATGACCGTTGACTTTTTGACTAGTTTGAATTTTGGTCAAACTTTGAGGGACTTAAGTTGTAGACCGGGGTTTAACTTCTATTTGTTATCTATGTGGTTCGTGAGACCGATTCTTATGAATGCGCATGTGTAGCTTTTATTCTTCATATTTTAGTTCAAGTGATTTATCTCACTTTTCTATGTGTTACAGTATATATCGTTTATATGATAGGATGAAGTTGTATTGTAGTATGTTGATTATGCAAGTAGGATAATATAGTCTTTTGCATGTTGATTGTTTGATTGTATGATATGTTGATATATTTTGTTGATAGGTTGATGGTAGAACAACACTAGAGTTGTGAGCCTAGAATACTCACTATTGATGACTAGACGACATGGGCACCACTAGTCGCTGTTGATTGTGTGGATCAGAACTGGAGCCGAGAGCCTTTTTTCCATGCATTGTATCCATATTTCAGTATGTTGTATTTTGAGGAACTCACTAAGCTTCATGCTTACAATTGTTGACTAAATGTTTCAAGGTGTGCTTCTAGTAGTGGAAAGGGTCCAACTTGTCTGTAACGCTCGCACATCGCTACTGATTTTTTTATAAACTTTCGCTGTTTCATGTCGATTTTGATACATTATGATGTTATGGTTTGATGATATTTAAACAATTTGTTACTTCAACCTTTATGAAAATGTTTGGATATCCATTTATGGTTTAAAAGAAAAAAAATTGGCTTTAAATTTGAGATGTTACATGTTGGTATCAGAGCCTTGTTCTAAGGGGTTTGAATGAACATTTGTGTGATTCCAAACTCAAACTAGGGTCTCAGAATTTTTACAAGCCGTTTTTGAAAAATAAATATATGAAAAGTAGGAAACATGTAATGCACACAGTTAGCCGAAACTCATAAACGAAAGTGATTGGAAATATATCCATACTTATATATATATATATATATATATATATATATATATATATATATATATATATATATATATATTGATATGTGAACTGTTAAAAATGCATGTTAGTATGTAGGCTAAGGTTCTTGTCAAGAATTACATGTTGGAAATGCATGATATTTAAGATGCCTTGTTGCCTTAGATTTTTCTTGCTATGTGCCATTTAAAGTTCTTGATAATGTTAATTAGTTGCTAACTGAATGCTCCATACTTTTAAATAATTAGAGTTATAGAGCATAAGAATGATTTAATTACCCTTACTTCATGTTCCTTGTGTGGTTGTGGGATTATAGTAGAATCACTTATTCGACCTTCTATCTAATCCTTCATTATGTATAACTTGCACTAACGAGGTGAGTATCAACTTTATTAGAGACTTCTAGTGATATGAAAGTGAGGGTGAGGGAATGATAGACGTAGAGTCTAGTAAGATTAGTGGTATATGCTTGGATATGCTTGTACATGAGTGATATGACCCTTAGTGGCAGATATTTTTGGGGTCACTTAGAACTTTGGGACAATTATGAGGACGAGTACTAATAGGTGTGGAAGGTAGTGTGATCCAATGCTACCAAAAGCACAGGATGCGTACATAGATCATGATGAATCACATGATTTTTGAGAAACGTAGAAGTGGAAACAATGTGAGTCTAGCTGTATTAATTTGTTATAAACGTTCTTGTTTATTTCCTAGATTGTGGTGACTACTCATCAAGTAGCTAGTGGATCAGGTTCAGGCATAGGCATTGATGGCCAGGGAGGAGCGGGTGCAAGTTATATATATATATATATATATATATATATATATATACATATACATATATATATATATATATATATATATATATATATATATATATATATATATATATATATATATATTGATATGTGAACTATTAAAAATGCATGTTAGTATGTAGGCTAAGGTTCTTGTCAAGAATTACATGTTGGAAATGCATGATATTTAAGATGCCTTGTTGCCTTCGATGTTAGTATGTAGGCTAAGGTTCTTGTCAAGAATTACATGTTGGAAATGCATGATATTTAAGATGCCTTGTTGCCTTAGATTTTTCTTGCTATGTGCCATTTAAAGTTCTTGATAATGTTAATTAGTTGCTAACTGAATGCTCCATACTTTTAAATAATTAGAGTTATAGAGCATAAGAATGATTTAATTACCCTTACTTCATGTTCCTTGTGTGGTTGTGGGATTATAGTAGAATCACTTATTCGACCTTCTATCTAATCCTTCATTATGTATAACTTGCACTAACGAGGTGAGTATCAACTTTATTAGAGACTTCTAGTGATATGAAAGTGAGGATGAGGGAATGATAGACGTAGAGTCTAGTAAGATTAGTGGTATATGCTTGGATATGCTTGTACATGAGTGATATGACCCTTAGTGGCAGATATTTTTGGGGTCACTTAGAACTTTGGGACAATTATGAGGACGAGTACTAATAGGTGTGGAAGGTAGTGTGATCCAATGCTACCAAAAGCACAGGATGCGTACATAGATCATGATGAATCACACGATTTTTGAGAAACCTAGAAGTGGAAACAATGTGAGTCTAGCTGTATTAATTTGTTATAAACGTTCTTGTTTATTTCCTAGATTGTGGTGACTACTCATCAAGTAGCTAGTGGATCAGGTTCAGGCATAGGCGTTGATGGCCAGGGAGGAGCGGGTCCAAGTTATATATATATATATATATATATATATATATATATATATATATATATATATATATATATATATATACATATACATATATATATATATATATATATATATATATATATATATATATATTGATATGTGAACTATTAAAAATGCATGTTAGTATGTAGGCTAAGGTTCTTGTCAAGAATTACATGTTGGAAATGCATGATATTTAAGATGCCTTGTTGCCTTCGATTTTTCTTGCTATGTGCCATTTAAAGTTCTTGATAATGTTAATTAGTTGCTAACTGAATGCTCCATACTTTTAAATAATTAGGGTTATAGAGCATAAGAATGATTTAATTACCCTTACTTTTAAATAATTAGGGTTATAGAGCATAATCATATGGTTTAGGTTTAATTAAATTAAGAGTATAATTTATTAATAGATTAAATCATCAAGTATTTTAAAAGTTTAAAATACACCCTTATACTATATATAATTAAAAGTCTAATATATTATATATGTATAATTAAAGGTCAGTGTTACCGTTAGTAGGCCTCACTCACGAAGCCGATCTATAAGGGGGTATAAGGTTACTGCCTATAAAATGGTGGTTTAATGGGTGTCCACTCTCACCCACTGCTTCCTTGACTGATGGAGGGTCGTTAGCCGAACGGGTATGATAGGACACAAACTTCCATTAAAAGTATAATGAAAATATCAAGTAACTAAATATTTATAAATTCCCAATCTTAGTTACTTATGAAAAATATGAATTTGGTGCTAACCCATGAAATTGCACTTTGCACCTTGTTAAGTCGTTAATGGAGCGTGTGTGGTTAACCGACACACTAATTTGGGACTAGCAAGGGTGGCAAAGGGTAGCTTGATGTTAATCATGGATCAATGGAGCGTGTGTGGTTAACCAGCACATTGATTAGGTGATATGTAACATCGAGAGTACCAAGATAATTTCATGGTTATTTACACCTTGTTTGTGATCCTCGGCATAACAGTCACAAACTTGAGAGGGCATAATCGAGATTGAACATGCCATTGAAAATTTCAATGAATCTCAAAGGATCTAGGAATTTCAATTCATTTGAAACCTAAAATTCATTTTCGTTTTTCATGGTGGAAATTGGTAAATCGTCATTTACCTACCTTCAAATATTTTGCAATTAGATTACGACATCCCTCTTCTGAATTGTAAAATATTGTGTTGGGTCCTAGCCTTAATATTTCATTTGGGTGTTATATTAAGGACTTAAATCAACTAAACTTGAATTTCTCCCTTGTAGATGTCTAGTTCAGACAACTATGGTCTTCCCGAATCTTTTGGAAAAAGCTTTCCTCATGAAGATGATGTACCACGATTGAATCGTGGAAATAGAAATCATACTTCACTTCCTCCACCTCCTCCAATAATTCTCCCTAACCCACATGTTCAAAGACTTGAAAAGTTCAAGGTCACTCAAACCCTATTGGCAAGCAAACATTAAGATGGAAAGTCTATGTGTGCACATGTCTTAGAGATGAAGTCACACATTGACAGGCTGGGAATGTTAGGAGTTGTTGTCTTGAGGAAGTAGGCTGTTGACTTGGTTCTTTAGGCACTTCCAAAATCATATAGTGAGTTCATTAGAGATTACTATATGATAGACCGCGACGTGACCCTTATTGATCTTACTTATTTGCTAATTGCTGCGGAATCACAAATGATTTGGTGCACTGGTAAAGCAATTTTGATTGGAAGATCTACTTCCCAAACTTCCATGGACAATGACAATGGAAACATTGGAAGTCCAAAAAGGATTTCTCTTTCCAAGGGAAAGGGAAATGCTAAGTCTGAGATTGTCCCATGTACCATTCCGAAAGAGTTTGTTTACTTCTATTGCCAAGAGAAGGGGCATTGGTTGCGAAGCTGCCGTATCTATCTGAAGGACCACAAGGATGTTAAAGTCAAAATGTATGACTCTGCTTCATGTAAATCCACTATCTAACTCTATTAAGTTCCTATTTGGAGATTCTTAATACATGATGTAAGTTAATTACATTTTGATGTTTTGTAGGATCGAAGAAAAGAAAGGAAGCTTAAAGGAAGAGCATACTGAATCTGATCGCGAAGATGGATTTCGGTCGCATGGTTCGATGATCGGATTTTTGAGCTGCTACTTAGGATTTATGATATATTACTTAGAAATATTTAGTAACATAGTTTTCATTTGTAATTGCATTGTAAGGAAAAGTTTTTCGGCATTTTATAAATAAAGAAATTTTTTGAAATTTATCTTATTTTATATTTCCTTGCAAATGACATTTGTGAAAATTGATGTTTGTATGTTTCTATTGTTAGCAATGTTGAAAATAGATTTGATTCTTTCGGTTGTGGTAGTGTCAAAATTTACCAAATAAGGAAAGATTCTCATAAACCAAGTTCCATTTGGACAGAAACTTGGAATCATGCAACTTGTATTGTGTGATGAATGAGAACCTTCGTCTTTGGGAAATTAAGACTAATTCCTTGTTCACATGTATATGTGAATCAAGTGAAGGACTAAGGAATCTAGTACACATCATTGTGCACTAGTCAGGTCCACCACAAAGAACAATAAGACTATTCACTATGATTTACTAAAAGCTTGGTAAACGTGGTTGTACTTACAAGATTAAGTGTAATTCTGAATCATCGGAAAAGTTTCAATGTGTGGCAGAACGAATAAGAAGAATCAAATTAGGCAGAAAGATAAAAGTTTCTCCAATCTAAAAGGAAATGAGAGTACTTGAGTATAGTGTTTTATGATCATCTTAGTGATTATGGAACCATATCACAATTGATCCTCTAAGGACATCTTAGTGCACAAGTATGGCTAAGAGGAGGAATCATGAATTGTTGAAATGGTTAAATCAATTAAGGTGAATCATACTTCATTCCAATATCAAGTCTTAGAGTCATACTCCAAGATTGTAACTTGAGTGACATATATTAAATAGGTTATAACACATTCAAATTGGTAGTTGTGATGTTTTCGGTAAAACAAAGACCAACTAAGACCAATTGTGTGAAGTGCTATTCTTAATAAGAATCCACACTAACTCATGAATATTTATTTGTCAAGGAATGGTTCTTGACAAGAGAATCTTATATGTCAAGAAGTCAGTGGGAGTCTTAACGTCCTTAAAAAGTTTCAAGAACTAATCAAGAATAAACCTATTTGTTTATCACTAGCACACGACTTGAGGTTTGTAACCTATCGTGTTGACATATTCTTGTTTCTGTGCTCATTCCAGTTAGAGTTGACTATGCATGTGAGTTCTATGAGTTCTTGATTGTTTGCATAAGGAATGGCACCTTGATTAGTGAATTTTCATTGATCAGTAAGGGTGATCTGCTCAACAACTTGGAAGCAATGGTAGGCCCTTGTGCTGCCAGGTGGCAAGAAATTAAGATTAAACAAGTTCAGTCCATATGAGTTTGGATTTGTCACTAACCTTGTCTTGTGATTATGGTTATGACAAATTCACATGGATAGGAACACATACACCATAAAATCTAAGTGTCATAAGGTTTCTCTCCAATTCATGAAAATGATTGTAAGGAAACACTCTCACTAAGTAGATTTTAAGGAGATAGCATATGTGATATTTGCATTCTCAAATTCGATTATGATTACGGCATCCCTCTTCATAGTTCGAATTATGAGAAATGGAAAAAGGTCTAAACATTTGAGACTTATTACTGTAAGTTCTGAAATTGGTTAGATACACATGTGAGGTATCTAAGGAAAGGTGTATGAGTTTGAGAAGCCTGGATAAAGTCTTATCGAAGCATCTTGTATCAGAAATCTGAACTTTGGTAAGGTAGTCAACAAGTATTGATTTCTAGAAGTCCAACTGATTTCTGGGTACACATCAAAGCTAGTGGGAGCATAAGTGTTATGCTATTAAGAATGTAATTATTATGCTAGTGGGAGCATGATTATTACGTTAAGTGTTGCAAGTTAGCAATGTTAATTATAGAAAACAAAAGTTTCAATTCGCAAAGTTGCAGGGTTTGAAAAATTGTTTTGTGTGACAACCCGAAATTTCTAATTTGTACATTCTTCATTTTTATCAAAGTTAGCCTCGTTTTGCTATTTTGTAATGAAGTTTTGGGTCTATATGAGTGCATTAGGCTTAGTACAACCTAGATATGAGTCTTAGGAAGGGTTAGAATGTGTGTAGCATCACAAAATTGGGCCAAACACACCAACAAGGTGTGTGCGGCCGCACACCCGAGTGTGCGGGCAGCCAGCCGCACACAGCCAACCGCACACCCATCCTCCAGCCGCACACTCATCCTTATATATATAGGGTGACCCCCCTTCACTCATTCCTTTCATTTGGCTGCACTCTACTTTCTCTCTCAAAAAACATCATCCAAGAACACTCTAAAGGCCTCAGAAACGTGAAAAACTCCATCATTCAGCTTGTTATATTGGTAAGACACCTTGATCTTAGCCTAAAACACTTCATGTTCTTCGTGTTCTTCATCACTTGAAGGTGTACGGCCGCACACCTTCATAAGGTGGCCGTACACACCTTAAAGACTCTCCAAGGTGAGAGTTTGGCCTTCAATTAGCTAGTTGGACTTGGTTTTGGCCTTGAAACACCCGAAAATCGACATTTTGGGCATGAATGAAGAGTGTACGGCCGCACACCCCTATGTACGACCGCACACTCCCTTGTATGACCGCACACGCCCTCTGTACGGCCGCACACTCCTGTGTGCAACCGCACACACATGCTGACCGCACACCCTGGCCGCACACACACTCTTTTGGCCGTACACCTCCCTCGTTTGATCATATAGGGTCCCGACAAGCATTTCCGAGTCTTTAGGGTGGTTTCCCCATCATGTTTAACCATGAAACACCCAAATTCTAACACACATATGCGTTATCACATGTTAATAGGATCCACGTGCGTACGAAACACCGGTTGACACTCAGCATTCGTAACCGATCATACATCCAGATCCTACATCAAACTGTGAGTTTATACCCCCTTAATCAACCTTTTAAATGAATTTAAATGCTATTATGGGGGAGAATACAAGTTGAAACATTCTAGTTATTGCATTAATCACAAGTGATTAATAACTAGAACAAACAGAAAGATTTTCTATTACTTTCAAATTGTTATCAAACTTATGGATTTCAAACACTTCAAAACAATTTATCAAACTCTTTAAAGTACTAAACCCTTTATCAAACTCTTTTAAACTTCATTATTATCAAACTCATATCTCTACAGATATATTTATATAAGTAAGGTTTGAAAGGCTTAGGACTGATAGCTCACTTTATTTCATGTTCCTAGTTTGGTTGTGGACTTAGAGTATTCTGTTATTTGTCCAAAGGTCGTTGAAACCTTAGTTATATATCCTGTATATGTGTTTAGATATAAAGGCTTTTATTTCAGTTCAGTACCTTTTAGTAGCAAGGCTTACAAACAACATTACTAGTAAACTATAATAGGTATAGTTTAAGAGATTACTACTCACTATTACTATTACAACGACACATACAAGAGTCATTACATTTATGAGTCATTACATATGTACTATAATAAGAAACAATACATACTATACACTATACAGAAGAATATACTATACACTAGTGCAGAGAAAACACTACTATACTATGACGTACTATACAAACATTTGAATACGATAACCATAATGTGACATAATACTTCTCGATAAGACACTACATTGTTGTATCACCTTGTAACCAGAGTCTCCTGGAGGGAGAGCGGGCATTGTGTATATAGATCTATACATGACAGACATTCCCACACCCCGACTGCTAGCTACAGTCCCAGTCGATAAGGCCAAGGGGTGACAGAATGTTACCTCACTACATATGACACCGGAAAGTCATCATTTATTCAATCGTCGATCAGCATGGTTACATACGAGTTCACATTCCAACCTTTAATTAAGCAACAAATGATTAAAGGCAAAAAGACTCCCCGAGGTGTATTGTACATTTTATACTACCTGGAGTCTATATTTTATCACTTATAGTCAGCAGTATTACTGCTGAGGTAAAACATTATTTTCCCTAACACATTTACTTTGTGATCTTCTCACATAGAAGTTAATGAAAAACTATATTTTGATAATGATAGTCATACTTGGGAAAACTCATACTTTTACAAATGAACAAACGTACAAAATTCGGGTCTTGGTAGAAGACTACATTCAGTAGAAAATATAGGATTTTCTAAGAAGTACAAACAATTGCAACTTTTACAAATATTTCACTAACACTTACATTACGCTGTTAAAGACATTTTCATACAAGCAATGACACTAACTACTTATGAACTCACCAGCATTTTATGCTGATACTCTCTTTCAAAATAACTTGTATTCTCAGGGAACCAATAAGATAGGTTTACCCATGCAGCTTTTGAAGGACGAAGTGGATTCAAGACTCGTCTTTATTTTGATTGTACATTTTTGGTGTCATTTAAACTTACAAAAGAACACACTTGTACTTAACTATTATATTAATGCAATGGATGTTGTTGCTTGTCTTTACTATTATGCATTGTTATGATACTGTACATGACGTCCTCCACCCAGAACGTTTCCGCCGTTCCGGTTTTGGGGTGTGACAGATTGGTATCAGAGCATTGTTTATAGTGAATCAAGTATATCAACCCATAAAAGATATACAAACTATAAACACATCGGGATTAAAACACTTTGACCAAGAATATATACTTTTAATAATAAAGTATTTAACTAAGTATACGTACATCTACTCATGCTAAGATCAGTGTCATACTAGAACATAACAAAAGTATTACGATTGTTGAACAACACGATTATGCTTAGAGACATATAGTCAAACCTGGGAGGATATAGCCTGATCAACTATATTTTCCGAGGAGTGACTAGCATGTGCCTAAGAATGGTTGTGGTGTTTCAACAAGTCTAAAAACTTACCAACACTACTACAACGAGAACATTAGAACAGAACATAAACCTAAAATACTATAGGAGTATTTTGTGTTACTATAATTACTTATTTGATAACTAAAAAGGTCTTTACTAGTAGATCAATAGTTGCGAAGTGGATACGCTAAAGTTATAGGTGACTAAGGTGTTATAGACTTAGAATTTGTGACCTTTGCTGTACTTCTTGTTCCTTGTTTGGTTGTGGATTTAGAGTTAGGGTCACTTATTCGAAGGTCTATCCTGCTTCAATTACATGTAACTGGTATGCACTATGCAAGTATTGAAGTAACTAGTAAGGATCATCTTATGCATATCTTAAGTTAGTACGTCTATTATAAGATTCGTATACCCCTTTTCTCGCATAGATAACATGGTTGGCTTCTATCTCCTAGGCGATCCGTATTTTCCCAACCAAGGCAATGATGGGTGGCTCGATGATGAGCCAGAAGAGGATCATCCAATCCCTTTGGATGATCACGTCGTAGAAGGCTTTTCGGATGGCTCTGACTCCGAACCAGAGGTCAACAACCTACCCCAGGAAGGTCAAGTCCCAAACCTCAAACCCCGACCAGCATTTCAAGGGCCCACTCCCTTGTGGGCGCCAAACTTGACCTGTTGGAGCGATGAGCAGGGTCAGCCCTTACCCTTCAACGGAGACCGAAGCTTTTACAACATAAGCGAGGGAGGCTCAGCTGACCGAGTCCTGCCCATAATGGTCCGCAGGATTGCTAGGAATGTAGAGCAAGGTCGAGCAGCCATCGACCGAGTCATGGAAGTTGATGCCAACTCTGGAATTAACACGGTCCGCATTCGCCAACTCGAAGAGACTATGGAGAGAACTAGGAGAACCAACGAGGCCTTGCAGGAACAGCTAGCTGCGTCCCGAGCCGAAGTCATGGAACTCCGAGTGCGTTAGAGGGCGCAGGAGCGACATCTTCAGGAAGTTGTTCGTCAGCTGGTAGATCTGAGGGTTCGCCCGAGGAATACCCGTCGTCGGTAGAAGATGCCTAGCCCATCTTCCTTTTGGTTTAAGGAATAGCCTTTCTTTCTATGCCGATGTAGCGCTAGTCTGTAAAATATTCCTGTCTTTCAAGTACTTCAACTAGATTTCTAAGCTGTCAACATTTTCCATTATGGTTGGATGTAAGACCTACTGATAGGTCATTTTTCCCAAACTCACTTACATCATTAATACCAGTAATATTGGCAGTTATTTAATCCATTGGAAAGTCCTTACTCTTGTCTTTCTCTACTCTATTGTTATGCCTCTATCTAGTGGTTGGACTATGGTGATTTAGTCTATGAAACACTCTCATCATGCTTACAATTGATTCTTACTATTATCATCATCTCTATGAATTTCCAGTAAAAGATGCCGCCCCACAAGCGTCCGACCAGAGGAAGACCTGTAAATCAAACTCCACCACCACCACCCCCTCCGCAGTTCGATGCAGTGATGTTTCAGGCAGCTGTGACCGCAGCTGTGACCGCAACCATGGCTTAAGTAAATTCTGGTGGTGTTAGTGGAGCTGGAACGGGCACCAACTCTAGCCATGGTGAAATCCAACCACGTACGTGGGAATGTACCTATAAAGACTTCATCAGCTGCAATCCAACGTACTTCAACGGACCCGGAGGGATTATTGCGTTGTCCCAATGGATCGAGAGAACAAAAGCAATCTTTGAGATGTGCTCCTGCCCAGAAGGAAGCAAGATTAAGTTCGCTGCTTGCACCTTTACAGAAAGGGCCCTGACATGGTGGAATGGCCATGTGAAATCACTCTCATTGGTACCAGCTAACGCCATGGGCTGGGAGACACTGAAGGATCTAATGGCAAAGGAGTACTGCCCGAGGGGCGAAGTTCAAAAACTCGAAGAAGAACTGTGGAATCTCAAGATGAAGGGTTCCGACATAGTGGCTTATACGGCCAGATTTAGCGACCTGGTGACTCTATGTCCCAACATGGTCCCCACTGAAAGCAAGAAAATCGAAAGATACATCTGGGGTTTGGTACCCCCGTATCGAGGGAACGTTCTAGCATCGAACCCTGCGACCTTTGATAGTGCCAAGGAATTGGCCCAAAGGCTGATCGATCACGAGGTTCCTTCCCCTCCAACAACAACTACAACGGCTGCCTCCGTGCCAACCAAAGCGGCCGACAACAAGAGAAAGCGTTGGGACAAAAAGAAGGGCAAATCCACTCAACCCTCTTCTAAGAACCAACAGACTGTGGTGGTCCATGCTGCCATAACTCCTGTTGCCCCTGTACCAGCCAAGCCATATGCAGGGACCCTACCCAAGTGCACCAAGTGCAATTTCCATTATAACGGCCCCTGCCGGGAAATACACTACACCAACTGTAATCGGAAGGGCCATACTGTCCGATTTTGGAGAACACCACCCAAACCTATCACCCAAGTCCCCGGTATAGGAGTAAGCCAGGCCTGCTACGGGTGTGGCAAGACAGGGCATTTCAAAAGAAACTGTCTGAAAGCTGGGAATGCGGGAGGAACAGGAAGACTACTTGCTATTGGCCACAATGAAGCTGTGGCAGACCCTACAGTAGTCACGGGTACGTTTCTCCTCGATAACTCTTATGCATGTGTCTTATTTGATTGTGGGGCAGAGAGGAGCTTCGTAAACCAAAAATTTAAACACTTACTCAATCAAGCACCGCAAGCACTAAAAGAAACCTTCATCGTAGAAATGGCTAACGGAAAGACAGAAAATTCTAACGAGATTTACATAGGTTGTACCCTCACACTAGATAATCATTCATTCCCAATCGACCTCAAACCCGTGGCTATCAAGAGTTTCGACGTCATTGTAGGCATGGACTGGTTGAGTCTTTATCGCGCCGATATCCTGTGTTATGAGAAAGCAATCCGCCTAAACCTACCGAATAACGAAACCTTGTTAATCTACGGAGACAAACCCAGTACGAGCCTTCGTATCATCTCAAGTATTCAAGCCCAGAAGTACTTGCGTAAGGAATATCGCGCATTCCTTGCACACGTGGTCGATGTGAACCAGAAAACAAAAGACCTAAAAGACCTCCTCGTAGTACGCGACTTCCCTGACGTCTTTCCAGAAGAACTAACGAGTTTACCTCCCCAACGTCAAGTCGAATTCAGGATCGACTTAGTTCCAGGGGCTACCCCCATAGCCAAATCACCCTATCGTCTCGCGCCTGCAGAGATGCAAGAACTGTCCGGTCAACTTAACGAACTGCTCAGCAAGGGCTTGATAAGACCAAGCTTCTCACCATGGGGAGCTCCGGTCCTATTTGTCAAGAAGAAAGATGGATCGTTCCGTATGTGCATCGACTATAGGGAACTCAACAAGCTTACAGTCAAAAATCGCTACCCTCTACCTCGCATAGACGATTTATTCGACCAGCTGCAAGGGGTGAGCTACTTTTCCAAGATTGATCTGAGATCCGGGTATCACCAGTTACGAGTGCTTGAGGAGGATTTTCCGAAGACAGCCTTCCGAACTCGTTACGGACACTACGAGTTCGTAGTGATGCCCTTGAGATTAACTAATGCTCCCGCAGTATTCATGGACTTAATGAATAGAGTATGCCGTCCTTACTTGGATCAGTTCGTCATCGTTTTCATCGATGACATACTTTTCTACTCTTGAAGTAAGGAGGAACATAACGATCATCTACGACAAGTCCTAGGAACCTTACGATCGGAGAAACTCTATGCGAAGTTCTCTAAATGCGAATTTTGGATCCGCAGAGTCGAATTCTTAGGTCACGTGGTTAGCAAAGAAGGAATCCACGTGGAACCCTCCAAAATTAAAGCCATCGAGAACTAGTCAGCACCGAAGACGCCTATCGAAATTCGTCAATTTCTAGGCCTCGCTGGCTACTATCGCAGCTTCATACATAACTTCTCGAGAATAGCAAAACCTCTTACGACACTGAACCAGAAAGGTGTGGCTTTTGACTGGAAGGAGAAACAAGAGAAGGCACTTCAAACGTTGAAGCGAGCCTTATGCACCACACTGATACTATCCCTCCCCGAAGGGATAGAAGACTTCGTAGTATACTGCGATGCATCCAACCAGGGGCTCAGCTGTGTTCTGATGCAACGAGGTAAGGTCATCGCCTATGCCTCAAGACAGCTGAAGACACACGAGGTCAACTGCACCACACACGATCTCGAATTAGGAGCAGTTGTGTTTGCCCTGAAGATCTGGAGACACTACCTGTATGGTACGAAAAGCACTATCTTTACAGACCACAAAATCCTACAACACATATTCAACCAGAAGGAGCTTAATATGAGATAACGACGGTGGGTCGAACTACTCAATAACTACGAATGCGAAATTCGTTATCATCCGGGTAAAGCCAACGTAGTAGCAGACGCCCTAAGTCGGAAAGAATATTTTGGTCGAAGAGTCAAGTCATTAACCATGACTATCCATTCGCATCTGTCCACACAAATTAAGGAGGCGTAGCTCGAAGCCTTGAAACCTGAAAATGAGGCGGGTGAATCCCTGAGAGGAATGAATAAGAACTTAGAAGTCAAGCGTGACGGAGCTTTATACTTCATGGACCGGATCTGGGCACCGAAGCACGGTGGCTTCAGAGAGTTGGTCATGACCGAGGCGCACAACACCCGATATTCCATCCACCCGGGTTCAGATAAGATGTATCTGGATCTTAAAAAGTTATACTGGTGGCCTAACATGAAAGCAGAGATTGCTACCTTCGTGAGTAAATGCCTTACTTGCGCCAAGGTCAAGGTCGAATACCAGAAACCTTCAGGTCTACTACAGCAACCAGAGATACCAGAGTGGAAGTGGGAGCGGATCATAATGGACTTCATAACCAAGCTACCCAAGACAACGGGTGGACTGGATACCATTTGGGTCATTGTCGATAGATTGACCAAGTCCGCGCACTTCCTACCCATCAAAGAGACTGACAAGATGGAGAAGCTCACAAGAACAGACATTCGGGAGATAGTACGACTGCATGGTGTTCCTATATCCATTATCCCTGATAGAGATAGTAGATTCACTTCGAGGTTCTGGCAGTCGCTACAAAACTCCTTAGGAACGAGGTTGGACATGAGTACAGCCTACCATCCACAGACCGACGGACAAAGTGAGAGAACTATCCAAACCTTGGAGGACATGTTGCGAGCCTGTGTGATCGACTTTGGAAAGGCATGGGATACTCATTTACCCCTTGTTGAATTTTCCTACAACAATAGTTATCACACGAGCATAAAGGCTGCTCCATTTGAAGCCCTCTATGGCCGGAAGTGCAGATCCCCTCTGTGCTGGGCTGAGGTGGGTGACACTCAGTTAGCTAAAGGACGGGTTCCCGACAGCACTCTCACGGGTCCGAAGATCATTCGGGAAACAACGGAGAAGATCGTTCAGATTCGTGAACGATTGAAAGTCTCTAGAGACCGACAGAAAAGCTATGCAGACAAACGAAGGAAACCTTTGGAATTCCAGGTGGGAGACCGAGTCCTTTTGAAAGTCTCACCCTGGAAGGGCTTGATATGCTTCGGAAAGTGTGGAAAGCTAAATCCAAGATACATAGGGCCTTTCGAGATTCTCGCTAGAGTCGGGCCTGTAGCTTACAAACTCAACCTACCCCACGAGCTTAGTAACGTACATCCGACCTTTCACGTCTCGAACTTGAAAAAGTGCCTATCCGACGAGACTCTTGTAATCCCACTCGACGAGATCGAGATCAACGAGAGCCTCAACTTCGTGGAAGAACCAGTGGAGATCATGGACCGAGAGGTCAAGCGAACGAAACAAAGCCGTATTCCAATAGTGAAGGTTCGCTGGAACGCCAAGCGAGGACCGGAATTCACTTGGGAGCGCGAGGATCAAATGAAACTTAAATATCGTCATCTGTTCATTTAGTTATTTGTAATAACTTAGTCGCTTAAACTCTAATTTCGGGACGAAATTCCCTCTAACGGGGGGATGATGTGACAACCCGAAATTTCTAACTTGTACATTCTTCATTTTTATCAAAGTTAGCCTCGTTTTGCAATTTTGTAATGATGTTTTGGGTCTATATGAGTGCATTAGGCTTAGTATAACCTAGATATGAGTCTTAGGAAGGGTTAGAATGTGTGTAGCATAACAAAATCGGGCCAAACACACCAAGCAAGGTGTGTGCGGCCGCACATCCGAGTGTGCGGCCAGCCAGCCGCACACAGCCAAACGCACACCCATCCTCCAGCCGCACACTCATCCTTATATATATAGGGTGACCCCCCTTCACTCATTCCTTTCATTTGGCTGCACTCTACTTTCTCTCTCTACTTTCTCTCTCTAAAAACTTCATCCAAGAACACTCTCAAGGCCTCAAAAACGTGAAAAACTCCATCATTCAGCTTGTTATATTGGTAAGACACCGTGATCTAAGCCTAAAACAGTTCATGTTCTTCGTGTTCTTCATCACTTGAAGGTGTACGGCCGCACACCTTCATAAGGTGGCCGTACACACCTTAAAGACTCTCCAAGGTGAGAGTTTGGCCTTCAATTAGCTAGTTGGACTTCGTTTTGGCCTTGAAACACCCAAAAATCGACATTTTGGGCATGAATGAAGAGCGTATGGCCGCACACCCCTATGTATGGCCGCACACTCCCTTGTACGACCACACACGCCCTCTGTACGGCCGCACACTCCTGTATGCAACCGCACACACATGCTGACCGCACACACACTCTTTTGGCCGTACACCTCCCTCGTTTGATCATATAGGGTCCCGACAAGCATTTCCGAGTCTTTAGGGTGGTTTCCCCATCATGTTTAATCATGAAACACCCAATTTCTAACACACATATGCGTTATCACATGTTAATAGGATCCACGTGCGTACGAAACACCGGTTGACAGTCAGCATTCGTAACCGATCATACATCCAGATCCTACGTCAAACTGTGAGTTCATACCCCCTTAATCAACCTTTGAAATGAATTTAAATGCTCTTATGGGGGAGAATACAAGTTGAAACACTCTAGTTATTGCATTAATCACAAGTGATTAATAACTAGAACAAACGGAAAGATTTTCTATTACTTTCAAATTGTTATCAGACTTATGGATTTCAAACACTTCAAAACAATTTATCAAACTCTTTAAAATACTAAACCCTTTATCAAACTCTTTTAAACTTTATTATTATCAAACTCATATCTCTACAGATATATTTATATAAGTAAGGTTTGAAAGGCTTAGGATTGATAGCTCACTTTATTTCCTGTTCCTTGTTTGGTTGTGGACTTAGAGTATTCTGTTATTTGTCCGAAGGTCGTTGAAACCTTAGTTATATATCATGTATATGTGTTTAGATATAAAGGCTTTTATTTCAGTTCAGTACCTTTGAGTAGCAAGGCTTACAAACAACATTACTAGTAAACTATAATAGGTATAGTTTAAGAGATTACTACTCACTATTACTATTACAACGACACATACAAGAGTCATTACATTTACGAGTCATTACATACGTACTATAATGAGAAACAATACATACTATACACTATACAGAAGAATATACTATACACTAGTGCAGAGAAAACACTACTATACTATGACGTACTATACAAACATTTGAATACGATAACCAGAATGTGACATAATACTTCTCGATACGACACTACATTGTTGTATCACCTTGTAACCAGAGTCTCCTGGAGGGAGAGCGGGCATTGTGTGTATAGATCTATACGGGACAGACACTCCCACACCCCGACTGCTAGCTACAGTCCCAGTCGATAAGGCCAAGGGGTAACAGAATGTTACCTCACTACATATGACACCGGAGAGTCATCATTTATTCAGTCGTCGATCAGCATGGTTACATACGAGTTCACATTCCAACCTTTAATTAACCGACAAATGATTAAAGGCAAAAAGACTCCCCGAGGTGTATTGTACATTTATACTACCTGGAGTCTGTATTTTATCACTTATAGTCAGCAGTATTATTGCTGAGGTAAAACATTATTTTCCCTAACACATTTACTTTGTGATCTTCTCACATAGAAGTTATTGAAAACTATATTTTAATAATGATAGTCATACTTAGGAAAACTCATACTTTTACAAATGAACAAACGTACAAAATTCGGGTCTTGGTAGAAGACTACATTTCAGTAGAAAATATAGGATTTTCTAAGAAGTACAAACAATTGCAACTTTTACAAATATTTCACTAACACTTACATTACGTTGTTACATACATTTTCATACAAGCAATGACACTAAATACTTATGAACTCACCAGCATTTTATGCTGATACCCATGCAGCTTTTGAAGGACGAAGTGGATTCAAGACTCGTCTTTATTTTGATTGTACATTTTTGGTGTCATTTAAACTTACAAAAGAACACACTTGTACTTAACTATTATATTAATGCAATGGATGTTGTTTGTTGTCTTTACTATTATGCATTGTTATGATATTGTACATGACGTCCTCCACCCCAGAACGTTTTCGACGTTCCGGTTTTGGGGTGTGACATTTTGCTATAATTAAGGGAGAGGAAATTATACTTCATTTCAAATCTAAAAGCTTAGATTGTAATATTTTAATCAAATTTAGTCAAGGATATATATATGAATACCATGCTGGAATGCTTCAACATTGGAAATTCTATATATGGAAATATTTTAGCAAAAGACTGGTCAGGTATCATGTCTTTATGTAAGACATTATGAATCGTATCCCATATGCTTCGGGTATAGGGTCGATTTCATATGCTATAATATTCATGTTTTCTGAATTTTCCGAATGACAAGGGTGTTAAGAAGGAAATAGGACCAGAACGAAATATGACTAAAGTTGTTAAACGATTGCTAAGAACAATCCAAGGTTCGCCAAAGATTGGTTGCTTATGGACAGTTGGAAGTATAGTAATGAATGGACTGTATTGACATTATTATGAATAGACATGATTCTATTAATAATGAGTTATCATATGTCAAATATGGAAATGTTTCCATAATGGGAGTTGGATATTAAGAATCTATGAGTTAGAAACTTTTGTGCAAGAAGGATGTTCAAAGGAATGTACTTTGAAATTGAGACTTCACTTCCATGGAATTGTTCTTGTAGCAATCTCCAAAGGAATACTTTGTAATATCGTTGGCAAAGTCTCTGTGACTTCTTTACCTCGACATTACGAAAGGAATCATTGCATAATAGTTTAGAATCTGACACGTTCTAATAGTGGAAAGAATTTGACATTCTTACACTTGTGATAAAGATTTGGAGTTGTAAAATGAGTTTCATTGAAGATGTATTCAATTGATCTATTTCACAAAGAAAGGACCATAGGTAAACATTGTATGCATGCTTGGAGCATGGGATAACTATTGTTTTAGTTCAAGTATAAAGGTGATAAATCGAAACATTATACAATGAATAATGTGTAATCAATATGGTGATTAAATAAAAGGTGTTTTATTTATATTCAAAAGTTTTGAGACCATATTGGATTCGATTATTCTTGTGTTTCACTTTGCATGTTTTGAATTCCTGAATATTAAATTATTCAAACTATCCACAGTCGATCAGACTTTGGAAGTAGGTATTGAAGCTAGATTGTCATGAATGGGTCTGTAGATTGTCTAAAGGTGTTTAGACATAACACAAGTTTGTTGCAGTATTCATGAGTACTCATCTAATAAGATTTGAGTATCGGACTAAACCCACGCTCATTTGAATCACTGCATGGATTTTATCACGAGTGACCATGAGACGATAATATCTTATATTCTTGAAACAGAGAGATATGATTTGCAGTTTACAAGTCGGTTGCACATTGATGACATGTAAACACACCGGTAACTCGGTATTATAAAACGTATCATTGTGTGTGATTTGATGTGTAAATAGAGCAAGCATATGAGTCGAAGTTTATCCTTTCCTTTTACCTAATGTGGGATAAAAGCGATATTTATGGGCCCCTCGATGATTTAGTGATGACAACCCTAAGCGCTTGGCCAAGCCTGGACTGATTTGATTTGTTCAATTAGTTAGTCGTCATAAATCGGAAATTGGGAAACAACACATGAACAGAGAGAATGATTATAATCCATGTCTCAGTTCATACGATATATGGAATGGAGGAATATATGATCCCTTATCTTATGGACGCGTTACTAACTAGATCAGAGTTCGTCAACGGTCTTTTTGAGAGCTACGATTGCTGATCGGATTCTGAAGTCATACTTGCAATTATAGTTATTAGACTTATCCAAGTGGGAGACTGTTGGATTATGTGTCTAAGCCCATAACTATAACTGGTATGTCCTTGACCCGATACAGCATGGTCCATTTGGGTTGTAACACTGTGGAACAATTTGATAGGATGGATATTTGAGAAAGAGGATATTTGTGATTTATTAATATATTATAAGTATAATATATTAATTGGGAAATCATATTATTTAATTAGTATTGATCAAGAATTAATTTGTAATTAATATAGTGATCAAAAGAGACTAATTAAATTACGGGGACTGATTCTGTAAATCAGTGATATATATATATATATATATATATATATATATATATATATATATATATATATATATATATATATATATGTATATATATATATATATATATATATATATATATATATATATATATATATATATATATATATATATATATTGTTTGGGCTATTGATCCATGATGGGCTAAGTTTATGTAAGTATCCATGAAGATTTACCCCACATGAGATATAGATTATAACCTATGTGTATGGATTAGGGTTTACCCATGACCCTTGGAATCCTACACTATATATATGTTATCCCATAGCCTAAAATCGTGTACTAAGTGTTCTTAGAAGCCAAAAACGATTTTGTGTCTCCAAACCTCTCTCTGAAAGTCCTCCTCTTGTTATTGGTTTGTTATAAGACATTTGAGGAATCACACTTGAGGTGCTAGGCTCTTGAAAGACCAATTCCTACAAGCTACAACGAAGAGGTAATCTTCTAACTTACTTTTATGATTCATATGTCATATTGTATGCTAGTTGTAGGTTTCAAGCTTTGGAAATTTTGTTTCATGTATAACTACAGAAAACTTAGATCTAAATCTATTAGGGTTGTATGTGCACCATAGGAGAGTTATAGTGCACAAAACCCAACAATATTCCCAAAGGAGCAAGCCAATGATTTGGTTCTTCTTTATCTTCTAAAGTCATATGGTTAGTTCATTAAGAACTTTCATATGAGGAATCTCGATATGACTGATCTGACCGAGATGTTGATAGTTGCTGAAGCAGAAATGCTTAAGAATACTACTGAAGCAAAAAGGCTTAAGAGGTGTAATCACAAGAGTTCAATGGATATTGGCAATGGTAACATTTGTGATCAAGAAAAGATTTCTCTTCCCAATCGAAAGGATCGGCCAATGTCAAACTGTTTGATCGTATGGGAAAGTGAAAGGCTCATTCTGAGATCGTTCCACATGTTGACCCCAATGAGTCCTTTTGTTTTTGTTGCCTGTTGAATGGACATTGGAAGCGAAGCTGCCCAAAATACCTAAAGGATCTTAAGGATGGTAAAGTCAACTCATGTGACTCTACTTTAGGTACATCCATTATCTTACTCGATTATGCGTTGTAAAGATAATTTCCATTTTTTTAGCAATAAAATGAAGTTTTGGTTTATGAAGTTTCCTTACTTATATTTCCTTACATTAGCATTCAAAATTTTGTTGATTATGTTTCTAATGATAGCAATATTAATTGTGGATTGGATTCTTATGATATCACGCTTGTGGTACTGTCATATTTGACCAAGTGAAAAGAGATCTCATCACCAAGTTTTAGTTAGACAGAACATTGGAGTCATAAAATTCGAATTGCATGATGCATGAAAATCTTGTTCCTTGGAAAATTATGACAAATTCATTGTTCACATGTTTATGTAAGGCAAGTGAATGGACATATGGATCTTGTACATGTTGATATGAACTTTTTAGATCTACCACAAAGGACGATAACTCTATTCGTCATGATTTACTAATGCTAATAATTTTTTATAAGATTAAAAATAATTCTAATACTTTTAAAAAAGGTTCAAAGATTAACGGAACAAATAGAAGAATCTATTAGGCATAAAGATAAAAGATTCTCCAATCTGAAAAGAAAGGAGAGTGCTTTAGTATCATGTTTTGTGATTATCTTGGTAATTGTTTAATTGTGTCATAATTAATCCTCAAAGAACATGTTAGTGGAATTGTATGATTAAGAAGAGGAATCGAACATTGTTGGAAATGGTTCGATGATAGATGAGTCATACTTTGTTCCAATCAAGTTTTAAAGCAATGCTCTAGTAACTACAGATCGTATGTTGAAACTCATTTCAAACTGAGAAGGTTGATAACACCTCGTGGAGTAATATTGTTTTCTTACTCTAGAACATTTAGAATCAGAGTTATGATGTTTTGGTTAATCGAGACACAAAAGATAAACTGAGACCATTTCTATGAAGTATTTTCTTGTCGGGAATCCACACAAACTTTTGAATATTTGTTTTATATCGTCAGGGAATGTTCATTGAGAGAGAGAATTATATGTCAAGAAGTCAATAGGAGTCATATTGATCTTGAGAGTTACACAATTGAACTGACAACGATCTTTTTAGTTATCACTAGCATGCAACATGAGGTTGAAAATCTGTTGTGTTTCAGTTGACATATTCTTATTTCTGTTCACTTTAGTTAAGATGTAAATGCTTTTGATTTCTATTTTTTTTCATTTAAATGTGAAAGTAAAGCACGTTGGTTAGTGAAAGTACACTGATCAACATGGGTGAGCTGGTCACAACATGGAAGCACTGGTAGGCCTTGAGCTACCAAAAGACAAAAGATCAAGATAAGCATAGTTCGGTCCATGAGGGAAAATTAAGTTTGAACTTCGTTTGTCCTAAACCTTGTGTTATGAATGTCTTTTGGAAATGATAGATTCACATGGATAGGAACGTATGCACCTTGAAATCTAGGTCGAAAAGGTTTCGCTCTAATTCATGAAAATGATTATGATGAAATACATTTGATGATAGATTTTAAAGATTTGATAAAGATCAATATGGATATTGGTTGTGTTAATTGCATTCTCAAATTCAGAATATGATTACGACATCTCTCTTCATATTTCGACTTGTGAGGAATGGCAAGGAATTGTTTGAACTTTGAAGTGATAGATCTATCATTCTTGAAAAGGGTTTAAAAACACACACACACACACACTATCCAATTAGGGTGTATAGGCTTAAGAATTCTAGTTGGAGACTTATCGAAGCATCACGTAACAGAAATCAACACTTCTATAAGAAAGTCAACGATATTGTTTTCTAGGAGTCCAGTTGATTTATGGGTACATGTCAAAACTAGTGGGAGCATAATTGTTATGCTGGTGGTTCATGATGACAATACTTTTAGTAGGAAATAATGTCTTTGTTTTGCATATCGCAAAGTTCGGAAAATGTTTTGCTATAGTGGACATAAGGGAGAGGGCACTCATACTTCATTTTTAATCTAAAGGGTTAGATTAAATGTTTAAATGGAACTTAGTCAAAGACTTATATGAATAGAATGTTGAAATGTTTCAACATTGGAGATTCGATATATAGAAATATTATAGCAAGAGATTGAACATATATCAAATCCTTGTGTAGGACATAACGATTTGAGTCCCATATGTTTCCGATATAGGATCGGTCACATATGCTATAATATTCGCTTGTTCTAATTTTTCAAATGATTAGAATTTCATGTGACTAGAGTTGTTAAACAACTGTCAACAACATTCTAAGGTTTACCTGACGATTTGTTGCTTGTGGACAAATGAAAGTATGATATTGTTAGGACGAACCATACTGACACGTTCTATATTGAGATGATTCTTGGTCAGAATTGATAGTCATATTGAGTTATGGAAATATTTCCATATTGCGACATGCTTATAATATTTACATGTGAGTTGAAAACTTAAATACCAGAGAAGTGTTCAATGAGTGTATCTTGAATTTGAGAACTTCATAACTATGGAATGTTTCTAGTAACAACTTCCAGTGGATAATTCTATGATATCGAAGGCTAAGTCTCTATGATTTTAGAACCTCTACATCACGGGAGTTCAATGCATATATAGTTGGAATTCCACTACATCTTGGATATTGATAAGAATTTGGAAGTGTGAAATGAGCATCATTGGAGTAATGTCCAGTTCATCTGTTCACAAAGGAAGGATCATTGAGAGGCATAATATGCATGTTCATAACAAGGCATGACTGATGTTATTTATTTCAAGTAGTTAGTTGATTACTCAAAACATTATACAATGAATAAATTCGTAATTTTTATGGTGATTAAATAATAGGGAATTATTTATACTCGATGGGTATGATACCGTAGTTAATTAATTTATTATTATGTTTCATTTTTCATGTTTTACTTCCTTAATAATTTTATTTTTCAAATTCCAATGTCGTTTAGACTTTTGAAAGTATGTAGTGAATTAATAATGTCATGAATCGATTGTAGATTGTCCATAGAGATTGGAGATTGCATGGGATTGCTACAATATATGTGAGTACTAAGAAAATGGATATTTTGTGTATTAGAGAAACCCACAATTAGAGATTACTTCATGGATTTTATCACACGTAGTTCTAAGACGATAATATCTTCTATTCTTTAAACGGAGATACATAAGTTGTAATTTTCAAGTCGGTTGTGCATTGGTAATGCGTAAACACATCTGTAACATGATGTTATAAAACGTAGTATTATATATGATTCGGTAAGTAAAACTGACAGTTATGTAGTCAAATTTTATTTGTTCCATTTTCCTTAACATGAAAAGCGATATCTTTGGGCCCCTTAATGATTTGTTGCCGACATATGAAGTGTTTGGCCGATCCCAGACTAAATTGAGGTGTTCAATTAGTAGTCTGAATTCAGTTGTCATAAATTGGGATATCGAGAAATAGAATGTTGGACTATGAGATTGATTCTAATCCTTGTCTCTTATTCATAGGATATCTTATAGAACGAAGTAATAACCGATCACTTATCTTAAGGCCACTATAAGAATAAGGAGCTATGACGACGCCACCTATCCCGACGACGAAAGTCGTCGTTACAAGTCGAGCTAGGGCGACGACTTTTCGTCGCTATATGTTTTTCCAACTTTTGCCAAATTTCTTTGACTAGAAGATCTGTGCCGACAATATGTCGTCGCCACTCATCCGGCGGGAACGATGAAATTATTCACGGTATTCTGAAAACCTATGTCGACGACATGTCGTCGGTATTGGTGACGAAAAATCTAATTTCCATTTATTTTTATTCCATGGTGTAGAATATCAGAACGACATATCTTTATGGAAGCCATCCCGACGACACGTCGTCGACATACCACGTGGCGATCTGCGTGAAATGTCTATCCCGATGACTTGTCGTCAGAACAACTTTTTAATTTTAATTTTTTTTCTTTCAGCAAAAAGTGGAACGGCGTCGTTGATGTTGACCCTATACCAACGACAAGTCGTCGACATAGGGGTTTACCTTAACAGACCATAGTCAATCGTGCATTTTCACAGCGACGAGGACACCCATTTTCTCTCTCGACAAAAATCGCAATCGGTGCTCTATAACTGGCCAACGACAAGTCGTCGACATAGGGGTTTACCTTAGCAGGTAATGTCTCCTTCCAGGTTTTTAATCCGAATGTTTTCTTTGTTGCTGTTTGATCAACGTTTTTACAACAAATTTGGGGTTTTTTGTGGTTAGAGCCGTTTACCACCGCCGCCCTTCACCACCGTCCGTCCTTCACCACCTTCGTCCTTCCCCACCGATAACTCCACCCTCCTTCGATCTTCTCTCCTTCACCGCCACAACAGGTAAGAATTTGGGGTTTTTTTCTTTTTTCTTTTTTTTTCTTCTGATTTTGTGTATTTCTGGTGACCACCAGCCACCACCGGAGGACCACCATAAAAATTCGACAACCGGAATCCGACCATCATAGCAAGAATAACAAACTAGTTTTTTTTTGTTTTATAATTTTGTTTAAATTGAAATTGTATGTATAAGTTTATATGAAATTGAAATTGAAATTGATCCTTGTATGATTGTATGATTGTGTTACTTGTTTGGTATTTGTATGATTGTGTTATTTGTTTAGGTTTATATGAAATTGAAATTGTATGTATCAAATGTTTATTTACTTGGTTAATGTTATACGAAATTGAAATTTTGTATAAACAATAATATGCAATTGAAATTGTTTAGGTATATATGAAATTGAAATTGTATGTATACAATGTTAATTTACTTGTTTAGGTTTATATGAAATCGAAATTTTGTATGATTGTGAAATATGTATGATTGTGCTCTTTGTTTAGGTTTATATGAAATTGTATGTATAAAATGTAAAATATGTATGCTTGTGTTACTTGTTTAGGTTTATTCGTTTGAGTGCATGAAGTGATAAAGTGCTTAATTGTTAAGTTAAAATGTTTGTCTTTAAAATCGCGATAAGTGCTTAGTGATAAGTTAAAGTGTTTTGTATTTAATTAGGTAATATGATTGTTTAAAATACAATGTTATAATTGAAAACAAAAACAAAAGTATATTGTTATAATAGAAAAAAAGAACAAAATATTTAAAAGTACGTTGCTATTAAAGAAAACCTAACTACAAAGGTTATTAATAGCAACATACTTTTATTAGATTGTTTATTAAAGCATTTTAATTTCATTTGTATTTGATAGTTATAACATAAAACAAAATAATAAAACTACGTTGTTATTAAAAGTACGATGCTATAATAAACAAAACACAAAATAATATTAAAAGTACAATGCTATAATTGAAAAAAATTAGATGCTATATATACTATAAATATGAAAAAGAAGTGAAAATAAAATGTTATATATTTTGAATGTTTATAATATTTGTTAAACAGATGGCAGAAGTCGCAAAGGGACATGGAGGAGACGGTGGGGATAGACCTCCACACAGGGTCGCACGCGTTGTACCATCGAGTTGTCAATCTTGTAAGTTACATGAAATTCATAAGTATTAGATATATATTTTTAAATTTTTAAATTTCTAAATTTTCAATTCTATATGTAGATCTAGCAAAAGCAGAGAATGTGAATGTACGTGGCAAAGGGAGAAACTTAAATTTGTACGATGAATATATAGATAACGGTTGTAATCCTTTGGTCGTGAGACTTGATACCACCGGGCTGACGTATCGATTCATGGGGGACAACGATAAATTGTTTGTATGATTGATCTCAAATATGGTGAGATCAGAGGTGTTGTTGCTTTATTATACTTGGCGCCGTGTTGCTACCAAGTACAAAGATGATTTATATCCCGAGCTAGAAGTAGGTATACAATATATTTTATATGTATTGAATTTTACACTCATTAAATACTTTTTTACTAATCAAATATGTTTTTCTTTTTGAATAATTAGTTTGATCTTGATAAGTATCGGGACACAAACTTGTGGGAACCCGTTCGAGCGGGTATCCAAGCAGATATGCAAAGAGCTTATCGAGAGCGCAAGTATGAGATAAAACAAATATTTTGATAGAGTTGGTGTATATCAGGATGTGGAAAGGGCAAGAAGACGTCCACCGATTGACTGGACCGCCGAAGCTTAGAGGAAGAAGGAGAATAAGAAGAAGAGAAAGAAGAAGAAGAAGAAGAATATGATAATTATGGTTGATGTTTTGTATTATTTGAACAATGTTAAGTACTTATTGTAATATGAAACTTGAATTTGATGTTTTGAATTTGAACAATGGTAGCTAGTTATTGTATCTCAATAGATATATGCTGCAAAGTGTTTGGATTTGTTAGAAATGCAGGAATGGTAATGTACAGAATCAATAAAAACTAAAAAAAAACACCCAATGGCTATCCCTACGACAAGTCGTCGCCATAGGTATTTAATCGACAACTGTGAAAAACGTGTGGAGACAACAATTTGTCGTAACAGTTTATACCTATCCCGACGACATGTCGTCGCTAAGCTATCTCGACGAGATGTCGTCGCCATAGGTAATTAATAAAACTTAATTTTTTTTGAAAATATCCTCGATGAAACCTATATCGACGACATGTTGTCGGAATAGGGGGATCCAATACCGACAACTATTTTAATATATCCCGACAGGCCTATGCTGACGACTCAGTACCAACAACATGTCGTCGGTATACCCTATGCCAACGACTTGTCGTCGGTACAGGGTCAAAAGTTGTCATCGGCAACGTATGATTTGAATCAGAGTTCGCCACTGGCTTTGGAAAGGATATTTTGTTGTTTAGTTTAACGTTATACTTGCAATTTTAGTTATAGACTTATCCAAGTGGGAGACTGTTGGATTAAGGTGTCTAAGCTCATAACTAAATTGGTATATTCTTGTAATTAGAAGCAAAGTCCTTTTTCGGTTTCCCTCATAACTAGAACTTGATTAGAATGACTCTTGTAAAGAGATGATAAAATTATTAGTTTATTATATGATTAACAAATTGTAATAAATGATTTGTTAATATATTATATGATAAATATATTAATTGGAAATAGATAGTTGATTTGTTAATTTATTATGTGATTAATAAATTAATATGAGTTCAATTGTTAAATAATTGATTTTTTAATTTAAATGATTTATAAATTAATATGAAATCAATAAGAATTTATTATTTATTAATAGAATTAGTCTAAAATTAATTCTGGATTAATTGGAATAAATTAAAGGTGCAAGGGGTGAATTATAATTGTTCAATAATTGAATAAAAGAAGCAATTCTAGATTATTGCTAGGGTTGGACGGTTTCGTGAAGCCTTTAGGGTTTCTGGAATCTTTCTTATAGCTAATTAGGATAACTACCTTAATAGATTAAATCTAATATTTAATTATTTAAATTAGGGTTTATCCTTGTGGTCCGTAGCTATAAATATGAGCCCATGGGACATTATTTTCATGGTTATCCATTCCAAAAGGGTTATGAACAAAACTTTGCACTCCTCCTCTCTCGTCTCTTGTATTCTAGTTCTAGGATTTGGGTGTGAGCCATTAGAGGCATCATCCTTTTGGTGCTAAGCTTTCTAAGGCCAACAACTACTAGGGATTGAAGTGATTTGTTTAGTTCAACAAATCAAAGGTATGTAATCCCAATTCCATGATTTCGAATATATTAGAGTTCATCTAGTTTTGTTGTTTATTGTATGTTGCCTTCAAATTGTTATGACATAGATCCTTAGAGGTTGTATGTGACCTCCTATTAAGTGTTTATCCCCGTTGTACAGGTATTTATAACCTACAAAATCCATCAGGAACTTTCAACCACTGTCTTAAGATAAAGGTCGATTCTGAGATAGCTACCATGTGAGATCCCCAATTTTCGCGGCCAAATTAAACTTTTTCTTTATTCTTATTTAAAACAGAGTATTCTTTTGAAGAAAATATTAGTGCAAAATTTTTCCCAAAACACATTTTCTTTCTAAATAATTCAGAGTCAAATCATTTTAAAGAAACGTTTTTCATTAATTTACAAAAAAGAACACCAGATATCATAACGAAAAAACATATGCATAACGAATCATTATGGGCCTTACAATTTTTTATAATACAAACATCCTTAATCTCCTTTATCACTCGGAAAATACAATCACATATTACATAGCCTTCTTACCGCTTTCTGTGATACAGATAAACTAAGTGGGTCTGGCTTGGGAGCCTAGTGAGCATATAAGGTTTTCAACCCATAATAATATATTAAAATCTTTTAAATATATATTCTACACCCAAAGAATTAACCCGATTACCCATTCCCGTTATTCTCACTCTCTCATCCTAAAATAATGATCTCAAGGGACATATCCTAAAGGATCTCTATAATCAACAAGTAGACAATACTGCCTCGGGGATTCCTTAGCAATATAAGTCAGTAAAGGGAACCATGGGGGGATAGAGTATAATGAATGAATGCATTCTTCATTAACACCTATAGGTTATGATCCTGCTAGTGCTCCACAAGACTGTCTAGAATCGTCAGTGGTCATCATATATACTCTGCTAGATAGCTAGTCATAGTAGTATAATAATACTATAATGGTCACGACCTCACACCATTATTTTTTCTTTCACATCCCTTCTCTACCCAATATGATTTAAGTATGATATTTAAAATTAATCAATCCTTTATCAATACATAATTCAGGGACACATCAAACCAATCTATTCATATTATGTAGCTTAGATATCATAATAAATGCACTTGTAACGACCCAAATTTTCCAAATAATTTTTTTCATTTTTAAATAATCAAAACATTTCCATAAAACATAAAACTCAATGACAATTGTTTTCAAATTCTTAACATCAACATTTTATTTCAAATATCAGAGTGTCCCCATAAAAATGCCTGAGAGAGTGCATGCCGCGCCATCAAACCTTGCCCTTGCCCTTAGGCTCTGAATTACCTGAAACAATCAACAAATTGTAAGCTTATGCTTACTGAGTTCCCCAGAGCATACCCCACACAATCTACAAAATCACATAATCGATATTAGCTATATAAGCTTGCATACAACATATAAGGATGTCGTGGGCTTCCCCCCAGGCTCTAACACCTAAGTGCCATGGGATCCCCCCATGGTCTTTATCTGGAAAGCCATGGGCTCCCCCACATGGTCTGATATCCAAGTGTCATGGGCTCCCCCCATGGTCTTTACCTGAAAAGCCATTGGCTCCCCCACATGGTCTTACATCCAAGCGCCATGGGCTCCCCCATGGTCTTCCCTGCAAGTATCACATATACAACTAGCATACTGCCTAACATATAACCAACTAACATACCACATATCACTACATCAAATAGTGTACCACATATCAAAAAATGTGTCGGCCTTGGTGCTTTAGACCCATTGGTATGGTGAGGAGACTCATCTCTCAAAAATGATGAACTGATAAGATAAGATAAGTCCCAACCCGCAGCTCCAACTCAATTGCCTACAACCATCATGTGACTAACTTGTCAAAATCCCGAAATACCAAAAATACCCTTAAAGTCAAACTTGGTCAACCATGGTCAAAGTCAAGGTCAACAGTCAAGGTCAACGGTCCATGTTGACCCAACTCTTCGAGTGCATCTAGCAACTCGTCGAGTTCCTTCAGTGTTCAGAAAACTGGGGAAAACCCTAACAAACTCTCCGAGTTATCTTATCAATTCGCCGAGTTTACTCCGCATCTAGAAAACGGGAAACCCGATCCAACTGGTCGAGTTGCCAGGGCAACTTGTCGATTTTTCCCTTGTCTTAACATGTTCAGTCCTTCCAGTCGAAACCCAAGCCCCAAACTACAGATCCAGTCCCTTAGGACTGAAATACCACGTAAAGTTGCAAACTTTGCGTGCATGCAAGGCCTCAAGAGGCTAAAACACTAAAACTAAGGCTCATACAAGGTTTAGGGCATGGAGAAGGGCCAAAGCTTGATAAAGTCGATAATTTTGTAACTATAGGGGTCTAGATGAGTACATATCTTAAGTTACAACTTCAACTCATGCTCAACTTCCAAAGATGGGTCCAAAGTGGGCTAAAAGGGACGCTAAACTCTTGAATGGAGAGGTCTAGCAAGAGAATGATCAAGGTAACAACTTTTTACCTTCAAATGGATGCTAAACTGAGCAGATGCTGGATCTATAAGCTCCTAATCATTCCAAGCTCTTTAATCTTAAACTTTCCTTCCAAAGAGCACAAGATTTACTCTCCAAAGCTCACACACACTTAAGAAGGCACTAAAGCACGACTAGGGTTTCTCTCTGGATAGTAAGGACGATGAGGGAGGCCACAAATGAGTCATAAGTTCTTTAAATAGGGTACAAACCCCTAAAAATTAGGGTTTTCCTTTACAGCGTTTACTCGTCGAGTTGGGGTCGGCCAACTCGTCGAGTAGACCCTAAGTCCCGCGTCCAAAATAATATCTACTCGACGAGTTGGAGCTCCCCAACTCATCGAGGTCCAGTCTAAAACCCTAAAATCTTGAGAAATAAATGATACCTGAATCAAGCGTTACATGCACATATCAATTAAGCATTTAAATACATTGCATTTATGTTTAAGATGAAAATAACTACACACTCACTTGTTAAAGGTAGATGTTTTTTGGAAAAGTTAGATCTTTGAAAAATATTTATGCTTTTCCATTTAAATGATAGGTTTTCTAGCGAAAAACCGGAAACTCCGCAAGCAAAACTTCATCAATGAATGTTTCTTTCTAAATATATTCTTCCAACTGTCCATCATTGAATCTGACTTCTGAACAAATTCTTCTAGCACTTCGACACTCAGCTTTCGATAATATAACTAGAAAAAGAGAAGTCGAATCACGAGGGACCGAATTGCTCAAGGGTGAGAGGAGAAATACCCGAGAGAGAATGGTGTAAGAAATGAGGAGGGCTAGCCTCCTATTTATAGGGGTGAAATTGGGTTGAGCTTGTGAGCCTGGTGAGCACATAGCATTTTCAACCAAAAATAATATAATTAAAATATTTTAAATATATATCACACACACAAACAATTAACCCGATTACCCATTCCTATTATTCTCACTTCATGATCCTAAATTAATTATATCAGGGGACCTATCCTAAAAGATATTTGTAAGCAACGAGTAGACAATATTGCCTCAGGGATTTCTTAGCAACATAAGTCAATAAAGGCAACTGTGGTGGGGGGGGGGTGGGGATAGGGTACAACGAATGAATTGATTGTTCATTAATACCTATAGGTAATTAGCACACCAGTGTTCCACAAGACTGCCTAGAATAGTCAGTGTCCGTCATCTATACTCTGCTAGATGACTAGTCTCAACAATACAATAGTACTATAATGGTCACGACCCTACACCATTATTTTATCTTCCACAACCCTTCTATACCCAATATGATCTAAGTAGGATATTTCAAATAGATCTATACATTATCAATATATAATCCACGACGAGAACTTTGTTGCTGGATCTTTCTTCTCAAAAGATTCCTCCAACAGTTCATTGGTTAATCTTTCTTTTGAAAAGATTCTTCCAGCGCTTTAGTATACAACTTACGATACTAAATCTATAGAAGAGGAGTCGAATCATGAGGGACCAAAATGCTCGAGGGTGAGAAGAGAAATTCCAGAGAAAGAATGGTGTAGGAAATGAGGAGGGATAACATCCTATTTATAGGGGTGAAAGTGGGTCAGCCTTGGGATCCTGGTGAGCACATAGAGTTTTTAACCCACAATAATATAATTAAAATCTTTTAAATATATTTCACACCCAAACAATTAACCCAATGTCCTATTCCTTTTATTCTCACTCCCTGATCCTAAAATAATGATCTCAAGGGACCTATCCTAAAGGATCTCTATAATCAAAATGTAGACAATACTTCCTCGGGGATTCCTTAGCAATATAATCAGTAAATGCATCCATGGGGGGATAGAGTACAACGAATGAACGCATTGTTCGATAACATCTAGAGGTAATGAGACTGTCAATGTTCCATAAGACTTTCTAACCATTTAAATACTTTATATCTATGTGTAAGATGAAAGTAACTTTGCACTCACTTGTTAAAGGTAGCTGATTTGTGGAAAAGTTAGATCTCTGATAAATAATTTTTCTTCTCCTTTTAAACGACTAGTTTCCTAGCAAAAAACCGGAAACTCTACAAGGAGATCTTCGTCGATGATCTTTCTTCTGAAAATATTCTTCCAACAGCTCATCGCTAAATCTTTCTACTAGAAAGATTCGTCGAACACTTTAGCGCTCAGGTTACAATACTAAATATACAGAAAGAGAAGTCGAATCATAAAGGACCCAAATACTCGAGGGTGAGAGGAGAAAATCCCGAGACAGAATGGTGTAAGAAATAAGGGGGGCTAGCCTCCTATTTATTGGGGTGAAAGAAGGTCATGTGTGGGAGCCTGGTGAGCACATAGGGTTTTCAACCCACAATAATATAATTAAAGTCTTTTAAATATATATATATATATATATATATATATATATATATTTCACACCCAAACAATTAACCCAATTACCCATTCCCGTTATTCTCACTCCATGATCCTAAAATAATATACTAAATGGAGCTATCTTAAATGATCTATGTAAGTAATGAGTAGACAATACTTCCATGGGGATTCGTCAGCATAATTCAATAAAGGTAGCCATGGCGGGATAGAGTATAACAAATGAAATCATAGTTTATTAACACCTACAGGTAATAAGCTTGCAAGTGTTCCACAAGACTCTCTAGGATAGTCAGCAATCGTCATCTATACTCTGCTAGATGACTAGTCATAGTAGTACAATAGTACTATAATGGTCACAACGTCACACCATTATTTTATATTTCACAACACTTCTATAATCAATACTATTGAAGTCTGATATTTAAAATAGATCAATACTTTGTCAAGACATAATTCGGGTACACATAAAACCAGTCAAGTCACCTTATGTAGCATATATCATAATAAATGCACATATCAATTAAGAATTTAAATATTATGTATTTATGTGTAAGATGAATGTAAGTATGCACCCACTTGTTAAAGATGGATGATTTGTGGAAAAGTTAGTTCTTTGACAAATACTTTTTCTTCTCCTTTTAAACGAGGAGTTTTCAAGTGAAAAACCAGAAACTCTACAAGTAGAACTTTGTCACTGAATCATTCTTCTAAAATGACTCTTCTATTAGTTCGTCGCTGAATCATTCTTCTACAAATATTCTTCTAGAACTTTAGCACTCAGCTTACGATACTAAAACTACAGAAAGAGGAGTCGAATCACGAAGGATCGAAACGCTCGAGAGTGAGAGGAGAAATTCATGAAAGAGAATGTTTTAAGAAATAAGGAGGGATAGCCTCCTATTTGTGGGGGTGAAAGTGGAGTTATTCACTATTCACTATGGATTTTGGTGAGCAGGGTGCTGGTTCGAACTCTGCTATTTTCTCGATATCTTCGGATAATTGTAACTTCTTCATACGAACTTCGTTTTAGATGTTCTATATATCCCATCTTTCGTAATGACGAGTACTACAACTCTCGTTTACATTGTTTTTGCTAACTATTAATCTATCTTCGTTTCATATCTTATGAAACACATATTGTGTACTAAGTCGAACGTGAAATTCGAAAACTCATAACTTGCTCATACGCAGATTTTGACTTTCTTTGTACTTACGACTTCGTTTACGATTACTATGACTTTCATTTAGATTATTTATTGAAAATACACTTTTATTTCTAAATGTTTATTTAACCCAACTTATTAAGTGTAAGAATAAACTCTTATACAAATATTATATACACATAATATCTGTCCAAACTTCATGCACAATATATATATATATATATATATATATATATATATATATATATATATATATATATATATATATATATATATATATCATGTTTGAAGAAATTTTATTCATTAATTTATAAAAAATTTATATTATTGACCAACACAAGCACAAATTTTTGTTACGAAATGTCTAGCAACAAACGCAGGTGTTGCATCCCACCAACGACCACAAAGAGTAAATTTGTTTTCTATTGCCAAGAAAAGGGTCACTATAGACGTAGCTGTCCTATGTACCTGTAGGATTTAAAGAAGAAAAAAGGCAGGAGTATTTCGTGTTGGATTAAGGTGTGTAAGCTGATAACTAAATTGGTATATACTTGTACTTGGAAGCAAAGTCATTTTTTTGGGTTGCCCTCATAACTAGAACTTGGTTAGAATGATATTTTTAGAGAGAGAGAGAAAATTTATTAGTTTATTATATGATTAATAAATTGTAATAAATGATTTGTTAATATATTATATGATTAATATATCAATTACAAATAGATAGTTGATTTGTTAATTTATTAGGTGATTAATAAATTAATATGAGATCAATTGTTAAATAACTGATTTGTTAATTTATATGATTAATAAATTAATTTGAAATCATTAAGAATTGATTAATTATTAATCAAAATTGATCTTGAAATAATTCGGGAATAATTGGAGTTAATTAAAGGTGCAAGGACTAAACTATAATTGTTCAACAGTTGAACAAAATAGAGGATCTAGAAGCCTCCATCATATGGACGGTTTTGATGCCCTATTAGGGTTTCTAGATACCTCTAAATGATAATTAGGAAACTATATAATTACCTGATTTGAAGCCTTGGGTCTGCTATTTTCGACCACTCTTGTACCTAGAGAATTCTGATTTCTCTTGCTCTCTTGCTCTTTCCTCTCGTGTCTTCTAGTTCTAGGGATTGGGTGTGAACCATTAGAGGCATCATCCTTCTGGTGCTAAGTTTTCCAAGACCAACAACTACAAGGGATTGACATGATTTGTTTATTACAACAAATCAAATGTATGTAACCCTAGATCCATGATTTCGATTTAATTAGGGTTCATGTTAGTTTTGTTGTTCATAATATGTTTCCTTCAAAGTGTTATGACATAGATCCTTATAGGTCGCATGTACCCTCCTAATTGTTAATTCTTTTTCCACATTGTACATGTATTTATAACTTATAAAACCCATCAGTGGTACCAGAGCCCTGGTGTGTATAACATTGAAAATCCATGAGATGAATTGAACAAATCTAAATTTTTCAAAAAAACAGTTTCTCACGATGTGACAGGCCCTCTGTCATGCTATCACGACGTGAGATCAGTCTAAAAACTGATTTTGGCGATTTTATGCCTAATCTGATGTCTGTGGTTATTTTTGGTAATTATCTGGTTTTAATTCTACCAAAATCCAAATTTTGAATGCCTTAGATAATTAAAAATAAAACCCTACATATTAGGAGATAACTTGAATAGATAATTAAAAGATAATTATAAATCCATGATAGGTTTAAGTTAATAATTAATTATATGATTAATTTAGATAATTAATATTTAGACCTTGTGTTTTAAAAAGTGTTAAAATACACCTATACACTCTAAGAGAGTTTTAAGGAAACGACCTATACAATGACCGTTAAATAGGTGTCCTTTTCACCTACAAACTTATTTGTGTGTTGGGGGTCGTTTGCTGAATGGGTTTGACAGTATATGAAAGATTAAAAGTATAATCTATAAAGTGGTAGAGCAACCTTTTAAAATCCCACTCTAGTTACTTTAGGAAAACGTGAAATTGTATGCTAATCCATGAAATACGCACATCATTTCGTTATGAGTCATTAGTGGAGTGTGTGTGGTTAACCGAATCACTATTGTAGCAATATAAAGATGAAATGTCAAGACAACTCATGTTTATAATTATTGATGGGACATGTGTGCTTAACTGACACGTCAATGTGAGATAATAAATCGATCGGGGGTGTTTGAGCGGGTTTGCATGGTTGTTCACATCTTAATTGTGATCCTCGGCATTCCAATAACAATTGGTAAGAGCGTAATCAGATATTAAACAAGGCATCGATATTTCAATGAAAATCTCAAAAGATCTATGAGTTTCATGTGATTGAAATTGGTGAAATGTTTCTACCTACCTAAAACAGTTTCTTGATATGACTACGATATCCATCTTTATATTACAAAATGAAAACATGGATCCTAGCCTTAATTTTATTTATGGGTTAATAATTAAGGATTGAAATCAACTAACTTGAATTCTATCGTTTCCCACTTTAGATTTCTAATAAATATATAATTGGTCTTCCTCGTTCTTATGGAAATGGTTTTCCTCAATCATCTGGAGATTGTCTTCCACCTTCGAGTCAGGTTGAAAATGTCTTCACTTCCTTATGAAATGGTGGAACTGGACATCGTCTCTATTCAAATCTTCAACCTCCTCCTCCAGTGACTCTCCCAACATCACGTTTTCCTCAAGTTGAAAGATATGAGACTACTTAAGCCCTATTGGCATGAAAACATCAAGATGGAAATTCTGTATGTGTGCATGTTCTGAAAACGAAATTGTACATTGAGAGATTTGAAAGAACAGGTGTCATATTCCTAAAGGAGCAAGTAATTGATTTGGTTTTTATCTCGCTCCTTAATTTATATGGTTAATTCGTTGAGAACTTTCATATGAGAAATATCGATATGACCCTAACTGATCTGTACGAGATGTTGGTAGTTGCTGCAGGAGAAATGCTTAAGAACACAACTGAAGTATAAATGTTTATAGGGTCCAATCCCAAGAGTTTGATGGACATTGACAATGGTAACATTTGTGATCAAGAAAAATCTTCTCTTCCCAATTGAAAGGGATCGGCCAAGGTCAAACTGTTTGATTGTATGGTATAGAGAAATGCTTGTTTTGAGATTGTTCAATATGCTGACCCCAATGAGTTCATTTGTTTCTACTGCCAATTGAAGGGACATTGGAAGCGTAGCTACCCAAAATACCTGAAGGATATTAAAGATGGTAAAGTCAACTCCTGTGACTCTACTTATGGTACATCCATTATCTAACTCCGTTATAAGTTCCTATTCATAGACTCTTAAAGCATGATGTGATCGTCACATTTTGATGGTATTGTAGGATCTAAAAGAAAGAAGTAAGTTCCTATTCATAGACTCTTAATACATGATGTGATGGTCAGAATTTGCAGCTACTACTAGGGAGTTAGGACAATTTAATAAACTGTAGTTTTTCTTTAGAGATGTCAAGACATATAGTTTTTCATTTTATGGATTGTAAGCACAAGTTCCAATTTTTTTAGCAATAAAATGAAGTTTTGGTTTATGAAGTTGCCTTTTTTATATTTCCTTGCAATGACATTGATAAATATGTTGGTTATTTTTCTAATAATAGCAATATTAATTGTGGATTTGATTCTTATAATATCGCTTGTGGTAATGTCATAATTGACCAAGTGAAAAAAATCTCATCACCAAGTATCAATTGGATAGAAACTTGGAGTCATACAATTCGAATTGAATGATGCATGAGAATCTTGTTCATAGGAAAATTATGATTGATTCATTGTTCACATGTTTATGTGCGACAAGTGAACGACTAATGGATCTAGTACATGTTGAGATGGACTCTTCAGATCCACCATAAAGGACGATAACTCTATTCGTCATGATTTACTAATGTTTCAATAAATATGATTATGTTTATAATACTAATCAAAATTTTCTTACGTTTGAAAGATTTCATTGAGTAGCAGAATAAACAGAAGAATCTATTAGGAAAAAAGATAAAAGGTTCTCCAATCTGAAAACGCAGGCGTTGCATCCCACCAACGACCCCAAAGAGTAATTTTTTTCCATTGCCAAGAAAAGGGTCACTTCAGAAGTAGTTGTCCGATGTACATGGAGAATCTAAAGAAGAAAAAAATCCAAGAGTATTAGTGTTGGATTAAGGTGTGTAAGTTGATAACTAAAATGGTATATAATTGTACTTGGAAGCAAAGTCCTTTTTTTGGGTTGCCCTCATAACTAGAACTTGGTTAGAATGGCATTTGTAGAGAGAGAGAAAAATTATTAGTTTTATTATATGATTAATAAATTGTAATAACTGATTTGTTAGTATATTATATGATTAATATATCAATTAGGAATGGATAGTTGATTTGTTAATTTATTATGTGATTAATAAATTAATATGAGATCGATTGTTAAATAATTAATTTGTTAATTTATATGATTAATAAATTAATTTTAAATCACTAAAAAATGATTAATTATTAATCAAAGTTAATCTTGAATTAATTCGGGAATAATTGGAGTTAATTAAAGGTGCAAGAACTAAATTGTAATTGTTCAATAGTTGAACAAAATAGAGAATCTAGAAACCTCCATCATATGGACGGTTTTTGATGCCTATTAGGGTTTCTGGATACATCCAAATGATAATTAGGAAACTAGATAATTACATGATTTGAAACCTTGGGTCAGCTATTTTCGACCACTCTTGTACCTAGAGAATTTCAATTTCTCTTGCTCTCTTGCTCTCTCTCCTCTCTTGTCTGCCAGTTCTAGGGATTGGGTGTGAGCCATTAGATGCATCATCCTTTTGGTGCTAAGCTTTCCAAGACCAACAACTACAAGGGATTGATGTGATTTGTTTACTACAACAAATCAAAGGTATGTAACCCTAATTCCATGATTTCGATTTAATTACGGTTCATGTTAGTTTTGTTGTTCATAATATGTTGCCTTCAAAGTGTTATGACATAGATCCTTATAGGTTGCATGTACCCTCTTAATTGTTAATTGTTTTTCCATATTGCACATGTATTTATAACTTATAAAACCCATCAGTGGTATCAGAGCCTTGGTGTGTATAATATTGAAAATGCATGAGATGAATTGAACGAATCTAAAATTTTCAAAAAAACGGTTTCTCACGACGTGACAGGCCCTCTGTCACGTTGTCACGACGTGAGATCAGTCTAAAACTGATTTTGGCGATTTTCTGCCTAATCTGATGTGTATGGTTATTTTTGGTAAATATCTGGTTTTAATTCTACCAAAATCCAAATTTTGAATGCCTTAGATAATTAAAAATAAAACCCTAAATATTAGGAGATAATATTGAATAGATATTTAAAAGATAATTTTAAATCCATGATAGATTTAAGTTGATTAATTAATTATATGATTAATTTAGATAATTAACATTTAGACATTGTGTTTTAAAAAGTTTTAATATACACCAATACACGCTAACAGAGTTTTTAGGAAACGACCTATAAAATGAACGTTAAATGGGTGTCCTTTTCAACCACAACTTATTTGTGTGGTGGAGGTTCGTTTGAGTCGTTAGTGGAGCGTGTGTGGTAGAACAACCTATTAAAATCCCACTCTAATTACTTTAAGAAAATGTGAAATTGTATGCTAATCCATAAAAGACGCACATTATTTCGTTATGAGTCGTTAGTGGAGCGTGTGTGGTTAACCGAAACACTAATGTGGGAATATAAAGATGAAATGATAAAACAAATAATGTTTGTAATTGTTGATGGGGCATGTGTGCTTAACCGACACATCAATGTGAGATAATAAATCGATCGGGGTTGTTTGAGCGGGTTTGCATGGTTGTTCACATCTTAATTGTGATCCTCGGCATTCCAATAACAATTGGTAAGAGCATAATCCGAGATTAAGCAAGCATATTTCAATTAAAATCTCAAAAGATCTATGAGTTTCATGAGATTGAAATTGGTGAAATGTTTCTACCTACCTAAAGCAGTTTTGTGATATGACTATGACATCCATCTTTATATTACTAAAAGAAAATATGGATCCTAGCCTTAATTTAGTTTACGGGTTAATAGTTATGAATTGAAATCAACTAACTTGAATTCTATCTTTTCCCACTTTAGATTTCTAATGAAGATATACATTGTCTTCCTCGTTCTTATGGAGATGGTTTTCCTCAATCATCTGGAGATGGTCTTCCACATTCGAGTCAAGTTGAAACTGTCTTCACTTCCTTATGAAATGCTGGAACTGGACATCGTCTCTATTCAACTCTTCAACCTCCTCCTCCAGTGACTCTCCCAACGTCACGTTTTCCTCAAGTTGAAAGATATGAGGCTACTTAAGCCTTATTGGGATGTAAACATCAAGATGGAAATTATGTATGTGTGCATGTGCTGAAAACGAAATTGTACATTGACAAATTAGAAAGAATAGATGTCAAATTCCTGAAGGAGCAAGTCATTGATTTGGTTACTTTGGTAATCATGTTTTATGATCATCTTGGTAATTGTGGAATTGTATCACAATTAATCCTTAAAGAACATCTTCATGCAATTGTATGACTAAGAAGAGGAATCAAACATTGTTGGAAATTGTTTGATCATAGATGAGTCATACTTTGTTCCAATCAAGTTTTAGAGCCATGCTCTAGTTGATGGGTTTTGAGCATTCTAACACTTCCTAAGTGTACATGCAACCCTAATAACCTTGGATCTATGTTTGTCTAATTATCATGCAAAGTTGAATTCCAAGGTTATATTCCTATCTAGCATACATGGGGAACAAATTTTAACTTGCATGAAAGATAGAATAACTTACCTTGTTGTTGCTTATGATCCTTGAAACCTTGTGAGCCTAGCACCCCAAGTGTGATGCCTCAAATGCTTCTCACAACACCAAATGCTTTTGGAGTAAACTTTTGAGAGAATATTACACTTGCAAAATCGGCTCTAGCCCTCTTGATTCTTGTGTGCAACCGATTTTGGTGGAGCATGGGTTCTTTATATAGTGTTGACACATCTAGGGTTACACCATGTAAACCCTAATGTGTCATGACTCTTCATTTCCATGACCCATGGGTTTGTAACTCCCATGGAGCATCCTATGGGTTTAACCCAACTTGATAATCCATGGAGCCTCTTAGCCCACTATACAAGTTATGCATAATTTACATAATCAACCCATATATTTAATTAGTTATCTTTTGATCACTTAATTAATTCTAAATTAATTCTTGATCAAACTAATTAAATAATATTATTAATATATTAGAACTTATAATATATTAATAATCCACAAGTGTTATTTCTCTCATTTAGTCTATCGAATTGCATGGTGCCATGCAACCCAAATGGACCATGCCGGGTCGGGTCAAGTACATACCAGAAATAGTTATGGACTTAGACACCTTATCCAACAGTCTCCCACTTGGATAAGTCTAATAACTATAACTGTAATACTTCAGGAACCGAACGGCAATCGTAGCTCTTTCAGGGTCTCTCGGAACTGAGAAGATGATGATACGCCATTTAAGATAAGTGATCATATAATCCTTTGTTCTAGATATCAGCCGGACAAATATATGGAACAATGTCTTACTTATTGTCCAGCAGTTTGTTTCCCGATTTCCGATTTGTTTGACAAAGAACTTAATTGAACACATCAACTTAGTTCTGACCGGGACCGGTACATAGGTCAAAACAAAATCATCGAGGGGCCCATATATCAGCTTCTAATCCAAGAAGGAACAGATAAACTTCGACTCATATGTTTGTTCTACTACTCATTGAATTATACACAAGAGCACGTTTTATAACATCGAGTTACCAATGCGTTTTCATACAATCAATGCATAACCAACTCATAAGTAACAAATCATATATCTAGGTTTGAAGACTTATATGATATTACCGTCTCACGATCACTCGAGATAAATTCCATGAAGTGATTCCAGTGAGCGTGGGTTGAGTCCAATGCTCAGAACTTATGAGCACTCATGAGTGTTGTAGCCATGTCCAACAACTTAGACCTCTGCAACCAATCATGACAGTCTTGTTTCATACCTACTTCCGACATATGACCGACTGTGGAGGTTCGAATAATATGATATACCAAACATAATTATTCTGGAAGTCAAAACATGCAAAAGAAATATAGTAAACGATCGACAAGAGATAGCAACACTTTACTCATAAATAAAACACCTTTTATTCATCATCTAATGTCAATTACACTTTACAAATTTCAAGGTTATCTAACTACTAAATCTAATATCATCCTTCAGCCCTATGCTCCGAGCATGCTGGAGATGCTTAACCCGAGTCAGTCCCTTCGTGAGGGGATTTGCTGGATTCTCATCCGATGATACCCTCTTTGCCACGAGGAGTCCTTCTTCTATTCGATGTCTGATGAAATGGTATTTTCTGTCGATGTGTCTGGATCCCCCGTGATCCCTTGGTTCCTTGGCTAAGGCAACTGCACTTTCACTATCACAGAAAATTTCCATTGGCTCTTTAATAGCTGGTACAACTCCAAGGTCTACGATGAAGTTCTTTAGCCATATAGCCTCCTTTGCTGCTTCGCTTGCTGCTATATACTATGATTCACAAGTGGAATCAGCCACTGTCTCCTGCTTGGAACTTTTCCAAGTAATTGCCCCTCTGTTTAGAGTAAAGACCCAGCCCGACTGAGAGCGGAAATTATCCCTATCAGTCTGAAAGCTAGCATCACTGTACCCTACAACTCTCAAGTCCTCACTGCCACCGAGGGTAAGGACCCAGTCCTTAGTCCTCCGTAGGCACTTGAGGATATTCTTTACCGCAGTCCAGTGTGCCTTGCCAGGGTTCCCCTGATACCTGCTAACCATGCTCAAAGCAAAGGCTACATCAGGTCGAGTACACGTCATAGCATACATGATCGATCCTACAGCTGAAGCATAAGGTATTGGACTCATTTCTGCTATCTCAGCCTCAGTACTAGGGCTTTGTGTCTTACTCAATATGGCATTACTCTGGATGGGTAACTCTCCTTTCTTGGAGTTATGCATGTTGAACCTTTTCAACACTTTGTCCACATAGGTGCTTTGACTAAGTCCAATTAGTCTTTTACTCCTATTTCTCAAAATCCTTATCCCTAGGATATAGGCAGCTTCTCCAAGGTCCTTCATAGCGAAACACTTCCCAAGCCAGGACTTTACTTCCTGCAGGGTTGGGATGTCATTTCCTATGAGTAGTATGTCATCCACATACAGTACCAAAAAGCTGACTATACTCCCACTAGCCTTGATATAGACACAAGATTCATCTTCACTCCTTGAAAAGCCAAATTCTTTGACTTTCTCATCAAAGCAAAGATTCCATCTGCGAGGTGCCTGTTTTAATCCATAAATGGATTTCTCGAGCTTACACACTCTACTGGGGTACTCTGTACTGACAAAACCCTCTGGCCGAACCATGTAAACATCTTCAGCCAACTTTCCATTAAGGAAAGCGGTTTTGACATCCATTTGCCATATTTCATAATCATGAAATACAGCAATGGCTAACAGAACCCTAATAGACTTAATCTTGGCCACTGGTGAAAAGGTCTCATCATAATCAACTCCCGGAGTTTGAGAATAACCCTTTGCAACCAGTCGTGCCTTACAAGTGTGTACATTACCATCCATGTCGGTCTTCTTCTTGAAGATCCATTTGCACCCAACTATCTTACAATCAGGTACATTGTCAACCAAGTTCCAAACTTGATTGTCATACATGGACTGTATCTTGCTATCCATAGCCTCTTTCCATTTAAGAGCCTCAGGGCCTGCCATGGCTTCCGTATAGCTATTAGGCTCATCCAGATTTACCAGTGTATTATCACTGATAAGTGTCTCACCTTCTGCAGTAATATGAAAACCATAATAATGCTCAGGTGCATTCCTAATTCTGGTGGAACGCCTCAGAGGTATAGATTCTTCAGTCGGCTCAACAGGAGTTTCCTCCTTAGGTTGAGGGCTAGGGTTTGAGGTTCCTTCACCACTTGACTCTTGAATTTCCTCAAGGTAAATTTGCCTCCCACTGTCTCCTTGGCTCATGAATTCTCTCTCTCGAAAGAATCCTCTTCTTGCTACAAAGACCACATTATCACTGGGTCTGTAGAAGATGTAACCAAAGGATTTATGTGGGTAGCCGATGAAAATACACCTTTCGCTTCGGGGTTCGAGCTTATCGTGAGTCTCGCGTCTCACAAAAGCCTCGCAACCCCAAATCTTGATGTAGTCTAGATTGGGAACTTTTCCAGTCCACACCTCGTGAGGTGTTTTGGCAACCTTCTTTGTAGGGACTAGATTAAGGATATGGGCGGCAGTCTCTAAGGCATACCCCCAAAATGAGATTGGTAGCGAAGCTCGACTCATCATGGAACGAACCATGTCCAATAAGGTCCGATTGCGCCTCTCAGCTACACCATTCAACTGTGGTGTCCTAGGAGGTGTCAATTGTGAGACAATCCCACATTCCTTAAGATAGTCAAGGAACTCAATACTAAGATACTCACCACCACGATCGGATCGAAGCATCTTAATGTTCCTGCCCTACTGATTCTCCACTTCTTGCTTAAACTCTTTGAATTTCTCAAAGGTTTCTGACTTATGCTTGATTAGGTAGACATATCCATATCTACTAAAATCATCAGTAAAAGTCACATAGAACCGATTAGCATCTCTTGTGGCGGTTCTGAAGGGTCCACACACATCCGTGTGTATGAGGTCCAACAAACCTTCACCCCTAGCACAAGTGCCAGTAAAAGGTGACTTTGTCATTTTACCAAGCAAACAAGATTCACAACTATCATCTGACTTTAGGTCAAATGACTCCAAGACTCCATCCTTTTGGAGTTGGCCTATGCGTTTCTTGCTTACATGTCCAAGACGACAATGCCATAAGGATGCTTTATCTAAGCTAATGGAAGAGTTAATACACAATACATTATTTCCTAGATTATCTACAACATATACAGTTTCATACACGCCATCACAAGGTAATGCTTTAAAATAAAGAACATTATTAAAGAAAGCATCAATACTACCATTATTATTATCAAAATAAAAGGTAAAACCTTGTTTATACAATGCATGAAAGGAAATAACATTTCTTGCCATTTCTGGCGAATAATAACATTTATTCAAATCTAATGTAAACCCACTATTTAGCACTAAGGAATAAACTCCTATCTTGGTGACAGGTGAAGCTTTCCTGTTTCCCATGATCAAGTTTATCTTTCCCTGCTCCACATTCTCACTTCTTTTTAGTCCCTGCAAATCACAACATATGTGAATACCACAACCTGTATCAAGGACCCAAGACTTAGAATGAGGTGAGTTATTAGAAAATATAGTGTATATACCTGCATGGTTGGGTTTTACTTTCCCATCCTTCAAATCTTGCTGGTACTTTGGGCAGTTTCGCTTCCAGTGCGACTTTTCACGGCAATAGAAGCATTCAGCCTCATTAGGGTTAGCAGAAGGAGTGACAAAACCTTTCTTGGTTTTGCTTGAAGAGGAGCCTTCAAGGGTCTTACCCTTGGTACCCTTAGAAGGGTTCTTTCTCTTCTTCCCTTTGCCATGCCTGATTGCCAAGACATTGGCCGCAGTTGGAGTAGGAGTAGGAGTAGTAACAACCGACTTACCCTTTAGACCACTTTCGGCAGTCTTCAAGAGTCCTTGAAGTTTGCTGAGGGTGACTTCTTCCTTGTTCATGTGATATGTCATGCGGAATTGATCATAACACAATGGCAAGGAGTGCAAAATGATGTCTATTGCTAACTCCTCAGGGAAGTTCACATTCAGCTTCAGTAAACGGTCCACAAACCTTTGCATTTTCTGCATGTGGCCCGTGATGGGTTCACCATCCTTCATTCGGGTTGTTATCATGGAGGAGATTATTTCATATCGCTCTTGACGAGCACTTTGATGGTAGCGGTCCATCAAGTCCTGGTGCATCTCAAAAGGATAATAGTCCTCATAGGACTTTTGGAGCTCGGCTGTCATGGTGGCCATCATGATGAATGCCACTTTTGTAGCATCTCTTTCATGTACCTCATATTCAGCAAGCTCTTCAGGAGTAGCAGTTGGCTCGGGTACCTTCAGCTCCTTGTCGAGAACATATTCCTTGTTCTCATACCAAGTGACCATCCTGATGTTTCTGATCCAATCTGTAAAGTTGGACCCATCAAAGATGACTCTCCCACAAAGATTCATGAGAGAGAAGGAGCTAGTAGGGTTTGAGCTAGAAGCATTGTTATTGGAAGACATCTGAAAAGAAGAGGGAATAGATTAGATTAGATATAGAGATAGTCCTTAACAAAACACCCAAATGTAATATTAAGGCTAGGACCCAACACAATATTTTATAACTTAGAAGAGGGATGCCGTAATCTAAGCTATAAGATATTTGAAGGTAGGTGAATGACGATTCACCAATTTACACCATGAAAAACGAAATATTTAATTAGGTTTTAATTGGTTTAGAAACTCCTAGATTCTTTGAGATTCATTGAACTTTCTTCAATGAGATGTTTCAATCTCGAGTGTGCCCTTCAAGTTTTGTGACTGGGATGCCGAGGATCACAAAACAAGGTGTGAAGTAACCATGCAAATTACTTGGTACCCTTAATGTATTACCCCTCAATCGATGTGCCGGTTAACCACACACGCTCCATCGATACTATGATAAACATTAAGTCACCCTTTACCTACCTTGTTAAGTTCAAGTTAGTGTGCCGATTAACCACACACGCTCAACTAACGACTTAAACAAAGTGTAAAGTGTAATTTCATGGATTAGCACCTTATTCACATTTTCCTAAAGTAACTAAAATTGGGAATTTAATAAAAGCATTTAGTTACTTTATAATATTCATCATACTTTTAATGAGAATTTATAAGTCCTTGTCCTACCCGTTCGGCTAACGACCCTCCACCGATCAAGGAAGCGGTGGGTGAGAGTGGACACCCATTAAGTTGCCATTTTATAGGCAACAACCTTATACCCCCCTTATAGACCGGCTTCGTGAATGAGGCGTACTAGCGGTAAGACGACTTGATCTTATACATATATATATTAGTAACTTATAATATTATAAAGTATAAGGGTTGAATTTTAACTTTTAAAATTCTAAGGGTTGAATTTTAACTTTTAAAATTCTAAGGGTTGGAACTAAAGTTTTAATCAAGACTTTACTTGTTCCAAAACTTGAGGGCAAGTTTTGTAAACTTCAAAAACTTTTCATTTCTTATAACTTATGAATTAATTGAGTAATAAAAATGAAAGTGAGACTTTTGGTTTTCCATAACTTGGATAAAAGTGAGACTTTTGGTTTTCCATAACTTGAGAACAAGTTATGGACTCCATTAAAACACATTATGATCAAGAATTAAACTACCATGATGGTTACAAACAATTCCTATGATCATCTAATCTTCATAAGTTCAAGAACATGAATATGAACACTTTCAAGAATAAAAAATTACACTTAAAAAAAAACTTGTAATTTTGATAATTGCCATTGTAAAAGGATTAGGATAAACATTACACCATCTAAAACAAGTTTTAAAACATCAAAACAGTTTAGGGTAATGTTTCTAGTCCATTTCCAGCAACAAATGTGCAAACTTTCATACGAGCAGAAAACAGAAAAACGATTTTTTTCAAGCAGTTTGCACAAAAAAAAAAAACAACAAACAAACCTGGCTCTGATACCACTGATGGGTTTTGAGCATTCTAACACTTCCTAAGTGTACATGCAACCCTAATAACCTTGGATCTATGTTTGTCTAATTATCATGCAAAGTTGAATTCCAAGGTTATATTCCTATCTAGCATACATGGGGAACAAATTTTAACTTGCATGAAAGATAGAATAACTTACCTTGTTGTTGCTTATGATCCTTGAAACCTTGTGAGCCTAGCACCCCAAGTGTGATGCCTCAAATGCTTCACACAACACCAAATGCTTTTGGAGTAAACTTTTGAGAGAATATTACACTTGCAAAATCGGCTCTAGCCCTCTTGATTCTTGTGTGCAACCGATTTTGGTGGAGCATGGGTTCTTTATATAGTGTTGACACATCTAGGGTTACACCATGTAAACCCTAATGTGTCATGACTCTTCATTTCCATGACCCATGGGTTTGTAACTCCCATGGAGCATCCTATGGGTTTAACCCAACTTGATAATCCATGGAGCCTCTTAGCCCACTATACAAGTTATGCATAATTTACATAATCAACCCATATATTTAATTAGTTATCTTTTGATCACTTAATTAATTCTAAATTAATTCTTGATCAAACTAATTAAATAATATTATTAATATATTAGAACTTATAATATATTAATAATCCACAAGTGTTATTTCTCTCATTTAGTCTATCCAATTGCATGGTGCCATGCAACCCAAATGGACCATGCCGGGTCGGGTCAAGTACATACCAGAAATAGTTATGGACTTAGACACCTTATCCAACACTAGTAAGTATGAATTGTATCGTGAAACTCGTTTCAAACTAACAAGGTCGATAACACCTCGTAATATGTGGAGTAATAATGTTTTCTTACTCTAGCACATTTAGAATTGGAGTTGTGATGTTTTCGTTGATCTAGAAACAAAAGATAAACTGAGACGAGTTCTATGAAGTGTTTTCTTGTCGTGAATCCACAAAAACTTTTTAATATTTGTTTTAGCTAATCAATGCATGTTCCTTCAGAGAGAGAATTATATGTCAAGAAGTCAGTGAGATTCGTATTGATCTTGAGAGTTACAAGAGTGAACCAAAAATGATCCTTTTAGTTATCACTAGCGCACAACTTGAGGTTGTAATCTTGTTATGTTTTTTAGTTTGACAAATTCTTATTTCTGTGCATTTCCAGTTAAGTTGGCAATATTTTTTATTTCTATGATTTTTCATTTAATTCAAAAAGTAAAGCGCGTTGCTCAGTGAATATACACTAATAAATATCGGTGAGCTGCTAATGATACATAAGCACTGGTAGGCCTTAAGCTTCCAGAAGACAAGAGATCAAGAAAATCGAAGTTCAGTCCATGAAGGAAACTTAGTCTGAATTTGGTTTTTCCTAAACCTGGTCTTTTGACTATAGCCTAGAAAAGATATATTCACATGGATGGGACATATGCACTATCAAATCTAGATGTCAAAGGTTTCGCTCTAATTTATGAAAATTATTATGAAGAAATACTTTTGCTAATAGATTTTAAAGATCTAATAAAGATCAATATGGTTATTGGTTTTGCTAATTGCATTCTCAAATTCACAATATGATTAGGGTATCCCTCTTCCTATTTTATATTGTACGGAATGGACAAGAATTGTTTGAACTTTCATGATATATATCTATCAGTCTTGAAGGGTTTAACGATACACACACATACGTTATCCAACTAACGTGTATAAGCTTAAGAAGTCTAGTTGGAGACTTATCGAAGCATCGCGTAACAGAAACCTGCACATCTGTAAGAAAGTCAAAGGGTAATGATTTCTAGATGTCCAGTTGATTTATGGGTACATGTCAAAGTTAGTGGGAGCATAATTGTTATGCTAGTATTGCATGTTAACAATACTGTTTGTAGGAAACAATCTATCTGTTTTTGCAAATTGCAAAGTTAAGAAAATGTTTCGCTATACTTGAATTAAGGGGGAGGGCACTCAGACTTCATTTCAATATAAAGGTTTAGATCAAATAGTGTATAGAACTTTGTCAAATACATATATGAATAGCATATTGAAATGTTTCGATATAGGAGATTCAGTATATAGAAATATTATAGCAAGAGATTGAACATATATCAAATCCTTGTGTAGGACATAATGAGTCGAGTCCCATATGCTTCAGATACATGATTGATCACGTATGCTATAATATGCATTTATTATACTTCTTCAAATGCTTTAGCATTGTGTGAAAAGGATTAGAATTTCATGTGGCTAAAGTTTTTAAACAAATGTCAATAACTAACTGAGGTTTACCGAAGACTGGTTTCTTGTGGACAGTTGGGAGTGTGACGGATCATAGTGACACGTTCTGGATTGAGATGATTCTAAGTCATAATTGATGGTCATATGGAAATATGGAAATATTTCAATAATGGGAGATGATTGCTAAATCTAGATGTAAGCACTACAAGAAAAAACCAAATTGCTATGGAAGGTTGCTATGGAACATATATCCGTTCTTATTCTGCAATGGATTGTGCTTTGTAATGGCGTTCCATAGCTAATTTGCTAGCACACTTTCTATGGAATTAATTTTCGGTAGCGAACATTGGATCTACTACGGAAATTATTACAGAATCAAAATCGGTTGGTACATTTCTTGTAACATCACGATGCTCAGGTATTTCTAAATTCATCCCTATAATTCTATTTCATATCATTTTTGTCCCTAATTCCAAGAAGTTATGCTCTGAAGCCTTAGTGGCAATTTCATAATTATAGCAGGAGGAGTAGGCCATGCGTAAATGTGTGTACGCTGAGCGTACTAGGGCCCGCCCTAGTACGTTGGGCATACACTTATGTACGCGGGGCGGACTAGCTTCAGAAGGAAACCCTAATTTCTAGGGTTTGGGTTGTATTTAAGCTACATTATGTCTAGTGTCCACATACTTTGAGATGTTTTTGCAAACCCTAGCCCTCTTAGTGTGCATTTTCAGCTTAAGAGTGTGTTCTTGGTGTGTGGAAGGAGGAAGAAGTTGCATTAAGGAGCCTTGAAGTGGAAGCAAGCTTGTGGATCTGGGATCTTTGCCTTCTTGCGATGCTCCAATAGGTATAAAGTCTATACCTTGATGTCTTTATTAGTTAGATCCCATTTTTGGGTATTTTATGTTGCTTTTCTTGTCCCAAAGGTCCCATCTTGTGCATGTTTTGTTCTTGTCATTTTGAGTTGTCCTTTCAGACCGTAGGAAGGGTCCTTAGCCATAAAAATGAGGTCCCAATTGCTAGGATTGCTTCATGCATCTTGTAGAAGGTCTTAATGGATTAAGACGTTGTGTTAAGCTCTTTGTGGACTTGTAAAGTCATAAAGTTAGAAACTTTATGACTCTAGGGTACATTTGAGCCGTAGACCTGAAGTATGGGCTTAAGTGCTTAAGCCATTAAGCACTAAATGGAGATTGAGGGTTGCGAGGGTATGCCCCGCGTACATGGGATTATGCCCTGTGTACTCGGTCAGCCACCTCGATGGTGGTCTTCTGCGAGGATTGGAGTACGCTAACGTACCTCCGGAGTACGCCCCACGTACTCGCATGGGCCAACCTTGTTGAGTTGACTCGATTGAGTTAACTCGGCTGGGTTGACTCAGTTGATTTAGTGGGTTTGACTAGCTGACCTTGAATTTGACTTTGACAAAGTTTGACCAAGTTTGAACTTGAGGGCATTCTGGGTACTTTGGGATTTTTATTGAATTGGTCACTTGGTGGAAATAGGTATTGGTTAGAGAGCTGAGATTCAGAGTCGGGCCTCATCAGTTCTGCTCAGTTTGTGAGGTGAGTTTTCCTCACTGTATTTACGGGTCGAAGGCACCAAGGCCGACCTATTGATTTGATAACCTGATATTCATTGATATGTTGAGTATAGAATATATATATATATATATATATATATATATATGCATGCTAGGTTTGATATGCTAGTATGTTAGATCGGTAGGACTACCTGTGATATTGTCTGTATGATTATCTGTATATGTTAGTATCTGTTATATGTTGACATATTGTGTGGCTGGGTTGAGGTTGTACTGCTCCGTACGGTAGTCAACAAACCATGGAGTAATCCAGATATGAGCTGAGGGCTGGGTAGGGCATGCTAGACTCATACTGAGGGCTCATGATCATTCCAGATACGAGCTGAGGGGCGGGTAAGGCATGTTAGACTTCTACTGAGGGCTTGGTGGTGTTCAGTCCGAGGACTGATCTGGTCGGGGAGATAGCCAGACATAAGCTGTGGGCCCCGAGGGCAAGCCAGACTTATGGTGTGGGCTCAGGGGTAATCCAATATTTTAGTTGTGGACCCAATGCATGTTGTTATTGTATATGTGATCGTGCACCTCCTCATGTTTTGATATTTTATCTTGGGAAAACTCAGATATTAAACATGTTTTCAAAAATAATTTGTAAACAATGATGATTTATGGATTGGTTTTAAAAGTTTAAATTTTTCCTGAATTTTATGGATGTTACACGTTGGTATCAGAGCCTTGGTTTGAGTGAAGTGGAGGAACACTCGTGGGAATCCAGTCTCAAACTAAGGAAAAAGATTTTAAAAATGATTTTCAAAATAATCAAGGAGGATGCGACGTGTACGATCAGCCGGAGACAGTAAGTTGACCCCAAATTTCGACACTGTTATTTGATATTGTGATATGTTAGAACAACATGCTAGTGATAAGCTAGGGATCTTCAGGAATTTGCATGATAGAATTGCCTGATTATATGATGCCTGATAGCCTAGGGTTCTTTCTTATAGGAAATTGACATCATTACTGTAGTTGCTTAGTGTATGCATCATAGTTATACATAACTAAGATTCTATAGCCTGAGAATGTTCGGTTTGGCCTTATTTCCTGTTCTTGTCTGATTAAGGGATTAGGGTAGGATCAAATATTCGACTGTCTATAGGGTCCAGTGTTATGTATGATTAGCATACAAAAGTGTTGTAGGGTTGGTGGAAGTTTCATGGATGAGTTGTGTGGGGTTATCCGATCAATTTCGTGATATTTAGCCTTCCTCTAGGAAGTCAGGATTGAGTGAATGAGTATGGCATTGTGTATTGTTAGGTTTGTTGTGATGATCCTCTGAGACAAATACGGGTAGTTGTGGAAGGTAGTATGGGCACATACTACTGAAAGCACATGACCCGTACGCATAACAGGGAAGTCACAACCCCTCTGGCTTTGTTGGGAGGATCAGGAGATGGCAGCCAGGATGGGTCAGCTTTGACTGAGGACCGTATCAGAGAGATTATCCATGACGAGGTTGTGACTATTGACCGGGGCTTGATACCCGAGCTTTATTGGTCTATCAAGACCGCGGTGATGGAGTTCTTTGATGACAGATACACAACCATTATTAAGAATGATGCTGCTACAGCCTCCGTAACCGTTGCAGCTGCAGGGGTTGGTCCGGGTCAGGTTTTTTAGTATCCGGACTTCGACACTACGAAACCCTCGACTTTCGATGGAGTGCAGGACCCTATCATATCCATGAGGTGGTTGTATGATGTTGAGGGATGCTTTTTCACCTGCTGTTGCCCAGCTGACCAGAAGGTCAGGTGCGCTCTGAACCTCCTAAGGTATAAAGCGAATGATTGGTGGAGATTTGCTACTAGTTTGTTTTCTGTAGAGCAGAAAGCTACTGTGTCTTGGGAGCAGTTCTCGAAGATGTTCCTGTTGGGCTTTGAGCATTCTAACACTCTTATGGTGTACATGCAACCCTATAAACCTTGGATCTATGTTTTCTCTATTATACATGCAAATATTAACTATTCCAAGGTTTCATCCTAACTAGCATATTATGAAGCACCTATACTACAAAGTTCTAGTTAGATGACATACCTTTTGATGTAGATTGATGTCTTCAAGCTTTAAGAGCTTAGCCCCAATAGTGTGGAAGCCTCAAATGGAATCACAAATCACCAAAACACCTTGGAAGAACTTGAGAGAATATGTATGCACACTAAAATCGGCCCACTCTTATTTTCACACACTTGTATCAATTTTGTGAGCCAAGGACCCCTTTATATATTATGGAGGATTAGGTTTACATCCATGTAAACCCTAATACCCATGACCTTTCATTTACATAGGATCCATGGGTTAAAAGCTCCATGGACCATCCATGAAAGCTTAGCCAAACCTAAATGAACTTGGCCCATTCCATATATATAAGAGTCCATATTTAATTAGTTCTTTTTGATCACTTAATTAATTCTAAATTAATTCTTGATCAATACTAATTAAATAATATGATTCCATATTAATATATTAGAACTTATAATATATTAATATAAATCATAAATATACTATTCTCAAAAGACTATCCATATAAATTGTGCCGGTGAAGTGCAACCCAAATGGACCATGCCGGGTCGGGTTAAGTACATACCAAATATAGTTATGGACTTAGACATTAATCTAACAGTCTCCCACTTGGATAAGTCTAAAACTATTATTGAGTATGACTTCAAAACCTAACTGGCAATTGTAGCTCTTAAAGCCACTGTCGAACTCTGACCTTGTCAATGACTTGTCCATTAGATAAGGGATCATATATTCCTCCGTTCTAGATATCATATGGACTGAGACATGGATTATAATCATTCTCTCTGTCCATTTGTTGTTTCCCGATTTTCGATTTATGATGACTGACTGATTGAACAAATCAAATCAGTCCTGGCTTGGCCAAGCACTCACATGTGTCATCGCTAAATCAGCGAGGGGCCCACAGATATCGCTTTTATCCCGAAGGTAAAAGGAATGGATAAACTTCGACTCATATGGCTTGTTCTACTACATGTTGAATCATACACAAAGGCACGTTTTATAACATCAAGTTACCAATGCGTTTTCGTGCAATCAATGTATAACCAACTCATAGTAACAACTCATATCTCTAGGTTTGAAGAATATAAGATATTATCGTCTCATGATCACTCGTGATAAAATCCATGAAGTGATTCAAATGAGTGCGGGTTGAATCCAATACTCAGAACTTATGAGCACTCATGAGTGTTGTAGCACCACTTTGTCCACCAACTTGGACCTCTACAAACCAACCCATGACAGTCTTGATTCATATCTACTTCCAACATATGACCGAGTGTGGATGGTTTGAATAACTTAATCATTCAGGAAGACCGACTTAGTTATTCTGGAAGTCAAAACATGCAAAGTGAAACACAAGAATAAATGAATCAAATATGGTATCAAACCCTATGAATATAAATAAACACTTTTATTTATCACCATACTGATTACTCATTATTCATTGTTTCGGTTTTATCAACTTTATACTTGAATTAAAAACACTAGTTGTCCCATACTCCAAGCATGTACACTATGTTTTTCTTAAACAATAGCTTTGCCATACACCAAGTATGCACTCTATGTTTGTCTATGATCCTTACTTTGTGAAATAAACCAATTGAACATAATTTCAATGATTCTAATTTCACACTCCCAAATCCTTATCGAAAAATGTGAGAATTTCAAATTCCTATCATTTATCGAAATCTGTTTAGATTTTAAACTTATATGCACTGACCCTCCTGTAATGAATATGTACAAAGTCACAAAGACTTGTCAACAGTCATTATAAGGTATTCCAATGGAGCTCAACTCCATGGAAACTAAGTCTCATATTCAAATTACATTGCTTTGGACATGCTTCTTGCATTAAGTTTTCTAATCTTACACAGATAACTTCCACCTATGGAGACAACTCCATATTCTCATTTTGACTATCACTTCTAAATAAGAGATGCCTCTTTTCAGAATATGTCAATATGGTCCTTCCAAAATTAGCACTATACTTCCAACTGTCCCTGAGCAACCAATCTTTGGTAAACCTCAGATTGTCCTCGACAATTGCTTAATCATTTTAGTCATATCCAATTCTAGACCTTTTCCCTTCTTAATGCCTCTGGGCATTTGGAAAAATTTAGAAATGACAAATATTATAGAACATGCAATCGATCCTGTACCCAAAGCAAATGGTACACGATTCATGATGTCTCACATAAAGACATGATTCTAGACCAGTCTTTTGCTACAATATTTTTATTTGCCATGTTTTCAAAATTTGACTATGAACAGGGATGCCGTAATCATAATCGAATTTTAAGAACGCAATATATAGAATTTCCTTAAGTTGAACCAATCCAACATGAAATTCATATATATATTCTTGACTAAAGATGATTAAGGTCTCAATCTAAGCCTTTAGAACTGAAATGAAGTCTATCCTCTCCCTTAATTATAGCAAAACAACTTTTTCAATCCCTGCAGCCTCACGAATTGAAACTTTTGTTTTCTATAATTAACATTGCTAACTTGCAACACTAACAATAATTATCATGCTCCCACTAACATGAGGATTATTAGCATAACACTTATGCTCCCACTAGCTTTGACATGTACTCAGAAATCAGCTGGACTTCTAGAAATCAATACTTTATTGACTTTCTTACCAAAGTTCAGATTTCTGAGACGAGATGCTTTGATAAAACTTTATCAAAATCATACACCATTCCTTAGATAGCATGCATGTGTGTCTAAACAATTTCAGAACTATGAAAAGGGATACCGTAATCATAGTCTCAATTGTTTAGACCTTTTGCCATCTGCTTCAAATCTACTTGGTGGAAGTGTTTCCTCACCATCATTTTCATGAATCGGAGAGAAACCTTATGACCCTTAGATTTTATGGTGTATGTGTTCTTATCCATGTGAATCGTCAAAACCATAGTCACAAGACAAGGATAATGACAAATCCAAACTCATATGGACTGAACTTATGCAATCTTAACTTCTTGCCACCTGGCAGTACAGGGTCTGCCATTGCTTCCAAGTTGTTATGCAACCAATTGAGAACTTTCAGAACTCCTATGCAAAGCCAACTTTAACTGGAATGGGCACAGAATATGTCAACACGATAGGTTATAAACCTTAAGTCGTGTGCTAGTGAAGAACCTCAGATTTTATTCTTGATTAGTTCTTGAAATTCTTTTTAGGATCTTTAAGACTCCCACTATCCTCTTGACATATAAGACTATCTTGCCAAATATTCAAGAGATAGTGCGGATTCTTTATCAAGACAAACACTTCACACAATTGACCTTAGTTGGTCTTTGTTTTATCCAAAATATCACAACTTACCAACTTCAAATGTACAAGAGTAGGACACTTTTACTCTTACATTTGGCAAGTGTTTTAAACCTTTCTTTAAGATATGTCATTCAAGTTATAATCTTGGAGTATGACTCTAAAAATTGTTTTGGAACGAAGTATGACTCATCTTCCTGATCTAACCATTTCAACAATTCATGACTCCTCTTCTTAGTCATAAGAATGCACTAAGATGACCTTTAGAGGACTAATTGTGATATGATTTCTAAATCATTAAGATGATCACAAACATGATACTAAAGTACTCTCCCATCTTTTCAGATTTGAGAAACTTTTATCTTTCTGCCTAATTTGATTCTTCCCATTCGTTCTGCCATACATTGAGACTTTTCCAATGTTTCAGAATTATACTTAAACTTGTAAGTATAACCATATTTACTAAACTTTAGTAAATCAAATAGTCTTAACGAGCTTTGTGGTGGACATGACCAGTGCACAAGAATGTGTACTTGATGCCTTTAGTCCTTCACTTGACTCACACATCCATGTGAACAAGTAATTAGTCTTGATTTTCCAATGCTTGAAAGTTCTCATTCATCATACTATTCAACTTGCATGATTCCAAGTTTCGGTCCAATTGCAACTTGGGCGATGAGGAACTTTCCTGATTTGGTAAATTTAGACACTACCACAAATGAAAGAATCAAATCCATTTTCCAATATTGCTGTCAGTGGAATCATATAAGCAACAATTTTCCACAAATGCCATTGTAAGGATACTTCAAATAAATAAAATTAAACAATTTTCTTTTATTTTAAAACTTTGCGGAAAACTTATCCTTACAATCCACATGGAAAATTGTTGTTATCTATTCCTTAGCAATATATCATAACTTCTTAAGCAACTGCTCAAAATTCTGATGCGATCGAAATCCACCTTCGCGATCAGAATCAGCATATACTTCCTTTAAGATTTCTCTCTATTCTTTGATTCTTAAAACATCAACATGTGACCCAGTCACATCATGTAATGAGGATCTCAGAATAGAACTTAACAGAGTTAGATAATGGGCTCTACCTGATGTAGAGTCAAACTTATTGACTTTAACATCCTTAGATAAATTTGGCAGCTTTGCAATCAACGCCCCTTCCTTTGGCAAAATAAACATATGGACCCTTCCAGAATTAACACTATACTTCCAACTGTCCTTGAGCAACCAATCTTTGGTAAACCTTAGATTGTCCTCGACAATTGCTTAATCCTTTTAGTCATATCCAGTTCTAGACCTTTTCCCTTCTTAATGCCCCAGGCATTTGGAAAATTTAGAAAGGATGAATATAGCACATGAAATCGATCCTATATCCGAAGCATATGGGACTCGAGTCATGATGTCTCACATAAAGACTAAACCAGTCTTTTGCTATAGAAATAATGGACCCATATATAGAATTTCCTTATGTTGAGTCATTCCAACATGAAATTCATATATATATATATATATACTTGACTAAATACGATTAAAATCTCAATCTAAGCTTTTAGAATTGAAATGAAGTATAATTTTCTCTCCCTTAATTATAGCAAAACAACTTTTTCAACCCCTGCAGCCTCACGAATTGAAACTTTTGTTTTTATAATCAACATTGCTAACTTGCAACCTTTATCATAATTATCATGCTCCCACTAACATGATGATTATTAGCATAACACTTATGCTCCCACTAGCTTTGACATGTAATCAGAAATCAGCTGGACTTCTAGAAATCAATACTTTATTGACTTTCTTACCAAAGTTCAGATTTCTGATACTAGATTGCTTTGATAAAACTTTATCAATATCATACACCTTATCTTAGATAGCTCACAGGTGTGTCTAAACAATTTTAAGAACTATGAAAAGGGATGCCGTAATCATAGCCTCGATTGTTTAGACCTTTACCGCTTCTCACAAGTCCATGTTAGTGTGCCGGTTAACCACATACGCTCCACTAACGACTTTGAGAATGCAAATATCACAATTGCTATCTAGCTAAAATCTACTTAGTGAAAGTGTTTCCTCACCATCATTTTCATGAATCGGAGAGAAACCTTATGATACTTAGATTTTATGGTGTATGAGTTCCTATCCATATGAATTTTTTCAAAACCATAATCACAACACAAGGATAATGACAAATTCAAACTCATATGGACTGAACTCAATCTTAATTTCTTGCCATTTGGCAGCTCAAGGGCCTGCCATTGCTTCCAAGTAGCTGTGCAACCAATTGAGAACTCTCAGAACTCCTATGCAAAGCCAACTTTAACTGGAATGGACACAGAAATAGTCAACACGATAGGTTATAAACCTCAAGTCGTGTGCTAGTGAAGAACTTTAGGTTTTACTCTTGATTAGTTCTTGAGACTTTCAAGACCTTTTAAGACTCCCACTGTCCTCTTGACATATAAGACTTTCTTGTCAGATATTCAAGAGATAGTGTGGATTCTAATCAAGACAAACACTTCACACAATTGGCCTTAGTTGGTCTTTGTTTTATCCAAAACATCACAACTTACCAATTTCAAATGTACAAGAGTAGAAAACTTTTACTCTTACATTTGACAAGTGTTTTTAAACCTTCTTTAAGACATGTCACTCAAGTTACAATCTTAGAGTATAACTCTAAGAATTGTTTTTGGAACGAAGTATAAATCATCTTCTTGATTTAACCACTTCAACAATTCATAGCTCCTCTTCTTAGCTACCAGAATGCACTTAGAGGATGAATTGTGATAAGGTCTCTTAATCATTAAGATGATTATCTAACATGATACTAAAGTACTCTCCCATCTTTTCAGATTTGAGAAACTTTTATCTTTCTGCCTAAGTTGATTCTTCTTATTCGCTCTGCCATACATTGAAACCTTTTCCAATGTCTCAGAATTACACTTAAGCTTGTAAGTATAACCATATTTACTGAATTTTAGTAAATAATGACGAATAGTCTTAACGATTATTTTTGGTGGGCTTGATCAGTGCACAAGAATGTGTACTCGATCCTTTACTTGACTCACACATCCATGTGAACAAGTAGTTAGTCTTAATTTTTCCAATGCTTGAAGGTTCTTATTCATCATGCTATACAACTTGCATGATTCCAAGTTTCTATCCAACTGAAACTTAGGTGATGAGAATCTTTCCTTATTTGGTAAATTTAGACACTACCACAAATGTAAAAATCAAATTCATATTTCCACTCTTGCTCTTAATGGAATCTTATAAGCAACAAAAATTTTCACAAATGCCATTGTAAGGATATTTTAAAATAAATAAAATCAAAAATATTTTCTTTTATTTTAAAACTTTGCGGAAAAACTATTCTTACAATGCAAAAGCACATGAAAACTTTGTTGTTATTTATTCCTAAGCAATATATCATAACTCTTAAGAAGTAGCTCAAGAATCCGATCTTCAAACTATGCGATAGAAATCCATCTATGCCATCAGATTCAGCACATTCTTTCTTTAAGTTTCTTCACCTTTTCTTTGATTATTAAAACATCAACATGTGACCCAGTTACATCATGTATCAAGAATCTCAGAATAGAAACTTAGCAGAGTTAGATAGTGGACTTTACCCGAAGTAGAGTCAAACTTATTGACTTTAATATCCTTAGGTAAATTTGGCAGCTTCGCAACCAATGCCCCTTTCTTTGGCAATGGACCCTTGATAATGGGATTATCTCAGACTTAGCCTTTCTCTTTACCATTTGGTCAACCGAGTTGACTATGGCCGATCCCTTTCCATTGGGAAGAGAGAGCTTTACTGGATATCCAATGTCATCATTGTCAATGTCCATAAAGTTTTAGGAAGTTGATCTTAGCAAATATATAAGATCATTAAGGGTCTTGTCATAGTCTGTTTCATAGGAGTCCCAAAGGAACTCAATATGTGACTTAGAAAATAGTTGAGTCACCAACTTTCTCAAGACTTTGACACCCAACTCTCCCGGCTAGTCAATATCTGACTACATCTCCAAGATGTGATCACATATAGACATTTGCTTGCCAATAGGGCTTGAGTGACCTTAAACTTTTTAGGAACTTGTGGGTTAGGGAGAATAATTGGAGGAGGTGAAAGAAGTATGATTTCCATGGGACATCATCTTCATTTAGGAAAGCTTGTTTCAAGAGATTTGGGAAGATCATCTTTTGGGAGATATTCAAGAGAGTTGATTTGAAGTCCTTAATATAACACCCGATATGAAATATTAAGGGTAGGACCCAACAACCTATTTATAACTGGAAGAGGGATGCCGTAATCCAAGTTATAAAATAGTTGAAGGTAGGTAAATGACGATTTACCAATTTCCACCATAAAAAACGAAATATAATTAAGTTTTAATTGGATTTGAAACTCCTAGATCTTTTGAGATACATTGAACTTTCAATGGCATGTTTGAATCTCGATTGTGCCCTCTCAAGTTTGTGACTGGGATGCCGAGGATCACAAACAAGGTGTGAATAACCATACAAATTGACTTGGTACCCTCAACAATATTACCTAATCGATGTGCCGGTTAACCACACACGCTCCACCGATCTATAATAAAGTTAAGTTACCCTTTTCCACTCTTACTAGTCCATGTTAGTGTGCCGGTTAACCACACACGCTCCACTAACGACTTGGTAAGGTACAAAGTGTAATTTTATGGGCTAGCACCAATTTCACATTTTCCTAAGTAACTAAGAATTGGGAATTTATAAATGTTTAGTTACTTAGTATTTATCATTAATACTTTTAATGAAGGGAGAATTATAGTCTTTGTCCTACCCGTTCGGCTAACGACCCTCCACCAGTCAAGGAAGCGGTGGGTGAGAGTGGACACCCATTAAACTGCCATTTTATAGGCAGTAACCTTATACCCCCCTTATAGACCGACTTCGTGAATGAGGCCTACTAACGGTAAGATTGACTTTTCTTATACATATCTATATAATTAAAATTATAATAATAGTATAAGGGTTTGAATTTTAACTTTTAAAATTCTAAGGGCTAACTTGGAATTAAAGTATTCATAAGTGAAACTTTTCAAATTCCAAAATGTGAGGGCAAGTTTTGAAACTATTCAAAACTAATTAATTCCATAACTTATGTGTTTAAATTAATTTTAATTAAAAAACTCTTCAAGTTCCATAACTTGAGGACAAGTTATGGAAGACTTTAAACTAATAAAAGAATGTAACTTTTCTTTATTTTGTAACTTATGGAATTAATTAAGGTTACACATTTTATTACTTAATGAAGTGACTCTTGAACCTCCATAACTTGAGGACAAGACTCTTTATTTTTGTAACCATTGCCAACTTTTATGAGTTTTATGAAACTTAAATGTGACTTTTCATATAACTTGAGGACAAGTTACAAAAACACATTTTAGAATCAAATCTTAGATTAAAATGGATTGAAAACACATAATCAATTAACTTTTCTATTAATCTAAGCAACTCATAAGAACAAGATAATTCAAATCAAACTTTTTCATGTAATTAGCCTAATCACTAAACTAATACAAAACATGAATCTATTGACAATTATCATTAAAATTGGATTAGTATGAACATTACCACATCAAAAACAAGTTTATAAGTTCAAAAACATCTTAGGGTAATGTTTCTAGTCCATTTCTAGCCAAAAAACTCGAAAATATGCTGTCTGGGGCTCCTACTCGTCGAGTGTATCAACCTACTCGCCGAGTAGGATGATTTTCTTCATGGACTCGGCGAGTTCATCAGTGGACTCGGCGAGTCCAGTGCCCAGAATGCCTGAAATTCGACTTTTTTTAGCATTTTTCAGCAATTTGCATCAAGTATAATTGAAAACAAGCCTAGGCTCTGATACCACTGTTGGGTTTTGAGCATTCTAACACTCCTAAGTGTACATGCAACCCTAAATACCTTGGATCTATGTTTTCTCTATTATACATGCAAATACGATTATCCAAGGTATTATCCTAACTAGCATACCAAAACATTGATACTAGGATACTAAAATGGATAGAATACATACCTTGTTGTTGTTGCTTAACTCCATGAAGCTTGAGAGCCTAGTGCCCCAAGTGTGACACCTCAAATGGTTCACACAACATCATGAACTCTTGGAATAACCATGAGAAGAAGACATACATACTCAAATTGGCTAGCCCTCCAAATATGTATCACTAGTGCCAATTTCTTGAACTAAAGGGGTTCTTATATAGTGTGGCTATTAGGGTTCCACCATGTAACTCATGACTTTACCCATTCCTTATGCTCCATGGGTTTTAACCTCCATGGAGTGTCCATGGATCACCACATGGGTTAAACCCAACATAAAGGAATCTTGGATCATAAGCCCACATATATAAGAATGAATGATTTACACAATCAATCCCCATATATTTAATTAGTCTCTTTTTGATCACTAAATTAAGTCCAAATTAATTCTTGATCAATACTAATTAAATAACATGATTTCATATTAATATATTAGAACTTATAATATATTAATATGTCACAAATGTCTTTTCCTCATAAACGGTCTATCCAAATGTTCCGATGCCATGCAACCCAAATGGACCATGCCGAGTCGGGTCAAGTACATACCAATTATAGTTATGGACTTAGACACTAATCCAACATGGCCTTCAGGTTTTGTGACGGGGATGCCGAGGATCACAAAACAAGGTGTGAAGTAACCATGCAAATATACTTGGTACCCTTAATATTTACCCCTCAATCGATGTGCCGGTTAACCAGACACGCTCCAACGATACTATGATAAACATTAAGTTACCCTTTGCCTACCTTGTTAAGTCCAGGTTAGTGTGCCGGTTAACCACACACGCTCCACTAACAGCTTAAAGAAAGTGCAAAGTGTAATTTCATGGATTAACACCTTATTCACATTTTCCTAAGTAACTAAGATTGGGAATTTATAAGTGTTTAGTTACTTAGTATTTATCATTATACTTATAATGAAGGGAGAATTATAGTCCTTTCCTACCCGTTCGGCTAACGACCCTCCACCAGTCAAGGAAGCGGTGGGTGAGAGTGGACACCCATTAAACTGCCATTTTATAGGCAGTAACCTTATACCCCCCCTTATAGACCGGCTTCGTGAATGAGGCCTACTAACGGTAAGATTGACTTTATCTTATACATATCTATATAATTAAAATTATAATAATAGTATAAGGGTGTATTTTAAACATTTAAAATACTTGGTGGTTTAATCTATTAATTAAACTATACTCTTAATTTAATTAAACTTAAACCATGTCTTTATGGAATTATTAACTCTTTAAATTAAACACTTTAACTAATTTAATGAAGTCCATAAAGTTTGAATTTTAACTTTTAAAATTGTAGAGTTTGGAATTAAAGCATTAATGTGTGTGAGACTTTACAAATTCCAAAACTTGAGGGCAAGTTTTGAAACTATTCAAAACCTTTCATTTCATAACTTATGAGTTTAATGGTTCATTAAAATGAAGACTCTTCATTTTTATGTAACCTCTTATTCTTTAATAACACTTTTAAAGAAGTGACTCTTAAACATCCATAACTTGAGGACAAGTTATGGAGTCATAAAATAGTTTAATGAAAAAAAAACTCTTCATTTTTGTGTAACGTATGGCACTTTTATGAGTTTTAAGATTCATAAATGTGACCTTTTATGCGACTTGAAGAAAAGTTACAAAAACACCTTTTATGAACTTCTTTTAGATTAATATGGATTGAAAGCAACTTAACAAATAATATTTTTCATCAATCTAAATTAACTCATAAAACAAGGTAACACAAAAAAACTTTTCATGTTCCATCACTTAAGAACAAGTTATGGAATTTTAAAACATTAAGACCAAGTTTTGTAACTCCATAAAAAACTTTGAATCAATTTTTTTTAAAACCTTTTCATATCCATAACTTATGGAGGTTTCAAAAAACTCTTTAGATCAAACTTTTAAAACTAATAAAATAATCATATCATTTTATCTTTTACTAAATTTGACCTAATTCAACTCATATAGTAAAGTGACTCAAATTTTAAAAATAATTAGTTTTTCATAAAATCAAGTAATTATCTTAAAATATGACAAACTTCATGTTTTTTTTCTTTTTTTTCTTCAACTTGAAAAAAAAAAATACATTTGCATCAAATATAATAGAAAACAACCCATGGCTCTGATACCACTGTTGGGCTTTGAGCATTCTAACACTCTTATGGTGTACATGCAACCCTATAAACCTTGGATCTATGTTTTCTCTATTATACACACAAATATTAACTATTCCAAGGTTTCATCCTAACTAGCATATTATGAAGCACCTATACTACAAAGTTGTAGTTAGATGACATACCTTTTGATGTAGCTTGATGTCTTCAAGCTTTAAGAGCTTAGCCCCAATAGTGTGGAAGCCTCAAATGGAATCACAAATCACCAAAACACCTTGGAAGAACTTGAGAGAATATGTATGCACACTAAAATCGGCCCACTCTTATTTTCACACACTTGTATCAATATTGTGAGCCAAGGACCCTTTATATATTATGGAGGATTAGGGTTACATCCATGTAAACCCTAATACCCATGACCTTTCATTTACATAGGATCCATGGGTTAAAAGCTCCATGGACCATCCATGAAAGCTTAGCCCAACCTAAATGAACTTGGCCCATTCCATATATATAAGAGTCCATATTTAATTAGTTCTTTTTGATCACTTAATTAATTCTAAATTAATTCTTGATCAATACTAATTAAATAATATGATTCCATATTAATATATTAGAACTTATAATATATTAATATAAATCATAAATATACTATTCTCAAAAGACTATCCATATAAATTGTACCGGTGAAGTGCAACCCAAATGGACCATGCCGGGTCGGGTCAAGTACATACCAAATATAGTTATGGACTTAGACATTAATCCAACAGTTCCGCTCTAGATATGTGCCGTTGGTGGAACGTGAGAGGTTGGCCCAGGAGTACCTGGATTTGAGGCAGGGGATGGAGATGGTGACAGAGATCACTCAGATGTTCACAGAGAGGGCCATGTTTTTTCCTGAGTTTGCCGCTTTTGAGCAGGCTTAGATGACTCATTACTTAAGCATGCTCAAGACGGAGATCCATCAGTTTGTATCCACCCAACGCTATGGTTCCTTGTTGGATTTGCAAGAGGCCACCATACGGCGTGAGATTAAGATGGAGCTTTAGACGAGAGAGCAGAGACCGGCCCCGACGCAGTCGCAGCCCATGCTGAAGCGGTTCAAGGCCGCTGATGTCAGATCTAGGGGTCGGAAGGGCCGTACTTGTGGGAAGTGTGGCAAGGTTCCTGAGGGTGCTTGCCGATCGTCTTCTGGGTGCCACAATTGTGGCTGGCAAGGCCATATGGCGAGGGATTGCCGCCAACATGCCCCAACACTCAGCTCCAGGATTTGTTACTATTGCGACCAGGTTTTCCATGTGAAGGCCAACTGCCCTTCGCTTGCTGCTAGGCCGGCGCAGGCTCCAGCGCTGACTACTATGAGGATCACATATGGGATTCAGGGTAGGGCGGAGCCCCCAAGGGCTCGAGGTTGCTATTTCCAGCACACTGTTGAGGAGTCCAGAGCAGCTCCAGATGCTGTGACTGGTATGTTTCTATGCATTATTCTATTGACTATCGTTTGTGTTATGCTTATATATGTGCCTCTGTTAGATACGTTCCTAGTGAACTCTTTACATGCTCTCATGTTGTTTGACTCCGGTGCGATTCGGTCCTTTGTATCTCGATCGTTCAATAGAGAGTTTGATATGCCTATTGGGGAGTTAGAGTGTCCGTTGCGGGTTTCTATTGCCAAAGAAAATAGGGTTTCTGCGTCATCAGTGTATCAGGGTTGTGTATTGGAGATCTTTAGGGTGCCTTATCCGATCGATCTGATCCCTATTCCTATGGGGGATGTTTGCGTGATTGTGGGTATGGATTGGTTGTGCCGGTTTGGTGCCATGATTGATTGTGAGGGCCAGCGGGTGGTACTTCGAACCCAAGTGGGGGAGAGCTGGTTATTTATGGAGACGGCAACAGGGACGGTTTAGGATTTTCTTCGGCAACCAGGGCTCGTCAGTATATTTAGCACGAGTGTGCAAGTTGTTTGGCTTTGTTGGATATAGTGTCTAAGTCCATAACTTTATTTGGTATGTACTTGACCCGACCCGCCATGGTCCATTTGGGTTGCATGGCATTGCAATACTTGGATAGACTAGATGAGAGAATAAGGCACTTATGATTATTAATATATTATAAGTTCTAATATATTAATAATAGTATTATTTAATTAGTATTGATCAAGTATTAATCTAGTATTAATCTAGTGATCAAAGTGAGACTAATTAAATATATAGGGTTGATTATGACAATCATCAATTCTTTTATGGTTGATTAATGATCCATGGTTTATGGGTTTGGTTATAACCATATGGAGCTCCATGGATAGTCTATGGGAGTTACAAACCCATGGGTCATGAGAAATCAAGAGTCATGACAATTAAGGGCATTCATGTGTAAACCCTAATTGTGACAACACTATAAAAGGAACCCTATGGCTAGCAAAATCGTGACCTAGTGTTACTAGAGAGGGCATAACCGATTTTGAGGCTAAGTGACATTCTCTCAAGTTATTCCAAGTCTTGTGGTGTTGTGTGAAGCATTTGAGGCACAACATTTGGGGTGCTAGGCTCACAAAGTCTTGAAGGAATCCAAGCAACAACAATGTATGTATTTCTACTAGTTTTTATGTTTTATGTAATCCCCATGCCATGCTAGTTAGGAAATAACCTTGAAAAATAAATTTGCATGTATATAGAGAAAACATAGATTCAAGGTTATTAGGGTTGCATGTACACTTAGGAAGTGTTAGAATGCTCAAAAATCCATCAGTGGTATCAGAGCCTAGGATTGTTTTCTGTATACTTGATGCAAAACTGCTTAAAAATCGAAAATTCTGCACTCTGACGACTGGACTCGCCGAGTCCATGGGGAGGACTCGACGAGTAGAATAATGCACTCGACGAGTAGGAGCGTGTTGGGCAGTTTTTTTTCGAGTTTTGTTGCTGGAAATGGATTAAGATCATTATCCCAATCTGTTTTGGACTTGTAAAATCTGTTTTTCAAAATGATAAAGATTATGTTAACCCATTTTACATGACTTTTATCAATTTTCAAGTATTGTATATGTTTATATGATTTTCTTGAAATAGCTTGACATGAATTTGTGTTCATATGAGTTTAGAAGATCATAGGAATTATATGTAACCTCCATGTATGTTTAATTCATGATCTTAATGGCTATGATGGTGTCCATAACTTGTCCTCAAGTTATGGATAACCAAAAGTCACTTCTTTTAATTATGATTAAAGAACTAAAGAGGTTTCATAAAATGAAGAGTCTTCATTTTTATGAATCATTAAAACTCATAAGTTACAAATTGAAGAGACTTGGAATAGTTTCAAATCTTGCCCTCAAGTTTTGGAATTTGAAAAGTCTTACACTTCAATACTTTAATTCCAAATTAAACCTTAGATTTTTAAAAAGTTTAAAAATCAACACTTATACTATTATTATAATTTTATTATATAAATATGTATAAGAATATGTTATTCTTACCATTAGTAGGCCTCATTCACGAAGCCGGTCTATAAGGGGGGTATAAGGTTGTTACCTATAAAATGGTGACTTAATGGGTGTCCACTCTCACCCACCGCTTCCTTGATCGGTGGAGGGTCGTTAGCCGAACGGGTAGGATACGACTTTAAATACTCGTTAAAAGTATAATGAATTATAAAGTAACTATACATTATAAATTCCCAATCTTAGTTACTTTAGGAAAATGTGAAATTGGTGCTAGCCCATAAAATTACACTTTGTACCTTACCAAGTCGTTAGTGGAGCGTGTGTGGCTAACCGGCACACTAACATGGACTAGTAAGAGTGGCAAAGGGTAACTTGACTTTATTATAGATCGGTGGAGCATGTGTGGTCGGCACATCGATTAGGTAATATTGTTGAGGGTACCAAGTCAATTTGTATGGTTATTCACACCTTGTTTGTGATCCTCGGCATCCCAGTCACAAACTTGAGAGGGCACAATCGAGATTCAAACATGCCATTGAAAAGTTCAATGTATCTCAAAAGATCTAGGAGTTTCAAAACCAACAAAACCTAATAATAAAATATTTCGTTCTTATGGTGGAAATTGGTAAATCGTCATTTACCTACCTTCAAATATTTTATAGTATGGATTACGGCATCCCTCTTCCAACTATAAATAGTTTCTTGGATCCTAGCCTTAATATTTCATTTGGGTGAATTATTAAGGATTCCTAATCTAATGAAACTTGTCTTTCTTTCCTTTCAGATGTCTTCCAACAATGCTTCTGGTTCAAACCCAACAGGCTCCTTTTCCCTTATGAACTTGTGTGGTAAGGTCATCTTTGATGGATCAAATTTCAATGAGTGGATCAGAAACATCAGAATGATTACCCGCTATGAGGACAAAGAATATGTCCTCGATAGGGAGCTTAAGGTTGTGAGTGAAGCCACTGCTACTCCTGAAGAGTTTGCGGAGTTTGTTGCACATGAAAAGGATGCTACTAAAGTAGCATGCATCATGATGGCCACCATGACTCCTGAACTTCAAAAATCCTATGAAGATTTCTACCCCTATGAGATGCACCTGGATCTGATGGAAAGGTACCATCAGAGCGCGCGTCAGTAGAGGTATGAAATCATCTCCTCCATGATAACCGCAAGGATGAAGGATGGTGAACCCATCACCGGTCACTTGCAGAAGATGCAAAGGTTCGTTGACCGGTTGCTGAAGCTAAATGTTGACTTTCCTGAGGAAATGGCGATTGACATCATTCTCCATTCCTTACCTCCAAGTTATGATCAGTTTCGTATGACTTATCATATGAACAAGGAGGAAGTCACACTTAGCAAACTTCAAGGACTCTTAATGACAGCTGAAAATGGCCTTAAGGGTAAAGCGGTTGCTACTTCTACTCCTTCAACAGCCCCTGTTCTGGCTATTGGGCAGGGAAAGGGTAAGAAGAGGAAAAGCCCTTCGAAGGGTACCAAGGGTAAGACTCTTGATGGTTCCTCTTCAAGTGGGACAAAGAAAGGTCCCATTACTCCTTCTTCAAACCCAAAGGAAGCACAGTGCTTCTATTGCCAGGATAAGGGACACTTCAAGCGAAGCTGCCCTAAATATCTGCAAGATGTAAAGGATGGGAAGGTTAAACCCACACATGCAGGTATTTACACAATATTGTCTAATAACTCATCTAATGCTAATTCTTGGGTGCTTGATATAGGTTGTGGTATTCACATCTGTACTGATTTGCAGGCACTAAGAATAAGTGAGCAAGTGGAGCACGGGAAGATAAACTTAGTCATGGGCAACAGGAAAGCATCACCTGTTACCAAGATAGGAGTTTATTCTTTATTGCTTAATAATGGGTTAATGTTAGATTTGAATAAGTGTTGTTACTTGCCCGAAATGGCGAGAAATATTATTTCTTTTCATGGCTTGTACAAACAAGGTTTTTCATTTTCATTTGATAATAAAAATGGTGCTATTAATGTTTATTACAATGATGTATTTTACTTTAAAGCATTACCTTGTGATGGTGTATATGAAGCTGTGAATGTTGTAGACAATCTAGGAAATAATGTGTTGTATATTGATTCTTCAGATAGCTTGGATAAAGCATCCTTGTGGCATTATCGTCTTGGACATGTTAACAAGAAGCGCATAGGCCAACTCCAAAAGGCTGGAGTCTTGGAATCATTTGACCTCAAGTTAGATCATAGTTGCGAGTCTTGTTTGCTTGGAAAAATGACAAAGTCACCCTTCACAGGTACTTGTGATAGGGGTGAAGGTTTGTTGGACCTTGTACACACGGATGTGTGTGGGCCCTTCAGAGTTGCTACAAGGGATGCTAATCGCTATTATGTGCCTTTTACTGATGATTACAGTAGATATGGATATATTTACTTAATCAAGCATAAGTCAGAAACCTTTGAAAAGTTCAAAGAGTTTAAGCAGGAAGTGGAGAATCAATTGGGCAGGAACATCAAGATGCTCCGATCCGATCGGGGAGGAGAGTATCTTAGCATTGAGTTCCTTGACTATCTTAAGGAATGTGGGATTGTCTCACCAATGCGCCTACGGTGTTTATGGATTTCATGAATCGGGTATGTAGTCCGATGCTCTATCGTTCTGTCATCGTGTTTATTTATGATATTGTGGTGTATTCCAAGTCCAGGGAGCAGCATGAGGAACATCTTCGAGAGCTCCTGGGGTTTTGAGTCGGGAACGGCTTTATGACAAGTTCTCAAAGTGCCTGTTTTGGTTACGAGAGTTCTAGTTCTTAGGGCACCTCGTTAACCAGGATGGGATTTTGGTCGATCCGGCCAAGATCGAGGCCGTGATGCAGTTGGAGGTTCCAAAATATCCCTCAGATATTAGGAGTTTCTTGGGTTTGGCAGGGTAGTATCGGAGATTTATTCTGGATTTCTCCAAGATTGCAGTACCCCTCACTTGTCTGACGAGGAAGGGGGTGGATTTCAGATGGGGTCCTGAGCAGCAGTCGGCATTTGAGACCCTTCGGTAGAGGTTATGTGAGGCCCCAATATTGACCGTCCCGGAGGGAGTTTAAGATTTCGTGGTATTATTTTACGCTTCTATCACTGGTTTAGGGGCAGTCCTCATCCAGAGAGGACGGGTGATTGCTTATGCTTCGCGGCAACTGAAGCCGCACGAGACGCGATATCCCACTCGTGATCTGGAGTTGGGGGAGTGGTTTTTGCCCTCAAGATTTGGAGGCACTATCTTTATGGGGTACATTGTACTATCTACACGGATCACAAGAGTCTGATACATATTATGGATCAGCCGAACTTGAACATGAGGCGGCGCAGGTGGCTAGACGTAGTCAAGGATTATCACTGCGAGATCCTTTACCATCCGGGTAAAGAGAATGTAGTGGCGGATGCTTTGATTCACAAGTCGGTCGGGTCTTCAGATAGGGTGACGTGTATGAGGATATCAGTTGATTCCCAACTTCTGGGATTGATCAAGGAGGCTCAGGCCGAGGATGCTCAGAAAGAGAACTGGAAGCAAGAGAGGATTCGAGGTGAGATCGACAGATTTGTCATGGATAGTCGTGGGTTTGTTAACCTGGTGTGGTCGGGTCTGGGTTCCAGTTTCTCGTGGGATTAAGTAGGTTGTATTGGAGGAGGCTCATAAGTCTCGTTTTTCTATTCATCCAGGGGCCACCATGATGTATCAGAATTTGAGATTGAGCGATTGGTGGCCATGTATGAAGAGGGAGATACCCTCGTATTTGGAGAGATGCTTGACCTGCACGATAGTCAAGGCTGAGCATCAGAGGCCGCATGGCAAGCTACAGACTCTGGAGGTTCCCATGTGGAAATGGGAGCGTATATTGATGGATTTTATCACCAAGTTGCACAAAACGGAAAATGGTTTTGATGCTATATGGTTCATCGTGGATCGATTGACCAAGAGTGCCCACTTTCTGGCGATTCGCGTGAGTTTTGCGGCCGAGAAGTTGGACGATGTGAATGTTCATGATATCGTTGCTCTCCATGGGATTCCATTCTCCATTGTTTCAGACCGTGATGTTCGATTCACCTCCCGTTTCTAGAAGAAGTTCCATAAGGAACTAGGCACGAGGTTGCACTTCAACACTGCTTATCATCCGTAAACCGACGGCCAGAGTGAGCGGACGATACAGACCCTTGAGGATATATTGTGGGCATGTGTTATCGATTTCGGTAGGAGCTGGGACTCTTACCTGCCTCTTGCGGAGCTTTCCTACAACAACAATTATCATTTCAGCATTGGTGTTCCGCCTTTCGAGCTCTTGTATGGGCGGAGATGTCGTGCCCGGTTTGTTGAGGCGAGGTCGGTCACGGGGTTATGAGAAGGACTAAAGTGGTCCTTCAGAGCACAGAGTTGATTCAACAGATCAGGCAGAGACTGTAGACCGCTCAGAGTCGGAAGAAGAGCTATGCCGACCGGCACCGATTCGAGTTGGAGTTTCAGGTCAGCAATATGGTATTATTGAAGGTCTCACATTGGACGGGTGTGATACACTTCAGGAAGAGGGAGAAATTGGGTCCATGGTATATTGGGCCTTTTCGGGTGAATTCCATGGTTGGCATGGTTGCTTACAGATTGGATCTTCCTGAGGAGCTTATTTAGATTTATAGCACATTCCATGTTTCACAGCTATGAAAGTGCGTATTGGATGAGGATGAAGTGGTTTCCTTGGATGATATTCAGGTCGACCAGCGTCTGAATTATGTTGAGAAGTCAGTGGAGATTTTGGAAAGGAAGATAAATGTGTTGCGAAACAAGGAAATACCTTTGGTAAAGGTACGGTGGCAGCACCGTAGTGGCTCCGAGTAGACCTGGGAGCCGGAGGCTAAGATGCGGGAGCATTATCCTGAGTTGTTCACCGCAATAGACTTTGAGGACGAAGTCTAGTTCAAGTGGGGGAGAATTGTAATATCCTGATGCTTAGGTACTTCTAAATTCATCCTTAATATTCTATTTCATATCATTTTGGTCCCTAAGTCCAAGAAGTTATACTTTGAAGCCCTAGTGGCAATATCATAATTATGGTAGCAGAAGTACGCCATGCATACATGTGTGTACGAGTGTACTAGGGCACGCCCTAGTACGCTGGGCATACACTTATGTACGTGGGGCGTACTAGTTTCAGGAGGAAACCCTAATTTTTAAGGTTTTGGAGGTATTTAAGCAACATTGTGTCTCATTTCTCCCCACCTTTTCAGCCTCCACATCCTTTGATACGTTTTTGCTAAACCTATCCCTCTTAGTGTGTGTTTTGCGCTCAAGAGTGTGTTCTTGGTGTGTGGAAGGAGGAAGAAGTTGCATTAAGTAGCCTTGAAGTGGAAGCCAGCTTGTGGATCTGGGATCTTTTCCTTCTTGAGAAGCTCCAATAGGTATAAAGTCTATACCTTGATGTTTTGGTTGTAAGATCCTATTTTGGGTGTTTGATGTTGATTTTCTTGTCCCAAAGGTCCCATCTTATTCATGGTTTGTTCTTGTCATTTTGAGCCGTCCTTTCAGACCGTAGGAAGGGTCCTTGTCCATAAAAATGAGGTCCCAATTGCTAGAATTGCTTCATGCATCTTGTAAAATGTCTTAAAGGATTAAGAACTTGTGTTAAGCACTTTTTCGACTTGTAAATTCATAAAGTTGGAAACTTTAGGACTCTAGGGTGCATTTGGGCCGTAGATCTGAAGTATGGGCTTAAGTGCCTAAGCCATTAAGCACTAAATGGAGATTGAGGGTTGTGAGGGTACGCCCCGTGTACTCGGTCAACCACCCCGATGGTGGTCTTCTACTAGGAATTGAGTACACTAAGCATACCTCGAGAGTACGCCCCGCGTACTCACATGGGTCAGCCTTGTTAAGTTGACTCGATTGAGTTGACTTGGTTGGGTTGACTCGGTTGATTTAGTGGGTTTGACCAGTTGACCTTGACTTTGACTTTGACCAAGTTTGACCTTGAGGGCATTCTGGGTATTTTGGGGTTTTGAAGGAATTGGTCACTTGGTGGAAATAGGTATCGGTTAGAGAGCTGAGGTTCAGAGTCGGGCCTCATCAGTTCTGCTCAGTTTGTGAGGTGAGTTTTCCTCATTATATTTACGGGTCGAAGGCACCAAGGCCGGCCTATTGATTTGATAACCTGATATTCATTGATATGCTGAGTATAGAATAGATATGCATGCTAGGTTTGATATGCTAGTCTGGTAGATCGGTAGGACTACCTGTGATACTGTCTGTATGATTATCTGTATATGTTAGTATCTGTTATATGTTGACATATTGTGTGGGTGGGTTGGGGTTGTACTGCTCCGTACGGTAGTCAACAAACCATGGAGCAATACAGATGTGAGCTGAGGGTCGGGTAAGGCATGCCAAACTCATATTGAGGGCTGATGAGCATTCCATATACAGGTTGAGGGTCAGTTAAGGCATACCAGACTTGTACCTAGGGCTTGGTGGTATTCAGTCTGAGGACTGATTTGGTCGGGGTGCAAGCCAGACATAAGCTATGGGCCCCGAGGGCAAGCCAAACTTATGCTGTGGGCTCAGGGATAATCCAGTCTTTTAGTTTTGGACCCATTGCATGCTGTTATTGTATATGTGTTATTTGCTAGTGTGCTGGTACTTTGGGGGAACTTACTAAGCTTTGGGCTTATAGTTTTGGGTTATTTTTCAGGTACCTCAAATGATCGAGGGAAGTCAAAGGCGTGACCGTGCACCTCCTCGTGTTTTGATATTTGATTTTCAGAAAATTCTGATATTAAACATGTTTTGAAAACTAATTTGTAAACAATGATGATTTGTGGATTGGTTTTAAAAGTTTAACTTTTTCATGACTTTTATGGATGTTACATTTCTACTGATATTTCGATGCAAAAACATTGGTTTCAAAGTTGCAATGAAATTTTTTATGAAAATACTTTCTGTTGTGGTTCTAATATGGAATTAAATATTGTGATTAATCTGCAACGAAATTTTTCTACGGAATAAAATTCCATAGATGCTTTGTTATGGAAGTAGAATTGATAGATATATACCTACGGAATTGTGCTACAGAATTTTATTTTCGTTTCTTCTTTGCTATGAAAAAAAATGCCTAGCTAAGTTGTTAGGAATTAATTTTTTCTAAATTATTTTACATTATAATGCCATATATTGGAATTTATTTGCATAAATCGGGCCTTCTAATACCCAAATTCGCAAAACCACAAGCAAAAGAAGAGAAATTAGGGCAAATCCATGTCGTCATCTTCAAGAAGTAACTTGAGAGTGTGCGGATGTGGAGATCCGGTTGGAATGTGGTCGACATGGACGCCAAAGAATCCTGGTTGGAGGTTTATTAGTTGCACAAAGTACAATGAAAAAGACAGAAATTATGGGCTTTTTTGTTGGATTGACCCACAACTCCCGAACAAGTGGTATAGAGAGAAGATGTATTAATTGAGAGCTCAAGTCAATGGTGAACATGTCATTTTAGATGTCCACCTGATGGTCCTATCGATTTTCATGTCAATGAAGCCCCACTTCAAGTTGTTATTCAAGATACTATTGAACATGGTATTGACCATCGAGTTGAAGGTTGTCAAGTTGGAGTTATCAAGTTCATGCTGGTTTGTTTGGTTTATTTCTTTGTTGGGATGTTCTATGCTTAATCTTTCTATTTATGTAACTGAATTATTAAAGACTGGAATGCTAATGGAGGAATTGTTATTATGATCAATGTAATTGGAAGCCTATGGTTTGAGTTATATGTATTTGAAGTGATAATATAATTTGTTTCTTTTATGGTAGAATTTTCTATGTCTCTACTACTACATGAAAGAATAAATAGTTGTTGTTATGCACTATATTTTATCTTGAATAACTTTATAAGATTCCAAATTAAACAAAAACTGGATTACAATTTAAAAGCGGATTTCATTGGATATTTATTGAAAATATTGTACATACAAATATCTCAAAACACATGTATCATTGTAGTAAATGATTGATATGTACCAAAGAATGGGAAAACTACATTTAATTCTCTCCAAGGGCACTAATACATAACATCACATTTAACAATTCATATATAAAACTAAATATTAGACAATGTAATCATCCTTAAAGAGACAATATAAGATTTACTCAATATATTCTTCCTACTGCTCTTCTTCCTCCTCATCTTCTTCATTGCTCGATATACTATACTCATAACTTTTCTCGCTGTCAGGAATACCATCAGTGTCATCATCGTGAAATTCACTTGTTCATCAATGCAAGTTTCATCATCTGAATCATGGCTTGGCATGTCCTGATCATTATAGTCGTGTGTATCTATATTTGGTGTAATGATTTCATTTGATACAAATTCATCCTCTTGGAAAAAATGTCTTTTTTATTATCATTTTCACAAACATCTGTCCGACCACGAGGTTTAACTTTCATTACAGCCAAACAGTCGGAGTTTTTTTTTTCAAACTCGGGTAAGTAACGTAACACACCTGAGTGGCTTGCATGGATAAAACAAACGGCTCAAACTTGTTGTATTTTCTTTTGTTGTTTAATTCAATCAAGTTATATTCTTGGTGAACCTTGACTCCTATGTTAGGTGCTGGATCGTACCAATGACATTTAAAAAAAAACTGGGCTTTTCTGTGGGTAACCGGGGTACTTGACTTCTAAAATTTCCGCTACCTGACCATAATAGTCACATCCTTGACTACTAATACACAATCTGTTATTCATTATTGTTTTGTTCTTACTGTGAGCTTCTGTGTGAAACTTGTAACCATTGACAAAGTATACATTATATAATTTGACTATCCTCAAGGGCATTCTAGAAAGGTCAAATATATATTGTTCTTTATCTTATTATTACATGCCTATATGAAAAATGGTGAAGCACTTATTATAACCATATATAATAAAACAATAATAAAAATAAAAAAATAAAAACTAACACCTACATAGTTTTGAAACCATGCTGCAAAGTTCTTCTCCACTTCAGCTGCAAGCTCATGTTGATCCATATCCGCAAAAATATCATTCAAGTGATGTTCAAATTTGTTTGATTGGCATTTAAATTACATTTTCGAAGTTACTATGATGTAATAAAGAAAAAGCATGTCAATGTTATTTGGGGCAATTAAAAAAGAGAGTATATATTACCTGATGTAATGTTTGATCGTATCCTCATCAGACAACATTGTAGTCTTCAGCTTTCCATAATGACAACCACGATATGAAAATGTAACTAAATTTTATTTTCATCTTCATCAGATTGCCCACCTCCTTCTCCATCATCATTTCGAGGAAACTGTGTTACATGTGGGTACACCACTCTCAAAATAATGAGAGAAAAATATGTTTGCTTCATGAAGCAAGTACGCGTTAACAATGGACCCTTCCACTTGAGCTTTATTTTTCACATATTTTTTCAACTGGTTGAGATATCAATCATAAAATAGATGTAAATTAAGTTACAGTTACGACTTACAAAAGTTGCAACATACATTTTGATATAACAGACAAACCATTCAAATGGATACATCGAACGATGTTGGACAGGACCAGCTATCTTTGCTTCATATGGAAAATGTGCGTGAAAATTTTCCATGGAGTTAAAAATACCAGGGATAAAGATGGTTTCTAATTTACATAGAGTTATGGGGATCCCAGCTTCAATCCTTTCCATTTCTTGTGCAGTGATTGATGCTCCAATTAATGTTTTAAGGAAAAGACTCAACTATGCTAATGCTTCCCACACATATTCAGGAAAAATCAAATGAAATCCAATTTTAATCAATCTTTGCAGAGAAATATGATAATTATGGCTTTACATTCCGAACAGTCTACAAGCAGTCAAATCAACACACCTCCCCAAACTAGAAACGTAACCATCGGGGAAAATCAAATTCTCCACCCATTCGCATATGGCCTTCTTTTGATTCTTGTCTAGAGCATATTACCCTTTTTTCTCATCTTCTATTCCTTTTCTCTTCCTACTATAGAGTTTCAGATATTTTCTCGCTGCAGAATTGTCCTTTGTCTTCGCTTTGACATCCAATACAATGTAAAAACAGTTCTCAAATACATTTTTCTCAATATGCATAACATCTAAATTATATCTAAGGAGACTTGTTTTCAATATGGTCAATCACAAAATATGATTTTCGTTTTCCAACCATCATTGCCACATGCTTTGTTTACATCATCAACATTTAGTTCAATCACCTTTAACAAACCTAATTGTTCAATTTTCGTTAAAGTTTATTCACCATTCTTAGTTGGAGGAGGACCTTCTATCTCTACACGATTCCTCTTGAACTTATTATTATACCTTTTATATGGATGATTAGCCTGGAGGAATCTTCTATGACAGTCAAACCATGACATCTTGTTACCATTCTGTAGCCTGAATGCTTATGTATATTTCCCATAATATGGACATGCTAGCTTACCTGCTGTAGATCATCCTGAAAACATTGCATAAGCTGTAAAATCACTAATTGTCCGCATCAAAGACGCTCGTAATTGAAAATTTTGTTTTAAAGATATATCATAGGTTAATACACCTTCTTCCCACAATTGCTCCAATTATGCAACAACCGGTTGTAGAAATACATCTATTTTATGCTTAGGGTTTGTAGGTCCTGACACAACTATAATAAAAAACATGTAAGGCTATTTCATATAAGTACATGGTAGCAAATTATATGGTGTTATAGTAATAGGCCAAAGATGAATATTTATTTTCAAATGTGTCATGTGGTGCAAACTCATCTATACATAGGCCTAATCTAACATTACATATTTTGGCTGCAAATGAAGGATGAATTCGGTCAAAGTGCTTCCAAGCTTTAAAATCAGATGGATGACACATTATACCAGCAACATGTCGATGATCCTCAGAGTGTCATTGCATTGAAGCAGCTATGGCTTGTGAAGCATACAGTCTCTTCAACCTTGGAGTCAGAGGAAAGTAATGCAGTCTCTTAAACGGTACGCGCGAGCGTGTGGACAAATTTTTTGACGGTTCGTACCTATCTTCATTGCAAAATTTGCACCGATAAAGCTCTTTGTCTCTCCTATAATATATCATACATCCAGACTTGTAGCAGTCAATCACCTCCACAGGCAAACCTAGTGACTGTATTAACTTTTTGTTCTTGTATAACTACCTACCATATTATTCTCCTCAGTTAACCCATCATTCAACAATTAACAGATAGCATCATAACATTGTTCAGGTATGCGATACTCTGATTTTATATTCAATAATCTAGCTAGAATAGACAGTTGTGTGACCTTTTTACATCTAGACCACAAATCTTTATCAACTGCCTCTATCATATCAAAAAAAATTATCTTCTAAATTTGGCTCCTCCTCAAGATTACTAGTAATAAAATCAGGAGCCATTGCATCAATAACTATTTCTCTAATACTATATCCACGATCTTCGTTCAAAGTTGTGTATGAACCATCCACCACTAAAGATGTATTGTCATCAATGGATGTTTCCCCATGTTTATCCAAAAACCAATAATCTGGAACAAAACCTGACTTGTACAAATGATGCTTTATAGAATCAGGCTCTAGATATGGTATGTTATGACATTTGATGCATGGATATTTGATTCTATCTTAGTCCATATACCTTTCTTTACTTGTAGAGAAGTCTATGAATTTTTTCACACCTTGTAGAATAGACACAACCGCAATCATCTTTTCTTTCATACATACACGTTCTATTGGTGTTGTCAATGATGTTAAATATATACAATATACATTTAAATAACACGACATTATGATCATTAATATGGCTTCGATTTCATAGATGGGATTTGAAATAATCGCATATGTTCAATATAAATAATGCAAATGTACCTTTAATATAATTCTCTTCACAAATTCACCGACTGCTGAATCAATCTTGACACTTTTCTCGTTTGTACAAGTGAATCACTTTTATGACTTGATAATGGCCTAGAATATTTGTAGAAAGGTTTATTTGAAATTGAGAATTGCATAACTCGGTTTCAAACAAAGATTTTATGAGGGAACCGTTGACAACCCTTCATCGTGATTTAGATCTGGTGGATGGATACAAGGTCAAAGTATTTCGTAGATATTGTTCAATATTACAAATCTTTAATTATAGCAAGATACATAAAATTATTACCGAAATTCTATACATAATTATAGGTTATAACAAATATCGAAACGTTATTGTACTTATTAACAAAATAACAACCAAAAAAAACTACAATTGTATACAAATACACCCATTGTGAATAAAGTAACATAACATATATGACACACTTGATAATTATAACAAAACTATGTAATTTTACTAACATAATATAAACAATATTCATACTTATCACTAAAATTTACAACCATTTTTCATTAGTATTCCATATATATGTACATGAATCCACAAAAAAAAAACAAAAAAAGAGTAATCACAACATTTACAAATGATTATCCATTCTTAAACATCCTTAATAAAACTAAATTTTTTACCATACTCTATGTACCAATGACAAGCTTTGCAAAACTTTTGTGGGTCATCATCTTCTCTAAATAGCGTAAATTCCCCTTCGATGGAATGATTTTCCTTTTCACATTGGAAGGTGATGTTAGCCATTGTAGGTCTATGAACAACATTTATATTATGCAACAATTCTTTGGCACTTTCAACACAATTATCATACTCTACATAATCATTAACAATCGCACCTAAATACGCACCAAGTCTACCCAAACCTACAAGTACACATTAAAACAACTTTAAATCCATTGTACAAACCATAAACAAATGTAATGTACATATTATGCATACCTTGATCATATTCAGGGAAACCTTTTGATATGTTGGTCATCCCAAACAAATAATTAGCCTCCTGATGAACATCATCTTCGGCATCAGTCAACAACTTTAATCCCAAGTCAAAATTAACCTTACAAAAGTACTCTTCTTATTAACAGAATAACAATATCATTAATAAACTAAAAATAAATTAAAGAGAAATATATAAAATTAATCAAGTTACACATACGACTCCATTTCTATACATTGGATATGTGTTTTTATGATCTGCACATTCGTATATAAATGCATCAACCTTCAGAATTTTGGAACCCAAACCATCACTAACAAGAAACTCTTTGAGGGATGCTCTTTTGAACATTTCACTATCTTTCCCCGCCTCGTTCATCTTTTCTGAAATTCATAAATTCAAATTTACAGTTAATATCGACTTATACTTCATCTAGTATACATTAATAAGTTAATGTTTATCAGAATTACCAAACTCTTGCAGATATAATGTTTTTAGCGGAATCAGACCCTACGTTGCAATAATGCGAATCATAATCTCTATAGGAAGATCATCCAATGAAATACACACTCTTGTATTCACCATTCTACTAACAAAACACACATTGCATAAGTTTATATAATTATTTAAGAAAAAACAGGGGAAACAACGATTACAACTAACAGAGGAATAAGAAAACCTTACTTTTATGCAATGATCATGGAAGAAGTACTGTCTTCAATAATCTTCTCAAAAATCGGTTGTGATAACGATTCTCTATCAAGGATTTTAGGGATTTTATTGAGCATGGGAAGTTTAATTTTGGGGAATATTGGAAATTATCGGAATGGCCTAAATAAGTGAAATGACATGATGACGTTGGAAACATCATGGTGCCTAAAAGACGTACTGTGTAAAATGACCTAATTGCCCTAGAAATAATGCCTCATATTTGATTAGTAAGGGTTGTTTTGTCAAAACATATTATGAAAAAAAACAACCTGTTTAAACACACAACCGATGTAAGTGATCTATGCCTTATCAAAAACCCATTAATTAAGTAGAAAATGACCTAATTGCCCTTTTATATACAATGATTAATGTTGGTTTACAAAGGGTATTTTTGCCAAAACAAATCAATTCAAATAGAGAATTAAATTAAGTTTTCCAATGTATTGTTTCAACATTTGACTTGTTATTAGATAATTTAAATTATTACACAATTAATATTCACCCATGTGGCTTACTACATTACCCTAAAACCCTAACCCATATAACTTACTGCCATTACCCTTAAACCCTAACCCATGTGTCTTAATGCCATAACACATACAAATTATAAAAATTTAATTATAAATTGTCACATGATCCCCTTACGCAACCCTATTTTTCTACATGAAAATGACCTAATAATAATGATGCATTATAACATAAATCTTCATAACACAACATATTTGTCATTATAATTATCATGCATTAGAACATAAATCACAATTATAAGAACATCAAGTTGTTACTTAAATAATTAGAGGGTGTATTTCAGTTATACATCATTGTTGAATCAATAAAGTGACCCTCTTAAACTTTTCAATCTGAAGTCTGATCCTCTACCGCAACCTCTTTTGAAGAGGTCATCTGCAACCTTCTCATCCGCAATGAAGACTTTACAATGTATTATCCAGTAAACTCTTCGTAGTCACTTTAAGTTAGAAGTTTATTAGTTGTTTATTCACAATGTAACTTTATGAGACTCTATAAATAGAGTTCTCATCTTCATGAATTAAAACATCTCAACATCTTTACATCTGAATTTCTTTATCTCTGAATTCTAATCTCTTACTATCTAAGATCTTTCTGAACTTTCACTCAGATATTAAGATCAACTCTCATATCTCCTTCGGAGCAAGTCCTTGAGACTTCTTTCACTATAAGCTGATCACATGAACTAACTCGGTTTGAATGCAAACCTCGTTAAGAATCAACTTAGTGTATACTTGATATATAACTTGTTGTCATTTACATTCCTTCACTTTTCTGTACTCACATTTCCACATCTAACTATCTAACAACTCTAACTTATTATTATTGTTGAGCTTTATGATCCTTTGAGATTAACTTATTCCATAATTTTAACTTGTACTAACGTTTGTTCAAGTGTTTCCCAAAGTTCTTCTCTCAACAATTGTTGAGCTTTATGATCTTTGAGATTAACTTATTCCACAATTATAACTTGTACTAACGTTTGTTCAAGTGTTTCCCAAAGTTCTTCTCTCAACAATTGGTATCAGAGCCAAAATGGTTGCTTTTTAAACAAAACTCTGATTTTGAAAAGCCTTCTATACCATTGAAGCTCATTTCTTTTTAAAAAAATCTTAAAAACAAAACAAAAGGAAAAGGCACAAGCTTTATCACTCAATGTTTCCAACAGTGTTGGAGGTTCTAACCGATCCCCAATACTTGTTGCAAGCGAGTATCATCACTGGTCTCAAAGAATGGAGAGATATTTAAAAAGACTTGGTAGATATGTGTGGAGATCTGTGGAAGAAGGACCTCATGTTCCAGTCCTTACTCCGGTTCAAGCTGATGGTGCCCAAGCTAGACTTGGTGGAGGTTAAGTTGTGATGAATCGTCCCTCTAAAGATGATCTTGATAAAATGGAAAATGATGTTGTGGCTTTCTATGAAATCTCGTGTGGAGTGGCCCCAGATAACTTTGACATCATCATCAACTGTAAATCAGCCAAAGAAATTTGGGATGTTCTTAAAAATTTGTATGAAGGTTCCAAACAAGCTCAAGACAAGAAACTCACCACTGTCCTCAACAAGTTTAATAACTTCAAAGCTCATCCAGGTAAAAGTCTAGAAGACTCATTCAAAAGATTCAATCTTATTGTCACCAAGTTGTCAAATGTTGGCACCGTCCGAAGCAATCATGAAACAAATCTCCATTTTCTCAATGGTCTGGGTAAACATTGGACTACGGTAAAAATGATAGTCCAAGGAGATAGGAAGATTCACACACTCTCTCTCTTCAACCTGTATGGTGAACTTCAGGCACAAGAATCAACAGTGCTAAAAGATTGTGTAGACTTCGGAGGACCACTTGCTCTCGTAGCCCAAACTCCTCAAAGCAAAACCACTGATTGATATGAACCATATCCACTCTCTTATGACAAACCACCACAATCCAATGAAGCCGATACTATATATGATGATGAAGAAGAATTTCAAAATGTTATTGCTCTAGTTAGCCAACAATTCAACATGTTACCACCAAACTCTTTCCGTAAAAATTAGCAGTTTACCAAACCACCCTTCAACCGTAACTTCAATCCGCAGAACAATCATTCTCGATATCCCAGAAACCCTCACCAGTCTCCGCAACCACAAAAGTCTCATCAACCCAAAGAGGCACCGCAGTCCATCAAATCAACTGACTTCGGTACTTCAACTGAAGACAAGAATGATGTTATTATATGTCACAAATGCAAAAAAGAAAATCATTTCGCTAAAGATTGCAAAGCCAATGTGATGAAAGACAAAGCATTCTATCTTAGAATGGCTCAAGAGATGGAAGAAAAAGAAAAAGTAAGGGCATACGTGGCCCATGTAAAAAGGGATCATCAAGTATGGTCATCCGCAGATGAAGGTGAAGATCATAACGTCAAGGGAAAAGGAAAAATATGCATGGTGGCAACTGCTGATGAGGATGGATCAACAAAGTTGGAGAAAAACTACTGCTTCATGGCGAAAGATGGAACCCTAAGCATCATCGAACAGGTAAAACTCATGATCCAATCTAATAACTATAGCATGCATGATTGTCAACCCTTCTTGGACAAAATTAGTGACACTTGTGTTGCCATCCTTTCAGAATATAACAAGACATTAGATGAGAAGAACATAGCATCCCAAGAAATGTTTCATGTGAGAGGACGACTAGAAAATAAGAGACTTAAAGTTTCCATGTTAGAAAAGGACTTATTATTAGAAAAGGATGCTAGAATGCTATGTGAAACTCAGTTAGGAATTGCTTTGAATCAAAGGGATCTAGCCCAAAAGGAAAATGTACGTTTAAATCTGTTAATCGAAAAATTGTTTAATGAAAGTGAGGCTATTGAAAATCTCGTGAATAATGGGACTGTAGATAACACATTTAATTGGGGTTGGTCAATGGTTTTGCAACCACAAAAGACTCGTCTCCCCGATTCAACAAAGATCGTCCATATGTCCCTCCGGATCGAGAGTTCCATATCCCAGTCACTAACACACATTTTCCTAACTCTCAATCATCTTCGGATGAAGATGAAGAAATCATTTTGGAAGGACCAAACTTCATAGTGTGTCCCATCAACAATCCATCATTGACTTAGTCTATGGTAGTCCAGACATCCTTATCGCAGACCGCAGTCAAGAGCACCGTGACCATTCAACCCATTCAGCATGAATTACCAATCAAAAATTTTGAGTATGGTCAATGTTCACAAAATCTTGATGTCTCTAGTTCGGATGATTCCGGTCCTCGTTTTTCAAAACAATCAAAATCTTTCAAGAAACCGCAGTTGAACATTTCTGACTGCGGTTCTCCAAAAACTTATGCAAAACTGGCTTTCAAAGATCTCAAGTCTCCAAACAAAAAGTGGGATGATAAACTCAAAAAGTCTTTCAAACATCCCAAAGTGTCAAAACAAAAGAATTTCGAAAAGACCATCAATGACAAAAATCTTTCAAAAATAAATGAAGTCAAAGATTTAGACAAAAAGGAGTGTGCAGTAACAAAAACTTTTTCAAACTCTCCTGCTAAATCTCGAAAGAGAGTCACATCTTTTCAAAGGTATATTTTTCACAATTATTCCTTCAAAGATCCAAAATGGAAAGGTATTTTGCCAACTCGCAAGACTACAAAGTCATCTTAGTCACGTCTTAGGTCAAAACCTTGGAGAAATTCACGTGTAAACACCTTTTCAAGTCCCAAGGTGTCTGCTTCCAAAAGCCATTCTGCAGCCAACAGTCACTCTTGGACCGGACAAAAGAGTCAGAACACACCCTCTGGACAGATAAGCAAACCCGATGTCTAGAGAAAACCTCTTTCTTCTGGACTCTTTCTCTTAAAAACATCGTGTCTGTAATACCCAAATTTTCAAATAATTTTTCACAATTTAAAAACACACTTTCATTCACAAAATATTATAAAAATGTCATTGTATCACATCTCAATCCATAAAAACACAACCCAAGATCATAATGTGTAAAAACTCCTCATGTGTGTACTGATCATGCCGGCGCCTTCCCGCGATCCTCACTGGTACCTGAAACACATAACACAACACTGTAAGCATAATGCTTAGTGAGTTCCCCAAAATACCACATATAGCACATAATAGCCACTCGAGGCTATAACTCTATGGACCCTCTGGTCCTAACTCTGTGAACCCCCTGGTCCTAACTCTATGAATCTTTAGGTTCTAACTCTGTAAACTCTGGAACATACACAGCATGAATCACATAGAAATAATGCGGTGCATCACAATCACATAAATAACATACAAGATACTCTGCCATATACACTAATTACCACTCTAGGTAAAGTATAGTGAGAAGACTCACCTCGGGTAACTCGATAATCTCGAACTCGGTAAAAATCCGGTCTAGCCTCCGCCTAATCACATGGAATAAGCACTCTAATCAATACAACTCTTAAGGCTAGACTATTTCCTCTCTTATCACTCTCAGAAGGGTAAAAGACCATTTTACCCCTCTCATGGCTCAAAGACCCTAAAGTCGACCAAACCCTAAAAGTCAACAAAAGTCAACTCTCCGGGTTACGCTGCGCGTACCAAACCTGTACGTTGGGCATACCCAGCGACCTCACAGAAACGGGGAACGCGCCCCCTTAAGCTGCGCGTACTGGGATTACGCCCTGCGTAACTCCCAGTTTTAGACTCCTTAGCTTTTGGGGTCTTAAACAGTTAAGACAAACGTCCAACTTTCAGATCTAGCCATCCCTAAGTCTCTTAATCCATAAAGTTGGTGACTTTATGCCTTTGCATGGCTGAAAAGTCACCAACACCCATAACATTCCATTTCCAACCTTAGAAAGGCTCATAACTCAAGCATGACCCCATAACAACGACCAAGTTGGGATTTTTATGGATCTATAGCACAAATATCACTGAAATGGGACAGATCTAGGTCCATGGAGTCCCTTACACTCATAAAGTCCCTTACACTCATAAAGTCTCCACCTTTTGAGCTTTATACCTCTAGATGAAGCTTCTCCCTCTGAAGAACTCAGATCCAAACTTGCACTTCAAGCCCTAGTCTCCACAAGCTCCTCTCCTTTTTCTTCACTAACACACAAAGGCACTTTTAGCTCAAAACACTCACACACAAGCTTTAGGACGAAGGAAATGCTCTCTTAGGGTTTCACTCTCTGATATGGAGGCTGAGGATAAAGCCTTAGCATTCCTTATATAGTGCACAAGCCAAATATTAGGGTTTGCATCTGGGCCCGCTACGCCCAGCGTAACCCTGGGTACGCCCCGCGTACCTAGGCGAGTCCGCGTCCAAATTAAGCGCATGAGTACGCGTATCGTACTCCCCAATACGCCCAGCGTACTCATTTGCTACAATTTCCAATCAAAGGCTAGTCTTGAGAACTTGGCAAAAGAGAAGGGTTAAAATAGCTTTACCTGAATTTCGGGATGTTACAATTCTCCCCCACTAGAACCAGACTTCGCCCTCGAAGTCTCATGCCGAAAACAACTCCGGATGTTACTCCCGCATCTCTGACTCCGGCTCCCAAGTCAGCTCGGACCCTCTCCGATGTTGTCACTGGACCTGAACCAGAGGCACCTCCTTGTTCCTCAGTACCTTGACCTTCCGGTCCAAGATCGTGATCAGTCTCTCAACATAATTCAGACTCGCGTCCACTTGGATATCCTCCAACGGCACCACTGCCGACTCGTCGGCTATACACTTTCTCAGCTGAGACACGTGGAAGGTATCATGAATCTGGCTCAATTCCGCAGGTAGCTCCAAACGATATGCTACCATGCCCACCCTCGCGGACACTCTCAATGGACCGATGTACCGGGGCCCCAACTTGCCCATCTTCCTGAATCGGATCACTCCTTTCCAAGGAGACACCTTCAAGAGTACAAAATCTCCGACCTGAAACTTGAGCTCAGATCGTCGCCTATCCGCGTAACTTTTCTAGCGACTCTGAGCCGTCAACAACCTCTGTCTAACCTGTTGAATCTGCTCTGTCGTCTGAAGCACTATCTCAGTGCTTCCCATCACTCGTTGCCCTACCTCTCCCCAACAAAAAGGAGTCTGACACCTCCTCCCATATAACAACTCGAAGGGAGGCATAACAATGCTCGAATGGTGACTATTGTTATAGGAAAACTCAGCCAATGGCAAATACGTGTCCCAACTCCCTCCGAAGTCCAACACACATGCCCGAACCATGTCTTCGAGCGTCTGAATCGTCCGCTCACTCTGTCTGTCCTTCTGTGGGTGGTAAGCGGTATTGAAATGCAGCCTAGTACCCAACTCCTCATGGAACTTCTTCCAGAACCTGGAAGTGAAACACACATCTCGATCTGACACAATCGAGATCGGTACACCATGCCATGATGCCACCTCCCTCACATACACCTCTGCCAGCCTCTCTGCGGAAGAGCTCTCACTGATAGCAAGGAAATGAGCGCTCTTTGTCAGCCGGTCAACGATCACCCAAATTGCATCGACACCTCTTGCAGTTCTCGGCAATTTGGTGATAAAATCCATGGAAATCTGTTCCCACTTCCACTGGGGAACCTCAAGTGGCTGCAACTTGCCATGTGGACACTGGTGCTCGGCCTTAACCCTGCGACAGGTCAAGCACCTCTCTACAAACCACGCCACATCCCTCTTCATACAGGGCCACCAGTAGTCTCTCTTTAGGTCCAAATACATCTTAGTGGCCCCGGGATGGATCGAAAACCTCGACCTGTGCGCCTCCTCCATCAAAATAGTACGTGCCCCGCCCTCAAATGGCACCTAAACCCTGCCCTGGAAGGTCATAAGCCCTCGGCTATCGGCAATGAACTCAGATACTTGCCCGATCACCCACTCTCTCTTGCGGTTCTCCGGTCTCATGGCCTCTACCTGGGCCTCCCAAATGGTGTCCAACACCGGAGTCATCACTGTCAACCTCATACAAACATCCCGTATCGGGGCACTCTCTGCCCGACGACTCAAGGCATCGGGTACCACGTTAGCCTTGCCCGGGTGGTACATGATCTCACACTCATAATCCTGTACCACGTCCAACCATCTCCTCTGGCGCATGTTCAGGTTGGGCTGATCCATCAGATACTTCAAGCTCTTGTGGTCCGTGTATATGGTACACCGGACCCCATACAAATAGTGACGCCAGATCTTGAGGGCGAACACCACAGCCCCCAACTCCAGATCGTGAGTAGGATACCTTGTCTCATGAGGCTTCAGCTGCCTCGATGCGTATGCTATCACATGCCCTCTCTGCATCAGCACCGCGCCCAGTCCCGATATCGATGCGTCACAATATACCACAAAATCCTCCATCCCCTCCGGAAGGGCTAACACTGGGGCTTCGCATAATCTCTGGCGAAGTGTCTCGAATGAGGCCTGCTGCTCTGGGCCCCAAATGAAAGCCACGCCCTTCCGGGTCAGTCTGGTGAGAGGAACAGCAATCCTGGAGAAATCCTTGATAAACCTCCGATAATAACCTGCCAATCCCAGAAAACTCATGATCTTTGAAGGGGATCTCGACACCTCCCAACTCATCACCGCCTCAATCTTGGCCGAATCGACCAATATCCCATTCTGGTTGACGAGGTGTCCTAAGAACTGGACCTCTCGTAACCAGAAATCACACTTGGAGAATTTGGCGTAAAGCCTCTCCGATCTCAAAACTCCGAGGATCTCCCTCAAATGCTCCTCATGTTGTTCTCTGGATCTCGAATACACCAATATATCATCAATGAACACGATCACCGAACGATCCAACATCGGCCTGCACACCCTGTTCATGAGATCCATGAACGCCGTCGGTGCGTTGGTCAGCCCGAAAGGCATCACCACGAACTCGTAATGCCCATAACGAGTCCTGAACTCTGTCTTCTAGATATCCTCATCACACACTCTCATCTGATGATCTCCAGACCTCAAATCAATCTTGGAGAACAAAGACGCTCCCTGCAGCTGATCGAATAAATCGTCGATCCTCGGTAAGGGGTAACGGTTCTTGACCGTCAGCTTGTTCAACTCCCGGTAATCAATGCACATCCGGTGTGAACCATCCTTTTTCTTGACAAAAAGGATTGGCGCTCCCCACGACGAGCTACTCGGCCGTATAAACCCCTTTCCCAGCAGCTCTTGAAGCTGCGAGGATAACTCATGCATCTCTGGAAGCGCAAGGCGGTAGGGCGCCTTGGCGATAGGTGCTGCCCCCGGAACCAAATCGATACGGAACTCCACCTGCCTCTCGGGAGGCACACCCGGCAACTCCTCGGGGAAAACATTCGGGAACTCACGCACTATCGGGACCTCATCGACCGACCTCGGTCTCTCTGCACCTACTCTCGTATCCACTAGATAAGCCACAAACCCGCTACAGCCCTACTGTAGACTCTGCCTCGCTCTAGCGGCCGAACAAAATGCTGACCCAGAACGGGTACCCTCGCCATAAACCAAAAGAACTCCCCCACTAGGGTCTCGTATGGTCACAAACTGTCGCTCGCAGTCGATAACCGCTCCAAATCTGCTCAACCAGTCCATACCCACGATGACACAGACATCTCCCACAGCAATCGCGATTAAATCAATCGGAAACTCCACACCGAAGATCTCGAGTACTCATCCTCGAATCACATCAGTGGCATACACCGTTCTCTCGTCAGCTATGGAAACCCGTAAAAGTCGACTCAACGCCTCCCGACAGATACTGATGTGCTGACAAAAGGCCAACGACACAAAAGACCGACTCGCACCCGAGTCAAATAACACCAAAGCAGGTACAAAACTCACAAGAAATGTACCTACGCATATCATAATATAAGCATAACACCACAAACTCAAAATTAATAGATAAAAGAATACATACCAGCCACAACATCGGGCGCTGAGCGGACCTCTTCCGTTGTCAACTGGAAGGCTCCCCCGCGAGCCTTTGGCGCCTTGGCCTTCACTGGACGACTCTCCGTAGCTCGTACGGAAGCAGGGGCAGACCCATGTGATGCTCCCTGTGACGACCCCCGCAACTGCGGACACTCGGCCTTCCGGTGTCCGGTCTGGTTGCAGTGAAAACAGACTGCAAACCCCTTGGGGCAATCCTGGGCCATATGCCCCTCCTTGCCACACTTGTAGCAAGACCTTGCTCTATAAACCCCCTCATGACTCCTGCCGCACTTGCCACAAGTGCGGCCCTTCTGGTTCCCTGATATCGAATCGGAGGGCTTGGCCCGCTTGGCTGCCGGCTGGGACTGTGCCGGTCGCCGATCCCTCCCCTGGGATTCCGCCTCCTCCCTGGCCTGAGTCTCGAGCTCAATCTCCCTCTTTCGGGCATTTGCCTGAAGCTCAGCAAATGTCCAGTACGTCGAGTTCGCCACGAACTCGCGGATGTCTCTCCTTAAAATGCTCAAATATCTACTCATGTGTGCCTGCTCGGAAGACATGTGCTCAGGGCAGAACATCACCCTCTCATGAAACATCCTGGTGATCACTGTAACAGATTCGGTACCCTGCTTGAGGGTCAAGAACTCCTGGGCCAAACGTTCCATTTCCACTGGGGGAACGTACTCATCGCGAAACATAACGGTGAACCTCTCCCAGGTCACTGAGGCAAGCTCTGCAGAAGAATAGTGCGCTGTCACAAACTTCCACCAGTCCTTCGCTCCCAAGCGAAGCTGGTTCAGCGCGAACCGAACTCTCAGATGCTCCGGACAAGAACACGTATAGAAGCATCCCTCAATATCAGAAATCCATCTCATCGCAGCGATCGGATCTTGCGTCCCATCAAACTCTGGTGGCTTCGTGTTGCTGAACTCCCGGTACAGCAACAAGTCACCCCCCTGTGGCCTCGCAGCAGCGACGGCTGCGGTGGCCGCAGCAACAGCAGCATCAGTAAGAGAATCATAGCGCTCGTCAAAAGTCTCGATCAGGGTGGTCTTGATAGACCCGAACATCTCTGGTATCTCAGCTCTGATGGCAGCAGCCACCTCCTCGTGAATCAATCTACGGATCTCCTCATCTCTAACACCACTGCTCTCAGGTGTGTGGCGTGTCCTAACCATGATGTCTCTCTGAAATACAACAAAAAAATATCAGAGACTCGCTCGAGTGTATACACACTCGATATCCCATTCCTACTCGTTCCTTGGTACCCTAAGGATTCTTACTTGGGCTGTGCACTGATCCGGTGCCTTCAGTAGTACGGGCCCAATACTACCGTCCACCCGCATCAGTATTCACCCCAATTCCTCCTCCTAGGATCCCAAGTCCCAAGTACTCTACTCTCTCTAAGCATAGTCTACTCTCTAGCAGATCTCTCATAAGCGCCTCGCTGCTATCTATTCACTCTCATGCATCTCCTAGCAGCAAAATCCCTAGGCTAAGGCATCACAAATCAGGCAACTCTAGTCCTAATAAGAATACCTAGCCTACTCTAGCATGCATATCATATCATAACATAACATATCTCATAACTCATAATGTAAGGGTATTTTGGGAAATCACCATTCAGGCGCTGGCTGATCGTACACACTGCTCTGCTCTGCTCTTTCAAAAACTTTTACTCTTTGAGAAAAATTTTGTGATTTAATTTTGAAAATCTCTCAAATCCTCAGTTTGAGTTCAGATACACCCGAAGGTGCACCCGAATCCCTCAAACCAAGGCTTTGCTACCAACTTGTAACAACCAAATTTTCAAATAATTTTTCACAATTTAAAAACACACTTTCATTCACAAATATTATAAAAATGTCATTGTATCACATCTCAATCCATAAAAACACAACCCAAGATCATAATGTGTAAAAACTCCTCATGTGTGTACTGATCATGCCGGCGCCTTCCCGCGATCCTCACTGGTACCTGAAACACATAACACAACACTGTAAGCATAATGCTTAGTGAGTTCCCCAAAATACCACATATAGCACATAATAGCCACTCGAGGCTATAACTCTATGGACCCTCTGGTCCTAACTCTGTGAACCCTCTGGTCCTAACTCTGTGAACCTTTCGGTTCTAACTCTGTAAACTCTGGAACATACACAGCATGACTCACATAGAAATAATGCGGTGCATCACAATCACATAAATAACATACAAGATACTCTGCCATATACACTAATTACCACTCTAGGTAAAGTATAGTGAGAAGACTCACCTCGGGTAACTCGAATCTCGAACTCGGTAAAAATCCGGTCTAGCCTCCGCCTAATCACATGGAATAAGCACTCTAATCAATACAACTCTCAAGGCTAGACTATTTCCTCTCTTATCACTCTCAGAAGGGTAAAAGACCATTTTACCCCTCTCATGGCTCAAAGACCATAAAGTCGACCAAACCCTAAAAGTCAACAAAAGTCAACTCTCCGTGTTACGCTGCGCGTACCAATCCTGTACGCTGGGCGTACCCGACGACCACACAGAAATGGGGAACGCGCCCCTTACGCTGCGCGTACTGGGATTACGCCCTGCGTAACTCCCAGTTTCAGACTCCTTAGCTTTTGGGGTCTTAAACAGTTAAGACAAACGTCCAACTTTCAGATCTGGCCATCCCTAAGTCTCTTAATCCATAAAGTTGGTGACTTTATGCCTTTGCATGGCTGAAACGTCACCAACACCCATAACATTCCATTTCCAACCTTAGAAAGGCTCATAACTCAAGCATGACCCCATAACAACGACCAAGTTGGGATTTTTATGGATCTATAGCACAAATATCACTGAAATGGGACAGATCTAGGTCCATGGAGTCCCTTACACTCATAAAGTCTCCACCTTTGGGACTTTTAACCCTAGAAATGGTCCATGCAACACCAAACCAAAATAAAGAGGAAAGTTTTGAGCTTTATACCTCTAGATGAAGCTCCTCCCTCTGAAGAACTCAGATCCAAACTTGCACTTCAAGCCCTAGTCTCCACAAGCTCCTCTCCTTCTTCTTCACTAACACACAAAGGCACTTTTAGCTCAAAACACTCACACACAAGCTTTAGGACGAAGGAAATGCTCTCTTAGGGTTTCACTCTCTGATATGGAGGCTGAGGATAAAGCCTTAGCATTCCTTATATAGTGCACAAGCCAAATATTAGGGTTTGCATCTGGGCCCGCTACGCCCAGCGTAACCCTGGGTACGCCCCGCGTACGTAGGCGAGTCTACGTCCAAATTAAGCGCATGAGTACGCGCAGCGTACTCCGCAGTACGCCCAGCGTACTTATGTAACATCCCAAAAATACCAACTAAAAATTTCATTTTTAAATTAGGTTAATACATAAAACATCGTTATAAAACGTTCATAACAAAATATTCAGAGTACATCCCAGAAAATCCACAGTGCGGAAGAACATGAGAGTGTGTGATATGCCGCTACCGCGCCGACTCCTTTCCCCTAGCTGAAGAGGTACCTGAAAACAAAACTATAAAACGTAAGCACGAAGCTTAGTGAGTTCCCCCATAATGCCACATACCATGCAATCATATAATGAACAGCTAAGAGATACGGGCCTCGCCCACACCCATAGAGATAAGGGCCTCGCCCACACTCTACTAGCTAGGAGATACGGGCCTCGCCCACACTCTACTTTCTGAGAGATACGGGCCTCGCCCACACTCTACTTTCTGAGAGATACGGGCCTCGCCCACGCTCTGCTATCCATGGAGATACGGGCCTCGCCCACACTCCGCTACTAAACCATAACATACAAGTATCACACAGACAACAAGTATAAGCAATTCTATCATACTGGCATATATCACAATCAAACTCAGCTATGACATACGGGCTCCGCCCACACTCCGATACTAACATATCGTCTATACTGGCCGGCCTTGGTGCCTTAGACCCGTCCCTACTGGAAGGAAACTCACCTAGAGAGTAGCTGCCGAAAACCTGCTCAGACTACGCCTGGCTGCCGCACCGGTAATCCCTCCGGCTATAAATCCGTAAACATGGATTAGGTAATCATAAATACCCCTAAGGTCAAATGACCGGTCAAAGTCAACTCCTGGGTCAAAGTCAACCTTCTGATTGACTGGACTCGCCGAGTCCATATGGCGACTCGCCGAGTCCTTCTATGTCTAGCCCGACTCTGACTCATCGGGTCCCTGTTCCCACTCACTGAGTCAGCCTGACTCGCTAGACGGGGACAACTAACAAACCCGCGACTGGACTCGTCGAGTCCAAGGGGGTGACTCGCCGAGTCCGACGAACAGATCTCACAAATCGCTCCAATCTTCCATCAGAACATCAACCTTGGAGATTTGGAGATTCTGGGACTATAGCTACACGTTAAATTGCTAATTCCACGTGCGACTACGGAGGGTTGGACCTCCTACACTTAAACCCTTCTTATCCTAGTGACTGATCATATGACTCGCCGAGTTGGAAGAACAACTCGTCGAGTTCAAGGCTATATTCAAGGGACTCGCCGAGTTTGAAGAACGACTCGCCGAGTACCAGGCAATCTTCATAGGACTCGCCGAGTTGTTTATCCAACTCGCCGAGTCTAAGGCCATCTTCATGGAACTCGCCGAGTGCACTTTGGCACTAGCCGAGTACCCTTCGACTCTTCACCCATTCTGGCCAAAACTGAGACATGCAATGGTTCCAAACCATAAATCTAAGCTCCTAGGGCATAAACTCACGGAGTTTGGGAGGTTTAAGGTCTTGAAATCCACATATAAGGGACAAAAAGGGAATCTATTATACTAAAGATCAAGAAGGAGCTTTCTTACCTGGTTAGGAGCTTCTCCCAGGGTAGATTTCGGATCTACCACACTTCCTTGCACCCTCCAACTTCCTCCTCCTTCTCTTAAGCTTCAAACTTCCTTCACCAAGCCAAAATGATTCTCAAGGATCAAAATGGGCTAGGGTTTCGCTCTCCAGTTCTTCTAGAAGAGAATGGGACGAAATGGGTGTTTTAGAATGGGTAAAATAGGGTGCAATGTCTGAAAATAGAGTTTCATCCAGACAGGTGGACTCGCCGAGTCCATGCATCGACTCGCCGAGTCCATGCATCGACTCGCCGAGTCCATGCATCGACTCGCCGAGTTCACCGCTCAAATCCCGTGTCCACCCTGCTGCTACTCGGCGAGTCGGGATGCAGACTCGTCGAGTTCGTGGCAAAAATAAGATAAAAACTTAAATAAAATCATACCATGAACCCGGTGTTACAAATCTTCCCCACTTATTTTAGACTTCGTCCTCGAAGTCTGACGCTCCCTTCCGGAACAGCTCCGGATAATGCTCCATCATCTCATCCGCGGGCTCCCATGTCCATTCCGAGCCCTTCCGATGCTGCCATTGCACCTTCACCAGCTCCACCCTTTTGTTCCTCAGTTCCTTCGACTTCCGGTCTAGGATAGCCACAGGCCGCTCGATATAATTCAGGCTGTCATCAACCTGGATGTCCTCCAAAGGTACAACTGCTGAATCGTCCACCATGCACTTCCGCAGCTGGGAGACGTGGAAAGTGCTGTGGATCTGACTGAGTTCGGCGGGCAGGTCCAGCTGATATGCCACCTTGCCCACCCGGGCTGCAACCCTAAACGGTCCAATATACCTGGGACCCAACTTGCCCCGTTTCCTGAATCGGATGACGCCCTTCCACGGTGACACTTTCAGGAGAACCATATCCCCGACCTGGAACTCCAGGTCTGATCGGCGCCTATCGGCATAACTCTTCTGCCGACTCTGAGCAGTCTGAAGCCTGCTCCGGACCTGCTGAATCTTCTCTGTCGTCTTGAGCACTACTTCGGTGCTCCCCATGACTCTCTATCCAACCTCGCCCCAACATATCGGGGTCCTGCACTTCCTCCCGTACAACATCTCGAATGGAGGACAGTCAATACTCGCGTGATAGCTGTTATTGTATGAAAACTCGGCTAAAGGAAGATAGGTATCCCAGCTACCACCGAAGTCTAAAACACACGCCCGCAGCATGTCCTCCAGAGTCTGGATGGTCCGCTCGCTCTGGCCATCCGTCTGCGGGTGAAAGGCTGTACTAAAATGCCGACGAGTACCCAGCTCGTCATGAAACTTCTTCCAGAACCTGGAAGTGAACCGCACATCCCTATCCGAAATCACTGAAACTGGCACCCCGTGCTGTGCCACCACCTCTTTGATGTAGATATCGGCCAATTTCTCGGCCGAGATGCTCTCCTGAATCGGGATAAAGTGGGCGCTCTTGGTCAATCGATCGACGATGACCCATATCGAATCCACTCCCCGCGCGGTCCTGGGAAGCTTGGTGATGAAATCCATCGTGATGTCTTCCCATTTCCACAGCGGGATATCCAACGGCTGCATCTTGCCGTGTGGTCTCTGGTGTTCGGCCTTGACCTTCCTGTAGGTCAGGCACCGCTCAACGTACCATGCTACATCCCGCTTCATGCAGGGCCACCAATAGTCCAGACGAAGATCCCTATACATCTTTGTTGCCCCTGGATGAATGGAGAATCGGGATTTGTGCGCCTCCTCCATCAGAACCTGGCGCACGCCTCCGAGGTATGGAACCCACACCCTGCGGTGTAATGTCAATAATCCCCTGCTGGCATGGTCGAAGGAGGAAACCTGTCCCATAATCCGCTCACTCTTCCGATGTTCCTCCTTTATAGCCTCCTGCTGAGCCTGCCGGATCCGCTCCAAAAGCGGAGTCACCACTGTCATCCGCATGCAAATATCCCTGATCGGCGCCGCCTTGCGGCTAAGCGCATCGGCCACCACGTTGGCCTTCCCCGGGTGATAAAGGATTTCACAATCATAATCCTTTACCACATCAAGCCACCGACGCTGCCTCATATTCAGATTTGGCTGGTCCATGAGGTACCTCAAACTCTTGTGGTCCGTGTAAATCGTACAGCGAACCCCATAGAGGTAATGACGCCAAATCTTGAGGGCGAACACAACAGCCCCTAACTCCAAATCATGCGTCGGGTAGTTCGCCTCGTGAGGCTTCAGCTGCCTCGACGCGTAGGCGATGACATGCCCTCTCTGCATAAATACCGCGCCCAAACCTGAGATGGACGCATCGCAGTATACAACAAAATCCTCCATACCCTCTGGCAAGGCTAAGATTGGCGCCTCGCACAATCTCTGTCTCAGTGTCTCGAATGCTGCCTGCTGCTCAGGCCCCCAATGAAAGACCACAGCTTTCCTCGTTAACCTGGTCAGGGGTAATGCTATCTTGGAGAAATCCTGAATGAATCTCCGATAGTAGCCAGCTAATCCTAGGAAACTCCGAATCTCAGATGGAGACTTCGGAACCTCCCATCTCATCACGGCCTCCACCTTGGCCGGATCCACCGAAATCCCGTTCTGGTTGACAAGGTGCCCAAGAAACTGCACCTCGCGCAACCAGAACTCACACTTGGAGAACTTAGCATACAAGTTCTCCCTTCTCAAGGTCTCCAAAACATCCCGCAAATGCTCCTCATGCTCCTCTCGCGTCTTGGAATAAACCAAGATATCATCAATAAATACTATCACCGACCGGTCTAACATCGGTCTACACACGCGGTTCATGAGGTCCATGAATGCGGCAGGAGCATTGGTGAGCCCGAAAGGCATCACCACGAACTCATAGTGGCCATAACGTGTCCGAAATGCCGTCTTCTGCACATCCTCCTCTCTGACCCTCACCTGGTGATACCCTGAACGCAAGTCTATCTTGGAGAACCAAGATGTTCCCTGAAGCTGGTCAAAGAGGTCGTCAATCCTCGGGAGTGGGTAGCGGTTCTTCACCGTTACCTTATTCAGCTCTCTATAATCGATACACATCCGATGCGACCCGTCCTTCTTCTTCACAAACAGAATCGGGGCTCCCCAGGGTGAACTGCTCGGTCTAATGAAACCCTTGTCTAACAGCTCCTGAAGCTGTGTAGACAACTCCTGCATCTCAGGAGGAGCCAACCGATACGGTGCCTTGGCTATCGGAGCCGCAGCAGGGACTAGGTTGATCCTGAACTCCACCTGTCGCTCTGGAGGTATCCCAGGCAGCTCCCAGGGAATACATCCGCGAACTCTCGTACTACGGGCACATCGCCCACCGTCGCCTTACCCGCCTCCTGGGTGTCCATGACATATGCGACATATCCTACGCAACCCTGCTGTAGGTAACGCCTTGCCCTCGCTGCCGAACAGAAGGCTGGCCCTCGCTGTGATCTCTCACCCTGAATTACTAACTCTCCCCCACTTGGGGCTCTGACTCGTACTAACTGTTGCGCGCAATCTATCACTGCCCCATTGGGACTCAGCCAATCCATACCAATAATGACCTTGTTTCCCCGCAATGGAATGGGAACTAGGTCAACCAAATACCCCTCTTCGAACAACCTCAATACACAATCTCGGAAGACCTCTGATGCTCGCACCGACCGGTCGTCTGCAATCTCGACCTCTAAAGGGCAATCCAACATGCTCGAGGACTCAGGAAACTTCTTGCTAGGTGCAAGAGAAACAAAGGATCGGGTAGCCCCCAAATCAAACAACACCTGGACTGGAATACCGTTCACATGGAACGATCCTAAACGTATATACACAGAGCACATATCAATATCATAAATCTCATATAAATAGGTCAGAGGGAAAGAATCATACCCGTCACCACATCGGGTGTGGCGCGTGCCTCCTCGACTGTCAGCTGAAATGCCCGGCTCCTCACCACCGGAGCCTCTGCCTTGCCCTGCCGGCCATCTGTAATCCGCAGGGTCGCTGGAGCTGGCGCCTGTACTGGCGCTGCTGCTGTCAACTGGGGGCAGTTGGCCCTCTTGTGGCCCCTCTGGTTGCAGTGGAAACACAGCAACTCAGATGTTTGAATAACCGGAGCAGGGGCAGTACAATCCCTGCTGAGGTGTCCCATCTTGCCGCATCTGTAGCAGCCTGTCGATCCTAATCTACATGCTCCCTCGTGCGACCTGCCGCACTTCCTGCAGCGGCCCGGTCCTGAATGGCCTTTCGGCCTACCATCTGATCCCTTGGGCTTCTTTCCCAAAGCCCCTATCGTCTGTCCCTCCTCTGCCTTCCTCTTCCGGATGTGCTCCAGATCTATCTCCCTCTCCCTCGCCCTAGCAATCATAGAATCCAGGGTAGGGCAAGCTGAAAAACTGACATGCTCCCGAATGTCGGCTCGCAGCATGTCATGGTAGCGGGTCATCCTCATATCCTCATCACCTGCATACTGGGGCACCAGTAACGCCCTCTCCCGGAACTTGGCGGTGATCTCTGCCACAGTCTCCGTCGTCTGTCTCATATCCAAAAACTCTCTGGCTAACTGCTGGAGTTCCATTGCAGGTGCGAACTGCGCTCTGAACCGGGTCACAAAGTCCGGCCACGTCATAGCCTCAACAGCCGATGCTCCCAATGAGTCACCAACAGACTCCCACCAATCCCTAGCTCGGTCTCTCAAACATCCTGTTGCATACCTCACCTTCGACCCCTCGGGGCAGAAGCTGGTCAGCTGCGCAGACTCAATGTCTGCGATCCATCGTCTGGCCACAATGGGGTCCTTCGCCCCATGGAAATCCGTCGCACCGCTGCTCCTGAAGTCCTTGAAGGACAGTGTGCGAGATCCTGACTGGCTAGCCGCCATATCACTCCTGAACGCCCTGAGGCGATCCTCCATCAACTCAACAATACCCTCCTTGATCGACCCGAAGATGAGGGGAGTCGACTCAAGGATGCCCCTGGTAATCTCTGACGCGATGAACTCACGTAGACCCTCATCAATTGGTTCGGACCCTGAACCCGAACCCGATCCCGATCCTGAGCCTCCCGCTCCCTGTCGTGTGGTCACCATACTGAAAAACATAGCATAACCACCGTCAAACGATATTCCACTAACGAGGCTCACATACATACCACTAGTCCCCGGTCTCGCCTCGGCCCTTTTTGAATCGAGTACGGATCCTCCGCTTTCAGTAGTACGGGCCCATACTACCTTCCACGTCTATCCGTACTTTCCTCAAGAATTGCCTCAACTCAACCAAGTCCTTTCTACTAATACTGCGGTTCTCGTGCTACTCTCGCCCTAGGCTTGCCCTAAGTAATCACCATCCCACTCTCTGCCATCAGCTGCACAAGAAGTCCCTGCTTTCTTTCCCTAACTAGCTCGCGAATACTATTACATATTACTCAAACTAGATAATTATTCGAATGAGAGGTCCTACCCTACAACGGTTGGACTCAAACAAGAGCTGCGAAATAGGGCTAGACCCAACCTTCTGAAATTATTTAATCCTTGCAATATGTAACTTAGCATATTCGTTCACTAGTTAGTGAAAGACGACTAGAACTCCTAATAGCACAAAGCAAGCAGCATTCGGGCATTGAGTACACATAATCAAGTATATACTACTCTGACTATCATACTGACTGATCTGTACTAGCATGCAATTCTCAAAAAGCCGAAACACATAAAGCAGGCACATAAGGCATCATTCGTAGATCCTTAGTCCTATTCTAGCATGCTGTTCTACTGAAACTAAAACTGATAATCATAACGTAAACTTGTATGGGTACTTTGGGGAAAACTTACTTGAGCTCGGCCGGTCGCGCACATCACACACCTTTTTCTTTTTAGAAACCCCTTTTACTTAGTCTTTAGAAAATCATTTCTTTATAAAAATCTTTTAATCTCTCGATTTGAGTCCAGACACCCCCGAAGGTGTGTCCGAATCCCTCAAACCAGGGCTCTGATACCAACTTGTAACATCCCAAAAATACCAACTAAAAATTTCATTTTTAAATTAGGTTAATACATAAAACATCGTTATAAAACGTTCATAACAAAATATTCAGAGTACATCCCAGAAAATCCACAGTGCGGAAAAACATGAGAGTGTGTGATATGCCGCTACCGCGCCGGCTCCTTTCCCCTAGCTGAAGAGGTACCTGAAAACAAAACTATAAAACGTAAGCACGAAGCTTAGTGAGTTCCCCCATAATGCCACATACCATGCAATCATATAATGAACAGCTAAGAGATACGGGCCTCGCCCACACCCATAGAGATACGGGCCTCGCCCACACTCTACTAGCTAGGAGATACGGGCCTCGCCCACACTCTACTTTCTGAGAGATACGGGCCTCGCCCACACTCTACTTTCTGAGAGATACGGGCCTCGCCCACGCTCTGCTATCCATGGAGATACGGGCCTCGCCCACACTCCGCTACTAAACCATAACATACAAGTATCACACGGACAACAAGTATAAGCAATTCTATCATACTGGCATATATCACAATCAAACTCAGCTATGACATACGGGCTCCGCCCACACTCCGATACTAACATATCGTCTATACGGGCCGGCCTTGGTGCCTTAGACCCGTCCCTACTGGAAGGAAACTCACCTCGAGAGTAGCTGCCGAAAACCTGCTCAGACTACGCCTGGCTGCCGCACCGGTAATCCCTCCGGCTATAAATCCGTAAACATGGATTAGGTACTCATAAATACCCCTAAGGTCAAATGACCGGTCAAAGTCAACTCCTTGGTCAAAGTCAACCTTCTGATTGACTGGACTCGCCGAGTCCATATGGCGACTCGCCGAGTCCTTCTATGTCTAGCCCGACTCTGACTTATCGGGTCCCTGTTCCCACTCACTGAGTCAGCCTGACGCGCTAGACGGGGACAACTAACAAACCCGTGACTGGACTCGCCGAGTCCAAGGGGGTGACTCGCCGAGTCCGACGAACAGATCTCACAAATCGCTCCAATCTTCCATCAGAACATCAACCTTAGAGATTTGGAGATTCTTGGACTATAGCTACACGTTAAATTGCTAATTCCACGTGCGACTACGGAGGGTTGGACCTCCTACACTTAAACCCTTCTTATCCTAGTGACTGATCATATGACTCGCCGAGTTGGAAGAACAACTCGTCGAGTTCAAGGCTATATTCAAGGGACTCGCCGAGTTTGAAGAACGACTCGCCGAGTACCAGGCAATCTTCATAGGACTCGCCGAGTTATTTATCCAACTCGCCGAGTCTAAGGCCATCTTCATGGAACTCGCCGAGTGCACTTTGGCACTAGCCGAGTACCCTTCGACTCTTCACCCATTCTGGCCAAAACTGAGACATGCAATGGTTCCAAACCATAAATCTAAGCTCCTAGGGCATAAACACACGGAGTTTGGGAGGTTTAAGGTCTTGAAATCCACATATAAGGGACAAAAAGGGAATCTAATATACTAAAGATCAAGAAGGAGCTTTCTTACCTGGTTAGGAGCTTCTCCCAGGGTAGATTTCGGATCTACCACACTTCCTTGCACCCTCGAACTTCCTCCTCCTTCTCTTAAGCTTCAAACTTCCTCCTCCTTCTCTTAAGCTTCAAACTTCCTTCACCAAGCCAAAATCACTCTCAAGGATCAAAATGGGCTACGGTTTCGCTCTCCAGTTCTTCTGGAAGAGAATGGGACGAAATGGGTGTTTTAGAATGGGTAAAATAGGGTGCAATGTCTGAAAATAGAGTTTCATCCAGACAGGTGGACTCGCCGAGTCCATGCATCGACTCGCCGAGTCCATGCTACTCGGCGAGTCCGGACGCAGACTCGCCGAGTTCGTGGCAAAAATAAGATAAAAACTTAAATAAAATCATACCATGAACCCGGTGTTACAACTTATTTGCTACAATTTCCAATCAAAGGCTAGTCTTGACAACTTGGCAAAAGAGAAGGGTTAAAATAGCTTTACCTGAATTTCGGGATGTTACAGTGTCCAACTCAACCTCGGTACACTCCCAAAGTTACCAAGTACCCAGGACTAGGTCAAAATTCTAACACGAAACTTGTGCATGCATCAACTCAAACAAGTTCCAGCTTGTCCCCAGGCTCTAAATTCGTTTGGGTGCCCAAACTAACCCTTTGATCTTGTAGGCAATCTGCAAGGAGGAACAAGAAGAAGATTGGTTAATTGATAGTGTCTGCTCCTTGCACATGACCGGAAGGTTAGAATACCTTCGGGACTTCAGGCCTATATGTAATGGGGGACATGTCACATTCGGTAACAACACAAACGGTATCATCTGAGGTTATGGTGTTCTGACTACGAGTAACTTCTCAATTCAAAAGGCTGCTTATGTTGAAGGACTCAAGCATAATTTTATCAGTGTGGGTCAATTGTGCCAAGCTGGCCACAAAGTTGACTTTGATAATGAGTACTGTTACATCATGACAAGCGATAGAAGCAGCTGCTTGATCAAATCCAAGTCCGAAGGAACAATATTCCCTGTGGATGTCTCGTTAATCATTGGCAAACCGCAACTGTGTTTTCTGTCCAAAGTAGTGTCCGAAGTTAGTTGGTAATGGCACCGCAAGTTAGCTCATCTCAACTTCCGGTATATCAACAACTTGGTCACCGAAGAACTTTTCCGAGGTATTCCTATTCTAAAATACAACAATGACACCCTCTGCCTAGCCTGTGAGTGTGGAAATCAATCTAAGGGAAGCCATCCACTGATTATTGATTCTTCGATTTCTGAACCATTAGAGCTACTCCATATTGACCTCTGTGGTCCTTCTACCGTAGCCAATCTTCATCATAAGAAGTACATACTGGTTATTGTTGATGACTATACTCGTTTCACTTGGGTCTTCTTCTTGAGACTCAAATCAGAGACACCACAGGTCCTGATTAACTTTATCAAAGAGATCGAGCTCCAAATCAAGTTACCAGTCCGAAGAATCAGCAGTGAAAATGGAACCGAGTTCACCAATCATCTCTTGAACAATTACTTGGTTTCCAAAGGCATCAATCATAACTTCTCAGCTCCCTACACACCGCAGCAAAATAGAGTTGTTGAGAGAAGAAATCGTACATTGGTTGAAGCAGCTAGATCAATGTCAAATTTTGCCAATCTTACTCTATACTTCTGGGCCGAAGTAGTTGCAACTGCGTGCTTTGTGCAAAACTGAAGCATCACTTGCAAGTGTCTAAACAAAACTCCATACGAGGGCCTGAACTACTGCAAACCAAATGTCAGATTCTTTCACATCTTCCGTTGCAGATGTTTTGTGATCAACAACAAGGAGCATCTTAACAAATTTGCACCCAAATCAGATGAAGGCATTTTTCTTGGTTACTCTACCAACAAAGTGGCTTACCGGGTTCTCATCAGACGAACGAGACTAATAGTCGAAAGCTTCGATATTATATTCGATGACTATTACGTCCGCAACATTGCTCCCTCCATTGAAACCAAATTCATCCTGGAAAGTGATATCCCAGCTTCTTCGGGTCTACTTAACATAGTTGAAGTTAACTATGATGATTTATTTGATCCTGTTGAATCGACACACCTCTCTGAAATTCTTGTGTCTCTGGTAGCTCAGCAACAACATGCTGAAGTATCTGGTCCATCTCCCTTTGATGACTTGTCACTCAACACTTCCACCTCGCCGGTTAAGTTCAACTCCTGTTCAAACGATAACCATCGAGGTTCTAGTACCAACAGATACAACTCTGGTACCCAACCGCAGAGTCCCAATCCAAGCTTCTTCAGACTCTGAGGATGAATATATTGAAACCATTGACACAAGATCAGACTCGAGGATTATCACGCATTCATCTTTCCAGGGGGAACCACCTCCAATCCAGGGGGAACTCCTATCCCCAGTTCAGGGGAACCTCCTTCCACAGCTGCAGTTCAAGCTCCTACTATCCAAGATTCTTCTGCGGGCTGCTCTCAAATCGAGGGGGAACTTCCATCTCCAACCGCAAATTGTTCTGATGTTGAAGATATTCCCTCTACCGCAGCCACTGATCACCTTCAAACTCGTCTTCACATCTGGACGAAAGATCACCCAGCAGGACAAATCATTGGTAACCCATCCACAGGCGTACAAACTCGTTCTTCCAATGATCTAACAAACCAGTACCATTACGCAGCCTTCATGTCCGCAGTCGATCCACGAACCATTAAAGAAGCACTCATGGAGCCCGAGTGGATCACTTCAATGCAAGAAGATCTTGCTGAATTTGAAAGAAATAAGGTATGGAAGCTGGTGCCGAAGCCGAAAGGTCACACAATCATCGGTACGAGATGGGTTTACAAGAACAAGCTTGACGAATCCGGTGCGGTGATAAGAAACAAAGAAAGACTTGTTGCTAAGGGGTACAATCAACTGGAAGGTGTTGACTACGATGAAACTTATGCCCCTGTAGCTCGAATAGAAGCCATACGCATTTTCTTGGCGTATACGGCACAGTAGAACATCAAGGTTCATCAAATGGATGTAAAAAGTGCCTTTCTCAATGGTGAACTGAAGGAGGAGGTATACTTGTAACAACCTCCAGGCTTCGAATGTCATGAATTTCCAAACTATTGCTACAAGCTTGAAAAGGCAGTCTATGGTCTGAAACAAGCTCCAAGGGCATGGTATGAGATTCTCTCAGAGTTTCTTGTTATGTCCAGGTACAAACGAGGTGTGATTGATCCCACTTTATTTAGAATGGAAAATGGTAACCACTTAATGCTCGTCCAAATATATGTGGATGACATCATCTTTGGCTCAACAGACCAAAGTATGGTGGATGATTTTGCCAATCTCATGACCAACGAATTTCAAATGAGCATGAATAGAGAGATTAATTTCTTTCTCGGTCTTCAAGTAAAACAAACCCCTCAAGGGATTTTCATCCATCAAGAAAAATACACCTCAGAGTTCCTGAAGAAATACTCATTGGACAACTGTTCCTCAACCGAAGTCCCGATGGCCTTTGGATATAAGATCTCTGTTGATCCTACCAGAGAGTCAGTGGATCACAAAACTTATAGAGGAATGATTAGGTCATTGATGTACCTAACCACAAGCAGACCAGACACTGTTTTTGCCAAAGGCTTATGCGCTTGATACCAAGCCGACCCTAAAGTATCACATCTGACTGCAGTCAAGCAAAATCTTCAGATACCTTAAGGGAAGCAAAGCTCTTGGCCTCTGGTGCCCCGCAAGAAACGACTTCAGCCTATAAGCCTTCACCGATGCGGATCATGCCTGTTGTAGATTAGATCGAAAGAGTACTTCCAGTGGCTGTCAATTTCTAGGAGGAAGATTAGTTAGCTGGTCCTCAAGAAAACAAAATTGTGTCTCGTTGTCTACTGCAGAGGCAGAATATGTGGCCGCAGCCAGTTGCTACTCTCAGGTTCTTTGGATGAAGACTCAATTAATGGACTACGGGTACAGAATGTTGCGGGTACCAATTTACTGTGACTCAGAGAGTACCATTGCGATTTCTCACAATCCAATCTAACACTCAAAGACTAAGCACATTGAATTGCGGTACCACTTTATCAAAGACCACATACTTAAAGGTAACATCGAACTAATTTTTGTTCCCACTCATGAGGAAATAGCTGATGTTTTCACAAAAGCACTTGATGCCACAAAATTAAATTGCTTTCTAGAAATGTTAGGAATGATGAATCCTGACTCGCAATTCCTCCTGAATGATAGCTACCGCAGTTCTGTGAAGAAATTGTTCCTTCAAATTCTTGTTTTTTTCTTCACTGCGGTTCTAGAACAATATATTTATCATGTGTGTACTGCAATCACATATGACCTATATATTCTTCGGGTCCTTAATTCCTGTGATTTCTAACTCTTTGATCAAGTGTTCTCAACTCAAGCTACCGCAACCATCCATGTCTCAACCGCGGTTTCACTTCACTGCCTTCCACCGCAGTCATCATAATCCATCCGCATTCACATTAAAAGATCACTTCATAAATTCCCTCAACTTTGTGTGTGCTATTTAATGTTCTTCATTTAATAAAAAATCTTCATTAATTAAAAAAAATATCCTTTTTGTAGAATACAACATTTCAGTTGCTTTCAAAATCACTTTTCTATGTCAGACCTATTTTTGGGCTATAAAACAAATAATTATTTTTTCCCATAAAAGAAATCTTTTAAGAAATCTTTTATCTTAAACTGTCTTATCTCTTAGCCCCCAAGCGATCTATTCTGTTTCAAATTCCCTCTTTAATTCAACGGATTAATGGCCCCTCTCCACACGTTCCTCTATCATGTGATAATAGGTCTGACAGTCATTAAATGCCCCAAAAACATTTTCTTTTTGATTTAATTTTATATGTGGCTGATAATGGTTAAAACCCAAGGGTTTTACCATTAACAGCTGTGAATAAGGTAAATCGAATAAGTTTTTTAAATCCGGTGCTATATAACAATCTTTTCCCTCCCAACAAACCTTTACGCTTTCTGAAACCTTACGAAGATCTTTCTCTCCTTCATCATCTTGCTCTCCGGTTTTTCTGCAAGTTCTAAAACCTTTTCAAAATGGTAAATATGGAATCTTCAAAAAGCAATCCAGAGCTTCTGCATCTGCTCGACCAACTGGTTCCGAGTCAACAATCAGAAATCAATCCCCAACGATAGCCTCTAGCAATTTCAGGGCTGTGCTTGAAGATCATCCATCTTACAATGAGGCGATTTGTTTAATGATCAAGTACTTGTCATCTCACCGACTGTTTGGAGCGTTCAATTCCTTTACTGATATTGTTCCCCTATCCACCCTGTTTAAATGTATATTCTCCGCTTTTCGTCCAACCAATAACCCTCAAGAAATTCACTTGACCCTGATCGGTGATTCTCTGGTGTTCCTGACTAAAGCCAAGTTTCTGCAAGCAATTAACCTTCGAGTTCTTCCTTCAACCAAGATTTACTCACCAAGCATCAACGATATCACTTCAACCCTATACCAGATGGGTTATCAGAAGAAACTGAAAGGAATTGGGGAATTCAAGAAAAACCAACTCCCTGCGGTATGGCAATACGTCTGTCACTTTGTCATCCAGAGTCTCTCTCGCAGAACCGGAGGTACAGACAACATGGGACTCAAACTGCTTGAACTGGTATGGAGCATCTCCACAGACAATGCAGTCAACTACGGCCAAATTCTCTAGGATGACTTTCTACAGTATGTTCCCAACGAGAACCCTCGTGAAGACCCAACTGAAGTAACTTTTGCACGCTTCTGGTTCCTCTGCATCTTGGTTCTTTACAAAGATGTGAAACTTGACATGGGTGCTGACATCAATCTCTTTGTTACCCGCGATTTAAAAAGGTACACTCTCTCCAAAGATCAATCAATTTTTGGACCTCTTAGGAGATCACTTGGCCACATTCTAAATACTATTGGACTTGAAACTCGAGAAGTCACTGACCATATTGACGCTACGGATGGTATTAACCCATACCATTCCTCCCCACCTCATCCCAGTCAGATTGTTGTAATTCCTACAAAATCCCAAGGTCCCTCTTGTACCGTAGTTCCTCCTTCGGTTCCTCTTTCAACTTCAGTTCCTCCTACCGAAGAACAACCTAACCCTCCACAAATCAAGCGTCGTAAGAAGATTGTTTTCTCCAAGAAAGCCCCCCGCAACATAGTCACAAAGGGTGAAAATCCTTCCAAGAAACGCAAACACAGGATTGTTGAATCCTCAGTTGAAATTCTTTTTCCCTCTAAAACGCATGATGAACCAGTTAATGTTGATGAATCCACTAGTGATGAATCTGATGATCTCTTCAGACGCAAGAAGCTCAAGCTTACCCCAAGCCATAGCCAAATGCGTGACCAGACACATATCGTAGTCTCTCAAAAGACTCCGATAGTCCTTGGAGCCCCCGCAGGCTTATTCGCTTCTACCCTCTCCAGCTACTCAGATGTATCAAGTGCATCTATTTCAATTGAACATGGAGACTCCACCCCATCAGGATTCTAATAGGATCTCAGTGGTAAAACACGCCCTAAGGCCTCCAGGCCAGATCACATTCACTACTTCGAGCCTGAGGAGTTGCGCTCTGTTCTTCTTTCAGTTACCCATACACTACAAACACATAACCAACTGCAATGCAATTCTTCCGCCCTTCCCAGAACCGAACCGATTCCACACTTGACTACAGGTCAAGGAGACCAAGGAAGTTTGGGAAATCCTACTCCGCCACCATTACACTCAAGTGGTTTAGGCGTGGTGAGCACAATCGTGCCAGGATCCACGAACCCGGTGGACACCTCGGTGCGAACACAAGGATTTGACGGTTATTATTCAGATAATTCCTGGACTCGGTTTCAACCAAGCACTGAGTTTAAAATCAGGAAATATGAAGCTTTCCGCAGAGCATTCCAAGCACGCAAGGCTCAACAAACAAAGCAACAATAGCAGAAGGAACATGAAATTCAGACTGTGGCTAAATACTGGGCAGATACTATCAACAACGCCAAGAGTGCTCATGACCTTCTCAAGATTCAAGGTGGTGCTGGTACATCTAAGCCTCCTCCCATTGCTGAAATCATGATTGAACTGCTGATGGCACCGCAATAGAGATTAGCTCAGGTCCGATGTTTGGACTTGATGATCTGGATATTTATGGAATTGATCAGGCTGCTCACCCAGATGACTTTGTAATGATTTTTAATGAAGACGAGTCAAATGGATCCCAACACTCCACTTCTAAGCCCAAGGAAAAGAAGAAAAAGAAGAAGCTGGCAGTATCTCGAAAGGAATTTCTCTCTTTACAGTCTAAAGTCGACCAGATTTTGGCCGCAGTCACTACTCCTCAATCGCAAGAGTCAGAAAATTGATGGATCGCAGTCCCTAGCAGATCCAGTTGAAAGGTTAGAAGCCAGAGAACGTCTGGCTACAGAGAGAATCTCATTGAAGGTTGAGATGGGTATTCGAGCCCTTGATAACGCTTGTACTGCGGATCACAAGTAGTTCCTTTCCACTGCTGAAAATCGTATTCAAGAGGTGACCGCAATCAAAGAAGAGATCAAGTCCACTCTTGACCGTCAAGCTGCTAACTCTCAGAACCTTGTACAAGAAACACACAATGCATATGAATCAGCTCATGCAGTACATCAAACGACCATCAATGGCCTGAGACGTTCTCTCACGGCTAACTCCAGTGTTGACGAGATCTTGCGGTTGACCAAAGAGATCTACAATCTGCTGTTCAACGCCGACGTCCCTTCCAATGTTCAAATCTCAGACCTGATCAAGTCTCATTTTGACAAGACATTCTCCAAGATTGATGGCCTCAGAAAATGGTTTGAGGAGCAACAAATGGTTTCTTACTCAAAAGGGGGAAGTGAAAACTCTCATCCTCAGCACCATTAATCTACCGCAGCAAGTCCAATTCCAATCCCATCCTTTGGTCCAACTCATCAAAGAATCGAAACTCAGCAACCAGCACCGCAACCAACACCGCAACCATCTCCCAAACCATCAACTCCAGTGCAATCTCACCATTCTCCTCCACCAGAACAAAATTCCCCTGAACAAGTACAACATCAATCACCTCCTCGTCAAGAAAGTCCTCCACATTTCAAAAATTTGGAATCCCCAATGTCATCAGTTCACTCCATTGAATCTCATGCAACTCTTCAACAGAAACAAGATTGGAGAGGTGCAAAGTTTGATGAATAGATATGGAGAGATCACGGTTACGACACAACCGTGGATGAATCTCTGATCAACTCCTGGGTTAATCCCACACGAAGACTACTTGATGAAGATTATAGGCCAGTGCTAACCTTAGCTGAACCACCTTCGGATGGATATTGAGCTATCCCAATCTCTCCCAATGCTAAGTTCTTCACCGTTTTTGAACCCTTTGACCGCAGTCTTCCTGATGACAAAAGACTACCTCTTGAATATGAACGCCTGAGCAAGTTCCATGCCAAGCATGGATCGGAGTTTGAAAACATTTGGTCGAATGATAGACCTTCCGCAGTCAAGAATTTCAAGATTAGGAAGTTCATGAAGACTGACTTCCTTCAGTATACACTTACCAGAAGAGGAGACGAATACATCAGAACTCAAGCAGACTTTCCCTGTATGAATCCGAAGGAAGTGTTCCTGATTGCTAGGGTGTTTCAAATCAAGTTTGAGAAACATCCGAAGATGAAGATAACATATGAGAAGACCTGTGAGTATCTCAAACAAGCAGTTTGTGATTTTGCCAAGATAGATGCGGAGATTTATCCGGCTCTCGCCCAAAAGTTTAATCTTCCTGCTCTTGAACCAGCACATGTCTTCACAGAAGGATATCAAGATAGATCCCTAGGAGCAACCAACTTCCGAGAACTGGGAGTTGTGTACAAAAGAGCCAACAACGATGTCAAATACTTCATTCCGATCACTGCTATGCACCGCCTAACCCGCAGACAACTTGAAGTCACCTTGGCTTCGATGCAGAGAACCAAGCAGGTACAAAGTGCACCATCTTCACAGACCACAAAAGCCTCCAGCATATCCTGAATAAAAAAGAACTAAACATGAGACAGCGGCGATGGGTCGAGATGCTAAACGACTACGAATGCGAGATCAAGTACCATTCGGTCAAGGCTAACGTGGTGGCCGATGCCTTAAGCAGAACGGAATACTCGGTCGTCGAGTAAAAACACTAACGATGACCAGCCATTCCCACTTGTCTTCACAAATCAAGGAGGCTCAACTGGAAGCCTTGAATCCAGAGAACGTCGCAAACGAAGCATTACGTGCGATGGACAATAATCTCGAAATCAAAGAGGACAGAGCATACTATTTCATGAACCGGATTTGGATTCTAAAGTTTGGAGGGTTCAGAGACGTAGTCATGAATGAAGCGCACAAGACACGATACTCCGTCCACTCGGGTTCAGACAAAATGTACCTGGATATCAAACAACATTATTGGTGGCCTAATATGAAAGCTGAGATTGCTACCTACGTGGGCAAGTTCCTGACTTGCGCAAAGGTTAAGGTAGAATATTGGAAGCTGTAATGCCCGTGTTTCTAGGCTAGGCATTAATATTGATGTGATAGTGTAGGTTAACCTTTGTAACTCATTTTGAAGAAATGAAAAGTAATTATGTGAAAATTATGTGTTTTATGTGTTTTATGCTTAATTACTAGGAGTTAATTAATTAAGAATAAAAATGAGCGTCGAAAATAAATATTAGATAAAGCCGATATCTATTAAGAAAGTTGTAGTGGTCGTGACAAGGATTACAGATATATAAAGAATACAAAAATTCAAGTTATAACAAAGAAGTTATGTCCTATCGAAGTTTCGCGACAAAACCGGCACGGTGCCGAATGACGTAAAAAGTGAGTTTTTGATGAACTACTTTTTAGCCTTAGTGATCTAAACAAAAGTTGTAGTGCTCGTTAAACCGAGAGTATGTATAAAAAGAACGCCCAAATCTGACTTCGTATGAGGAAGTTGTGATTTTTCGAAGTTTCAGCTTAGCAGTAGACAGCTAAAAACTCGAATTTTAGATCGAGGAATTTTTAGCCGACACAACCTAAACGAGAATCGAAGGTCTCGTCAATAGTAGCACAACGGTAAAAAGACAGACGAAAATGGACGTCGAATGAAGAAGTTATGAATTTTTAACGGATTTCCTGTCCCCGTTTGTTAAAAATAATAATATAAAAATTACATTTAATTAAATTAAAAGTATAATTAATTAAATTAGACCACCTAGTATTTTAAAAGTTTAAAATACACCCTATACTATGTATATATGACATTAAAAGTCTAATATTATATATGTATGAGTAAACAGTCAGTCTTACCGTTAGTAGGCCTCATTCACGAAGCTGGTCTATAAGGGGTGTTTAAGGAAATTGCCTATAAAATGGCGATTGAATGGGTATCCACTCTTACCCACCGCACCCTTGACTAGTGGAGGGTCGTTAGCCGAACGGGTAGGATAGGATGAAACCTTCCATTATAAGTATAATGAAGTACAAAGTAACTACATGCTTTTACAAATTCCCAAAATTCTAGTTACTTTAGGCAAAATGTGAAATTATGTGCTAATCCATGGAATTACACTTCGTACCCTTGTCAAACGTTAGTGGAGCGTGTGTGGTTAACCGGCACACTAATTTGGGATTGACATTGGTGGCGAAGGGTGGCTCGGTGTTTATCGTAGATCAATGGAGCGTATGTGGCTAACCGGCACATTGATTAGGTGATAGTAGCATTGGGTGCACCACGTGATTCGCACGGTTATTCACACCTTGTTTGTGATCCTCGGCATTCCAGTCGCAAACCTGAAGGGCATAATCGAGATTAAACATGCCATTGAAAAGTTCAATGAATCTCAAAAGATCTAGGAGTTTCAATTCATTTAAAACTTAAATTTCTTTTTCGTTTTTCATGGTGGAAATTGGTAAATCGTCATTTACCTACCTTCAAATATTCTGCAACTAGATTACGGCATCCCTCTTCTAGGTTGTAGAGTATTGTGTTGGATCCTAGCCTTGATGTTTCATTTGGGTGTTACATCAAGGATTCTAATCAACTTGACTTGAATTTCTCCCGTTTTGTAGATGTCTGAATCTAACAATGGTCTTCCCAAATCCCATGGAACAAGTTTTCCATATGGAGATGATATTCCACGATATGATCGAGGAACCAGAGATCATGCTTCACTTCCTCCACCTCCTCCAATTATTCTCCCTGACCCACAAGTTCGAAGGCTTGGAAAGTTTAAGCTCACTTAAGCCCTTTTGGCAAGTAAACACGAAGATGGGAAACGTATGTGTGCACACGTCTTAGAGATGAAGTCACACATTGACATGTTAAGGATGTTGGGTGTCGATATCTCAGGTGAGTTGGCTGTTGACTGGGTTCTTCAGTCACTTCCAGAATCATATAGTGAGTTCGTAAGAGAGTACTATATGATGGAACATGACGTAACCCTCATTGATCTCACCTATTTGCTTATAGCTGCTGAATCAGCAATGATTTGGGGAGCTGGTCAAGCAAATTTGTCTGGTGAATCAAACTCCCAAACTTCAATGGACATTGAAAATGGTGACATTGGAGATCCAGAAAAAGTAAATTCTGAGATAGTTCCTTGTGCCATTCCAAAGGAGTCCATTTGCTTTTATTGCCAAGAAAATGGGCATTGGAGACGAAGTTGCCCTATTTACCTGAGAGATCTAAGAGATGGGAGACTCAAGACGTATGGCTCTACTTCAGGTGAAATCCACCATCTAACTCTTTTAAGTTCCTATTCTAAATTCTTAATACATGATGTGATAAGATTACATTTTGATGTTTTGAAGGATCGAAGAAAAGAGAGGAAGCTTAAGGGAAGAAGTGAGCTGAATCTGATCGTGAAGAAATGGATTTTGATCGCATTGCTTAAAGATCAGATTTTTGAGCTGCTACTTTGGAGTTAAGATAGATTGCTAAGAAATATGTAATAGCATAGTTTTCAGTTGAATTGCATTGTAAGGACAAGTTTTTCCGCAATAAAATAAATTTTGAGTTTTATTTATTTATTTATCCTTACAATGGCATGTGTGAAGATGGATGTTTGTGTATTTCTAAATTTAGCAATGTTAAATTGGATATGATTCTTGTTTTGCTATTTGTGGAAATGTCAAGAATTTACCAAATAGGGAGAGTTTCTCATCGCCCAAGTTTCAATTGGACAGAAACTTGGAATCATACAACTTGGTTGCGTGATGAATGAGAGACTTCATATTTGGAAATTAGACTAATTTTTTGACAAAGTGTCAACTGAAGGACTAGGAGATCGAGTACACTGGGTTGTGCGTTGATCAAGTCCCCCACAAAAGTGATAAAGATATTCTTCATGATTTACTAAAGTTTAGTAAATATGATTATACTTATAAGATTAAGTGTAATTCTGAGTTGATTGAAAAGGTTTCAATTAATGGCAGAACGAATAAGAAGAATCAAGTAGGCAGAAAGATAAAAGTTTCTCTATTCTAAGAAGAAGGGAGAGTACCTTTTATTGTGTTTTATGATAAGTCTTAATGATTAAGAACCATATCTCAATTGATCCTCTAAGTGAGTCTTAGTACATTTGTATGTCTAAGAAGAGGAATTGAGAATTGTGAAAATGGTTAAATCAAGAAGTCAATCATACTTCGTTTCAAAATCAAGTCTTAGAGTCATACTCTAAGATTGTGACTTGAGTGACAAGTCTTAAGAAGGTTTATGACACTCATCAAATGTGGAATTTGGAAAAGTTTTCATATTCTTGCACATTCGAAATTGGTAAGTTGTGATGTCTTGGATAAGTCAAAGACCAACTAAGACCAATTGTGTGAAGTGTTAAGCTTGAATAAGAAGCTACACTAACTCTTGAATATTTGTTTGTCAAGAAATGTTTCTTACCAAGAGAACCTTATATGTCAAGGAGTCAGTGGGAGTCTTAAATGGTCTTGAAAAAGGTTTCAAGAACAAATCAAGAATAAACCTAGGTAATCATCACTAGCACACGACTTGAGGTTTATAGCCTATCGTGGATGACATACTCTTTTTCCTGTGCCATTCCAATTGAGTTAATTATGCATATGAGTTCTTATTTGTATGCATAAAGGCAAGCACCTTGATCAATGGAAAGTAATTGATATGTAAGGGTGAGTTGCTAAACTACTTGGAAGACATGGTGGGCACTCGTGTTACCATAAGGCAAGAAATCAAGATTGAACAAGTTCAGTCCATATGAGTTTGGATTTGTCGCAAACCTTGGTTTTGGCAAATTCACATGGATAGGAACACATACACCATAAAATCTAAGTGTCATAAGGTTTCTCTCCATTTCATGAAAATTATTGTGAGGAAACGTTTTCACTAAGGGAGATTTTAAGAAGATAGCAATTGTGAAAATTGTATTCTCAAATTCGATTACGGCATCCCTTTTCATAGTTCGATTTGTGAGATTTGGCAATTAGTCTGAACATTTGGGACTTAGTAACATAAGCTCTGAAGTTGTTTAGACACACATGTGAGCTTTCTAAGTCAAAGGTGTATGAGTTTAAGAAGCTTAGATAAAGGCTTATCAAAGCATCAGGTATTTAGAAATATGAACTTAAGGAATTCAATAAGCATTGTTTTCTGGAAGTTTAGATGTTTTCTAAATATATATGTCAAAGCTAGTGGGAGCATAAGTGTTATGCTTGTATGGTAATAATCATCGTGTTAGTGGGAGCATGATTATTATGGTAAGTATTGCAAGTTAGCGATATTAATTATAGAAAACAAGAGTTATACTTTGCAAAGCCGCAAGGGTTGAAAAATTGTTTTGCTATAATTTAGGGAGAGAATATTATACTTCGTTTCAAAATCTAAAGCTTAGATTGAGAAATTTTAATAAATTTAGTCAAAGGATACATAGTGTGTTCTCAAATTTCGATTATGATTACGGCATCCCTCTTCATAGTTCGAATTGTGAGAACGTGACACATAAAATATTATGGCAGAAGATTGATAAAGTATCATATCTTTATGTAAGACATTATGCATCATGTCCCATACGCTTCGGGTATAGGATCGATTGCATATGCTATAATGTTTGATCATTCTAAAATTTTCCAAATGCTTAGCGCATTAAGAGGGAAAAGGGACTAGAACGGTTTTTGACTAAAATAATTAAACAACTATCAAAGGACGATCTAAGGTCGCCAAGGATTTGTTGCTTGTGAGTAGTTGGAGTTGGATGGACCATATCGACATTATTATGAATAGATAAGATTCTATTAAGAATGAGTTGTCGTATGGCAAATATGGAAATGTTTCCATATTGGGAGTTGGAAATTAAGAACTTATGTCTAGATTAGAAAATTTTATGCAAAAAGGATGTTCAAAGGAATGTACTTTGAGTGAGAGACATCACATCTATAGAATTGTTTTATAACAATTTCTGATAGAGAACCTTGTATTTTCATTGGCCAAGTCTTGGTTACTTTTGTGCTATAACTTTACGAAAGGATCGTTGCATAAAATGTTAGAATCTAACATATTCTAGTAGTGGCAAGAACCTTGTATTCTTACACTATCGTTGAGGATTAGGAATTGTGAAATGATCATCATTGGAAAAGTTTCCAATTGATCTATTTCATAAAGCATGGACCATAGGAAACAAAGTGTGCATGCTTGGAGCATGGGACAATTATTGTTGTAATTCAAGTAATAAGTTGATTTTTTGAAACAGTAAGCAATGAATAATGAGTAATCAATATGGTGTTTAAATAAAAGTGTTTTATTTATGCTCAAAAGTTTTGGGGCCATATAGGATTAAGTATTATCGTTGCGTTTCATTTTGCATGTTTTGACTTCCAGAATAACTGGGTTATTCGAACCTCCATAGTCGTTCATATGTTGGAAGTAGGTATGAAGGAAGACTGTCATGAATCTGTCTGTAGATTGCCTGAAGTGTTTAGACATAGCACAAGTTTGCTGTAGAGTTCATGAGTGCTTTGATAAGATTAGAGTATTGGATTAAACCCACGCTCACGAGAATCACTTCATGGATTTTATCACGAGTGATTGTGAGATGATAATATTGTATATTCTTGAAACCGAGACGTGTGAGTTGTTATCATCTCACAATCACTTGGTGTTGTAAAACTTATTGTTGTGTGTAATTCGATCGGTAGGAGCAAGCGAGCATTTGAGTCGAAGTTTATCCATTCCTTTTACCCAAATTGGGATAAAAGCGATATCTGTGGGCCTCTCGGTGATTTAGTGATGACACCCTAAGCGCTTGGCCAAGCCGGGACTAAGTTGATGTGTTCAATTGTAGTCTGTTGTCAGTCGTCATAAATCGGAAGTCGGGAAACAGTATAGAGAGAATGATTAAAATTCATGTCTTGTGTCTATACGATATCTTGAGAATGGAGGAATATATGATCCCTTATCTAAAGGACACGTGTATCTGATAAGATCAGAGTTGACAGCGGCTTTTGGAAGCTACGATTGCTGATCAAGTTCTAAAGTTATGAAAAATAGTTATTAGACTTATCCAAGTGGGAGACTGTTGGATTAGTGTCTAAGTCCATAACTATTTTGGTATGTACTTGACCCGATTATGAGCATGGTCCTTTTGGGTTGCCTTCACCATAGCAATTTATAGGATGAATTAAGGAGAGAAAGGTTTAATTATGATTTATTAATATATTATGAGAATAATATATTAAAGGAGAAATCATATTGTTTAATTAATATTAGTCAAGAATTAATTAAGAATTAATTTAGTGGCTAAAAGAGATAAATTAAACTTAGGGGACTGGAGTTGTAATTATAAGATAATTACAATTGGGCTATGGATCACCTAATAATATATAGGTTGGACGAATTCTATGGGAAGCCCATAAGGAATTCGTCCAAGGGATATGTTAAAGGAGTCCATGGGCTGCTTAGGGCCTAAGCAGTCACATTAGGGTTTCCTAGTTGCAAACCCTAATAGCCTACATGTATATAAAGGACCCCTATGCCCCAAAAACGTGGCTAAGTGTTCCTTTAGGGTTTCCAGCCGTTTTTGGTGCCTCCCCTCTCCTCCCTCCTCATCCAAGTTGCTTAGTGGTGTTTGTGACTCCATTGGAGGTGCAACACTTAAGGCACTAAGCTTTCTGAAGCCAAGGATTGATTGTTATTGCTATATAACAATCAAAGGTAAGATCTAAACCCTAATTTCAGTTATAGTTTATTAGATCTAGGGTTTATGGATTTGGATTATCAATTGCATGTTCATTAGACAAACTAGATCCAAAGCTATTAGGGTTTGCATGTACACCATAGGATTGATGTATTGCTCAAAACCCATCACTATGTTTGTCTAAGAATACATGCAACTTTGATTTTTCCAAGGTTCATAACCTATCTACCATGGCATGGGGAACATTAAACATAACGGCTAGAAGAGTTACATGCCTTTCAATTAGTGAGTTGATTCCTTGGAGATTAAGAGCCTAGCACCAATAATGTGGATGCCTCAAATGGAAATCACAAATCACCACAAACTTGGAAAAAACCTTATGAGAGTGTATGCTAGCTTATAGAAATCGGACACCACTTCTTACACACACACTAGTGCCATTTCAAGCATCACAAGCTCTTTTATATAGTGTGGACGATTAGGGTTACATCCATGTAAACCCTAATACCCATGACTCTTCCTTTCCAATGATCCATGGGTTAAAAGCTCCATGGACTATCCATGGACTCCCATGCATGCCAAGCCCATTCCAAGTGAGTATTAGCCCAAAGTTATATAAATACAAGAGCCCATATTTAATTAGTCACCTTTTTGATCACCAAATTAATTCTAAATTAATTTATGATTAATACTAATTAAATAATATGATTTCGTATTAATATATTATAACTTATAATATATTAACAAATCATATACATACATTTCTCAAAGGTTTAACCATAAATAGTTCGGGTGAAGTGCAACCTAAATGGACCATGCCGGGTCGGGTCAAGTATATACCAAATAAAGTTATGGACTTAGACACCTTATCCAATAGTTGGATCAATAGATGGAAGAAACAAAACGTTTACTTCAACAAAGTAAGGATGAACTTACTGTGCCAGTACGTCAGGCATCTGTTCTTGAGGCAACTATCTGGGTTGCTAAGTCTATTGAAGAAATGATCGATGACAGGACCACCAACAAAGTTGAAGTTGGCAACAAGAGGAAATTTGAGGGGTCTTCAAGGCCCAACAAGAGCAACATATTCTCAAAGTCTGGCAAAAGAGGAGGTAAAGGAAAATGGTGCGGGAAGTGCAAAAATAAACACTCTAGGAATCATGACAGGAACGTGAAATGCTTCAGGTGTGGAGAAATAGGACATTACGCGAATGAGTGTACGATTCCCAAGGGGGTATGTTACAAATGTAAGGAAGAAGGCCATATTTCCAAGGACTGCCTGAAGAAAAATGAAATAACAAGGCCAAGCGCACCGCCAATGCCAAGGGAATTTCAGAATATCCTTGACGAAGCAAATAACAACGCTAGGAATTAGAAGTAAAGACTTGATACCCGAAGATCAAGTTATGAAGTAGTAATGTGAATAGTAACGAGTGGTTTAGCTTATTAGAGGCATAGTATAGGGTAAACTTGAACCTCTGTGTAATCGTTTCAAGAAATAATATAAGCCCTGGTTTTGTCATCTAATGAATTGAATGACTATGTGAAATTCTTGTATGGTGACATGGAGAACTGCGAGACAATATTTGGGACGAGTATGAGTAGGTGTGAATGGTAGTAGAGGCATATACTACCGGAAGCACATGACTCGTACTTCGATCAAGGAAAGTCACAAGGTTACCAAGGAGCTAGTAATTGATTTCGTCTTGTTCTAGTCTGTCGTTACCATCGATTCGGTAATGACTAAGAAGATGATTATTATTCCGACCTTAGAGGTCATATCGAATCGAGTCCGACTAAGATGAGTATGTCACGTGGTTCAGAGAACCAAATTCGATGTAGCATTTGACTTAAGCCAGAAGATTGAAGTGAAAGATTATCAAAGCGATCAATAGAAGTATCGCACTCATTGTTAAAGAAGTTGGTAGTTAGAAATGATACATGTTGAACTGTGATTGTATCACATTAGAACATGAAGGAAGGTATAGTTTGTTCCAAAATTTGTCCCTAGGAGATTTGAGTCTAAGTAGTGCATTATATGATGAGAGATCATTAGAACATGACCCATCGGCCTGTTACAATAAGTGAAGGAAAGTACTTATTCTAAGAAGAAGAAGGAGTCCTCAATAAGGATTTATTTTGTAACTTGAAGGTTACGATTGAAAGTCCTACGAAGATCTAAAGCTTTTTAGGATTAGCTGGATATTACCGAAGGTTTATCCAAGGCTTTTCTTCGATCGCGACTCCATTCACAACTTTGACCTACAAAGGAGTTGTTTATACTTGGAATGGGAAGCATAAGGAAGCTTTTGAGAAGTTAAAGAAGAAGTTATGTGAAGCACCGATTCTTTCGTTACCTGAAGGAGTTGATGACTTCACAGTTTATAGTGATGCCTATGGAGTTGGGTTAGGTTGTGTTCTGACCCAAAGGGATAAAGTGATAGCGTATTCATCGAGGCAATTGAAGGAGCATGAAAAGAACTACCCCACTCATGATATGGAGTTGGCAGTGGTAGTATTCGCCTTAAAGATATGGAGGCACTCTCTTTATGGTACTAAATGCAAACTTTTCACTAATCATAAGAGTCTCCAATATCTCTTTAATCAGAAGGAATTGAACATGAGGCAACGAAGCTGGCTAGAGTTACTCAAGGACTACGACTGTGAGATACTTTACCATCCTGGTAAAGCAAATGTTGTTGCTGATGCTCTCAGTCGGAAGGTAAATCTTGAAAAGAAAAGGCCAAGAGCGTTGAGAATTGAAGTTGTCTCGACCATTGTGGAAAGTATAAAGAAATCTCAAAAGGAAGCTTTAGAGAAAAATGACCGAAAGGAAGAACGTTTGGGGCAAAAAGTTAGTGTTTTATACAAACGGTCAAGGACTGAAGGTATTCAAAGATAGGATTTGGGTACCCAAGATGGGAGGAGTAAGAGATCTTCTTATGGAAGAAGCTCACAAGACCATGTACTCGATTCATCCCGGCAGTACAAAAATGTATAGGGATCTAAAACCCTATTACTGGTGGCCGACTATGAAGCTCGATGTTGCTAAGTATGTGGCCGAGTGTGTAACTTATGCTAGGATTAAGGCACAACATCAGAAACCATATGGGAGTTTAGAACCTTTGCCTGTACCCATGGGAAAAAGGGAAGACATCACCATGGATTTTGTGACTAAACTGCCCAGAACAAGGAACGGTCACGACATGATTTGGGTGGTCGTTGATCGCTTCACTAAGAGTGCGCATTTCATAGCAGCCAACGAGAAATGGTCTATGAATAAACTTGCGAATTATTACGTGAAGGAAATTGTGAGGCTTCGCGGTGTTTCGTTAACGATTGTATCCGATCGTGACAGCCGTTTTACCTCAAGGTTTTGGAGAAGTCTACAAGAGGAATTGGGTACCAAGTTGTGTTTGAGTACAACTTACCATCCGCAAACTGATGGTCAGAGCGAACGAACAATTCAAACATTAGTGGATATGCTGAGAGCATGTACCCTGGAATTCCAAGGTAACTGGGATGAACACTTACCTTTAGTAGAATTTTCCTATAATAATAGTTTCCACTCAAGCATCAAGATGGCACCTTAGCACGCTTTGTATGGGGAAAAGTGTCGCATGCCGTCATATTGGTTGGAAGCTGGGGAAAAGCAGTTTATGAGACTTGAAATAGTCCATCAGACTGCTGAAGAGTTGAAAGTGATTAGGGAAAGGATGTTGGCAGCTCAAGATCGACAAAAGAGCTATGCTGACAAGAAAAGATAATCGATATCATTTGAAGTTGGAGATTCGGTTTTACTTAAAGTCTCATTGTGGAAGGGACTTATAAAATTTGGTAGAAGGGGAAAATTGAGTCCAAGGTTTATTGGACCATTTAAAGTTCTTCATAGGATCAGGAATCAAGCTTACAAGCTAGAATTACCGGAAGAACTGGAGGGTATTCATAACACCTTTCATGTGTGTTATTTGAGAAAGTTCACGGGAGATGTGCCCGACATAATTCCCATTTCTGAATTAAGGTTGGATGAAAACAAAAGTTTGATTGAAGAACCTGAGGCAATCGTTGACCGTAAGACTAAGAAGTTGCGACACAAGATGGTCGATTTAGTGCTTGTGCGCTGGAAACATACGAATGGGCCAAATCTCACCTGGGAAACAGAGAGTGACATGATGAGTCACTACCCGCAGTTGTTTGTTGATATGTGATTCCGGGGACGGAATCATCCTAAGGGGGAGAGAATTGTAATGCCCGTGTTTCTAGGCTAGGCATTAATATTGATGTGATAGTCTAGGATAACCTTTGTAACTCATTTTGAAGAAATGAAAAGGAATTATGTGAAAATTATGTGTTTTATGCTTAATTACTAGGAGTTAATTAATTAAGAATAAAAATGAGTGTCAAAAATAAATATTAGATAAAGCCGATATCTAATAAGAAACTTGTAGTGGTCGTGACAAGGATTACGGATATATAAAGAATACCAAAATCCGATTTATAACGAAGAAGTTATGACCTGTCGAAGTTTCGCGACAAAACCGGTATGGTGCCGAATGACGTAATAAGTGAGTTTTTGATAAACTATTTTTTAGCCTTAGTGATCTAAACAAAATTTGTAGTGCTCGTTAAACCGAGAGTATGTATAAAAAGAACGCCCAAATCTGACTTCGTATGAGGAAGTTATGATTTTTCGAAGTTTCAGCTTAGCAGTAGACAGCTAAAAACTCGAATTTTCGATCGAGTGATTTTTAGCCGACACAACCTAAACGAGAATCAAATGTCTCATCAATAGTAGCACAACGGTAAAAAGACAGACGAAAACGGACGTCGGATGAAGAAGTTATGAATTTTTAACGGATTTCCTGTCCCGGTCTGTTAAAAATAATAATATAAAAATTAAAATCAAAATTAGCCGACGAAGTCTAAACGAAAGTTGTAGAGCGTAACTTTACCTACGCGTGCATATAAAGAACGTCAAAAACGGAGCCCGTATGCGAAAGTTATGGATTTTAGAAATTTTTGCACAAAAACCGAGAAAATTCACATAGGTGGACTTCGGCCACGTCCCCCTCGCTCAAAACGTGCCACGTGTCCGAAATCTGTTGAGTCATCCGAGACGTGTCGCCTGCCCTCGCATCCGAAGTTCGGTCCAATGGGTGTCCGACGCGTGCCCTTTCTCACGTGACCGAGCCTCGCAGGGTGCCACGAACCCCCCCTCCTCGGACCCAGACTTCGGTCCAATCAGGAGCCTCCAGCGAGACCCTCGCATGTGCGATCAGGAGCCTCGCACTTATAAATAGAAGGGTGCGAGACCTCCCGGGTAATTTTGGAAAATTGTCTCTTTTCACCCCTTTTTCAACATTTTTACTATCTTGACATCCCCCGAAGCCCCAGTATCAATTATAGCACCCGAAACACGCCCCGGAGTGCCCGGGAAGCCCGGAAAATTTATCTTTTCGGTTTTGAAGCCCGACCCTCGCAGAGCCCGGTTTCTCAATAAAACTCACGGTTTTATTAGAAACGATCGTTTTAGGTAACGAAGTGCTGCCCGGTTATCAGTAAATCATGTGAGTGTGTAGTTACTTTCACCTTACACATAGATATGAAGTATTTTATATAAAATACGTGTTGTGTGAATATATATTGTTTGTTTATTTGAGATGGATGTTGAAGGAATTATTTATACAGGTTTTTAAATAATTTAAACTGTATATGTATTTTTATCTACAAAAAATATTGGGTAAAACATGGGTAGATGAAATAGTGGGTGTGTGATGAAAGGTGAGTTGGATAAATGAGATGATCAGTGATATAGATCATGAGTTGAGGGTGAGTGGTGAAATATGAGAAAAGCCCTTACCCAAACGTTGGCCACCGTCATTCAGCAGAGTATGGATGACAACCATGGACTATTCTAGATGATCTGTGGAACACTAGCAGGCTCGCAACCTGTAAGTATGTGAACTATATGTTCATCAGTCGTACTCTAAAAACCCATTGACATGTATCACAGCGAGATTTGTGAATAATATTGTCGATAAATAAGAGCTATGGACTTAGCACATGTTGTATAAACCCTGGCAGCTATGGACTTACTGTCTATTGTATAAACCCTGACATCTATGGATTTAGTGCCTGATGTATAAACCCTGGCGACGATGTGACTTCGTGCCTATTCCTTAGGATTAATCCTTAGGAGTGAGTGATAGTTGAATCTTAGGGTAAATCCTTAAGAAATAAATAATATAATGGGGTTGGGGTAATTTGGTTGATTGATTGATGTTTAAGTATAATAAATTTATTTATTGTGGGTTGAAAACCCTATATGCTCACCAGGCTTCCAAGCCTGACCCACTCAGCTTTTTATATTACCGGTAGTGGATCCCCAGCATAGTCGGATGCTGATGATGAGTGATTTTTGGATTATAGGCCAGTAGTTGTAAATAACTGTTGTAAGGCTTATAATTTCTTGTTTATGCTTTTGATCTGTATCGGAACATGACATCCCGAGGTTTTGATATGAAATAAAAATATATATTTCTTAATGAAAGGTTTTGATAAATTTTTATCATGTTTGGTTTTGGGAACAAATTCCGCAACATCTTTTAAAATGATTACTCTGATTTTATTTTAAAAAGCATAAAATAAATCGGTCTTTTCTGGCCGATAAATTAGGGGATGTCACAGAAGCCATCAGGATTATTACAACAACCAGTAATAACCGAGTGGAAATGGGAACTAATAACTATGGACTTTGTAACCAAATTACGTAAGTCGGCTGACGGACTGGATTCCATTTGGGTGATTGTCGATCGGTTGACTAAATCCGCCCATTTCCTACCAATAAAAGAAACATATAAAATGGAGAGACTAACACGGATCTACATAAAGGAGGTGGTGAGACTACATGGAGTACCGACATCTATTATCTCTGACCGAGATGGTAGATTCACCTCACGATTTTGGCAGTCACTCCAAAAAGCATAGGGAACTCAGTTGGATATGAGTACTGCCTACCACCCCCAGACTGACAGCCAAAGTTAGCGAACCATTCAGACACTAGAGGATATGCTCCAACCTTGTGTAATAGATTTTGGCAAGGCATGGGATACCCACTTGCGGCTAATCGAGTTCTCTTACAACAACAGCTATCACACAAGCACTAAAGTCTCTCCCTTCGAGGCCTTGTACGGTTATTAATGTAGATCCCCTCTCTATTGGGCTGAGGTAGGAGACACACAATTGGCAAGAGGACAAGTACCAAACAACACCCTCACAAGACCGGAGATCATCCGGGAAACAACTGAGAAAATCGTCCAAATCAGGGCACGGCTCCAAGCATCTCGGGATAGACAAAAGAGCTACGCAGACAAAAGACGAAAGCCGTTGGAGTTCCAAGTAGGTGATCGCATGCTACTAAAAGTCTCTCCCTAGAAAGGGATGATACGGTTTGGAAAGCGGGGATAGTTAAATCCGAGATATATTGGACCATTTGATATCCTTTCCAGGATCAGTCTGGTGGCTTACAAGCTGCAGCTACCATCAGAGCTCAGCAACGTACACCCTGTCTTTCACGTGTCAAACCTTAAGAAATTCCTATCGGACGAAACCCTCGTTGTTCCACTCGATGAGATTGAGGTGAATGAAAATCTTCTGTTCGTTGAGGAACCAGTCGAAATTATGGATAGGGAAGTGAAGCGTACGAAACAAAGCCGCATTCCAATTGTGAAGGTCTGATGGAGTGCCAAGCGCGGACCTGAATTCACATGGAAATACGAGGATTAAATGATGCAGAAATACCCTCATCTCTTCTCTAGTTCTTAAGGGTAGCTTTCGAAAGAATTTCGGGACGAAATTCCCTCTAACGGGGGGATGATGTCACAACTAGCAATTTAGGGCTAGGTTTCCTATCCATATGCAAGATAGTTCCTTTGTGTAACTATGTAACACTATGTGTAGTATAAATTAACTTCAATACTATACAAGTTATACATCCAAAATTTTGTTTAAGTCGAAACTTCTTCGTATATCCCAAAAACCTAACCCAATAAGCTATGATCACTCAACTTTGGGCCTTAGCCCAAGCTTTCTCGGTCCAAACCTCTTAATGGACCAAAACCTTCTTATTGGGTCCTAATGGGCCGATAACCTCTCAACTTGGTTCTTTTGGGCCGAAAACCCACCTTTGGGCCATAGTTGAGCCAATCTTTATTAAAATACCGAATTGGGCCATAAGACCCTTATTGGGCCTTACTGGGCCGTGAAAATTCTTCTTAGGTTTTAATGGGCTGCATTTTATTATTAAACCTCCTAATGGGCCCTATTGGGACAAACACCCTTCCACTTAATTCTATTGGACCAAAAACCCATGTATGGGCCCTAATGGGTCAAAAATCTTTATTGGGCCTAGTCCATTTATTTTGGAGCTATTATGGGGCCGAAACCTTCCTTGGGCACGAGCCAAGCCCAAGAACACGAAAACTCCTAATGGGCTGATGTGTTTTCGGCCATTCATGAAAAACGAAGCCTAATCCCTTTTCCCTCCTATGTTCGATTGGTCTTCATGAATATATATATATATATATATATATATATATATATATATATATATATATATATATATATATATATATATAAGAAGAATACATTAGATAAAAATGATGCCACCTCAAGTTTACATCTCATACAACCATGCATTACCCTCCATGCATCTAGGCATGAAGGATTTGTCCAACATATTCCTATACACTTATCTATCTCCTCTGTTTCTCTATCTGTGGCCGAACACACCACCACCATCCTCACTTCATTTCATTTTTCAACTCTCACTCTATCTCAATTCCTCTCAACTCTCAAAATTTCTTCATCCCATTCCTCTATAAATCGTGAGTTGTAAGTGTGTGTTCAAGAAGGTTTCTTCAAAGATCATTAACTTGGTAAGTTCATAATCACACTCAAGTTGTTTTACTTCATCTTATATTAAGATTATTCCTCAAACTACTGAATTTTCGTGCATATGCTTCTCTAGAGCCCCAAAACTTCATAGATCTCCTCAAGGAAGCACTCTAGGCCGAAAAACCTTCACCATCTTTCTCTTTAAAATGGAAAAAGCCCCAAGGTCAGCTTCATACCCCTATTTTCAAAATTTTATTTCTTTTCGGGGAGGATACAAGTCAAAGTCTTGTGTAAATCTTTGTATATTTGCTTGTATGTGCATGTGTTGTATGATATGTGTGTTAAATGTTGTTAAATCCATGCTAAGAGTTCAAGAACTCGAGATTTTTGGTTAAATCTCAAGATGGTGGACTTAGTTAACATAAAATGTTGTTAAAAATGAAAACTAGCTCCTAAATGAAACTTGTTACACTTGATGCATGGTAAATATCACAAAGATTAGTCCAAGAATATGTTTTAAACAAATTTTTGGCATGAAAACATGAAAAATGATAAAATGTGGAAGTCTCACTAAAAATTGGACTATTTTCGGCCATAAAGGTAAGAATGGGCCATTTTTGAACCTTTTGATAAACTTGGGCTTTTATTGAGCATTTTAGTAAAATGGTCCGAAAATGGGCTTTTTAATAAACTTGGGCCATTTTTGACCATATTAGTATAAATGGGCCGAAAGTGGGCTTTTTAGTAAACTTGGGCCATTTTTGAACATTTTGGTAAAACTGGGCCGAAAATGAACTTTTTAGATAAAAATGGGCCTTCCATGACAGTTTCGGTATTAATGGGCTAAAATTGACATTTTCAGTAAACATGGGCCTTATTTGACAAAATTGGGTCAGTTTTGATATTTTAGATAAATAGGGACATTTTTGCCATTTTCAGAAATATTGGGCCATTTTTGACAGTAAGATCAAAATGGGATATTTTGTCAACTATAGCAAACCGTATATTTTACGACAGAAATTATTGTGTATCACAAACTGCGATCGTAAATAAACACTATTAACGTTATTAATAATATTAAATAAAGGGGTCAACTAGTTGCGTAAATTGATGTTAGGACTCTTGTGAGACACACCTTCACCGTACCTATTTTAGTGTACACCATAAATCCTGTAGTTATAACCAGAATTTCTCCTGGAGGAAGAGCGGGAATTTGTGTATAGATCTATATGGGGTTGACACCCCACACCTGAGCTGCTCGCTACAGCTAGAAAGGCAGTCTAGGGTGACAAATATCTTCTCAGAAACCGACGCCTGAAGAACGCCAAGACATGCACTCCGTCATATTTGTATGGTTGTAACGACTCACCTAGAGAATAACAATATTATATTAAAATTTACGCAATACACATATTTTACTCACGTTACGAAATACAAAACTATGCGTTGGCTATGTTGCATCTAATTTCACTACTCGGGTCTTAGGGTTTAAGACCACTATTTATCGTATAAAAGAAAATACAGGATTTTCTGGGAACACTTCTTATATAATTTCAAACAAGGAAAAACAAAGAACACACTCGCAACTATACATGATTTGAAAACAAGACTCACAGACTATTTTTACAGAACATATTGGATTTTCTGGGGTTTTAACTATTACAAAGTTTTCTTACAAACATGCTTATGAGCTCACCAACATTTTATATGTTGACGCTTTTCAAACGACTTGTATTCTCAGGAACACAGTGAGCCGGTTCTTTACAGCTATGGATTTGAATGAATGTTGTATTTTGGTTTCATCATACATTTGCTATTTTGGGATGTAATTTTTATGAACAAACACAATGTTGTAAACCATGTATGTTGTTATCTTGAATGTATGATGATGATGATGGCTATGTTTCATTTATACACATTGTTATGATATTACAAGATGAAGTCACCCACCCCCGGACGTTTCCGCCGTCCCGGTTCGGGGGTGTGACAAATATGGATAGTCATTAAAGTTAAGTAGTTGTAGAATTCACATACCAATGTGAAATCCAAGTTCACTATCCTTCGATTCTACTTGTTTCCAAGTTTCTAGTAGGTTATAACTTAGCTTCTAGTTACTAATTTTAGTATGTGTCATGCCTACACGTGCAACTAAGTTTATCAATTCTAGAACTGACTCGAATTTTTACGGATGTCACAGTCTCCTCCGGTTGAAAGAATTTCGTCCCGAAATTCAATTCGTGACGTATTCTATTAGAACTCAGCCGGATACAATTGTATAATTGGAGATTTGGTGACTTGAAGAGCTCTTTGATTATTTTGGGTTAATTCCTCAAGGGAAGAGCCCAATTCTTTAGCTATAATCAAATTAGTGTTTCCCTAATTTGAGTTCTATAGTCTAGATTGTGGGAAATTAGCATCATGGTAGTCCTGACCCAACCATGGCGGCCTAGTCGAAAAAGATCATCTAGTTAGATATTATCTATCTTAAAATAGCGCTATAAGTTTTGCTGAAGCACCAACTGCATTGAGCGTTAAGTCCGCATTGATCCTTAATTCGCATTCTAAATCAACACTAGGTGTAAATTTGCTGCCTAATAAAGAAGAGATTGGGAACAATTTGTTCACTTCCGGGTTGGCTACTAAATCTGGGAAAGATATATTCCGAAATAAGAAGGGGTAACACGAATGAAAGGGAAACGATCAAGGATAAGTTCCTAAAGATATGTACTAAGGGTAGGCAACGAAGTTTTGGTACATCTCAAATGTAAAAGGCTATTAAAGTCTCGTCTACCAAAGAAATTACAAAATGATTGAGGATTTCTGAAGCTATAATTTCTACTACGGGTACTCTTACTATAGTAGAACCATAATTGAAGAGTATAGTTAGAGAGTCGTTGTTTCTAATGAAGGTGGTGAAAGGTTATGATATTTTAAATGACATTATCCAGATAGCATTTTGAGTGTTTAGAAACAACAAGTAATCTCACCATTATCAAAAGGTGTAATAATTCCAAGAAAAAGGAACATACATGTGTGGCGATCAAACGAAGTAGTAAAATAATACAAGATTAATTAAGGTTAAAGGTTTAAGTCGTCATTAAGGGAATTTGTATAGAAATATTTGTATTAAATTTTTTGAGAAATTGTCCAATTGTTTAAATCGTGACAAATTCAAGTTTACGAGGAGTCAGAATATTCATGAAAACAAGTTTGAGAGTTTAGGAACTCACTGAAAATTCTAAAGTAGAATGCTATTTTAAGAAAAGTGTAAAAATGTCGATCATTGAAAACAATGCATTCTCAATTTAATGATTCTAGAAAAACAATCATTTGAAGGATAGATAATCGTAACATTTAAAACTATTTATATTTTTAAAGAAAAGATGAAGCAAAAGAAAATGTATTATTCACATATATTTTCTGGATTTAGAAAAATGATAAGAACATGGGTATTCATCTTGTGTATTAATTATAAAGAAAAATACAATGAAAATTGCATTTTAAATCAAGTTTTCGAATTTAGAACAAAAGAGAAAATGTAAATAAGGATTACTTGTTTACAGTAGATTTTAAAATAAAAACAAAATGTATATGATAAAAACCGTAATTGAATATATCAAAGTTAACTAAATCAAAATTATTCCTCATGACCATACACGTATTAATCGCTCAACACGAAAGGGTAGACTTCTAGTCTGTATGTGTACGAACATGGTACCAAGAGAAGCAAAGTACACTGAAACAAAGTTAGACAATGTATTATTTTATTATTAGGGGTGTGCGAAATCTAAAATCAGAAGGAGAGCAAGAAATCAAGTGTGGGGGAAAGAAAAAGAAGGTAGCGGCGACAATGATTGTTGTTGTTAAAATTCTAAGGACAATATCCGTAAGTAGATCGAAATCTTAGGTTGAGATATATTTCAATTTCAATCCTTAATACATGTTTATGGTTACATAGAAATGCAGAAGTTTTAATGTGTTTGCTAAGGTTTGCTAAAAATTCACGAGTTATCTATTAAGTTAAACTTCGTTTGTGAAAAAGAAGAAGCACTACAAATGGTAATTGAAAATCTGACAATTTTGACTTTTTAGGCTGAAGTCCAGCAGTTGTTAAAATAGATAAGGTAATGACTCAATATATTTAGAAGAATAATTACATTTTGTTGAAAGTGCGTCACTGTAAGTTTAAAAGTGAACACTAAGTTTTGCATTGCGGTAAATTTTGAAACTTTATAGATTATAAAACTAATTTGAAATAAAATAAACAAATAAGGTGTGTTTTGAAATGTAGGTATTAGTGATGTCTTGTAAACATGTTTGAAGTAGAAATTTGCATAAATATCATGTTGGGTTACAAGAAAACACAATTAAGTAAAGTACAATGCGTAAATGAGAAAGTGGTCAAAACAAAAGTGGTTTGAAAGATCCGATGAAGCTTTTACACATAATATGAACTTCAATGTCATATGTTTAAGTTTTATAGCATAGATTTTAAACACTTTTACAAAAGAAAATGTTTCTAAGTTTTTCGAAAACGTGCCAAAATGTTAAGCAAGGTTTAAAATGGTTTATATGCCCTTAAAAGCACATATATCCATTGAAATGGATTTGAAATGAAATTGAAATAGCAAGGTTAAAACCAATATTTGTTAAATTGAGTTTTGAAGAAAAGTGTTAAGCTAAAGCAAGTTGTCAAAAGATTTTTAGCGAGAATATGAATTATATTGTTAGGAAAGGTCTTGTAAGTTGTATGAAGTGGTTATAAAATATTTTATCGATGATAAGTAAAACCAATGAAGCGGAATAATTTTTCGATGGAAGATTAAGAAGTAAGGAATAAGTATATTAGTGTAGCTGATCGTACCTAAATACTAAGGAGAGTACAAAGCAAGTATAAGGTGAGTACCAGTGTCTTTTCCCCAAAATAAAGGACAAGAAAAATTGTTTGTGAAACGTTTTAAAGTGTCAATGCAGTTTCGTGGCCTTTTATAGAGGTCAAAGGTTTAGTTATAGGTTTGGCTCACGACGTAAGAGGATGTAATCCTTTATAACGATAGAAAGGTTAGTAGTGTCGCTAAGGCTCAAACGAATGTATGAAAATAATAAGGTTCGAAGGAGGATTCAAAATGTGTAGGAAGGATTTGTATAACATAGTAGTGCGATGTTTAATCAGGCATAAAAATTTAAGGTTAAAGGTTGGGCATGAAACATGCTAGTAATTTGCAATGTGTTAGATGGTTGTATACTCGAGATGATCACTAGTGTATCTGGGAGTCTCGAACTAAGACTTGTAAGTTTTTCCAGAAGAGGATGGTTTGTGCTTTAATACAAGGTAAAGATGGTGGGGTAAGAATCACTAAAAATAAGGTTTTGGGTCAAAGAGATAATCCTATGTTAATTTTTAAGCTCAAGGTGGAAACAACCGAAAGCTAAAATCGTAGCGTAGAAGAGAAGCCTCGCGTATTAGTAGCAATGGGTTAAACCTCTATGTCTCCTCGTGATTCGAGTAAGGAATGCTCTCCAATGGTATCCAAGTGATTACTAGTGGCGACTCATCTACCTCCTTATGCGATGCTCCAATTTTCACCCGTGTCGGTATCAGAACGCTTTTCCTAGTTGTAACTCTAGTACGAAGACGAGGAAGTGGTATTGAGGTATAAATGGTATTGGTTTCGACCTAAGATTATTACTAGTGTCTATCTAGCTACTAACCTTACATCTAAAGTCAATAGCTACTGAGGAATAATCATTCTCAGTACTAAGTGGATTGCTTCTAGAGTGGCTAGTGATATAACCTAAGTGGTTGACCTAGCACTTGATAAGGGATAAGAATATTTCTAAATAAGACATGGTGGTAAAGGTGCACTTAGTTTCTAAGTGTACCTAGATGAATGCCTATAATATGTAATGCCCGTACGCACACTGAAAAATTTTGTTTTTCAAAAGTTTAAGTTGAAAATCATTTTAAACATAATTCTACTATAACCGTTTCCAGCCTCGCATTAACTTTCCTTAATTAAGCATAGTTGGCTAGGCTATATATAATTAAAGTCCAATAATGCGTACTCGAATCAGTATTTTAAAAAAGTTTTGAAAATTTTTGTCTATAGTTGTGGTTCTCCAAAGGAAAATCGGTATTCTCTATAACCTTCGGCTCTGATACCATTTATGTCACACCCTGCTAAAGCGAAAACACGGGGCGTGGCAGTACAAAGGGTCTCATAACAACAGTTTAAAGACAACACCAACCATAGTATTAAAAATATTACAAATTTACAATGAGTTTGAACAACTTTTTAAAAGAATTACAATGTATTTATAAGTCAACACATGCAAATGCTCCTACAAGTGTTGTGCTCTACGTGCCTCTCACTAGATGATTCCTGAAAAAGCATGTAAAACGAGCGTCAACTATAAAAAACAGTTGGTGAGTACTCACAGATAAAAAATAATATAGGTTTCATGAATCGAAATCAAAGTTTTGATAAAAGTTTCCATAAATGAAAATATTTTGCAAAAATGAGTAAATAAGTTTGCATAGACAAAGTTCGTTGTCATCATGAGAGATAAAGTATGTTGCCCAAAAGAGATGCAACGTTCATATCCTCATGGGAAATAAAGTTTGTGGCTAAAATGAGTAAACAAGTTTCATTGCTACATGAGCAATCAAGTTCGTTGCTACAAGGAGAAAACAAGTTTGTTTCTATAAGGAGCAACCAAGTTCGTTGCTAAACAAGTAAATGAGTATCTAGTAACAAAAGTCCGTTGTTATAATGAGATACAAATTTTATTTATATAATGAGGAACAAAGTTCATTGCTATAATTAGTAAGCGAGTTTGTATGTATATGAGCAAAAAATGAGTTCACAACCAAGCCTATGACTGATGCCCTATCAAGATCTATGCTTATCGTTCCATAAATTATATGGTATTATGCACTCCAACAATCGAGCGAGTGAGGAGTTCTCAATTCCTAATAGCGCAATCCATAATGACCATTGGCTCAAAGAGTTAATGGTTGGAGTAAAGTATAAGGGAAGGGACTTAAGACGATAAGGCCTCATGTTTCGTGTTGCATAGACATACATAGCAAAATATAGCAATCAAGTTTGATACAAATCAATTTAAATACAACGAACAATAAACAGTTTTTCGGACATTCTTTTCCACCCCAAAACATAAACACCGAAAATAGCGGAATGCGTGAATACTCACAATGCATTGAGATGATGCAAATGATGCCTTAATCTAAGTTCCACTTGTACCACTGCCGATTCCTACAATAATGGTATACACTAGTGAGTCTCTAATCGAAAAATAACACTAGTATACTTACTACTACAATAGAATTATGCCAATATTGTGTCAAAATTTAATATTGATAAGTTACAAATATTTTTCTGTGATATTTATATTTCTATGAATCAATTGTTATATAAAAATTAAGTGGAAAATTCCCATTATTGAAATGTTAATATTTAACATTTTAAGAGGTGTTAGCATGATTAAATATTCAAAAACTGAATCAATTTAGTTCTAAACTTTCCCAAACTTTGTATTTCAGTTTCAAATGAAGTCAAAGATGATAAGATAAATTTTCTTGAATTTTTTATTTGTCTAACTATTTTTCACCATTTTAATTCCTTGAATAATCATAAAATCATGGAAAAATAATAAATTATCATGAAATAATAAAATGTATTTTCAAACAATTTAACACGATTTTTCTGATTTTTTTGTATTTATTCTATCAATATAGAGATTCTTCTTGTTTTTTCATGTATTATCTACTGGAAAAATCTCTCCCATAGATTTCGGTTCTAACTTCGTATTTTCTAAAGATAAGTAGGATAGAATTTTTTAGAGAGAGAAGTGAGAGGTGGAGTGTGTGAGAGAGTGAAAGTGATTAGGATTTTGGGGAAGAGTAGTCTTGGGGAAGGGAGAACGAAATTATGAAGGAGGAGAGAGGGTTTCCTGCTCTTCTATTTTTATAAATTTCAAATTTTTTATAAAAATATCAAATTTTTATAAAATTGCATCTTAACATAGATTTTACTCATAAAATCTCGATTTTTATCTTAGAAAATAAGGTTAAATATTAATGACTTAATTTTTATTTCTCCTTGATTATATTTTACTAAATTTAGTTTTTTTTTTTAAATTGATATTGTAAGGTTCCTAATTATTTTCATATAATTTTAAGGTTAAAGTTTATAAATTTAGGTATTTAGGGTTTTTAGGGTTTTTTGGATTTTGCTAAACTTTGCATGTCAAAATAAATTGAACCTTTGAGATTTCAAATTATTTTTGTGTTTCCTAACTCTTATTCAAGTTTGAAATAATGTTGTATTTTATTTTTATCGGTTTGTTGGCATTTTATGTAGTGGTTTCGAGATTCAAGTGAAATTGAGGAATCAAGTATACTAGTCCTAGTTTTCAACTTTGACTTAAGTTTCTATGAGACTTTGACCTAATTTCTACTTCTAGGTCAAGTGCATGATGTGTGTATATGATTCATGAAAAGGTGTTCAAGTCACGAAATGACCCGAATATAGATAGTCATTACAGTTAAGTAGTGTCTTGCCTACACGTGCTTCTAGTTACTAAGTCTAGTATGTGTCTTGCCTACACGTGTAACTAAGTTTATCAATTCTAGAACTGACTCGAATTTTGACGGTTGTCACATTCACAAGCTTCGGTAGCCACAAGAACTCAGCGACATACATCCCACATTCCACGTATCCAACCTTAAGAAGTGTTTGTCCGCTGAAACTCTTGTGGTCCCACTCGACAAAATCGAGGTAAACGAGAACCTACACCTCAAAGAGGAACATGTGGGGATCATGGACAGGGAAATCAAAAGAACGAAAAAATGTCAGATACCAATAGCGAAGGTCGGTTGGACGCCAAGCGAGGACCCAAATTCACTTAGGAACACGAGCATCAGATGAGACGGAAATACCGACAACTTTTCCCTAGGGTTACCAAGAACCCGTTCAAGATACAAATTTCGGGACGAAATTCCCTCTAACAGGGGTTGATGTGACAACTGGAAAAAATTTTGGATCAAGCAAGGTCCGAATTATAACAGTGTATAAGTGGAATCACAACATGACCTGGTTACAATAAAATTTGAAATCCAAAAGGACATGGGTTTGTATAAGAATATACATAAGTAGACATACATACTATAAAGATCATGTATGTAATAAACATTTAAAAGTCAAGCCAAGTCAAAATGGTTAGGATTTGATACATGAATTACATCATGCCTTTGAGATTTTGGTTTTGGGAATCTATGAAGAGGGGATTTCGTTTGTGAGTGGGCCAAGAGCACATGCCTAGACCGAAATCACCAAGCTAGAATAATCTTAGGACCGAAAACACCAAGCCTACTACACCCTAGTACCGAAAACCCTTTAATGGGTGATACCTAGGCCGAAAACTCCAAGTATATGCCCACTAAGGCCGAAAACAACAATTGTGTGTGTGTGTGTGGGGGGGGGGGGTTAGGACCGAAATCACATGGGGAAACAAGGTGATTTCGGTTTAGAGTTGTAGATAAGGGGTTTTGACTTTGTGATTTAGATGTTTTTCCTCTTTTTCTATGCAATATATTACCCAGTAGTATTCCAAGTAATTGTCCAACAGTTATCAAAGTAAACATCCCATCATATTCTTCCTTATCTTTGGACGAGATTATCTCCACAAACACCACCATTTCCATTCTATTTCTTATTACTCCAAACTCTCTCAAGAACAATAACCAAACATCCTCCAAGTTCAAGTTCTCCAAGATTGTTCTTAGTATTTTGGTAAGCTTTTTCTTGTGATCTAGTGTTTTTATACAATTTTATGTTAGTTTCCTCCTATTTACACACACATTAAAAATGTGTTAAAACGTTTAGGGTAATAACATTTCCAAGGAAGTTCATCAAACCATTCAAGTGTTCAGGATTGAAGATCTTCACACCATCTTCTCAAATAACCCGCAAATCCATTCAAGGTGAGTTTATACCCCCACTTTTTCGAGATTTTCATGTTTTTAGGGGGAGAATACAAGTTAAAAATTGGTTTATTATATAAATACTTGCTTGTTACTTCTTGATATTGAAGTATAAACCTTTATTTGCCAAGGTTATGATTATCACTACTTTTTATACAAAATTTGTGATATATTAGTTTTGATACGCAAAGTTAACAAAAACATAACTCATTATATGTTACAAATATCATAAGGGAAAAGTATGATTTGGAAAACTACAAGGTTTTGGAAACTTTTACTAAAAGATAGCTTTTCTAGCAAAAATGGTTACATTATAGTCATTTACTATTTTGGTGGGTTACAACCCAAAGATATCATGTTTTGATTACATATTTTGACACTAGACAAGATAACAACTATATATATATATATATATATATATATATATATATATATATATATATATATATATATATATATATATATATATATATATATATATATATATATATAGTCTCAACAAACATACAAGATCAACTATAATTGGTATAGTTTGGGAGTCACAAAACCACACTTTCATTTCAGAAGAACAATATAATTATTCAAAGGTATAATTATTTCATTTTACAAGAAAAATGAGTCATGGTTCACGTAAATCTGTTGATTCTCTTGTGAGACATTGCTTCACCGTACCTACCTAGTCTACACCTTAAGTCCTGCATTATAACCATTGAGGGAGAGCGAGATAGTTGTGTATAGATCTATATGGGATTGACAAAACCGCACCTCAGCTGTTAGCTACAGTTAGACCGGCAAGTCTAGGGTGACAAATGTCTACCAGCTATGATGACTGAAGAACGTCGTTCAGGCATATCAATAATATTAACATGGTTATAATAACTCACATAGGGATTAACAAAACTACTTGGTTTACGGAGTATTTTACACTTCATTAGTTTTATAAAAAGATGAAACTACATACTATTTTTCATAACAGCATTACTGAGACAACCCGAACCTTTTTCAGTCAACGAAAGTCAAATCCCTGTAAAGTCCTAAATCCAGGAACCAAACCAGTGATCAAAAAATTGGATCAAGAATATGAACAATCAAGCACAAGAACAAAAAAGAACAAGGAGTTAATCAAGCAATGCACACATATTAGAGATGGGCCGCAAACACGTTAGGTACACCTTGACAGTACATACACACACCGTGAGCTCTATCTGACAACGCTACTGACACAATACTGACACACATCTATTTATAGGAACTGACCAACCGTAAACATGGTTCACGACCGTGATCACCTACACAGCCGTAAACAAAACAAAAGCAACAAGACCAAACCCTACCAAGACTTATACATAAAGAACCTCGCCCAAACCACATAAATATAACCTATCAATCTCCCCCTTGGTTTGGGGCTAGCATTGATTCAGTCTTTCTCAATTATAAGCACATCAGACCTCCCCATTGACCCAAGCCACATTTTCTTCTCGATAATTTCAACAAACATCGAAGTATTCTCTTTAGCAGTAGCTTCAAAAATATCTTCAGTAACCTGGATTTGATGTTGAGACAGGTAGTGCATATCCTATTACCAAACTGAAGCAAATCCTTCTTGTCAAATAACCGAAATACACCTTCAGGAAATCTGATGACAGTAGAAGTTGTGGTTTCATCATACACCCAGTAAAGCATACTTTTTAGAGAACCATCCTGGAAGTTCTGCATAATAGGAATCTGTCTCACTTGGTTAGTGGGAGGCCACATCACTGTCTTGAAAGGCTCATTAGTCTTTGGATCCAGTACATCGGGGAAGCTCTTGATGAAGGATACAACTGTCTTCATACCAATAAAGCCCTTTTTCACTTGATCTTCAAGAAAAAGTTTGAAATCTGTTGCCTGTGGATCATTGGATGGATTAGCAAAGGGAGCATTGGCAAGTTCAGACAGATAAACTCTTGTCCATGAACAAAAGTCATGTTTGTCCTTGTAATAGTCCACATTTGAACTTTTGCACTTCACAAGCCACCGATTCATTCTGTCATGAAAACCCCACGACACAATCCCTGACTGATCATCGTACTTTGAGCCAAATCGTTTCTTTTTGAGTTTTGTTACGGTGAGTCGGGGTTGACCTTCGTGAACGTTCTGATCTGAACTCTTCCTGAACATTTACCATTGTTTCTTAGAAGATGAAGTTTCTTGATCTCGCTTTAAAGCAACTAAGTGTGGAGCTTGAACTGGCTCACGTTTAAATCGATCAATTATTCAGGTTGTTCTTATAGAAGGAGGCTCAAAAGGGGGTCCTTGTTGTGAAGTTTGGGCAAGGTCAGCTTTGCCTGGTTCTCCGACAGAAGATTTGAATTTGTCGCCAAATTCCATAGCCAGCTTATCCTTGAGGTCGAAGTAACAGGCAGTCAGAGCTCCAAGGTGAGTTTGTAAATCAGTGATTTGTGTAGTCTTTAGAGAATTGTCAGCTTTAAGCTCTGAGACTTAGATTTTGAGGTTATCAATCACAACATCTCTCTCAATGATTCTCTGATTCAGCACACCCATTTCTTCCTTGAGCTCTTGGACAGATGTGTCCACTCCCCCTGAGTTGCCTTCCTCAATTGATATACCTTTTCCGCGAGGAGGAAGGCCTGTTGCTTCTTGTTCAGCCAAGAACCTTGCAAGCCTCTCTGAGGTGATGTTGTACGCAGGCCTTGGGGGGAGGAACCTCCAGGATCTGAAGAGCTCCCGGTTTCAAATATGGTGCTTGGACCTTCTTGGGTAGGAACGGTTGGTGTAGCAGTTGTTGTTGTGGTTATAGGCTGTGTTGATGGGGCCTGTTCCTGAATAAACACTCCCGGCCTCGGATCATGTCATCTCCTTTTCAACGGAGGCTGGGAGGCAAATGTCATCACAAGATCACTCTCAGACGGCAAAGAGGTTGGAATAGCAACATGAAGGGGAGGAATCCTTGGCGCTGCATCCATATCAATTATAGCACCGGCCATCTGTTATGAAGAGGTAGGAGCCAGTGCTTTTTGAACGTCACGAACTCCCCCTGACCCTGTTGCCGGTTGAGCAACTTCATTGACAAAGTCAAAGAAGGAATCGAGATCTTCATTTTTTGGGCTAAACTCGCCATGCTCAAAACTGAGTGAAATGTCATCATTGTCAAAACCAGATATATCACCACCTAAGAATGTATCTTCTTCATAGTCTTCCTCTACAATAGTTTCCATAAATCCTTCCTCAAGATCACCTTCCTCATCATCATCATCATCATCATCATCATTTCCTTTTTCATTTGATACCGGAACATGTTCCTCAGCAGCTATAGCAACAGGAATAACGGGCTCTTCTTCCTCTTCAGAAGCAGTGATCACATCATCTTCCGTTTCCATATGATCTGAGGAGCTTTTGGTTGATGATGCATCACTAACTTCGGCAAACTTTCCGAACTTTACCAATGGGAACATGCCCTGAAACATGAACTTCCGTTTTATATTTTGCTTCATTAGCGCGAATGTGTTGGAGCCAAGAGATTTGACATCAAGTGTTTCTCCACTTCTTTCTATTTCGGGGTGCTTGATGTTTAAGATCAGTTGCAGAAATCTTGGGTACATGAGAAACTTCTCCTTTTTCTTCCCTTCAACATTCCCCACCATTTCATTCGGAATGAATTTGGAGAAGTTGAATTCTAGACCCATAGCAAGAGCTGCGATTGCACCCGTATTGAGCAAGGAAATTTCATCAGCCCCGGCTCTCCGACCAGAAATGCAACTTACGAACATATGAGCTAAGTATCTCCAGTAAGGTGGCAGAAGCTTTTTGATGGTTGGAGGAAACACCCCTTCATAGCCCATCTTTTCAATGATAGCTTCTGTTTGATCCATTGAAATCTCAGTCGGAAAACTTGGTTGGTCATCAATTTGCAGAACCTCTCGAATGATCTGTTCTGTCACAAAAATCTTCCTTCCTTTAACAGTTGCTTCTAGGGATACAGAATCATCTTCACCTCTTAGAACCACAACATTGCTCCATTATTCCTTGATTAAACCTTGATAGATAACAGTACTGGATGTGAGAGCATGAACGAGACAGCACTTCTTCAATCCATGAACCATGGACTTGAAATCAGTGTGGGTTGCAGGTGGATAAACCAAGAAAATAGCCAAGTTGTGGATATCAGCAAATTTCAAGTCAGCCATTTCTTTCATCTGCATGAACCAAGCCAAGTGAGAAAACCAAATGATTTAAACAATTAAGATTAGTTTTTTACTCTTTAAACAATTTAATTAGGCTTTTATTGGAATTGATTTAAAAGTAAAAAATTAGATTAAGCTCAAAAATAGGTTCACAGTCAAAATAAGTGTTCACGGTCAAAATAAGTGTTCACGGTCAAAGAAGGTTCACGACCGTGAACTCTTCAAGGGTCGTGAACCCTTCATCGTCCGTGACCTATTCAAACAGAGTCGTGAACGCCGAACAGTCAATTTTCATCGATTAAGCCCTCGATTTGCGGTCGTTTTTCGGTTAGATTTGCATGATGGTGATCGCAATGAGCATACCTACAAGTAGCAACAAACAATTTCATGAAATAAAACACGTGATTTTGAGATGAATCGATGAACAGTAGAGAGAGAACTGTTGGGGTTCACGGCCGTGTTCAGAAATAGAGAGAGAAAGGAGTGAACGGCCATGAAACCTTCCTTTTGTACTTGGACCCAAACCCGGTCCATTTCCCTTGAATAGCAAACCCAAAATGCTTAAATCCAAGCCCAATATTCCAATTTAATCAAAAATAATGCATTTTGAAGACTTAAAAATAAAAATTAAATTAAATTAAATTAAAAGTAAAATAAAATAAAATCTAAAAATTTAAACTAAACTATATATTTTTTTTTAATTTTTGATTTTTAGCAAAATAAAAATAAAAATAAAAATAAGAAGAAATAAAATTGAAATTTAAATGAATTAACACTAATTTCTCTTTTACCAATGCTAATAATATTTTTGTGAGTTTGGGATCAAAGTTATTAGACAGCCTTAATCCGTTTATCGGTACCTCCTCCCTCATTAATAGATCTGGCCAATCGCCGGTATTGTGGTCCACTTAAACACGAAAGATTGTGACAAAATTAGGACATACTACAAGTGACAAAACATTTTGACCTTATGTTCCTAGATAAATTCGTAAGGACCATTCATCTGACGACCACCAAGGATATTGTTGTCACCTAAATTAAGCAGCGAGATCTACAGACAACCTATTAGTTGTTCAATTTTAGATGTACTAGAACATGTTTCCCGCTTCCTGATATTACCCCAATAATCAAGAATTTTCGAGATACTCCTTACTTTAGGTGAGCAGACAATTCTCATGGGAGAAGACAGATTTAGAATGCATATGCTGTACACACAGGTCGGATCTTTCAATCACGCAGAGAGTGAAACGTATGACTAACCTGATTTAGAGGGATGGAGAAGTAGAATGGTGCATATGTTGTGTACCAGGTCGGATGTATTTCAATCACGCAAAGGAGACAACATATGGCTAATAGACAAAAAGAATTGCATAAAAAAGAAATGCAGAGAGATAGAATTGCATATGTTGTAGTCCAGGTCGGATGTGTTTCAATCACACAGAGGAGGCAACATATGACTAACAGAAAGAAAGAAAGAAAATAACCTTCTACAGACCTAATTTATCGGAATTCCCCAGTCGCCCCGTCAATACCTGAATTAAGGACAAACTCCGCACACCGAGGAAAAGTTAAACCACGGTTCTAGATACATATTATTTTGTGTAATCCGCAGATTCCCATGTATATCTCCCTGCTCAACCTACCCGAGCGTCGTATTGTCAGGCTAAACGAATCTATCTAGGTCAAGATTTCTCAAGTCTCTAGATTTCTTAAGTTCATCTGTACCTAGTCAAGTCCATTTAAATCTTTTGTGCCTACCAGCGAATTGAACACAAAGCCTAGAGAATTCAACTTTGGTACCTTACGCAGATTCAAATTGCCTGTTATCACATATTTATATCACTTCCCAACACATCACCTACAGACCAGCTATTTTTGGATTTTCTAATTTTTCTGATTTTTATAATTTTTGAATTTTCTGATTTTTTGTTTTGTTTTTATTTCTCCCCCTAAATTTGTGCATAGGAGAGAACGAAAATTAAATGCGCAAATTTAAACTAACCTAAAACAAAAATCAGTCTTCAAAACGTATCATTTTCAAAAATCCAACAAGCACATCGAATCAAGCTTTGTTAAATGGTTTTGTGAACAGATCCGCCACATTATTAGTACTGGGAACCTATTCCAACCGAATGAGCGAACGCTCATAACAATCTCTGATAAAATGCACTTTGATGTCGATGTGCTTGGTCTTTGAGTGCTGGACTGGATTTTTAGCAATTTGAATTGCAGCTTCGTTGTCACAAAAAATAGGGGTTTCTAACAGCTGTTGTTGGATCCATATGACTTGAGAACAACAGGCAGAAGCAGCGACATTTTCCGCCTCCGCCGTTGAGGTTGAGACTGTATGTTGTTTCTTGCATTGCCATGACACCAGCCGATCTCCCAGAAACTGACATCCCCCAGAAGTTGATTTCATATCAAGCTTACAACCTCCGTAATTACTATCAGCAAAGCATATAAATCAAATTCAGAATTTTTCGGGTAACAAAGACCCAATTTTGGGCTGCCTTTGAGATACCGAAAAATTCTTTTGACAGCAATTAAATGAGAGAGTTTAGGATTAGCCTGGTAGCGTGCACTGACAGACCGCGAACATGATGTCTGGCCTGCTCGCGGTCAGATACATCAGCGATCCGATCATCGATCTGTATTCAGTCTGATCTACGGATGCACCATCAGGATCTGGAGTCCACAGGGGTCGCTCGGCCATCGGCGTCAAGGAAGGTTTTGCGTCTCTGAACCCGAACTTCTCTAGCATATCGTCAACATACTTGTCTTGATGGATCAGGATTCCGGTTGAATCTTGTTTGACCTGAAGCCCCAAAAACATGGTCATCTCCCCAAGAGAACTCATCTCGAATCTCTTCTTCAAAACGACTTCGAACTCCTTGCACAACTGTGGACACGTTGACCCGAATATAATGTCATCGACGTATATTTGCACAAGAATGATTGGCACCAGCATGCTTAATGAACAAATTTTGATCGATTTTCCCCGGTGTATATTCATGCTCGAGCAAGTGCTTTGTAAGAGTTGCATACCACGCCCTTGGAGCTTGATGTAACCCGTATAAAGCCTTGTCCAACTTGTACACGTGATTCAGAAACTTTGAGTTGACAAACCCCGGAGGTTGATCAACATAGATTTTTTCCTTCACAGCGCCGTACAAGAAGGCAGTCTTGACGTCTATCTGGTAAACCGTGATGTTCATGTAAGAAGCATACGCGAGGAAAAGGCGAATAGCCTCCAAGCGAGCAACCGGTGCATAAACTTCGGTGTAGTCGAGACCCTCTATTCGCCGGAATCCATGGACAACCAATCTCTCCTTATTCCTCACAATAACCCCTGAATCATCTTGCTTGTTTCGATAAACCCAACGTGTATCGAGGGACTTCTTGCCTTTAGGCAATTCAACCAATTTCCAAACCCCCAACTTTTCGAACAGATTCAGTTCTTCATGCATTGCATCAACCCAGCTAGGCTCATTCAGCGCCATATTGACATTCTTTGGCTCTATTTGAGATATGAAGCAAGAATAGAGACATGTGTTGACGTCTCCACTCTGACTTCGCGTTCTAACACCGTCGTCCAGCTGATCGATGATGTTTTCGATCGGGTGATCGCGTTCAATTCTGGTGGGAAGCTCCTGGCTAATGTCATTGAGCGTTATGGGAAGGTTGTTGATGTTGATGGGTCCGTCATCTGCTGTATCAGACACCTCAGACGATCTGAAATCATTAGAAGTGCTGGCCACATACTCGTTAGCAAGTGGCTCGGGAAATAGTAACTCCATGAAAGTCTGAGTTGCAGCGGAAGTGTCGCTGGTCATGAAGTCTCTTTCTGCATGTGTAAGAGGAGTAGCTTCAGCATCGGGATCAGTTCTTTGGCATGGCGAACCTGAGGAAGTACTTGTAACAGCTTCATACACCGCAGGAGTCGTAGAAGGCACCAATGGTGGTCTGTACACAACATCTTCTTCTTCATCTTCAATAACTTCCTTCGAACCGGAGCAGGAACTAGACGAATCATTTGAAGACACATTGAATGATTTGAAAAGAGATATGTAAACAAATAACTAGTCCGGACCGACTCGGGCGTCTGTCTTGTTCTCCTCCAACCAGTGCACTTCATAGGATTCAACAATTTGCTTTGTCTTCTTGTTGTAGACTCTGTACGCCGTGCGAGCAGCATAACCCACAAAATAACAATCATCAGCCATGGAATTGAATTTGGGGTTGGATTCCAGATGAAGGAGGGTGCAAGGACAGCCAAAGATACGGAAATGACTAATAGATGGCTTGTGACATTAGAGAATCTCGTACGGGGTCTTCATCTGAGCTTTGTTGATCAGGACACGATTTTGAACATAGCACGCCGTGTTGATTGCCTCGGCCCAAAAGAAAACCGGAAGTTTAGAGTCACACAACATTGTCCTTGCGGCGTCTTGTAGTGTTCGAATCCGCCACTCAGCAACACCATTTTGCTGCGGTGTGTGAACGGTACTGTATTGACGCACTATCCCTTTTTCCGCACAAAAATGATCGAGAACGGCATTCTTGAATTCCGTCCCGTTGTCAGTTCTGAGCGCCTTCACCCGGTGATTGGTCTGGTTCTCAATCATCACAATGAACTTCTTAATCAAGTCAGCAACCCCAGCCTTGTTGCACAAGAAAAAGACCCACGTGAACCGCGATAAATCATCGATCACAACCAGACAATATGAATTTATGTTGATGCTGAGGACGTTAACCGGACCAAATAAGTCCATATGCAACAATTGGAGCACCTGGTTGATCGAATTAACCTGTTTTGGCAGGTGTGGCTTCCTTTATGTTTTCATTGAGCGCAAGCCACACACTTTTCAAACATGATGAAATCTGTGACAAGAAGCACGCGCCCCATTTCATTCTTTGTAAGTCGATTCAGGTTCTTTGCATTAGCATGTCCGAGCCGACGATGCCACAGCATATCATTGTGCTCGGAAACCTTTGAGAAGAGACAAGTGACTTGTTCAGGAAGATCGTTGTTCATGTCAATGATATATGCATTGCCATCCCGTTTTGATTTCACAAGGATCCATTCATCTGGGATTACAATGCCTGGCTTTAAAATTAGACATTCTTTATCAGTGAAATGCGTCGATTAGCCCTTGTCACAAATTTGAGAGACGCTCAACAAACTGTGCTTCAACTCGGGCGCGTAGTTGACATTCTCGAAGCTCAGCACTCCATTGGAAACGGTTCCTTTTTGAGTGAATTTTCTGTCATCCCCTCCCGCAAAGGAAACGAATCCCCTGTTAAAATTTTGAATGTTGTGCAACTGGGAGATGTCTGCTGTCATGTGCCGAGAACAACCGATGTCGACATACCATGCTCTGGCAACATTCCTCCGTAGCTGTTCCTGCACAATGAGTGGGATCATTTAGATTTGGGGACCCAGGTCATTTCAACCCTGGGTTTACCCTTGACATTTACAGATTTATCCTTTTGATTTTTCAATTTTGAATTACCACCAGATGCACCGTCAGAAGATGATGATGATTGGACAAGTGTAGATTTGGGCACCCACTGATAATTTGGTTTTGAAGAATTTACAGGTGATTTAGAAATATTTTTCTTTTTCTTTGGGCGTTTAGATTTTCGGATAGGATTAGTCGAAGATCCAGACGCACCCTTTGATGAAATCGACCTTGGCTCAGCCGCATTCGATTTCGGCAAAACACTTGTGGCTGGTTTAGTAAAAACCTGTTTGTTCGTATTAAGATCAGCCTTTTTCTTATCATTATGAACTTTCCAATCATCATCACGAAGATGAGATCTTGAGGACTTTCTCGTTAGAGACCTTCCTCGAGACTCGTTTTCTCTTCTCGGTGTTGAAAAATGTACAAATGCTCTATTAGGACAGTTGCGAGCAATGTGGCCGGCAGTACCATAGTTGAAACATATTTGCTTTTTATCAATAGAACTGGTACCGCCTTTATCAGATTTTTTGCTCTTTTTGTCTCTTCTAACTTTCCCACACATGCAACTGCAGGAGTCAGATTGTGTGATAGGTGTAGAAGGTGTGGATGTGCTAGTGTCAGTTTCGACAGATTCAACAAAGACAACACCACATTTATCATAAACATTAGAGTTTGACACCAAATCATCACAAATCAAATCAGTTTTAACAGACACAGACTCATCACAACTCAAAATAGGAACACCAAATTTTGACACAAAATTATTATCAGACTCAATCTTTTAATCCTCATGTTTTCCCTGACCTACTGACAAATCTGAAAAGGAAGTAAAAATGTTAGTATCTAACTCCCTAGCACTACATTTTGTTGCCTGTTCAGCACCTGGTTTGCCATAAACCATAAATGGTTCTCGGTCTATCTCCTCCTGAGTCATAGGGTTAGTAATGTAATTGTGATTGAATGGGGGAGGGACACTCTCATAACCTATTCCTACTTGCTTTTGGTCCTTCCACTTCATTTGTTTTTCAATTATTATTGCCACTCTATCACTTGACTCATCGAATTTTTTGAGATTAAAATCGGCATTTGCAAAACGGGTCTTCAATGTGTCAAGTTCAGCAGTTAAAACATCAAAATCTTTCTTAAGATATTTGTAATGAACACACTTGTCACTGTACTCTGCCTGTAATTTCTTATAGTCATTAGTCTTGGCCTCTAATTATTTTTTCAATGGTTTTCAGCCTTTCCTAAGTTGGTACCCCTCATATTTTAGGTCCTCTATCTCTCTACACATCAAGTCAGCATGTTCACATAAACATTTAGTAGTATTAATGCAAGATTGAGAACAAGTGATTTCACTGACCTTTAGCTTTGCAGGTTCTGGGGTAGTCTACACCATAAACGCGAATTGTAGTTCCATCATCTCCACCTTTGGGTCCACCTCAGCTTCACCTTCTGGGATGTCTTTGATCTGAGCAAGGTGTGCATTTTTAGATCCTGGAATATTCAGGGCCTGTATCTGGTCTTCCCAGTTGAACAACTGAGCTACCATAGCAAGATTAGCGGTTTGGTTGTTGGTGGTAGCTCCCCTGCTACTACCCACTGGCATCATTGTTCTTTCGTTGTTCTCCCTCCTCTCAGGCTTCGGGTAGTCTCTGGCAAAATGATCAGGTTCATGGCAGTTGAAGCATCGAAGTTTGCCTTTGTTGAAGCCCACCTTCTTTTCAGCATTCATTCCCCAATTGTTTTTTCTTGTCTTCTTGGAGAATTGTTTGGCCCTGAACACCGCCATAGCAATTTTCCATGTGATGTCCATTTCCTCAACATCTTCGGCATGAATTTGATCCAAATCAGCAAAAGATAGTTGAGGAGGTAGCTCGTCAGCCACGAAGGCATTGTAGCAGTTGACAAGACCGGTAGCAAGAGCCAAGTTTTCATCATTTTCCTTAGGAGCAGGAGCTGGAGCAAGTGCTTTTGAAGAGGAAGCAACTTGTGGATAAGATACTGAAGGTTGAACACTTTGCATGGATGAAGTGGCATATAATGATGGTTGAGGAACAACAAAAGGTTGAACTTGAGGAGTAGTGAAAGATGAGAAGGCATTGTTGGATTGAATCCCGAGGTTAGCAGTGGAGTATGAATTTACGTGATTGATCTCCCTCTGTTTGTCATCCAGATCACAGGCTTTAATAATTGCCATGGTTTCAGCCAGACTCAGACGGTTAAGATCCTTCGTCTTCTTAATCACAGACACATTCATGTCCCATGACTTTGGCAGTGAATTGAGCAGCTTCTTGTTTATTTTAGACCTGGTGACCAAGATACCTGCAAAGCTCATCTCGGTTGTAAGAGTGATGAACCTCTGTAGTTGAACCTCAAGAGATTCTCCCAAGATATGATTTAACATGTTAAACTTTTGTCTCAGCATATCCTAGCGACTTTGTTTCATGTCCTCGTTTCCTTCATAAACTTCGATCAGTGCCTCCCATAAAGCTTTTGCAGAAGTATATTCTCGGAAACCCTGAGCAATCTCTGGTGATAAAGCCATAGTGAGTGTGGCAAGTGCTTTCTCTTGCTGTTCAACTCTATCAAATTCTTCATCGGTATACTCTTCGACATCCTTGTCAACGATCGTTCCATCCGGGAGTGTTGTGGTGATTCTGATAGGTCCTTTTAAGATGCATCTCCAAATCTTGAAATCTGTCATTTTGATATATTTTTCCATACGATATTTCCATTCCGGGAAACCCTCAGTAGATAGCAAACGTGGGATGCGCGTGGTCGTGCCCATAACGGAATCAAATTCTTGGTGAATTGTAGAGTTTTGTGAATCCATTTTTGTTTGTTTTTGGTTTATTTGGTTTTTCTGAATTTTTTTAATTTTTTTTTAATTTTATAATTTTCTAAAGAACCAAACTAACAAAGAAAAAACAATTGAAATTGTTCAATGACCAAAGGTGGTTTACGGACGTATATGGATCACGGCCGTACACTCATCACAGCCGTATACAGTAGTTCACGGCCATACATGGTCAAAGATGAAGATTCATAGTCAACAAATGAAGGTTTCTCGGTCAAGGATAGATCACGGTCAAAAATCAGTTCACGATCAAAAATTTTTGAATGGTTCACGACCGTATACTAGATCATGATCGTAATCACTTCAACAGTTGCAACCGTAAACACTTAGATTTCGATGAAAACAACATATTTTGATCCTGATAGCCTTGAATCCTTGAACAAATGCAGAAATCCAACGATCACGCTCGAATCACACACGAAAATGATAAGAACCTTGAGCCGTTAACACCAAAAACAATTTTGACACCGGATTGGCTCTGATACCAATTGTAAAGTCACAAATCCAGGAACCAAACCAGTGATCAAACAATTGGATCAAGAATATGAACAATCAAGCACAAGAAAAAAGAAGAACAAGGAGTTAATCAAGCAACGCACATGTATTATGGTTGGGCCACAAACACGTCACGTACACCTTGACAGTACATACACACACTGTGAGCTCTATCTGACAACGCTACTGACACAATACTGACACACATCTATTTATAGGAACTGACCAACCGTAAACATGGTTCACGGCCGTCAACAGGTTCACGGCCGTCAACACCTACACAGCCGTAAAAAAACAAAATTAACAAGACCAAACCCTACCAAGACTTATACATAAAGACACTAGCCCAAACCACATAAATATGACCTATCAAACCCGTTAATTGAAATTTTCAAATTTTATTTATTTTGTCAATTTTGTCAAGCTCGTAAGGGTTGAAAACAACTTAGATTATATAAATTAAATTTATATAAGTGTCGGGACTAAAATCGTATGAAAAATCAAGTTTGTCTTCGAAAATTAGCCAAGTCTCGTTCATCCCGGTGTTTACGGTCGCAAAGGTGTTTACAGCCGTAAACCGTTCACGGCCTAGGGACCCCACCTCCAACCGTAAACCCAGCCTACATATATATATATATATATATATATATATATATATATATATATATATATATACATACATTTTCACCCTCATTTCTACAATTCTGGCCGAAAACACTACTTTCTCTCTCTAAATCCTCCAACCGAAGACCCAAGATTTCTCTCATCTAACCTCCGAAAACCATCCAATTCATCTTGGAACTTGTTTTGGAGCATCAAACATTCACCCTTTCATCAAATCTAACACTCTTCATTCTTGAGTTCACGGCCGTGAAACCTTCAAATCTTCATATTTCACCAAGATCACCAAGAACAGGCCGTAAACCATTTAAAGACCGCAAACCATTCAAGGGCCGAGAACAGTTCACGGCCGAGCACAGTTCACGGCCGCAAACAGCCCCGAATCGGAATCTTGGCTGTAAACCCACTTTTTTCCACTTCGATTGAGTCTCGGTAACATTCCTAAACCAAAAGCAAGTGTTTTCTAACTCTTTATTTAATGGGTTCACTAATTTAAACGCAAATATGTGTTTAATTATTATTAGAATTCCGTTAATTTCGCGTGCAACAACTCGGGGGTCCTTAGTTCCAGTCTTGTTGTTCGGCACATACACGCAACCAACTGTGAGTTCATACCCCTACATTTTCACTACTTTTAATATTTTTAGGGGGAGAATAAAAGTAAAATACTAAAATTTTGTGTTTTATACAAAATAATTTCGAACAGATTTAAAAACCTTTGCAATTGATACAAACCGAGAAATCACTACATTTTATAAAAATATTTTGATAATTCTAATCCCTTATGTAACATGCTGAGCATGAGGGTAGTTTTCAATATACTATGATAATTGCAAGATTTTTAGTACCATACATGCTATACATTCAAACTTTGTTAATATACTTTGGAAACATCATCAATCTTTTACAGAATTCAATACGAGTAAACATACATACAAAACTATAATAGGTATAGTTTGGGGTTCATTACACCATTTCACGAATTCAAGAACCGTACTTCATAACAACAGATAAACTATGGTTAAACTAGTTTATGGTATACAATATTGTTTTTCAAATACAAGAGTACTTTACTAAATAATTATTTAAGTATAATTATTTTTACTCTATAAGAAATACATATAGATTCAAGTACTAGAGAACATTACATTACAAGTAAACTAGTTAATACAGAATTGTGAGACATCACTTCAATTGTACCCTTCAGGGTGCGGGCTAAATCCTATCATAGTATAACCAGAGTCTTCTGGAGGGAGAGCGTGAGATTTGTGAATAGATCTATTTAAGATTGAATATCCCACACCTAAACTGCTAGCTACAGTTAGGCAGGCATGTCTGGGGTGACAAATGTCATAACGTCCGACGCCTGAAGAACGTCGTAGAGGTTACTAGGTCATATCAAGTATGGTTGTACGAACTCACAACAGTATAAACTAACCATTTGTTTATGGTATTCATTCCTTCAATTAGTTTTATTTTCATTAATAGAACTATCATACATTACAACTAGAGGATTCCAGGAAATTCGAATACAAGGTTTTACTTTAAGTAATAAAACTACTATACATACTGGTGGTAGCCAGGGTTTTTCATACAAAACGTTCTATACAAAGGTTTTCGTACAGAACACACCATACAATACAACTCGTAGTAACCAAGCATACAAACCAACATTTTTCATATACTACAACAGGATACAGTAGCGAACATTCATTGTTAATTCTATAATTCCTTAGTTTATGCATCTGGGTTATGTATGAAGAATATCCGATAGACTGTGGAATGTGTGGTTTCCGCCTCATTTCCTGTTCCTTGTTTGGTTGTGGGCTTAGGGCAGATCCACATAATCAACTGTCTGTTCGATATTGGTTTATACATAGCTAGTATGAACTAAGTGGTCATAGAAGAAACTGGTATTATCACGCTTTTACTAAAGAAAATATTGGATTTTCTTGGAAACATACAAACATTTTCACAGATTTATCAACAGCTTTTCATTACAAAAATATGCTTATGAACTCACCAGCTTTAATGCTGATACTCTTTTCAAAACCACTTGTATTCTCAGGAGATCATTAGACAGGTACTTTCGCAAGCTTTTGAGAAGACGGAGCGTATAGAGTCACGTCTTTTATACTTTTGCTATACTTTTGATGTATACTATTATGTATCAAACTGATGTAAATACCTTATATATATTCAATGTAATGGTTGTGTTTACTTTGATTACTATGATGCAATTGTTGTGATACTATACATGATGTCCTCCACCCCTGAATGTTTCCGCCGTTTCGGTTTGGGGGTGTGACAGATTGGTATCAGAGCTATTGTTTATAGTGAACTAAGTATACTGAACCTTACATGGTATACAACTATAAACACTAAAGGGGCCGAAGCGCTCTGAAACTAAAAGTATACTTTTAAAATTTAAGTATTTTACAAGAATTATACAAGTATATATACATACTAGAAGTCGTATTATAGTAAGAACTACATAAAAGTATTTAGGACAAGTTGGGCACTATGGTTAAACCTGAATAGTTATGTAATCATATCTGGGTCCAATAACCTGATCAACTATATTTCTTCGAGATGTGACCAACATGTGTTTGGGAGTGACTGTGGTGTTGCGATAAGTCTAAAACTCACCAAACTCTATACAAATGAAGCACATAGTTAAAATACTATAGGAGTATTTTATACCTCTATAACACTGCACAGAATTTTTACAAGTAGTACTAATCCTCACAAATGAAAGACCTGCAATTCCTTACTTATGTTAGTAAACCTTTATTGTAGATCTTTGTTAACGTTGTAGGATCAAGATATTAGGCATTTAGGATTAAGATATATCTTGTTCAAAAGTATCTGACTCATAATCAATATAGAAGGCTTATCGTCATTTTCCCCTTGTATCTTTTAGACAAAGATGCCTCCTAAGAAGAGACCCAATAGAAAGAACAACAACCCTCCGAAGGATCCGCCGCCGCCACCTCCTCAGTTCGATTATGTTATGTTCGAAGCAGCGGTTACAGCCGCTGTGGCTGCCACAATGTCGCAGATCAATTCTGGCGGCACTGGCGGATCGGGAAGTGGACCCCACCCCCTTAATCTTGATGGTGGCCAGGGACACCCGAAGGAGTGTTCCTACAAAGACTTTATGAATGCGAAGCCCAAATCCTTTGACGGCAATGGAGGCGTCATTGCCCTAACTCGTTGGTTCGAGAAGATCGAATCAATTTTCGAGATCTGTGCGTGCCCCGAGGCAAGCAAGGTGAAGTTTGTGTTGGGTTTTGAGCAATCTAACACTCCTAAGGTGTTCATGCAACCCTAAAACCTTGGATCTATGTTTGTCTAAGAATACATGCAACTTTTATTTTTCCAAGGTTCATAACTTATCTACCATGGCATGGGGAACATTAAACACAATGGCTAGAAGAGTTACATACCTTTCAATTAGTGAGTTGATTCCTTGGAGATTGAGAGCCTAGCACCAATAATGTGGATGCCTCAAATGGAAATCACAAATCACCAAAACTTGAAAAAAAACTTATGAGAGTGTATGCTAGCTTATAGAAATCGGCTACCACTTCTTACACACACTAGTGCCATTTCAAGCATCACCAGCTCCTTTATATAGTGTGGAGGATTAGGGTTACATCCATGTAAACCCTAATACCCATGACTCTTCCTTTCCAAGGATCCATGGGTTTAAAGCTCCATGGACTATCCATGGACTCCCATGCATGCCAAGCCCATTCCAAATGAGTATTAGCCCACACTTATATAAATACAAGAGCCCATATTTAATTAGTCACCTTTTTTATCACCAAATTAATTCTAAATTAATTTATGATCAATACTAATTAAATAATATGATTTCATATTAATATATTATAACTTATAATATATTAACAACTCATATACATACATTTCTCAAAGGTTTAACCATAAATAGTTCGGGTGAAGTGCAACCCAAATGGACCATGCCGGGTCGGGTCAAGTATATACCAAATAAAGTTATGGACTTAGACACCTTATCCAACAGTCTCCCACTTGGATAACTCTAATAACTATATTTGCCTATATTACTTCAGGAACCAACCGGCAATCGTAGCTCTCAAAACTCTGTTGAACTATGAAGCGCCATTTTAGATAAGTGATCATATAATCCTCTGTTCTAGATATCAGCCGGACAAATACATGGAACAATGTCGTACTTATCGTCCAGCAGTGTGTTTCTCAATTTCCGATTTGTTTGACATAGAACTTAATTGAACACATCAACTTAGTTCTGACCAGGCCCGGTACATGGGTCAACATAAAATCATCGAGGGGCCAAGATATCGCTTCTAATCCAAGAAGGAACAGATAAACTTCGACTTATATGCTTGTTCTACTACTTGTTGGATTATACACAAATGCACGTTTTATAACATCGAGTTACCAATGCGTTTACGTACAATCAATGTATAACCAACTCATAGGAAACAAGTCATATCTCTAGGTTTGAAGACTTATATGATCTTACCGTCTCACGATCACTCGAGATAAATTCCATGAAGTGATCCCAGTGAGCGTGGGTCTATTCCAATACTCATAACTTATGAGCACTCATGAATGTTGTAGCAACCATTGCTATGGCTAAACACCTTTAGTCATCTATAAGCCCAATTGATGACAGTCTTAATTCATACCTACTTCCGACGTATGACCGACTGTGGAGGTTTGAATAATGTAATTTATTCTGGAAGTCAAAACATGCAAAGCTGAAACAATAGTAAATAATTGACAAAGACAGTAACACCTTACTCATAAATAAATACATCTTTTATTCATCATCAACTGTCGATTACATTTTACAAGTTTCAGAAATAGCTATCTAATCTATAAAACTATTATCATCTTTCAGCCATATGCGCCTCGCATGCTGTAAGTGCCTAACCCTCGTCAGTCCCTTCGTAAGGGGATCTGCAGGATTCTCTTCTGATGATACCCTATTTGCCACGAGGAGTCATTCTTCTATCTTGTGTCTTATGAAGTGGTATTTTCTGTCAATGTGTCTGGATCTGCCATGATCTCTCGGTTCCTTGGCTAAGGCAACCGCACTATTGCTATCACGGAAAATCTCCATAGGCTCCTTAGTAGCTGGTACAACTCCAAGGTCTCCGATGAAGTTCTTCAGCCATATCGCCTCCTTTTCCGCTTCACTCGCTGCTATGTACTCTGATTCACAGGTAGAATCAGCTACCGTCTCCTGCTTGGAACTCTTCCAAGTAATTGCCCCTCCGTTTAGGGTAAAGACCCAGCCCGACTGAGAGCGGAAGTTATCCCTATCAGTATGAAAGCTAGCATCACTATAACCTACTACTCTCAAGTCATCACTCCCACCAAGGGTAAGAATCCAATCCTTAGTCCTTCGTAGGTACTTGAGAATATTCTTTACTGAAGTCCAATGAGCCTTGCCAGGGTTCCCTTGATATCTGTTGACCATGCTCAAAGCAAAGGCCACATCAGGGCGGGTACAAGTCATAGCATACATGATCGATCCAACAGCAGAAGCATATGGCAATCGACTCATCTCAGCTATCTCAGCCTCTGTACTTGGGCTCTGAGCCTTGCTTAGTTTGGCATTGCTTTGGATCGGTAATTCTCCTTACTTGAAATTCTGCATGTTGAACCTTTTCGACACCTTATCCAAGTAGGTACTCTGACTAAGTCCAATTAGTCTTTTACTCCTATCTCTTAATATCATTATCCCTAGGATATAGGCAGCCTCTCCAAGGTCCTTCATAGCAAAACACTTCCCAAGCCAGGACTTCACGTCCTGCAAAGTTGGGATGTCGTTTCCTATGAGCAGTATGTCATCCACATACAACACCAAGATGCTAACTATACTCCCACTAGCTCTGACATAAACACAGTACTCATCTTCACTCCTCGAAAAACCAAACTCTTTGACTTTCTCATCGAAACAAAGATTCCATCTGTGAGTTGCTTGTTTCAATCCATAGATGGATTTCTCCAGCTTACACACTCTATTTGGGTGCTCTGTACTGACAAAACCCTCTGGCTGACTCATGTAAACATCCTCAGCCAACTTTCCATTAAGGAAAGCGGTTTTGACATCCATTTTCCATATTTCATAATCATGAAATGCAGCAATGGCTAACATAACCCTAATAGATTTAATCTTTGCTACTGGTGAAAAGGTCTCATCATAATCAACTCCTGGAGTTTGGGAAAAACTCTTTGCAACCAGTTGCGCCTTATAAGTGGGTACATTGCCATCCATGTCGGTCTTCTTCTTGAAGATCCATTTGCACCCAACTGTCTTCCGACCTGGTACATTGTCAACCAAGTTCAACACTTAATTGTCATACATGGATTGTATCTCGCTGTCCATAGCCTCTTTCCATTTAGCAGCCTCAGGGCCTGCCATGGCTTCCGTGTAGTTGTTAGGTTCATCCAGATTTACCAGTGTACTATCACCGATAAGTGTGTCACCTTCCACAGTAATATGGAAAGCATAGTAATGCTCAGGTGCATTCCTAACTCTCGTGGAACGCCTTAGAGGTACAGACTCGGCAGTTGGATCAACAGGAGTTTCCTCCTCAGGTTGATTGCTAGGGTTTGAGGTTCCTTCACCACTTGACTCTTGAAGCTCTTCAAGGTCAATTTTCCTCCCACTGTTTCCTTGGCTCATGAACTCTCGTTCAAGAAAGACTCCTCTCCTTGCCACAAAGACCACATTCTCACTGGGTCTGTAGAAGAGGCAACCAAAGGATTTATGTGGGTAGCCGATGAAAATACACCTCTCACTTCGAGGTTAGAGCTTATCGTGAGTCTCGCATTTCACACAAGCCTCGCAACCCCAAATCTTGATGTGGTCCAAGTTGGGAACTTTCCCAGTCCACATCTCATGAGGTGTTTTGGCAACCTTCTTTGTAAGGACCAGATTAAGGATATGGGCGGCAGTCTCTAAGTCATACCCCCAAAAAGAGATTGGTAGCGAAGCTCGACTCATCATGGAGCGAACCATGTCCAACAAGGTCCGATTACGCCTCTCAGCCACACCATTCAACTGTGGTGTCCTGGGAGGTGTTAATTGTGAGACAATCCCACACCCCTTAAGATAGTCGAGGAACTTTGTGCTAAGATACTCACCACCTCGATCGGATCGAAGCATCTTAATGTTCCTGCCCAATTGATTTTCTACTTCCTGTCTAAACTCTTTAAACCTATCAAAAGTTTCTGACTTATGCTTGATTAAGTAGACATAACCATATCTACTATAAACATCAGTAAAAGTCAGATAGTAGCGATTAGCATCCCTTGTGGCGATTTTGAAGGGTCCACATATATCGGTATGTATAAGGTCCAACAAACCCTCACCCCTTTCACAAGAACCAGTGAAGGGTGATTTTGTCATTTTTCCAAGAAAACAAGATTCACAACTATCATCTGACTTTAGGTCAAATGATTCCAAAACTCCATCCTTCTGGAGTTGGCCTATGCGTTTCTTGTTACATGTCCAAGACGACAATGCCACAATGATGCTTTATCTAAGCTAGTGGAAGAATCAATACACAATACATTATTTCCTAGGTTATCTACAACTGACACAGTTTCATACACACCATCACAAGGTAATGCTTTAAAATAAAGAACATTATTAAAGAAAGCATTAATACTACCAATTTCATTATCAAAAGAAAAGGTAAACCCTTGTTTGTACAAACTATGAAAGGAAATAATATTCCTCGCCATTTCAGACGTGTAAACACATTTATTCAAATATAACTTTAACCCACTATCTAGCAACAAAGTATAAACTCCAATCTTGGTAACAGGTGTAACCTTCTTGTTCCCCATGATTAAGTTTATCTTTCCGTGCTCCACATCCTCACTTCTTCTTAGGCCCTGCAAGTCACAACAAATGTGAATACCACAACCTGTATCCAGAGCCCAAGAATTAGAATATGGTGAGTTGTTAGACAATATAGTGTAAATACCTGCATGGGATGGTTTCACTTTTCCATCCTTGGCATCCTGCAAGTACTTTGGGGGGTTTCGCTTCCAGTGCCCCTTATTCTGGCAATAGAAGCATTCAGCATTCTTAGGGATGGCAGAAGGAGTAGCAGAACCACCTTTGGTTCCACTTGATGAGGAGCCATCAAGAGACTTTCCCTTGGTACCCGTCAAACGGGTCGTCCTTTTCTTCCCTTTGCCTTGCCCGATAGCCAAAACAGGGGTAGCTGTAGGAGTAGGAGTAGTAACAACCGACTTACCTTTAAGACCACTTTTGGCGGTCTTCAGAAGTCCTTGAAGTTTGCTGAGTGTAACTTCCTCTTTGTTCATGTGGTATGTCATGCAGAATTGATCATAACACAAAGGTAAGGAGTGCAAAATGATGTCAATTGCCAACTCCTCAGGGAAGTTCACATTTAATTTCTACAAACGGTCCACATACCTTTGCATTTTGTGCATGTGGCCCGTGATGGGTTCACCATCCTTTATTTGCGTTGTTATCATGGAGGAGACAATTTCATATCGCTCTTGACGAGCACTCTGATGGTAGCGGTCCATCAAATCCTGGTGCATCTCAAAAGGATAGTAGTCCTCATAGGACTTTTGGAGCTCGGCTATCACAGTGGCCATCATGATGCATGCCACTTTTGTAGCATCTCTTTCATGTGCCTCATATGCAGCGACCTCCTCAGGAGTTGCAGTAGGCTGAAGATCCTTAAGCTCCTTGTCGAGGACATATTCCTTGTCCTCGTAACGAGTGACCATCCTGATGTTCCGGATCCAATCCATAAAGTTGGAACCATCGAAGATGACTCTCCCACAAAGGTTCATGAGAGAGACGGAGCCAGTAGGGTTAGAACCCGAAGCATTGTTGGAAGACATCTGAAAAGAAGAAAGACAAGTTTAGATTAGATATATAGAGTCCTTAATAAGACACCCAAATGTAATATTAAGGGTAGGACCCAACACAATATATTATAACTTAGAAGAGGGATGTCGTAATCTAAGCTATAACATATTTAAAGGTAGGTGAATGACGATTCACCAATTTCCACCATGAAAACGAAATGAATTATTAGGTTTAATTGGTTTGAAATTCCTAGATTCTTTTGAGATTCATTGAACTTTTCAATGGCATGTTTCAATCTCGAGTGTGCCCTTCAAGTTTCGTGACTGGGATGCCGAGGATCACAAAACAAGATGTGAATAACCATGAAAATTCACTTGGTACCCTTAATATTATCACCTAATCGATGTGTCGGTTAACCACACATGCTCCACCGATCTATGATAAACATTAAGTCACCCTTTGTTATCCTTACTAGTCCAAGTTAGTGTGCCAGTTAACCACACACGCTCCACCAACGACTTGGTAAGGTACAAAGTGTGAATTTCATGGGTTAGCACCATTTTCACATTTTCCTAAAGTAACTAAGATTATGAATTACTAAAACATTTAGTTACTTTATAATAATCATTATACTTTTAATGAAAATAAAAGTCATTGTCCTACCCGTTCGGCTAACGACCCTCCACCGATCAAGGAAGCGGTGGGTGAGAGTGGACACCCATTAAACTGTCATTTTATAGGCAACAACCTTATACCCCCCTTATAGACCGGCTTCGTGAATGAGGCCTACTAACAGTAAAACGACTTGATCATATACATATATATAATTATTAACCATTAATCTTATCATAGTATAAGGGTTGAATTTTAACTTTTAAAATCCTAAGGGTTGGAATTTAAAGTGTGTGTGTCTTTACAAATTCCAAAACTTGAGGGCAATTTTTGAAACTCTTCAAAACTTTTCATTTCATAACTTATGAGTTAAGGGTTCATAAAAGTGAAGACTCTTCATTTTTATGTAAATTATGTGTTTAAATGTTCATTAAAAGAGGTGACCTTTGGAAATCCATAACTTGAGGACAAATTATGGATTCCATTAAAACACATAATTGATCAAGAATTAATCATTAAACAATTTAGCAAGTAATTCCTATGATTTAACAATAACTCATAAGAACATGAATCTTCATATCAAAATTTCAAGAACATATGAATACATATAAACATGGAATTTTGATATTAGCCATTGTAAATGGATTAGAACAACCATTACACCATCTAAAACATCAAAACAGTTTAGGGTAATGTTTCTAGTCCATTTCTAGGAGCAAAAGTCGAAAAACTGCATCCTGTGTCTTCTACTCGTCGAGTACACGAACCTACTCGACGAGTAGCATGAATTTGTGCTTGGACTCGTCGAGTCCCCCCATGGACTCGACGAGTCCACTGCCCAGACAACTCAATTTTGCGACTTTTCAACAGTTTGCATCAAGTATTCAAGAAAACAACCCTAGGCTCTGATACCACTGTTGGGTTTTGAGCAATCTAACACTCCTAAGGTGTTCATGAAACCCTAAAACCTTGGATCTATGTTTGTCTAAGAATACATGCAACTTTGATTTTTCCAAGGTTCATAACTTATCTAGTATGGCATGGGGAACATTAAACATAATGGCTAGAAGAGTTACATACCTTTCAATTAGTGAGTTGATTCCTTGGAGATTGAGAGCGTAGCACCAATAATGTGGATGCCTCAAATGGAAATCACAAATCACCAAAAACTTGGAAAAAACCTTATGAGAGTGTATGCTAGCTTATAGAAATCGGCCACCACTTCTTACACACACACTAGTGCCATTTCAAGCATCACAAGATCCTTTATATAGTGTGGAGGATTAGGGTTACATCCATGTAAACCCTAATACCCATGACTCTTCCTTTCCAAGGATCCATGGGTTAAAAGCTCCATGGACTATCCATGGACTCCCATGCATGCCAAGCCCATTCCAAATGAGTATTAGCCCACACTTATATAAATACAAGAGCCCATATTTAATTAGTCACCTTTTTTATCACCAAATTAATTCTAAATTAATTTATGATCAATACTAATTAAATAATATGATTTCATATTAATATATTATAACTTATAATATATTAACAAATCATATACATACATTTCTCAAAGGTTTAACCATAAATAGTTCGGGTGAAGTGCAACCCAAATTGACCATGCCGGGTCGGGTCAAGTATATACCAAATAAAGTTATGGACTTAGACACCTTATCCAACAGTTTGCCGCCTGAACCTTCACCGATAGAACACAGACTTGGTGGAATAGCCGAGTCAAATCCCTAACTCTGTCGGTAGCCAATGCCATGGGTTGGGAGAATTTGAAAGAACTAATGCTCGCTGAGTACTAACCACGGGGCGAGATGCAAAAACTAGAGCACGAGCTCTGGAACCTGAAGATGAAGGGTTCCGAAATTGCTGCGTACACTGCTAGGTTCAGCGACCTAGCTCTTCTGTGTCCCGGGATGGTTACCCCGGAAAGCAAGAAAACTGAGAGGTACATATGTGGATTGACACCCCCAACTCAAGGGAACGTCTTGGCTGCTAAACCTCTCACATTTGACAGCGCCAAGTGTCTGGCGCAGACTCTGATAGATCACGGGGATGGTCATGAAACCATAGCAGCCGCCCACGAACCACCCAAGGAGAGCGGTGGAAAGAGAAAGTTCTTGAACAAACGCAAGGGCAAGTCTTCGCAGGAGCCCTCCAAGAAACAACAAACAGTGGCAGTCCATGCTGCTACCACTCCTGCTGTTGTTCCTACAACTCAGGCACCTGCTAGTAGATATGCTGGAACCCTTCCCAGGTGCGATAAGTGTAACTTCAATCATCACGGACCCTGCTGTGACATGCAATGCAACGGCTGTGGAAAAAAGGGACACACAGTCCGTTTCTGCAAAACACAAGTCCAACCAACCAATCAGGCTCCTGGAGCTGGAGTTGGTCAAGCCTGCTATGGTTGTGGTGAAACCGGGCATTAAAAGCGGAATTGCCCAAAAGCGACAACTGTAGGCAATACAGGGAAGGTTCTAGCTATGGTCCAGGAGGATGCAGTCGCTGATCCCACCGTAGTTAAGGGTACGTTCCTCCTCGACAACTCTTATGCATGCATTCTTTTCGATAGTGGTGCAGAGAGAAGTTTTGTTAGTCATGCATTTAAACATCTACTCAAACACAAATCCCAACCTTTAACCGAAACATTCACCGTCGAGATGGCTAACGGAAAGAAAGAGAGTACTAACGACATATTCATAGGCTGTACCCTTACCCTAAACGACCATTCTTTTCCAATCGACCTCATGCCAGTTTCCCTAAAAAGTTTCGATGTCATCATCGGCATGGATTGGTTAAGCCCCAATCATGCTGATATTCTTTGCTATGAAGAGGTCATTCTCCACAATCTTCCATCTGGTGAAACCCTCATTATCTATGGTGATAAACTCAGCTCAATCCTTCGTATCATTTCGTGCATCAAAGCCCAAAAATATTTGCGAAAGGAGTGTCATACATTCCTAGCCCATGTCGTTAACGAGAAAAGGAAGTTAAAGACCTCGAGAACATCCCCGAAGTCTGCAACTTTCCTGATGTTTTCCCCGAAGATCTTCCCAGAATTCCTCCCGAGAGCCAAGTCGAGTTCCGAATTGACTTAATCCCCGAAGCTACCCCCGTAGCCAAATCCCCTTACCGTCTAGCGCTGGCAGAAATGCAAGAGTTATCCAGCCAGCTCAATGAACTACTCAACAAGGGTTTCATCAGACCAAGTTCCTCACCCTGGGGAGCCCCGGTCTTATTTGTGAAAAAGAAGGATGGGTCCTTTCAGATGTGCATAGATTATCACGAACTAAACAACCTTAACATCAAGAACCGTTACCCCTACCCAGAATCGACGACCTCTTCGATCAATTCCAAGGAGCCCGCTACTTCTCAAAGATAGACCTAAGATCAGGGTACCATCAATTATGAGTCTATGATGGTGATGTTCCTAAGACAACATTTTGGACTCGATATGGTCACTACGAGTTTGTAGTAATGCCCTTTGGTCTAACCAACGCACCCGCGGTATTCATGGATCTGATGAATCGGGTGTGCCGCTCATTCCTAGAAAAGTTTGTGATAGTATTCATAGATGATATACGTGTCTATTCTAGGAGTGAGGAAGATCATATACAGCATTTAAGGCAAGTGATGGGAACTCTAAGGGCGGAGAAACTATATGCAAAATTCTCAAAGTGCGAATTCTGGATCAGAAAAGTAACTTTCCTCGGTCACGTGGTTAGTGAAAAAGGAATACATGTGGACCCTTCCAAAATTAAAGCGATCGCGAATTTGTCAGCACCGAAGACACCCACAGAAATTCGTCAATTCTTGGGTCTTGCTGGCTACTATCGCAGGTTTATCCAGAATTTCTCCAGGATTGCTAAGCCTCTTACTGCCCTGACTCAGAAAGGTGTAACCTTTAGTTGGGGAGAAAATCAAGACACTGCGTTCCAAACATTGAAGCATGCCTTATGCAGCGCACCTATCTTGTCTCTTCCAGAGGGGACAGAGGACTTCGTGGTCTATTGCGATGCATCCAATCATGGGCTAGGCTGTGTGCTCATGTAGCGAGGAAAAGTCATTGCATATGCCTCGAGACAGCTGAAAGCACACGAAGTTAATTATACAACTCACGATCTGGAGTTGGGAGCAGTGGTCTTCGCATTAAAGATTTGGATACATTATCTCCACGGAACCAAGTGCACCATCTTCACCGACCATAAAAGCCTTCAACACATTTTTTACTAGAAGGAGCTGAACATGAGACAACGGCGATGGGTAGAGCTACTCAATGATTATGAGTGTGAAATATGCTATCATCCCGGCAAGGCCAATGTGGTAGCAGATGCCCTCAGTTGGAAAGAGTACTCAGGTCACAGAGTGAAGGCACTCACAATGACTATCCATTCCTATCTGTCCACACAAATCAGAGAGGCTCAGCTGGAGGCCTTGAAACCAGAGAACATGTTGGATGAAGCCTTGAGGGGAATGGAAAAGAACTTAGAAATTACGGGAGACAGAGTTTATTATTTCATGAACCAGATCTAGACCCCAAAGTACGGCGGTTACAGGGAGTTGTCATGAACGAAGCTCATCGGACTAGATACTCTATTCAACCAGGTTCGGATAAGATGTATCTGGATCTCAAAAATCTCTATTGGTGGCCAAACATGAAAGCAGAAATCGCTACCTTCGTGGGCAAGTGCCTGACTTGCGCCAAGGTGAAGATGGAATATAAAAAGCCCTCAGGTCTACTTCAACAGCCAGAAATACCTGAGTGGAAGTGGGAACAAATTACTATGGACTTCATTACCAAATTGACCAAGACCCCGAGTAGACATGACACTATCTGGGTAATCATCGACAAATTGACCAAGTCTGCCCACTTCCTGCCAATCAAAGAAACATACAAGTTGGAGAGACTGACCCGAATCTACATCCAAGAGATAGTTCGACTGCATGGTGTGCCTGTGTCCATTATCTCTGATCGAGATTGTAGATTCACCTCGAGATTTTGGCAGTCATTGCAGAAGGCTCTTGGAACTAAGCTGGATATGAGCACATCTTACCATCCATAGACCGACGGGTAGAGTGAGAGAGAACCATTCAAACCCTAGAAGACATGCTGAGAGCGTGCGTTATCGAATTTCGTAAGTCATGGGATACCCATTTGCCATTGGTCGAATTCTCTTACAATAATAGCTATCACACTAGCATCAAGGTTGCTCCATTCGAAGCCCTCTATGGCCGTAAGTGCAGATCTCCTCTGTGTTGGGCTGAGGTGGGTGACACCAAGTCCCTAATAGCACTCTGCCCATAAATCATCCGAGAAACCACCGAAAATATTATACAAATCCGAGAACGACTAAAGGCTTCAAGAGATAGACAAATGAGCTGCGCCGATAAGAGACGAAAACCCTTAGAATTCCAGGTTGGTAACCGCGTTATGTTAAAGGTATCACCCTGGAAAGGCATGATACGCTTCGGAAAGCGTGGAAAGCTAAATCCGAGATACATTGGGCCATTCGAGATCCTCGCTAGGATCGGCCCCGTAGCTTACAAACTTCGTTTACCCTGAGAGTTTAGCAACATACATCCCGTCTTCCACGTGTCAAACCTCAAAAAGTGTCTATCCGACGAGACTCTTGTAATCCCACTCGATGAAATCGAGGTCAATGAGAGTCTTAACTTCATGGAGGAGCCAGTCGGAATCATGTATAGGGAAGTCAAGCGAACAAAACAAAGTCGCGTCCCGATAGTGAAGGTTCGCTGGGATGCCAAGCGGGGAATTGAATTCACTTGGGAGCGCGAAGACCAGATGAAACAGAAGTATCAGCATCTCTTTCCCTAGTCCATAATTGTATTCGTTTTAGAATTTTGGGATGAAATTCCCTCTATCGAGGGGATGATGTGACAACCCGATCCTTTTTCAGTCAACGAAAGTCAAATCCCGTAAATTGAAATTTTCGAATTTTATTTATTTTGTCAATTTTGTCAAGCTCGTAAGGGTTGAAAACAACTTAGATTATATAAATTAAATTTATATAAGTGTCGGGACTAAAATCGTACGAAAAATCAAGTTTGTCTTCGAAAATCAGTCAAGTCTCGTTCATCCAAGTGTTTACGGCCGCAAACGTGTTTACGGCCGTAAAACGTTCACGCCCTGGAGAACCCACCTCCAACCGTAAACTCAGCCTATATATATATATATATATATATATATATATATATATATATATATATATATATATATATATATATATATATATATATATATATATATATATATATATATATATATATATATATATATATATATATATATATATATATATATATATATATATATATATATATATATATATATATTCACCCTCATTTCTACAATTCTGGCCGAAAACACTACTTTCTCTCTCTAAATCCTCCAACCGAAAACTCAAGATTTCTCTCATCTAACCTCCGAAAATCATCCAATTCACCTTGGAACTTGTTTTGGAACATCAAACATTCACCCTTTCATCAAATCTAACACTCTACATTCTTGAGTTCACGACCGTGAAACCTTCAAATCTTCATATTTCACCAAGAACACCAAGAATAGGTCATAAAACATTCAATGAACGCAAACCATTCAAGGGCCGAGAACAGTTCACGGCCGAGCACAGTTCACGGCCGCAAACAGCCCCGAATCGGAATCTTGGCTGTAAACCCACTTTTTTCCACTTCGATTGAGTCTCGGTAACATTCCTAAACCAAAAGCAAGTGTTTTCTAACTCTTTATTTAATGGGTTCACTAATTTAAATGCAAATATGTGTTTAATTATTATTAGAATTCCGTTAATTTCGCGTGCAACAACTCGGGGGTCCTCAGTTCCAGTCTTGTTGTTCGGCACATACACGCAACCAACTGTGAGTTCATACCCCTACATTTTCACTACTTTTAATGTTTTCAAGGGGAGAATACAAGTAAAATACTAAAATTTTGTGTTTTATACAAAGTAATTTCAAACGGATTTAAAAACTTTTGCAATTGATACAAACCGAGAAATCACTACATTTTATAAAAATATTTAGATAATTCTAATCCCTTATGTAACATGCTGAGCATGAGGGTAGTTTTCAATATACTATGATAATTGCAAGATTTTTAGTACCATACATGCTATACATTCAAACTTTGTTAATATACTTTGGAAACATCATCGATCTTTTACAGAATTCAATACGAGTAAACATACATACAAAACTATAATAGGTATAGTTTGGGGTTCAATACAACATTTCACGAATTCAAGAACCATACTTCATAACAACATATAAACTATGGTAAAACTAGTTTATGGTATACAATATTGTTTTTCAAATACAAGAGTACTTTACTAAATAATTATTTAAGTATAATTATTTTTACTCTACAAGACATATGTATACATTCGAGTACCAGAGAACATTACATTACAAGTAAACTAGTTAATACAGAATTGTGAGACATCACTTCAATTGTCTCCTTCGGGGTGTGGGCTAAATCCTATCATAGTATAACTAGAGTCTCCTAGAGGGAGAGCGTGAGATTTATGAATAGATCTATTCGGGACTCACTATCCCACACCTAAACTGCTAGCTACAGTTAGGAAGGCATGCCTGGGGTGACAAATGTCATAACGTCCGACGCCTGAAGAACATCATAGAGGTCACTAGGTTATATCAAGTATGGTTATACGAACTCACAACAGTATAAACTAACCATTTGTTTACGGGATTCATTCCTTCAATCAGTTTTATTTTCATTAATAGAACTATCATACATTACAACTGGAGGATCCAGGAAATTCGAATACATGGTTTTACTTTAAGTAATAAAACTACTATACATACTGGTGGTAGCTAGGGTTTTTCATACAGAACGTTCTATACAAAGGCTTTCGTACAGAACACACCATACAATACAACTCGTAGTAACCAAGCATACAAACCAACATTTTTCATATACTACAACAGGATATAGTAACGAACATTCATTGTTAATTATATAATTCCTTAGTTTATGCATCCGGGTTATGTACGAAGAAATATCCGATAAACTGTGGAATGTGTGGTTTCCGCCTCATTTCCTGTTCCTTGTTTGGTTGTGGGCTTAGGGAAGATCCACATAATCAACTGTTTGTTCGATATTGGTTTATACATAGCTAGTATGAACTAAGTGGTCATAGAAGGAACTTGTATTATCATGCTTTTACTAAAGAAAATATTGGATTTTCTTGGAAACATACAAACATTTTCACAGATTCATCAACAGGTTTTCATTACAAAAATATGCTTATGAACTCACCAGCTTTAATGCTGATACTCTTTTCAAAACCACTTGTATTCTCAGGAGATCAGTAGACAGGTACTTTCACAAGCTTTTGAGAAGATGGAGCATATAGAGTCACGTCTTTTATACTTTTGCTATACTTTTGATGTATACTATTATGTATCAAACTGATGTAAATACCTTATATATATTCAATGTAATGGTTGTGTTTACTTTGATTACTATGATGCAATTGTTGTGATACTATACATGATGTCCTCCACCCCCGATCGTTTCCGCCATTTCGGTTTGGGGGTGTGACAATTACTTACATTTTAGTCTTAGGGTTTAAGACTACAGTTCATATTTAAGAAAATATTGGATTTTATAGAAACATACATTATCATTTTACAAGGAAGAGATACAAAGGAAATACATACATTTTAGTCATGGGTATAAGGCTTACAACACGTTTTTAAAGAAAATATCAAATTTTCTAGAAGTATACAAAATCATTTTACACAAAACCGTTACAAATCATTTTCATACAAAATGCTTATGAACTCACCAACTTAAATTTTGACACTTTTCAAATCACTTGTATTCTCATGAAATCAGTAAACAGGTATTCAAACCATTTTGAGGGTCGGGGTCGCTGCTTCATGTTTTCTACTTTTCAGTTATTTGTATTTAACTTTTGAACAAACAAAGTTTTGTAAACAATGTAAACTTGAAATCTAAATGTATGAATGTTTGTGTTACTATGTTTCATTTATATTTAGTTGTTATGCTACTGTACATGAAGTCACTCCATCCGCCCCCAGACGTTTCCGTCGTTCTGGTTTGGGGGTGTGACATAACTAAGCTGACTAAAGCGAGAGGACCTCCTGATATTTCTCTCAACGTTTGAGCAACGTTGGATTCATTACCTTGCAGTTCGTCAAATAACTGATAGAGCTTTAGTTTCTTCAGAGATCCATTGCTTTGAAGACGGGAATTTACATTTCCCTATCTTTTTCCAAGGTTGTTAATGAGCTTGAGATTGTACTCGAGTGGAGTTCAGACTACTTCGTGTTTTGTCATGTTGTTCATTACAATCCTATACCTATTTTATACAGAGGATACATATTCACTCGGATTGGTAGTGAAGGTGTCAAAGTCGTTTACCACTGATGTCAAAGGATTATCCTTCATGTTCTCTGAACCTTCAAACAAATCTTGTAGTGTATCCCAAATCTCTATTGCATATTTGCACAACTTGATGTGCTCAAAGAGAGATAGAGGTACACCAAAAACCATTTCAGAGAAGACGACTTGATCTGCATGAAGCTTCTCAATGTCATTTGCAGTCAGGGGTGCTAGTCAAGACTCTTCTTGACCCATGAGAGTGGAAACAACATCTCTAACTACTTGTCTTATAGGAACATGAGTACATTCTTTCACTGACATCCATATTTCTTCATATTTTTCTTTACCAAGAAAAAATCTCCCCATTCCAACTTTCCAGTGATCATACTCTTCAACAACTAGCAAAAGGGCATGTGATGGGAAACCCATGTTATTTTCTCTTTGCATTGAATGCATTTGTTGAGATTGATTAGAAGCAACCATCAAAGTTAGGATATTTGAGTTGAAGTGGTATATAGAAGAAATTTTATCCTGAACACAGAAATGATTGATATACCGATGTAATCTACAACTAACTATAATATGTTCTTATGGATTCAAAGGAAAACCAATTAGGCTCAATGTCTGCTTATAATAAATATCTAGTCAAGTCTTGTAAACCAATCTTGTCTTGGAATTAAAATGATCAACAAAGTTCTCAATAAGAAATGATACTAATAATTATGAACAATATAAGGTGATTTAAGAACAAGCATAACATAAGAGAATGAATGACTGAATGATTCTTGATATAAGTGAAAAAAGAGCACAACAGTTGTTTGCATACATCCACATCTTTCTACTAAGGTTGACAACACCTTAAATAGACAAGTACTCACTAAAGACAAATACAAGACAAAGTGCACATGAACTGTAAGACATCTGAATATCAACAGACTGACACGGTCATTGCTATTGATCTTGTCTCTTTTACTATACTAGAAAACAATAAGAACATGACAAAATAGTACTTTCAATACAAAGATGCATCTCGGACATGTCTTCACTTCGAAATAGATTTACTTCGGACATGATCTTGACCTTGGACATATGCTTCCTTGGATTGCATAAGGATCACTTTTCATGTGTCAACAATTGGTTCAATTCAAAACATTTATGCTTCTTACTTTTTCTGGTCCAATTCCTAAGAAGTTAACATTTAAGGTGGCAGAGGGATCTTCTAAAGGTTGTCAAGTTGTTAAAAAGACGCAATCATCGAAGCCAAGTGGTTCTAAGAAGGCTGTAAAAGTCATTATTGAGAAGACAGTTAAAGGTGGTTCTGAGAAGGAAGTCCCACCTGTTTATGCGAAGGTTGTTAACGAGGTTGTTAAAGAAGATTATGTTCCTAAGAATGTTGTTAAGAAGTCAAAGAAGTTGAAGACAAAGTACAAGTCTTCTGGTGTTGTTATAAAAGATATTACTGATTAAGAAGTTCAAAAGAAAAAGAAATACACAACTGTTGGGTTGTTGAATAATTTTAAGAAGCTTAGTGATCATACAGGTGAAAAGCCTTCTACCAAAGCTACATGACCATAAAATACCTTTGAATCAGATCGTGATAGCGAATAGACAGAAGATGAAATTTTTGGGAATGATGATCTCACCTTTCATGATTCACCTAGAAAGGATGCCACTGTTGAATCAAATATTGAAGAGACAAGTAATCCTGGTGTCACTGTACACACATCTAATGTGGATACAAACATCGATTCTGGTGAACTAATCATTACTTCGATTCCTAAGAAGATTGTTGTCACTCCACCTGAATGATCTATTTCCATGTCCAATATGGAGGAGGATAGGTCTTTAAACATCCCTGAGAACTTATCTAATAAGGACTCAAATTTTACTACGGGTGAGGAGAATTCGAGATTTTTTATCGACACTTCAACTGTTCCACCACCACCAACTTCAACTATCATACCAAGAACAGTTCCTATTGTTTCTCCTACATTCCAATGTGTCATCAATGAGCCTATCACTTCCTTATTCTCTTCTCAATCAACAGATGAAGAGACGCTGAATAACGAAGATGAAGAAGAAGATGAAATGGTTGGATTTTCTGAGTTAGAGTTTAATCATGAAGAGGATAATGTTGATGACAATGCAGTTATGTCAGGCAAGCAATGCAAATACTTAACTCTAAACTCAACACCATTATTCAATTTTTGAATGATACTGCTGGGAAATCCTATGTGAGTGGTAAAAAGGTTTATTTTCTGTTAGATTCCCAAGAGACAAGAACAAGGACTTTGATAGATAATGTTGTTACAAGTTTGGAAGAAAGTTTTGCTGCTCAATCTAGTTCATACAAACATGAAGTCAAGGAGTTATAGAATGTTGCTTGTGAGCGACATGAAATTTTTGAGAAGCTTGTGAACTCTTCGAAAGATTCCATTGAATTGAAGCTCAAGGATGTTGTTCATTTGTTTTCAACTGAAGTGACGAAGTTGGATAAGTTTTGTGTGGGAATCAAGGATAAAGTTGATGTTCTTATGGATGCAACTCGAACTTTGATTGAAGATATTGGTGCCTTCAACAAGGAATATGTTGGCGAATTGAAGCATAAGAAGGAATCTGATGGCAAAGCTTTTACTACAATCGAGAACTCGCTTATTAGTTTTCATGAAACATTATCGAAGTTTGATTTTCCATCAACAACTTCGATATCTCAAGAGAAAATTTATATATGGTATTGTCATTGGAATCAAGTTTCAAATCTCAACTTGCTCCGATATTAGATATGGCTCTTTGATTACCCATCAATGTTCCACGTCCTTCTACGAACATATCACAAGGGGGAGAAAAGGGGCTTGGTTCATAGAAAGATAGTGGGGAAGATAGATGAAAACTAGTTAGAAAGTTGATTTTTACTCAAATTCCTACTTCTCTACCAATGAAAGTTATCATGAAAACTTCGACAATGACTGCTACATCAAATGTCAAAGTATATATGTCAAATCTACAATCGAAGAAAGAGTTGAACATTAATGAAGAAGGTTCAGGTTCTTCAATAGTTAAACCTATTACTACTTCTATTCAAAAAGATAAAGGAAAAAGTGTTCATGTGGAACTTACAGCTGAAGAGAAGAAAAGGCTTCAAGAACTTGAATTTGAAAAAATGAAGGAGTTAAACAACATCATGCAAATGAGGGCGAATGAGACACCTGGTCTTAACAAGGGAGATCCAAACAAGGTCTGGTGTTACGAAACAATCGAAAATGTGGCATACAGTGATGTGGATGTGTTTGATAAAATCCCAAAGAAAAGACTTAGACCTCAATCAACTACATTTTCCGATCAATCATGCCATGCATACTTTTGCTTTGTTCAAGGTTGCTGGGAATTTTAAAGATATTAATGAGTATAATAAGTTGAAGATTCGTTTCCATGCGGTGCTTGGGAAAAATGAATAAGATGCTTGGTCTCTGGTGAAGATTGTCAAAATTGTATCAATAACAACGGATACTTTGTTCTAAGGAGTCTTGCAAAACTATTGATATAGAGTTGTCCAGGAAAAAAACTTTTTATTTGACTTCACCATTGCCGACTTTCGCTTGATGAATCTGAATGATCTAATCACGACTACGAAGATCTTGGGAGATTTGAGTAAATTCCAAATACAAGACAAAGCTTTGTATATCATTGGGTATAGCCACATCAAAAGCTTTTTGGACTGTCGGTATGCTTATCTAGCATTAACAGATATTGATCTCTCTACTGTCGTCAACAATATGTAGAAAGTTCCTAAGGCTTTGTTGAAAGCAAAAATAAAAATTGATGACTATGAAGATGGTGAAATCATCAATCAACTGTCGGGGGTTGTTTTCCAAGGAAAGAATAAGAAGGGAGGGGAAAAAATACTTGTTTCATACTGACGATGTTGAGAGATATTCAAATAAACATCTTCAAGTATCATTCTCCGTATCAACAGTTACATGAAGAATTTGAAATAAGATAGAGAAGAGATAAGGTAGATCATCGTGTGGTAGAAGTTCAAGAAATGATATTATAGCATGCCTTAGGTTTCCTATCTAAATTGATATTATTAGGTTTAAGGTTTGTTGCCGACCTAGAAATAGGAAATTTTATGTGTTCGGGTTTCTAAACGTTTAATTACGGTATTAGAATTGGCATATAACTTTTCGGAGTAATAAGGAGGATAACGCGACTAAACCTTCACTATCTATATCCCGTCTTGATACACTGAACTCCTATTTTGATGTACAAAACGTCATGGTGAAGACTCATAGCAGACTAGGAAATATCAACTGGAGTCGACAGCCTGAGCCTAAGCATGTGATGGGTCATGCACCGGTTATTGCACCTGCATCCGATCCTATCCCAATGGTAGAAGTTCAAGAAATGATGCGAACCATGCTTGACCGAAAAATGGAAGAGACAAAACGACTACATCAGGAGAATAAGGATGAACTTACTGCACCAGTTGTGCAATCTGAGTTAGAGAAGGAACAGTCAGAATAAGGAAACTGTAATAGAGTCATTATACAGGCCGAACCACGAAGGAGTAGGGAGGACAATATTGAAGCATATGTTGATAGAGATTGATGCAAGTATAGAGTCTTCATGGCATCCCAACCACCAAGTCTTTCCGGAAGGCCAACGCCAGTGGAAGTAATGGATTGGATTTACGAAATAGAGATGGCATTTGGGAGTTGCGACTATAGCAACAGATGGAAGACAATCTTCATAGCCAGAAAACTACAGACTGGTGTTTTAAGCTGCTGGAAATGAGTGGTCATCACTATGCTGAAGGGAGAAGCATGGAAGATATCATGGGAAGACTTTCTTGTGTAGTTTAAAAGAGAATACTGCTTCGAAAGAGACCTGTCGGAAATAAGCAAGGAATTCCAGGATCTGAAGCAAGGAGAAATAAGCATCAGTGAGTACGTTGCAATCTTTTCTGAGAAAATAAAGTTAGTATCTCAGCTGATTCCTACTGAATCCTCCAAGGTAGAAACATTTGCTAATGGACTACTAACGGATTTCGTTCCAATGGTGAAATTAGCAACTACTTTGGAAGCAGCCATCCAAATTGCCAAATTTCTTGAAGATATGATCCAAGGAAGAACCACCACCCAAGCTAAAGTTGGGGGGAGAGGATTAATGAAGAATCCTCTTAATCTAACAAAAATAGGAGGTTTTCGAAACCTATCGCCAACGACACAAAACCTGGGGACCACAACGAGTTGAAATGCTGTGAAAAATACAGAAAAAAGCATTATGGACAATTCAAAGAAGATATGAAGTGCTTAAGTTATGGAAATATTGGTCACTACTTTAGCAACTTCACCAAAATCATATGTTACAAGTACGGAGAAATAGGGCATTTCAGTAATAACTTCCGAAAGAAAGAAGTTACATCCCAGATGACTCTCAGGACAGTAAAGGAGGAAGCAGGAGTAGATTCTGGAAGTCAATAGAATGAAGCTTATTCTCCAGGATGTATAATAGATAAAGTAGTCAACCCATATGTAAAGTATTGTAGGAAGTATCCTTATGTAAAAGGCATGATGAACTCGAATAACAATGTAATCGTTTGTAAGCAGTAATATAATCATTAGTTATGTTACATTATCTGATATGTTAAGTTGCTATATGATTTTATTGAATGATGACTTAGTGAACTACGAGACAATACTTGGGACGATTATGAGTAGGTGTGAAAGGTAGTAGAGGCCTATACTACTGGAAGGACAAGACTCACACTTGGATCAGGGAAAGTCACAATGTTACTAAGGCATTAGTAGTTGAGTTTTTTTTGTTTGTTTCCGTCATTACTATCATTTCGGTAATGACTATGAAGACGATTGTTATTCCAACCCTAGTGGTCATATCAAATCAAGTCCGACTTGAGAATAAGTCTGCGAAATAAGTTAATTGGTTCAAAGAACCATGTTTGATGTACTATCCGACTCAATTTAGGAGGTTAAAGGAAGGGATAATCAAAGCAATCGACAGAAGTATCGCGACCGTCGTTAACGCTAAGCGGCCTATAGTTGGAATTTCTACCTGTTGTAATGCGATTATATCACATTAGAACATGAAGGAAGGTTTCATCCATGTTGGAGTCTAACTCAAAAGACCTGAGTCTAGCCATTGCATCATATAACGAAAGGTCATTAGATACACAACCCATCGGTCTGTTACGATAATCGAAGTAAAGATCATGTCTTAAGTTAAGTCTATTTAAGAAGGAGCAGGAGTCTTCAATAAGGATTGAGTTTGTAACTCGATTGTTATGATTGAAAATCCAACATAGGATAAAGAGTGGGTGCAATATTGAGCACTGTCAGTAGTTAAGAAGTCATAGAGTTAGATACTCATTTGAAAGGGAATAAGAGTTACAATTATTAGCTATGATGAAAAGATAACATGCGAAGTCGTTATACAAGTTGTTTTGTGGATGATTCTGGGACGTAATCATCCTAAGGGGGGATAATTGTAACACCCGCAGATTCGGGCTAGTCAATTAAGATATAATAAGCGTTAAAAATGACTTTTTGATAGAAGACTATTTAGGAAAAATAGTCTTAACCGAAGTCATAGTGTATGTCACAATGATTTCGTACATATAAAGAATGTTGAAATCCGACTTCGCATGAAGAAGCTATGTTTCTTCGAAGTTTCACGATTAAACTGCACGACTCTGCGTATCGTAAAAAGTAACTTTTTGATAAATTACTTTTTAACATAAGTGGTCTAAACGAAAGTCATTGTAGTCGTTAAACAGAGAGCGTTCATATAGAGAACTTCTAAATCTGACTTGATTAGAGGAAGTATTGATTTTTCTAAGATTCAGCGTAGCAGTATACAGCTCAGAAATCGAATTTTAGATCTTTCGATTTTTAGCCAAAACGATCTAAACGAGAGTTGAAGATATTGTTAATAGGATTTCAACGATATTAAGACAGTCGAAAATGAACGTCGGATGACAAAGGTATGATTTTTTTAACGGACTTTAACAGTCTAAGCCTGTTAAAATATAACTTTAAAAATAAATTCCACATTAGCCGACATAGTCTAAGGGAAAAATGTAGATCCTGTCAATAGCTACACGTGGATATAAAGAACGTAAAAAACATAGCACATATGCGAAAGTTATGAACCTTTTAAGATCTGTAGTTTTACCTGCGTTTTTGCTTGCTGCCTACGCAAGGCCACGACGTGGCAAGATGTGCCACAACGAGGGGAGATGCTAAACAACCTATAAATAGATGATTTTACCTCAGTTATTCATCACACGTCACTCCCAAAACATTCCTCTCTCAATAGATCCCATTTTCTGAAGTTTTTGGAGTTTTGGAGTATCTTAGCGAGGCTCTGAGGCATCAGAGAGCCCGGAAAATAGAAGATTTGGGGTCGGAGTTCTGCTTGCAAACTTTCCGGTTTTCGCTAAAAATTTATGTAAGTTAAGCTGCACTTACTACGCTTTAAGTGTAACTTATGTTTAAGTTCATTATCGTTATTATGAACCTATAAACAAGATTTATCAGTGATTCCAAATCGTTATACTGATTGATCTACTTATGGGGATAATGACAAGGATAGATTTAGTGAGGTGTTTTGATGTAGGATTTTGTAGTTGTAATGAAATCAAGTATGAAATATCATATCAGAGTAAAGTAAGAACGATGAACACGAGATCTAAATAAAGTCTATTTGGCTCAATTATGCTTTCAGAAGTATAGAGAGTATTTAGACAAAATCACGAAACTTCTTATCTATCTCTAGTACACATCCCATATATATATATATATATATATATATATATATATATATATATATATATATATATATATATATATATATATATATATATATATAGGGATCATGAAAGCACACAAATAATACAAGGGACTAAACATTGAAAACTTCGATACATAAAGTGCCCTTATAATAAAATAACAAACTATCGACACTATCAATGACCTTCGACACCTCACAACAATATTTGACATCTACATTCTCCCCCTTTGTGAGAAGTGATGAATCAGGTCATCAACATCTTAGCAGCTTGGTGTATAACTCTTCGAACCTCAGCATACCAATTGACCACCTTTTGAATTTCAGCCTTTTCCTTTTCATTTACTTGGCACAACTGTTCATTCGAACCATGAGATTTGTGTAATGAGGCGTGGTATACCTTTCAACATCACACACTTGAAACATAAATTACGAGTTGTTGCCCTTCTTGTTTTTGCCAACAAACACAATTCCTAAAGGTTTCATGCAAATCTCTCCATCTTCAAAAAAATTTAAACTAGCCTTACTCATTACCATAGTTTGAGGAACTGTGATCTCTTTGTCCAATGCTTATTCCATTTCGACATTAGTTAAAGCCAAAGCACCATAGTATCCATCAATGAACACCTTCAAGTAAGGAAAACCATTCAAAAAATCTTCTTTGTTCGTCACTTGTAGCTTTGAAATATCAACACTCTTCATAATCTTCGCAACAACTAACAAATCATGAAGATTCATTAAAGGGAAGTCTGCAACCGAGAAGTCGAATGCAACGTTGTTGGCTCGGACTACATGATATCGATAATTCTGCAACATACCCTCGAATATAACATCTTTAGATATGCCGAGAACACGAACTATCTTGACTAGAGACCATATCTCGTCCTCCCTTTTTCCAAGCACAACATGGAATCGAAAGTTCAAACGCTTAAATTCAACTTTGTCTTTGTACTTATCAGCAATTTCAAACTGCTCATCTAAGAACATCAACTTGTTGACTGGAAAGTCCAACAGATTCAAATTTGTGTTCTCTGTGTCGAAGCTTTTCTTAGGAGCCTTTTCGAAGTCATACATCTCTCCTGGTACAATTACTACTTCGATATTCTCATAAGAATAAAGCTTTGTAGGATCACCTTTGTTGAGACCAGGAGGATCATTTTCTCTTTGATGAAGAATACTCTGGATTTGCTTTTGTTTCTCCATCTCTTGTTCAAAAGCAGCTTTTTTCTCCTCTTTTGAAAGCTCAACACTTACACCTTTTCCTTTCCTTTTATCTGCTTCGGTAGGTTTGGGTTTCGAAGAACTTGAATCTCCACCAGCAGATCCAATCACAGTGCCTTTTGTTATTGGTCTTGTTGTTGTTGTTGTTGTTGTTGTTGATGTAACAGTGGATGTTTGTGGTAAAGAGGTCGGAATTTGAGTAGTTAACACTTTTCCAACTACTTTTGCATCACCACCTGTATTGCCAGAACCACCTTCACCTTTACTTATGCCAACATTCCTCCTTTCTCCCCCTTGCACCCCTATGACAACAGGCGGGGCATTCGTTGGCATCAAATTTGCAAGCTTCGCAAGTGGTGCCAATTCATTGTGAATTGTTGACTCTAACAAGTGAAACTTATGAGTGAAAAACTCAGTAGTGAGTAAAGAACACATCGAAGATTTAGACTTTGACATGATATCCTTTAATTCACCCAACAGCTTATCAACATTCCCAAAACTTGTAGCATCAACTTCAGCCTTCTTATCAAATTTCGGAGCCATGGAGTTATACCACTAAAACACTTTCGTTACTGCGTTAGCAATTATGTCAACCTTCATGAGAAGAGAAGAATAATTGTCAGTCAAGTCAGTAATCTCCTTTTCCATATCAGCTCGTACCTCTTCGATTTTTCTATTCACATCTTCTCGAATAGTCTTGACATCTTTAACAAAAAGGACATGCTTTTCCTTCGCAACCACCTTCAAATCTTTAAGTTCTCCATTAAAAGAATCAGATTGAGATTTTATCCTTAACTCATTGTTATGGTCAAGCTGATCAAGTTTATTATGAATTCGGTGCTCTTGAGCTTTCAACATCACATCCACCTCTATTCCAGACACCGAATGTTTACCCCCTCCGTCTACTTGTAATTATAGCAATGAATTAAGTTCCCTATTCAGAATCTTAAATTGCTTCCCGGACATCAGCATGTGATCAGGAATGTTCTCTTCTTCCGAATCGAACTCTATTTTAGCAAACGAACCCATGAACTCACTGTCATCAGTTTCATCATCGTTAACTGCTTTTGGAGTTTATGTGGATTGGGATGGGAATAAATAAGTGATGGGTTGTTGTATGATGTTTTCAAAGGTAGATGAATAGGTTGATGAAGGTAATTTGGTTGAAGTAGGAATATGAAATGGTGGTAAAGAAATTATAGGATCGACACCAGATGTTTCGAAAGAAGAATAGACAATAAGATTATGATTACCTTGGGCTTCTTTGGTCGATACTCCTTCACCCTTATTGACATTTGCGTCCATATTAGATATGTTCGCAGTGATGTCTGAAGTGAGAACCTCCTCGAAAATTGATTCGGTAGTCGACATTTCGAGTGGTTTGATAATTGTCTTATCAGGAGTAGAATTCTTCGGTTGTTCACCTTGATTGATGGTTGTGTCGACTTTAGAAGCTTCCACATTACCACCAGGATTTCCAATCACCTCGAGATTCGAATTTACTAGGGAACCCCTCATAGGTGAAGAATTGCCCATTGTATTATCTCTAAGTGGAGATTCAGGAACTAATTCCTCATCCATAGAGTCTTCAGCGAGTAGCAACTTCCTCTGTTTCTTTTTCTTCTTTGAAATTCGTTTGGCCATGTTTCCAGCACGCCTCTTCTTCGATGCTGGAGATGCTGGTGTTGGAATTTCATGAAAGACAACCCCCTTTCTATTGACTTGAGGCTTGTAAGTAAGTTTTGGTGAAAAACTTGTCGATCGTTCAGGTGAATGTCGTGGTTTATGAGCCATTTTCTTCAACCGTTTCAACACACCAGATTTCGAAGGTACCACCTCCTTTGAAGGTATTGCGGTTTCGTCAACAACAGCCTTGGGATTTTTCTTCGAAGATTTTTCTCCTTTATTAGCCTTCTTTGGAGACTTAGCCAACTTTTCAACTTGGACAGGACTAGGTTTTGAGGGACTAGCCTGATCATCCTTCTTTGATCCTCTGCACTTTTTCGAAGGGCCTTCAGTAGACTTTTGCAGTAACACTCCAGTTTCATTTGATGGATTGATAGTCTGCAAATAAGCTACCAGTATGAGATTCATTGAATCAACTTTTTAAAGCATCGCATCTGGGATACGAGCAACAGTTGGAAACACATCCGGATTATCTTCAACAGTTTTGGGATAATGATACACCGAGAATTCAGCTGTTTCTTCATTATCAGGAACCATAATGCCTTTCTTCTCATAGGCAAATTGCAAAATTAGTCTCCAATAGCAAGCACAAGAAATCCCATCTACAGCATTCGTATTCCCGATACTTTTCAAAAACTCATTCCAAAGTTGTGTTGCATAGTCCACCAATAAATCATAATAGATCCCTGCCACCATAGCGTAAACCTCCAATCTGGCTTTATCCAACCCCACACTTCGACCCGTCAAGCATCTAAGGTACATACCAAATAACAAATTCCATATACAAGGCAATCCAGACTTCTTAAATTAACTGATCTTGGTGAGAATAGGTTGATAACCCATCTCATTAAACGTATGAATGACTTGCTCATTAGTTACCTTGTAAAAATGTTCAGCATTGGGGATATTGAGAATCTGAGCAAAAAGCTTCTTCGATTTGGCATTCATCATCTGGAATGTCACAATCTTCATCGTCTTGCTATAAGTGGTCATAGAACCCGCAAGAGATAACCAAGAAATTGGTACAGAAAAAGAGTTGAACATCGTTGTCGATAACACTAAATTTTGAAGAGCAACGATTAACATCTGCAATCCCTCTGGGTAAGCATTAACATCACCATGAACTTGGTAGTTGGTGCTTTGAATCTTCATGATGGGTTGAGAAGAAACGTCTTCAGTGGTTTGTGATTGCTGAATATTCTTAGCCGCCATTTTTAGGTTTTGAAGAACTTGAAGAATATCAGAGCGAAAAAAAAGGGAACAAATCTTTTGAGAATTTTATGTGAGCGTAAAATTGGAATTGAATCCCCAAATCCCTTTTTATACGTACACCCAATTTGAATTCCAAACTGTTGCAATTAACAACATGACATGTGTCTCCTTGAAAATCGTGCTTATAGCCGTAAAGATAACCATGTCTGAAAAAATGATGATCACGTTTCCTTGAAACCCGCGCATTAACTAGAATGTCACATCCATCAGTGTATTTGCTTGTACCAAGAGGATAAGAACCATCAGAAACCTTCGGCATGGAGGTTGGGCTCTTTCACTTTTGGGTTGAAAAGCGAAATCATGTGCCAGACTTTCGAAATCATCAGCCTGAGTTGGTATTACTCAGAACCTCAAGGATTTCGTGAGTGAAAAGTATGCCAAAGAAAATGATACGAAACAAAATAAGAAAATTTTGGTTATGTGATGTCAAAAATATTTCGACACAAATGCAGTAAGCTCCCAGGCAAAGATCGCTTCGCGAATCATCAAGAGAGATGACTAACAGCTTGTGTGGTTTCCCGTGAATTACAATCAAATACTTATTGCGAAGTATTGAAGGGCTTCTTTTGATAGGCTTCGTGAGTAGTTGAAAATTTCGTTACATATCACAACGAAACATAAGAGTGATAAATTGTAAACGAAATTACCTGTTTGTAAACGAAATGTTTCGATAACATCTGGAACAAAGTTCCCTGTCAATTCCTTTAATGGCTCGAAATTTTGGGTTTCACTTTCATCACGGTTTCATGAATCCAGATTAATAACACTGATTGTTTACATACCTATAACCTCGTTGGTTTCGACCAGAGATGTCTTGGGTATGTGTCTTTGTGTGTGATCGTGAAAGAATTTTAGGATGAAAAGAGTGGTTCAAGAATCGGAAGTACCTCTACTATGATTGGACCAAGCAGTTAACTCTTAACTCATGTGAGAAGAGTAAGGTAGCTCAGGAACTAATGTGAATATAGCCTGATTGGGTAGGAATCCTCATGATGAGAAATCCATTAAGGCTTCGAAACACATTGAGTTATGGAGGCTTCGGTTGACATGCTGCAGCATGCTTCTAGGGACATCCTAACTAGGACAACTGTCGAAAAGATACCTTTCCCTAAAGCATCAGGCATTAGTCATCAAAAATCTTCGTTAAAAGCTACACAAGAAAAATTAAAAGAAGACAAAAAATATTTTTGGATTTTTGTTTTTATGAAAGAAAATTACAAAAATAACAAAATCTTTTTGATATTTTTGAATTTTGAAGAAGAAAGACAAAAATTTAAAATCTTTTTGTTGTTTTTGATTTTTAAAGAAAAATAGCAAACAATAAAAGAAATGTACCTGATTAGCGAAAATAGGAAAATAACAAAAGCAGCGAAGATTTCTGTCAAACCATTGTGCATGATGTCGAAAGCGAAGCATGTCGAAGAATTGACTGTGAACAGTAACCGCTGAATCGACATCTTTCCACCACTTTGGCTTGTCATTCTAACGAATTCATTCCTGGAACTGAATTTGCATCGATCATTCCTAAGCCCGTCAGTATTCTTACGAAAGATTTTTCATCTAATGGTTTTGTAAAGATATCAGCAAGCTGATCAGTGGTCTTTAAAAAATGAACTTCTATGTTTCCTTCTTCAACGTGATCTTTGATAAAATGATAACGAAGAGCAATGTGTTTGGTTTTCGAATGTTGCACAGGGTTATGGCATATGCGAATGGCACTTTGTGAGTCACAATACAACGAAATTTTCTTCATGTTGATTGCATAATCACGCAGTTGACTTTAAATCCATATGATTTGAGAAGTGCAAGCTGCAGCAGCAACATATTCGGCTTCTGCTGTGGAAATCGAAACACATGTCTGTTTCTTCAATTTCCAGCTCACGAGCTTCCCATCCAGAAGTTAACATCCGCCACTTGTGCTTTTGCGATCAAGTTGACAACCACCCAAATCAGCATCCGAGAATACTTAAATAAAAAAACCATGTCTTCGAAGGATACCACAATCCTAACGAATTGTTCCTTTGAGATAGCGAAAAATATTTTTCACATCAGTAAGATGAGGTTCTCTAGGATTCGATTGGTACCTAGCACAATTACACACAGAAAACATAATATCAGGTCGACTAGACGTGAGGTATAGTAATGAACCTATCATGCTTCGATATAATGTGAGATCAACAGCTGGTTTATCCAAAGATGGACTTAGTCTTGTTCCAACTGCCATCGGTACTCATAACTTTGAATTATTTGTCATTCCGAACTTCTCAAGCAGATTTCTTGTATACTTCTCTTGATTGATAAAGATTCCTTCTCTGCTTTGACGAATATTTTATCCCAGAAAATTGTTTATCTTCCCCATCATGCTCATCTCAAATTGGCTTTTCATTAAATTTTCGAATTCTCTTGATAAAGCAGGGTCAGTAGAGCCAAAAATAATATCATCAACATAAATTTGAACATGCATGAGATGATTCTCAACTTTCTTTCGAAAGAGACTAGGATCAACAGATCCTTGTTTATATTTTGATTGCTTTAAGAAATTGGTAAGAGTTGCATACCAGGCTCTTGGTGCTTGTTTTAACCCATAAACAGCTTTATCTAAAATATAACAATGATCAGGAAATTCTTCACTAATAAAACCTGGGGGTTGCTCGACGTACATCGTTTCTTCGAGTTCACCATTGAGAAATGCACACTTGACATCCATCTGATAGACATCGAAATCCTTGTGTGATGCATAGGCTAAAAATATTCAAACAGCCTCAAGTCTTGCGACAACGGCGAAGGTTTCCTCATAGTCTATACCTTCTTGTTGCGAATAACCTTTAACAACAAGCCTAGCTTTGTTTCGAACAACATTACCATCATTATCAGTTTTGTCTTTAAAAATCCATTTTAAGCCCACGATTGAAACATCATATGGTTTGGGAATTAGTTTCCAAACTTTGTTTCTCTCGAATTCAGCAAGCTCACATTGCATAGAAACAACCTAATCAGGATGTTCCATAGCATCCTTGACTGATTTAGGTTCAATTTTCGAAATAAAGGCATTAAACATGCAAAATTCTTGATGTCCATTAAGTACCTCATTCTTTGCACGAAGTTGAGCTCGTGTTAACACTCCGTCATGAGGATCACCAAGAACTTGTTCTTTTGGATGATTTCGAGTCCATCTATCCAATGGAGGATATGCAGGATCAAAGTCCAAAGGTGCATCTTGGAACATTTGTTCGGTTTCAGATCCTTCACCTGCATTTGAAAAATTATCATTAATGTCAAGAAATTCATCATTTTGATCATTCGAAACATTTGTACTATTTCCAACTTCCGCCCCTCGATAATTGGATTATTATCAGGATGCTCCCCCTCGACATCAACAATCATTCTTTCTCTCTCCCCCTCGAAAGTATGCTCCCCCTCAACTGAATTAGACGAATTCAAGTACTTCCCCTCCACTTGGACATTCGATGCAACAGGCAGACTTTCGTTAATTCTTGAAGAATTTGTTGATGAAAGTAAATCATTGTTATCCTCAGTAAGAGTGGAATCATCAGAATGTTTTGATGCTTCAGGCATTTGATTGTCATCAGCATTAACTTCTGCATCAATAGCCCGAGCTGGAACACCAAAAATCAAATCATAATCAAAATCAAAATCTAATGAATTCAAAGTTTGAGATTCATTATTTGATTCATTCATTATTGGTTTTTGTTCAAATTGCTTTTCAACTTGTTTAACATAATAATCATCAAAAGTGAGATTAAATGTTTCTTCGATTTTCCTGGTTCGTTTATTTAACACCCTGTAAGCAACTGAATTATGAGAATATCCCAAGAATATCCCTTCATCAGCTTTTGACTGAAATTTCGAAAGATTATCCTTGAGATTCATAATGAAGCGCCTGCATCCAAAAACAGGGAAGAATTTAACATTTGGTTTTCGGTTTTTGATAATTTCATAAGGAGTGATGTTAAAACGACGATGAATAAAAGATCGATTTTGAGTAAAACATGTAGTGGAAACTACTTCGGCCCATAGATATTGAGGAAGATTCACATATGTGAGCATTGTTCTTGCTGCTTCGCAAAGTGAACGATTTCTCCTTTCTACAAGACCATTCTGTTGAGGAGTGTAAGGTGAAGAGAAATAATGCAAAATTCCTTTGTTAGTTAAAAACGAATGAAGAACATTGTTCTTAAATTCTGAGCCATTGTCACTCTTTATCTTTCAAACCTTTTTCTTCAAACTTAGTTCAATATGCTTGATGAAGTCGATTATTGCTTGAGCAGTTTCGGATTTCAGTCTTAGAAAATATACCCAAGTAAACCTTGAAAAGTCATCAACAATTACCAATATGTATCTCTTATTGTTGAGAGTCTCAGTAGTTGAGGGTCCACAAAGATCAATGTGAAGAAGTTCCAAAGGTTCAACAATGTTTGAATCAATAATAATCGGATGACCTTTTCTGTGTTTCTTTCCTTGTTCGCAAGCTGCACACAAAGTATCATTATCAAATTTTAACACAGGTAAACCTTGAACAATATCATTTACCACCAATTATTCAGATTTTGAAAATTCAAATGAGAAAGTCTTCGATGCCAGAGCCAGCTAACATCAAATGAAGCTTTCGAAAGTAAGCCCACCGAGGGAATCCCAACAATTGGTTTGATGTCGAGAGTAAACATATCGGCTTTTCTTTTTTATTTGAGCAATACTTCATTTGTGTCTATGTTCAAAATCACACTTCCTTCTTCATTAAACACCCTTGATTGCCAGTGCCCACAACAAGTTGCGAAACACTTATCAAGTTATGTTGACGACCTTCGACATAAGCCACCCTGTTCACTGTGAATTTCCCATTTGTTACTTTTCCATAACCTTTCACATAACATTTGTTATTGTTGCCAAACTTCAACACTCCAGCATTATCTAGACTTCGATAATCACACAAGTTTTCCTTCTTTCCAGTCATGTGACGAGAGCAACCAATATCAATATACCATTTGTCATCATATTGCTCGTCACTCAAAACCTGCAATCAGTGAAAGAATTTAGGTCCCCAAAGCTGTTTGGGTCCTTGGTTATTAGATTAAAAAGCATTATGAAAAAAAGATCCTATGATCCAATTACGAACTTTAGATTTGAGACTATCAAGTAAGTCAACTTCGTTAGTTAAAGGCATAGAAATGTAATCATTCACAGGTTTAGAAGTTTCACTGACTTTCGCCTTTTGCTTCTCAGTTCGTTTCTCATTAACCTTTGCTTTCGGAATAGCTCTCCGTTGTTTGAATGAAGGATTCGATTCCTTGGATGAATAACTTTCATTCGAAGATTCATTCAGATACTTTTCATAAGCATCCTTGATTTGTTGTTGAGAAAACTTCCCTGGTTGAAATGATTTCCCTTTTCCTTTGAGCCAGTGGTTAATGTTTTGCACATCGAACTTTCCTTTGACATACTAAACTTTGGAAACTTGTTTCGTAGGAGGATTGGGAAAAGTTGGTTGTGCTGGTGTGAAAGTCACATTTCTTTTAGAACGGAATTTATCGAACTTTTGAGTTGAAAACACCTGTTTTTGTTTGAAAAGAAAAACAATTTTGAAAATTTGTTAGATTATTCAAAAATCTGTTTTGTCTTGAAAAATGATTTTGTGAAAACCGTGTTTGTTGATTTGAATTAAAATTTCTTGTTGATTGATGATTTGTGAACTTCTTTGCATTTGATGTTTGACCATTTGTTTGAGAATCTGATTTGGACTCTTGAGTTTTAGACTTTGAAAAATCATTTTGTGGTTTATGTGGAGACAAATCCTTTTGTGTTAGAGCGGGATTTTTCTTATTTTCAACTTTCTTTTGAGAGGAAATCTGAACCGATTTAGATTTTGTCTGTTCAGACGATTTATTTAGCATAACATTTGGTTTCTTTCGAGACTCAATGGTTTGCCAAAAAACTTTCTTTCTTGCTTGTCTTTTTGAAATATCACTTTCTTTCGAAATCTTTTCAATTTGTTCCTTAAACTCTTGAGAATTAATTTTGACATGTTGTGAAACAATGTCAACTGGTTTTGAAACATCTTTTGAATTTTCATATTTTTCAATCCAAACTCGTTTTGGTTTTTGTCGTTGAAAAGTGTAAGAATTCTTTGTTAAAGTGTTTTCGACAGTACTTTGGTTTGAGAAAAATCCTTCTTTTGATGCTTTCTTGTTATCTTCTTCAACCATTTTATTAAACTCATGTTTAATATTATCATTATTTCCTTTTGTTACAAAAACCTGATTCGGAAAGATAAGCTCGTCTGAGCATTTGAAATTCGGATACACAACTGTATTTGTTTCAAGGTAATGAGAACCTTTTACCTTCATAATTGTGTCGAATTTTTCGGTTTCGTCAAAAACCTGATCAACTACAACCCTTGGAATCGTTGTTTCTTTCAGAACATCATCATCATTGTCATCATAACTCTCTGTTTGACTATCTTCGACAGTCACATGGTCATGATCATTAACTTTCGAAGTTGAGGGTAGAGTAGTGTCAACTTTAACCGTAGAATCATTACATTTTTGTTTGCCTTTAGCCATTGATGTGACATTAATGATAGACAACTAAGAACAATCAATAACTTCCTCCTCTTTAATTTCACTAATATCATCATAATCATCTTCGATATCAGCAAAATTAGTTTGAGGGTCAGTTTTCGACTTCTCAGTTCTTTTCAAAATCTTTATTTGTTCATTTTTGGTCAAGGTTTCATTTACAATATCAACTAATTCATTAGCATCCAGACATTCATCAATTTTCACTATTCTATATGCATATCTATTATCTGGAACCCTATCGAATTCAGCAATTGTCTTTTCACAATCATAGGAAATATAGTCAATTTTCTCCCTTTCGAATGCTAAAAAGGGAAAAAGTTTCCTATGTTGTTCTTTGCTAATATCCGATGAATGATGCAATGCTATCAATTTACCATATAAACGTTTGGCTGAGTTACAGTAGATATTTCTTTCTTTTAACAACAATTTAACATCAGCACTTAAACTATCCCTATCACACATCAGATTCGTTATTTGCATATCTAAGTATTCTATTTTCACTTTCTTCAATTCCAACATCCTCTGAATTTCTAAGAGTTGTGTGTTCGACTTCTTAGCATCATTACTAGCAGAAGTAAGTAGATCATTAACATAAGTAATAGTTGCATCAAACTCAGATAGAATCTAATCATATGCACTAGAGGGAATATTAAAAGATTATAAAATAGATCGTACCTGAGAAGTCATTGGTGATTTGTGTGAAGATGTCGAAACAAAGCACTTCCCAGTAATTTTCTCTTCCTCTTCTTCCTCATGCATCACAAACATAGCCCCATGTGTAGGGGTTCGCATCTCGTCGTCGTCAGAACCAGATGACCAAATCTGGTATGTTCCATCTTCTTCATCCACACCTTTGGCCACCGGAGACAATCCCTTCGACTTTGCATGAACTTCTTCTAATCTCTCAACGTAATAAGCTTCGTCTTTGACCTTGTTCTTCTTTTCATCTCGCTTGGTTCTCAAGGAGTTTTGCATTGAGTTTTCTTTTAGTGGGAGTGAGGGAACGGACTCATCGCTTTTCATAGCATACAGTCATTGGACATATGATTCGCCCCATTACAGTAATGGCAGTCGAATCCAGAATCACCTTTCAGCTTTTTCTCTTTCTTCTCTTCCTCAGCACGAACCTCCTTTTTCTCAACTTTCTTCTCTTTATTCCCAGACTTTCTAGCAAAACTTCCCTTCACTTCACTTGTTTTCGACTTTGCATTAAAAGGCTTCTTGAAGAATTTCTTTACTCGATTGTTAGAGTAAAATGCAACAGCTTTGTCATCAGAGTTGACCATCAGACCTTCATCTTCCGAATTCTCCTTCTTAGCAACCTCTTTCTCAGCTTCTCTTCCAGTAACTTTTGAAACAAGTGCAAGTGGAACACCTATACTGATCTTCGATTCCTCAGCAATTTCATGCACTTTGGATTCATGTGCTTTCATCACATAGTAAAGATCATCCAGAGAGAAGTAATCAAAACTTTGCTGTGTCTTTATCATGAGGCTTACATTTTTCCATTCTTTCCAAAGACCCATGATGAATGTGAGATTGAACTCCATTGTTTATCGGATGACTCCATATCGGTTACGTTTGAAGATTAGCTCATTCATACGATCATAATAAGATTCAATGGTCTCTCCTTCCTTCTGCTTGAATTCTCTTAATTCAAACAGACATTGTTTGACTGAACTGATCTTTGTTTTTTCACTTCCTTGATACTTTTCCTTCAAAGTATCCCAAATTTCTTTTGTAGTCTTACAACTATGCACGTAATTGTAAACAACAGGACAAAGAGCACCTATGAGTTCTCTCATACATTTCTTTTCATTCTTCAACAATCTTTCAGTCTGTTCATTCATATTTTGATTGTTAGAAGAAGTTCCAATATTCTGAACAGCAACAGGAGGACGAACATCACCGAGAATACACTTCCAAAGTTCTTCATCAATTTCATTCAAGTAATCCTCCATTCGATCAACCAAGGAGATGAGGGTAAGCAGTCATCATGTTCATGTTAAAGTTCGCCATTTATGTACGGAGAGTTTTTGAGAAAAGCTTCAGGAATTTGAAAATTAATAGATGAATCAACCAGAAAACAGAAATCGAACAATCGATTAAACAACTAGAACGCAAAATCGACTCACAACAGATGATCTACGATGATTTTTTGAAGCAAAAGAGCAGAAAATTAAAATCTAGAACGAGACTCAAAACTTTTGCAAAACTCAGAAAAACGGATCAATTATGTATGATCCTGCTCTGATACCAATTGTAGTTGTAATGAAATCGAGTATGAAATATCAGATCAAAGTAAAGTAAGAACGATGAACACGAGATCTAAATAAAGTCGGTTTTGCTCAATTATACTTTCAGAAGTACATAGAGTATTTAGACAAAATCACAAAAGTTCTTATCTATCTCTAGTACACATCCCATATATAGGGATCATGAAAGAACATAAAAAATACAAGGGACTAAACATTAAAAACTTTGATACATAAAGTGCCCTTATAATAAAATAACAAACTATCGAAACTATCAATGACCTTCGACACCTCACAACAATATTCGACATCTACAGATTTCAAAACAGTATACTCTGTATACCAAATGGACCCTACCTCCGATATGATCTTACATGGTTGTCTCTTATCAACTATAGATCATTAGACTTTGAGTTAATGATGAATCTAGACTAATAATTAGTTACAATAAATAATAAACTAAAACTTAGTGATAATTGAACCTAGGTCACATATAAGGAAAGGCTAAGTGTTGTCCAACTTTCCAGTCATCTCTTTAACAAGTAAGTGCATAGTTACTTTCATCTTATACATAGATATGAAGTATCTAGATAATTACATGCTTTATGTGCTTATTATCTGTGCCGAAAATGTTATGTGTTAGATAAAATTTTATGAGATGATATTTAACTGATTTAATCATATAAGTATTATACACTGATAAATATGTATCGTGTAGTAATATGTTATGATAGATAGGTAATGATAAACAAGCGATGATTAATAGGAGATAACTAGGAGATTCCCTGACCTTGACTTGCGATGTTGCGATGTAGTCATCTACCGGAGTATAGATGATGACCACTGACTATTCTAAACAAGTCATGTGGAAACACCAGCGGGCTCGTAACCTATAGGTGATGAATTACGGGTTCAGGTGATGTAGTAACTACGTATTCATGCGAAAAATACTCTAACCGTTACTGGACATGTATTCGGGGAGTAATCCCCGAAACAGTATTGTCTATACGATGTAGACGATGATCCTTAGTAAAAACACTTAGCAAGAAACATATAAAGAAATGCGATGTAAGGCAATGATAGGTAAATGCGATGTAGGAGATGACCCTTAGGATAAATCCTTAGGGAAGAATAAATAAAGAAAACGGGGATGGGTAATTGGTTTAATTTTTTGACATAAAATATGTGAATAAACAAATTAACTACATTATTGTGGGTTGAAAACCCTATGTATCTCACCAGGTTTCCGAACCTGGTCCACTCAGTTTATTTGTATCACATGTATCGATGCAAAGATACATTACAGTGATAGATTAAAGGAGATGTAGATTATTAGTATAAATTAATGTAAGATCTGTTTATGCTTATGTTTTGTATCAGTTATGACATCCTAAGTTTTGAAAAGATATCAATATCGAATGTTTATTCGGAAATGAGAAATGTTAATAGTATCTCACATTGAAATAATATTTCGGGACCAATTCTGCAACAAAAGAAATACTCTGTTTTAAAATAAGCATAAATAAAAATTTTAAAATGACCGTAAATTTGGGGACGTCACAGATCTTGAGCCTTGAGTTGATTGTTGGTGAAGAAAAGAAGTATTTTGTGTCATTTGGTGCATTGATGAGTCCATTTTGTAGAAGATGCAACCTTCCACATCGTTTCTGGACCTCTGTAAGTGATCAAGATCCTTAATTTATGTGTTCTCATGCTAAGATCTAGGATGTATATGTGTTCTTGGTCTCTTTGGTCCCTTATGCTAGAAGCTTTTGAAATTTGGCAAACTCTAGAGCAGTAGACTTGTCATTCATATACTTTTGGACATTTCTAGGACCTATTGAATGCATGTTTGGGACTCCTTTGGATCCTTGCAAGGAATCAAGTTATTTTGGAACTTATTTTAAGTTAGGGTTAGAGTTTGTAAAAGATTAAGCCGTGGTATGGATAAAGTTGGTAAATTCATCCATTATAATTCTTAGAAGATTCGGATATGAAGTTTTAGGCTCTAGAATTAAGAGATCAACAACTTAATAAGAGATTGTTTTTTTAATCGAAATTTTCATGAGACCAATTCTTTTGAGTTTGTGAGACCAAAATCCCTTAAAGTCACCATTGATCAGGTGGATCGGCACTAGAGGCGAGAAACTTTGTTTGTAAGCATTATATGTATATTTCAGTATGTGTTATTTTGGGGAACTCACTAAGTTTCGTGCTTACAGTAGTTGATTAAATGTTTTCAGGTTGTGCTTCTGGTAGTGGGAATCCTCCATCTTGATTGTACTGCACACGCATTGCAACTGATTTTGTTATACACTTTCGCTATTTCATGTTTTTGCTTATACATTCTGAACTTATGGTTTCATGATGTTTAAATAATTTGTTACTTCAACTTTTATGAAAATGTTTGTATATCCACTTATGTTTTAAAAGAAAAAAATTTGTTTGAATTTGGGACATTACAAATACTTGGATTGGCTCTAGCCATCTTGCTGTCCAGTTTCCTCTTATTTTTTTCTCTTGGCGATTCATAAGTGGTACAGGTGGCTGATAGAATGAGACTCGGGTGAAGTTCTTCATCTTTGCACTAGGAGCCTATGGGAGGTGTTGAATCTATTTAGTGGGATGCAATTTCTATGTTTTTGTAGGATTTTTCCCTTTCTCATCGGCCATATAGACTGGTTTGGTCCTTCAATCCTTCTTATCAGTTCACTCTTACATCTGCAAGATGCTTATTAGATGGTCGCTCTTTATTTATAGGAGGTGTTTTGACTAGATGTAGTTCATTTTTTCCTATCAAGTTAAACATCCTACTTTGGAGGATTGATTTGGATCCAATTCCTACCATAGTGAATTTGAGTAATCGAGGTATCACTCAGGATTATGCTTTTTACCGATTTGTCTCAAGTGCTTAGAGACAATGGAGCATGTTTTTGCAAGCTGTCATGAGATTATTGGTATTTGGTCCTTGTTTGGGAGGTGGTGGGGCGTTGACACCCTGTTGTCTATCTTAGTTGATACGCTTATTAGATGGACTGACATTATTCCCCTTTCGTCTAAACAATAGAAGTGTAAACTGTTTTGATGCAGTTGTTGTTACAACTTTTTGAGCCATTTGGAATTTTTGAAATGCACAAAATTTTAGAATGGTTAAGCCTTAGAAAGCGAATATCTTTGATTATATATTTGGTTGATCTTATTTCTAGGTTTACAATATGAGGAAGGATTGTAAAATGAATTGGAGAGTTTGCATGAAAAACCCTTCCATTGCTTGTAATTTGTATATTCTTTCTAGCTCCTTTCTAGTTTTCTAATCCTATTTTTGTCGTTCAAATAAAAGCAATCACATGAATGGAAATTTAAGTTGAATCTATTTTTACACTAATCTATCTATTTTCCAATTTAGTAGAGTCAATATTTGCAAAAAATGAAAGTTAATTAATCGATGCAATATTTTTCAAATATTCTCTAGTTAACTAGAATCACCTCTACTAGCAATTTTAGTTGAAACGAATGTTCTTCTAATGTCTATAATTGCAAATTGAACAAAATCGATCTTTGTAAAAAGACGAAAACAACTAATTGGAGGAATATTTCCTAATTAATTACAATCACCTTAGTTAGCAATTTCATTAAAAATCAATCTTTAATCCAATATCTATATATAAGTAAGATCATTTGAAAATGAAAAAAAAAAGATAGAGAATGTTCGAGAAATATTTCGTAATTAATTACAATCACCTTAATTAGCAATTTAATTAAAAACCAATCTTCAATCCAATACACACACGTGTTTTCAAACATATCAGCAACATATTTTTTTTAAACTATGTTAATCATTACCTTAATATTGATAAAAATATTGTTTTGAATTTTGTTTTAATTTTGAAGAAGTAACTATTTTTTTTATAAAAAAAATTTCAAATTGATCAAAATTCATGATTTTTTATTCTCTATAAATACACAACCACGTTTATATATATTTTTTTTATAAATAAAATTATATGTTTTATTAAATATACACTCTTGTTATACTTTATATTCATATGTAAATAAATAGTGTATCAAATTTTATTATAGCATATTCGTTATTCACATATGAATAAAACATTGTTTAATTTTTATTACAATTTGAAGTATCATTCACTAGTGAATATAACATGTAATATATATATATATATATATATATATATATATATATATATATATATATATATATATATATATATATATATTGCATTATTTCTCGTCATATTATATATTCACTTCCGAATAAAGCATGCATCATATTTTGTTACAGTTCGTAATTATTTATATGTAAATTAGTAGTATATCAAATTTTCATAACATCTCGTATGTTATTAACATATGTACTGTTATGTTATTCACATGTGAATGATCAATACTATTCGCATATGTTAAATACTCAAATTGTAATAAAAATTATGCATACATATATAAATCACATATAAATGAAGCATGTATCAAATTAGCTCTCGTCACATGTAATATTCACATATATAAATCACATATAAATGAAGCATGTATCAAATTAGCTCTCGTCACATGTAATATTCACATACTAATAAAGCATGTATCAAATTTTTGTTATAGTTTATTCACTATACATATGTTAATAAGTAGTATACCAAATTTGAAGAATGTTATGTGTGTTATTTATAATATTAGGTTATTCAGATGTGAATTATAGTCAAACTGTAATAAAAATTAAACACTTAACTTATTCATATGTGAATAACGAATGTGTAGTATGTAAAATCCAGTTTCAGGATGTTTCTTATTTTAGGATTGTAGACAGCAATTCAATCATGTAAAGGCCTTGGTCTTCAAGGAAATAAAGTTTAGAACCTATCGGATTATGGTTTTATTTCGACAGGTATACATTAAAAAGTAATTAGACAGGGTTGTGGGGCTTGTCAATACATTCGCGTACATATAAAGATCGTCGAAAACGGAGTTGAAAGGAAAAATGTAACGACCCAAATTTTTCAAAGAAATTTTCATTTTTAATTAATAAAACACATTTGCATAAACCATGAAATCCCAACATAATTGTTTTCAAACCAGTATTCATTACAACTTATTTAAATCATCAGAGTGTCCCCAAAAACATATCAGTGAAAGAGAGATAGAGTGCATGTCGCGCCATCATGCCTTGCCCTTGCCCTTGGGCTCAGATGACCTGAAACAATTCCACAAACTGTAAGCGAATGCTTAGTGACTTCCCCAGAGCATACCACACATACAATTCAAATATCACATATCATATTAGCCCTAAGGCTACATACATCACATAAGTTATGCATACAACATATATGGATGCCCTGGAAACCCTCCAAGGTCTTACTCCAGGTGCCTCGGGAACCCCCCGAGGTCTTAGCCATGTGCCTCGGGAACCCCCGAGGTCTTTACCGAGGATGCCTCGGAAACCCTCCAAGGTCTTATACCCAGGTGCCTCGGGAACCCCCAAGGTCTTTACCGAGGATGCCTCGGAAACCCTCCAAGGTCTTATACCCAGGTGCCTCGGGAACCCCCTGAGGTCTTTCATGCAAATGTCACAAATAATCAAGCATAACACATCACATAACAATTAATGGGCCGGCCTTTGTGCCTTAGACCCATTGGTATGGTGAGGAGACTCACCTCCGTCTGCTGAATACAAAAGCTGCTCTCCTAACAGTCCGAAACCTCCCAAGCTAAATAATAATATTAATTAATCGTCAGGACCTTACTTAATCATAAGAAACCCAAACTTCGAACCCTACCATGAGGCCCAATTATTCTTCCCTTACTAATGGGCCCAAAGTCCAAGTCCAAAATCATTAATGGGCCTCTTGGCCCATTAAGGCCCAACCAATATATCCATGGCCCATAACAAATGATATGACTCATAGTTCCCAGAATACAACCGTGCCCAATAATCAAATGAGGCCCAATAGCTCAAAGGCCCAAAACAGATTCAGCCCAACTGTGATGCGTACGCTCGGTGTACCATCCTTGTACGCGCATCGTACTGGGGTCTTGTTACTACGCGCGGCGTACACTGGTTTACACCGTTTAAGCACTTTCTCCATTATGTACTTAATACTCGTTTCCTTTACGACCAAAAGCCAGATCTATGTTTGTTAAGACGTCCTAAGGCATAAAGTTGGAAACTTTATGCCTTTGCATGCCTCATATACACCCAACACCTCCATTAAGACCTTTCCAAGGTCTTTAACCCATGCATAAGGCCAAAACTCCCATAAAGACTCAATTTTTATGGTTCTAAAGGACCAAGGGACCTCAGATCAGTCTTTCCCATCTTCTGGAGTTGCTTAACTCACAAATGGAGGTCCAAAATCAACCAAAAGGGAAAAGGTAGAAAACCCTAGCTAAATCTAGAGATTTAAGATGAAAGATCCAAGCCTTTTACCTCCAGAAGCTTTGCAAGATGACTAAGATGCAGGTTCTTGAAGCACCAACTCGTTCCAAGCTTGTTTAACCACCTCTTCTTCTTGGAATGAACACTAAAGGGCCACAAATGCACTCTTTAAATCTCAAAATGGTCTCACAAGTTTCTCTGGAGTGTAAGGACGTTCTAAAGCTGTGGAGGCTCTCTAGGGTTAAGTCCACGGGACTTAAGGTCGCTTAAATAGGCCTCATGTCCGAAAACTAGGGTTTTGGATCCCTGGCACGTACGCCCAGCGTACGTCCAGCTCCTCAGCGACCAGCCATGCATAGTATGCTAAGCGTACACTTAAGTACGCCCAGCGTACTTATAGGACGAATTATGCTAAAATTTAAATTCTGGAGGGTTTCAAGTCATACCAGATTTAGGGTGTTACAACTCTCCCCCACTTGAACTAGACTTCGTCCTCGAAGTCCGTAGCTGTAAATAGTTCGGGGTAATGCTCCTGCATCTCCTCCTTCGGCTCCCAAGTCCATTCGGAGCCCTTCCGATGCTGCCATTGTACCTTTACCAACTTCACTTCTTTGTTCCGAAGACCCTTCGTCTTCCTATCTAAGATGGCGACCGGCTTCTCGACATAATTCAGGCTCCCATCCACCTGAATGTCATCCAAGGAAACAACTACAGACTCGTCAGCAACACACTTCCGAAGCTGAGACACGTGGAAGGTATTGTGAATCTGACTAAGCTCCTCAGGGAGCTCTAAGCGATATGTCACCTTGCCCACCCGGGTCGTGATCCTGAACGGTCCTATGAACCAAGGCCCCAACTTGCCCCTCTTTCGAAACCTGATAATCCCTTTCCAAGGCGACACCTTCCGCAGTACAAAATCCCCCACCTGAAACTCGAGATCCGAACGCCGTCGGTCAGCATAACTTTTCTGACGGCTCTGCGCGACTCGCAACCGGTCACACACCTACTGAATCAATCTGGTGGTCTTGAGCACTACCTTAGTGCTCCCCATGACCCGATGCCCAACCTCGTCCCAACACACTGGGGTCCTGCACCTCCGACCATATAACATCTCGAATGGCGCTCGGTCAATACTAGCATGATGACTATTGTTGTACGAGAACTCTGCCAGTGGGAGGTATGTATCTCGACTCCCCCGCAAAATCCAGTACGTATGCTGGAAGCATGTCCTCCAGCGTCTGGATCGTCCTCTCACTCTGACCGTCAGTCTGAGGGTGGTACGCCGTACTGAAATGTAGCTAAGTGCCCAGTTCCTCGTGGAACTTCCTCCAAAACCTGGAAGTAAACCAGACATCTCTGTCGTAGACTACAAACACGGGCACCCCGTGTCTAGCCACCACTTCTCGGACATAAATTTCTGCCAACTTCTCCGCGGATATACTCTCGGAAATCGGAATAAAGTGGGTACTCTTTGTTAGTCTGTCCACGATCACCCAAATAGCTTCCACTCCCCTCGCCGTCCTAGGCAACTTCGTGATGAAGTCTATAGTGATCTCTTCCCACTTCCACATGGGAATGGGTAGTGGCTGAAACTTGCCGTGAGGCCGCTGATGCTTGGCCTTGACCTTCCTGCAGGTCAAGCACCGCTCAACGAACCAGGCGATCTCCCGCTTCATGCAGGGCCACCAATAACCCAGCCTCAAGTCCCTATACATTTTCGTAGCTCCTGAGTGTATAGAGAACTTGGACTTGTGCGCCTCCTCTAATAGCCTCTGTCTCACTCCCCCTGTCACTGGCACCCATACTCGACCACATTGCGTCAAAAGGCCATGACTATCCTTTACAAACAAAGGATACTGCCCCCGAATCCGCTCGAGCTTCCAATTCTCCTTCTTCACCCCCTCGACCTTAGCCTCTTTGATCATGTCCAACAAAGGAGAAGTCACCGTCAACCTCATACAAATGCCCCTAATCGGGGACCCTGCCGTCTTGCGGCTCAATGCATCAGCCACCACGTTGGCTTTCCCTGGGTGGTATAGAATCTCGCAATCATAATCCTTCAGCACATCCAGCCACCTCCTCTGTCGCATGTTGAGGTTCTGTTGATCCATCAAATACTTCAAACTCTTGTGATCGGTATAAATAGTGAACCGCACTCCATATAAATAGTGCCTCCAAATATTGAGGGCAAACACCACTGCCCCCAATTCTAGGTTATGAGTGGGGTAATTCGCCTCATGAGGCTTCAACTGCCTTGAGACGTAAGCTATCACATGCCCCCTCTGCATCAGTACCACAACTAACCCTGAGATCGACGCATCGCAGTACACCACCAAATCATCTAACCCCTCAGGTAGTACTAGAAGCGAAGCCTCGCATAACCTCCGTCTCGAGGTCTCAAAAGCCATCTGTTGATCCGCACCCCACCGAAAAGTCACATTTTTCTTGGTCAAGCGGGTCAATGGCACAGCAATCTTGGAGAAATCCTGGTTAAATCTCCAATAGTAGCCCGCTAAACCCAAGAAGCTACGAATCTCTGATGCATTCCTCGGTACTTCCCACCGCATCACAGCCTCAACCTTGGCTGGATCAACCGAAATACCCTCCTGATTGATGACATGCCCCAAAAACTGTACTTCCCGCAGCCAAAGATCACACTTGGAGAACTTTGCATAAAGTTTGTCCGCCCTCAGGGTCTCTAATACCTCCATCAGGTGCTGCTCATGTTGCTCCCTGGTCTTAGAATAGACCAGGATATCATGAATAAAAACGATCACCGACCGATCCAGCATCGGTCTGCACACCCTGTTCATAAGATCCATGAACGCTGCTGGGGCATTAGTGAGCCCAAACGACATCACCACAAACTCATAATGCCCATATCGAGTCCTGAAAGCCGTCTTCGGTATATCATCATCCTGAATCCTCATCTGATGGTATCCCGACCGAAGATCAATCCTGGAAAACCATGACGCACCTTGCAGCTGATCGAACAAATCATCGATCCTTGGCAACGGATAATGGTTCTTCATCGTTAGTTTGTTCAGTTCCCTATAATCGATGCACATCCTATGATATCGGTCTTTCTTTTTCATGAAAAGGATCGGTGCACCGTACGGGGAACTGCTCGGACGAATGAACCCTCGGTCTAGCATCTCCTGAAGCTGCGTAGATAGCTCCTGCATTTCCGGTGGTGCCAACCGGTAGGGTGCCTTTGTTATCGGAGCGGCACCCGACACCAAGTCAATATGAAACTCCACCTGCCTCTCTAGAGGCACTCCTGGTAACTCTTCGGGGAAAACGTCCCAAAAATCATGTACCACCGGCACACTGCCCACATCCGTCACAGCCTCTACTCTCGTATCCGAGACATAAGCCAGAAATCCCGTGCAACCCTGCTGTAAAAACCTCCTAGCCCTCGCAGTCGAACAGAGGGTCGGTGCCTACGAGGCCCTCTCACCATGAATAACTTGTTCTCCCCCACTTGGGGTTCGAACCCTGACCAACTGGCGCGCAATCAATCATGGCCCCGTTGGCCCCTAACCAATCCATCCCGACAATCACTTTCAACCCTCGCAACCGTATCGAAACTAGATCAACACGGAACCTCTAGCCCAACACATTCAGGACACAGTCCTGGTATACCCTCGCAGCACTAACAGTGCGATCGTCAGCAATCTCTACCTCAAGCGGAGAATCCAAGGTTCCCGGCGCGTCCCAAAACTTCTTGCTAAGCGCAAGAGACACAAATGATCGGGTAGCTCCTGAATCAAACAAAACATGAGCTGACACACCGTTGACCAAAAAGGTCCCTATACATAAACACAATGCATATATAAGCAATACAAATTAATAGAGAGCAGGGAGAATAAATACATACCAGTCACGACATCTGGCTCTACCCGAGCCTCCTCGGTAGTCAGCTGGAAGGCGCGGCTTCTCACCACTAGAGCATCCACCTTAACAGGGCGGCCATCAGTGATCCTCATTGTGGCGGGCGCGAGCGCCACCACTGCTCCTCCCCCTCCCTGCAACCTCGGACAATCGGCTTTTTTATGGCCAGTCTGGTTGTAGTGGAAACATATCAAACCCTTCTTGGGGCAATCCCTGCTCACATGGCCCTGCTGATTACATGTATAACATGTCAGACCCGTCCCCCGGCATGCTCCACCATGAGATCTCCCACACTTGGTACACCGGCCACGGCCCTGATGGCCCCTACTCGATGAATCTGAGGTCTTAGGCTTCTTAGCCTGACCCACTGCTGTCTGAACCTGCTCCGGGTTCCGCTTGCTGTGGAAGTCCAACTCCATTTCCCGCTCACGGGCCTTCTCCACCATCTCATTCAGGGTTTTATACCCTGTAAAACTCACAAACTCCCAGATATCATCCCTCAGCATGGAATGATATCTCGTCCTCCTCATGTCCTCGTCAGTAGTATACTGCGGAATCAACAAAACTCGTTTCCGAAATTTGGCGGTGATCTCCGCCACCGTCTCGGTAGTCTGCTGCAAATCATGGAACTCTCGCACTAGTCGTTGCACCTAATGGGTGGTGCAAACTCCAAATCAAATCGCCGAACAAACTCGGCCCACGTCATCTCAGCCACCCCGGCTGGTCCTACCTGTCTAGTAACCTCGCCCCACCAATCCCGGGCCCTGTCTCTCAGCGTACACGAAGCAAACCCAACCATTGCCGCATCCGGGCAAGAACTCGTGCGCTGGGCGTTCTCGATGTCCGCCACCCAGTGTCGGCTGACAATGGGGTCCTTGGCCCCGAAAAACTATGGCGCCCCACACGCCTTGAACTCCCTGAACGAGGGAGTTCGGGCCCCAATCTGGCCCGCAGCAATCTCATCCCTGAATGATCTGAGTCTCTCTTCCATGATCTCCATAATTCCCTCCTTGACCGTCCCAAAAATAACTGGGGTAGCGTCAAGGATGCCCTTCGTAACCTCGGCTGCAATGATATCGCGCAGTCTCTCATCAATAGGCTCAGTACCGTTGCCCGATCCATACCCTGATCCCGATCCAGACCCTGATCCTGATCCCCCTGCCCCGAATCGTGTCACAACCATGCTGAACTGAAATGTCATAAACCATAATAATCATGACATATATATAGGAGATCTTCCCACACCGGTCCTCCTTAAAGCGGTCAGATCTAGCATTGGTTCGGGTACAGGTCCTGTGCTTTCAGTAGTACGGGCCCAATACTACCTTCCACACATACCTGTACCTTTCCCCAAGGCTCTACCTGATAACTCCAATTCGTCCCAAAATAAATCATAACTCAAAAACCACTGCATAACCCAAATCCCTGGTTGTCCTAAGATCTGCTCTACCCATATCAATTAGACCAATCATAACAGGTTGCCTTTATGCATGCAAATTATACACAGAAAAAGGATCAAATAGAATTTCGAATAAAAGATTCTACTCTAGGACCACAACCAAACAAGGAACAGGAAATAAGGCCAAATCAATCATTCTGAGGCTATAAGCTCCTAACCGTATACAATTTTAAAAGCATACACATAGCAAGTCTCATACGATCATCAAGCTCAAATATCAGTATAACATGGCTAACACATTGGGAACTACTTACTTTGCTCGATCAATCGCGCGCGTTGTACTCTCTTCTTTTCAATTCTTAAAAGTTTTTAACTTTTATTTTGAAAACAATTTATCATTTCCTTAGTTTGAGTTCTGACACACCCTAGAGTGTGCCCGAATCCCTCAAACCAAGGCTCTGATACCAACTTGTAACGACCCAAATTTTTCAAAGAAATTTTCATTTTTAATTAATAAAACAAATTTGCATAAACCATGAAATCCCAACATAATTGTTTTCAAACCAGTATTCATTACAACTTATTTAAATCATCAGAGTGTCTCCAAAAACATATCAGTGAAAGAGAGATAGAGTGCACGCCACGCCATCATGCCTTGCCCTTGCCCTTGGGCTCAGATGTACCTGAAACAATTCCACAAACTGTAAGCGAATGCTTAGTGAGTTCCCCAGAGCATACCACACATACAATTCAAATATCACATATCATATTAGCCCTAAGGCTACATACATCACATAAGCCATGCATACAACATATATGGATGCCCTAGAAACCCTCCAAGGTCTTACTCCAGGTGCCTCGGGAACCCCCCGAGGTCTAAGCCCATGTGCCTCGGGAATCCCCCGAGGATGCCTCGGAAACCCTCCAAGGTCTTATACCCAGGTGCCTCGGGAACCCCCTGAGGTCTTTACCGAGGATGCCTCGGAAACCCTCCAAGGTCTTATACCCAGGTGCCTCGGGAACCCCCCGAGGTCTTTCATGCAAATATCACAAATAATCAAGCATAACACATCATATAACAATTAATGGGCCGGCCTTGGTGCCTTAGACCCACTGGTATGGTGAGGAGACTCACCTCTGTCTGTTGAATACAAAAGCTGCTCTCCTAACAGTCTGAAACCTCCCAAGCTAAATAATAATATAAATTAATCGTCAGGACCTTACTTAATCATAAGAAACCCAAACTTCGAACCCTACCATGAGGCCCAATTATTATTCCCTTACTAAAGGGCCCAAAGTCCAAGTCCAAAATCATTAATGGGCCTCTTGGCCCAATAAGGCCCAACCAATATATCCATGGCCCATAACAAATGATATGACTCATAGTTCCCAAAATACAACCGTGCCCAATAATCAAATGAGGCCCAATAGCTCAAAGGCCCAAAACAGATTCAACCCAAGTGTGATGCGTACGCTCGGCGTACCATCCTAGTACGCGCAGCGTACTGGGGTCTTGGGACTACGCGCGGCGTACACTGGGTTACGCCCAGCGTACTACCAGTTTAAGCACTTTCTCCATTAAGTACTTAATACTCGTTTCCTTTACGACCAAAAGCCAGATCTAAGTTTGTTAAGACGTCCTAAGGCATAAAGTTGGCAACTTTATGCCTTTGCATGCCTCATATACACCCAACACCTCCATTAAGACCTTTCCAAGGTCTTTAACCCATGCATGAGGCCAAGACTCCCATCAAGACTCAATTTTTATGGTTCTAAAGGACCAAGGGACCTTAGATCTATCTTTCCCATTTTCTGGAGGTTCTTAACTCCCAAATGGAGGTCCGAAATCAACCAAAAGGGAAAAGGTAGAAAACCCTAGCTAAATCTAGAGATTTAAGATGAAAGATCTAAGCTTTTTACCTCCAGAAGCTTTGCAAGATGACTAAGATGCAGGTTCTTGAAGCACCAACTCGTTCCAAACTTGTTTAACCACCTCTTCTTCTTGGAATGAACACTAAAAGGGGCCACAAATGCACTCTTTAAAGCTCAAAAATGGTCTCACAAGTTTCTCTGGAGTGTAAGGACGTTCTAAAGTTGTGGAGGCTCTCTAGGGTTAAGTCCAAGGGACTTAAGGTCGCTTAAATAGGCCTCATGTCCGAAAATTAGGGTTTTAGACCCCTAGCACGTACGCCCAACATACTGCTGGTACGCCCAGCGTACATCCAGCTCCTCCGCGACTAGCCATGCATAGTACGCTAAGCGTACACTTAAGTACGCCCAGCGTACTTAAAGGACCAATTATGCTAAAATGTAAATTCTTGAGGGTTTCAAGTCATACCAGATTTAGGGTGTTACAAAGAAGTTATGACTATTTGAAGTTGGAGTTAACTTGGGTTAAAACCCGTCGTCACGAGGTGAGAAGCATGTTGCACGAGGTGACAAACATGTTGTCACGATGTCAGAGTCGTCACAAGGTGACAAAGAGGTTGTCACGAGGTGACCGTTGTGCAGCCCAAGTATATAAATTTTAGGGTTTTCAACGTATTTAAAGGTAAGGTGGTGGGGTGAAAAATTTTCCATGTATGACTTTGTAATGTGTTGACTTTTGTAAAACCCACTTGCATGTGGTGCATTAGCCTTTTGACTCATGAGATAGAGAGTGAGAGAGACATGTAAACACATCTATATAAGGTGGGTTCATACCACTTGGAGAGGTGTGCTTGAGAGGTGTAAAAGTTGAGTGTGTGAGTGTGTGTTATTTATGTAGATGTAGATCTATGTCCCTTTTTGTAACACCATACATATTCAATACATCTATTGAACACCCAAATCACCATGTTCATTGTGCAATCTTTAATTCCACATGCCAAACCAATGTTCTTAATTCACTACAATTGGTATCAGAGCGGGTATTCGAAGATCAACATGATTTTTTGAAGAACGATTCTCGGTTTGGAAAAATTTGTCACAATTGGAGCATTTTTGGTGAGTCTCTCTCTATTATCTCTCTTAATTTCATTGAATTCGTGCGTTGCGTTCTTGATTTTTGATCTTTTTTACTCGTTGGATCAATTTTTTCTTGAAAAACCCATTTGTTGTGATCCAATAATTTTTTTTGTTGATCAAGGTCCGATCCAATCATATTCGTTTGTTTGATTTGATTTTACAATTGTAAATATTCATTTGAATTCTGGCCCAAAAACAATCAATTTCTATTCATTGTTCGATACTCAAAGCCCATTGAAATGATTATTTACTGTTCATCGAAATTTTCAAAACCAAATATTCAATCTGATCAATGGTCCAATTTGAGCCCAAAAGCATAATTTGTTTACTGTTCATATGCTTTTAGCCCAAACTCATTTTATTCAATCACTTTGATATCTCAATTGAAGTATATGGTTGTTCATCTTTTGACTTGTACACACGCATCGTGTACTTGTACCATCGGATAATGTTTCTTCATAATCAGTTGTTCTTCTGTTCTTAATCTCGTTTTCTCATTGTCTCTTTCCGATCTATGTATAATGCTTATCTGAAAATGAATTTCAATTTCATATGATTCAATAGAAGATAAAATCGACTTTCTTCAAGTCATAGCGTGAAGTCAATGATTGAGTCTTTTATTTTGATGAAATTGATCAAGAACTTTGATATTTTCATGAAGAACAAGTGAAGAATTGATGGTTTATCAAGTTTTTGATCCAAAATTTGCTATTTGAATCATTAATTTGAAGTTTGTTGATTGTTGACTTCGAAAAGTCAAATCCAGAAAAAGTCAAAGTCGATTTTCAGGTGATGAATCAATGAATTGGAGGTTGAAATCGTTGGATTTGAGTTGAATACGAGATATGGATGTCAAAATCAAGTTTAATTTGGTGTTTAATTTCGAAGTGGCTTGGATTGGAATTTTTGGTGTCGATGACAGTTCATACGATTTTTGTTTGACTCTTAAAATCGATTTCGAAATTGGTTGGGTTTGTGGTTGATATTGATGGTCGAAATCGAGTTTTCAACTATGGTTCCAGGAACGAAAGTCAATTTTGATTTTGATAGTCGACGTTATTTGGTGAAAGCGAAGGTTTGGAATTCGATTTTGGGGTCACGATCGTATTTGGATTAGGAAGATGTTACTGAAGAACGAACAGATGATGTATGTCGATTGTTGATTTGGAGTCAAAGAACGATTGTTGGATCTAATGAGAACGAATGGTGTTGAAATCGACTGTGTTTGATGGGTTCGAAATCAGTTTACAAGTTCAATTTTGGGGATAATAACGAATTTTTGGGCAAGTCGATGTCTTGATTTTGTGATGGTGTTTGAAGAACGAACTGGGAAGATGAAGTTGTATGTTAAGAACGAAATCTGTGAATTTGTTATTGGGAAGTTGATTATTAATGAAGCGATGGTTTAGGGATGAGGATTTCGTACGAAGGGAACTTGCATGTGAAACGAAATTGGAGAAGAATTAACGAAGTGAAGAACGACAAGTTTTCGTTAATCTGTTGGTGGTGCAAAACTTTCGTTAAAAAGGATGAAAATTTCCGTTAAATTAGTGCTGCAAGAAGTTTCGTTCAAATGGGTGATGAAGGTGGATTCGTACGAATTGAGAAGAAGAAAGCTTAAAAGTTTCGTATATAGCCCTTGAAATTTCGACAGTGTGACACATTTTAGAAGTTTCGTTAGATTGGGGAAGATAAAGTTTCGTTCTTTGTACAAAATTTCATATGTTTTGAAGAAGTATGCAAAATTTTCAAATTTGGTCCCTGAAATTTCGACAATTTGGCAATTTTTACCCACTTTCGTACGTTGGGGTAATTTTCGAAAGTTTGTCAAAATTTCGAATGTTTGGAGAACAAAAGGCAGAACATTCGAAATCAGTCCCTGGAGTTTTGGAAATTTGGCAGTTTTTGCCTAAATTCGAAAATGGACTGATTTTGCTGAGAAATTGAAGAATATGCATTTCAGACCCATGCAGTTTATGCGAATTGACGCTTTCTACCCAGCTTCGAAAAAGGGGGAGAGTTTCGCATATTTGGCTGTTTTGGGCGCACCGGGTCACTACAGAATTTTGTAATTGACAACTTCTACCCATTTTTGAGAAATTTTGTCAAAGGCGGTCCGTGAAAGAAGCTAAAAATTGAAGATTTTTTTGGTTTTCCGGATTAAAGCACAAAGTTTACGCCACATGTTAAGGGGGAGTTTTGACACGAAAAATTCCAAATAGAGCACGTTCTCTTTCCTTCAAGGTTTTTTAATCAAATTTCGATTATAAAAAGAGGAAAAAATTTATATGGAAATTCAAACTTAAATTTTTCATATTACGCGGATTTGAATACTGAAGTGACCTTGAATTTTTGAAGTAGACGAAATGATGCAATTGGAAGTTTGGAAGTGATTTTGTTTCGAAATGGGTTTGGTTTTATTGAAGATTTTCGGGGTGTGTTTTTATGCTCAACTTTTCGGTGATTATTTGGAGTTTGAGAAGCTCTTGATCATTCGTTGATGCTTGGTGTGTATTGTTTCACATCCTAGAGCCCAAATTGAAGAATCATGGAAGAATTGAAGATTTGAAGTTCATTTCGACATGTGTCACCCTTGAGGCTCGGATTGCGTAGTTGCTCGATTTTGGGAGATTTGAAGTGGGTCATCCATTCCTAACTTTGAGGGGGAGAATGTTGGGGTGCAAAGTTTTCCATGTATGACTTTGTAATGTGTTGACTTTTGTAAAACCCACTTGCATGTGGTGCATTAGCCTTTTGACTCGTGAGATAGAGAGTGAGAGAGAGACATGTAAACACATCTATATAAGGTGGGTTCATGCCACTTGTAGAGGTGTACTTGAGAGGTGTAAAAGTTGAGTGTGTGAGTGTGTGTTATTTATGTAGATGTAGATCTATGTCCCTTTTTGTAACACCATACATATTCAATACATCTATTGAACACCCAAATCACCATGTTCATTGTGCAATCTTTAATTCCGCATGCCAAACCAATGTTCTTAATTCACTACATAAGGATTGATGTTTTAGGATATTTTCTTAGCCACCATCACATATAGAATTCCTTAGGAGCAACCCTAGCCTCATTCTTCAAGATTTGAGTTCCTCCCTTCTCCTCTTTCCTCTTTTGGATGCTTTCGGTGGTATTTTGATGAAGCTTGAAGATCAAGAAGGTTCTTTTTGTTGCAAGGAATGTTGTTTCAAGTTTAGATCCATCAAATTCACCCCATTTATGGACTATTGTGAGTATACAGTTCATATTTTGCTCCTTAGTTCTTTACATCTCTTCCTTTGAGGGTTTTTAGGACTTTTGGTCCATTTTATGGGTTATCTTGGAGTTGAGTGGACTCCAACACCTTTTGATCAGTTTGGAATGCTTCTTGGACCTCATGGACTAGGAAAGTTATGATCTTTTGCCTTCCCGTTTAGCCATGCAAGTTATCTTGGTCCTTTTGAGACTTAAAGACTAGATCTTGGTTGTTTGGACCATCCTAATGGATGAAGTTGGAAACTTTATCCATTATGAAGTTATTAGGAACCAGATCTAATGATATATTGTGGACGGGGCCTGTATGGTTATGTTGTATTTTGGGGAACTTACTAAGATTTTTGTTTATGGTTTGTGGTTTAAATGTTTTAAGGTTTTCTTATGTTAAAGGAGGGGTACGGCTCGATTGTATCGCATCTATTGGAGATTTCCGCACATAATAAAATTTGACAATAATCTGATAAAAGTTTTTTGAATTAAATGGTTTTATCTAGATCTCTGCAGTTGTAATTTGAATAAGACAAACCTTGACCTTTTTGGCTCTATGGTCCTTTTAAGCTAGTTTCGTTGCGGATTTGGTCCCTCAGAAAAATGAAATGACTTTAATAGCCTTGGGGTATTTATTTTCTATTTTTCTTTCATTTGTTTAAATCAAATACTTATTTATTTATTTAAACAATAAAAAAAATAAGTGGGCCCACCTTTCTCTCTCTCTCTCTCTCATAAAGTTCTGCCCATCTTCATCCTACACCAATAATAAACCTAATGTTAGGTTTTTACAATAAGATCAAGACTGATTACTCAGTAACCATCCATAATGGAGAAGTCGTTCTTGCATCCACCAACTTGAACCTCATCAGGTATATACCATATAATTCCTCCTTCTCAGATTAGCTCATCTGAATTAAGTGTAGTTGACCTTTTTACCTTTTTACACACACCTGCACCAAGTTTTCTAGTCTGTACAACCAGTAAGTTTTAGATTTGTTGCCCACCATGACCATTCCTAAACACATCTTGGTCATATCTCGTATAAATATAGTTGATCAGGCTAAATTTATCCCATATATGATTATATAACTATCTAGGCTTAACCATAGTGTTTAACTCCTCTAAATACTTTTATATAGTTCTTATTATGACACTGCTTCTAGTATGTATGCATGCATGTATACTCTTATAAAAATACCTATATTTTAAAAGGCATACTTTTAGTCAGAGTGTTTTAGTCCCATTATATTTATAGTTATATATCTTAAATGGTTTCATATACTTAGTTCACTATAAAGAATGCTCTGCTACCAATCTGTCACACCCCCAAACCAGAACGGCGGAAACATATGGGGCGGATGAATTCATGTACAGTATCATAACAATTTAATAATAGAGATCAAAGTATTTCAACCATTGCAATAGGTTAAATTATGTTCAAAACATTGTTTACATAATATCGAATGCATATGACAAAATGAATAACGAGATGCGACGACATCCAATCCACCAAAAACTTCTGTGGTTACCTATTTACTGATTTCCTGAGAATAAAAGTGATTTTGAAAAGAGTGTCAATGATTAAGTTGGTGAGTTCATAAGCGTTTTGTATGGGACAGATTTGTATCTGTTTCATGTAAAATAGTAGTGTATGCTTCCAGAATATCCAATATTTTCTTTAAAATGAGCTGTAAGTCTTAATCCAAGGACTAAAAATGTAAGTAAATGCGGTACTGAAAAGTCGTGTTATGAAGTTTTATAAAACTACTTGAATGTATGTTAACCTTGTTGTAAGTCTTAACCGAAGACAAAAATGTAGGTAATATTGTACTGGAAAGTAGTATTTTTATCTGTATATAGAACTACTTGAATGTATGTTATCCTTATAGTAAGTCTCAACCCTAGACTAAAATGTAAGTAATACTGTGCTGGAAAGTAGTATTTTTATCTGTATATAAAACTACTTGAATGTATGTTAACCTCGTTGTAAGTCTTATCCCAAGACTAAAATGTAAGTAATACGGTACTGGAAAAATAGATTTAGTAAGATTTATCATTTTATGAATCTATTTGTGTGTAAGCTACACCATAAACCCAATGTTTTGTTAATACTTTAATGTGAGTTATCATAACCATACTAATGTGACCGGTTGCCTGAACGACGAGCTTCGGACGTCGGAACTGTTTACGACATTTGTCACCCCAGACATGTCGGTCGAACTGGAGCTAACAGTTTAGGTGCGGGGTTGTCAATCTTGTATAGATCTATACACAAGTGTCACACTCTCCCTCCAAAAGACTTTGGTTATAATGCAGGTCTTAGTTGTGTACACTGGTAGGTACGGTGAAGCATAAAGTCTCACAAGTCTGTATCAACTAGTTTATGTCTATTGTACTGAAAATTCGTTTTCTTGTAAACAAAAGTATTATTCTTCATGATGGATAAATAGTATGAAAAATAATTATACCTTTAAAACTATTATCCGTTTTCTTCTGAAATGATAGTGTAGTTTTGTGACTCCCCAACTATACCAATTATAGTTTATCATGTTTGTTTGTCAAGAACATTTATATAAACATTTATATAAATACATAGTAAATATCTTGTCTAGTTTCAAAATGTAAAGTTAACATCATATTTTTGGGTTGTAACCCACAAAATAGTGTAATAACTAGAATGTACTCCCTTTTTTTATAGAAAAGCTATATTTTAGTAAAAAGCTTCATAAACCATGTATTTTTGCAAATCATAAATTTTTGTAGATTATGTTTGTTTGGTTAGTTTTGCATTTCAAAACTAAAATATCACAAATAATTATACCAAAGCTAGTGATAACCATATCTTATGCAAATAATATCTTATATTTAACTTAAAGATGAAATCATGTAAGTATTTGTGAGATAAAAAAAGTTTTACTTGTATTCATCCCCCCCCCCCCTAAAACATGAAAAACTTGAAAATGTTGGGGTATGAACTCACCTTGAGTGGATTTGTGGGTTGTTTGAAGAGATGATGTGAAGATTCCAAGCCTAAACACTTGAATGGGGTTGATGAACTTCCTTGAGAGTAATGTTATCCTAAGGGTTTTAACACATTTTAATGTGTATAAATAGGATGAAACTAACATAAAAATGTATAGAATGCTAGGAAATCTAGAAAATACTTACCAAAAATCTAAGGATAATTCTTGGAGAATGTTGAATTTGGAGGCTTGGACTTGGCTATTGGAAAGGAAATGGAATGAGCAGCAAGTGATAATGGAAATGGCGGAGTTTGTGGAAGGTGAATTCGGCCCTAATAAAGAAGGAATAGATGATAGGATATTTACGTTGATAATTGTTGGTTAATTACTTGGTTGTTTGATGGATATAAATTACATGGGAAAAGAGGAAAGCATCTAATCATAAAGTCAACACTTCTTATCTATTCTTCCAGCCGAAATCACTTTGGGAGGGACATCAAATTGGTGATTTCGGCCAAGCATTACCGAAATCACCTTGTATACCACCAAGGTCCATGTGATTTCAGTCCTGGCTCCTTCATAGCCTGTGATTTTGGCCTTAGTGGGGTTCTAGGGTGGCGTTTTCGGCCTAGAGGTGTTCTAGGTTGTTGATTTCGGTTTAGGGGTGTTGTAGGGTGGGTGGGGTACTAGGCCAAATACTATAAAACAATATTTTAAAGTCATGATTTCTATTCCAAATATTTGACTAGTCTTGCCTTGTTATAACTTGTTTCTTTCAAGAGGTTATTATAAATATGATTTCCAAAGTGTATATATATATATATATATATATATATATATATATATATATATATATACTTATTCCCTTTTGGCTATCAAATTTTTATTGTAACAAGGTTACATTGTGAATTTATTTATACATAGTTACAACTTAGACCTTGCTTGTTCCAAAATTTTGCAATTGTCACATCATCACCCCGTTAAAGGGAATTTCGTCCCGAAATTTGCATCTTGGTCGGGTTCTTGCAACTAGAGGAAAATTTGTGGGTATATCTGTTTCATTAGATCTTCTAGTTCCCAAGTGAATTTGGGTCCTCGCTCGGCGTTCCAGCGGACCTTCACTATTGGTATTCGGCTTTGTTTCGTCCTCTTGATCACCCTGTCCATGATTGCCACCGGTTCCTCTATGAAGTGTAGATTCTCGTTTACCTTGATTTTGTCGAGTGGGTCTACAAGAGTCTCGTCAGACAGACACTTCTTTAGGTTGGACACGTGGGTGGTGGGATGTACGTTACTAAGTTCTTCTGGTAGTCGGAGTTTGTAAGCTAACGGGACGATTCTAGCAAGGATCTCGAATGGCCCGATATACCTTGGATTTAGCTTTCCACGTTTGTCAAAACGTATCATTCCCTTCAAGGGTGATACCTTCAACAGAACGCGGTCACCAACCTGGAATTCCAAGGGTTTTTCATCGCTTATCAGCATAGCTCTTTTGCCGATCCCGGGATGCCTTTAACCGTTCACGGATCTGGACGATCTTCTCCGGGGTTTCCAGTATGATTTCTGGGCCAGAGTGTGTGCGAATAGGTACTTGTCCTCTTTCAAGCTGTGTGTCACCCACCTCAGCCCAGCACAGAGGTGATTTGCACTTACCCCCGTAGAGAGCTTTGAATAGTGCGACTTTGTTGCTAGTGTGATAGTTGTTATCGTATGAGGACTAGATGAGTGGTAAATGGGTATCCCCGGTCTTCACCAAAGTCTATCACACATTCTCTCCACATGTCTTCCAGTGTCTGAATGGTCCTCTCGCTTTGTTCGTCGGCTTGGGAGTTTTCCTTAGGTGTCTCAAGTTGTCATCGGGAGTATCTTCCTCCGGAACTCTGAGCTGAACAACCCCGATCCTAGGTCACTTTCTGAGAAGTAGATCGTTCCTCGAATTTGATTAAGCAGATCATCGATTTGGGGTAGGGGACATCAGTCCCTGATGGTGTGTTTGTTCGACTCTTGACAGTCATCGTACATACGGAATGGTCCGCCCTTCTTCTTTGCGAACAAGACTGGCGCTCCCCAAGGTGAAAATTTTGGTCTAATGATCCCCTTTATTCATTAGTTCCGTTAGTTGGTTGGACAATTCCTGCATTTTTCCCGGCGCTAGTCGATATGGGGATTTGGTTATGGGAGGGCTCCAGGGGATCAAGTCAATTCTGAACGTGGCTTGGCGCACTGGTGCTATTTTTGGGAGGTCTTCTGGGAATATATCAGGAAAGTTACAGACTTCCGGAATGCCCTGGATTTCTTTCGCTTCCTGACTCTCATTCTTATCGTGGGCTAACTTAGGCGTGGTACCCCTTGCATAGGTACTTCTGGGCCTAGACGTAAGGGACTATTCGGGGGTTCGTGTCAGGTTTGTCATCATAAGTGACAAGGGTTTCATTATTTGGTAAGTTAAGGTGAACGACCTTTCCGTAACACATAATATCAACATGGTGAGGACTTAACCAATCTTAGAGTTAGTGTGTATTCTACGAATATATCCTTAGTGTTTTCTGTCTTTCCATTGGCCATTTCTACGGTGAATGTTTCATTTAGTGTTTGGGGTTTCTGTTTGAGTAAGTGTTTAAACTGGTGGCTCACGAAGCTTTTCTCCGCACCACTATCAAATAGTATGCATGCATATGAGTTGTTTAAAGGAACGTACCGGTAATCACAGCGGGGTTCCCTATAGCTTCCTTATGTCCCTTGGTTGAAAATCCTCTGACGCCGCTGACCTTTTTGCTTTTAGTCTTTGGGCACTCCCTCTTACGATGCCCCGCCTCCCCACATCCGTAGCAAGCCCGACACACTCTAGCAGTTGCGGCTTGGATGGTTTGTTGGGCCGGCGTCCTATAGAAACGGGCGGTATGCCCCTTCTTTTTGCAATTGCTGCAACACATTTCTCGGCAGGCCCCGGTGTGATGGAAGTTGCACTTTTTATAATTTGGAAGGGTTCCAGCGTATCGCTTGGCTGGTGCAGGGGCGGTATGGGCGGTGATGGCATGGATGGCCGCAGTTTGTAGTTTCTTGGAAGGCCCTTGAGTCAGACGACCCTTTTTCTTGTTCCTGGTCTTTCGCTCCTTGGATAGTACTCCTCCATTGTCATGGGGGTTCTTAGGTTTGTAATCCGGAGTGTCCTTGCAGGAACACACTCGTTGGTTTCCTTAGTTGTCACCGTGATTGGAAACGTTGGCACTATTCCCGTTTCCATGGGTGTTGTGAGCGTTAAGTTGTGTCATAACGGCTGTTACGGCGGCTTGGAATGTAGCGGGGTCCATATGTAGAACTGGTGTTGAGCCGGTACGATGGCTATTCCCGCGTGATGGCATGATCATGTCGTATGAAACGAGTTCGTAAGTACTATGGTCGTTGCTAGTTGTATCTCATCTATACTTATGTTTATATACATATAAACTACATGTTTTGTTGTACGATTCCCAAATGTTTTGACCAATATTATCGTAATGTACTGATGGTAGTATGTAGTGGTAGGTGTTGTACGAACATTACGTTATCAACATAGAACCTAGACGTCAACGCATTAAGTTGATTCGGGGTATACCAGCTTCGGAGGGCGTATCTCGCCTGCCATCTCAAACATCTCACAAGTGGCCTCCTCCGCTCTCTGTTCTGCCATGACTGCCCTATCTTCAGTTGTGATTTCCCTCTCCCCGAGAGACGAGTGTCTCTCCTGGTACTCCCTTGTTCCTCTCGAGCGGTGGTGAGGTCCTCATAGAGACTGTCAATGAGATGGTACGCTCGGGGGTATTCCCCCTCCAGTAGTCGAGCGTGTGCATCAGTAGCCTCCGCAGCGGTCCCTAGCTCCATGATTCGATTTCCTGACACCCTGGTCTGATCTCCGAGGTATGAGATGCGCTGAACCATGACATGGAGGGCCCTGTCTGTCGGTCATCTATGACTGAGGTTATTGAAACCTCGCTCGCTGATGTTGCTACTTGCTCCACCTTTCCAGGTCCTTCGCCCAGCGGGGCGTAGGTCCCTGATAGCCCAACGATGTGCGGGAACTCGGGCGATGTAGGGAGGATTTATGACTTTGGACTCTGCGTCCGAGTTCTCCTATTCTTCTTCCTCTTCCCCTGGATCCTCTTCGGGTTCTTCTTCCATTACGTCCGTGCGAGAATAGGGATATGAGGAATACATGAAAGCCTTAAGTGTATAATTTCGTAGTATTCCAAAATACTCTGATAGTATTTTAAATCTTTATGTTTGATTCTAAAGTTTCTTGGTATATAGGGTTGGTAAGTTTTAGATTTGTTGCCCACCATGACCATTCCTAAACACATGTTGGACATATCTCGTATAAATATAGTTGATCATGCTATATTTATCCCAAATATGATTACATAACTGTTTAGGCTTAACCATAGTGTTTAACTCCTCTAAATACTTTTATATAGTTCTTATTATGACATTGCTTCTAGTATGTATGCATGCATGTATACTCTTATAAAAATACCTATATTTTAAAAGGTATACTTTTAGTCGGAGTGTTTTAGTCCCATTGTATTTATAGTTGTATATCTTAAATGGTTTGATATACTTAGTTCACTATAAAGAATGCTCTGCTACCAATCTGTCACACCCCCAAACCAGAACGACGGAAACGTATGGGGGCGGATGACTTCATGTACAGTATCATAACAATTTAATAATAGAGATCAAAGCATTTCAACCATTGCAATAGGTTAAATTGTGTTCAAAACATTGTTTACATAACATCGAATGCATATGACAAAATGAATAACGAGATGCGACGACGTCCAATCCACCAAAAACTTTTGTGGTTACCTATTTACTGATTTCCTGAGAATACAAGTGATTTTGAAAAGAGTGTCAACGATTAAGTTGGTGAGTTCATAAGCATTTTGTATGGGACGGATTTGTAATTGTTTCATGTAAAATAGTAGTGTATGCTTCCAGAATATCCAATATTTTCTTTAAAATGAACTGTAGTATATGTTAGAGCTTCGTTTGTTTTCAGGGTTTTTTTAGATCCAAATCATTCTAGAAACGAAAGCCACACACGAAATCTGGGACTATTCTGGAGCTTGTCCCCAAAAAACTGATATACGGTTTAAGAAAAGAAAAAAGAAACACAAATAAAAAAAGAAACAGACATTGATCCAATTGGGGAGTTGGGGTTTCTTTTTGCTAGCGAAAACTAAGCTAATCAACAACCCCTCTTGATGTGTGACTTGTTCGATGCACGTGGGTACCAGGTGTAAAAATAAAAATAAGAATAAGGAGAAGGGAGAAAATAGGAAGGGAAGGGTTCAAAACGATGAATGGTGTTGTGTTTTTTATGATTTTGTTGTATGTGTGTTATGCTCTGTTTTTTTTCTCTTTATCATCCAATTTGATTTTTGCAAGTTATATATATATATATATATATATATATATATATATATATATATATATATATATATATATATATATATATATATATATATATATATGATGGCAGAAGGGCTTGGATGTCTTTAATTCTAATGATTTCGGATTCACTGGTTTGGGGAGTTTCTCAATGTAGGAGAAAGGGTGGTTGGAAGGCTTCCAGTGCATTGTGGACAACAAATGATTGGTCCTTGTGGGTTACTTTATCGATTCGCTTGGTAGTGGTGGTGGTGGTATGTTTATATGTGTGTTCTTGACTGATGAAAAACAAACCAATATATGTGTTGGTTGTTGTCGAGAGAGAGAGAGACAGAGAGAGAGGCCCACTTATTTTTTTTATTGTTTAAATAAATAAATAAGTATTAGATTTAAAAAAATGAAATAAAAATAGAAAATAAATACCCCAAGGGTATTAAAGTCGTTTCAGTTTATTGAGGGACCAAATCCGCAACGAAACTAGTTCAAAATGACCACAAAGCCAAAAAATTTGAGGTTTAGACTAAACCTAAAAAAATGCATACCACAAACCATTTTTGAAGTTTTGTCTTTGAAAAAATAATTTTTCGTTTTTAAATGAAAATTTTGGTTTGAAATTTGGGACGCTACACAGTAAAAAAATATACTACACTCTTTATTCAGACATGAATATAATGTGAATCGTGAGAGCTGATATTAGAAGAAAAATATAAAATTTATATTTTATATAAGACTATAACAATATGAGTGACTATTTGTAGAGAATAAAAAATCACGAATTTTGGTTGATTTGATTTCATTTTTCTTAAAAGTAGCATCTAAAAGTTAAAAAAAAAAACAAAAAAAAAATGTTTTAAATACGTTAAAGATGATGACTAGCATAGTTTAATGCAACTTGTAATTATGTTTTAAAACACATGTATAGTACTACTTCAAATTAGTGACTGAGATTCATTATCACATTCTTATTTTTTTCATTCTCAATCGCACATGCCCTATATATCACATTCAAATTACTAAGAAAAATAACCAAAATTTATTTCAGTTTTTGAAAATTAACACATTTTCTGTAATGTCACATTTGAGAATTATTCATAAAATTCGGATTTTTTAACAATTTTTTTTCTTCCAAAAATTCTCTCAACTCATATTGGAAATGTCATTTCGAAGTGTCTACTTTATCGTTTTAAATCAAAATGTATGATTTTAAACTCTCTAATCCTATACACTTCATATTTTCTATGTTAATTTATTTTTTTTGTTAGATTTAAGTAAAAAAACAATGTATTTATCGGAATTTCAAAATTGTTCTTGAAATTTTGGTGTTTTTTTCCCTTCAAAATCAAAAATTTCATACTAGAATTCAAAATTTTAGTCTGAAACGTAATAATTTGTCAAAAAGTTTGTTATATAAGTTTTTATCCAAATTCTTTTAAGAACATAAAGTTCTTTACTTTCTTTTATTTTTTCACATCTATTTTGGTAAAAAAAAATTAGGGAAATATTGGTACAATTATAGACTTAAAACATTACCTATTTAAGAATCATATAAACTTTCAAATTTTTGAAAATGTATGTAATGCTTTATAAAACTGATAATATTTGTAAAATTTAAATCTTAGATCCGATAATCACGGGTGACAATTTAGGGTGTATTCGACACATAGGAAAAATAATTTGTTCATAGGTAAAAACTTTTTACTTTTATTTTAAACAAAAATATTATAATTCAAAATCATTTTCAAATAGTTTTTGGAGCTTTTAGCTTTTCAAAACATTAAATTTTCTTGTATATATTTATATTTTTAAAATCTAAGAATTATTTTTTCCAAACACCCTTTCAAAATAAAAGCTACACTTTCTACTTTCTACTTTCAACTACCAACTAGTAGTTAGTTTTATCATAGGTCACAACTTGAGCCTCTGCTAAATTTTTTGACATGAATACTCCTCTTGATTCTAAACTTGCACGTATGGCCATTATGGTTTCTAAAATGTGAACAAATGGTCTTTGAGATTGATAAAATGAATACTTTGCCTTTTTTTTTAAATTTACTTCTTTTTTTTAAACAAAATATAGTTATTAAAAATAAAAAGTAAATAAACCCCTACCTACCCCACCACTACCCATATTTTCAAAACTATAAAAGAAAAAAAAAACATCATCCAGTTTTTGACCTTACCTTGTGTGTGTATCCGACTGTACAGAAAACATCCCCTTAGTGCCCTTAGTCTTAAATCAAATTGCAGCTATAAAGAAACAACACCAAATCGATATATGTTGCAAGTTTCTTCATATTCTTTGTGCATCTTGTAGCAACATAAGAGCACAACTCCTACCTTACTCTAGATCAATTTACAGGTGTGCAAGAGAAATGAAGAACAAATGCGTTTAATGGAGATGGCATGATGATGATCTAATCTAGGGTTATAGTGGTTTAAGATGGATGTAGTCGATTGAATTATATATTAAATATAATGGCTCAATAGTATGGGTTTTCGATTGCCTTAGAGCAGTGTATCTCTGAAGTAAGCATGAAACAAAAGGTATTCTTCTTCTTCTTATGTTACCTTTTTATAGGTGTAAAGATGGTGCGTTGTGTAAGGTTAACTATGGAAGTATATGTGGTGTATGGTGGCTTCACAGATGACAATCTGGGTGAACGAGGGTTGATGAGGAACCCTTGTGAAGATGATGATGCAGATAGAGGATGTTGATGATGGATGATGGGTTTGCAATGATGTACCATCTACTGAAGCAACAAATGAAATTGGATTGGAGATGGTGGTGTGAAGTGATAACCTAATGATGATATTGGTAATATCTCAAATGGGTGAAGGAGGGTGAAGTTGGTTGATGTAGGGATGGTGCTTGAGGTGGAGAAGAATGAAAACGGTAATAAAAGAAATGGTTTGGGGGTGTGGCTGTTTTTATTTTCTTTTCTTTATTCTAAAGTGAAAATTATTGAAATAAATACAAAATAAAATAAAAAGGGTATAAGTCTTTTTATCTGGATTAGAGACCAATCACACAAGTTTTATAAACTACAAGAAAAAAGAATTAATAAGGATTAAAGTTGTAACCTTTGTTAAACCACATGAACCATTTATGTAAATTTTTTTCATAAAATTATATTACAAATGACACTTTTTGTACAATATTGTCATAAGGCATAACTAACTAGGGACCATTTTTATATTCTTTTTTGTATAAGGACCTCTTTAGTAAAATTGAAGGAGTTATATAAGAAGAAAAGAAAACTTTGGCAAATCACCAATGGGTTAAAACGTTTAAATATGTATTTGAATGTGTTATACCTCCTAAATTGGTTATTAAATAAATTCAGATTACTATTATAATAAATCAATTTTTAATCATATTTAACATCTTAATTAAGTTTAAATTTTATATAAAAAATGTTTTCAAGTATACTGAGCATGTATTAAAAAAGTATTTGTGTTGTTATCCATCGTTCCTAACACTATGCATCTTATCTACTAAAATCTTATTAGGGAACAGTCTTTCTAAATATAATTTAGGTGATGTAGTCATAATTTTATAATTATAAGATTAACAATATGTTAGCAAGCAAACAAAAAGAAAATATAAATATAAAAAAAATCAACAAACAACAAAAAGAAATCTGTTTAAATAGCGCTGATTTACGTGATTCTCGCTTCAAACCCCAAAGCTTCCTTCTTTTCAACGCTCTCAGTTGCTATTTTGCGAGCACTACCAAAACAAAACTATTTCAATTTGAAGATGATGATAATTATATCCATAAATCATTTCAATCATGAACAAGAACCCACTTCGATAATCACTCCATTTTGTTTCTAATCCGTCAAACTGAAACGAAAACGAAGCGATAATGGAATTCCCTCCAAGTTTTTTCAAAGGGTTTACTTCTTCTGAGGAATATGCGTTGAAGGAGATGATGATGATGAGAGGGGGCTGTGGTCGGACGACGTCGTCTTCTTCATTGGTGTTGGATAATGAAAGGGGAGAGATAGTGAGGGCTCTGGTTAGACCTGGCAGTATTCATCATCATCATCATAATTCTCATGTTCATCATCATCATAAGGGGGCAAAAGCAGAGAAAGCTTTAATGGCTTTGAGGAATCATAGCGAGGCGGAGAGACGGCGGAGAGAGAGAATCAACGGCCATCTCTCTATGCTTCGTAGCCTCATTCCAGGCACTACTAAGGTCAATTTCGTTTCTTCTCTTATAATGTTAGAATTTTTGTTGGTTCTTTTCAAATAATTTATCATGGTGTTTGAATATTTGATTCGATCACTAATTTCTGGGCAAATATGTATCTGGGTTTACTTTAAATTAGTTCTATCGGTTTTTTTAAATCGTTTTAGGCACTTCCCATGGCCACATTTTGACTTTTGAGGTCAATCTTATTTGTTGTTAAAGGCTGAATTTAGCATGGATTTCCCCCATATTATACACTTATATATTTCTATTTATCGCACTTGTCAAAAAAGAGTAATGTGCTTCTCAAGATTTTCCCAAAAAATTGAACATTTGGCTTCAATTGTCATCAATAAAAGACGATTTGCGGGTGGGTGTTCCTTCCATGTTCCTATTCCTTTAGCAAAGTGCCTTTTTTCCTTTGGGAAGATAAAGCATCTAAACAACCCCTTCTTTATGCTTTATTGAAAAAAAAAAGATAATTGATATAAATGTAGAATTTCCTAATTATCCATAACCTTAATCATTGATTACCTTATTATCTTGAAAACATAAACTCAACAACCATTATGTTATATCGGAAGGAAATTATTTATTGAGGTAAATGTAAAATTACCTAATCATCCTTAACTTCATAAAAAAGGTTCTGGGTTGGGTTCAAAATCTACCCCATTTGATTTTCACCCTTTTATCAAACACCCGATACAAATTTTTTATTAGTTGTCAAGAAGTCAACGTTATACCAAGATATTATATCTAAATTTCTTTTTATGAACAAACAGATGGACAAAGCCTCATTACTAGCCGAAGTCATCTCCCATCTAAATCAAATGAGGAAAACAGCCACCGAATCCACCAAAGGCGTTCTTATACCAATGGACATCGATGAAGTAAAAGTCGAACAAGAAGATGACACCATTGGTCTCAATGGATCCTCATATTCCATAAAAGCCTCTTTATGTTGCGAATATAAACACGAAGTCCTCTCAGATTTGAAAGAAGCCATTGATGGACTCCATTTAAAAACAATTCGGGCAGAAATTGCAACTTTAGGAAGCAGAATGATTAACCTTTTTGTAATTACAGGTAGCAAAGATGATGTGAACATCAAGGATATTGTGAGTTCGGTTCGCCAAGCTCTCAAATCGGTGCTTGATAAGTTTTATGCCTCACAGGAGTTCTCGGAAAACAATGCGCTTTCAAACAAAAGACGGAGGGTGTCATTTTTTACCCCTGAAAACTCTTCTTCTTTAGGAGACTTTTGGTAAATGAAGTGATATCTGCAAGGCCCCATTTGTTATGCAGGACAGGACAGAATAGTAGTAGTTCAGTTGTATGTGAAAAAGTCGAAAATTTCTTCCTCATAGTCATGTCCCGTGTAACAAACGGAGCCTAAATAGATTGTGTTTCTATGTGTTTGGGCATACGATATCAAATTTAACATATTTCGTTTCTGATTTAGAAATGGAAGGTCATTTGTACGATAGTTAAACATAATATGTATGTCGAACAAGTTATTGTAAGTTTTAGTTGTAGATAATGAAATCATTACATAGATCTCTGTTCATCATTCTTCTTTTCACGATGGATGGTATATATGTTATGATATTGGGTTAAGTGTGCAAGACATAGTAATTTACTTTCATTTTTATTTTTTGGGTATTAACATATTTGTTATGAATTATACGGATAATAAGTATTTTTAATTTCTGGAAAGTATCTTATTTTAGGAAATTATCTTGTTTCAATTTTTAAATTTGGTAATTGGGATCATTTAGTATTTGAGTCGATTTGGGTGATCTTTGTTTCTATATTAGAGTCTTTTGTTTATCCGTATTTAAAGGGTAGTTGTTCATGAAATATAAATTATGCTTGAAGTCAATTGCTTTTAATCTCTTAGAATAGTTTAACCTAGTCTCCTCTCATACGAGATTAGGCATTAGTAATACTCACAGCTACAGGAAGCACAAATACAGGTCCTGTCACGAGATCTAGATCTCGGGCCGTAACAAATTTGATATCACAGCCACTCGTGATGTCTACTCAACAGGAAGAATTGATGAAGAAGCTAGAAGCATTCATGGTCCAGCAAACTGAAAATACGCTTGAACTGAAGGGGGGCAATCGAAGCCTTGCAGCCAAGCATGCGACGCTGGAAGAGAGTTTAATTATCACAATCCCAAAACAAGGTCAACAAAAAGGGTCTGAAGCAAGCGAGGAAGAAGAAGAGATGGACCAACAATTTGAAGATAGCAGCGAACTAGCCTAAGGAAGGGGCAAGGGCATCGATACCGGCAACGCACCAGAAGACAAGACGACGGGTTCCTTCACGGTGTTAGGTTGAGGCAGGGGGTCGTTTGGATCAAACCCCTTAAGAACAGGACAGGGAGTAGGAAAGGGGTTTGATTCTTGGTGCAATGCAGAACCACAATAATTCAAACACCGCTGGGATTTTGACCATTTCGGGTACTTTCTAGTTTCTTGAGCATTATTGCAGATTTTTTGGAGGCTAGCGGAGCGGGATCTTTTGGGAAGCAATTGGACTTGGAGGACAACGAGGATTTTAGGCTTGATGGCTATAGAGGTGATGCATGGAGTGGGATTGTCAATTATTTGAAGGGTTGGAAGAATTAAACTTTAAATTTGAAAGCCACGGGAGAATTCTTGAGTGTGCAAGATCGATGTTTAGGAATTTGCGGAAGTTTTGAGTGATGTGGAGAGACAAATTGGGCTCAAATTGAAGAAATATTGAAGAGAAATGGGCTAGAAGCAGATTGGATTCGAACTGGGCCAATGAATTAGCTGTGGGGGCCCAAGACTTGAAGAAGCCCAAAAATTTCCGTCGAAGTCACGCGGCCCGCGTAAGATTCCCCGCGCCCCGCGTGGATTCCTGACAAGGGCAATTTCGGGATTTTACTTAGAGCTCTATATTGGGAAGGTTGGTGTGCCTCTTTAGCATAATCTTGGAGGTCCGATTTTGATACTTTTCTCTCTGGAGTTTGGAGCATTTTTGAAGGCCAAGAACCCTCAAGAACTTCACCATTTCATCTCTTAATTCTTGCTAAATGTTTGGTACAATCTTAACTAACTTTGTTTCCTTGAGTTTAGTCATGCTTGGCTAAACTAATCTTGGTTGACTTTTGTTGAATCCTTTGAACTTTTGTTGAATATTGAAGAATCCATGAATTTGTGTTTGAATCTTTATGAAAATGTTTTGTGTTTTAACATCTTATCATTACTTGCATGTTTTTATTCATGAGTTTAAATGTGTTTGTGGTGATTAGTTGGCTAATTTCTTGATTAAGTAAATGATCTTCAAATTAGCAAGCAACAAGTGATTCTTGTGTTAGTTTTACTTCACACAATCATAAAAACATTTTCTCCAACATGGTGGTGAAAGCATTTGACCCCTCTTGGATTTGGTGACTTTTTTGGTTCTTAATGCTAGTTGACTTTCACTAATTACATGCTTAATGGAATTAGTGACTTTAACTAAGGAAATTGTTATGAGCTTCTCTAACCATTTCAACAATTAAGAAAAGTCTAGGTAATCTCAAGCTCCTTGGATTACTATAGCCAAATTAAGGGTTTAAAACAAGTATTGCACCATTTGATTCTAATGATATGTTCATCAAAAGTCAAAGTGAGGAAACTTTAAGTCAACCATCCTTCTCTTATTGATTTTACATCAAACTCTTATTTTTGTTGAAATTGTCTATTTAAATCTTAGTTAATTCTAGTTTGTTTCAAGTATTTCAAAACACAAAAACCCCCAGTTTTAATTTATTGTCATTTTCCAAGTATTTTTACAAAGAGATTTTTCGTAGAGTTATTAAATTGAACCAATCCCCGTGGATTCGATCCCTTTACCACTATACACTATTTTAGTGTGTAATAATTAGGGTTATTAATTTTGTTGGCCTCGACAACCACCAAATTTTGGCGTCGTTGCCGGGGATTGGTTTATATTTAATCAGTTTGTTTCTCTATGCCTAGATCTCATTGTGCAGGTACTCTAGTTTAAAACTAAAAAAAATTGAAAAAAAAAATTATGGTTCAGAAATGAACACTCCTTGCATTGAAGATAAACTTTCTGAGCTAGCTCAGTTAGTTATGATGATTGAAAGTGACCAAAGTGTGCAACCCTCGCCTCTTCTTTGCGATAATTGCGCCCAAAATGGACATCATTCCGATATGTGTCCATATTCACAAGGAGAATGGGAAGAAGTGCAAGAGAAGGGAAGCTACTACTGGTCAAACCAATGGATTTATGATCAACCTCAACATGATCAATGGTGGGACAACAACCAAGCTTGGGGATACAACCAATACCAAAGCCCATATCAAGCTTGGAGAAATGAAAAACACCAACCAACTCCACAATTCCAACATCCATATCCTCCACCTCCTCAACAACCTGAAATTCCAAGCATGTCCTTAGAGGACATTGTGAAGAGCATTGCCACATCTACCCAAATTTTCCAAGAAACAACCCAAGCTAGCCTCAAAAGCTTAGAGAAACAAATAACACAAATTTCTCAAACAATAAGTATAATGGAAGCTCAAGACAAACTACCGTCTGAAGAGAGCCCAAGGCATAACACATGTGCCATTCCTTTGAAAGATGAGAAAAGTTTTGATGGCCCAAGAGTGTTATGTGGAGAAGAGGAAGAAGGAGTAGAAATGGAAGAGGCTGTCAAGGAGGAAGAATAAATTGAGAAAGATGTCAATGAAACTATAGAGGACGTGTTGGGGGTTAACGAAAGAGAGTTTGAGCCACCCACTACCATTGATAAACTAACTCCAGTGGTAGACAAACCACAAGAGCCGAAAACGATAAATCTGTCGAACCCTTTAAATGATACATATCCCGAGAAGGAAGACACCCAACCGGTCACCAACTCGACCACTATATCGAATATGGAAGAGTTGGTCACCTTACTAAACAAGTACAAGAAAGAATATGGTTGGATTCTTTCTATTATCAAAGGTCTAAGTCCGGTATGGTTTTTCCGTAAAAAGAAAGTCAAATACAAGAAAAGAGTCCCAATGGAGATGTGGAAATTAAAAAATGTTGACACGGGGCAAGTTTTCAAGGTTAATGGACATTGGTTGAAGCCATTATATGAAGGTTTTGATTCAAATGTCCAAGATGTCGTCCATTTGGACACCCCAAAGTGTTAAAGTGAAGTTTGGAGGCGTCTCGCCGAAGACATTAAAGAAGGGCATTTTTGGGAAGCATTGTGCTTTCGTCTTTTATAAAGCGAATAAAATGATTTTGAAAATGTTCATTTTTGAAAAATTTCAAGCTTTATTTTCACCTTTCGTCCAAACTTTTGTTGTGTTTTTGAAACCTGGGATTTTGCGGGAATCATTTTGGCCAAAAATCAAGTTTTTAGAAAAATTTCAAATTTTGAAGTGCAGGAAGTCACGCGGCCCGCGTGAAATTCCACGCGGCCCGCGTAAGGTCTTGTGCGGCTTATGTGCGGCCCATTCCTTGCCCGCGTAGAAGAATCACCTCCAACCCTGTTCAGTACACGCGGCCAGCGTGCGGGTTCCACGCGGCCCGCGTAAGACTTTGTGCGGCCATCGTGCGGGTTCCACGCGGCCCGCGCAGATTTCCGATTCTTTGCCATTTTCAAGCTTCAGGTCCCGCGGCCTCCGTGCGACCAGCACGCGGCCCGCGTGAAAGGTCAGAAGAATCAGTGAGATTTCGAGAAAACTAGACGCGGCCAACACGCGGCCCGCGCCTTACCCGCGCTCCGTACAAAAACTCAATTTCCCGGAGATCTACCGGTCAGAATCCCGCGAGACCACCGCCATTCTTCACCATTTTTCCTCCTCTACAAACCCCTATGCTCTACCCGACCCTCCGATTTAGGTTATTTCCGCCCTTTCCTTAAGCATTGAGGACAATGCTTGTTCTTAAGCTTGGGGTGGGGCATTTCCCTTTTGCTTTTACTTTTTCATGCATTTTTTTTGTTAGGTTGCATTTCATTTTAGTTTTAAGCTAATTTGCATTCATTTTTTTTATAAAATTCCAAAAAGATTTTATTTTCTTCTTTTCTACTTTCTATTTTTGCATAACATTTAGCTTAGGGCATTAGCATTCATGCATTTTTGTTGTCTGTTTATTCTCACCCCCCCTTGGATGCCATGGAACAGGTTCATAGTTATTGTATCATTATTGGTCCAGGATCTTGTTGCTATCTCACCCATCGAACCGGGACCACTAGCTGCAGTTTGGGATTTCATACTTGGGATCAGATGCTGGAAGCTTAAAGGGGTAAGTGATCATGACCAGGTAGTTTTCATGAAGAATTATGCATGCAATACTAACAACTGTAGGATATACTATAGCAATGGATGTTCTTAGCCTTGCGGTCACTACCGCTGAGAGGATCACACTTGATCATGTTTGAACCGTTAAGATGAAGCACTGGTGCTTGTCCCCGAGTAGAATCCATATCCGGTCTCTTTACATCACCATATCTTTTTGCGATTTTCTTAGGATCTTAGAGAGTCTTTTAGTCTGCATATGGACATTTTCATTATTTTTGAAAAATTGCAAGTTTGAAAAGGAGCTTACATCTTTACGCTCCACGCATGGTCATTTTCACATTTAGACCATTCGGATTATATTATTACCCTCTCGGTTCCACTTACATACTCTTGGGAACCAAATTTTGAGTCAAAAAGTTTTCTTTAAAAAAAAAAAAAAAAGAAAAAAAAAAGAGAAAAAGAATAGCATGCGAATTTCCAGCTGCAATAATCGTAGATAGGTGACCGGTTCAATTATTGAACAAATTTTCCTACATTTTGGTCACCCGGCGTTTGATATTCATTTATTTAGGATTGTCTTATTGTATATAGATCGAGTTGTTGTTTTTTTCGCAAATTGATGATGTTAGAGAGACTGTTGAGTCAAATACTACGGGAGGTTTGGGCCAACACTAAGTGAACTGATTCCTACAACGGTGCCCGAGCGATGAAACCCAATCACACTTGAGAGAGGCCGGCAGACGTGAGATCAGAGTGTACACTTAAAAGAAGAGCTCCACACGAGCCCATCCAACTGCTTTCTCCCTACTACAGATGTTCTTCATTGTATGTATGTTCCATTGGGCTGCGACTGCTCATCCCTCCTTACTCACCTAAAGGAGTTGTCCTGGCTGTGGTTTATGGTCCCATTGTCATCGGATGAAAAATTTGTGAGGTAATAGCAAGATCAATTCTGACCATGTTGACTAACGGTGATCAGGTTCCGCGGTTCTATCCATTCTTTTTATTTTCCCTAGGATAGTTCATCCCGAGTTCATTTTAGTCTTGTCTTACTTGAGGACAAGTAAGGTTTAAGCTTGGGGTGATTTGATAGCTTCATTTTATTTACTTCTTTTTATAGTTTATTTTAGCATATTTCATTCGCATTTTAGTTAATTTCCATGCATATTTTCCTTTTTGTTATTTTTATGACCATTTCGGGTACTTTCTAGTTTCTTGAGCATTATTGCAGATTTTTTGGAGGCTAGCGGAGCGGGATCTTTTGGGAAGCAATTGGACTTGGAGGACAACGAGGATTTTAGGCTTGATGGCTATAGAGGTGATGCATGGAGTGGGATTGTCAATTATTTGAAGGGTTGGAAGAATTAAACTTTAAATTTGAAAGCCACGGGAGAATTCTTGAGTGTGCAAGATCGATGTTTAGGAATTTGCGGAAGTTTTGAGTGATGTGGAGAGACAAATTGGGCTCAAATTGAAGAAATATTGAAGAGAAATGGGCTAGAAGCAGATTGGATTCGAACTGGGCCAATGAATTAGCTGTGGGGGCCCAAGACTTGAAGAAGCCCAAAAATTTCCGTCGAAGTCACGCGGCCCGCGTAAGATTCCCCGCGCCCCGCGTGGATTCCTGACAAGGGCAATTTCGGGATTTTACTTAGAGCTCTATATTGGGAAGGTTGGTGTGCCTCTTTAGCATAATCTTGGAGGTCCGATTTTGATACTTTTCTCTCTGGAGTTTGGAGCATTTTTGAAGGCCAAGAACCCTCAAGAACTTCACCATTTCATCTCTTAATTCTTGCTAAATGTTTGGTACAATCTTAACTAACTTTGTTTCCTTGAGTTTAGTCATGCTTGGCTAAACTAATCTTGGTTGACTTTTGTTGAATCCTTTGAACTTTTGTTGAATATTGAAGAATCCATGAATTTGTGTTTGAATCTTTATGAAAATGTTTTGTGTTTTAACATCTTATCATTACTTGCATGTTTTTATTCATGAGTTTAAATGTGTTTGTGGTGATTAGTTGGCTAATTTCTTGATTAAGTAAATGATCTTCAAATTAGCAAGCAACAAGTGATTCTTGTGTTAGTTTTACTTCACACAATCATAAAAACATTTTCTCCAACATGGTGGTGAAAGCATTTGACCCCTCTTGGATTTGGTGACTTTTTTGGTTCTTAATGCTAGTTGACTTTCACTAATTACATGCTTAATGGAATTAGTGACTTTAACTAAGGAAATTGTTATGAGCTTCTCTAACCATTTCAACAATTAAGAAAAGTCTAGGTAATCTCAAGCTCCTTGGATTACTATAGCCAAATTAAGGGTTTAAAACAAGTATTGCACCATTTGATTCTAATGATATGTTCATCAAAAGTCAAAGTGAGGAAACTTTAAGTCAACCATCCTTCTCTTATTGATTTTACATCAAACTCTTATTTTTGTTGAAATTGTCTATTTAAATCTTAGTTAATTCTAGTTTGTTTCAAGTATTTCAAAACACAAAAACCCCCAGTTTTAATTTATTGTCATTTTCCAAGTATTTTTACAAAGAGATTTTTCGTAGAGTTATTAAATTGAACCAATCCCCGTGGATTCGATCCCTTTACCACTATACACTATTTTAGTGTGTAATAATTAGGGTTATTAATTTTGTTGGCCTCGACAACCACCAGATTTCCACAAAGCCGAAGGATCGGGACCCATCGGCGTATTGAACAAGAACATGTACATAAAAGTTTGGATGAATTTGATGAAGGAGGTTACCGTGGCGATCGGGTGCCTGACAATCGGGTGTCTAGATTAGCCAAGATGGAGTTTCCGGTATATGAGGGCAAGGGTGACCCACTCGAATGGTTACAGAAGTGTGAGGATGACTTCTTCGAAGAGCAGCAAACACCGCCGGAGGCTTGGGTCCGCCAAGCAACTTTCGCCCTACAGGGTCGGGCAAGCGGGTGGTACTGAAACCTGAGAAGGATGAAAAATCATTTGAATTGGGTCGAGTTTTCAGAAGAATGCAAAATCCGTTTCGGCTCGCCTATGAGCTTGAATCCCTTAGGGGAATTAACTCGGCTTCGACAAGTTAGGACGGTAGAAGAGTACTGTGAAAGCTTCGAATTGTTGTTGGGTAGGACGACGGGGGTTACACCGGAGCAAATCATTTGACACTTTTGTGCGGGGCTAATAAACGTGATAAGATATGAGGTTGAATTTGCGAGACCCATAACTCTATACTATGCCATGAATCTAGCCAGACAAATTGAGTTTAGGGTAGCAGGACAACCAATAGGTGTTGGGCCTACAGAAACCAAACCTCGGTTGCAAGCCAAAAATGAGAGTCAACAGGAAAAGGAGGAGCTGGAAACTACAAAACTGAACACTAAATCCGACTTGGAAAAAACTAACGACTGCATAAATGGCAGAGAGGCAGGCAAAAGGCTTCTGCTTCAACTGTGATGAAATATTCTCGGTTGGGCATAAATGCGCCAGACTCTTTTGCATCATGATGGACAATGAGGAAAATGACACTAATGGGTGACTATTGAGATTGAGGACAAGCTTAATGAGGAGGAGAGGAGTAATGTTATGAATCATACGGATAATAAGTATTTTTAATTTCTAGAAAGTATCTTATTTTAGGAAATTATCTTGTTTCAGTTTTTAAATTTAGTAATTAGGATCATTTAGTATTTGAGTCGATTTGGGGGATCTTTGTTTCCATATTAGAGTCTTTTGTTTATCCCTATTTAAAGGGTAGTTATTCATGAAATGAAATTATGCTTGAAGTCAATTGCTTTTAATCTCTTAGAATAGTTTAAGCTAGTCTCCTATCATAGGAGATTAGGCGTTAGTAATACTCACGGCTGCAGGAAGCACAAGAAGTACAATGTCCTGTTAAAGCCTTGACCAAGCCAATGATGCTTAGCTTTTCTTTTCAGATGATCAACGACACTGGGACTGAGACACGACCCGGACTCCCGCGGGGAGCAGCACGAGATCTAGATCCCGGGCCGTAACAATATTATTGCATGATTGCATCATACTTCTATTTCTTTTTATTATAGCATTGTAGTTTCAAACTGTTTTGTATTAAAAAGGAAAACCCCTAATTTAGCGTTGTACTAATTTCTTTTTTTAGAACATTGTACTTTAAAAAATTATGCAATTATGATAGTAAAAATTGCATTGTATTTTTTAACATTGCTATAATTTGATATCTTCTTTAATATACAATGTTGTAATGGGAAGAAATGAAAGAAGTATGCTATAGTAAACAAATCAATAAAAGTATTTTGTGGTTTCTTGCATTTAATCCTATATTTTATAGATTTTAACTTGTGCATTTTATTATTAATTTTTTGGTTAAAGGCACAATATAGCAAACATACTTAGATTAACTTGTTTATTGTAGCAACATATTTTAATTTCTTCGTAATACACCATAGGAATTCGTAAAATCTATACCAAATTATGGCAATCTCATCCACATACAACAAAACTTTCATTGCTACAACTGGATAGATTTTTTTAAATTCAATGTTGTAATCGAAAAAAATTGAAGTATGATGCTAAAATACATAGATCAATGAAAGCACATTGCTCTTTACTTCATCTAGTATCCCTTGATTTTTTAACATCTCCGGCTTTGTACAAATGTTCTATGAGTAGTGGTTTTGTATTTTCTTCAAAGTGTCTGTCTAACAAGGACGAATAACAGTTAATATCTTTGTCTTATGTTACAAAATTTCAAGTGATATTTGTTAGGGTAAGTTAGTTAGGCCTCGTTTGTTTTTCTACAAAAGTACTTTTTGAGCACTTTTCTCTTCTGGCGGGTAGACGTTTCTCAAGTGCACGTTTTCTTCCGTAAACATGGAAAAAGAGAAAAGACATTTAACCACTTCCAAACCAAACAACACCTTAGAATGTGAGTTCATCTTCATGTGTGTTTTTTAGTACTGCTGATTCTTTGATCGTTTGGGGCCAATGTTATGAGTGTTACGTGATATGGAAAGGATTAGCAAGATAAATGTAGAATTAGGTGTTGTTTGTTTTTTCGAAGCGAAAATTCATGAAGTCTGCGGACCACCTCTGCAATCCTCTGTAGCAGAAGAGGTGTAACAAACGGCTGCAGCCTATAATAAGAAGCATGTTTGTTTTTTAACATCTGCAGATTGCTGCAGTAAACTGAAATTTAAATAAACTAATTTTATAAACTGAAAATAGTTCTCAACACCGAAATTTAATAATTCTAGTCTTAAAACATTGAAATAATAATAAAAGAAACATGTAAAAAAACAAAAATATAAAACTTCTTTTTAAAAAAAAACTTAAAAAATGTAAAAGAAGCTAATAGTTTTATTCTAGAAAAAAACTAATTTTAAAAAACATTAAAAAAGAAAATAATAAAAAAAATTAAGAAAGTATTGCAAACGATGTCTACAAAGTTCGTAAAAAATTACACATGTTAAAAAAGATGCAACTGAAATTGAAAATATTATTAATAGAAACGGTAAAAAAATAAAAAAAATCAAGTTAAAAAAAATCGTGGAAACTATAAAAATAAATTGTATCACATCCGTAAATAAAAATTTAAAAAAATCAAAGTTTAAAAAAAAATAAGTTATACAAAAATTCTTAAAAAAACACTTGGAAAAAATGAAAGCTGAAGAGGTTAGAAGAGGCAAGTCAAGTGCTGCGCCACGCAGCACACGCACAGAGGTTTTGTAGTCTGAAGCCTTCCAAAAAACAAACTGCTGCGAGAGGGAAAGTGTTGCGCGTGTGCTGCGCCGCGCAGCAATAAATGGTTTGAAGAGGTTTTTATAAAAAAAACAAACAACGCCTACCCAAACTATTCTGATTCTTGAATTCGCCATGAAAACCCACATCCCTTTAATTAATAATGTTTTTTTTATCAAAGAAACAATGACAGAAAATTGAAGCTTATTTAAGGTAGAAGAACAAACCATCCAATTCAGGAACTTTGAAATTGGTGAAAATATTGAATGTGATTCTGAAAACAGTGAGGACATAAGTGGAGAAGTCAAACAAAATTGACTTTGTAATGTCAGAAACCTTCTGTTGACTTTATTTTGTTTCTGGACCCATTTTGGAACCATTCATTCATTACAACATTCTTCATTGCTTCTTTTAAACCTCACTGGAGGTAATCTGCACTCAAGTTTAAAGTCCTCTGACAAAAAGACCACGTGTTGTAATGTTTCACCATGACTCATCGGGTTTACAATAATTCGATAGAAATGTTTCATATGCAGTCTTTCGTCTTTAATTTGCATTTTCCAAACAAACCATTATTATATATTGTTACTTCCTTAGTTAACTCATGGATGTTGAAAGAATATTTCAGAAAATGACGTAACACTTTGGGTAAATGGAATGAAAAAAAGCTTTCGAGCAAATTTGTAAAAAGTTTAATCCTATTAAGGGTAATTTGATCATTTTACTCAGACCTAACGTCTGATTGTCTAACATAGTTGAGAAGACTAACATAGTTACACAAACAAAAGACTAACCGCACAAGATTTTGAAAACATAAGGATCTACGGTGTAACGTTTTTAATTCAAAGTTTTTACGAACATAAAACTTTTTGAAAAAAACCACATGAATCATTTTTTGCAATTTCATCTTTATTTTTTGTTCAATTCCCCCAAAATTGCTTTCATTTTCTATGTTTTTTAAACAAACTTTCAGGAAACACTTCATCCAAACAACACTTTATGATAGAAGAAATTCTTAGAAAACACTAATATATAACTTGTTGGATTAACTCTTCCACAAGTCATTAACTCAAAAACAAACAACACATAATATATAGGTTTGAACAACAAGAAACAACCTAATACTATGCTTGGATTCTAAAACTATAAAACATCATCTTTTCTAGTTTCCGCTCCTGTAAGATCTATAACTTAACACCAATAACGAAAGAAACCGATACCCAATGATGAACACCAACATCATTCCCAAATTATACCATTTCTGCACCTCCTTCAAATTCTCCTTCTTCAAGAAATCTTCACCGGAAACCAAACACCCGCCATCCAACCGCTCAAGACACCGCCATCTCCCCTGCGACCCCCCAAACTCATTCAACAAAAAACACTCAAATGGATACCGAAATAAGCTCAAATGGTGCATGAAAATCCAGTACCTCGGTATATCATTTTTCGATATAAAATACCCCGAAAACAAAAAGAACGACCCCATTAACCCCGCAACCACCGAGATCCCGATCATAAAATTGGGAACAAGTGCACTAAAGCATGCCACAAAAGAATTCGACATGAGTAAAACCAACCAAACGATTAGCAAAAATTGAGAAAACCCGTCTAATTGGGCTCTCAATCCAACTAGCCAATAAGTCGGGATGGTGTATAACAGTGCCACAATAAAAAGAAACGGGATGAACACGAGAGTATTCGCGATAGAGTAAGATGAAACCCGGTATGCACCGATAGATGTTTCCCGCATTAGAATCCTACGTTCTTGTAAGAAAATAGGGAGAGCTTCGGATGATGAGTAGAGTAAAAACGTTAAATTGAATGCTAAAAACCCGATTTGGGTTTGCATTTGAAATTGCTTAATGTTTTGGAAGATCGTACCGAGTAGAATCCCAACTAGGGAAGCTTGGAAGATTTTCGTGACGAAAAGTTGTTTCGTTCGGAAAATGTTGTACGCGAATCGCTCGCTCAGTATTGCTATTTCACTGAGCGGGCTATTCGCGTACTGTAAATGACAATCTTGAATTATGCAATCGGATTCCGGTTTTGGTTCGATGAGATCGAAAGTTTTTGATTCTGGGATTAGGGTTTCAATCACGTCGATTGAAAACTCGAGGACGTTGACTTGGCGGGAGATGTGGTGGCCCGCGGACTTGAGCCGGTGGTCAAGGGAATCAAGTGAGCCGTGGTGAACCATGGTTCCATCGGCTAACAACATGATTTGATCGAATAGTTCGAGAATTCTGAACCCGGGTTGGTGGATTGTTAAAACGATTGTTTTTTGGTGATTTTCAGCCATTGATTTGAGCATTGAGATGACTTGAAGAGCTGCACCCGAGTCAAGTCCAGATGTGGGCTCGTCCATTAGTAAAACGGATGGATTGTGAACCAGATCGACACCGATTGACACCCGGCGTTTTTCGCCGCCAGAAATCCCGCGGTGGCTGCCGCCACCGATTCGTTCTCCGGCAACATGGCATAACCCTAGCTCCACCAGCAATTCTTGAACTCGAGCTTTTGAGTTGTCGATTCCACCGTGAAGACGTAAACGAGCGCTATAGAGTAGGGTTTCTTCGACTGTAAGAAGCGGAAACAGTAAATCTTCTTGAGTTACGTATCCCGATACTCGCCGGAAAACGGTCGGGGTCATCGGCCGGTCGTTTACAAGCACATGACCGGAGACTCTGCACGGAGGAATAACTCCGGCGAGAACCTCGAGCAATGTGGTCTTTCCGGCGCCACTTGGACCAGCAATTGCCGTGATTTCTCCTGGCTTCACTTCACAATTGACGTCTCTAAGAATCTGCTTCTTTAAGGTGGGATTCACCTTTTTCTGGAAAATCCAGCCAAATTTACAAGATGTCGGAGATACGACATATGAAACATTCTTTGTTTTGATTGTGTATTGGGTTTTCCGGTGACCAACATCGGGTGACTCCACCGAAAAATCCATTGATGGGTTCTGATGAAAGAAAACGGTGAAGGGAATTTAATTTGAAGATTAGCTTGGCACAACTCAACTGCTCTTCTTTTTCCCGCATGAACTGTGTATACATTTATATACACATATAATTTGAATTGAAATGATGATCATAAGGTGATACTTATCATGTGGGTGTGATTTTTTTTTTGTAGTGTTTGCATGGGGCACATGGCAGCTGTTGGGGGAAATCCATTTTTCCAGAGCAATAATTGGCTATTCCTGAACAAATTGTATTGTAATGATTTGTAACTTATGCTGTACAGATATATCTTTCTCTTAAATTATCCTTCTTGGGTCTGAAAACAGGCCTAAGTTATGTTGTCGGAGGTAATTTCATGACATGGGTTTTATTGTGTTTTTTTACACTCAAGAGAAAAGTGAAAAACACATATTATAAATGTTGCGTTGCTTTTAATCATCATGCATTTTGATAATTTGAAGAGTGGTGAAAAACGCTCGCTAAAAGGATGAGTCATGTGAACTATAAACACCCATAATGTTTAGACATCACTGGAGTTTAATAATGAGAACCAGAAAATATATAACTGCCTAATTATGCTCCGTTAATTTCTTAATTAAACAGCAAAAGACATGTGAAACTTCAATAATCCAGATGGATTTTCATACAACAGATAATGATGTTTGTGTAGAGATACTAAAGGTAAAGGGTATGATTTTGTCTATCAAAATTTGAGCAATATTTGTTATGTTTTGCCGATGAGCATTAGCATGCACCCTTTTTAGGTCCGGTGTATGACCCCCCCACTTCATTTTTACTACCAAATAGATCTCCAGAAATGTGAATTTTATTAAAAATCCTTTCTTTCGCACCCATTTCAATATTAAATATCCTCATTGAAACGTTTTTACTTAAGAAACCCAAATATGCATTAAATTTTCAAAATTTTATATTTTTATATATTTTTTGGACCTCGACTAGATTTCGTTGTGGATTTGTCACTGCCTATGAGTAGGTGTGATGCCATTTAATGGTGTTTGGCAAAAAAACTCATTGCTTATCAACTTATATTAGCTTATTAGCTTATAAGTTAATAAGTAAGTGTATGGTAACTTATGAAAAAATGATTTATTAGAGGTTTCCTACCGGAATAAGTTATTTTTCATCCAAATACTTTTTTAACTTATACTGGTGTGAAACCTAATAAGTTGTTTTAAAAAGCTTAGCCAAACACCCCCTTATTGTCTATCAATTGTATGTGTGAGAGAGAAAGAGAGAGACCATCGACCAGAATATGTCGTTGATGATTGCTGTCAGCGGTGAATATTGTACCAAAAACCATAAGGTTTCTTATGTAAGTGAAACTAAAAAAGATGAGAGCAAAAAATAACAGGGTCACACGTTGGATGACGAAACTAGTGGCTGGAGGGAGCGATCAATATTGATGCGTTAGAGCCTAGAGGAGATGTCAATCAGTCAATCATAATTCACGTACAGTTCGGGCGACGTTCTGTTTCAAGCCTTTTGCTATTTTTTTGTTTAATTTTAAATGGATTTGGGCTATTACATTTTAAGCAAGGGGTTATTTTAAAAAAATTTGAATAAAAATATGGGGTTTAGACATTTTTTTATACATTTTGTTTTGCAAAAGTATATAAGGCATATCCTTGAAAAATTAAAAGATTAGGTTCCAATTTTTTTCATGTATATTTTACTCTTTTAATTAAAAATAGGTAGGTTCCAAGACACACTTTCATTCTACATAGATGAATCTCTCATTGCCACTGAGACAAAAAAAATGAGGGGTGGTGTTTACCGCCGACAATAGCTGCCACGTTGGAATACCAACGACAAAATACACACCACACCATACAATCTAAGAAATATAAAAGGACGAACGATGTAATATTGTAACACCCGGTTTCGAATCGCTTCATTATTCGAGGCCATGACCCGATTATCAGCTATCATAAGGCTTCAGACCTTGGGGGAAGAGAGAATTAGCCCTTTTTGGATGTGGATATTATAAATTAGGTGATCCAAGTGTTCGATTATGTTTCGGAGCCCAAGGGTATAACCGTGAATGGGCAGTTCAGGACTTTATGAATTTTGGGTTTAATTTCGGTACTCCTTGAGTATGCAGTGTGTAGTGGAAGAATTGATCGTATGTGGCATTTGAGTACGTCGGGTGTACTCAGGAGTATGCAGGGTGTACTCCCTTCAGCTTGAAACCTTAATTTTTAGGGTCTTACCCCTATTTAAGCTCATTGTGTTCATGAGGTCTTGCCTCTTATCAACCTCCATACCTCCTAAACCCTAATCTCGACCCCTAGCCACCATCTTTAAGTTCTTGAGCTCTTGTGAGGAATCTTGATGTGTTCTTGTGTAATTTGAAGAGATAGAATGTTATTGAAGAATCATCACTTGGAGTGGAGCTTGGAGATCCAGAAGTTACACATCTTTTGCAAACTATTGAAGGTAAAAACCTCTGATCTTGACATCTCCTTGGGTGTATCTAGTTTGGGGTGGTTTATGGCACATTTTGGTCTCTTTGGTTTGTCTTTATGAGGATGAGTTTGGTCACTAGATCTGGACGTTTTAGGTGTACCAAATGCGTAAAAATGTAATCTTGATGGTTGATATCTACCCATGCATATGTATGAGCTCCTTGTTGAAGTTGTAAAGTTAGGATTTGGATTTGGGACCAATTGAGCCATGCAAAAGCTCAAAGTTAACGACTTTATGAGTTAAGGCATATTTTGGAAGTAATTCTGAGCATTTGACGTTTTGGCTTAAAGTTTTAAGACCTTTTCTAGATGGATTAAGAGCATGTAGTGTACACGAGGCGTACCTCTTGGTACGTATCACGCACTGAGTCAAACCCTCGTAGGCTGGTCAAGATCCGTAGTGCGTTGGGTGTACCAACTGACTACGCAGGGCGTACTCAGTCTGTATGGACTTCTTTGACTTATTAACTTTTTTACCTTTGACCATTGGCCAGAAGTTTGACCAGAGTTGACCGATGGATATTTTGGGTCTTTTAGGAAATTAGGCCTTCTTTGATTAGGCCCATGATCGGTTTTGGGCCCAATTTGGAAATTGGGCCATATTGGTCTTTTGTTGTTATTGGTTTGGGCTTCGGATGTTGGGCTAAATGAGGAAAGGATAAAATGGACTTTTACCTTGAGTATTGGGCAATCGGTCTAGGTTTCTAGCTATAGGTGGAGGACCAGTTATTTATTTGGTGTTATTTGATGTTGTTAGCGTTGGGATTTTCCGGATCGGCAGTCCGAGCTTTTGTCTATGATATTCAACAGCTTGAGGTGAGTCTCCTCACTATACTATGGGTGGAAGGCATCAATGCCGGCCCATTGGCTTGTGAGATATAGGAATACCAGAGGTGGCTCTTGTCATTTGTATGAAAGACCCAGATGTGGCTCCTGGCAAATTATATGCAAGACCAGGGATTGGACCCTGGCAAATAGATAGATAGTTTATGTGTATAGATAGTATGCTTGTTTTCTTTATGATGCTTGCATGGAAGACCAAGAAGTGGCTCCTAACACTTGATTGTATGACCCAAGGTTTTGGCTCTCGTCCTGGCAAGGAAAGACCATGATGCGACTCATGGCATAATGGCAAGACTATGGTTGGCACATAGCATTCTCTATATTGTATGTATGGTATGTGGTATTTGGGGAACTCACTAAGCTTTGTGCTTACTGCCTATTGTTTATGGTTTTAGGTACGCCCAGTTCAAAATGTTAGGATCTGGCATGACTGCACTGCATCCACCCATGTTTCCACATTGTAATGATTTTGGGATTGTACTTTGATGACTCTTTTATTATAAATTACTTTTGAATGTTTGAATAACAGATAACTAGTGTTTTGTTTGAAATAAAAATGAAAATTTTACCTTGTGATTTTCGAGACGTTACAAATATCAGTCATGAATTATACGTTTTACTATGTATTAGTGAACAAGTTTTATAATTTATGGGGATTTTTAAAATCACATGGGTTTAGTCCCTCCAATTATAGATATACGTCATATCTATCATACTACATATGATATAATATATGGATCTCGACATGTGATTATTACAAATGAAAAAATAAATAATATAATTATAACAAACACATGAAAATATTATCAAAATAGCATGAGAGCCATATTATCGAGTTACTTTGTGACATCCCGAAATTTAGGACATAAACTATGAACGACTAAATTACGGAAAAAATCCGCTAGTAACCTAACTCGTTTGGTTTTTATTTCATCTAAGGAAATATAAACAATTTCAATTACATTTTATATGGTATTAGCCGATACTTTTCTTCCAAATGTATGAATCGACTAAAAGATCAAATTTCTTAAACTACAACGTTAATTAATGTGTCTGAAAAACTGAAAATTTTCATTAAGCAGTTTTAAGTAAAGAAAACATTAAAATATGATAGAACATGTTTCCCTGTTTCCGAAAATATAAAGAACGTCCAAAACGGAGTTCATATGCAAAAGATACGACAGTTTTAAGAAACCAAACCGGTATAACACTAGGTTTACATGTTTTAAGAAAACTATTTCACACCGTTGAGGTACTTATGCATTACCGACGAGATTTCTGAGAGCGTTTTTGGAATCAGACTATAGCATATTATTTAATTTCATATTCGAAATATTTTTAGTAAAAATATTTACAAAAGTCGCGAAAGCGGACACCGTGAGCCGTTTAGACGCAAAGCTTCAAACGCGATTTCCCGGAGTTACGTAACTCCAAAATTAATCCGTTTGAGTTTTTGAAATCATTGAATTAAATCAAATCCATCGGTATCTTTGAAAATTTATCTCAACCCCCGGATCCCGATGCACTCGACTATGGGTACTAATAAGCCATTAATAAGGGTATAACCCTTGGATGGGACCCACTAGATTTGGGAAGGACAAATCTTCAGCCTATTCCCTTAGATTATCCCATGTAACCTCCCTTATTCCTCTTTTCCATTTTGGCTCACACTCGATCTAAAGGTACAAGAATAGTACCTGATGGGATTTGAGGAGTATGGCCTCCTTGGCCAGGGAGTGTTTCCTTCCACTATAAATAGAGCTCATCTCCTCATTCATTCCTCACCACTCAGCTCATTCATCTCTTCTCTCAAACCTCTCAATCCTCTTACAAATCTCTCTCAAATCTCTCCCAAGTTTCTTGTAAATCTCTCCTGAATATTTATCAATAACAAACACACAAGATGATCCCACTATCCTAAATCACTCTTCACCACACATACAACGTCTCCCTTAGACACCCATATCATCCCAAACCTTCTTTTTGTTGAAATCAACTCAAAACAGGAGAAGAAAACCGAAAACAGCAAGTCAATCTCGGAATTTTAGCCAATTTCGGAATTTCTCTCTTCAGTTTTGGAATTCTGACTTCGGACTCTTTAGTTTCGGAATTCTGACTTCGGACCTTTCTGAATGCAGAAGTTTTGCCAGTTTCGGATCCTACCAGTCTCGGAGCATCGACTTTGGATTTTTGGCAGTTTCAGACCTTTTTCCCATTTCAGAGCTTTGACTTCGGAATTTCCATCAGGTTCGGATTTTTCTTATCTCGGACCTTCTACCTTCGGAGTTTATACCCATCTCGGAACTTTTAAAGTTTCAGATTTTTCTAGTCTCGGAGATTCAACAAGCCTCATAACTTTTTCATCTCGGATCTTCTGCACCTCAGAATTTTTACCACTTTGGGTATCTTCCATTATCATCACATGCTTCTATAGTCTCTTCATTCATCAAGACTAAGATAATCTCGGAAGACCAAATTCACAACAACACATTGGTTCTCGCAATCCAATAATCAAAAATAATTCATTAACCGCATATCGAGATGAGAGTTACGACCCCTCTTTTATATTTATTCGTTTTGGGGGAGAATACATGTGCTAAATAGTATTTATGATGAAACTACATAAGTCTTATATGATATGCATGCTACAAGTTTAAAGTATTTCAAAGTTTCAAAGACTAAATGCTATACTACGAAATTCATTATGCCTAGTACTTAACTATAATTAAGTTAGGGATGAGAGATTATTCACAAACTTTTCGTTAATGACTTTTAGTGAGACAATACTTTATTCATTAGCCAAGTCTAACGACTTAGCCTGCCCCACACTACTATAGTCGTTAATCTTCGGAGCAAGGTACATATGTATAGATCTATATGGGGTCGACAACCCCACCTGCGGTTGCTAGCTACAACCTTAGACTGATCAATCGTGGCAGGTGATATGTGCCTACGATCGTTACTACAACATCCGATGAAGCGTTGTAGGGAGGGGTAATTTTCATCAATAGATCGATTATAGAACTCACTAAAAACATTAACACGAATATCTCTCTTTCTCACTACAACCATAGGTTTGGTTGTTTTCAAAACTATTTTTAAGTATGGGAATTACTTATACAATGGGTACACTTTGACTTTCAAGAAATTATTACAAGTACATTTTAAAATCATGGATTTACTTATACAAAGATACATTTTGGCTTTTAAAGATGCATGGAAAACACCGTTTCAACTATTGTTATTCATACAAAGAAATTACTTTTGGACTTTATAAAAGTGTTATTACTGCGGCTAGCAGAAAACCTATGACTCTCACTAACCTCGTATTGACTTTCAAAATATATGTATTCTCAGGAAATCAGTGAAATTTCGGGCACACTCAGAAGTTGGCAAATGTGGCTTGCAAGCACTTTAATTTTCTACTTTTGTACCGTTAAGGCAAACTCATTCTCGTATTATTATATTATAATATGTAAGAACCTTGTATGCTAACATAAAGATGTAATGCAAATATTGTTTTGTTCATTGTTGTACTTGTGCTGTATATTCAATTTATCTGTGATCCATGAACTTAGTGTCACAGCCCGACGTCTTCCGCTGCCTCGGTCGGGGGTGTGATAGATTGGTATTAGAGCTAAATTGGCTATAGAGAACTCGTATCCTCGAAAGAGGAATACAATTATAGCAACTAGCTTCTAATAAAAGTATTATTAATAATAACACTACTTGTCGACTGCTTACGGTACAAGGAATCTGGTTTGAAGGGCCGCATAAGATTGTTGGATTTCAGAAGTGCTTAAATGCCAAAATGGTCCTACCCTCTGGTCCGGTGTTTCATGTCTGGCCCCTGTCTGTGCTCGATAGTTGGGAAATACAAAACAAAAATTAATAATACTACAAACGCCACCAACCATAATATATAAGAGTTTATATATACTCTGACCCGCGATGAGAACACTTAATAAAAATTTTAAGCATCCCTTCAACTAGAACTACCAACTCAAACCTTTAGGTCATACGCCTCAATTAAAGGTTAATATCGTACATAAGCCATACCATAAATAAACCTGGAACACGCTCCTATGTTATTTATGGTCGGGCGAGTGCACAACCAACCTTGAGCAAGGAGTTTGACAGATTACAACGGTTGTGAGTTTTAGAGATTGAAGAATGTTCCCCATATTCGCTGCAGCAGCCTAGCACCTTAGAAACCCTATTTCAACACTAAAACAATATATACATTTTAAATCATAAACAATACTTACAAGTCGGGAATAACATTAAGATTTTCCTAGTTCGCCTAAATCTGAAGAACTGATAACTCTACTACCTTCGTAGCAAAGAAGCCCATAAGTTCTCAATCAATCATTAAGTAAACTCCAAACTTCCCTCTTCCAAAGATGACAACAACTTCAGTCTTAAGGATTTCAATTCTTTCCCTATAATTTGGAAATTTGGAGGATTTCCCAATCAATCACTTTTCCCTCATCACTTAGAAATCGGTAGGATTTCAGGAATCAATCTCACTCTATAATTTGGAAAATCTATGGGATTCTAAGAACAAAGTATGCTTATACACTTTCATGTAATAAAATTTCTACATGCTTTTTATGATTGAGTAGTATAAACAACTTAAGTGTATCTTTTCTAAACGTTAAGGACAATGCCTCGATGAAAAGAACCACGAGTTCGTCCGCCACCGACTCCCCGAACTAACAAAGGAGGTGTTCCAGAAATAACTCAAACAACAGAAGGAACTCCTGACCCTGAAGAAGCCCCAAGCGCGACAAATACCCACCCAACTTTCCAGATGGATCACACTACGATGCAAAATATGATTGCGCAAGGGATTGCTACAGCCTTGGCAACATATGAGGCTGCTCGAAACGGGAATACTAGAAATAGTGGAAGTGGTACTCCAGTAGTTTCCCAAAATAATCCCAAGCACTGCTCTTACAAAGAATTCATGGGTTGTAAACTCCGATCCTTCTGCGGCATTGAAGGAGCTGTTGGCCTGTCACGCTGGATAAAAAACATTGAGGTTGTCTTTCATATTAGCTCTTGCCCAGATGACTGTAGGGTTAAGTGTACGCTGATGGATTCCACCTTAACTTGGTGGAAAAATCATGCCAAGTCCATGGGAATTGCTGAAACCTATGCCATGGGATGGGAACAGTTGAAAGAGATGATGACCAAGGAGTATTGCCCACGACAGGAGATTCAGGCACTAGAACAAGAGCTCTGGAATCTAACCATGCAGGGATCAGAGGTAGCTGCTTGCACCTCCCGATTCGAAGTTCTTTCAACTTTTTCCCTTGAATGGTGCCCTCAGAAGACAAGAAGACGGAGAGATACATTTGGGGACTAGCATCGCCAGTCCAAGGTCTGGTTACTGCATCTAGACCCTCCACTTTTGACATCGCCAAACAACTAGCCTATGAGTTGAGTGAGAAATGCTCCCGACGGGGTACCATGAACCTATCGAAGGATAAGGATAGAGTTGGAAGTACTAAAAGGAAGTTCCAAGGAAAGCCAAAGGGAATTTCAAGCATTGCAGGCTAAATCTGGAACCTGCAACAGTATATGCTGCAATCTCAAACACTCCCACTCCGACAAAGCCCTACGCTGGAACCCTAACTCGCTGCCTCAGATGCAATTATCGTCATGTTGGAAACTGCATAATCTGTAGCAACTGCAAGTTAAGGGGTCACACCGCTAAGTTTTGTAGAAAGATTCCAAACAACACAGCCTCAGCTACTACTGCAGGAGGAATTCGAACCTGCTTCGAGTGCAACCAACCAGGACATTTCAGGAAAGACTGCCCTAAGCTGAAGAATCAAGGTGGTCAAGGAAGGGAATTTGTGATAGGTGCAGGAGACGCACGCCAGGAACCAACTATGGTTATTGGTACGTTTCCTATCTACAATATTTATGCTTCCATATTATTTGACACTGGTGCCGATAAGAGCTTTATTTCCCATAATTTTAGAAAAATGATAAATCATGAATCGTGCAAACTTAATGATGCTTCCACGGTAGAAGTAGAAAATGGTCAAATAGAAAGCACCTTAGAAATACTCACCAACTGTCTTCTCACTCTGAATCATGTGTTCCCTGTCGACTTAATGCCCATGATCAACCTACGATCCGACTATCATCAACTTAGAGTTCAAGAAACAGATATTCCAAAGATGACATTCCGAACTAGATACAGTCACTATGAGTTTCTAGTTATGCCATTTGGACTGGCCAATGCACCAGCCGTATTCATGGACCTTATGAATCGGGTGTGTAAACCCTACTTGGATAAATTCGTGATCGTGTTCATCAATGACATATTGATATACTCACGAACCAAGGAAGAACATGGAGAATACTTGTGTTTAATTCTGGAACTGCTAAGAAAAGAGAAACTTTATGCAAAGTTTTCTAAATGTGAGTTCTGGATTAAAGAAGTTCATTTCCTCGGTCATGACCAACAGTAAAGGGATTCATGTCGATCCCGCGAAGATTGAAGCGGTCAAGAATTGGAAGGCACCAACAATACCAACCGAAGTACGCCAATTCTTAGGGCTTACAGGCTATTATCGGAGATTCATCGAAAACTTTTCCAAGATAGCCAAGCCTCTCACCGCACTAATCCAGAAGGACAAAAAGTTCGATTGGGGAGACAGTCAAGAGTCTTCCTTCCGAAAATTGAAGCAATTGTTGTGTAGTGCACCAATTTTGTCACTTCCTGAGGGAACATAAGACTTTGTAGTATAATGTGATGCTTTGCATCAAGGTTTAGGGTGCGTACTAATGCCGAGGAATAAAGTTATTGCATGTGCATCCCGACAAGTGAAGCCAAGTGAGACAAACTATACTACACATGACCTAGAAATGGGAGCTGTAGTTTTTGCCTTAAAGTTTTGGAGGCACTACCTTTCTGGAACAAAGTGTGTAGTATTCGCCGACCACAAGAGCCTCCTACACATCTTTGATCAACAAGAGCTCAATATGAGACAACGAAGATGCGAATTGCTAAATGATTACAAATGCGAAATTCATTATCATCCCGGTAAAGCAAACGTCATGGAAAATGCTTTAAGCAGGAAAGAGCGAGCAAAACCACTTCGCGCAAAAGCTCTAAGTCTAACCATCCATTCAGACCTCACTACCTAAATTCATGATACTCAAATAGAAACACTCAAATCTTTGAATATCGTGGAAGAAAACCTATGAGGCATGGACAAACAGTTCGACCTCAGGGAAGACGGAACACGATACTTCATGAACAGAATTTGGACTCCAAGATTTGGAGACGTCAAGGGTTTGGTTCTAGATGAAGCTCACAAATAAAGATACTCAATACATCCTAGATCAGACAAGATGTATGTCGATCTCAAAAAGCTTTATTGGTGGCCCAATATAAAGGCAGAAATTGCCACCTATGTCGGTAAGTGTTTGACCTGCTCCAAGGTCAAAATAGAGTACCAGAAGCCATCTGGTCTACTACTGATGGGTTTTGAGCACCATAACATCCCTATGGTGCAAATACAACCCTAATGCTTTAGATTTAAGTTTTCTCAAGTTATACATGCAATAAAATTATCCAAAGCATGCAACCTATAACTAGCATACAACTTCTATATTTGAAAAATAAAAAAGAGTTAGATGGATACCTCTTATTTGTACCTTGTAATTCTTGGCCTTTCAAGAGCTTAGTACCTCAAGTGTGATACCTCTAATGTGTCGCAAACACCAAAAGCAAATGGCAGAATATGAGAGATAGGCTAGGAGGCACACAAAGCGGCTAGTGTTCTTCTTGGAACTTTTAGCGCCATTTTTGGTGAAGCTAGGGGTTACATTTATAGTGTGGAATTCCTAGGGTTTCACTTGTAAACCCTAATTCACTTCCTTGGACCTTTAATCCAATAATCCATATGATAAGCCATACAGACTAACTCTTCATGGACTCCCACATAAAATTACTCCATCCTAATCAACATGGATCATTAGCCCAAACTATATGTATTACTGATTTACTTAATCAGTCCCCGTTAATTTAATCAATCTCTTTTGATCACTAAATTAATTCCTGATCAATACCAATTAAATAATATAATTTCTCAATTAATATATTATTCTTATAATATATTAATAAATCACAAATAATCTCTTTCTCAAATATCCATCCTATGAAATTGCTCTGGTGAAGGCAACCCAAAAGGACCATGCTACTATCGGGTCATGTACATACCAATTATAGTTATAGGCTTAGACACCTAATCCAACAGTCTCCCACTTGGATAAGTCTAATAACTATAACTTCCAATGTAACTTCAAAATCCGATTAGCAATCGTAGCTCTCAAAAGCTGTTGTCGAGCTCTGATCTTATCAGCAACCCGTCCTTTAGATAAGGGATCAAATATTCCTCTATTCTACAAGATATCGTAAGGACATGAGACATGGATTATAATCATTCTCTTTGTCCACATGTTGTTTCCCGATTTCTGATTTATGACGACTGACTATAGTTGAACATATTAACTTAGTCTAGGCTTGGGCAAGCACTTAGGGGTGTCATCACTAAATCATCGAGGGGCCCACATATATCGCTTTTATCTCACATTGGGTAAAAGGAATGGATAAACGTCAACTCATATGCTTGATCAATTTACTCATCACATCACACACAACAATACGTTTTATAACACCAAGTTACTGGTGCGTTTACGTATCATCAATGTGCAACCGACTTGTAAACTACAACTTATATGTCTCTTTTTCAAGAATATAAGATATTATCGTCTTACAATCACTCGTGATAAAATCCATGAAGTGATTTAGATGAGCGTGGGTTTAATCCAATACTCAAATCTTATTACATGAGTACTCATGAACACTGTAGCAAACTTGTGCTATGTCTAAACACTTAGACAATCTACAATCGGATTCATGACAGTCTTACCTCATTACTTACTTCCAAAGTTTGATTGACTGTGGATGCTTGATTAATCTTATTATTCGGGAAGTAAACTATGCAAAGAGAAACAAAAGAATAATCCAATCCAATATGGTCTCAACTATATTGATTACACATTATTCATTGTATAATGTTTCGATTAATCAACTTATTACTTGAATTAAAACACTAGTTATCCCATGCTCCAAGCATGCACACTATGTTTGCCTATGGTCCTTACCTTATGAAATAGATCAGTTAAACACATTTCCAATGATGCTCATTTCACAATTCCCTAATCCGTATTATAAGTGTAAGAATACAAAATTCTTGACACTATTAGAATCTTGTAAGATCTAAACTCACATGCAATTATCCTTTTGTAATGTCAAGGCACCAAAGTCACTAAGACTTTGCCAATGATATTAAAAAGCGTTCCGTTTGGAGATTGTTACAAGACAACTCCACAGATATGAAGTCTCACATTCAAAGTACATTCCTTTGAACATCCTTCTTGCATAAAAGTTTCTAACCTACACATAGATTCTTAACATCCAACTCCCATTATTGAAACATTTCCATATTTACCATATGACAACTCATTCTTAATAGAATCCTATCTATTCATAATAATGTCAATATGATCTATTCATTACTATACTTCCAACTGCCCACAATTGACCAATCCTTAGCGAACCTTAGATTGTCCTTGACGGTTGTTTAACTACTTTAGTCATATACGGTTCTGGTCCTTTTCCCTCTTAATGCCCTGGGCATTTGGAATAGACACAAATATTACAACATATGTAATCGATCCTATACCCGAAGCATATAGGATACGATTCATAATGTCTTACATAAAGACATGATACTTGAGCAGTTCTTTGCTATAATATTGCCATATTTAGAATTTCCAATGTTGAAACATTTCAACTTGTTATTCATATATGCTCATGACTAAGTCTGATTAACACTTCAATCTAAACTTTTAGATTCGAAAAAAGGATAAGTATCCTCTCCTTTACTATAGCAAAACAACTTTTCAAACTTTGCAACTTTGCAAATCAAAATTTCTTTCAAATAAATAGCATTGCTACTTTGCAACACTCATTATAACGATTATGCTCCCACTAGCATAATAATTATTCTTACTAGCATAACAATTATGCCCCCATTAGCTTTGACATGTACCCAGAAATCAACTGGACTTCTAGAAATCAATACTTATTGACTTTCTTACCAAAGTTTAGATTTCTGATATAAGATGCTTCGATAAGACTTTATCTAGGTTCTCAAACTCATGCACCTTTCCTTAGATAGCTCATATGTGTGTCTAAACTATTTCAGAACTTACAACACTAAGTCCCGAATGTTTAGACTATTTGCCATTTCTCACAATTCGAACTATGAAGAGGGATGTCGTAATCATAATCGAATTTGAGAATGCAATTAACACAACTGCTATTTCTTTAAATCTACTTAGTGAAAGCATTTCCTCACAATCCTTTTATGAAACGAAGAGAAACCTTTTCCACTTAGATTTTATGGTGCATGTGCTCCTATCCATGTGCATTTGTCATAACCATAATCACAAGACAAGGTTTGTGACAAATCCGAACTCATATGGACTGACCTTCTTTAATCTTAATTTCTTGCCATTTGGTAGCATAAGGGCATACCATTGCTTCCAAGTTGTTGAGCAGCTCACCTATACTGGTTAATGTACTTTCATTGGTTAAGGTGCTTTACTTTATGCAATCAAATGAGGACTCATAGAACTTACATGCATAGTCGACTTAACTAGAATGGGCACAGAAACAAGAATATGTCAACACGATAGGTTACAAATCTCAAGTCGTGTGCTAGTGATAAACAATAGGTTTATTCTTGATTAGTTCTTAAAGCTGTTCAAGATCATTAAGAGTCCCACTGACCTCTTGACATATAAGATTCTCTGTCAAGAAACATTCCTAAACAAACAAATATTCAAGAGTTAGTGCAGGCTCTTATCAAGGAAAAACACTTCATTTAATTGGTCTTAGTTGGTCTTTGTTTTAGCCAAAACATCACAACTACCCATTCCAAATGTGCAAGAGTAAGAAAACATTCTTCTACTCCATATTTCATGATGTGTTATAAACCTACTTAGGATTATGTCAGTCAAGGCACAATCTTGGAGTGTGATTCTAAGACTTGATTTTGGAACGAAGTATGACTCATCTTCTTGATTTAACCATTTCAACAATTCCTGATTCCTTTTCTTACCCATACAAGTGCACTAAGGTGTCCTTAGAGGATCAATTGTAATATTGTTCCATAATCATAAGCATGATTATAAAACATGATACTAAAGTATTCTCCTTTCCTTTCAGATTGAAGAAAACTTTTATCTTTCTGCCTAATTGATTCTTCTTATTCGTTCTCCTATACTTTGAAACTTTTTCAAAGTATTAGAACTACACTTAATCTTGTAAGTATAACCATATTTACTAAACTTTTAGTAAATTATGACGAATAGTCTTTATCATTCTTTGTGGTGGACCTGACCAATTTACATCAATGTGTACTAGATCCTTTAGTCCTTCACTTGACTCACATACATATGCGAACAAAGAAATAGTCTCAATTTTCCCAAGTACCAAGATTATATACTTCAAATCACATGATTCCAAGTTTCTGTCCAATTGAAACTTAGACGATAAGAATCTTTCCTTACTTAGAAAATTACGACACTACCACAATCGATATAACTAAGAATCAAACATTTTCAGCATTGCTATTAATAGAAACATATAAACAATAATTTTCACAAATGCCATTGCAAGGAAATATAAAATAAGACAAAATCAAAAATTTTCTTTTATTTATAAAATGCGGAAAACTTGTCCTTACAATGCAAATACAAATGAAAACTATGTTACTAAATATTCCTAAGCAATCTATCATAACTCCTAAGCAGTAGCTCAAAAATCTGATCATCGAACCATGCGATCGAAATCGACTTCTTCATGATCTGACTCAACAAGTTATTTCCTTTAAGCTTCCTTCTTTTTCTTTTATTCTACAAAACATCAAAATGTAACATTACATCATGTAATAAGAATCACTAAATGGGAACTTAATAGAGTTAGATAATAGACTACCTGGAGTAGAGTCATACATTTTGATTTTACCATCCTTGTGATCTTTCTGGTAGATAAGGCAACTTCACATCCAATGCCCCTTCGCTTGGAAATAGAAACAAACAGACTCTTTTGGAATGGCACACGAGACAATCTCAGACTTAGTCTTTCTTTTTACCATTTGGTCAAACGGTTTGACCTTGGCCGATCCCTTTCCATTGGGAAGAGAAAACTTTTCTGGACTTCCAATGTTACCATTTTCAATATCCATGGAAGTTTGGGAGATTGATCTTCCAATCAAATTTTCTTGACCAGTGCGCCAAATCATTGGTGATTCAGCAGCAATTAGCAACTAGGTAAGATCGATACGGGTCACGTCGTGATATGTCATATAGTAGTCTTTAACAGACTGACCATACGACTCGGGAAGTGGTTGAAGAACCAAGTCAACAGCCAACTTCCTCGGGAAAACGGCACCCAACATTCACAGTCTGTCAATATGCAACTTCATCTCCAAGACGTGAGCACATACATACTTTCCATCTTCGTGTTTGCTTGCCAATAGGGCTTGAGTGAACTTGAACTTTTCAAGTCGATGATTACGTGGTTCAGGGAGAATAACTGGAGGAGGTGGAGGAAGTGAAGTATGATTTCCAGTTCCATCAATGCAGAACAAAGAGATTGATCTTTCACCTTGATCGCCATGTGGAATATCATCTTCATGAGGAAAGCTTCTTCCAAAAGGATAAGGAAGACCATAGTTGTCAAAACTAGACATCTACAAGGGGGGGAAATTCATGTAAGTTGATTTAATCCTTAATATAACACCCAAATGAAATATTAAGGCTAGGACCCAACACAATAATTCACAATTCGGAAGAGGGATGCCGTAATCCAATTGCAAATTATTTGAAGGTAGGTAAATGACGATTTACCAATTCCACCATGAAAACAAAATTTTAAACGAATTAGGTTTTAAATGAAATTCCTAGATCTTTTGAGATTCATTGAACTTTTCAATGGCATGTTTAATCTCGATTATGCCCTTCAAGTTTGTGACTGGGATACCGAGGATCACAAACAAGGTGTGAATAACCATGCAAATTAGCTTGGTACTCTCAAAGTCATTTATCACCTAATCAATGTGTGGGTTAACCACACACGCTCCATTGATCTATGATAACCTATGAGCTACCCATTGCTATCCTTCATTAGTCCCATATTAGTGTGCCAGTTAACCACACACGCTCCACTAACGACCAACAAGGTGCAATGTGCAATTTCATGGGTTAGCATCAAATTCACATTTTTCCTAAGTTACTAAGATTGGGAATTTATAAAACATTTAGTTACTTGTATTTCATTATACTTATTAATGAAAGTTTGTTTACTATCCCACTCGTTCGGCTAACGACCCTCCACTGGTCAAGGGTGCGGTGGATAAGAGTGTATACGCAATGGCGGTCATTTTATAGGTCGTTTCCTTAAACCCCCCTTATAGACCAGCTTCGTGAATGAGGCCTACTAATTAAGACTGACCTTTAACTCATACATATATAATATATTAGACTTTTAATTTGATATAGTATAAGGGTGTATTTTACACATTTAAAATACTAGGTGGTTTAATCTATTAATAAATTAGACTTTTAATTTAATTAAACTTAAACCATGTCATTATGGATTTATTAATTGTCTCTTTTAATTAAACACTTAATTAATTTAATAAAACCATAAGGGTGTAATTTAAACTATTCAAAATATCAAGGTTCTAAATTTAAGATTTCAAAATTAAGGCTATTTAATTAAATTTTAAGTTCTAAAACCAAGAGGTGCACATTTGAACCTTTTCAAATTACTAGGGTTTTAGAATTTAATGTTTTATAATTAAAACCTTTTAAATTCCAAAATTTGAGGACAAATTTTGAAAGTTTTTCAAAACTCTTGGATCAATTTGACAACAATTAAAATAATCATATAATTAACTATATCACAAAACTGACCTAACCTAATTTCATATAGCAAGATGATTCAAATTCTACAAATAACTAGTTTTTCACAAAAATCAAGTAATTATCTTAAAATTTGACAATCATCATTTAATTAGATGAGGATAATCATTACCTTATAAAAAAAATCGAATTTTATGATACAAAATAGTTGGTGGTGATGATCCTAATCCAATTCTGGCAAAAAAACTTGAAAAAATGCAGACAGATGATCCAACTCGTCGAGTTCATGACATGGACTCGTCGAGTTGGACCAACTCGTCGAGTCTCATTATGGACTCGTCGAGTTCATCATGCAGAGAGCACATTTCAATTTCTTCAACTTTGAACAATTAATCAATGAATCAATATAACAGAAAACACCCTAGGCTCTGATACCACTGATGGGTTTTAAGCACTATAACATCCCTATGGTGCACATACAACCCTAATGCTTTGGATCTAAGTTTTCTCAAGTTATACATGCAATAAAATTATCCAAATCGTGCAACCTATAACTATCATACAACTTTGATATTTGAAACATAAAAACTAGTTAGATGAATACCTCTTATTTGTAGCTTGTAATTCTTGGCCTTTCAAGATCTTAGTACCCCAAGTGTGATACCTCTAATGTGTCACAAACACCAAAAGCAAATGGAGGAATATGAGAGATAGACTAGGAGGCACACAAAACGGCTAGGGTTCTTCTTGGAACTCTTAGAGCCATTTTTGGTGAAGCTAGGGGTTACATTTATAGTGTGGAATTCCAAGGGTTTCACTTGTAAACCCTAATTCACTTCCTTAGACCTTTAATCCAATAATCCATATGATAAGCCCTTTGGACTAACTCTTCATGGACCGCCACATAAAATTAGTCCATCCTAATCAACATGGATCATTAGTCCAAACTATATGTATTACTAATATACTTAATCAGCCCTCGTTAATTTAATCAGTCTCTTTTGATCACTAAATTAATTTCAAGTTAACTCCTGATCAACACCAATTAAATAATATGATTTATAAATTAATAATTCTTATAATATATTAATAAATCACAAATAACCTCTTTCTCAAATATCCATCCTATCAAATTGCTCCGGTGAAGGCAACCTAAAAGGACCATGCTACTATCGGGTCAAGTACATACCAATTATAGTTATGGGCTTAGACACCTAATCCAACAGCTACAACAACCGTCGATTCCACAATGGAAGTGGGAACAGATAACAATGGACTTTATAACAAAGCTGCCCAAGACATCAAGCGGTTATGATAGCATTTGGGTAGTGGTTGACCGTATGACGAAGTTCGCTCACTTCTTAGCCATCAAGGAAACGGAGAAGATGGAAAAACTCACCAAGACCTATCTCAAGGAGATAGTCGAACTACATGGTGTGCCAATATCTATCATCTCAGACCGAGATAGTAGATTCACTTCCAGATTTTGGCAATCACTACAAAGGTCCCTAGGAACAAAACTTGACATGAGTACCATATATCATCCTCCAACGGATGGCCAGAGCGAAAGAACAATACAAAATCTGGAAGATGTGCTCCGTGCTTTTGTCATAGATTTTGGTAACGCATGGGATACCCACTTACCACTAGTCGAGTTTTCCTATAACAACAGCTACCACACTAGAATAAAGGCCGCTCCATTCGAGGGCCTATATGATCGCTGATGTCCTTCACCGTTATGTTGGGCAGAAGTTGGAGATACCCAACTAGCCGGAAAGCATGTTGGGGATACACTATTCAGTGGCCCGAAAATCATTCAGGAGACAACGGAAAAGATTGTTCAGATAAAAGAATGGTTAAAAGCCGCACATAGTCGGCAGAAGAGTTATACTGACAACAGACGCAAACCATTGGAATTCAAAGTAGGAGACCGTGTCCTACTAAAGGTTACCCCATGGAAGAGTGTCATTAGATTCGGAATAAGAGGAAATCTAAACCCTCGCCACATCAGATCCTTTCAAATCTTGGCAAGGGTAGGCCCGGTAGCTTACAAGCTCAGACTACCTCAAGAGCTCATCAAGGTTAACGACACCTTCCACGTGTGTAATCTCAAAAAGTGCCTAGCCGATGAAAACCTAGCTGTACCACTCGATGATATCTAGATCAACACAAAGCTTCACTTCGTGGAGGAACCAGTGGAGATCATGGATCGGGAAATCAAAAGACTCAAGCAAAATCGCATTCCTATTGTAAAAGTCTGATGGAACTCTCGTAGAGGGCCGGCGTTTACGTGGGAACGCGAGGATCAAATGAAACTGAAGTATCCACACTTATTCGGTGATACTCCCTCCACTTGTGAAACGACTTAATAATATTACAAAGTGGATTAGAACGTGATAATTTTGGGACGAAATTCCTTTAACGGGGAGGTAATGTGACATCCTAAAATTTAGTACATAAACTATGAATGAATAAAATTACAGAAAAATCCTCTAGTAACCTAACTCGTTCGGTTTTTCTTTCATCTAAGGAAATATAAACAATTTCAATTCCATTTTATATGGTATCAGCTAATACTTTGCTTCCAAATGTATGAACCTGCGTCTGAAAAACTACAATTTTTCATTAAGTGGTTTTGAGTAAAAAAAAACATTAAAATATGATAGAACATGTTTTCCTGTTTCCAAAAATATAAAGAACGTCCAAAACGGAGTTCGTATGCAAAAGATACAACAATTTTAAGAAACCAAACCGGTATAACACTAGTTTTACATGTTTTAAGAAAACTATTTCACACCGTTGAGGTATGTGACAACCCGAAATTTCTATCTTGTACAAACCCTACATTTCAATCAAAGTCAAAACTTGCTTCTGCTAACTTTTAGCACTTTTGGAGTCTGTTTGGGTGTTTTTAATCTTAAATACATCAAAGGAATAAGAGAAAGGGAGTGTCAGTTGAACTTGTAAACTGTCAAGCAAGCCCTAAGCCCTCAAAAGAGGAGTTTACGGCTGAAACCTTTGAGTTTACGGCCGTAAACTCAAGGTGGCCGTAAACCCCTTAGTATATATATGATCCTTAGTCATTTTAATCACTTTTCACCCTTCAAACCCAAGAACTCGGAATTCTCTCTCAAGGATCTTGAGACTTTGCTTCCAAATCTTCCAAAAATGTAAGTAAATCACTTCATCTATGTGTTATACATAACTTCTTCTTGATTCACTCATGATTTCATCCATGAAATCCTTTCATTTTCATAGATCTTCAAGTGTTCTTCATTTCACCAAGAACACAAAGAACACACACTAGTGTTCTTGGACTTTAAACACCCTTACAAGCTTCTATATTGTAAGTACTCTTACCCTAGCTTGTTATATGACTAAATCACTTAGTTTACACCTTGAAAACAACACAAAATCAAGATCAAAAGGGAGTTTACGGCCAAGGCAATCTCCTTGGGCCGTAAACTCTATTGATGGGTGCATATGAGCCCTAATTTCCTTCCTTAGCCTTAGAACTAGGTCTAGAACACCTCCAAAGTGAGTTAAGGACCTTAAAATTCAAAATGGTACAACTTGCCATGAGTTTACGGCCGTAAACTCATTAGGGCCGCAAACCCTTGGCCGTGAACTCATGGGGAGTTTACTCTTGGGCCGTAAACTCCAAGGTGAAGCCCTACAACCCTTAGATGCAACCCTTTTGTACTTATAACACTTGAATCAAAGTGTTTTCCATGTTCTAGGGTGTCTATACTTGCTAAATTAGTTGTTTAATCACTAATTAGATACATATATGTGTCATTATATGTTCACTAGGATCCGTGTGTGTGCTCAAGTCTTCACTTGACACCTAGCATCCAATACCACTTGTTCATCCAATCTACTCACTACAGGTGAGTTCATACCCCTTAATTAACCTTTTAAATGTTTTTATGGGGGGGGGGGGGAATACAAGTTGAATCATTATAGTTATAATATCAATCACATGTGATTGATAACTATCAAACAAATGGATTTACTATACTTTTAACTGTTTTGTCAACAAAACTACTTCAAAATGATTATCAAACTCTTTTACATGTTAAACTCTTTATAAAACTTGATCTTAGTTACCAAATCTTTACTTTCAATTCTTTAAACTTATATATTGTCAAAATCATGTCTAATACATATATAGTTATATAAGTAAGGTTTGAAGGACTTAGGACTAATAACTCACTTTAATTCTTGTTCCTTGTTTGGTTGTGGACTTAGAGTACCCTGTTGTTTGTCCGAGTGTCGTTTGATCCTTAGTTATATATTATGTATATAGGTATAGATATAAAGCTTTTACCTCAGTCCCATCACCTTTGGGTAGCAAAGGTGTATAAACTTACTAAGTAATTCAAATAACATTTCTATTAAACTATAACAGGTATAGTTTAGAGGTGTACTACTTACTACTTTCTAGTACAATGAAACATATAAAGATTCAGTTCATACATACAATACATACACACTATACACTATACAGAGAGAACTTACACTAGTACATACAATACATACACACTATACACTATACAGAGAGAACTTACACTAGTACATACAATACATACACACTATACACTATACAAAAGAACATACTAGGATGAGAATCAGAGAGAACATACAATACTCTAGTACATACAATACATATACAAGTATACTATAACATAAATGTGAACCACTGTTTTGGGGCATGACATCACCTGCCATGGCTCGATTTGTATCCAGAATCTCCTGGAGGGAGAGCGTGAATTTGTGTATAGATCTATACTAGATTGACCATCCTACACCTTGCTGCTAGCTACAGTGGGATCTGCAGGTCTTCGGGTGACAAATGTCATTACTGTTCGACGTATTACAGCATCGTGATAATACTAGTCAATTAGTACGGTTACAATTATTTCACATTATACCTTAATTAACAATTGGTTTAAGGTAGTTAGTACAACAGTAGTTACTATAATATAATACTACAGTACTTCATTATTTTCCCCATTACATCTACTTTGTGATCATTTCACATAAACAGAAATGTAAAAACTATATTTTATTAATGATAGTCACCTTTGAGGAGGAATACTCACTTTTACAATGAACAAACATACAGTACTTTTGATGCCTTGGTAGAAGGATACTATTAGTAGGAAATATATGATTTTCTAGGAGATACAAACATTTACTACAAACATTTACTACAACCATTTGCAAACTTATACATTCAAACACTTACAAACATTTCCATACATAAATGACACTAAAATACTTATGAACTCACCAGCTTTAAAGCTGATAAACTCTTTCAAAATAACTTGTATTCTCAGGTTATCAGTAGACAAGTACCGATGCCAGCTTTTTAGAAGATGGAGCACATTCAAGACTCATATTTTATTTTGATTCATATTTTTGGTGTCTTATAAACTATATAGCACACTCTTGTATTAAAATACATTAATAATGCAATGGATGATGTTGTTTGCTTGTTTACTATTATTCTGTGTTGTGATACTGTACATGACGTCCTCCGCCCCAGAACGTTTCCTTCGTTCCGGTTTTGGGGTGTGACAAGGTACTTATGCATTACCGACGAGATTTCTGAGAGCGTTTTTGGAATCAGATTATAGCCTATTATTTAATTTCATACTCGAAATATTTTTAGTAAAAATATTTACAAAAGTCGCGAAAGCAGACACCATAAGCCGTTTAGACGCAAAGCTTCAAACGCGATTTCCCAGAGTTCTGTAACTCCAAAAATTAATCTGTTTGAGTTTTTGAAATCATTGAATTAAATCAAATCCATCGGTATCTTTGAAAATTTATCTCGACCCCCGGATCCCGATGCACTCGACTATGGGTACTAATAAGCCATTAATAAGGGTGTAACCCTTGGATGGGACCCACTAGATCTGGGAAGCACAAATCTTCAGCCTTTTCCCTTAGATTATCCCATGTAACCTCCCTTATTCCTCTTTTCCATTTTGGCTCACACTCGATCTAAAGGTACAAGAATAGTACCTGATGGGATTTGAAGAGTATGGCCTCATTGGCCAGGGAGTGTTTCCTCCCATTATAAATAGAGCTCATCTCCTCATTCATTCCTCACCACTCAGCTCATTCATCTCTTCTCTCAAACCTCTCAATCCTCTTACAAATCTCTCTCAAATCTCTCCCAAGTTTCTTGTAAATCTCTCCTGAATATTTCTCAGTAACCAACACACAAGATGATCCCACTATCCTAAATCACTCTTCACCACACTTACAACCTCTCCCTTAAACACCCATACCATCCAAAACCTTCCTCTTGTTGAAATCAACTCAAAATAGGAGAAGAAAACTGAAAACAGCAAGCCAATGTCATAATTTCTCTCTTCAGTTTTGGAATTCTGAGTTCGGACTCTTCTGTTTCAGAATTCTGACTTCGGACCTTTCTGACTTCGGGCCGTTCGACTTCAAAATTTTTGCCAGTTTCGGATCCTACCAGTCTCGGAGCTTCGACTTCGGATTTTTGGCAGTTTCGGACCTTTTTCCCATTTCGGAGCTTTGACTTTGGAATTTCCATCAGGTTCAGATTTTTCTTATCTCGGACCTTCTACCTTTGGATTTTATACCAATCTCATAACTTTTACAGTTTCGTATTTTTCTAGTCTCGGAGTTTCAACAAGCCTCAGAACTTTTTCATCTCGAAACTTCTACACCTCAGAATTTTTACCACTTTGGTATCTTTCGTCATCATCAAAGGCTTCTATAGTCTCTTTAAGCATCAAGACTAGCCTAATCTCTCAAGACCCAATTCACAACAACAAACCTCGGTTCTCGTAATCCGATACTCAAAAACAACTCGTTAAACGCATATCGAGGTGAGAGTTACGACCCCTCTTCGTTTTGGGGGAGAATACGTGTGCTAAATAGTATTTACGATGAAAATACATAAGTCTTATATGATATGCATGCTACAAGTTTCAAGTATTTCAAAGTTTCAAAGACTACTACCATGAATACTTTTATGCATAAGGTTTTACACACATATACAAGATTGTTACATTGAAAAACATTTCTCTATAAAAGCGAGTAATTTATACTTTAATAAATACGATGACCATACTCGACTTTTATAAAAGCTATACTACGAAATTCATTATGCCTGGTACTTAATTATAATTAAGTTTGGGCTGAGAGATTATTCACAAACTTTTCGTTAATGAATTTTAGTGAGACGATACTTTATTTATTAGCTATGTCTAACAACATAGCCTTCCCCACACTACTATAATCATTAATCTTCGGAGCAAGGTATATATGTATAGATCTATATGGGGTCGACAATCCCACCTGCGGTTCCTAGCTACAACCTTCATCTGATCAATCGTGTGTGTCTACGATCGTTACTGCAACGTCCAATGAAGCGTTATAGGGAGGGGTACTTTTCGTCAATAGCTCGATTATAGAACTCACTAAAAACATTAACACAAATATCTCTCTTTCTCACTACAACCATAGGTTTTGTTGCTTTCAAAACTATTTTTAAGTATGGTAATTACTTATACAATGGGTACATTTTGTCTTCAAAGAAATTATTACAAGTACATTTTAAAGCATGGATTTACTTATAAAAATATACATTTTGGCTTTTAAAGACTCATGGCAAACACCGTTTCAACTATTGTTATTCATACAAAAAAAATAGTTTTGGACTTTATAAAAGTATTATTATTGCGGCTAGCAGAAAACCTGTGACTCTCACCAACCTGGTGTTGACTTTCAAAATACATGTATTCTCAGAAAATCAGTGAAATTTTGAGCAAACTCAAACGTTGGAAAATGTGGATTGCAAGTACTTAAATTTTCTACTTTCGTACTGTTAAGGCAAACTAATGCTCGTATTATTATATTATAATTTGAGAACCTTGTATGCAAACATAAAGATGTAATGCAAATGTTGTTTTGTTCATTGTTGTACTTGTGTTGTATATTCAATTTATCTATGATCCATCAACTTAGTCACATAGCCCGACGTGTTCCGCCGCCTCGGCCGGTGATGTAACATACTTGAAAACAATATTTCACTTGTTTGAGTTACTATTCATATGAATGTTTTATAATTTTGGCCAAATTAAGTTCATCATTTTTCATACTAATAAAAAAAGTAGAAAAGTACACCTTGATATATTTTAGACATGGGACCCCCACTGGGTATACTGTGGTATTTCATATGAAAATACGACTAATTTAAGCCAAAACGTTTTAGTTAAGTGATGATGTAGTATATTTTTCTATTTTGAAAGTAAGTTTGTACAGGTTATTAATATAGACAAATTGCATATTACATGAAAAATAATAAATTCCTTAATTGATTAATTAAAAGTAAAAGTTCTAGTAAATAACTATGCTATAAATACATCATAGTAGGTCCCAGATTGCGAATAAACTTTTATGAATCGGTAAAATAGGGAATAATAACAGAGTAATAAATAATTTACAACTTTTTTATTGTAACATATGGTTAGTTTTACGTATGAAATAATTACAATCATATCTAGAGTTACCAGCCAACTTCCTATTAGATTTTGAAATGACTTGAACTTCGGTACATAATTAGGCTTCTTATAGAACTTATTTGGTTTATTAGAATAAACAACTTCTTTTTTCTATTCATTCTCCTCTTTAACTTCACATCTATTTCCAATTCTTCTTTATCATGACCAACATCTACATCGACTTCCGATAGTTGACTCTTGATATAAGTGTTATTGGACCTCCATATGGGAAATTCTCATTCAAGGACTGAGGAACGTCATTTTTCATATGATCTTAAAATATTGTATAACTCATTTAACAAAAAAGTAGCAATGTTTTCATGAGTTTCTAAAATGATTGTAATGAACATCTACTCTATTCATAAATATTTCATGAAATTAGCATTAATTTTATAATTACTTTTATTAATTTTGTACATGTCAAGTTTTTTTTATTGGATTAGGTGTCTAAGGTCATAACTAAATTAGTATAACTTTTTGTATTAAAATCAAAATATGTTTTGAGTTGCCCTTAATAAGTAGAAATAGCTAGCAACAACTTTAGGAGAGTGGGGAATTGATTTGTTAATTTATTATTTGATTAATAAATTAATTAGAAGTGGTTAATAATTAGTTTAGAATTAATCAGAATTAATTGGAAATTCATTTGGATTAATTAGAATTAATTAAAAGTGCAAGGGGTGAATTTCAATTATGTAATTTTTAAGTGAAACATCCCAAAAATACGACCCGAAAATTTTGTTTTAATATTACTAAAAATCACATCATCGAATGTTATACATACTAAAACCATAGAGTGAGTAACTCAAAAGTCAAGTAACTGTGTCAAAACAATTACTGTATCAATCACATCGAAATACCTGAATAAAACTCCCAAGATAAAACTGAAGCTGTGGTGTGTGCCATGCCATCATCCCGAGCTCTTCCCCTTACTTGCGGGAGTACCTGAAACCAAAAACTGAAACTGTAAGCACAAAGCTTAGTGAGTTCCCCAAACTACCTCATACCATACAATGACATGTAAGCAATTACTGGGCCCCGCCCACTGCATCGGGCCCCGCCCGGCATCGAACCGAAATCCAGAACTAACTTGGGCCCCGCCCACTTCATCGGGCCCCGCCCGACATCGGACCGAAATCCTGAACTATCCTGGGCCCCGCCCACTACATCGGGCCCCACCCGGCATCGTACCAAAGTCCGGAACTAACTTGGGCCCCGCCCACTACATCGGGCCCCGCCCGGCATCAGACCGAAGTCCGGAACTGACTGAGCATAGCATAGCATAATCATAACTACTGGCATAAACACATATACTGCATACTGCATCGGACCAAAGTCCGGAACTCAAATCACAAAAACATGCTTGAATCACAAAGACATCAAGCAAACTGAACTACTGCATCAGACCGAAGTCTGGAACTACTGCTAACTAAACGGGTCGGCATTGTGGCCGTAGACCCGTTCCTACTGGAAGGAAACTCACCTCGTAACGCTGGCTGCTGAGGTGCTAAATCTGAGACTGCCTGACTGCTGCTCCGGAACTCCCCGGCTACAAATCCCATAAACACTGAATCAAATACTGAGAACTAATCTCAGGGTAAAATGACTATTTCACCCTTGGTCAAAGTCAACCTACTGGTCAAAGTCAACTTCCAGTTGACCGGACTCGCCGAGTCAGGGCACAGACTCGCCGAGTCCCTTCTTTACTAACACTGACCTTAACTCACCGAGTCCCTTTCCTACTCACTGACTCACCCTGGACTCACAAGTCGAAGAAAAACGGGGACTCGCGACTCGACTTGTCGAGTCCAAGAACAACTCGCCGAGTTCTGTCGTGCATATTCCATACAGTTGAATTCTAAACCATTCCAGAGCATCAAACTTGTAGATCTGAGCCCCTGGAACCATCTGAACACGTAAAGTTGCTAAGTTCACGTGTATCTAAGAAGGAATGAAGCTATTTCACTCAAACACTACTTTTCTCAAGAAAACTCATCCGACTCGCCGAGTTGTATGAACAACTAGTCGAGTCTGAGGCAATCTTCATCGGACTTGCCGAGTTTCTCATCCAACTCGACGAGTTCACGGCTAACTTCATATGACTCGCAAAGTCAGCCTTGAGACTCGCCGAGTCCATTCAGTCCAAATTCCATACAGGCCTGATTTGATCCATGCTGCGGCTCCAAATCACAGATCCAAGTTCCTAGGGCATGCTTATCACGTAAAGTTGCAAACTTTACGTGCATGCATGGCTTTAAAAGCTTCAAATGCCAAATATAAGCTCTTAATGGGGTTCCAAGCTCAAAAGGGACCTCAATCATGACCACAACTGAAACTTTACACTTCTAGAATGCAATAAGGGTCCAGATCTGAAGCATAACCCGACCATAAGGCTTCTTCACAAAGGATTTGGGGTTTTTGGGCTAAAAAGTACCAATTTGGGGACCAACAAGATCTACTAGATCAATAAGCAAGATGGAGACTTTATTACCAGAAAAGATGGCCACAAATGAGTGTGTTCTGGATCAACTTCCCCTTCCTTGAACTCTTCAACCTTCTCCTTCTTCCACTTGCTCCAAAGTGCACCAAAAGTTCCTTCACAAGGAAACAAACACCCACACACTCTTTAAGGGGCTAGGGTTTGGTAAGAAATGCTCTAAAGGTGATGGAGGCGAAGGTGGGGCGCAATAAGATGTTTAAATAGGGTGAAATCCCTTAAAATTAGGGCTTCATCCAGATAGGCTGACTCGCCGAGTCCCAGCATGTGGACTTGTCGAGTAGCCGGCTCGTCTTGCGTGATCATCCCGTCTCTACTCGACGAGTCGGCTACGGACTCGTCGAGTACCCCTCAAAATTTGAAAATACTTATTTAAATTACATACCGGAAAATGGGGCGTTACAACTCTCCCCCACTTATCTTAGACTTCGTCCTCGAAGTCCGCTGCTGCTAAATCCGAGAATAAATCTGGGTACTGCTCCCTCATCTCCCCCTCGAACTCCCACGTCCACTCTGAACCCTTCCGGTGGTGCCACTGCACCTTCACTAACTGAACCACCTTGTTCCTCAAGGTCTTCGTCTTTCGATCTAAGATCGCAACTGGTCTCTCGATATAATTCAGGCTGCTATCAACCTGAATATCCTCCAAGGGTACAACCGCTGACTCGTCCACCAAACACTTCCTCAACTGAGAAACATGGAAAGTGTTGTCGATCTGGCTAAGCTCGGCTGGAAGATCCAACCGATAGGCGACCCGTCCTACTCGGGCCAATACCCTAAAAGGACCAATGAACCTGGGGCCCAGCTTGCCCCTTTTTCGGAACCTGATAACACCCTTCCAGGGCGATACCTTCAGGAGGACCATATCGCCCACCTGAAACTCCAAGTCCGAACGCCTCCTGTCGGTGTAACTCTTCTGCCGACTCTGCACAGTCTGCAGTCTGCTACGGACCTGCTGGATCAACTCTGTGGTCTTAAGTACCACATCTGTACTCCCCATGACTCGCTGACCGACCTCACCCCAACAGATTGGGGTCCTGCACTTCCTCCCGTAGAGCATCTCGAAAGGAGGACGGTCAATACTGGCATGATAGCTGTTCTTATATGAAAATTCCGCTAACGGAAGATACGTATCCCAACTGCCACCGAAATCTAGCACACATGCCCAAAGCATGTCCTCGAGAGTCTGAATCGTCCTCTCGCTCTGTCCATCCGTCTGAGGGTGGAAAGCGGTGCTGAAGTGGAGACGAGTACCCATCTCGTCATGAAACCGCTTCCAGAATCTGGAAGTAAACCGGACATCTCGATCTGACACCACCGAGACAGGCACTCCGTGCCGTGCCACTACCTCGCGCACATAAATATCAGCTAGCTTCTCGGCCGATATACTCTCCTGAATCGGTATGAAATTCGCGCTCTTGGTCAGCCGATCCACTATGACCCAAATTGAATCAACTCCACGTGCGGTCCTGGGAAGCTTAGTGATGAAATCCATGGTGATATCCTCCCATTTCCACACGAGAATGTCTAGCAGCTGCATCTTGCCGTGGGGTCTCTGATGCTCCGCCTTGACCTTCCTGCAAGTCTAGCATCTCTCGACGTACCAAGCTACGTCCCGCTTCATGCAGGGCCACCATTAGTCGGGTCGAAGATCTCTGTACATCTTCGTCGCCCCTGGGTGAATGGAAACCCGAGACTTGTGGGCCTCATCCATCAGTACCTTCCGTACTCCTCCCCAGTACGGTACCCAAACTCTCCCATGAAGGGTCAACAATCCTCGACTGTCATAGTCAAAGGAAGCTACTCGGCCCACAATCCTCTCACACTTCTGTCTCTCCTCTTTCAGGCCCTCAACCTATGCCTCTCTGATCTGCTCCAACAATGGAGTAATCACCGTCATCCTCAGACAAATATCCCTGATCGGGGCGGCTACCGCCTTGCGGCTCAGGGCGTCGGCCACAACGTTGGCCTTGCCCGGATGATAAAAGGATCTCACAATTGTAGTCCTTTACCACATCTAACCATCGGCGCTGCCTCATGTTCAGATTCGGCTGATCCATGAGGTACCTCAAACTCTTGTGATCCGTGTAAATGATACAGCGGACCCCATAGAGGTAATGTCTCCAAATCTTGAGGGCAAACACTACTGCCCCCAACTCTAAGTCATGCGTCGGATAGTTAGCCTCGTGAGGCTTCAACTGCCTAGAGGCGTAAGCTATCACATGCCCTCGCTGCATCAACACTGCTCCCATACCTGTGATCGAAGCATCATAGTAGACTACAAAATCCTCTACTCCCTCTGGCAGGGTAAGAATCGGCGCCTCGCACAATCTCTATCTGAGGGTCTCAAATGCTGCCTGCTGCTCAGGCCCCCAGCGAAACACCACCGCCTTCTTGGTCAGTCGGGTGAGCGGAACTGCTATCTTGGAGAAATCCTGAATGAATCTCCTGTAGTACCCTGCTAACCCTAGGAAGCTCCGAATCTCAGTTGGAGATCTCGGGACCTCCCACTGCATCATGGCCTCTATCTTGGCCGGATCCACTAGTATACCCTTCTGGTTGACGAGGTGTCCAAGGAACTGCACCTCGCGCAACCAAAACTCGCACTTGGAGAAATTCGCGTAAAGTCTCTTTCTCCTCAGCGCCTCTAGCACCTCTCGCAGGTGCTCCTCGTGCTGCTCCTGAGTCTTGGAATAAACCAAGATGTCATCAATGAACACTATCATAGACCGATCCAGCATTGGTCTGCATACACAGTTCATGAGATCCATGAACGCGGTTGGAGCGTTGGTGAGCCCGAACGGCATCACCACAAACTCATATTGACCATAGCGAGTCCTAAAAGCGGTCTTCTGTACATCCTCATCCATGACCCGCATCTGGTGATATCCTGACTGTAGATCACTCTTGGAGAACCAAGATGCTCCCGGGAGCTGGTCAAACAAGTCGTCTATCCTCGGAAGTGGGTAACGGTTCTTCACCGTTACCTTGTTCAACTCCCGGTAATCTATGCACATACAGTGCGACCCATCCTTCTTTCTCACGAAAAGGATCGGGGCTCCCCATGGTGAACTACTCGGCCTGATGAAGCCCTTGTCTAGCAGCTCATGCAGCTGCGTAGACAACTCCTGCATCTCTGGAGGAGCCAACCGATACGGTGCCTTGGCTATCGGAGCCGCACCCGGAACCAGGTCAATCCGAAACTCGACCTGTCTCTCCGGAGGTATTCCAGGCAAATCCTCTGGGAATACGTCTGGGTACTCTCGTACTACTGGCACATCGTCAACCCTCGCCTTGCCCTTCTCCTGGGCATCTATGACATAGGCGACGTACCCTACGCAACCCTGCTGAACGTAGCGCCTCGCTCTCGCTGCTGAACACAGTATCGGTCAGCGTTGTGGCCTCTCGCCCTGAATCGCTAACTCTCCCCCACTGGGAGTGCGAACCCTCACTAACTGCATCTGACAATCAATCACTGACCCATTAGGGCTCAACCAATCCATACCCACTATAACCTTATTCCCTCGCAGGGGAATGGGAACCAAGTCCACTGAAAACTGTTCATCAAATAACTGCAGCGAACACGTCCTATGAACTCTCGCGACCCTGACGGTCCTGTCATCGGCTATCTCAACCTCTAGTGGGCAATCCAGCTCCCCCGGAGCTCTGCTAGACCTCTTTCTAAGTGCAAGAGACACAAATGATCGGGTAGCCCCCGAGTCAAACAATATTGTAGCTGAAATGTCGTTCACTAAGAACGACCCTATACAAAACATATAACCATGAGAAACGATCAAGATCGATAAGGAGATAAAAGGAACATATATACCTGTCACCACATCAGGAGTCACTCGTGCCTCCTCTGCTGTCATCTGGAAAGCTCTACTCTTCGCCACTGGCGTCTCACCCCGGCCCTGACGGCCGTCTGTAATCCTCAAGGTAGCAGGGGCAGGTGCTGCCACCTTCCCTGCTGCTGCTAAACTCGGGCACTGGGACTTTTTATGTCCCCTCTGATTGCAATGAAAGCAAATCAGATCTGATGCTGTGGTGGTGGTAGTAACTGTACAGTCTCAGCTCATATGCCCAGTCCGGCCGCACTTAAAGCAACCGAAACTCCCTGCCTTGCACACCCCATCGTGCACTCTCCCACACTTGCCACACCGATTGTGGCTCTGCTGTCCTCTAGGTCTGTGATCTGATACCTTGGGTTTTTTGCCCGAACTCCCTATACCAGAAGCCAGCTCTGGCTTCCTCTTCCTCTCCATCTCCAGATCTATCTCCCTTTCCCGAGCCCTCGCAATCATATCATCCAGCGTCTTACAGCTGGACCGGCTCACAAACTGGCGGATATCACTCCGCAGCATCTCATGATAACGGGCCTTCTTCATTTCCTCATCAGTTGCGTACTGAGGAACAAGAAGAGCCCTCTCCCTGAACTTGGCGGTAATCTCCGCCACTGTCTCTGAAGTCTGAGTGAGATCCTGAAACTCCCTGGCTATCTGCTGCACCTCAATAACCGGTGCAAACTCAGCTCTGAACCTGGTAGAGAAATCAGCCCAAGTCATGGCATCAAGCGTTGCGTCATCCCCGATGACATGTCCGACCTCCTCCCACCAATCTCGTGCCCTGTCCTTCAGAAGACAGGATGCTAATCTAACCTTGTCCCCCTCGGGACATCTGCTGGTGCGGAAAGCATTGGCGACATCCGCCAACCACCTGGTACTCGCAATGGGATCCCGTGCCCCACGGTAGTCTGGAGCTCCACAAGCCCGGAACTCCCTGAAGGTGAGTGTGCGCGACCCCATCATAGCCGCCACCTCAGCACGGAAGGTGCTCAACCTCTCGTCCATCAGCTCTTAATACCCTCCTTGATCAAACCGAAGATCACAGGAGTCTGCTCAAGTATAGTGCGAGTAATCTCTGAAGAGAGAAACTCCCTCGTTTGCTCGTCCAACTGCCCGACCTCCGGGCCTGATACTGATCCCTCTCCGGCACCTGAACTGCCGACTGCTGGTCTAGGGCATAAAACCACCATTCTGAAACACATCATGACAAACGTCAGAAACACTGAATTATCTCGAGGGATCGCTACTACTACCAGTTTCCTGGTCTCATCTCAGCTTTCCTTGGTTCAAGTACTGCCTCGACTCCACCAAGTCACTTCTACTGCTACTGATCTCTGCTACTCTCATCCTAGGCTTGCCCTAGGGAAATCTCTGACTCTACCCAATCCAGTCCTCAGCTGCTGAAGGCCTCCTTGTAATGCCAATTAGCCCTTACCTGAATACCATCACATGTGGCTAGGCTCAGATAATCCTTCGAGTAAAAGACTCGTTCCTACAACGGTTAGACTCAAACAAGAGCTGCGCAATAGGGCCAAATCTAGCACTCTGAGATTATTCAACCCTGTTCACATGTGACGTGACGTATTCACCTAATGGCTAATTCCCATCACTCCGAGCCCCACAAAGCACGAAGCAAGCAACATTCAGACACTGGAGACTACTCAAGCAATTCTATCCTCATAACAAGAAATTGTACTAGCATACAATGTTAAGCTCATACTATCAGGCATAACCTAAACATGCTATCCTACTGCTGTCTACTCAATACTAGCATGTAATTCCCATATAGCTGAAACACATATAGTAGGCACATAAGGCATCCTCCTAGATCCTTAGTCCTATTCTAGCATGCTGTTCTACTGAAACTGAAACTGATGATCATAACATAAACTTGTATGGGTAATTTGGGAGTACTTACTTGAGCTCGGCTGATCGCATGCACCACACCCTTTTCCTTTTTTTAAAACTCTTTTTCTTTTTAAGTTTCTTTTTCTAAAATCCTCTTGAAAACATTTTTCTTTTGAAAATCTCTTTACTATTTCCCTAGTTTGAGTCCAGTCACACCCGAGAGTGTGCCTGAATCCCTCAAACCAAGGCTCTGATACCAACTTGAAACATCCCAAAAATACGACCCGAAAATTTTGTTTTAATATTACTAAAAATCACATCATCGAATGTCATACATACTAAAACCATAGAGTGAGTAACTCAAAAGTCAAGTAACTGTGTCAAAACAATTACTGTACCAATCACATCGAAATATCTGAATAAAACTCCCAAGATAAAACTGAAGCTATGGTGTGTGTCATGTCATCATCCCGAGCTCTTCTCTTTACTTGCGGGAGTACCTGAAACCAAAAACTGAAACTGTAAGCACAAAGCTTAGTGAGTTCCCCAAACTACCTCATACCATACAATGACATGTAAGCAATTACTGGGCCCCGCCCACTGCATCGGGCCCCGCCCGACATCGGACCGAAATCCGGAACTAACTTGGGCCCCGCCCACTTCATCGGGCCCCGCCCGGCATCGGACCGAAATCCTGAACTATCCTGGGCTCCACCCACTACATCGGGCCCCGCCCCGCATCAGACCAAAGTCCGGAACTAACTTGGGCCCCGCCCACTACATCGGGCCCCGCCCGGCATCAGACCGAAGTCCGGAACTGACTGAGCATAGCATAGCATAATCATGACAACTGACATAAACACATATACTGCATACTGCATCGGACCGAAGTCCGGAACTCAAATCACAAAAACATGCTTGAATCACAAAGACATCAAGCAAACTGAACTACTGCATCAGACCGAAGTCTGGAACTACTGCTAACTAAACGGGCCGGCATTGTGGCCGTAGACCCGTTCCTACTGGAAGGAAACTCACCTCGTAACGCTGGGTGTTGAGGTGCTAAATCTGAGACTGAATGACTGCTGCTCCGGAACTCCCCGACTACAAATCCCATAAACACTGAATCAAATACTGAGAACTAATCTCAGGGTAAAATGACTATTTCATCCTTGGTCAAAGTCAACCTCCTGGTTAAAGTCAACTTCCAGTTGTCCGGACTCGCCGAGTCAGGGCACAGACTCGCCGAGTCAGGACACAGACTCGCCGAGTCCCTTCTTTACTAACACTGACTTTAACTCCCCGAGTCCCTTTCCTACTCACTGACGCACCCTGGACTCACAAGTCGAAGAAAAACGGGGACTCGCGACTCGACTCGTCGAGTCCAAGAACAACTCGCCGAGTTCTGTCGTGCAGATTCCATACAGTTGAAATCTAAACCATTCCAGAGCATCTAACTTGTAGATCTGAGCCCCTGGAACCATCTGAACACGTAAAGTTGCTAACTTCACGTGTATCTAAGAAGGAATGAAGCTATTTCACTCAAACACTACTTTTCTCAGGAAAACTCATCCGACTCGCCGAGTTGTATGAACAACTCGTCGAGTCTGAGGCAATCTTCATTGGACTCGCCGAGTTTCTCATCCAACTCGACGAGTTCACGGCTAACTTCATATGACTCGCCGAGTCAGCCTTGAGACTCGCCGAGTCCATTCAGTCCAAATTCCATACAGGCCTGATTTGAGCCATGCTGCGGCTCCAAATCACAGATCCAAGTTCCTAGGGCATGCTTATCACGTAAAGTTGCAAAATTTACATGCATGCATGGCTTTAAAAGCTTCAAATGCCAAATCTAAGCTCTTAATGGGGTTCCAAGCTCAAAAGGGACCTCAATCATGACCACAACTGAAACTTTACACTTCTAGTATGCAATAAGGGTCCAGATCTGAAGCATAACCCGACCATAAGGCTTCTTCACAAAGGATTTGGGTTTTTGGGCTAAAAAGTAACAATTTGGGGACCAACAAGATCTACTAGATCAATAAGCAAGATGGAGACTTTATTACCAGAAAAGATGGCCACAAATGAGTATGTTCTGGATCTACTTCCCCTTCCTTGAACTCTTCAACCTTCTCCTTCTTCCACTTGCTCCAAAGTGCACCAAAAGTTCCTTCACAAGGCAACAAACACCCACACACTCTTTAAGGGGGCTAGGGTTTGGTAAGAAATGCTCTGAGGGTGATGGAGGCGAAGGTGGGGCGCAATAAGATGTTTAAATAGGGTGCAATCCCTTAAAATTAGGGCTTCATCCAGACAGGCTGACTCGCCGAGTCCCAGCATGTGGACTCGTCGAATAGCCGGCTCATCTTGCGTGATCATCCCGTCTCTACTTGACGAGTCGGCTACGGACTCGTCGAGTACCCCTTAAAAATTGAAAATACTTATTTAAATTACATACCGGAAAATGGGGCGTTACAACTCTCCCCCACTTATCTTAGACTTCGTCCTCGAAGTCCGCTGCTGCTAAATCCGAGAATAATTCTGGGTACTGCTCCCTCATATCCCCCTCGGACTCCCACGTCCACTCTGTACCCTTCCGGTGCTGCCACTGCACCTTCACTAACTGAACCACCTTGTTCCTCAAGGTCTTCGTCTTTCGATCTAAGATTGCAACTGGTCTCTCGATATAATTCAGGCTGCTATCAACCTGAATATCCTTCAAGGGTACAACCGCTGACTCGTCCATCAAACACTTTCTCAACTGAGAAACATGGAAAGTGTTGTGGATCTGGCTAAGCTCGGCTGGAAGATCCAACCGATAGGCGACCCGTCCTACTCGGGCCAATACCCTAAAAGGACCAATGAACCTGGGGCCCAGATTGCCCCTTTTTCGAAACCTGATAACACCCTTCCAGGGCGATACCTTCAGGAGGACCATATCGCCCACCTGAAACTCCAAGTCCGAACGCCTCCTGTCGGCGTAACTCTTCTGCCGACTCTGCGCAGTCTGCAGTCTGCTACGGACCTGCTGGATCAACTCTGTGGTCTTAAGTACCACATCTGTACTCCCCATGACTCGGTGACCGACCTCACCCCAACAGATTGGGGTCCTGCACTTCCTCCCGTAGAGCATCTCGAAAGGAGGGCAGTTAATACTGGCATGATAGCCGTTGTTATACGAAAATTCCGCTAACGGAAGATACGTATCCCAATTGCCACCGAAATCTAGCACACATGCCCGAAGCATGTCCTCGAGAGTCTGAATCGTCCTCTCGCTCTGTCCATCCGTCTGAGGGTGGAAAGCGGTGCTGAAGTGGAGACGAGTACCCATCTCGTCATGAAACCGCTTCCAGAATCTGTATGTAAACCGGACATCTCGATCTGACACCACCAAGACAGGCACTCCATGATGTGCCACTACCTCGCGCACATAAATATCAGCTAGCTTCTCGGCCGATATACTCTCCTGAATTGGTATGAAATGCGCGCTCTTGGTCAGCCGATCCACTATGACCCAAATCGAATCAACTCCACGTGCGGTCCTGGGAAGCTTAGTGATGAAATCCATGGTGATATCCTCCCATTTCCACACGGGAATGTCTAGCGGCTGCATCTTGCCGTGGGGTCTCTGATGCTCCGCCTTGACCTTCCTGCATGTCAGGCGTCTCTCCACGTACCAAGCTACGTCCCGCTTCATGCAGGGCCACCAATAGTCGGGTCGAAGATCTCTGTACATCTTCGTCGTCCCTGGGTGAATGGAAAACCGAGACTTATGGGCCTTATCCATCAGTACCTGCCGTACTCCTCCCCAGTACGGTACCCAAACTCTCCCATGAAGGGTCAACAATCGGGGCCGGATGCAGTGGGCGGGGCCCAGTAATTGCTTACATGTCAATGTATGGTATGAGGTAGTTTGGGGAACACACTAAGCTTTGTGCTTACAGTTTCAGTTTTTGGTTTCAGGTACTCCCGCAAGTAAGGGGAAGAGCTCGGGATGATGGCATGGCACACACCACAGCTTCAGTTTTATCTTGGGAGTTTTATTCAGATATTTCGATGTGATTGATACAGTAATTTTTTTGACACAGTTACTTGACTTTTGAGTTACTCACTCTATGGTTTTAGTATGTACGACATTCGATGATGTGATTTTTAGTAATATTAAAACAAAATTTTCGGGTCGTATGTTTTGGATGTTTCATTAAGAAAGGAAGGCATTCTAGAATCCTCCATGCTTGGACGGTTTTGAAGGGGATCCAGAAGAGTTTTGGAATAAGGATAAGTACTTGAATATATTAAATCTAGTTAAAGGTTTAATCTTGGAGATCCACCAGCTAGAAATATGGATCCTTGTTAGCCATTTTCGAACCCTAACATATAAATTCAAGAAATCAAGATTCCTTCCTCCCTCCTCTCTCCAAATCATTCCAAGGGATTCTAGGATATTGGGTGTAAGCCATTAGAGTCATCAACACTATTGGTGCTAGCTTTCCAAGGAACACTTGAGGATAAAAGCTTGAATATTTTTTTATAATAATCAAAGGTATGTATTTCAATCTATCTGATTTTCGATTATACATAGCTTATATTAGTTTTTCATTGTATGTTGCTATAATGAGAAAATTGTTGGATTAGTGTCTAAGTCCATAACTATTTTAGTATGTACTTGACCCGATTATGAGCATGGTCCTTTTGGGTTGCCTTCACCATAGCAATATGTAGGATGAATTACGGAGAGAAAGGTTTAATTATGATTTATTAATATATTATGAGAATAATATATTAAGGGAAAAATCATATTGTTTAATTAATATTAGTCAAGAATTAATTAAGAATTAATTTTGTGGCTAAAAGAGATTAATTAAACTTAAGGGACTTATTGTGTAATTATAAGATAATTACATAGATGGGCTAATGGACTCAATAGAAGTTGGAGTGGACGAATTCTATGGGGAAACCCATTAGAAATCGTCCAAGGCTTCTAAAGAGCGAGTCAATGGGCTGCTTAGGGCTTAAGCAGTCAGATTAGGGTTTCCTAGTTGTAAACCCTAATATCCAGCATATATAAGGAACCCTTATGGCCCCAAAAACGTGGGGAATACATCCTTTAGGGTTTCCAGCTGTTTTTGGTGCCTCCTCTCTCCTCCCTCTTCATCCAAGTTGCTTAGTGGTGTTTGTGACTCCATTAGAGGTGCAACACTTGAGGCACTAAGCTTTCTGAAGCCAAGGATTGATTGTTATTGCTATATAACAATCAAAGGTAAGATCTAAACCCTAATTTCAGTTATAGTTTATTAGATCTAGGTTTTATGGCTTTGGATAATCAATTGCATTGTTCATTAGACAAACTAGATCCAAAGCTATTAGGGTTTGCATGTACACCATAGGAATGATGTATTGCTCAAACCCATCAGTGGTATCAGAGCCTAGGGCTGTTTGTTAGTGAATTTGATGCTTATTTGATCGAATTTTGGCTGAAATCGAATTTTTTGAGGTTTTTCGACTTGACTCGCTGAGTCAACTGGGTGACTCGCCGAGTCCATAGTGAACTTGACGAGTCCAAGCCAGACTCGACGAGTCAGAGAGTCAGATGGAGCTGATTTCGGGATTTTGACCTGTTTTGGCTGTGGATAATTACCTAAAACGAATTTTATTAATAAAAAACGATTTTTTATCAATATTTGGAGATTATCCTTGCCAAAATAGAAGATAATTGTCAAAATTTAGATAATCTTTTGTTTTATTAGATAAAGATTGATTATTTGTAATTTAGATTTGAATTATCTTGTGAAAAGTTTCAATTTTCCCCTTTAGTTTTTATAGTTTAAATTTGAACATAAATGTTTTGTTTTTGAAATTTAAATAGTTAAACCCTAATGTTTTGAAAAGTTTCAAAACTTGCCCTCAAGTTTTGGAATTTAAATTTTTGATTAAAAGTTAATTTTGAAATATTTAAATTCTAATCCCAAATGTTTTGAAAAGTTTCAAAACTTGCCCTCAAGTTTTGGAATTTAAAAGTTGATTAAAAGTTTAATTTTGAAATGTTAAATTATAAAACCCTAGTTTTTTGAAAAGTTCAAATTACACCCACATGGTTTTGTTAAGTTAATTAAAAGCTTAATTAAAAGAGAAAGTTAATAAAACCACCTAGTATTTTAAAAGTGTAAAATACACCCTATACTATATATATGTAACATTAAAAGTCTAATATTATATATATATGAGTATAGAGTCAGTCTTACCGTTAGTAGGCCTCATTCACGAAGCTAGTCTATAAGGGGTGTTTAAGGAAATTGCCTATAAAATGGCGATTGAATGGGTATCCACTCTTACCCACCGTACTCTTGACTAGTGGAGGGTCGTTAGCCGAACGGGTAGGATAGGACAGAAACCTTCCATTATAAGTATAATGAAGTACAAAGTAACTAAATGCTTTTATAAATTCCCAAATCATAGTTACTTTAGACAAAATGTGAAATTGTATGCTAATCCATGGAATTACACTTTGTACCCTTGCCGAAACGTTAGTGGAGCGTGTGTGGTTAACCGGCACACTAATTTGGGATTGGCTTTGGTGGCGAAGGGTGGCTCGATGTTTTACATAGATCAATGGAGCGTGTGTGGTTAACCGGCACATTGATTAGGTGATAGTAACATTGGGTGCACCACGTACATTCGCATGGTTATTCACACCTTATTTGTGATCCTCGGCATCCCAGTCACAAATGAAGGGCATAATCGAGATTAAACATGCCATTGAAAAGTTCAATGAATCTCAAAAGATCTAGGAGTTTCAATTCATTTAAAACTTAAACTTCATTTTTGTTTTTCATGGTGGAAATTGGTAAATCGTCATTTACCTACCTTCAAATATTCTACAACTAGATTACGACATCCCTCTTCTAGGTTGTAGAGTATTGTGTTGGATCCTAGCCTTGATGTTTCATTTGGGTGTTACATCATGGATTCTAATCAACTTGACTTGAATTTCTCCCGTTTTGTAGATGTCTGAATCTAACAATGCTCTTCCCAAATCCCATGGAACAAGTTTTCCATATGAAGATGATATTCCACGATATGATCGAGGAACCAGAGATCATGCTTCACTTCCTCCACCTCCTCCAATTATTCTCCCTGACCCACAAGTTCGAAGGCTTGAAAAGTTCAAGCTCACTCAATCCCTTTTGGCAAGTGAACACGAAGATGGGAAACCTATGTGTGCACACGTCTTAGAGATGAAGTCACACATTGACAGGTTAAGGATGTTGGGTGTCGAAATTTCAGGTGAGTTGACTGTTGGCTGGGTTCTTCAGTCACTTCCTGAATCATATAGTGAGCTCGTTAAGAGAGTACTATATGATGGACGACGACGTGACCCTCATTGATTTGACCTATTTGCTTATAGCTGCTGAATCAACAATGATTTGGCGTGCTGATCAAGCAAATTTGTCTGGTGAATCAAACTCCCAAACTTCAATGGACACTGGCAACATTGGAAGTCCAGAAAGGACTAAGTATGAGATTGTCCGATGTGCTTTGCCAAAGAAGTCCATTTGCTTTTATTGCCAAGAGAAGGGGTATTGGAGACGAAGCTGCCCTGTCTACCTGAAAGATCTAAGAGATGGGAGAGTCTAGTGTTATGACTCTTCTTCAGGTATGAAATCCACCATCTAGCTCATTTAAGTTCCTATTCTAGATTCTTAATACATGATGTAATAAGATTACATTTTGATGTTTTTGTAGGATCGAAGAAATGAGAGGAAACTTAAGGGAAGAAGTGAGCTGAATCTGATCGTGAATAAATGGATTTCGATCGCATTGCTTAAAGATTGGATTCTTGAGCTACTACTTGGAGTTAGAATAGATTGCTAATAAATATGTAATAGCATAGTTTTCAGTTGAACTGCATTGTAAGGACAAATGTTTCCGCAATAAAATAAATTTTGATTTTATCTTATTTATTTATTCTTGCAATGGTGTGTATGAAAAATTGATGTTTAAATTGTTTCTATTATTAGCAATAATGGATTTGATTATTAATTATGTTATTTGTGGAAATGTCGAGAATTTGCCAAATAAGGGAAGATTCTCATCGCCCAAGTTTCAATTGGACAGAAACTTGGAATCATACAACTTGGTTGTGTGATGAATGAGAAACTTCATATTTGGAAATTAGACTAATTCTTTGACAAAGTGTCAAGTGAAGGACTAGGAGATCAAGTACACTAGGTTGTGCGTTGATCAAGTCCACCACAAGAGTGATAAAGATATTCGTCATGATTTATTAAGTTTAGTAAATATGATTATACTTATAAGATTAAGTGTAATTCTGAGTTGATTGAAAAGGTTTCAATTAATGGTAGAACGAATAAGAAGAATCAAGAAGACAGAAAGATAAAAGTTTCTCCATTCTAAGAAGAAGGGAGAGTACCTTTTATCGTGTTTTATGATAAGTCTTAATGATTAAGAACTATATCTCAATTGATCCTCTAAGTGAGTCTTAGTACATTTGTATGTCTAAGAAGAGGAATCGGGAATTGTGGAAATGGTTAAATCAAGAAGTCAATCATACTTCGTTCCAATATATGTCAAAGATAGTGGGAGCATAAGTGTTATACTTGTATGGTAATAATCATCGTGTCAGTGGGAGCATGATTTTTTCAAGTATTGCAAGTTAGCAATATTAATTATAGAAAACAAAGATTCACTTGGCAGAGTTGTAGTGGTTGAAAAGTTGTTTTGCTATAATTAAGGGAGAGAATATTATACTTCATTTAAAATCTAAAGGCTTAGATTGTGGAATTTTAATCAAATTTAGTCAAATATATATGAATGTTGTGTTGGAATGGTTCAACATGAGAAAATTCTATATATGGAAAGGATAATTGCATTCTCAAAATTTGGTTATGATTACGGCATCCCTTTTCATAATCAAAATTGTGAGAACATGGAAATTAGCAATATTATAGCAAAAGACTGGTAAAGTATCACGTCTTTATGTAAGACATTATGAATCGTGTCCCATATGCTTCGGGTATATGATCGATTGCATATGCTATAATGTTTGATCATTCTAAAATTTTCCAAATGTTAGCGCATTAAGAGGGAAAAGGGACTAGAACGTTTTTTGACTAAAATATTTAAACAACTACCAAAGGACGATCTAAAGTTCGCCAAGGATTTGTTGCTTGTGAGTAGTTGGAAGTATAGTGTTGGATGGGCCATATCGACATTATTATGAATAGATAAAATTCTATTAAGAATGAGTTGTCGTATGGCAAAATATGGAAATGTTTCCATGTTGGGAGTTGGAAATTAAGAATTTATGTCTAGATTAGAAAATTTTATTTAAAAAGGATGTTCAAAGGAATGTACTTTGAGTGAGAGACATCACATCTATAGAATTGTTTTGTAACAAATTCTGATAGAGAACCTTGTATTTTTCATTGGCCAAGTCTTGGTGACTTTTGTGCTATGACTTTACGAAAGGATCGTTGCATAAAATGTTAGAATCTAACATATTCTAGTAGTGGCAAGAACCTTGTGTTCTTACACTAATGATAAGGATTGGGAATTGTGAAATAAGTTTCATTGGAAAGGTTTTCAATTGATCAATTTCACAAAGTAAGGATCATAGGAAACATAGTGTGCATGCTCGGAGCATGGGACAGCTATTGTTGTAATTCAAGTAATAAGTTGATTTTCTGAAACAGTAAGCAATGAATAATGAGTAATCAATATGGTGTTTAAATAAAAGTGTTTTTATTTACGCTCAATAGTTTTGGGGCCATATAGGATTAATATTATTATTGCGTTTCACTCTGCATGTTTTGACTTCCAGAATAACTAGGTTATTCAACATCCACAGTTGGTCATACGTTGGAAGTAGGTATGAAGGAAGACTGTCATGAATCTGTCAGTAGATTGTCTAAAGTGTTTAGACATAGCACAAGTTTGTTGCAGAGTTCATGAGTGCTTTGATAAGATTAAAGTATTGGATTAAACCCACACTCACTTGAATCACTTCATGGATTTAACACGGGTGATTTGTGAGACGATAATATTGTATATTCTTGAAACCGAGACGTGTGAGTTGTTATTTGCTGGGCAGTCGCATATTGATGATAAGTATACGCACCAGTAACTTGGTGTTATAAAACTTATTGTTGTGTGTGATTCGATCAGTAGGTGCAAGCGAGCATTTGAGTCAAAGTTTATCCATTCCTTTTACCCAAAGTGGGATAAAAGTGATATATGTGGGCCCCTCGATGATTTTGTGATGACAACCTAAGCGCTTGGCTAAGTCGGGACTAAGTTGATGTGTTCAATTGTAGTCTGTTGTCAGTCATCATAAATCGGAAGTCGGGAAACAGTATAGAGAGAATGATCGAAATTCATGTCTTGTGTCTATATGATATCTTGAGAATGGAGGAATATATGATCCCTTATCTAAAGGACACGCTATCTGATAAGATCAGAGTTGACAGCGGCTTTTGAAAGCTACGATTGCTGATCAGGTTCTGAAGTTATGCAAAATAGTTATTAGACTTATCCAAGTGGGAGACTGTTGGATTAGTGTCTAAGTCCATAACTATTTTAGTATGTACTTGACCCGATTATGAGCATGGTCCTTTTGGGTTGCCTTCACCATAGCAATATGTAGGATGAATTAAGGAGAGAAAGGTTTAATTATGATTTATTAATATATTATGAGAATAATATATTAAAGGAGAAATCATATTGTTTAATTAATATTAGTCAAGAATTAATTAAGAATTAATTTTGTGGCTAAAAGAGATTAATTAAACTTAAGGGACTTATTGTGTAATTATAAGATAATTACATAGATGGGCTAATGGACTCCATAGAAGTTGGAGTGGATGAATTCTATGGGGAAACCCATTAGAAATCGTCCAAGGCTTCTAAAGAGGGAGTCCATGGGCTGCTTAGAGCTTAAGCAGTCATATTAGGGTTTCCTAGCTGTAAACCCTAATAGCCAGCATATATAAGGAACCCTTATGGCCCCAAAAACGTGGGGAATACTTCCTTTAGGGTTTCCAGCCGTTTTTGGTGCCTCCTCTCTCCTCCCTCTTCATCCAAGTTGCTTAGTGGTGTTTGTGACTCCATTAGAGGTGCAACACTTAAGGCACTAAGCTTTCTGGAGCCAAGGATTGATTGTTATTGCTATATAACAATCAAAGGTAAGATCTAAACCCTAATTTCAGTTATAGTTTATTAGATCTAGGTTTTATGGCTTTGGATAATCAATTGCATGTTCATTAGACAAACTAGATCCAAAGCTATTAGGGTTTGCATGTACACCATAGGAATGATGTATTGCTCAAAACCCATCAAAAATGCCATAGATCTGTAGGTTGCATGTGCCCATAAAATAGTTTTATAATTATGCTACGTAAATCTTTTGCTTTTTAACTTAGAAAACCCATTAGTTGTATCAGATCGTAGGATTTTCTATTATATGTGTATTTGTTAGAAACTAAAGAAACGAAATAATACCTGTGAATTGCAGGGCGTAGCACACTCTGCTTGTCAGATAAGGTCTTAGGATTTTCATGCTTTTTTCGAATTGTAGGATAATTATTAGATATTAATTATTATTTTAATTGTTTAAAATATGTATATTTAATCTAGGTAATTAGACAAACCCTAATTTCGAAAATTAAGGAAGAAAGAAAAAGCATTAATACTAGTTAATTAAAAGTCTAATTAAGAGAATTATTTAATTCTTAAAATATTTAACATAATTAATTAAAATCTAATTAAGTTAATATGATTTAAACCTTGTATTCTTAAAAAGTTTAAAAATATATTTATAAGGGTATATAATACTATATGTAAAAAATAATAATTTGTCAGTCGAATCAAGACTAGGCCATTCATGAAGTCATGTTATAAGATATGTATAAGGAAACAACCTATAAAATGATCGTTGAATGGGTGTCTTTTTCACCCACTACTTCTTTTGTGTTGTGGATTGTCATTAGCTAAATGGGTTATGATAGGATGTAAACCTCGTTAAAAGTATTACATAAAGTACTAGAACACAACAAAAATTCATAATCTAATTACTTAGGAAAAATGTGAATTTGTATGCTGATCCATGAAAACATGCATGATTTCTTTGTGAGTCGTTAATGGAGCGAGTGTAGTTAACCGACACACTAATGTGGAACTACAAAGTAGAAATGATGAGACAACTCAAGTTGATGATTGTTAATGGAGCGTATGTGATTACCTACCTAAAATAAATTCGCAATTTGATTGGGTTAACATATATTAAAGATTGAAATCAACAAACTAAAACTTTCTCCTATATATATAGATGTTTGGAAATGGTGATCTTCTTCCTCCTCCTCCTCCTACCGCTCAAAGTTCAAACATTACTCTTCCGTTATGTTGGGAATTAGAGTTGCGTCATTGTGTTTTATTTAATAGTCCATTTATGTAAATGGGCTTGGGCTTGTCCACCCGTCTTTATTTATTAGGGTTATAGTATTTAAGGTGCATGCATGCACCGTATTTTAAAAATCTTGGAAATAGTTTTGTAACCCTACGCGCCTCTACAGTAGTAATTCTTCATCGATTTCTTCCGAGGCATGACTTTGAATCATTAAGCATATTTTGATCCATTCTTGTGTTCTTGGTTTATATTACTAGTTTGAATCTTTCGATCTTGAGAGATTTAATCTCATCAATTGGTATCAGAGCAGGATACTGTGTAATCGATACACATCTCTTCTGTTGAAAGAAGCTTTTTAGGGTTTCCGCTATTATTGGATCTGGTGTCAGCCGTCATCATCATTTGTTCATCTGTTGACACTACTTTTGATCTTAATATTACCCTAATCTTGTTTACACATCTGGTTCATACATATTTTGTTTCATATACAAACATGCATTCAGATGATTCTCAGCTTAATTCGATAAATCTCTCAAGTGGAATTGGATCCACAACAAGGAATCCCATCCTATTCCCCAGTGAATATGAAGTTTGGGCGTTGCATTTTGAAGCCTATGTCCTTGGTCTAGAAGACAATGGCTATCTAATTTGGGAAGCCATCACTGTTGGAGCATTTGTTCATACTGGAACTAGGAGAGTTTTTAAAAGTCAGAAAGACTATAACCAACTTCTTCTTGAAGTAAAGGATGTTCCGCAACATGAGGAAGAAAAGTTAATTAGCAACGTCAAGGCTATGAGAATTATTAGATTTGCCCTACCACCAGACACGTTTCGTTTGGTTAGCTCACACGATACATCAAAAGGTATCTGGGATAGACTTAAGGAACTGTACTCTACTGACGCTGATTTAGAACATTCTACTCATACTCAACTACTTTTGGAGTTTGGTGCTTTTGTGCAAAAGCCTGAAGAAAGTCTGGAACAATCTATTAATCGCTATAATCATCTTCTCAATAGGATGATGAAACATAAGATTGGATGAGAACTCATCGAGCAAAAGGTCACGTTCATGAACGAACTTAGACCTAAGTGGAAGGTTATAGTTTCAACCGTAAAAGCGCATGAACAGTACAAGAATTACTCGTTGGCAATACTAGTCGGAATCCTCAAATCACATGAAGCCGAAGTGACAAAAGAAGCAAAGATTGGTTCTAGAATGGGTTGACTTGCTCTCATCGCAAAAGGTAAGAAAGTTGAAGAAGATGATGATTCGGAGTTTGAGCTTTTTGATTGTGAACTATGTAAAGAAGAGTTTTCAATGATGGTGTCCAACCCAAAAAGGTTCGCAAAAAGGAATTTCAACAAGAATAAGAATCGAAACTGGCAGGTAAGCTACAACTCTGAGAAAATGAAAGAGGAGAATGCAAGCAATTCGCAGAAAGAAGAAGAAAATAAGGAGAAGAAGGTCGTAGGTGACTCCGCCTACGACTGCAACTATTGTCATGGCCAAAAACCACTTAGCCAAGGATTGCATGCTACGAAGGCTAAATAAGAAGAAGGAAGGAGAATATGACGAAGCATACCATCTCATAAAGCTGGATGAGATTAAGAAGAAAAAGAGGGCTAAGAAGAAAAAGAGTGTTGATAACTCAATGTCTGCTTTGATTGTGCAGAAAACTTTTGCTGAAAATGAATTTGGAGGCGTAGAGGTCTGGTCAACCGATTCCGAAGATGAAGAGGTTCGCAGGCCTACTCATGGTAAGAGTTTCATTTCAAAAGAAGAGAGCTTGCTACTTGAAGGTAGATGCTTGATGGTGATGAGCAATGTATCACAAATGCGAGGTTATACTACTGATAGCGGTTATAGAGTGGATAATGGACATGGGGATGATAGCTGCTTCGCTGCAAAGCCAGTTCTTGAGCAAATCAGCGAATGCGAACAAATGATCAACAAGGTAAATTCTATTCTTGAATCTCTTAATATCCCTTTATCTAGATATGAAATCGATCAAATCAGCAAGGTTTCGTCAAAAACTGAGGAGAGACGCATGTGGATAGAGAAGATAGAGTCTGATTTATCTAAGTCTAGGGATCAGTTAATTTACTTGCAACGGGATAATTTAATGCTTTTGAAAAAACGTAATATTTTCTGTTTGATTGCGAAAAGGCTTTATTTTAATATTACTCGGTTGCACCTTGATTGTGAGATTGGTGAGAAAATTCACAAGATGATCTTACCATTCCTTGAATTAAAGGAAGACGAAATTGACGCCGATTGTTACCCGTGCGAATCCATCGTTTCGTCTGATGAAACCTCAGATGCTTACATGATAGGTCTGGACAAAATTGAATCATACATTAAGTCCAAAGACCACAAGAACATGTTAAAGCAGCTTTTGGATTAAAATGACAAAAGGCAGATTAAATATGATACTATACAGAAGTTCGACTCGCTGAGTGCCAAGTTGAGTTCGGATAACAAAATTAATATTGAAAATACATCTGAATTTGATGAGGATAGTGATATGAGCGAAATCTCTGTAGAAGATGATGGGTTTTGAGCATTCTAACACTCCTATGGTGTACATGCAACCCTAGAAACCTTGGATCTATGTTTTATCTATGATACATTCAAAATTGATTTTCCAAGGTTCTTAACCTATCTAGCATACAAGGGAACTTTTAATAATAAAAGATAGTAAGAAAACATACCTTGTAGTGATTTGGATTCCTTGAAAAACCTTGTGAGCCTAGCACCCCAAGTATGATGCCTCAAATGTCTCACACAACACCAAATGCACTTGGAATAAACTTTGAGAGAAATGTCACACACTTAGAATCGGCTATGCCGTCTATCTTGCATTTAGTAACCAATTTTGGTGAGCTTCATATCCTTTATATAGTGTGTTACAATTAGGGTTACACCATGTAAACCCTAATGTGACATGACTCTTCATTTCCATGACCCATGGGTTTGTAACTCCCATGGAGCATCCATGGAGCATCCTATGGACCTTAGCCCAACTTGATAAACCATGGAGCATCTAGCCCACTATACAAGTATGGATGATTTACACAATCAACCAATATATTTAATTTGTCTCCTTTTAATCACTTAATTAATTCTAGATTAATTATTGATCACTACTAATTAAATAATATTATTATTAATATATTAGAACTTATAATATATTAATAAACCATAAGTGTTATTTCTCTCATTTTAGTTTATCCAAATGCATGATGTCATGCAACCCAAATGGACTGTCACAACTAGGAATTCTAATGCTTTTGTAAACATTAACAATGATGACATTTGTGACTAAAACTTGAAAGCATGCATGATGTTTATTCAATGACAACAAAATTCCATCAAACACTCTATGCCAACACTTCAAATGGTCAACAAAATATTGGAAACCCTACAAATCCCGATTTAAGTCCATTATGGACTACGATTTCCTTATTGAGCCTAATGGACCAATAAGCTTCTAATTTGACTATTTTGGGCTTAGAACGCTTAAATGGGCTCTAATTGGACCTACTCTCATGAGACTTAACCTTTTGGGCCTTATGGGTCTAAAATAGATCATTTTACCTCTATTGGATCATATTGGGCCGAAATTTATTTCCGTTTACACATATAGACCTTTATTGTGCCGTGAATCACTTTAAGGGCCCAATGGGCCGAGAATAAATTCTTGGGCCCGATATTTTCGAACAAAGCCAAAGAATGGCCCAAGGTAACCCATTCTTCCCTTTTAAAACCCAACAAGAATCGGCCCATACACATATACATATATACACACATTCACACACACACACACACACACACACATATATATATATATATATATATATATATATATATATATATATATATATATATATATATATATATATATATATATATATATATATATATATATATATATATATATGCAAATCCAAAAAAAAATGAAGTGAATTATGTGCATGAGACACCTCACTATTGCATGGAGGGTATCCATGCACATCACCTCACCCTTCTCTCCCCCTCTCTCCTTATCTACGGCCGAGAGCACCACACACCACCACCATTTTCATTTTGATCAAACTCTTACAAGAAAACTCTCAAGAACTCTTCCCTATTCTCCAAATTTTCGAGCATTGGTGTGTGTCTTCAAGGAGTTTTTCAATTAATATCATCATTCTTGGTAAGTCTTTACTTGAATCCATGGCTTAACTTCTATACTTCATCAAAAATCTCATCTTAACTCATGCAAATTCATGATCATGCTTCTTAGAACCCATCTAAGCCCAAAGACCTCTCAAGAAGCTTGCTAGGGCCGAGAATCACCTCAACCTCTTCCAATTCCTCTTCAAACCGAGAACAACTAAACAAGGTGAGTTCATACCCCCCTTGTTTTCGATTTTTACTTGTTTTTGGGGGGAGAATACAAGTGTTATGTGTTGATCTATGTGTGTTTGCATGTTATATGTGATTTCTTTAGTTTTTGGTTGTGATAACGTGTTAATACTTGAGATATCTCGAGATCTATAGCAAAATTGTGAAAGAATCATAAACAAAAACATAATAAACAACATACATCATAGATCTAAGAGTCCTTAAGTTTAATAAGTGAAAAACAAAGCCAAAGATCTTTACAAGTGTCATTTTGCAAAAATAACAAAGATTGGGTTGAAAGTTGATAATTTTCGGTTTTATGAAGGTTATAAGGTATTTATTTATATAAAAGCTGATTTTTATGAAAATAATACTTTTCAAAGGGCCAAAAACATAAATTTTAGTTAATGGGCTTTAAATTTCGGCCTCACGGATTTTGGGCTCAAACTTGCGAAAATGGAGAAGTTTTAGGGACTGAGTTTGAAAATTCAAAAAAGTATGAGTCTAAAACATAAATAAATAAGTTTCAGGGGTTGAAAATGATTTTATTACCAAATTGGACTAAAAATAAAAAGTTTTTGATTTTGGGGTCAAAATTGAAAAACTTACGGAAATTGAGCCAAAAATGTAAACTTTTTACAAATAAAGGCTGGAAATGACAAATACAATAGTTTTGGACTGAAATTACTATTTAAATAAAGTTTGGGTCAAAAATGTCAAGAAAAATGGTTTAAGGACCAAAAATGTCAATTTTCATAAAAAGGGACTAAAAGTGCCATTTTTATAGATAAAGGGGCTGAAATGGTGAAACTAAATGTTTTTGGACCAAATCGACAATTATAAATTTTTGGGTTAAAAATATCAAGTTTATAACGCGTAGCTTTATATATATATATATATATATATATATATATATATATATATATATATATATATATATATATATATATATATATATATATATATATATATATAACCAAAGCTTCGTTATAAATCAAACGTCAAAGCGGTTTAATACTTCGAATAAACATTTCGCTTACAACAAATAGCTACATTCCGAACTTAAGATCAATGAATTATAAATGATTCAATGGTTGGGCTCAAATATCTTCTATTCGTGCTATTGGGCCTTCATGACCCAATACCATGACTATTTGGGCCCAATATAATCATAAATGTTTATTGGGTCTCCGGTGACCCAATTACATGCCTAATGGACCCTCAATGGCTTTTACATGCTATTGGGCCTTAGTGGCCCATTTGCATTGCTAGTAAGGTCTAAATCAATCATATGCGTGATGGGCTAACGTGTCCGTCGTATACTCGACAGCCTATAATAACATACATGATTAGTGGGCCTCTGCTGCCCTCTTCTCTTCGTCTGTTAGGCTTACCTTTTATTCAAGTAAACATAAATCAGGTTGTTAAACAAGGTTATTCAATTTCAGTTGGATTTAGTGGGAAATAACGGGTGACACCAATAAGTGTCGGTCGTAGTCTGTAGTTATAACCAGAGTCTACTGGAGGGCAAGAGTTTGTGTATAGATCTATACGGGGGTGACTCCCCCACACCTGAGCTGTTCGCTACAGTTAGACTCGGCCAGTCTATGGTGACAAAATCTTGATCAAAACCGGCGTTTGGAAAAATGCCAAGATAGGCGAATTAGTCATTATTATGCATGGTTATAATGACTCACATAGAGATCCAATACCATCTAAGTAATCATGGGAAGTCATATTCATTCGTTGTGACGATACAATAATACAAAACTATCCGACTATTTATATCGGAAAACATCGAGTTTTCCAGGGGAACAACATTATTCACTCCTATACACAACAACTATAATACAATAATCAATTTTGAATAACAATCACTTTTACTTGTTTTGAAATCACATACACATGCACTTATGGGATCATCGCATCTTTTTCGCAAACAGTTTTTATACAGAAAATATCGGATTTTCTGGGTTTTACAAACAATACAAACTAATTTTATATCAAACATGCTTATGACCACACCAACATTATATATGTTGACGTTTTCAAAACAACTTGTATTCTCAGGTAACATAAAAGCTAAAGAAAGTTACCAAGTGTGTTAGGATGTTATGTTTTGTGACTCTCAAACAATTTATGCTATGGATATGTAATATTTAAACAATGTATTTGATGTGAACAATGACAGTTGTACTATGTAATGTTGGTGATGTATGTGTTTGTTCATGTATATTCATTGTGATGATATTTCAATTTAAGTCATGCGAGCCCTCGGACGTTTCCGCCGTCTGGTTCGGGGGTGTGACATGGACCATGCTGATCGGGTCAAGTACATCCCAGAATAGTTATGAACTTAGACACCTACTCCAACAGAAGATGAGATTGACTGTTCGAAATTTGTTAAAAGCGAATCTGAACCTGCAAAAGAACTTATCTCTGAAAATTATGTTGAATTCGCACGCTTTTCTGAAAATAAATCAAACATTTTAAAAGAAAAAGCAACTGTATTCCCAAAGGTCCAAACTGTGCCTAACAGGGTTTTCGCAACCACGGGTCCAAACAAAATTCAAAATGTTGAACTAATGTCCATGGTTGATGACGATAACAAGGATGGATGTGACGAGCACTTTTAGTCCGCCCCAATAGATAATGCAGAAGAAACTAAGGGTCTATCGGAAAAGACTTCTTAAAGAGTGAAAGGAAGATATGTAGCAGAACCACTCAATAATCGTTCAAGCTACGAAAAAGAAAGTCCAAGTGGAACCAAGGATGTTCCAAGTGAAGAGTCGTCAGTACAAAACCACAAGTCAGTCAGAAAGCCGAAACTTAAGGCTAACGTTCACAAGTCATCCGAACTTAAAAAAGGCAAAGGAATGCGAGATAAAACAAAAATCTTAAGCAAAGGAAACGGTTTTGGCAATCCATGAATCCTTACTTTGTTCGAAATGAAAAACTGTCAGACCAAAATGTGAAAGTCGCCTCGCATGCGAACTCTAGGTGCTCCTCAAAAAATCACTCTTGCAATCCACAGGATTCTGAAAGGATAGTTTTTCGAATCCAAAGAAGCCTGTGGAGAAATCAAAACCCCATCACTATCAAACCATGAATGCTTCAAAAGATGTTAAAGGAAAAGGAAAGATAGTTTCAGATCAGAAAGTTCCAATCAAGAAGTCTGAAGCTAATTCAAAGAAAGTTGAAAAAGAGTTCTTGAAGAATCAAATCAAGAACAAACAAAAACATTCATCTTCAAAAGATGCGAACTTGAAAGATAATAGGATAAACGTTTTTACAATAACAAAGAAAGATAGCACCACATTAATTAAACACACTTATATGGTTGATCTTGAATTTACTTTTCCTCTTTCTGTAAAAGGCTCAAAAGAACCCAAGCAATTTTGGGTTCCTAAATCTGCTTAATCTCTGCAGGTAATTCGTGACGAGCAGTTTGACACCGAATGGTTGACAGTGGCTGCTCGCGTCACATGACAGGTAGGAAGGAAGAACTGCAAAAATTTAGAGAACTTAAAGATGGTGAAAATGTGAAGTACGGAAACAACTTTTTTGGCAAGATTAAAGGTTATGGAATGATAACGAATGGAGAGTTTTCAATTTGTAAAGTGGTGTACGTAGAGGGACTCCAACACAACCTCATAAGTGTTTCGTAGTTGGTTGTTGGGACAGGATTAAAGGTATCATTTGACGACGAAGGGTCCGAAATCATAGAAAAGAAGACCAAAGAAGTCCTTCTAAAGTCGAAGCGCAAAGGCGAGATGTATCCGTTGAATCTAAATACGATACGAGGGAAGCCTGCCATCCGCCTACTAACGAAAGCTTACTCAAATGATAGTTGGCTATGGCATAAAAGACTTTCGCACCTCAACTTCAAAGACATCAACAAGCTTGTTCTTGGTGATCACGGGCGAGGGCTTCCTCTCCTGAAGTACGATAAGGATCATCTATGTGCAGCCTGTGAAATGGGGAAGCAAAGCCAGAAAAGTCATCCAACCATAGTGAATACGAAAGTCATTGAACCACTAGAACTTTTGCACATCGACCTTTGTGGTCCTTCAACAATTGAAAGCGTGGGTGGTAATAAGTACATTCTTGTTAAAGTCAATGATTTTTCATGTTTCACTTGGGTGTATTTTCTTAAGCAGAAATCTGATGCAACGCCAAAGCTCAAGAATTTCATAAAGCAGACTGAGCTACAACTGCGAAAGCTGGTTCGCAATGTTCACAGTGACAATGGTTTGGAATTCAAAAACCAAGCATTTGAAGAATTTCTTACTGAGAAAGGAGTTTCACACAACTTTTCTGCACCTTGCACTCCATAACAGAACGGGGTCGTTGAAAGGCGAAACCGCTACTTGTGCGAAGCTGCGAGAACTATGTTGTCTTTCGCAAATCCGCCTCTCTATTTCTGGGCGAATGCGATTGCGGCTGCGTTCTTCACCCAAAACAAATCTATTCTCAATAAGCGATTTTCTATCACTCCTTATGAAATAATAAATAAGCGCAAGCCTAACGTTAAGTTTTTCCATGTATTTGGTTCCAGGTGTTTTATCTTCAACTCAAAGGAACAATGGAACAAATTCGATGCAAAAGCTGACGAAGGAATATACTTGGGATATTTGCTGACCTCCAAGGCATATCGGGTTCTCAACAAATGATCTAAAAAGATGGAAGAAACCTACTATGTCACGTTCGACAACAGCTACTTGAAAAGGATTCAGACGAATGATAGTCTGTTGAAGGAGATCTTTCCTAAACCAAGTCCAACTACGATTCCACTCTCTACTCTTTACGAGGAATTCATGCTACTATTTGATGAGCCAGAGGAGGCTATATCATCTGAATCAAAAGAAACTAACAACAAGGTCGATGAATTGAAGAAAATAATTGACGACGCTGTGAATGATATGCACAAAGAGCCACCAAGTGCGAATGACCCACATGTCACGAACGCTACATTCCAGGGGGAGAGTTCTGAATCCACTTCCAATGGAACTTTTTAGGGGGGAGCACTAAAATCCACAAGAGATCCACGAAAGTCCACTCCAGGGGGAGAATCCGACACCTAACGAAGAGACATTGACATCATTCGAGGGGGAGAAAGATAATACGAATGATGATTCGGATGTACATAATGATGATTCGAATATACAGTCAGAATTTGAGGACATAAATACTAAATTGGATCCATCTTATGATCGTAATTATCCTCCTCTGACTAAATGGACTAGAGATCATACAAAAATGCAGGTTATAGGCGAATCGTCTTCAGGAGTTCTTACAAGAGCACAACAAAAGGCGAAGCGAATTGCTTTATTCTCCAAAGTAGAATATTGCATGTTTAATTCGTTCATCTCCAAAGTCGAACCAAAAAATGTTCATATTGCTCTGGATCATTCGGATTGGGTACAAGCGATACAGGAGGAGCTCAATGAATTCGAACGAAACAAAGTTTGGAGACTGATTCCGACTCCAAAGGATGCATCTATTGTAGGGTTAAAGTGGGTTTTTCGCAACAAGCTTGATAAAGAGGGAAACGTTATACGAAACAAAGCGCGACTAGTTGTAAAGGGGTATTGTCAAGAAGAAGGCATTGACTATGAAGAGACCTTCGCACATGTTGCTAGGCTAGAATATGTTCCCATCTTTCTGGCTTATGCGGCATATAAAAATTTTGAAGTTTATGAAATGGACGTCAAGTGTGCCTTTTTGAATGGGGAGTTAGAGGAGACATTTTATGTGGAGCAACCACCAGGCTTTATAAATGAGAAGTCTCGCAACCACTGCTATATTCTGAACAAAGCGATCTATGGTCTATAGCAAGCTCCAAGAGCCTTGGTACGAAACCCCTACTTATTTTTTGAAACAGGCTAAGTTTAAACAAGGTTCGGTCGACCCAACCTTCTTTCACAAGAAAGATGGTGACCACTTGATGATCGTCCAAATTTATGTTGATGACAACATCTTCGGATCTACGAACCCTAGCTTAACAGCTGAATTCCGAAAGTTGATGGAAACTAAATTTGAGATGAGCTCCATGGGTCCGATTAACTTTTTCCTTTGTTTGAACATAAGACAGAGTCAAGAAGGTATCTTTATGAACCAGGAGGCCTACACAAAGACCTTCCTCGCTATGTTCGGAATGGTGAGATACTCAAAAACGAAGGTTCCAATGGCATTCAGAATGAAACTAACACCATCTCTGGAAAAACTAGCTGCTGATATGACCCTTTATCGTCAGATGATAGGATCATTGATGTATTTAACAGCTTGTCGACCAAAAATTATGTTTCTGTTTGTTATTGTGCTAGGTTCCAAGCGAATCCTCACGAACCCCACATGGTAGCTGTTAAGAACATTTCCAGGTACTTAAAACGAACCTCCTCACTAGGCATATGGTATCCATCAAGCTCAGGTTTCTCTGTACAAGCATTTTCGGATGCTAATATGGGAGGGTGCGGCCCGGATAGAATGAGTACAATAGGAGGATGCCAATTTTTAGATGGCAAGCTCGTGAGTTGGCAATCGGAAAAGCAAACTTGTGTATCCTTCTCAACTGTTAAAGCATAGTACATAACTACAGCCTCATGCACCTCACAAGTCATTTGGATTCAAACCCAACTTCGTAACTATGGCATTAACATGAAGTGAATCCCCTTATATTGCGACTCCGAAAGCGCCATTCGCATTTGTCCTAACCCAGTGCAACACTAAAAAATGAAACACATTGCATTGAGGTATCATTTCATCAAAGATCACGTGGAAGATGGTAATGTTGAGATACATTTTGTAAAATCTGTTGATCAGTTGGCAGACATCTTCACGAAATACTTACCTGAATCTACCTTTAATCGTATTCTTCAAGGCTTGGGAATGATGGAAGCTGAATCCGTTCCAAAACCACTTTCGCTTTCATAGTGACACTTTCGCTTTCTTTTACACTTTTGCACCCGCGGTCTAGAGGATGTCATGTGAATTGGTGCGAGCGCTCGCAATAATTCGCAGTCATCTTTTGTTCCGCGAATCGGTGCGAACGCTCGCAGTAATTCGCAGCCACATTTTCTACGACTTCATACGAAAGCTCAAGTTTCTCATGACCCACTGTTCCTTCGTGGTTTGGAGCGTTTCATATCGTTTTGTATCTTATGTATATTTTTTCTTATTTTATTTATTTATTTATTTTATTATTTATTTTAGTTTATTTTTGTCTTCTTTCTACTCTATTTTACTTTATTTTTTTTTATTTTGTCCTATTCTATTCTATTTTTATTTTAGTTTATTGTTCATTCAAAATTACAAAAATATTTAATAGTTTTGTTTTATTTTTATTTTATTTTATTTTTTTCTGTTTTTATTTCTTTTAGAAAATCAAAAATACAAAAATATTTTCTTTATTTTTCTTCTCTCTTATTTTACGTATTTCAAAATTTCAAAATCATTAGATTATTGAGCAGGTTTCATGTCAAGACTCTTGATCGTCTCAATTACTAATGATGGGGCAGGTATAAATTTCTTTATCTATGTACTAGCTAAGTGTCCATAGAAGCATTCTGATGCATGCTGTCTGAAGCCTCCTAGACTCTATGTTAGAGCCTTAATGATTCGATAATACCAATCGTTTCTTCCCAATTAGGTTGCGATTTCACATAAGTCATGAGCTACCTCACTCTTCTCACATTGAGTAAAGAGTTAGTTGCTTGGTCACTTTCGCATAGCAGAGGTACACTATCTTCTTTGGAACAACCTTATACTTTTCTCCACTACTTTTGCATTTACCAATGTGACCCTCGAGACTCTTAGATATTACCACTGAGGTTTATGTTTACAAAATTTATGTGTTCATGATCTTTAATTCGTTATCACCACGAATTGAGCGAAACCAAAAATCTAACACACTTATACGAATTGACGGTGAACAATACACATGTTCAAGACTCTTCATCAAGGAATTAACAAAACTCCACTTTCGTGGTCTGTACCAAGAAATCTCTTTTTCTTTTGCGAGATCTTAATGAAGTGCTCTAGACCTAAGACATTTCTTCCCAATAGATCCAGTTTCAATATTTTTTTTTTTGAGATTTCAAAGTGAATCCATGTCACTCAAAATAAATTCAAAGCTTACTTGTTCACTTGACAACACTGGTCAAACAAGTGCTCCATTTGAACTTTCAGACTTATATCAAGTTTTGTAGTTTCGTTAGAGATAGAACCACCCAATAAAACCTTTAAAAGATGCCTTTCACTGTTTATTTATAAACAGGTGATCGTAATTCAATAGGGAACCACACAGACACTTGTTAGTCTCTCTTGACTTTGAAGGAAGAGATCTTTGCCTAGGATCCACTGTTTCGTTTCTTAGGCAAGACATCATTAAAATCCCACACAAATATATTACTTTATGTCTTTATCATTGACACACTCTCGCACGAAGATCCTTGTGATTTTCCAAAAATCTGGTTCGTGGCACTCACATTTATTTTCAGTTTCGCAGTTCAGCTCGAGCTTTAAAATTGAACGTTCGTATCAACATGCGAAAGGCGGTACGTTACTTTTTTGCGAAAGTGAGAAATTGAAGCGGCAGTTCTAATGGATAAGATTTATAATGGGCGTGTGAAATTTGAACTGACGCCTAGTTTTCCACCGCCTAACATCTTTTTCTAACGCAACAGTTGTCACATCGCGTCTTTTCAAGCGACGTTTCAGTAACCGATACACCATACGTCCGAATTTCTCTCTCCAATCAAATCGTGTAAATGGGTTTTGGAGATTCAACATCTATTATCACTTTCAAAAATCCTCATAGAATTTCGGTGATTAAACCCCTGTACTGTTCATCTTCTTCTCTAAGAAATCAACAATGACAGGTTCTTCTGAAACCCCTTCCGTTCAAGATCATTCTGCACAGTCAACACTTCTTGATATCATGCCTACCCAAAACTTTATTCTCGATCTCGATCCTCTCATGTACGACAGCTTCATGTTACCAATCGTCGAGTGCTTGAAATACTCACCACTAGTTAAAGCTTTGACCACATCGGAGATTGTTCCAATGTCTCTCCTATCGAAGGCTTACTCGTCTGCTTGCTATATCAAGGAAGAAGAAAGAATCACCTTCGAAGTTCACAACAAGAAAACCTCAATCACCAAGTCCTGATTTTGCTCTTTGCTACAGCTTGCTCATACCGATGATATGGTAGACCCTGATTCTATCACAATCGCCGCTATCATGGAGGTGTTCTACCAAATGGGTTACAAAGAACCACTAACAACCATCTCAAAGTTCATAAAACCCAATCTGCCGCCTTAATGGAATGAGATTTTTACCATGTTATTCAAGAGCTTTTTTGAGCGTGTGACTGGCTCTGATTTTGCCAGTAAATTATTCATGACCATTATGTATAAGATCTACACAGGGGTCAACATCGATTTTGGGGCTGTTCTTTGGGATCAGTTAGTTCAAAGTACCCATTCTACAAATCGACACAATGAAATTTCTTGTGCATAATTATGGAGGATCGTTATCCAACTGGCAATTGAGAAGCTTCAAATTACGGTGATGCGAGATTCATTTATGTCTGCTATCTCAATCTTTCACACCACGAATTTCATCATTGCTGACAAATCCACGTTCTCGTTCGTTGGTTCCATTCCTGAAGCCATGTTTCGGGCCTTTCCTATTGTGACCAAGATCCTGGAGGCTTACAGGAAACATCAAGTTTCAGGCTTTCACCTTTTAACTGATGAGATGAGAGCAATATTAGAAGAGGCTGATAAGCCTAAGAAAGGAGGAAAGAAGAAAGATGTGAAAGAAGGTACTTCAACAGCAGCTGCAACCCCCAGGAAATGGAAGACACAAGCTGGTTCATCTACACCAACTCCTCCTCCAACCAAGAAGCGAAAGATAAATAAGGCAGCTCGCAAGACCAGATCTCCAAATCCCAGTGAAAGCGAACGTTCGTAGTCTAACACTCAGTCATACATTCGCATTGAAGTGGATGAGCCTGTCCAAACCGAAGACAATGTTGCAACTTCAAATCCTGAGGTTTCACAGCCTATTTCTTTAAACCCAGAGGTAATCTTTCAGATTCCTGTCTCAGTTCCTATTACTGATGACTTCTTTGATAATGTCTCAGTTCCCTCTCCTACTGCTACTATTTCAACACCAATTTCCATTGCCCCATGCCCACCTGTCTTATTAGGTGTTTCGCAACCCCCACCTATTTTCTCCGATTCTACCACCACACCAACAACAACTGTTGAGCCTCCTGTTCCTATCAACGCATCTGATGCAGGGGCAGGAGATTCAGGTTTAACTGCCGCTCATTCAACACCTCCTATTTCTCCTCTGAGACAAGGCGATTTAGATACGTTTTTCAAAGGCGATGGTTTTGGTTTTGAATCCTTTCAGTTCAGTCCCTTCCGAGTTCAAGAGGATAGTGATGATGTTTCCCCTGTAACTCAACGACAGTTCAAGGCTATTAACGAGAATCTAGATTCGTTGATCAGTTCCTCTCAAGCTTCAGCAAGTGATGCTTATTCTAAAGCAGCGGTGGAGGCCTTTTCCAGTCAATGACAAAAGAACATCAGGAAATCTGGACAAGGCGAATAAAGCGGTCTTTGATTCGAATGTTATGTGCAGAGAGGTGACTAAAAAGGTCGGAAAACTCATCTCTGAAGCTCATACCTTTATGACAACCTTACAGACTTTTGCTGAGTCAAATACCTCTAAGGCGAATGAGGCGATCATGGGTCTTCACACCTCACTACAAAAAGAAAAAGATGTGCTTGTGCATGTTCGCACTGATCTGCAAACAGATAACGTTGAGTTTCTGACGTCAATCTCTTCAAAAATTGATAAAGCTTCATGAAGATCTGGCACATGAAAGCAGAATTCTGGACGAACTTGCTGCGAAAACAACGAAAGTCCAAGTTCAAGCTGCCAAACTCGCCCAAGCAAACAAAGAGATTAAAGAGCTTCAGTCCGAACAAGCTGTTATTAAGAGCTACGTTAGAGATGTTAATGCTTTGCTCTCCAATCTTCTTGATACTCATGATCCCATACTTCCAATCTCCATTCGAAGGCATTTGGCTGGAAATTTTCTTCCTGCTCTTGCCATGCTTAATCGAATAGAAGGTGTTTTGTAGTCTCGTGTCCTTCAAAAACAAGGGGGAGAATCATCAAAAGAACCACCTCAGCAACCTCCGAAGACCAATACTATTACATCTGGTCATGATGAGCAAAAACCGAAAGTCTCCAATGAATCGAAGGATAATGTAGCTTCGAGTTCAAGAGGCAAAGAAAAACTTTCAAGTGACGAGCCTATTGTTGATAACAACGAAGATGAAGAGCCTGATGAAAACAAGCTCAAAAGAAAAAAGGCACGAGAGGATGAAATGGATCAACATAAAAGAATCATCTGCGAGGCTGAAGCAAAAGAGTGGGCAGAGCGCGAAGCTCAGGTCACTTTGGAAAGTCGAAAGACTTTGTTTCCACCATGGACCTTGGAGCGCATAATTAATGAGGCTATTGAAAATCATAGCATGCATTGGTTGGAACCTGTAACCTCTTTTGATTTGGAGAATTCGTAGGATTCTTAGTTTAACATGCCTATCACTCCGCGAGCATTTCTCTTTCGCAGTTTTGAAGTAATTGCAAATGCTCCTGCAACAGATGAGAATATTGATAAATCTTTGATGGAGTTTTACTTTTCCCATTCCAAGCCTCAGAACCTCACCTGGAGTGCACAAAAAATTACTGCTGTGAAGGACATAGGGCCGAGACAGGGAGCTTCATGAATATCAAATTCAAAACAACAAGAGGATCTGAAAGTGTTGTTCACGAGTTTTCCTCAGCTGATCTGCCATGTCTAAATCCCTATGATTGGATCATTTTATTGCATTTCCTTTTGATAGATGAAAAGAAGTACGAACCTGTTCTGGGTCATATAAAGCGAATGCTGATTTCGTACATTTATGAAGTGCCAAAGTTTGATATTGAAATTGCATAGTTCTGAAGAGGAAACCCACAACTCCCCTTACTGGCAAGACGAAAGATATAAATAAGATGCAGATGGGTAAGATTGAAAAGGAAAAATGGACTGTAATGTTTCATTATGGTCCACTAGGTAATGTGCAAAACTGCCTCTTTCGCATTGCCTGATCAGCATTTGTTTTCTATAGCTTGCTTGGAGTTTAATTTGGACATCACAGGTCAATGTGAACTGAATGAGAAAGCTATGAAGAAGATTTACTCTGATATGTTAAAATGGTATATTGCGTTTCACATGCATCTTCTCGCAGTCATCCCCAAGCTCATCAAGACTACAAAGAAGACACAGTAGTGAAGAGCCTCCCGCCTCAATGGACGCAAAGGGGAGATTGTTGGGAATTAGAGTTGCGTCATTGTGTTTTATTTAATAGTCCATTTATGTTAATGGGCTTGGGCTTGTCTACCCGTCTTTATTTATTTGGGTTATAGTATTTAAGGTGCATGAATGCACCGTATTTTAAAAATCTTGGAAATAGAATTGTAACCCTACACGCCTCTACAATAATAATTCTTCATCGAGTTCTTCTGAGGCATGACTTTGAATCATTAAGCATATTTTGATCCATTCTTGTGTTCTTGGTTTATATTACCTGTTTGAATCTTTCGATCTTGAGAGATTTAATCTCATCACTTCAATTCTCTCAATAGAAAATATCACTGGTTTGAACTACATGGGATGGATGCGCAATCTGAAAATGACTCTTTGTTATGAGAATAAAGATTACGTTCTCAATAACCATATTACTGAGATTGACATAGAAACTGTTACTGTTGAAGAAATTGTTGGTAATACCAAACATGTTGACGACGCTACAAAGGTTTCTTGTATCATTATAGCCATTGTGGCGCTAGACCTACAAAAGTCCTATGTGGAGTACTGACCATTTAAATTAAGGATCTTGTATCCTCAATAGTCATATTAAAATGATATTGCTAATTTACATATGATCTTGAGGGTTACACTAACAACAACTTGATACAATTGATTATTTATTAGAAAGTGATTTTAATAAATATTCATATACTCTTATAACTAACTGGAAAATATTTATTTCATGGAAATAAATAATATTTCGATGACAAGTAATATTACATATTTCATATGGTATGAATTAATAAGTCGTGCACAACATCTTGGACTAGATAATATTTTTTTCTTTTATTAAACAGTTAAACTTTATATTTTATATACTTATTTGTAAAATTTATAAAATTTTGGTTTCTTTTTCTTGCAAAAGCCGTAGATACTATAGAGAGTATGGTCTTTGGTGTTATTTAATCAAAAGAAGTAACCATGGGGGACAAGTTAGTCTAGGTTCATAAGTGCTTAAGTTATTAAGGACTAATGTACTTTGTTTTGGCTTTAAAAGAGTGCATGAAAGGCTTTCATTCTTGACCACTTTCTTATGCAAAAAATGTAGCACCCTCTTCATTCTCCATATTGTTCTCTCAAGCTGATAGAATAGTTACTTGCCTCCTATTTTTAATTTATACTATTGTTTTGAATTAAAACTTAAGATTTGTAACTAGCATTACATCAAGTTGGATCATTGTTGGTGTCTTAAAGGTTCAACATTTTTCATCAACTTCAAGGCTCCCCTAGAGGGCCTAAAGAACAACAATGATTGTTATTTCTTCATCTCTTATATGGTTGATGTTTTATCTTTCCATTTCTTGCAAGATGATCCTTGGTGGGTTGTACTTGTTTATAATTGTTCAAAAATTCAAGTCTTCCGTTCTTAAAATATCATGTTTTTGAAACTAGTTTTGAACATAAACTTAACAATTGGTATCAAGAGCCACCTTGCAGGTTTGGTTAGATTTTATGATTTTTTGAAATCTTAGTTTTTATAGAATATGGATAACTTGTTTTTGTATAAAAATGAGTTCATACATATTTTTTTTATAACTTTATAATTGTGATTTTTGTGACAAAATTTTACATGCACTTTTTGTCACTTAAAATTGTCTTAGAAAAACAAAGGTTGTTTTATGTTAATATGTATATTAGAGTGCATAAATAAGCCATGGACCATTTATGTTGTTATTTTATATGGACTTTTGGAAATGGGTTTTCATAAAATATGTACTAAAAAGTAGCTAGTTTTCATTCTTGTTATTTTTATGTAATAAATTATTTTGGACCAGATTTATTTTATGGAAAATGTAACAAAATGAAGAAGGCGGCCATTTTTGAAGATCCAACAGGAGACCATGGTTTTATATGATTTTGATGAAAGTTCATAACTTTTATAAAAGTTTTATAAAATTGCAACAAAGTTTGTTGTTATTGCAAGTGGGAGGGTGGGGTCAACTTGAATTTCATATGAAGATCATTTGGTCCATTTTGTCCCTATAGGAAAGGGCTGGACACTTTTGTGTTGGCTCACAAAAGTATCAACTAGATCATGACTTGTTTATGTTAAACACATGTTTGGTTTGTTTATTTTTCAAGCAAATAGTGTTGTTGATAGTTTAGCTTTTCACAAACTCAAAAAAAATTTCCTAGAAAAAAATAAACATCACATGGAGTTTGATTTTCAAAATATAATGTGTGAACATAGGATGTAACAAGTTATAACTTTAAAATAAAAACTGGTTTTATTAAAACGTTAATAACGATAAATTTTCAAATTATAAAATTATAAGTCTAAAATTGTGATTTTATTACTTATCTGAACTCTAAAGTATTAAAAATAAAAGAAAGTTTTATTAATTAATACAAAAGGTTCTAAAAGGTTCAAACTCAAACTTAATAGTGGATATAAATTATAAAATTGAACCATGTCAAAATATAAAAACCGGATTTTATATATGAACCTTTAAAAGTGATTTTTTTTGGAAAATTGAAACAATGATTAATTGGATGCATATCATGATATCATATATTTTATAATCGAATAATAAAACATACATATCCTTTTTCAAAACGAAAGTCTATGCCGTCCAACTTTAGAAACATTTATCCATCATTTGTATAATATTTGTGGCATAAAGGATACCTAACCATATGTGCTGTCTTTTGGTTGCCAAAGTATTTTTGTGATTTCTATAACCAAGTTAAAGGCCAATTATACAAGTTTCTCTAATTGGATGACCTCATTGGAAACCTCTTGTAATAAAGGTCAGCTAAGCAAGAGTGTTCCAAGGCATAGATGAGACCAAACATGTCAAATTAACACATGGAATGTTAAAGGGTGTCATATATCTAGGAATTACAATTTGTGTAATTAATAAATGCTATTTACCTTGTTAAAATTAGATGAATGGGATAAATATCACCTAATCATTTATTTAATTTGCAACTTGGATCCTAGACATAAAATAAATAGTGTTTTTGGAAACAAAATGGTATTATTTTTAATGAATTAAATACTAAATAACAAATTTGTTATTTTTTGTAGACGACTCCACCTACTACTATAACACACCATCACCCAATGAACGTTCGATCTATACTCGACAAAGAGAATTTGGGCCACTCCAACTTTTTGGATTGGCGCATAAGTTTTAGGATTGTTTTGAAACAAGAAAAGAAAGACCATGTCCTTGAAACACAAGTCCCCGAAGAAACACCCTCTGTTCCAAAGGATGCACATGATGCATGGCTTAAGCATGTAGATGATTTACTTGATGTTTCATGCCTCATGCTTTCCACCATGATTCTTGATCTTCATAGGGATCTCGAACTCTTCACTGCCTTTGACATCATTGAAGATCTCAAATAGATGTTTGGTAAATACGCTAGGATTAAAATGTGTGAAACTGTTCGGGCCCTTCATGGCTACAAGATAGAGGAAACTATGGAATGTGAGCACACATGTTCTCAAGATGAAAAGCTATCCGGATCAATTGGAGAGATTGGCCTCTCCGTATCCCCAATACTTGGCCACATACTTAATTTTGAACTCCTTGCCTATCTCCGAGTTGCATGAGATGCTCAAAACTATAGAGAAAAATATCCGAAGGAAAACCCCCTAATGCCCATGGTCCAGGAAGGACAAGTCAAGAAGAAGAAGCAAGGCATGAACTTCAAAGGGAAGCCACTAGCTGGAAAGGGGAAAGGGAAACAAAACTCCCCAAAACCCACCACCGATGAAGAAGGAGAAAGTCGCCAAAGATGACACATTCTCCGATGGTGGAGTTGTTGGGCACTGGAAGAGGAATTATCCTAAGTATCTTGTCGGGTTGAAAGGAAAGAAGGTCGTGGAAGGCACTTCATGTATATCTATTTTCATGATTGAAATGAGCCCAGAGACAAATGAATGGTGTCAACCAATCATAATCCCTCATGCAACACCTTCTGGAACATTCATCCTTGCATAAGAATCAACAACACACGTGATGGAGCATTATGATCCATAATTGCACATCATGATGCAACAGTGGCACATCAAGATCACCATGGCATATCAACCATCATGGTAGCACAACAAGCAATAATCCTAGAGCATATTCATCTTCTGAAACAGTCTTGATAATCGAAGGGGACTTCATAGTCTACGGCTCATCAAGGGATACCTTGGCATATCTGTTGGATTAATGTCTAAGTCCATAACTATATTTGGTATGTACTTGACCCCATCCGGCATGGTCCATTTGGGTTGCACTTCACCGGCACAATTTATATGGATAGTCTTTTGAGAATAGTATATTTATGATTTATATTAATATATTATAAGTTCTAATATATTAATATGGAATCATATTATTTAATTAGTATTGATCAAGAATTAATTTAGAATTAATTAAGTGATCAAAAAGAACTAATTAAATATGGACTCTTATATATATGGAATGGGCCAAGTTCATTTAGGTTGGGCTAAGCTTTCATGGATGGTCCATGGAGCTTTTAACCCATGGATCCTATGTAAATGAAAGGTCATGGGTATTAGGGTTTACATGGATGTAATCCTAATCCTCCATAATATATAAATGGGTCCTTGGCTCACAAAATTGGCACAAGTGTGTGAAAATAAGAGTGGGCCGATTTTAGTGTGCATACATATTCTCTCAAGTTCTTCCAAGGTGTTTTGGTGATTTGTGATTCCATTTGAGGCTTCCACACTATTGGGGCTAAGCTCTTAAAGCTTGAAGACATCAAGCCACATCAAAAGGTATGTCATCTAACTAGAACTTTGTAGTCTAGGTGCTTCATAATATGCTAGTTAGGATGAAACCTTGGAATATTTAATATTTGCATGTATAATAGAGAAAACATAAATCCAAGGTTTATAGGGTTGCATGTACACCATAGGAGTGTTAGAATGCTCAAAACCCAACAGTGGTATCAGAGCCATGGGTTATTTTCTGTTATATTGATGCAAATGTTTTATTTTCAAAGTTGGAAAAAAAGGAAAAAAAACATGACGTTTGTCAAATTTTAAGATAATTACTTGTTTTTGTGAAAAACTAATTATTTGTAAAATTTGAATCAGTTGCTATATGAGTTGAATTAAGTCAAATTTAGTAAAAGATAAAATGATATGATTATTTTATTAGTTTTAAAAGTTTGATCTAAAGAGTTTTTTGAAACCTCCATAAGTTATGGATATGAAAAGGTTTTTAAAAAAAATTGATTCAAAGTTTTTTATGGAGTTACAAAACTTGGTCTTAATGTTTTAAAGAATTTCATAAATTGTTCTTAAGTTATGGAACATGAAAAGTTTTATCATAAAACAAGTATTTAACTCCATAAGTTATGGAATCCAAAAGTTTTCAAGAGTAACAAAACTTGCCCTCAAGTTTTGGAATTTGGAAAAAGTTTTTTTATGATAAAAAAAAGAATTGAATTCTAAAACTCTTGGGTTCATAACTTCAACAATTAATTAAATGGTTTTAATTTTGAATTTAATAATTGGAATTATGATGTTTTATTGAATAATTCAATTAACTCTTATGGACTTTATTAATAGATAATTAAAGTGTTTAATTAAAAGAGAATTAATAATTCCATAACGACATGGTTTAAATTTAATTAAATTAAGAGTATAGTTTAATTAATAGATTAAACCACCAAGTATTTTAAATGTCTAAAATACACCCTTATACTATTATAATATTAAAAGTTTAATATATTATATGTATAAGAGCAAGTCGTCTTACCATTAGTAGGCCTCATTCACGAAGCCGGTCTATAAGGGGGGTATAAGGTTACTGCCTATAAAATGACAGTTTAATGGGTGTCCACTCTCACTCACTGCTTCCTTGACCGGTGGAGGGTCGTTAGCTGAACAGGTAGGACAATGACTATAATTCTCCCTTCATTATAAGTATAATGATAAATACTACGTAACTAAACACTTATAAATTCCCAATCTTAGTTACTTAGGAAAATGTGAATAAGGTGCTAATCCATGAAATTACACTTTGCACTTTGTGTAAGCTGTTAGTGGAGCGTGTGTGGTTAACCGGCACACTAACCTAGACTTAACAAGGTAGGCAAAGGGTAACTTAATGTTTATCATAGTATCGTTGGAGCGTGTGTGGTTAACCGGAACATCGATTGAGGGGTAAATATTAAGGGTACCAAGTATATTTGCATGGTTACTTCACACCTTGTTTTGTGATCCTCGGCATCCCAGTCACAAAACCTGAAGGGCACACTCGAGAATGAAACATTCCATTGAAAAGTTTAATGAATCTCAAAAGATCTAGGAGTTTCAAATCCAAGTAAAAACCTAATTAAATTATTTCGTTTTTCATGGTGGAAATTGGTAAATCGTCATTTACCTACCTTCAACTATTTTATAACTCGGATTACGGCATCCCTCTTCCAGTTATAAATAGGTTGTTGGATCCTAGCCTTAATATTTCATATTGGGTGTTATATTAAGGACTTTAGATCAACTATCTTGAATATCTCCCAAAAGATGTCTAGTTCAGACATCTATGATCTTCCCAAATCTCTTGGAACTTTACTTCCTCCACCTCCTCCAATTATTCTCCCTAACCCACAAGTTCAAGGTCACTCAAGCCCTAATGGCAAGCAAGGTCTATGTGTGATCACATCTTAGAGATGAAGTCACATATTGACAAGCCGGGAGAGTTGGGTGTCAAAGTCTTGAGAAAGTTGGATGTTCAATCACTTTCTAAGTCACATAGTGAGTTCCTTTGGGACTACTATGAAACAAACTATGACATGAACCTTAATGATCATATCTATTTGCTTGGTGCTGCTGAATCAGCAATGATTTGGAACGATAGTAAAGCAAATTTGATTAGAAGATCAACTTCCCAAAAACTTTATGGACAGTGACAATGGTGACACTGGAAATCCAGAAAAAGCATTCTCTTCCCAATGAAAAGGGATTGGCCATAGTCAACCCGGTTGACCAAATGGTAAAGAGAAAGGCTAAGTCTGAGATAGTCCCATTACCAAAGGGTCCATATGTTTATTTTTCCGAAGGAAGGGGCGTTGATTGCAAAGCTGCCAAATTTACCTAAGGATGTTAAAGTCAATAAGTTTAACTCTACATCAGGTAGAGCCCATTATCTAACTCTGTTAAGTTCTATTCTGAGATCCTCATTACATGATGTGACTGGGTCACATGTTGATGTTTTAAGAATCAAAGAATAGAGAGAAATCTTAAAGGAAGTATATGCTTATTCTGATCGCGAAGGTGGATTTCGATCGCATCAGAATTTTGAGCAGTTACTTAAGAAGTTATGATATATTGCTAAGGAATAGATAACAACAATTTTCCATGTGGATTGTAAGGATAAGTTTTTCTGCAAAGTTTTAAAATAAAAGAAAATTGTTTAATTTTATTTATTTGAAGTATCCTTACAATGGCATTTGTGGAAAATTGTTGCTTATATGATTCCACTGACAGCAATATTGGAAAATGGATTTGATTCTTTCATTTGTGGTAGTGTCTAAATTTACCAAATCAGGAAAGTTCCTCATCACCCAAGTTTCAATTAGACCAAAACTTGGAATCATGCAAGTTGAATAGTATGATGAATGAGAACTTTCAAGCATTGGAAAATCAAGACTAATTACTTGTTCACATGGATGTGTGAGTCAAGTGAAGGACTAAAGGGATCGAGTACACATTCTTGTGCACTGGTCATGTCCACCACAAAGCTCGTTAAGACTATTTGATTTACTAAAGTTTAGTAAATATGGTTATACTTACAAGTTTAAGTATAATTCTGAAACATTGGAAAAGTCTCAATGTATGGCAGAACGAATGGGAAGAATCAAATTAGGCAGAAAGATAAAAGTTTCTCAAATCTGAAAAGATGGGAGAGTACTTTAGTATCATGTTTGTGATCATCTTAATGATTTAGAAATCATATCACAATTAGTCCTCTAAAGGTCATCTTAGTGCATTCTTATGACTAAGAAGAGGAGTCATGAATTGTTGAAATGGTTAGATCAGGAAGATGAGTCATACTTCGTTCCAAAACAATTCTTAGAGTCATACTCCAAGATTGTAACTTGAGTGACATATCTTAAAGAAAGGATTAAAACACTTGTCAAATGTAAGAGTAAAAGTGTCCTACTCTTGTACATTTGAAATTGGTAAGTTGTGATGTTTTGGATAAAACAAAGACCAACTAAGGCCAATTGTGTGAAGTGTTTGTCTTGATAAAGAATCGACACTATCTCTTGAATATTTGGCAAGATAGTCTTGTATGTCAAGAGGATAGTGGGAGTCTTAAAGATCCTAAAAAGAATTTCAAGAACTAATCAAAAATAAAACCTGGGGTTCTTCACTAGCACACGACTTGAGGTTTATAGCCTATCGTGTTGACATATTCTGTGCCCATTCCAGTTAAAGTTGGCTTTGCATAGGAGTTCTGAAAGTTCTCAATTGGTTGCATAACAACTTGGAAGCAATGGCAGGCCCTGTACTGCCAGGTGCAAGAAGTTAAGATTGCATAAGTTCAGTCCATATGAGTTTGGATTTGTCATTATCCTTGTCTTGACTATGGTTTTGACGATTCACATAGATAAGAACACATACACCATAAAACTTAAGGGTCATAAGGTTTCTCTCCGATTCATGAAAATGATGGTGAGGAAACACTTCCACCAAGTAGATTTGAAGCAGATGGCAAAAGGTCTAAACAATTGAGACTATGATTACGGCATCCCTTTTCATAGTTCTGAAATTGTTTAGACACACATGCATGCTATCTAAGGAAAGGTGTATGATTTTGATAAAGTTTTATGAAAGCATCTCGTATCATAAATCTGAACTTTGGTAAGAAAGTCAATAAAGTATTGATTTCTAGAAGTCCAGCTGATTTCTGAGTACATGTCAAAGCTAGTGGGAGCATAAGTGTTATGCTAATAATCATCATGTTAGTGGGAGCATGATAATTATTGTTAGTGTTGCAAGTTAGCAATGTTAATTATAGAAAACAAAAGTTTCAATTCGTGAGGCTGCAGGGATTGAAAAAGTTGTTTTGCTATAATTAAGGGAGAGGATATACTTCATTTCAGTTCTAAAGGCTTAGATTGAGACCTTAATCATCTTTAGTCAAGAATATATATATGAATTTCATGTTGGATTGGTTCAACTTAAGGAAATTCTATATATTGCGTTCTCAAAATTCGATTATGATTACGGCATCCCTCTTCATAGTCAAATTTTGAAAACATGGCAAATAAAAGTATTGTAGCAAAAGACTGGTCTAGAATCATGTCTTTATGTGAGACATCATGAATCGTGTACCATTTGCTTTGGGTACATGATCGATTGCATGTGCTATAATATTTGTCATTTATAAATTTTTCCAAATGCCCAGAGGCATTAAGAAGGGAAAAGGTCTAGAATTGGATATGACTAAAATGATTAAGCAATTGTCGAGGACAATCTGAGGTTTACCAAAGATTGGTTGCTCAGGGACAGTTGGAAGTATAGTGCTAATTTTGGAAGGACCATATTGACATAGTCTGAAAAGAGGCATCTCTTATTCAGAAGTGATAGTCAAAATGAGAATATAGAGTTGTCTCCATAGGTGGAGGTTATCTGTGTAAGATTAGAAAACTTAATGCAAGAAGCATGTCCAAAGCAATGTACTTTGAATATGAGACTTAGTTTCCATGGAGTTGATCTCCATTGGAATACCTTATAATGACTGTTGATAAGTCTTTGTGACTTTGTACATATTCATTACAGGAGGGTCAGTGCATATAAGTTTAAAATCTAAACAGATTTCGATAAATGATAGGAATTTGAAATTCTCACATTTTTCGATAAGGATTTGAGAGTGTGAAATTAGAATCATTGAAATTATGTTCAATTGGTTTATTTCACAAAGTAAGGATCATAGACAAACATAGAGTGCATACTTGGTGTATGGAAAAGCTATTGTTTAAGAAAAACATAGTGTACATGCTTGGAGCATGGGACAACAAGTGTTTTTAATTCAAGTATAAAGTTGATAAAACCGAAACAATGAATAATGAGTAATCGGTATGGTGATAAATAAAAGTGTTTATTTATATTCATAGGGTTTGATACCATATTTGATTCATTTATTCTTGTGTTTCACTTTGCATGTTTTGACTTCCAGAATAACTAAGTCGCTCTTCCTGAATGATTAAGTTATTCAAACCATCCACAGTCGGTCATATGTTGGAAGTAGATATGAATCAAGACTGTCATGGGTTGGTTTGTAGAGGTCCAAGTTGGTGGACAAAGTGGTGCTACAACACTCATGAGTGCTCATAAGTTCTGAGTATTGGATTCAACCCGCGCTCATTTGAATCACTTCATGGATTTTATCACGAGTGATCATGAGACGATAATATCTTATATTCTTCAAACCTAGAGATATGAGTTGTTACTATGAGTTGGTTATACATTGATTGCACGAAAACGCATTTGGTAACTCGATGTTATAAAACGTGCCATTGTGTATGATTCAACAAGTAGTACAACAAGCCATATGAGTCGAAGTTTATCCATTCCTTTTACCTTCGGGATAAAAGCGACATCTGTGGGCCCCTCGATGATTTAGCGATGACACATGTGAGTGCTTGGCCAAGCCAGGACTGATTTGATTTGTTCAATCAGTCAGTCATCATAAATCGAAAATCGGGAAACAACAAATGGACAGAGAGAATGATTATAATCCATGTCTCCGTCCATATGATATCTAGAATGGAGGAATATATGATCCCTTATCTAATGGACAAGTCATTGACAAGGTCAGAGTTCGACAGCGGCTTTAAGAGCTACGATTGCCAGTTTGGTTTTGAAGTCATACTCAATAATAGTTTTAGACTTATCCAAGTGGGAGACTGTTGGATTAATGTCTAAGTCCATAATTATATTTGGTATGTACTTGACCCGACCCGGCATGGTCCATTTGGGTTGCACTTCACCGGCACAATTTATATGGATAGTCTTTTAAGAATAGTATATTTATGATTATATTAATATATTATAAGTTCTAATATATTAATATGGAATCATATTATTTAATTAGTATTGATCAAGAATTAATTTAGAATTAATTAAGTGATCAGAAAGAACTAATTAAATATGGACTCTTATATATGTGGAATGGGCCAAGTTCATTTAGGTTGGGCTAAGCTTTCATGGATGGTCCATGGAGCTTTTAACCCATGGATCCTATGTAAATGAAAGGTCATGGGTATTAAGGTTTACATGGATGAAACCCTAATCCTCCATAATATATAAAGGGGTCCTTGGCTCACAAAATTGGCACAAGTGTGTGAAAATAAGAGTGGGCCGATTTTAGTGTGCATACATATTCTCTCAAGTTCTTCCAAGGTGTTTTGGTGATTTGTGATTCCATTTGAGGCTTCCACACTATTGGGGCTAAGCTCTTAAAGCTTGAAGACATCAAGCTACATCAAAAGGTATGTCATCTAACTAGAACTTTGTAGTCTAGGTGCTTCATAATATGCTAGTTAGGATGAAACCTTGGAATATTTAATATTTGCATGTATAATAGAGAAAACATAGATCCAAGGTTTATAGGGTTGCATGTACACCATAGGAGTGTTAGAATGCTCAAAACCCAACAATATCAAGGAACCAAGTGACACATCCTTGCATTAAGATGGCACATCAGGCATGTGGATGTTGCACCCTGATCAAGGGATGTCATATCCTCTCCTAGGTTGGCGCATCAACTTCCAAGTTGGCATATCTAGACTCCAAGTTGGCACATCCACCTCATAAAATGGCATATTATGTCACTTGGTGGAATATCTTGTCCCCCGACCGAGGCAGAGAAACATGCAGGGTTGTGTGACTAAGTTCATGGATCACAGGTATACTAAATACATAGTGCAAGTACAACAATAAACCAAACAACATTTGTATTCCATCTTGAAGTTTAAATACATGGTTCTTACAGATAATAGTATAGTACATAAATTGCTTTAAACAGTTAGGTAGACATAACAAAAACTAGTAACTATGTTTCATGTAATCTATTCCGTCTTGAATGTATGTTTAGTGATTCCCTGAGAATACATGAAATTTTAAGGATCAACCCACGGTTGGTGAAAGTTACAGGAATTCTGTTGACAATAGTAATACTTTTAAAAAGTATAAAAAGTATTTTCATTGTAAGTATGACCATTCTTAAAACTGTGTTTGTAAAGAGTCTTTGAAAGCCAAAATGTATTTTTGCATAAGAAAATCCACACTTAAATATAGTTTAGATAGCAACCAAGCCCATGGTTTGTAGTAAAAGAGAGACCATAAGTAAATCCATTCTTAAAATAGTTTTGAAAGCAACCAAGCCCATGGTTTGTAATAAAAGAGAGACCATAAGTAAATCCATACTTAAAATAGTTTTGAAAGCAACCAAGCCCATGGTTTGTAGTATGAGAGAGAGATTCTATTTAGTGTCTATAGTGAGTCCCTTAATCGAGCTATGTGACTGAATGTAACCTCTACAACGCTTCATTTTATGTTGTAGTAATGATAATAGACACTTATCATCCACTCTGATTGATTGGTCGAGGTTGTAGCTAGCAACCACAGGTGGGGATGTCAACCCCATATAGATCTATACATACACATCTCGCTCCGAAGATTAACGGTAATAATAGTGTGGATATGATAAGTGTTTAGACTTACCTAATTAATATATTCTCATAAAAAAGCCCTTACCTAAGGTATATGAATAGTTCTCAAACCTAACTTATAAGTAAATAAGTTACTAGGCGTAATGAATTGTGTAGAGTTTATAAAAGACGAGTGTATCTGGTATGTATGTATAGTGTAAGGTACTCGCTTCCATAAAGTGGTATGCCTCAAAGTATATACATGTATAAACTTTACATGTTTAAACATATAAATATACATGCATGGAACTAGTTTGACTCCTTGAAATACTACAAAGCCTTATGCAATGTTTTTAATGATATGTATTGTCACATAAATCATAGGATTTTGTAGTAAAATGACATATGTTAGTCTTTGTAAATGTTTCATTTTTAAAACAACATAACATATGTGTCGAATGTATGGCTAGTTTATATGTACATAGTATGTATTGTTAGAATAATATTTCATAAACTAGTTGAAGTTTGTAAGTATTTTTCATATAAAAAGATAAAATTTTATGTATGTTTTGCATCATTCAATGTGGGGTTTGAAGTCCGAGAATCGGAATAGATTTAGAAAATCTGAAAAACAACAGTTTGAAGTCCGATGAATAGTGTTTTGTCAGTGAATAGTGTTTTTCGGGAAAAAATTGTCATAGCTGCACTGGTAAATTGGTCGGAAAGTTCACCGGAAAAATTGCTGGTGAATAGTGTTTTCTCGGAAAAACTTGTCAGAGCTTCGTCGGTAATTTAGTCTGAAAGTTCACCAGAAAAATGTCGGTGAATAGTGTTTTCCCAAAAAATGTCGTCGAAAGAATAGTAATCTTGACCGGAGGAATAGTGAACTTGATTGTAAGCTAAATGCAAAAGTGGCCGAAAAAGTAACCGGCGGAAGACGGCTGCAACTAACGGTGGCTGTCGGCGGCTTAATGATGATCGGAGGCTGCTATCAGCAGTAGGTCGGTCGGAAGGGGTTCTCCGGAGGTCAGATCACAAAAGGGGGAGGCGGAAACCAGTTTTATGGTGGTTCTCAGATCTCCGACTTGGTGGTAGAAGGCGGTCGGTGGTAGCTCGCGGCGGTTCCAGCAGCCGAAGGGAGAGAGAGATCGGTGGGGAAGAGAGAGGAGAGAAAGATGAATTGGTGAGAAATAAGGGAGCCCCTCCCTTATTTATATATGATATGCTATCCTGATCCAACGGTCTGAATCCAATCTTATCCGACGGTCTAAATTAAAGTCTAGATTCCAACCTTATCCTAAGCAAGCAATAGGCGTTTCGTGAAATTCAAGTGGGACGTTTTTGTTTACAAACTCAAATAATAGACGATATTCTAAGACTAACGGTACGGACAATAGCAGTTAACTCAAAGAGTGGATATCCTAACTAAGTGATTGAAGGTCATAATTGGGTATTATCCGATTACAGTTACTTGCTTACTTGCTTTCTTTTTGTAAAAGAGTTGAGATGATGTACAACGGGAAACTTAGCTCCTAAATCAAATACTACATCAAAACCTGATTTGTAATATATTACTAACTTTTCATTCTGAGACCCGGAACTGACCCCACACAGCGAAACTTAGGGAAGAAGGAGAACTTCTTGGCAAAAACAGTCATTTAGCCGTCTCAACCCTATCCATAACGACTCAGGGTATTTTTCTGGCATAAAAAGTTAGGAACATGATAATTTCCTAAATTAAACAGGGTCCGTAGGAAAATTGATAGGGAATCGAAATTCATTTCCTAAGACACCCCACAACTCAATCGATGGTCATGATTTGATACTTAACAGACATTTAGATGTACCTAGTTGTTCATTTTCTTAAAACAGTCATATCTTTTGCATACAAACTCCATTTTGAACGTTCTTTATATTTACGGACTCAGGTGAACATGTACTACGAGACTAGATTGATTGCTTCACTCATAACCGCTTAATATGAATTTTTAGTTTTTCAGACGTATTACTAGGGTTACAGTTTATGTTTCATGGTTCGTTTGAGTTTTTCCATCAATAGAAGTAAGATAATATTTTGTATCTTATTTTCATTGTAATAAAACTGTTTATTTTCCAAAAGATGCACTAAAACTCAATATGTCAAATTACAAAGAGGTTTACGGTGACTAGACAGTCTATTGTTTTAGACCTAAGTTACAGGATATTACATTACCTCCCTGTAAAAGGAATTTTGTCCTAAATTTATTTCGTTCCACAAGTGGAGGGAGCACTGTTGAACAGTTGTGGGTATTTCTGTTACATCTGGTCTTCACGTTCCCAAGTAAACTCTAGCCCTCTACGAGTGTTCCATCGGACACTTGCTATATGTATGCAGATTTGTTTGAGGCTTTTGATTTCTCGATCCATGATATCCATTGGTTCTTCCAAGATGTGAATTTTAGTGTTGACCTGGATCTCGTCGAGAGGAATAACAAGGTTATCATCCGAGGGACACTTCTTGAGGTCACACACATGGAAGGTATCGTGAACTTTGATGGGTTCTTAAGGTAGCTTGAGTTTTAAGCCACCGAACCAATCCTTGCCGGGATTTCAAAAGGTCCGATGTATCGGGGATTTAGTTTACCTTGCCTTCCAAATCTAATAGCACCCTTCCTTGGTGCAAGATTTAGTAGGACATGGTCTCCTACTTTAAATTCTAGGGGTTTACGTCTCACGTCAACATACCTTTTCTAATGACTATGTGCGGCCTTTAATCATTCCTTTATCTGAACAATCTCTTTTGTTGTTTCATGGATGATCTCAAGACAAGTAAGAAGAGTATCTCCAATATTTAGTCAGTTGAGTATTTCCAACTTCTGCCCAACATATAGGGCAACGGCATATGTATGCGTACAAGGCCTCGAATGGGGCCAAATTTATGCTAGTGTGATAAGTATTCTTATATGAAAACTCAACTAGCGGTAAGTGAGTATCCCACACTTTACCAAACTCTATCAAACAAGCGCAGAGCAAGTCTTCTAGAGTTTGTATGGTCCTTTCACTTTGTCCATCCGTTTCAGGATGATATGCAGTACTTATGTCTAGCTTGGTCCCTGAGGACCTCTGCAATGATTGCCAAAATTTGGAAGTGTATTTGCTATCTCGGTCTGAGATAATAGATGTTGGCACACCATGTAGTATGACTATTTCTTTAAGACAGGTCCTTGTGAGTTCCTCTATATTGTCAGTTTCTTTGGTGGCTAGGAAATGGGCAGACTTGGTCAGACGGTGAACCACTGCACAAATGGTGTCATAGCCACTTGAAGTTTTTAATAACTTCGTTATGAAGTCCTTGGCTATCTGTTCCCATTTCGAATCTAGGATGGGTGTTTGTTGTAATAGACCAGATGGCTTCTTTTCCTTCATGTTGGGCCACTAATAAAGCTTCTTAAGATCGAGATACATCTTTTCTGATCCGAGATGTATCAAATATCTCGACTTGTGAGCTTCATTTAAGACTAGACTGCTGACTTCACAAAACTGTGGGGTCCAAATTCGGTTCATGAAATATCGTGTTTGGTTTTCCTTGAGGTCGAATTGCTTGTCTATTCCACGTAGGTTTTCTTCTATGATATTTTTAGTTTTAAGAGCTTTCAGCTGAGAATCTTGAATTTAGGTTGTTAGATTGGAGTGAATTGTTAGGTTTAGAGCCTTTACGTGATGTGGCTTTGCTCGTTCTTTCCTGCTTAAAGCGTCTTCCATGACATTTGCTTTGCCAGGATGATAACAAATTTCGCATTCGTATTCATTTAGCAATTTTATACACCTTCGTTTTCTCATGTTGAGCTCCTTCTAATCGAATATGTATTGAAGGCTTTTATGATCGGTGAACACGACACACTTCGTTCTGCAAAGGTAGTGCCTCCAGATCTTTAAAGCAAGCACTATATCTCCTAATTCAAACTCATAGGTAGTGTAGTTGGCCTTGTTTGGCTTAAGTTGTCTGGATGTGTATGCAATGACTTTATCCTTTTACATCAATATGCATCCCAACCCTTGGTGAGAGGAATCGTAAAATATTACAAAGTCTTCTGTTCCTTCTGGAAGAGACAAAATTGGTGCACTACACAACAATTGTTTCAATTTCTAGAAGGCAAACACTTGTCTGTCTCCCCAACCGAACTTCTTGTCTTTTTGGTTTAAAGTGGTGAGAGGCGTGGCTACTTTGGACTTCTCGATAAATCTCCAATAGTAGCCTGCAAGCCCTAGGAATTGGTGTACTTCGGTTGGTGTCGTTGGTGCTTTCCCTTCCTTAACCGCTTTGATTTTTGCGGGATTGACATGAATCCATTTGCACATGGCCGAGGAAATGCATCCATAACTCACACTTACAGAATTTTGTATAAAGTTTCTTTTTTCCTAACAGTTCTAGGATTAATTGCATGTGTTGATGATTTTCCTCCTTGGTTCATGAATATATCAATATGTCACTGATAAATACGATCACGAATTTCCGAATAGGGTTTACACGCCCGATTTATAAGGTCCATGAATACGGCTGGTGTGTTAGTCAATTCGAATGGAATAACCAGAAACTTGTAGTAACCGTACCAAGTCCCGAATTCCATCTTTGGGATGTCTGCTTCTTGGACTCTGAGTTGATGATACCCAGATCTCAGATCGGTCTTTGAGTAGTAGAAGGATCCTTGTAGCTAATCGAAGATGTCATCGATCCTCGGGAGTGGGTCTTAGTTTTTTATGGTGAGTTTGTTCAACTCTCGATAGGTGCTGCAGATCCAGAACGATCCATCCTTCTTTTTGACAAACAATATCGGGGCTCCCCATGGAGAGAATTTTGGTTGGATAAAGCCTTTTTCAATTACTTCTTAGAGTTTAGTGGAAAGTTCTTGCCTTTCCAATGGAGCCAGCTGATAAGGAGATCTTGCCACTGGTGTTGCACCCGAGATTAGGTCGATTCAGAATTCGTCTTGTCTGACTGGAGGTATTCCAGGTAGTTCTTCTGGAAACACGTCCAGGTAGTCGAACACTTGTGGAATATCTTTTATTGCATTACCCTTGCCTTGCATATCCACCACGTGGGACAAGAAAATGAAGAATCTCTTCTGAAAGCACTTTCTCGCCTTCATGCCAGATACGACTCTTAGATTCTTTACTAATTTATCTTTGTAATTCACAAGGACTTCATTGTTGGTTAGAGGTAGTCGAACGGTCTTTTCGTAACATAAAATATCCGCTTGATGAGGCGATAAACAATCTATTGTGATGATTACATCGAGACTTCTAATGATTATAGGCATTAGGTCGATGTGAAAGACGTGGTTATTTAGGGTGAGAAGGTAACTAGTGAGTATTTCTCAAGTGCTTTCTATCTGGCCATTCGCTACTTGTATTGTGTAAGCTTCGTCAAGTTTACAAGATTTATGGTTTATCATGTTCCTAAACTTATGGGAAATAAAGCTCCTTATCGGTAACATTATAAAAAATAGAAGCACAAATATTGTTGGTAGGAACATATTAGTAACCACTTAGTTATAAATACGCATGTATTTGTATGATAATGCATTAGTGTAACTTGTCCATAAATCCTACAGATTTCCAAATTGTGGAGAGTGATCGATTTATGAAATCCTACAGATTTCCAATTGATAGAGAGAGAGAGAGAGAGTTGAAATCCTTCTGATTTCAAATAAAATAGAGATAACTGGAATCCTATCGATTTCAAATGATAGGGCGAGAACTGAAATTATACCAATTTCAAATGATAGAGCGAGAACTGAAATCCTACCGATTTCAAATGATTGAGTGAGAATTGTTAATATTAACAACCTTTGAAACAACTTTATAGCATAAATACTTGTATTTGGGTTACATCTTGTTACACCCAATTTCCAAACATGGACAACGGTAGTAATGGAAAAGCTTCGTCCACTAGGACATATAGCAAGGATAAATGCTTTCATATCATCTCTTTTCCCATGATCCCTAACCTTAATCTAACGGTACCAATCACCCTAAGTAACCTTGTTAGAGATTTAAAATGTTCGATTAGCAGATTAGCTATCTCCTCAAGCTGTTTATGAGTTTCCTGTATCGTTTGATTTGTTGCAATAATTTGATACTCGGTCTGCTCTAGGTTAGTTGGACGCTATACTCTAGTGTATAGATTTTGTGACCTTGGGTGACAAGCTTTCTTTGTTTAATTAACATGATGGCGTAGTGTATGGGCAGTGTCATTCTCATCATGTTGTTCTTCCTTGAATTCTCCGACTCTCCGACCTAGAGTGTGAGTGGCGTATTCTACTACATCCATGTGGTGTATCATGGATTTGATTTTTTTTAATTCAAACACTCCGTTCAATTAGGAGAAGTACAACGTTATCGACATACTTGAGGAGTCATGGATGACTTGTTAGCTTTGTTCCTTGAGCGTATTAGTTTTCTCTAACTGGTTTCTTATATTTGATCGTTCTTTTCTCTTCTTCAGATATCTCCCCTTCAGTGGGTTCTGTAGATGGTTCATCCTCAGAAGGATCCTTGTCATATTTGGAAGATAGGGGAGAGAGAAGTTTGGAGACTACTGAACGATTGATTGTGAATTATGGGTTTCTCTGCTACGAAGGTATCAGAGCTATTGGTTCTTTGTTCTTCTTTGGATTTAGGTAAATCGGGAAAATATGAGATAATAGATTTTAAGTATTTTTATGATTTGTATGCGTTGTTTAGGATTTGATATAAGGATTCTAACGAGGGTATTGATCGTCTGCTGTGAATCTTGAAAACATTCTTCAATTTCTAAAACTCTCAACCATTGTATTCTGCTAAACACCATGCTTAAGGTTGGTTGTGCACTGCCCCGACCATAAGTAACATATGTGTGCATTCCATGTTTTTTTATGGTATGACTTATGTAGGGTACTAACCTTCATCGAGGTGTTTGACCTAAAGGATTGAATTTGTAGTTTTAGTTGAAGGGATATTTAGACTTTTATTAAGTGTTCTCATTGTGGGTTCGAGTGTATATATAACTCATATATATTATTGTTGGTGAGGTTTGTAGTATTATTACTTTTTGTTTTATGCTCCAAGACTACCAAGTACATATGGGTGCCAGACAGGAAGCACCAGAGAGCAGGATCATTTCAGCAATTAACTTGTTCTAAATCCAACAACCTTATGCGGCCCTACAAACCAAATTCCCCATACCGTAACTAGCCAAGAAGTAGTGTAATGAATAATAATACTTTTATTATGAGCTTGTTGCTATATTTGTATTCCTCCTTCGACGATATGAGTTCTCTATAGCCAATTTAGCTCTGATACCAATATGTCACACCCCCGACCGAGGCGGTGGAACATGTTGGGATGTGCGACTAAGTTCATGGATCACAAGTAAACTGAATATATAATGCAAGTACAACAAATAAACAAAACAACATTTGTATTCCTTCTTGATGTTAGAATACATGGATCTTACAAATAATAGTATAATACATAAATTGCCTTAAACAGTTAGGCAGACATAACAAAAACTAGTAACTAGGTTTCCTGTAATCCATTCTGTCATGAATGTCTACTTAGTAATTCCATGAGAATACATGAAATTTTGAAGGTCAACAAAAGGTTGGTGAGAGTTACATGTTTTTTTCTTAACAACAATAATACTTTTACAAAGTCTAAAAAGTATTTTCTTTGTAAGTATAACCATACTTAGATCTGTGTTTGAAAAGAGCCTTTAAAAGCCAAAATGTATCTTTGCATAAGTAAATCCACACTTAAAAATAGTTTTTACAGCAACGAAACCCATGGTTTGTAGTAAAAGAGAGACCATAAGTAAATCCATATTTAAAATAGTTATGAAAGCAACCAAGCCCGTGGCTCGTAGTGAGAGAGAGAGATAGATAGAGAGAGAGAGAGAGATTATAGTTAATATTTATAGTGTGTCCTATAATCGGGCTATATGATTGAATGTACCCCTAGAACGCTTCATTGTACATTGTAGTAGTGAGGTAGATACTTTTCACCTGCTTCGATTGATCGGTCGAGGTTGTAGCTAGCAACCGCATGTGGGGATGTCAACCCTATATAGATCTATAGATACGTACCTCGCTCCGAAGATTAACGGTTATAGTAGTGTGGGTATGCTAAGTGTTTAGACTTAGATAATGAATATAGACTCACTAAAAATCCCTTAACTAAGGTATCTGAATAGCACTCAACCCTAGCTTATAAGTAAATAAGTTACTAGGCATAATGAGTTGTGTTGAATTTATAAAAACCAAGTATATTTGGTATGTATGTATAGTGTAAGGTACTCGCTTCCATAAAGAGGTACACCTCAAATACGTACATGCATAACCTTTATCTTTTTAAACATATAAATATACATGCATAGAAATAGTTTGACTCCTTGAAATACTACAAAGCTTTATGATGTGTTTTTCATGATATGCATTGTCACATAAATAATAGGGTTTTGTAGTAAAATGACATATGTTATTCTTTGTATATGTCTCATTTTTAAAACATCATAACATATGTGTGTCAAATGTTAGGCTAGTTTATATGTACATAGTATGTATTTGTCAAAATACAATTTCATAAACTAGTTAAAGTCTATAAGTATTTTTCACATAAAAAGATATGATTTTATGTAGGTTTTGAATCAATTATTGTATATGCACATGTATTCTCCCCCAAAGCATATAAAACTTAAAAGAGGGGTCGTAACACTCACTTGTGGGGTTTGTAGTCGAGAAACCGAATAGATTAAGAAAATCCGAAAAATAGCAGTTTTAGAGTCTGGTGAATACTGTTTTGCTAGTGAATAGTGTTTTTTCAGAAAAACATGTCAGAGCTTCGCCGGTAAATTGGTCGGAAAGTTCACCGAAAAAATTGTTTGTGAATAGTGTTTTGCTGGTGAATAGTGTTTTCCTGGAAAAATTCATCACCGCATTGTTGGTAAGTTGTTCAGAAAGTTCACCGGAAAAATTGTCGATGAATAGTGTTTTCCCAGAAAATGTCGCCGATAAATTGGTCAGAAAGTTCATCGGAGGTTGCTGTCGGCAACAGGTTAGATAGGAATAAGAGGAGGTAGCAGCTGGTTTCTAGTGGTTCTCAGATCTTCGGCTCGGCAGAGTAAGGTAGCCGGTGGTGGCTCGTGGCGGTTCCGGCAGCCGAATGGAGAGAGAGATCGGTGAGAGAGAGGATAGAAAGGTAAATTGGTGAGAAATAAGGGAGAACCTCCTTCCTTTATATAGGATATGAAATCTCAATCCAACGGTCCGAATCCAATATCATCTGACAGTCTAAATTAAAGCCTAGTTTCCAACCTTATCCTAAGCAGGCGACAGACGTTTCATGAAATTCGAGTGACGACGTTTTCGTTTACAAACTCAAATAATAGACGATATTCTTATACTAACGATACGAACGATAGATATTAACTCAACGCGTAGCTATCATAATGAAGCGATTAATATTCACAACTGGTATTATTTGATTACTGTTATGCACTTCCTTTTCGTACAAGAGTCGAGACGATGTACGACGGGAAAGTTAGCTCCTAAATCAAATACTACATCAAAACCTGATTCATAATATATAACTAACTTTTCATTCTGAGACCCGAAACTGACTCTACACTTCAAAACTTAGGGAAGAAGGAGAACTTCTTGGCGAAAACAAGCATTCAGCTATCTCAACCCTATCCATAACAGCTCAGGGTATTTTTGGGTATAAAAAGTTAGGAACATGATAATTTCCTAAATTAAACAGGGTTCGTTGGAAAATTGATCTGAAATCAAAAATCATTTCCTAAGACACCTCATGACTCTGTTGGGATTTTTACGCATCAAATACACTCTAAAATAGGTAGTGGAAAAATCGAAACTATGATATACCAAAGTTTACATGCACCCTAGGATCTATGGTTTCATACTAATTACATCTACCCTATGAATACGAAAATAAAAAGAAAAAAAAACATACCCCTTATGAATCCCTTGATCTCCATGCTTGAGATCTCGACATTGTCCTCCACGAAGTTGCTTAGATGAGATGACTCAAACCAGAATCTCTCTAATGGTATCACACCTAATGACGCCAAAGAGTGGAATAAAAATAACTAGGAGAATGGTCAATTTCACAAACGCTAAGAGGGTTAGAAATTGTCAGGGGAGGAAGAAGGGTTGGCGAAATTTCAAGTCAATGTGCAAGGAAGAATGAAATCCCTAAGGCCCTATTTATAGCCTTGGATCCTTTCCTAGGTTTTATACTCCTTACCATGTGGGATAGGAGGCCAACAACGAAATTCACTCATTTTCCCATGCGGGATGGAGTGATTTTCATCTGACCCTAATTCCATAAGGGTTGTTGAATATTCCTGATTAATCATTTATCCATTAATGAATAATCAAATCTTTGATTAATTAACCTGTTAAATAATTCTCAAAATATATTTCCAATTAGTTTCTAATTGATTATTAACCATAATAATTAATAAACCAATCTCTCCTTTATTTATTCTACTCAATTTGGGTCTTGAGGGCAACCCAAAAGGACCCTGTTATTATTAGAAGTATTACCAATAGTTAATGACCTTGGACACTCTTTCCAACAGTCTCCCACTTAGATAAGTCATCAACTATACGAGGTCCAATATTTCTCCGATAGTCAACAGAGAGTTAGCCATCCGATGCAGCTACTGAACTCTTGATCTAATCAAGATTCAACCCTTAAATAAGTGATCAACTATCCCTTTGTTCTATGATATTTGTATAAATTCGAGATATGGATAATGGTCAATCAAAAAATTCAAGATTATGTTTCCTGATAAAGATTTTTGACGACTACATATGACTACTATATTGAAGACATCGATTTTTTTAGGGCTCGGCCAAACACTTTACATGTCAACACCAAATCATCAAGGGGACCAAATATATCGCTTCTCCTATTAAAGCAGAAGGAACAAATAAACTTCGACTACATAGTTTTTGTTTACTTCATCATGTCACACATGGACATATCCTTTATAACTACCAATTACAGATAGTGTTGGAGTAGACCAATATATAACAGAATCATAGAGCAAAACTCCACATATATCTAGGTTTGAAGAATAGAAGATATTATCGTCTTAGAATTACTCGTGATTGAATCCATGAAGTAATCTCTAAGCGCAAGTTGGTCCAATACTTAAATCTCTATTAAGTACTCATGAGTGTTAATGCAATCTCTATGCTATGTCCAGTCACTATGGACAATCCACCAATACTCATGAGAGTCTTGAATTACTACTCACTTCCAAGAGTATGACTGACTATGGACGTTTGAGTAAATTAATACTCGGGAAGTGGGTTCCAAACATACAAAATGAGAACACAGTGATCAAGTAATCCCTTTTGGAAATTAGCTCCCTCTCTTGGAAGACTGCCCTTCGAGCGACATACACTTTGTTGTAAGAAGGTTTGTTAAATAACTATCCAAAATGCTTGATGGGTTCTCCAACGAGATAAAACATCTCTATTCTAAGTCCTACATTGTCGAGCGCTTCACGGTGATCGTAAGCCTCATGATCGTAGATGTCCATATGTGATAGTGAGGATTGAACCTGACTTCACATATCATAAAGTGTTTCATGAACCTACTTAGTTGGTACAAGACTAAAGGAATTCTTGCAACACTAGTTAATGGTACAATCTATGAATTGTTAGTAAACAGAGTGCAACTCATCTAGTACAAAATCAATCAATGATTTGTTTCTCTATCCAACTAACACTCCTTGTGGCAGTGATCTGGTGGAGATAGCTCATAAGACCGTTTCATAATTCCTTAGATGATCAATAAAGTTTGGAGTGAGATTCTCACTATTAGTGTCTCATCCTATTGCCTAGTTGATTCTTAACTTCACTTTATGAGAGTTCTAAACACCAGAAAAGTTACAGGCTCACGTTCATACAAAGTTGGTCTTACCATGTATCTTGGTTAATCTAAACGGTCCATTAGTACAAACTAATTTCAACATATATTCACATCACCTAGTGATGTATTCATCATCTATCTTGATAAAAAATATTTGCATTTATCATAAGACTTGAGGTCAAATGATATCCAAAATCCGATCCAATTGGATACTTGGTAATGCATGTTTCATTTAAGTATCCAAGACTAAGATTCCATAGCTTCACCAAAACCTTTAGATGTATTTGAATAAGTACTTATGATAGTAAATCTGAACGATCCCTTAGTTAAACTAATTTCAACAGATATTCACACAATTAATACATCTTATTCAAATATTTAAATCAACTTTGAACTATTGTTACTATACTTACTTCATAGATTTCATGACTTTCTTTTAACATGTTAGAATGTTCTACATTTAAATAAGTCAGAACTATCTCATGAATCATAATATAAACAATTTCAATCATAAGACCATAAACTAAACATTTGGGAAAAGAATTGTCTTTTGATCCTATGAATAGTAGCAATGGCTCGGTATTCACAATTAAATTATCTTCTCCTTGTTTCTGTCTTCTTACTTCATTTTAGTCATTGCCCATTCTTGCAAATGTCAGTACTTAATCCCTAGTAAAAATAATCAAAGAATTAGAAGTGATTTTTGATGCTATTATGAATTCATATGTCTAATTGAACACCAATCATAGGAGAACTAGTTGTCTTTTAATCCTATGGATAGTAGCATGGGATCATAATCCATAATCAAATTACTTTCTCCTTGTGTCAGTTCTTTCACCTCAAATATATTGTTTAGGCATGTATACATTCTTAGTCCTTTCTTTTTATGGAAACGAATAGCTATCAAAACATGTCTCAAAATAAGCCTCCCTTTGTCATTGACGTTTGAGCATAGATTAGGTTTACCAACACTTATCGCCTTTTAACCCATGGGCAATTGGCTTTCTTCTTCTAGACACTTTTATTCATGATAGTAAATATAGAGTAGTGTTATGAAATTTGAGTTTCTATGATTGGCCATGTTAGATCCAAAAGGAAACCTCAACATGCTACACAACTACTTCATGGACATTTTGTTCATATCAGAATCAGAGTGAACTGATTATATGTACACGTTAGCTAGTCAACTAACCCTAGTCAACTCCTAACTCATGGAAATTCCATTTTACTTCAATATGTCAATTTACAACGTACACTTGATAACTGCTCTTTCTGAAAAGACTAGAATGTAATGATCGGATAAACATTTGGAAGAGCTTTGTCAAAGGAATGATATTTCCTTTTGTTTATGAGAACTATTCCAAAAATACAAATTTGGACAAGATTGATCATCCTAATAACTAATCCTTTCAAAGGTTTTAAAGTAGTAGACTTTAGTGGATATGGTTATAAACATCATTCAATATCAATTTCCATTATAGTTTGGTTTACTTATCCTTAGAAAATAATCACCCTAAATAAAATTATTTAATAAGGCTAGGATCAATATTTGGCTCCATGATGTGTAAAGGGATGCTATAAGCACACCATAAAGTTATTTAGGTAGGCAAAGCCCTTTGCCAATTTCGATCACCACAAAATTCCTAGTTCTTTGAGATTCATTGACTATCAATGGCATGTTAATCTAGGATTATGTTCATCTCAAATTCTATGACGGGGTCGCCGCATATCACTGTTTATATGGTGAATCGACCATACATAATTTCATTGTCCCCGACTCAATTTACGCTTGAGATTCATTAGTTCCACATTATTCTCTACTTATACTCTCAAAGTGACGTGTTGGTTAACCACGCGAGCTCCATCAACAAGTTATAAAGAGAATGTGCAAATTTTATGGATAACATAAGATTCACATTAAATACATTGTGAATTACCATGCAAAATCGCATGATCCCCAGATCAAGTTACGCTTGAGATTCGCGAGTTCCATATCATTCTCAACTATACTCTAGATTGATGTGTCGGTTAACCACACGAGCATCATCAACAGAATATAAAGAGTGTGCAATTTTCATGGATAATATGAAACTCACATTCTATTAGTAAAGTAGGATTTTGTTTGATACTTGTATTTAGAATACTTTTAGATTGACCATTATCACTATCAAACCCTTTCGGTAACTCCACTCTCAAAATTCAATAGGATTGTGAGGGTGGTAAGCGCGATGTATATTAATGTGACAACCCGAAATTTCTATCTTGTACACTTATTCAAATCAATCAAGTTCAGACTCATTTTTGCTATCTTCTAGCATTGTTTAGAGTAAATTTGAGAGTTCAAAGCCTAGTATAACCAAGGTATGAGGCTAGCAATGAGTGTATTTGAGTTCAACCCCTTTCAATTGAGCCAAACACCCCTTCATGAGGTGTGTGCGGCCACACACATGGGTGTACGGTCGTACACCCATCCCAACCATACACTCTCATGTATAAATGAGAGTCTTATCCTTCATTTACTTCTTTTCACACTCCTAAGCCAAGAAATCAACTTCTCTCTCAAGTAGCATCCGATTTTTCTTCTAGATCTTCAAGTTGTAAGTGTTTCTTCCTTTGATTTGATGATTCATTACACTATCTAGTAAGGATCTATCATTTCATCCATGAAATTACTCCTTTTGTTTAGATCTTCAAGTGTTCTCCAAGAACACCAAGAACACCTACTAAGTTTTTGGACCTCAAACACCCCTAAAGGCTTCTCTATTGTAAGTACCACTCCTTATGCTTGTTACTTACTAGCTTTACTCCTTAGAAAATGTCCAAACCATGATCATTAAGGAGTGTACGGCCGTACACACCCCATGTGGCCGTACACCCCTTTGTTTAGTGTTATTTGGCTTCAAACTCATGATTCTATGCTAGCACATGATCAAGGACACTTAGGGGATGCAAGATAGAGACTTGGAATACACTTTTGACCATTTTTTTAATGATCATCAAGGGTATAGAGCCGTACACTCCTTGTGTGTCCGTACACACCCTTTTTAAGGTCCAAAATGGTAACAAACTTTCATTAAGGCTAAGCATTGGTCAAAACACACTTCCTAGATGCTTAACAAGACTTTAAATCACTCAATGGCATGTTTCACCATGAGTGTGCAGCCGCACACCCACTTGGGCCGTACACTCTGGTCGTACACCCACATGAAACATACCATTCTGGCCTTACACTCCTATGTGTGGCCATACACCCATTATATGCAACCCTTGGTACTTCTAGCACTTGAATCTAAGTGTTTTCTATGTCCTAGGGTGTCTTTCCTTGCATAATTAGTTGTTTAAAAACTAGTTATATACATATATGTGTCATTATATGCTTATTAGGATCGGTTGTGCTCAAGTCTTCACTTGACTCTTAGCATCCTACAAACCGATCTTTCATTCGTATTACTCAATGCAGGTGAGTTCATACCCCTTAACTTACCTTTTAAATGATTCTAAATGCTTTTATGGGGGGGGGGGAATACAAGTTGAAACTTTATAATTATTATATCAATAACATATGATTAATAACTATCAGACAGACGGATTTACCATACTTCAAACTGGGTCATCAAACAAACTACTTCAACTCGTTTTACAAACTCTTTTACATATTAAATTCTTTACTTAAACTCTTTCAAACTTATGTATTGTCAAAATCATGTCTATATAGATATAGTTATATAAGTAGGATTGAAAGGACTTAGGACTGATAACTCGCCTTATTTCCTGTTCCTTGTTTGGTTGTGGACTTAGGATATCGGTTGTTTGTCCAAAGGTTGTTTGAATCTTAGTTATATATTATATGTATGTATATGGATATAAAAGTCTACATTCAGTTCAAAACCTTTGGGTAGCAAAGGTGTACAAACATGTTCATTTATACAAACAACATTACTAGTAAACTATAATAGGTATAGTTTAGGAAGTCACTACTCGCTATTACTAGAACAATGAAACATACAAGAGTCAGTTCATTCATGAGTAAATACAAATATACTATTATGAGAAACAAAGAGAACATACTATATTGAGAAACAAAGAGAACATACTATTATGAGAAACAAAGAGAATATACTATTATGAGAAACAAAGAGAATATACTATTATGAGAAACAAAGAGAACATACACTACACTAGTATAGAGAGAACATACAATACAGTAGACCACTATAACATTAATGTGATCCACTACTTCATGACATGGCAATCACTTATTGTTTTACGTTTTGCAACCAGAGTCTCCTGGAGGGAGACCGTGAGTTGGTTTATAGATCTATACGGGATAGACTATCCTACACCTTGCTGCTAGCTATAGTGGGACCTGCAGGTCTACGGGTGACTAATGTCATACCATTTCGATGCCTTAGAGCGTCGTGTTTTAACTAGTTGATCAAGCATGGTTACAACTATATCACATTTTGCCTTAATTAAAACAATGGTTTTAAGGTAGTTAGTACAATGGTAGTAGCTATATATTAATACTACAAGTACATCATTATTATTTTCCCATTACATTCATATTGTGAGCTTCTCACATAAACGGTAATGTAAACTATATTTATGGTAAATGATAGTCTATCTTTGGGGAAAATTACACACTTTTACAAACAAACAACATACAAAACATTCGGGCCTTGGTAGAAGGCTACTTTTAGTAGAAAATATAGGATTTTCTAGGAAATACAAACATTTACAAACAGACATTTACAAACAGTTACAAACATTTACAAACACTTTCATACAAGCAATGACACTAAAATACTTATGAACTCACCAGCTTTAATGTTGATCTACACTTTCAAAATAACTTGTAATCTCAGGTCATCAGTAGACAGGTACCGATGCCAGGTTTTTGAGAAGATGGAGCACGTTCAAGACTCATCTCTTATTTTGATTCATATTTGTGGTGTCTTATAAACTATACAGAACACACTTGTATTAAATATATATTATTAATGCAATGGATGATGTTGTGGCTTGTTTACTATTATGCATTGTGGTGATAGTGTACATGACGTTCTCCGCCCCGGAACGTTTCCGCCGTTCAGGTTTTGGGGTGTGACAATTAAAAACTGCCCTCATTAGGAATCATAGAGAACTCCTTAAACCCCTACATCATAATAGGTGAGCCTAGTCATGGTAACACTGATAATGTCAATATTTAAGCATACGAGGACACATGTTGTAACTTTCTTATATATATATATATATATATATATATATATATATATATATATATATATATATATATATATATATATATATATATATATATATATATATATATATATATATATATATGGGAGACCCTAATCCGGGTTGCTCACGTCGTGAGCTGCGACAAAGGGTTTTTTCATTTTCGGTTTTTTCAATCATTCAATTTCAAACAAGCATTTATAGAAAATATTGAAAGATATACTATGCCCAAGACTCATTATAGAATGATATTGTCAATAACATATGAGCGTATAGGGTTACATTTTGTAGCAAGTTACCATCAATTGATTATTTATTGGTATAATTTGATTATTAATAAATATATCAACAGTTATATTTAATTGGAAAATTATTAATTCATAAAAATAATATTTTACTAATTGAGAATTTATTATTTATGGAAATAATACTTATTGGAGAAATAAGAACTTATGAAATATATCATAAACAATGATTATTTGTAAGTTACACTTATTTTAATAAACTAGTAGAGTTTATTTATATAAAAGGTAGTTTTATATAAAAGAATATGTTTATGACTAGTTATATATATATATATATATATATATATATATATATATATATATATATATATATATATATATAGATAATAGCAACTAGCCATAATTTAAAAATTATGGGACACACCTTTTGTCCTCTTTTGTTCTCATGATTTCAATATTTACCAAAGAGACCAAGCATGGTTCTCTTTTAAATTGTTTATTAGTTTCTACCATGGTTTTAAGAGGCTTGTCCATGCTTTTACTTTATGTATCTTCTCACCTTTTGTCTTTATCGGTTAAGGCATAAATGAGAGAGATAAGAGATATTTGTTACTACTTCATTCATGCATTCTTTTGGTGCTTTTTGGAGCACAAAACCGAGAGCTCCTAAGTGCTCTATGGGTCTGCCAAATTTTGAAGTTAGATGGCTCTTATTTTCCTCCATTCTCTTGCATTTTGATGTTAGACAAACTCCCTTTGTCTCTTCACCTTTGAATATATATTTGGTATATATTACAAAGGCTTATGAACAACAATACAGGTATATACTAGCCTGTTTTGATGGTGCTACTCTTGCTTGGTGGATACTTTTAGAGAGCTCTTAATTTAGAGCTTAATGTCATCTTCATCAACTTCCAACCTCCCATGAGGATCAAAGTCGTCAAAGCTTGTTATGATTTCTCTTTTATGGCTGTTTTAATCTTTCAAATTCTTGCAAAATGATCCTTGGCGGGAATAAAACTAGTTAATATTAGAATTATTACCAATAGTTAATGACCTTGGACACTCTTTCCAACAGACTCAACCGAAGGTCGTCATTTGACACTTAACAAGCATTTAGTCGTTACCTGGTTGTTTAATTTCTTAAAACAATTGTATCTTTTGAATACGAACTCCGTTTTAAACGTTCTTTATATTTCTGGACGCAGGTGAACATGTACTACGAGACTAGAGTGGGTGCTTCGCTCATAACCGCTTAATATGAATTTTTAGTTTTTCAGATGTATCACTATGGTTACAATTTGTGTTATATGATTCGTTTGAGATTTTCCATCAATGGAAGTAAGATAATATTTCATATCTTATTTAATTGTAATGAATCTATTTATTTTCCAAAAGATGCACTAAAAATCAATAGGTTAAATTACAAAGAGGTTTGCGGTGACTAGACAATTTATAGTTTTAGATGTAAATTCCAAGATGTCACATATCCTATCACTTGGTGGCATATCAAGTCATTTTGTGACATATCAAGTCACTTGGTGGCATATCAAGTCACTTAGTGGCATATCAAGCTTCTGTAGTGGTGCACCTTGACTTCTAAGTGGCACATCCAAGAATATGATGACACATCTTGATCATAGATGGCGCATCCATGCACCAGGATACTCCATTCCACTTCCAGGTGCTCGATACCCCTCTTTTAAAAGATTCGTTCCTTTGTCACTTGATCCATTCCTTTTTCAGGAGATCTATCCTTTCTCAGATGATCAGTTAAACTCAAATGCTCCATAGGAATGCTCCAAATGCTCAAGTCACATTTAAAAATGGGTTTGGCTATCTTGTAAAAGTTCTCAATGAATCTTCGATAGTATCCAGCAGAGCCAAAGAATTGGCGCAATTCTATTGGCGTCTTTGGTGCTTCCCAATTCTTAACTAAATCAATCTTGGAAGGGTCGACATTGATCCCTTTGTTCCTAACCACATAACCTATAAAGTGTACTTCTCTAATACAAAATTCGCATTTAGTGAATTTGGTGTACAACTTTTCTATTCGTAGCAGTTATAGGATTAGTTGTAAGTTTTGACCGTGTTTCTCCTTAGTGTGTGAGTGTATCAATATATCATCGATCAATACGATCACAAACTTGTCCAAGTATAGTTTACAAACATGTTTCATAAGGCCCATGAATACTTTTGGGGCATTGGTCAAACCAAAAGGCATAACTAGGAATTCGTAATAACCATAACGAGTCCTAAATATTGTCTTTGGAATATCTCCTTCTTGTACCTTGAGCTCATGGTACCCTGATCAGAGATCTATCTTGGAGTAGTAGTTGAATTCTTGAAGTTGATCAAAAGATCATCAATTCTTAGGAGTAGGTAATGGTTGTCAATCGTTAATTTGTTTAGCTCTCGGTAATCAATGCACATATGAAAGTATTCTCCCTTCTTTTTAACAAACAAGATCGTTGCTCCCAAAGGTGAGAAGATAGGTCTGATGAATCCTCTATTAAGAAGTTCCTGGAGTTGGCTAGATAACTCTTACATTTCTGATGGAGCCAACCAATAAGGAGAGTATGCTACTGGTGCTGCTCCTGGGATTAAGTTGATTTGGAACTACACTTGTCGAATTGGAAATATTCAAGGAAGGTCTTCAGGAAACACGTTAGGATAGTTGCACACTAGAGGTATGTCTTGATTTTTTTTCTCTCTTTATTTACCACATGTGCCCAGAAAAAATAGTACTTATTGTGTATATATTTTTGAGAGTTGGTGCAAGATACGATCTTGAGGTTTTTCCCCAACTTATCTCCATAGATGATTAGACCCTCTCCGTTGGGTAAGGGTAATCAGATGGCCTTTTCATAACACAAGATTTTTACACGATGAAAAGATAACCAAGCTATGTCGATAATGACGTCGAAACTTGCAATGGTCATTGGCATGTGGTTGACATGGAAGGCATGATTTTTTAGAGTTAATAAGAAATTATCTAACATTTTCTGAGTACTTCCGGTCTGACAGTTAACCATTTTTACTACGTATGCTTCATTTAGTTTGCCAGACTCATGATTTATAATTTGTCTAGAATTTGGGGTTATAAAACTCCTATCAACAACATAGTCAAAAAGTATTTTAGCATATAAGTTATTAATAAGGAACGTACCGGTCATCAAGGATAGGTCCTGGATTCAATTCCTTGCTCCAATCCCAATTTCGACCTATAGTAGTACCCATTCTCGTGCTCGTTCCCTGATTTGTTGTTGTAGGTGTTGGGCTTTTACAAAAGTTAGCAATGTTCCCCTTTTTTGTTACACTTGCTGCTGGTGAAGAATTCTCCCGAATGATGACTGATACACTTGTTGCACATAAGATGTTTCTTGACATATTGCCTTTGTTGTGTGGGTGCTGCTATTATGGTTGTAGTTGTTGCGGTAGTTGTATAAGCCATCACTGTCTTTTGCTTGTTTCATGTAGTTTTCCTTGAGTTCTCATGTAATTTCCAACATACTTGACGAATCCCTTGGTTGGTCAAACGGAAGGTTATACACTTCACACTATCATAGGTTGTTGGTCTTGAAGACATAACCATTCCTCGAATTTATGGTACTAGACCCCAGATGTATCGTTCAACCTTCTTGTATTCTGGGGTTACAAATCCTAGACATTGGAAGGCAAATCTATTGAACATAGTAGTGTAAGTAGCAATTTCTGAACCTTTCATGGTTAAGTTCTAGAGTTTATGTTCTAGGTTTTTCATTTCATCCCTAGGACAATATTCTTCGATTATCATCACCTTCATTTCCTCGCAGGTCATGGCGTTTTCAGTGTTAAAACCCATTGCTTTTGCATGGTCATTCCACCATGTTAAGGATGCGTTCATAAATGTACAAGAATCAAACCTAACTATTTTGTCTTCTGTATATAAGTTTATTTGAAAGATAGACTCCATCTTCTCAATCCATCTTGTTAGACCCATTACTCTTTTATTTCCATAGAAGGTTTTATGCCTACAACTCATGAAGTCTTTTTAAGAGCAAGCTCTTGGGGGTAATCGGTTGTCACCATGGGAACTACTGCAACCTCTATTTCTGTTACCACTTCGATGCCCACCATTGCCTCCTCCGGATGCAGCGTTACATATTGTTTCATAGTTAACCAGCACATCAGTGACTCGTTGTGTTATTATATGTTCGAGTGCTTCCGAGTGGTGTTACCAATGGTGGTGGCGGTTGTATTGGTGGCGTGTGACAACCCGATACTTTTCCAGTCAATAAAAGTCAAACCCGATAAATAAAATTTGAGCTTTTCTTATTCCGTTATGTTCGTGAGGGTTAGAAAATAATCTAAAATATATAAATTAAGTTCATATAAGTTTTCGGAACAAAAAACACTCGAAAAACCTAGAATTCCCCTCGATTCAGTGAAAACTCATTTCAGCCAACCGTTTTCGGCCGAAAACCTTCGGACTGAAAACAGATTTTGGCCGAGAACTCCTTTCCGGCCGAAAACCCAACCCATATAAACGTTTTCCATGAAAACTTGACCATTTGTCACTCATTTCACCCGAAAACACTCTCATTTCTCTCTCAAGTATCATCCAAGAACATTCATACCTTCAAGATCAATCCTTTGAATCTTCATATTTTTCCTCAAGAACACCAAGAACCAACCTTCATATCTTCAAGGGACCGAAAACGCCCAGGACCGAAAACTGTATTCGGCCGAGAACCGTTTTCGGCCGAGAACTCCTTGGAACCAAAAACCCTTCAATACTTGTGCAATTTTCGATAATCACTCTCAACACAAAAACAAGTGTTTTCTAACACTTTAATTAATGGTTTCACCAATTTAAATACAATTATGTGTTTAAAAATTATTAGGATACCGTTAGTTTTGCGTACGCCAACTCGAGGGTCATCTTTCCAATCTTACTGTCCAACACGTGCACAAACAATTGTGAGTTCATACCCCTACGTTTTACTGTTTTCAATGTTTTTAGGGGGAATACAAGTAAAACACAAGGATTTCTGTGTTTTTATAAAAACATTTACAACATTTTCAAAACCTTTGCAATTGATTCAAGCAGAGATTTCACTACATTTCCATAAAATATTTAGATATTTTAACCCTTTTTTACCATGTCGAGCATAAGGGTGTTTTTCCTACATACATCTAAATTGCAAAAGTTTTCAATGCACAAACAAGAACATACATACGAACTATAATAGGTATAGTTCGGGATACATTACACTGTTTTACTAGTTCAAAAACATTATTCAGAAACAAACGAATAAACTATGGTAGATATAGTTTATAGAACACTACACTATTCCCCGGGTATAAGGGATGCTTTACTAAATAATTATTTAAGTATAGTTATTTTACATTACAAATTACATTACTATAAGGTTATACAAACATTTTCATGTATAAGAGAATACTACAACACTACACGTAAACTAGTTAATACAGGGTTGTGAGGCACTACTTCAATTGTATCCTCCAGGGTACGGAAGTAAATCCTATACAGTATAACCAGAGTCTCCTAGAGGGAGAGCGTGATATTTGTGTATGATGGGTTTGAGCCATCAGAACATTCCTATGTGTACATGCAAACCCTAAACACTTGCATCTAGGTTTCACTATTGAACATGCAATTCATCAAAGATTTGGAACCCTAGATCTAGCATACATATTACAAAATCAATGTAACTAGTGAGATCTAGATGATTACCTTTTGAATATCTCTTGATCTTCTTCTTCCTTGAGCTTAGAGTCACAAGTGTAACTCCTCTAATGACTTACAAACACCAACTAGCAAGAGGTTAGAATATGAGAGAGGGAGGAGGCACTTAAAATCGGCTTTAGGGTTCTAGGAGAAGCAAGTGGCCGATTTATGTAACCCATGGGTCCTATTAATACTGTGAGCAGCTAGGGTTTCAGTCAAAACGCTAATGGATAGCTTAAACATTAAGCAACCCATGGAACCTTCTGGAATAAGGCCATGGACGAAAATATGATGGGCTCCCATCATAATTTCGTTCACCCCTTAGTCCATTGGGTTTCCCAGCCCAAAAATACAACTATCAAACATTTGACAGTTTCAGCCCCTTTATTCAATTAATCTCTTTTCGTCACCAAATTAATTCCTAATTAATTTATGACTAATATTAATTAAATAATATTATTTCTCCTTTAATATATTATTCTTATAATATATTAATAAATCATAATATCTTCTCTCTCTCCATAAATTACCCTGTCAAGTTGCAATGGTGAAGGCAACCCAAAAGGACCATGCACAACCGGGTCAAGTACTTACCAAATATAGTTACGGGCTTAGACACTAATCCAACAGTCTCCCACTTGGATAAGTCTAGTAACTACAAATGTCAGCACAATCCGATTAGCAATCGTAGCTCTCAAAGACGCTGTCAAACTCTGATCTTATCAGCAACCTGTTACTTAGATAAGGGATCGTATAGTCCTCTGTTCTGGATATTGTGCGGACAATTACATGGAACATAGTCATACTTATTTTCCAACAGTTTGTTTCTCGATCTCTGATTCGTTTGACATAGAACTTAATTGAATCATCAATTCAATCATGACCGGGCCCGACACATAAGTCAAACCAAATCATCGAGGGGCCCTGATATCGCTTTTACCCTCTTAGGATAAAAGGAACAGATAAACTTCAACTTATATGCATTTATTATTCACTAACCAAATCATACACAACAATGTGTTTTATAACATCAAGTTACTGATGTGTTTTTGCATTATCAATGTATAACCAATTACCAAACAATAAACCATATATATAGGTTTTAGACCATATGATATTATCGTCTTGCAATCACTCGAGATAAATTCCATGAAGTGATTCCAGCAAGCGTGGGTTTATTCCAATGCTCAAATCACACTCATAAGCACTCATGAACGTTGTTGCAAACTTTTTCTATTTCTAATACATTTTAGACAAACTACACACCTATTTATGACAGTCTTCATTCATACCTACTTCCAACATATGAACGACTGTGGATGGTTCGAATAATTCTTATTATTCAAGAAGTCAAAACATGCAAAATGAAACAGTAGGTAAACAATTAACATAAGACAGTAACATTACTAATAAACAATACTCTTTTATTTAATCATCAAATGTTAATTACAGTTTATCTATTACATGTTTCTACACTATCTAATATAAACTAATATTGTCCTTCAGCCCGATGCTCCTAGCGTGCTGCAAGTGTTTAACCCTGCTCAGTCCCTTCGTAAGCGGATCTGTTGGGTTATCTTCTGACGATACCCTCTTTACTACGAGGAGTCCTTCTTCCACTCGATGTCGAATAAAATGGTATTTTCTGTCGATATGTCGAGATCTGCCGTGATCCCTCCGTTCCTTGGTCAAGGCAACCGCTCCTTCATTATCACAGAAAATTTCCATGGGCTCCTTTATGGCTAGCACAACTCCAAGGTCTCCAATGAAGTTCTTCAACCATATCGCCTCCTTTGACACTTCGCTCGCTGAAATGTACTCTGATTCGCACGTTGAATCAGCTACGGTCTCTTGCTTGGAACTTTTCCAAGTCACTGCTCCTCCATTAAGGGTAAAGACCCAGCCTGACTGCGAACGGTAGTTGTCCCTGTCGGTCTGAAAAATGGCGTCACTATACCCTCGCACCTTTAAGTCATCACTCCCACCGAGGAGTAGAAACCATTCCTTGGTCCTACGAAGGTACTTAAGAATGTTTTTGACTGCGGTCCAATGCGCTCTGCCAGGGTTCCCTTGATATCTGTTGACCATGCTCAAAGTGAAGGCCATATTAGGGCGATTACAAGTCGTAACATACATAATTGAGCCAACTGCGGAAGCGTATGGTACTCGGCTCATTTCTGCTATCTCGACTTCGGTACTCGGTCATTGAGTCTGACTCAACTTGGCATTACTTTGGATCGGTAACTCTCCCTTCTTTGAATTCTTCATACTAAAACGTTTTAGTACCTTGTCCAAGTAAGTATTCTGACTAAGTCCTATTAGTCTCTTACTTCTGTCTCTCACTATCCTTATTCCCAAAATATAGGAAGCCTCTCCGAGGTCCTTCATAGCGAAGCACTTCCCAAGCCAGGACTTAACCTCCTGCAGTGTCGGGATGTCGTTTCCTATGAGTAGTATGTCATAAACATACAATACGAGGAAGCTCACTATACTCCCACTGGCTTTAACATATATACATGATTCATCCTCGCTTCGTATAAAACCAAACTCTTTGACTTTCTCGTCGAAGCAAAGATTCCATCTGCGAGATGCTTGCTTAAGTCCATAGATGGACTTCTCAAGCTTGCACACTCTATTGGGATGCTTTGCATTGACAAAACCCTATGGCTGAGCCATGTAAACATCCTCATCCAACTTCCCATTAAGGAAAGCGGTTTTGACATCCATCTTCCATATTTAATAATCATGAAATGCGGCAATGGCCAGCATCACCCTAATAGATTTTATCTTGGCGACCGGTGAGAAAGTTTCATCATAGTCAACTCCGGGAGTTTAAGTGAAACCCTTCGCGACCAATCGCGCCTTATATGTGTGCACATTCCCATCCATGTCGCTCTTCTTCTTGAAGATCCACTTGCACCCGACCATCTCATGTCAGGGCACATGATCAACCAAATTCCAAACTTGGTTGTCATACATGGACTGAATCTCGCTGTCCATCGCCTCGTTCCATTTCGCACACTCTGGGCCAGCCATGGCTTCCTTATGGCTGTTAGGTTCGTCTAGATTTATTAATGTACTATCACTAATATACGTGTCCCCTTCTGTAGTAATATGAAAACCATATAACTGGGGTTGAACTTTATCTCTTTCAGAACGTCTAAGAGGTAAGGACTCGTCAATCGGTTCAACCGGAGTTTCCTACTCGGGTTGAGTGCCAGCGTTAGAGGTTCCTTCATCGCTCGTCTCTTGAATCTCTTCAAGATCGATTTTCCTCCCACTGTCCGCTTGGCTTATGAGTTCTCTCTCTCGGAAAACCCCTATCCTCGCAACGAAGACGACATTGTCACTCAGTCTATAAAAGAGATATCCAAAGGATTTATGCGGGTAGCCGATGAAAACACACCGCTCACTACGAGGTTTGAGCTTTTCGTGAGTCTCTCGTCTTACGAAAGCCTCGCAACCCCAAACCCTTATATGTGCTAACGAGGGAGCCTTCCTTGTCCACATCTCGTGAGGCGTTTTGGTAACCTTCTTCGTAGGGACTAAGTTAAGGATATGGGCGGCAGTCTCTAAGGCATACCCCGAAAATGAGATAGGTAGTGAAACACGACTCATCATGGAAGGAACCATGTCCAACAAGATTCGATTACGCCTCTCAGCCACACCATTCAACTGCGGTGTCCTAGGAGGCATCAATTGCGAAACGATTCCGCATTCGTTAAGATAGTCGTAGAATTCAAGACTTAGGTACTCTCCTCCTCGATCGGATCAAAGCATCTTGATTTTCCTGCCCAACTGATTCTCCACTTCTTGTTTAAACTCTTTGAACTTTTCAAAGGTTACCGACTTGTGCTTGATTAAGTAGATATACCCATATGTACTATAATCATCGGTAAAAGTCACGTAGAAGCGGCTCGCATTCCTTGTGGTTGATCTAAAGGGCCTACACACATCGGTGTGTATGAGATCCAATAGACCCTCACCCCTTTCACAAGTGTCAGTGAAGGGTGACCTGGTCATCTTTCCAAGTAAACAAGACTCGCACACGTCATCGTCCCTAAGGTCAAATGACTCCAACACTCCATCCTTTTGGATTTGGGCTATGCGTTTCTTGTTGACATGTCCAAGACGACAATGCCACAAGCATGCTTTATCCAAACCATTGGATGAATCAATACACAACACATCATTTCCTAACTTATCTACAACCATCACAGTTTCATATATTCCATTACAAGGCAATGCTTCAAAATAAAATACACCATTAAGATAAGCATTAATAGAACCTTTTTCATTATCAAATGAATATCTAAAACCTTGTCTATATAAACCATGAAATGAAATGATATTTCTTGCCATATCTGGCGAATAGCAATAATTGTCTAAATCTAATCCTAATCCACATTTAAGCATTAAAGAGTAAATTTCGATCTTGGTGACAGGCGACGATCTTATGTTCCCCATGATCAAATTTATCTTCCCATGCTCCACATCCCTATCTCTTCTTAGGCCCTGCAAATCAGAACAAATGTGAAAACCACATCCTGTATCAAGTACCCAAGAAATGGAATGTGATGAATCATTAGATTTAATTGTGTAAATACCTACGTAAGATGGCTTGATCTTTCCATCCTTGATGGCTTGTAGATATCTTGGGCATCTTCTCTTCCAATGCCCTATTTTGTGGCAGTCGTGGCACTCTGTCTTCTTCGGGTTAGAGTTGGGTTTAGCAGAACCAACTTTGGTTCCACTAGAAGAGGTATCATCTTGGGTTTTACCCTTGTGGTTGCTCTTTGAGGGAGCCTTCCTCTTCTTACCCCTCCCTTGCCCAATTGCCAAAACAGGGGCAGTGGTTGGAGCGGGAGTTGATGCAACAGACTTATCCTTGAGATTGCTCTCAGCAGTCCTAAGCAAGCCTTGAAGCTTGCTCAAGGTGACCTCTTCCTTATTCATATGGTAGGTCATGCGGAAATGGTTGTAGCAGGGAGGCAGGGAGTGAAGGATGATGTCAATCGCCAGCTCTTCATCAAAGTTAACATTCAACTTCAGAAGGCGATCAACATATCTCTGCATCTTTTGCAGATGAGCGGTAAGGGACTCTCCACTACCCATTCGGGTAGTGATCATCGAAGTGATGATCTCATACCTCTCTTGCCTCGCACTTTGGTGGTACCGGTCCAGCAAGTCTTGATGCATCTCATAGGGATACATGTCCTCATAGGACTTTTGGAGTTCGGAAGTCATTGTCGCCACCATGATGCAATGGACTTTCGTGGCATTACGCTCATGGGCCTCAAAGGCAACGATCTCTTCGGGTGTAGCAGTGTTCATGTCGATCTCCTTCAGCTCCTTATCTAGGACATACTCTTTGTCCTCATAACGGGTGACCATTGTAATGTTACGGATCCAATCGTTGAAATTGTTTCCGTCGAATATCACCCTCCCACACAAGTTCATGAGTGCGAAGGAGCCGGAGGAACTCGATCCAGAAGCGTTGTTGTTGTTCATGTTCGACATCTGAAAAAGAAAATAACAAAGTTGATTAGAAATGAATCCCTAATTAAACACCCAAAATGATAAATTAGGGCTAGGATCCAACAACATTATTTACATATTAGAAAAGGGATGATGTAATCTAACATCCAAATAACTTGAAGGTAAGTGAATGACGATTCACTAATTCTCCACCATGAAAAACGAAAAGAAAATTAAGTTTTAAATTAATTGAAAACTCCTAGATTCTTTTGAGATTCATTGAACCTTTCAATGGCATGTTTAAATCTCGATATGCCCCTCAAGTTTGTGACTGGGATGCCGAGGATCACAAAGCGGGTGTGAATAACCATGCAAATGTACATGGTGTCCTCATTGTTATAGTCACCTATTCGATGTGCCGGTTAACCACACACGCTCCATCGAACTATGACAAACAGTGAGTCACCCTTTGCCACCTTTACTTAGACCCAATTAGTGTGTCGGTTAACCACACACGCTCCACTAACGTCTTAGCAAGGGTACAAAGTGTAATTTCATGGGATTGCATCAATTCACTTTGCCTAAAGTAACTAAGATTGGGAATTTTTAAAAAAACGTTTAATTACTTTAATAATTCATTATACTTATTAATGAGAAAGGGTTGCCCTATCCTACCTGTTCGGCTAACGACCCTCCACTAATCAAGGAAGCGGTAGGTGAGAGTGGACACCCATTAAATGGCCATTTTATAGGCCATAACCGTATACTCCCCTTAGAGATTGGCTTCGTAAATGAGGCCTACTAACGGCAAGACTAGCATTTTAGGTTATACATATATATAAATATTAATCGTATAATATTATAAAGTATAACGTTGAATTTTAAACTTGTAAAATTCTAGGGTTTGAAATTTAAATAGTTCAAATTAAACATTTTAATCACAAAATTTAAATTTCAAAACTTGAGGACAAGTTTTGAACTTTTCAAAACACAAGGATCAAATAGCAAATAATTTTGAATTAAACAATTAATTTAATAATTATCTAAATTTGACCTAATCCATTTTATTTACAAGATAATTCATCAAATAAATTAAATAATCAAATATTATCACATAATTAATTTATTATTTAAATAAATGGTAATTATCTTTTAATTTGGTAAGGATAATCATATCAAATATATAAAATTCGGATTTTATAATTCAAAAACAATTTTGGTAATTATCCAAACACAAAAATAGCCAAAAATCCGAATTTTGAGCCATCTGATCCACAGACTCGTCGAGTAGCAAACTACACTCGTCGATTCTGTCTCACATACTAGACTCATGCCGTGAGTTACAGAGAGTCACATCCTGAGTTTTTGATTTTTCAAAAACGATTTCCAAATCAATCAATGAAGGAATATGATAGCATCAAATAGAATTGAAACTAATCAAGCTCTGATACCACTGATGGGTTTGCGACATAAGAACATTCCTATATGTACATGAAAACCCTAAACACTTGGATCTAGGATTCACTATTGAACATGCAATTCATCCAAGATTTGGAACCCTAGATCTAGCATACATATTACAAAATCAATGTAACTAGTGAGATCTAGATGATTACCTTTTGAATATCTCTTGATCTTCTTCTTCCTTAAGCTTAGAGTCACAAGTGTAACTCATCTAATGGCTTACAAACACCAACTAGCAAGAGGGTAGAATATGAGAGAGGGAGGAGGCACTTAAAATCGGCTCTAGGGTTCTAGGAGAAGCAAGTGGTCGATTTCTGTAACCCAGGGGTCCTATTTATACTGTGAGCAGCTAGGGTATCAGTCAAAACCCTAATGGATAGCTTAAACATTAAGAAACCCATGGAACCTTCTAGAATAAGGCCATGGACGAAAATATGATGGGCTCCCATCATAATTTCGTTCACCCCTTAGTCCATTAGGTTTCCCAGCCCAAAAATACAATTATCAAACATTTGACAGTATCAACCCCTTTATTCAATTAATCTCTTTTAGTCACCAAATTAATTCCTAATTAATTTATGACTAATATTAATTAAATAATATGATTTCTCCTTTAATATATTATTCTTATAATATATTAATAAATCATAATATCTTCTCTCTCTCCATAAATTACCCTGTTAAGTTGCTATGGTGAAGGCAAGCCAAAAGGACCATGCACAACCGGGTCAAGTACTTACAAAATATAGTTACGGGCTTAGACACTAATCTAACAGTGTATAGATCTATACGGGACTAAAAATCCCACACCTGAACTGCTAGCTACAGTTAGGCAGGCATGCCTGGGGTAACAAATATCATAACATCCGACGCCTGAAGAACGTCGTAGAGGTCGCTAGGTCATATCAAGCATGGTTATATGAAACTTACAACAGTATAAACCAACCATTCGTTTACGGGATTTCAATTCTTCAAATAGTTATATTTTAATTAATAGAAATACTATACAATACAACTGGAGGATTTCAGGGAATACAAACACATGGTTTTATTTTAAGTAATAAAACTACTATACATTACTGGTGGTAGCCAGGGTTTTCATATAGAACAATACTATACATTACTGGTGGTAGCTAGGGTTTTCATACAGAACAATACTATACATTACTGGTGGTAGCCAGGGTTTTCATACAGAACAATACTATACATTACTCGTGGTAGCCAGGGTTTTCATACAGAACAATACTATATATTACTGGTGGTAGCCATGGTTTTCATACAGAACAATATTATACATTACTGGTGGTAGCCAGGGTTTCATACAGAACAATTCTATACACTACTGGTGGTATCCATGGATTTCATACAAAGGTTTTTACACAAGTACATTACTATACGTAACTACTGGTGATGTCCAGGAATTTCATACAATAGTTTTCATAAAAAACAAAACAATACAATACATCTGGTGGCACCCAGGCATACTTACAAAGATATTCATATTCAATTATAGAATATAGTAACGAACATACATTTTGGTCTTAAGGTCTAAGACTACTTTTCACTACTAAAGAAAATATTGGATTTTCTTGAGAAACATACAAACATTTTCACAGATTCAAAGATAAGATTTCATTACCAAAACATACTTAAGAACTCACCAACTTAAATGTTGATACACTTTCAAAATCACTTGTATTCTCAGAGAACTGGTAGACAGGTACACATGCAGGTTTTGAGAAGAAGGAGCTTTTAGAGTCGCGTCTTTTATACTTTTGTTATACATTTTGTTGTCATGCAAACTATGTATCGAACATATGTAAATACCTTATATATTTTATGTAATGGTCGTGTTTACTTTGATTACTATGATGCATATTTTTTGATACTGTACATGAAGTCCTCCACCCCCAAACGTTTCTGTCTTCTCGGTTTGCGGGTGTGACATGGCGTTTGTTTAGGGTTAAGTCTTGTAATTCTTCTTCTTGAAGGCATTGTTTTTGTTTTATTATAATTAGTAAGGAGGGTGTAAGTTGCATGAAACATATTGTTAGTTATCTAAGTGCGAGTGTTAGTGACTAATCGTTTACAAGATTTAATGTAAAATTTTATCAAAAACCCTAAGGATTTTTAAGTTGGAAAGGTAATACATACAAATTTCACAATACTCAAAGTAAATTGCTATTTGATAATATTAATATTTGCTTCATATATTTCATATGTAATGGTTGGTTAAATCGGTTTTAATGTTAAGCAAATATGTGTGCCTGTGGTTATGGGTAGAAAAAATCCCTATACATGAACCTCCCAAAAAGACTGAGTTCAAAATTTGCAAGATCTACTATACTCTTGCTTACACCTTTTCCCAACTACTATAGCTAAAGTATAACCTATATACTACCATCCTAAATTGTATACCATATCCCAAAATAGTATCCTAATGCATGGACTAGTTAATTCATTTGTTCTTAAGTGATTTTCCCTCAGTGCCACTATTTTTGCTCTATTCTCTACATTGGTCAACCTGAGGTCTGATGCCTGTGCTCAAAGTTCCAATCCCTAAATTCTGGAATCATGTGTTAGCATGTTAGTATGTTCGGTGTTGATGCGATGATAAGCTGTTTGCATTTACTTTTGACTCCGATTACGTTGCTCTTCTATATTTTGTACTCTTCTTGAAATAAACACTATGTTGTTTTCAATGATACTGAGCTCGTCACTTACGGTCCTGATTTGATGTCCGATATTGGCGCTTCGTGCTACCAAAAGAGGCATAGTACTATGACAATTGTTCGTAGTAGGGGGCGGAGGCGCCCTAGTTGACTGACCAATTTCAAAACTGGTCGATATTCCCATTTCAACATTCCATCTTCGTAAAAAGTTTGTGTACTAGACTGGATCCGCATGAATATTCTTCTATTCTAGTAGAGATGTTGGTGGAGGATTGCTTTGATTCCTGATGCGAATAGGAATAGACTTTTCGGGTTATACACATCATAAGTTGTCCTGCATGTACAGGTCGATAAGGTGTGTTTAGGGGTGGTAGACGTATCCATAAGCTCAACTTCTTTCGAAGGCTCATACTCCTCGGATGGATCCTCTTATGACTCATCGTCCTCTGATGGCTAAAAAGATCCATCATTAGAGGGTACTGGGTTGAACAGTGCATGAGTTATAGGGAAATTTGGGTCCTCTTCTGAATCAGATGAGTGAAGGACCGTCTGGCCCTCTTCAAGGTCGATCACGTCCATCCATCTTGGGATTTCAGCCATGATATGGTTAGTATCTTGTAAATAGGATTGACTTTAAGAGCGTTACTATTTTATGTCTTGTCTGTAATACATATATTTATGTACTGTAAATAAGTGTTACCAGAGTTCTTGTGAGTTCTTAAGTGTTTTTATTTGTGTTCTGAACTACGATCTTTCTTGGGTCTCTTAGAATCTCCAAGTGTTTAGTCTATCAAATACTAAATCCAAGTTAAATAGTACATTTGATCTGACCATAATATAATGTAGGTGTGCAAGCTACATTCAGTTGTGGTACGATCCATGTACTGTGAAACTTTAATCAAAGTATGATCTAAATCCTTGAGTTCTAGACTTTTTTTTTCTGGATTATATATATATATATATATATATATATATATATATATATATATATATATATATATATATATATATATATATATATACTTGTTCTCATCGTAGGTTTGGGTTTATATTGGTCAACTTAACGTCTGATGCCTGTGCTCAAAGTTCCAATCCCAAAATACAGGAATCATGTGTTAGCATGTTAGTATGTTCGGTCTTGATGTGATGATAAGCTGTTTGCATTTACTTTTGACTCCACTTACGTTGCTCTTCTATATTTTGTACTCTTGTTGAAATAAAGACTATGTTGTTTTCAATGATACTGAGCTTGTCACTTACGGTCCTGATTTGATGTCCGAGATTGGCGCTTCGTGCTACCAAAAGAGGCATAGTACTATGACAATTGTTCGTAGTAGGGGGCGGAGGCGCCCTAGTTAACTGACCAATTTCAAAACTAGTCGATATTCCCTTTTCAACATTCCATCTTCGTAAAACGTTTGTGTACTAGACTGGATCCGCATGAATATTCTTCTATTCTAGTAGAGATGTTGGTGGAGGATTGCTTTGATTCCTGATGCGAATAGGAATAGACTTTTCGGGTTATACACATCATAAGTTGTCCTGCATGCACAGGTCGATAAGGTGTGTTTAGGGGTGGTAGACGTATCCATAAGCTCAACTTCTTTCGAAGGCTCATACTCCTCGGATGGATCCTCTTATGACTCATCGTCCTCTGATGGCTAAAAAGATCCATCATTAGAGGGTACTGGGTTGAACAGTGCATGAGTTATAGGGAAATTTGGGTCCTCTTCTGAATCAGATGAGTGAAGGACCGCCTGGCCCTCTTCAAGGTCGATCACGTCCATCCATCTTGGGATTTCAGCCATGATATGGTTAGTATCTTGTAAATAGGATTGACTTTAAGAGCGTTACTATTTTATGTCTTGTCTGTAATACATATATTTATGTACTGTAAATAAGTGTTACCAGAGTTCTTGTGAGTTCTTAAGTGTTTTTATTTGTGTTATGAACTACGATCTTTCTTGGGTCTCTTAGAATCTCCAAGTGTTTAGTCTATCAAATACTAAATCCAAGTTAAATAGTACATTTGATCTGACCATAATATAATGTAGGTGTGCAAGCTACATTCAGTTGTGGTACGATCCATGTACTGTGAAACTTTAATCAAAGTATGATCTAAATCCTTGAGTTCTAGATTTTTTTGTTCTAGATTTTATATATATATATATATATATATATATATATATATATATATATACTTGTTCTCATCGTAGGTTTGGGTTTATATTGGTCAACCTGACGTCTGATGCCTGTGCTCAAAGTTCCAATCCCAAAATTCTGGAATCATGTGTTAGCATGTTAGTATGTTCGGTGTTGATGTGATGATAAGTTGTTTGCATTTACTTTTGACTCCACTTACGTTGCTCTTCTATATTTTGTACTCTTCTTGAAATAAACACTATGTTGTTTTCAATGATACTGAGCTCGTCACTTACGGTCCTGATTTGATGTCCGAGATTGGCGCTTCGTGCTACCAAAAGAGGCATCGTACTATGACAATTGTCCGTAGTAGGGGGCGGAGGCGCCCTAGTTGACTGACCAATTTCAAAACTGGTCGATATTCCCTTTTGAACATTCCATCTTCATAAAAAGTTTGTGTACTAGACTGGATCCGCATGAATATTCTTCTATTCTAGTAGAGATGTTGGTGGAGGATTGATTTGATTCCTAATGCGAATAGGAATAGACTTTTCGGGTTATACACATCATAAGTTGTCCTGCAGGGACAGGTCGATAAGGTGTGTTTAGGGGTGGTATACGTATCCATAAGCTCAACTTCTTTCAAAGGCTCATACTCCTCGGATGGCTCCTCTTATGACTCATCATCCTCTGATGGCTCAAAAGATCCATCATTAGAGAGGACTGGGTTGAACAGTGCATGAGTTATATGGAAATAGGGGTCCTCTTCTGAATCAGATGAGTGAAGGACCGCCTGGCCTTCTTCAAGGTCGATCACGTCCATCCAACTTGGGATTTCAGCCATGATATGGTTAGTATCTTGAAAATAGAATTGACATTAAGAGTGTTAGTATTTTATGGCTTATATGTAATACATATATTTTTCTACTATAAATAAGTGTTACCAGAGTTCTTGTGAGTTCTTAAGTGTTTTTATTTGTGTTTTGAACTACGATCTCTCTTGGGTCTCTTAGAATCTCCAAGTGTTTAGTCTATCAAATACTAAATCCAAGTTAAATAGTACATTTGATCTGACCATAATATAATGTAGGTGTGCAAGCTACATTCAGTTGTGGTACGATCCATGTACTATGAAACTTTAATCAAAGAATGATCTAAATCCTTGAGTTCTAAATTGTTTTGTTGTAGATTGTATATATATATATATATATATATATATATATATATATATATATATATATATATAACTCTATATCTGATTTTTTTGTGTTTGGGCACTTTATTGATTTTTCTTTGACACTTCAGGGCTACCAAGTAAGGATTGGCCAGTCAAGACAACTGGAGGGTAGGGCCATTTTAGCATATAATCGTTCTGAAATCCAACAACCCTAGACTATGTCCATCCTAGACGCCTCTCTCGTAAGTAGCCTATCGATAATATATTTAATAATAGTTTGATAATTAGGTTTAACGGATAAACCCAATCTGAGCATGAAGGCTATGCTATACTCATAATCTCTTAATAAAAAAACTAGTTCTCTATAGAAAACGCCTTTGATACCAATCTAGCACACCCCCAAAAAGGTGATGGAAACATTGGGTTGTGCGACTTATTCATGGATCACAATCATTGCATACATTAATCAATACAAAAATAACAACATAAAATATAAGCTTATATTAAAACAGAAAGAGAAATTATATTGTCTTTGTTCTACGAGTACATCATAAAAATTGTATCATTACATGATAATCAAAATATGACACATGCCTTAACAAATAGGCATTTATAAAATATAATGCAGGGATAGATAAACAAAAGTTATGTATATTACCCCATGTGTGTATGTAGTTCCAGCTATTATGTTCCTGAGAATAGATGCGTTTTGAAAATACGTAAACATAAAGTTGGTGAGTTCACGGGTTTTAACTCTACGTTCTTTTATAAAAAAAACTTTGTTCATATGGTATATAGCTGCTTTCCCAACATATATAAAAATGTACTTTTATTACCAAAAAGCATGTGTTTTCCGTACATTAGTGCTTACCTGACTTATGTGTACTTGTAAACCCTACAAGTATGTGTTTGTTGTGTACGAGTCTTTACCAAACTTATATGAAATTATACTTTTCTTAACCAAAAAGTATGTGCACATTATCTATAAGTGCCTACATGATTTATATAAAAAAGGTGCTTGTAACACTCGTGTTCCCGATATTTTTCATAAAAGTTCATATTATAAATTTGTTTGCAAAATTGGTCACTACGCAGCGCGTACGTGATAGTTATAATGGGCGTATTTCATTTAATGTGGATTACGGGTTCCTTCAAGTATGTAGGGTGTACATGCTAGGTACATAGGGCGTACTCATGTAGGTCCCAAACCCTATGTTTTAGGTTTGAACCCTATTTAAACATCATAAGACCTCAACGCCCCTTAATAACTATCCTTCATTATCCCTCTTTCTTTTATTTTGATACCCTATCCACCTTGTGACGATTTTGAGGTCTTAGAGTGAAACTTTGTGTGTTTTTGTGCATACTGAAGAAGAAGGAGTCCATTGGTGAGGTGTTGAGAAGCTTGGAGCTTGTGGATACAAACTTGGTTTTTCATCTAGCATCTTCTGGAGGTATAAAGCTTCAAACTTTATGGCTCATTAGTGCAGATCTAGTTTTAGGTTATGTTTTAGCATGTTTTGGCCCTATGGCTTGATCTTGTGAGTAGAAGTTACTCCTGAACCTTTAATCATAATTTCTATCCATTTCCGAGTTTGACAAGTCATAAAAATCGAGTCTTGAGGGTTGTAGTCCACCCATGCATTAATTGTTGGTATTTTTATGAAGTTATGGACCTAGGGTTTAGTTTTGGAACCTATTAAGACATGAAGAAGCTTAAAGTTACCAACTTTATCAGTTAAGACCTTCCCAAGAGTTATATCTATGAATTGGATGTTTAGACTTTAAGCATTAATAGCTTAATGATGAGTTTTGGTCATCAATGGAGTACGTTGGGCGTACTCTCTAGGCACGTACGACGTAATGGGTTTTAGCCCAATTGCCTTTTCTATTGAAGCCCAGTATGCATGGCGTACTCACCAGAAGGCCATTTGGGCCATTTTGGGCCTTGGGTCTTTATAGGTTTGGGCCATGGTTAGATGGTTCAAGTAGGGGAAGGGTAAAATGATATTTTACTCTTAGCATGATAGAATATAATCTTGACCATGTATTATGGGTATTACCCTGATTATTAATTAGGGTTGATTTTAGATATATTTAGTGTGAGGATATATGGTAGCCACAACTCGAGTGTGTGATTTGTTTATCATCAGATTGAGGTGAGTATCCTCACTCTACTTGTAGGTCAAAGGCACCAATACTGGCCCTTTGGATTATGTTGTAGGAGAATGGTTGTCTTCGTAACACTTACATATATGCCTGTATGTGCTTGATGTTTTTGTGACTCTTGATAGTATGATTGTATGCTTAGTTGTAGGGGTGAAATAGACCTGTACCGGTTGAAAGATATCGAAGGAGTCAGAGGGGACTCAGAGAATCGAAAGGGACTCAGCGAGATAGAAGGGACTCAGGGGTGCAATAGACCCGTTATAGCTTTAGTATGATATGTATGTATGGTATGCACGTATGATATGTATGTATGGTATGTGGTATTTTGGGGAACTCACTCAACTTTGTTCTTACGATTTATGTTTAAATATTTTTCAGGTACTTCCGGTTCAAAAGGGGGCCCAACATGATCGCATCGCATCCACCTACGTTTGGTATTTTATGATTTTGGGATTGTACTTTGATAATTATTTTTCTACTATGACATACTTGAGGTTTTTGAAATATATGGTTGATGGTTTGGTTGATTATAAACAAAAAAATTTATTTAGTATTTTTTGGCTGTTACAGAGCTTTTTATAACTCAAAAAATATGCATATAATTGTTTAACTTGTATAAAGTCTTTTACTAGTAAACCCTACAAGAATGTGTTTTGGGCTACATATAAGTACTATTGCAACTTATATCAGTTCTTTTAGAGTATACTCGGCGTTACAACGAGTCCTTATAACCGAGCAATATGACGTGTTCTCGCCTATGCTTGGCATGATTGTAGTGAGCCTTAAAAATCTTCCAATGCTTCATCAACATCCTAACTAGTGGACAGTTATCACCCACTGTGACTCTTCTGTCAAGGTAGTAGCTATCTACAATAAGTACGGGTGTCAATCCGTATAGATTTGTACATAACGTTCCTCGCTCACTCAGGATTAATGGTTATAGGTTAGTGGTCTTTCGCTAAGCATTAAGCATAGTTGATGAATGAGTCTCATGTAATCCCGAGTTAAACAAATCTATAAGTGTGTGTCTGCCTTAACTACAAGTGTCAATCTTATTAGCCAAAAAATTTGGCCATGTGTAATAACTCTATACGGTTTCTAACGAAAATTCGGCACCCTATGGGCTATAAAATGATTAAAACCATGTTTTAACCAAAATAGAACCAATAATGCCATATATATATATATATATATATATATATATATATATATATATATATATATATATATATATATATATATATATATATATATATTCTCAAAAGAGGTGCATATAAATTTAACTAAACACTTCTTTACTAAACAAATAAATAACAACTTTAGAATTATATAAACAATAAATAACTATTTTAACATTTATATAATAACAAATATCATATATAATGCAAGTCTTCTCTCTCTCTCTCCCCTGCGAAAATATTAAAGAGTTTAAAATGGGGCCATGAATACTAACTTTTAATGTGTGCGTTATCCTTGCGACGTTTAGGTCAAAAATTAGGATCATGTTTGAAACGGAATGAAAAACACTTTGTTTAACGAAAAGTCGAAAGGGATTTGCATATCGGGACGAGCCAGATCTTATCTTGTCTGGAAAAATCACGTCGGAAAACATCCCGGAGCCTCGTCGAAAAACCATTTCCGACGACAAGTTTGCTGGTGATTGGGCGTTTTGGTTGTGATGGATGGAAGGGAGACACTAGGGTACTTGTCGGAGGTGTTAGGATGGTCGACGGGAGCTATGAAGGTGTCTAGAGGGATCATCAGCGGCCGGAGCACGACGGCGGTTGGTCGCCGACGATGGAATCCGAGAGAGAAATAAAGAGATCGGAAAGGAGATAAAAAGGTGAGTGGAGAGAGGGTTGCTCTCTCTCTCTCTCTCTCGCTCTCTCTCTCTCTCTCTATTTATAGAGAGTTTGGAGATATGTGGTCTACCCAATTAATGAAAAGTGGCTCTTCCAGTTTCGCGACATGTGTCACGCCTCAATCCACGTGTAATTTTGACAAAAAACGATATCCTACATTTTTTTTAAAACACTAGTCAATGTCTCAGAAATCACAGTTCAAACTATGAAAAAAAAATATTTACCTAACTTATAGAATAACTATGTAAAATAAGTGTTCGAAGTGTTGTGCTGGGAGATTCCCGGTTCAACAATTCGACTGATTTCCCCAAAAGTGTTATAACTTCATGATACGGAAATTTCGAAAGTAGGATCAAATAATAGAGTAGTTTCTAATTCATAAAATATTTTTGAAACAACTTAATGAAATGCCTAGCTATTCCAACGAACCCTTTGAATATTCATTTGTAGGAAGCCAGTAGTGTGTTGTTTCGTCTTTGTCTACAACGGTGTCACTCTTTTCGGGAAAAATGAGTTTGTTCCAAAATCAAATACTACATTGATTAATGATTATGGGAAAAAATTTAGGATCAATATTCTCTTTTTAAAGTACATTACACAACATTTGAAGTGACGTTTTCAGGCCGTTACAGGCCGCATACTATTATCTGACAGTTCGTTTTCTTTAAATGGTGGTAACTTTTGCATACAAACTCTGTTTTCAACCTTCTTTATATCCACAAAATCGTATTCTCATGCTCTATATAATTAGAGTGTTATTTGTACATAATAATACTTAATACACACATGTTTCTTTTAATGTATCAATTTAATTACTTATGTATTGTGAATAGTTTTTGATTTTCAAAGTTCTATATCCATAGAAGACTTGAGTGGTATGAAGCATGCATTTCGTAGTATAAAAGCATCACTTTCATTCAAATGAATGGAATACATTACATTAGGTTTATTACATTGAGTGTTCGTGGTAGATTGATGGACAAACTTTGACCTAATTTTCTTGGTTCTCACAATCTTCCTGTCCAATTGATTTCTTAATTTTTTATGATGCTCGTGAGCTTTTCAAAAGGTCGGACTTATGGTTAAACGTATAAACATAAACACATCTATAGAAACTCTAAATAGGTATGACGTAGTAATGTTCGACCTCCCGTGTGGCGGATCTAAAGGGTCGACACGCATTAGTGTGTACAAGATCCAAAAAATGTTTTTCTCCATTACATATCCTTGTGAATGGTGATTAAGTCGTCTTGCCAAAAAAACAAGACTCACACACATTGTCCTACCTAAAGTTAAATGATTCCAAGTTCGCTCCAATTGGAGCATAGTGATGCGACTCTTACTTATATGGCCAAGGCAATTATGCCACAAGCGCGTTCTTCTCTAAACTATAAGAGGAATCAATATTTAAGTCAACATTGCTATTATTAGAAACATAAACTAAAATTTCATGAATTTCAATTGCAAGAAGATGTTTTAACATAAACCAACCATCTTTATAAACTAGAACATTACCTTTCCATTATCAAATAAAATTGATATTCATGTTTATACAACGTATAAAATGAAATTACGATTCTAGACATTTTCAAAGAATAATACCAAATAAATCGATCTTTCTTAACTCCACTACTAACCACAAGCTCAAAACTCTATAATCATCCACATATGCTACACTCATACATTCCAATGACTAGGTTTAGCTCTCGATACTTAAAACTTCTTTCTTTCCTATAGATCCTTCAATGTCGTACAAATGTCATGATCACATAATGCATCAAGTATCCATGAATTGGAAGTATTATGCATATCGATTATTTAAGTACTTGATGTAGAGTCAAACTATTTCGACGTTACCATCTCCATGATTTTTCAAGTACTTAGCGCAACTTTGTTTCATATGATCCTTGGCATTGCATTAATTGTAACTTGACTCTTTTGAATCATGGTTCCATGAAATAGATGACACACCAATTCCATCCCCTCATATGGGAGGTTCCAGAAAAAACTGTTCCTTTCCATTTAGGATTTGAATATTTCATCTTCCTTCCACCAATATTCAGATAAGCGATAACTGGAACTGGATAAGAGATCTAACTCCATTTTGTTTTCCATAGTTTGAAGAAGGTTTAAGAATTCCATTAATGTCTTCTCCATACTATTCATATGATAAATCAAGTTGAAATTATCATAAGAACTAGTGAAAGACCCAAGCACAAAATCTATAACAAGACTCACGTCAAGCGCAACATTGATATTCTCGTGTTTATCTATGTAGCTCTCATACAAAAATCTTTCCTTCATCTTAAATTCAATTACGAACTTTTGATGATTTTCAAATCACTCTCGTCTTGCCTTTTGGTGAAACATTTCACTTAATTGAAAATTCATTTCATATGTCCACGTGTTCACAAAAGATCCTTTGGAACATCGAGGACATAAGTATAATGAAGCAAGAGCCTTATTTGACAAATCAACATGTTTATGGGAATAACAACTTATTTAATGTTGACACATTATTGATTTGAGGGATATGATTATCGAGGACATCTTTCCCAATTTTCAATCGAGTAAGATTCCATACCAAATTAGCTATTCTCGATGGAGAACATAGAGAAGCTAGAATTTGAAAGTACACGAGGAGGTAGGAGATGATTTACTTAACCTAAAAGAATGTTTAAAGAAGTCTATCCAATCCTTAATTATTAACGAAATTTGTAACACCTTGTTCCGTATCGTTTCCTAATTCGAGGGCATGACCAATAGATTGGTTATCATAAAGCTATGCGCCATAGGGAAAAAAGAGATTTAGGCCCCTTTGGATATGGATAATATAGATTAGGTGATCTGGGCTTTCGGGTTGTGTTTTTGAGTCCAAGGGCATAACTGTAAAGTGATAGTTTGCGCCTTTTATGAATTTTGGATTTAAGCTCGGGAAGCTTTAAGGCGAAGGAGACTTGATAAAATTATAGAGTTTCTCATTGCCTTTCTGGGGATATAATGAACGCCAAAATCGGACTTAGAATGAAGAACTTATAGCCTTCAGAAGTTTGGTGATTTTAGTCCATGGTCGAGTACGCTGGGTGTATGCTATGAGTATGCTGGGTGTACTGGGTCGAAGTCTGGTCGTGGAGGAAACACACGTAAGTTGGGCGTATGTAGGAGTACACGGGGCATATGCTCATCAAGGGCAAACCCTAATTTTTAGGGTTTTTGGCCTATTTAATCAACTTATGTTGCTTTGAGAGTTTCTGATGACTGACCTCCATCTCTCAAAACCATAAGAACGAAACCCTAGCCCTTATTTGAGTGTTTATGAGCATTTGTTGTAATTTTGAGGTGTTTTTTGATCCTTTGAAGGTGGTGAAGCTTTGGTGGACTTGGAGCTTAAAGATCTAGAATCTTCATCAACTTTGCAAACTATTTGAGTTATAAAGATCCTAATGTGATGGTTGGGTATGATAGATCTAGTTTAGGGCTTGTTTTTATGCTTTCTATGGTCCTTTAAACCATGCTTGAGAATATGAGCTACTCCAAAAGCTAGGGATGGTAGATCTTGGAATTTTTGAGGTCCCTTGTTCATAAAAATGCAATCTTGATGAGTCACCATGGCCCATGGATGAATTAGAGTTACTCTTATGGTTCTTTTTGAGTTTTGGCCCGTATTAATTCATGAAAGAGTGTAAAGTTTCCAAATTTACGTGTTAAGACACCATTTAGGATCAGATCTGAGAGTTTAGCTTAGTGGATTAACTACTTAAGTGCTTAATGTAAGGGTTGGTTATCTATGGAGTACGATGGGCATACCCAGATCGCACGCTGCGCGTTCTAGCCTCGGAGGGAGTACATTGGGGGTAAGTCTGAGAATGTCGGGCGTACTCAGCAACTTGACTTTTTGTTGACTAGTAGGGCTTTAGGCCTTGTTGGGCCAATAATCTTTCTGACTTGGGACATTATTAGGCTTCGTGCCTTCTTGGATTGTGCCCATAATGGACTTTGGGTGCCATTTGGTAGGCCATATTGGGCTTTTGGAACTTTTGGATTGGGCCTTGGTTTTTGGGCCAAGTGAGGAAAGGGTAAAATGGTCTTTTACCAGGGTGTTGGAAAACTGGACTAGGATTCCAAGTTTTGTTGTAGTCCAATTTAGCGCGAGGATTTTCGGATCAGCAGTCCAAGCTTTTATCTGAGATATTCAGCAGCTTGAGGTAAGTTTCCTCACTTTGGTTGGTTGGTCGAAGGCACCAATGTTGTTCCAGGATTTATTATGGTTAGGATGCTAGTTATATGTGTGACTCTTATATGCGCTGTATTTGATATGTATATCAGACGGGGCTCGATGGCAGGCGGGGCCTGTTGACCGTATTGTATGCTATTTGTCTTAGTGATTATTACATGTGTTTATGTGCCTATATGTATACCGGGCGGGGCCTGATGAATGCAATTAGGTGGGGCCCATCTCATATTATTGAAAGATATGTTCCGATCGGGGCTCGATGCCATGCGGGGCCTGATGGTTGTTGGGCTTGGCCCATTGTATGTTTCATATGTATGGTATGAGGTATTTTGGGGAACTGACTAATCTTCGTGCTTACAGTTTTCAGTTTATGTTTCACGTACTTCCGGATCGAAGGGGAAGAGCTCGGGATGATCGCATCGCACACACTAAATTGTTCCACATTTTATTTGAATATGATGTAACTAGATGATTATTGATATACTCTGATTTCATTATGATTTATGAAACATTATGGATGATGGTTTATTTATTATTATTATAAAAAAAAAGTTGGTCTTAAATCTTGGGTCGTTACAAGTTGGTATCAGACCCTTGGTTTGAGGGATTCACGCATACTCTCGAGTGTGTCTGAACTCAAACCGAGGATTTGTATATTTTTCATAAAAGGAATGTTTTATAAAAAGAATTTTCTAACAAAAGAACGGGGTGTGGTCCATGCAATCGACCGAGATCAAGTAAGTTTTCTCAGAATACCCATACATGTTTGTTGTGATTTTATGTTATGAGAATTGCCTGTTAGATTAGGGCTAAGGATCTACTCAAGATTCCATGCTAGGAGAGATGGCTTTATATGCCTGATTGTTTGAGTTTATGGAATTGCATGCTAGAATGGATTTTCAGATGGTTGGATGGATTGGTCTGATATGTGATGCCTCGTAGCCTAGGAGGATTAGATGTTAAGCTGGATTTGGAAATCTGTATTGGTAGAAGTAATTGTTATATGTATGCTTTAAAAATTGTATACGCTTTGGATCATATAGCCCTGGAATGATTGATTTGGCCTTACTTCATGTTCCTCGTTTGGTTGTGGTCCTAGGGTAGAGTCTATTATTCGACAGTCTATTTGATCTTGTATAGTGTATAATATGCATTCATAAAGCAGCCGGGAGTGAGTATGGAAGTCCCTAGCATGGGTTGTAGCAAGTGAGCTTTGGAGGTTCTTTGTTTATTCTATGGCTTGGAGTGTTACTGCATGAATGTTGGTTTCTTTGTGCTTTTTGGGACTCTTGATGATGTGAGTTAACTATTAATTGAATATGTTAAGTCACGTGGTGTATGGGTTAAATAATCTCAGAGTGATTTGACCCTACTCCGCAGCTCTCGTTTGAGTCTAACCATTGTAGGGATATGTCTTTTACTCAAAGGATTATCTAATCTTTGTTTCACTTGATTGTATTAATGAAGTAATTAACTGACATTATTGGGAGTTCTTCAGCAGCTGATGGCAGGGTGAGGTCGGGAACCTAGGATGTGTTGTAGTGAGTTGGATGCGCTGTTTAGCAGAGATTTGGGGTATCAGTTTGAGAAGGTGACTTGGAGGATTCGGGATAATTCTTGAGGAAATTATGGATAGGTGTGGAAGGTAGTATTGGATCCGTATTACTGAAAGCACAGGATCTATACTCGAATCGAGGGGAGTCACGGAGAATCTAGGAAGCCTATGGATGAGGATTCTTTGGGTATGTTCTGATCATTTGTGTATGGTTTCTTTTTAGTATGGTGATGAGTACTCGTGGAGGAGGATCTGTTTCGCGCTCAGGTACTGGTGCTGAGACGATAGGTGAGCGGATGCGGAAATTTATCTCGTCGGATATCACCCGCGATATTTTGGAGCAGACTCATGTGATGTTTGGTACCATCAAGGAAGGGATTATGGAACTCTTGGATGATCATTTCGCTGCTTTTAGGGCTGAGATTGCAGCAAGACGGTTGGGGGCCCATCGATAACTCAAGGCTTGTGGAGCCCTAGAATCTTGCTGGGAGTAAGATCCTGTTGCTATCTCTTGTCATGAGGGATCAAAGGTAGATTATGCATCATATCTTCCGGGGGATCGAATCCATGATTGGATTGCCACTGAGGTTTCGCGAGGCTTACGCAAGGAGTTACCTGACATTATTGGTTGTATCACTGACAGACTGGTAGCCAGGTTCGAGGATCGGATCTCGGCACTTCAGGAAGTTGATGGGATGGTCGACATGACTCGAGAGCAGGAGCTTAGTTTGGAGAGGCAACTAGGAAAGAGGAAGCGGACTCATGATCCGACTCTGCTAGCATCATCTGAGCAGTTTGATGTTGTCATGTTTTGTGATGGAGATCTGAAGGGCCACGAAATTTGTACTAAGGGTGGAGGAACCCATGAGCGTGTGCGCAACAAGTCTAAATATGGAAGGTACGAATGGAAGGGCCACCATCACCAAGAATGCACCCTGGGAGTAGAATTGTGTTATCGTTGTCATCATCCTAGTCATATCAGGGAAAATTGCCCACATTTAGTGGTTGGGGCGGCTCAGGTTCCATTGCAGGTGCTTCCGCGGGAAGGGGTAGCAAAACCTTAAGACGTTGTGGGTATGTATCGTATTCTTCTCTTTCATGCTTTAAATCATTATGCTTATGATCCCGTGTTAATGTATATGAAATGTTATGCGCTGGTTATCTAAGAATAGAACTCTTGTATGAGTAATGTAGTTATTTTTATCCAGAAAGTTGTCATATACCATTTTGCATGTCGTAGGATGTGTTTAGAAGAGGCGTGAGTATTCTGCATGGGAGGGCAGCAGCCGGTCAGATCTTTTGTGGTATAACCGAGAATATAAGGATTCCTCAAGGTAGGCATTCCGTATTTGAATGCAGAATGTGTAGGGGTGTTCATGGTTTTGAGGTAGTTAGGAATTTGTTCGATTATGGGTGTAAGATCTGTAATGCCTTCGGAGCAAGGTCAGTTGCAGGTTACATGGGAATGATCACCCGCTCTTGGAATATATAAGCGCTAGGTTTGGCTGGTCAAGGAAAGCTAGTTGTTGCAAAGCTCAGGTTGCCGACTACTACCATTAGTAGGGATTGAACAGTGGTAATGCATTACTCTTAATTATTAGGAATGTGTTGCTCGCATGGGTTATTTTAGTCATTAGGATTTTATGCAGAAATCAAATGGTATCTTTTGACAAACTTTGAGTACATCGATCCTTCGGCAGATGGGTTGTTGAATTGATGATTCGTCCGTTCCGGTTAGGGGTTGTAGTTCTATGCCACGAGCCGAGGTGGCTTAAGGATTTGGGGTTGTATCATGGGAAATACATGGGATTATTAAGCTCATTGAGAATTCGGGAAGTGTACATTTGGTTTTGAAGCATGTGTACGGTCACTAAGGTTGGCTAGTAATAGAATGCTACTTCTTGTAAGCCCTAGTTGTTAAAAGTTGGAATCGTTAGGTTGTGGGATGGATTGGGAATCCACCAAATTGTTTCTGGATTAGAAGAGTGCAATCGAATCCAAGTGGGGGAGGATCGTTGGTCTAAGGGTGCACAAGAATGGATATTCAAGTTTCTTTGTGCATCAGTAGTGACACATGGTGGGTATGTAGATGGACCCAGGTTGAGGGTTGTGTTAGAGCCTATCTCCATGTTCATGTCAGATTAGGGCTTCGGGTTTCGAGTTAGAACCTTAACATTTGATTGGGTATAGTCGGAAGCGGGTTCGACTTATAATGATTATGGTTGGTTTGGTAGATAGACTGTAAAACCATGGGTTGGGTCTATGGTAGTATGGAAGTGTTGTAAGACTACGAGGTAGTCGTAGCATTCACGAGGTTGGTAGGATGATGTAGGAATGTTGTAAGACTACGGGTATCTGTAGCACACATAAGGATGATAGGCTATCAGGGAAGTGTTGTAAGTATGCGATGGGATCATGGCGTTCACCAGAATAAGGTAAGCCATTATGGGAATGGTCGTGAAACTGAGGAATGATTAGGGCATGCTCGGGTCAAGGCTAGACAATATTATCGGAAGATTACTCATAGTTGATATGAGGATCGTTGAAACCGAGGCAAGGTTACGCCTGTACAACACTCGATTGGGTGAGATCGTTGGGCGAGGCTCGTTCGATTGTGCAGTTCGAGTGAGACCCATGGGCAAGGCCCGTATAATTAAGATGGTACGAGAGAGGACCCGTGGAGATTGGTTAGGGAAAGGTATTGGATTATGTTTGGAGTGGGACGATTCTGCGGTCAGTAATTGGTATTTGTATGATGTGTAGGCTAAGGTAGCCTCTATTAGTTAGACTCTCAGTAGGAGCCTAGTGATTGGGTCAGGAGTGAGGTTGTCAATTTCAGCGGTAGATTGGGGATTTTATATTTCAGTTTAATGAAAGGTCGTCGTGGAATCAAAATATTTTGGATAAAATACAAGTGTAAGATCTTTAGATTTCAGGATATGGGTCGTCTATCAGGTTGAAAAATGGGTGGGACTAGCATTGAGAGTTGAAAGATCGTTTTATCATCAATTTATGGTTAAGGAATCTATCAGTCAAAGGTATCAATTGGATAGTACATGATGAAAAGGACGTATTTTAGTTTAGATTGCAGTATGGGGTCCTAGTGGTTATGTTCAGGATGGCCTTACTTGTGTGGAGGTCAGGCAAAGTTTTGGGGGTTTCAGAAATATAACAATGAGGTGTTGGTTCGATGGTTAAAGGATCAATGATTTGTTCATCATTAGTAGTGTGAGTTCTAGAAAGGCTAGGGTTCGATGGTAGCCTTGGAGGGTCGCTAAGGGTAAGAGACAACCTTTCTGGTGATTCGGGGAAATCAGGAGGTACTGGTCGAAGCATTTGGGTTCCAGGAGGATGGTTAGGATGTGATTTCGAGGACGAAATCTAATTTAAGTAGGGGAGAGTTATAACACCCTGTTCCACATCGTTTCCTAATTCGGGGCGTGACCCGAAGATTGGTTATCATAAGCCTATGGGCCTTGGGGAAAGAGAGATTTAGGCCCCTTAGATGTTGATAATATAGATTAGGTGATCAGGGAGTTCGGGTTATGTTTTAGAGCCCAAGGGTATAACCGTAAAGTGATAGTTCAGGGCTTTTATGAATTTTGGATTTAAGCTCGGGAAGCTTTAAGACGAAGGGAAAGTTGATAGAATTATAGAGTGTCTCATTGCCTTTTCGGGGATATAAAGAACGTCAAAATCAGACTTAGAATAAAGAAGTTATGGCCTTTAGAAGTTTAGTGCTTTTAGTCAATGGCCGAGTATGTTGGGCGTACGCTATGTGTATGCTGGGTGTATTGAGTTGAAGTCTGGTCGTGGAGGAAACCCACATACGCTGGGCGTACGTGGGAGTACGCGGGGCGTGCGCTCATCTGGGGCAAACCTTAATTTTTAGGGTTTGTGACCTATTTAATCAACTTATGTTGCTTTGGGAGTTTCTTATGACCAACCTCCATCTCTCAAAACCCTAAGAATGAAACCCTAGGCCTAATTTGAGTGTCTGTGAGCCTTTGTTGTGATTTTGAGGTGTTTTTGGATCCTTTCAAGGTGGTGAAGCTTTAGTGGACTTGGAGCTTGAAGATCTAGAATTTTCATCAACTCTACAAGCTATTTTAGGTATAAAGATCCTAACATGATGGTTCCTTATGATAGATCTAGTTTAGGGCTTGTTTTTATGCTTTTTATGGTCCTTTAAGCCATGCTTGAGAGTATGAGCTACTCCAGAAGCTTGCGATGGTAGATTTTGGCATTTTTTAGGTCCCTTGTTCATACAAATGCCATCTTGATGAGTCATCTTGGCCCATGCATGAGTTAGAGTTACTCTTATTGTTCTTTTTGAGTTTTGGGCCCCATTAAGTCATGAAAGAGTGTAAAGTTTCCAACTTTATGTGTTAAGACACCATTTAGGATCAGATCAGAAAGTTTGCCTTAGTGGCTTAACCGATTAAGTGCTTAATGGAAGGGTTGGTTTTCTATGTAGTACGTTAGGTGTACCCAGCACATATGTTGCGCATACTGGCTCCGGAGGAGTACACTGGGCATAAGTCTGAGTACGTCGGGCATACTCAGCAGCTTGACTTTTTGTTGACTTTCGCATTTTTAGCCCATATGTGGACTAGTAGGGATTTGGGCCTTGTTGGGCCAATAATCTTTTTAACTTAGGACATTATTAGGCTTCTGGCCTTCTTGGATTGGGTCCATAATGGGCTTTGGGTGCCATTAGGATTTTGGGCCATATTGGGCTTATGGAACTTTTTGATTGGGCCTTGGTTTTTGGGCCAAGTGAGGAATGGGTAAAATTGTCTTTTACCCTGAGTGTTGGACAATTGGACTAGGATTCCAAGTTATGGGTTGTGGACCGATAATTAATTGGATATTATTTGATGGTGGTATGCGGGGATTTCTAGATCAGCAGTCCGAACTTTTATCTGAGATATTCAGCAGCTTGAGATGAGTTTCCTCACTGTTCTTGGCGGGTCGAAGGCATCGCCGACCCATGATTTATTATGGTTAGGATGCTAGTTGTTTGTGTGACTCTTACATGCATTGTATTTTCTATGTATACCGGGCAGGGCCCGATGCCAGGCGGGGCCTGATAAGTGTATTGTATGCTATTTCTCTTTGTGATTATTGCATGTGTTTATGTGCTTAAACGTATACAGGGCGGGGCCTGATTAATGCGATGATGTTGGGCGCATGCCATATTATTGACAGATCTGTTCCGAGCGGGGCTCGATGCCGGGCAGGGCCCGATGGTTGTTGGGCTTGGCCCATTGTATGTTTGATATGTATGGTATGAAGTATTTTGGAGAACTCACTAAGCTTCGTGCTTACGGTTTTTAGTTTATGTTTCAGGTACTTCAGGATCGAAGGGGAAGAGCTCGGGATGATCGCATCGCACACACTACATTGTTCCATATTTTATTTGACTCTGATGTAACTAGATGATTATTGATATACTCTCATTATGGTTTTTATGAAACGTTTTGGATGAGGGTTTATTTATTATTATAAAAAAAATTGGTCTTAAATCTTGGGACGTTACACAATTTTATATTAAGGATAGGATACACATTTTCAATTCGTAATATGATGAGAATGTCGTAACCACATCTTGAATCTATTTTAGGTAGGTAAAGCACTTTACCAATTCCAATCACAATGAAACTTGTAGATCTCTTGAGATTCATTGAACTATTAATGATATGTTAATCTCAGATTATCTTACATTTGTGACTGAGATACCGAAGATCACAAAAAATATGTGAATAACCATGCAACATGCATGACACCCTCGTTCTCATTTATGATCTCACATTGGTGTGTTGGTTATCCATACGCTCAATCAACAATCATAAACTCGTGTTGTTCCGTTATTTCTACTGTGTAGTCCCAAATTAGTGTCTCAGTTAACCACGTACGCTCCACTAACGACTCACAAAGAAACGATATGCATTTTCATGGATTAGAATACAAGTTCACATTTTTCTAGAGTGAGATTTTTATATGTTCTAGTACTTTATGTTATGCTTTTAACGAGATTTACGTTCTATCTAAACCTTTTCGGCTAACGAAAATCTACCACACTAAAAAGTGGTGAGTGAAAACGATAGTCATTTAACGATCATTTTATATGTCATTTCCTTATATACCTTTCTTATAGTATGACTTCATTAGTAAGGTCTACTATTGGTTTGACTGACGAGTTATTAATGTTTTATATATAGTATTATATATTTTTATAAATATATGTAATGGTGTATTGATAATCTTGTTATCCCTGACTAATTTTAATAAAATGTTTAAATTAAATAATTACACATAATAATAAAATATATCATTAATTAAAAACTACAGTCAAACATGATAATTAAAGAAATTAATTAATTACTAAACTGCTAGTCATCGAGGTTCGATATGTATGCATTTTCAAGATGTTCGATAAGATCCGTTCGAAGGTTGTTGTTTACTAAGAAGGTTGAAGATGATAATTAAGAAAATGTGTGTACGGTTTCAAAATGTCATACGCATACAGGTAAATTTCTTAAAAATTTGAAAATATAGTTTGTTAAGAGGGTCGCGACTTCTCTATGCCACCGAGGCATAGAAATTGTGGATACCGACTACACGGGAATGTGCTTAAGGTTATTTTATTTCCATGTTGAGCATTTTGACATTAATTTGTAAAGAACATATATTGTTTTTGTGAGTTGTTGAGTGCTCCAATATTAGCTATTTCCATTCTTATTAATATCTACATCACACTGTAACTCGATCCATTCCTCAATGATTTAATGAACCTCAAGGTATTCCACATCCACAAAGAGGGGGATTTTGATCAACCATTTAATCACTTATTTTATGACAAAAGTAATCAAACACCCAATATAACAAACCCAAACATAAATAAATCGAGTTTATATATTAAAGATTTCACAAACCATAATACATATTTAAATGTTGATGTTTATACAGAATTACAACCATAAAAATATATAGATTGTGGCCTGTAAATTGCAATGTTTTAAAAGAGAAATTGTTTTGGTACGAGTCTATCTTGAGAATACAACAATGAATTTAAGAAGAAAGTCTTGAATATATGGAAATTCTAAATGCTTCCTTGATTTCCAATAAAAACAAGATAGAAAGAAAGTTGTGTTTTTGTGTTTATTTATCAACCCTCAATTTGTCAATTAATCATTTATTTATAGGTTGTCAAATATCATTTAAAATTGTCAACCATCATACATGCTTAAAAACCGAAATTAACTGCCAATTAACTATCAATCAGTTAATTAACAATTAACGGATTTATAAATTAATAAATCAATTTCCGAATTTATTAATAAAAATTAATTAATTAGTCAACAAGAGCCTAATCTAAGACTAATTTAATAATCCAATCAATTTCAGAATTTATTAATTCAGCCTAAAGATTTTAAACTTTTGATACAATATATATAAATCCCTTGCAAATAATTGCATACCAATCACAAGTGTACAATCATAAAAAGTTGAAAGCTAACTGTAATATTATTGCACTCGTATTTTCGTAATAAAACTTATATGGTAAACTAATTTTTGTCCATACTACTTTGTTTATTGGATTTTGATATCGTGGATTTGGTGGTTTTCGGTTTCTTATGATCACCCCTACACCGCATAATACAAGGATATGGTTGGACGGCAGAACATGGAGAAAAATATGATAGAAGAAAAAACATTGTTTCTCTCCTCTCTAAATATCGTAAATCATCGGGCTTTTGAGACAATTTCATGGCAACTTGCCGTTCTATACCATAATGTATTTTATAAAGTGACATTTCATCTCTTATCATATTTCCATTTATTTTGTTTATTTGTACTGTGTGACAACAATATGCTCAGCCGAAATTCACATCTCATTGCCTAATGTACGGATGTTGTTGGTAAGAACATGGGGAACACCGAGGAAGTTGAAATGATTGGTTATATCCTTTCTAAATGTGGCATATGGCATATATTTGGTCCATTCATTGCTACAATTGTTGCTAATTCTCTAGACAATATATGGTTAAATGTAATAATCAATAGCTTATTTTCATTGATTTGTTTGTTATGATATTACATTTTATTTCTTCCTTACATAGCAACAGTGTAATTTGAAAACAAAAGAGGATTACCTATAGAAATTTCATTTATTTTAAGGTTATATCTAAGTAGAATTTTTTAGAATATAATTCGCTAAAAAGAAAATTGTTAACGCACAATCTTATAGTTGCTTAATTTTTTGTTTCAAAAGATATTATACTAATAGAATAATGAAGGTGCATTATTATAATTGAAACAATTGATGTTATAATACATAAATAAATATAAATAAGTTAGTGTTTTTTGTTTTTTGTGGTAATATTTAAGTAAAATTGTAAAAACTCCAAACAGAAAACATGAGTGAAGTTGGATGATATCTTTTGTAATTAATGTCATGTGTATCTCTCAACTGCATCCAAACAAGATCCCCGAATCCAAGAGCGCTAAAAGAGTTACGTATTTTACAATTTATATTTTTCAGAAACATTGTATCTGTGTTTCTTGAAGATAAACAATTAAAAATAATAATAATAATAATAATTATCCGTTATATTTACTTATTTTTTTGATTTACACTAATTTGTTATTAGGTGGCGGGCTGATTCACGAATGTAACTAGGCCTTGGGGTTCCTTTCGAGTTCCATCCTTGGACGGAATGTTATGTACAACCTTTTAAATGGAATGAAAGATGGAATTTCAAAAGCACAATGGAATTAAAATCAAAGAGCAATAATGAATTAAATAGGCAAAATTATAAATTTGGTTTGCTAAAAGTTGTGGATAGGGATTAAAAAGTTTACAATTTTTATGGAAGGTCAAAACACAGAAGTGTCAGTAGTTTTGGTATCTAAAACAATTAGAAATATTTTTTTACCCTTTTAATTTATTCTTTACGTTTCTAAACAAATTTTTAATAATTAATAATTTATAAATATAAATTGAATTAGGTGTCATCCCACCCTACCCCCTTCTCTCCTTTCTTAGACCTATGAAACTTCACGATCGGCCACCATATCGTCGACCACCTATGGGCCACTATTAGAAACCATCAATCAATAAATATATATATATATATATATATATATATATATATATATATATATATATATATATATTAGGTTATAATCCGTGGAATCCACGGTTGACAAAGTAAAATAACATATATAATATAAAAATAATAATCATTAAAAATAGATTTACATAGATTGATTTTTATGAAAAGTTTAATGTGTTAACCGATTGTAACCTCCATAATTGTCAAAGATTTTGGCTAAAACAACAAAACTTCAGTTCTCATAAGCTTTTATATATAGCAACCTATTTTCCAAAAATCATTTTTTTAGATAAAAAAAACACTCTGTGCTTTCATCATAGTTCATTGCTAATATCATGTAGTAATTAATATGTATGACAAAAATGTAGGTTGGAATGTCTTTAGCACAAATAAGAGAGTTTGGTTTTGTACTTCTCAGTAGTGTTTCTAATCTTTATCTCGTTGCGGGTTGTTTAATGGAAAAATATATTATTACATAAGGGAAAAAATTTATTCACAGAATGACATAAATTGTAAACGATGTTACAAAAAAGGTCCTTGTCATCAGAATAGTGATATTGAAAGTATCGCAATTTTCCGTGTAAATGGTCGACTTTCTATAAAAATGTCAATGTACTAAGAAAAAGTTACAGGAAATGTACATTAAAAAAAAGATACAAAAACTTTCAGAAAGCGTAAAAAAACATTTACAGAGAACATACAAAGTATTATGACAAATGCCAATGTACAACAGTATTTTTTCAAAATTGAAAAAATCAACGGGCCAAAAATGTAATTTATGTATGTTATATTTCTATCTTTACAAAAAAAAAAAAAAAAAAAAAAAAAAAAAAAAAAGAACGAAGAAGAAGAAGAAGAAAAAAAAACTTAGAATTGAATTTTGTTTAGTTTATTGATGCTTATACGAAATGTCTTCACTACTTTGGTTCTTGCAAACATTGGGATGTTGATTTATCTCCACTGCCCATACACTAACCACATTGATATTTTGCTGGCATCTGTTTTATTAGTTGTCATTGCCAAGACAATTGTAATCTCTAACGACAAAGGTTTTGGCTACAACAAAACTTCAGTTCTCGTAAGGTTTTATACATAGCAACCTACTATTGAAAAATCATTTTTTTAAATAAAAAAAAACACTCTTTGATTTCATCATAGTTCATTGCTATTATCATGTTCTTATGTAGTAAGTAACATGTAAGAAAAAAATGCAAGTTGGAGAAACAGAAGGGTAGAACGGATAATTTTAAGGGTAGTAATGATAACATATATTTTAGTTATTTTATGTCACTTTGTTTGCATTAATTTGATTTACTGCATGTGACTCGTAAACAATATAAAGCAAAAAGTACAAGTTTTTTCTTTTTAAAAAATAATAATAAATACATATTCAAAAACAATTAAATAACTTTTCAACTTTATAACAACTTGAATATAGTAACTAAGTAAAAATAAAGTTGTACATAGCTTGATTAAAGTAAATGAAGTAAAAAATGAAGTTGTGCAAGAATAATAGTTATGGTAATAAGAATAAAGTTGTCCTTTATTTTATTAAATAAATATTAAAAATAATATATGGAAAAACTTGCATTTCATTTTATACTTTAGCATGATACAGATCCATAAATTTCCAAAACCATTGTGAATTGCTTCTAAGTAAACCTATCCAGAACACCCTCCCTTCACTCTTGAATTAAGAAAACTTAATCCAACCTGTATGATAATAAAAAATCAAATCATAAAGAATGTTACAAATTTTAAAAGGGTATTATTTAATTATGACAGAAAATGGCCCAAAATATGAGAAAAATGAAGAAATAAGACCTTGATGTTACTGTGCCTTGGCATCACACTTGTGTTCAACCTGTCATCTTAAAATTATTTCGTCTCGTCTCCTATTTTGTGAAACATCATGACCAAAGATTAAAATGATTTTGATTACAGCAATTAAGAAATATAAGATAGCAACTGAACTTGACTATTTCATACCTGAATGTACCTTAAAAACATGTTTATGTGCTTATCTGATTGGGAGTCATATCCAAGAGCATTCCTTTTATTTCAAGTTCAAACAAAACGAAAACTTCAAATGTTAAGAAAAAAATCAAATTATGGCTCAAAATAATACGCATATACAAAAAATGGTGGGTCTGGTAAATATCAAAACAACATATGTGATCAGTACATGTTGCATAACTTTTAACATCAATAAAAATATCCCAATAACTGAAAATTGATAGAGAAAACGAAATAAAAACAAATGGTCTGTTTATAATTAACTTTGAACTTTCTATTGTCATCAAAATTGTAAAGAACCAAACAGACGATGAAAGAGTTATTTGAATGTGAAGTTAGGAAAAGATAGTTGTTGAAAAAACAGAGGAGTTTTTTTCGATGAAGTCATGTCACAAGATGAAAAAACATGATGCAAAAAGATAGAATCTGAAACATATCTGACTTTGTTCCAGGAGCTGGTTGCTAGTGCGTAGAAAATGAGGGGATGATATTATCTATACCCTAATCGCATAAGAATACTTCACATAGATTTAGGGATAAAAATCAATTTAGTGCTAAAACTAAAAATCAATGTCGTCTCCTTCCATTTTTTCTTAAGTAAGTCATGGAGATTGTTCGTTGGTGGTGGTTGCAGTGGATGGTGGTGATGATGACATAGCAATGGTGGAAGTGTAGCAGTGGTGGTGAGAGATTCCTATACGTGATAATTATAGGACTTAACATTCAAATATGGATTATATTTGATTGAGATAATGGTCAAAGATTTTTAGCTGATTTTATAGGATTGATTAAACCTTAATTTCAAATTTCCAATTCAAAAGTATATAGGATGAGATTCAAATTTCCGAGTCAGGAGAGGGTATAAGATGGGCGGGAAAACAAGTAACTTATAGTCTAGAAAAATGTCATGTGGCAAAGCAAGGATCTAAAAAGAGGACATGTGGCAATTTAGGTTTCATTTATTAGAGAGGTATATATATATATATATATATATATATATATATATATATGTATATATATATATATATATATATATATATATATATATATATATATATATATATGAAAAACTTCGATAGAGAACCATTATTAATCAAGGAACCAATCTAAAACGTCGAAATTTAAAGTGATCAACGGCAAAAAGAAGGGTTGTAAACTTTTATAATGGATGCACATGTACCGGATTATAACATAACCCAATTCCTTTTTTTATTTTAAAATTTTTTTTAGGCCAAGTTTTTTATCGAAAAAAAAAACCCGAATATACCGTTGTTCACGATTTTTCGTCCTCTTTCCATAAAGATCCATGATGATATATAAAAAACAAACTTTTCTTTTTCGAAAAAACCCACTTAATTTTTTTAGTTTTTTCAATATTTAAGTTTATTTTTATCAAAAAAAAACTAATTATACCAAAAATATTAATTTTTTTGTACTCTATTAATAAACATTAACACCGACTAAAAAAAATATCTCGAACAGTATAGATTCACACTGTGAATCTAAACTGTAAATATTTTAATTTTTAACATTCACAATACTAAACGAGATATCTACCTAAGCTTATATATAGAACCCTCCAAACTGTGTATTCTTGATCCATATATATCAAAACTAATCATGATATCTCGTTTACTATTTTTTCTTAATCAAGTGACATACTAAACCGATCGAATTTATGTTTTGTTTTTCTTCATTGTGTCTAAGAACTTAAAACATTAAAAGTCATGACCATTTAATGAGTCCTACTAAATTTTAAGTGAAAACTAACAGAATAAAATATAAAACAAAGAACATGCAATAACTCAAACAAGTTTTTCACAAATCATTCGATATAGTTTTTTAATTGAAGGACAAAACTTTTGAATTATATTCGTTAAAAAATTTTGATTTTTTACTTTCCCTATAAACTTCAATGATGTTTTGTGATAAAAAGATATATAATTGATCTTTTTTCATTCCATAGTTTAACTCAATTCAATGGTTTTCTGTTAAAACAATGTTAAGAGAAAATAAAACAGTATTTGTTTTGTTTAAAACTTCGTCATTTAAAAGGTTCTATACCTAAGCTTAGGTACCTAACAGCCACATATTCACTTTTCCCATGTATATATATATATATATGGTTAGATTATAATGTGGATGACATCTATTGTGTGGATGTAGAGATGAATATGGACCAATGGTTTTGCTTATTTTAAGAAATTGATTTACCAATATTATTAATTTAAAGAAAATAAAATATATGTCATTTAATTAAAAAAAATGGTAATATTGTACATTTGCATTATCTTCAATTTAGGAAACATAAAATTTTATTGATGAAATTTTCGGAATTTAAGGGATATTTGGTACTTTTTATTTTGAATTCTTGATTTTTTTTTAATTAATTCAATTTTAATCCTAACGTTATTTTTAATTTTACCCGATTTTTATTCTTCCAGAATGACTTTCTAATAGAATGATATTCTATGAGAATGTTAGAATACAAATTTTGCAGAACAACATTGCATTTGAATAACATAGCATTTGAAAGGTTAAAATGTTAATGTAAAAGATATATTCTTGTAGAATCTAGTTACACTTTTATACGAATGAAAATAAAAGTATAATTATAAAGTGCAATACATCAAATGAATAAAAAAATCTTAAAAAAAAACATTCTTGCAATTCTTGAAGAATCCCCATCTGTTCTTAGTTTGTTTCCAGTATTTATGTAATGTACACGTAAAAAAGATTCATCTTTTAAATAATACCGTGTTATTGACCTGCAAGCAGAATAATAGGCATTCTGTGAGAATCTGGGAATTACATAAAACACGTGTTCTTAATATCATATTCTGTTAGAATGTAAAGCAAATTCTAGGTGAAATCCAAAAGATGTTAAATGTTTAAAGAGCAAATACTTTAAAATGAAATTTGATCAAATGTGATAACACCATTGACCACGATTTGCATTTGTTTTTATTATTTAAGAATAAAACACTTAACTTGTTGCTAATATTATATGCTTAGGCTTGAGTCGGTTGCTTCTATCCTAAAATCATCAATCTGAATTGAATTAGATTCTAAGTTCCATTAAGTACAGACTAATAAAGTAAGTGGAAACCAGAAGCAAGATAATTTGGTGAAAGACCACTAAACATAAGGTCATAAACTTAAGGAAAGAGGAGATATTGATGCAGATTACACCCATGAGAGTTCATCATTACATTCCTAAAGAATATTATTTGTAACATCACTGAAACAGAAAAATGAAACTTACAGCCCATTATATCTTGTAAGTTGTTAAATAAGAGCATCTTTCTTTTCTTCAGAACTGTCATTGGTAAAGGTAATAGCAATAACTCAATAAGGTTTTTACAATTACAAATATTTATAGTAGGTATCATCTAAATTTATAGGGAAATGCCAAATAGTGTTGTTAAAGTTCTTGGGCAAAAGAGGGAATATAATTCTACATGAGATAAAGAGAACTGAAGGTTTAATGTGTTTGACAAGCAATGAAATTGATAAGAGAACATCGGTGCCTGCTTCTTCAAGGATCTGATGAATGTAGTAAAGAAATCCAATGATGACAGAGAAGTAAACAAAAAATTGACAAAATAGTTTGGATTTAATTCTAAAACCCTAATTACAAGGTGAAAACTAGGGATATAAGATTGATTTTGTTACCTGTTGAAGTAATTGATGATCGACTCCAACAAACAATGTATTCTTGACTCTTGATTAAAAAATATCATACCAGTTTGCACCTTTGGTTATAGCTTCAGTCGGGTGAAGCATCAAGCATGATCGATCTGAATAAGTTCTGGTTCATGAGGTATTTAGGGTAAAGTGTAGTCTGGCTCACTAGGGCAGCGGCCTGAAAGGACTCAGTGGCTGTCGGCGTATCAGCACCTATAATTGACATTACATCACAATCTTGCAATTTCTTTGAAAACCCGAAGACAAAACCTATAAGAACAAACATTCAAAAGGAGGAGAAAAGAATCGAGCCCTAGAATCACATCACGATCTCGTAAAACGACAAGGGAAGAGTGAACAAATGGAGATGGTGGAGAAGATCGGAGACGATTGCATAATGGAGGCGGTGATGTAGACGTCACTCTTCATTGATCTCCATAGTTGAACAGATTATGATTTCTGCTATCGACGTAGGAAGAAAAGGGGGAAAGAAATCAAGAACATAAAAAAAACCCTAGTATTCTATGTTAGGTATGAATCATGTAATTTAAAGTCTCGATTTAAATCTGATTTTTGGAAAATAATTAATATTATATATGTAATTAACATGATTTTAGGAGAATATTTGTGGACCTACCTATATATATAAAATTACCAAACTAACCTTTTTTATTTAATTAATAGTTTAAGTTTTTCTAAATTCTAATTGGTCCCTACGTCCACATAATAAATGTTCATCTACATATAAACCTACCTATATATATATATATATATATATATATATATATATATATATATATATATATATATATATATATATATATATATATATATATATATATATATATATGGGAAAAGTGAATATGTGGCTGTCATGTATGTAATATTAGGTATAGAACCATCAAAATTGACTTCATTTTGATTAAAAATCACATTTTTTTTTCATTGTTAGCTTCTTCCTATTGCTTTTAAGCTCATATAAATTATTGATTTCATAATTTATCCCCAACATCTATGTATTTCGAATGTGTTGTTTATATTAGACCTCCAGTAGGCTTCATAACTTTCTTTGACACCTACCATATGTAATACTTGCATGATTCTTTTTTGATGTGTTATGGGAAGAAGTTTATTGGGTTTTTAATGAACAATTTCAATCTTTCACTATAGTTTTCTATATTAAATTTGAATATGAAGACTTATCGGTAGTTGATAATGTATTCTTATACATGGTTTGTGGTGCAAAATTAAATATTTAAAACTTCATAAAAATATGTACAAAGCCTATCATCTAGTCTAATAGAGGATATAAGAAAGATGGTAGAGAGATTTGATTGCATTTTGTTAAATCAATGTAGTTTTTGATGGTTCTATACCTAATATTAGATACATAACAGCCACATATTCCCTAAGCCCTATATATATATATATATATATATATATATATATATATATATATATATATATATATATATATATATATATATATATATATAGTGTGAGGTTCAATAGATAACCATAATTAAAAAGAAACCAATGAACTAATCGTGAGCGTCGGAAATCATAATGATCAACGACCAAGGAAATAAATGTACACTTGTATATTAGACGCACACACACCGGATTATACCAAAAAATCCACATCCTTTCCAAAAAACTCACCTTTTTTTTTCGTTTAAAATTTTTTTAGGCCACATTTTTTATCGAAAAAAAAACAAATATACCATTGTTCTCGATTTTTCGTCCTCTTTCCATAGAGATCCGTGTTGATATATAAAAAACGAATTTTTTTTTCGAAAACAATTCACTTCATTTTGTTAGTTTTTTTCAATATTTAAGTTTATTTTTATCAAAAAAAATTAATTATACCAAAAATATTAATTTTGTGTAGTCTATTAATAAACATCGACACCGACTATAAAAAAAACCTTGATCATTGTAGATTCACACTGTAAATATTTAAATTTTTAACATTCATAATGTGAAAAACCTCGATCAGTTCAGATTCACATTCTGAATTTGAATTACTATTATGCACACTGTGAATCTGAGAAGGTTCACAATGTGACTCTGAATAGGTTCACAATATGAATCTGAACAGATTCACAATGTGAATCTGAACTGAAATAGCATTTTTTTAACATGAATATGAATCTATGTTTAAAAAGTACCAAAAAGTATGAATTTTGATATATTTATTAATTATTTTTCTATAAAAAAATAGACTTTAACTTTTCAACAAAGAAAATGAAGTGAGTTTTTTTCGAAAAAAAAAGTTCGTTTTTAATATATCATCATGGATCTCTATGGAAAGAGGACGAAAAATTGTGGACAATGGTATATTCAGTTTTTTTTCGATAAAAAACATGGCCTAAAAGAATTTTTAAACGAAAAAAATGAATTGGTTTTGTTATAATCTGTTGCATGTGCGTCCATTGTAAAAGTCTACAACACTTCCTTTTGCCATTGATCGTTTTAAATTTCGACGTTTTGGATTGGTTCCTTGGTTCCTTGATTAATAATGGTTCTCTATTGACCCATGGTTCTCTAATAACCACTTGGGTTGTGGTGACTTGGTAAGGCATGTGGAAGATATGGTGGATAACCTATTGACCCATGTTCAAATCCTGACACTACTCAGCCCTTGTGTCCATGGAGGTTTGCCTGCAGTGACTCCAGGGCATGAGGCAAAGCCTCATGTTTGCAGCGGGGGATTAGTCGGTGCACGAAAGCTGGCCCGGAAACCCTCGTTAGGGAAGTTCCCTTTCCAAAAAAAAATAATGGTTCTCTATTGAATTTTTTTCACATATATATATATATATATATATATATATATATATATATATATATATAGAGAGAGAGAGAGAGAGAGAGAGAGAACTAGGTTTATTTGTTTAAACTAAGTATTGTGTTATCGTATGCATAAATGTTGGTCAATAATTAAATAAATAGATAAATAAATAAGGATAATTTAGTTATTTGTTTAATAACTTCTAAAAATAATCGCTATAATCTTCCTAGCCTTCACTCTTAACCTAATTTATTTTCTTATATTCAGCCCGTCGATGACCTGAAACAAAAAGAAGGGCAGCCTTATCGACCTTGTACATCGATGAAACTATCACTCCCTCACTGCTTTCTTTTTCTCTCTCGTCTATGAAATTAACGAAGAAGAAGCCTATGGTCGACGACTTTTTGTCGGCGATTGCAGCCCTCTTTGCCTCCTACAGATCGTGTAGCACCACCACTCCACCATCGACTGTAGCTATTGTTGCTCCGTTGGTTTGCTTCTGACCAACGACAGGAAAGGAACCCAAAAGGGTCGCCGGAAAAATCTTTCGAGATATAAGCCCAGGTGTATGAAAATTGGGCTTTGGCCACTCCTGCCCAATCGGAATGACGTGAATTGAAGTATCGAACCCCAAATCGGCAAATCCCAATCCTCATCTTCAGTCAATCCGTTGAATCGGTTCTTCATTGGTCGATGTTCTAGTTGTCGGACGCCTCACGGCCTCAGTGCATCACGCCTCACTGTCCGCTCCGCCTCCGGCCTCCACAGACCACCGCAGTCCGCAGACGCAGCACGCCATCACAGTAGGCGACAGCAGCTAGCAGACTTTCAAATTCCAATTTTCAGTCTTCTCTTAATCTCTTCTGTAAGTTCTATTCTTCCTTCGTGTAATCTGGAAGAAAAATCAGATAGTCAACTAGTCAAGAACTTAGAATCTCAAACAAATGAAACAATGTTATATGTTCCTTCGTGTAATCTTGTTCTGTTGTTCACTGTTCAGTCTCCATTTGCAAATTTGGTTAATTGATTGTTGTGGCCTTGTGGGAATTTCACAGTTCACACAGTTAAATGATTTCACACACTGTTGTTCCTCCAATTGCTTCTTGTTTGTCCAAAACTCCAAATAAGCTAAGATTGTTGATTTGTTCCTCTAATTGCTTGTTGTTTGTCTTAAATGAGTTGAGATTGTTAATTGATTTGAATTGTTCCTCCATTTTATTGTTGTTGGAATTTAGGAATCAAGAAATTAGAATCTCAAACAATGTTATATGTTTTCTTTTGCAGAAATTAAAGTTAATTGGTAGATTTTGGTGTTTAATTGTTAAAAAATTTGGTTTTTTTATATGTAAGAATTGTAAATTTAGGTATTTTGGTGTTTAAATGCTGAAAAAAATTGATTTTTTTGAGTAATAACGTTTATTTTAGATTTTTTTACTTTCGGCCCCCTAGTTATATGTTCAAGCTCCGTCACTGCTTGTGTGTAATGTTGTTTCAAAAACGTGGTTTTAGTATGCTTCCTGTCTTATATTAGTGTGATTTAATTTTTGATGTGGCGTTAGCTCTTATTTCTTTTCAAATAGATTATGCTTTTGATTTCTATTCTGATTTATGAAACAGAGTCAAAATGGTCATTGGATAGAAAACAATGGGTGTTTGGATTGGGTGTTTGACAGGGAAGGAAAGGAAATGAAAAGCAGTTTTTTGGCTAATATACATATCAGAATGAGCAGTTTTTTGGCTAATATCTATTGGAATGGAATCAAGAATTCCAATTCTGTTGGAATGGAATGACGAATTCCAATTCTGTTGGAATCACAGAAGTTGATGCTTGAAGAACGGACCACAAAATTGAAACGGACCTCATTATTCTTTTAGAATGTATTAGTCGTTGTTAGATTTTGATGTAATTATTAACAATTGTTAGCCGTATTCTATAAGAAATAATGTATTTGTTGTTTTTATTCTTCAATTGATTGTTCAAGAATTTGTTATTCTACAAGAAATTTTTAAATTCATGATTGTTCAAGAATTTTTGAATATACTCATAAACATATTATGTCAGAATGTCCGAATTAAAGGAATTATAATTCGTAAAATCGGATTTTTAAAATTAATAGAATCTATGATCCCTTAAAAAAATGCAATTTTCCTTTATTAAATCTATATTAATTGACTAAATTACCCTTGTAATTAATTAAGAAGATTTTTTCAATTATATCTAATTCAATAATATATATTAATCATTTTCTTAAAATAAGTAAATTTGATTGGCCTATATTTATAAATACAATAACACAATAATTATTTTAAACAAAATAACCTAAGTCTATATATATATATATATATATATATATATTGTTTTGAAAAGACAAAACATAAAGTGGTCAGTCAAAACATCTTCGTGATAATCACATAATTTTATTCAATTCATGTAAGAACTTGATTTCACCCAAAAAAATATTTGTTCGTGGTGATAATCACAAGAGTTTACAAATATTTAATATAGTTTAGGTAAGAAATAAGAACTCTTCTATCCAGAAAAAAATATCAAGGACAATCTTTTAGATCATATTGACCAACATAGTATTATCAAACCCGCGCATTGGATATGTTGTCCAATAATGAAAATGAAGGGAAACGTCATCAATAAGTATTCCAGATCTTCAACCACCATAGAATGGCCGACAATCAACCACAACTATAATGAATGAAAGTGGTCTTGTAAAAGGGAAAGGAAGAAGAAGACAATGCAATTTCCTCAAAATACTTGTAAAGCCAAGAAGGTCAATGTCAATTCTAAAGGAGATGAGGAAGACGTCGTTTGAAATATAGGAGAAGATTGGTTTGTTGATGGAGGATTTTTTTTGCAACTGGCTTCAATGAAACTCAGATGAAACTCTGTACCTCCCTTAATTCCAACCCTCTTGCTCCAATCTGGCTTTAATGAAGCATTAACGGAGCTGTGATCTGGATGTTTTCCAGCCAGGTGGTGGAAGGAGTGTGGTGGGTCATCAGAGAAGATGCAAGTGATAGTAGTAGAGATGAAAGGGCTTGGTGGTGGTGAAATTAGGAAGGGGGATGGGGAAGAAATGTGTAACGCTTGGTTTAGGTATGAGATGATTCTTCAAATTGTTTGTATTTTCCTTTAGGACTCGGCGAGTTGGAAGCCCCAACTCAGCGTGTCGAGAGGGCGTTAGCCGAGGAAGTCAATGAACCAACTCGGCGAGTTGGCGGCTAGGAAGGAAACCCTAATTTTTAGGGTGTTGCACCCTATTTAAAGGACTTAAGTCCCTTGGATGGCCTCATTACCATCCTCCTCTATCCAGAAAACCCTAATAGTGTGCATCATCTTATTTTGTGAGTGTGAGAGCTTGTAGAGGTTCTTGAGTGTTGATCTTTTGTGCCCTTTTGAAGAAGCTTTGAAGTTGGAGGTGTAAAGCTTGGAGGGAAGACTTAGATCTAGAATCTCCAAACTTGTTACAGTCTCTTGGAGGTATCAAGTTTATACCTTGCTTTGTTATCATCTATATCTCTTTGTTTGGAGTTTTATCTTGATTTTGGGCTCATAGGTGGATTGTCCAAGAAGTTGTGTGTTCCGGGGGTTGTTATGTTAGATCTGACCATTTTATGGCCCATTTGGACTTAAAGTTGCAAGCTTTACTAAGTTCTAGGTCCCATTCATGTAATAAGTTCCTTTTTAGCCCATCTTGATCCCTAGGGTTTCTTTTTAGCATGCATGGACGTAATGTTGGAAACTTTACGTGATATTCCAGCCTTTGGATGCCAGATATGTATTTTGGGACTATGTTTTGAGAGTTTAAGGGCTTAATGGGTCAAGCCTCACTCTAATGAGTCTAGGGTTTGGGTTTGACTCACTTTGGATGTTTCCTACGGGTAAAGTTGGAAACTTTACCCTTCTAGACATCATTTCGGAGGAGATCTGAGATTTGGAGTTCCTCGATTCGAGGGAAACAGCTTAATGCATTAAGCTGTTGGATTTCTGGCTAACTCGACGGGTTTATTAGTGAACTCGGCGAGTTGATGAGAGTTTTCCCGATCTGTGCAGTTAATGGAGAAACTCGACGAGTCGAAGGACAACTCGGCGAGTTGGGTCAACTCAGACCGTTGACTTTGACCTTTGACTTTAGTCTTTGACCAAGTTTGACTTATAAGGGGTTTTAGGGCATTTTGAGTTGTATTTAAGGAATTATTTCTGTTTAAGGGTTGAGTAAAGCGGATATTCGGAGCTGGGACCTAGTCAGCTATCGTTCAGTATTCATTGTGAGTCTTCTCACTACACTCATGGGTCGAAGGCACTAAGGCCGGCCCATTAATTTCTATGTGATAATTTCTATTGGAATATGAAATTGTGTGCTAATGATCTATATATGGACTTATGTGTAGACCATGGGAGGAGCCCATGGCATTCCATTGAAGACTATGGAGGGAGTCCATGACAAACTTATATGTATGTTTGCATGGTATTATGTGATTTTATGTTTGCGTGTTTGGGAAACTCACTAAGCATGTGCTTAGAGTTTTGTTGGATGTTTCTGTTGGAGAAGGTGTCTAAGTCCATAACTTATTTGGTATATACTTGACCCGACCCGGCATGGTCCATTTGGGTTGCACTTCACCCAAACTGTTTATGGATAATTTTATGAGAATTGTATACTTACGATTTATTAATATATTATAAGTTATAATACATTAATATAAAGTCATGTTATTTAATTAGTTTTAATCTTGAATTAATTATGAATTAATTCAGTGATTAAAAGGAAGACTAATTAAATCATGGGCTATTATATTTATATGGTGTGGGCTAATACTCATTTGTTAATGGGCTAAGCTTATATGGAAGTCCATGGATGATCCATGGAGCTTTTAACCCATGGATCCTTGGAAAGGAAAAGACATGGGTTATTAGGGTTTCACCCTAACCATGCACACTATATAAACAAGCTCATGTTGCATGAAATAACACCCTAGTGTGTGTGTAATAGTGGTGGCCGATTTCTAAGTGTTAGTATACTCTTTCATACATTTTCCAAGTTTGTGGTGATTTGTGATTTCCATTTGAGGCATTCACATTATTGGTGCTTGGCTCTCAAACTCCAAGGAATCAACAATCAACAAAAGGTATGTAATTCATCTAGTCCTTTTATGTTTAAAAGTACCCCATGCCATGCTAGATAGGTTATAAACCTTGGAAAATAATTTTTTGCATGTACCTTAGACAAACATAGATCCAAGGTTTATTAGGGTTGCATGTACACTTAGGAAGTGTTAGAATGCTCAAAACCCAACAGTGGTAACAAAGCCAGGTTTGTTTGTTTTATACTTGATGCAAAATAGTGATAAAAAGTCGTTTTTTTTGCTGTCTGACTGATGAACTCGTCGAGTCCATGGGGGGACTCGCCGAGTTCATGTGTAAACTCATCCTACTCGCCGAGTAGGTTCGTGCACTCGGCGAGTAGGAGCCTCAGAATGCAGATTTTCGACTTTTGTTGCTGGAAATGGACTAGAAACATTACCCTAAACTGTTTTGGTGTTTTAAAACTTGTTTTAGTTGGTGTAATGGTAGTTCTAATCCATTTACAATAGCTTATATCAAAATTTCATGCTTTGTATGTGTTCATATAATTCTTGAAACTTTGATGAACATGTTCATGTTCTTATGAATTTAGAAGATGATAGGAATTATTTGCTGAATTGTTTAGGATTAATTCTTGATCATTTATGTGTTTTAATGGAGTCCATAATTTGTCTTCAAGTTATGGATATCCAAAGGTCACTTCTTTTAAACACACACTTAAAACACATAAGTTACATAAAATGAAGAGTCTTCATTTTTATGAACCTTTAATTCATAAGTTATGAAATGAAAAGTTTTGGATAGTTACAAAACTTGCCCTCAAGTTTTGGAATTTGTAAAGTTACACACACTTTAATATACTTTAATTCCAACCCTTAGAGTTTTAAAAGTTAAAATTCAACCCTTATACTATTTATAACATTAATGGTTAATTATTATATATATGTATAAGATCAAGTCGTTTTACCGTTAGTAGGCCTCATTCACGAAGCCGGTCTATAAGGGGGGTATAAGGTTGTTGCCTATAAAATGGCAACTTAATGGGTGTCCATTCTCACCCACCGCTTCCTTGATCGGTGGAGGGTCGTTAGCCGAACGGGTATGACAATGACTTTAAATTCTCATTAAAAGTATAATGAATATTATAAAATAACTAAACCTTTTATAAATTCCCAATCTTAGTTACTTTAGGAAAATGTGAATATGGTGCTAACCCATGAAATTCACACTTTGTACCTTACCAAGTCGTTGGTGGAGCGTGTGTGGTTAACCGGCACACTAACTTGGACTAGTAAGGATCACGAAGGGTGACTTAATGTTTATCATAGATCGGTGGAGCGTGTGTGGTTAACCGGCACATCGATTAGGTGATAATATTAAGGGTACCAAGTGAGCTTGCATGGTTATTCACACCTTGTTTTGTGATCCTCGGCATCCCAGTCACAAAACCTGAAGGGCACAATCGAGATTGAAACATGCCATTGAAAAGTTCAATGAATCTCAAAAGATCTAGGAGTTTCAAATCCAATTAAAACCTAATAAATTATTTCGTTTTTTATGGTGGAAATTGGTGAATTGTCATTTCACCTACCTTCAAATATTTTATAGCTTGGATTACGGCATCCCTCTTCCAAGTTATAAAATATTGTGTTGGGTCCTAGCCTTAATATTTCATATTGGGTGTTATATTAAGGACTTGAATCAACTAACTTGATTTTCCCCCATTGTAGATGTCTGGTTCAGACAACTATGATCTTCCCAAATCGCTTAAAACAAGCTTTCCTCTTGAAGATGATGTCCCTCAACATCATGCTTCACTCCCCCCACCTCCTCCATTTATTCTCCCTGACCCACAAGCCCAAAGACTTGAAAGGTTCAAGATCACTCAAGCTCTACTAGAAATGAAACATAAAGATGGAAGACCTGTGTGCACTCATGTCTTAGGAATGAAGTCACACATAGACATGTTGAGAATGTTGGGTGCTGTTATTTCAAGGAAGTTCGCTGTTGACTGGGTTCTTCAGTCACTTCCTAAGTCGTATGGTGAGTTTATTAAAGACTACCATATGACAGATCCTGACATAACCCTAATAGATCTTTCTTATTTGCTTGTTGCTGCTGAATCAACAATGATTTGGCGCAATGGTCAAGCAAACATTGATGGAAAATCTATTTCTCAAACTTCCATGGACATGGACAACGGTAACATTGGAAGTCCAGAAAAGCTTTCTCGTCCCAATGGAAGGGGATCGGCCTTGGTCAACCCGGTTGACCAAAAGGTAAAGGGAAAGGCTAAGTCTGTGATTGTCTCGTGTACCATTCCAAAAGAGTCTATATGTTTTTATTGTCATGAGAAGGGACATTGGAAGCGAAGCTGCCCTGAATACCTGAAATATTTGAAAGCAAGTAGAGACAAAATGTTTGACTCGGCTTTAGGTAAGTCCACTATCTAACTTTGTTAAAGTTCCTAATTGTTGATTCTTATTACATGATGTGACTAGGTTGCATCTTGATGTTTAGCAGGATCGAGCAAAAGGAAGGTTAAAATAAGAGTGTGCTGAATCTGATCACGAAGATGGATTTCTATCGCATGGTTCGAGGATCGGAGTTTTGAGCTACTACTTAAAAGTTATGATAGATTGCTAGGAAATATGTAATATCATAGTTTTCATTTGAAGATGCATTGTAAGGAATATTTTTCCGCATTTTAATAAAGAAATAAAAGTTTTGTTTAGTTTATTTTATATTATATCCCCTTACAATGGCATTTATGGAAATTGATGTTTGTATGTTTCTAGCAATATTGGAAATATGAGTTTGATTCTCTCATATGTGGTAGTGTCTGAATTTTCCAAATGAGGAAAGGTTCTCATCACCCAAGCTTCAGTTAGACAGAAACTTGGAATCATACAAGTTGTATTGTATGATGAATGAGAATTTTCATCTTTGTAAAATTGAGACTAATTCATTGATCACATGCATATGTGAGTCAATTGAAGGACTAAGGAATTAGGTACACTGGGTGTGTGCTGGTCAAGGTCCACCACAAAGATCAATTCGTCATGATTTACTAAAGATTAGTAAATATGGTTATACTTATAAGGTTAAGTATAATTCTGTAACATTGGAAAAGTTTCAACGTATGGCAGAACGGATGAGAATAATCAAATTTGGCAGAAAGATAAAAGTTTCTCAAATCTGAAAAGATGGGAGAGTACTTTAGTATCATGTTTTTTATGATCATCTTAATGATTATGAAACCATATCACAAATTCATACTCTAAGGACATCTTAGTGCATTGTTATGACTGGTCATGAATTGTTGGAATGGTTAAAATCAAAAAGATGGATCATACATGTTTTTATGATCATCTTAATGATTATGAAACCATATCACAAATTCATACTCTAAGGACATCTTAGTGCATTGTTATGACTAAGATGAGGGGTCATGAATTGTTGGAATGGTTAAATCAAGAAGATGGATCATACTTCGTTCCAAAACAACTCTTAGAGTCATAATCCAAGATTGTAACATTGAGTGACATAAAGTAAGGTTTAAAACACTTATCAAATGTAGTGTAAAATGTTTTCTACTCCTGTACATTTGAAATTGGTAAGTTGTGATGTCTTGGATAAGACAAAGACCAACTAAGACCAATTGTGTGAAGTGTTTATCTTGATAAGAATCTGCACTATCCCTTGAATATTTGTTTTGTCAAGGAATGGTTCTTGACTAGGGAAAATTATATGTCAAGAGGACAGTGGGAGTCTTAAAGATCCTGAAAGGATTTCAAGATTTAATCAAGAGTAAAACCTGAGTTTTATCACTAGCACACGACTTAAGGTTTGAAACCTATTAAGTTGACATAATTCTTGTTTCTGTGTCTGTTCCTATTAAGTTGTCTATGCATATGAGTTCTGTTAGATCTAAACTGTGTGCATAACAGCTTGGAAGCATTGGTGGGCCTTGTGCTACCAGATGACAAGAAATTAAGATTGAACAAGTTCAATCCATGTAAGGCTGAATTTGTTACTAACCTTGTCTTGTGATTATGGTTTTGACAAATTCACATGGATAGGAACTCATACACCATAAAATCTAAGTGTCATAAGGTTTCTCTCTGATTCATGAAAATGATGGTGAGGAAATGCTTTCACTAAGAAGATTTTAAGTAGATAGCAATTGTGATGTTTGCATTCTCAAAGTCGTTAGTGGAGCGTGTGTGGTTAACCGACACACTAACATGGACTTGTGAGAAATGGCAAAGGTCTAAACAATTAAGACTATGATTACGGCATCCCTTTTCATAGTTCTGGAAATTGTTTAGACACACATGTGAGCTATCTAAGAAAGGGTGTACGAATCTAAATTTCAGAAGTCCAGCTGATTTCTGGAAATATGTCAGAGCTAGTAGGAGCATAAATGTTATGCTGATAATCATCATGTTAGTGGGAGCATGATTATTATGTTTAGTGTTGCAAGTTAGCAATGTTAATTATAGAAAAACAAAAGTTTCAATTCGTAAAGTTGTAGGGGTTGAAAAAGTTGTTTTGCTATAATTAAGGGAGAGGAAATTATACTTCATTTCAATTCTAAAAGCTTAGATTGAGTTTTAATCATCTTTAGTCAAGGATATATATATGAATTTTATGCTGGAATGGTTCAACATAAGGAAATTCTATATATATTGCGTTCTCAAATTCGATTATGATCACGACATCCCTCTTCATAGTCGATTTTTGAAAACATGGAAAATAAAAAAAATATTGTAGCAAAAGACTGATCCAGTATCAGGTCTTTATGTGAGACATCGTGAATCGTGTCCCATATGCTTCAGGTATAGGATCGGTCACATGTGCTATAATATTCATCCTTTCTAAATTTTCCAAATGCTCAGAGCATTAAGAAGGGAAAAGTCTAGAATTGGATAAGACTAAAATGATTAAGCAATTGTCGAGGACTATCTAAGGCTCACCAAAGATTGGTTGCTCAGGGACAGTTGGAAGTATAGTGTTAAATTTTGGAAGGACCATATGGATATATTCTGAAAAGAGGTAGCTCTTGTTCAGATATGATAATCAAAATAGGAATATGGAAATTTTCCATATTGGGAGTTGGATATTAAGAATCTATGAGAAAGTTAGAAACTTTTATGCAAGAAGGATGTTCAAAGCAATGTACTTTGAATATGAGAGTTCGTTTCCATAGAGTTGATCTCCTTTGGAATCCTCTGTAATGACTGATGACAAGGTTTTGGTGACCTTGTGCATAACCATTACGAGAGGATCAGTGCATATAAGTTTAAAATCTAACAGTTTTTTTTTGGTAAATGGTAGGAATTAGGAATTCTTACATTTACAATAAGGATTTGGGATTGTGAAATGAGCATCATTGGAATCATGTTCAATTGATCTATTTCACAAAGTAAAGATCATAGACAAACATAGTGTGCATACTTGGAGTATGGCATAACTATTGTTTAGAAAAACAAAGTGTACATGCTAGGAGCATGGGACGACTGTTGTTTTTGTTCAAGTATTAAGTTGATTATTTGAAACATTATACAATGAATAATGTGTAATCAATATGGTGATAAATAAAAGGTGGTTTTATTTATATTCAAAAGGGTTCTGAGACCATATTGGATTCGATTATTATTGTGTTTCACTTTGCATGTTTTGACTTCCAGAATAGCTAGGTTATTCTTTCCGAATGACTAAGTTATTTAAACACTCCACAGTCGCTCATATGTTGGAAGTAGGTATGAATTAAGACTGTCATGAATCGAGTTTTTAGATGGCTAAACGTGTTTAGACATAGCAATGGTTGCTACAACATTCATGAGTACTCATAAGTTATGAGTATTGGAATTAACCCACACTCACTTGTATCACTTCATGGAATTTATCTCGAGTGATCGTGAGATGGTAATATCATATAAGTCTTCAAACCTAGAGATATGAGTTGTTACCTATGAGTTGGTTGTGCATTGATTGCACGTAAACGCATCAGTAACTTGATGTTATAAAACGTGCCTTTGTGTATAATTCAACAAGTAGTAGAAACAAGTATATGAGTCGAAGTTTATCTGTTCCTTCTAGTCCTTGGAGGATTAGAAGCGATATCTGGGCCCCTCGATGATTTTGTTTTGACCTATGTACCGGGCCCGGTCAAAACCTAATTGATGTGTTCAATTTAGTTCTTTGTCAAACAAATCGGAAATCGAGAAACAAACTGCTGGACAATAAGTACGACGTTGTTCCATGTATTTGTCCGGCTGATATCATGAGAACAGAGGATTATATGATCACTTATCTAAAATGGCGCTTCATAGTTCAACAGAGTTTTCGAGAGCTACGATTGCTGGTTGGTTCCTGAAGTAACATACGCAAATACAGTTATTAGACTTATCCAAGTGGGAGACTGTTGGATAAGGTGTCTAAGTCCATAACTTATTTGGTATATACTTGACCCGACCCGGCATGGTCCATTTGGGTTGCACTTCACCCAAACTGTTTATGGATAATTTTATGAGAATTGTATACTTACGATTTATTAATATATTATAAGTTATAATACATTAATATAAAGTCATGTTATTTAATTAGTTTTAATCTTGAATTAATGATGAATTAATTCAGTGATTAAAAGGAAGACTAATTAAATAATGGGCTATTATATTTATATGGTGTGGGCTAATACTCATTTGTTAATGGGCTAAGCTTATATGGAAGTCCATGGAGCTTTTAACCCATGGATCCTTGGAAAGGAAAAGACATGGGTTATTAGGGTTTCACCCTAACCATGCACACTATATAAACAAGCTCATGTTGCATGAAATAACACCCTAGTGTGTGTGTAATAGTGGTGGCCGATTTCTAAGTGTTAGTATACTCTCTCATACATTTTCCAAGTTTGTGGTGATTTGTGATTTCCATTTGACGCATTCACATTATTGGTGCTTGGCTCTCAAACTCCAAGGAATTAACAATCAACAAAAGGTATGTAATTCATCTAGTCCTTTTATGTTTAAAAGTACCCCATGCCATGCTAGATAGGTTATAAACCTTGGAAAAGAATATTTTGCATGTACCTTAGACAAACATAGATCCAAGGTTTATTAGGGTTGCATGTACACTTAGGAAGTGTTAGAATGCTCAAAACCCAACAGTTTCAGGTACGTCTGGTTCTAAGGGCAAGGGCCCGACTTGATGGCGCGACATGCATTCTCGAATATTTCCGCTTCTAGTTTTTGATACTTTGATATTTTGAAACACTGTGGCTATGTAATGGGATTATTTTGGAAACAATTGTGGTTGATTTTTATATTTGTAAAGGTTAAAATTTTCTGTAAAAATTGGGTTGTTACAATATGGAAGAATCCACTAGTTATGTCGGGATGAGATTTTTTAATAGAAGAGTTTTATCATATGGTTCATCTTCTTAAAGTGTTTCCAATGTGTGTTTGTGTGTGTGTGTATATATATATATATATATATATATATATATATATATATATATATATATATAAAGGGCTAGGTTATTATATTCTAATTATTTATTGTGTGGATGTAGGGTTGATTATGGACCAATCATTTTAGTTATTTAGAGTAAGTGATTAACAAATATTACTGAATTAAAGATAATTGAAAAATACCATCTTATTTCATTGTAAGGGTATTTTAGTCAATTGACATAAATTTAAAGAATAATTAATTCTCTTAACTTTAAAAATCTAATTTTTCTAGATAATAACTATATCGATTCGAACATTCTAAGAGAATTTGATTATAATTATCTTGAAAAAAACATTATATCCTGATAGAATACTATAAACATATATATTATCAAGATCAATAATTTTTAATGAATACAAATTTTATATGAAACGAATTTTAATATTTTAGAATCAGTAATTACATTCATTCTTAAATAGTACAACTGTGAACATAAATTACATTCATTCTTGAAATCTCTTGTAAACAAATGTGGTCATTCTTGAAAGAATCCTCATTCACCTTCTCGGTTCGTTCCTAGATGTCTTGTGTATGTTTAACCTCTAAGCCACTTCAAAATACGCTAGCATTTTGTGAAATTGACATTTTGTAAGATTCACATTATGTCAGAATTGCATTGTATGAGAATGACTTTATACAAGGAGTTATAGAAGGAGATAAACTCAAGGGTGGTCAGCGATCCCCAGGTAAAAATTGATACTTCTGAAAATCATAAGAACCAAAAATCATGATAAAACATTAGCCAATTTCAATAGAACCCTGGCAAAATCATTCTTATGTGATTATACCATAATCATTCTTGTGTGATTATACCGCAAATATAATTCTAACAGAGTCATTCTTATGTGATTCTACTAGAATATAATACTCTCTACACATTATTCAAATAGAAGAATACATTAGATGTGGGTTATTCTTAAAGAACGAAGCACTTGAAGATGAGAATAACACCCGACGGTGAGGACAGAAAGTCATTCTCACAGAATTAGCTTATATGCATATTTCTTATACTATAATATTCGTAAGTAATCATAAGAAACATATTTTTATTTACTAATCTATAAACACAATAGTATAAGTATTATATTCGATATAACATAAAATATAAAAAACAAGAAATGCTACAAAGTTTCAAAGCATTTTCATGTCTTCGTGTCAAGATTTCCATATTTTCTTAAATTTATCAATTTTCACCACTTGATATTTTCCACAAGTTCTTTCAAATCTACAAGAAAATTAAAAAATATTTGATTAATGCAAGAACACTAAAAAAAATGCATATGTATATGTCATGTAAGATTCACATGTAATTATATCATGTAAGATTTGCATATGATTATATAATGTGATATTCACATGTGATTATATCTTTTAAGATTCAAACGTGAAATTCACAAGAAAAAAAATTAACGAAGAACACTCACACAAAATGCATGTGTGCATATAGACGTAATTCACCTATGATTCACTTGTGATTTACATGTGAGTCACATGTAATTCATATGTGATTTCACTTGTGATTTACATGTGATTCATATGTGAATTACATGTGATTCATATGTGAATTACATGAGATTTACATGTGAATCACGTGTAATTCATATGTGATTCACTTGTGATTTACATGAGATTCATATGTGAATTACATAAGATTTACATGTGAATCACATGCAATTCATATGTGATTCACTTGCAATTTACATGTAAATCACTACACACTTATAGTCTCGCTTCCAATTAATTACTAAAATATTATGGCAAATCACACAAATAACATATGATTGTAATACAACCACAAAATCATACCGATCAAGAACCCTAAACCTTCAATTTGTTGTAATAAATCAAAATTAAGGAATAACTGTATGATAACGTCAAGATATGATTAAACTTCAAATACATAGAAATAAATGATAACTCACAATTCGACATGTTTACATGTAAATTATCTTTGTAATCCTAAAGATAAAAAAATACAACAAAAATAAGTAAAAACAACGTTTATTTAGTTATGTGGTTGAATGAAACTATACCAACGAAAGAATAACACAATTAAATTAATGCATAAACAATTAAGGTATTCTTATTAATAAGATAGCGTATAAACCTAATATCAAAGTTCAAAAGGAAAATAGTGGCATATAACATTCATATAAAGCAAAAAAGAGAAAACATTCATCTTTTGTAATAAAGTCATAAAACAAATAATACATGCGGAAAAATTGAAGCAAATAAATGGAAAACAAAACCAATAGTAACAGCTAAAAAAATCTATCAGTCTAATGTATGGTAAAATTAGAGAGCAGTTAACAATATAAAAAGTAAACAATAAACAATTTCATTTACATAAAGCAAGTAATAACATAAGCATTTGATATCCATATAAAAATCAAATAGTTGTTGATACAAAGTAAGACACTTACTGGAATAAAGCAAAGCAAAAATCTAGAATGATACAAAACAAATACACAAAGTCCAATTAGACAGAATTGATAAAATTAGACAAACATATGATGAAATTAAAAATGAAATTACATATCCATGTAATAAGAATTTCTTACCACTTCATGATGTGAATTATAACTCTACAAAAACTTTTTTCAATCATTACTGTACAAAAATATATGAATTTTAATCTTAAAATGAATAATCAAAAGACAACCACATCTTAGAGAAAAAAAAGTAAACACAAAGCAAAAACCTTAATCTGCTAAAAGAAAATTTGATGAACAAATTTAAAATACTATTTCAAAAAAATGTAACTCGCTCAACAAAAAATCAACAAATATAAAATTTAGATCCCTAATTTCGAAGGAAAAGTCAAATATAATTTAATTCTAACCAATCTCGACAAAATATAAGTTACAAAATAGTGTGTGACAACTGGCAAATTTTGTATCAAGCAAGGTCTAAAGTGTATCTATGCATAAGTAAAACCACATCATTACTTTGTTGCAATAAATCCTTGAAAGCCAAAAGACATCATTATATATATATATATATATATATATATATATATATATATATATATATATATATATATATATATATATATATATATATATACTTTGAAAACCATGTTCGTAATGAACCTTAGAAAGTCAACCAGTTAGAACGAAACGTGAATTAACCCTTGCAATTAGTGTTTTCGGCCTAGGACCCCAGAACCACGTGATTTTGGTTAGCATTAGGACCGAAATCACCATCGGATTTCGGTTTGCATATGGACCGAAATCACCATCGGATTTCGGTTTGCATATGGACCGAAGTCACATTGTGATCTCGGTTGATGTATAGACCAAAATCACATGTGATTTCGGTGGTATCTTTGAGGTTTTCGGTGGGAAGAATAAGGAAAGGAGGTTTGAATTAGTGATATGATATTTCATCTTTTCTAACACAAATTTTCACCCAACATGTATCAATGCTATTATCCAACAAATAACTAGGCAAACATCACCTCATCTTTTTCTCTTTAAACACGACAGAAAACATCCACAAAACTCCACCATCTCTATTTTTCTCAAAGTTTACTCCATATCCTCTCAAAGAACAAGTCTAAGATCTTCTTAGATAGACTTTTTCCAGGTGGTTCTTGACAATTTGGTAAGTGTTTTCTTCATAATCTAGTGTCCCTACACACTTTAATGTTAGCTCTATCTCATTTACATACATTATTATGTGTTAAAGACTCATAGGATAATCTCATCGTCCAAGAATTCTTCAACCACTCTCAAGTGTTCTAGGCTTGGAGATCTTCACCAATAATCCCCTTAACCAACCACAAACACACTCAAGGTGAGTTCATACTCTAACATTTTCGAGTTTTCATGTTTTAGGAGGGGCGGGGGAATACAAGTAAAATTTGGTTTATCACATAAATACTTGCATGTTTCAACTATATGTTAAATATAAGACATTATTTGCATGAGATATGGTTATCACTAGCTTTTATACAACTATTTGTGATATATTAGTTTCGAGATGCAAATCTAACAAAACAAAACATAAATTATGTTATATATTCATTAGAAAAATTATGATTACAAAACTACAAGGTTTTGAACCTTTTAAACATAGTTTTCTAACAAAAAGGGTTACATTCTAGTTATTTCACCATTTTGTGGGTTACAACCCAAAAATATGATGTTTTAACCATACATTGCGAAACTAGACAAGATAACTACTACGTATTTATATAAATGATTATATATATAGTCTTAACGAACGAACATAATAAACTATAATTGGTATAGTTTGGGAGTTACAAACACCACATTTTCATTTCGGAAGAAACATATAGTTATTTAAAGGTATAATTATTTCATCTACAAGAAAAAAGGGTTTTCAGTTCACGTAAACCGGTTGATACAATTTTGTGAGACATTTGGCTTCACCGTACCTACCAGAGTACACACCAAGTCCTGCATTATAACCAAAGTCTCTTGTAGGGAGAGCGTGACACTTGTGTATAGATCTATACGAGATTGACAACCCCACACCTAAACTGTTAGCTACAGTTAGACCAGCAGGTTTGGGGTGACAAATGTTGTAACAGTTTTGACGCCTGAAGAACGTCGTAGCAGGCCAACTAGTCGCATTAGTATGGTTATAATAACTCACATGGAGTATTAACAAAACATTTGGTTTACGGGTTAACATACATTCAAGTAGTTTTATATAAAGATAAAATTTCATAATACCATTTTTCAATACAGCCTTACTTACATTTTTAGTCTTGGGATTTAAGACTTATAGTTCATTTCTAAAGAAAATATTGGATTTTCTGAAAGTATACATTATCATTTTCCACGAAACTATTACAAATCCTTCTCATACAAAACGCTTATGAACTCACCAACTTAATTGTTGACACTTTTCAAAATCACTTGTATTCTCAGGAAACCAATAAATAGGTAATCAAAGAGTTTTTGGAGGATGGGTCATCGTCGCATCACGTTATTTGTTTATGTCATATGCATTTGATATCATGTAGACAATGTTTTTGAGCAGAATGTAAACTTGTTAAATATTCAATACAATGGTTTGTAATGCTTTGATCGCTACTATTCAATTGTTATGATACTGTACATGAAAGTCATCCGCCCCCAGACGTTTCTGATGTTCTCGTTTGGGGGTGTGATAGATTGGTATCAGAGCATTGTTTATAGGGAACTAAGTATATCAAACCATGTAAGATATACAACTATAAATACAATGGGGCTAAAATACTCTGAATAAGAAGTCTTCTCTAAAAATATAATAAGTATTTTATAAAAGTATACGTACATGCATACATACTAGGGATGTGTCGTAATAAGAACCATGTAAAAGTATTAAGATAAGTTGGATGCTCCGATTAAACCTAGATAGTGTGAAGTCATATCTAGGATAAATATGACCTGATCAACCATATTTATGTGAGATATGACTAACATGTGTTCGGGAATGGTCGTGGTGAACAACGAGTCTAAAACTTACCAAAGAAACTCTAAGAACCAAACCTAAAGTTTAAAATACTATAGGAGTATTTTATGATACTATAGAACTGTACACATAGATCCTCTATGTATCTCCTATATCCCTATTCCCGTACAGACGATATGGCTGAATTTCACCATAAAGATCCCTACTACCCTACCATCGCAGCCAACGAACAGATCGAGGAGGATCCAGAAGAGGATCCTGAAGAGTACCAAGAAATGGATTACGAGGAGGAGGATTCCTAACGAGGGATCAGACAAGGAGAAAGGCATTGGGGAGATCGTTAATGAACCTTACCCTATCAGGAGCAGGCATGAGACCCTTTTACCTCCCCCCTCCATGATGCGTCCCCGCAATGGAAGAACCAACTACAAACATGTGCTAGAGAAGACGGCCAACGACCGACATTCGACATACACCCTCCTGCATCATACTCCAGACCCCAACACCCTCACAAATTGAGCACTACCTCTGATAGTACCACAAGTGGGCCGCTTGGACACCCGAGATCAGGATCTCCATCACAAGGTGATGGAGATCAGTGGCAAAGCCCGGAACATGACGGTACGAATTTGACACATCCACGAGGAACAGGAACACCATGCAAATGTTTGCTATAACAATTGTTTGCTATAACAATTGAAAGGTATGTAAACCCTAAACCCTAGTTTGTTAATTTCGAAATTAGCCTCTCTCCTCTAGGGTTCTAGTTTTGCAATTCAAAGTTGTATGTTCAATAGTTAAAACATACATCCAAAGTAGGTTGCATGTGAACTTAGGAATTGTTTTCTAGTTTATTTGTTGTTCCTAAAACCCATCAGTGGTATCAGAGCCATTGTTTGTTTTAAATTGAATTGCTACAATTGTTGAATTGCAAATTAGGGTTTATAGCTATTAAACCCTAAAGGCCAAATTTTCGATTTCTAGGGTTTTGGATCAAAGGGTTTTTTCGAAAACCCTAGCCTCCAAAGAACCCTAATCGAAATTAGGGTTAGGGTTTTGAAAACCCTAGCCTCCTCCCTTGTAAATTTCGAAATATGCTAGAGGATAACTAGGGTTTCTTGTTTTTTGGATAATTGTTACTTAATTAGATTAATTGGATAATTATCCTTACCCTATTTTTCGAAATTAGAGGGATAAGGATTAGGATTAAATTAATTGATTAATTTAATTAGATAATCCTTACAAGATTTAATAATTTGATTAATAGTTAATTAATAGATAAATATTAAATCTAGTGAATTGGTTTATTTAAATTTGAATTTAACAGCTTAAATTTCGAAATTTATATAAACCCTTGAAGTTTTAAAAAGTTTTAAAAACACACCTTATATATATATTATAATTAAAGGTTTAATATTATATGTATAAGAATATGGTCAGTCAAATCGCTAGTATGCCTCATTCACGAAGCTAATCTATAAGGGGGGTATAAGGAAACTGCCTATAAAATGGTAGTTGAATGGGTGTCCACTCTCACCCACCGCTTCCTTGATTAGTGGAGGGTCGTTAGCAGAACGGATTTGATAGGACAACTACCTCTCATTAAAAGTATAATGATATTAAAGAAAGTACTAGAACATTATTTTCAAAATCCCAACTCTAGTTACTTTAGGAAAAATGTGAAAAGTATGCTAATCCATGAAATTGCACATTATGCTTTATTGGTCGTTAGTGGAGCGTGTGTGGTTAACCAGCACACTAAAAGGCACTAATAAAGAGTAGTAATGGGTATCTCATAATTGTCATTTTGATGGAGCGTGTGTGGTTTACCAGCACATCAATAGTTAATGATAAAGACAATGAGGTTACCAAGCACATTTGCATGGTTATTCACATCTTGTTTGTGATCCTCGGCATCCCAGTCACAAATAGAAGAGCATAATCTGAGAATAAAACATGCCATTGAATAGTTTCAATGTATCTCAAAAGAATTAGGAATTTCACTTCGTTTGTTTCGTCTAATGGTGGAATTGGTGAATCGTCATTCACCTACCTTTATGAAATTTGCACTTGGATCTCGGCATCCCATTTCTAAGTTGTGAATCTTCATAGTTGGATCCTAACCTTGATATTATATCTTTGGGTTATTCTATTAAGGTATCTTGAAATCTAACTAAAACTTTCTTTCTTTTCAGATGTCTACTCCTGGAAACACTTCTGCTTCATCCTCCTCCAACCAGAACTTCTCTTTGCTCAATATCTGCTCCAAAGTCGTTATGGATGGCTCAAACTATAACGATTGGATGCGCAACATCAAGATGGCTCTTCGTTTCGAGAACAAAGAATATGTTCTTGAAAAGGAGCTCAAAGAGCTTGATGAGAATGAAGCTACTCCTGAAGATCTTGCTGCCTACAAGAAACATTACGATGATGCTACCAAAGTGGCATGCATCATGGTGGCAACTATGTCCCCAGAACTGCAGAGGTACTATGAGGACTACTGGCCTTTCGAGATGAACAAGGACCTTATGGAAAAGTACCATAAGCGAGCTCGTCAAGAAAAGTTCGAAGTAGTCAAGTCACTCATGGCTTGCAAGATGAAAGATGGGGAGTCAGTTGTGTCACATGTGCAAAGAATGCAACGCTACATAGAGCGTTTGGTCAAGCTCAATATTCACTTTGATGAGGAATTGGCCATTGACATGGTCTTGAACTCACTTCCTGAATGTTATGGTCAGTTTATTCTAACTTACCATTTGAACAATACTGAGCAGACCTTGGCCCAATTGCACAACTTGTTGCAGACAGCTGAGGCAGGGATGAAAGGTAAAAGTATACCCTCCACACCTGCTAGTGCCCCTGTTTTGGCTATTGGACAGGGAAAGGGGAAAAAGAGGAAAGGTCCTCCCAAGCAAAACTGGAAGAGCAAGGCTCAAGCTGGGTCATCTAGTAATGGCCCAAAGGCTAAGCCCAATGGTTCCACTCCCCATGTTTCTGATCCAAAAGAGGCAGTTTGCTTTTACTGCAACCAAAAGGGGCATTGGAAGAGATCTTGCCCACAATATCTGCAAGATATCAAGGATGGCAAAGTGAAGCCATCTTCGGCAGGTATTTACACTATTTCTGCTAATAACTCATTATCTTCTCGTTCATGGGTCCTTGATACAGGATGTGGTTTTCATATCTGTTCTGATTTGCAGGGCCTAAAGGAAAGTGAGGAGATAGAGCGAGGAAGGATAAACCTGATCATGGGAAACAGAAAGTCTTCACCAGTAACCAAGATCGGAGTTTATCAGCTTCTGCTTAGTAATGATGTTAGATTAGATTTAATAAATTGTTGCTATTCGTCTGAGATGACGAGAAACATTATTTCATTTCATGCATTGTTCAGACAAGGTTTTACATATTCTTTTAATGATTTGAATGGTTCAATTTCTGTTTATAAGAATGGTGTTTTTATGTTTGAAGCTTTGCCTTGTAATGGTGTGTATGAAACAGTGACTTGTGTTGATAGCCTAGGAAATAGTGTACTTAATATTGACTTGTCTAATAGTGTAGACAAGGCATGCTTGTGGCATTGTCGTCTTGGACACATTAACAAGAAACGCATAGCCCAACTCCAAAAGGATGGAGTGTTGGAATCATTTGACCTAAAGTCAGATGATATGTGTGAGTCTTGTCTTTTGGGAAAGATGACAAAATCACCATTCACAGGGTCATGTGAAAGAGGTGAAGGTCTGTTGGATCTCATACACACGGATGTGTGTGGACCCTTCAGATCAACTACAAGAGATGCTAATCGATTCTATGTGACCTTCACTGACGATTATAGCAGATATGGATATATCTACTTGATCAAGCATAAGTCAGAAACTTTTGAAAAGTTCAAAGAGTTTAAGCATGAAGTCGAAAATCAATTGGGCAGAAAGATAAAGATACTTAGATCCGATAGAGGCGGGGAGTATCTTAGTATCGAGTTTAACGACTATCTGAAAGAATGTGGGATAGTCTCACAATTGACTCCTCCTAGGACACCACAGTTAAATGGTGTAGCTGAGAGGCGCAATCGAACCTTGTTAAACATGGTTCGTTCTATGATGAGTCGGGCTTCGCTTCCTATTCACTTCTGGGGGTATGCCTTAGAGACAGCCGCCCACATCCTCAATCTTGTCCCTACAAAGAAGGTTGCCAAAACACCTCACGAAATGTGGACAGGGAAAGTTCCCTCGTTAGCACATATTAAAGTCTGGGGTTGTGAAGCTTTCGTAAGACGAGAGACTCACGACAAGCTAGCAGCTAGAAGTGAGAAATGTGTTTTCATTGGTTACCCAAAGCAGTCTTTTGGATATTTGTTCTACAGGCCTAGTGAGAACGTGGTCTTTGTAGCACGAAGAGGAGTCTTTCTTGAAAGAGAGCTCATATTCAAAGAGGACAGTGGGAGCACTATTGACCTTGAAGAAATTCAAGAGTCAGCCAATGAAGGAACCTTAGATGACACTAGCACTCAACCAGAGGAAACAGTTCCTGTTGAACCAATTGATAACTCATTACCTCTTAGAAGATCCACTAGGGTGAGTGTGCCACCTGAGTTGTATGGTTTTCATATTACTTCAGATGGTGACACATTCATAAGTGACAGAACACTGGTAAACTTAGATGAACCAGTCACTTATAAGGAAGCAATGGCAGGCCCAGAGGCTTCCAAGTGGAAAGAGGCAATGGACAGCGAGATTAAGTCCATGTATGACAACCAAGTTTGGAATTTGGTTGATAGTGCACCAGGTCGCAAGACAGTTGGGTGCGAATGGATCTTCAAGAAGAAGACAGACATGGATGGGAATGTGCATACATTCAAGGCTCGACTGGTTGCAAAAGGTTTTACTCAAACCCCAGGGGTTGACTATGATGAGACTTTTTCGCCAGTGGCTAAGATTAAATCTATTAGGATATTGCTCGCCATAGCTGCCTTTCATGATTATGAAATCTGGCAGATGGATGTCAAAACTGCTTTCCTTAATGGGAAGTTGGCTGAAGATGTTTACATGAGTCAGCCAGAGGGTTTTGTTGATGCAAAGTTTCCCAATAGAGTGTGCAAGCTTGAGAAATCCATTTATGGATTGAAACAAGCATCTCGCAGTTGGAATCTTTGCTTCCATGAGAAAGTCAAAGAGTTTGGTTTCTCTAGAAGTGAAGATGAGTTTTGTGTGTATATCAAGGCTAGTGGGAGTATAGTAACTTTTCTGGTGTTATATGTCGATGACATATTACTCATTGGTAACGACGTTCCAACCTTGAAAGAGGTTAAGTCTTGGCTTGGAAAGTGTTTTGCAATGAAAGACCTTGGAGAAGCTGCCTATATTCTTGGGATTAGAATATTGAGAGATAGAAAGAAGAGACTAATTGGACTTAGTCAGAGCACATACTTGGATAAGGTACTAAAGAGGTTTAGTATGGAAAATTCCAAGAAGGGAGAGCTACCTATCCAGAGCAATACCAAATTGAGTAAGACTCAATGCCCGAGTACAGATGTTGAAATAGATGACATGAGTCGTGTACCTTATGCTTCCGCTGTCGGATCGATCATGTACGCTATGACATGTACTCGCCCTGATGTGGCATTTGCTTTGAGCATGGTTAGTCGCTATCAGGGAAACCCAGGTAGAGCTCATTGGATAGCAGTTAAGAATATACTCAAGTATTTGCGAAGGACAAAGGACTGGGTTCTTGTGCTTGGTGGCAGTGATACTTTGAGAGTAGATGGTTACAGTGATGCCAGCTTTCAGACGGATAGAGATAACTTCCGTTCTCAGTCGGGCTGGGTATTTTTACTGAATGGAGGAGCAGTTACTTGGAAGAGTTCCAAGCAAAATACGGTGGCTGATTCTACTTGTGAATCAGAGTACATTGCAGCAAGTGAAGCGTCGAAAGAAGCAGCTTGGTTGAGGAACTTCATCGGGGATCTCGGAGTTGTTCCAACCATCCAGGAGCCTATGGAACTCTTCTGCGATAATGAAGGAGCGGTTGCCTTGACAAAGTAACCGAGAGATCATGGTAAGACCAGACATATCGACAGAAAGTACCATTTCATTAGACATAGAGTTGAAGAAGGCCATCTTATAGTAAAGAGGGTGTCATCTGAAGATAACCCAGCAGATCCCCTCACAAAGGGTCTGAGTAGGGCTAAGCATATTCAGCATGCTCGGAGCATAGGACTGAAAGATGATATTAGTTTTAGTAGTTAGATTAGTTTTTGAAACTTGTAACAAAGTAAATGTAATTGACTTTTGGTGATTAAATAATAAAGTATTATTTATAAGTTTGGCTACTACCTTTTGTCAATTGTTTATTATTGTGTTTCATTTTTGCATGTTTTACTTCCTGAATAATGAGATTATTCAAACTCCACAGTCGCTCGTACTCTTGGAAGTAAGTAGTGAATTAAGACTGTCATGAATTGGATTGCAGATTGTCTAAGGATAGACATGGCAATAGAATTGCTGCAACGTTCATGAGTACTCAGAAATTGAGATTTGAGTATTGGATAAACCCTCGCTCAGAGTATTACTTCATGGAATTCATCACGAGTAATACTGAGACGATAATATCTTATAATCTTGAAACGAAGATATATGAGTTGTAATTTACAAGTCGGTTGTGCATTGGTGATACGAAAACGCATCAGTAACTTGGTGTTATAAAACGTATTGTCATGCATAATTTGATGAGTAAAAGATACAAGCATATGAGTCAACGTTTATTCGTTCCTTTTGCCCTAACAGGAAAAGCGATATATGTGGGCCCCTCGATGATTTGGTGTTGACTTATGTGCTGGGCCCAGCCAGGACTAAATTGATGTGTTCGATTAGAAGTCCTACATCATCACAAATCAGGAATCGGGAAACATAGATTCTGGACAAACAGATTGATTACATTCCATGTCTTTTGTCTGGGGATATCAAGCAGAACGAAGGATTATATGATCACTTATCTTAGGACACGTAACTGACTGGGTCAGAGTTCGGCAGCAGCTTTTGGAAGCTACAATTTGCTGGTCAAATTTAGAAGGCATACTAGCAATTATAGTTACAGACTTATCCAAGTGGGAGACTGTTGGATTAGGTGTCTAAGCCCATAACTATAATTGGTATGTACTTGAATTGATAGCAGCACAGTCCTTTTGGGTTGCCCTCAACCTAGCAACTGGACAAGGAAATTATGAAAGGAGAGATATTAATTTATAAGATTAATAAATTAATATATATATATATATAAATGATTTATTAATATGTTAATGGATTAATATATTAATTAGAAATCATTATGTTTAATTAATTGTTAGCCAGAAATTAATCAGAATTGATTTTGGGGTTAAAAGAATTAATTATAAGGTGCAGGGACTAGTTTGCAATTATCTAATAGTTGAGTGGAAGGCTCTAGAACCCCCTTGGAAGAGGGTGGACGAAATCTTTAGGGGAAACCCTAATAATTTCGTCCATAGGGGCTTGGATAAGGCCCTTGGGTTTGCTTAGGCCCTAAGCAAAGGATAACTAGGGTTTCCCTTAAACCCTAAATCCCTCAGCTATATAAGGAGCCTCCTGGTTCATGTTTTTGGTCACTCTTTCTTTTGAAGAAACCCTAAGGCCGAGATTTTGCATACTCCCTCTCCTCTCTCTCTTCTACTTTCCTTCTTGCTAGTCATTGGGTGTGATTCCATTAGAGGCATTACACTTGTGGTGCTAAAGCTTCCAAGAAGATCAAGATCAAGATCAAGGGAATATCAATTGTTTGCTATAACAATTGAAAGGTATGTAAACCCTAAACCCTAGTTTGTTAATTTCGAAATTAGCCTCTCTCCTCTAGGGTTCTAGTTTTGCAATTCAAAGTTGTATGTTCAATAGTTAAAACATACATCCAAAGTAGGTTGCATGTGAACTTAGGAATTGTTTTCTAGTTTATTTGTTGTTCCTAAAACCCATCAGTCATATCTAGGATAAATATGACCTGATCAACCATATTTATGTGAGATATGACTAACATGTGTTCGGGAATGGTCGTGGTGAACAACGAGTCTAAAACTTACCAAAGAAACTCTAAGAACCAAACCTAAAGTTTAAAATACTATAGGAGTATTTTATGATACTATAGAACTGTACACATAGATCCTCTATGTATCTCCTATATCCCTATTCCCGTACAGACGATATGGCTGAATTTCACCATAAAGATCCCTACTACCCTACCATCGCAGCCAACGAACAGATCGAGGAGGATCCAGAAGAGGATCCTGAAGAGTACCAAGAAATGGATTACGAGGAGGAGGATTCCTAACGAGGGATCAGACAAGGAGAAAGGCATTGGGGAGATCGTTAATGAACCTTACCCTATCAGGAGCAGGCATGAGACCCTTTTACCTCCCCCCTCCATGATGCGTCCCCGCAATGGAAGAACCAACTACAAACATGTGCTAGAGAAGACGGCCAACGACCGACATTCGACATACACCCTCCTGCATCATACTCCAGACCCCAACACCCTCACAAATTGAGCACTACCTCTGATAGTACCACAAGTGGGCCGCTTGGACACCCGGGATCAGGATCTCCATCACGAGGTGATGGAGATCAGTGGCAAAGCCCGGAACATGACGGTACGAATTTGACACATCCACGAGGAACAGGAACACCATGCAAATGACATACTAAACCTAGAAGTGGATCAGGAGAACAATGCGGACCACCTACACTCCTTAGAAGGAGAGATGGCCACCATGAGACAACAAATCCTTGCAGCTGAAGCTAGGGCAGTCATAGCGGAACAGAAAGCGGACAAAGCCACTCGCGATATGTGCAAGATGGCTGGGCACCTTGTGCGTCATTTTGGTATATGATAGACTAGTATAGCCTAGTGGGATAATGACTACATTGAAGGGTTTTGAGCATTATAACACTCCTAAGGTGTACATGCAACCCTAGAAACCTTGGATCTATGTTTTACTAAGATACATGCAAATTTGATTTTTCCAAGGTTCTTAACCTAACTATCATGGCATGGGGAACTTGAAACATAAAATCTAGTAGAAGAACATATCTTTCTTGTTGTTTGGATTCCTTAAGAACTTTCTAAGCCTAGCACCCCAAATGTGATGCCTCAAGTGTTTCACACAACACCACAACTCTTGGAATAACTTTTAGAGAAGTATACAAACACTCAAAATTGGCTAGCCCTCTTGTTCATCACTTTAGTGCCAATTTTGGTAGCCCATGGAGTCTTTATATAGTGTGTCACAAGTAGGGTTACACCATGTAAACCTTAATTGACATGAATTTTCATTTCCTCCATGATCCATGGGTTTTAACCTCCATGGACTATCCATGGAGCACCCTATGGGTTTTAGCCCAATTCAATAAACCATGGATCATTACCCACTATATAAGAATTGATGATTTACACAATCAACCCCATATATTTAATTAGTCTCTTTTTGATCACTTAATTAATTTCAAATTAATTCTTGATCAATACTAATTAAATAATATTATTAATATATTATAACTTATAATATATTAATAAACCATAAGTGTTCTTTTCTCATTTTATTTATCCAAGTGTCATAATGCCATGCAACCCAAATGGACCATGCCAACTGGGTCAAGTACATAACAGAAATAGTTATGAACTTAGACACCTAATCCAACAGTCTCCCACTTGGTTAAGTCTAATAACTATAACTGCAAGTATGACTTCAGGAACCGATCAGCAATCGTAGCTCTTTCAAAGTCGCGCGGAACTAAGATGACGTGCTATTTAAGATAAGTGATCATATAATCCTCTGCTCTAAAGATATCAGCCAGACAAATACATGGAACAATGTCGTACTTATTGTCCAGCAGTTTGTTTCCCGATTTCCTTTGTTTGACATAGAACTTAATCGAACACATCAATTTAGTTCTGACCGGGCCCGGTACATAGGTCAAAACAAAATCATCGAGGGGCCCAAATATCGATTAATTCTCCAAGGACTAAATGGAACAGATAAACTTCGACTCATATTCTTGTTCTATTACTTATTGAATCATACAGAAAGGTACGTTTTATAACATCGAGTTTCCAATGCGTTTTCGTACAATCAATGTATAACCAACTCATAGTCAACAACTCATATCTCTAGGTTTGAAGACTTATATGATATTACCGTCTCACGATCACTCGAGATAAATTCCATGAAGTGATACAAGTGAGTTTCGGTTGAATCCAATACTCGAATCACTATTCCTGGAGTACTAATGAACACTACAGCCCCTTTGTCCCAGACAAACTGCAGACCCTTCATGACAGTCTTGCCTCATTACCTACTTCCAAAGTATGATTGACTATGGATGGTTTGAATAATATGATATACCATAACATGATTATTCTAGAAGTCAAATCATGCAAAAAATGAAATGATAGTAAACGATTGACAGAAGATAGCAACACTTTACTTATAAATAAACAACAACTTTAATTTATCATCAAATGTCAATTACACTCTAAAAATTTCAAAACTATCTAATTTCTAAAACTAATATCATCCTTTAGCCCAATGCGCCTCGCATGATGAAGATGCTTAACCCTACCCAGTCCCTTCGTGAGGGGATCTTCTGGGTTCTCATCCGATGATACGATATTTGCCATGAGGAGTCCTTCTTCTATTCGATGTCTAATGAAATGGTATTTTTTGTCGATGTGTCTGGATCTTCTATGATCCCTTGGTTCCTTGGCTAAGGCAACTGCACTTTCACTATCATAGAAAATCTCCATAGGCTCCTTTATAGCTGTTACTACTCCAAGGTCTCCGATGAAGTTCTTCAGCCATATTGCCTCCTTTACTGCCTCGCTTGCTGCTATGTACTCTGATTCGCAAGTTGAATCAACCATTGTCTCCTGCTTGGAACTTTTCCAAGTAATAGCTCCTCCATTTAAGGTAAAGACCCAGCTTGAATGAGAGCGGAAATTATCCCTATCAGTCTGGAAGCTAGCATCACTATACCCTACTACTCTCAAGTCATCACTCCCACCGAGGTTAAGGACCCAGTCCTTAGTCCTCCGTAGGTACTTGAGAATGTTCTTTACCACAGTCCAGTGAGCCTTGCTAGGGTTCCTCTGATATCTGCTGACCATGCTCAAAGAAAAGACCACATCAGAACGAGTACTCGACTCATCTCAACTATCTCAGCCTCTGTACTCGGGCTCTGAGTCTTACTCAATCTGGTGTTACTCTGGATCGGTAACTCTCCTTTATTGGAATCCTGCATGCTGAACCTATTCAGCACCTTATCCAAGTAGGTACTCTGACTAAGTTCAATTAGTCTTTTACTCTTGTCTCTGAAAATCCTAATCCCTAGGATATAGGCAGCTTCTCCAAGGTCCTTCATAGCGAAACACTTCCCAAGCCAGGATTTCACTTCCTACAGAGTTGGGATGTCATTTCCTATGAGTAGTATGTCATCCACATACGATACCAAAAAGCTAACTATACTCCCACTAGCCTTGACATATATACAAGATTCATCTTCGCTCCTCGAAAATCCAAACTCTTTGACTTGCTCATCGAAACAAAGATTCCATCTGTGAGGTGCTTGTTTCAATCCATAGATGGATTTCTCAAGCTTACACACTCTATTAGGGTACTCTGTACTGACAAAACCCTCTGGCTGACTCATGTAAACATCCTCAGTCAACCTTCCATTAAGGAAAACGGTTTTGACATCCATTTGCCATATTTCATAGTCATGAAATGCAACAATGGCTAGCATAACGCTAATCGAATTAATCTTCGCTACTGGTGAAAAGGACTCATCATAATCAACTCCCGGAGTTTGAGAAAAACCCTTTGCAACCAGTTACGCCTTATAAGTGTGTACATTACCATCCATGTCGGTCTTCTTCTTGAAGATCCATTTGCACCCGACTGTCTTACGACCTGGTACATTTTCAACCAAGTTCCAAAGTTGATTGTCATACATGGACTGTATCTCGCTGTCCATAGCCTCTTTCCATTTAGCAAACTCGGGGCCTGCCATGGCTTCCGTGTAGCTATTAGGTTCATCCAGACTTACCAGTGTACTAACACTGATAAGTGTATCACCTTCTACAGTAATATGGAAACCATAGTAATGCTCAGGTGCATTCCTAACTCTCGTGGAACGCCTCAGAGGTCCAGACTCGTCAGTTGGATCAACATGAGTTTCCTCCTCAAGTTGATTGCTAGGGTTTGAGGTTCCTTCACCACTTGACTCTTGAATTTCTTCAAGTTCAATTTGCCTCCCACTGTTTCCTTGGCTTATGAACTCTCTCTCTCTCTCTCTCTCTCTCTCTCTCTCTCTCTCTCTCTCTCTTTCGAAAGACTCCTCTCCTTGCCACAAAGACCACATTATCACTGGGTCTATCGAAGAGGTAACCAAAGGATTTTTGTGGGTAGCCGATAAAAATACACCACTCACTTCGAGGTTAAAGCTTATCCTGAGTCTCACGCCTCAAGAAAGCCTCGCAACCCCAAATCTTGATATGGTCGAAATTGGGAACTTTCCCAGTCCATATCTAGTGAGGTGTTTTGGCAACCTTTTTGGTAGGGACTAGATTAAGAATATGGGCAGCAGTCTCTAAGGCATACCCCCAAAATGAAGTTGGTAGCGAAGCTCGAATCATCATGGAACGAACCATGTCTAACAAGGTTCGATTACGCCTCTTAGCCACACCATTAAGCTGTGGTGTTCTGGGAGGTGTCAATTGTGAGACAATCCCACATTCCTTAAGATAGTCAAGGAACTCTGTACTAAGATACTCACCACCTCAATCAGATCGAAGCATCTTAATGGTCCTGCCCAGCTGATTCTCCACTTCCTGTTTAAATTCTTTCAAGTTTTTAAAGGTTTCTGACTTATGCTTGATTAAGTAGACATAACCATATCTACTGTAAACATCAGTAAAAGTCACATAGAAGCGGTTAGCATCCCTTGTGGCGGTTTTGAAGGGTCCACACACATCTGTGTGTACTAGATCCAACAAACATTCACCCCTAGCACAGGTACCAGTGAAGGACGACTTTGTCATTTTTCCAAGTAAACAAGATTCACAACTATCATCCGACTTTAGGTCAAATGACTCCAAGACTCCATCCTTTTGGAGTTGGCCTATGCGTTTCTTGCTCACATGTCCAAGACGACAATGCCATAATGATGCTTTATCCAAGCTAGTTGAAGAATCGATACACAACACATTATTTCCTAGGTTATCTACAACTGACACACTTTCATATACACCATCAGAAGGTAATGCTTTAAAATAAAGAACATTATTATAGAAAGCATTAATACCACCACATTCATTATCAAATGAAAAAGTAAATCCTTGTTTGTACAAACCGTGAAAGGAAATAATATTTCTCGCCATTTCAGACGAGTAACAACATTTATTCAAATCTAATGTTAACCCACTACTTAGGAACAAAGAATAAACTCCAATCTTGGTGACAGGTGAAGCTTTCCTATTCCCCATGATTAAGTTTATCTTCCCATGCTCCACATTCTCACTTCTTCTTAGTTCCTGCAAATCAGAACATATGTGAATACCACAACCTGTATCAAGGACCCAAGAATTAGAATAGGGTGAGTTATTAGACAATATAGTGTAAATACCTGCATGGTTGGGTTTTACTTTCCCATCCTTAACATCTTGCAAGTACTTTGGACATTTTCGCTTCCAGTGTGACTTTTCATGGCAATAGAAGCATTCAACCTCTTTAGGGTTGGCAGAAGGAGTGACAGAACCACCTTTGGTTCTATTTGAAGAGGAGCCATCAAGAGACTTTCCCTTGGTACCCTTCGAAGGGCTCTTCCTTTTCTTCCCTTTACCTTGCCCGATAGCCAGAACAAGGGCGGCGGTAGGAGTAGGAGTGGTAACAACCGATTTACTTTTAAGACCACTTTCGGCGGTCTTCAAAAGTCCTTGAAGTTTGTTGAGTGTGACCTCCTCCTTGTTCATGTGATAGGTCATTCAGAATTGATCATAACAAGAAGGTAAGGAGTGCAGTATGATATCAATAGCCAACTCCATGGGGAAGTTCACATTCAACTTCAGCAGACGGTCTACAAACCTTTGCATTTTATGCATGTGGCCCGTGATGGGTTCACCATCTTTCATTCGGGTTGTTATCATGGAGGAGATTATTTCATATCGCTCTTGAGGAGCACTCTGATGGTATCTGTCCATCAAATCATGGTGCATCTCAAAAGGATAAAAGTCCTCATAGGACTTTTGGAGCTCAACTGTCATCGTGGCCAACATGATACATGCCACTTTGGTAGCATCTCTCTCATGTGCCCTAAAGTCAACGATCTCCTCGGGAGTAGCAGTAGAATCATCAAGATCCTTCAGCTCCTTGTCGAGGACATATTCCTTGTCCTCATAGCGAGTGACCATCCTTATGTTCCTAATCCAATCATTGAAATTAGTCACATCAAAGATGACTCTCCCATAAAGGTTCATGAGAGAGAAGGAACCGGTAGGGTTTGAGCCAGAAGCAGCATTTTTGGAAGACATCTGAAAAGGAAGAAAGACAAGTTTAGATTAGATATAAAGATAGCCCTTAATACGACACCCAAATGTAATATTAAGGCTAGGACCCAACACAATATTTTATAACTTAGAAGAGGGATGCCATAATCCAAGCTATAAATATTTGAAGGTAGGTGAATGACGATTCACCAGTTTCCACCACGAAAAACGAAATGAATTATTAGGTTTTAATTGGTTTTTGAAACTCCTAGATTCTTTTAAGATTCATTGAACTTTTCAATAGCATGTTTCAATCTCGATTGTGCCCTTCAAGTTTTATGACTGGGATGCTGAGGATCACAAAAACAAGGTGTGAATAACCATGCAAATTACTTGGTACTTTTAATGTTTATCACCTAATCGATGTGCCGGTTAACCACACGCGCTTCACCGATCTATGATAAACCTTAAGCCACCCTTTGCCAACCTTGTTAAATCCAAGTTAGTGTGTCGGTTAACCACACGCGCTCCACTAACGACTTAAGCAAGGTGCAAAGTGTAATTTCATGGGTTAGCACCAAATTCACATTTTCCTAAAGTAACTAAGATTGGGAATTTATAAAACATTTAGTTACTTTATAATAAACATTATATTTTTAATGAGAATTAAAGTCATTGTCCTACCCGTTCGGCTAATGACCCTTCACCAGTCAAGGAAGCGGTGGGTGAGAGTGGACACCCATTAAGCTGCCATTTTATAGGCAACAACCTTATACCCCCCTTAGAGATCGGCTTCGTGAATGAGGCCTACTAACGGTAAAACGACTTGTTCTCATATATATATATATATATATATATATATATATATATATATATATATATATATATATAATTAACTTATAATATTATAAAGTATAAGGGTTGAATTTTAACTTTTAAAATTCTAGGGTTGGAACTAAAGTTTTCTAAGGTGACTTTACATGTTCCAAAACTTGAGGGCAAGTTTTGTGACTATTCAAAACTTTTCATCTTCATAACTTATGAGTTAATGGTTTATTAAAATGAAGACTCTTCATTTTATGCAACTTATGTGTTCTTTAATGAACTTTAAAAGAAAGACTTTTGGTAATGCATAACTTGAGGACAAATTATGGATTCCATTAAAAACATTTAGATCAAGAATTAAACTAACAAATAATTTTGCAAATAATTCTTATGATCTACCAAACTCATCAGTGTATGAACATTTATATCAACAATTTCAAGAATCATATAAACACATATAAAACTTGAATTTTTGATAATAACCATTGTAAATGGATTAGCATAATCATTACCACATCAAAAACATGTTTTATATGTCCAAAACAGTTTAGGGTAATGATTCTAGTCCATTTCCATCAGCAAAACTCGAAAAACTGCACTCTGGGCCTCCTACTCGTCGAGTGCACGAACCTACTTGACGAGTAGGATGAATATATGCATGGACTCGTTGAGTCCCCCCATGGACTCGGCGAGTTCACTCAGCAGAATGCATAAATTTCGAGTTTCTTCAACAATTTGCATCAAGTATCAAGAAAACAAGCCTAGGCTCTGATACCACTGAAGGGTTTTGAGCATTCTAACACTCCTAAGGTGTACATGCAACCCTAGAAACCCTGGATCTATGTTTTACTAAGATACATGCAAATTTGATTTTTCCAAGGTTCTTAACCTAACTAGCATGGCATGGGGAATTTGAAACATAAAAGCTAGTAGAAGAACATACCTTTCTTGTTGTTTGGATTCCTTAAGAACTTTGTGAGCCTAGCACCCCAAATGTGATGCCTCAAGTGTTTCACACAACACCACAACTCTTGGAATAACTTTGAGAGAAATACACAAACACTCAAAATCGGCTAGCCCTCTTGTTCTTCACTTTAGTGCCAATTTTGGTGGCCCATGGGGTCTTTATATAGTGTGTCACAAGTAGGGTTACACCATGTAAACCCTAATTGACATGGCTTTTCATTTCCTCCACGATCCATGGGTTTTAACCTCCATGGACTATCCATGGAGCACCCTATGGGTTTTAGCCCAATTCAATAAACCATGGATCATTAGCCCACTATATAAGAATGGATGATTTACACAATCAACCCCATATATTTAATTAGTCTCTTTTTTATCAAAAAATTAATTCCAAATTAATTCTTGATCGATGCTAATTAAATAATATTATTAATATATTAGAACTTATAATATATTAATAAACCATAAGTGTTCTTTCTCATTTTGTCTATCCAAGTGTCATTATGCCATGCAACCCAAATGGACCATGCCAACCGGGTCAAGTACATACCAGAAATAGTTATGAACTTAGACACCTAATCCAACATACATTACTCACAATATGTGTTAGGCGTATTGCGCCTTTCATCACAACTAGTAGTAGCAAATCAAGCGAGGGACGTCCTCCAAATCCAACGTAACCCGACTCAACTTAATGTTTTGACATCTTTGTTCTATTTTGGTAACTTAACATTTGTACAATACCTACTACTACTTACTACCCTAAGTACATTACGATGATTTTGGCCGAAACATTTGGAAATCATACAACAAAACATGTGATTTATGCGTATATAAACATAAATATAGACATGGTACAACTAGCAACGACCATAGTTACTTACGTATTCGTTTTATACCATACAACAGAATCATGCCACCACGCAGAAGTAGCCAACGTACCGGAGTAACAACAGTTCTACAAATGGACCCCGCTACATTCCAAGCCACTGTAACAGCCGCCGTGACAACCGTCATGGCGCAACTTAGCGCTAACAACCCAAACAGAAACGAAAATGGTGCCAACAGTTCCATTCACGATGACAACCAAGGGCACCAACGAGTGTGTTCCTGCAAAGACACTCCAAAGTAGGGATGAAATTGGATCCAAACCTGGACCGGATGGACCCGGACCCGGAACCAATTAACGGGATTTTTTAGAATCGGAAACCGGACCGGTATATAGGAACCGGTTCCGGTTCGGTTCCGGGTACGGTACCGGGTAAAGTGGGTCTAGAACCGGAAAACCCGGAAACATCAAAGTGGGTAGGTTGGAACCGGATAAAGTGGGTTTAGAACTGGAAAACCCGGAAAACCGTAATTTTTTGGTAATGACTTTAGGGGACTATAAATCATTAAATATGAAACCAAAATTGACAAAATTATAGTCTAAAATCATGTAAAACTTTAAAATACGCTCTGTAAAAAAACGAATGTCAATCCGACTTTAAATGAATGATATGTGCATGTGTTAATATTTTCACAGAATATAAAGTACAAAAATAAATAGCTGAAAAGTTGAAAAATTTCAGTTTTGATATCCCGACTTCGGGGGATTGTAAATCATTGAATATTAAACCAAAAATGACAAAATTATAGTATAAACTCATTTACAAGATGTAAACTAGAAGTTAGAAAAAACCACATGTCAATCCAACTTCAAACGAATTAGATATGCATGTTTTACAACTTTCACAAAATATAAAAAAATTGAAAAACTAAAAACTTTCAGCTTTGATATCTCTACTTTGGGGGACTGTAAGTCAATGAATATAAAACTAAAAATGGAAAATTTATAGTCTATAATTATTTACAAACTCTAAACTACATGTTGGAAAAAACTGCATGTCAATCGGATTCGAAACGAATGAGATATGCATCTTTTAAACGTTTCACAAAAACCAGTTCCGGCCCTAAAAGTGGTTCCGGTTCCTAACACCGGTTCCGGCTTTAAGACCCGATTTACTCGGACCCGATGGAACCAAACCCGGATCACCCGGAACCCGGATAAAGCCAATTTTTAAACGTGGAATCGGAACCGGTTCTATATATTTCGGTTCTAACGGTTTCGGTTCCGGTCCGATTCCGGTTCCGGTTCCGGTCCAGTTTTCCGGTTCTAAATCTCATCCCTACTCCAAAGTACGAACCTAAGCACTACAATGGAGGAGTACTGCCCAAGAAACGAAAGTCCAGGAACAAGAAAGGGGGCCGTTTGACCCACGGGCCTGGCTAAAGACAACAAACTATGGCAGCCCATGTCACCACCGCCCCTACTGCCTCCGTGCCGACTAAACCATATGCTGGGAACCTGCCTAGATGCAAAAAGTGTAACTTCCATCACTATGGATTCTGCTGAGAGTTGCACCGCAATAATTACAACAGAAAGGGCCATACCACCCATTTCTGTAAGGCGCCAGCACAACAAACCACCCAAGCCGTAAATGCTAGGGTGGGTCAGACCTGCTACAAATGTGGGGAGGCAGGGCATTTCAAATGGAAGTGCCCAAAGACTAGAAACAAAAATGTCAGAAGCGTCAAGGAATTTCCAACAATGGGATATAAGGAAGCAACAAGGAACCCCGCTGTGATTACTGGTATGTTTCTTCCTCAAATAACTCTTATGCATGTGTACATTACAATAGGGGTGTTGTAACATCCTGTTTCGGGTCGTATGAGATTAGGGTTTTTGGGTTGCAACCCGGGCATGAGGAAGTCTCGGGGTTGCGACGAGTTGCTAGAAGCGTAAGGCATCTCGACCCCTTTTTGTGAGTATGAAGTTCATTGGAATCGGAGTTATATGGAGGAAGCTATGGAAGTTTGAAGTTTTGGTAGGATAAGTCCTTCATTTGAGAAAGGTGGCAGTTGAGTATGCTGGGCGTACGTGTGTGTACGCTTAGCGTACTCATGTGCGTGACTTTTAAGCGGAGCCTCTTAGTACGGTGGGCGTACTAGGCTCAGAATGAGAAACCCTAATTGAGGGGTGTCCCTATATAAAGAATGAGATGGACTCATTCCTGGCCACCATCCTCAGTCAATAAACCCTCTTAAACCCTATTCCTCGTTCTTGAGCTTGTGTGTGCCCATTTGAGAGCCTTAAGTGATTTTGTGTGTTCTTGGAGTAAAGAAGGAGCTTTGGAGAAGGAGTGAAAGTCCAGGCCTTGGATCTGAGCATATCTGAGTTGGGAGCTTCATCATGAGGTATAAAGCTCCAAGCATTCTCACTCTTTTGTTTTGAGCTTCATATTAGAGTATTTTAGGGTTTTTGTCCCAAAGTTGGAGACTTTATGAGTTATTGAGCTCCAGAGACTATGACCAACCCCATTTGAGTGTAGTTAGTGGTGTTGTGTCATAAAACTCAAGCCTTGGACGTTGCAATCAAGCCATGCATGAGTTATGAGCATTTTGAGTTAAGAGAGTGAGTGTTTTGGGTGTTTGTGACCATATCAGCCATGCAAAGGCTTAAAGTCACTGACTTTATGAAGTAAGGGCTATTAGGGAATCCAGATCTGTGATTTGAGTCAAGGTCTTAACTGATTAAGACCAAATGAGTAAGAAGAGTGAATCTGGGGAGTACGCTGAGCGTAATTCCAGTACACCCCACGTACTGCCCCAGTGTCCCCGATGACCGATCTGGATTCGTGAGTACACTGAGCGTACCAAGGGAGATACGCCCCGCGTAACCTTACTGTGGACTTTTGGGCTAAGTCTCATTTATGGGCCTTGAGTGTTGGGCCTGGAGTTTGGGCTTGTTGCAATAGAGTTTTGGACCAGAGGATTATATATATATATATATATATATATATATATATATATATATATATATATATATATATATATATGCTTTGGGCCCTTGAGTTGGGCTTGCCATTTAGTATTGAGAGTTTGGCCTCGGGAGAGCCCATTTATTATTGGGCCTTGGTGGGCCCAATAGGTTTTAGGTTATGTATGGGCTGGTTAGTGGACTACCATTAGACCTAATGAGTAAGAGTTTGGACTTAGTTCCTAGTTGGGTTAATTGTGGGTTTGGATCAAAGTTAGAGGTTGGTGCGTAGCAATAGGGTTTATAGGGGTTGTTCATCATCCGAGGTGAGTCTTCTCACTATACTTACCATGAGTGGTATCTTTGTGTGAATGAGATGTCTTATGTGCATTATGTCTTTGTGATTTATGTTGAGTATTATTCTCATGATTTTATTGAGTCGGGACCGGAGGGTCCCACTAAGACACATTGACCGAAGGGTCTTACTGTGTTATAGCCTCGAGTGGCTAATGAGCTGTGTGTGGTATTTTGGGGAACTCACTAAGCTTCGTGCTTACCGTGTTATGTGATAAGTGTTTCCGGTTTTTCTCAGGATCGCGGGAAGGCACCGACCTGATTGTACACACCAGTGAAAGAGTTATGTATTGAGGATCCTGGATTTTAATCAAACAAGTATGGAGTTGCGAGTTGTAAACTAAATAAATGAGATTTTTGTGAAATGTGTTATAAGAATTATGTGATTTTAAATGAAAATTTTGTTTGAAAAGTTACGGTGTTACAGGTGCGGAGAGGAAACTCATGAGTCACGGAGTATAATTGCATACTAAATCAAAACCCCTCAAACATTCATGAAAATATTCCCGGTATAGATGGCTAGGGGAAGAACTGAAGCCACCAACAACACATACCTAGGATGCACTCTAACTATAAGCAAACATTTCTTCTAAATCAACCTAATACCGGTAATAATAGGAAACTTCGACGCGATCATTTACATGTTTTGGTTAAGTCCTCACCATACCAATATCATGTGTTACAAAGAGACCATTCAACTTAACTTATCAAATAACAAAACCCGTGTTATCTATGACAACGAACCCGACACAAACCTCTGAATCGTCCCTTGCATCAAGGCTCAGAAGTACCTATGCAAGAGGTACCCCACTATTTCTTCGCCCACGATAGAAACGAGGAACAGGAAGTGAAAGACATCAAGGATATTCCAAAAGTCTGTAACTTTCCCGATGTGTTCCCAGAAGACCTTCCAGAAAATACCACCCGTGTGACAAGTTGAGTTTAGAATCGACTTGATCCCTGGAGCCACTCCCGTATCCAAATCCCCATACTGTCTGGCGCCGAAGGAAATACAGAAACAGTCCAGTTAACTGAACAAACTAAGGAGTAAAGGAATTAATAGACCGAGCTCCTAACCTCAAGGGGCGCCATTATGGCTCGTAAAGAAGAAGGGCGGATCGTTTCATATGTGTGTTGACTGTCACGATTCGAATAAACTCACCATCAGGGATAGATATCCCCTATCCCGAATCGACGATCTATTCAACCAACTTCAAGGAATGAGCTGATTGTTAGAAGGTTGATCCAAGGTCATCATACCACCAGCTCAGAGTTCCAGAGGAAGAGATTTTCGAGACAACTTAAGACTTATAAGGACAACTACACCACACACAACCTTGACTTTGGGAACAATAGTTTTTGCCTTAAGGTCTAGAGACACTACCTTTATGGCGCCAAGTGCACAATCTTCATTGTCCATGACCATCCATTCACATCTGTCCACGAAGATCTAGAAGGCGCAAGCTCGAAGCCTTGAAACCTGATAATGTCGCAGGTGAGGCCTTACGGGGAATGGATAAAAACCTTAAAGTTAAGGATGACGGAGCTTATTATCTCATGGATCGAATCTGGACACCAAAATTCGGCGGATACAAAGACGTTGTCATGAACGAGGCTCAAAAGTCAAAATACTCTGTTCATCCCAGTTCAGACAAGATGTATCTGGACCTCAAGGAACTTTATTGGTGACCAAACATGAAGGCAGAGATCGCTACCTATGTGGGCAAGTGCCTGACTTGTGCCAAGGTCAAGGTAGAATATCAAAAACCCTCAGGTTTTCTTCAGGAACCGGACATACCCGAGTGGAAGTGGGAGCGGATAACCATGGACTTCATAACCAAGTTACCCAAGACGACGAATGGACCTGGCACTATCTGGGTGATCATTGACAGGTTAACCAAATCCACACACTTCCTACCAATAAAAGAGACCGACAAGATGGAGAAGCTAACAAGGACATACATTAAAGAAATCGTGCAACTACATGAGGTGCCAATATCCATCATCTTCGACTGTGATAGTAGATCCACCTCACGGTTCTGGCAGTCACTACAGAAGTCCTTAGGGATCAAACTCAACATGAGTATAGCCTATCACCCTCAGATTAACAGGCAAAGCGAGAGAACCATTCAGATGCTGGAAGACATGTTGAGAGCACGTGTGATAGATTTTGGTAAAGGCTGGGATACGCACTTACCGCTCGTCAAATTCTCCTACAATAACAACTATCACACTAGCATCAAAGTCGTTCCATTCGAATCCCTCTACAGATGTAAGTGCAGATCCCCTCTATGCTCGGCTTAGGTCGGTGACACGCAGCTGGCAAAAAGACGAATGCCTGATAGCACACTCACCATCCCGGAGATCATACGAGAAACTACAGAAAAGATCGTTTAGATCCGTGAACGATTAAAGGCATCCCGGGATCGATAAAAAAGCTACGCGGATAAACGACGAAAACCCTTGGAGTTCCAGGTTGGTGACCGCATACTGTTGAAGGTCTCACCCTGGAAGGGGATGATACGTTTTGACAAACGTGGAAAGATAAATCCAAGGTATATTGGGCCATTCAAAATCCTTGCTAGAATCGGCCTGGTGGCCTACAAACTTTGACTACCACAAGAACTCAGTAACATACACCCCACCTTCCACGTGTCCAACCTGAAGAAGTGTCTGTCCGACGAGACTCCTGTAGTCCCACTCAATGAAATCGAGGTAAATGAGAGTCTACACTTCATTGAGGAACCGGTAGAAATCCTGGATATGGAGGTCAAAAGGACGAAACAAAGCCGCATACCCATAGTGAAGGTACGCTGGAACGTCAAGCGAGGGCCTGAATTCACTTGGGAGCGGGAAGATCAAATGAAATAGAAGCACCCACACCTATTCACTAGCCCATGAGTACCCACTCTAGAACTAATTTCAGGACGAAATTACCTCTAACGGGGGGATGATGAGACAACTGGAAAATTTTGGATCAACCAAGGCCTAAAGTGTATCTATGCATAAGTAAAACCACATCATAACTTTGTTGCAATAAATCCTTGAAAGCCAAAAGACATCAATTGTATAAGTATATATATATATATATATATATATATGTATTTATATATATATATATATATATATATATATATATATATATATATATACTTTCAAAACCATGTTCGTCATGAACATTTGAAAGTCAACCAGTTAGAACAAATTGTGAATTAACCCTTGCAATTAGTGTTTTCGGCCTAGGACCCCAAAACCATGTGATTTCGGTTAGCATTAGGACCGAAATCACCATGGGATTTCGGTTTGCATATGGACTGAAGTCACATTGTGATATCGGTTGATGCATAGACCGAAATTACATGTGATTTTGGTGGTATCTTTGGGGTTTTCGGTGGGAAGAATAAGGAAAGGAGGTTTGCCTTCGTGATATGATATTTCATCTTTTCTAACAAAAATTTTCACCCAACATGTACCAATGCTATTATCCAACAAATAACTAGGAAACCATCACCACATCCTTTTCTCTTTAAACATGACAGAAAACATCCACAAACCCCCACCATCTCCATTTTTCTCAAAGTTTACTCCATATCCTCTCAAAGAACAAGTCCAAGCTCTTCTTAGATAGACTTTTTCCAAGTGGTTCTTGACAATTTGGTAAGTGTTTTCTTCATAATCTAGTGTCCCTACACGCTATCATGTTAGCTCTATCTCATCGTCCAAGAATTCTTCAACCACTCTCAAGTGTTCTAGGCTTGAAGATCTTCACCAATCATCCCCTTAACCAACCACAAACACACTCAAGGTGAGTTCATACCCCAACATTTTCGAGTTTTCATATTTTAGGAGGAGGGGGGGGGGATATAGGTAAAAATTTGGTTTCTCACACAAATACTTGCATGTTTCAACTTTATGTTAAATATAAGACATTATTTGCATGAGATATGGTTATCACTAGCTTTTATACAAATATTTGTGATATATTAGTTTTGAGATGCAAATCTAACAAAAACAAAACATAAACTATGTTATATATTCACAAGAAAAATTATGATTGCAAAACTACAAGGTTTTGAAGCTTTTTTACCAAAACATAGTTTTCTAACAAAAAGGGTTACATTCTAGTTATTTCACCATTTTGTGGGTTACAACCCATAAATTTGATGTTTTAACCATACATTGCGAAACTAGACATATTAGGTCATAAATTGTGATTTATACTTTGCTTTTCATAAGCTATTAGAGTTCTCGATCTACGACCAAAAACACCATGTTTTGGTGGTGTTTGGACCGAAATCACATGTGATTTCGGTTAGGCTTAATATTGTCTTGTTTGGGTTTTGGGTTGGGCTTTGGTTATTAGGTATAGGTATAAATAGTGTTATTTTAGCCTTGTAATGTGAGAGGGACGTTTTTGGGGCTGCCATAAGTCAAGAATACGTTCAAGAGAGAAACAGAGAGAAAACAAAGTGTAATCAAGAATCTTATGTACCCGACTATTCATCTATAATAGTGTGCATTGAAGATTAATCACCTTGTTATTATTCCATATTATATATTGCATCATTCACTTGATTGGGATTCCGCACCATCATAGTGAAATCCGATTAATACATAACGATTTCGGGACTTACAATTGGTATCAGAGCAAGGATTGGTAGCAATCGGGTTATTGAAAACTATTTTTAAGAGTTTTACTTGGAGCTTCTTGGTGTTTTTAATTTATTTTTGACAAAATTTTGGCCATTGTTCTTTGTGTTCTTCATATTTTTGGAGTTTTGGTCGAGTTTGGCATTAAAGATTTGAAAATCTCGTGTTTTTGGCAAGTTTTGGGTAATTTTGGTCAAAATTTGCGAGATCCCGGCGACACTCCTCGGTCTTCGGTCAAACCCTAGAGGTTCTCGGCGACCAACATCGTTCTTGGTTAGGGTGCGAGGGTTCTCGGACTACACGATTTCGGTCTCACAGGTTTTCGGTTCGCACGTTTTCGGTTCGAATATCGGTTCAGCGATTTCGGTGCGAGATTTTGGTTAGACTCTCTTCTCGATTTTCAATCTTCGGATCTCGGTTCGAGAATTTAGCCTCGCAACTTCAGTTGTAATTTTGGATTTTCAAGATTTTCGCTAGTTTTGAGTCTAAAACTTAGTTTTTGGTCCAAAAGCCTCGTTTTCGATCAAATAACTTCATTTTCGGTCCAAAAGTCTCGTTTTTGGTACAAAACCCACGTTTTCGGCCTAGAAATTTTTGTTTTCGGTTAAGGTTATTTTTTTGGACGAAAAGTTTGATTTTCATGTTTTACTTTCACGTATGACTTTCAAGTTTGACTTTCAAGTTTGACTTTCAAGTTTGACTTTCAAATTTGAATTTTGACTTTTGACTTTCAAATTTAACTTTTGACTTTTGACTTTCAAATTTGACTTTGGACTTTCAAGTTTGACTTTCACGTTTGACTTTCAAGTTTGACTTTCGAGGTTTCAACTCAAAGGGCATTTTTCTTGGCTTCACAATCAGTTCTATTTTTTGGTAAATTATCCTTTTTGGTGAATTATGAGTTCTTCAATTACCAAGGTTAATGAAGCTTCATGCTCTTAGTTCTATGAAGCTAAAGTTAAACATTATCGTGATCAACATGAATTATTAATTAGGGAAAGTGAGGACATTAAATATGAACAATATACTATCGGAAAGGCCCAAAAACCCTTAAAAGAACAGTTAGAGGACAAAAACAAGAACTTTAGAAAACTTCAAGCAAAATATAGCGATAAATGTGAACACTATGACTATGCTCAAGAAAAGATTGCCAGTTTAACTGCCGAGCTTAACACATTGAAAAATAAGCTTTAAAATGCAGACTTTAATTTTAAAAAGTTTGATGTGTCAAGTAAGAAAGTTGAGTCCATGATTGAAAAACAGTTAAAATTTAAAGAAAATCAGAATAAGGGTCTAGAGTATCATAGTGTTCCACCTCCATTCAATGATAACTATACCCCACCCCTTGAAACCAATGAGATAGAGACACCTGCTCAATATGGCTAGCCATCTGTATCAATTTCAGTTGAGGTTGAACAATCTGGTCCCACTAGAAATGTTGAGGTGAACGATTCTGATACTTCTACCTCAAGTGCAGAGCAGGTCACAGTGCAAGATGGACTTGAGCCGAACACAAACAATTCTTGTTCTGCTGATAATGATTCACAAATTCGTGATGAGGTGAACGATTCTAGTGCTTCTACTTCATGTGCAGAGAATGTAGCAATGCAAGATTGGAGTGATCAAAACAAAAACAATTCTAGTTCTGTTGAAAAGGTTCCAAAAGCCTGTAATGATGATACCCCTACTGCTGAAAGATCCCAGCCACAAAAATCTGTCAACCAGTCTAATAAATGTTCTTGTGCTTGTTGTTGTGGAAGTTCTTCGAAACGAGCTTCAGTTGGACAAGGACCAAGCCACAATCTTATCTATATGAAAATAAATACTTGTTTCAACTGTGGGACTCCCGGTCATATTGCCAGAAATTGTCTACATTGTTTATATGTTCCTTACTACAAACAAGGTTGGCAGCACGTGCCTAGAAGGAGATCCTCCAAAAGAAATCCTTCGAGGTCACATTCACACAATGGTGACTAGAACGCAAAAAAGGCCAAGAATCAACCTTCCAAGGATAAGAAGGGAATGTATGAAAAGAAGCCAAATTCAAGAGATGGTTTTGTTAGACCAAGATCAGTTAGGTCGAAGTCATTTCAGCGATCGGTTTCAAGTTCTAAAGCAAGTGCTGAGGCATCCATCCGGTTAAACAAGAAATGGGTTAAACCTGACTACAGATGGGTACCAAAAGTTCACACTCCTAAATATTCTAATGATTCTAACATTTCTTCATCTTCTGTGCGTGATAAACAGGATATGTCATGTGAAAGAGTATCTTGTGTTGATAGTGATGGTAGACCCAACTTCAAAATGGACTGGGTTCCAAAAAGCAACTAATCCCGTACTTTGTGCTGGTGCACTATGGAGGAATATCATCTGACTTCGGTAGGTTGATAGTGGTTGTTCCAGGCACATGATAGGAGACATCTCTCAACTTCATTACATTCAGAACTTTAATTGAGAGTATGTATCCTTTGCGGGAAGGAAGAAAGAAAGGATCACAAATGGGGATCACATTTAATGGCATGATGAATATTGAATATCTTAACTTCGTTCCGGAATTGAAACACAACTGAGGCTAAACATGTTGTTGCATATGCGTGCTGTTCTCAGATCATCTGGATGCAACTTCAATTGCTGAATTACGGTTTAAGTTTTCTTCTCGATACTTCTGAGTTTTTCTTAAAATGACTCGTTTTGAAGACAAAAAATTTATAAATTTGCGAATTTATTTTATTTTGTTTCTTCCCCATGCACAAATTAAGGGGGAGAAATCAAAATACAAAAAATTATAAAATAAAAAAATAAAAAATATGTTTTCTTTAGTAAGTATTCTTGGGAAGTGATATGAAGTTTAGTGTTAAAGGGCAATCTGAAATTCGTGTAATGAACTGAAGCTAAATTGTTTAGACTATGTGTTCAATGTGCTGGTAGGCACGAAGGATTCAAAGTTCAAGGACTAGACACAACTGACAATGAAAGGACTAGACAATGGTAACTCATTTGGACTTAGATAGTTACATTTGGACAGACCACATGACGCTCGGATAGATTGAGCAGTGAGATAAACAAGGGAGCCTATGAGATACTTTAAAGTTAATTATCTAGAACTTTGGCTCAACACTTCTTTGATGTACGGACTTATGTCCTTAATTCTGGTGCTAATAGGGTGACTGGGGGGTTCTGATAAAGCAGGTCGGTGTGAAATTGTTTTTCTTTCTTATCCTCTCTGTCAGTCATATGTTGCCCCCTTTGCGTGATCGGAAGATCCGACTTGGGACGCAACATATGCATCTCTATTTCTATACATCTCTATCTATGCTTCTTTCTATCTATCTATGTCAGTTATATGATGTCCCCTCTGCGTGATCGGAAGATGTGACTTCGGACACAACATATGCACCTTTCTATCTCTCTATCCCTCTATATGTGTTAGTCATATGTTGTCCCCTCTGCATGATTGGAAGAGATCCGACCTAGGGCACAACATATGCATCTCTATATACATCTTCTCTCTCAAATAATTGAGCACTCACCTAAAGTTAAATGCATCTCTATATCCATCTTCTCTCTCAAATAATTGTCCACTTAAATCCATCTTCTCTCTCAAATAATTGATTGCTAGGGTACGTCGTGAACTGGGGAACACGTTCTAGTACAGTTAAAATTGAATTAGCTAAAGGTTGACTGTAGATCTCGCTGATGAATTTAAGTGGACAACAATATCCTTGGTCGTCAGCAAAATTGTCTATTTAGGAATATAATCACAATGTCTTGTCGTTTATAATCTGTCCAACTTGTCAATATCCTTTGTGTTTAAGTGGACCACAATATTGGTGATTGACTAGTGCTAAACATGCAGGTGTGTGCTGATAAACGATAATGAATTGCTTGACAACTTTGATCCCAAAAGTTTTTGTTTTATACATTTTGTATCTTATTTTTGTTTTTGTTAAATTTGTTCATATTTTTCCTCTATGCACAAATTTAAGGGGGAGAATTAAAAAATCAAACAAGAATAGAAAATTCATAAAATTTAAAAATCCAAAAAATATGTTTATTTCTATTTTATTTCCTTTTCAGAAAAATCAAAAATAAAAAAAATATATTTTATTTTTACTTTTGAGTGTATTTTATTTTTATTTTTAATTCTTAGTTATTTCTATTGTGTGCTAAGTTTATTTTTACTTTTATTTTTTATCTCAAAGTTTCGTTTGTCTTAAAAAGCGAATTAAAAAAAACATTCAAGGAGACTGTACCGGAATTCTCTGAGAAAGGAGAAGAAACTTGGAAAGGAGTTGATGGTCATTTCACTTCACTCTATTTTCACAAGGAATTGAAGGATTGAAACTATACAAATTGTCAGTTAGGCAGTATCTTTCAAAGAACTATCGTATTTAAGGAATTGAAAGTTTGAAACCGTATAGATGTAATGACACCAGGGCGATGCACCTCGCAAGGCACGATTATCGCTGAACGTCTCGCCAAGGGCCAAGTTAACTTGTTTAACTTGAAAAACTGCATTGAGGTCTATGATTTAGGATATGCAGGGGCTAACATCAAAATAGCCCTGAGTAGTTCTCCGATACTCAACAAATCGCAGTGCGTTCCTCCGTGTTCACACAGATATTGCGAGTAGTCTCCTTCTGAGCCAAGGATGGGTCCTTGCACAACTGTGGTGAGACGGGTCTTTATGATTCTGTGATCCACATGGACTTTTTAGAGATGGTTACTTTTCAAGGTGCAACGATGATCATTAAAGAAGTCTCATTCGAAGGAACAATAAGTGAAGATTATTTTTTCAACATTCAATCTTTCAACACCAGAAGCAAGGTGAAGCTGTACTTGAAGTTATGTGACAGATTGCATTGAAGCTTTCTCAATCAATTCGCTGCTATCTATGAACTTGCTGAAGTGATCCAGAAGAATCGGTCTCTCTGTTATTATATCTAAAGTTTTTCAAAGATGAAAGTGCTGATTTTCAAGAATCTTTACACGAAGCCTCTACACCCAATGTGTGTTCAAGTTCAAATCTTTGAAGGAAGTCCAACTGTTCAAGATAAAGTCATTCATGTAGAAATTTATATGTTCATCTTGAAGTTGCGAGGAAATCGAAGATAAAAGCTGAAGCCAACCACAAAGCAAAGATTGAAAAGAAAAGAAAGCTACAAACCCAGGGGAGATTGTTAGGACATAAGAAAAGAGAGCTATAAACCAAGGGGGAGACTTTTAGGTCATAAATTGTGGTTTATACTTTGGTTTTCATAAGCTATTAGAGTTCTCGCTCTAGGACCGAAAACACCATGTTTTGGTGTTGTTTGGACCGAAATCACATGTGATTTTGGTTAGGCTTAATATTGTCTTGTTTGGGTTTTGGGCTGGGCTTTGTTTATTAGGTCTAGGTATAAATAGTGTTATTCTAGCCTTGTAATGTGAGAGGGATGTTTTTGGGGGCTACCATAAGTCAAGAACACGTTCAAGAGAGAAACAGAGAGAAAACAAAGTGTAATAAATAATCTTATGTACCCGACTATTCATCTATAATAGTGTGCATTGAAGATTAATCATCTTGTTCTTATTCCATATTATATCTTGCATCATTCACTTGATTGGGATTCCACACCATCATAGTGAAATCCGATTGATACATAGCGATTTCGGGACTTACAAGACAAGAAAAAGAACATAATAAACTATAATTGGTATAGTTTGGGAGTCACAAACACCACATTTTCATTTCGGAAGAAACATATAATTATTTAAAGGTATAATTATTTCATCTACAAGAAAAAGAGGTTTTCAGTTCACGTAAATCGGTTGATACAATTTTGTGAGACATTTGGCTTCACCATACCTACCAGAGTACACACCAAGTCCTGCATTATAACCAGAGTCTATTGTAGGGAGAGCATGACACTTGTGTATAGATCTATACGGGAATGACAACCCCGCACCTAAACTGTTAGCTACAGTTAGACCGGCAGGTCTGGGGTGACAAATGTCGTAACAGTTCCGACGCTTGAAGAATGTCGTAGCAGGCCAACTAGTCGCATTAGTATGGTTATAATAACACACATGGAGTATTAACAAAACTTTTGGTTTATGGGTTAACATACATTCAAGTAGTTTTATATAAAGATAAAACTTCATAGTACCAATTTTCAGTACAACCTTACTTACATTTTTAGTCTTGGGATTTAAGACTTACAATTCATTTTTAAAGAAAATATTGGATTTTCTAAAAGTATATAGTATCATTTTCCACGAAACTGTTACAAATCATTCTCATACAAAGCGCTTATGAACTCACCAACTAAATTGTTGACACTTTTCAAAATCACTTGTATTCTCAGGAAACCAGTAAACAGGTAATCAAAGATTTTTTGGAGGATGGGGCATCGTCGTATCACGTTATTTGTTTATCATGTGCATTTGATATCATATAGACAATGTTTTTGAGCACAATGTAAACTTGTTAAATATTCAATACAATGGTTGTAATGCTTTGATCGCTACTATTAAATTGATATGATACTGTACATGAAAGTCATCCACCCCCAGACGTTTCCGCCGTTTTGGTTTGGGGGTGTGAGATAGTGTGGTGACTTGCTTTTAGAGTTTTAAATAAATACCCGCATATTATTGAAGACTGGTGGTAATGAAGCCTGGATCGTTGGAGTATTTAGGATTTCACATCAATTGGCGATACTGAAGATGAAAGTCAGATCAATTGTCAATTTAAATATGGAACAAGAAAGAAGACGTCAAGGAAGATCTTGAGCAAGGAGTCGACACTGTCTAGAGGTGATGCGACGACAGGAAGAAGGAAAGAGAGAAATCCATTGCTAAAATCAACGGTAGATCGGTAGCAAAAACCGGCTAGGAAAAGATTATAGAAATCAATTGCATTAACAATGAGAATATGATTGTAGAAAGCAACTTCTAGGATGAACGCCGATAACCAGAGGAAACTGATACATATCTCGGAGTTGTGATCATCGATGAGACTAGCGGCAGCGAGCTACAACTTATGGCTACCTTCGTCGAGGAGATTCAGCTTGCAGATCAACTATCGACAGTCGGAGCATTTGTTACAAATCTAACGATCTGGAGATTAAGGAGTGTTACATTCGGAGGCGTGATGAAGGGGAAAGAGAGGCAGGACGAAAGGGAGAGAGATGAGCGTAGGGGTTGACGTAATAAATAGTATGACTTGTGGTATCCCTGAAATGTCGTTGATTCATTTTAACTAGATGCCCTCGTGCCTTTTTTACCCAAGTATTTATAAACCTACCACAATGTATCCTAACATTTTATTATTTTGATCTAAGGGCCCTCTTCGAGCTCTCATGAAACTATGATGTAACATCCTGTGTCCCGTCATTTCTTATTTCAGGGCTGTGGGCCGGAAGTCGATTGTGTAAAGGCTTTGGGCCTTAAGGAGGTAACATTTAGACCTTTTGGAAGAAGTTAATGATGGTTATGAGATCTAATCCTTTGAATTGTGTTTTCGGTTGAAGGGTAAAACGGGAAAAGTCATAGGTTGAGTTCTTGCAAGAAATATGGATTTTTATTCGAGTAGTTTTTAGTTGAAGATATTTAGATAATACTGTAGAGCTTTTTAATACATTTCCATGGATATAAAGAACGCCAAAAATGGAGTTGGAACGAAGAAGTTACAACCGTTTGAAGTTATGATGATTTTTTGGGTCAGCCGCGCACGATGGGAGTACGGGGAGTACGATGGGCGTACTAGGGCATCCCTAGTACGCTGGGCGACGCGATCAATGCCCAAATCCTATTTTTGTGGTTTGAGCCATATTTAAGCTCCTTAGCTTCCCCAAACCCACTCCATTCTCAACCTCCACCTCTCCAACACCCTCTCTTGAAACGCTAACCCTAGTTTGAGCCTTATGAGCAAAAAGAAGGTGTTTTTATGTGCTTTGGAGTGTTCTTGGTGCACCTTGTAGAAGAAGGAACTCATTGAAGAAGCGTTGGTTGCATTGGAGCTTGTAGATCCAGACCTTTTTCACCTTGACCTTTCTTCTGGAGGTATAAAGTTTGAATCTTGATGATGAAATTGTTAGTTCTTGCTAGTTTTGGGTGTTATGAGCTTTTAGTCACTTTAAGTGCATAATTCTAGATATTGGAAGTTTGTGACCTTGTTAAGGATAAAGTTGGAAACTTTATCCATCTAAACATCATCTTGATTTAGATCTGAAGGTTGGAGACTTGGACATAATGGATTAAGTTGAAAAAGATGCACTTTTGGTCCCTTTTATGACTTAAAGACTAGATCTTGTTTGTTGGGGCCATTCTAATAGATAAAACTGGAAAATTTATCCATTATGTAGCTATTAGGAACCATAAAAATGTGATCTTGGTCCTTCTATCCCTTCTATGGAAGAGTTGTGATGTCTTAATGGATTAATAAGTTAGGGTTATAACTTATGGACCTTCCCTAGCCATGGAAAGTCATAAAGATGGAAACTTTATGACTTAAGACAATGTTTTGAGGCTAGATATGAGTTTGGGTGAAAAGTCGTTAAGGGATTAAGTGCTTAATGGAAAGGATGGAATCATCTCGAGTACGATGGGCATACTAAGCCATCCCATGTACGTGGGGCTTAAGTTGAGTACATAGGGCGTACTCAACCAACCTTGGACTTTGACTTTTGTTGACTTCGTTGACCATTGACTTTTTGACCAAGTTTAAATTTAGGTCAAACTTGATGTTTTTGATTGGTGATTAAGATTTTATATGGTTCTGATGTTAGTGGATCCACGGGGGCAAGTAGTGTAGCAGGGAGCGTATCACGGTGTTCTCGGGTTTCTTCATTTCAGGTGAGTTTCGACTCATTGTACCATGGGTCGAACGCACCATTGTCGGCCTACTAGTTGTGGTTATTTGTTAGTAGAGAAATGCCTTAGGGATTGTATATAGTCATGTATGACAAACTTAGGACTCTTTGTCTAGAATCTTTTAACTATTCCTTGTTTGGTTGTGGTTTTAGAATAGGATCACCTGTTCGGGTGGCTATCTGACCTTTGAGTATATATGGTTATGTACTCCTAGTATGTCAATATTTAATATGTTGTTATTTAGTGTGTTGCTATGTTGTAGTGACATGTTATATTTTCATCCTGGTATCGAGTATGTTACTGTGACGTAGTGGTCTGTTAGATTTATATCTTGGTATATAGAATGTTATTATGTGGTAGTGATCTGTAGAACTGTATGTCCACTTGTACTTGTCGGTTATCATCTAGTGGAGTGCCCTAAGGACTATATGTAGTCATGTAGGATAGGTTGAGAACTCTTGATCTAGGCTTTATTGCCCGTTCCTTGTTTGGTTGTGGCTCTAGAGTAGGATCATCTGTTCGGGTGGCTATCTCACCTCTGGGTACTTATGGTTATACATTTCATGGAGGTTAGCTGGTAGTGGGACTATGTGATGTGAGAGGACTAGTAGGTGGTAGTGATTTGTATGATTGTTGTTTGTCTGTATTATGTGCTTACTTGATCCTTGTTTGTTTATATGTCGACATATGGTAGTAGTGGGTTGAGGCGGTCCTGCTGTGTGTTGTAGGCCAAGATACCCGGTGAGGGTTGGTTATAAGCCATAGGCACGAAGGCTCTGGAAGAGCGGTTGGGTTGCGGTGGTAGGCCAACAAACCCTGGGTATTCCAGCTTGATAGCTGAGTGGACCCAATCCATGCTTGTTTGTTTATCGTATGAGGTATTTTAGGGAAAACTCACTAAGCTTTATGCTTACCCAGTTGTTTATTGTTTCAGGTATCATCGGTGGCTATGGGAAGGCGAAGGCGGGACTGTACACACTCATCAGCAACATTGAGGATTCCGTGTTTTCTATGTTAATCTAATTTTTAATAAATGTAATTTGGAACAAATGGTTTTCTTAATAACGGATTTATAAATTGGGATGTTTTACCTTAATAAAAATAAAAAATTTTGGTTGTGAAAATAGGACGTTACATATGAGTTCTCAAATGATCATTTCACCTTTTCTCTCTCTCTCTCTCTCTCTCTCTCTATATATATATATATATATATATATATATATATATATATATATTAGGTTCAATAGAAGAATGCATAACTAAGGCAACAAATTCTACATCCAATCAACAAGTGACACATGTACTTTAATTTATTGATTAATTCATAATTTTAGGATACATGAAGAGGGTATAAAAGTAATTGTAGTGGAATAGGCGACAACAAGTTCTTATATCGAGTGCCGAATATACGATGTAAACTAAGCGGGATCGATGATTATTCTGGGTATGATCAATTTCATTTGTCTGCCAAGGAATGGTTTTAGTAGCCTCGCGATCCATATTATATCATTTCCTTATATAACTTCTATAAGTATGGTTCCATTTTGTAAGGAAGAATTGTTTGCCCTTTTCATCATTTTCAAACGCAATCTTTATGTTTTGCTTCAATGGAGACATCAAAAATATCATATACTTAATCATATTTTACATGGGAATAGGATAAAGGAGTTTCATGAGCAAACTTCTTTGTGTAAGTAACATGTCATATCAAGATTTATAGTGTAAGTAATCAATAATCTTCTGCTAGCGTTTCTTATTACTCATTCGAATACTTTAGAGTTGTAACCAATAGGCTTATACTTTTGAATGTTTGTATGTATATGTCTGGTTATATTCAAAGTATTGAGTTCTAATTTCATGAGTTATAATGTAATAGCATTAATATCAATTTAGTTGTAATTCTTTGACATACTGATTCAATACATAGAACGAATGTCCACATAATACTCATAATTTCTCAAAGTACATAAAAGTGCATTTAAAAAAACCAAATTCCATGTCATATTTTTATGCTAGCGTTTCTTACTGCTCATTTGAATAGTTTAGGTTTGTAATTAATAAGCTTCTACTTTTGAATGTTTGGAATTAAATGGTTGGTTATATTCAAAGTCTTGAGTTTTAACTTCATGAGTTATAATGTAATAGCATTAATATCAATATAGTTGTATTTCTTTGTCGCAATTATTGAATACATAGAATATATGTTGACATAATACGTCTACTTTCTCGAAGTACATGCGAATAGAACTTAATCAGAGGAAGAAGAAATTGTTCTTTTAGATTGTATGTGTGGATGATTTAACAAAAATTCAAATCTTTCAATTCGAGATTGGATGCTCTTGGAATTGATAATTTGAAGATGTGGAGAAGCTAATGTGCAATGCAGATGAAGTGTTGTTATATATTCGTTATGGTTTCCTTTAGTAATATAGATGCTCATACCTTTTAATACATAACATAGACTCATTAAAATTATGCACAATAACATTTCCGCTTTCATGAAACATATAGGTAGAATAGATGAAGTAAAAAAATCTAAATCAGATAAAGAGAAGCTAAATTGTCATTAAGTACAACATTGTCTATTACAACTTAATAAATATTACAACTTAATAAAGACAAACAACAAACCTACCGACATTGTTCTAATGAAAGGGTAAAAGAAGGAAAATGAGTGAACGAATTAAAAAGAAACTCCAATCACTTCATTTGTTCTAATTTTGGATCAACAATATTTGATATATTACTTGTAGGAAGTTTCCCAAATGTCATGGAATTAGAAACAATCATTTTATTATGTTTGTTGAATGTGGATGTCATCATTCTCGCCATGTAGTTGTACCTCAATTTCAACAATGCTTTTAAAAGTACTTTTGATCTTTCGGAAAGTCGACAATCCTATTTATCTTTACCTTCACCAATGAAGTTTACCGTATGTCTCGTTAAGAATATATCACCCTCAAATCATTAATGTTTCTTTTGACAATTAATTTTCATAATAGAAAGTTGCATGTTCCGTAGCTCACAAAGTTTGATATGTTTAATGGATCTCAACTACATACAAAAGAATCGATGTTGCATTTAATAGGAGATAACAAAATTACTATTAGATGAATATAGATTAAGTTAGTATATGTGTCCAAATGAATACAATACTAATTCTCCTCCATAGATTGATTTTCTTATTCATTTATTTGATATGTGGTCAATTAGACTATTGCCATCACCAACCATTTCTGTAGTTGGTTGGGCAAAATAATATAAAACATAGAAAATCTCTTTAAAACCCACCGATTAGGTTGTTCAACTCACTCTTAGTTGGGCTTTTTTTTAATATATCATTTTGCCAATGGCAATTTACAAATAAGGATAAATAAAATTAATTATCTAGAAAACAATTAAAAGAGAATGTTTCAAATTTACAAAAGCCAAAATCAAATCGTAATTTTTTCATCATTTTGTGTTTCTTAATTACTATAGATGTAATTTTTTTTCCTAATTATCATATACATGTTTTTTTTATATCTAAAATAGTTTAGTTTTTTCAAAATCAACTTTTAAATATTTTTATATCTAAAATAATTAAATTAGTTGTGTCGAAAAATATTTATAAACTAGAAGGAAACCCATACTATGCATGGGAAAAAGATGTTTTAAATTTTGATAATACATTTACTATAATGAGCTACTTTTACCAAAAATAAATATTCAAAATTCAAGGATATTGTCTAAAAGAAGCATTTTTCATTAAAAAAAAGTTCTACAAAGCACTTTTCTCCATCTATAATATACAATATACAATACTATTTTTCATTAAAAAGGGTCTACAAAGGAATACAAAATATCATACTAACTCTTATAGCTTACTTGATCATAATCAATATAACATGTTCTTTCATCCAATTTTTTCTGCATGCGAAGCAGCCTCCACGCATACCCTGGTAAATCAAAAGAATAAAAACATATAAGAATTTTTGTGATTTCCTATTACATATATTTTGATTATTAAGAATATATGACATTAGTTACATTACCTGTTGAAAGTGTTGTGCACAATCATTCATGGAACCACCACCCACTGGAAATGGAATGTGTCCATAGGTAAACCCTACTAAAATGTTCAAAACAAAATGAAATAAATAACAATGTACTTTCATTTATATGTGTATTATAGCATCATACTTGAATTTCTTACTACTCCAACATTGTACATTCCATCCTTTTTCTTGTTAAGAGTTAAGACATTATACATATAAAAATCCACAAAATTGTAGCATTATACTTTCAATTTGTTTTTCTTATTAGGACATTATACTTTAAATATTTTATTTACTTTGTAAATGGATGACATTGGTAAGTTTGGGAAGATTTTCAAGGTTTGATGATGTAATAGAAGAAATTAAAGTAGGATGCTATGATAAAAAAATGAACGTGTATTGCGAAATCATACATATGACCTTCTTATGTAATCCAACAATTCCATAATGCACTGTCATGTGTTTAGATATATGGAGAATTCCATGTTGACTTCAATATATATAATATATTTGTCTAAATTCAAGAAATAGCAACGTACTTCAATTTATATGCTTATTACAACATCACACTTGCATTTCTTTCAGTTACAACATTGTAGTTCCTATTTTCTTGTTATTAAAGTGTTGCACTATTGACACACCAATGAACTATATCATTATTGTTGGATTAGGTGACTAAGTCCATAACTATAATTGATATAAACTTGAATTGATAGTAGCACAACCCTTTTGGGTTGCCCTCAATCCTAGCAATTGGACATGATGATTTATTGGAGGGAGAGGTTAATTTATTATTTGATTAATAAATTGAAATAATTGATATATTAATGTATTATGGAAATAATATATTAATCAGAAATCATATTATTTAATTAACAGTTACTCAGAAATTAATTTTGGTATTTATCGTATTAATTAAAAGTGCAGTGGCCATTTGGCAATTTATTGATAGCTGAGGAAAAGGGCTCTAGAACCTCCTTCAAAGAGGTTGGACCAAACTTCTACAAAGGGCCTAGAATTTTCGTCCAAAGCCTCTTAGATGGAGGTTCTGTTGGATTAGGTGTCTAAGTTCATAACTATTTCTGGGATGTACTTGACCCGGTTGGCATGATCTATTTGGGTTGCATGGCATTGCAACACTTGGATAGACTAAATGAGAGAAAGGACACTTAAGGATTATTAATATATTATAAGTTCTAATATATTAATAATATTATTTAATTAGTATTGATCAAAGAATTAATTTGGAATTAATTAAGTGATAAAAAAGAGACTAATTAAATATATGGGGTTGATTGTGTAAATAATCTATTCTTATATAGTGGGCTAATGATCCATGGTTTGTATGGATTGGGCTAAAACCCATAAGGTGCTCCATGAATAATCCATGGAGGTTACAAACCCATGGATCATGGAATATGAAAAACCATGACAATTAGGGTTTACATGGTGTAACCCTACTTGTGCCACAACTATATAAAGACCCCTAGTCTAGCAAAATCGGCACTACTTGTACAAGATAGAGGGCTAGCCGATTTTGAGGTTAAGTGAACTTCTCTCAAGTCTATTCCAAGAGTTGTAGTGTTGTGTGAGACATTTGAGGCATCACACTTGAGGTGCAAGGCTCACAAGGTTCTCAAGGAATCCAAACTACAAAAGGTATGTTCTTCTTCTAGCATTTATGTTTAAAAGTTCCCCATGGTATGCTAGATAGGTTAAGAACCTTGGAAAATCAATTTTGCATGTATCATAGTAAAACATAGATCCAAGGTTTCTAGGGTTGCATGTACACCTTAGAAGTGTTAGAATGCTCAAAACCCAACAATGGTATCAGAGCCTAGGCTTGTTTGTTTGATACTTGATGCAAAATTGTGAAAAAAACTCAGTTTTTCTACACTCTGCAGCATGAACTCGCCGAGTCCATGGGGGGGACTCGACGAGTCCATGACTAAATTCATCCTACTCGTCGAGTAAGTTCGTGCACTCGACGAGTAGGAGCCCCAGAATGCAGATTTTTGAGTTTTGCTGCTGAAAATTGACTAGAAACATTACCCTAAACTGTTTTGGTCTTATAAAACATGTTTTAGATGGTGTAATGGTTATGCTAATCCATTTTCAATAGCTATTATCAAATTTTCAAGTTTTGTATGGTTAATTTTATGATTCTTGAAATTGTTGATATGCATGTTCATGAACTTTTGAGTTTAGAAGATCATAGAAATTATTTGTAACTTGCTTGTTAGTATTAATTCTTGATTATTATGTATTTTAATGGAATCCATAATTTGTCCTCAAGTTATAGATTACCAAAAGTCACACTTTGAAAGTCCATTAAAGAATCACATAGGTTACATAAAATGAAAAGTCACTCATTTTAATAAACCATTTAACTCATAAATTATGAAAGATGAAAAGTTTTGAAAGTTACAAAACTTGCCCTCAAGTTTTGGAACATTTAAAGTCACTTTAAAAACTTTAGTTCCAACCCTTAGAATTTAAAAAGTTAAAATTCAACCCTTTTACTTTATAATATTATAAGTTATATATATATATATATATATATATATATATATATATATATATATATATATATATATATATATATATATGTATGTATAAGAACAAGTTGTTCTACCGTTAGTAGGCCTCATTCACGAAGCCGGTCTATAAGGGGGTATAAGGTTGCTACCAATAAAATGGCAGCTTAATGGGTGTTTACTCTCACCCACTGCTTCCTTGATCGGTGGAGGGACGTTAGCCGAACGGGTAAGACAAGGGCTTTAAATCTTCATTAAAAGTATGATGAATATAAAGTAACTAAATGTTTTTATAAATTCCCAATCTTAGTTTCTTTAGGAAAAATGTGAATAAGGTGCTAACCCATGAAATTACAGTTTGCACTTTGCTTAAGTCGGTTAGTGGAGCGCATGTGGTTAACCGGCACAGTAGCTGGAATTAACAAGGTAGGAAAAGGGTAAGTTAATGTTTCTCATAGTATCGATGGAGCGCGTGTGGTTAACCAGCACATTGATTGAGAGGTAAATATTAAGGGTACCAAGTAATATGCATGGTTACGTCACACCTTGTTTTGTGATCCTCGGCATCCCAGTCACAAAACCTGAAGGGCACAATCGAGATTGAAACATGCCATTGAAAAGTTCAATGAATCTCATAGAATCTAGGAGTTTCAAAACCAATTAAAACCTAATAATGTTTTTCGTTTTTCATGTTGGAAATTGGTGAATCGTCATTCACCTACCTTCAAATATTTTATAGCTTGGATTACGGCATCCCTTTTCTAAGTTATAACATATTTTGTTGGGTCCTAGCCTTAATATTTCATACTGGGTGTTATATTAAGGACTTAAATCAACTAACTTGAATATCTCCCATTGTAGATGTCTGGTTTAGACAACTGTGATCTTCCCAAATCTCATGGAAATCATACTTCTCTACCTCCTCCTCCTCCAATTATTCTCCCTGACCCACAAGCTCAAAGACTTGCAAAGTTCAAGATCACTCAAGCCATGCTCACAATGAAACATGAAGATAGAAGACCTGTGTGCACTCATGTCTTAGGAATGAAGTCACACATTGACAGGTTGAGAATGTTGGGTGTCATTGTCCCAAGGAAGTTAGCTATTGACTGGGTCCTTCAGTCACTTCCTGAGTCATATAGTAAGTTTATTAAAGACTATTATGTGACAGATCACGACATGACCCTATTAGATATTTCTTATTTGCTTATTGCTGCTGAATCAGAAATGATTTGGCGCAACAGTTAAGCAAATATGGGTGGAAGGTCTATTTCTCAAACTTTCATGGACATGGACAATGGTAACATTGGAAGTCCAAAAAAGCTTTCCCTTCCCAATGGAAAGGGATCGGCCTTGGTCAACCCGGTTTACCGAAAGGTAGAGAGAAAGTCTAAGTCTGGAATAGCCTTTTGTACCATTCCCGATGAGTCTATATGTTTTCATTGTGAAGAAAAAGGGCATTGGAAGTGAAGCTGCCCTAGCTACCTGAAGGATCTGAAAGGAAGAAGAATCAAAAAGTTTGACTCTGATTCAGGTAAGTCCACTATCTAACTCTGTTAAGTTCCTAATTGTTGATTATCAATACATGAAAATCATACTTCTCATGGAAATCATACTTGTTGACTCTGATTCAGGTAAGTCCATTATCTAACTCTGTTAGACAACTATGATCTTCCCAAATCTCATGGAAATCATACTTCTCTACCTCCACCTCCTCCATTTATTCTCCCTGACCCACAAGCTCGAAGACTGGAAAAATTCAAGGTCACTCAAGCCCTACTAGCAATGAAACATAAAGATGGAAGACCTATGTGTACTCATGTCTTAGGAATGAAGTCACACATTGACAGGTTGAGAATGCTGGGTGTCGTTGTCCCAAGGAAGTTGGCTATTGACTGGGTTCTTCAGTCACTTCCTGAGTCATATAATGAGTTCATTAAGAACTACTATGTGACAGATCACGACATGACCCTAATAGATCTATCTTATTTGCTTGTTGCTGCTGAGTCAGAAATGATGTGGCGCAATGGTCAAGCAAATATGGGTGAAATTTCTATTTCTCAAACTTCCATGGACATTGATAATGGTAACATTGGAGGTCCAGAAGAGCTTTCTCTTCCCAATGGAAAGGGATTGGCCTTGGTCAACTCGATTGACCAAAAGGTAAAGGGAAAAGCTAAGTCTATGATAGTCCCGTGTACCATTCCCAAAGAGTCTATATGTTTTCATTGTCAAGGGAAGGGGCATTGGTTGCGAAACTGCCCTAACTACCTGAAAGATCTAAGAGAAAAGGAAAAATCAAAAAGGTTTGACTCTGCTTCAGGTAAGTCCACTATCTAACTCTGTTAAGTTCCTTATTGATGATTCTTAATACAAAATGTGAATCGGTTACATTTTAGTGTTTGGCAGGATCAAGCAAAGGGAAGGAAACTTAAAGAAAGAGTATATTGAATCTGATCGCGAAGATGGATTTCAATCGCATGGTTCGAAGATCGGATTCTTGAGCTACTACTTAGGAGTTATGATAGATTGCTAGAAAATATGTAATAGCATAGTTTTCATTTAAAGTTGCATTGTAAGGAAAAAGTTTTTCCGCATTTATAAATAAATAAAATTTTGTTTTATTTTATTATATCTCCTTGCAATGACATTTTATGAAAAATTGATGTCTGTATGGTTCTAGCAATAATGGAAATGTGAATTTGATTCTTTCATTTGTGGTAGTGTCTAAATTTACCAAATAAAGAAGATTCTCATCAACCAAGTTTCAATTGGACCGAAACTTGGAATCATGCAAGTTGTATAGTATGATGAATGAGAATTTTCATCTTTAGAAAATTAAGACTAATTCCATGTTTACTTGTATATGTAAGTCAAGTGAAGGACTAAGGGATCCAGTACACATTCTTTTGCACTGGTCAAGGTCCACCACAAAAGATCGATAAGACTATTCATCATGATTTAATAAAGTTGAGTAAATATGGTTATACTTACAAGTTTAAGGATAATTCTAAAACATTGGAAAAGTTTTGATGTATTGCAGGACGAATGAGAAGAATCAAATTAGGCAGAAATATAAAAGTTTCTCAAATCTGAAAAGATGGGAGAGTACTTTAGTATCATGTTTTGTGATCATCCTAATGATTAGGAAACCATATCACAATTGGTCCATTAAGGACATCTTAGCGCATTTTTATGGCTAAGAAGAGGAATCATGAATTGTTGAAGTGGTTAAATCAAGAAGATGAGTCATACTTCGTTCCAAAACAAGTCTTAGAGTCATACTCCGAGATTGTAACTTGAGTGACATATCTTAAAGAAAGGTTTATAACACTTGTCAAATGTAAGAGTAAAATGTGTCCTACTCTTGTACATTTGAATTTGGTAAGTTGTGATGTTTTGGATAAAACAAAGACCAACTAAGGCCAATTGTGTGAAGTGTTTGTCTTGATAAAGAATCCGCACTATCTCTTGTATATTTGGCAAGTGGGTCTTATATGTTAAGAGGACAGTGGGAGTCTTAAAGATCTTGAAAAAGCTTCTAGATCTAATCAAGAAGAAAAACCTATAGTTTATCAATAGCACACGACTTGAGGTTTATAACCTATCGTGTTGACTTATTCCTATTTCTTTGCCCATTCCAGTTAAAGTTGGGTTTGCATATGAGTTCTGAGAGTTCTCAATTGGTTGCATAACAACTTGGAAGAAATGGTAGGCCCTTATGCTGCTAGGTGGCAAGAAGTTAAGACTGCACAAGTTCCATCCATAAGAGTTTGGATTTGTCACTAACCTTATCTTGTGATTATGGTTTTGACAAATTCGCATGGATAGGAACACATACACCATAAAATCTAAAGTGTCATAAGGTTTCTCTCTGATTCATGAAAATGATGGTGAAGAAACGCTTTCACTAAGTAGATTTTAAGTAAATAGCAATTCTGATACTTGCATTCTCAAAGTCGTTAGTGGAGCGTCTGTGGTTAACCGACACACTAACATGGACTTGTGAGAAATGGCAAAGGTCTAAAACAATTGAGACTATGATTACGGCATCCTTTTTCATAGTTCTAAAATTGTTTAGACACACATGTGTGCTATCTAAGGAAAGATGTATGATTTTGATAAAGAAAGTTTTATCAAAGCATCTCGTATCAGAAATATGAACTTTGGTAAGAAGGAAACTAAAGTATTGATTTCTAGAAGTCCAGTTGATTTCTGAGTACATATCAAAGCTAGTGGGAGCATAAGTGTTATGCTAATAATCATCATGCAAGTGGGAACATGATAATTATAATAAGTGTTGCATGTTAGCAATGTTAATTATAGAAAACAAAAGGTTTCAATTGGGAAAAAGTTGTTTTGCTATAATTAAGGGAGAGGAAATTATACTTCATTTCAATTCTAAAAGCTTAGATTGATGTTTTAATCATCTTTAGTCAATGATATATATATATATATATATATATATATATATATATATATATATATATATATATATATATATATATATATATATGAATTTTATGTTGGAATGGCTCAACATAAGGAAATTCTATATATAGGTTCATTATTTGCGTTCTAAAATTCGATTACGATTACAGCATCCCTTTTCATAATCTGAATTATGAGAACTTGGCAAATAGAAATAGAAATATTATAGCAAAAGACTGGTCTAGTATCATGTCTTTATGAATCGTGCCCATATGCTTCGAATATGGGATCGATTGCATGTGCTATAATATTCATCTGTTCTAAAATTTTCCAAATGCCCAGAGCATTAAGAGGGAAAAAGTACTAGAACTAGATATGACTAATTTGATTAAGCAATTGTCGAGGACAATCTAAGGTTTACCAAAGATTGGTTGCCCAGGGACAATTGAAAGTATAGTGTTAATTTTGGAAGGACCATATTGACATATTCTGAAAAGAGGCAACTCTTGTTCAGGAGTAATAGTCAAAAGGGAAATATGGAAATGTTCCCATAGGTGGAAGTTATTCATTAAATATGTGTAAGATTAGGAAACTTAATGCAAGAAGAATGTTCAAAGCAACGAACTTTAAATATGAGACTTCGTGTCCATGGAGTTGATCTCGATTGGAATACTTTGTAATGTCTGTTGACAAGTCTTTGTGACTTTGTGCATAATCATTACAAGAGGACCAATGCATATAAGCTTAGAATCTAACAGATTTAGGTAAATGGCAGGAATTTGGAACTCTTGCATTTGCGGTAAGGATTTGGGATTGTGAAATTAGTATCATTGGAATTATGTTCAATCGATCTATTTCACAGAGTAAAGATCATAGACAAACTTAGTGTATGGCATAACTAATGTTTGGAAAAACATAGTGTGCATACTTGGTGTATGACATGACTAGTGTTTAGAAAAAAAACCATAGTGTACATGCTTGGAGCATGGGACAACTATTGTTTTAATTCAAGTATAAAGTTGATAGTTTGTAACAGTATGCAATGAATAATGTGTAATCAATATGGTGATAAATAAAAGATGTTCTATTTATATTCATAAGTTCTGAGACCATATTTGATTCGATTATTCTTGTGTTTCACTTTGCATGTTTTGACTTCCAGAATAACTAGGTCATTCTTCCCGAATAACTAAGTTATTCAAACCATCCACAGTCAGTCATATGTTGGAAGTAGATATGTATGAAGATTGTCATGAAGCTGGATTGTAGATGTCCAAGGTATGGGACATAGCACGAGTTACTCCAACATTCATGAGTGCTCATAAGTTCTGAATATTGGATTCAACCCACGCTCATTGGTATCACTTCATGGAATTTATCTCGAGTGATCGTGAGACGGTAATATCATATAAGTCTTCAAACCTAGAGATATGACTTGTTGCCTATGAGCTGGTTATACATTGATTGTACGAAAAAGCATTGGTAACTCGATGTTATAAAACGTGCCTTTGTGTATGATTCAACAAGTAGTAGAACAAGCATATAAGTCGAAGTTTATCTGTTCCTTCTTGGATTAGAAGAGATATATGGGCCCCTCGATGATTTTGTGTTGACCCATGTACCGGGCCCGGTCAAAACTAAGTTGATGTGTTCAACTAAGTTCTATGTCAAACAAATCGGAAATCGGGAAACAAACAGCTGGACAATATGTAAGACATTGTTCCATGTATTTGTCCGGTTGATATCTAGAACAGAGGATTATATGATCACTTATCTTAAATGGCGTATCATCATCATCTTAGTTCCGCGAGACCTTGAAAGAGCTACGATTGCTGATCGGTTCCTGAAGTTATTCTTGCAGATATAGTTATCAAACTTATCCAAGTGGGAGACTGTTGGATTAGGTGTCTAAGTTCATAACTATTTCTGGGATGTACTTGACCCGGTCGGCATGGTCCATTTGGGTTGCATGGCATTGCAACACTTGGATAGACTAAATGAGAAAAATGACACTTAAGGATTATTCATATATTATAAGTTCTAATATATTAATAATATTATTTAATTAATATTGATCAAAGAATTAATTTGGAATTAATTAAGTGATCAAAAAGAGACTAATTAAATATATGGGGTTGATTGTGTAAATAATCTATTCTTATATAGTGGGCTAATGATCCATGGTTTGTATGGATTGGGCTAAAACCCATAAGGTGCTCCATGGATAATCCATGGAGGTTACAAACCCATATATCATGGAATATGAAAAGCCATGACAATTAGGGTTTACATGGTGTAACCCTACTTGTGCCACAACTATATAAAGACCCCTAGTCTAGCAAAATCGGCACTACTTGTACAAGATAGAGGGCTAGCCGATTTTGAGGTTAAGTGAACTTCTCTCAAGTCTATTCCAAGAGTTGTAGTGTTGTGTGAGACATTTGAGGCATCACACTTGAGGTGCTAGTCTCACAAGGTTCTCAAGGAACCCAAACTACAAAAGGTATGTTCTTCTTCTAGCATTTATGTTTAAAAGTTCCCTATGGTATGCTAGATAGGTTAAGAACCTTGGAAAATCAATTTTACATGTATCATAGTAAAACATAGATCCAAGGTTTCTAGGGTTGCATGTACACCTTAGAAGTGTTAGAATGCTCAAAACCCAATAGGTTCATGGACTGCTTGGTCATCAAGCTAAGAGATTAGGGTTTCCTCCTTAAACCCTAGCCTTGGCTCTAAGCCACCTCACCTATATAAAGGGCCTTAAACCCTCTCAAATTTAGGACCTCAAACCCTAGAGTGTATAAATCAAAATTCTCCTCCCTCTTCTCTCCTCTTCATCCTTCTTGCTAGCTTGGGTGTGAACCACTAGAAGCACAACAATTGTGGTGCGTCCTTTATTTCAGGTGAGTTCGCCTCATTGTACCATGGGTTGAAGGAACCAATGTCGGCCCAATAGTTTTTGGTTATCTGTTAGTAGAGCGATGTCTTAGGGATTTATATATTCACGTAGGATAAACGGAGGAATCTTGATCTAGGCCATCTTACATGTTCCTTGTTTAGTTGTGGTTCCAGGGTGGGATGACATTCGGGTGACTATCTCACCTATGGTTATATACGGTCAGACATTTCTTTGATTGTTGCTAATTAGTATGTTGCTATGCTGTAATGATCTGCTAGATCTGTATTTTGTTATCAAGTATGCTGCTATGTCATATTGATCTATTAGATATGTATTCTGGTACTGAGTATGTAACATCCAAATTCTAGTATGTCTTGAAACCCTAAGGAATGTTAATTTTTGCATAATTGGTCCCTTAAGTAAGCTGGGCGTACTTAAGTGTACGCTTAGCGTACTGCATGGTTGTAGTCGTGGAGGAATCAGTGTACGTTGTGCGTACCTTGACTTACGCGGGGCGTAGACGCCAGGGACGCAAAACCCTAAATCCCGGACTTGAGGCCTATTTAAGCATCCTTAAGTTTCTTGGACTAAACCCTAGAGAGCCTCCCCAGCTAAAGAACGTCCATATACTCCTGGAAACCTTGTGAGATCATTCTTGAGCCTTAAAGAGTGCATTTGTGGCCTTTTAGTGTGTATTGCAAGAAGAAGGGGTGGTCAAGCAAGCTTGGATCAAGTGGGTGCTTCAAGATCCTGCACCAAAATCATCTTGCAAAGCTTCTGGAGGTAAAAAGCTTGCATCTTTCCTTTCTAATCTTTAGATCTAGCTAGGGTTTTGGTGGTTTGTCCCTTTGGTGAACTTTGGACCTCTTTTGTTGAGCTAAGCCTCCCCATTCGATATGAGAGTCAGATGTGAGGTCCCTTAGTCATTTAGAAGTATAAAAATGGAAGCTTGATTTTGGACCTCATGCATGGGTAAAAGACCTTGGAAAGGTCTTAATGGAGTAGTTGGGTGTGTATGAGACATGCAAGGGTTAAAAGTTGCCAACTTTATGCCTTAGGACATCTTGTTAGACTCTAATCTATCTTTTGGATGAGAAAGATTCGAGCATTAAGCACTTAATGGAAAAAGTGCTTAAAACGGTTGTACGCTGGGCGTAACTGGCTGTACGCGGCGCGTACTCCCTAAGCCTTCATTACGCTGCGCGTACCAGGGTTGTATACTAGGCGTACGCAACTCAGTTGGGCCCTAAGCTGTTTTGGGCCTTTGGGTATTTGAGCCTCAGTTGGTTGTTGGGCTTGATTAGATTCTGTGAGTTAGAGGCCTTTTTATCGGTTGGGCCTTATTGGGCCAAGGGGGCCCATTAAGGATGTTGGACTTGGACTTGGGGCCCATTTGCAAAGGAAAGGTTAATTGGGCCTTGGAGGTAGAATTGGAAGGTTGGGCCTTCCTGGAATAATTTAAGGACTTATTATTGATTATATTATTATTGTTATGATTCAGCTCGGGAGATTGCGGATTATTAGGAGGACAATATTTGTATTCATCGGACAGAGGTGAGTCTTGTCACCATACCAATGGGTCTAAGGCACCAAGGCCGGCCGATTTTATGTTATGTGTTATACTAGCTGTAGTATGGATATGTGGTATGATAGTTAGCTTTATGCTAAGTGGTATGCTGGTGGTTTTATGTTATGTGTTACACTAGCTGTAGTATGGATATGTGGTATGATAGTTAGATTTATGCTAAGTGGTATGCTAGTGGTTATATGATATGTGTTATGCTAGTTGTCTTTGTGATACTTGCATGTAAGACCCAGGGGGGAGCCCATGGCATTGGATATAAGACCATGTGGGGGTAGCCCATGGCATTCCTAGGTAAAGACCATGAGGGGTAGCCCATGACAATGGACGTAAGGCCATGTGGGGTAGCCCATGGCAGTCCTAGGTAAAGACCATGTGGGGTAGCCCATGACATTCTTGTTGAATCATCTTGCATGGTTTATGTGGCTTGTTTATAGCTTATTAGCTAACAGGATATGTGTATGTGAATATGTGTGGTATGCTCTGGGAAACTCACTATGCATTTCGCTTAGAGGTTGTTGATTTGTTTTAGGTACTTCTGAGCCTAAGGGCAAGGGCAAGGCGTTATGACGTGGCGTGCACTCTATTTCTCTTTTAATGTAATTGGGACCCTCTTATTTTTTAAAAAGGAAAACAATGATGTAATGAATGATATCTTGAAAACATATGTTTTGGAAATCTATGGTCTATGAGATTGGTTTTGATTAATTCAAAATGAAAAATTTTCCTTGTAAAAATGGGTCATTACAAGTTGGTATCACAGCCTTGGTTTGAGGGATTCGAACACATCCTCGGGTGTGTGAGGACTCAAACTAAGGAGGCGATAAATTTTTTTCAAAAGTAACCATAAAGGAATTTAAAAGAAACCCAAAAGATGAGAGTGCGACGCACGTGATCAACTGAGCCAAGTAAGTAGTTTCCCAATTTGAATAACCATGCGATATTGATATTGAGCTTTGTTGATTATATGGAACTTACTAAGTGTATGTTTTTTTAATATTGTATATGGTTAGGAGCTTATAGCGTCAGAATGATTGATTTGGCCTTATTCTCTTTTCCTCGTTTGGATATAGTCTTAGGGTAGTATCTCTTATTCGAAAGTCTATTTGATCCTTTCTGTGTGTAATTTGCATGCATAAAAGCAGCCGGTCATGAATGGTTTGGTTGATATGAGTAGAACGAGTCTTAGGATAGCCTGAGGCTGATGTATTTGGTAATTATGGGGTATGGTAGGGTTGTGGGACGAATTGAAGTTATCAGGTAGAGCAGTGGGGGAAGGTACAGTTAGATGTGGAAGGTAGTATTAGGCCCGTACTACTGGAACCACAGGACCTGTACCCAAAGCATTGCTAGATCTGACGACCACGAGGAGGAGCAGTGTGGGAAGATCCTTTATATGGAAATCCTGATCATTTTGATTTATGATATCTCAGTTCAGCATGGTGATGACACGATTAGGAGCAGGGGGATCAGGATCGGGATCTGGATCCGGGGCTGGGTCAGGCAGCCCTACCGATGGTATTGATGAGAGGCTGCGTGAGTTGATTGCGGTCGAGGTTACGAGGGGCATCCTTGACGCTACCCCAGTCATCTTTGGGACGGTCAAGGAAGGTATGATGGAGATCATGGAGGAGATACTTAGGGCATTCAGGGCTGGTGTTGATGCGGGTCAGGGTGGAGCCCGAGCTCCCTCGTTTCGAGAGTTCAAGGCATGTGGATCTCCAGAGTTCTCCAGGGTCAGGGACCCCATTGTGAGCAGGCGTTGGGTAGCGGGCATTGAGAATGCCCAGCGCGCGTGTTCTTGCCCAGAGGAGGCAAAGGTTGGATTTGCTTCCTGTATGCTGAGGGACAGGGCCCGAGATTAGTGGGGCAAGGTTACTAGCCAGGTGGGAGCAGCCGGTGTGGCTGAGATGTTGTGGGCTGAGTTTGTTCGACGTTTCGATGAGGATTTTGCACCACCTATTCAGGTGTAACGGTTGGTGAGGGAGTTTCATAGGTTGCAGCAGACTATCGAGACTGTGGCGGAGATCGCCGCCAAGTTTCGATAGCAAGCTTTGTTGATTCCTCAGTATGCTGCGGATGAGGAGATGAGGCAGACCCGATATCATTCTATGTTGAGGGACGATATTCGGGAATTTGTGAGCTTTACAGGGTGCAAAACCCTTAACGAGATGGTGGAGAAGGCCCGTGAGAGGGAGATGGAGTTGGAGTCCCGCACGAAGCGGAAGACTGAGCAGGTACATGCAGCAGGGGCTCAGGCTAAGAAGCCTAAGACCTCTGACTCTTCGAGTAGGGGCCAGCAGGGTCAGGGCCGGTGTGCCAAGTGCGGGAGGTTTCATAGTGGGGCTTGTCGGACAGCCGGGATATCAGGATGTTACTCTTGTGGTCAGCAGGGCCACATGAGTAAGGATTTCCTCAAGAAGGGCTTGATATGTTTCCACTGCAACCAGACAGGCCATAAAAAGGCCGATTGTCCGAGGTTGCAGGGAAGAGGGGGAAGATCAGTGGCGGCATCCGCGCCCGCCACTATGAGGATTGCTGACGGCCGCCCTGTCAAGGCGGAAGCTCCAGCGGTGAAAAGCCGCGCTTTCCAGCTGACTACCGAGGAGTCTCGGGCACCACCAGACGTCGTGGCTGGTATGTGTTTATTCTTCTCCATTTTGTGCTTGATAATTGCTTATATGTATGTATTATGTTTTGCATAGGGACCTTTTTGGTCAATGGTATGTCAGCTCATGTTTTGTTTGATTCGGGTGCTACCCGATCGTTTCTGTCTCTTGCGCTTAGCAAGAAGTTTCGAGACGTGTTGGGGACTCTGTATACCCCACTTGAGGTGGAGATTGAGGATGATCACACTGTGAGTGCTGCAAGGGCATTTCAGGGCTGTGTCCTGAATGTGCATGGCGAGAGGTTTCGCGTGGATTTAGTTACCATACCGTTGCGAGGATTGAAGGTGATCATTGGGATGGACTGGCTGGGGGCCAATGGGGCCATGATCGATTGTGAACGACAGTTGGTCCGGGTTCGAACCCCAAGGGGGGGGAGAGCTGATTATTCAGGGCGAGAGGGCCTCACAGGGCCCGACCCTCTATTCAGCCGCGAGGGCTAGGAGATTTTTGTAGCAAGGCTGCATGGGATTTCTGTCCTATGTTTTGGATACGCGAGAAGAGGCGGTAATTGATATGGACAGTGTGCCAGTGGTGCAGGAGTTTCGGGACGTATTTCCCGAAGAATTGCCAGGAGTGCCTCCGGAGAGGCAAGTGGAGTTTCGTATTGACTTGGTACCTGGTGCGGCCCCGATCGAGAAGGCACCATATCGGTTGGCACCACCCGAGATACAGGAGTTATCTACGCAGCTTCAGGAGCTGCTAGACCGGGGGTTCATACGTCCGAGTAGTTCCCCGTGGGGTGCACCGATTCTTTTCGTGAAAAAGAAAGACGGATCGTACAGGATGTGCATTGATTATAGGGAGCTGAACAAGCTGACGGTGAAGAACCGCTATCCTTTGCCAAGGATCGATGATTTATTTGATCAGCTTCAGGGTGCATCTTGGTTCTCCAAGATTGATCTTCAGTCCGGGTATCATCATATGAGGATTAGGGATGAGGATATACCGAAGACAGCTTTCAGGACTCGTTATGGGCATTATGAGTTTGTGGTGATGCCATTTGGGCTCACCAATGCCCTGACAGCGTTCATGGATCTCATGAACCGGGTGTGCAGACCGATGTTGGATCGGTCAGTGATCGTTTTTATTGATGATATTCTGGTTTACTCCAAAACCAAAGAGCAGCACGAGCAGCATTAGAGAGAGGTGTTAGAAACCTTGAGGGCGGAGAAGCTTTATGCAAAGTTCTCCAAATGTGATTTCTGGCTGCGGGAAGTACAGTTTTTTGGGGCATGTCATCAATCAAGAGGGTATTTCGGTTGACCCAGCTAAGGTGGAGGCGGTGATGCGATGGGAGGTGCCGAGGAACGCCTCGGAGATTCGGAGCTTCTTGGGTTTAGCGGGTTACTATCGGAAATTTATTCAGGATTTCTCCAAGATTGCTACGCCATTGACCCGGTTGACCAAGAAGAATGTGACTTTCCGGTGGGATGAGGATCAGCAGAGAGCTTTTGAGACTCTGAGGTGGAAGTTATGCGAGGCTCCAGTCCTAGTACTACCGGAAGGGTTGGATGATTTAGTGGTATACTGTGATGCATCGATTTTAGGGTTGGGTGCAGTTTTGATGCAGAGGGGGCATGTGATTGCTTAAGTCTCGAGGCAGTTGAAGCCTCACGTGGAAAATTACCCCACGCATGATCTGGAGCTGGGAGGGTGGTGTTTGCCCTCAAGATTTGGAGGCATTATTTGTGTGGGGTGCGGTTCATTATTTATACCAACCACAAGAGTCTAAAGTATTTGATAGATCAGCAGAATCTTAATATGCGGCAGAGGAGATGGTTGGATGTACTGAAGGATTATGATTGCGAGATCCTATACCATCCAGGGAAGGCCAACGTGATGGCCGATGCTTTGAGTCGCAAGGCGACAGGGTCCCCGATTAGGGACATTTGTATGAGGATGACGGTGGTTTCGCCTTTGTTGGATATGATCAAGGAGGCTCAAGTTGAGGGGGTGAAGAAGGAGAACTGGAGATCAGAGAAAATTTGGGGTCAGTATCCTTTGTTTGTCAAGGATAGTCGTGGCCTTTTGACTCGGTGTGGCCGAATGTGGGTACCTTTGACAGGGGAAGTGAGGCAGAGACTGTTAGAGGAGGCGCATAAGTCCAAGTTTTCTATACATCCAGGTGCGACGAAAATGTATAGGGACTTGAGACTGAGTTATTGGTGGCCCTGCATGAAGCGGGAAATCGCCTGGTTTGTTGAGCGATGCTTGACCTGTAGGAAGGTCAAGGCCGAGCATCAACGACCTCATGGCAAGGTTCAGCCGTTACCCATTCCCATGTGGAAGTGGGAAGAGATCACTATGGACTTCATTACGAAGCTACCAAGGACGGCGAGAGGAGTGGATGCTATATGGGTTATCGTGTACAGACTGACGAAGAGTGCCCGTTTTATTCCGATCTCTGAGAGTATATCCGCAGAAAATTTGGCGGACGTCTATGTTCGAGAAGTGGTGGCTAGGCACGGGGTGTCGGTGTCAGTGGTTTCGGATAGGGATGTTCGGTTTACATCCAGGTTTTGGGGAAATTTCCACGAGGAACTGGGTACACAGCTACACTTCAGTACATCATATCACCCTCAGACGGACAGTCAGAGTGAGAGAACGATCCAGACATTGGAGGACATGCTGCGAGCGTGCGTGCTGGATTTTGGAGGAAGTTGGGATACGTACCTCCTACTGGCAGAGTTTTCATACAACAACATTTACCATGCTACTATCGATCGAGCTCCTTTTGAGATGTTATATGGTCGGAGGTGCAGGACCCCAGTATGCTGGGACGAGGTCGGGCATCGGGTGATGTGGAGCACGGAGCTGGTACTCAAGACCACCGGGTTGATCCGGCAGGTACGTGATCGGTTGCGGGTCGCGCAGAGCCGTCAGAGGAGTTATGCTAAATCGACGGCGATCGGACCTTGAGTTTCAGGTGGGGGATTTCGTTTTGCTGAAGGTGTCACCCTGGAAGGGGATTATCAAGTTTCGTAAAAGAGGCAGGTTGGGGCCTCGGTTTATAGGCCCGTTCAGGATCATAGCCCGAGTGGGCAAGGTATCCTATCGTTTAGAGCTCCCAGAGGAGTTTAGTCAGATTCACAACAACTTCCACGTTTCTCAGCTTCGGAAGTGTGTTGCTGACGAGTCTGCAGTTATATCCTTGGATGACATTCAGGTGGATGGGGGCCTGAATTATGTCGAGAGGCCGGTTGCCATACTAGACAGGAAGACGAAGGGACTTCGGAACAAGGAAGTAAAGTTGGTAAAGGTGCAATGGCAGGACCGAAGGGGCTCCGAATGGACTTGGGAGCCGGAGGAGGAGATGCGGGAGCATTACCCCGAGCTGTTTTCAGCCACGGACTTCGAGGGCGAAGTCTAGTTCAAGTGGGGGAGAGTTGTAACATCCAAATTCTGGTATGTCTTGAAACCCTAAGGAATGTTACATTTTTCATAATTGGTCCCTTAAGTACGTTGGGCGTACTTAAGTGTACGCTTAGCGTACTGCATGGTTGTAGTCGCGGAGGAATCAGGGTACGCTGGGCGTACCTTGAGTTACGCGGGGCGTACGCGACAGGGACACAAAACCCTAAATCCCGGACTTGAGGTATATTTAAGCATGCTTAAGTTTCTTGGACTAAACCCTAGAGAGCCTCCCCAGCTAAAGAACGTCCATATACTCCTGGAAACCTTGTGAGATCATTCTTGAGCCTTAAAGAGTGAATTTGTGGCCTTTTAGTGTGTATTGCAAGAAGAAGGGGTGGTCAAGCAAGCTTGGATCAAGTGGGTGCTTCAAGATCCTAAATCAATATCATCTTGCAAAGCTTCTCGAGGTAAAAAGCTTGCATCTTTCCTTTCTAATCTTTAGATCTAGCTAGGGTTTTGGTGGTTTGTCCCTTTGGTGAACTTAGGACCTCTTATGTTCAGCTAAGCCACCCCATTCGATATGAGAGTCAGATCTGAGGTCCCTTAGTCATTTAGAAGTATAAAAATGGAAGCTTGATGAGAGTTTTGACCTCATGCATGGGTAAACGACCTTGGAAAGGTCTTAATGGAGTAATTGGGTGTGTATGAGACATGCAAGGGCATAAAGTTGCCAACTTTATGCCTTAGGACATCTTGTTAGACTCAGATCTAGCTTTTGGACGAGAAAGATTTGAGCATTAAGCACTTAATGGAAAAAGTGCTTAAAAGGGTATACGTTGGGTGTAACTGGCTGTACGTGGCGCATAGTCCCTAAGCCTTCATTACGCTGCGCGTACCAGGGTCGTACGCAACTCAGTTGGGCCCTAAGCTGTTTTGGGCCTTTGGGCCTCAGTTGATTTTTGGGCTTGATTGGATTCTGTGAGTTAGAGGCCTGTTTATCTGTTTGGGTTGTGGATTTATCGGTTGGGCCTTATTGGGCCAAGGGGGCCCATTAAGGATGTTGGACTTGGACTTGGGGCCCATTTGCAAAGGAAATGGTAATTGGACCTTGGGGGTAGAATTGGAGGGTTGGGCATTCCTGGAATAATTTAAGGACTTATTATTGATTATATTATTATTGTTATGATTCATCTCGGGAGATTGTGGATTATTAGGAGGACAATATTTGTATTAATCGGACAGAGGTGAGTCTTGTCACCATACCAATGGGTCTAAGGCACCAAGGCCGGCCGATTTTATGTTATGTGTTATACTAGCTGTAGTATGGATATGTGGTATGATAGTTAGCTTTATGCTAAGTGGTATGCTGGTGGTTTTATGTTATGTGTTACACTAGCTGTAGTATGGATATGTGGTATGATAGTTAGCTTTATGCTAAGTGGTATGCTAGTGGTTATATGATATGTGTTATGCTAGTTGTCTTTGTGATACTTGCATTGAAGACCCCAGGGGGCGCCCGTGGCATTGGATATAAGACCATATGGGGTAGCCCATGGCATTCCTAGGTAAAGACCATGAGGGGTAGCCCATGGCATTGGACGTAAGGCCATGTGGGGTAGCCCATGGCAGTCCTAGGTAAAGACCATGTGGTGTAGCCCATGACATTCTTGTTGAATCATCTTGCATGGTTTCTGTGGCATGTTTATAGCTTATTAGCTAACAGGATATGTGTATGTGAATATGTGTGGTATGATCTAGGAAACTCAATAAGCATTTCTCTTACAGGTTGTTGATTTGTTTCAGGTACTTCTGAGCCTAAGGGCAAGGGCAAGGCGTTATGACGTGGCACACACTCTATCTCTCTTTTAATGTAATTGGGACCCTCTGATGTTTTAAAAAGGAAAACAATGATGTAATGAATGATATCTTGAAAACATATGTTTTGGAAATCTATGGTCTATCAGATTGGTTTTGATTAATTCAAAATGAAAAATTTTCCTTGTAAAAATGGGTCGTTACAGAGTATATTGTTATGCTATAGCGATCTTTTAGCTCGGTATCCTGGTATGTAGGATGTTTCTATGCTACAGTGCACTATTGGATCGGTATGTTATCTGTACTTACTGGTTATCATCTGGTGGAGTTCCCTAGGGATTGTCTGTGGGTATGTAGGATAGCCTGAGAACTCTTGGTCTAGGCTCTCTTTCCTGATCCTTGTTTGGTTGTCCTCTAGAGTAGGATCATTTGTTCGGGTGGCTATCTCATCTCTTGTTACTTATGGTTACGCATTTCATATAGGTTAGCTGGTAGCGGGACTGTGTGTTGTGAGAGGACTAGTAGGCGGGAGTGAGTTGTATGATTGATGTTTGCCTGTTTTATATCCTTGCTTGATCCTTGTTTGTTTATATGTTGACATATGGTAGTGGTGGGTTTAGGCGGTCCTACTTTTTGTTGTAGGCCAATATACCATGTATGGGCCGGCTGTAAGTCGAAGGCACGGAGGCTCAGGAGGAGCGATGGGGTTGAGGCGGTAGGCCAATAAACCCTGGTATTCTGGCCTGGATAGACTGAAGGCCTACGAGGCGTCCCACTCAGGCCGAAGGCTGAAGAGCCGGAATTATGCATGCTAGTATGTTTATCGTATGGGGTATCTTGGGGAAACTCACTAAACTTTATGCTTACTCAGTTGTTTATGGTTTCAAGTATCATCGGTGATTGCGGGAAGGCGAAGGCGGGGTTGTACACACTCATCAATAACATTGGAGATTCCATGTTTTCTATGGTACTCTGATTTTAATAAATGTAATTTGGAATAAATGGTTTTCTTAAATAATGGATTAATAAATTAGAAAGTTTTACCTTAATAAAAATGAAAAATTTAGGTTGTGAAAATGGGACGTTACACCTTCTGTTGGCGTCTTTCTCCTAGTGTATTAGATGAAATCAATCCCAAAGGTTGGTTCCATTATCTACAACTTCATCCGTAAAGATGCTCCACAATAGTTCCAAAAACAGTTTTCCTATGGCGTCAATTCCACCGATTCTTCTAGACAAACAACGAATTAAATAGTGGTAAAGAAATTCCCATAACATCGATAACTTTCCTTTCTTGAAATCTGCAACACCTTTCAATCTTGCCTGGTACCCCATCTTATAGAGTTCGTAGAAGACATCATAGTTTCTAGGGTTCTTGATCACAGTTGATGACATAACCCTTAGAATGATTACTTCCAAGAATTGGCTTTGGTTGGAACAACCGTTAAATCGTTGGCTAGCTTGAAGCGGATCTAATCAAGGTCGTCTTCTGGTATTCATGTAGAGAAAGCACATTTGAAGAGGAGTGACAGTGGGATAACATTAGTGACAATGGTCCAAAAAGAGGGTGCTTTGGAAGGCATCTAATCTTCAATTTGATTGCTTCATCATAGTGATCGTGATCATTGAAAATCACTCTATAGTTTCTTGACGCGATCAATGGACCATTGTTCTTGATATTAGAGCTGGAACAAGTGGGTTTTGATTGTTTCTTTCATACATTTGATTTCTTCATTGTTTAATGAAAAAGGTTTGAAGAACTTGCAGAAAACGGTTTGAGCAAGAAGAGAGAAAAAGATGACGACTGTCTGTGAGTTCAGAAAGCATAAAGCTTTCATGGGAAGAAATGAAGGGTTTTATACCTCCAAATTTCAATGGTTAATTCAAATGGGAAAAGTTTTTCGTAGCTATGAAAACCCAAGGGTTTTCTATCTGTTTGAATTATTTTAATTAAAAAAAAATTATTTTCAACTTACCACAGTGACCAAGTGACCATTTGTGCAGTTTAGTCTTCATTCAATGTCGAACCATTTCATATTCCCAGAATTGATGTCGAGCATTCAATCTTTGATCGAGTTATAAACGAGACATAACAACTATGATGTACTAGTTAAGACGTAAGCATTCTTATTGCGAGAGTAGCTTCATCAATGTGAAGGCTTTGCTCTGATGATTTTTACAATAATCATTCCGATTGCCTTCCAGCCTACGTGGGGTCAGAGGTCGGGAGTTCAATCCCTGCAAAACCCAATTTGGGTGCCTCTTAAACTTGTGCCACATGTGGGGAAATTTTCCCTGGAAACCCCTATGAGCGCTGAGTTTGCCCTGTAAAGGAGCTCGAACCCGGGGTGCTCGTTGAAATATGCGAGTAGGTTTCCGTTTAATCATTTGCCGTTTCCAAAAAAAAAATTCCGATTGCCTTATTTTGAACATCGTTTTCATTATACCTTCTTGTCTCGTTCCGATCATGTACCAAACAAGCCTTCGTTGCGATACACATATGCAAAAATTAGTTCCGATTGCTAAGCATATACTCAATATGCAACGATAACAAACTTCAATTGCGAAGATTAATTTTAGTCATGAGAATCGTAGCTGCGATGAACCAATTCCAATTACAAAAACAATCATCGCAACTCATATCTTTGTTACAATAAAACATTAAATTGCGAACGTGACGCCATCAATTGACTGAATTGAAAAGTTTCACCCGCAATTGCGTTGATACAAAAACCCATTCTGATGCGATCTCAATTCCAACATTAAATTGCGAGCGTGACGCCATCACTCTCGTGACAATCAATTGCAAACTGCGAAGTTATCATTCCAAATTGCGAGACCAATAATCACGTTGATACCATCGCAACAACAGCTTCTCAATTCCAATTGCCTTCGTAGCTACACACTGACTACCTTCGCAATTCTTATAGAGGTACAATTGATTCAAATGCGAAACAACCATTTAACAATTAATCCTTTGCAGTCACAGAATTTTCATTCATTCCAAACAAATCATTTAATCCAATTTTGACTTTTAACCAATCATTCTGATTTTGACTTTCGGCTTTGACCATAAAATCATTCATCAATAAACACCAAATACATCTTCTCCAAATCAATTTTCGTATCAAAGATACTAATTCAACAAATATCATAGTGTTCTTCATCTGTTATTGATTGTTCTTCAAGAGTTCATCAGTATACAATCCTACAAACATATCTTCTTTGTCAATTTGCCCCATAAAAAAGAATCAAATCAATATATCTCACGCCGATTTATAAATCATCCTCCCAAATTATCAAATTATCACCGGATTTTCATATAATAAGAAAAAATTTTGACTTTTCGATCCAAGGAATCATAAAAAAAAAATCGACTCTGATTGCTCGACAAAACGAAGAATGACATGGCAAAAAACTAAAATCAGTCAGACATCAACAATAATGTATCGGCATATTGATTTGAATGTTAAGCGAGAAGCAAAATCAAATCGAATATATGATTAAGAATGAAAAAAAAAATCGATTTAATGATGTCGATTATGTTAAATGAGATGAAAAGTCGACATAAGTTAGACGAACTAAATCTGATAAGTTCATACACCAAGAACAATATGAGATCTGATATTCAATATGGAGTCAAATGATTTTGAATTGTGGATCAAACGTACAATAACAAACCAAGAGATGGTATCATTATTATATTCAGCTCATAAATAAAGGAATAATAGTTTTCTTGGGCTTTGATGAACAGTAATGAACTCAAAAATGTGAATCGGGCTCTTGAATTGGATTCAATGAACAATAAAGAATAAACTATGCGGGCTTCGACATTTGAAATCAGACCGAAATGATTTTAATACAATTTTGTGTAAGATCAATGAAATAAAATGGAATAGATCAACAAGTTAGGCATGAAACAAAATAGAACCAATCGGAAATTTTTATAAACCCGAATTTCAAAGAAAGATATACACCATTTATAATATTTTGAGAGACTCACCAAATGTTTCTATTCTTGAATCAATTATGCAAAAATGTTGTCAAATCATGAACCATTCTATGATCGCTTGATCTTCATGGTTTGGCGCTAATACCACTTGTAAGGACATGAAGCTTTGATTTGACATGCGGAAATATAGAAATACATAATCGAAAGACATGAATTAATGTTTAAGCACAATTATATAAATAAAATGGAGTAGAACAAAATTTATAGTAACATATGCTTGCTTCTACAACACTCTCTCAAACTAATCTACTCATCTATACAAAATGGGAGCTCTCTCAACCTACAAGGAATACGAAACTAGTATATATGGGGAAGCTCATCCCATAAGTCACCATGCTTGATTTCTATACATGCCATAAAAGGGTGAAGCCTTCACGTCATCACCAAATGGAGAGCTTCGCACCCCAACAAATAGTTCAATGGTATACTTTTCTAGATGAATGAAGATTCCTTGTGGGACTTGCTTGATATGAAGACCGAGAGAGAAACTAACCTCTCTATGCATGCTAATTGAAATTTGTTTGTCATGAGCTTTGCGAGGTCATTTACCATTGTTAGCCTAATAAAATTTTGGGATATATCTTGTATTGGGTTTTATGATTTGGCATTTCAGCTAGGAAACCCTAATTAGCTAGTCTGTATATTATGTCTTTCCATTTCATTGTATTTGTACTTCTCCTTGATAATAATATGAAACCCTAGCCGTTATATGTCTTTCACTTTTTAGTTTACATGGTATCAGAGCTCGGTTGATAATCTGTATTTTCATTTTGGGGAAGAGTTGTAGCAGGCACGACACTATTCATTGAAGTTACTGTCCACCGAATCACTATTCTTCGTAGGTATTGTTCATCGAAGGAACTGTTTATCGAAGTTACTATTCACGAATTCACTATTCACGAAGTTACAATTCATCGAAGTTACTATTCATCAAAGTTACTGTTCATCAGCACTATTCACATATTTTTTTGCAATTTTGGATATGGTTTTCTTTCTCATTTCTGTATTTAGTTTGATTTGATTTTTTCGTTTCAACGACTTCGAGGGTTTCGTTTCGTCTGTTGGTTTTGTTGATTTTAAGATCTTGATTGTTACTGTTGTTATTCGTATTTGTTATTGTTTTCGTTATTCTCATTTGATTGATATTGGAAATATGGCCCCGGGAGATGATTCTCTTCTGTCCACTAGTATCCAACTCGATGGAAAGAACTATGCCTATTGGAGTTATATTATGAAGAGTTTCTTGCGAGGCAAGACTATGTGGGGGATTGTTACAGGTGACAGGAAGAAACCAACAGACAAGAAGGCTGCTAATTATGCAACCTTATTGGGTTCATGGGAGACTGATAACTCCAAGATCATTACTTGGATTAATAATTATGTTATCCAATTTATTGGTACTCAGTTGGCGAAGTATGACACAACAAATAGGTTTGGGATCACTTAGTTAGGCTGTATACTCATTCTAACTTTGCAAGGCAATATCAATTTAGAGTTTAAAATTTGAGCCCTCCAACAGAACAATCTCAATGTTCAGGAATTTTATGCAGCTATGTTGGATTTGTGGGATCAGTTAGCTTTTACAGAACCTGATGTGTTGAAGGCTTTTAAGCCTTATATTTATAGAAGGGAAGAGCAATGTTTGGTTCAGTTTTTGATGGCATTGCGTTCAGATTTTGAAGGTCTGCGTGGATCAATCTTACTTCACACACCTCTTCCCACTGTTGATTCGGTTGTTCACGAGTTGATTACTAAAGAAACTCATATCAAGTCTCATGCTGACAAAGTTCCCAAGACAGCCAATCCTGCTGTCTTTTCTGTTCCAGAACGACCTCAGTCTTCAAACTAAAATCGTCCCAAAGTTGCATTTGATGAGTGTGCTTTCTGTAAGAAGAAGAACCATTGGAAGGCAGATTGTCCTTTGCTAACAAGCAAAGAAAATCAGCAACAACAACAAACAAGATCACCTACATAGTATCAACCTTCATAACAGAACAGGTCTTCTGGATAGTCACGTCCCTCATTTCCATCTCTTAGGCCACCACAGTACGTTGCTGCTACACCTTTAGTTGAGAATGAAACAGATTTTACACCACCATCAACCTTGGATCCACAGATTGTTGAGCAATTCAGACAGTTCATAGTTGCCAATCCAACTGCCATGTCAGCTTCCATTTCTCATTCAAGTTTGTCTTCATTCAACACGTCAGTTATTCCTTCATCCTTGTGGATATTGGGTTCTGGTGCATCTTATCACATGTCACCACATTTGTTATCTTTTGCTTTATTATCTTCGTGTACACATGTCTCTGTTATGTCTGCTAGTGTTGGTTCTATTGTCACTCCTTATATATCTTTAACATATGTGTATTACATGTTGGATTAGATGTCTAAGCCCATAACTATTATTGATATGTATTCGACCCGAGAGTAGCATGGTCCATTTGGGTTGCACTTCACCGGAACATTTGTATGGATTGTCTTTTGAGAATAGTATGTCTATGGTTTATTAACATATTATGAGTTGTAATATATTAATATGAAATCATATTATTTAATTAGTATTGATCAAGAATTTGTTGAAAAATGTTTTTGTATGTGACCTTGTATGTGACCATCACTGAAATAAGACGAACTGTTTTTGTATTATCTAACAAATATTATCAGTTATTTCAGGTTGCATGAATGCGTGATCAAAACGGAAAATACAAAAACACGCGAATGACGAAAACGCATAGACGAGAAAATTTAGCTGTGCAACTGAACAGTTTCAACAATATAAATATATATATATATATATATATATATATATATATATATATATGTATATATCTATATATATATATGTATGTATTATATATGTATGTATGTATTATATATATATATATATATATATATATATATATATATATATATATATATATATATATATATATATATTGTGTGGAAAAGTCAAAAGAAAAAGCAAAGGAATTAAGAAGCAAAACCCATACACACGTTTATGCTACTAGCTCCTACAACAACTTGCATGATCAGCCATTACTCTTTCAATTTACTACTCAAGTGCTACTAGATATTTGTTTCACCTCATATATGTATACATGAGTATGTAAAGAGTTGTGTGTGTGTGTTCATTTTTCTTTGTAATTCCCTGGAACATAAAACTCTCTCAATCACCAAACAACAAACATCAAGAACATCAAGATCAACAAGTTAAATGAAGAACACTATCAACCATCTTCATCATCTTCATCAAAGGTTCTTCATCAAACTTTAAGATCATCATCTTCACCACCATCACCACCTTATATCAACCTCCTTCCAACCTCCTTCCAACCTCAAAATAATCTCCAAACACCCTCCAAATACCCTCCTTAAACCTCCTCCAAAAACCCTTTCAAATCACCACAACCATCACCACCTTGCTGTTTTTCACGACATCAGAATCTTCAAGTCAGAAACGAAGCAAACTAGGCTCAGTACAAGCACAAAAAGACTAGGGAAATTTTCACCACAAATTATTCAGAACCTTACCTACATCTAGGAATTTTCGTGGACGATTTTGACCACGGGAAACCCCAGAGAGATGCGAGAGAGAATTTGCTATCCAGAGAGATTTCTGTTTTCGAGTTCAGAATCTTCATGTCAGAAAACAAAAAACTGGGCACAACACAGCCAAAATACTACTAGGGAGATTTTCACCATCAATTCTTCAGAACCTTACCTACATCTAGAAATTTTCGTGGACGATTTTGACCACGGGAAACCCCAAAGAGACGCGAGAGAGAATTGGCTATCCAGAGAGATTTACTCCGAAAATCTACATCCATCACCACCCAAAGCTCCTTCAACTTCACCATCTTTGCTGCCTTACACCACCAAAATTACAATCTTATTCCACCTCCTAACACCCTCCAAATACCCACTCCAACCTCATCAAATCTCCTCAAAACACCATATACCCGTATACAAATACATGACTCGTGTACTTTGCACTGTTTTGTAAACAACCCATTTTACATTAAAATGAACTTTTTATTACTTATCAAATACCGGATTGATCTTTGAACAAATATCGACCAGTCGTTCCAAGAGTCCCAATATCGAACAGTCGTTCCAAGAGTCCAAATATCGACCAGTCGTTCCACGAGTCCAGTTCAGTCCCAATATCGACCAGTCGTTCCAAGAGTCCAAATATCGACCAGTCGTTCCACGAGTCCAGTTCAGTCAATTTATTGACGAACCTACTTGATATATATTTATATATTTTATTATAGCTTTATGTCATTTAAATACAATCATTTATATTATTTATAGCTTTACGTCATTTAAATACAGTCATTTATATTATTATAGCTTTCAGTCATTTATAGCTTTCATATTTATACTTATTCCGCAATTATTATTCTTTAAATATATCTACATCTTATATCTTAAACTTATATATCTATCACACAGTAACTGGTAACCGAACCTTTTGTTGTAGTGATCAGATTTTTATATTTCCAACAATCGGTATCTGAGCTGATATAAAAGAATATTTTCCAACAATTGGTATCAGAGCTTGTGTGATTTACTTTGAAATTTTTGTCGAAAACTTTTGGTTAGCGTTATAAACCTTCCATAAGTTTTTCTTTAAAAATTTCATTTTAATATCACTTGTTCAAAATCCTTTCAAAAATTTCAAAAAATGTCTTTGGCAAATTACTCCAACATGAACTCTGTCTCCATTGCAAATAGCTTAGGATCTGGTTCACGGGCACCCATACTTATTCCTGAAGAGTATAATTTGTGGGTTGGCCGTATGAATCTTCATCTTAACGCTATAAATGAAGATATCTGGAAGTGTGTAGAAGGAACATATATTACTCCAGAAAATATGGCTACTCTTGCTACAAATCAAGCCACTCAAACCGAAATCATAAGAAAGTTGGAACTCCAAGCCAAAAAGGAGCTTGTGTCTGGAATACCTCACAGTATTCTAAGTCAAATGGATGACATTATACTGTTAACCGCAAATCAAATTTGGGAAAATTTGAAAAATCGTTTTTGTGGAAATAAAAGAATTATCGGAAACAAAAGAACATCTGTTTTGAATGAATTCGATAATTTCAAAATGCTTTCATCAGAAACCATCCATGATGCTCACGATAGGTTCAATCTTATTATGGTCAAAATGAACAATTTGGGTATCAAAAAGACACAACACGAGATAAATCTCAAGTTTTTAAACAATCTTTTCAAAAGCTGGAAAATGGTTAAACTCATTATTCATGGAAATCCAGCTATTCATACAGAAACTTTGTACAATTTGTATGGAGAACTTCAATCGTATGAATCCTCGATTGACCCACCAACCACTACAGCTTTTGGAGGACCACTTGCTCTTGTGTCCACAATTTCACAAAACCAAATACCTTTCAATGATCAAAACTTTAATCATTTTAATCAGGCTACATCTTTTCAAAACCAAACCTTCCAGTCTGATTCGAATGATGAAGCAGATTATCAACAACTGTGTGCATTGGTTGCAAACACAAATCTTCAGAGATTTCTCCCAAATCATGGTCAATCAAATCTTAGACCAAACTTTCAAAACAGACCATCTTTTGGACAAAATAATTCAGGGTTTCAACCAAGACCATCTTTTGGACAAAACAACTCAGGTTTTCAACCTAGACCTTACTTTGGACAAAATTCTCAAAGACCTTCCTACCATAATAACTCAAACCAAGGTTTTCAAAATCAGGGATTTCAAAACGATCCCAACTCAGGTCATAATCACAATCCAAACAACAGTTTTCAAAATCAAAACAGAGGTCTCCAAAATCAAGGTTACAACAATCAAAACAATGGTTTTCAAAACAACCAAAATTTTGGATTCCAACAAAACCATTCTCAACCTTCCCAACAAACCGAAACTCAAGCACCTGAAAGACTTCCGATTAAGAGTCAAAAGGATGACAGTGATGAAGAAGTGATCATTTGTCACAACTGCAAACGAACAAATCACTATGCCAGAGAATGCCGAGCCAAAAACAAAACCAAAATCAAATACTCAGCATACTATGCTCAAAGAGCCGATGAACTGAAGAAACTGGAAAACCAAGAAAAACAAAGAGCATTGATGGCAATCCATGAACCAAGTGTGGAATATTGGCCAACTTCTGATGACGAAGCTGACAATGAACCAGCACAATCAAACTTTTGCTTTGTAGCTGGTGTTGACATACCTTCAAGAGCTCCCAATGTTATAGAACAGGTATGGTCTATGATCTCTGAACTTGGTGATTCCAAAACAATTTGTGAGTCCCACATAACCAAGATTGAGAAAAGTCTGGAAGCTGATCTCAAAACATATCATGACACAATGGTCAATTATGATATTTGCAAATCTGAGTTACAAACCTTGCAACTCAAATTTGGAGAATCAACAAGAACAAAAAGCAAATTGGAAAGAGACGTTGAAAGAAAATCAGAAGATTATAATCACGTCTTGGAACAATTAAATCAGACCCTAATTCAGAAAAGGGATTTGGAACTAAAAAATCAGTCAGTCATTTTTTCTGAAATAAAAGATGTTTTAGAAATGGAAATCCTTCAGTTGAAACAAGACTTTCAAGAATCAACTGATAAATACAATATTTTAAATGAAAAACCGACTGATTCTTTAAAACAAATCAATTCTCTTAAAACCGAGAATAAAAGACTGATATGGAATATGGATTCTATCAAAGTTGCTAGAAAACTAAGTGATGATATTTTCACCAAGGCAAACACCTTAGAAACTGGCAAAATTGATACGAATTACAAACCAGGAATTGGAAGAGAATCCTTTGAAATTGAACAAGCAAAACAGGAAAACATGACGAATTGTGAAAACTCTGAATCCACTCTACCAGATCTTTTCACATCTGTTAATGAGGAAGATTCAGATGACGAAACAAATATCAACTGTAGCCCAGATGATACTGCTTTCACTGTTTCCAAAAAGTCTTTCAAAAGAGTTGTAAATTCTGAAACAGACTCTGCTAGTTCTTTAACTCACCGAATCAAACATACCGACGGAACCACTAAACATAAAAACCTTTTGAATGGAGAAAATTCCTCTTATGAGGATGGTAGTACTTCTGTACCAACTGCTTTTCCTACAATGAGTTCATCAACTGTTGGAAAAACTAATCTGGGCCAAAAATACTCCAAGAAACAACAAACAAGCAAAAAATCCATTCAAGTCACCAAAACCCCACTTATCAAGCCTAACATTTTTGAAAACCAACCAAAGAAACCAGTTCAACCCTGCGTCATACCTCATAAACAGGTTTCCAAACAAAAACCAAAATCTTTTCGAAAACCTTTTGAAAACCCCTTTCAAGATATCACTTTTCATCATTCAAGGAACTTTCAAAAACCATCATATCAGAAAGTTTCAAACCATCATCATCAAAAAGCTTTTCAAAACCGCCCATCACATCCCAGATATGAAGAAAAATTTTCAAACAAACCTTCACATCTAGGATATCTTTCACCAAATCACAGATCTTATCAACCCACAGGTTTTCAAAAACAAAATCACATTTTGGGTAAACTTGATAAATCAAATCAAACCTCAACCATTCCATCCTCATAAACCAAAATCTTACAACAACGCAAAGTTAAATGCTAATAGAAATTCATTAAGCAAAGCACCCAAAATAACAACTGACAAACTAGGACCCATTCAGATTTGGGTACCTAAACTTTCTGTCTGATTGCAGGTACTTAATGCTGGAGAACCCAATGATGATACATGGTATATTGATAGTGGCTGCTCCAAGCATATGATAGGAAACCAGAACTACTTACGTGACTTCAAACCTATACAAACCAATCAAGATGTTACCTTCGGCAACAACATGACAGCAAAAATCAAGGGTTATGGAAACATAACAAATGGTAATTTCACCATAAAGAAAGTTGCCTTCGTCGATGACTTGAAACACAACCTCATCAGTGTTTCTCAACAGTGTGATAACAATCTTGAAGTTTTGTTCACCAAACAACAAAGCTTGATCATGGACGCCAAAACCAAAGATGTTATAGTTGATTCTGACCGTGCCGGAAATATGTATCCACTTGACATGGATCTTATCTATGGTAAACCCGATATATGTCTGCTATCTAAAGCCCCAACATATATTAGTTGGTTATGGCACCGCCGCCTTTCCCATCTAAACTTTGGGTACATCAACAAACTGATCGGCAATGATCTTGTTCAAGGGCGACCATTTCTGAAGCTTGATAACGAAACTCTTTGTGCCGCATGTGAAAAAGGAAAACTTTCCAAACCCACTCATAAAAGCATCTCAGAATTTAGTGTATCCGAGCCATTAGAATTGTTGCATATAGACCTTTGTGGCCCTGCAAAAACCCAAACCATACAAGGGAAGAAGTACATTCTCGTTGTCGTTGATGGTTTCTCGCGCTTTACTTGGATCTTTTTCTTAAACTAAAATCAGAAGCACCTGAAGAGATGATCAACTTCATCAAACAAATCGAGCTCAAAATCAAACGACATGTTCGAAGAATCCGAAGTGATAATGGTTTAGAGTTCAGAAACAACACTCTAGACTCATTTCTCAAAGACAAAGGAATTGAACATAACTTCTCAGCCCCATACACTCCACAACAAAACGGTGTTGTCGAAAGAAGGAACCGAACTCTATGTGAAGCTGCAAGATCAATGCTTATCTTCGCTGATTTGCCACAATACTTCTGGGCAGAAGCAATAGCCACAGCTTGCTACACACAAAATCGTTCCTTAATCCATAAACATCTTCATAAAACACCATATGAAGTCATTAACAACCGAAAACCAAACATCAAATTTTTCCATATTTTTGGTTGTCGATGCTTCGTAAAGAACAAATTTTTCCAAATTTTTCCAAATTTTTGAATCAAGGTCGGATGAAGGAATTTTCCTTGGTTACTCGTTTTCCTCAGCTGCTTATCGAGTACTGAACAAACGTACCAGAGTAATTGAAGAAAGTACCGATGTTCATTTCGATGAATTTTATGTCAGGAAATTGGATCGTGAACATTTTGGTTCTAAAATGATTGAAAATATTTTTCAAAATCCAATTCAACAAACACTTTCTCCTGACATAGACATTGAAATCGATATTGATTTACTTTTTGAACAACCAAAAACTGCTTACAATTCTGAACTTCTAACTACTTCAATTGACCCTACAGGAACACCCAATGAAGTTATTACACAAACAAACCAAAATGATGCAGATCAATTTGAGGGGGAACCACCAACACATACTTCCTCTTTGGAACAAACACCAAATCCTCCTTTGACCACCCAATCCCCAAATAGCCAAAACAATCCCGATGCATCATTTATGGGGGAACCTTTAAACCTATTCCAAGATGAAACACCCGGAGAAGAACAATGGGATACTGAAACTCCAATTATTATAGCGGAAGAGAATCGCTTAATAAAGTGGACCAGAAATCATCCAACAGACAAAATCATCGAAGATCCCAACTCAGGCATTCAGACTAGAGCCGCATCCACAAATGAATGTTTATTTGGAGCCTTCTTATCCATGACTGAACCCAAAACCATACATTCTGCTATAAAAGATCCAGACTGGGTAAAAGCTGTGCAAGAAGAGCTAGCAGAATTTGAAAGAAACGACGTATGAAATCTTGTTCCTACTCCACCCGATGTTACTGTTATAGGTTCAAGATGGGTATATAGAAACAAGACTGACGATCAAGGAATCATTTGTCGAAACAAGGCACGTCTTGTAGTCAAAGGATATTCACAACAAGAAGGAATAGACTACGATGAAACATATGCTCAAGTTGCCAGAATTGAAGCAATCCGCATCTTTCTTGCATATGCTGCACATAAGAATTTCAAAGTATTCCAAATGGACGTTAAATGTGCATTCTTACACGGAGAGATAGATCGCGAAGTATACATTCAACAACCACCAGGTTTCGAAGATCCCAAATTTCCAGATCACAGTTTTAAATTGCAGAAAGCTGTCTATGGCTTGAAACAAGCACCCCGAGCTTGGTATGCCACGTTGTCAACCTTTCTCGAAGAATCAGGTTTTAAAAGAGGTTCAATCGATCAAACCCTCTTTCGTAAAATCTTTAATAAACATCTATTAATCGTACAAATATATGTTGATGAGATTATTTTCGATTCTACTGATGAATCTTTAAGTGTTAAGTTTGCAGATCTAATGAAGAGCAAATTTGAAATGAGCATGATTGGGGAGATTGTTGGATTAATGTCTAAGTCCATAACTATAATTGGTAAGACTTGACCCGACCCGGCATGGTCCATTTGGATTGCATGGCGTCATGCATTTGGATAGACTATAATGAGAGAAATAACACTTAAGGTTGGTTAATATATTATAAGTTCTAATATATTAATAAGGTTATTTAATTAGTATTGATCAAGAATTAATTTGGAATTAATTAAGTGATCAAAAGGAGACTAATTAAATATATGGGTTGATTGTGTAAATCATTCATTCTTATATATGTGGGCTTGTGATCCAAGATTCCTTATGTTGGACTAAGTCCATGGGGTGACCCATGGATACTCCATGGAGGTTAAAATCCATGGAGCATAAGGAATGGGTAAAGTTATGAGTTACATGGTGTAACCCTAATAGCCACCATATAAAAGAATCTCATGGCTCAAGAAATCGTGCACTAATGTGTGAGTGTGAGGGCTAGACGATTTCAAGGAGTGTTCAAGTTTCTCTCAAGTTATTCCAAGTGTATTTGGTGTTGTGTGAACCATTTGAGGTGTCACACTTGGGGCACTAGGCACTCAAGCTTCATGAAGACATTCTACATCAAAGAGGTATGTATTCTATCTTGTTATATTTATTATTTTGTATGCTAGATTAGGATAATACCTTGGATGTTCATAATTGTATGTATAATAGAGAAAACATAGATCCAAGATATTTAGGGTTGCATGTACACTTAGGAGTGTTAGAATGCTCAAAACCCAACAGTAGTATCAGAGCCAAGGCTTGTTTTCTTTTTATACTTGCAAAATTAGCTAAAAAATCGAATTGTATTAGTTTAAAAGTTATGCTAATTACTTGAAAAAAATTTGATGTGAATTATCTTTGTTCATATGAGTTTATTAGATTAATAGAAAAGTTAATTGATTATGTGTTTTCAGTCCATTTTGATCTAAGAGTTGATTCTAAAATGTGTTTTTGTAACTTGTCCTCAAGTTATATGAAAAGTCACATTTAAGTTTCATAAAACTCATAAAAAGTTGGCAATGGTTACAAAAATGAAGAGTCTTGTCCTCATTAAATGGTTTTATGACTCCATAACTTGTCCTCAAGTTATGGAGGTTCAAGAGTCACTTCATTAAATGATAAAATGTGTAACCTTAATTAGTTCCATAAGTTACAAAAATAAAGAAAAGTTACATTCTTTTATTAGTTTAAAGTCTTCCATAACTTGTCCTCAAGTTATGGAACTTGAAGAGTTTTTTTTTTTAATTAAAACTACTTTAAACACATAAGTTATGGAATTAATTAGTTTTGAATATTTTCAAAAACTTGCCCTCAAGTTTTGGAATTTGTAAAGTTTTCCCCATGAATACTTTAATTCCAAGTTAGCCCTTAGAATTTTAAAAGTTAAAATTCAACCCTTATACTTTATAGTATTATAAGTTAATAATAAATATATGTATAAGAGTAAGTCAGTCTTACCGTTAGTAGGCCTCATTCACGAAGCCGGTCTATAAGGGGGGGTATAAGGTTACTGCCTATAAAATGGCAGTTTAATGAGTGTCCACTCTCACCCACCGCTTCCTTGACTGGTGGAAGGTCGTTAGCCGAACGGGTAGGACAAGGACTATAATTCTCCCTTCATTAAAAGTATTAATGATAAATAGTAAGTAACTAAACTTTTTATAAATTCTCAATCTTAGTTACTTAGGAAAATGTGAATAAGGTGCTAATCCATGAAATTACACTTTGCACTTTGTTTAAACCGTTAGTGGAGCGTGTGTGCTTAACCGACACACTAACCTGGATTTAACAAAGTAGGCAAAGGGTAACTTAATATTTATCATAGTATCGGTGGAGCTCGTGTGGTTAACTGGCACATCGATTGAGGGGTAAATATTAAGGGTACCAAGTATATTTGCATGGTTACTTCACACCTTGTTTTGTGATCCTCGGCATCCCAGTCACAAAACCTGAAGGGCACACTCGAGATTGAAACATTCCATTGAAAAGTTCAATGAATCTCAAAAGATCTAGGAGTTTCAAATCCAATTAAAAACCTAATTACATTATTTCGTTTTTCATGGTGGAAATTGGTAAATCGTCATTTACCTACCTTCAACTATTTTATAACTCGGATTACGGCATCCCTCTTCCAGTTATAAATAGGTTGTTGGATCCTAGCCTTAATATTTCATATTGGGTGTTATATTAAGGACTTTTGGATCAACTATCTTGAATATCTCCCAAAAGATGTCTAGTTCAGACATCTATGATCTTCCCAAATCTCTTGGAACTTTACTTCCTCCACCTCCTCCAATTATTCTCCCTAACCCACAAGTTCAAGGTCACTCAAGCCCTAATGGCAAGCAAGGTCTATGTGTGATCACATCTTAGAGATGAAGTCACATATTGACAAGTTGGGAGAGTTGGGTGTCAAAGTCTTGAGAAAGTTGGATGTTCAATCACTTTCTAAGTCACATAGTGAGTTCCTTTGGGACTACTATGAAACAGACTATGACATGAACCTTAATGATCATATCTATTTGCTTGGTGCTGCTGAATCAGCAATGATTTGGAACGATAGTAAAGCAAATTTGATTAGAAGATCAACTTCCCAATAACTTTATGGACAGTGACAATGGTGACACTGGAAATCCAGAAAAAGCATTCTCTTCCCAATGGAAAGGGATTGGCCATAGTCAACCTGGTTGACCAAATGGTAAGGAGAAAGGCTAAGTCTGAGATAGTCCCATTACCAAAGGGTCCATATGTTTATTTTGCCAAAGGAAGGGGCGTTGATTGCAAAGCTGCCAAGTTTACCTAAGGATGTTAAAGTCAATAAGTCTAACTCTACTTCAGGCAGAGCCCATTATCTAACTCTGTTAAGTTTCTATTCTAAGATCCTCATTACATGATGTGACTGGGTCACATGTTGATGTTTTAAGAATCAAAGAATAGAGAGAAAAGCTTAAAGGAAGTATATGCTGATTCTGATCGCGTAGGTGGATTTCGATCGCATCAGAATTTTGAAGCTGTTACTTAGGTGTTATGATATATTGCTTAGGAATAGATAACAAGTTTTTCCGTATGCATTTGCACTATAAGGATAAGTTTTTTCCGCAAAGTTTTGAAATAAAATAAAAGTTTTTAATTTTATATTTATTTTAAATATCCTTACAAATGGCATTTGTGAAAAATGGTTGTTTATATGATTCCATTGATAGCAATATTTGAAAAAAAATGGACTTGATTCTTTCGTTTGTGGTAGTGTCATAATTTACCAAATAAGGAAAGATTCTCATTCCCAAGGCTTCAGTTGGATAGAAACTTGGAATCATGCAAGTTGAATAGTATGATGAATGAGAACTTTCAAGCATTGGAAAATTAAGACTTGTTCACATGGATGTGTGAGTCAAGTTAAGGACTAAAGGGATCGAGTACACATTCTTGTGCACTAGTCAAGTCCACCACAAAGCTCGTTAAGACTATTCGTCATGATTTACTAAATTTTAGTAAATATGGTTATACTTACAAGTTTAAGTATAATTCTGAAACATTGGAAAAGTCTCAATGTATGGCAGAACGAATGGGAAGAATCAAATTAGGCAGATAGATAAAAGTTTCTCAAATCTGAAAAGATGGGAGAGTACTTTAGTATCATGTTTTGTGATCATCTTAATGATTAAAGAACCACATCACAATTAGTCTTCTAAGGACATCTTAGTGCATTCTTATGACTAAGAAGAGGAGTCATGAATTGTTGAAATGGTTAAATCAAGAAGATGAGTCATACTTCGTTTCAAAACAAGTCTTAGAGTCATACTCCAAGACTATAAGTTGAGTGACATATCTTAAAGAAAGGTTTATAACACTTGTCGAATGTAAGAGTAAAAGTGTCCTACTCTTGTACATTTGAAGTTGGTAAGTTGTGATGTTTTGGATTAAACAAAGACCAACTAAGGCCAATTGTGTGAAGTGTTTGTCTTGATAAAGAATCCGCACTATCTCTTGAATATTTGGCAAGATAGTCTTATATGTCAAGAGGACAGTGGGAGTCTTAGAGATCCTAACAAGAATTTCAAGAACTAATCAAGAATAAAACCTGAGGTTCTTCACTAGCACACGACTTGAGGTTTATCACCTATCATGTTGACATATTCTGTGCCCATTGCATAGGAGTTCTGAAAGTTCTCAATTGGTTGCGTAACAACTTGGAAGCAATGGCAGGCCCTGTACTGCCAGGTGGCAAGAAGTTAAGATTGCATAAGTTCAGTCCATATGAGTTTCGATTTGTCATTATCCTTGTCTTGTGACTATGGTTTTGACGATTCACATGGATAAGAACACATACACCATAAAATCTAAGGGTCATAAGGTTTCTCTCCGATTCATGAAAATGATGGTGAGGAAACACTTCCACCAAGTAGATTTGAAGCAGATGGCAAAAGGTCTAAACAATTTCAGAACTATGATTTCTGAGTACGTGTCAAAGCTAGTGGGAGCATAAGTGTTATGCTAATAATCATCATGTTAGTGGGAGCATGATAATTATTGTTAGGGTTGCAAGTTAGCAATGTTAATTATAGAAAACAAAAGTTTCAATTCGTGAGGTTGCAGGGATTGAAAAAGTTGTTTTGCTATAATTAAGGGAGAGGATATACTTCATTTCAGTTCTAAAGGCTTAGATTGAGACCTTAATCATCTTTAGTCAAGAATATATATATGAATTTCATGTTGGATTGGTTCAACTTAAGGAAATTCTATATATTGCGTTCTCAAAATTCGATTATGATTACGTCATCTCTCTTCATAGTCAAATTTTGAAAACATGGCAAATAAAAATATTGTAGCAAAAGACTGGTCTAGAATCATGTCTTTATGTGAGACATCATGAATTGTGTACCATTTGCTTTGGGTACAGGATCGATTGTATGTGCTATAATATTTGTCATTTCTAAATTTTTCCAAATGCCCAGAGGCATTAAGAAGGGAAAAGGTCTAGAATTGGATATGACTAAAATGATTAAGCAATTGTCGAGTACAATCTGAGGTTTACCAAAGATTGGTTGCTCAGGGACAGTTGGAAGTATAGTGCTAATTTTAGAAGGACCATATTGACATATTCTGAAAAGAGGCATCTCTTATTCAGAAGTGATAGTCAAAATGAGAATATGGAGTTGTCTCCATAGGTGGAAGTTATCTGTGTAAGATTAGAAAACTTAATGCAAGAAGCATGTCCAAAGCAATGTACTTTGAATATGAGACTTAGTTTCCATGGAGTTGATTTCCATTGGAATACCTTATAATGACTGTTGACAAGTCTTTGTGACTTTGTACATATTCATTACAGGAGGGTCAGTGCATATAAGTTTAAAATCTAAACAGATTTCGATAAATGATAGGAATTTGAAATTCTCACATTTTTCGATAAGGATTTGGGAGTGTGAAATTAGAATCATTGAAATTATGTTCAATTGGTTTATTTCACAAAGTAAGGATCATAGACAAACATAGAGTGCATACTTGGTGTATGGCAAAGCTATTGTTTAAGAAAAACATAGTGTACATGCTTGGAGCATGGGACAACTAGTGTTTTTAATTCAAGTATAAAGTTGATAAAACCGAAACAATGAATAATGAGTAATCAGTATGGTGATAAATAAAAGTGTTTATTTATATTCGTAGGGTTTGATACCATATTTGATTCATTTATTCTTGTGTTTCACTTTGCATGTTTTGACTTCCAGAATAACTAAGTCGCTCTTCCTGAATGATTAAGTTATTCAAACCATCCACATTCGGTCATATGTTGGAAGTAGATATGAATCAAGACTGTCATGGGTTGGTTTGTAGAGGTCCAAGTTGGTGGACAAAGTGGTGCTACAACACTCATGACTGCTCATAAGTTCTGAGTATTGGATTCAACCCACGCTCATTTGAATCACTTCATGGATTTTATCACGAGTGATCATGAGACGATAATATCTTATATTCTTCAAACCTAGAGATATGAGTTGTTACTATGAGTTGGTTATACATTGATTGCACGAAAACGCATTCGGTAACTCGATGTTATAAAACGTGCCTTTGTGTATGATTCAACAAGTAGTAGAACAAGCCATATGAGTCGAAGTTTATCCATTCCTTTTACCTTCGGGATAAAAGCGATATCTGTGGGCCCCTCGATGATTTAAAGATGATACATGTGAGTGCTTGGCCAAGCCAGGACTGATTTGATTTGTTCAATCAGTCAGTCATCATGAATCGGAAATCGGGAAACAACAAATGGACAGAGAGAATGATTGATAATCCATGTCTCAGTCCATATGATATCTAGAATGGAGGAATATATGATCCCTTATCTAATAGACAAGTCATTGACAAAGGTCAGAGTTCATCGACAAGGTCAGAGTTCGACAGAAGCTTTTGAGAGCTACGATTGCTGATCGGTTCCTGAAGTCATACGCAATAATAGTTTTAGACTTATCCAAGTGGGAGACTGTTGGATTAATGTCTAAGTCCATAACTATAATTGGTAAGACTTGACCCGACCTGGCATGGTCCATTTGGGTTGAATGGCATCATGCATTTGGATAGACTATAATGAGAGAAATAACACTTAAGGTTGGTTAATATATTATAAGTTCTAATATATTAATAAGATTATTTAATTAGTATTGATCAAGAATTAATTTGGAATTAATTAAGTGATCAAAAGGAGACTAATTAAATATATGGGTTGATTGTGTAAATCATTCATTCTTATATATGTGGGCTTGTGATCCAAGATTCCTTATGTTGGACTAAGTCCATGGGGTGACCCATGGATACTCCATGGAGGTTAAAATCCATGGAGCATAAGGAATGGGTAAAGTTATGAGTTACATGGTGTAACCCTAATAGCCACCATATAAAAGAATCTCATGGCTCAAGAAATCGTGCACTAATGTGTGAGTGTGAGGGCTAGACGATTTCAAGGAGTGTTCAAGTTTCTATCAAGTTATTCCAAGTGTATTTGGTGTTGTGTGAACCATTTGAGGTGTCACACTTGGGGCACTAGGCACTCAAGCTTCATGAAGACATTCTACATCAAAGAGGTATGTATTATATCTTGTTATATTTATTATTTTGTATGCTAGATTAGGATAATACCTTGGATGTTCATAATTGTATGTATAATAGAGAAAACATAGATCCAAGGTATTTAGGGTTGCATGTACACTTAGGAGTGTTAGAATGCTCAAAACCCAACAGAGATGACTACTTTTCTCGGACTTCAAATCAAACAATCAACTGATGGCATTTTCATCAACCAAGAGAATTATGTCAAAAACCTACTCACTCGTTTTTCAATGGACAAATCCAATACCGTAAAAACCCCAATGGCTTTTGGATACAAAATCGATGCAGACTTAAATGGCAAACCCGTTGACCAGAAAAGATATCGTGGAATGATCGGATCACTCTTATACCTCATTGCCAGCAGACCTGACATCATGTTTTCTACATGTGTCTGTGCCAGATACCAGACAAATCCTATGGAATCCCATGTAGTTGCTGTGAAACGCATCTTCAAATACCTTAAAGGCACTCCCAAACTTGGCCTTTGGTATCCAGCTAAATCCGATTTTCAGTTGAACGCTTTCACCGACTCAGACTACGGAGGATGCAAGCTAGGTAGGAAGAGTACACCTGGTAGCTGTCAATTCCTAGGAGGTAGACTAGTGAGTTGGACTTAAAAGAAACAGACTTGTGTATCCACATCAACAGCAGAAGCTGAATACGTCGCTGCCGCCAGCTGTTGTTCACAAGTCATATGGATGCAAACTCAACTGCGTGACTATGGCTTCAAAATCTCACAAATTCCCATATTTTGTGACTCAACCAGTGCAATTGCCATTTCTCACAATCCCGTTCACCATTCCATGACAAAGCACATCGACATTCGATATCACTTTATCAAAGACAACATTCAAAAGGGTCATATCGAACTACACTTCATCAACTCCGAAGATCAAATTGCCGATGTCTTCACTAAGGCTCTCGATGAAACAAAGTTTCAATACTTCCTAGGCCGTCTAGGAATGTTAAATCCAGATAACATCCATCCTTAAACTTTTACTTTTTGTTTGTACAAAAGTGTGTTTACTTTCATTCAAAAAGAAAATTCAAAAACATTTGAAAATTGCTTTCTTTTCAAAAATACCAAAAACATTCAAATAACCAAGATTTCCAAAAACATTCAGAAAAACAAATCGTCAAAAATAAAATAAAAGAATTGCCATAATAAGCTTTTATAGAACCTTGTGATTAATCGTCTATTGACTTAATTTTCAGATGCTTATGCCCGATGAAGATTTTAAGTCATATTGATTCTCAATTGGAGTGAAGGTTCAAATCTCCTACTTTTCATAATGTATATAACTTTATTTCCTTCGATTTTATTTCATTATTGATGATTTTAAACAATCAAGGGACATAAGGTTAGGAGGTTCAGATGAAACAAAAACCCATGTGAAAATTTGTGCCTCGTCAATCTATATCACTGTGGAATTCATTTCTTGTGAGCTTAGGTGTGTCACTATTGCTTATAAGGTATATCCGATTATACCTTGTCACGGTCTCCTTTTTGCTTAGATATCAAAATGACCAGGGACGATACATTCATTTCTTACATACTAGACAAACTGTCTTTTATGCCACCAATTCCTACCTAGATATAAGCCAACCAAAATGAAGTCTTGAGATCCCGTGATCCATCAACAAGAAAAGACAAAATGAAAAAGACTTCAACAATCACTTATCAAAGAAAAACAAAGATCCATCCACATCCAATCGTCAAAGACGAATCAACAAAAAGGGCCAAATCATTCACCGAAGAAATACCAAAGAAAACAAAAATATTCTATATTTGGTATTTTCAAACAAACTTTTCAACCAAATGGTTATTTCAAAACAAACATCATAAGATTCTGTGATCTGTTTTTAGCCATTTTTTCACAAAAGAAGATATCTTAATCCCGCAAGACAGATACTCACAAAAAAACCCAATTTTCTCAAATGTAGCAAATTCTTGATGCTAAAACAAAATATCTTTTTACAATAAATCGATATTGATCAACAAACAGGATACCATCAAAGAAGAAGCTGCAACAACAATGGATTTCCTGGGATACTGTAACCTTCATCATTGAAGAATCTTAGTTGCAAACTGCACTATGAAAATTGCTAAACCCCTCTACATGTATTTCCAAACGGAGAGAGAGTGAAAGTTAATGGCATAAATGAAGAAACCCGCTGAGTAATGCCGAAACCAGTCTTATGTGATTGATTATCTAATAATGAGACTAAGTGACATTTCAGGAAAAGCATAGCTGAACACCTCCAATATGAGTGTGAGTCGTCAGAGAGAGATATCACTCATTTTTAGTGATCATTAACTTGTTCTGCTGCCAGAACAACCAAACACCCAAGTGAAGTGTGAGCTATACCTATGAGCGTTCATCTGAATCGACCTGTTAGACCACTTGTCGTCATTAATAATGCTATAAAATCTTAGGAAATTTCTTTAGATACATATATGGCTACCCTTTGATAACCGAACCCGAGACTTTGATTAGGAAACAAATTTATGAAAATCTTTTACATAAGATATGTTAAACAAAGTCACAAACTTTCAAAACAATCACTATGTTTTATATATCTTATCTATTGACAAATCTTTTATCTCGAATCTTCAAAAGTTCAAAACTGTCAATATGATTATATCATACCTGTCCTTATTTCAGCAATGATCACATAGGGGGAAATTGTTGAAAAATGTTTTTGTATGTGACCATCACTGAAATAAGACGAACTATTTTTGTATTATCTAACAAATATTATCATTTATTTTAGGTTGCATGAATGCGTGATCAAAACGGAAAATACGAAAACACGCGAATGACGAAAACGCATAGACGAGAAAATTTAGATGTGCAACTGAACAGTTTCAACAATATATATATATATATATATATATATATATATATATATATATATATATGTATATATATGTATGTATTATATATGTATGTATGTATTATATATATATATATATATATATATATATATATATATATATATATATATATATATATATATATATTGTGTGGAAAAGTCAAAAGAAAAAGCAAAGGAATTAAGAAGCAAAACCCATACACACGTTTTTGCTACTAGCTCCTACAACAAGTTGCATGATCAGCCATTACTCTTTCAATTTACTACTCAAATGCTACTAGATATTTGTTTCACCTCATATATGTATACATGAGTATGTAAAGAGTTGTGTGTGTGTCTGTTCATTTTTCTTTGTAATTCCCTGGAACATAAAACTCTCTCAATCACGAAACAACAAAAATCAAGAACATCAAGATCAACAAGTTAAATGAAGAACACTATCAACCATCTTCATCATCTTCATCAAACTTTAAGATCATCATCTTGACCACCATCACCACCTTATATCAACCTCCTTCCAACCTCCTTCCAACCTCAAAATAATCTCCAAACACCCTCCAAATACCCTCCTTAAAACTCCTCCAAAAACACTTTCAAATCACCACAACCATCACCACCTTGCTGTTTTTCATGACATCAGAATCTTCAAGTCAGAAACGAAGCAAACTAGGCTCAGTACAAGCACAAAAAGACTAGGGAGATTTTCACCACAAATTCTTCAGAACCTTACCTACATCTAGGAATTTTCGTGGACGATTTTGACCAAGCGAAACCCAAGAGAGACGTGAGAGAGAATTTGCTATCCAGAGAGATTTCTGTTTTCGAGTTCAGAATCTTCATGTCAGAAAACAAAAAACTGGGCACAACACAGCCAAAATACTACGAGGAAGATTTTCACCATCAATTCTTCAGAACCTTACCTACATCTAGAAATTTTCGTGGACGATTTTGACCACGGGAAACCCCAAAGAGACGCGAGAGAGAATTGGCTATCCAGAGAGATTTACTCCGAAAATCTACATCCATCACCACCCAAAGCTCCTTCAACTTCACCATCTTTGCTGCCTTACACCCCCAAAATTACAACCTTATTACACCTCCTAACACCCTCCAGATACCCACTCCAACCTCATCAAATCTCCTCAAAACACCCTATACCCGTATACAAATACATGACTCGTGTACTTTGCACTATTTTGTAAACAACCCATTTTACATGAAAATGAACTTTTTATTACTTATCAAATACCGGATTGATCTTTGAACAAATATCGACCAGTCGTTACAAGAGTCCCAATATCGACCAGTCGTTCCAAGAGTCCAAATATCGACCAGTCGTTCCACGAGTCCAGTTCAGTCCCAATATCGACCAGTCGTTCCAAGAGTCCAAATATCGACCAGTCGTTCCACGAGTCCAGTTCAGTCAATTTATTGACGAACCTACTTGATATATATTTATATATTTATATATTTTATTATAGCGTTATGTCATTTAAATACAGTCATTTATATTATTTATAGCTTTACGTCATTTAAATACAATCATTTATATTATTATAGCTTTCAGTCATTTATAGCTTTCATATTTATACTTATTCCACAATTATTATTCTTTATATATATATATATATATATATATATATATATATATATATATATATATATATATCTACATCTTATATCTTAAACTTATATATCTATCACACAGTAACTGGTAACCGAGCCTTTTGTTGTAGTGATCATATTTTCATATTTCCAACAATCGGTATCTGAGCTGATATAAAAGAATATTTTCCAATAAAATTAATTTAGTGATCAAAAGGAACTAATTAAATATGGAATCTTATATATATATATATATATATATATATATATATATATATATATATATATATATATAGCATGGGCCAAGTTCATTTAGGTTGGGCTAAGCTTGCATGGATAGTCCATGGAGTTTTTAACCCATGGTCCTATGGAAATGAAAGGTCATGGGTATTAGGGTTTACATGAATGTAACCCTAATCCTCCATACTATATAAAGAGGTCTTTGACACATGAAATGGTACTAGTGTGTGAGTATACAAGAGTGGGCTGATTTGTAATGTGAATTTTATTCTCTCAAGTTTTCCAAGGTGTTTTTGGTGATTTGTGATTCCACTTGAGGCTTCCACACTATTGGGGCTAAGCTCTTAAAGTTCAAGACTTCAAGCTCCATCAAAAGGTATGTCATCTAACTAGGCTTTTGTAGTATAGTTGCTTCATATTATGCTAGATAGGATTAAAACCTTGGAATATCAAATATTTGCATGTATAATAGACAAAACATAGATTCAAGGTTTTTAGGGTTGCATGTACACCATAGGAGTGTTAGAATGCTCAAAACCCATCAGTGGTATCAGAGCCTAGGCTTGTTTTCAATTATACTTGATGCAAATTGCTGAAAAAAGCTGAAAAATCGATTTTCTGGCTGCCTGGGCTGTGGACTCGCCAAGTCCATGAAGAAATTCATCCCACTCGTCCAGTAGGTTCATACACTCGACAAGTAGGAGCCCCTGACAACATATTTTCGACTTTTAAAGCTGAAATTGGACTAGAATCATTACCCTAAGCTGTTTTTGAACTTATAAACCTGTTTTTGATGTGGTAATGATTATTCTATCCAATTCCAAAGATAATTTTCAATAGATTCATGTTTTGTATTAGTTTAATGGTTAGGCTAATTGCATGAAAATTGTTTGATTTGAATTGTATTGTGCATATGAGTTTAATCTAGATCATAGTTTTTTCTTGACATGTTTGTTTGTTTTTTAGATGATCTAAATGGCCTTTAATGGATTCCATAACTTGTCCTCAAGTTATGGAAAACCAAAAGTTTTTCTTTAAAAGATTTATTAAAGTGTCTTAGGTTATGAACTTGAAGAGTCTTTTCCCATAAATTGTTTTATGACCTCCATAACTTGTCCTCAAGTTATGGATTTGAATAGTTTTTGAATAGTTTCAAAACTTGCCCTCAATTTTTGGAATTTGTAAAGTCTTACACACACTTTAATTCCAAACCCTAGAGTTTTAAAAGTTAAAATTCAACCCTTATACTTTATAGTATTATAGGTTAATAATATATATATGTATAAGAGCAAGTCAGTCTTACCGTTAGTAGGCCTCATTCACGAAGCCGGTCTATAAGGGGGGTATAAGGTTACTGCCTATAAAATGGAAGTTTAATAGGTGTCCACTCTCACCCACTGCTTCCTTGACTGGTGGAGGGTCGTTAGCCGAACGGGTTTGACAGGACTCTAATTCTCCCTTCATTAAAAGTATAATGATAAATACTAAGTAACTAAACTCTTAAAATTCCAAATCTTAGTTACTTAGGAAAATGTGAATTTGGTGCTAACCCATGAAATTACACTTTGCACCTTGCTTAAGTCGTTAGTGGAGTGTGTGTGGTTAACCGGCACACTAACTTGGATTTAACAAGGTTGGAAAAGGGTGGCTTAAGGTTTATCATAGATCGGTGGAGCTCGTGTGGTTAACCGGCACATCTATTAGGTGATAAAAATTAAGAGTACCAAGTATATTTGCATGGTTATTCACACCTTGTTTGTGATCCTCGGCATCCCAATCACAAACTTGAGAGGGCACAATCGAGATTTAAACATGCCATTGAAAAGTTCAATGAATCTCAAAAGATCTAGGAGTTTCAAAGCCAATTAAAACCTAATTCCCATTTCGTTTGTCATGGTGGAAATTGGTGAATCGTCATTCACCTACCTTCAAATATTTTGTAGCTTGGATTACGGCATCCCTGTTCCAAGTTATAAAATATTGTGTTGGGTCCTAGTCTTAATATTTCATATTGGGTGTTATATTAAGGACTTAAATCAACTAACTTGAATTCTCCCATTGTAGATGTCTGGTTCAGACAATTATGATCTCCCAAATCTCTTGGAACAAGCCTTCCTAATGAAGATGATATCCCGCGATTGGTTCATGGAAATCATACTTCTCTTCCTCTCCTCCAATTATTCTCCCTAACCCACAAGCTCGAAGACTTGAAAAGTTCAAGATCACTCAAGCCATGCTTGCAATGAAACATAAAGATAGAAGACCTGTGTGCACTCATGTCTTAGGAATGAAGTCACATATTGACAGGGTGAGAATGTTGGGTGTCGTTGTCCCAAGGAAGTTGGCTATTGACTGGGTTCTTCAGACACTTCCTGAGTCATATAGTGAGTTCATTAAAGACTACTATGTGACAGATCACGACATGACCCCAATAGACCTTTCTTATTTGCTTGTTGTTGCTGAATCAACAATGATTTGGCGCAATGGTCAAGCAAATATGGGTGGAAGGTCTACTTCTCAAACTTCCATGGACGTTGACAATGGTAACATTGGAAGTCGAGAAAAGCTTTCTCTTCCCAATCGAAAGTGGCCTTGGTCAACCCGGTTGACCAAAAGGTAAAGAGAAAGGCTAAGTATGTGATAGTCCTATGTACCATTCCCAAAGAGTCTGTATGTCTTTACTGCCAAGAGAAGGGACATTGGAAGCGAAGCTGCCCTAACTACCTGAAGGATCTGAGAGAAGGAAGAATAAAAAAGTTTGACTCTGCTTCAGGTAAGTCCACTATCTAACTCTGTTAAGTTTATAATTGTTGATTCTTAATACGTGTTGTGGCTCGGTTACATTTTGATGTTTGGCAGGATCAAGCAAAGGGAAGGAAACTTAAAGGAAGAGTATGTTGAATCTGATCGCGAAGATGGATTTCAATCGCATGATTTGAAGATCAAATTTTTGAGCTGCTGCTTAGGAGTTATGATAGATTGCTAGGAAATATGTAATAACATAGTTTTCATTTAAAGTTCTTTGTAAGGAAAAAGTTTTTCTACATTTTATAAATAAATAAAATTTTGTTTTATCTTATTATATCTCCTTGCAATGACATTTATGAAAAATTGATGTTTGTATGTTTCTAGCAATATTGGAAATATGAATTTGATTCTTTCTATTGTGGTAGTGTCTAAATTTACCAAATTAAGAAAGATTCTCATCACCCAAGTTTCAATTGGACAGAAACTTGGAATCATGCAAGTTGTATTGTATGATTAATGAGAATTTTTCATCTTTGGAAAATTAAGACTTATTCCTTGTTCACATGTATGTGTGAGTCAAGTGAAGGACCAAGGGGTCAAGTACACATTCTTGTGCACTGGTCAAGTCCACCACAAACATCGATAAGACTATTCGTCATGATTTACTAAGGTTTAGTAAATATGGTTATAATTACAAGTTTAAGTATAATTTTGAAACATTGGAAAAGTTTCAATGTATGGCAGAACGAATGGGAAGAATCAAATTAGGCAGACAGATAAAAGTTTCTCAAATCTGAAAAGATAGGAGAGTACTTTAGTATCATGGTTTTGTGATCATCTTAATGATTAAGAAACCATATCACAATTGATCCTCTAAGGACATCTTAGTGCATTCCTATGGCTAAGAAGAGGAATAATGAATTATTGAAATGGTTAAATCAAGAAGATGAGTCATACTTCGTTCCAAAACAATTCTTAGAGTCATACTCCAAGATTGTAACTTGAGTGACATATCTTAAAGAAGGTTTATAACACTTGTCAAATGTAAGAGTAAAATGTGTTCTACTCTTGTACATTTGAAATTGGTAAGTTGTGATGTTTTGGATAAAACAAAGACCAACTAAGGCCAATTGTGTGAAGTGTTTGTCTTGATAAGAATCCACACTATCTCTTGAATATTTGTTTTGTCAAGGAATGGTTCTTGGCAAGAGAGTCTTATATGTCAAGAGGACAGTGGGAGTCTAAAAGATCCTGAAAGAGTTTCAAGAACTAATCAAGAATAAAAACCTGTAATTTATCACTAGCACACGACTCGAGGTTTGTAACCTATCGTGTTGACATATTCCTACTTCTGTGCCCATTTCAGTTAAAGTTGACTATGCATCTGAGTTCTATAAGTTCTCAGTTGTTTACATAACTACTTGGAAGCAATGGCAGGCCCTTGTGCTGTCAGGTGGCAAGAAGGTAAGATTGCACAAGTTTAGTCCATATGAGTTTGGATTTGTCACTAACCTTATCTTGTGATTATGGTTTTGACAAATTCACATGGATAGTAACACATACACCATAGAAATCTAAGTGTCATAAGGTTTCTCTACGATTCATGAAAATGATGGTGAGGAAACGCTTTCACTAAGTAGATTTTAAGTAGATAGCAATTGTGATATTTGCATTCTCAAAGTCGTTTATGGAGCGCGTGTGGGTAACCGGCACACTAACATGGACTTGTGAGAAATGGAAAAGGTTTAAACAATTGAGACTATGATTACGTCATCCCTTTTCATAGTTCTAAAATTGTTTAGACACGCATGTGAGGTATCTAAGGAAAGGTGTATGATTTTGATAAAGTTTTATCAAAGCATCTCATATCGGAAATCTGAACATTGGTAAGAAAGTCAATAAAGTATTAATTTCTAGAAGTCCAGCTGATTTCTGAGTACATGTCAAAGCTAGTGGGAGCATAAGTGTTATGCTAATAATCATCATGTTAGTGGCAGCATGATAATTATAATAAGTGTTGCAAGTTAGCATTGTTAATTATAGAAAACAAAAGTTTCAATTGGGAAAAAGTTGTTTTGCTATAATTAAGGGAGAGGAAATTATACTTCATTTCAAATCTAAAAGCTTAGATTGAGATTTTAATCAACTTTAGTCAAGGATATATATATATATATATATATATATATATATATATATATATATATATATATATATATATATATATATATGAATTTTATGATTGGAATGGTTCAACATAAGGAAATTCTATATATATATATATATATATATATATATATATATATATATATATATATATATATATATATATATATATATATATATATATATTGCGTTCTCAAAATTCGATTATGATTATGGCATCCCTCTTCATAGTCGAATTATGAAAACATGGCAAATACAAAATATTGTAGCAAAAGACTGGTCTAGGATCATGTCTTTATGTGAGACATCATGAGTCGTGTCCCATATGCTTCGGATATAGGATCGATTACATGTGCTATAATATTTATCCTTTCTAAATTTTCCAAATGCCTAGGGCATTAAAAGGGGAAAAGGTCTGGAATTGGATATGACTAAAATTGATTAAGCAATTGTCGAGGACAATCTAAGATTTACCAAAGATTGGTTGCTCATGGACAGTTGGAAGTATGGTGTAGATTTCTGGAAAGGACCATATTGACATATTCTAAAAAGAGGCAACTCTTGTTCAGAAGTGATAGTCAAAATGGGAATGTAGAAATGTCTCCATAGGTGGAAGTTATTCAATCTGTGTAAGATTAGAAAACTTAATGCAAGAAGGATGTTCAAAGGAATATACTTTGAATTTGACCTCGTTTCCATGGAATTGATCTCCATTGGAATACTCTATAATGTTTGTTGACAAGTCTTTGTGACTTTGTGCATAGTCATTACAAGAGGATCAATGCATATAAGTGTAGAATCTAAGTAAATGGTAGGAATTTAGAATTCTTACATTTACGATAAGGATTTGGGATTGTGAAATGAGAATCATTGGAATTATGTTCAATTGATCTATTCCACAAAGTAAGGATCATATACAAACATAGTGTTCATACTTGGTGTATGGCGTAACTATTGTTTGGTCAAACATAGTGTGAATGCTTGGAGCATGGCATGACTATTGTTTCAGATTCAAGTATAAAGTTGATTATTCAAAACATTATACAATGAATAATGAGTAATCAATATGGTGTTTAAATAAAATGTGTTTTATTTACTCTCAAAGGTGCTTGGGGCCATATAGGATTAGTATTATTCTTGTGTTTCACTTTTCATGTTTTGACTTCCCGAATAACTAGGTTATTCAAATTCTCCATAGTCAGTCATATGTTGGAAGTAGATATGAGTCAAGACTGTCATGAAGTTGACTTGTAGATGTCTAAGGTATTGGACATAGCAAGAGTTGCTAAAACATTCATGAGTGCTCCTGGAATGAGATTCGAGTATTGGATTAAACCCGCGCTCATTTGAATCACTTCATGGATTTTATCACGAGTGATCATGAGACGATAATATCTTATATTCTTCAAACCTAGAGATATGATTTGTTGACTGTGAGTTGGTTATACATTGATTGCACGAAACGCTTCAGTAACTTGATGTTATAAAACGTGCCTTTGTGTATGATTCAACAAGTAGTAGGACAAACATATGAGGCAAATTTTATCCATTCCTTTTACCCTTGGAGGGATAAAAGCGATATCTGTGGGCCCCTTGATGATTTAGTAATGACGCCCCTAAGTGCTTGGCCAAGCCTGGACTGATTTGATTTGTTCAATTAGTTAGTTGTCATAAATCAGAAATCAGGTAACAACAAATGGACAGAGAGAATGATTATAATCCATGTCTCAGTCCATGTGATATCTAGAATGGAGGAATATATGATCCCTTATCTAATGGACAAGTCATTTGACTAGGTCAGAGTTCGGCAGCGGCTTTAAGAGCTACTATTGCTAGTCAGGATCTTGGATTCATATGCAATAATAGTTTTAGACTTATCCAAGTGGGAGATTGTTGGATTAGATGTCTAAGCCCATAACTATTATTGGTATGTATTCGAACCGAGAGTAGCATGGTCTATTTGGGTTGCACTTCACCGGAACATTTGTATGGATAGTCTTTTGAGAATAGTATGTCTATGCTTTATTAATATATTATGAGTTATAATATATTAATATGAAATCTTATTATTTAATTAGTATTGATCAAGAATTAATTTAGAATTAATTTAGTGATCAAAAGGAACTAATTAAATATGGACTTTTATATATATAGCATGGGCCAAGTTCATTTAGGTTGGGCTAAGCTTGCATGGATAGTCCATGGAGTTTTTAACCCATGGATCCTATGGAAATGAAAGGTCAAGGGTATTAGGGTTTACATGAATGTAACCCTAATCCTCCATACTATATAAAGAGGTCTTTGACACATGAAATGGTACTAGTGTGTGAGTATACAAGAGTGGGATGATTTCTAGTGTGCATTCTATTCTTTCAAGTTTTCCAAGGTGTTTTTGGTGATTTATGATTCCACTTGAGGCTTCAACACTATTGGGGCTAAGCTCTTAAAGTTCAAGACTTCACGCTCCATCAAAATGTATGTCATCTAACTAGGCTTTTGTAGTATAGTTGCTTCATATTATGCTAGTTAGGATTAAAACCTTGGAATATCAAATATTTGCATGTATAATAGAGAAAACATAGATCCAAGGTTTTTAGGGTTGCATGTACACCATAGGAGTGTTAGAATGATCAAAATCCATCATTACATTCCCACACTTGCTTTGAATCTTGCATCAGTCAGACAGTTGTGTAAATCTGGTTGTTGGGTCTTCTTTTCTGATTCATTATGTTGTGTACATGAAATTCGATCTCGGAGGGTGATTGGGATAGGCCATAGACTTGGGGAGATCTATGTTTTGGAGCAGCTACATGTTGCTGATGTTGTTGCATCTAGTGTCGATTTGTCGTCTTTTCGTTTAAACCCTTCGTTGCCTGGTTTTACCTTTGGCATTCTTGTTTGGGACATGTGTCAGCGTCTCGTTTACAGTTTTTGGTTTGCACTAGTGTGTTAGGCTCCTTGAAAACTGATGATATTTCAGATTGTTATGGTTGTAAACTGGGAAAATTTTATGCTTTACTGTTTAATAAAAGTGACACTCAATCTGTTGCTCCCTTTGATATCTTGCATTCTGATGTGTGGGGTCCCTCTCCGATGACATCTAAATATGGAACTAACTATTATGTTTCATTAATTGATGATTACACTCGTTATACATGGGTTTATTTTATGAAGTGCAAGTCTGACTTTTTCATTGTATATAGTGAATTCAGAGCTCTTGTCAAGACTCAACACTCTGCTGTTATAAAATGTTTTCGGTGTGATTTGGGAGGAGAATTTACCTCCAATAATTTTAAACAATTATCGGCATCTGATGGCACTGTACATCAATCATCTTGTACAGACACTCATCAACAGAATGGTGTTGCAGAAAGAAAACATCGACATCTCCTAGAAGCTGCCAAATCCTTACTACTTTCTGCTCAAGTTCCCAATACGTTTTAGGGAGAAGTTGTTCATACCACCACTTATGTTATTAATCGCATTCCTACTGCGTACACTTCGGTGAGATCTCCTTATGAAATGTTTTTTGGACAACTTCTAGATAATTCTTCATTATGAGTGTTTGGGTGTACATGTTTTTTCTTGAAGCCTCATGTAGAGAGAGATAAGTTGTCTTCAAAATAAACTCTTTGTGTTTTTATGGGATATGGTATTGGTCAGAAAGGTTATCAGTGTTATGTACCTTCAAATCAAAAATTGTATGTCTCTAGCACTGTCATTTTTTTGGAGCATATTCCATTTTATAGCATTCCTGTTCAGTCACATGATGCAACCCGAGAGGAGCTTCATACTATTGATCCGTTTAGCATTGACATTGATGATCCACCACATGTCACTAATCCATCACCTGCTGCTGATCCACCAAATCGCTAATCCTCTGCCTGCAGATCATCAAGACCCCCTTCCATCGAGGCCTTATCATAATAAGAAGTTCGTAAAGCTTCATGACTTTGTCTATTCCTATTACTCAACGATGTTTTCCTCCTTTATTGCTAATGTACATTTGCTCTCTGATCCAATATCCTACAAAGAGGCCATTTCTGATCCCCTTTGGCAGACCGCTATGGTTGAGGAACTTGCAGCTCTTTATCAGACTCATACATGGGATATGGTTCTGCTTCAGCCCAGAAAGCACACGATTGGTTATCGTTCGGTATATAAACTTAAAAAAAAGTCTGATGGATCCGTTGAGCGTTATATGTCACACCCCAAAACCGAAACGGCGGAATCGTTCAGGGGTGGAGGACGTCATGTTTAGTATCACGAGATATGTATATGGTAAGCAAGTAATGAACAACCATTTCATTTCGAAAGAAAGTGTTTACAATGTGTGTGTTCACAAAACATAGAATTCATACACAAATAACAAAACAAGACTTGAAGCTAAAATGCTTCATCTTCAGAATCCCCAGCACGAGCACCTGTCTAATACTCTCCTGAGAATACAAGTTATTTGAAAGAGTTGATCAGCAATTAAGCTGGTGAATTCATAAGATTTTAGTGATGTGAGTAAGTTGTAAACTGTTGTTGAAAGTGTAGATGTAAAATGGTGTTAAAAATGTAGTTGTAACATGTAGTTGTAAAATGTAGTAAGTTGTAAGTTCTGTTTTGAAAAGTTCGCATGTTCCTCTAGAAAATCCTATATTTCCTACTTTGATGGAAGTTTAAGTAAAATAACACTACAACCCTTTCTATGGGTACTAAGCGGATACGAATTATATAAGACTCAGAGTAAACAAACAATCGATTGTGCGCATCTACCCTAAGCTCACAACCAAACGAGGAACAGAAATTAAGGCGGATAGCACACATCCCATTGGTTGTTAGATCATCGTCATATATAACCCTGGTGTAGTCACTTGTTACTCATGGAGTTAATTGTAATGGTTCCTTTATATCTAATGGAAAGTTCTTTAAGAAAACCTATATTTCTTATAGTAAAATGGTGACCACAGTGACTACTTTTATAATAGCTTAGTTTATACTGCTATATATAATCTAATATCGGATAGAAAGTTAATTGAGTGAATCTGCCCTAAGCCCACAACCAAACGAGGAACAGGAGATAAGGTGGAAAGCACACATCCAACTACCTATTAGGTATTAGTTTTATATATATACATAATGTATAAACTAAGGTATTATAGACTTACTCACCTAAGGTCCTTTAAATTGTACTGGTTTAATAAAATGGATTAAACCCTTTACTGGGAAGTTTCTAGTTTTGTATACCAAAAGTACTGATTTTGGAAAGTATGTTTTGTACTAGAAAAAATGTGCTTTGACTCTGTGTCCTATAACCTGACCCATACCTGGTACCCTTATGATGACTTAATGTATACTAAGCATACATATATATATATATATATATATATATATATATATATATATATATATATATAGATTCGGGTAGAAAATAGATTGGGTGAATTCGTTCCAAGCCCACAACCAAACAAGGAACAGGAAATGAAGTGGAGAGCACATATCCTATTACCTGTCGGACTCTATTGGTATATATATCCTGTGATGTATACATTAAGGAATCATAAGACTAGAATTATGGTCCTTTCTTTTAAATGTAGCCTTCTACCAAGGCATCTTCTGTGATGTGCTAGACTCGACTGTTTAGTTGGTCGATTGTAAAAATGTATATTTTCCCTAGTTTATAACTATCTTGACTCGAAAATAGTTTGAGTTTGACTTTCAAGTGGTACTGTCACTTTATGAAAGTACTGGGAAATGTAAGTACACAGTTGTCGTTTATAATGACATGCGGATGTACTAATAACCTAAAAACATATTTGTTTTATTACGGTTATAATGTGAAGGCTAGAACCCCTACTAAACGCTCTCCCTGTCGAGAGATTAAGGGAACCAAACGCGACCTCTGCAAATTCTTGCAAGCCGTGTAATTCACATTAAAGTATATGATCATGTATACCCAATATAATTATCACCTTTTGCTTAAAACAATGAGTTAGTGATTCATTGGTATAATTAGATCCTGTATGTGTTCTCATGCTATAGCAACCTAACTTGTTTGTTTTGTACTGTATCTTGTACGTTCTGTTTGTTTCTCATAATTGTGTGTTCTCTCTGTATGGTATTGTTTGATTCTCTTCACTATATGTTATGTATGGTATTGTTTGATTCTCTTCACTGTGTGTTTGACTCATGTATGAACTGACTCTTTGTGTGCTTCATTGTACTAGAAGTAATGAATAGCATTCTCCTAAACTATACCTATTATAGTTTACTAATGTTCTACTTGGACTGTTACTGAAAAGACTCATTTATCTACTAAGTTATGTTTGTACTTTAAAAACGGAGTTTTGTATAACTATAAAGTAACATAACTTTAAAAGAGTTTTTGAAATGTTTTGACAACTTATAAATGACATAAGTAACATTTTGAAAGATGTTTATAAAGAAACATTTACACAATTATCATTGTGTTCAACTTGTATTCCCCCCCTTAAAACATTTGAAACAGTTAAAAGATTCATTACGGGGTATGAACTCACCTGATGTGGGTGATTCAAACGGGTATGCGTGTAAGGATGAGAAGTTCCACGATTGAAGTCCCGAGACACAATAAGTCCTAAATGACATATAAGGACACATATTGACATGAATATAGTGTTTATGAACAACTATATGAAAGGAAACACCTTCCGGGACTAGGAAACACCTTAACCAAGTGTTGGAATCACATGTGATTCAACAAGGAAAGTGAAATGGCACTAACATGAGTTTACGGTCATGAGTTTACGGCCTAAGGGAGTTTACGGCCGTAAACTCATGGTCAAACATGGCTAAGTGAAAGTTTGAAGTCTAGGGAAGCTTTAGGGACTTTTGTTCTACACTTGTATGAGAAATACCACCTCAAATGAGGCTTTTGATGAGTTTACGGCCCAAAGGAGTTTACGGCCGTAAACTCATGGTCATTATGTATTTGAGTGAAGTTTAAGGTCCTTCATACATCAAGGAAGGGTTCTGGATCACTAGCTTTGCATCTTATAGGGTTTATGGCTCAACCATGCCCTAACATTGAGTTTACGGTCAAGGAAGATCTTGGACCGTAAACTCAAGATGTTCATGGGAAAATGGATGTTTCAAGTCTCTAAGCGTGGATACTAACTAGATATGAAGTATAGGGAAGTGTACTTACGATCTAGAAGCTTGAAATGGTTGATATTGGCCAAGAACACTAGTGTGTGTTCTTGGTGTTCTTGGTGAAACTTGAAGATCTAAGAAAACATGATTTCCATGGATGAATCATGAGGATGAAGCTAGTTAAGAAGGATTAACAACTAACTAAAGAAAGAACACTTACGATTTTTGAAGATCAAGTATGAAGACCGGGATGATACTTGAGAGAAAACTCATGTGTTCTTGAGGTGTAAGTGAAAGAATGAAGAAAAGTGAAGGATATGGACTTATATGGAGGAGTTTACGGCCTACATGAGTTTACGGCCGTAAACTCCACAGGATGGAGTTTAGGGCTTGAATCTTGTACTGTGGCCTTTAGCAGATAAAATCAAACACTTATTCCTTAAGTGTACTAGGCTAAAACTCCCTAGAAAGACCTTTAACAAGGCTAGAACTCATTACCAATGAGTTTGACTCTCCGATGAGTTGATTGACTGGGTCTTAAAAGCAAAAATTTTCCGGGTTGTCACATTATAAAGCCAGACTTGTTGCGAAAGGGTACGCATAAAAGTATTTTTTGGATTATAACTAGGCGTTTGCTCCTGTTGCAAAAATGACGATGGTTCTGTGACAACCCGGGCCTTTTTCCATCAATGTTGGACCGATTCCGCTAATAAAATTTGACTTTTATTTACTTCTGTCAAATTCTTGTAATTTGGAAATCATTTAAGTTATAGAGTGGAGTTTTCTTTTATGAGTTGGAACCAAAAATCACGCGAAAACCCAAATTTCCTTCGAAAAATTAGCAGTTTCCGGCCTGACTCGTGTTCACGGCCGTGAACCCGATGACGGCCGTAAACTTGTTTACGGCTGGTGACAGGTGGCCCCCACCATCGACCATACACCCAGCCTATAAATACGGGACTCCTACCTTCATTTGAACTTTTCTGGCCGAAAACTCTCCCACACACTCTCTAATCTCTCAATCGCAAACACCAAAACACCCTCTTTTCTTCCAAAAATCATCAAGAATCACCTTAGGGTGTTGTTGTGGAGCATCTAAAACGCGTTTTCAATGAATACAGTATATTTGTTCTTGAGTTTACGGCCGTACACGCTTCAAATCTTCAAACCTTCAAGGGCCGCAAACCGTTTACGGCCGTACACCCTTCAAATCTTCAAATTTCCTTCAAGAACACCGTTCACGGCCGTAAACCCTTCAAGGGGCTGTTCACGGCCGAGAACAGTTTACGGCCGTAATCCCTTCACGACCGCAAACCCTTCTTAAGTGGTGAACTTGGCTGAAAACCCGATTTCCCGATTCAATCGAGTCTCGGTAACATTCCTAAACCGAAAACAAGTGTTTTTCTAACACTGTAATAATGGTTTCACTAATAAAATACAAATATGTATTCAGTTGTTGATTAGGATCCCGTTAAGTACCGCGTGCATCCACCCAAGGGTCTTCATTCCCAGTTTCTTTGTCCGACTATTCACACGACCAGCTGTGAGTTCATACCCCTATACTTTTATGATTTTAATGATTTCAGGGGGGGGGGAATACAAGTCAAACACAAATGATTTTGTGAGTTTATACAAAAGGATTTCAGCACATTTAAAACTGATACAATTGATAAAATCTTACAGTTTCCATATGTTTATAAAATATTTAGACATTTTATCCCTTTTGTAACATGCTGAGAATAAGTGAAGTTTTCAACTTACAGTTAAAATTGCATAGTTTTCAGATCAATACATAAACCAATTACATAATATTCATGCAAACTATAATAGGTAGAGTTTGGGGTTTCAATATACAGTAATACAAATTTAAGGCTTATACACTGCTAAACAGATAAACTATGACAGACTTAGTTTATGATATACTCGGGTAACAAAGATACTTTATCACATAATTATTTAAGTATAATTATTACTCTATAAAGTATACTCACGGATATAAACACAATAGATCAATACAGAACTGCACGTAAACTAGATTATACAGAATTGTGAGACTCTACTTCAAACTTGTACCCTTTGGTGTACTGAACTAAATCCTATCATAGTATAACCAGAGTCTTCTAGAGGGAGAGCGTGAGATTTGTGAATAGATCTATTCAGGACTGACAATCCCACACCTGAACTGCGAGCTACAGTTAGGCAGGCATGCTTAGGGTGACAAATGTCATGTATCCGACACTTGAAGAACGTCGTAAAGCCCACTAGGTCATATCAAGCATGGTTATACGAATCACAATAGTATAAACTAACTTTTGTTTACAGAATTTCATTCTTCATTAGTTTTATTTTAATAAATAGAACTACTATACATTATACTAGAGGATTCCAGGGAATAAATACATGGTTTTATTTTAATTAATGAAACTACTATACATACTAGTGATAACCAGGGTTTTCCAAAAGAACATTCTATACACACTGGTGATAGCCAGGGTTTTCGTACTTATAGATCAATGTAACAAACTCATACATTAGAAAATATTGGATTTTCTTGGTAGCATATAAACATTTTTATCGATTCATTATCAGGTTTTCATTCAAAAACATACTTATGCACTCACCGGCTTTTATGCTGATATTCTCTTTTCAAAACCGCTTGTATTCTCAAGAAATCAGTAGACCGGTACCTCGACAGACTTTTTAGAAGACGGAGCATATAGAGTCTCGTCTTTATATTTGCTACCGCTTGTATTCTCAGGAAATCAGTAGACAGGTACCTCGGCAGAATTTTGAGAAGGTGGAATATCAAAAGCCCTCATGTCTACTTCAGCAGCCAGAAATACCTGAGTGAAAGTGGGAAAGGATTACAATGGATTTCATCACTAAGTTGCCCAAGTCTCCGAGTGGGTATGATGCCATCTGAGTAATTGTCGATCGACTGACTAAATCCGCCCACTTCCTGCCAATCAAAGAGACATTCAAGATGGAGAGACTTACACGAATCTACATCCAAGAGATAGTTCGTCTGCATGGTGTACCTGTGTCTATTATCTCCGATCGGGATAGCAGATTCACCTCGAGATTTTGGTAGTCACTGCAGAAGGCTCTTAGAACTAAGTTGGATATGAGCACAACTTACCATCCACAGACAGACGGGCAGAGTGAGAGGATCATTCAGACATTAGAAGACATGTTGAGAGCATGTGTTATAGACTTTAGTAAGTCGTGGGACACCCATTTGTCCTTGGTTGAGTTCTCCTACAACAACAACTACCATACCAGCATCAAGGCTGCGCCATTTGAAGCCCTCTATGGCCGTAAGTGTAGATCCCCTATGTGTTGGGCTGAGGTGGGTGACACGCAGCTAGCTAAAGGTCAAGTCCCCGATAGCACTCTCACATGCCCAAAAATATCCGAGAAACTACAGAAAAAATCATACAAATCCGGGAACGACTAAAAGCTTCAAGAGATAGACAAAAGAGCTACGCCGATAAGAGATGAAAACCTTTGGACTTCCAGGTTGGTGACCGTGTTCTTTTGAAGGTCTCACCCTGGAAAGGCATGATACGCTTTGGAAAGCATGGACAGCTGAATATGAGATACATAGGACCATTTGAGATCCTCGCTAGGATCGGTCCTGTAGCATACAAACTTCGTTTACCCCAAGAGCTTAGCAATATCCATCCCGTCTTCCCCGTCTCGATCCTTAAAAAGTGTCTATCCGACGAAACACCTATGATACCTCTTTATGAGATCGAGATCAATGAGAACCTTAATTTCATGGAAGAGCCAGTCGAAATCATGGATCGGGAAGTCAAACGAACAAAACAAAGTCGCATACCGATAGTGAGGTCCGTTGGAATGCCTAGCGGGGACCTGAATTTACTTTGGAGCGAGAAGATTCCATGAAACATAAATACCCTCATCTTTTTCCGAGTCCATGAATTGTATTCTGTGTTTGAATTTCGGGACGAAATTCCCTCTATCGGGGTGATGATGTGACAACCCGAACCTTTTTCCGTCAATGTTAGACCGATTCCGCTAATAAAATTTGACTTTTATTTACTTCCGTCAAATTCTTGTGATTTGGAAATCATTTAAGTTATATAGTGGAGTTTTCTTTTATGAGTCGGAACCAAAAATCACGCGAAAACCCGAATTTCCTTCGAAAAATCAGCAGTTTCCGGCCTGACCGGTGTTCACGGCCGTGAACCCGATCACGACCGTAAACTCGTTTACGGCTGGTGACAGGTGGCCCCCACCACCGACCATACACCCAGCCTATAAATACGGGACTCCTACCTTCATTTGAACTTTTCTGGCCGAAAACTCTCCCACACACTCTCTCTAATCTCTCAACCGTAAACACCAAAACACCCTCTTTTCTTCCAAAAATTTTCAAGAATCACCTTAGGGTGTTGTTGTGGAGCATCTAAAACGAGTTTTCATTGAATCCAATATACTTGTTCTTAATTTTACGGCCGTACATGCTTCAAATCTTCAAACCTTCAAGGGCCGCAAACCGTTTACGGCCGTACACCCTTCAAATCTTCAAATTTCCTTTATGAACACCGTTCACGGCCGTAAACCCTTCAAGGGGTTGTTCACGGCCGAGAACAGTTTACGGCCGTAATCCCTTCACGGACGCAAACCCTTCTTAAGTGGTGAACTTGGCTGAAAACCCGCTTTCCCGATTCAATCGAGTCCCGGTAACATTCCTAAACTGAAAACAAGTGTTTTTCTAACACTATAAATAATGGTTTCGCTAATAAAATACAATTATGTATTCAGCTGTTGATTAGGATCCCGATAAGTACCGTATGCATCCACCCAAGGGTCTTTACTCCCAGTTTCGTTGTCCGACTATTCACACGACTAGCTGTGACTTCACACCCCTATACTTTGATGATTTTAATGATTTCACGGGGGGGGGGGGGGGGGGGAGGGGGGAGGGGGGGGGGAATACATGTCAAACACAAATGATTTTGTGAATTTATACAAAAGGATTTCAACACATTTAAAACTGATGCAATTGATATAATCTTACAGTTTCTACATGTTTAAAAAATATTTAGATATTTTATCCCTTTTGTAACATGCTGAGCATAAGGGACGTTTTCAACTTACAGTTAAAATTGCATAGTTTCAGATCAATACATAAACCAATTACATAATATTCATGGAAACTATAATAGGTAGAGTTTGGGGTTTCAATATACAGTAATACAAATTTAAGGCGTATACATTGCTAAACATATAAACTATGACAAACTTAGTTTATGATATACTCGGATAACAAAGATAATTTATCACATAATTATTTAACTATAATTATTACTCTATAAAGTATACTCACGGATATAAGCACAGTAGATCAATACAGAACTGCACGTAAACTAGATTATACATAATTGTGAGACTCTACTTCAAACTTGTACCCTTTGGTGTACTGAACTAAATCCTATCATAGTATAACCAGAGTCTCCTGGAGGGAGAGTGTGAGATTTGTGAATAGATCTATTCGGGACGGACAGTCCCACACCTGAACTGCTAGCTACAGTTAGGCAGGCATGCCTAGGGTGACAAATGTCATTTATCCGACACTTGAAGAACGTCGTAAAGGTCACTAGGTCATATCAAGCATGGTTATACGACTCACAATAGTATAAACTAACTTTTGTTTTATAGAATTTCATTCTTCATTAGTTTTATTTTAATAAATAGAACTACTATATATTATACTGGAGGATTCCAGGGAATAAATACATGGTTTTATTTTAATTAATGAAACTACTATACATACTGGCGATAACTAGGGTTTTCCAAAAGAACATTTTATACATACTGGTGATAGCCAGGGTTTTCGTACTTATAGATCAATGTAACAAACTCATACATTAGAAAATATTGGATTTTCTTGGTAGCATATAAGCATTTTTATCGATTCATTATCAGGTTTTCATTCAAAAACATGCTTATGAACTCACCAGCTTTTGTGCTGATACTCTCTTTTCAAAACCGCTTGTATTCTCAGGAAATCAGTAGACAGTTACCTCGGTAGACTTTTGAGAAGACGGAGCATATAGAGTCTTGTCTTTATTTTTGCTACTTTTGATGTATATAAATATGAATCAAATAGATGTAAATACCTTTTTATATATTCAATGTAATGGTTGTGTTTACTTTGATTACTATGATGCAATTGTTGTGATACTACATATGACGTCATCCACCCCCGAACGTTTCCACCGTTCCGGTTTGGGGGTGTGACATGTTCGCACCTTGATTGTAGTTTCTTCTATTCGACAATGGAAGATTTATCAGATGGATGTCAAGAATGCTTTCTTGAATGGTGATCTTCATGAGGAAGTATACATGTTTCCTCCCCCTGGTAATTCTCACAAACCAGGTGATGTTTGTCGACTTCCGAAGGCACTATATGGCCTTAAACAAGCCCCTCGTGCTTGGTTTGAGAAAATTTCTACGGTGATTACTTCGCTTGTTTTTCAACCAAGTCACCATGACTCGACTCTATTTATTCCATGTACGAATGCAGGTCGGATTATTCTTTCCTTATATGTCGATGACATGATTTTTACTAGTGATGATCATGATAGTATAGAGTCTTTAAAGCGTGATTTGGCTCACCATTTTGATGTGAAAGACTTGGGTTTGCTACATTATTTCTTGGGGATTGAATTCAAATGGTTATCTTTTTTCTCAAATGAAGTATATTTCAGATTTGTTTGAACATGCACGACTCACGGATAATCGGACAGTTGATATGCCTATAGAGAGTAATGAAAAGTACTCTCCAATTGATGGTGTCCCGTTATCATATCCAAGCCTTTACCGTACCATTGTAAGGAGTTTAGTTTACCTAACTATCACTAGACCTGATACTGCTCATGTTGTTCATGTGGTTAGCCAGTTTGTCACTGCTCCTACTACTGTTCACTAGGGAGTTGTTCTTTGTGTTTTGAGATATCTACGTGGTACTTAGTTCTGCACTCTTATGCTTCCATCTACATCCTCTCTTGAGCGGCATGCCTATAGTGATGTAAATTGGGATAGTGATATTTATGATCGTAAGTCCACTACTGGGTATTGTGTTTTTCTTGGAGATTCATTGATATCATGGAAAAGCAAGAAACAAGATGTTGTTTCTCGATCTTCTACAGAATCTGAGTATCGAACGATGGTTATCGCCACTTGTGAAACTGTTTGGTTAAGATGGCTTCTTGAAGATATGGGCATTCACATCTCTCAGCCTACCCCTTTGTATTGTGACAACGAGAGTGCGAAAATGATTGCCAAGAATTCAGTGTTTAATGAGAGTACAAAGCACATTGAGATTGACTGCCATTTCACACGTTATCATCTCCAGAAGGGCATTATCTTCCTTCCTCTTTGCAGATTTTTGATATTCTTACGAAGTCGTTGACTGCTCCTTGATTCCATTTTCTATCTGACAAACTCTCAATACTTATTGATGTTGCATTGTGAGTTTGAGGGGGGATGTTAGCCTAATAAGATTTTGGGATTTATCTTGTATTGGGTTTTATGATTGGACCTTTTAGCTAGGAAACCCTAATTAACTAGTCTATATATTATGTCTTTTGCTTTCATTGTATTTGTACTTCTCTTTGATAAGAATACAAAACCGTAGGGGTTATATGTCTTTGACTTGTAAGTTTACAACCATCACTTGATCAGTTAAGCCAAATATAATGTCATCCACATATATTTGAACTAGCATTAGATGATTTTCTCTTGAACGTCTGAAGCAGGTTGGATCGATGACCCCACGCTTCTATCCAAATTCGATACGAAACGTAGATAGAGTTTCATACAAAACCCTTGACGCATTCTTTAAGCGATAAACAACTTTCTCCAATTTGTAATAGTAATGAGGAAATCAAGATTCTCAAAACCTGGAGGTTGCTGTAAGTATACCTCTTCTTTCAGTTCACCATTGAGAAAAATGTTTTTTACATCCATTTGATGTACTTTAACATTTTTATGTGCTATATATGCCTAGAAGATGCGTATGGCCTCAAGCCTCACAACTGTAGTATATGCTTCATTGTAGTCAATTCCTCTAATTGACTATTACCTTTTGTTACAAGTTGGGATTTGTTTCTTATTACAACACTTGTATCATCCAATTTTTTGCGAAATACCTAGCGAGTTCCAAATATGGTATGTCCTTTTGGCTTGGGAACAAGTTTCCAATATATGTTTCTCTCGAACTACGCAAGCTCTTCTCGCATTGCCATAATCTAGTCATGATACATAATAGCTTCTTTAATCATTTTAGTCGTAGTCGATGACATGAATGTTGTGTAGTGACAATATTTGGTCAAGTCTTCAGAGGATCGAGTTCTAATATCTGCATAAGGACTTCCTATTATTTAGCCAGGTGGATGATCTCTGGTCCAGTTATGTAGACGTGATTGATGATGTTGTGAAGCTTCATTAGATGGAATGCCTTCAACTTTGGTAGGTTCTTGTTTTTTAATATATTGAACTTGGTCACCCTCGGTTTGTGAGTACCCCATAGATAAGTCTTGAGCCACATGAATTCAGTTCCCAGCTATTGGTGAAGGTTCCCCCTGTGAATTTGACAATTCCTCCTTGATTAGTGGTTCCCTATGGATTGATGCAAGGGTATTCCTAGGAACTTCATCTCATGTTTCTATCTCCTCAACTTCTTCTTCGGAATCTTCTGACTCTTTAGAGACATGTGATTTATTGTTGACTATTAGAACAACTTCTTCTAAGATCGGAACCTCAATGGTTGTGAGAATCGATGGATTACTTGACATGATTCCCCCCCCCCTCAATCAACAAGGTGGAAGTCATATGCGAGGAGTCTTCATTAAAGTAGGGTCCATAGCATTCAGTGTGTTGTAGTCGTGTAGCAGGTGAGAATAGAATTTAAGATACTAGCGCAGTCCCTGGAGGATCAAAAAGAGTGTCATAGTTAACTTCAATAATATTGCGGGGTCAGACTAAATTTGGAATGTTATTCTTCTTGATAAAATTCATTTCATTAAATGGAGAAGTTTTGCAGTCATAGAAATCATCAAAGTTAACGTCAAATATTTCTTCATTTATCCTTGTTCATTGGATTAGAAGTTTGTATGCAACCATGTTTTTAGAATATCCCGAAAAAGATTCCTTCATCTTACTTGGGTGCGAACTTGCTCAGATGCTCCTTGTTGTTGACCATAAAACACATGCAACCAAAATATGAAAGAAACGAACATTAGGTTTGTGATTATTTAAACCTTCATATGGAGTCTTGTTGAGGCTCTTAGTGATTATTCTTTTATTCTTAACAAAGCAAGTTGTTTCAACTTCTTCTACCCAAAAGTAAAGAGACAAATTTGTGAAGTTGAGAATAGACCCCATGGCTTCTGTTAGAGTTATGTTTTGTCCTTTTCAACACACCATTTTGTTGCGGTGTGTATCGAGAAGTTGTGATTGATTCCCTTGGACACCAAGAAGTTTTTAAGAAGTTGATTTGTGAATTTCGTTCTGTTGTCACTTTGTATCTTTTTTGATAGCTTGATCTGAAGTTCAATTTCCTTGATGAATTTTATTAAGGACTTCTGTGTTTCATATTTCCGTCTCAATAAGAAAACCCACATGAAGCGAGTGTAATCGTCAACGATGACTAAGATCTACTTCTTATGATGGAAACTGGCTATAGTGGATGGACCGAAGAGATCCCTATGAAGTAATTCCAAAGGTTGAGGAATTGTGGAATCTATGACCAACGGATGACTTCCTTTTGTTTTCATTCCACACTCACAAGCGGGGCATAAAGTATCATTGTCAAATTTGAGGACAGGAAATCATTGCACCATTTCTCCAGTAACCACATTATTCATATACTGAAAATTAAGGTAAGCAAGATTTCAGTGCCATAGACAACTGACCTCGGAGACTACTTTTAACAGATTGCATAGTTGTATTTTACCGATGACGAGGGAATTGTCTATCGGAAACATCATTCATGCAACCTTTGATTTAATTAGACACCTTGATCTACATTTCTTCATGATGTAGTTGTATTCATCATCAAATTTAACACGAATACCAACTTTGCAGATGTACCCAACACTTATCAAATTGTAATTTAAACCTTCAACATAGCCAACCATTTATAATGAGAAATTCCCATTTTTCAAAACAACATAACCTCGTGTAATTCTATTTGCATCATTTCCAAAAGCTACACGACCACCAAGTATGACTGCCTTAAACTCACGAAGGTATTCCAACCTTCAATTCATGTGTAAGGAGCAGGAACGATCAATTAACCATTCTATTTCATGAGCCTCCCCACACATTGCCTTCATAATCATCCTATTAATTTGGGAACCCAAACTTGTTTGGGGCCTGCAACAACATAAAGTGATTTCTTAACAAATTTATGAAAATAAGATGCAATTTTAGGTGTTGTTGTGGTGTGTGGTTTCTTAACAAAATCTACCGTGTTTGACTTACACCTAGAGGCATTTTTCGTAATAGGTGGATAAGAACTAAAATTCAGTTTCTTTTCATTTATCCAAATGGTTTGCCTATGTTTGGATTTTGGAACATAATCAACATATTTATCAATGTTTTTCTTTATTTGAGACTTTTTATTTTCTTTGTCGTTTTGATTGACGACTGTGGTGTTGTCAATCATAACAGTCTTGAGTTTTTGGTCAGAGGTCTGCAGAGTTTTGTTTAGAGGAACAATAAATGTGGTGTTGTTGTTCTTCATGACTTTAGGGCTTTGAGGTTTTCAATGACTTGGTGATCTGTTAGGACTTTTGAGCTTTTGTTCCTTTTTGAGTTTCTGCAAAGAGTTAGTTTAGACAAATGTGTTTTGCACAAGCTTGTTTTGAAAAAAAAAATTATACCGTAGAGTTTACTAAAAGAGTTTTCTTTGAAAGTTTTGACCTTTTGTTTTCTGTGACGTTGGGATTTTACTCAACATGCCTTTTCTGTATGCGAGATTTAATTTCATATTTTAAGGTTTGCTTTGCTTCGTTCTTTGGTGAGATGATGTCAAATTTTTTCTATTTAGGTCTTTTGCTTTTGAAAAGTTTGGACTTCGATATAGGTTTGGGTGATGAGTCATTGGAATTATAACGTTCATGACATCGAGAGCATTTTCCAATTTCAAATTTGTCCATTCTTACTCCTTGTGGAAAATAATGAATTTGTGTAGTTAACAAAGGTCTCTGGTGAGACTTTTGTTTAAGGTAAAGAATGAGATACCACAGAGGATGCAATAGTCACATCTATAGAGACATCGATTTTTGTGGGTAAGTCAGTTCCTTCCAAAATAACCTCCTCATAAATTTTGGATTTTGGAGACATGCCCGGTCCTGCTAGAATGATTTCCTTATCTACTTCAAATCCTAAGTTAGACCAAATTTTTCCAATGACAGCTATTGAGTGATAATCTTCATAGATTCTTTATGTTTCTAGGAGAATCTCTTCAATGACACATGTGATTCTTAAGTCATGAATTTTTCCAAAATGACATTGAATATCTTCTGGGTATGTCTTTTCATTTACTAGAAAGTGAAATGGTCTGTCAGATGGGACATAGGGATGGCCGGCATCAAACCTCAGTGGATATGTGGGCTAGTCATTTGACCAACCCCAGTTGTAGGTATTTTCTATGAAAAAATTTTCACCAGATTTTCGATTGTTTCACTTTCATTGAAAAAAAATCTACTAATTAATTTAAGCATATATTTTATGTTTGGCTCGTTGTTTTAAAGCAATATCTAGCTGAGTTTCACTAAGAAACTTAACATATTTTTCTAACAATAGATCTCTCTTTAACAGACCTTAAGCTTCTTCTTTTCTAGTGTTCTTATTAAGTGATACAGCTCTTGGCTCACTACGTTCTTTTCATCTGATGCTTTCTTATAATCTGAAAGGATGTCATCACATGTTTTAGTTAAGGTTCACAATCTTACATTTTATAATTATTTAACAGTATCATAAATTTTACATGTTCAACGATGTTGATGGTTCCTTCCTTTTCCATGAATCAATAGTTCTTCTTTAGCCTTTTTGACCCATCTTCGATGTTATAACCTTTCTTCGACGATTTTCCTTATGAAACTTGTGACATATGAGACCTCCATCTTTCTTCTATTCGGTGAAAATTGCGATGTCGGAAGGTTTATCTTCATGTGGTGCTTTATTAGAGTTGGTAAGCATCAAAGGTATGGTTTGAGATTGAAAGCCTGTGGATATGGTGGTTTTCTAGAGTATTTGGATGGTTAAGAGTAGTGCTCAGGTGGGTTGTTATGTGGGTTGTAACTGCAGTTAAAGGGAGGTCTAGTAAACCAGTAATTTTTGTGAAAGTTTGGTGGTGGAAGCATGTTGAACTGTTGGCCATCCAAGGATAACGTGTTTTGATAATCTTCTTCATGCATCTTTTTTCATTTAAATTGGTCTTAGAAAAACAAAGGTTGTTTAATGTGTATTATGATATGTATGATATTCATAAAATAGCTAAGGACCGTTATGTTTGTTGTGTTATTGTATTGGTTGTTTTATTAAAATTGTTGTAATGATTTATATATTCATATGGTATGTAATAAATTAAATAAATTAGTTCTTTTGGTTTATTTTTGTATGTAATAGATTAGTTGTTAGAAATAATTTATGTGTACAAAAATGTAACAAAAAATAAGTCAAAGCCATTTTTTGAAGACCAAAGACCAATTTGTGAGTTTAACATAATACTGAAAGTTAGTGACAGTTTCTGAAAAGTGTCACTAATGTAGTTTACAAAGGATTGTTGGACTTTTAGTGACATTTGTTGAAATATTGCTTTCACGAAGCCTTTCCAATCTTTTGCAAGCAAATGGTGTTTACTCAAGTGGAGGCTTCTACAACAACATTACAATAAGATTTTTGGTCCCTTAAAATGTCCCTTTAGGAATGGACTTGGCATTTTTTGTGTTGTCTCACAAAAAATGTCATTAGTTTGTTATGTTTATGCACATATAATTTTATGCATATTTGTGTTGTTTGTTTTATTCAATTATTATGTGTGGTTGATAAATTAGATTTTAACATGCTAAAATAAATTTTGGACAAAATAAACATCAGATGGGGTTTGGTTTTCAAAATTTATAATGTGGACATAAGATGTAACAAGTTACAGTTTTAAAATAAAATGTGGTTTTATAAAAACGTTAATAACGTTAAATTTTGAAATACTCAAATATAAGTTTTAAAATGGTGATTTTTATAACTTATACAAACTCCAAATATATAAGTAATAAAAGGAAGTTTTATTAAAGATATAAAAGGTTCAAATGCACTCAAACTTAATACCGATTATTAAAATTGAATTGCGATAAATTATATAAAAACTAGGTTTTAATATAGAATCTTTAAAAATGATTTTCTTTTGAAAATTGGTGCCATGGTTTATTATATGCATGTAATAACCATGATATCATATGTTTTTAAAACTAGAATTATAAAACATATAAAAGACCCTTTTTACAACCCTCAAATCTATACAATTCGTTTTGAAGAGCACTCGTACATCTCTTGTTTGCACTAGTGGGATAAAGGATACCTAACCGCTTAGTGTTATCTTTTCATGGCCGGGGTGTATTCGCGATTTTCATAACCAATGTATAGGCCGATGACACTGTTTTTTAAATTAGATAATTTGATCGGAAATCTTTTGTGATAAACGATACCTAAGCAAGAGAGTTATGAGGCATATATGAGATCAAACATGTGTAATTAAATTTGTTATTAGCGATCCCATAAATCTAGGAATTATAAAGTAATATATGATTGATAATCGATATCAATCGGGTTGAATTCAAATGGATGGGATAAAGGATACCTAACCATTTATTTGTTTTGCAACTTGGATCCTAGACTTTAATAATTAATGTTTTTGGAAACTAAAATGGTATTAATTATTAAAGAGTTTAAATATTGAAAATACTAAATGAATTTTGTAAAAATTTTGTAGTTAAATAATTCATTCTCATTACCATTAATTGTCATTTTCTTTAATGACTTAATGAAACAATAACATTCACTAGATACAACTTCAATGAATAGATTCATGTCTTAGGAGACAATCTCATAAGAGATATGAAATTGTATACACATAAAGGTCCTAGTCCTAAACTATTTTCTTTGAGCAATAAGCTTGAACATGATTCCTAGTAAAGGCATAACTGTGATGCTAAAGATGTTTGTAACATCAAACTAGAAATAGTACAAGGCTTAAAAGAGACACCTTGTATGATCTACGAGGCCCGTGTTTTATGGACTAAACACCTTCATGCCCAAGAAATCCAATATGGCCCACATGGATGGATCTTGTTTCTTTGGTGGAGAAACTGGACACTATAAGAGGATCTGCTCCTCTTATCTGGAAAGAAAGTCTAGAAGAGACTAGTACTTCAGGTATCTATTAGATAGAAATCATACTTTTCATATAACACTTAGGTACTTGGTACTTAAATGTTAATCTAATATTTTTAAATGGCTTGCAGATATTTACAAAAGAGTAACTAGTTGAGCACACTCAAGTTTGAACTACACTCTCGGAGTTTCGTTTATTAATTATGCTAGGAAAATAATGTACTTGTAATATAAAGTAATGTTTGTATTGGAACAATGTATGTTTTAATTTATCTTGCCTAAATATATGTCTCAGTTTAATTTATGAATAATTGACTATTTACTTAAATCGATTTTTCATAACGATCACCATCATATTCGGAAATGATTAAAATTATTTTATGAGACTAGATCTCTTGATTAGAATTACAAAGTAAATATCAGTATTTTATAAACAACAAGTCCTATATGCAAAATATTTTGACTTAAACTTGTTTTAAATCAAACTCATCTTTGACATTGTTGTCTTTATTATATAAATGACATTCACATATTCCAACTTCAAGAAAAGGATCTTTGAATGCAAATAATGTAGTTTATTTGACATATATCTATGTTATCTATATATAAAAGATTCCTAATGATATATTCACTAAGTAGTAGAGAAAATAATTATTAAGGGACTATACACTATGGTGTATGACTTCCTTTCTAATGAATTTCTAAGATTTATCATAAGATACCAAATCAACTTTACTAACAACTATAGTAGTTATAAATTATATTTTACATGTTAAAAGATAATTGTGAAATTTGTTGAAGGTTTCAAATATAAAGTTGAGATACAAAATGATAAGAACTATCTAAGGCCTTAATGGTACTAAAGGATGAATTAAATCTTACTTGGAATGATTTACTGTCTAATCGGTACAAATGTCCTCCTTTTATTTCCTTGGGATTGCCCCCTGAACACTATCAATTGTACCTTGAGTACAAACACCAACTAACTAGTAGATATAACATTTTCTTTATAAGATTTTGTAAGGAAAGGCTCCATCTATATCTTATTAAATGGTTTATGGATTTAAGGTCTATATTGGACTAAAGCTTTTAAACCCAAAATCTACTAAATACATATTTTTCATATAATACTATAAATGTGGCTTAGATTATTATAAACAAGCACACCAAGAATAAGTTTTAATTATTCCTATGATAGTTGATTTAGTAGAAACCAAGCTTCTAATGACAAAGCAAGTGGGTGGTACATGGAACTTGAAGCAACTCAGGAACCATTACCTGATGTAGTAATAGTTGGTACTAGTTTTAACAAGCGATTGCTAAAATTGGATAATAGATATTCATAAACACAAATTTTTCTCTTTAGTGGTAGAAATCATCTAAGACTTTTGAAATGTGGAGTTTCTCATTGATGAGCTTTTCTTGATGGTTTCTAGCAAATCCATCAAATACCAAGATGTTATGTCAGATCTCGAATCTGATTATTGATTTAGAGTCATGAACATGAGATGTAATCCATGTATGTTCTAGATTAAACTTTCTCTCTATAGCAAGGCCAGAAAGAGAAATTGATTCTTCTAGAAAGAATAGATTACATGGATAAACATATACATTTAAAGCAAGACTTGCTATAAAAGGATTTTCTCATACTCATGTCATTGACTGTGGTCTTTATCATATGCATGAAATTGACTATGATCAAACATTTTACATATGTGGATATGATTAGATCAACAAGGATATTGTTGACAATAAATTCATATTCTTAATATGAGATATAGTATATAGATTTCAAGAAAGATCGCTTTTCTTAATAGACATCTACTAGAATATGTATGTATATATATATATATATATATATATATATATATATATATATATATATATCAAGGTTGCAGAAATCGCTAGACGTAGGCTAATCGGTGGACTGGGGTCAACAGATTAATCGGCTAGGCGGGGATTAATCGGGGACCATTAATTATTAAAAAAGTTATTAAAAAATTAACAAATATAACATTAATCCTAAAAATATAAATTAAAAAATTAACAAGTTAATGAATATAACATTAATCCTAAGAATATGTATGCCAAAATCATAAATCACTCATGATACAAATGATACATAAAGTTAATAAATCACTCATGAGGTTGGCTGAGTAATTTTCTTTATAGAATTTGAGGAGTTCATCTCTTATATCTACCCCTCTTGCCTTTGGATTTACCTCAAGTGTATCCGAGTTCCCTATGAGATACAAAACAAAACAACTATTATTTAGCAGTTTCAGAAACCAAAATTTGAGAGAGATTCCATTATAAATGATATTTACAGATTTAAACAAGAAAGTGAATTACTAACCTGTACTGAACTTGTGGTATGGATGACCTTCTTCACTAAGATTTTTTTGCAGCTACATCAGATGAAGTTAGTGGTTTGATAAAGAACTTTGCAAATATATACAAGAAAAGACACGATAAAAAAACAAATTAGCTGAATTCTACAAGGACAAAATGGGAATACCATGAACTAATTAAAAAATTGTCAAAAACAAGTGAAATGTGCCTATCTAAAGCCTCTTCAAAACAGTCAACATTAACATCAAACTAGTAATTGGTGTGCTCCGAGGATTTATAGGAATTGGAATCATAAATCTCGAATTCTCTGACCTCCAAAACTGAGTATAGAGATAATTCTGTGAAAATTAAAGTGAACAAATCAATTAAAAATGCAATTATGAGATTATCTAGACATGTTGGATTCTTAGATATTGCATTTCAAATGAAATAGCAACAACACAGGAACATCAAACACTTGGAATCCATTGGAAATTTGCTATACCGCCCAATTCGTTTCGATTTAGTCTTTAGGCATAACATCAAACACTTGGAAGGAATAATGAATTAAAACATAGCAACAACATAGGAACAAAACAGAAACATTACTTCAAATTGAAATTGAATCAGGAAAGATGTAATTTTTTCGGCACTTACCATTCCCAGCAAGAAGAATACTAAGCGTTTGGGACGATTTAGGAAGAGATAACATGCATAGATGATAAGAACTGGTATCAGAGGGCTCCCGGAGTCATAGAAGACGTCGGAGGAGAAGCAACAACTCTGATTCGAGAATACGACGGCAAGGTTGGAAGGAAACGCAAACCAGAGTAGAAGGTGATATCGTGAAAGTTGTACACAGTAACATCACCTTCTTTTCTTCTGATCATCAATTGGAGCACTTGTCTGTTGATTGCATCGATTGAACTCGAATTCTCCACCCTTCTTTTATCTAAGAGGTCGGAATAAACACATAGAAAGAAAATGGTGAATCGTTCGACCGACTTCAGGTTAAATCAACTGATGGAACCGAAAATTGATCAAAGAAAGAAAGGGGAAATTGAAGCAACTGATGGAACCGGTGATCAATCAAAGAAAGAAAATGGTGAATCGTTCGGTCTATCAAAGAAAGAAAAGGGTGAATCAAAGACAGTTGGGGCTAGTGACCTAAAGTTGCGAGCGATCAAAGAAAGAAAAGTGGGGAAGAATGAGATGCTAAGAAGTTATATGAAACAATTAAAATTCATCCCACATCGTTGGTGGGAGCATTCGTTAAAGGCAACTTATTCTATAAAAGGGAGCTTCTATCTCTTGAAAAACCAAACCCAACCACTTTTTGGGCAAGCTGGCTCTTTTGAGTTGCGATCCCTTAGAGTTTGCTTGATCGATTTGGGCCGATTTGGAGTCCAAGTAGGTCCGATTTGGTCTGATATGGACCGAGTTGGACCGGCTTTGACCGATATTGAATAGAGCCGATTAGTTAACCCTCTAACTCTTATTCGTAATCGGTTGGAGGCCGTCTAGCGTCCAGGCGCCGATTAATTGGCCGCCTAGACCGATTTTTAGAACACTGATATATATATATATATATATATATATATATATATATATATATATATATATATATATATATATATATATATATATATATATATATATATATATATATATATATATATATATATATAGAGAGAGAGAGAGAGAGAGAGAGAGATTATCCTGGAGGTTTTCTTAATCCATGTTATCCTATAAAAAAATGTGTAGAGCTTGAGATCTACTTGTGGATATAAAGTAAACATATCAATGTTTCAATCATCATTTTAATGTAAAACGATAAGTTATGTTTTTATATCAAAATGAATAGAACATGTGTGTTTTTTAAGAATTAGTGGGAGCATAGTGACATTCCTAATCTTGTATGAATGAGACATACTTAATCATAAGAAATTACATTCTAATCATGCTAGACCTTTTCACATAAATTTGGAATGTATTTCTAAAATGAAAGACTTAGGAAGGACAATATACATTCTTGGAATGTAGAATCTATAGAGATAAATAAAATAAATGTTAAACGTTTTATATCTTTATGCATATATGGACAATATCTTGAAAGGGATCATGATACAAAATCCCTTTGGAGGAATCTTGGTATTGTCACAGGGCACTAAGTTTTGATCCAGCCTCAAAAGATCCTATCTCATAGGCTTGAACTAGCTGAAAAGATTTATATTCAATTTACTTGGCAAATGAATCCATCATTTATGCATAAGACATGATATATGATCATGCTATGAGCATATCATAATATACCAACTGAATACATGGTTAAGTCACCGCATGACTATAGAAACATTCTAAGAGTACTTTGGAAGAACTAAGAGAATGTATATGAGACATATAGTTTAGAATAGAATCTTCATGTAAATAGCTACATAAGATTCTGATTCCAAACAAATGTATATAAAGATGAATTATTATTGGATTATGACTCCATTAAGGGATAAAGAGTAAATTTAGTTGGAATGGGGTCCAAGCAAAACAAAATGACACAATATACTACAACATTAGAATACACTACTTTAGAAGTTAAAATCCAAATATGATTGGATGAATGAGTTCATTGAAAAACTATGTTGATCCCTGCTATTCAAGGATCACATAGAAATATTTGTAACTTCCAGAGTATATTTAATCGAGCTAAGAGACCCTGTATCACAAAAGAACACCAACCATATACTCCAAGATATTTAACTATACATAGAGTAAAGTCAAATATGGAGATGATAGTACTCGTAGAATTCACCCGGATTATGTTTAGTCGAACCCATTAATAAAGTGCTTCTTTTAAGCTAAGTATGAATGGTCACACTTTATCTATAAGACTTTATTATTCTAGAAATGGGATTTTGATTTGGATTTAGTATTTGGATATTGGAACATTCTAACAACAACTATTATATAATGTTTTGATATACTTGGATACGATCATAACATCAATAATTGTTGTGTTCTATATTAACATGTTTAACCCATGAATAATCTTATTATTATAATAGTTCATACTCGGTTATAATTGTGGGAGCAAGTATGAAGTAAGACTAATATGAATTGGATTGGTTGACTTTCATCGGATGAAGGTAGGAAATGGGTTGTAACCAAGTTTCATAAGTACTTGTTAGAGTACTAGTATTGAACTGACTCGCATCAAGATCATCTCATGGATCGTTATCATGAATGATACTTCATTAAAAGGTACTATCTTTGTATCCTTAACACCTGAGATTCATAGTGGGACTTAAGTGTAGGGAGTGTCGTGCTTAGATATGGTCAAACATTGGTCCTTAACCGGCCAGTTATAAAAGTCATTTTCAGCTAAGGTATGAACTATGAAAGAGGCTTATGTAGTCAAGATGGGATTCGTTCCTCTTATGTGGTTAGCGTTAGACATCTAAGGCGCCTTACCAAAAGTTGAACACCATAAGAGATTGATTGTGATCTGTATCTCATGTTCAACATGATTTCTGTGTCAAAGGGATAATTCCCTCTTCACTGACAACGTGACCCAGGAATTCGACTCTTCAAATCTAAAACTCGCATTTAGAGAACTTCGCGTAGAGCTTCTCTGTTCGTAACGTTTCCACGATCGGACATAGGTGCTTACTATGCACTTCCTTACTACGAGGGTAGATAAGTATGTCACCTATGAAGACAATGACGAACTGATCCTAGTAAGGACGGCATACTCTATTTATTGAGTCCAGGAATATTGCGGGTGCATTGGTCAATTCGAATGGCATCACTACAAACTCGTAGTGTCCATAACGAGTTCGGAGGGTTGCCTTGGGGACATCCTCCTCTAGCACTCGTAACTGGTGATACCCGGATTTCAGATCTATCCTTGAAAAGTAATTCGCCCCTTGAAGTTGGTCGAACAAATCGTCTATGCGAGGCAGAGGGCAAAGATTCCTAACGGTAAGCTTGATGAGTTCTCTATAGTCGGTGCACATACGAAATGATCCGTCTTTCTTCTTGCCGAACTAGACGGGGGCTCCCCAGGGTGAGAAGCTTGGTCTAATAAAGTCCTTGTTGGGCCGTTTGTTAAGTTGACTGGACAGTTCTTGCATCTCTGCGGGTGCTAGACGATAGGTCAACACAAGTTTGGTGAAAGTTACAGGATTTCTACTAACAGCAGTGATACTTTTAAAAAGTCTAAAAAGTATTTTCTTTGGAAGTAAAACTATACTTAAAACTGTGTTTGTAATGAGTCCTTAAATAACCATTGAAAACCAAAAGATGTCTTTGCATAAATAAATCCATACTTAAAATTGTGTTTGTAAAGAGTATTTGAATAACCATTGAAAACAAAAAGATGTCTTTGCATAAGTAAATCCATACATAAAACTATTTCGAGGGAAACCAAATCCATGGTCTTGCAGAGTGAGAGAGAGAGAGAGAGAGAGAGAGAGAGAGCGAGAGAGATTCTAGTTAATGTTTATAGTGAGTCCTATAACCGAGCTATGTGACTGAATCTACCCCTACAACGTTTCATTATACGTCGTAGTAACGATTATAGATACTTATCACCTGCTTCAATTGATCGGTTGAGGTTGTAGCTAGAAACCACAGGTGGGGATGTCAATCTCATATAGATCTCTACATACGTATCTCGCTCCGAATATTAACGGTTATAGTAGTGTGGGTTTGCTAAGTGTTTGGACTTAGCTAATGAATATTATCTCACTGTAAAGCCCTTAACTATGGTATGTAAATAGCTCTCAGCCCAAACTTATATGGGGATAAGTCACTAGGGATAATGATTTGTATAAAGTTTATAAAAGCCGAGTATGTTTGGTATATACGTAAAAGTGTAATGTACTTGCTTTTATAAAGATGTACGTTTCAAAATAGTGATCATAAGTACATATATGTTCTAAGTTATAATCTTTATAACTTATATATATATATATATATATATATATATATATATATATATATATATATATATATATATATATATATATATATATATATATATATATATATATATATATATATATATATATACTAGTAGGGTACCCGCGCAATGCAGCGGACGACGGTTAGTTTTTGAGCGCAATATATATATATATATATATATATATATATATATATATATATATTATTAAAAGAGAAACCTTATGACATCATCTTAAATAATCTGGACCCTTGATTATATTTCAATATTATTTTTTCCATCCATAGATCAAATTGTTGACATCATCTTCCCATATGGAATGTATTTAATTCCAATAAATGTTTTCCAATCGTTAACCAATAACTTACATTCTTTGAAATGGAATGTATTTAATTCCAATAAAAGTTTTCCGTATTTTAAATCTTGAATTTCCAGTTATGAAGATTTTAATATGGTCAATTTTAAAAGCATATTACTAACAAAATCATTTCAATCAAGGCATTAATATCAACCATTAATATAAATCCGTTTATATTAGTAAACCATTAATATAAAATCTATTTTTATTAGGAAATCATTAATACCAAAAAATCATATTCAAATTATCACATACATATATGATTCATCATTAATCCGCGGCTCACACTTATTATCAATCGTTTCTTTTCTTCAAACCTTCTCCTACAACATCATTCTTATTGCTTATAACTTTCATCATCATTCTCTGCTTCAAACATTCGCTCTTGTGCACCAGAAGGTCAGTACCTTCTTTTGCTTTTTATATTTTTTTCGATTATTTTTTTGTTCCTATATCAAATGTATTCATATATTTCGATTTTCTTTGTCACAAATTACATGAAATCAGTTAACTACTTCTTTGAAACTTTTCAAATAAACAGGAAAATATATTACGTACCTTTAACAAAAAAGAAATTAACTATCTTGGGAACTGACATTAATTACGAAAATGTTACTTTTATATATTAAAGATGATTACGATTTTTTTTATGTCATAAGAATCCGGGTAATTTTGGCATGATTTTAAAATATCATTGAAATAATTATGTTTTTGCATATCATACCAACCTACTTTTTTATCTTTATATAGTAACAATAAAATTTATAAACTTACACAACAAATATACATATTTCGAATTTTGTAATATTATTATACCTTACAAAATACAACTCCTTACAAAATAATTTTCGCCAGTAATTTCATCCATAATTTCACCAAATTTAAATTCGTATTTTCTTTATAATTTTTTTTTAATGATTCTGATTTTTTTCCTCCAAAAATATATCAAGCAGTTACGTCTTAGATAATGTTGCCCCATTATAATTATCACTTTCCAAAAATATACCCGTGAGGAATTTGATTTAATGAAGGAAGTAAATGTTAATTAAAACGACATATATATTCCATAATTACTACACAGGTTTATTAAAAGAAATTAATATCAATGTGTAAACATTAAGCATTTTTAAAGTGAAATTTCAGAATACATACAAACGATGATGTTATACAATGAAATATAAAATTGAATAGACTAAAAAAAAACTATTAAGACAGTCAATCTTGAAAATAACATAGTTATGAAAAATTATAAAGTAAGATAAAAATTATAAGATATTAGGAGATTTGTAAAAAGTACAATTAGTAAAAGCATTACGGTTATTAGAAAAAAATAAGACCGTTAAGATTAGTAAAAATACAATATATAAACTAAATTATCACAATAGTAATGAAATGTCATTATTTGATATTTCATATAATTGAAAGATATACCAAATTACATTGATGATATACTAAAATTATTCAAAGTTGCACCAAAACTAATGCAAAGTTCTTGCGAAAAACAAATAAATAAGAAAAAACATAAAAACTAGCACTTATATTCATAATCAATTTAAAATAAATCAATCATGATTTAGAAAATAATCTCCATTGATGATATACTAAAATTAAATCCATATAACATTTAACATTCTATAAATTATATTATATGACTTTACTTGAATAAATGAAATAGTTGTCAATATTTAATGCAGTGGAAAAAACAGTATATTGGTTGTCAATATATGTTTAAATTAGGTAACCTTATTATGGAAGGAACGTCTAATAAAAATGCTTATAATCCTCCTTAATAAATGAAAGTTTTTTTTTGCCACATGTCAATCTCTCATGAGTTTTGACACTTGACATTTTGTGGTATTTTTGAAATAAATATTATCCACTTGTCAACTTTTGGTTTGTTTCAATTTTTAAAATTAAACTCATATACTTATATATATAATTATTAAATATCATATATATGATATTAAATTGCAATAAATACGTTTCTTCTTTTCTTATTTTGAAATTGTATATTAAAAAATATTTTTTATTTACACTTTAATGTTTAATCTTTTTTTAAATCAACCCGTGTATTACACGAGTTTCAAACCTAGTTATATAACAATATCATAACTATATGAGACGAGGAAGGACGTTCAACTAATAAAACAAAAAATGTTGTCTACAAAGAGACCATTCGATGATTATAGATATTTATCGTTTTCAATGTATTTTCTACACATTTCAATAATACCAATAACTATATTTTTTTTTATAATCATTATGCAATATCTGTAGACAGTTATATGTTTTTTATATGTTTCTGCGTTTAACGCGGACTATAATCTACTATATATATATATATATATATATATATATATATATATATATATATATATATATATATATATATATATATATATCCTTTTATTTTGGAAATAATACTTTTGAAATGATTAATATCATCAAGTTTTTAAACAAATATAATATTTTTTATTTTTTTATCGTATGTATTTCTAAATTTGTTACGCTTGTTAATTTTTTTGTAGTTTAAATAAAAACGCAAATCATTTTCTTATAGTTTGGATCATTACGTTGGAATATCTATTAAGAATTTCCAATATCTGGATTTTCTATTGGAACTTCAAACTTTGAATTTGAAATGTATTTTTTTTTGTTATAAATATATTTTTAATATGGAAACCATGACTGAAAGTTTGTTTTCAATTTTCAATAAAAAAAAAGTGACACCCACCCCTCTGAAGTATAGGGCGTAGGTAATCAACTCATATTTATCATTTCACTTTAGTCTTTTATTTTTATTTGTCTTTCAAACTTTTCAAGTTTATATCACTACTATTATTACAACGATTCAAAATATACACATAAACACATCGGAACTTAAACACAAATAAACACAAATAGAACAGATATAAACTTAAACACAAATAATTACAAATTATAAATTTTATTATACACACTCACAAACATTTTCAGATTTAAAAAAATGTAAAAGCATATGTGGTCTTTCTTTATCTTTTTCGAACAAAAAAAATAGTAGGTGATTGCCTTCGTTTTGATGATTGTATTAAATTTATCTTTTTTAATGATATTTTTTGTATTTTTATTAGATTTACACAAAATTACTAATGTTAAAATTATTGGTGGACCATCATTATACACTCTATATGATACTATAAATGATAAAAAAAAGGTTGGCTAAATGGACACCCCATTTTACCATTTAGAGACCCTATATAATTTTTAAGTTATTTTTATTGGTTAAAATTAGATTGTTTTTTGAAAAAGATGATTAAAAACAATTACCTATTGGTTGACTTTTGATAAAGATATCTATATGATGTCTAAATGGTGTCTTAACAGCAGCGCCCAAAAAAATTTGAAAAACTTAAAAACCTACTATCATTAATGAAACTATGATTTATAGTCTTACAGACTATAACTATCATTGTATACAATTTTTATTGTTTTCTAATTAAGGATAATGACTTAGGAGGGTAATTAGGTTTCCAGCTTGTCCGTATTAGGTCATTAAGATTTTTTTGTGCGTATTAGACCAATATGGTTGTTATTACCGTTTAGAAATAGTCTTTTTTATCGGGTTCTTCTTGTTTAACCGGTAAAAAGGACTATTTCTAAACGGTAATAACAACCATATTGGTCTAATACGCACAAAAAAACCTTAGTGACCTAATACGGACAAACTGGAAACTTAATTACCCTCCTAAGTCATTAACCCTAATTATTTAGAAAACATGTTTACCAATCAATGTGACTGACTTGTTTGACTAAAAATAGTTGTTTCCATTTAAACTTATCACACAACCCTTCCAGAGTTTCCAAGTCCAAAAACTCATATGATTGATGATCTTCATTACATAAATATGCAACATTTTATCAACAATTTCTTTTTTGTCATTTAAATGTTTACATGAACACATCCATATGTACAAAAACAATCTCACTTTGATACCTCCCATCAATGTCTACATTTGATAACGAATGGAAATGTAAAACCAACAGGGACTTGCAAAGGATCCATATTATCAATTATTTTATAAACAACAAAACCACAACATGAACTAAGAAACTGAAGTTGCAAAATGAATAAAAAAACAGCACATAAACAAACACATACATACTATATACAACACATAAACGAAAGTTTATAAAGCATGAAACTTAATGACAGGAAAAGTAAAAAACTTAAAGGAGACTTTATAGAAAGAAAGATCACCCTTACTTGCCACAAATGGTTGAAGACATCAACAAGAAGATCAATCTGACCATAGAATCCACATGTTGTCTGATCATCAGCAGTCCATCTACTGAAACGTAAGAATTGCAATTGAACTCTATTAGCATTTGAAAAGGGAATTAGGGTTTCTGAGAAGACGACGAAGGGTTTAAAAAAAATTTAGACCATTTCTCGATTTGTGCGTGTCATCCTTGCGCAAGGGTCATGCTAATCTTCTCTGTATCGTTCCAATTTTATCGGATGTCCCTGAAGGGACGACTATAGATGAAGAGCTTCGCCATATAGAGGAGTAGTAGGTTCTTCTAAACAAACTAGTTTACTGTTGATGGTTATATATTCTTAATGTCTTTAAAATTAGGGTTAATGACTTAGGAGGGTAATTAGGTTTCCAGTTTGTCCGTATTAGGTCACTAAGGTTTTTTCTTGTGCGTATTAGACCAATATGGTTGTTATTACCGTTTAAAAATAGTCATTTTTACCGGTTAAACAGGAAGAAACCGGTAAAAAGGACTATTTCTAAACGGTAATAACAACCATATTGGTCTAATACGCACAAAAAAAACCTTAGTGACATAATACGGACAAACTAGAAACCTAATTACCCTCCTAAGTCATTATCCCTTCTAATTATTCAAAAATTAATTAGTTTCTTACATTAATTTTTAATAATAATAATATTTAGTAAATAACTATTATTTTATTGATTTTTAGTTTTTAATATAATATTTAAATTTTGTTTATTTTTTAGATTTCCAAATGCTAACGTTTTTTATATTCTATTTTTTTTTCAAGTTAAGTTATGGTATAATTTCCGTATTAAAGGTTTTTTCATTCTCATTTTGAAAATGAACTACTGTTTAACGTTATTTTAGATTTTACTATTTTTTTTTATTAATTTTTTATAATAACAGTAAATTTACTTGTGATATGAATTATTCATATCTTTATTAACGCGAGTAAAGTTCTAGAAATTTACATGTTTTATTCTTTATGAACTTTCAGTATAATTATCATCTTGATTTCTTACAAAACTTGTTTGTAATTTACATCTTTTATTCTTTATAAACTTTCAATATAATTATCATCTTGATTTCTCACAAAACTTGTAAGTGACTTGTAGTTCTTGATTTTTTTTTCTTGAATTTGTCACTGTAATGTCCATCAAAATCCAATCGGTTAGAAATCGTACATCAAGAAAATAAATGTTCATAAAATTAAAGGAACAATATTCAAACAAAAAATCTATAAAAAAACATATGTGTACATCTGTTTTCCATGGCATAAACCAAACACATGTACACATACAAAGTTCTAACACGACACATTCAGAGTATTATACATATATTGAAACTAACCATAAACCACCGAAAATAAGAGCAAAAAGAAACTTTATATCTCAAACAAATAGGAAAGATAACAAAACAGTTTAAAACATTTTTCAAGCAGAAAACCAAATCGTGAAAAATTGATTTCGGATTCGAAAAATAATCTCTCCCACTATCCTCTTCATGCTCTTTTTGTTTGCTTCATATTTTCTCACATCTCATAAACGGATTCCAGCGGTGGTAAATGGCAGGGAAATGTCAGCAGCAAGGGTACCAACGATGGAACACGATGGCAGAAAGTCAGCGGTTGGGTTTCATCGATGGGGTTTTACAGCAGCACAAGGAGGGTCACAGCTCTAAATGGTGATGATAAAAGCAGTGAGGAAACATTGTTTCAGATTGAAACACCGTCGGTGGAAGAGTGTCAGCGTTTTTGGAGGTGCGGGTGAAGGTGGCGTGATGTAAAGGTGGTGAATGTCACACCCCGATCCTTGTCGGAATCGATCGAGGCGTGATACATTGTTCAAAGTCTCATGACAACTATGTTATAATATGATTAGATTCAATTAAGTACTAAGTATGCAAATAAGATCCACAACATACAAATACAAATCCAAATACGAACAACATTTATTACATCAAATTTAAATAGTCTTGTGGATTTCTAAGGCACAGCCTATTTTTCATCAACTTCATTCTTCAAATCTGCATCATGGGTAAAAACAGGTCAACTACAAGAGTTGGTGAGTAATCTAATTTTAGTAGAGAAAATTGTGAAGTTGAAACCTTTATAATTGGAAATTTGTTTTCTTTTGAAGTCGGCAAACAATTGTATTTGAGATAACGGTTTATAAATCAAAAATTGATTAACAAATGATAACAACAACAATAAGTCCTCACCCTATATATACAAATGTATATATATATATATATATATATATATATATATATATATATATATATATATATATATATATATATATAATATATATAGGATGGAGCATCTAATCATCATACACACTCAACCACGTGCGATCAATCACCTTAGCGTCCCAAGGCGGGGTGGTCAACCCAATAGCGCTATTATTGTCCATAACGTACCTCAAGAATACGGGCATAGTCATGGAGATTAGACTAAAAATGATAATGCACTACAAGTACATGTAGCGTAAACAAACAATAGTTATACAATTAATGACTCACGTATAAATGTCCCAACAATGTCTCAATTGTGATAAAACAATAAAATGAAGTTGGAACATATTAGAACCACATGATACACCCCAAAAGTATTGAAAATTATAAAATATAGGGTAGATTACTCACTTTAGTCCCAAAACGAAATGCGTGTGTCGTACGATAGACGATTCGGGTCAAAATGGCGTAGAACCTAATATAATTAATAGTTTTGGTTTAGGAACTGCTAAACGAGAATGGAGTATTAATACAAATAATTAGACACATATTCTTATATTAGATGAATTAACAATAATTCATTTTGATTATAATATTAAGGTATTTATTTGTTAAATGAATTTTAAATTGAATTACTTACTTTGCATAATTAATTTATATTTTCAATTTAGGCCAGATTTTAATAATTTCTTATTAAAATAATAACTTGCCCAATTATAATTATTTACAGATTTTAACAATTATTTATATGAAATAATCATTAAAATGCATTTTTACATGCTTAAATACTTAGGAAAATAGTTTTAAATAGTAAACAGTATTGAAAAATTATGAAATTATTAGGAAATCATTATTTCATACAATATGAATTACTGTAAAATTTGTATATTTTTCTGAACTGTTTTAGTATTTATTTAATATTTTAATGATTAAACAACACAAAATTCGGGAAAAATAGTAAATGATTCTCAAAAAACCTGTAAAATTAACCATAGTTTTATAACATGATGTAGAGCTCAGTGTATAAGTTTCAGATATTTGTGACTATGGGAAGTATTTTTTATATATTTCATTATTAATTAATCAATAAAATCATAATTAATAGTAAAAAGTAATATAAATGCATGAACCTTCATATATCATGTTTAATCAGTATACAGGTCATCCCAGAATTTTCTCAGAATTTATTGAATGCAAAAAGTATTTTATGTGAATTATTGCCCTACTTTATTGCAATAATTATAGTAATTCAATAAAAATAAGTTATTTTCTGAAAATTTCCAGAACTTCTTATTTTATTGATGGGATTCTGAGAAAAATCAGGTTTATGCATAAAATGAGTTTTAGATATTTTGGTGGATTTAATTTGTTTCTTGTATGAATATGAAACTTTTAACAACATACCTTGATGAATGCTTCAAGAGGGATGAAGATTTGAGTATAATAGATTGTTCTTGGCTGGAATATGAGTATTTCTTGGATGAATTTCGAGATTGAGAGTGAGAGAAAGAATAGAGAAGGTTTAAGTGGTGAAGAGAATAATGTGTTGGGAGAAAAATGAAAGGAAAGTGGATGGGAGGTGTGAGTGGGAGACCATGGGAATAATCTTTTTGCTTTTGGTGGTCTTCATAATTTCCCACTAACACAAGCATCTTTTACATAATTAATATAAGAGTTTTATAAAATTTAAAGTAAAGTTTATAAAAATAGAGTTTTATAAAATTTAATGTAAAGTTTATAAAAATGGAGTTTTATAAAAGATAGGTTATGATTTGATTATAACAATCTACTTTGATTTGAAGTTTAATTATAGCATTCAAGTTTGATTCTTTTAATTTAATTAGAGCATTATACTTTGATTTGATTTTAATATGGTATCATAATTAAATTTGATTATAGTTATAACGGTGTACTATACTATGTTGCTATTAACGTCAATTTATATCGTAGTGTATGGGTTTTGATCCTATTAGCGTCAAGTAATCTTGAGTAGGGTTTGAATGAGATTGAGAGAGGTTTCGTTTGTGATCTTTTTGAGTGTCCGGCTTCGCAACGCAAGGTCCATAGACCCCGTTAAGCCATGATTTAGAGTCCTACACAATCCCTATGATTGTGCAATAGTGTTTTATCGCTTTGGTTCGTTGTTTAGCACTGTTAAGGCTAAGGAATATCAAACACATGAACTTTCCAATTGATGTTTTCTCATTAAAATAGCTAATTGTACAGTGATTACATAACGTAAACCCTAACATACAAGGGTTAATGGAGTTGTCCGGTTTGACTTGTTGACTTGGTTTGACTTTGACTTGACCGAAAGTTGATGGTTGTCACATTATCCCCCCGTTAGAGGGAATTTCGTCCCGAAATTTGCATTTTGACTGGGACTTCAAGAGTTTGGAAAAGATGTGGAAAACTTTTCGTAGTACAAGAAATTGATTATGGTGAGGAACAACCCTCCTGATGTCACATGACGACCTTGGAAATTTCTTATTGTAACTTGAACTGAGTCAATTTAAAAGGAGTTTATTGTTTTGGGATGATAGAGTATTCTATGTGTGCTTTTATACTCCCTGTTTTATCCTTGGTATTACCACTATGAATATTTTATAACGTAGTTAGCGAGTTCCATCATTACGAATGTTTCAACAAATTTTGACGAAATTTGCATTATAAGTCCTACAAGTTCTTTTATAGTCGATTGACGTAAACTAGTCGTATATCATTAAGATTGCAAGGGCATTTTGGATGGGTGACCCCGCCTTAAGCCCATAACCAAACAAGGAACAGGGAATGAGGCGGAATCACACATTCTAAGTCCATAGAATCTTAATGATATATGACCATAATGTTTACACTAGCCCTCATAGATTCCAGGGGAGTAGTATTATTGGGCTACAAGTAGGAATTGTAGTTCAAAAAATAAAATAGTTATAAGCCTGCTATCTTCAAACTTGGGCTTTGGCCCCTCCCGATTCCTAATTAGAATAGTCCAATACTCCCAATTCTCCAAGCGACCAAGCGGTATCAAGAAATCAAAATCGATTCATCCCCATTTTCCCAATTCGCTGCCTATCTCGCCTGCTGTTCGTTTGTCGCTGTCTCACCAAGTCAGTCGCCTGGTCTCACTCTCGCCAATCGCCATCGCCTAATGCCCAAATCCCTATTCACACTTCACAGAAATCAGGTATGTAATCCCGAGACCCATATCCTGTTCAGCTGTTCTTTCTTTTCTGATTGTAAGATTGTTGATTGTTGGTGTTGGCGTATTGCACTGCTGCTGCTGTTTTCAGTCAATCCGTTGCCTATTTATGCGTTACTACTGTCTTACTGAGTTTCTTTTTAATTTGGCTGTCATTTGTGATTTGGCGATTTTCCAATTTGATTTATAAGTTATGAACTTATAGATTTGGTTATTGTTAAATGAGTTATTGGTTATTGTTCAAATTTTGATTTTGATTTTTTTTTTGTTAATTTCAGTTTATAATATTTTCGGCCCCCCTCCCCCAAGTTAATTGTTCAAGCTCCGCTACTGATAGATTCACTGGTAAAAACCCTGAGTTTTTACATAGATGATAAGACTTATTTGGGTTTTGCCGTGTTCCCAAGATTCATGGTTTATAGACTTGAATAGATGCTAGTTTTAGTAATAAAAAGAAATTTAGAATTTAAATGTCGATGTTAGATGCTTGTACTGATATTTAAGGGGTTAAAAAAAATAAAGTTTTATTAGTTACCTATAGCGACACTCAAGTCATAATTTGCATGTGTGAAGACTTGGAGTACTTTCTAATGAAAAGTGTGCTACTGGGGAAATTCGAAACTGGTACGTAGCTTCAAAGTCAAGAATATGCAGTAGGCATGTGATGCATTAAATGCATGAGGCACAAAAGTCCTAATTTGCAGCAACATATACGTATATGTGTGTGAATTGAAGAAGAAGGTTACGGCTCAAAGACCATTCATTTCCTCTTTATTTTTTATTTATTACTCCTCCCACTTACCTTATATAAATCATCACAGAAGAAGGTAACGGCTCAAAGACCATTCATTTCCTCTTTATTTGTTATTTATTACTTCTCCCACTTCCCTTATATAAATCATCATAGAATAAGGTTACGGCTCAAAGACCATTCATTTCCTCTTTATTTGTTATTCGTTACTTCTCCCACTTCCCTTATATAAATCAGCACATTCTTACCGCGACTCTTTAACTTCTCCCTCACAAATGGATCTGCCTGCAGATCATCAAAACCCCATAGATGACCTCGATCGGTTTCAGTACTTTGATCATCAGGATCTGTTCAGGTATATATAAATGTCACTCATTACACCATCTTTCGCACAGAAAAGTGATTTTGTTTATATTGATCAAAACATGGTTTGATTTTTGCAGTGGTGACCTGCTCAACCATCAGGATTTCGAGTTGTCGGAAAAATCGCATGAAGTGCTCGATCAGAATGTTTCCACAGTACTTAACAAAGATCAAAACATCATTTCTAGAAATGAGTTTCACGATTTGGATCCCCTTGAAGACATAAGCTTATGGGATTGTTGGGAGGATGGTAATTTACCATTGGTTAGTTTCAGTGAAGACTGTAAATCCGGTGGTGAGGCTATAGGTAGTTCTAGTGCTGCCACCACTAATCACGGTGGCCGGAAGGTGGCAAATAGATTGAGACCATTGGAGTTTGAAGAGATAGCGAAGTACTTTGAGATGCCGATAATCATGGCAGCAAAGGAACTAGGGATAGGGTTAACATTGTTGAAGAAAAGATGCAGAGAGCTAAACATAAACAGATGGCCTCATAGAAAACTTAAGAGCCTTCAATCCCTCATTCAAAATGCCAAGGTAAACTACGATAATAACCTTCTATACATTACTTATGCATGTATGCATGCACTTGGTAACCAAAGTAGTTTTGGTATTTTCTAAAATTTTAATTATTAGTTTCTTTATAACATAAACATAGGCCCTAGGCATATGCCACATCGAATCAATTGTTTTACTACGATTTCTGATTTATATTTACATAAACTTAACTCATTGTAAATTTTATGAATTCACACGAAAAATATATTGCATCTACCTAAAAAAACTAGGAGTTGGGATTAAAGGAGGAGGTAGAGACGTTAGCAGGGCACAAGAAGATGATGGAGAAATTGCCAGGTATGGAATTGACAGAAAGAACAAAGAAGCTTAGGCAAGCTTGCTTCAAAGCTATTTATAAGAAGAGAGGACTTAACAATCATTAGTCCTTACCTTTTCTTTTAGCCATTTTGTTATAATTAGTGGATTTTAATCTACATTGTATGTGTTTTTCTCTTGATAGATTGATACCCTTTTTAGTTTCATTGTGTTTGTCTATTGATTTTTTATGCATAAATTTTTGTATAATTTGGGTATTATAGTTTGTATTATGTATTTAGCTATATTCTAGATTGCCGACACGACTACGCTGACGACTCTATACCAGAGGTCTATATAAATAGACTTATGAATTTAGTAGGAATAACTTGATTATAATCTTGTGATTTGTTCCATGTCTGATCCACTCCTAAGATTCACTCGACATGCCCCCAGTTATGTGTAATTAAAATTTTATTAGACTGTTGATCCTAATGAGTCTACCCTAAGTCCACAACCAAACAAGGAACATGTCAACTATGAGAAACACGTATATGGACTTGTGAGTTATTTGTAAATTGATTAGGGAAATAAAGTTTTTTTTTAGACATTGTTGGGTAAAATAATTGTAAAACACTTGTTGGGCCATTGTTAGGAGTGTTGGGCACCTTTTGGGCTTTCCATGGTTACTAAATGTGAAACATGTAGCACTTGCGTGGGCCCCCACAAAACTAAGTTTTCACATTTCTTTCCCACTTCTAGGCCCATTAGGGAACTTAATAGTCCAATGAGTTGGCCATTTTGGAGTGTATCCTTTCGGATACGTTTGATAAGGTCGGGTATTTTGATGGCTCAAAAGTAATGTGAATGACGCGCTTTGGCCTATAGGTTTGGGAACTCTCGCCTTTGGTCCCCAGATAAGCAAACTGGTCCCTCGGTTGATTGGGATGTATACGAATGCTTACCTAGTCAGGACTTTCGGGCTACCGGCACCTCCCCTTCCAGTTACTACGCGTCAATTACTATGATCCTACCCGACTAGAGTGGATGACTTTGAATTTCCTATGAGCTCTAAGGAATATATATGTATATACATTTTTTTTTAAATCACTTGAATATGTGTGTGATTTTTAGAGAAAGAGGAGAATATTCACCAGTGTATGCACACATATAAGTGTCAGGAGTAATACGTATGCACTTAAGGGAGCAATTAACACACAAAGGTATTCCTAGGATTTTCTAAGTGTGAATTGCATGCAGTTGTGTGTGCATTTTATAAACTAGCATACGAGAGGACCCTAGAGGCTATAGACTAGGTCAAGGCAATTAACCTAATTCCCTATAGTCAAGGGCTCTGATACCAATATGTCACACCCCGATCCTTGTCGGAATCGATCGAGGCGTGATACATTGTTCAAAGTCTCATGACAACTATGTTATAATATGATTAGATTCAATTAAGTACTAAGTATGCAAACAAGATCCACAACATACAAATACAAATCCAAATACGAACAACATTTATTACATCAAATTTAAATAGTCTTGTGGATTTCTAAGGCACAACCTATTTTTCATCAACTTCATTCTTCAAATCTGCATCATGGGTAAAAACAGGTCAACTACAAGAGTTGGTGAGTAATCTAATTTTAGTAGAGAAAATTGTGAAGTTGAAACCTTTATAATTGGAAATTTGTTTTCTTTTGAAGTCGGCAAACAATTGTATTTGAGATAACGGTTTATAAATCAAAAATTGATTAACAAATGATAACAAAAACAATAAGTCCTCACCGTATATATACATATGTATATATATATATATATATATATATATATATATATATATATATATATATAGGATGGAGCATCTAATCATCATACACACTCAACCACGTGCGATCAATCACCTTAGCGTCCCAAGGCGGGGTGGTCAACCCAATAGCGCTATTATTGTCCATAACGTACCTCAAGAATACGGGCATAGTCATGGAGATTAGACTAAAAATGATAATGCACTACTAGTACATGTAGCGTAAACAAACAATAGTTATACAATTAATGACTCACGTATAAATGTCCCAACAATGTCTCAATTGTGATAAAACAATAAAATGAAGTTGGAACATATTAGAACCACATGATACACCCCAAAAGTATTGAAAATTATAAAATATGGGGTAGATTACTCACTTTAGTCCCAAAACGAAATGCGTGTGTCTTACGATAGACGATTCAGGTCAAAATGGCGTAGAACCTAATATAATTAATAGTTTTGGTTTAGGAACTGCTAAACGAGAATGGAGTGTTAATACAAATAATTAGACACATATTCTTATATTAGATGAATTAACAATAATTCATTTTGATTATAATATTAAGGTATTTATTTGTTAAATGAATTTTAAATTGAATTACTTACTTTGCATAATTAATTTATATTTTCAATTTAGGCCAGATTTTAATAATTTCTTATTAAAATAATAACTTGCCCAATTATAATTATTTACAGATTTTAACAATTATTTATATGAAATAATCATTAAAATGCATTTTTACATGCTTAAATACTTAGGAAAATAGTTTTAAATAGTAAACAGTATTGAAAAATTATGAAATTATTAGGAAATCATTATTTCATACAATATGAATTACTGTAAAATTTGTATATTTTTCTGAACTGTTTTAGTATTTATTTAATATTTTAATGATTAAACAACACAAAATTCGGGAAAAATAGTAAATGATTCTCAAAAAACCTGTAAAATTAACCATAGTTTTATAACATGATGTAGAGCTCAGTGTATAAGTTTCAGATATTTGTGACTATGGGAAGTATTTTTTATATATTTCATTATTAATTAATCAATAAAATCATAATTAATAGTAAAAAGTAATATAAATGCATGAACCTTCATATATCATGTTTAATCAGTATACAGGTCATCCCAGAATTTTCTCAGAATTTATTGAATGCAAAAAGTATTTTATGTGAATTATTGCCCTACTTTATTGCAATAATTATAGTAATTCAATAAAAATAAGTTATTTTCTGAAAATTTCCAGAACTTCTTATTTTATTGATGGGATTCTGAGAAAAATCAGGTTTATGCATAAAATGAGTTTTAGATATTTTGGTGGATTTAATTTGTTTCTTGTATGAATATGAAACTTTTAACAACATACCTTGATGAATGCTTCAAGAGGGATGAAGATTTGAGTATAATAGATTGTTCTTGGCTGGAATATGAGTATTTCTTGGATGAATTTCGAGATTGAGAGTGAGAGAAAAGAATAGAGAAGGTTTAAGTGGTGAAGAGAATAATGTGTTGGGAGAAAAATGAAAGGAAAGTGGATGGGAGGTGTGAGTGGGAGACCATGGGAATAATCTTTTTGCTTTTGGTGGTCTTCATAATTTCCCACTAACACAAGCATCTTTTACATAATTAATATAAGAGTTTTATAAAATTTAAAGTAAAGTTTATAAAAATAGAGTTTTATAAAATTTAATGTAAAGTTTATAAAAATGGAGTTTTATAAAAGATAGGTTATGATTTGATTATAACAATCTACTTTGATTTGAAGTTTAATTATAGCATTCAAGTTTGATTCTTTTAATTTAATTAGAGCATTATACTTTGATTTGATTTTAATATGGTATCATAATTAAATTTGATTATAGTTATAACGGTGTACTATACTATGTTGCTATTAACGTCAATTTATATCGTAGTGTATGGGTTTTGATCCTATTAGCGTCAAGTAATCTTGAGTAGGGTTTGAATGAGATTGAGAGAGGTTTCGTTTGTGATCTTTTTGAGTGTCCGGCTTCGCAACGCAAGGTCCATAGACCCCGTTAAGCCATGATTTAGAGTCCTACACAATCCCTATGATTGTGCAATAGTGTTTTATCGCTTTGGTTCGTTGTTTAGCACTGTTAAGGCTAAGGAATATCAAACACATGAACTTTCCAATTGATGTTTTCTCATTAAAATAGCTAATTGTACAGTGATTACATAACGTAAACCCTAACATACAAGGGTTAATGGAGTTGTCCGGTTTGACTTTTTGACTTGGTTTGACTTTGACTTGACCGAAAGTTGATGGTTGTCACAGTGAAGGTTGATCAGTCGACGGCGGATGTCACGGTTGCTAGGGTGGTGTTTAGATTTGATATTAGTTGCAGGAACAACGAATGTTGATCGTTAGGGTAGTGGCACCGGAGGTGGCCAATGGTGACAGCATAGTAATAACGGGTTGTGGCGGTGACTAATCTTTCTAGAGAGAAAGTAGTGTAGAGGGAGAAAATTAGGGTTTTGAATGAAAAGAGTAACATTAGGTGTGTTATAGTAACCGTATTTGTTTTTGATTGGTTTAAAACTTTTTACTTGGATCACCCTCAATATAATCAGCACCGTTCAAATAAAATCCAATGGATAAAAAGTCATCTCCTTGTTTTTAAGACTTTGTCTTAAAATTTGATGGAACCATTTTATGTATGTACTATAAAGTAGTATATATATATATATATATATATATATATATATATATATATATATATATATATATATATATTTGAAAGGCAAAATAGGAAAATTAATCTAGAATGTAGATTCTATCTCTGTGTTAGAAAAATTCTAGAAAAATAATCGGGAGTCGGAATTAGGATCCGTAAACTCTATATGTTTAGAAATTGAGCGCACTTTGCCCCAAATTTTTTACATGACATGATGTGAACCCAAACTAAGGTGAAAATGACCGTTTTACAGATTGGTCCGAAAAAGGAATGCAATGATATGCAGTTTTGCATAAATCATACAAAATTGTATAAAGATTGTATGAATGTGTGCGAGTTGTCCCTGAAAAGGTATCGATCTGAAATACCTGCATAGAAAACATTTTTGCAAGCCATGGGGTTTAAGATGGGCAAAATAGGTCCTGAATGGACCACAATTTTTCACATAAAATCATAACATTTTGAACTATGTTTCTCAAGAGTGTTTTGCATAAAAAAAATATGTGAGAACATATATTCCCCACTGAAATATATAAAAACCGTAGAAAAGGGTCGTAAGCATTGATCTTTTGAAGCGTGAACTCGGTTTAGATAAAAACACACCTAGGTTTGTGTGCCCAAAATCCGAAATCTATGTTTTTTCGAAAGTGTTGTATGATAGAGTAGAGTTCAAGGATTCCAAAATCCGAACGGATTAACTTTTTGAGTTGTAAAACTTCGGGAACTTGTGTTTAAAGATTCGCGTTTAAATGACCTGAAATGTCCGATTTTTCGACTTTTGCAAATATTTTTGTTGAAAATATTTCAATTATGAAAATAAATATTAGACCATAGTCTGAGTCCAAAAACGCTCTTGGAATCCCCATCCGAGGTGTGCAAGTGCCTCAATGGATAGATACAGTTTTACCGGTTTAAAAAAAAATCAATGTTTTACTGGTTTGTTTTCTTATAACAGTCGTATCTTTTGCATACAAAATCCGTATTGGATGCTCTTTATATTTTTGGAAGTAGGAGAACATGTACTACGAGACTAAAATGTTGCTTCACTCACAACTACTTAATACGAACTTTCAGTTTTTCAGACGTATTAACTAGGGTTGAAGTTTGAGCTTTTTGCTTCGTTTGAGATATTCCAAAATTCAAAGGAAAATACCGTCTGGTATCTTATAATAGTTGTAATCACACTATATATTTTTTTCAAAATATGCATTAAAGCTCAATAGGTCAAATTACAAAGAGGTTTGCGGAGAACTAGTTTTAGACATAACTTCCGGGATGTCACAAGTTTTCTCTAACATATCTTCATCATTAACTTCTTATCCACAATAATTTGAGTTGTGAACATATTCTGAATAAATCTAAGTTGTATTCATTTACTTTCTTGAACTATTGAAACCTTAGTGTTCTCCATTCATCTCTAGCATTTGGAAGTATAACTTCTTTTTGATGATCAAATCTTTCTTTCAAGAGATTCCAGAGAATAATTGGATCAATAATATCAAGATATTCAAATCTCAACATTTCATCAATATGCTTACAAATGAAAACTTGTGCTTTCACCTTTTCTTGTGCCAAACAACCATTAAATTCATATATAACATTTGAGAATCCCATCGACTCAAGATGAATTTTTATATATATCATCCATGTCACATAGTTTTTCCCACTAACTTTGAGAGCTGCAAACTCGAGCTTTGTAATGTTGGACATATTATAACTATAAATTTTAAACAAAACAACAAGATGAAAATTAAAATCCATATATTTCAATATATATTGCACAAAACAGAAGCGGGACAAGAATCATCACATACAAGACAAAGAAAGGATAAAATACATCCGGTGTGAGATTGAAAATTAGGAAACCAAGTGCTATAGTCATTATAATTGCGAGAATCACAACAGGATGAATCATTTTGATATTGTTAACCTTGAAAAGTGAGAGAAATTATTTTTTTTGTGGTAAAAAGAAATCTTATGGTTGTTTCATTTATAGTAGAAAATATAGCTGTTGTTTTTACCATTTATAACCGTTGCATGTATATAGCCGTTATATATATATATATATATATATATATATATATATATATATATATATATATATATATATATATATATATATATATATATATATATATATATATATATATATATATATATATATTTTAAATCAATTAATACGACATATAATTAATAAATAATTTTGCTTGGTATAAGTTTACTAATTAGAAACATAAATAAAGATTAGTAAATGTTTAAATAAAACTATGAAGAATATCTAAAATATAAATAAATAAATATTGGTATGTATAAATAAACGTTAGTATACATAAATAAAAATTAGTTGTATAATTTTAATGTTAATATGCATAAATAAAAGTTAGTAGCATAATGTAAATATTGGTATGCATAAATGAAAATTAGAATACATAAATAATGTTTGGGAGAATAAATAAATATCATCGGTCTTTGAAACGAATAATTTTTCTTAATACATTATTATTTTTAATATAATGGTTGTTTTATAATAAATATCATTTTTTTATTAAGTAATATATACCTTAAGTAATATATATATATATATATATATATATATATATATATATATATATATATATATATAATAAATATCATTTTTTATTAAGTAATATATACCTTAAGTAATATATATATATATATATATATATATATATATATATATATATATATATAATGGTTGTTTTATAATAAATATCATTTTTTTATTAAGTAATATATACCTTAAGTAATATATATATATATATATATATATATATATATATATATATATATATATATACATACATACATACATACATACATACATACATACATACATACATACCAGTAGTGTACCCGCGCGATGCGGCGGCGCCAGATAGTTCCTTTCAACAGATAGTTTGAATGCGCCGATTACTTTCCTTTTCCTATCAGATAGTTCGTTTTAGCCTTTTGGCGGATTGTTTTGCACTGCATAGTTTCTTTTGGCGAATAGTGTCTTTGCTATGTACGTAGATGCGTGGGCGGAATAGTTTCCTATCATGTGTCATCAGTTAGAAACATTTAATTACTTAGATTTTTTTAGAATGATACTATCAAATCCAAGTTATTTGAAGAAGAAAACAATTATTCTTGACTGATATTTACCTTGAACCATTTCTTTATTACATTACTGGACAACAAACCAAAGAGTACAAGATAAACACTAAACTAGTTACAACTACACCAAATTAATACATTGCTATGCGAAGAAAGCCCCTATAGTGAAGAAAATTACACCCCTCTCAAAGATAATAACAATGAACAATTGTGACACACCATTAATAGCATTATAGATTAAGGATAAAAGAGCAACAATCGCTACCTCTTGGTCTGAGTCTTTAAGAAAATTAACAACAGGTGTATAAATGTCATATCTGAAAACAAAATGAAAAACAACTACAATTATAAACATAGCAGCTCTTATAAAAGTGCAACTCTCACAAAGATAATAGCCATGATTTACTAAAAAAATGAAGATTAACATACACATATGGCACAACAATTCATTGGATGAAACTTGTTGTATTATAGTCTTAAACCCATCATCCTCTGGTTTTCTTAAATCAAGGTCTTAAAAAGTCAAGCCAAGTTATGGATTAGCTGTACATTGTGCACACAAATTTGTACCTCTTAATTTTAAGAAATAAGGCTTTATTTGTTGTAGTATTTAAGACTTTCTTATGTGTGTGTGTGTATATATATATATATATATATATATATATATATGAAAATCTCCATTAAAATCCCAATATTCTATGCAAGTTTACGGATTAATCTTAACTTTTATTTTCTGAATAGAAAAATCCAGATTATTTTACCTTTTGTTCGGTTAACTATGTATACATTATCACATTTTAAGTCGGTATATATAACACCATAACGTTGGTTTTTATTAAAGTTTTAAATTTTTTTCCTTGTATGTATGTATAATATATCTACACATTTATTATCCTTTGACTTTTTTCCTAGTATCCACTAGTAAATCTTGAATTATTAGTCAATATGTTATTTTCATAAAAAAAATATATGATAAAGTTTCATATAAATTTGTACCAATCTAATTACTACAAATCATTTTTTTAACATATGAATTCTTTGATTTCATGCATAGTTTTTTTTTGTTTTGTCATATTAGTTTTCATAAACTTTATCAACCAAAAACCAATTAACTTAAACGATTCTTTTATCATTAACAATTTTGAAAATCAATTTTCTATAATTAACTAATTAACTTACACCATCTTCGATCATTCATCATTATTTTCCTTATTCAAATGTCTCATAGCAATTACTTCGCTATCTGAGGTAGTTTCTTCTCCAATTTAGTTTTCTTGTTAATTTCTTGTTTTCCTTAGGATTGAGTTCATTTTCTTCAACTTCAACATTAATATTTGTTTATGTATACGATAATGTTGATTCTACATATTCGACCTTTTCATTAATGTCTTATTAGAGTCCTGGTGATGCTTTTATTTCAAATATATTGTTTATTATTTGGTTATGAACTTATGTTCTAAAAAAATGTACAGTATAATAATACATGGCCAAATCATTATATAAAAAACATATTTTCTAGATTCAGAAAATAAAAAAACTGAGATGAAATGAAGTATTATATGATTAGAGCAAATGACATATTTCAATGTCTCCATGAATATCATAACCTCCAACCAGATTCATACTACGTTTTGTAAAACAAAAACCATATGTGGTTGACTCGTTTATATCACACTTAAAATGTACGTATCAAAGATAAAAGGCATAAGCTTAAATATTTTCTTATATATTTCCATGTCCCCATGTATACTTTAACGTCCATCTGGTGGGCTACCTTTTGAAAAATAAAACTATCATATTTTACTAACCAAAAATACTTATTCGTCGTCACTAATTTGTTTCCACATTCTTCTGCAATTTGATTATTGAAAACTGGAAACTCAACCTCTCTATACACTTGATTGTCACTCATCATCCAGTAAAAGTTCCCGCTAAATTCAGTTGTTTCGCCAAAATTCCTACGAAAGTCCCAATGGAACGTGCCGCGTATAGTCAACGTATGGTTCCCAAGATCATTATCTTTTGAGTGAATATGAACAATTAGATTTTGAATTCATGAATCGATGATATACATTGTATATGGCTCCAATGAGTTGACTACACCCGAAGTTGAAGAACTTACAGAGTAAATAACACATAACATCAAAACAACAAAGAAGAAGAATCTCATGGTGACAAGATTTAACGTATTTCGATTATTAGCCTAAGAGTGTCTTTCCTTAATATAGACATTCTCGAACTCAATGTATCCTGTGCAATAAACATACATTGAATAACATTATTATACCTTCAATATTTACATCTCGAAAAATTAATAGCATAATTATTAGGTTTTAGTATCGACATATGCTTGTATTGGAAATATATCCCTTAATTAAATGGTTGAGGTTCATTTAACTTTTAATGTATAACCTTTCTTTAAAAGTACAATAATATAAATGTATGTTCGGTTTCATTTGTTCGATTTATAACAAGAAATATTGAGTTTTAGGTTGACTATTACCAAAATACCCCTATTTAATTAATATTTTGAAATTAAACTCTCTTAATATTAATTTTTACTTTTCTAGATATTCAATTGATTTGTTCCCAAAATATCCCTTTGTTGGGCAAAAAATTTTAAGTAATATCCCATTTAAAAGTATAATGCTATAATTCTACGTGTGTTTTCATTTGCTCGGTTAATAGCATTAAATAGTGATATCTTTGTTGAATTTCAAAAATACACATGCTTCACTTTTGATTTTCCAGTCCTTTTTGGATATAAATTTCAAAGTGAGATGATTTTATAAGAAAAATAAATAAACTAATTTATAAAAAAATAAATGAATGTAAAATGTCATATTGGGCATACAAATGAAAGTAAATTACCATTTAATGCATTCAGCCGAATCACAATAGCACATACATAGACACACACTCATAAAATAGAAAAGATACATAGAACACACTCAAACACATGAAAATCATGTTACTCATCAGATACTGATACCAAAATTTAACTAAGTAAAAAAGAAAGAAAATGTAACATGAAACTTGATAAAAATTATACTGCAAAAAACATACAAAGGAACATGGTTTCTCCATAACCGATATAGAAGCAAATGCTCTCCATAATGGCGTTGTGACCCAAGATCTAGACCTCGTGACAGGACCAGTGCTAGTGCTTGAAAAATCCGTGAACTCCCTTGTAACCTAGCCTCCTGTTTGCAGGAGAATAAACTAAGCTATTAAACTAATTTACTCTATTGATTATTTTCAAATTCTAGCATATCTTATTTCATGAATGACTATCCTTTAAATAGGGATAAACGAAAGACTCAAATCAGGAAACAAAGACTCTAAAATCGACTCAAATAATAAAAGGTCCTAATTACCAAAATTAAAAATGGAAACAAGATAACTTCCTAGAATATAAAATACTTATTATCTATTAACTTGCAGACCTATCAAGTATAATGCATAACATTACTCCCTTCCTTTGCATTGAGCTTGTCCGCAAGCTCAAAACCTGACATCTTCTTCATCCTCCAGATGATACCAAACAGTTACGCACACTTATGGCCGATCGAGAACATCAAATGTTGAAAATCAAACTAATAGACACGCAAGGAAACCGACAAATAATATTGAGAATTATATGTCGATTAGTTGCGAAATATAGATCCAATTATTATTATTAGATTTACCAAGTTTCGTCCAAAACCAGATCAATCCTTCACGATTTGATCTGATTATAAGAAAGGAAGAAGAAGACTGTCCTGTTGTTGGACGAAATTAAATGCAAGACAGAAAAATAAAACCGACCTGTTGACGACTGATCTTGAACTTCAAACAACTGCACCGATCAGACTCCTGTCCTTAAAGGTTTTTACTTCGCTTCTACTGGCTGTAAGCAACAGAGTAAAACCCAAGGATTTAATGCAGATCTATCGATCTTCCAACAGCACTGGAAATCGAAAAACACAAAGCGAATACTTGGAAACCAGGAAAAAACGCAGAGAGTGGGAGAGAGGCTTTCAATTTTTCGTGTGAGAGTCAAATGGCTCCTAGGGAGCAGTATTTATAGGTATCGAAACCCTAGAAGGCATGAAACGGGCCCCCATAGGCCGGCCCCAGAAACCCTAGGGCGACGACTTGCTCTCCAAGCAAGCCGTTTCCTGATCCTTCTAGAATGCCCCGATGACTTATCCTCCACGAAGTCAACGCCGGTCAACCATTTGACCGGATCGGTCAAACCGGCTTGACCCGAACTCGTCAAAAACAAAAGCTCCTCAGCTCCCAGCAAGCCGTTTCATGATCCTTCTAGAATGCCCCGATGACTTATCCTCTACGAAGTCAAAGCCGGTCAACCATTTGACCGGATCGGTCAAACCGTCTTGACCCGAACTCGTCAAAAATAAAAGCTCCTCAGCTCTCAGCGACCGATGCATCGTGCGAAGTGCCAAGTGCGCCTAAATCGCGGCATTTCGCGCACTCGCGGCGTCGGCTAGTGCTAGGCTAAGCTAGGTGCGCGCGTGGGCTTGGCCCATTCCTTTGATCCACTAAAGCCTTTGAAGGCCTATCAAGGGAACAAGCTTATAAACCCACAAATGTTTCTTCTCCCACCAATGTGGGATACAAAGGAAATTGCCAACTTGCAATTCCTTTATATATATAAAGTTCCAACATCTCATGACAACTAAAGCATAATCCTTTTGCTCGCCTTTCCGCCATCTCTGTAGCCGTAAGCCGTTTCAAAGTCGGGTTCCGCACATCAGATTTCACTGTTCCGGCTCCACCACCTGTCGACTCTCGGTTTTTGCTTCCTGCCGAGGGTTGATTCCCAGTTTATAGAGGTGCTCCAAAACTCCTTGGTCGTCCCTCCTCCGCGAGTTTGAACTCAATCTGTCTGGCTAGGTTCATAGCATAGTATAGTGTGGTGGGTCTAGCAAACTCTACTTCATAACGGATAGCATTAGTCAAACCTGCACAAAAATACCAACCACTTTGCTCCGGAGTCACACCCGTCGTTCACCCCAGCAGCAACTCAAAGCCTTCACAATAGTCCTCCACCATAGCTATGTGCCTTAATCGAGTTAACTCGCCTAACGGGTTCGTGCTCATCGGGGGTCCAAATATGATTTTGCACTCTTCTGAGAACTCGAACCAATTCAAGCGAGTCTTCATTCTTTGCAGGTTATGATACCACCCACTAGCTCGACCTTGTAGTGAAAAGGTGGCCTGTCTAACCCAAGCTTCAGCAGGGTCTGTTGTTCTTCAAAGAAGTCTTCACATCTTTGAAGCCACTGGACTGGATTACCCTTCCCATCATATGTGGGAAACTCCATCTTGGCGAATCTTGGTACTCTTCCCCCACGATATCCCGTATCTTCCGTCTCTTCCCAGTCTTTTGGTGCCCCTTGATCCCTTCTATTTGACCCTTCTGGTTTGAGGGATTCCCAATGGTGTTTGAAAGGTTGGGGTTCACGTGTCCGCCATGATTCAAAAGCCTTGCTTGATCCTCTTCCTGCACCTTCCTGGATCAAACCCTTACCTCTTCCAGCGAAGCCTCCTTTGTACGAAAACTTACTGTTGGGATTGGCACCAAAGGTGGCGCCACATCCTCTTCCACGCACCTGTTCCGATGGGTCATCAAATCTATCAGACTCGAACATCTTGTCTACGCTCTCATCTTCTTCTTCTTGTCTGTTGGATTTGTTTTGGGTTAGGGTTTGCAATCTCTCTTCCATTGCTGCTTGCTTGGTCTGCAAGGCTGTCATAGCCGCCTTTAAATCATTGGTACTTGTCTTCAAATCATTGTTGCTTTGTGTTTGTTGGATCATGAACGCTTCCAATTTCTTCATCAGCTCTTCCTGTCGTGTCGACATCACGAGTGGCTCTAATACCAAATTTGTTATGACCCGGGATCTAGACCTCGTGACAGGGCAGTGCTAGTGCAATATGGTTATTTAGTATGGTGCCACATGTGGGTCTTAAGTAATGTCACAAACTATTATTTTTATAGGTGTATCTATGGCTTAAGAAAAATAAAAGATATTGGCTCCTAAATCTTTTTCCAAAAATCAGTCAGATGCTACGAATTCTCTTGAAAGGCTTAAAATGTTTCAATACCAAACAACATTTTGAATAATAACTAAAAACTTACATATATATTTAGAAAACCGATTAATAACAACAATAAACGATTAATATGAAGTGAATTATCTTAAATCATTAAAAACCTCATAAAAATCAAAAGGAAAAAATGCAATAACACTCTAAGGCATAGAAAACCATCCCAATATATTTAATAGTATCATTTTCGACTCCTATTGAATGTGTAGGATTGTGAAGCTTGATTAACGCTTACTTACAACCTAAAATTCAAGAAGTAACTTGTAAAATTAAATATATAAAAAAAGATTACGGTGAGGACTCCTTACAGAGGCGGGTAGGAAATAGATTCATAAATAGATTCAATGACTATCCATGAAATATAGTAGATTTCAGTAGTCATGGAATTAGGTCGCCATGTAGTGAATATTCAATAGAATACATAATTAATTCGATACTGCAACATAAACGTAGATAAAGGGTAGGAGAAAGTTGGTAATAGAATTGGTCGTACGACTTGGTGGTTTTAAGGCTTACTTAAAGAAACGGAGGGGCTGAATGTGTGAAGGGTGGTTGTTAACTATGGTAAACGACATAAGGAGAAGAAATAAAGAGATTTTGTGAGTAGTAGATGGGGGTTCGAATTAAGGTGGTGGTTTTTGGGTGATATAGGCAGCGACGGGGGTGAGGAAGGTGCTAGTGTTAAGGGTGGGGATAGAGGCAAAAGACTAAAGTGTTTGGCAGTACATGTCGTAATGGGTTGGTGGCGGCTCTCGTTTAAAAGAAGAGAAATCAAATATCCTCTTACTTATTTTCCTACCAATTTGAAATCATGACAAATGTATTAAAATGATATTAATTTTATCAAAATATGACATTTGTCATCATTTTAAGTGGATATGAAGACAAGTAGGAATAAAAACAGAAGGATATTTAATTTCTATTATAAGAAATCAAGAGAAAAGAGTTTGTACTGAATAGATGTATCGATGGGGAGAGTGAAACGGTGAGCACCTTTATAGGAGTTGGAAGAAACGAACGGACAAAAGTGAAAATCAAAACTCCGTGTTGTTTATTATGCAGTGAGGGTTGTATATTTCTTAAAATTAAGACTTTTGTGCAGTTAAGTATGTATACATAATCACATTTTAAGTAGGTATATATAACACCATAAACTTTATTATTATTAAAATTTTAACTTTTTTCCTTGTATGTATGTATGATATATCTACACATTTATTATCCTTTGACTTTTTTTCCTAGTATCCACTAGTAAATCTTGAATTATTAGTCAATATGTTATTTTCATAAAAAAATATATGATAAAGTTTCATATAAAATTGTACCAATCTAATTAATACAAATCATTTTTTTAACATATGAATTCTTTGATTTCATGCATAGTTTTTTTTGTTTTTTCATATTAGTTTTCATTAACTTTATCAACCAAAAAAAATTAACTTAAACGAATTTTTTATCATTATCAATTTTGAAAATCAATTTTCTATAATTAACTAATTAACTTACACCATCTTCAATCATTCATCATTATGTTCGTTAATCAAATCTCTCATAGCAATTACTTCGCTATCTGAGGTAGTTTCTTCTCCAATTTGGTTTTCTTGTTAATTTCTTGTTTTCCTTAGGATCGAGTTAACTTTCTTCAACTTCAACATTAATATTTGTTTATGCATACGATAATGTTGATTCTACATATTCGACCTTTTCATTGACCTCTTATTAGAGTCCCGGTGATGCTTTTATTACAAATATATTGTTTATTATTTGGTTATGAACTTATGTACTAAAAAAATGTACAGTATAATAATACATGGCCAAATCATTATATAAAAAACATATTTTCTAGATTCAGAAAATAAAAAAACGGAGATGAAATGAAGTATTATATGATTAGAGCAAATGCCATATTTCAATGTCTCCATGAATATCATAACCTCCAACCAGATTCATACTACGTTTTGTAAAACAAAAACCATATGTGGTTGACTCGTTTATATCACACTTAAAATGTACGTATCAAAGAGAAAAGGCATAAGCTTAAATATTTTCTTATATATTTCCATGTCCCCATGTATACTTTAACCTCCCATCTGATGGGCTACCTTTTGAAAAATAAAAACCATCATACTTTACTAACCAAAAACACTTACTCATCGTCACTAATTTGTTTCCACATTCTTCTGCAATTTGATTATTGAAAACTGGAAACTCAACCTCTCTATACACTTGATTATCACTCATCATCCAGTAAAAGTTCCCGCTAAATTCAGTTGTTTCGCCAAAATTCCTACGAAAGTCCCAATGGAACGTGTCGCGTATAGTCATCATATGGTTCCCAAGATCATTATCTTTCGAGTGAATATGAACAATTAGATTTTGAATTCCTGAATCGATGATATACATTGTATAAGACTCTAATGAGTTGACTACACCCGAAGTTGAAGAACTTACGGAGTAAATAACACATAACATCAAAACAACAAAGAAGAAGAATCTCATGGTGACAAGATTTAACGTATTTCGATTATTAGCCTAAGAGTGTCTTTCCTTAGTATAGACATTCTCGAACTCTATGTATCCTGTGCAATAAACATACATTAAATTACATTATTATACCTTCAATATTTACATCTCGAAAAATTAATAGCATAATTATTAGGTTTTAGTATCAATATATGCTTGTATTGGAAATATATCCCTTAATTAAATGGTTGAGGTTCATTTAACTTTTAATGTATAACCTTTCTTTAAAAGTACAATAATATAAATGTATATTTGGTTTCATTTGTTCGATTTATAACAAGAAATAATGAGTTTTAAGTTGACTATTACCAAAATACCCCTAGTTAATTAATATTTTGAAATTAAACTCTCTTAATATTAATTTTTACTTTTCTAGATATTCAATTGATTTGTTCCCAAAATATCCCTTTGTTGGGCAAAAATTTTATAAGTAATATCCCATTTAAAAGTATAATGCTATAATTCTACGTGTGTTTTCATTTGCTCGGTTAATAGCATTAAATAGTGATATCTTTGTTGAATTCCAAAAATACACAAGCTTTACTTTTGACTTTCCAGTCCTTTTTGGATATAAATTTCAAAGTGAGATGATTTTATAAGAAAAATAAATAAACTAATTTATAAAAAAAGAAATGAATGTAAAAGGTCATATTGGGCATACAAATGAAAGTAAATTGTCATTTATTGCATTCAGCCGAATCACAATAGCACATACATAGACACACACTCATAAAATAGAAACATACATAGAACACACTCAAACACATGAAAATCATGTTACTTATCAGATACTGATACCAAAATTTAACTAAGTAAAAATGAAAGAAAATGTAACATGAAACTTGATAAAAACTGTACTGCAAAAAACATACAAAGGAACATGGTTTCTTCATAACCGCTATAGAAGCAAATGCTATCCATAATGGAGGTTCAAAACAGAAATTAACAAATAAACTTGTGAATTTGTTATATCATAATTTTTTTCTCAAACACAAGAAACATTGACATATATGATAGAAAAGTGTGATATCTAAACCTTCTATCACAGGAAATATCTAATGTTCTATACTCTCAGGGTCTGTAATAAGATACACACGGATCGGTAAAATGTTGCCTCATCTTTGAGTAATAATTAAGACCATCTTTTCTACTGGAGAAGCCATCAATTGGTCTCAATCCATTCGATAATCTCTAATTTCATGAGTCATTCAACCTGCCTTCCTTCCCTTGAAGTCCAAAACAAGTTATTGATTGATATCATTCCTTCGAAAGAATAAGAAACAGTAAGATTAGGTCATCCACTAATTTAACCATTCAAGATTACAAAATAAAAAATAAAAGATATCAGTTTTACACTGTTAAAGCTTCCAAATTCCAAGGTGCAACAACCTCAGAGATAAATGAGCGAAACATGTACCAAATTGTAAGAAAGGAATATCATCCTCAGGGGTAAACTGGGCAAAACGAAGTCCAAAATTTTATGTCTTGAGATCTTGATCATGAAGACAGATACAAAAAATGGAGAATTCAAGGGCAATATGGTTATTTAGTATGGTGCCACATGTGGGTCTTAAGACTATAACTCCTAACACGGTAAGCATAAAAGCTTAGTGAGTTCCCCAAAATACCACACACATCACAATAGCCACTCAAGACTATAACTCAGTTAGACCCTCTGGTCAATGTGTCTAAGTGGGACCCTCTGGTCCCACAACTCATATGGACCCTCCGGTCCCTCAACTCAGCATCACAATATAATACTCATAAAGCATAACACAAGTAATTAGCAGGATATCTCATTACACAGTTCATGCACATAAGACCCTCTGGTCACACATAAGGTTTACCACACAAGGTAAGTATAGTGAGAAGACTCACCTCGTAAGCTAATGAATGGAAATCTCGTAATCGGGATCGTGATCTCTACTCCCGGGTCTAGCTCCTGCCTAACACATAATAATTATCCCTAAGTAATATTAGCCCTCAAGAAGCTGGACTAATCCCTTCCTATAATCTCACAGAATGGGAAAAGACCATTTTTCCCCTCCAATGGTCCAAAAGTCCAAATGTTGACCAAACCCTAAAAGTCAACGAAAGTCAAGTCCAGTCATCGGCCCAACTTTGACCAGACTCGTCGAGTGCACTTGGGTGACTCGGCGAGTTCATGCGTGTCCTCTGAATCCTCCTAAGGCCTCACTTGACTCATCGAGTTGACCTTTCACTCGACGGGTTACCACTGATCACGAAACGCGGGGCAACCCGATCCGACTCGTCGACTCCTTCCATGGACTCGGCGAGTTTCCTCCATGGAAATGCTCAAACGACCTTCTGAGGTCAGATCTGTTTCTCTAACTTATAGATCTGACCTTCTAACACCTAAAAGTCACGTAAAGGTCTGAACTTGGCGTTCATGCATGGTGTATTTTGCATAATATACCATAAAAACCCCATAAATTCCTCTTAGCTTCAAACCCAAAGGTGTACTCAACTAAAGCTTCATATTCTCGGCTCTCTGGACCTAGAAAGCTCTAGATCTATAACACAAACTAGCAAAAGAGGTTTGAGGCATTCAAAACCCCAAAGATGAAGTGATTCAAGCCCTAACCCCAAAATGGAATCTACACAATAAGGAAGGAAAGGGGCTCGATTTTGTACCTCAGAATGAAGCTCCTTGCTTGAATGACTCAGGACAATAACCTTCCTTGATCCCTCTTGCTGGAACTCTCCTCCTTCTTTGTAAAATCATACCAAAAAGCTCAAGATAGCTCTTCCTCTCACTCAACACACTCAAGCTCGCTAGGGTTCTCTCTTCTGGGAAGGTAGCCGCTAATGAAGGTCATAAATCCCATTAAATAGGGCTCATGCCCAAATATTTAGGGTTTCTGCCAACAGCGCGGACTCGTCGAGTCGCCTCACCGACTCGTCAAGTCTATTCATTAATCCGAGTCATCAGTCGCGATCATACTCGACGAGTTTAGGCGTCAACTCGTCGAGTCCCTCTTCTTAATTCAAAAGAAAGACTTAAATTATGATACCTGGAAATCCTGGTGTTACAACTCTCCCCCACTAGAATCAGACTTCTCCCTTGAAGTCTCACTCAGCAAACAACTCTGAATGCTGCTCCTGCATCTTTGTCTCTGAGTCCCAAGTCAGCTCGGACCCTCTCCGATGTTGCCACTGGACCAGAACCAAGGGCACCTCTTTGTTCCTTAGAACCTTGATCTTCCGATCCAAGATCGCGATCGGATTCTCAATGTAATTCAGGCTCGCATCCACCTGAATATCCACTAGTCGTACCACTGTCGTCTCATCGCCCACACACTTCCTCAACTGGGATACATAGAAGGTGTTATGGATCTGACTCAACTCCTCAGGTAGCTCCAAACGGTATGCTACCTTGCCCACTCTCGTGGTCACCCTAAAAGGACCAATGTTTCGGGGCCCCAACTTGCCCCTCTTCCTGAATCGGATCACTCCTTTCCAAGGAGATACCTTCAGGAGAACAAAGTCTCCAACCTGGAACTCGAGCTCGGATTGCCGGCTATCCGCGTAACTCTTCTGGCGGCTCTGGGTTGTCACTAACCTCTGTCTGACCTGTTGTATCTGCTCAGTTGTCTTAAGCACTATCTCCATGCTTCGCATCACTCGATGCCCTAACTCTCCCCAACAGATGGGGGTCCGACACCTCCTTCCATATAAAAGCTCAAAGGGAGGCATCCCAACACTCGAATGGTGGCTGTTGTTGTACGAAAACTCAGCCAAAGGTAAGTATGTGTCCCAACTTCCACTGAAGTCCATAACACATGCTCAAAGCATGTCCTCGAGCGTCTGAATCGTCCGCTCACTCTGTCCGTCTGTCTGGGGGTGGTAGGCGGTGCTGAAGTGCAATCTCGTACCAACTCCTCATGGAACTTTTTCCATAACCTGGAAGTGAAACGTACATCTCGGTCTGACACAAACAAGATCAGCACTCCATGCCGCGACACCACCTCTCTCACATATACCTCTGCCAGTCTCTCCGCAGAAGAGCTCTCACTGATAGCGAGGAAGTGAGCGCTCTTCGTCAACCGATCCACAATCACCCAAATTGCATTAACACCCCTCACGGTCCTCGGTAATTTGGTGATGAAATCCAAAGAAATATGTTCCCACTTCCACTGGGGAACCTCTAATGGCTGCAACTTGTCGTGCAGACGCTGGTGCTCGGCCTTGACCCGGCGACAGGTCAAGCAGTTTTCTACAACCCACACAACATCCCTCTTCATGCAGGGCCACCAGTAATCTCTCTTAAGATCCAAATACATCTTAGTGGCCCCGGGATGGATCCAGAACCTAGATCTGTGCGCCTCCTCCATCAATATGCTACGTGCCCTGCCCATAAACGGTACCCAAACCCGACCTTGAAAGGTCATAAGCCCTCGGCTATCAGTAACAAACTCGAACATCTGCCCAATCACCCGCTCTCTCTTGCGGTTCTCCGGCCTCACAGCCTCTGCCTGGGCCTCTCGGATGGTATCCAATACCGGAGTCATCACCGTCATCCTCATGCATAAATTCCGAATTGGGGCACTCTCCGCCCTGCGGCTCAGAGCATCGGCTACCACGTTAGCCTTGCCCGGGTGTTACAGGATCTCATAGTCATAGTCCTTTACTACATCCAACCATTTCCTCTGACGCATGTTCAGGTTGGGCTGATCAATCAGATACTTCAAGCACTTGTGGTCCGTGTATATGGTACACCGAACCCCATCAAATAATGGCGCCTTATCTTGAGGGCGAACACTACTGCCCCCAACTCCAAATCGTGGGTGGGATACCTCGTCTCATGAGGCTTCAGTTGCCTCGATGCGTATGCTATCACGTGCCCTTTCTGCATAAGCACCGCACCCAACCCTGATATAGACGTGTCACAGTACACCACAAAATCCTCCATTCCCTCCGGAAGGGCTAACACCGGGGCTTCGCATAATCTCTGGCGAAGGGTCTCAAACGAGGTCTGCTGCTCGGGATCCCAAGAAAAAGCAACGTCCTTCCAGGTCAATCTGGTAAGGGGAACGACAATCTTGGAGAAATCCCTGATAAATCTCCGATAGTAGCCGGCCAACCCCAAAAAACTCCTGATCTCAGTGGGGGATCTCGGCACCTCCCAACCCATAACAACCTCAATCTTGGCCGGATCGACCAATATCCTATTCTGATTAACGAGATGTTCCAAAAACTGGACCTCTCGTAACCAGAAATCACACTTGGAGAACTTGGCATAAAGCCTCTCCGATCTCAATACCCCAAGGATCTCCCTCAAATGCTCCTCATGTTGCTCCCTGGACCTCGAATACACCAGAATATCGTCGATGAACACGACCACCGATCGATCCAACATCGGCCTGCATACTCGGTTCATGAGATCCATGAACGTTGCCGGTGCATTGGTGAGCCCGAAAAGCATCACCACGAACTCATAATGCCCATAACGAGTCCTAAACGCCGTCTTCTGGATATCCTCATCCCGCACCCTCATCTGGTGATATCCCGACCTCAAGTCTATCTTGGAGAACCAAGAAGCTCCCTGTAACCGATCGAACAAATCATTGATCCTCGGAAGTGGGTAACGGTTCTTGACCGTCAATTTGTTCAACTCCCGGTAATCAATGCACATCCGGTGCGAACCATCCTTTTTCTTGACAAAAAGGATCGGCGAGCTACTCGGTCGAATGAATCCCTTCCCCAACAGCTCCTGAAGCTGCGAGGATAACTCCTACATCTTTTTGGCGCAAGGAGATAAGGTGCCTAGGCAATAGGCGTCGCACCCGGAACCAAATCGATGCGAAACTCCACCTGCCTCTCAGGAGGCACACCCGGTAACTCCTCGGGAAAAACATCTGGAAACTCTCGCACAATAGGAACCTCACTGACCGAGCTCGGCCTCTCTGCGACAGCTCGTGTATCCATCACATAGGCTACAAACCCTCTATAGCCCTGCTGTAGGCTCTGCCTCGCTCTGGCAGCCGAGCAAAATGCTGACCCAGATCGGGTACCCTCGCCATATACTGTAAGTACTCCCCCACTAGGGTCTCGTATGGTCACCAACTGACGCTTACAGTCGATAATAGCTCCGAATCGGCTCAACCAGTCCATGCCCACGATGACACAGACATCCCCCATCGCAATAGATACCAAATCTGTCGGGAACTCAACACCGAAAATCTCGAGTATACATCCTCAAATCTCCTCAGCAGCAAAAACCACTCGCTCGTCAGCTATAGAAACTCGTAGAGGTCGACTTAACGCCTCTCGTCGGATGCTGATGTGCTGACTAAAGGCTAATGACACGAAAGATCGACTCGCACCCAAGTCAAATAACACCAAAGCAGGTACATAATTCACAAGGAAAGTACCTAAACACATCACAATATAAGCATAATATCTCAAACTCAGCATAAGTAAATAAAAGAATACATACCAGCCACGACATCGGGCGCTGCGCGGACCTTCTCCGCTGTCAACTGAAAGGCTCTCCCGCGAGCCCTCGGCGTCTCGTCCTTCACTAGCCGGCTCTCAGAAGCACGCACAGAGGTAGGTGTAGATCCATGCGCTGGTCCCTACACTAGCTGGGGGCACTCGGCCTTCCGGTGGCTGATCTGGTTGCAATGAAAGCAAACCGAGAATCCCTTGGGGCAATCCTTCTCCATGTGCCCCTCCTTGCCGCATTTGTAGCAGATCCCCGCTCGGCAAGAACCCTCGTGACTCTTGCCGCACTTGCCACAAGTGCGGCCCTTCTGGCCCCCAACTCTGGAATCAGCGGGCTTAGCCCGCTTCGTCACCGGCTGCGACTACACTGGCCTCCGGTCCCTCCCCCGGGACTCCTCCTCATCCTCCCTGGTCTGAATCTCAAGCTCAATCTCCCACCTCCTGGCATTGGCCTGAATCTCGGCCAATGTACGGTATGACGAGTTCGTCACGAACTCTCGTATATCCCTCCTCAGTATGCTCAGGTATCGGCTCACACGTGCCTGCTCAGTGGACACGTGTTCAGGGCAAAACATTACCCTCTCATGGAACATCCTCGAGATCTCAGTCACTGACTCTGTCTTCTGCCTGAGAGACATAAACTCCTGCGCCAAACGTTCCCTCTCCACCGGGGGAACATACTCGTCTCGAAACATCTGAACAAACCTCTCCCATGTCACTGCAGCATGATCTGCAGTGGTAAAACCAGCTGTCGCGAACTTCCACCAGTCCTTCGCTCCTAAGCGAAGCTGGTTCAGCGCAAACCGAACTCTCAAATGGTCGGGACAGGAGCACGTGTAAAAACACCCCTCGATATCAGAGATCCACCTCATAGCTGCAATCGGATCCTACGTCCCATCAAACTCTGGTGGCTTCGTGTTGCTGAACTCTTAGAACAGCAACGAGTCACCTCCCTGTGGCCTAGCAACGGTGACGGCTGTAGTGGCCACGACAGCAGCAGCCTCAGTGATAGCAGCATAACGCTCGTCAAATGTCTGAATCAAGATGGTCTTGATAGACCCAAACATCTCTGGAATCTCTGCTCGGATATCCGCAACCACCTCCTCGTGGATCAACCTCCGTATCTCCTCATCGCTACTCCCACTGCCCCCAGGGTTGTGGCGTGTCCCCACCATGATGTCTCTGAAACACAACACAATATTATCAGAGACTCGCTCGAGCATACTCACACTCGATCACCCGACCGTACCTGTTCCTTAGCATCCCTAGGATTCTTACTTGGGCCGCTCACTGATCCGGTGCTTCCAGTAGTACGGGCTCAATACTACCTTCCACACCGTATCAGTATTCACCCCAAGTCCTCCTCCTCAGATCCAATTTACAAGTACTCTATGCCTCAAATTCTACTCTCACAGAAGTTCTCTCATTGGCTCGTTCCTGCTAGGTACTCATACTCAAGCTAAACACTAATAGCAGAAATCCCTAGGCTAAGGCATCACAAATCAGGCCACCCTAGTCCTAATATATGAATCACCTAGCCTACTCTCTAGCATGCATCATATCACATAAAATATCTCATAACACAAAATGAGGGTATTTTGGGAAATCACCGCTCGGCTCTGGCTGATTGTACACACTGCTCCGGCTCGACTTCTCTTAGACTCTTGCTAATTTTTAGAAAAATTTATCTATTTTTGAAAATCCTGCTCAAATCCTCAGTTTGAGTCCAAACACACCTGAGGGTGTATCCGAATCCCTCAAACCAAGGCTGTGATACCAACTTGTAACAACATAATTTTTCAACCAAAATTTTCATTTTAAACATGTAAAACTTGTATCATAATTCTCAAAACATTTATTTCTCAAATGTCAACAAAAGGAAACACAATCCCAGAATCATAAAAACAATCTTCTGCCGGTGTGTACAATCATGCAGGTGCCTTGACGCGATCCTCGGAACTACCTGAAACACATAACACATAACACGGTAAGCATAAAAGCTTACTGAGTTCCCCAAAATACCACACACAGCACAATATCCACTCAAGACTATAACTCAGTTAGACCCTCTGGTCGATGTGTCTCAATGGGACCCTCTGGTCCCACAACTCATATGGACCCTCCGGTCCCTCAACTCAGCATCACAATATAATACTCATAAAGCATAACACAAGTAATTAGCAGGATATCTCATTACACAGTTCATGCACATAAGACCCTTTGGTAACACATAAGGTTTACCACACAAGGTAAGTATAGTGAGAAGACTCACCTCGTAAGCTAATGAATGAAAATCTCGTAATCGGGATTGTGATCTCTATTCCCGGGTCTAGCTCCTGCCTAACACATAATAATTATCCCTAATTAATATTAGCCCTCAAGAAGCTGGACTAATCCCTTCCTATAATCTCACAGAAGGGGAAAAGACCATTTTACCCCTCTAATGGTCAAAAAGTCCAAATGTTGACCAAACCCTAAAAGTCAACGAAAGTCAACTCCAATCATCGGCCCAACTTTGACCAGACTCGTCGAGTGCACTCGGGTGACTCGGCGAGTCCATGCGTGTCCTCTGAATCCTCCTAAGGCCTCAATCGACTCGTCGAGTTGACCTTTCACTCGACGGGTTACCACTGATCACGAAACGCGGGGCAACCCGATCCGACTCGTCGACTCCTTCCATGGACTCGGCGAGTTTCCTCCATGGAAATGCTCAAACAACCTTCTGAGGTCAGATCTGTTTCTCTAACTTATAGATCTGACCTTCTAACACCCAAAAGTCACATAAAGGTCTGAACTTGGCGTTCATGCATGGTGTATTTTGCATAATATACCATAAAAACCCTATAAATGCCTCTTCGCTTCAAACCCAAAGGTTTACTCAACTAAAGCTTCATATTCTCGGCTCTCTGGACCTAGAAAGGTCCAGATCTATAACACAAACTAGCAAGAGGGATTTGAGGCATTCAAAACCCCAAAGATGAAGTGATTCAAGCCCTAACCCCAAAATGGAATCAACACAATAAGGAAGGAAAGGGGCTCGATTTTGTACCTCAGAATGAAGCTCCTTTCTTGAATGACTCAGGACAATAACCTTCCTTGATCCCTCTTGTTGGAACTCTCCTCCTTCCTTGCAAAATCACACCAAAAAGCTCAAGATAGCTCTTCCTCTCACTCAACACACTGAAGCTCGCTAGGGTTCTCTCTTCTGGGAAGGTAGCCGCTAATGAAGGTCATAAATTCCTTGAAATAGGACTCTGGCCCAAAGATTTAGGGTTTCTGCCAACAGCGCGGACTCGTCGAGTCGCCTCACCGACTCGTCGAGTCCATTCATTAATCCGAGTCATCAGTCGTGATCATACTCGACAAGTTTAGGCGTCAACTTGTCGAGTCCCTCTTCTTAACTCAAAAGAAATACTTAAATTACAATACCTAGAAATCCGGATATTACAGTATCTATGGCTTAAGAAAAATAAAAGATATTGGCTCCCATCTAATGGGCTCCCTTTTGAAAAATAAAAACCATCATACTTTACTAACCAAAAACACTTATTCGTCGTCACTAATTTGTTTCCACATTCTTCTGCAATTTGATTATTGAAAACTGGAAACTCAACCTCTCTATACACTTGATTGTCACTCATCATCCAGTAAAACATCCCGCTAAATTCAGTTTTTTTGCCAAAATTCCTATGAAAGTCCCAATGGAACGTGTCGCGTATAGTCATCGTATGGTTCCCAAGATCATTATCTTTTAAGTGAAAATGAACAATTAGATTTTGAATTCCTGAATCGATGATATACATTGTATATGGCTCCAATGAGTTGACTACACCCGAAGTTGAAGAACTTACGGAGTAAATAATACATAACATCAAAACAACAAAGAAGAAGAATCTCATGGTGACAAGATTTAACGTATTTCGATTATTAGCCTAAGAGCGTCTTTCCTTAATATAGATATTCTCGAATTCAATGTATCATGTGCAATAAACATACATTAAATTACATTATTATACCTTCAATATTTACATCTCGAAAAATTAATAGCATAATTATTAGGTTTTAGTATCGACATATGCTTGTATTGGAAATATATCCCTTAATTAAATGGTTGACGTTCATTTAACTTTTAATGTATAACCTTTCTTTAAAAGTACAATAATATAAATGTATGTTTGGTTTCATTTGTTCGATTTATAACAAGAAATAAGGAGTTTTAGGTTGACTATTACCAAAATACCCCCAGTTAATTAATATTTTGAAATTAAACTCTCTTAATATTAATTTTTACTTTTCTAGATATTCAATTGATTAGTTTCCAAAATATCCCTTTGTTGGGCAAAAATTTTTAAGTAATATCCCATTTAAAAGTGTAATGCTATAATTCTACGTGTGTTTTCATTTGCTCGGTTAATAGCATTAAATAGTGATATCTTTGTTGAATTCCAAAAATACACATGCTTCACTTTTGATTTTCCATTCCATTTTGGATATAAATTTCAAAGTGAGATGATTTTATAAGAAAAATAAATAAACTAATTTATAAAAAAAGAAATGAATGTAAAATGTCATATTGGGCATACAAATGAAAGTCAATTGCCATTTAATGCATTCAGCCGAATCACAATAGCACATACATAGACACACACTGATAAAATAGAAACATACATAGAACACACTCAAACACATGAAAATCATGTTACGCATCAGATACTGATACCAAAATTTAACTAAGTAAAAAAGAAAGAAAATGTAACATGAAACTTGATAAAAACTATACTGCAAAAAACATACAAAGGAACATGGTTTCTTCATAACCGTTATAGAAGCAAATGCTCTCCATAATGGAGGTTCAAAACAGAAATTAACAAATAAACTTGTGAATTTGTTATATCATAATTTTTTTCTCAAATACAAGAAACATTCACATATATGATAGAAAAGTATGATATCTAAACCTTCAATCACATAAAATATCTAATGTTCTATACTCTCAGGGACTTTAATAAGATACACATGGATCGGTAAAATGTTGCCTCATCTTTGAGTAATAATTAAGACCATCTTTTCTACTGGAAAAGCCATCAATTGGTCTCAATCCATTCGATAATCTCTAATTTTCATGAGTCATTCAACCTGCCTTCCTTCCCTTGAAGTCCAAAACAAGTTATTGATTGATCTCATTCCTTCGAAAGAATAAGAAACAGAAAGATTAGTTCATCCAGTAATTTAACAATTCAAGATTACAAAATAAAAAATAAAAGATATCAGTTTTACACTGTTAAAGCTTCCAAATTCCAAGGTGCAACAACCTCAGAGAAAAATGAGCAAAAGATGTACCAAATTGTAAGAAAGGAATATCTTCATCAGGGGTAAATTTGGCAAAACGAAGTCCAAAATTTTATGTCTTGAGATCTTGATCATGAAAACAGATACAAAAAATGGAGAATTCTAGGGCAATATGGTTATTTAGTATGGTGCCACATGTGGGTCTTAAGTAATGTCACAAACTATTATTTTTATAGGTGTATCTATGGCTTAAGAAAAATAAAAGATATTGGCTCCTAAATCTTTTTCCAAAAATCAGTCAGATGCTACGAATTCTCTTGAAAGGCTTAAAATCTTTCAATACCAACAAAAGTAAAAATAAATCCAAAGTACCAAACAACATTTTGAATAATAACTAAAAACTTACGTATATCTTTAGAAAACCGATTAATAACAACAATAAACGATTAATATGAAGTGAATTATCTTAATTCATTAAAAACCTCATAAAAATCAAAAGAAAAAATGCAATAACACTCTAAGGCATAGAAAACCATCCCAATATATTTAATAATATCATTTTCGACTCCTATTGAATGTGTAGGATTGTGAAGCTTGATTAACGCTTACTTACAACCTAAATTCAAGAAGTAACTTGTAAAATTAAATATATAAAAAAAAAAGATTACGGCCAGGACTCCTTACAGAGGCGGGTAGGAAATAGATTCATAAATAGATTCAATGAGTATCCATGAAATATAGTAGATTTCAGTAGTCATGGAATTAGGTCGCCTTGTAGTGAATATTCAATAGAATACATAAATAATTCGATACTGCAACATAAACGTAGATAAAGGGTAGGAGAAAGTTGGTAATAGAATTGGTCGTACGACTTGGTGGTTTTAAGGCTTACTTCAAGAAACGGAGGGGCTGACTGTGTGATGGGTGGTTGTTCACTATGGTAAACGACATAAGGAGAAGAAATAAAGAGATTTTGTGAGTAGTAGATGGGGGTTCGAAATAAGGTGGTGGTTTTTGGGTGATATAGGCAGCGAAGCGACGGGGGTGAAGAAGGTGCTAGTGTTAAGTGTGGGGATAGAGGCAAAAGACCAAAGTGTTTGGCAGTACATGTGGTAATGGGTTGGTGGCGGCTCTCGTTTAGAAGAAGAGAAATCAAATATCCTCTTACTTATTTTCCTACCAATTTGAAATCATGACAAGTGTCTTAAAATGATATTAATTTTATCAAAATATGACATTTGTCACCATTTTACGTGGATAGGAAGACAAGTAGGAATAAAAACAGGGGGATATTTAATTTCTCTTATAAGAAATCATGAGAAAAGAGTTTGTATCGAATAGATATATCGATGGGGAGAGTGAAATGGTGAGCACCTTTATAGGAGTTGGAAAAACGAAGGGTCACAAGTGAAAATCAAAACTCCGTGTTTTTTTTATTATGCAGTGAGAGTTGTATATTTCTTAAATTTAAGACTTTTATGCAGTTAAGTATGTATACATAATCACATTTTAAGTAGGTATATATAACACCATAAACTTTATTTTTATTAAAATTTTAATTTTTTTCTTTGTATGTATGTATAATATATCTACACATTTATGATCCTTTGACTTTTTTTTCCTAGTATCCACTAGTAAATCTTGAATTATTAGTCAATATGTTATTTTCATAAAAAATATATGATAGAGTTTCATATAAATTTGTACCAATCTAATTAATACAAATCATTTTTTTAACATATGAATTCTTTGATTTCATGCATAGTTTTTTTTTCGTTTTGTCAAATTAGTTTTCATTAACTTTATCAACCAAAAACCAATTAACTTAAACGGATTTTTTATCATTAACAATTTTGAAAATCAATTTTCTATAATTAACTAATTAACTTACACCATCTTCAATCATTCATCATTATTTTCGTTAATCAAATCTCTCATAGCAATTACTTTGCTATCTGAGGTAGTTTATTCTCCAATTTGGTTTTCTTGTTAATTTCTTGTTTTCCTTAGGATTGAGTTCATTTTCTTCAACTTCAACATTAATATTTGTTTATGCATACGATAATGTTGATTCTACATATTCGACCTTTTCATTGACCTCTTATTAGAGTCCTGGTGATGCTTTTATTTATATTGTTTATTACTTGGTTATGAACTTATGTTCTAAAAAATTGTACAGTATAATAATAAAAGGTCAAATCATTATATAAAAAACATATTTTTTAGATTCAGAAAATAAAATAACTGAGATGAAATGAAGTATTATATGATTAGAGCAAATGACATATTTCAATGTCTCCATGAATATCATAACCTCCAACCAGATTCATACTACGTTTTGTAAAACAAGAACCATATGTGGTTGACTCGTTTATATCACACTTAAAATGTACGTATCAAAGATAAAAGGCATAAGCTTAAATATTTTCTTATATATTTCCATGTCCCCATTTATACTTTAACCTCCCATCTGATGGGCTACCTTTTGAAAAATAAAAACCATCATACTTTACTAACCAAAAACACTTATTCGTCGTCACTAATTTGTTTCCACATTCTTCTGCAATTTGATTATTGAAAACTGGAAACTCAACCTCTCTATACACTTGATTGTCACTCATCATCCAGTAAAAGTTCCCGCTAAATTCAGTTGTTTCGCCAAAATTCCTACGAAAGTCCCAATGGAACGTGTCGCGTATAGTCATCGTATGGTTCCCAAGATCATTATCTTTTGAGTGAATATGAACAATTGGATTTTGAATTCCTGAATCGATGATATACATTGTATATGGCTCCAATGAGTTGACTACACCCGAAGTTGAAGAACTTACGGAGTAAATAACACATAACATCAAAACAACAAAGAAGAAGAATCTCATGGTGACAAGATTTAACGTATTTTGATTATTAGCCTAAGAGTGTCTTTCCTTAATATAGACATTCTCGAACTCAATGTATCCTGTGCAATAAACATACATTAAATTACATTATTATACCTTCAATATTTACATCTCGAAAAATTAATAGCATAATTATTAGGTTTTAGTATCGACATATGCTTGTATTGGAAATATATCCCTTAATTAAATGGTTGAGGTTCATTTAAGTTTTAATGTATAACATTTCTTTAAAAGTACAATAATATAAATGTATGTTTGGTTTTATTTGTTCGATTTATAACAAGAAATAATGAGTTTTAGGTTGACTATTACCAAAATACCCCTAGTTAATTAATATTTTGAAATTAAACTCTCTTAATAATAATTTTTACTTTTCTAGATATTCAATTGATTTGTTCCCAAAATATCCCTTTGTTGGGCAAAAAATTTTAAGTAATATCCCATTTAATATTATAATGTTATAATTCTACATGTGTTTTCATTTGCTCGGTTAATTGCATTAAATAGTGATATCTTTGCTGAATTCCAAAAATACACATGCTTCACTTTTGATTTTCCAGTCCTTTTTGGATATAAATTTCAAAGTGAGATGATTTTATAAGAAAAATAAATAAACTAATTTATAAAAAAAGAAATGAATGTAAAATGTCATATTGGGCATACAAATGAAAGTAAATTGCCATTTAATGCATTCAGCCGAATCACAATAGCACATACATAGACACACACTGATAAAATAGAAACATACATAGAACACACTCAAACACATGAAAATCATGTTACTCATCAGATACTGATACCAAAATTTAACTAAGTAAAAAAGAAAGAAAATGTAACATGAAACTTGATAAAAACTGTACCGCAAAAAACATACAAAGGAACATGGTTTCTTCATAACCGTTATAGAAGCAAATGCTCTCCATAATGGAGGTTCAAAACAGAAATTAACAAATAAACTTGTGAATTTGTTATATCATAATTTTTTTCTCAAATACAAGAAACATTGACATATATGATAGAAAAGTATGATATCTAAACCTTCTATCACATGAAATATCTAATGTTCTATACTCTCAGGGACTGTAATAAGATATATATGGATCAGTAAAATGTTGCCTCATCTTTGAGTAATAATTAAGACCATCTTTTCTACCGGAGAAGCCATCAATTGGTCTCAATCCATTCGATAATCTCTAATTTCATGAGTCATTCAACCTGCCTTCCTTCCCTTGAAGTCCAAAACAAGTTATTGATTGATCTCATTCCTCCGAAAGAATAAGAAACAGTAAGATTAGTTCATCCAGTAATTTAACAATTCAAGATTACAAAATAAAAAATAAAAGATATCAGTTTTACACTGTTAAAACTTCCAAATTCCAAGGTGCAACAACCTCAGAGAAAAATGAGCGAAACATGTACCAAATTGTAAGAAAGGAATATCTTCATAAGGGGTAAATTGGGCAAAACGAAGTCCAAAATTTTATGTCTTGAGATCTTGATCATGAAAACAGATACAAAAAATGGAGAATTCTAGGGCAATATGGTTATTTAGTATGGTGCCACATGTGGGTCTTAAGTAATGTCACAAACTATTATTTTTATAGTTGTATCTATGGCTTAAGAAAAATAAAAGATATTGGCTCCTAAATCTTTTTCCAAAAATCAGTCAGATGCTACGAATTCTCTTGAAAGGCTTAAAATCTTTCAATACCAACAAAAGTAAAAATAAATCCAAAGTGCCAAACAACATTTTGAATAATAACTAAAAACTTACGTATATCTTTAGAAAACCGATTAATAACAACAATAAACGATTAATACGAAGTGAATTATCTTAATTCATTAAAAACCTCATAAAAATCAAAAGGAAAAAATGCAATAACACTCTAAGGCATAGAAAACCATCCCAATATATTTAATAGTATCATTTTCGACTCCTATTGAATGTGTAGGATTGTGAAGCTTGATTAACGCTTACTTACAACCTAAATTCAAGAAGTAACTTGTAAAATTAAATATATAAAAAAAGATTACGGCCAGGACTCGTTACAGAGGCGGGTAGGAAATAGATTCATAAATAGATTCAAAGAGTATCCATGAAATATAGTAGATTTCAGTAGTCATGGAATTAGGTCGCCCTGTAGTGAATATTCAATAGAATACATAAATAATTCGATACTGCAACATAAACGTAGATAAAAGGTAGGAGAAAGCTGGTAATAGAATTGGTCGTACGACTTGGTGGTTTTAAGGCTTACTTCAAGAAACGGAGGGGCTGACTGTGTGATGGGTGGTTGTTCACTATGGTAAACGACATAAGGAGAAGAAATAAAGAGATTTTGTAAGTAGTAGATGGCGTTTCGAATTAAGGTGGTGGTTTTTGGGTGATATAGGCAGCGACGGGGGTGAGGAAGGTGCTAGTGTTAAGGGTGGGGATAGAGGCAAAAGACCAAAGTGTTTGGCAGTACATGTGGTAATGGGTTGGTGGCGGCTCTCGTTTAGAAGAAGAGAAATCAAATATCCTCTTACTTATTTTCCTACCAATTTGAAATCATGACAAGTGTCTTAAAATGATATTAATTTTATAAAAGTATGACATTTGTTACCATTTTACGTGGATAGGAAGACAAGTAGGAATAAAAACAGGGGATATTTAATTCCTCTTATAAGAAATCATGAGAAAAGAGTTTGTATCGAATAGATATATCGATGGGGAGAGTGAAACGGTGAGCACCTTTATAGGAGTTGGAAAAACGAAGGGTCACAAGTGAAAATCAAAACTCCGTGTTTTTTTATTATGCAGTGAGAGTTGTATATTTCTTAAAATTAAGACTTTTGTGCAGTTAAGTATGTATACATAATCACATTTTAAGTAGGTATATATAACACCATAAACTTTATTTTTATTAAAATTTTAATTTTTTTCTTTGTATGTATGTATAATATATCTACACATTTATTATCCTTTGACTTTTTTTTCCTAGTATCCACTAGTAAATCTTGAATTATTAGTCAATATGTTATTTTCATAAAAAATATATGATAGAGTTTCATATAAATTTGTACCAATCTAATTAATACAAATCATTTTTTTAACATATGAATTCTTTGATTTCATGCATAGTTTTTTTTCGTTTTGTCATATTAGTTTTCATTAACTTTATCAACCAAAAACCAATTAACTTAAACGGATTTTTTATCATTAACAATTTTGAAAATCAATTTTCTATTATTAACTAATTAACTTACACCATCTTCAATCATTCATCATTATTTTTGTTAATCAAATCTCTCATAGCAATTACTTTGCTATCTGAGGTAGTTTCTTCTCCAATTTGGTTTTCTTGTTAATTTCTTGTTTTCCTTAGGATTGAGTTCATTTTCTTCAACTTCAACATTAATATTTGTTTATGCATACGATAATGTTGATTCTACATATTCGACCTTTTCATTGACCTCTTATTAGAGTCCTGGTGATGCTTTTATTTATATTGTTTATTACTTGGTTATGAACTTATGTTCTAAAAAATTGTACAGTATAATAATAAAAGGTCAAATCATTATATAAAAAACATATTTTTTAGATTCAGAAAATAAAATAACTGAGATGAAATGAAGTATTATATGATTAGAGCAAATGACATATTTCAATGTCTCCATGAATATCATAACCTCCAACCAGATTCATACTACGTTTTGTAAAACAAGAACCATATGTGGTTGACTCGTTTATATCACACTTAAAATGTACGTATCAAAGATAAAAGGCATAAGCTTAAATATTTTCTTATATATTTCCATGTCCCCATTTATACTTTAACCTCCCATCTGATGGGCTACCTTTTGAAAAATAAAAACCATCATACTTTACTAACCAAAAACACTTATTCGTCGTCACTAATTTGTTTCCACATTCTTCTGCAATTTGATTATTGAAAACTAGAAACTCAACCTCTCTATACACTTGATTGTCACTCATCATCCAGTAAAAGTTCCCGCTAAATTCAGTTGTTTCGCCAAAATTCCTACGAAAGTCCCAATGGAACGTGTCGCGTATAGTCATCGTATGGTTCCCAAGATCATTATCTTTTGAGTGAATATGAACAATTAGATTTTGAATTCCTGAATCGATGATATACATTGTATATGGCTCCAATGAGTTGACTACACCCGAAGTTGAAGAACTTACGGAGTAAATAACACATAACATCAAAACAACAAAGAAGAAGAATCTCATGGTGACAAGATTTAACGTATTTTGATTATTAGCCTAAGAGTGTCTTTCCTTAATATAGACATTCTCGAACTCAATGTATCCTGTGCAATAAACATACATTAAATTACATTATTATACCTTCAATATTTACATCTCGAAAAATTAATAGCATAATTATTAGGTTTTAGTATCGACATATGCTTGTACTGGAAATATATCCCTTAATTAAATGGTTAAGGTTCATTTAAGTTTTAATGTATAACATTTCTTTAAAAGTACAATAATATAAACAAGTTATTGATTGATCTCATTCCTCCGAAAGAATAAGAAACAGTAAGATTAGTTCGTCCAGTAATTTAACAATTCAAGATTACAAAATAAAAAATAAAAGATATCAGTTTTACACTGTTAAAGCTTCCAAATTCCAAGGTGCAACAACCTCAGAGAAAAATGAGCGAAACATGTACCAAATTGTAAGAAAGGAATATCTTCATCAGGGGTAAATTGGGCAAAACGAAGTCCAAAATTTTATGTCTTGAGATCTTGATCATGAAAACAGATACAAAAAATGGAGAATTCTAGGGCAATATGGTTATTTAGTATGGTGCCACATGTGGGTCTTAAGTAATGTCACAAACTATTATTTTTATAGTTGTATCTATGGCTTAAGAAAAATAAAAGATATTGGCTCCTAAATCTTTTTCCAAAAATCAGTCAGATGCTACGAATTCTCTTGAAAGGCTTAAAATCTTTCAATACCAACAAAAGTAAAAATAAATCCAAAGTGCCAAACAACATTTTGAATAATAACTAAAAACTTACGTATATCTTTAGAAAACCGATTAATAACAACAATAAACGATTAATATGAAGTGAATTATCTTAATTCATTAAAAACCTCATAAAAATCAAAAGGAATAAATGCAATAACACTCTAAGGCATAGAAAACCATCCCAATATATTTAATAGTATCATTTTTGACTCCTATTGAATGTGTAGGATTGTGAAGCTTGATTAACGCTTACTTACAACCTAAATTCAAGAAGTAACTTGTAAAATTAAATATATAAAAAAAAGATTACGGCCATGACTCGTTACAGAGGCGGGTAGGAAATAGATTCATAAATAGATTCAAAGAGTATCCATGAAATATAGTAGATTTCAGTAGTCATGGAATTAGGTCGCCCTGTAGTGAATATTCAATAGAATACATAAATAATTCGATACTGCAACATAAACGTAGATAAAGGGTAGGAGAAAGTTGGTAATAGAATTGGTCGTACGACTTGGTGGTTTTAAGGCTTACTTCAAGAAACGGAGGGGCTGACTGTGTGATGGGTGGTTGTTCACTATGGTAAACGACATAAGGAGAAGAAATAAAGAGATTTTGTAAGTAGTAGATGGGGGTTCGAATTAAGGTGGTGGTTTTTGGGTGATATAGGCAGCGACGGGGGTGAGGAAGGTGCTAGTGTTAAGGGTGGGGATAGAGGCAAAAGACCAAAGTGTTTGGCAGTACATGTGGTAATGGGTTGGTGGCGGCTCTCGTTTAGAAGAAGAGAAATCAAATATCCTCTTACTTATTTTCCTACCAATTTGAAATCATGACAAGTGTCTTAAAATGATATTAATTTTATCAAAATATGACATTTGTCACCATTTTACGTGGAAAGGAAGACAAGTAGGAATAAAAACAGGGGATATTTAATTTCTCTTATAAGAAATCATGAGAAAAGAGTTTGTATCGAATAGATATATCGATGGGGAGAGTGAAACGGTGAGCACCTTTATAGGAGTTGGAAAAACGAAGGGTCACAAGTGAAAATCAAAACTCCGTGTTTTTTTATTATGCAGTGAGAGTTGTATATTTCTTAAAATTAAGACTTGTGTGCAGTTAAGTATGTATACATAATCACATTTTAAGTAGGTATATATAACACCATAAACTTTATTTTTATTAAAATTTTAATTTTTTTCTTTGTATGTATGTATAATATATCTACACATTTATTATCCTTTGACTTTTTTTTCCTAGTATCCACTAGTAAATCTTGAATTATTAGTCAATATGTTATTTTCATAAAAAATATATGATAGAATTTCATATAAATTTGTACCAATTTAATTAATACAAATCATTTTTTTAACATATGAATTCTTTGATTTCATGCATAGTTTTTTTTCGTTTTGTCATATTAGTTTTCATTAACTTTATCAACCAAAAACCAATTAACTTAAACGGATTTTTTATCATTAACAATTTTGAAAATCAAGTTTCTATAATTAACTAGTTAACTTACACCATCTTCAATCATTCATCATTATTTTTGTTAATCAAATCTCTCATAGCAATTACTTTGCTATCTGAGGTAGTTTCTTCTCCAATTTGGTTTTCTTGTTAATTTCTTGTTTTCCTTAGGATTGAGTTCATTTTCTTCAACTTCAACATTAATATTTGTTTATGCATACGATAATGTTGATTCTACATATTCGACCTTTTCATTGACCTCTTATTAGAGTCCTGGTGATGCTTTTATTTATATTGTTTATTACTTGGTTATGAACTTATGTTCTAAAAAATTGTACAGTATAATAATAAAAGGTCAAATCATTATATAAAAAACATATTTTTTAGATTCAGAAAATAAAATAACTGAGATGAAATGAAGTATTATATGATTAGAGCAAATGACATATTTCAATGTCTCCATGAATATCATAACCTCCAACCAGATTCATACTACGTTTTGTAAAACAAGAACCATATGTGGTTGACTCGTTTATATCACACTTAAAATGTACGTATCAAAGATAAAAGGCATAAGCTTAAATATTTTCTTATATATTTCCATGTCCCCATTTATACTTTAACCTCCCATCTGATGGGCTACCTTTTGAAAAATAAAAACCATCATACTTTACTAACCAAAAACACTTATTCGTCGTCACTAATTTGTTTCCACATTCTTCTGCAATTTGATTATTGAAAACTGGAAACTCAACCTCTCTATACACTTGATTGTCACTCATCATCCAGTAAAAGTTCCCGCTAAATTCAGTTGTTTCGCCAAAATTCCTACGAAAGTCCCAATGGAACGTGTCGCGTATAGTCATCGTATGGTTCCCAAGATCATTATCTTTTGAGTGAATATGAACAATTAGATTTTGAATTCCTGAATCGATGATATACATTGTATATGGCTCCAATGAGTTGACTACACCCGAAGTTGAAGAACTTACGGAGTAAATAACACATAACATCAAAACAACAAAGAAGAAGAATCTCATGGTGACAAGATTTAACGTATTTTGATTATTAGCCTAAGAGTGTCTTTCCTTAATATAGACATTCTCGAACTCAATGTATCCTGTGCAATAAACATACATTAAATTACATTATTATACCATCAATATTTACATCTCGAAAAATTAATAGCATAATTATTAGGTTTTAGTATCGACATATGCTTGTATTGGAAATATATCCCTTAATTAAATGGTTGAGGTTCATTTAAGTTTTAATGTATAACATTTCTTTAAAAGTACAATAATATAAATGTATGTTTGGTTTTATTTGTTCGATTTATAACAAGAAATAATGAGTTTTAGGTTGACTATTACCAAAATACCCCTAGTTAATTAATATTTTGAAATTAAACTCTCTTAATAATAATTTTTACTTTTCTAGATATTCAATTGATTTGTTCCCAAAATATCCCTTTGTTGGGCAAAAAATTTTAAGTAATATCCCATTTAAAATTATAATGCTATAATTCTACATGTGTTTTCATTTGCTCGGTTAATTGCATTAAATAGTGATATCTTTGCTGAATTCCAAAAATACACATGCTTCACTTTTGATTTTCCAGTCCTTTTTGGATATAAATTTCAAAGTGAGATGATTTTATAAGAAAAATAAATAAACTAATTTATAAAAAAAGAAATGAATGTAAAATGTCATATTGGGCATACAAATGAAAGTAAATTGCCATTTAATGCATTCAGCCGAATCACAATAGCACATACATAGACACACACTGATAAAATAGAAACATACATAGAACACACTCAAACACATGAAAATCATGTTACTCATCAGACACTGATACCAAAATTTAACTAAGTAAAAAAGAAAGAAAATATAACATGAAACTTGATAAAAATTGTACTGCAAAAAACATACAAAGGAACATGGTTTATTCATAACCGTTATAGAAGCAAATGCTCTCCATAATGGAGGTTCAAAACAGAAATTAACAAATAAACTTGTGAATTTGTTATATCATAATTTTTTTCTCAAATACAAGAAACATTGACATATATGATAGAAAAGTATGATATCTAAACCTTCTATCACATGAAATATCTAATGTTCTATACTCTCAGGGACTGTAATAAGATACATATGGATCGGTAAAATGTTGCCTCATCTTTGAGTAATAATTAAGACCATCTTTTCTACTGGAGAAGCCATCAATTGGTCTCAATCCATTCGATAATCTCTAATTTCATGAGTCATTCAACCTGCCTTCCTTCCCTTGAAGTCCAAAACAAGTTATTGATTGATCTCATTCCTCCGAAAGAATAAGAAACAGTAAGATTAGTTCATCCAGTAATTTAACAATTCAAGATTACAAAATAAAAAATAAAAGATATCAGTTTTACACTGTTAAAGCTTCCAAATTCCAAGGTGCAACAACCTCAGAGAAAAATGAGCGAAACATGTACCAAATTGTAAGAAAGGAATATCTTCATAAGGGGTAAATTGGGCAAAACGAAGTCCAAAATTTTATGTCTTGAGATCTTGATCATGAAAACAGATACAAAAAATGGAGAATTCTAGGGCAATATGGTTATTTAGTATGGTGCCACATGTGGGTCTTAAGTAATGTCACAAACTATTATTTTTATAGTTGTATCTATGGCTTAAGAAAAATAAAAGATATAGGCTCCTAAATCTTTTTCCAAAAATCAGTCAGATGCTACGAATTCTCTTGAAAGGCTTAAAATCTTTCAATACCAACAAAAGTAAAAATAAATCCAAAGTGTCAAACAACATTTTAAATAATAACTAAAAACTTACGTATATCTTTAGAAAACCGATTAATAACAACAATAAACGATTAATATGAAGTGAATTATCTTAATTCATTAAAAACCTCATAAAAATCAAAAGGAAAAATGCAATAACACTCTAAGGCATAGAAAACCATCCCAATATATTTAATAGTATCATTTTCGACTCCTATTGAATGTGTAGGATTGTGAAGCTTGATTAACGCTTACTTACAACCTAAATTCAAGAAGTAACTTGTAAAATTAAATATATAAAAAAAAGATTACGGCCAGGACTCCTTACAGAGGCGGGTAGGAAATAGATTCATAAATAGATTCAAAGAGTATCCATGAAATATAGTAGATTTCAGTAGTCATGGAATTAGGTCGCCCTGTAGTGAATATTCAATAGAATACATAAATAATTCGATACTGCAACATAAACGTAGATAAAGGGTAGGAGAAAGTTGGTAATAGAATTGGTCGTACGACTTGGTGGTTTTAAGGCTTACTTCAAGAAACGGAGGGGCTGACTGTGTGATGGGTGGTTGTTCACTATGGTAAACGACATAAGGAGATGAAATAAAGAGATTTTGTAAGTAGTAGATGGGGGTTCGAATTAAGGTGGTGGTTTTTGGGTGATATAGGCAGCGACGGGGGTGAGGAAGGTGCTAGTGTTAAGGGTGGGGATAGAGGCAAAAGACCAAAGTGTTTGGCAGTACATGTGGTAATGGGTTGGTGGCGGCTCTCGTTTAGAAGAAGAGAAATCAAATATCCTCTTACTTATTTTCCTACCAATTTGAAATCATGACAAGTGTCTTAAAATGATATTAATTTTATCAAAATATGACATTTGTCACCATTTTACGTGGAAAGGAAGACAAGTAGGAATAAAAACAGGGGATATTTAATTTCTCTTATAAGAAATCATGAGAAAAGAGTTTGTATCGAATAGATATATCGATGGGGAGAGTGAAACGGTGAGCACCTTTATAGGAGTTGGAAAAACGAAGGGTCACAAGTGAAAATCAAAACTCCGTGTTTTTTTATTATGCAGTGAGAGTTGTATATTTCTTAAAATTAAGACTTGTGTGCAGTTAAGTATGTATACATAATCACATTTTAAGTAGGTATATATAACACCATAAACTTTATTTTTATTAAAATTTTAATTTTTTTCTTTGTATGTATGTATAATATATCTACACATTTATTATCCTTTGACTTTTTTTTCCTAGTATCCACTAGTAAATCTTGAATTATTAGTCAATATGTTATTTTCATAAAAAATATATGATAGAATTTCATATAAATTTGTACCAATCTAATTAATACAAATCATTTTTTTAACATATGAATTCTTTGATTTCATGCATAGTTTTTTTTCGTTTTGTCATATTAGTTTTCATTAACTTTATCAACCAAAAACCAATTAACTTAAACGGATTTTTTATCATTAACAATTTTGAAAATCAAGTTTCTATAATTAACTAGTTAACTTACACCATCTTCAATCATTCATCATTATTTTTGTTAATCAAATCTCTCATAGCAATTACTTTGCTATCTGAGGTAGTTTCTTCTCCAATTTGGTTTTCTTGTTAATTTCTTGTTTTCCTTAGGATTGAGTTCATTTTCTTCAACTTCAACATTAATATTTGTTTATGCATACGATAATGTTGATTCTACATATTCGACCTTTTCATTGACCTCTTATTAGAGTCCTGGTGATGCTTTTATTTATATTGTTTATTACTTGGTTATGAACTTATGTTCTAAAAAATTGTACAGTATAATAATAAAAGGTCAAATCATTATATAAAAAACATATTTTTTAGATTCAGAAAATAAAATAACTGAGATGAAATGAAGTATTATATGATTAGAGCAAATGACATATTTCAATGTCTCCATGAATATCATAACCTCCAACCAGATTCATACTACGTTTTGTAAAACAAGAACCATATGTGGTTGACTCGTTTATATCACACTTAAAATGTACGTATCAAAGATAAAAGGCATAAGCTTACATATTTTCTTATATATTTCCATGTCCCCATTTATACTTTAACCTCCCATCTGATGGGCTACCTTTTGAAAAATAAAAACCATCATACTTTACTAACCAAAAACACTTATTCGTCGTCACTAATTTGTTTCCACATTCTTCTGCAATTTGATTATTGAAAACTGGAAACTCAACCTCTCTATACACTTGATTGTCACTCATCATCCAGTAAAAGTTCCCGCTAAATTCAGTTGTTTCGCCAAAATTCCTACGAAAGTCCCAATGGAACGTGTCGCGTATAGTCATCGTATGGTTCCCAAGATCATTATCTTTTGAGTGAATATGAACAATTAGATTTTGAATTCCTGAATCGATGATATACATTGTATATGGCTCCAATGAGTTGACTACACCCGAAGTTGAAGAACTTACGGAGTAAATAACACATAACATCAAAACAACAAAGAAGAAGAATCTCATGGTGACAAGATTTAACGTATTTTGATTATTAGCCTAAGAGTGTCTTTCCTTAATATAGACATTCTCGAACTCAATGTATCCTGTGCAATAAACATACATTAAATTACATTATTATACCATCAATATTTACATCTCGAAAAATTAATAGCATAATTATTAGGTTTTAGTATCGACATATGCTTGTATTGGAAATATATCCCTTAATTAAATGGTTGAGGTTCATTTAAGTTTTAATGTATAACATTTCTTTAAAAGTACAATAATATAAATGTATGTTTGGTTTTATTTGTTCGATTTATAACAAGAAATAATGAGTTTTAGGTTGACTATTACCAAAATACCCCTAGTTAATTAATATTTTGAAATTAAACTCTCTTAATAATAATTTTTACTTTTCTAGATATTCAATTGATTTGTTCCCAAAATATCCCTTTGTTGGGCAAAAAATTTTAAGTAATATCCCATTTAAAATTATAATGCTATAATTCTACATGTGTTTTCATTTGCTCGGTTAATTGCATTAAATAGTGATATCTTTGCTGAATTCCAAAAATACACATGCTTCACTTTTGATTTTCCAGTCCTTTTTGGATATAAATTTCAAAGTGAGATGATTTTATAAGAAAAATAAATAAACTAATTTATAAAAAAAGAAATGAATGTAAAATGTCATATTGGGCATACAAATGAAAGTAAATTGCCATTTAATGCATTCAGCCGAATCACAATAGCACATACATAGACACACACTGATAAAATAGAAACATACATAGAACACACTCAAACACATGAAAATCATGTTACTCATCAGATACTGATACCAAAATTTAACTAAGTAAAAAAGAAAGAAAATATAACATGAAACTTGATAAAAATTGTACTGCAAAAAACATACAAAGGAACATGGTTTCTTCATAACCGTTATAGAAGCAAATGCTCTCCATAATGGAGGTTCAAAACAGAAATTAACAAATAAACTTGTGAATTTGTTATATCATAATTTTTTTCTCAAATACAAGAAACATTGACATATATGATAGAAAAGTATGATATCTAAACCTTCTATCACATGAAATATCTAATGTTCTATACTCTCAGGGACTGTAATAAGATACATATGGATCGGTAAAATGTTGCCTCATCTTTGAGTAATAATTAAGACCATCTTTTCTACTGGAGAAGCCATCAATTGGTCTCAATCCATTCGATAATCTCTAATTTCATGAGTCATTCAACCTGCCTTCCTTCCCTTGAAGTCCAAAACAAGTTATTGATTGATCTCATTCCTCCGAAAGAATAAGAAACAGTAAGATTAGTTCATCCAGTAATTTAACAATTCAAGATTACAAAATAAAAAATAAAAGATATCAGTTTTACACTGTTAAAGCTTCCAAATTCCAAGGTGCAACAACCTCAGAGAAAAATGAGCGAAACATGTACCAAATTGTAAGAAAGGAATATCTTCATAAGGGGTAAATTGGGCAAAACGAAGTCCAAAATTTTATGTCTTGAGATCTTGATCATGAAAACAGATACAAAAAATGGAGAATTCTAGGGCAATATGGTTATTTAGTATGGTGCCACATGTGGGTCTTAAGTAATGTCACAAACTATTATTTTTATAGTTGTATCTATGGCTTAAGAAAAATAAAAGATATAGGCTCCTAAATCTTTTTCCAAAAATCAGTCAGATGCTACGAATTCTCTTGAAAGGCTTAAAATCTTTCAATACCAACAAAAGTAAAAATAAATCCAAAGTGTCAAACAACATTTTGAATAATAACTAAAAACTTACGTGTATCTTTAGAAAACCGATTAATAACAACAATAAACGATTAATATGAAGTGAATTATCTTAATTCATTAAAAACCTCATAAAAATCAAAAGGAAAAATGCAATAACACTCTAAGGCATAGAAAACCATCCCAATATATTTAATAGTATCATTTTCGACTCCTATTGAATGTGTAGGATTGTGAAGCTTGATTAACGCTTACTTACAACCTAAATTCAAGAAGTAACTTGTAAAATTAAATATATAAAAAAAAGATTACGGCCAGGACTCCTTACAGAGGCGGGTAGGAAATAGATTCATAAATAGATTCAAAGAGTATCCATGAAATATAGTAGATTTCAGTAGTCATGGAATTAGGTCGCCCTGTAGTGAATATTCAATAGAATACATAAATAATTCGATACTGCAACATAAACGTAGATAAAGGGTAGGAGAAAGTTGGTAATAGAATTGGTCGTACGACTTGGTGGTTTTAAGGCTTACTTCAAGAAACGGAGGGGCTGACTGTGTGATGGGTGGTTGTTCACTATGGTAAACGACATAAGGAGAAGAAATAAAGAGATTTTGTAAGTAGTAGATGGGGGTTCGAATTAAGGTGGTGGTTTTTGGGTGATATAGGCACCGACGGGGGTGAGGAAGGTGCTAGTGTTAAGGGTGGGGATAGAGGCAAAAGACCAAAGTGTTTGGCAGTACATGTGGTAATGGGTTGGTGGCGGCTCTCGTTTAGAAGAAGAGAAATCAAATATCCTCTTACTTATTTTCCTACCAATTTGAAATCATGACAAGTGTCTTAAAATGATATTAATTTTATCAAAATATGACATTTGTCACCATTTTACGTGGAAATGAAGACAAGTAGGAATAAAAACAGGGGATATTTAATTTCTCTTATAAGAAATCATGAGAAAAGAGTTTGTATCGAATAGATATATCGATGGGGAGAGTGAAACGGTGAGCACCTTTATAGGAGTTGGAAAAACGAAGGGTCACAAGTGAAAATCAAAACTCCGTGTTTTTTTATTATGCAGTGAGAGTTGTATATTTCTTAAAATTAAGACTTGTGTGCAGTTAAGTATGTATACATAATCACATTTTAAGTAGGTATATATAACACCATAAACTTTATTTTTATTAAAATTTTAATTTTTTTCTTTGTATGTATGTATAATATATCTACACATTTATTATCCTTTGACTTTTTTTTCCTAGTATCCACTAGTAAATCTTGAATTATTAGTCAATATGTTATTTTCATAAAAAATATATGATAGAGTTTCATATAAATTTGTACCAATCTAATTAATACAAATCATTTTTTTAACATATGAATTCTTTGATTTCATGCATAGTTTTTTTTCGTTTTGTCATATTAGTTTTCATTAACTTTATCAACCAAAAACCAATTAACTTAAACGGATTTTTTATCATTAACAATTTTGAAAATCAAGTTTCTATAATTAACTAGTTAACTTACACCATCTTCAATCATTCATCATTATTTTTGTTAATCAAATCTCTCATAGCAATTACTTTGCTATCTGAGGTAGTTTCTTCTCCAATTTGGTTTTCTTGTTAATTTCTTGTTTTCCTTAGGATTGAGTTCATTTTCTTCAACTTCAACATTAATATTTGTTTATGCATACGATAATGTTGATTTTACATATTCGACCTTTTCATTGACCTCTTATTAGAGTCCTGGTGATGCTTTTATTTATATTGTTTATTACTTGGTTATGAACTTATGTTCTAAAAAATTGTACAGTATAATAATAAAAGGTCAAATCATTATATAAAAAACATATTTTTTAGATTCAGAAAATAAAATAACTGAGATGAAATGAAGTATTATATGATTAGAGCAAATGACATATTTCAATGTCTCCATGAATATCATAACCTCCAACCAGATTCATACTACGTTTTGTAAAACAAGAACCATATGTGGTTGACTCGTTTATATCACACTTAAAATGTACGTATCAAAGATAAAAGGCATAAGCTTAAATATTTTCTTATATATTTCCATGTCCCCATTTATACTTTAACCTCCCATCTGATGGGCTACCTTTTGAAAAATAAAAACCATCATACTTTACTAACCAAAAACACTTATTCGTCGTCACTAATTTGTTTCCACATTCTTCTGCAATTTGATTATTGAAAACTGGAAACTCAACCTCTCTATACACTTGATTGTCACTCATCATCCAGTAAAAGTTCCCGCTAAATTCAGTTGTTTCGCCAAAATTCCTACGAAAGTCCCAATGGAACGTGTCGCGTATAGTCATCGTATGGTTCCCAAGATCATTATCTTTTGAGTGAATATGAACAATTAGATTTTGAATTCCTGAATCGATGATATACATTGTATATGGCTCCAATGAGTTGACTACACCCGAAGTTGAAGAACTTACGGAGTAAATAACACATAACATCAAAACAACAAAGAAGAAGAATCTCATGGTGACAAGATTTAACGTATTTTGATTATTAGCCTAAGAGTGTCTTTCCTTAATATAGACATTCTCGAACTCAATGTATCCTGTGCAATAAACATACATTAAATTACATTATTATACCATCAATATTTACATCTCGAAAAATTAATAGCATAATTATTAGGTTTTAGTATCGACATATGCTTGTATTGGAAATATATCCCTTAATTAAATGGTTGAGGTTCATTTAAGTTTTAATGTATAACATTTCTTTAAAAGTACAATAATATAAATGTATGTTTGGTTTTATTTGTTCGATTTATAACAAGAAATAATGAGTTTTAGGTTGACTATTACCAAAATACCCCTAGTTAATTAATATTTTGAAATTAAACTCTCTTAATAATAATTTTTACTTTTCTAGATATTCAATTGATTTGTTCCCAAAATATCCCTTTGTTGGGCAAAAAATTTTAAGTAATATCCCATTTAAAATTATAATGCTATAATTCTACATGTGTTTTCATTTGCTCGGTTAATTGCATTAAATAGTGATATCTTTGCTGAATTCCAAAAATACACATGCTTCACTTTTGATTTTCCAGTCCTTTTTGGATATAAATTTCAAAGTGAGATGATTTTATAAGAAAAATAAATAAACTAATTTATAAAAAAAGAAATGAATGTAAAATGTCATATTGGGCATACAAATGAAAGTAAATTGCCATTTAATGCATTCAGCCGAATCACAATAGCACATACATAGACACACACTGATAAAATAGAAACATACATAGAACACACTCAAACACATGAAAATCATGTTACTCATCAGATACTGATACCAAAATTTAACTAAGTAAAAAAGAAAGAAAATATAACATGAAACTTGATAAAAATTGTACTGCAAAAAACATACAAAGGAACATGGTTTCTTCATAACCGTTATAGAAGCAAATGCTCTCCATAATGGAGGTTCAAAACAGAAATTAACAAATAAACTTGTGAATTTGTTATATCATAATTTTTTTCTCAAATACAAGAAACATTGACATATATGATAGAAAAGTATGATATCTAAACCTTCTATCACATGAAATATCTAATGTTCTATACTCTCAGGGACTGTAATAAGATACATATGGATCGGTAAAATGTTGCCTCATCTTTGAGTAATAATTAAGACCATCTTTTCTACTGGAGAAGCCATCAATTGGTCTCAATCCATTCGATAATCTCTAATTTCATGAGTCATTCAACCTGCCTTCCTTCCCTTGAAGTCCAAAACAAGTTATTGATTGATCTCATTCCTCCGAAAGAATAAGAAACAGTAAGATTAGTTCATCCAGTAATTTAACAATTCAAGATTACAAAATAAAAAATAAAAGATATCAGTTTTACACTGTTAAAGCTTCCAAATTCCAAGGTGCAACAACCTCAGAGAAAAATGAGCGAAACATGTACCAAATTGTAAGAAAGGAATATCTTCATAAGGGGTAAATTGGGCAAAACGAAGTCCAAAATTTTATGTCTTGAGATCTTGATCATGAAAACAGATACAAAAAATGGAGAATTCTAGGGCAATATGGTTATTTAGTATGGTGCCACATGTGGGTCTTAAGTAATGTCACAAACTATTATTTTTATAGTTGTATCTATGGCTTAAGAAAAATAAAAGATATAGGCTCCTAAATCTTTTTCCAAAAATCAGTCAGATGCTACGAATTCTCTTGAAAGGCTTAAAATCTTTCAATACCAACAAAAGTAAAAATAAATCCAAAGTGTCAAACAACATTTTGAATAATAACTAAAAACTTACGTATATCTTTAGAAAACCGATTAATAACAACAATAAACGATTAATATGAAGTGAATTATCTTAATTCATTAAAAACCTCATAAAAATCAAAAGGAAAAATGCAATAACACTCTAAGGCATAGAAAACCATCCCAATATATTTAATAGTATCATTTTCGACTCCTATTGAATGTGTAGGATTGTGAAGCTTGATTAACGCTTACTTACAACCTAAATTCAAGAAGTAACTTGTAAAATTAAATATATAAAAAAAAGATTACGGCCAGGACTCCTTACAGAGGCGGGTAGGAAATAGATTCATAAATAGATTCAAAGAGTATCCATGAAATATAGTAGATTTCAGTAGTCATGGAATTAGGTCGCCCTGTAGTGAATATTCAATAGAATACATAAATAATTCGATACTGCAACATAAACGTAGATAAAGGGTAGGAGAAAGTTGGTAATAGAATTGGTCGTACGACTTGGTGGTTTTAAGGCTTACTTCAAGAAACGGAGGGGCTGACTGTGTGATGGGTGGTTGTTCACTATGGTAAACGACATAAGGAGAAGAAATAAAGAGATTTTGTAAGTAGTAGATGGGGGTTCGAATTAAGGTGGTGGTTTTTGGGTGATATAGGCAGCGACGGGGGTGAGGAAGGTGCTAGTGTTAAGGGTGGGGATAGAGGCAAAAGACCAAAGTGTTTGGCAGTACATGTGGTAATGGGTTGGTGGCGGCTCTCGTTTAGAAGAAGAGAAATCAAATATCCTCTTACTTATTTTCCTACCAATTTGAAATCATGACAAGTGTCTTAAAATGATATTAATTTTATCAAAATATGACATTTGTCACCATTTTACGTGGAAATGAAGACAAGTAGGAATAAAAACAGGGGATATTTAATTTCTCTTATAAGAAATCATGAGAAAAGAGTTTGTATCGAATAGATATATCGATGGGGAGAGTGAAACGGTGAGCACCTTTATAGGAGTTGGAAAAACGAAGGGTCACAAGTGAAAATCAAAACTCCGTGTTATTTTATTATGCAGTGAGAGTTGTATATTTCTTAAAATTAAGACTTGTGTGCAGTTAAGTATGTATACATAATCACATTTTAAGTAGGTATATATAACACCATAAACTTTATTTTTATTAAAATTTTAATTTTTTTCTTTGTATGTATGTATAATATATCTACACATTTATTATCCTTTGACTTTTTTTTCCTAGTATCCACTAGTAAATCTTGAATTATTAGTCGATATGTTATTTTCATAAAAAATATATGATAGAGTTTCATATAAATTTGTACCAATCTAATTAATACAAATCATTTTTTTAACATATGAATTCTTTGATTTCATGCATAGTTTTTTTTCGTTTTGTCATATTAGTTTTCATTAACTTTATCAACCAAAAACCAATTAACTTAAACGGATTTTTTATCATTAACAATTTTGAAAATCAAGTTTCTATAATTAACTAGTTAACTTACACCATCTTCAATCATTCATCATTATTTTTGTTAATCAAATCTCTCATAGCAATTACTTTGCTATCTGAGGTAGTTTCTTCTCCAATTTGGTTTTCTTGTTAATTTCTTGTTTTCCTTAGGATTGAGTTCATTTTCTTCAACTTCAACATTAATATTTGTTTATGCATACGATAATGTTGATTCTACATATTCGACCTTTTCATTGACCTCTTATTAGAGTCCTGGTGATGCTTTTATTTATATTGTTTATTACTTGGTTATGAACTTATGTTCTAAAAAATTGTACAGTATAATAATAAAAGGTCAAATCATTATATAAAAAACATATTTTTTAGATTCAGAAAATAAAATAACTGAGATGAAATGAAGTATTATATGATTAGAGCAAATGACATATTTCAATGTCTCCATGAATATCATAACCTCCAACCAGATTCATACTACGTTTTGTAAAACAAGAACCATATGTGGTTGACTCGTTTATATCACACTTAAAATGTACGTATCAAAGATAAAAGGCATAAGCTTAAATATTTTCTTATATATTTCCATGTCCCCATTTATACTTTAACCTCCCATCTGATGGGCTACCTTTTGAAAAATAAAAACCATCATACTTTACTAACCAAAAACACTTATTCGTCGTCACTAATTTGTTTCCACATTCTTCTGCAATTTGATTATTGAAAACTGGAAACTCAACCTCTCTATACACTTGATTGTCACTCATCATCCAGTAAAAGTTCCCGCTAAATTCAGTTGTTTCGCCAAAATTCCTACGAAAGTCCCAATGGAACGTGTCGCGTATAGTCATCGTATGGTTCCCAAGATCATTATCTTTTGAGTGAATATGAACAATTAGATTTTGAATTCCTGAATCGATGATATACATTGTATATGGCTCCAATGAGTTGACTACACCCGAAGTTGAAGAACTTACGGAGTAAATAACACATAACATCAAAACAACAAAGAAGAAGAATCTCATGGTGACAAGATTTAACGTATTTTGATTATTAGCCTAAGAGTGTCTTTCCTTAATATAGACATTCTCGAACTCAATGTATCCTGTGCAATAAACATACATTAAATTACATTATTATACCATCAATATTTACATCTCGAAAAATTAATAGCATAATTATTAGGTTTTAGTATCGACATATGCTTGTATTGGAAATATATCCCTTAATTAAATGGTTGAGGTTCATTTAAGTTTTAATGTATAACATTTCTTTAAAAGTACAATAATATAAATGTATGTTTGGTTTTATTTGTTCGATTTATAACAAAAAATAATGAGTTTTAGGTTGACTATTACCAAAATACCCCTAGTTAATTAATATTTTGAAATTAAACTCTCTTAATAATAATTTTTACTTTTCTAGATATTCAATTGATTTGTTCCCAAAATATCCCTTTGTTGGGCAAAAAATTTTAAGTAATATCCCATTTAAAATTATAATGCTATAATTCTACATGTGTTTTCATTTGCTCGGTTAATTGCATTAAATAGTGATATCTTTGCTGAATTCCAAAAATACACATGCTTCACTTTTGATTTTCCAGTCCTTTTTGGATATAAATTTCAAAGTGAGATGATTTTATAAGAAAAATAAATAAACTAATTTATAAAAAAAGAAATGAATGTAAAATGTCATATTGGGCATACAAATGAAAGTAAATTGCCATTTAATGCATTCAGCCGAATCACAATAGCACATACATAGACACACACTGATAAAATAGAAACATACATAGAACACACTCAAACACATGAAAATCATGTTACTCATCAGATACTGATACCAAAATTTAACTAAGTAAAAAAGAAAGAAAATATAACATGAAACTTGATAAAAATTGTACTGCAAAAAACATACAAAGGAACATGGTTTCTTCATAACCGTTATAGAAGCAAATGCTCTCCATAATGGAGGTTCAAAACAGAAATTAACAAATAAACTTGTGAATTTGTTATATCATAATTTTTTTCTCAAATACAAGAAACATTGACATATATGATAGAAAAGTATGATATCTAAACCTTCTATCACATGAAATATCTAATGTTCTATACTCTCAGGGACTGTAATAAGATACATATGGATCGGTAAAATGTTGCCTCATCTTTGAGTAATAATTAAGACCATCTTTTCTACTGGAGAAGCCATCAATTGGTCTCAATCCATTCGATAATCTCTAATTTCATGAGTCATTCAACCTGCCTTCCTTCCCTTGAAGTCCAAAACAAGTTATTGATTGATCTCATTCCTCCGAAAGAATAAGAAACAGTAAGATTAGTTCATCCAGTAATTTAACAATTCAAGATTACAAAATAAAAAATAAAAGATATCAGTTTTACACTGTTAAAGCTTCCAAATTCCAAGGTGCAACAACCTCAGAGAAAAATGAGCGAAACATGTACCAAATTGTAAGAAAGGAATATCTTCATAAGGGGTAAATTGGGCAAAACGAAGTCCAAAATTTTATGTCTTGAGATCTTGATCATGAAAACAGATACAAAAAATGGAGAATTCTAGGGCAATATGGTTATTTAGTATGGTGCCACATGTGGGTCTTAAGTAATGTCACAAACTATTATTTTTATAGTTGTATCTATGGCTTAAGAAAAATAAAAGATATAGGCTCCTAAATCTTTTTCCAAAAATCAGTCAGATGCTACGAATTCTCTTGAAAGGCTTAAAATCTTTCAATACCAACAAAAGTAAAAATAAATCCAATGTGTCAAACAACATTTTGAATAATAACTAAAAACTTACGTATATCTTTAGAAAACCGATTAATAACAACAATAAACGATTAATATGAAGTGAATTATCTTAATTCATTAAAAACCTCATAAAAATCAAAAGGAAAAAATGCAATAACACTCTAAGGCATAGAAAACCATCCCAATATATTTAATAGTATCATTTTCGACTCCTATTGAATGTGTAGGATTGTGAAGCTTGATTAACGCTTACTTACAACCTAAATTCAAGAAGTAACTTGTAAAATTAAATATATAAAAAAAAGATTACGGCCAGGACTCCTTACAGAGGCGGGTAGGAAATAGATTCATAAATAGATTCAAAGAGTATCCATGAAATATAGTAGATTTCAGTAGTCATGGAATTAGGTCGCCCGGTAGTGAATATTCAATAGAATACATAAATAATTCGATACTGCAACATAAACGTAGATAAAGGGTAGGAGAAAGTTGTTAATAGAGTTGGTCGTACGACTTGGTGGTTTTAAGGCTTATTTCAAGAAACGGAGGGGCTGACTGTGTGATGGGTGGTTGTTCACTATGGTAAACGACATAAGGAGAAGAAATAAAGAGATTTTGTGAGTAGTAGATGGGGGTTCGAATTAAGGTGGTGGTTTTTGGGTGATATAGGCAGCGACGGGGGTGAGGAAGGTGCTAGTGTTAAGGGTGGGGATAGAGGCAAAAGACCAAAGTGTTTGGCAGTACATGTGGTAATGGGTTGGTGGCGGCTCTCGTTTAGAAGAAGAGAAATCAAATATTCTCTTACTTATTTTCCTACCAATTTGAAATCATGACAAGTGTCTTAAAATGATATTAATTTTATCAAAATATGACATTTGTCACCATTTTACGTGGAAAGGAAGACAAGTAGGAATAAAAACAGGGGATATTTAATTTCTCTTATAAGAAATCATGAGAAAAGAGTTTGTATCGAATAGATATATCGATGGGGAGAGTGAAACGGTGAGCACCTTTATAGGAGTTGGAAAAACGAAGGGTCACAAGTGAAAATCAAAACTCCGTGTTATTTTATTATGCAGTGAGAGTTGTATATTTCTTAAAATTAAGACTTTTGTGCAGTTAAGTATGTATACATAATCACATTTTAAGTAGGTATATATAACACCATAAACTTTATTTTTATTAAAATTTTAATTTTTTTCTTTGTATGTATGTATAATATATCTACACATTTATTATCCTTTGACTTTTTTTTCCCTAGTATCCACTAGTAAATCTTGAATTATTAGTCAATATGTTATTTTCATAAAAAATATATGATAGAGTTTCATATAAATTTGTACCAATCTAATTAATACAAATCATTTTTTTAACATATGAATTCTTTGATTTCATGCATAGTTTTTTTTCGTTTTGTCATATTAGTTTTCATTAACTTTATCAACCAAAAACCAATTAACTTAAACGGATTTTTTATCATTAACAATTTTGAAAATCAATTTTCTATAATTAACTAATTAACTTACACCATCTTCAATCATTCATCATTATTTTCGTTAATCAAATCTCTCATAGCAATTACTTTGCTATCTGAGGTAGTTTCTTCTCCAATTTGGTTTTCTTGTTAATTTCTTGTTTTCCTTAGGATTGAGTTCATTTTCTTCAACTTTAACATTAATATTTGTTTATGCATACGATAATGTTGATTCTACATATTCGACCTTTTCATTGACCTCTTATTAGAGTCCTGGTGATGCTTTTATTTATATTGTTTATTACTTGGTTATGAACTTATGTTCTAAAAAATTGTACAGTATAATAATAAAAGGTCAAATCATTATATAAAAAACATATTTTTTAGATTCAGAAAATAAAATAACTGAGATGAAATGAAGTATTATATGATTAGAGCAAATGACATATTTCAATGTCTCCATGAATATCACAACCTCCAACCAGATTCATACTACGTTTTGTAAAACAAGAACCATATGTGGTTGACTCGTTTATATCACACTTAAAATGTACGTATCAAAGATAAAAGGCATAAGCTTAAATATTTTCTTATATATTTCCATGTCCCCATTTATACTTTAACCTCCCATCTGATGGGCTACCTTTTGAAAAATAAAAACCATCATACTTTACTAACCAAAAACACTTATTCGTCGTCACGAATTTGTTTCCACATTCTTCTGCAATTTGATTATTGAAAACTGGAAACTCAACCTCTCTATACACTTGATTGTCACTCATCATCCAGTAAAAGTTCCCGCTAAATTCAGTTGTTTCGCCAAAATTCCTACGAAAGTCCCAATGGAACGTGTCGCGTATAGTCATCGTATGGTTCCCAAGATCATTATCTTTTGAGTGAATATGAACAATTAGATTTTGAATTCCTGAATCGATGATATACATTGTATATGGCTCCAATGAGTTGACTACACCCGAAGTTGAAGAACTTACGGAGTAAATAACACATAACATCAAAACAACAAAGAAGAAGAATCTCATGGTGACAAGATTTAACGTATTTTGATTATTAGCCTAAGAGTGTCTTTCCTTAACATAGACATTCTCGAACTCAATGTATCCTGTGCAATAAACATACATTAAATTACATTATTATACCTTCAATATTTACATCTCGAAAAATTAATAGCATAATTATTAGGTTTTAGTATCGACATATGCTTGTATTGGAAATATATCCCTTAATTAAATGGTTGAGGTTCATTTAAGTTTTAATGTATAACATTTCTTTAAAAGTACAATAATATAAATGTATGTTTGGTTTTATTTGTTCGATTTATAACAAGAAATAATGAGTTTTAGGTTGACTATTACCAAAATACCCCTAGTTAATTAATATTTTGAAATTAAACTCTCTTAATAATAATTTTTACTTTTCTAGATATTCAATTGATTTGTTCCCAAAATATCCCTTTGTTGGGCAAAAAATTTTAAGTAATATCCCATTTAAAATTATAATGCTATAATTCTGCATGTGTTTTCATTTGCTCGGTTAATTGCATTAAATAGTGATATCTTTGCTGAATTCCAAAAATACACATGCTTCACTTTTGATTTTCCAGTCCTTTTTGGATATAAATTTCAAAGTGAGATGATTTTATAAGAAAAATAAATAAACTAATTTATAAAAAAAGAAATGAATGTAAAATGTCATATTGGGCATACAAATGAAAGAAAATTGCCATTTAATGCATTCAGCCGAATCACAATAGCACATACATAGACACACACTGATAAAATAGAAACATACATAGAACACACTCAAACACATGAAAATCATGTTACTCATCAGATACTGATACCAAAATTTAACTAAGTAAAAAAGAAAGAAAATGTAACATGAAATTTGATAAAAACTGTACTGCAAAAAACATACAAAGGAACATGGTTTCTTCATAACCGTTATAGAAGCAACTGCTCTCCATAATGGAGGTTCAAAACAGAAACTAACAAATAAACTTGTGAATTTGTTATATCATAATTTTTTTCTCAAATACAAGAAACATTGACATATATGATAGAAAAGTATGATATCTAAACCTTCTATCACATGAAATATCTAATGTTCTATACTCTCAGGGACTGTAATAAGATACATATGGATCGGTAAAATGTTGTCTCATCTTTGAGTAATAATTAAGACCATCTTTTCTACTGGAGAAGCCATCAATTGGTCTCAATCCATTCGATAATCTCTAATTTCATGAGTCATTCAACCTGCCTTCCTTCCCTTGAAGTCCAAAACAAGTTATTGATTGATCTCATTCCTCCGAAAGAATAAGAAACGGTAAGATTAGTTCATCCAGTAATTTAACAATTCAAGATTACAAAATAAAAAATAAAAGATATCAGTTTTACACTGTTAAAGCTTCCAAATTCCAAGGTGCAACAACCTCAGAGAAAAATGAGCGAAACATGTACTAAATTGTAAGAAAGGAATATCTTCATCAGGGGTAAATTGGGCAAAACGAAGTCCAAAATTTTATGTCTTGAGATCTTGATCATGAAAACAGATACAAAAAATGGAGAATTCTAGGGCAATATGGTTATTTAGTATGGTGCCACATGTGGGTCTTAAGTAATGTCACAAACTATTATTTTTATAGTTGTATCTATGGCTTAAGAAAAATAAAAGATATTGGCTCCTAAATCTTTTTCCAAAAATCAGTCAGATGCTACGAATTCTCTTGAAAGGCTTAAAATCTTTCAATACCAACAAAAGTAAAAATAAATCCAAAGTGCCAAACAACATTTTGAATAATAACTAAAAACTTACGTATATCTTTAGAAAACCGATTAATAACAACAATAAACGATTAATATGAAGTGAATTATCTTAATTCATTAAAAACCTCATAAAAATCAAAAGGAAAAAATGCAATAACACTCTAAGGCATAGAAAACCATCCCAATATATTTAATAGTATCATTTTCGACTCCTATTGAATGTGTAGGATTGTGAAGCTTGATTAACGCTTACTTACAACCTAAATTCAAGAAGTAACTTGTAAAATTAAATATATAAAAAAAAGATTACGGCCAGGACTCCTTACAGAGGCGGGTAGGAAATAGATTCATAAATAGATTCAAAGAGTATCCATGAAATATAGTAGATTTCAGTAGTCATGGAATTAGGTCGCCCGGTAGTGAATATTCAATAGAATACATAAATAATTCGATACTGCAACATAAACGTAGATAAAGGGTAGGAGAAAGTTGGTAATAGAGTTGGTCGTACGACTTGGTGGTTTTAAGGCTTATTTCAAGAAACGGAGGGGCTGACTGTGTGATGGGTGGTTGTTCACTATGGTAAACGACATAAGGAGAAGAAATAAAGAGATTTTGTGAGTAGTAGATGGGGGTTCGAATTAAGGTGGTGGTTTTTGGGTGATATAGGCAGCGACGGGGGTGAGGAAGGTGCTAGTGTTAAGGGTGGGGATAGAGGCAAAAGACCAAAGTGTTTGGCAGTACATGTGGTAATGGGTCGGTGGCGGCTCTCGTTTAGAAGAAGAGAAATCAAATATCCTCTTACTTATTTTCCTACCATTATGAAATCATGACAAGTGTCTTAAAATGATATTAATTTTATCAAAATATGACATTTGTCACCATTTTACATGGATAGGAAGACAAGTAGGAATAAAAACAGGGGATATTTAATTTCTCTTATAAGAAATCATGAGAAAAGAGTTTGTATCGAATAGATATATCGATGGGGAGAGTGAAACGGTGAGCACCTTTATAGGAGTTGGAAAAACGAAGGGTCACAAGTGAAAATCAAAACTCCGTGTTATTTTATTATGCAGTGAGAGTTGTATATTTCTTAAAATTAAGACTTTTGTGCAGTTAAGTATGTATACATAATCACATTTTAAGTAGGTATATATAACACCATAAACTTTATTTTTATTAAAATTTTAATTTTTTTCTTTGTATGTATGTATAATATATCTACACATTTATTATCCTTTGACTTTTTTTTTCCTAGTATCCACTAGTAAATCTTGAATTATTAGTCAATATGTTATTTTCATAAAAAATATATGATAGAGTTTCATATAAATTTGTACCAATCTAATTAATACAAATCATTTTTTTAACATATGAATTCTTTGATTTCATGCATAGTTTTTTTTCGTTTTGTCATATTAGTTTTCATTAACTTTATCAACCAAAAACCAATTAACTTAAACGGATTTTTTATCATTAACAATTTTGAAAATCAATTTTCTATAATTAACTAATTAACTTACACCATCTTCAATCATTCATCATTATTTTCGTTAATCAAATCTCTCATAGCAATTACTTTGCTATCTGAGGTAGTTTCTTCTCCAATTTGGTTTTCTTGTTAATTTCTTGTTTTCCTTAGGATTGAGTTCATTTTCTTCAACTTCAACATTAATATTTGTTTATGCATACGATAATGTTGATTCTACATATTCGACCTTTTCATTGACCTCTTATTAGAGTCCTGGTGATGCTTTTATTTATATTGTTTATTACTTGGTTATGAACTTATGTTCTAAAAAATTGTACAGTATAATAATAAAAGGTCAAATCATTATATAAAAAACATATTTTTTAGATTCAGAAAATAAAATAACTGAGATGAAATGAAGTATTATATGATTAGAGCAAATGACATATTTCAATGTCTCCATGAATATCACAACCTCCAACCAGATTCATACTACGTTTTGTAAAACAAGAACCATATGTGGTTGACTCGTTTATATCACACTTAAAATGTACGTATCAAAGATAAAAGGCATAAGCTTAAATATTTTCTTATATATTTCCATGTCCCCATTTATACTTTAACCTCCCATCTGATGGGCTACCTTTTGAAAAATAAAAACCATCATACTTTACTAACCAAAAACACTTATTCGTCGTCACTAATTTGTTTCCACATTCTTCTGCAATTTGATTATTGAAAACTGGAAACTCAACCTCTCTATACACTTGATTGTCACTCATCATCCAGTAAAAGTTCCCGCTAAATTCAGTTGTTTCGCCAAAATTCCTACGAAAGTCCCAATGGAACGTGTCGCGTATAGTCATCGTATGGTTCCCAAGATCATTATCTTTTGAGTGAATATGAACAATTAGATTTTGAATTCCTGAATCGATGATATACATTGTATATGGCTCCAATGAGTTGACTACACCCGAAGTTGAAGAACTTACGGAGTAAATAACACATAACATCAAAACAACAAAGAAGAAGAATCTCATGGTGACAAGATTTAACGTATTTTGATTATTAGCCTAAGAGTGTCTTTCCTTAATATAGACATTCTCGAACTCAATGTATCCTGTGCAATAAACATACATTAAATTACATTATTATACCTTCAATTTAATAGCATAATTATTAGGTTTTAGTATCGACATATGCTTGTATTGGAAATATATCCCTTAATTAAATGGTTGAGGTTCATTTAAGTTTTAATGTATAACATTTCTTTAAAAGTACAATAATATAAATGTATGTTTGGTTTTATTTGTTCGATTTATAACAAGAAATAATGAGTTTTAGGTTGACTATTACCAAAATACCCCTAGTTAATTAATATTTTGAAATTAAACTCTCTTAATAATAATTTTTACTTTTCTAGATATTCAATTGATTTGTTCCCAAAATATCCCTTTGTTGGGCAAAAAATTTTAAGTAATATCCCATTTAAAATTATAATGCTATAATTCTACATGTGTTTTCATTTGCTCGGTTAATTGCATTAAATAGTGATATCTTTGCTGAATTCCAAAAATACACATGCTTCACTTTTGATTTTCCAGTCCTTTTTGGATATAAATTTCAAAGTGAGATGATTTTATAAGAAAAATAAATAAACTAATTTATAAAAAAAGAAATGAATGTAAAATGTCATATTGGGCATACAAATGAAAGAAAATTGCCATTTAATGCATTCAGCCGAATCACAATAGCACATACATAGACACACACTGATAAAATAGAAACATACATAGAACACACTCAAACACATGAAAATCATGTTACTCATCAGATACTGATACCAAAATTTAACTAAGTAAAAAAGAAAGAAAATGTAACATGAAACTTGATAAAAACTGTACTGCAAAAAACATACAAAGGAACATGGTTTCTTCATAACCGTTATAGAAGCAAATGCTCTCCATAATGGAGGTTCAAAACAGAAATTAACAAATAAACTTGTGAATTTGTTATATCATAATTTTTTTTCTCAAATACAAGAAACATTGACATATATGATAGAAAAGTATGATATCTAAACCTTCTATCACATGAAATATCTAATGTTCTATACTCTCAGGGACTGTAATAAGATACATATGGATCGGTAAAATGTTGTCTCATCTTTGAGTAATAATTAAGACCATCTTTTCTACTGGAGAAGCCATCAATTGGTCTCAATCCATTCGATAATCTCTAATTTCATGAGTCATTCAACCTGCCTTCCTTCCCTTGAAGTCCAAAACAAGTTATTGATTGATCTCATTCCTCCGAAAGAATAAGAAACGGTAAGATTAGTTCATCCAGTAATTTAACAATTCAAGATTACAAAATAAAAAATAAAAGATATCAGTTTTACACTGTTAAAGCTTCCAAATTCCAAGGTGCAACAACCTCAGAGAAAAATGAGCGAAACATGTACCAAATTGTAAGAAAGGAATATCTTCATCAAGGGTAAATTGGGCAAAACGAAGTCCAAAATTTTATGTCTTGAGATCTTGATCATGAAAACAGATACAAAAAATGGAGAATTCTAGGGCAATATGGTTATTTAGTATGGTGCCACATGTGGGTCTTAAGTAATGTCACAAACTATTATTTTTATAGTTGTATCTATGGCTTAAGAAAAATAAAAGATATTGGCTCCTAAATCTTTTTCCAAAAATCAGTCAGATGCTACGAATTCTCTTGAAAGGCTTAAAATATTTCAATACCAACAAAAGTAAAAATAAATCCAAAGTGCCAAACAACATTTTGAATAATAACTAAAAACTTACGTATATCTTTAGAAAACCGATTAATAACAACAATAAACGATTAATATGAAGTGAATTATCTTAATTCATTAAAAACCTCATAAAAATCAAAAGGAAAAAATGCAATAACACTCTAAGGCATAGAAAACCATCCCAATATATTTAATAGTATCATTTTTGACTCCTATTGAATGTGTAGGATTATGAAGCTTGATTAACGCTTACTTACAAACTAAATTCAAGAAGTAACTTGTAAAATTAAATATATAAAAAAAAGATTACAGCCAGGACTCCTTACAGAGGCGGGTAGGAAATAGATTCATGAATAGATTCAATGAGTATCCATGAAATATAGTAGATTTCAGTAGTCATGGAATTAGGTCGTCCTGTAGTGAATATTCAATAGAATACATAGATAATTCGATACTGCAACATAAACGTAGATAAAGGGTAGGAGAAAGTTGGTAATAGAATTGGTCGTACGACTTGGTGGTTTTAAGGCTTACTTCAAGAAACGGAGGGGCTGACTGTGTGATGGGTGGTTGTTCACTATGGTAAACGACATAAGGAGAAGAAATAAAGAGATTTTGTGAGTAGTAGATGGGGGTTCGAATTAAGGTGGTGGTTTTTGGGTGATATAGGCAGCGACGGGGGTGAGGAAGGTGCTAGTGTTAAGGGTGGGGATAGAGGCAAAAGACCAAAGTGTTTGGCAGTACATGTGGTAATGGGTCGGTGGCGGCTCTCGTTTAGAAGAAGAGAAATCAAATATCCTCTTACTTATTTTCCTACCAATATGAAATCATGACAAGTGTCTTAAAATGATATTAATTTTATCAAAATATGACATTTGTCACCATTTTACATGGATAGGAAGAAAAGTAGGAATAAAAACAGGGGATATTTAATTTCTCTTATAAGAAATCATGAGAAAAGAGTTTGTATCGAATAGATATATCGATGGGGAGAGTGAAACGGTGAGCACCTTTATAGGAGTTGGAAAAACGAAGGGTCACAAGTGAAAATCAAAACTCCGTGTTTTTTTATTATGCAGTGAGAGTTGTATATTTCTTAAAATTAAGACTTTTGTGGAGTTAAGTATGTACACATAATCACATTTTAAGTAGGTATATATAACACCATAAACTTTATTTTTATTAAAATTTTAATTTTTTTCTTTGTATGTATGTATAATATATCTACACATTTATTATCCTTTGACTTTTTTTTCCTAGTATCCACTAGTAAATCTTGAATTATTAGTCAATATGTTATTTTCATAAAAAATATATGATAGAGTTTCATATAAATTTGTACCAATCTAATTAATACAAATCATTTTTTTAACATATGAATTCTTTGATTTCATGCATAGTTTTTTTTCGTTTTGTCATATTAGTTTTCATTAACTTTATCAACCAAAAACCAATTAACTTAAACGGATTTTTTATCATTAACAATTTTGAAAATCAATTTTCTATTATTAACTAATTAACTTACACCATCTTCAATCATTCATCATTATTTTCGTTAATCAAATCTCTCATAGCAATTACTTTGCTATCTGAGGTAGTTTCTTCTCCAATTCGACCTTTTCATTGACCTCTTATTAGAGTCCTGGTGATGCTTTTATTTATATTGTTTATTACTTGGTTATGAACTTATGTTCTAAAAAATTGTACAGTATAATAATAAAAGGTCAAATCATTATATAAAAAACATATTTTTTAGATTCAGAAAATAAAAAAACTGAGATGAAATGAAGTATTATATGATTAGAGCAAATGACATATTTCAATGTCTCCATGAATATCATAACCTCCAACCAGATTCATACTACGTTTTGTAAAACAAGAACCATATGTGGTTGACTCGTTTATATCACACTTAAAATGTACGTATCAAAGATAAAAGGCATAAGCTTAAATATTTTCTTATATATTTCCATGTCCCCATTTATACTTTAACCTCCCATCTGATGGGCTACCTTTTGAAAAATAAAAACCATCATACTTTACTAACCAAAAACACTTATTCGTCGTCACTAATTTGTTTCCACATTCTTCTGCAATTTGATTATTGAAAACTGGAAACTCAACCTCTCTATGCACTTGATTGTCACTCATCATCCAGTAAAAGTTCCCGCTAAATTCAGTTGTTTCGCCAAAATTCCTACGAAAGTCCCAATGGAACGTGTCGCGTATAGTCATCGTATGGTTCCCAAGATCATTATCTTTTGAGTGAATATGAACAATTAGATTTTGAATTCCTGAATCGATGATATACATTGTATATGGCTCCAATGAGTTGACTACACCCGAAGTTGAAGAACTTACGGAGTAAATAACACATAACATCAAAACAACAAAGAAGAAGAATCTCATGGTGACAAGATTTAACGTATTTTGATTATTAGCCTAAGAGTGTCTTTCCTTAATATAGACATTCTCGAACTCAATGTATCCTGTGCAATAAACATACATTAAATTACATTATTATACCTTCAATATTTACATCTCGAAAAATTAATAGCATAATTATTAGGTTTTAGTATCGACATATGCTTGTATTGGAAATATATCCCTTAATTAAATGGTTGAGGTTCATTTAAGTTTTAATGTATAACATTTCTTTAAAAGTACAATAATATAAATGTATGTTTGGTTTTATTTGTTCGATTTATAACAAGAAATAATGAGTTTTAGGTTGACTATTACCAAAATACCCCTAGTTAATTAATATTTTGAAATTAAACTCTCTTAATAATAATTTTTACTTTTCTAGATATTCAATTGATTTGTTCCCAAAATATCCCTTTGTTGGGCAAAAAATTTTAAGTAATATCCCATTTAAAAATATAATGCTATAATTCTACATGTGTTTTCATTTGCTCGGTTAATTGCATTAAATAGTGATATCTTTGCTGAATTCCAAAAATACACATGCTTCACTTTTGATTTTCCAGTCCTTTTTGGATATAAATTTCAAAGTGAGATGATTTTATAAGAAAAATAAATAAACTAATTTATAAAAAAAGAAATGAATGTAAAATGTCATATTGGGCATACAAATGAAAGAAAATTGCCATTTAATGCATTCAGCCGAATCACAATAGCACATACATAGACACACACTGATAAAATAGAAACATACATAGAACACACTCAAACACATGAAAATCATGTTACTCATCAGATACTGATACCAAAATTTAACTAAGTAAAAAAGAAAGAAAATGTAACATGAAACTTGATAAAAACTGTACTGCAAAAAACATACAAAGGAACATGGTTTCTTCATAACCGTTATAGAAGCAAATGCTCTCCATAATGGAGGTTCAAAACAGAAATTAACAAATAAACTTGTGAATTTGTTATATCATAATTTTTTTCTCAAATACAAGAAACATTGACATATATGATAGAAAAGTATGATATCTAAACCTTCTATCACATGAAATATCTAATGTTCTATACTCTCAGGGACTGTAATAAGATACATATGGATCGGTAAAATGTTGTCTCATCTTTGAGTAATAATTAAGACCATCTTTTCTACTGGAGAAGCCATCAATTGGTCTCAATCCATTCGATAATCTCTAATTTCATGAGTCATTCAACCTGCCTTCCTTCCCTTGAAGTCCAAAACAAGTTATTGATTGATCTCATTCCTCCGAAAGAATAAGAAACGGTAAGATTAGTTCATCCAGTAATTTAACAATTCAAGATTACAAAATAAAAAATAAAAGATATCAGTTTTACACTGTTAAAGCCTCCAAATTCCAAGGTGCAACAACCTCAGAGAAAAATGAGCGAAACATGTACCAAATTGTAAGAAAGGAATATCTTCATCAAGGGTAAATTGGGCAAAACGAAGTCCAAAATTTTATGTCTTGAGATCTTGATCATGAAAACAGATACAAAAAATGGAGAATTCTAGGGCAATATGGTTATTTAGTATGGTGCCACATGTGGGTCTTAAGTAATGTCACAAACTATTATTTTTATAGTTGTATCTATGGCTTAAGAAAAATAAAAGATATTGGCTCCTAAATCTTTTTCCAAAAATCAGTCAGATGCTACGAATTCTCTTGAAAGGCTTAAAATATTTCAATACCAACAAAAGTAAAAATAAATCCAAAGTGCCAAACAACATTTTGAATAATAACTAAAAACTTACGTATATCTTTAGAAAACCGATTAATAACAACAATAAACGATTAATATGAAGTGAATTATCTTAATTCATTAAAAACCTCATAAAAATCAAAAGGAAAAAATGCAATAACACTCTAAGGCATAGAAAACCATCCCAATATATTTAATAGTATCATTTTCGACTCCTATTGAATGTGTAGGATTGTGAAGCTTGATTAACGCTTACTTACAAACTAAATTCAAGAAGTAACTTGTAAAATTAAATATATAAAAAAAAGATTACAGCCAGGACTCCTTACAGAGGCGGGTAGGAAATAGATTCATAAATAGATTCAATGAGTATCCATGAAATATAGTAGATTTCAGTAGTCATGGAATTAGGTCGTCCTGTAGTGAATATTCAATAGAATACATAAATAATTCGATACTGCAACATAAACGTAGATAAAGGGTAGGAGAAAGTTGGTAATAGAATTGGTCGTACGACTTGGTGGTTTTAAGGCTTACTTCAAGAAACGGAGGGGCTGACTGTGTGATGGGTGGTTGTTCACTATGGTAAACGACATAAGGAGAAGAAATAACGAGACTTTGTGAGTAGTAGATGGGGGTTCGAATTAAGGTGGTGGTTTTTGGGTGATATAGGCAGCGACGGGGGTGAGGAAGGTGCTAGTGTTAAGGGTGGGGATAGAGGCAAAAGACCAAAGTGTTTGGCAGTACATGTGGTAATGGGTCGGTGGCGGCTCTCGTTTAGAAGAAGAGAAATCAAATATCCTCTTACTTATTTTCCTACCAATATGAAATCATGACAAGTGTCTTAAAATGATATTAATTTTATCAAAATATGACATTTGTCACCATTTTACATGGATAGGAAGACAAGTAGGAATAAAAACAGGGGATATTTAATTTCTCTTATAAGAAATCATGAGAAAAGAGTTTGTATCGAATAGATATATCGATGGGGAGAGTGAAACGGTGAGCACCTTTATAGGAGTTGGAAAAACGAAGGGTCACAAGTGAAAATCAAAACTCCGTGTTTTTTTATTATGCAGTGAGAGTTGTATATTTCTTAAAATTAAGACTTTTGTGGAGTTAAGTATGTACACATAATCACATTTTAAGTAGGTATATATAACACCATAAACTTTATTTTTATTAAAATTTTAATTTTTTTCTTTGTATGTATGTATAATATATCTACACATTTATTATCCTTTGACTTTTTTTTCCTAGTATCCACTAGTAAATCTTGAATTATTAGTCAATATGTTATTTTCATAAAAAATATATGATAGAATTTCATATAAATTTGTACCAATCTAATTAATACAAATAATTTTTTTAACATATGAATTCTTTGATTTCATGCATAGTTTTTTTTCGTTTTGTCATATTAGTTTTCATTAACTTTATCAACCAAAAACCAATTAACTTAAACGGATTTTTTATCATTAACAATTTTGAAAATCAATTTTCTATAATTAACTAATTAACTTACACCATCTTCAATCATTCATCATTATTTTCGTTAATCAAATCTCTCATAGCAATTACTTTGCTATCTGAGGTAGTTTCTTCTCCGGTTTTCTTGTTAATTTCTTGTTTTCCTTAGGATTGAGTTCATTTTCTTCAACTTCAACATTAATATTTGTTTATGCATACGATAATGTTGATTCTACATATTCGACCTTTTCATTGACCTCTTATTAGAGTCCTGGTGATGCTTTTATTTATATTGTTTATTACTTGGTTATGAACTTATGTTCTAAAAAATTGTACAGTATAATAATAAAAGGTCAAATCATTATATAAAAAACATATTTTTTAGATTCAGAAAATAAAATAACTGAGATGAAATGAAGTATTATATGATTAGAGCAAATGACATATTTCAATGTCTCCATGAATATCATAACCTCCAACCAGATTCATACTACGTTTTGTAAAACAAGAACCATATGTGGTTGACTCGTTTATATCACACTTAAAATGTACGTATCAAAGATAAAAGGCATAAGCTTAAATATTTTCTTATATATTTCCATGTCCCCATTTATACTTTAACCTCCCATCTGATGGGCTACCTTTTGAAAAATAAAAACCATCATACTTTACTAACCAAAAACACTTATTCGTCGTCACTAATTTGTTTCCACATTCTTCTGCAATTTGATTATTGAAAACTGGAAACTCAACCTCTCTATACACTTGATTGTCACTCATCATCCAGTAAAAGTTCCCGCTAAATTCAGTTGTTTCGCCAAAATTCCTACGAAAGTCCCAATGGAACGTGTCGCGTATAGTCATCGTATGGTTCCCAAGATCATTATCTTTTGAGTGAATATGAACAATTAGATTTTGAATTCCTGAATCGATGATATACATTGTATATGGCTCCAATGAGTTGACTACACCCGAAGTTGAAGAACTTACGAAGTAAATAACACATAACATCAAAACAACAAAGAAGAAGAATCTCATGGTGACAAGATTTAACGTATTTTGATTATTAGCCTAAGAGTGTCTTTCCTTAATATAGACATTCTCGAACTCAATGTATCCTGTGCAATAAACATACATTAAATTACATTATTATACCTTCAATATTTACATCTCGAAAAATTAATAGCATAATTATTAGGTTTTAGTATCGACATATGCTTGTATTGGAAATATATCCCTTAATTAAATGGTTGAGGTTCATTTAAGTTTTAATGTATAACATTTCTTTAAAAGTACAATAATATAAATGTATGTTTGGTTTTATTTGTTCGATTTATAACAAGAAATAATGAGTTTTAGGTTGACTATTACCAAAATACCCCTAGTTAATTAATATTTTGAAATTAAACTCTCTTAATATTAATTTTTACTTTTCTAGATATTCAATTGATTTGTTCCCAAAATATCCCTTTGTTGGGCAAAAAATTTTAAGTAATATCCCATTTAAAAATATAATGCTATAATTCTACATGTGTTTTCATTTGCTCGGTTAATTGCATTAAATAGTTATATCTTTGCTGTATTCCAAAAATACACATGCTTCACTTTTGATTTTCCAGTCCTTTTTGGATATAAATTTCAAAGTGAGATGATTTTATAAGAAAAATAAATAAACTAATTTATAAAAAAAGAAATGAATGTAAAATGTCATATTGGGCATACAAATGAAAGTAAATTGCCATTTAATGCATTCAGCCGAATCACAATAGCACATACATAGACACACACTGATAAAATAGAAACATACATAGAACACACTCAAACACATGAAAATCATGTTACTCATCAGATACTGATACCAAAATTTAACTAAGTAAAAAAGAAAGAAAATGTAACATGAAACTTGATAAAAACTGTACTGCAAAAAACATACAAAGGAACATGGTTTCTTCATAACCGTTATAGAAGCAAATGCTCTCCATAATGGAGGTTCAAAACAGAAATTAACAAATAAACTTGTGAATTTGTTATATCATAATTTTTTTCTCAAATACAAGAAACATTGACATATATGATAGAAAAGTATGATATCTAAACCTTCTATCACATGAAATATCTAATGTTCTATACTCTCAGGGACTGTAATAATCTACATATGGATCGGTAAAATATTGTCTCATCTTTGAGTAATAATTAAGACCATCTTTTCTACTGGAGAAGCCATCAATTGGTCTCAATCCATTCGATAATCTCTAATTTCATGAGTCATTCAACCTGCCTTCCTTCCCTTGAAGTCCAAAACAAGTTATTGATTGATCTCATTCCTCCGAAAGAATAAGAAACGGTAAGATTAGTTCATGCAGTAATTTACCAATTCAAGATTACAAAATAAAAAATAAAAGATATCAGTTTTACACTGTTAAAGCTTCCAAATTCCAAGGTGCAACAACCTCAGAGAAAAATGAGCGAAACATGTACCAAATTGTAAGAAAGGAATATCTTCATCAAGGGTAAATTGGGCAAAACGAAGTCCAAAATTTTATGTCTTGAGATCTTGATCATGAAAACAGATACAAAAAATGGAGAATTCTAGGGCAATATGGTTATTTAGTATGGTGCCACATGTGGGTCTTAAGTAATGTCACAAACTATTATTTTTATAGTTGTATCTATGGCTTAAGAAAAATAAAAGATATTGGCTCCTAAATCTTTTTCCAAAAATCAGTCAGATGCTACGAATTCTCTTGAAAGGCTTAAAATCTTTCAATACCAACAAAAGTAAAAATAAATCCAAAGTGCCAAACAACATTTTGAATAATAACTAAAAACTTACGTATATCTTTAGAAAACCGATTAATAACAACAATAAACGATTAATATGAAGTGAATTATCTTAATTCATTAAAAACCTCATAAAAATCAAAAGGAAAAAATGCAATAACACTCTAAGGCATAGAAAACCATCCCAATATATTTAATATTATCATTTTCGACTCCTATTGAATGTGTAGGATTGTGAAGCTTGATTAACGCTTACTTACAAACTAAATTCAAGAAGTAACTTGTAAAATTAAATATATAAAAAAAAGATTACGGCCAGGACTCCTTACAGAGGCGGGTAGGAAATAGATTCATAAATAGATTCAATGAGTATCCATGAAATATAGTAGATTTTAGTAGTCATGGAATTAGGTCGTCCTGTAGTGAATATTCAATAGAATACATAAATAATTCGATACTGCAACATAAACGTAGATAAAGGGTAGGAGAAAGTTGGTAATAGAATTGGTTGTACGACTTTTGTGGTTTTAAGGCTTACTTCAAGAAACGGAGGGGCTGACTGTGTGATGGGTGGTTGTTCACTATGGTAAACGACATAAGGAGAAGAAATAAAGAGATTTTGTGAGTAGTAGATGGGGGTTCGAATTAAGGTGGTGGTTTTTGGGTGATATAGGCAGCGACGGGGGTGAGGAAGGTGCTAGTGTTAAGGGTGGGGATAGAGGCAAAAGACCAAAGTGTTTGGCAGTACATGTGGTAATGGGTTGGTGGCGGCTCTCGTTTAGAAGAAGAGAAATCAAATATCCTCTTACTTATTTTCCTACCAATATGAAATCATGACAAGTGTCTTAAAATGATATTAATTTTATCAAAATATGACATTTGTCACCATTTTACATGGATAGGAAAACAAGTAGGAATAAAAACAGGGGATATTTAATTTCTCTTATAAGAAATCATGAGAAAAGAGTTTGTATCGAATAGATATATCGATGGGGAGAGTGAAACGGTGAGCACCTTTATAGGAGTTGGAAAAACGAAGGGTCACAAGTGAAAATCAAAACTCCGTGTTTTTTTATTATGCAGTGAGAGTTGTATATTTCTTAAAATTAAGACTTTTGTGCATTTAAGTATGTATACATAATCACATTTTAAGTAGGTATATATAACACCATAAACTTTATTTTTATTAAAATTTTAATTTTTTTCTTTGTATGTTTGTATATCATATCTACACATTTATTATCCTTTGACTTTTTTTTCCTAGTATCCACTAGTAAATCTTGAATTATTAGTCAATATGTTATTTTCATAAAAAATATATGATAGAGTTTCATATAAATTTGTATCAATCTAATTAATACAAATCATTTTTTTAACATATGAATTCTTTGATTTCATGCATAGTTTTTTTTCGTTTTGTCATATTAGTTTTCATTAACTTTATCAACCAAAAACCAATTAACTTAAACGGATTTTTTATCATTAACAATTTTGAAAATCAATTTTCTATAATTAACTAATTAACTTACACCATCTTCAATCATTCATCATTATTTTCGTTAATCAAATCTCTCATAGCAATTACTTTGCTATCTGAGGTAGTTTCTTCTCCAATTTGGTTTTCTTGTTAATTTCTTGTTTTCCTTAGGATTGAGTTCATTTTCTTCAACTTCAACATTAATATTTGTTTATGCATACGATAATGTTGATTCTACATATTCGACCTTTTCATTGACCTCTTATTAGAGTCCTGGTGATGCTCTTATTTATATTGTTTATTACTTGGTTATGAACTTATGTTCTAAAAAATTGTACAGTATAATAATAAAAGGTCAAATCATTATATAAAAAACATATTTTTTAGATTCAGAAAATAAAATAACTGAGATGAAATGAAGTATTATATGATTAGAGCAAATGACATATTTCAATGTCTCCATGAATATCACAACCTCCAACCAGATTCATACTACGTTTTGTAAAACAAGAACCATATGTGGTTGACTCGTTTATATCACACTTAAAATGTACGTATCAAAGATAAACGGCATAAGCTTAAATATTTTCTGATATATTTCCATGTCCCCATTTATACTTTAACCTCCCATCTGATGGGCTACCTTTTGAAAAATAAAAACCATCATACTTTACTAACCAAAAACACTTATTCGTCGTCACTAATTTGTTTCCACATTCTTCTGCAATTTGATTATTGAAAACTGGAAACTCAACCTCTCTATACACTTGATTGTCACTCATCATCCAGTAAAAGTTCCCGCTAAATTTAGTTGTTTCGCCAAAATTCCTACGAAAGTCCCAATGGAACGTGTCGCGTATAGTCATCGTATGGTTCCCAAGATCATTATCTTTTGAGTGAATATGAACAATTAGATTTTGAATTCCTGAATCGATGATATACATTGTATATGGCTCCAATGAGTTGACTACACCCGAAGTTGAAGAACTTACGGAGTAAATAACACATAACATCAAAACAACAAAGAAGAAGAATCTCATGGTGACAAGATTTAACGTATTTTGATTATTAGCCTAAGAGTGTCTTTCCTTAATATAGACATTCTCGAACTCAATGTATCCTGTGCAATAAACATACATTAAATTACATTATTATACCTTCAATATTTACATCTCGAAAAATTAATAGCATAATTATTAGGTTTTAGTATCGACATATGCTTGTATTGGAAATATATCCCTTAATTAAATGGTTGAGGTTCATTTAAGTTTTAATGTATAACATTTCTTTAAAAGTACAATAATATAAATGTATGTTTGGTTTTATTTGTTCGATTTATAACAAGAAATAATGAGTTTTAGGTTGACTATTACCAAAATACCCCTAGTTAATTAATATTTTGAAATTAAACTCTCTTAATAATAATTTTTACTTTTCTAGATATTCAATTGATTTGTTCCCAAAATATCCCTTTGTTGGGCAAAAAATTTTAAGTAATATCCCATTTAAAAATATAATGCTATAATTCTACATGTGTTTTCATTTGCTCGGTTAATTGCATTAAATAGTGATATCTTTGCTGAATTCCAAAAATACACATGCTTCACTTTTGATTTTCCAGTCCTTTTTGGATATAAATTTCAAAGTGAGATGATTTTATAAGAAAAATAAATAAACTAATTTATCAAAAAAAAAATGAATGTAAAATGTCATATTGGGCATACAAATGAAAGTAAATTGCCATTTAATGCATTCAGCCGAATCACAATAGCACATACATAGACACACACTGATAAAATAGAAACATACATAGAACACACTCAAACACATGAAAATCATGTTACTCATCAGATACTGATACCAAAATTTAACTAAGTAAAAAAGAAAGAAAATGTAACATGAAACTTGATAAAAACTGTACTGCAAAAAACATACAAAGGAACATGGTTTCTTCATAACCGTTATAGAAGCAAATGCTCTCCATAATGGAGGTTCAAAACAGAAATTAACAAATAAACTTGTGAATTTGTTATATCATAATTTTTTTCTCAAATACAAGAAACATTGACATATATGATAGAAAAGTATGATATCTAAACCTTCTATCACATGAAATATCTAATGTTCTATACTCTCAGGGACTGTAATAAGATACATATGGATCGGTAAAATGTTGCCTCATCTTTGAGTAATAATTAAGACCATCTTTTCTACTGGAGAAGCCATCAATTGGTCTCAATCCATTCGATAATCTCTAATTTCATGAGTCATTCAACCTGCCTTCCTTCCCTTGAAGTCCAAAACAAGTTATTGATTGATCTCATTCCTCCGAAAGAATAAGAAACAGTAAGATTAGTTCATCCAGTAATTTAACAATTCAAGATTACAAAATAAAAAATAAAAGATATCAGTTTTACACTGTTAAAGCTTCCAAATTCCAAGGTGCAACAACCTCAGAGAAAAATGAGCGAAACATGTACCAAATTGTAAGAAAGGAATATCTTCATCAGGGGTAAATTGGGCAAAACGAAGTCCAAAATTTTATGTCTTGAGATCTTGATCATGAAAACAGATACAAAAAATGGAGAATTCTAGGGCAATGTGGTTATTTAGTATGGTGCCACATGTGGGTCTTAAGTAATGTCACAAACTATTATTTTTATAGTTGTATCTATGGCTTAAGAAAAATAAAAGATATTGGCTCCTAAATCGTTTTCCAAAAATCAGTCAGATGCTACGAATTCTCTTGAAAGGCTTAAAATCTTTCAATACCAACAAAAGTAAAAATAAATCCAAAGTGCCAAACAACATTTTGAATAATAACTAAAAACTTACGTATATCTTTAGAAAACCGATTAATAACAACAATAAACGATTAATATGAAGTGAATTATCTTAATACATTAAAAACCTCATAAAAATCAAAAGGAAAAAATGCAATAACACTCTAAGGCATAGAAAACCATCCCAATATATTTAATAGTATCATTTTCGACTCCTATTGAATGTGTAGGATTGTGAAGCTTGATTAACGCTTACTTACAACCTAAATTCAAGAAGTAACTTGTAAAATGAAATATATAAAAAAAAGATTACGGCCAGGACTCCTTATAGAGGTGGGTAGGAAATAGATTCATAAATAGATTCAATGAGTATCCATGAAATATAGTAGATTTCAGTAGTCATGGAATTAGGTCGCCCTGTAGTGAATATTCAATAGAATACATAAATAATTCAATACTGCAACATAAACGTAGATAAAGGGTAGGAGAAAGTTGGTAATAGAATTGGTCGTACAACTTGGTGGTTTTAAGGCTTACTTCAAGAAACGGAGGGGCTGACTGTGTGATGGGTGGTTGTTCACTATGGTAAACGACATAAGGAGAAGAAATAAAGAGATTTTGTGAGTAGTAGATGGAAGTTCGAATTAAGGTGGTGGTTTTTGGGTGATATAGGCAGCGACGGGGGTGAGGAAGGTGCTAGTGTTAAGGGTGGGGATAGAGGCAAAAGACCAAAGTGTTTGGCAGTACATGTGGTAATGGGTTGGTGGCGGCTCTCGTTTAGAAGAAGAGAAATCAAATATTCTCTTACTTATTTTCCTACCAATTTGAAATCATAACAAGTGTCTTAAAATGATATTAATTTTATCAAAATATGACATTTGTCACCATTTTACGTGGATAGGAAGACAAGTAGGAATAAAAACAGGGGATATTTAATTTCTCTTATAAGAAATCATGAGAAAAGAGTTTGTATCGAATAGATATATCGATGGGGAGAGTGAAACGGTGAGTACCTTTATAGGAGTTGGAAAAACGAAGGGTCACAAGTGAAAATCAAAACTCCGTGTTTTTTTATTATGCAGTGAGAGTTGTATATTTCTTAAAATTAAGACTTTTGTGCAGTTAAGTATGTATACATAATCACATTTTAAGTAGGTATATATAACACCATAAACTTTATTTTTATTAAAATTTTAATTTTTTTCTTTGTATGTATGTATAATATATCTACACATTTATTATCCTTTGACTTTTTTTTCCTAGTATCCACTAGTAAATCTTGAATTATTAGTCAACATGTTATTTTCATAAAAAATATATGATAGAGTTTCATATAAATTTGTACCAATCTAATTAATACAAATCATTTTTTTAACATATGAATTCTTTGATTTCATGCATAGTTTTTTTTCGTTTTGTCATATTAGTTTTCATTAACTTTATCAACCAAAAACCAATTAACTTAAACGGATTTTTTATCATTAACAATTTTGAAAATCAACTTTCTATAATTAACTAATTAACTTACACCATCTTCAATCATTCATCATTATTTTCGTTAATCAAATCTCTCATAGCAATTACTTTGCTATCTGAGGTAGTTTCTTCTCCAATTTGGTTTTCTTGTTAATTTCTTGTTTTCCTTAGGATTGAGTTCATTTTCTTCAACTTCAACATTAATATTTGTTTATGCATACGATAATGTTGATTCTACATATTCGACCTTTTCATTGACCTCTTATTAGAGTCCTGGTGATGCTTTTATTTATATTGTTTATTACTTGGTTATGAACTTATGTTCTAAAAAATTGTACAGTATAATAATAAAAGGTCAAATCATTATATAAAAAACATATTTTTTAGATTCAGAAAATAAAATAACTGAGATGAAATGAAGTATTATATGATTAGAGCAAATGACATATTTCAATGTCTCCATGAATATCATAACCCCCAACCAGATTCATACTACGTTTTGTAAAACAAGAACCATATGTGGTTGACTCGTTTATATCACACTTAAAATGTACGTATCAAAGATAAAAGGCATAAGCTTAAATATTTTCTTATATATTTCCATGTCCCCATTTATACTTTAACCTCCCATCTGATGGGCTACCTTTTGAAAAATAAAAACCATCATACTTTACTAACCAAAAACACTTATTCGTCGTCACTAATTTGTTTCCACATTCTTCTGCAATTTGATTATTGAAAACTGGAAACTCAACCTCTCTATACACTTGATTGTCACTCATCATCCAGTAAAAGTTCCCGCTAAATTTAGTTGTTTCGCCAAAATTCCTACGAAAGTCCCAATGGAACGTGTCGCGTATAGTCATCGTATGGTTCCCAAGATCATTATCTTTTGAGTGAATATGAACAATTAGATTTTGAATTCCTGAATCGATGATATACATTGTATATGGCTCCAATGAGTTGACTACACCCGAAGTTGAAGAACTTACGGAGTAAATAACACATAACATCAAAACAACAAAGAAGAAGAATCTCATGGTGACAAGATTTAACGTATTTTGATTATTAGCCTAAGAGTGTCTTTCCTTAATATAGACATTCTCGAACTCAATGTATCCTGTGCAATAAACATACATTAAATTACATTATTATACCTTCAATATTTACATCTCGAAAAATTAATAGCATAATTATTAGGTTTTAGTATCGACATATGCTTGTATTGGAAATATATCCCTTAATTAAATGGTTGAGGTTCATTTAAGTTTTAATGTATAACATTTCTTTAAAAGTACAAGAATATAAATGTATGTTTGGTTTTATTTGTTCGATTTATAACAAGAAATAATGAGTTTTAGGTTGACTATTACCAAAATACCCCTAGTTAATTAATATTTTGAAATTAAACTCTCTTAATAATAATTTTTACTTTTCTAGATATTCAATTGATTTGTTCCCAAAATATCCCTTTGTTGGGCAAAAAATTTTAAGTAATATCCCATTTAAAAATATAATGCTATAATTCTACATGTGTTTTCATTTGCTCGGTTAATTGCATTAAATAGTGATATCTTTGCTGAATTCCAAAAATACACATGCTTCACTTTTGATTTTCCAGTCCTTTTTGGATATAAATTTCAAAGTGAGATGATTTTATAAGAAAAATAAATAAACTAATTTATCAAAAAAAAATGAATGTAAAATGTCATATTGGGCATACAAATGAAAGTAAATTGCCATTTAATGCATTCAGCCGAATCACAATAGCACATACATAGACACACACTATAAAATAGAAACATACATAGAACACACTCAAACACATGAAAATCATGTTACTCATCAGATACTGATACCAAAATTTAACTAAGTAAAAAAGAAAGAAAATGTAACATGAAACTTGATAAAAACTGTACTGCAAAAAACATACAAAGGAACATGGTTTCTTCATAACCGTTATAGAAGCAAATGCTCTCCATAATGGAGGTTCAAAACAGAAATTAACAAATGAACTTGTGAATTTGTTATATCATAATTTTTTTCTCAAATACAAGAAACATTGACATATATGATAGAAAAGTATGATATCTAAACCTTCTATCACATGAAATATCTAATGTTCTATACTCTCAGGGACTGTAATAAGATACATATGGATCGGTAAAATGTTGTCTCATCTTTGAGTAATAATTAAGACCATCTTTTCTACTGGAGAAGCCATCAATTGGTCTCAATCCATTCGATAATCTCTAATTTCATGAGTCATTCAACCTGCCTTCCTTCCCTTGAAGTCCAAAACAAGTTATTGATTGATCTCATTCCTCCGAAAGAATAAGAAACAGTAAGATTAGTTCATCCAGTAATTTAACAATTCAAGATTACAAAATAAAAAATAAAAGATATCAGTTTTACACTGTTAAAGCTTCCAAATTCCAAGGTGCAACAACCTCAGAGAAAAATGAGCGAAACATGTACCAAATTGTAAGAAAGGAATATCTTCATCAGGGGTAAATTGGGCAAAACGAAGTCCAAAATTTTATATCTTGAGATCTTGATCATGAAAACAGATACAAAAAATGGAGAATTCTAGGGCAATATGGTTATTTAGTATGGTGCCACATGTGGGTCTTAAGTAATGTCACAAACTATTATTTTTATAGTTGTATCTATGGCTTAAGAAAAATAAAAGATATTGGCTCCTAAATCTTTTTCCAAAAATCAGTCAGATGCTACGAATTCTCTTGAAAGGCTTAAAATCTTTCAATACCAACAAAAGTAAAAATAAATCCAAAGTGCCAAACAACATTTTGAATAATAACTAAAAACTTACGTATATCTTTAGAAAACCGATTAATAACAACAATAAACGATTAATATGAAGTGAATTATCTTAATTCATTAAAAACCTCATAAAAATCAAAAGGAAAAAATGCAATAACACTCTAAGGCATAGAAAACCATCCCAATATATTTAATAGTATCATTTTCGACTCCTATTGAATGTGTAGGATTGTGAAGCTTGATTAACGCTTACTTACAACCTAAATTCAAGAAGTAACTTGTAAAATTAAATATATAAAAAAAAAGATTACGGGCAGGACTCCTTACAGAGGCGGGTAGGAAATAGATTCATAAATAGATTCAATGAGTATCCATGAAATATAGTAGATTTCAGTAGTCATGGAATTAGGTCGCCCTGTAGTGAATATTCAATAGAATACATAAATAATTCGATACTGCAACATAAACGTAGATAAAGGGTAGGAGAAAGTTGGTAATAGAATTGGTCGTACGACTTGGTGGTTTTAAGGCTTACTTCAAGAAACGGAGGGGCTGACTGTGTGATGGGTGGTTGTTCACTATGGTAAACGACATAAGGAGAAGAAATAAAGAGATTTTGTGAGTAGTAGATGGGGGTTCGAATTAAGGTGGTGGTTTTTGGGTGATATAGGCAGCGACGGGGGTGAGGAAGGTGCTAGTGTTAAGGGTGGGGATAGAGGCAAAAGACCAAAGTGTTTGGCAGTACATGTGGTAATGGGTTGGTGGCGGCTCTCGTTTAGAAGAAGAGAAATCAAATATTCTCTTACTTATTTTCCTACCAATTTGAAATCATAACAAGTGTCTTAAAATGATATTAATTTTATCAGAATATGACATTTGTCACCATTTTACGTGGATAGGAAGACAAGTAGGAATAAAAACAGGGGATATTTAATTTCTCTTATAATAAATCATGAGAAAAGAGTTTGTATCGAATAGATATATCGATGGGGAGAGTGAAACGGTGAGCACCTTTATAGGAGTTGGAAAAACGAAGGGTCACAAGTGAAAATCAAAACTCCGTGTTTTTTTATTATGCAGTGAGAGTTGTATATTTCTTAAAATTAAGACTTTTGTGCAGTTAAGTACGTATACATAATCACATTTTAAGTAGGTATATATAACACCATAAACTTTATTTTTATTAAAATTTTAATTTTTTTCTTTGTATGTATGTATAATATATCTACACATTTATTATCCTTTGACTTTTTTTTCCTAGTATCCACTAGTAAATCTTGAATTATTAGTTAACATGTTATTTTCATAAAAAATATATGATAGAGTTTCATATAAATTTGTACCAATCTAATTAATACAAATCATTTTTTTAACATATGAATTCTTTGATTTCATGCATAGTTTTTTTTCGTTTTGTCATATTAGTTTTCATTAACTTTATCAACCAAAAACCAATTAACTTAAACGGATTTTTTATCATTAACAATTTTGAAAATCAACTTTCTATAATTAACTAATTAACTTACACCATCTTCAATCATTCATCATTATTTTCGTTAATCAAATCTCTCATAGCAATTACTTTGCTATCTGAGGTAGTTTCTTCTCCAATTTGGTTTTCTTGTTAATTTCTTGTTTTCCTTAGGATTGAGTTCATTTTCTTCAACTTCAACATTAATATTTGTTTATGCATACGATAATGTTGATTCTACATATTCGACCTTTTCATTGACCTCTTATTAGAGTCCTGGTGATGCTTTTATTTATATTGTTTATTACTTGGTTATGAACTTATGTTCTAAAAAATTGTACAGTATAATAATAAAAGGTCAAATCATTATATAAAAAACATATTTTTTAGATTCAGAAAATAAAATAACTGAGATGAAATGAAGTATTATATGATTAGAGCAAATGACATATTTCAATGTCTCCATGAATATCATAACCCCCAACCAGATTCATACTACGTTTTGTAAAACAAGAACCATATGTGGTTGACTCGTTTATATCACACTTAAAATGTACGTATCAAAGATAAAAGGCATAAGCTTAAATATTTTCTTATATATTTCCATGTCCCCATTTATACTTTAACCTCCCATCTGATGGGCTACCTTTTGAAAAATAAAAACCATCATACTTTACTAACCAAAAACACTTATTCGTCGTCACTAATTTGTTTCCACATTCTTCTGCAATTTGATTATTGAAAACTGGAAACTCAACCTCTCTATACACTTGATTGTCACTCATCATCCAGTAAAAGTTCCCGCTAAATTTAGTTGTTTCGCCAAAATTCCTACGAAAGTCCCAATGGAACGTGTCGCGTATAGTCATCGTATGGTTCCCAAGATCATTATCTTTTGAGTGAATATGAACAATTAGATTTTGAATTCCTGAATCGATGATATACATTGTATATGGCTCCAATGAGTTGACTACACCCGAAGTTGAAGAACTTACGGAGTAAATAACACATAACATCAAAACAACAAAGAAGAATCTCATGGTGACATGATTTAACGTATTTTGATTATTAGCCTAAGAGTGTCTTTCCTTAATATAGACATTCTCGAACTCAATGTATCCTGTGCAATAAACATACATTAAATTACATTATTATACCTTCAATATTTACATCTCGAAAAATTAATAGCATAATTATTAGGTTTTAGTATCGACATATGCTTGTATTGGAAATATATCCCTTAATTAAATGGTTGAGGTTCATTTAAGTTTTAATGTATAACATTTCTTTAAAAGTACAAGAATATAAATGTATGTTTGGTTTTATTTGTTCGATTTATAACAAGAAATAATGAGTTTTAGGTTGACTATTACCAAAATACCCCTAGTTAATTAATATTTTGAAATTAAACTCTCTTAATAATAATTTTTACTTTTCTAGATATTCAATTGATTTGTTCCCAAAATATCCCTTTGTTGGGCAAAAAATTTTAAGTAATATCCCATTTAAAAATATAATGCTATAATTCTACATGTGTTTTCATTTGCTCGGTTAATTGCATTAAATAGTGATATCTTTGCTGAATTCCAAAAATACACATGCTTCACTTTTGATTTTCCAGTCCTTTTTGGATATAAATTTCAAAGTGAGATGATTTTATAAGAAAAATAAATAAACTAATTTATCAAAAAAAAATGAATGTAAAATGTCATATTGGGCATACAAATGAAAGTAAATTGCCATTTAATGCATTCAGCCGAATCACAATAGCACATACATAGACACACACTGATAAAATAGAAACATACATAGAACACACTCAAACACATGAAAATCATGTTACTCATCAGATACTGATACCAAAATTTAACTAAGTAAAAAAGAAAGAAAATGTAACATGAAACTTGATAAAAACTGTACTGCAAAAAACATACAAAGGAACATGGTTTCTTCATAACCGTTATAGAAGCAAATGCTCTCCATAATGGAGGTTCAAAACAGAAATTAACAAATAAACTTGTGAATTTGTTATATCATAATTTTTTTCTCAAATACAAGAAACATTGACATATATGATAGAAAAGTATGATATCTAAACCTTCTATCACATGAAATATCTAATGTTCTATACTCTCAGGGACTGGAATAAGATACATATGGATCGGTAAAATGTTGTCTCATCTTTGAGTAATAATTAAGACCATCTTTTCTACTGGAGAAGCCATCAATTGGTCTCAATCCATTCGATAATCTCTAATTTCATGAGTCATTCAACCTGCCTTCCTTCCCTTGAAGTCCAAAACAAGTTATTGATTGATCTCATTCCTCCGAAAGAATAAGAAACAGTAAGATTAGTTCATCCAGTAATTTAACAATTCAAGATTACAAAATAAAAAATAAAAGATATCAGTTTTACACTGTTAAAGCTTCCAAATTCCAAGGTGCAACAACCTCAGAGAAAAATGAGCGAAACATGTACCAAATTGTAAGAAAGGAATATCTTCATCAGGGGTAAATTGGGCAAAACGAAGTCCAAAATTTTATGTCTTGAGATCTTGATCATGAAAACAGATACAAAAAATGGAGAATTCTAGGGCAATATGGTTATTTAGTATGGTGCCACATGTGGGTCTTAAGTAATGTCACAAACTATTATTTTTATAGTTGTATCTATGGCTTAAGAAAAATAAAAGATATTGGCTCCTAAATCTTTTTCCAAAAATCAGTCAGATGCTACGAATTCTCTTGAAAGGCTTAAAATCTTTCAATACCAACAAAAGTAAAAATAAATCCAAAGTGCCAAACAACATTTTGAATAATAACTAAAAACTTACGTATATCTTTAGAAAACCGATTAATAACAACAATAAACGATTAATATGAAGTGAATTATCTTAATTCATTAAAAACCTCATAAAAATCAAAAGGAAAAAATGCAATAACACTCTAAGGCATAGAAAACCATCCCAATATATTTAATAGTATCATTTTCGACTCCTATTTAATGTGTAGGATTGTGAAGCTTGATTAACGCTTACTTACAACCTAAATTCAAGAAGTAACTTGTAAAATTAAATATATAAAAAAAAAGATTACGGGCAGGACTCCTTACAGAGGCGGGTAGGAAATAGATTCATAAATAGATTCAATGAGTATCCATGAAATATAGTAGATTTTAGTAGTCATGGAATTAGGTCGCCCTGTAGTGAATATTCAATAGAATACATAAATAATTCGATACTGCAACATAAACGTAGATAAAGGGTAGGAGAAAGTTGGTAATAGAATTGGTCGTACGACTTGGTGGTTTTAAGGCTTACTTCAAGAAACGGAGGGGCTGACTGTGTGATGGGTGGTTGTTCACTATGGTAAACGACATAAGGAGAAGAAATAAAGAGATTTTGTCAGTAGTAGATGGGGGTTCGAATTAAGGTGGTGGTTTTTGGGTGATATAGGCAGCGACGGGGGTGAGGAAGGTGCTAGTGTTAAGGGTGGGGATAGAGGCAAAAGACCAAAGTGTTTGGCAGTACATGTGGTAATAGGTTGGTGGCGGCTCTCGTTTAGAAGAAGAGAAATCAAATATCCTCTTACTTATTTTCCTACCAATTTGAAATCATGACAAGTGTCTTAAAATGATATTAAATTTATCAAAATATGAAATTTGTCACCATTTTACGTGGATAGGAAGACAAGTAGGAATAAAAACAGGGGGATATTTAATTTCTCTTATAAGAAATCATGAGAAAAGAGTTTGTATCGAATACATATATCGATGGAAAGAGTGAAACGGTGAGCACCTTTATAGGAGTTGGAAAAACGAAGGGTCACAAGTGAAAATCAAAACTCCGTGTTTTTTTATTATGCAGTGAGAGTTGTATATTTCTTAAAATTAAGACTTTTATGCAGTTAAGTATGTATACATAATCACATTTTAAGTAGGTATATATAACACCATAAACTTTATTTTTATTAAAATTTTAATTTTTTTCCTTGTATGTATTTATAATATATCTACACATTTATTATCCTTTGACTTTTTTTCCTAGTATCCACTAGTAAATCTTGAATTATTAGTCAATATATTATTTTCATAAAAAAATATATGATAAAGTTTCATATAAGTTTGTACCAATCTAATTAATACAAATCATTTTTTTAACATATGAATTCTTTGATTTCATGCATAGTTTTTTTTTGTTTTGTCATATTAGTTTTCATTAACTTTATCAACCAAAAACCAATTAACTTAAATGAATTTTTTATCATTAACAATTTTGAAAATCAATTTTCTATAATTAACTAATTAACTTACACCATCTTCAATCATTCATCATTATCTTCGTTAATTAAATCTCTCGTAGCAATTACTTTCCTATCTGAGGTAGTTTCTTCTCCAATTTGGTTTTCTTGTTAATTTCTTGTTTTCCTTAGGATTGAGTTCATTTTCTTCAACTTCAACATTAATATTTGTTTATGCATACGATAATGTTGATTCTACATATTCGACCTTTTCATTGACCACTTATTAGAGTCCAGGTGATGCTTTTATTTCAAATATATTGTTTATTATTTGGTTATGAACTTATGTTCAAAAAAATGTACATTATAATAATACATGGCCAAATCATTATATAAAAAACATATGTTCTAGATTCAGAAAATAAAAAAACTGAGATGAAATGAAGTATTATATGATTAGAGCAAATGACATATTTCAATGTCTCCATGAATATCATAACCTCCAACCAGATTCATACTACGTTTTGTAAAACAAAAACCATATGTGGTTGACTCGTTTATATCACACTTAAAATGTACGTATCAAAGATAAAAGGCATAAGCTTAAATATTTTCTTATATATTTCCATGTCCCCATGTATACTTTAACCTCCCATCTGATGGGCTACCATTTGAAAAATAAAAACCATCATACTTTACTAACCAAAAACACTTATTCGTCGTCACTAATTTGTTTCCACATTCTTCTGCAATTTGATTATTGAAAACTGGAAACTCAACCTCTCTATACACTTGATTGTCACTCATCATCCAGTAAAAGTTCCCGCTAAATTCAGTTGTTTCGCCAAAATTCCTACGAAAGTCCCAATGGAACGTGTCGCGTATAGTCATCGTATGGTTCCCAAGATCATTATCTTTCGAGTGAATATGAACAATTAGATTTTGAATTCATGAATCAATGATATACATTTTACATGGCTCCAATGAGTTGACTACACCCAAAGTTGAAGAACTTACGCAGTAAATAACACATAACATCAAAACAACAAAGAAGAAGAATCTCATGGTGACAAGATTTAACGTATTTCGATTATTAGCCTAAGAGTGTCTTTCCTTAATATAGACATTCTCGAACTCAATGTATCATGTGCAATAAACATACATTAAATTACATTATTATACCTTCAATATTTACATCTCGAAAAATTATTAGCATAATTATTAGGTTTTAGTATCGACATATGCTTGTATTGGAAATATATCCCTTAATTAAATGGTTGAGGTTCATTTAACTTTTAATGTATAACCTTTCTTTAAAAGTACAATAATATAAATGTATGTTTGGTTTCATTTGTTCGATTTATAACAAGAAATAATGAGTTTTAGGTTGAGTATTACCAAAATACCCCTAGTTAATTAATATTTTGAAATTAAACTCTCTTAATATTAATTTTTACTTTTCTAGATATTCAATTGATTTGTTCCCAAAATATCCCTTTGTTGGGCAAAATTTTTTAAGTAATATCCCATTTAAAAGTATAATGCTATAATTCTACGTGTGTTTTCATTTGCTCGGTTAATACCATTAAATAGTGATATCTTTGTTGAATTCCAAAAATACACATGCTTCAATTTTGATTTTCTAGTTCTTTTTGGATATAAATTTCAAAGTGAGATGATTTTATAAGAAAAATAAATAAACTAATTTATAAAAAAAGAAATGAATGTAAAAGGTCATATTGGGCATACAAATGAAAGTGAATTGCCATTTGTTGCATTCAGCCGAATCACAATAGCACATACATAGACACACACTCATAAAATAGAAACATACATAGAACACACTCAAACACATGAAAATCATGTTACTCATCAGATACTGATACCAAAATTTAACTAAGTAAAAAAGAAAGAAAATGTAACATGAAACTTGATAAAAACTGTACTGCAAAAAACATACAAAGGAACATGGTTTCTTCATAACCGTTATAGAAGCAAATGCTATCCATAATGGAGGTTCAAAACAGAAATTAACAAATAAACTTGTGAATTTCTTATATCATAATTTTTTTCTCAAATACAAGAAACATTGACATATATGATAGAAAAGTATGATATCTAAACCTTCTATCACAGGAAATATCTAATGTTCTATACTCTCAGGGTTTGTAATAAGATACACACGGATCGGTAAAATGTTGCCTCATCTTTGAGTAATAATTAAGACCATCTTTTCTACTGGAGAAGCCATCAATTGGTCTCAATCCATTCGATAATCTCTAATTTCATGAGTAATTCAACCTGCCTTCCTTCCCTTGAAGTCCGAAACAAATTATTGATTGATCTCATTCCTTCGAAAGAATAAGAAACAGTAAGATTAGGTCATTCAGTAATTTAACCATTCAAGATTACAAAATAAAAAATAAAAGATATCAGTTTTACACTGTTAAAGCTTCCAAATTCCAAGGTGCAAAATGAGCGAAACATATACCAAACTGTAAGAAAGGAATATCTTCATCAGGGGTAAATTGGGCAAAACGAAGTCCAAAATTTTATATCTTGAGATCTTGATCATGAAAACAGATACAAAAAATGGAGAATACAAGGGCAATATGGTTATTTAGTATGGTGCCACATGTAGATCTTAAGTAATGTCACAAACTATTATTTTTATAGGTGTATCTATGGCTTAAGAGAAACAAAAGATATTGGCTCCTAAATCTTTTTCCAAAAATCAGTCAGATGCTACGAATTCTCTTGAAAGGCTTAAAATCTTTCAATACCAACAAAAGTAAAAATAAATCCAAAGTACCCAACAACATTTTGAATAATAACTAAAAACTTACGTATATCTTTAGAAAACCGATTAATAACAACAATAAACGATTAATATGAAGTGAATTATCTTAATTCATTAAAAACCTCATAAAAATCAAAAGGAAAAAATGCAATAACACTCTAAGGCATAGAAAACCATCCCAATATATTTAATAGTATCATTTTCGACTCCTATTGAATGTGTAGGATTGTGAAGCTTGATTAACGCTTACTTACAACCTAAAATTCAAGAAGTAACTTGTAAAATTAAATATATAAAAAAAAGATTAAGGCCAGGACTCCTTATAGAGGCGGGTAGGAAATAGATTCATAAATAGATTCAATGAGTATCCATGAAATATAGTAGATTTCAGTAGTCATGGAATTAGGTCGCCCTGTAGTGAATATTCAATAGAATACATAAGTAATTCGATACTGCAACATAAACGTAGATAAAGGGTAGGAGAAAGTTGGTAATAGAATTGGTCGTACGACTTGGTGGTTTTAAGGCTTACTTCAAGAAACGGAGGGGCTGACTGTGTGATGGGTGGTTGTTCACTATGGTAAACGACATAAGGAGAAGAAATAAAGAGATTTTGTGAGTAGTAGATGGGGGTTCGAATTAAGGTGGTGGTTTTTGGGTGATATAGGCAGCGACGGGGGTGAGGAAGGTGCTAGTGTTAAGGGTGGGGATAGAGGCAAAAGACCAAAGTGTTTGGCAGTACATGTGGTAATGGGTTGGTGGCGGCTCTCATTTAGAAGAAGAGAAATCAAATATTCTCTTACTTATTTTCCTACCAATTTGAAATCATGACAAGTGTCTTAAAATGATATTAATTTTATCAAAATATGACATTTGTCACCATTTTACGTGGATAGGAAGACAAGTAGGAATAAAAACAGGAGGATATTTAATTTCTCTTATAAGAAACCAAGAGAAAAGAGTTTGTATTGAATAGATATATCGATGGGGAGAGTGAAACGGTGAGCACCTTTATAGGAGTTGGAAAAACGAAGGGTCACAAGTGAAAATCAAAACTCCGTGTTTTTTATTATGCAGTAAGAGTTGTATATTTCTTAAAATTAAGACTTTTGTGCAGTTAAGTATGTATACATAATCACATTTTAAGTAGGTATATATAACACCATAAACTTTATTTTTATTAAAATTTTAATTTTTTTCTTTGTATGTATGTATAATATATCTACGCATTTATTATCCTTTGACTTTTTTCCTAGTATCCACTAGTAAATATTGAATTATTAGTCAATATGTTATTTTCATAAAAATTATATGATAAAGTTTCATAAGAATGTGTACCAATCTAATTACTATAAATCATTTTTTTTAACATATGAAGTTTTTGATTTCTTGCATAGTTTTTTTTGTTTTGTCATATTAGTTTTCATTAACTTTATCAACCAAAAACCAATTAACTTAAACAATTTTTTTATCATTAACAATTTTAAAAATCAATTTTCTATAATTAACTAATTAACTTACACCATCTTCAATCACTCATCATTACTTTCGTTAATCAAATCTCTCATACAATTACTTGGCTATTCGAGGTAGTTGATTCTTCATTTGGTTTTCTTGTTACTTTCTTGTTTCCTATAGGATAAACTTAACTTTCTTCATCTTCGATATTTGTTTATGTATCAAATAATGTTGTCTAACTAAACAAAATAATATCTCCAACATAGTTGAAAGCGAAAATACGATATAGTATGTTATTTTGTCAAGATATTTATGAAAGAATGAGTGCTTTGCCGATATATAATAATCTATAATATTTATATAATGATAAGTATTTATTGAAACATGGTCACAAAAACCAAAACTTCAAATGTAACCAGTACGGTTTTTTATCCAAATGTAAAGATGATAATTATTTTACATATATAATTATACAAAACTCCAAAAATATAATTTTATAAGTAAAAAATAAAATTTAATATTAAACATTTAAACAAAATATTATTTAATGTTTATTAATACAAATTAATTAGTTATTAAATAACAAAATTTTAATGTTTAACTATAATTAAGGAATAAAATTAAAATAATTGATTAAAAAAGATTTAGTTGATTTAATGAAAAATTAAAAACAATTAGTTCATGTCAAGTGGTTTCATAAAAATTTAAAATCCCCAATGGTAAAAACTAGATTTTAAGTTGATTCTAATATTTGACCTTATAATCTACCTTTTATTAGAGTCTTGAGATGCTCTTATTTCAAATAAATTGTTTATTATTTGGTTAAAAACCTAGGTTATAATATATATATATATATATATATATATATATATATATATATATATATATATATATATATATATATATATTATAATACATGACCAAATCATTATATAAAAAACATATTTTATAAATTCAAAAAATAAAAAACTAAGATGAAATGAAGTACTATATAATTAGAGCAAATGATATATTTCAATGTCCCCATGAATAATCTAACATCCAACCAAATTCAGACTACATTTTGCAAAATAAATACAATATGTGGTTGATTTGTTTATATCAGACTACAAATGTATGTATTAAAGATAAAAGACATAATTTGAAATATTTTCTTATATATTTCAATGTGGCCATGTATACTTAAACATCAAATCTGATGGACTACCTTTTGCAAAATAAAAACCATCACTCTTTACTAACCAAAAACATTTGTTCGTCTTCAATAATTTGTTGCCACATTCATCGGCAATATGATTATTGAAAACAGAAAACTCGACCTCTTGATAAATTTGATTGTCAGACGTCATCCAGTAGAAGTGTCCGCTAAATTCAGTTGTTTCGCCGAAATTCCTACGAAAGTCCCAATGGAACTCATCGTTTATAGTCATTGTATAGTTCCCAAGATCATTATCTTTTGAAAGAACATGAACAATTAGATTCTGAATTTCTGAATCGATGATATGCATTGTATATGGCTCCCACAAGTTGATTACACCCGAAGTTGAAGAACTTACGGAGTAAATAACACATAACATTAGAACAAAAAAGAACAAGAATCTCATGGTGACAAGATTTAACGTTTTTCGATTGCTATCCTAAGATTGTCTTTCCTTAATATAGATGATCTCGAACTCAGTGCATCTTAAGCAACAAATACACATTAAATTACAATATTATCCGGTCAATATTTACATCCTGAAAAATTAATAGCATTAATTATTACAATTTGGTAACGACATATGATTGTATTAGATATGTATTTCTTAATTAAATGGTTGAGCTTCAACTCATGGACATATGTTCGACATATGTGTAGATTTAGAAGGTGCATGTTGGTTCTTAAAAATATATTTTTAAAAATTGTTTTACATATACCGAATGTTTTATAAATTAACTGAAAAATTAACAGTTAACTGTGAGTTGAAAAGCTATTTGTTAACTAACAAATAAAAGATATATTGTTTGACATAAAAACATGTAAGAATTTGAGTGGATCTGCAATTTAAAAAATATACTAATTAACTTCCTAAAGTATATTAATTACTAGTTATGATTATTTATATAAATATTTTTTAATTATTATTACTAAGTAAGTTTACACTAATAAATTCCACATACTAATAAATGTAATAATTGCAATAAATATAATAATAAATGAATATCAATTTCATTAATAGACTTACCTAATTTTAAAGTTTCTAAACTAAAGCCCTATTAATTTTTTTTGTTTATTTATCTAAATTATTTTTTAAGTTTAAAAAAGAATAAAACACTTTAATTTTAATAATTTAATATTTTTCTCATTTTAGTTGTAAACTTAAAATAATTAAATATTTAGACATTAACATTTAACTTTTTTTTAAATAAACTCATTTAATACAAGGCTCTCACAAGTAGTAACGAATAATCATAAGACATACTTTCAATAAGCAAACACAGTAGTATTTATATTCAAAATGCATGTAAACATCTCAATTAAAATAGTGATTGATTTTAGTTTATTGTTAAAAAAATAAAGTATGTTAGAAAATTATGAATTTGCGTGTTGATTAATCTACCATAATAAATAAAGATTTTTATGCAACATGTCATACCCTCATTTATTTTGCTACATGTCATTTTGTGCTTATTTTAAATAATTTTTTTTCTGCGTGTCATTTTATGTTTTTTTTTTCAATTTATTAAATTTCACATACTAATAAATGTAATAATTGCAATAAATATAATATTAAATGAGTATCAATTTTATTAATAAACTTATCATATAATTTGAAAATTTCTAAATTAAAGCCACATTAACTTTCTTTATTTATTTGTCTAAATTATTTGTTTAAATTCAAAAAAGAATAAAACTTTTTATTTTTAATAGTTCAATATTTTTTCTCATTTTTCTTATAAATTTAAAATTCTTAATTATTTAGGCCTTTATATTTAATTTTTTTTAATTAAACATATCTAATACACGAGTCTTACAACTAGTAACTAATATTCAAAAGACATATTTTCAATAAGCAAGAACAGTAGTATTTATATATTCAAAATACACGCAAACATCTCAATTAAAAATGTAATCATTAAAAAATTGATAATTTAATTTTGCAGATTCTATATAGCGAAATATTTAGTTATTTAGTGGATTTCTATCAAATTATGATCAATTGTTAATACAATATTTTCTCATTTGATCATTATTATATATATATATTAAAATTGTGGAAGAAAGGAATAGTAAACTTGATATAAATTTTGTCTCTTTTGGTCCCTTAAGTTACATTCCAGGTCCCTGAACTTTTTATGTTTGTGAATTTTATCACTTTTAATCATTTTGCTCATTATTCTTTACCCATTTTGACACTTTTGGTCTTTGCAATCAATATTTTTACACTTTTTTGGAACCGTTTAATATTTAAAGTTTGGCCACAAAACTTTAACGGTTTGACAACTTTGATCCCTTTTCTAAAAAGTTGCTAATTCCTACCCCTTTAATTCTTTAGCCATTTTCACACTTCTGGTCCTTGCAGTCAAAACTTTTATATTTTTTGTCCCGAGCAAAGCCCGGACTTTTCATCATTGCACTTTCTATGTCTGTCATATTTATCAATTCGGAAACAACATTGAAAGCTTCTGGCCCCGCGTAGCGGGGGTAACCTTTGTAGTTGGAATAATAATTGTACTTTTTACTTTCAAACTAAGGGACGAAAAAGACAAACAATATGTATTGATTTATCTTTCTTATTTTTATAAAGCAATGACTTAATTTCCTTCTTTTACCCATAAGTTACAATAAACTTATTTTTAATAATTAAATGGATCCAAATTTGACAAATTTATGGATCTAAATATCGTTAATGTGTAAAGTTTGTTTTTTATTGTAAAGATTTAAAGTATTATTATCCTCAAAATATCCATCGTTGCATTTTATGTAATCTAATTTAAAATAAAAGCAAAATTGAGTTGATAAACAAATAATGTTTATTCAATTGCAAATTATAGGGTGAGGTTCAATAGAGAACCATAATTAACCAACGAACCAAGGAACCAATCTTTTTTTCAACTTTTTCAACTTATTTTTAATAAAAAAAAAACTAAAAATACAGAAATTCATAACTTTTTATCATTTTTCCAATGATATCAAATTCGAATTTTTTTTTATTTTTTTATTTTTACGTCAAATTCACAATATGAATCTTTGAAAATTCACAACGTGAATCCGAAAAATATTTTTCACATTCACAATGTTAATATATGAATTTAGATATTTTTAGATTTTTTTTTCGATAAAGAATAAGCTCTAGAAATTGAAAAAAAGATTTGATTCCTTGAAGAACCAATAATTATGGTGCTCTATTGAAGTTTTCCCTATATATATATATATATATATATATATATATATATATATATATATATATATATATATATATATATAATCCAACGTTAGGAATAGTGAATTTGATGCTTTTTTGGCAGAAATGGTCCTTCAATTATAGATGTCTTGGCAATTCCATCTAACTTGTTATTGATTTTTGTAGGGATTAGTTTATGCCATTTTGAACTTTCTTTGTTTACACGTGTTATTCTGAATTTGGTTCACCGTTTTTACACCGCCTTTGCCTCCAATGAGATGCTTACACGACTGCTTCCCACCGCCTCACTCCTTAGATAGCTTTTCTACTACTGTGTCTTCCTTCGGTTTCCTAACCATTCTTATGTTAATTCTTCATTCATCACAATCCTCATCTCCACCGCCACAACCATTTGCTCTGGCGTCTTCTTTTACGCCCTCGATTCAAGCTGATTCGCTTCCCACTGTGTTGCCCTAAGTTTCCGGGATCAGGGGTTTTTAGGGAACTTTAGCTCCGCCTGTGTACCTTTCGATTGGAAAAAAACCCATGGTGACTTGGGTCTGGATTTCGAAATCGAAGCAATCCGAGGGGGTATGACAGACGCAGAAAAGGGAAACAATGCGAGGGGGTATGACAGACGACCACCTTCGTGTATACATATTGGGCTTAGAGAAGGAATTGGTGTCTCCATCTTTCGTTGTGGTTCTACAACCCATTTTGCCTTAATCTTCATAAATCGAACGGCACCACCACCACCATGTCACTTCGATTGGCTTTTATCTGTCCACGAAGGTTTATTTTCGGATGCTTTATTCCACAAATCCTCCTCTTTATGAAAATTAGGGCTTTCATCAAGAAAGTCGACGACTCAATTTTTAAGGGTCCTAATTAGGTATTTTGTTTTCCCAAAATTATCTCCTTTCTTGCAATCGTTTCACCCTGCCTAAATCCAAACCAGGTTTGCAAGTGCAGATGTAATCAAATTTGTGTCGGCATATCTTCATCCTGATGCCAGCTTCTTCGTAACTTCTAAGTTCTATCTGACATTTGCAGGTTTTCCATGTGTATTCTGGAAAATCGACACTTTCAGGAAGGTTGCTTCCGTTTTTTCTCAATCCTCTCGATCAGGGCTTCGGAGCCCCCGTTAATCAGAATCGAAATCATCATTGTTGTCCATTCAAACTTCCAATATATATGTTGTCCACATCATTTTTCAAACCTGGATTTGGCATGGATTTTGCTAGGTAACCACTACCATGACGCTGTTGCTCTTGCGAGACCTGGCTGTGACAACAACTTTGTTTTGGTAATAATTCAGTTGTTATTATTATTGTTTTTTGCTCTTGAGCTTTCTATATGTGCAGATTTGTTCATTCGTCACGCAATGTACAGTGATTTAGAAAAGGCTTGGGATCTTTGATGATAGTCAGGTAATTTAGAAAATGCTTAATTATTTTTGAACTACGGCCTGGACCCTAAAATTTGTTTAATATTCAGGACTACTTTTTTAGGGTACATTGTTTTAATATTAATTTTTTAGTATACATACACAACATCATATACACAGCTAACTTAGATTAATACTAACTAAAGCTATAGATATGCTGGTGCTCAAGAAACATGTTGTGTCTCAATGCTATCAAGGTTCTGTATTCATGTTGGGTAATAAAAGCAGATCTTAGTGTTCACTAAATTCAGATCCAATATCAATTTTCTTACCTTTTACATTGCGTTTGTCTACTATTTATATTTATCTCATAGATTAAATATCTATTTTCAGGTGTTATGGAGCCAGAAGAAAGAGTGAAAGACATCTCCATAGTAGAGGCTCGGTGTGTCATCTTTAAAAGTACTTATAACTTATTGTTCATCTATATGATAACCAGTGTCTTTTCTGTTATGCCACTTCCTATCCACCACCTTTAATCAAATTCCAATTGTTAATTCTTTAGACGAAGAATTCTTTTAAATTTAAATGTAAATCTAATTGTTTCCATGAAAAATGTGTCTCGCACTGTGGTTAGGTTATATGATTTTGTCAGTATAAAGATGCATTTTAGTTTTCTGAAACTCTGGTTTAGAAGAGTATAATAATGTTTTCCTTTTGTTGCAGTTGGAGATGATTCTTCCTGACAGAGCATATGCATTTTCTCCCATACTCATAAAGCACAAAAAGAGAAGTCGTCCATTTTGTCCTCGGTCAAAGATCAATTAAAAGAAGTCAATCTATCTGATTTTATAGCTGGAAGACCAGAGGAAGAAGCACTTGAAGTTATGACTATGTTTTCTTCAGATCTTGATGGCTCTGACTTGAGGTACTTACGTCTTTCAAAATAAGATCAGTAAATAACATAAGTTTTCACTTTTCACAAAAAAAAACTAATTTTATTTCATTAATAATGATCTTATTTTCATTAAAAAAATTCATGCGTATCTTTTGCAGAAGGAACTATAAAAAAAATCATAAAATATTCATATACGCAAAACTAAAATTTGTAAAATTTTAACCAACTGACATACAAACTTTGAAAAAACAAAAACAAATTTAATAAAATTTATGAATAAATGATAATAATTTTTAAAAGTAAAATCAAAATAATAATTATAAAATAGGGATCTGATGGTTAAGATTGGAGGTGCCTAATTGTCGTAAAGCTTTAGGCAGACACTCATCTCGCATATTTTAATTGCGAGCGATGACGCCTCATCACTCCCCATCTTCCAATATTCAATGTCAAACTTGCATTATCCGTTCCTATTTTAAAACGTGGTGAGAAGATGGATCTATTAACTTTGAAAATTGACTCGATAATGCTTACATATATTATTTATTTGAAGCAAACTTGCAGGAAATAATATATGCTTTTTCATGTTGATGATAAACCCATGAATTTGGGCCGATGTAACATGATCATTGAAAGGGTTAGTGACTATCTCTTGGATCAAGTTTTTTAATTGCTTTTCGGTATGTTTTTTCCTCTCTTGGGGTATGTTGTTTTTTAACTATTATGTTAGTCTCTGAGGTTTAAATTTAGGTTTAACGTTTTTTTTTCGTTTTTTTTTGGTCTGAAACTCTGAATTTTGTGAATTTTGTGACAGGACAAATTATCAATGAAAAGAGTCTTTTTCTTCATCTTCCATTGACATAAATATCCAAGAAGAAGGTATGCCAATATTTTATATTTCTCTATGTATTGATATGGATATTTTTGTAACATCATTATATGGTAGATGATAAACGAAATATTTACCCTTTAACATGCTGATAAAGAAAAATAAGTAACTATACATATTCTCACAATTTTCATTTTAAGTGCTTATCACCAATTTCATTTTAGGTTGGCTCAGCTTGCAGCGGACTTGTGTGTGGATGCATGGTAAGAAGGTTTAAAAGGATTTTTATAGGATTTTCATGTACAAAATATAAAACCTTAATTAAGGGTTAAATACAAGAAATAGGAACTTACTTTTGGCGATTTGTATAAATTATAGAATCTTATATGGGAGTGTTGCTTGATTCTCTTCTGTCTCCCAACTGTTTAGATTAGAAAAATATGCCACTTATTATGACATCAAAGCTGCTATCAAGTAAGCAATTTTTTCATTTTATGATTTATCTTGAATTCTTGATAGATAATGGGCATAAATTGTTAGGATCGAGACACTTAACACACGACTCTAAACACACACACACAGCTCACGAAAAACAAGAACACAAGGATTTAAGGTGGTTCGGTCTATTTCTGACCTACGTCCACCGGTAACTAGGAATTTACATTTCTTGGTGCTAATCTGCACTCTTTCTGTGTTACACTAGATACAAGTTTTACAAATACAGAATAATCTCTTATATAGAGATGGAAATCAGAAGTAGTCAAAAAACACAACTGGGTCTTCATTCAACAATTGTGGCTTCACAACTTCACATTGTTCCTGCCATTTTTGACCAGCTTTTCTGTGGATTCACACTCAACATTTCTGTGGATTCACACTCAACATTTCTGTGGATTCATACTCAACAATCTCCCACTTGAAGCCACGGAACAATCTTCACCTGTGCTTCAACTGTGCATCTGTATTTGATCTTAACTCCTTCCTAGTTACCCTGGCCTTCTCTTCAATTAACCTGAAGGCCAGTTGAAGCTTCCGTTAGCTCCAACACATCAGTCATGGCTAAGTCTGCCACTGAACTGTTCTCTGTCTCCACCGGCTCCCACTGAAATGAACTGCCCGATCATGGAACATCCTGAGAACAAACGACACTCTCCATGTGAAGCAGATAATCTGGAGAGACTTTTACAGATGGAATACTGGTTCTCTTAACCCACTGTGTTCTGGGTATTCTAGCTGAAACAAAGCCCATGCTCCCACTGCTATGAATGCCCTTAACTGGTTTTTCTGAACCGTTCCAAACACGTTCAACCTGAATCTGACCTGTGACTCTGGGTTTGCCATCTGCAAAGCAAACCTTCTTCTGTCCACGAGACTCTATGAACCGGATTTTGTTTTTCTTCTGAACTGGGATGGTTACTCCCTCAGACGGTAAACTGACCATATATAATGAACCCCTCTTATGTCCACGAGCTATCACAAGATTTCCTTTGACAACCTTCCACTGCCCATTCCTGAACTTAACCTCGTGTCCCTGTTCATCCAACTGCCCAACAGAAATCAACTGTTTCTTCGGACTTGGAATTACCCGGACATCCTTCAAAGTCCATGGACCAACTGGAGTCTTCAGATCTAAGTCACCTATGCTCGTCACATCAAGAACCTCATCGTTCGCCAGTCTTACCTTACCAAAATCTCCTTCTTTTAGATTCTGCAGTGCTTCACGGCTGTGGGTAGCGTGAAATGAAGCACCCGAATCCATAACCCAGGAATCCACATTGCTCTCCACACTACAGATCAAAACATCATCATCTGAATGGTCTACTGCAACGTTAACTTCTTTCTTGTCTTTTGGACATTGATTCCTGAAATGTCCAACCTCTTTACAGTTCCAACAAGTCACATCATTTCGAGTCCTCGACTGACTCCTTCTCCTGTTCCCGCTTCCACTACCTCTGTTATTTCTTCTACCTCTGACCGCATTTAATTGTTCACTTGATGATTCCCCGGAATTTCTTCGTCTGACGTCTTCGCCTAGAATTAAATCCCGAATTCCCTCAAAAGTGAGCTCTTTCGATCCTGCGGAACTAGTAACGGCTGTAACTGTTCCGGACCAACTGTCAGGTAATGATGATAACAGTAGTAAAGCTTGAACTTCGTCCTCAAATTTTATTCCCACTGACCCAAGTCTGGATAAAATCGAGTTCAAATTGTTGATGTGTACTGTAACTGAACTTCCTTCCCTCATCCTCGTGTTGACTAGTTCCCGAATCAGGAAGACTTTATTTGCTGCCGACGGCTTCTCGTACATATTAGACAACGCCTCCATGATTCCCTTTGCCGAGGTCTCCTTCAAAATGTTGAAGGCAACATCCTTTGACAACGTCAGTCTAATAAATGCCTTGGCCTTCTTATCCAAAGTCTCCCAGTTTGCTTGTGTGATCACCTCCGGTTTTTCACCTAAAACTGCGTCCAAGTCTTTCTGTACGAGCAAATCTTCAATTTGCATCTTCCACCAACCAAAATCTTTCCCATCAAACTTCTCAATCTGAAGCTTACTGCTTTCTGCCATTTTCTGAAAGATTAGGGGCTAAACTGCAATTTTCTGAAAGTTCAGGGGCTAAACTGCAATTTTTCAAATTTGCTACAGTGTTGCTACAGTGCCTGCTGACGTCACTGCTGACGTCGTGCTACAGTGATTGCTACAGTTCTGTTGACGTCACCGCTGACGTCGTGCTACAGTGCCGTCTTCTCCGGCGAACTGGTTTTCCCGGTCACTATTCCGGCAAACCTTTGACCGGGGATTTGGACGTCTTCCGGTGGTCAAAAAATTCAGAAAAAATATTTTTGGAATCTTCGGAACGAGACCTTTCCAACGGTATACACCAAAATCGTTTTTGACGAAAAAAAAATTTCGACCAAAAAACAGAAAATCACCCTCTGGAGCTAAACCAAAGCTCTGATACCACTTGTTAGGATCGAGACACTTAACACACGACTCTAAACACACACACACAGCTCACGAAAAACAAGAACACAATGATTTAAGGTGGTTCGGTCTATTTCTGACCTACGTCCACCGGTAACTAGGAATTTACATTTCTTGGTGCTAATCTGCACTCTTTCTGTGTTACACTAGATACAAGTTTTACAAATACAGAATAATCTCTTATATAGAGATGGAAATCAGAAGTAGTAAAAAAACACAACTGGGTCTTCATTCAACAATTGTGGCTTCACAACTTCACATTGTTCCTGCCATTTTTGACCAGCTTTTCTGTGGATTCACACTCAACATTTCTGTGGATTCACACTCAACATTTCTGTGGATTCATACTCAACATAAATTTGTAATATAGACTTCTTTAAAGTTTTCCTTATATTTTTTTTTTTGTTTATCTAGAATGGTTATTCGTATATTTAAGCATAAAGATTATGTTCTTTTCCCTTAAATATGAACATGATCATCTGTACAATGACAGAGTAAACACTAAACATATAGTAGCTTACTTTTATTTATGATTAAATGTGACAAATAAGGATGGAACAGCTAATGCAATCACTTGGAACCTTTCAATCTATGTTGGTTTCTCTTTAGACCTTAATGGGAGTTTCCAACCAGGTAGGTAATTAGCATTGCTATATTATATATAAATTTCAAATTATGATGTTGTAATATGAGGGCAATTTTGTAAAAAGTTTAGGACTTCATATAAAATTTCATTTTTCTTTTCTTTATGTTTATGAACAATAGTTATACAATATTAATTATATACAAGAAAATCACAATACGTGGATTCCTAGCTGGTGATATTTGGTATTTTTTTTCCATTCTAATGATTATTTTTCTCCTGATTTAGATCCTTTTGCTGGTGCTCAGGCCCTAAAGCCTAAACCAAAGTTGCTGTTTGGCTGCTGCTGTAGCGAACTGGAGACAGAAATTTCATCTGTGAATATTAGTCTATTATTTATAGGGTAGCCGACATTATTTTTGTATTTGTTAAGGTAGCTTTGTGTAAATATGCCCTAAATAGTCTAGGCACAGATAACATTTGACTTGAATAGGAACTTTAAAATTTTACTTGACTATATTTTTTGTGTCAAGTTCAGGGTTTGAAATACTGCTTGAGGTCCATTTGGAAGAAGAATACAAGTTGGAAAAAAGGCACTGAAATAGCAACATACTGTACTATGGCTACCAATCCATGCACTATATTATAATTTCACACAAACGCGATACCTTCCAATCCCCGCAACGCGGGGTTGATCGCTTCTAGTATATATTAAACATGTCTCACCTTAGGAACAGTAAAGTTCCTAAGGTTTTGACATAATCGTTCCATAACTTTACATATTTTTGTTTTCTACCCTGGTTTTGGGAATTTAACCCTGTCAAGCAACACTTTTTGAGGGGTTGTAACTTTAGCCCGCTCACACTTTTGTTTTCATTTTTGTCCTAATTGGTTCCTCTGATATCTACTTGATATCTGTTGGACCGCTTTTATTTATTTATTTTCACTCACCGATATTCGTTTGAGATAGTGCGGTTGAATACGTGTTTGCTTCTTCTTCTTCTTCAAGTTAACTTGGGTACGGAACCCCGGATTGTGAAAGAAGGGTGAGGCCGGTTTCGACCACATGCCGGTGGCGGCGTTCAACAACGCCGTTCTGTTCACTTGTGTGGGGGCATGAAAGTCGGTGAATAATCTCAAGAGAGGTGAGAAATTGTGATAGATTTCGAAATTCCCTACCCCAGTCGGTTTGGACAGATTTAATTTTGGTACTAAATTGACGTTCGATCATGATGGTAAACTGTTTAAAAACGCCTAACACATCCGACTTCTGTTTCAACGGAAAGAACCACATATATTTAGAGTAATCATCAACGCACAATAAAAAATAGTGATGACCATCAATGGAAGGGATAGGGGCGGGGCCCCATACATCACACACAATTAAATCCAAAAACTGATTACTCTTAAAATTTGAGGAAGACAAATGTAATTTGGACGATTTGCCAATATGACAAGAATTACAAAAAGAAACAGAATTTTTATTGCAAACTGGAAGACTAAATCTAGAGAGCATAGTATTTAAAAGCTGGGAGTGCGGATGTCAAAGTCTTTGGTGCCAAATGTCTGGAGAAACACGAACAGCTGTAAAAGTGACTTTCGGAAGACTGCAAAATTGTGGTAGACGCATGGAATAGAGTCCGTTGTTACTTGGACCCGTGAGGAGGGTGGTGCGTGTGAGCTTGTCCTTAACAGCAAAAAAAGAGGAGTGAAATTCAAAGAAAATATGATTATCTTTACAAAAACGTTGAACAGAAAGAAGATTTTTTTTTATTTCTGGAACATGAAGAATATTTGGGAGAGAGAAGGTTTTAGAGGGTGAGTGAAATCCAGTGGAACCGACATGAAGGATAGGTAAGCCCTTACCATTGCCAACGTGGAGGAAATCATCACCGCAGTAAGGTTCATGGTGATCGAAGGTCGATGTGTCTTGTGTGACATGGCTGTTTGACCCGGTATCAGGAACCCAAGTATGCATTTGTTGAGATCTGAAGTCTGCGAAATTGGCAGATGGTTGCTGAGGTTGTCATTTCATGGTAGCGGGATCACGGTTAGGGCATTGGGAGGGTACATGACCAATGCCACACCTATTGCAGGTTCCGTAAATAGTGTTCTGATTGGTTGCCCAGTTGAACTGTTGGTTTCTGTTTCCCCCTGTTTGCTGATTATACGAGCCTCGTCCACGACCGTGGCCACGTCCGCGAGAATTCTGGGAACGAGATGAGTAGAATGCCTGAGCAGGTTGGTTAACCGGTTGTAGTTGTAAGCCAAGTTGAGATGCCAGTTGTTGTAGAGCTTGAATTGTATCAGCTTGAGGAGCAGATGTAGTAGAGGGTAGTCGATTGGTGGTAGCGGTAAAAGCTTGAACAGGAGAGATGGCAGGTGCAGATTTCCGAATCATATAGTCATGATCAGATAAGAGGCCCTGTAGCTCGACAAAGGCGATGTGATGTTCTCGGGCGAGAAGGTTAGACTTAAGGCCATTGTATTCATCGCGGAGACCGGAAACAACAAACATAACGAGGTCCTTTTCTTTGACTGGTTCTCCAATGTTTGCGAGGGCTTCGGCGTATTCTTTGGCTCTGGAAAGAAAGGTAGAGATAGATTCTTCGGGTTGCATCTCTATCTTGAGTAGTTGTGACTTGAGGGTGTATTCCCTAGAGATAGATTGAGGAGCATATGTACGTGCGAGGGAGAGCCATATATCTCTGGAGGTATCGCCTTGAACATGTGGGAAGGAGGCTTCGGAGATTGTAGAGATGATCAACATGCGAACGTGTGCATCATTCAAGATCCAGATAGCATAATCTGGATTCTGTTGAGTTTTGGGTTGTGCTTCGGTGGATACACCTGGTAGTATTTGAGATGGACATGGAAGAGAGCCATCAACGTATTGGAAAAGATTGTTTGTGATAAGAAACGGCTGGATCATTGTTTTCCAGAAACCGTAATTTGTTGGAGATAGGGTGAAAGCAAATTTGTGTGAGTGTTTTTCTGCTGTTGTGAAGGATTGAAGATAGGGTGAAAGCAAATTTGGAGATAGGGTGAAACCAATTTATGCAATGTACTTCATTATTTGCCTCACAAAACGACACGTTCCGCCCCGCGGGTTGTGCGGGAAGCCCCTCTACTATATATTATTTTTATTGATGAAAGAAGAGCGATTAAAAGCGTACATTTATTTTTCATATATTAGTTGTTTTTAATTTAATATTTAACTTTTTGTTAAAATTTTCTGACAACTAAAAGCCTTCTTCACTTTTGGTTTTTTCTTATTTGCTGAAATATTTTTATTTTTTTAATCAAAATCAACAATATATTTTCATTTTTAACCCAAAATAACAAAAAAAATATTTATGACCCAAAACAATCATGTACTCATATTAAAAATAGACTGTATGTGGTATCATTGAATAATCATGTTATAGAAGAGGTATCATATCTCAAAGGAATATTGGAAACTAAACATTAATTAAAAAAATGTCTTAACACATTCACACAAAATGATTCCTTTCAAATTTAAAATTAAGAAGACGATTTGCACTTCCTGACAATAAATAAGAGTCAAAGACATTGTTTATGATATATCGAGGTGATGTGTTATTTAAATAGCTTTAAATTTATATCATAATTATTCAACTTAGCTAAAACACAATAGACAATATACCTAGTTATGTAGTAGTAAAGTAGAGTAAGTAAGGAATCGATCATAAGGAACGTTATTCTAATTAAGAAAATAATGCTAAAAATTAAACAATGGAAATAAACTTTAAATGAGGGTTTTATCTGATTTTTCAAGTTCAGAAAAACTTATTCCTAGCAATCACTAAAAACACTTCAAGCTAAAGCAAACTAGAAAACGAGATTTCATCAAGAATTAAAAGATAATTCATTTGGTTACCAAATTAGAGATTACTAGTTGTCATGGCCCGATTACCTAGCATTTGTTAATTTATGAACTTGAACTACAATGATCATGCAAATTAAGAACACAAAATTTATTTTAAGATATATTTGGACTATGAATGATTAGATCTAATAAGTATTTATCTATGATCAATTCAAACAATTATGCACATATTATGATGTAATAATGTTCTCTAACATGGTTAAAGCAACTAGCTTTACTATGTGTTTTAGGATTTTTGCTCATAAACAAATAGGTAACAAGTTCATGCAATCAAAATTTCTTCTAACTACACAAAGCTTGAAGGTAAGGCAATAAATATTGAAACTTTAACATACTACGATAATGATCTATCAAACACAAGTTAAAACCAACATCATTAATCCATAAAAATAAATATTAACAAATAGTATTAGGGTTTATCTAATCTAAATAAAAGTAAGAGGTTATTAGCCCATGATTACAGTAGAAACACACATAATCAAAAAGTAGACTAGGTTAAACATTGTAAAAACTAGGAAATCCGAATGATTAATTATGAATCTTTACTCCTATCTCTCTAAATCTTGTTTTCCAATTTCAATCACACCTCCAAGGATTCTGTAAGAGGTTTTTGGTTGCTTTTGGTCAAAGAAATCAACAACTCTCTCCTGGATTTGACCTAACAATCGATATTTATACTCACGAAAAATTAGCTTCCACGTCGTAGCCATATGCTTGCCACGATGTGGAAAACATCTCAAATGAGTATTTAGCAAGTCTTCATGCAAACACCAATGAAGGTTCTGTAGCTGACACTTCATCACGCTGTGGCAATAATATAACCACACCGTGGTAAACATATATTTCACGCCTTTAAGTCTTCTTCTCCTCTAGATGCATGCTCCAATCTCCAAGTTTCCAACTGAAACATCCTAAAAATACAGTCCAAAAATTTTGTTTTAAATCAGTAATAAAACCATAGTCATCATATATCGCATAAAAATCATAAACAATGTATCTCAAAATATTATAACAACTGTCAAGTATATCAAAGTAGAAACATCCCAGACTGAACAAATGGTGTGTGCACTGCAATCTTCCCGAGCTCCTCTTTTGAAAACTGAGTACCTGAAACCAAAACTGAAAACTGTAAGCACGAAACTTAGTGAGTCTCCCCAAACTACCACATACCATACAATAACTCATATAGCACATACTGGGCCTTGCCCACTGCATCGGGCCCCGCACGACATCGGACATAAGTCCGGACTAGCTTGGGCCCCGCCCACTGCATCGGGCCCTGCCCGACATCAGACCTAAGTCCGGAATAACTTGGGCCCCACCCACTGCATCGGGCCGGAGTCCAGAATAACTTGGGCCCCGCCCAGCATCGGACCGAAGTCCGGACTAGCTTGGGCCCCGCCTACTGCATCGGGCCCCGCCCGGCATCGGACCGAAGTCCGGAATAAATTGAACATAACATAAACATGAACATATAACATAATCACATATACTGCATCGAGCTTGCCCGACATCGGACCAGAGTCCGGAACATATAACACATATCATAAACATGCATGAATCACGAAGACATCAAGCATATATAACTACTTCTCAGCGACCACCTCGGCATCGGACCGAAGTCCGAAACTACTATCATCTAAACGGGCCGACATTGTGGCCGTAGACCCATTCCTACTGGAAGGAAAACTCACCTCACACTGCTGAAGTCCCGCTGACAAAACCCTAGCCGCTGGATGACGGATTCTCAAATCTGTCATCCAATTAATAATTGGGTTCCATCACATATACTCATAAGTTCATGCTTGGGTAAAGGCTACTTTACCCCTAACTTAGCTTGATTCAAGCCCAAGGCACAATCCAACGGCCTAAAAGTCTAATAATGCCCATCTTATGTCCCAATTTTCCAAATTGGGCCCAAACCTTTACATGGTCTTCCCTTAAGGCCCAATTGTTCAATCCAGTCCAACATATCTCATTCCAAGGGCCCAATATCATACAACTATCTAGGCCCAAACTATGGCCCATCTATGGCCTAATTTTCCAAATTAGGCCCAAACCCTCATATAGGCCTTACCCCAAAGCCCAATAGGAAAGCCCAACTCAAGGTCCAAGTGGAATTAGGGTTTTACATAAAATAACGATAGGGTTAAGTGTTTCTTACTTAACCCATTAAGGACTTAATCCATTAAGTCCTTTACTCTACTAGATAAATGATATGGAATAATTTGGGCTTAATACACAATCCAATCCCAATGGCCCAAAGGTGGGTCCCAATAAGTCCAAGGCCCAAATACTCACAATTAGGGTTTTCTAAACCCTAATTAGGGTTTCCACCCAAACATGTGAAGAGTTTTGAGCATTCTAACACTCCTATGGTGTACATGCAACCCTAAAATACCTTGGATATATGTTTTCTGTCACACCCCCGGCCAAGGCGGAACACGCCGGGAGCGCGACTAAGTTCATGGATCACAGATAAACTGAATATATAGCACAAGTACAACGATAATCAAAACAACATTTATATTCCATCATTAAGGTTTGAATACAAGGTTCTTACAAGTGATAATAGATAGTAGTTGCCTTAAACAGGTAGGCAGATAACCAAAAACTAGATAGCTAAGTCATCTGGAATCCACGACAAATCTTCCGTCTGAAAGCCTGTCTAAGGATCCCCTGAGAATACATGTAAGTTTGAGGGTCAACACAAAGGTTGGTGAGTGTCACAGGTTTTCTGCTTAACCGCAGTATAATACTTTTAAAAAGTATAAAAAGTATTGCCTTTGTAAGAAAATTGTGTTTGGAAGAATGTTTGATAAAGATAGAAATATGAACCATGGTTGCTAGGTAATAAAAGTCTAGTCCAGTTTATAGTAAGGAATTTGTACAGATATACACATAAACTATGGTTTCTAGGTAATAAACATCTAGTTAAGTTTATAGTAACGGAATGGTACGGATAACATATGAACAAACATACGGATAAGGTTATCTGTCAAGGTTGTATTTAACAACCACAGATACGGATAAATAGACATACGGATATACGGATAAAGTTATCTGCCAAGGTTGTACTTAACAACCGTAGATACGGATAAACAGATAGTTGACAAGTATATTTGATAAGCGTACACACTGAAGAGTACGATACTTGTTTAAACAGTTGGTAAAACTTTGAGTACAAGCACATAAACGAGCCTAAGATACGAGCTCTATAACTCGTATAAATATATAAACTTATATATTTCTGTGTATGTATGAGGTATAATTAGACTACCAAGTTGATAACCGGCTATACAGTTTTAGCATAATTTTTGTCGAAACGTATATGTTATTTTTATTAGTTGTATTATCTTAACAACATAACATATAAAGCTCTTGAGGTTTAAAACGATTTTGTTTACTTAACATATAAGCGTTTAAACAATTATTTCTAAAACTGGTAAAGTATTTACACAAAACAATGATATTTTTTTTGTATTTTGTATGATAAATATTACTTAGTACACGTACCGTAAGTAGTAGCGTAATAATGTTTTTGTGTGATTTATATTGCATAAAAACGGCGGTGTTGTTTGTTTAAACAAAGTATTTAGAAAATAGATATATACTAGATATACAAGTACTACATGTATTCCCCCCGAAAATATGTAAAAGTGGGGCCGTAACACTTACCTTAACGTGTGGTTGATGATTTGTTTCGAGTATTTGACGCGAGAAACCGAGAAATGTCGCTTTGATAATGAACCGCCAAGATTTATTTAGTTTCCTATGAAATTTTAACATAAATTAATATGTGGAGGGTTGTTTGGTAATTTAACCAAAGCATAGGGTTCATTTACTAATTTAAATAAATCAAATGGGACTAAGTTTGTCAACACTTTTCAAATAAGGGACTAAAATGATTTATTTAAATTCTAAGTTGAAGTTTTGGATTTATTTTGCAAATAAATCACAAGAAGGGGTGTAATTTAAATAAATAAAATAAAAGTTTGCTGATTTGGACTTGGTTTGTAAGGTATTTTCGAGTGAGGGGTGAGTTGTGGACTTTTAATTGATAGTTTAATGACTTAGGACCCGATTTGTAACTATTTATCATACGAGAGGGTTAAAATAATTAATCCAAATCAAGGGAATGGCTAAAGTCGTTCAAGTCCGAAAGTTGGGGGGGGGGGGGGGGGTAAACATAATAAATTTGCAATAAGTTTGGTATATAGTTAGCTTTTAACAGGAGGTTGCAAACCTCCTGCCTCTCGTCGAACGTTGCACACCAAGAAAAAGAAACAAAAAAAAATGCAATGGTCCTGTGTTTGCTGCGATTGATCGACGAAACAAATATATATAACAAAGGTGATGGTTTAACTAAATTGAGAGTTTGAAATCAGGAGGTTTATAACCTCCTGTTGTTTACGTTGAGCATGGCAACACACAAAAAAAAACATACGTGGTCTTGTGGTTCGGCTGTTTTAATCGAAGAAGGGTAAGCACCAAGGAACAAAAGGGTGGTGGAGGTTACTTACAGCACGTGGAGGTGACGGATGGCGGTGGTGGCAGCCTGCAGAAATGGTGGCGGGTGGTGTGTGGTGGTGATTCAATCCAAGAGAGATAGAGAGATATAGAGGGAGAGATTGAGAGATTGAGAGCGAGCTGGAGTTGTGTGAAAATGGAGGTGGTGTGAGCCTCCTTTTATAGTTGAAGTTTCCACCCAAGTCTTGTAAGCCCATACCTCCACCCATGCATGTACCTTTGGAAAAACTTGCACTCAAGAAGAAGAGAATAAGGGAGAAGAAAACCCACGTGGGCTAGAAGGAGTATTGGCTAGCTTCTAATCCATGTGGGTCCCACATATGGTCTCCCATTTATTAAATGTCCAAAAGTTGACTATTTTTGGTGTATCGGGACTCGGGTATCGAGAAATTTTTCCGAATGTACCGTTAGATAGAGTTTAATTCAAGGATTCCAGAACATTAAACGGATTAATTTTTGGAGTTACGAAACTCCGGGAAATCACATTTTAAGTTTTGCGTTTAAACGGCTCGCGGTGTCTGTTTTCGCGACTTTTGTGAATATTTTCGTAAAAATTATTTCGAGTGTGGAATTAAATAATAGACTATAACCTGAGTTCAAAAACGCTCTCGGAAATCCCATCGGCAAAGCGTAAGTGCCTCAACGGATCGATTCCGTTTTACGCGATTAAATAAAAATAGTGTTTTACCGCTTGTTTTCTTAAAACTGTCGTATCTTTTGCATACAAACTCTGTTTTGGACGTTCTTTGTATTTTCGGAAACAGGTAAACACGTACTATGAGGCTAGAATAATTGATTCGCTTAAAATGACTTTTTACGAATTTTCAGTTTTTCAGACGTATCATAAGGTTATATTTTGTGCCGTTTGATTCGTTGTACATTTGAAAGTGCAATATCATCTAGTATCGTTATAGTTAGAATGAACTTACTTGTCCTTCTTAAGATACACTAAAACTCAATAACTCAGATATAACATGAGATTCATGGATAAATTGGCGGATATAATAATAGCCCTAAATTCCGGGTTGTCACATTACCTCCCCGTTAAAGGAAATTTCGTCCCGAAATTTAGTTCGTACCGATAGTACAAGGGATTTGATAAATAGTAATGTACTCTTGTGGTCGTTGATCCATGCCTGGTCCTTCTATAATTGTCTTGTGTATACACGTCGTATATAATCAAGATCGAATAGACAGGCGAATAAGTGATTCTACCCTAAGCCCACAACCAAACAAGGAACAGGAAGTAAAGCGGAATCACAAATCCTAAGTCCTCATAATCTTAATTATATACAACCCTAACGTATACACTTAGTAATCATAGATTTCCCGCAAGGTTCCTTAGTTTCTATATGAATGACATGATTAATCAGGGTGAGAAGGCAACTAGCGAGTACTTTTGCCATATCGATAAATAGTAATGTACTTACGTGGTGCATGATCCCTGGCTGGTCCTTCTACATTCCCTTGGTGTATACAAGTCGTATATAATCAAGATCGAATAGACAGTCGAATAAGTTATTCTACTCTAAGCCCACAACCAAACAAGGAACAAGAAGTAAAGCGGAATCACAAATCCTAAGTCTATAGAATCTTAATTATATACAACCCTAACGTATACATTTAGCAAGCATATATTACCAGCAAGGGTCCTTAGTTTCTATGTGAATGACATGATTAACTTGGGTGATAAGGCAGCTAGCAAGTACTTTTTGTTATAGCTACTGCGTAGGTTTCATTAAGTTTGCGAAATTTTATACTTTGTCGCGTTTCAAAACCTATGGGTGATAAAGACTTAATCGGCACTAGCATCAATTAGTACCGAAGCCGAAATATTATTGGTGTGAAACGTACCAATAACCGCAGGTGGTTCCGGGAGAGCCTCTTCTGTAGTGATCATAAGTACCCTTCCATTGCCACCCTGATTCTTTAGTTGCAGACAGTCCTTCCTAAAATGCTCTGGCTGATTGCACTCAAAACAATTACGGCTTCCTCCTACCGTAGTGGTTGGGGTCCTTTTATAGTACCTCGAGATGTGATCTCTCATGTTACACTTGTTGCAGATCACCTCCCTGCAATTTCCGACATGGTGGAAATTGCACTTTATGCAATGAGGTAAAGTCCCAGTGTAGGACTTAGCTGGGGTGTGAGTATTGGTGATTGCGGCGTAGACAACCAACGGTTCTGGTTCAGCCTCGTGATGCTTGGAGTCCTCCTTTGTTTCCCCATGGAACTTCCTTTTGGTGCCTCCAGTGAGCTTCATCTCTGCTGGTGGGGTCATGGTACCCTTAAACAGGTGAAGCTAATCCCGAGATGTACCTTTCGATCTTCCTGTCTTTCGGGGTCACCATTCCCGGAAAAGGGTTTGTAAGGTCATTGAATCGAGAAGTGTAGGCAGCTACTTCTGATCCTTTCATGACAAGGTTCCAAAACTCTTGCTCTAGAGCCTGTATCTCCTGTCGGGGACAATACTCCTTGGTCATTAGCTGCTTCAGGGATTCCCAGCCCATGGCGTAAGCTTCAGCGATTCCCATGGACTTCGCATGGTTATTCCACCAAGTTAAGGCGGAGTCCATCAACGTGCAGGTAGAGTACTTAACCCGGCAGTCATCGGGGCAAGCACTGATGTGAAAGACTTCTTCAGTCTTTTCTATCCAGTGGGATAGGTCAACAGCTCCTTCAGTGCCGTAGAATGATCGAGGTTTGCAGCTCATGAAATCCTTATAGGAGCAGTTTCTGGTGTTGTTTTGGGGAGTTGCGGGAGTACCACTTCCACTATTCCCAGTGTTTCCATTTCGGGCTGCCTCGTATACTGCCAAGGCCATAGCAATTCCTTGTGCGAGCATATTTTGCATCATAGTGGAATCTATCTGGAATGTTTGGTTCACATTCGTTGCATTAATAGGTTCCTCATTGTTCGAAGTTTCTACCGAGGGTTGAGTTATTTGTGGGGTTCTCCTCAGGTTGCCTCGGGGAGTTGGCGATGGACGAACTCGTTGTTCCTTTCGTGGGGCCATTGTCTTATGTGTTTAAAACGAACATGTTAAGTCGTGTTAATACTATGAAGTCCTAACAAGTATGTATGATATGCATTTTATGATATAGTTTGTCTGTGAAATCCTTCATATTATAAGAAAAAGAGGATTGATTTAGAAATCCTCTAGATTTCCAAATGATAAGGAAAAGGTGATTGGTTTAGAAATCCTCTAGATTTCTAAAGGATAGAAAGGGGACCTTAATTGCTAATGAATTGTAAGTGTTTTAAAATGTATGTATGGATTCTAAGGTACTAGGTTGCTGAAGCGAATCTGGAGAACATCCTTCAATCTCTAAAACCTTCAACCGTTGTAGTCTGTCAGACTCCTTGCTCAGGGTTGGTTGTGCACTGGCCTGACCATAAATAACATAGGTGCCCATTCCAGATTTATTTATGGTATGACTTATGTACGGTACTAACCCTAATTGAGGCGTCTGACCTATAGGGTTGAGTTGGTAGTTTTAGTTGAAGGGATGTTAAAATTTTATTAAGTGTTCTCAGTCAGAGTATATATAAACTCTTATATATTATGGTTGGTGGGGTTTGTAGTATTATTAATTTTTGTTTGTTCTTCCCGACTACCGAGCACAGATGACGGCCAGACATCGTAAGTAGTCGAGAAGTAGTGTCATTATTAATAATACTTTTATTAGATGCTAGTTGCTATAGTTGTATTCCTCTTTCGAGGATACGAGTTCTCTATAGCCAATTTAGCTCTGATACCATTCTGTCACACCCCCGGCCAAGGCGGAACACGCCGGGAGCGCGACTAAGTTCATGGATCACAGATAAACTGAATATATAGCACAAGTACAACGATAAACAAAACAACATTTATATTCCATCATTAAGGTTTGAATACAAGGTTCTTACAAGTGATAATAGATAGTAGTTGCCTTAAACAAGTAGGCAGATAACCAAAAACTAGATAGCTAAGTCGTCTGGAATCCACGACAAATCTTTCGTCTGAAAGCCTGTCTAAGAATCCCCTGAGAATACATGTAAGTTTGAGGGTCAACACAAAGGTTGGTGACTGTCACATGTTTTCCGCTTAACCGCAGTATAATACTTTTAAAAAGTATAAAAAGCATTGCCTTTGTAAGAAAACTGTGTTTGGAAGAATGTTTGATAAAGATAGAAATATGAACCATGGTTGCTAGGTAATAAAAGTCTAGTCCAGTTTATAGTAAGGAATTTGTACAAATATACATATAAACTATGGTTTCTAGGTAATAAACATCTAGTTATGTTTATAGTAACGGAATGGTACGGATAACATATGAACAAACATACGGATAAGGTTATCTGTCAAGGTTGTATTTAACAACCACATATACGGATATACGGATAAAGTTATCTGCCAAGGTTGTACTTAACAACTGCAGATACGGATAAACAGATAGTTGACAAGTATATTTGATAAGCGTACACATTGAAGAGTACAATACTTGTTTAAACAGTTGGTAAAACTTTGAGTACAAGCACATAAACGAGCCTAAGATACGAGCTCTATAACTCGTATAAATAGATAAACTTATATATTTCTGTGTATGTATGAGGTATAATTAGACTACCAAGTTGATAACCGGCTATACAGTTTTAGCATAATTTTTTCGGAACGTATATGTTATTTTTATTAGTTGTATTATCTTAACAACATAACATATAAAGCTCTTGAGGTTTAAAACGATTTTGTTTACTTAACATGTAAGCGTTTAAACAATTATTTCTAAAACTGGTAAAGTATTTACACAAAACAATGATATTTTTTGTGTATTTTGTATGATAAATATTACTTAGTACACGTACCGTAAGTAGTAGCGTAATAATATTTTTGTGTGATTTATATTGCATAAAAACGGCGGTGTTGTTTGTTTAAACAAAGTATTTAGAAAATAGATATATACTAGATATACAAGTACTCATGTATTCCCCCCCCCCCCCCCCCCCCGAAAATATGTAAAAGTGGGGACGTAACACTCACCTTAACGTGTGGTTGATGATTTGTTTTGAGTATTTGACGCGAGAAACCGAGAAATGTCGCTTTGATAATGAACCGCCAAGATTTATATAGTTTCCTATGAAATTTTAACATAAATTAATATGTGGAGGGTTGTTTGGTAATTTAACCAAAGCATAGGGTTCATTTACTAATTTAAATAAATCAAATGGGACTAAGTTTGTCAACACTTTTCAAATAAGGGACTAAAATGATTTATTTAAATTCTAAGTTGAAGTTTTGGATTTATTTTGCAAATAAATCACAAGAAGGGGTGTAATTTAAATAAATAAAATAAAAGTTTGCTGATGTGGACTTGGTTTGTAAGGTATTTTTGAGTGAGCTGAGTTGTGGACTTTTAATTGATAGTTTAATGACTTAGGACCCGATTTGTAACTATTTATCATACGAGAGGGTTAAAATAACTAATCCAAATCAAGGGAATGGCTAAAGTCGTACAAGTCCGAAAGTTGGGGGGGGGGGTAAACATAATAAATTTGCAATAAGTTTGGTATATAGTTAGCTTTTAACAGGAGGTTGCAAACCTCCTGCCTCTCGTCGAACGTTGCACACCAAGAAAAAGAAACAAAAAAAAATGCAATGGTCCTGTGTTTGCTGCGATTGATCGACGAAACAAATATATATAACAAAGGTGATGGTTTAAATAAATTGAGAGTTTGAAATCAGGAGGTTTATAACCTCCTGTTGTTTACGTTGAGCATGGCAACACAAAAAAAAAAACATACGTGGTCTTGTGGTTTGGCTGTTTTAATCGAAGAAGGGTAAGCACCAAGGAACAAAAGGGTGGTGGAGGTTACTTACAGCAGGTGGAGGTGACGGATGGCGGTGGTGGCATCCTACAGAAATGGTGGCGGGTGGTGTGTGGTGGTGATTCAATCCAAGAGAGATAGAGAGATATAGAGGGAGAGATTGAGAGATTGAGAGAGAGCTGGAGTCGTGTGAAAATGGAGGTGGTGTGAGCCTCCTTTTATAGTTGAAGTTTCCACCCAAGTCTTGTAAGCCCATGCCTCCACCCATGCATGTACCTTTGGAAAAACTTGCACTCAAGAAGAAGAGAAGAAGGGAGAAGAAAACCCACGTGGGCTAGAAGGAGTATTGACTGGCTTCTAAGCCATGTGGGTCCCACATATGGTCTCCCATTTATTAAATGTCCACAAGTTGACTATTTTTGGTGTATCGGGACTCGGGTATCGAGAAATTTTTCCGAATTTACCGTTAGATAGAGTTTAATTCAAGGATTCCAGAACATTAAACGGATTAATTTTTGGAGTTACGGAACTCCGGGAAACCACATTTAAAGTTTTGCGTTTAAACGGCTCGCGGTGTCCGTTTTCGCGACTTTTGTGAATATTTTCGTAAAAATTATTTCGAGTGTGGAATTAAATCATATACTATAACCTGAGTCCAAAAACGCTCTTGAAAATCCCGTCGGCAAAGCATAAGTGCCTCAACGGATCGATTCGGTTTTACGCGATTAAATAAAAATAGTGTTTTACCGCTTGTTTTCTTAAAACTGTCGTATCTTTTGCATACAAACTCTGTTTTGGACGTTCTTTGTATTTTCGGAAACAGGTAAACACGTACTATGAGGCTAGAATAATTGATTCGCTTAAAATGACTTTTTACGAATTTTCAGTTTTCCAGACGTATCCTAAGGTTAAATTTTGTGCCGTTTGATTCGTTGTACATTTGAAAGTACAATATCATCTAGTATCGTTATAGTTAGAATGAAGTTACTTGTCCTTCTTAAGATACACTAAAACTCAATAATTCGCATATAACATGAGATTCATGGATAAATTGGCGGATATAATAATAGCCCTAAATTCCGTGTTGTCACATTTTTTCTATTATACATGCAAACTTGAACTTTTCCAAGGTATTACCCTAACTAGCATACAATCATTGATACTTGGGTAATATAAACAAGTCTTAAGACATACCTTTTCATGTAGCTTGATTCCATGGAGCTTAAGAGCCTAGTGCCTCAAGTGTGACACCTCAAATGGTTCACACAACATCACCAACAACTTGGAATAACTTGAGAGAAAAGGTTCCTATGCTCAAATCAGTTAGTCCTCATGTGTACACACACTAGTGCCAATTTCTTGAGCCATGGGGTCCTTATATATGGTGGATATCAGGGTTACACCATGTAACTCATGTTTTTCCATATTCTTCATTCTCCATGGGTTAAAACCTCCATGGAGTATCCATGGGTTACTCCATGGGTTTAGCCAAACATGAAGAACTATGGATCATAAGCCCACATATATAAGAATGAATGATTTACACAATCAATCCCCATATATTTAATTAGTCTCCTTTTGATCACAAAATTAATTCCAAATTAATTCTTGATCAATACTAATTAAATAATATGATTTCATATTAATATATTAGAACATATAATATATTAACAAATCATAATTATCCTTTTCTCACAAAAGTCTATCCAAATTGTTTCGATGTCATGCAACCCAAATGGACCATGCCAATCGGGTCAAGTACATACCAATTATAGTTATGGACTTAGACACTAATCCAACAGTCTCCCACTTGGATAAGTCTAAAACTATTATTGTGTATGACTTCAAAACCCGACTAGAAATCATAGCTCTTAAAAGCTGGTGTCGAACTCTGAACAAATCAATGACGCGTCCATTAGATAAGGGATCATATATTCCTCCATTCTAGATATCATATGGACTGAGACAAGGATTGTAATCATTCTCTCTGTCCATTTTTTGTTTCTCGATTTCCGATTTATGACGACCGACTAATTGAACAAATCAAATCAGTCCAGGCTTGGCCAAGCACTTCGAGGTGTCATCACTAAATCATCGAGGGGCCCATGAATATCGCTTTTATCCCTTCAAGGGTAAAAGGAATGGATAAAATTCGACTCATATGCTTGTTCTACTACTTGTTGAATCATACACAAAGACACGTTTTATAACATCGAGTTACCAATGCGTTTTCGTACAATCAATGTATAACCAACTCATAGGCAACAACTCATATCTCTAGGTTTGAAGAATATAAGATATTATCGTCTCATGATCACTCGTGATAAAATCCATGAAGTGAGTCAAATGAGTGTGGGTTTAATCCAATACTTAGAACTTATGAGCACTCATGAATGTTGCAGCAACTCTTGCTATGTCTACTACCTTGGACATCTACAAACCAGCTTCATGACAGTCTTGATTCATATCTACTTCCAACATATGACTGACTGTGGATGGTTTGAATAACTTAGTCATTCAGGAAGAAGAACCTAGTTATTATGGAAGTCAAAACATGCAAAGTGAAACACAAGAATAATCGAATCCAATATGGTCTCAAAACTTATGAATATAAATAGAACACCTTTGATTTATCACCATATTGATTACACATTATTCATTGCATACTGTTTCAAACTATCAACTTTATACTTGAATTAAAACAATAGCTGTCCCATGCTCCGAGCATGTAAACTATGTTTTCTAAACACTAGTCATGCCATACACCAAGTATGCACACTATGTTTTTCCAAACATTAGTTATGCCATACACCAAGTATGCACACTAAGTTTGTCTATGATCTTTACTGTGTGAAATAGATCGATTGAACATAATTCCAATGATTCTCATTTCACAATCCCAAATCCTTATCGTAAATGCAAGAATTCCAAATTCTCGCCATTTACCGAAATCTGTTAGATTTTAAACTTATATGGATTGATCCTCTTATAATGATTATGCACAAAGTCACAAAGACTTGTCAACAGACATTACAGAGTATTCCAACGGAGATCACTCCATGGAAACGAAGTCTCAAATTCAAAGTACATTGCTTTGAACATCCTTCATGCATTAAGTTTCCTAATCTTATACAGATTTAATGAATAACTTCCACCTATGGGAATATTTCCATATTCCCATTTTACCTATCACTTCTGAACAAAAGTTGCCTCTTTTCAGAATATGTCAATATGGTCCTTTCCAAAAATTTACACCATACTTCCAACTGTCCCTGAGCAACCAATCTTTGGTAAACCTTAGATTGCCCTCGACAATTGCTTAATCAAATTAGTCATATCTAGTTCTAGTACTTTTTTCCTCTTAATGCTCTAGGCATTTGGAAAAATTTAGAACATATGAATATTATATCACATGCAATCGACCCTATATCCGAAGCATATGGGACACGATTCATGATGTGTCACATAAAGACATGATAGTAGACCAGTCTTTTGCTATAATATTTCTATTTCTATTTGCCAAGTTCTCATAATTCAGATTATGAAAAGGGATGCCGTAATCATAATCGAATTTTAGAACACAAATGATGGACCCATATATAGAATTTCCTTATGTTGAGCCATTCCAACATAAAATTCATATATATATATATATATATATATATATATATATATATATATATATATATATATATATATATATATATATCCTTGACTAAAGATGATTAAAACTTCAATCTAAGCTTTTAGAATTGAAATGAAGTATAATTTCATCTCCCTTAATTATAGCAAAACAACTTTTTCCCAACTGAAACTTTTGTTTTCTATAATTAACATTGCTAACTTGCAACACTTATCATAATTATCATGCTCCCACTAACATGAGAATTATCAGCATAACACTTATGCTCCCACTAGCTTTGACATGTACTCAGAAATCAGCTGGACTTCTAGAAATCAATACTTTATTGACTTTCTTACTAAAGCTCAGACTTCTGATACAAGATGCTTTGATAAAACATTATCAAAATCATACACCTTTCCTTAGATAACACACATGTGTGTGTCTAAACAATTTCAGAACTATGAAAAGGGATGTCGTAATCATAGTCTCAATTGTTTAGACCTTTTCCATTCCTCACAAGTCCATGTTAGTATTCCGGTTATCCACACACGCTCCACTAACGACTTCGAAAATGCAAATATCACAATTGCTATCTACTTAAAACCTACTTAGTGAAAGTGTTTCCTCACCATCATTTTTCATGAATCGGAGAGAAACCTTATGACACTTAGATTTTATGGTGCATGTGTTCCTATCCATGTGAATTTATCAAAACCATAATCTCAAGACAAGGTTAGTGACAAATCCAAACTCTTATGGATTGAACTTGTGCAATCTTAACTTCTTGCCACCTGGCAGCACAAGGGCCTGTCATTGCTTCCAAGTTGTTATGCAACTAATTGAGAACTCTCAGAACTCATATGCAAAGCCAACTTTAACTGGAATGGGCACATAAATAGAAATATGTCAACACAATAGGTTATAAACCTCAAGTCGTGAGCTAGTGAGAAACTACAGGTTTTATTCTTGATTAGATCTTGAAATTCTTTCAGGATCTTTAAGACTCCCACTGTCTTCTTGACATATAAGACTCTCTTGCCAAATATTCAAGAGATAGTACATATTCTTTATCAAGACAAACACTTCACACAATTGGCCTTAGTTGGTTTTTGTTTTATCACAACTTACCAATTTCAAATGTACAAGAGTAGGACACATTCTACTCTTACATTTGACAAGTGGTAGTAAACCTTCTTTACAGATATGTCACTCAAATTACAATCTTGGAGTATGACTCTAAGACTTGTTTTGGAATGAAGTATGACTCATCTTCTTGATTTAACCACTTCAACAATTCATGACTCCTCTTCTTAGCCATAAGAATGCACTAAGATGTCCTTAGAGGATGAATTGTGATATGGTCTCACAATCATTAAGATGATCACAAAACATGATACTAAAGTACTCTCCCATCTTTTCAGATTTGAGAAACTTTTATCTTTCTGCCAAATTTGATTCTTCTCATTCGTTCTGCCATACATCGATACTTTTCCAATGTTTCAGAATTATACTTAAACTTATAAGTATAACCATATTTACTAAACTTTAGTAAATCATGACGAATAGTCTTATCGATCTTTTGTGGTGGACTTGACCAGTGCATAAGAATGTGTACTCGATCCCTTAGTCCTTTACTTGATTCACATATACATGTGAACGAGGAATTAGTCTTAATTTTCCAAAGGTGAAGATTTTCATTCATCATACTATACAACTTGCATGATTCCAAGTTTCGGTCCAATTGAAACTTGGGTGATGAGAATCTTTCCTTATTTGGTAAATTTAGACACTACCACAAATGAAAGAATCAAATTCTTATTTCCAATATTGCTAGAAACATACAAACATCACTTTTCCGTAAATGCCATTGCAAGGAGATATAAAATAAAGTAAAACAAAATTTTATTTATTTATAAAATGCGGAAAAAACTTTTCCTTACAATGCAAATTTAAATGGAAACAATGCTATTACATATTTCCTAGCAATCTATCATAAATCCTAAGTAGTAGCTCAAGACTCCGATCTTCGAACCATGCGATTGAAATCCATCTTCGCGATCAGATTCAAGATACTCTTCTTTTAAGCTTCCTTCCCTTTTCTTGATCCTGCCATACATCAAAATGTATTAAGAATCTTCAAATAGGAACTTAAAAGAGTTAGATAGTGGACTTACCTGAAGCAGAGTCAAACTTTTTGACTTGACCTTCTCAGATCTTTCAGGTAGTTAGGGCAGCTTCGCAACCAATGCCCCTTCCTTTGGCAATAGAACCATATGGACTCTTTTGTAATGGTACATGGGACTATCTCAGACTTAGCCATTCTCTTTACCATTTGGTTAACCGAGTTGACTATGGCCGATCCCTTTCCATTGGGACGAGAAAGCTTTTCTAGATATTCAATGTTACCATTGTCAATGTCCATGGAAGTTTGGGAAGTTGATCTTCTAATCAAATTTGCTTTACTAGTGCTCGAATTTTTCAGCAATTTGCATTAAGTATAATTGAAAACAAGCCTAGGCTCTGATACCACTGAAGAGTTTTGAACATTCTAACACTCCTATGGTGTACATGCAACCCTAAATACCTTGGATCTATGTTTTCTCTATTATACATGCAAACTTGAACTTTTCCAAGGTATTACCCTAACTAGCATACAATCATTGATACTTGGGTAATATAAACAAGTTAGAAGACATACCTTTTCATGTAGCTTGATTCCATGGAGCTTAAGAGCCTAGTGCCTCAAGTGTGACACCTCAAATGGTTCACACAACATCACCAACAACTTCGAATAACTTGAGAGAAAAGGTTCCTATGCTCAAATCGGTTAGCCCTCATGTGTACACACACTAGTGCCAATTTCTTGAGCCATGGGGCCCTTATACATGGTGGCTATTAGGGTTACACCATGTAACTCATGTCTTTCCATATTCTTCATGCTCCATGGGTTAAAACCTCCATGGAGTATCCATGGGTTACTCCATGGGTTTAGCCCAACATGAAGAACTATGGATCATAAGCCCACATATATAAGAATGAATGATTTACACAATCAATCCCCATATATTTAATTAGTCTCCTTTTAATCACAAAATTAATTCCAAATTAATTCTTGATCAATACTAATTAAATAATATGATTTCATATTAATATATTAGAACTTATAATAGTAACAAATCATAATTATCCTTTTCTCACAAAAGTCTATCCAAATTGTTCCGATGCCATGCAACCCAAATGGACCATGCCAATCGCGTCAAGTACATACCAATTATAGTTATGGACTTAGACACTAATCCAACAACATGGCCTAATAGGCCCAAAATTAATCTTTAAGCCCATTAGGGTTTTGCTAGGTCCATTAGGGTTTTGCCAGTGGGGCACCACCCACTACCAACTCGGGTAGTGGTGGTCAATGGCGGCTCACGGCGGCGACCACCACCTTACGGTAGTGGTTATGGTTCTTTTCATTACTCTTTTGCTAATTACAATTACAAGCTTTTAATCCAAAAATAAACAAACACACTAACTACTCTAACACACACAGCCACCCTAATGGTGGTCGGCGGTGGCTCGTGGCGGCAACCACCACCTCACGATGGTGGTGGTGAGATTTTCCGGCCAAAAATCATACTTCCAACATAACGCCACCATTACCCGCCTAAAACACAGTAAACATACGCACACATCCACCCATACACGGTGGCTAAGGGGTGGTAGAAACGAAAATGACGGCGACAACCACCATGGTGGTTCGCCTCACCTTTAGCCTACATGCTTTATAAGTCTCTAGCAGCACACATGAACAAACGTGACATGAGGTCACAACTCCCATCCATCGTCTAGGTGGCAGACGGTGTTGGAACAAGCAAATCGGTGACCGAGGGCCACCCGATAGTAACAACGTTCCCAGCGTCATGTTCATAGAAAAGAACGTAAGAGAGAGGAGGTGAGTGGCGGTTTGGTGTTACCGGAAACTTCTCATTCATTCACGCCCAGCAAAATGACGAACACAACTCCAAAAGTCGATATTCAGCGGTTATCCGGGTTGTTCACGACGTCTCCGGCAGCTCTGTTATGGCACTCATTGGCAAGGCAGCAACAACGGTCTTGAAGCTTTTCACGGTGGCGGCTGTAGATGCTACACATGGTGGTGGCGGCTGGTGGTTTAGTAACTTAGGGTTAGGTTTCTTTGGCTGCACCCATTTGACGAGAGGATGAAGGGATCGGATAAATCCCGTAACTCCAAACCAAACTACACTGTCGAAAATACACTTTTGGTCCCTCCTCCCCATATTATTTTCAGCATCAATCCAAAATTTAACTTTTAAACCCTGATCCCATAAACTCCTTTCATAATAGATCCCTATATTACCAATAAGCCCCCTAAGCCTTCAAATCTTTTCAATTTAAATCCATTTATTACCAAACGGACGTTGGCTTCTGAAATCCTTTTCAAATTAAGTCCAGAACTTGCACTTTTTAACCCCCAACTTCTAAAATTGTAACAATTAACCCTCGAGACCAACACCTTGCTATAATATTATTGATTTTAGGGCTTCTATCTGTTTATTAATTAATTAATTTATTTATTTAATAAACGGGGTGTTACAACTCTCCCCCACTTAAATTAGATTTCGTCCTCGAAATCATTCCTTACCATTCCTTACACGCCCAACCACTCTAATAACATGGACACCATCCTGAGCACACCATAGCCTTCCTGGGGTAGCCGTGACCACTCCTTGCAAAGTCCTAAAATCTGCAGGTGAACGAATTCCTCGCAACAAGTTCACATCTATTCCGTCTGAAATCTGTTGTCTTGAGATGGTCTGATTCCCTAACAGACCACTCATACTGAATCATTATCGTTGAATCCAATCCGTTTATCCCTCGACTGACTACTCAACTTCTGGTAACTCGAGGTTTCCACCATATAACAGGATCACCAACCCAACTATCCCTGCAGGTTACTTAGCATAACCCAAGCAATCTGTTTGTAACATCCTGTTCCATATTGTTTTGTGATTTAAGGCCCGTGGGCCTTAATCCGAGTATGAGAAGGTTTTGAGGTTTTGAAAGAGAAAGGGTTAGGCCTTTTTGGGTTATGGGTAAGGTAGGTTATGTGATAAAAGAGTTCGGTTTGTGCTTTAGAGCCCAAATGTATTGTTAAAGGAGCTGGTGCGGGCTTTTCATGAATTTTGGATCTGAGTTCGAGTGGGCTTCAGGAGGAATAAAGTTGATAGAAGTGTAGGGCTTCTCGTTGCCTTATCGTGGATATAAAGATCGTCGGAAACAGATTTATAATGAAGAAGTTATGGCCTTCATAAGTTTTTAGGTTTGCAGGCTTAGCCGAGTACGCTGGGCGTACACAAAGCGTACGCTGGGCGTACTGACCAGGGGTGGTCGCGAATGTTCTTCAGAGTACGCTGGGCGTACTATATGAACGCTGGGCATACGCCAATCAGACCTGAACACTATTTTAGGGTCTTGGACCCTATTTAAGCTCCTTATCTCATAACCTAACCCTAATATCTTCAGCCTCCATCCCTCTAAACCCTAGAAATCGACCCTAAGCCTCCATTTGAGTGATTCTTGAGCATTTTGGTGATTTGGTGAGTTTTTGGTGCATATTGTGGAAGAAGGAGTTCCTTGAGGAAGCATTGCTTGGCTTGGAGCTTGTGGATCCAAGCCCTAATCATGTTAATCTAGCTCTAGAAAGAATAAAGTTTGAATCTTGGTGGCTTTCTCATGTGGATCTAGTGGGATGATCACTTGTTGTGTGTGGCTTTTGAAGAAGAAGGAGCTTTGAAAGAGAATAACTTGAGCACCTAGCTTTTGGATCTATGTTCTTCTCTTGTTGGTGCATCTTCCAGAGGTATCAAGTTTTGAACTTGCTTATTGTTGTGCTAGTTTTTGTTTTGGGTCTATTTTAGGGTTTTTGGTCCCAAAGCTTGAAGCTTTATGAGTTGTTGAACTTCAAAGCATAATATATGTCCCTTTGAGTATATTTAGTGGTGTTATGTCATAAAAATCCAATCTTGGTCGTTGGAATCAAGCCATGCATGAGATATGAGGTTTTTGAGATAAGGAAGTGAGTGTTTTGGGTGTTTGTGACCTTTCCAGCCAAGCAAAGGCTTAAAGTCACTGACTTTATGGAGTAAGTGCCATTAGGGAGTCCAGATCTGGGGATTAAGGTAATGTCTTACCTGTTTAAGACCAAATGAGTAGAAAGAGTGAATCTGGGGAGTACGCTGAGTGTAATTCCTATACGCCCCGCATACTGCCCCAGTGTCCCCGATGGCCAATATGAATTCGTGAGTACACTGAGCGTACCAAGAGAGGTACGCCGCGTGTAACCTCACTGTGGACTTTTGGGCTTAGTCTCATTTTGGGCCTTGAGTGTTGGGCCTGGAGTTTGGACTTGTTGCAATAGAGTCTTGGACCAGAGGATTATATATATATATATATATATATATATATATATATATATATATATATATATATATATATATATATATATATATATATATATGTGCTTTGGGCCCTTGAGTTGGGCTTGCCATTAGATGTGAGAGAGTTGGGCCATGGGAGAGCCCATTTATTATTGGGCCTTGGTGGGCCCAATGGGTTTTAGGTCATTGATGGGCTGGTTAGTGGACTAACTTTAGACCTAATGAGCGAGAGTTGAGAATTAGTCCCTAATTGGGATAATTGTGGGTTTGGCACAGAGTTAGAGGCTGGTGCGTGGCAGTAGCGTTTATCGGGACTGTTCATCATCCGAGGTGAGTCTTGTCACTATACTTTACCTAGAGTGGTAATTATGTGTGACCAGAGGGTCTTATGTGCTTGCCTGAGTTATGCAATTTATGTGTGATATGTGATGTGTGCTATATTATGTGATATTTAGACCGGACCGGAGGGTCCAACGAACGGTGCTATATTATGACTGGACCGGAGGGTACAACAAGCTATGAGACCGGAGGGTCCTCACTTAGACCGGACCGGAGGGTCCAACGAGTAGTGAGACCGGAGGGTTCTCACCCAGACCAGACCAGAGGGTCCAACGAGCCATGGGACTGGAGGGTCTCACTGAGACACATCGGACCGGAGGGTCCTACAGAGTTATAGCCTCGGGTGGCTAATATGTGTATGTGGTATTTTGGGGATCTCACTAAGCTTCGTGCTTACCGTGTTATGTGTTATGTGTTTCAGGTTCTTATCAGGATCGCGGGAAGGGGGCGGCTCGATTGTACACACAAGAGAAAAGAGTCATGAATGAGGATCCTGGATTTTGATAATTACTTTTGGAAACTAGTTTGAAATATGTTATGACATTGACACTTGAGATTTTGAGAATTATGATATGTGATGTTGGTAATTTAAAATAGAAAATTTTGTTTGAAAATTTGCGGTGTTACAAATTGGTATCAGAGCCTTGGTTTGAGGGATTCGGATACACCTTCGGGTATGCTTGGGCTCAAACTGAGGATCTGAAAAAAGTTTTCAAAAGGAATGCTTTTTCTAAAAATGGGTAAGAGAATTTTAAGAGAAAGAGGAAACGAGGAGTGTGTACAATCAGCCAACGCCCGAACGGTGATTTCCCAAAATACCCTTACTTATGTGTTATAAGTTGTTATGAGATATGTTATGCATGCTAGAGAGTAGGCTAGGTATTTCATATTTTAGGACTAGAGTGGCCTGATTTGTGATGCCTTAGCCTAGGAGTTACTGCTATCTGTGAATTGCTTTTGAGTATGTGCGGAGTAAGAGTATCCAGCAGGAATCCTTTTTAGAGAGGGATCTGAGTAGAAGAGTTAATCTAGGAGAGATACCTAGATGAGCATTGAGGAGCCTACTGAGAGGGTAGTCAGATACCCGCGAGGGGTGGAGTTGCTTGAGCTCGATGATACCTTTTGAGTACGAGTATAGCAAGCGGAGTTGTAACCTAAAGTGGTTATACGTGTTGATAGAGAATATCCGATGCCCGAATGCTGCTTGCTTCGTGCTTTGTGGAACTCTTGATGATGGGAGTTAGCTACTAAGTGAATATGAAGATATTCAGGAGGTAGATGGCTGGAATCATGAGGAGTTCTTCAGCAGCTGATGGCGGAGAAGTGTGAGAGCCTAGGGAGTGACCCTTGTCAGATGAGTATACTGATAGAGGAAGAGTATTCACAAGGGAGCAACCAGGTATGGAGGGATCGATGATTGAGGAGGTTGAGCAGCTACTTAGGAAATCTGGGATGATCCATGTGGAAAGTATGGGTAGATGTGGCAGGTAGTATGGGCCCGTACTACTGAAAGCAGAGGACCCATACTCGATACAGGGAAAATTCCAGAGGATCTAAGTAGAAGATGAGTGGTGATCACGTGGTTCGAGTACCATGATCCGTAGCAGATGAGTGGTGATAACGTGGTTCGAGTACCTTGATTCGTGGCAGTTAGTGCTTCTGGTGTTATCAGTTATTCCGTTGTGATTAATTAGATTGAGATCAGATGTGATAGAGTGTGGGGCCAGAGGCCCATGTTGAACGAGTTTCAAGGGAGCACACCTTGAGGGGGAAATCGAGTTGGTTTCCGAGAAAGTTAGATGAGATGACAACTGGAGTCGCAAGACTCGGGAATGAGTAGAGATGGTGCTATTTTCTGTGAGGAGCAGAAGGGATATGGGTTTCTGAGTTGGAGGTAAACCTTGTGGGGTAGCAAGTGTGGTGACCTTTTCACCAGAGTATTTGGGCAATATGTTTGCTGTGAGGTATCCTTACACCAGGAAAGAGTCATTAGTGGGACTAAGATGGATGAGAAAAAGGAGGTGCCTTGTTGGGGAGAAACTACTTTTATTTGCAATTTTCGGTGGAAAAGGGGTATATTGGGGCGGTGGCCCTCGTGGTCTATGTTGTGAATCGACAAAGAGAATGAGGTCTGTGCTTTTATGATTATTCCCGATTTGGGAGGCGGGTCGAGGAGTTAAAGTCGAAGTGCGTGAAAGGACACTATTTCTGGATTAGAGACAGATTGGATTCGGAACAGTGGGGTTTCCGGCGGTGTGTCAGTTTGAGGCCTCAAGATGCCTAGAGGCAGTCGCGTGGGGAAGATTCCAAGATTTTTTCAGGGACGGGTTATATGGAGATTGGTTGGTTTCCTTGGGGAAGGCCCTGGGATGATTGTGTAATACGTTCAAGAGTCAAGTGTGACAAAACTAGTGAAACAATCTACTGAGTAGATTGTGGATGTGCCAATTGGTGATTTTTCGAACCCTGAGTGGGGGAGAACTGGTTTTCAGTAAGGGGATCAGTGATTCGTTCAAGTTCCGTTAGAGAACGGTTATCGACACCTGTTGTTCGAATACGTGAGACCAGGGTTATTCGTGGCCGAGGCAAAGTGCAGAGCAATGTAATACAGGATGTACGTGTTCAGGAAAGGACGAGTGTCCCCACGGAAGGTGGCCGTTGGACAGATACCATGTGGTGATTAGAAATTCCTCAAGGTTGTAATGGTAAAATTTGAGGCGAATGAGTCAAAGGATAGCTTCGGTGGTGAAGAACTTCGGGCTTAGCGTACGGATTGTTATGTGGATTTTGGAAAGGGTAGAAGTGGATTGGGCAACCAACTCCAGGGCCGGTATGTGTATACTTGCATGGGTTTGGAGCAATAGAGGAGGAAGATTCGGATGTGCGTCAACGTGTTCTGAGTTGTTGACGATTCGTCCGTAAGAGTTGGAATATTCCGAAGTTGTGTGCTGTGGGGAAATGAAGATTAGATATGAGATTATTTAAGAATGTGAATTGCAGTAAGAGAAGGAGTTTTGTCATGACGGTAGCCGTCAGGAGTAGTGATGTTTATTTCTGGATGGGTGTGTGATCATCTGTCTATGATTAGCCGCGGAACATGGGTTAACGGATGCAGAGTGTGGCGTCGATTGGAGAATGAGACTGTGGGATGGTAAGAGAAAGTACTGTAAGGCTGCAGGGAGCTGCAACATCCTTGAGTTAGTACGAAAGGGTGTGGTGATAATACGGTGAGTCGTAGTATTCACCAGTTAACGAGAGGGTGTGGTGACACTATGGGGAGCTGTAGTCTTCACCAGTCAGCAAGAGGGTGTGGTGATACTGCGGGGAGCCGTAGTATTCACCAGTTAGCAAGAGGGTGTGGTGATACTGCAGGGAGCCGTAGTATCCACCAGGCAGCGAGATGGTGTGGCGATACTGCGGGGGGCCGTGGTACTCGCCAAGCAATGAGGGAACATTATAGAACTGCGGGGAGCCGTAGCTTTCACTGGTCAGAGGGAGAGCACTGTGGAATTACGGGGAGCCGTAGTTTTCAACAGCCAGAGCATGACGCAGAAGAGTTCTTAGGCTTGTGTAGCCTCATCAATTGAGTCTGTAGGATCTTGGTGGTTGAACCAAGGGAGAGACCGAGGTCTCCATATTTGCCAGGGATCGTTATATTCTGAGTTGAGTTGTGGTTATCACAATCAAAGGGAATTGGAGAAGTGGTGTACGCGTGGATTGCGAATCTTGGGTCACGAGTTGAGTACCAGATTGGAATTGAGTGGTTCCAATTATTTTGTTGAATTCTACTCTCTAGCTTGAGTCTGGATTCGTTCGTGTGTTTAGTACGCAAGATGAGGTTTCAGATTCGTAGATGTGTTCATTTTGAGAAGTATTGTTCTCCATCAGATGTAATAGACCAGAGTGAGTTAGTTCGTCGGTATGGGAAGAACCGCGAAACGCATGGAATCAGTGGTTGGTAGACGACAGAGGTCGAAGGTGAGACGATTTCAGATAAGTTGTAGTATTCTCTTGGGGTAAAGTGAACTACGTGACTTGTGTGTCGCGATGAGCTAAGATATCTATTGTGAGCAGGAGGCTTGTAAAGTCATTTTATTGGGTGTGCAAGGGGTAGCCCTTGGAGGTTCAACCGTTGGGTCGGGAGCTGGCCTGGTACTCAGAGTTGGGAGTGTGTTATCCGAGTCTGTTATTCGATGAGCGATTATCAGGGTGATATTCTGCATGTGCGGTCTGTCGGGGAGACATACCAATATAGTTTCCAATTCTGGAGAGTTAGAGCAGGTACCTTCACGGAAAAGGGGCCCGTCCTTCTTCGGCTTGGGAAATTTCTATTTGGTTTCGGATGTATTGGGAGAAGGATCATTGAATGTTAAGAGATTTTCCAGTTGTGCTTCTCGGGTTATTTGTTTCGATCTATGCGAAGAAAAGGAACGATTTCGAGGGTGAAATCTAATTTAAGCGGGGGAGAATTGTAACATCCTCTTCCAAATTGTTTTGTGATTTAAGGCCCGTGGGCCTTAATCCGAGTATGAGAAGGTTTTGAGGCTTTGAAGGAGAAAGGTTTAGGCCTTTTGGGTTATGGTTAAGGTAGGTTGTGTGATAAAAGAGTTCGGTTTGTGCTTTAGAGCCCAAATATATTGTTAAAGGAGCTGGTGCGGGATTTTCATGAATTTTGGATCTGAGTTCGAGTGGGCTTCAGGAGAAATAAAGTTGATAGAAGTTTAGGGCTTCTTGTTATCTTTTCGTGGATATAAGGATCATCGGAAACGGATTTATAACGAAGAAGTTATGGCCTTCAGAAGTTTTGAGGTTTGCAGGCTTAGCCGAGTACGCTGGGCGTACACGAAGCGTACACTGGGCGTACTGACCAGGGGTGGTCGCGAATGTTCTTCAGAGTACGCTGGGCATACTATATGAATGTTGGGCGTACGCCAATCAGACCTGAACACTATTTTAGGGTCTTGGACCCTATTTAAGCTCCTTATCTCATAACCTAACCCTAATATCTTCAGCCTCCATCCCTCTAAACCCTAGAAATCGACCCTAAGCCTCCATTTGAGTGATTCTTGAGCATTTTGGTGATTTGGTGAGTTTTTGGTGCATATTGTGGAAGAAGTAGTTCCTTGAGGAAGCATTGCTTGGCTTGGAGCTTGTAGATCCAAGCCCTAATGATGTTAATCTAGCTCCAGAAAGAATAAAGTTTGAATCTTGGTGGCTTTCTCATGTGGATCTAGTGGGATGATCATTGTTGTGTTTGGCTTTTGAATATGAAGGAGCTTTGAAAGAGAATAACTTGAGCACCTAGCTTTTGGATCTATGTTCTTCTCTTGTAGGTGCATCTTCCAGAGGTATCAAGTTTTGAACTTGCTTATTGTTGTGCTAGTTTTTGTTTTGGGTCCATTTCAGGGTTTTTGGTCCGAAATCTTGAAGCTTTATGAGTTGTTGAACTCCAAAGCATAATATATGTCCCTTTGAGTATATTTAGTGGTGTTATGTGATAAAAATCCAATCTTGGTCGTTGGAATCAAGCCATACATGAGATAGGAGTTTTTGAGATAAGGAAGTGAGTGTTTTGGGTGTTTGTGACCTTTCCAGCCAAGCAAAGGCTTAAAGTCACTGACTTTATGGAGTAATTGCCATTAGGGAGTCCGGATCTGGGGATTGGGGTAATGTCTTAACTGTTTAAGACCAAATGACTAGAAAGAGTGAATCTGGGGAGTACGCTGAGCGTAATTCCTGTACACCCGATGGCCCCGATGGCCAATATGGGTTCGTGAGTACGCTGAGCGTACCAAGAGAGGTACGCCCCGCATAACCTTACTGTGGACTTTTGGGCCTTGAGTGTTGGGCCTGGAGTTTGGACTTGTTGCAATAGAGTCTTGGACCAGAGGATTATATATATATATATATGTGCTTTGGGCCCTTGAGTTGGGCTTGCCATTAGATGTGAGAGAGTTGGGCATCGGGAGAGCCCATTTATTATTGGGCCTTGGTGGGCCTAATGGGTTTTAGGTCATTGATGGGCTGGTTAGTGGACTACCTTTAGACCTAATGAGCGAGAGTTGAGAATTAGTCCCTAATTGGGATAATTGTGGGTTTGGCACAGAGTTAGAGGCCGGTGCGTGGCAGTAGCGTTTATGGGGACTGTTCATCATCCGAGGTGAGTCTTCTCACTATACTTTACCTAGAAGGGTAATTATGTGTGACCAGAGGGTCTTATGTGCTTGCATGAGTTATGCAATTTATGTGTGATATGTGATGTGTGCTATATTATGTAATATTTAGACCGGACCGGAGGGTCCAATGAACGGTGCTATATTATGACCGGACTGGAGGGTCCAACGTGCTATGATACCGGAGGGTCCTCACTTAGACCGGACCGGAGGGTCCAACGAGTAGTGAGACTGGAGGATTCTCACCCAGACCGGACCAGAGGGTCCAACGAGCCATGGGACTGGAGGGTCCCACTGAGACACATCGGACCGGAGGGTACTACAGAGTTATAGCCTCGAGTGGCTAATATGTGTATGTGGTATTTTGGGGAACTCACTAAGCTTCGTGCTTACCGTGTTATGTGTTATGTGTTTCAGGTTCTTATCAGGATCGCGGGAAGGTGGCGGCTTGATTGTACACACAAGAGAAAAGAGTCATGAATGAGGATCCTGGATTTTGATAATTACTTTTGAATACTATTTTAAAATATGTTATGACATTGACATTTTGAGATTTTGAGAATTATGATATGTGATGTTGGTAATTTAAAATCGAAAATTCTGTTTGAAAATTCGCGGTGTTACACTGTTATTCCGTCCGTACTTGCAACCTAAAACGCAAATACTAACACTGCCCAATCACTTAAATTTCCTGAAACAGCATGCTACTTTCCAAAATATATCGAGACCTGCCTGGTCTCAATTCGTTCGCCAATCATCTGAAATACCTGGTTCCAGCCCGGATGCGGAGCCAAAGGACTCCCTACTTAGTCGCTTCACATGACTTCTGATCGAAATCCTTCTCTGGAACTAGTTGTCACTAGTTATCATGCCACTACGGTTCTAACGACCTCCCGATCCAACCGATCGGGCCCATGCGTCGAATCTTGACATTCACCAAATCCAAGACTAAAAGTGATTGCTACATAACCAATGGTAGCTCTATACCACAAGCAATCTCATATAGTCCATTGCTTCCCTGATCCCATAACCGTAGTGGCGCTCCTACAGTCTTATCACCGACTCATCCAGATCTAATCCATCTAGGTAATTCCGAAATCCGATTCGTGGATCTCCATATCCTCACTGCTGCACCCGAACTAGTGGGTACTACTATTCCTTCCACATCCTAACAACGCACTGATGCTACCTACCAACCTAGTGAATGCTACGGCTACACCGGCTGACTTACAACACTCTATCTCTATCTGGATGCTAGTGAATGCTACAGATACACCCGCAGACTTACAACACTCTAATACTATCTGACTGCTAGTGAATGCTACGGCTACACCCGCAGACTTACAACACTCTAACACTATCTGGCTGCTAGTGAATGCTACGGCTACACCCACAGACTTACAACACTCTAACACTATCTGGCTGCTAGTGAATGCTACGACTACCCCCATAGTCTTACAACACTCTAACACTATATGGCTGTTAGTGAATGCTACGGCTACACCCGCAGACTTACAACACTCTAACACTATCTGGTTGCTAGTGAATGATACGACTACCCCCGTAGTCTTACAACACTCTAACACTATCTGGCTGCTAGTGAATGCTACGGCTACCCCCGTAGTCTTACAACACTCTCCATACTGGGTCGAACACGCACTCGACCTAACATACAACTGAACTTGAATCCTAACTAGAGCTCTACCCTAGTTCCCGAAACCTGTTGTCTAAGAGTCTCGAAGCTCCGAATCTCAGTTGGAGACCTCGGAGTCTCCCACTGCATCACGACCTCTATCTTTGCCGGGTCAACCAAAATACCCTTCTGGTTGACAGGGTGCCCAAGGAACTGCACCTCGCGTAACCAGAAGTCACACTTGGAGAACTTCGCATAAAGTCTCTCTCACTTCAGTGTCTCTAGTACCTCTCTCAGGTGCTCCTTATGCTGCTCCTGAGTCTTGGAGTAAACCAAGATGACGCTGTACTCTCCTAATCCTACAATTTGGGAAACGATCTATCGTTATCCGCTAATAATTCTCGGTATACAAATGACCTACGAAATCTCTTGAAAATATAATTCAAACTCAAACATAGGATAACCCAGAGTTACACTTACTCAAACCCTTGGAACGAAAGGCTCACTCGTGCAGTTTCCCGTACGTGCTGCACTGAATCTGGTCCTGCTGGACTTTCAAAAGCTAATCCTAAATCTTGGGTCTCCTCCCGAGACCCTTCAGTATAAGCAACTGATCTGATTCCCTCTTACCAATGTACTCCAAGTCCATATCCCGTTCTCGAGCTCTAGAAGTCATATCATTTAGGGTCTTGCACACTGAGATACTCACGATCTCCCTACTATTATTCTACAGTATGTTCTGATACCTTACCTTCTTCATTTCCTCATCTGCTACATACTGTGGTACCCTATAAGCTTTTTCCCGAGACTTGGCAATGATCTCTGCCACAGTCTCAGTCGTCTGGTGGAGATCTAACAACTCTTGCTCCAACTGCTGCGCCTCAATCGCCTAGGCACACTCTGCCCAGAATCTGCTCTATAAGTCATCCCATGACATAGCATCAACCGCAACATCACTCAACCTTCTACCAACCTCTTTCCATCAATCACGTGCCCTGTCCTTCAGGAGGCAGGAAACAAGTCGGTCCTTGCCCCCTTTCGAGACTACGACTGGTACGAAAAGCGTTGGCGACATCTGCTAACCATCTGTTGCTAGCAATGGGGTCCCTAATCCCCCATGATAATCTGGAGCTTCACAAGCTCTGAACTCCCGAAACATCAACGTACGCGTCCCTATCATGACTGCCATCTCAGTGCGGAATGCACTCTGCCTGTCATCACAAATCTCTAAACTGCCCTCCCCTATCATACTAAAGATCACATGAGTCTGGTAAGTGATACGGTGCATAATCTCAGATGGAATGAACTCCCTCATCTGATCATCGAGCTGCCCGACTCCAGAGTCCGAGCCTGATCCCTCACCGGCACTAGAACTGCCATCTGGTCTACCACAAGCGTCACCATACTCGGAAATATACCATAACAATCATCAGAGTACTCATCATAACACGAGGGATCTCACTTGCTACAAGTTTCTTTGATTCATCTCAGCCTTCCCTGATTCGACTACGGATCCTCTGCTTTCAGTAGTACGGGCCCATACTACCTTCCACATCTATATGTACTTTCCTCAAGAACTGTCTTGACTCCACCAAGTCCCTTCTACTGCTACTGCTCTCTGCTACTCTCATCCTAGGCTTGCCCTAGGGTAATCACCATCCCACTCTCCGCCATCATCTGCATACGAAGTCCCTGCTTTCTTTCCCTAACTAGCTCGCGAATACTATTACATATCACTCAGACTAGATAATTCTTCCAATGAGAGATCCTACCATACAACGGTTGGACTCAAACAAGAGCTGCAAAATAGGGCTAGACCTAACCTTCTGAAATTATTTAGTCCTTGCAATATGTAACTTAACATATTCATTTACTAGTTAGTAAAAGATAACTAGAACTCCTAAAAGCACAAAGCAAACAACATTCGAGCATTGAGTGCATATAGTCAAGCATATACTAATCAGGCTATCATACTGACTAATCTGTACTAGCATGCAGTTCATAGAGCTGAGATACATATAACAGGCACATAAGGCATCCTTCCTAGATCCTTAGTCCTTACTAGCATGCAATTCTTATAAAGCTGATACACATATAATAGGCACATAAGGCATCCTTCCTAGATCCTTAGTCCTAACTAGCATGCAATTCTCATAAAGCTGATACACATATAATAGGCACATAAGACATCCTTCTTAGATCCTTAGTCGTAAACTAGCATGCAATTCTTATAAAGCTGATACACATGTCATAACATAAACTTGTATGGGTAATTTGGGAGTACTTACTTGAGCTCGGCTGATTGCATGCACCACACCCTTTTCTTTTTTTCAAAATTCTTTTCGCTTTTTCTAAAACTCTTTTCTTTATACTTATTCTAAAATTGTTTTCTTTTCTCAAAATCCTTTTGTAAACATGGGTTTTCTTTTGAAAACTTTATACCACTTCCTTAGTTTGAGTTCAGACACACCCGAAAGTGTGCTGAATCCCTCAAACCAAGGCTCTGATACCAACTTGAAACATCCCAAAAATACAGTCCAAAAATTTCGTTTTAAATCAGTAATAAAACCATAGTCATCATATATCGCATAAAAAATCATAAACAATGTATCTCAAAATATTATAACAACTTTCAAGTATATCAGAGTATAAACATCCCAGGGTGAACAAATGGTGTGTGCACTGCAATCTTCCCGATTTCCTCTTTTGAAAACTGAGTACCTGAAACCAAAACTGAAAACTGTAAGCACGAAGCTTAGTGAGTCTCCCCAAACTACCACATACCATACAATAACTCATATAGCACATATTGGGCCTCGTCCACTGCATCGAGCCCCACCCGGCATCGGACCGAAGTCCGGACTAGCTTGGGCCCCGCCCACTGCATCGGGCCCCGCCCGACATCAGACCTAATTCCGGAATAACTTGGGCCCCGCCCGACATCGGACCGGAGTCCGAAATAACTCGGGCCCCGCCCAGCATCGGACCGAAGTCCGGACTAGGTTGGGCCCCGCCCACTGCATTGGGCCCTGCCCGACATCGGACCGAAGTCCGGAATAAACTAAACATAACATAAACATGAACATATAACATAATCGCATATACTGCGTCGGGCTTGCCCGACATCGGACCAGAATCCGGAACATATAACACATATCATAAACATGCATGAATCACGAAGACATCAAGCATACATAACTACTTCTCAGGGACCACCCCGACATCGGACCGAAGTTCGAAACTACTATCATCTAAACGGGCCGACATTGTGGCCGTAGACCCGTTCCTACTGGAAGGAAAACTCACCTCACACTGCTGAAGTCCCGCTGACAAAACCCTAGCTGTTGGATGACAGATTCCCAAATCTGTCAATATCAAAATAACACCCAATTAATAATTGAGTTCCATCACATATACTCATAAGTCCATGCTTAGGTAAAGGCTACTTTACCCCTAACTTAGCTTGATTCAAGCCCAAGGTCCAATCCAACGACCCAAAAGTCTAATAAAACCCATCATATGGCCCAATTTTCCAAATTGGGCCCAAACCTTTATATGGTCTTCCCTTAAGGCCCAATTATTCAGTCCAGTCCAACATATCTCATTCTAAGGGCCCAATATCATACACCCATCTAGGCCCAAGCAATGGCCCATCTATGGCCTAATAGGAAAGCCCAACTCAAGGTCCAAGTGGAATTAGGGTTTTACATAAAATGACGATTAGGGTTAAGTGTTTCTTACTTAACCCATTAAAGACTTAATTCATTAAGTCCTTTACTCTACTAGATAAATGATATGGAATAATTTGGGCTTAATACACAATCCAATCCCAATGGCCCAAAGGTGGGTCCCAATAAGTCCAAGGCCCAAATACTCACAATTAGGGTTTTCTAAACCCTAATTAGGGTTTCCACCAAAACATGGCCTAATAGGCCCAAAATTAATCTTTAAGCCCATTAGGGTTTTGCTAGGTCCATTAGGGTTTTGCTAGTGGGGCACCACCCACTACCACCTCGGGTAGTGGTGGTCAATGACGGCTCACGGCGGCGGCCGCCACCTTACGGTGGTGGTTATGGTTCTTTTCATTACTCTTTTTCTAATTACAATTACAAGCTTTTGATCCACAAATAAACACACACACTAACTACTCTAACACGCACACACACAACCACCCTAGTGGTGGCCGGCGGCGGCTCGTGGCGGCAACCACCACCTCACGATGGTGGTGGTGAGCTTTTCCGGCCAAAAATCATACTTCCAACATAACGCCACCATCACCCGCCTAAAACACAGTAAACATACGCACACATCCACCCATACACGGTGGCTAAGGGGTGGCAGAAACGAAAATGGCGGCGACAGCCACCATCGTTGGCTGCCATGGTGGTTCGCCTCACCTCCAGCCTACATGCTTTACAAGTCTCTAGCAGCACACACGAACAAACGTGATACGAGGTCACAACTCCCATCCATCGTCTAGGCAGCAGACGGTGCTGGAACAAAAAAAACGGCGACCGAGGGCCACCCGATAGTAACAACGTTCCCGACGTCGTGTTCATAGAAAAGAATGGAAGAGAGAGGAGGTGAGTGGCGGTTGGGTCTTACTGGCAGCTTCTCATTCATTCACGCTCAGCAAAATGACGAACACAGCTCCAAAAGTCAATCTTCAGCAGTTATCCGGGTTGTTCACAGTGTGTCCGGCAGCGCTGTTATGGCACTCATCGGCGAGGGAGCAGCGACGGTCTTGAAGCTTTTCACGGTGGTGGCTGTAGATGCTACACATGGTGGTGGCGGCTAGTGGTTTAGTAACTTAGGGTTAGGGTTCTTTGGCTACACCCATTTGACGAGAGGATGAAGGGATCAGATAAATCCCGTAACTCCAAACAAAACAACACTGCCAAAAATACACTTTTGGTCCCTCCTCCCCATATTATTTTCAGCATTAATCCAAAATTTAACTTTTAAACCCTGATCCCATAAATTCCTTTCATAATAGATCCCTATATTACCAATGTAACATCCGGATTTCCAGGTATGACAAATTGAGTATTTATTTCGAGATATGAGGAGTGGCTCGATGAGTTGGCGCCTCAACTCGTCGAGTAGGATCGCGACTTGGTGACGTGGAAAATGAATGGACTCGACGAGTCGGAGAGCCGACTCGACGAGTCAGCGCTGGAGGCAGAAACCCTAATTTTCTCGAGCTTGGGCCTATTTAAAGGCACTTATGGCCTCCTTGGCCCCTTCCCATCAGTGTCTTCGTCCCTTGATAGAAACCCTAGAGTCATTTGTGAGCTAGAGAGGAAAGAGGCTAATTTGAGGTCATTTCTTTGAGAAGAGGATCAAGGGTGTTGCAAGAAGCTCAGAGGAGAGTTGGGGGATCAGTTTCATCTTCATTTCAAGCTTCACATGGGGTATAAGCTCTTGCTTTCCTTGTGTTTGGATAGATTTTTCCTTTGGTTGTTAAGCTAGGGCTTGAATCACCATTTTAATGGGGGTTTTGGGTGCATCGAAACCCTTTCTCGAGTTATTCTTTAGATCTGGACCTTGTGAGGTCCATAGAACCAGAAAGTAGCTAGCCATGTCTGGGAAACCTTGGGGTTTTGAAGCTATAAAGCTTTGTGAGGGCCAAAATGGTATATAGAGCAATATACACCATGCATGAACCCTAAGTTCAGACCTTTACGTAACTTTTGGATGCTAGAAGGCCAGATCTATGAGTTAGAGTTCCGGATCTGACTTCAGAAGGCCATATGAGTGATTCAATGGACACGACTTGCCGAGTCTATGAGATGACTCGACGAGTCGGATCGGATTTGCCCCACAATTTCGTGAACCAGTGATAACCCGTCAAGTTAGGAGGTTAACTCGAGGAGTCGTGTGAGGCCTTAGGGGGATTCAGAGGATACGCATGAACTCGCCGAGTCACACGAGTGCACTCGGCGAGTCTGGTCAATATTGGACTGTTGACTGGAGTTAACTTCAGTTGACCTTAGGGTTTGGTCAAATTGATTAAGAGAGGTCAGGGAAGGGGGGAATGGTCTTCTACCCATTTTCTAGGAATGAGAATGTAAGGAGTGTATTAATTACAAATTTTATCCTTGTGATAGACGGAGGCTAGATCAAGGAGTTCGGGCACTAGATTTTACTAGCTATCTTACGAGGTGAGTCTTCTCACTATACTTACCTTGAGTGGTAACTTATGTGTGACCAGAGGGTCTTATGCGTATGTGCTGTGTATTGAGATATCTTGCTATTTGTTTTGTGATATGCTTACTATGTATTATATTGAGATGCTGAGTCGAGGGACCAGAGGGTCCATCATAGTTGTGGGGCCGGAGGGTCCCACCGAGACACATTGACCAGAGGGTCTTATTGAGTATAGCTTTGAGTGGCTGTTGTGTTGTGTGTGTTAGTTTGGGGAACTCACTAAGCTTTATGCTTACCGTGTTGTGTGTTATGTGTTTCAGGTAGCTCCGAGGATCGTGGCAAGGCACTGGCATGATTGTACACACTGGCGGGAGATTGTTTTTATGATTCTTGGATTGTGTTTTACTTGTTAACATTTGAGACATATGTGATTTGGTGAAATATGAAATGAGTTTTAATTGTGTTAAAAATGAAAAATTTGTTTGGAAAATTTACGTTGTTACAAGTTGGTATCAGAGCCTTGGATTGAGGGATTCGGATGCACCCTCAGCTGTGTTTGGACTCAAACCGAGGATTTGAGAAAGATTTTCAAAAGAGATAAATTTTTCTAAAAAGAAAGAGAAATAGTTTAAGAGAAGATGAGCCGGAGCAGTGTGTACAATAGGCTAGGTAATTCATGTATTAGGACTAGGGTGGCCTGATTTGTGATGCCTTAGCCTAGGGTTTTCTGCTATCAGTGATTTGTTTTGAGTATGAGTACTTAGTAGGAGCAAGCCAATGAGAGGGCTACTGTGAGAGTAGCTTGTGAGGTATAGAGTACTTGCTATTGGGATCCGAGGAGGAGGACTTGGGGTGAACACTGATGCGGTGTGGAAGGTAGTATTAGGCCCGTACTACTGGAAACACCGGATCAGTGAGCTGCCCAAGTAAGAATCCTTAGGATGCTAAGGAACAAGTAGGGGAGGGTGGTCGAGTGCGAGTATTCTCGAGCGAGTCTCTGATGAGTTGTGTTGTGTTTCAGGGACATCATGGTGGGAACGCGCCACAACCCTGGAGGCAGTAGGAGTAGTGATGAGGAGATACGCAGGATGATCCACGAGGAGGTGGCTGCAACTATCCGATCAGAGATTCTGGAGATGTTTGGGTCTATCAAGACCACCTTGATTCAGACGTTCGATGAGCGATACGCTGCTATCACCAAGGCCGCTGTTGTCGCGGCCACTGCAGCCGTCGCCGCTGCTAGGCCTCAGGGAGGTGACGCATTGCTGTTCCGGGAGTTCAGCAACACGAAGCCACCAGAGTTTGATGGGACTCAGGACCCGATTGCTGCGATGAGTGGATCTCTGATATAGAGGGGTGTTTTTACACGTGTTCATGCCCCGACCACTTGAGAGTTCGGTTTGCGTTGAACCATCTTCGCTTGGGAGCGAAGGACTGGTGGAAATTCGTGACAACTGGTTTTACCCCTGCAGATCATGCTGCAGTATCATGGGAGAGGTTTGTTCAGATGTTCCGAGACGAGTATGTTCCCCTGGTGGAGAGGGAACGTTTGGCGCATGAGTTTCTGTCTCTCAAGCAGAAGACAGATCAGTGACTGAGATTTCGAGGATGTTCCATGAGAGGGCGATGTTCCGCCCTGAACACGTGTCCACTGAGCAGGCACGTGTGAGCCGATATCTGAGCATACTCAGGAGGGACATACAAGAGTTTGTGGAGAACTCATCGTATAGGACATTGGCCAAGCTTCAGGCCAATGCCAGGAGGAGGGAGATTGAGCTCGAGTTGCAGACCAGGGAGGAGGAGGAGGAGTCACGGGGGAGGGACCGGAGCCTAGTTCAGTCACAGCCGGCGACGAAGCGGGCCAAGCCTGCTGATTCTAGAGTTGGGGGCCAGAAGGTTCGCACTTGTGGCAAGTGCGGCAAGAGTCACGAGGGTTCTTGTAGTTCTGGGATTTGCTACAAATGTGGCAAGGAGGGGCACATGGCGAAGGATTGCCCCAAGGGATTCTCGGTTTGCTTTCATTGCAACCAGACCGGCCACCGAAAGGCCGAGTGCCCTCAGCTCGTGCAGGGATCAGCCCAGGGATCTGCACCTACTTCTGTGCGTACTACTGAGATTCGGCCAGCAAAGGTCGAGACACCGAGGGTTCGTGTGAGAGTCTTTCAGTTGACAGCGGAGGAGGTCCGCACAGCACCTGATGTTGTGGCTGCTACGTGTTCTTATTATACCCTTTTGAGATATTTCTTTTTTGCTTATATTGTAATTGTGTATAGGTACTTTTCTTGTGAGTTCTGTGCCTGCCTTAGTGTTATTTGACTCGGGTGCGAGTCGATCCTTTGTATCTTTAGCATTTAGTCGTCATATCAGCATCCGACGAGAGGCATTGAGTCGACCTCTGAGAGTCTTCATAGCCAATGAGCATGCAGTATTTGCAACTGATGTGATTCGTGGATGTGTGCTTGAGATATTCGGAGTGGAGTGCCTGATAGATCTGGTACCGTTCGCGATGAGGGATGGCGAGGGTACCTGATCTAGGTCAGCATTTTGTTCGGCCGCCAGAGCGAGTCAGAGTCTACAGCACGGATGTATGGGATTTATGGCGTACGTGATGGATACGCGGGCTACTACAGAGAGATCGAGTTCTATCTCCGAGGTTCCGACAGTGTGCGAGTTTCCAGATGTTTTTCCCGAGGAGTTGCCGGGAGTGCCTCCCGAGAGGCAGGTAGAGTTTCAGATCGATTTGGTGCCAGGAGCGGCGCCTATTGCCAATGCACCTTATCGCCTTGCGCCTACGGAGACGCAAGAGTTATCCTCACCGCTGCAGGAGCTGCTGGGGAAGGGGTTTATCAGGACGAGTAGCTCACCGTGGGGAGCCCCGATCCTTTTTATCAATAAAAAGGATGGTTCACACCGGATGTGCATTGATTACCGAGAGTTGAACAAGTTGACGGTCAAGAACCGTTACCCACTTCCGATGATCGACGACTTATTTAATCAGTTGCAGGGGGCGTCTTGGTTTTCCAAGATCGATCTGAGGTCTGGGTATCATCAGATGAGAGTTTGCGAGGAGGATGTCTAGAAGACGGCCTTCAGGACACGTTATGGGCACTATGAGTTTGTGGTGATGCCTTTCGGGCTCACCAACGCACCGGCAACATTCATGGATCTCATGAACCGGGTGTGTAGGCCTATGTTGGATCGCTCGGTGATTCTGTTCATCGACGATATTTTAGTGTATTCGAGGTCCAGAGAGCAACATGAGGAGCACCTGAAAGATATTCTGGGTGTACTGAGATCGGAGAGGCTCTATGCCAAGTTCTCTAAGTGTGATTTCTGGTTACGAGAGGTCCAGTTCCTGGGACACCTCGTTAACCAAGATGGTATTTTGGTCGATCCGGCCAAGATTGAGGCAGTTATGAAATGGGAGGTGCCGAGATCCCCCACCGAGATCAGGAGCTTCCTGGGACTGGCCGAAAACTATCAGAGATTCATCAGAGGTTTCTCCAAGATTGTCGTCCCTCTCACCAGTTTGACCCGAAAGGGCGTTGCGTTTACTTGGGGTCCCAAGCAACAGACCTCATTTGAGACCCTTCGCCAGAGATTGTGCGAGGCTCCCATGTTGGCCCTTCCAGAGGGAATGGAGCATTTTGTGGTTTATTGCGATGCATCTATTACGGGCATGGGTGCGGTACTGATGCAGAGAGGGCACGTAATAGAGTACGCATCAAGGCAATTGAAACCTCATGAGACGAGATATCCCACCCATGATCTGGAGCTGGGGGCAGTGGTGTTTGCCCTCAATATCTGGCGTCACTATCTGTACGGGGTTCGGTGTACCATATACACGGACCACAAGAGTTTGAAGTATTTGATGGATCATCCCAACCTTAACATGAGACAGAGGAGATGGTTGGATGTGGTGAAGGATTACGACTGTGAGATCCTGTATCATCCGGGCAAGGCTAATGTGGTAGCCGACGCCCTGAGCCGTAGAGCAGATAATACCCCGATCTGAGACGTGTGTATGAGGATGACAGTGATGACTCCAGTCTTAGACATCATTCGAGAGGCCCAGGTGGAGGCCGTGAGACCGGAGAACCGCAAGAGGGAGTGGGTGATTGGGCAGGTGTCCGATTTTGTGACAGACAGCAGAGGACTTTTGACCTTCCGAGGAAGGATTTGGGTGCCCTATACGGGCGAAGCGCGACGTACGCTGATGGAGGAGGCGCATAGATTGAGATTCTTTATCCACCCCAGGGCCACTAAGATGTATTTGGACCTGAAGAGGGATTATTGGTGGCCCTGCATGAAGAGAGATGTTGCGTGGGTAGTCGAGAGGTGCTTGACCTGTCGCCGGGTTAAGGCCGAGTACCAGCGTCCTCATGGGAAGTTACAGCCACTAGAGGTTCCCCAGTGGAAATGGGAACAAATTTCTATGGATTTCATCACCAAGTTGCCGAGGACCACGCAGGGTGTCGACGCGATTTGGGTGATTGTGGACCGGTTAACGAAGAGCGCTCACTTTCTTACTATCAGTGAGAGCTCTTCTGCTGAGAGGTTGGAAGAGATTTATGTGAGAGAGGTGGTAGCTCGGCATGGGGTGCCGACATCTATAATGTCCGATCGGGATGTGCATTTTACTTCCAGGTTCTGGAAGTAGTTTCATGAGGAATTGGGAACGCGATTGCATTTCAGCACATCCTACCACCCACAGACAGACGGACAGAGTGAGCGGACGATTCAGACGGTCGAGGACATGCTTTGAGCATGTGTTATGGACTTCGGTGGAAGTTAGGACACATACCTACCCTTGGCAGAGTTTTCTTACAACAACAGCCACCATTCCAGTATCGGTATGCCTCCGTTTGAGCTTCTTTATAGGAGGAGGTGTCGGACCCCCATCTGTTGGGGAGAGGTAGGGCAGCGAGTGATGGGTGGCACTGAGATACTGATCAAGACGACTGAGCAGATTTAGCAGGTCAGACAGAGATTACTGACGGCTTAGAGTCGCCAGAAGAGTTATGTGGACAGGCGACGATCCGAACTTGAGTTTCAGGTTAGAGATCTCATTCTCCTGAAGGTATCCCTATGGAAAGGGGCAATACAGTTCAGGAAGAGGGGCAAGTTGGGGCCCCGATACATCGGTCCTTTCAGGGTGATCGCTATAGTGGGTAAGGTAGCATACCGCTTGGAGCTACCTGCGGAGTTGAGTCAGATCCATAACACCTTCCATGTATCTCAGTTGAGGAAGTGTGTGGCCGATGAGACGGCAGTGGTACCACTGGAGGACATTCAGGTGGATGCGAGCCTGAATTATGTCGAGAGACCAATCGCAATTATGGATCGAAAGGTGAAGGTTTTGAGAAATAAATAAGTGCCCCTGGTTCAGGTTCAGTGGGAACATCGGAAAGGGTCCGAGATGACTTAGGAGCCGGAGTCCGAGATGTGAGAGCAGCATCCAGAGCTATTTGAGGAGCATGACTTCGGGGGCGAAGTCTAATCCTAGTGGGGGAGATTTGTAACATCCAGATTTCCAGGTATGACAAATTGAGTATTTATTTCGAGATATGAGGAGTGGGTCGACGAGTTGGCGCCTCAACTCGTCGAGTAGGATCGCGACTTGGTGACGTGGAAAATGAATGGACTCGACGAGTCAACGCTGGAGGCAGAAACCCTAATTTTCCCGGGCTTGGGCCTATTTAAAGGCACTTATGGCCTCCTTGGCCCCTTCCCATCAGTGTCTTCGTCCCTTGATAGAAACCCTAGAGTCATTTGTGAGCTAGAGAGGAAAGAGGCTAATTTGAGGTCATTTCTTTGAGAAGAGGATCAAGGGTGTTGCAAGAATCTCAGAGGAGAGTTGGGGGATCAGTTTCATCTTCATTTCAAGCTTCAGATCGGGTCTAAGCTCTTTCTTTCCTTGTGTTTGGATATATTTTTCCTTTGGTTGTTAAGCTAGGGCTTGAATCACCATTTTAATGGGGTTTTGGGTGCATCCAAACCCTTTCTCGAGTTATTCTTTAGATCTGGACCTTGTGAGGTCCAGAGAACCAGAAATTAGCTAGCCATGTCTGGGAAACCTTGGGGTTTTGAAGCTATGAAGCTTTGTGAGGGCCAAAATGGTATATAGAGCAATATACACCATGCATGAACCCCAAGTTCAGACCTTTACGTACCTTTTGGATGCTAGAAGGCCAGATCTATGAGTTAGAGTTCCGGATCTGACTTCAGAAGGCCATATGAGTGATTCAATGGAGACGCCTCGCCGAGTCTATGAGATGACTCGATGAGTCGGATCGGATTTGCCCCGCGATTTTGTGAACCAGTGATAACCCGTCGAGTTGGGAGGTTAACTCGACGAGTCGTGTGAGGCCTTAGGGGGATTCAGAGGATACGCATGAACTCGCCGAGTCACACGAGTGCACTCGGCGAGTCTGGTCAATATTGGACTGTTGACTGGAGTTAACTTCATTTGACCTTAGGGTTTGGTCAAATTGATTAAGAGAGGTCAGGGAAGGGGGGAATGGTCTTCTACCCGTTTTCTAGGAATGAGAATGTAAGGAGTGTATTAATTAGAAATTTTATCCTTGTGATAGACGGAGGCTAGATCAAGGAGTTCGAGCACTAGATTTTACTAGCTATCTTACGAGGTGAGTCTTCTCACTATACTTACCTTGAGTGGTAACTTATGTGTGACCAGAGGGTCTTATGCGTATATGTTGTGTATTGAGATATCCTGCTATTTGTTTTGTGATATGCTTACTATGTATTATATTGAGATGCTGAGTCGAGGGACCAGAGGGTCCATCAGAGTTGTGGGGCCGGAGGGTCCCACTGAGACACATTGACCGGAGGGTCTTATTGAGTATAGCCTTGAGTGGCTGTTGTGCTGTGTGTGGTATTTTGGGGAACTCACTAAGCTTTATGCTTACTGTGTTGTGTGTTATGTGTTTCAGGTAGCTCTGAGGATCGCGACAAGGCACCGGCATGATTGTACACACTGGCGGGAGATTGTTTTTATGATTCTGGGATTGTGTTTTACTTGTTGACATTTGAGACATATGTGATTTGGTGAAATATGAAATGAGTTTTAATTGTGTTAAAATGAAAAATTTTGTTTGGAAAATTTATGTTGTTACAACCAATAAGCCCCTAAGCCTTCAAATCTTTTCAATTTAAATCCATTTATTACCAAACGGACGCTGGCTTCTGAAATCCTTTTCAAATTAAGTCCAGAACATGCACTTTTTAACCCCCAACTTCTAAAATTGTAACAATTAACCCTCGAGACCAACACCTTGCTATAATATTATTGATTTTAGGGCTTCTATCCGTTTATTAATTAATTTATTTATTTATTTAATAAACGGGGTGTTACACCAACTTTGTCGAGTTTTCGTCCTTTTTCTTAAGAATATCATTCTTTGGCTACAAAATAGAATTTATACTTTATAAGTACTAAATATCTTTGCATTTAACAAAAATATAACTAAAATGTATTGAAATAATCCTCCCTAATAAATAAAGATATTTTTGCCACATGTCACATTCTCATTTATTTTGCCACATGTAATTTTGTGGTTTTTTTAAATTATTTTTATTCCACATGTCATTTTATGATGTTTTTTCATTTTATTAAATTCCAAATAGTATTTAAATGCAATAATAAATGCATATCAATTTCATTAATGAATTTTACTTCTAATTTCAAAATTACTAAATTAAAGATTCATTAATTTTCTTTATTTATTTATGTAAATTATTTGTTTAAATTTAAATGAAAAAACACTTTAATTTTTATAATTTAATATTTTCTCACTTTCTTATAAATTCAAACTTCTCAAATATTTAGAATTTTGTATTTAGTTTTTCTTTTAAATAAACTCATGTAATACATGGGTGTCATACCTAGTGTATAAATATAGCAATATCACGAGGCATCATTCATTGTCATATCTATGTTGCCCTATCAATAGTTAAAAGTAGAGAACAGTTAAAATTATTAATTTTAGATAACGATAGTCGACTTACACATATGACATCCAATGTTCTACAAAATAATATTTTTATTAGGGTTGTAAAAATTTCAATTTGTCTTCGATTTAGTTAGTCCCAAGACGATATTCAATTGACTAGACATCAACTAGACGAGTAATCACTACCTAGATACGTAGTAAAGCTATAGAAGCCAATAAAATTTTAATACTTTGAATAAATTATATCTCAATGATAAACGATTTAATGATTGATAAGTGTTGTATTAGTCATATTAATTTATTTTATATTGATATTAGTTATATTTACATACTATGTAAAATATTAGTCATATTTAATTTCTTAAAATTGTGTTGAATTACAATTTACGGCCCTGATTAATTCCCGAGTAAACCGACTAATCTCTAGTTAGTACTCGACTTAGTACCGCTTAAATACATATATAACTATGAATTTTATAAATTGATTATAAGTTTAACATACATTCATTGTAATTAAAAATTCAAACAGTATAAAAGAAAATTACAAACTCATTAGAAAGACAGTTTGAATAGTTTTTTAATAACTATTTTGTAAACTAGTTTTGATTTGTCAAACATTACGATTAAAAAAAATCGAATAATTAGTTGTGTATAAATATATTAGATTTCTTATGTTAATAATCAAATAATTAGTTTTGGATAATCGAAGCTTTTCAGTGGGAAAACCTCTTATCAAAACTTAGAGAGTACACTTTCTTGGCTTCAACAGACTCATATCTCTAGGATTTAGATATGTGAGGATGTTTCTCCATAGTCTCTGCCCGACTTGTTTTAGATTGCATTTTACATTGCATCCTAAAAGTCCTACTAGATGGAATAATGTGGTTGCGGTAAAGTTAAACATCTTGTTATGGCGTATAAGGGGTAGTAAAACTCCTACAACGCTGAATTTGAGAGACAAATGTAATGACTTGGTGGTCTCTTTACATCCTCATAGACTTCTCTTAATGAAACATCCTGATTTCTATTATATGGATATTTCGTATTTTAATAAGTTATTTATGTTTAAATAAAGGGGGATATAATAATAATAATAATAATAATAATAATAATAATAATAGTAATGACAAAAAATTCAAAAATATAAGGGTTAAGTAAGCTAAGGTTAATAATATGTTGAAGAGGGGGCTATAAGGAGGCAAAATATAAACTTAAAATGAAAGGAGTTGTTGGTGGGTATAAACTACCATTATGAAAAATTATGGGTGCTAAATTGAAAATATGAAATTGGAGCCATATTTTTGATGATATCATGGGCTGATTTCGTGCTTATTAATTAGCCTAGACACTCATTTAGTTTAATTACGAGGTGCGATCCATGGTTTTCCTTTTAGGAACGTCATGTGAGTGTGTATGCGTGGGTTTTGGATTCAGCACAATCAAAAAACGAGAGTGATAAATCGAGGGTAGTCAAGAAGGGGAAGGAAGAAGGTTGTGGAGGGGAGGGGGTGGGGGGCTTTTGGAATGGAAAAAATTCTGGTGGTGCTAATTTGGGATCAAGTAAGCTCTTATTCCATTCTTCTTCCACTTTCTTTTTGTTCAATTTCACTAAAAAATCATCACCATTGCCGCAGGCTCCTGTTATCGACCATCGGCCGCCTTGTTGTGGTGGCGGTGGGTGTTTTTAAAAATTCATTAAGTCATTGTTTGGACATCATATTTCCAGCATTAGATTTATTTTTCATAATGGTTTAATGGGTTAATAAATGAATTAACCCTATGAGGCGCAGACCTATAATTTTAGGTTTTTACCCATATCTATCACAGTTTTGTAAATATTTTAGAAAAATCATGGAACGTCGGATTTGGGTACCGTCAGTGACTAAAGTTCAAGTTTGTAGTCTAGTATAAGCGTCATTTTTTCCTTGACCAGATGATAACTCTAACTAAGGTGAAAATTGTTATTTTTAAAGACTTTGTTTTTATTTATAATTATGATCAAGATAGTTGATTTTAGTTCAATACATATCCATTGAAGGCAAACAGGCAACAAGCTGCGCCGCTAGCGCTTTCTGGATGGCAAAACCAATTCTTTTGAAAACAACATTTGTGGATCTAAGAGATATGACATTAGAATGCATGACCCGTTGGACTCTATTGAGGAGTTCCACCGCCTCTGGTGCAAGAAACTCAAATGTATTGAATGCAAAAGGTACAAACACATGTTGATTTTCTATACATGCATTCTCGTGCTTTACCACTTTGCACGCAACGGCTTTCAAAGCGGCATGCCCTGCTGTGAAACCCCCGCTCCCCAAACCAATGAGAGGAGAAACCCCAGTAAGATCCACGCACGCATGCTTCCCTCCTATCCATCCAAAGACCAAAATGTCAGCCGGTCTAAGTGTGGACCTTCCATCCTGCGGGTCCGTCAAAAAGTTCACTGACGCTTCTTTCTTCACAGAAATACCAGCACGCCGACAAACATCAAAGAGAACATCCCAAACCACATCATATCTGTACTTGAAACCAGGGAGCTCTCTACAATGAACCGCGTGTTCCCCAAAGGTATCCAAACATGTCTTGCGGCAAAGTGGGCATATCTCGTTAGTTGGGAATATGGGAATCATGAGGCGGTAACGAAGGATAGTTCGGTACTCCACAGGAGACATATGCTGGCCAAGACCATCAATAGGGATAGTTAACAGAAAATCCTGAGCATGAGGTGCGCGCAAACACTCAAAGACTACTTTCTGTCTGACAGTCATGTCGAAGTCGACTTCCATATCTTGGACGATTTTGCTAAAAAGGGCACACGCCAAACCTTTTTGGGATTTAGGGGGGGTGTCCTTATTAGTGAAACCGCTACAGTCAAATCCCGGAATCGTATTGCGAAGACGAGTCATAACACATAGGTAATCCGAGTCCATACCATATGCGCCACTGTCACGTAAGATGTGGTCTTGTAATGCCCAAGATTGGGCCCTAGAGGCAAAATCGTAGAAAAATAATTTGGGCCACTGTCACGTAAGATGTGGTCTTGTAAAGACTGATCCGAATTTAGCGACACTGATATGTTGTCTTGTAAATTTCATAATAAATCGTAGAAAAACAATTTGGCTTACTGTAATACTCCCTCCGTCCCAATATTATTGTCCACAGACAAAAAATACATAGATTAAGAAAAACATTAATTACTACTAACTTTATATAATAAAATGACAGTTTTGTCCTTATTTGCATTTAATGTTCCATTAAATGCTTAGTTTGTTAAGTAATAATGAGGGGGTATTTTGGTAAAAATGTTATTTATTCTTAGAAGTGGACTATTATTTTGGGACAAACCAAAAAGTAAAGATGAACTATAATTTTGGGACGGAGGGAGTATATCTCTAGAAAGACAAAAGACATAACTTTGGTGGTGCTAAAGTGGCCGGGAACAGACTGTTGTTTGGGTCAAAATCTGTAAAAATAAGCCGATTAGTTTACTTGTGTGTCTAGGGTAAAGACCAATTATTTATGCTCTCAATTTCTATTATAGGAGGGTTGTGAAGTAATTTTGCGTAATTGAATTCTCGGGATATTGTTTAAGGTCTACTCTAGAATTTGAGATGAGTTTGTCACTACAATGTGTGATGCTGTGCATCCTTCACTTTAGTTCGTGTATGCTTATAAGATACGTACGCGGGTAATACTAGGCTTACTTTGTGTCTAGTGGGTATATGGTATTCACTCAAAGTACCAATGAATATGTATAAGATGGCTCGAGGTACTGATCGAGGGATCGAGCTTAGCCAATGTATCCCAAGGGCTCGATGAATTGAGCAAGGGGGATCAGGTGTAACTGATGTCTCCTAAGGGCTCGACATATTGAGCAAGGGATATCGGGCTTAGCCGATGTGTCCCCATGGGTTTATGATTGTTCCTGATTCGTTCTTTGACTTGCATGTGTGGTTGTGTGATTATTAAGGTTGATACCTGCATGTTAAGGGTAGAGCTTGTATGTGATTATATTGTGTATATGTGAAATTCACTAAGCTTTGTGCTTACCCCTTTCTCAATAAATCTATGATATCAAGATTGACACCTACTAACGACGGAAAGTTGTGACAGTACACACTGGATCAGATCAGAGTGATAGATATTTTATAATACATTAGAACCTGTTTTTTTTTTTTTTTTTTTAATTTATGAATTTACAATTGGCTTTTTATATTACTTTGATCTTGGTGATGGTTTTGATACTTTATTTAATAAAAGTTATGATTTTTATTTAAACCAATGTTGTTTTAAAAATTTAACATTTATTGCAAATTTCTGGACGGTACAAGTTAGTATTACGGCATAGCTTGAGAGAACCAACCTCACCTTGGTGAGTTCTGAACTCAAGTTTATGGATCGAGAGTTATTTTGAAAGAATGTTTTTGTAAAAAAAGAGTTTTGGATATAAGGATCGAGGACGTAATGTGAACAGTCAGTCGAAGCCAAACGAGAAGGTTAAATGGTTTGATATGGTTTTTGTGATAGTACTGGTAGGTTGTTAAGTGAATGCTTTACTTTGTATGCAATAAGAACTAAATAGACTTAGGATGCCTGATTTAGCCTGGTGTGCAGCTCTCGTTTGAGTCCAATCCTTCTGGTGCATAATATTTTATTTGAATGACTATCTAGTTTCACATTGTATACGACTTTGCATTCATGAGATGACATGTTGGGACCTATAGAGACTCCATGTGATTTATATTAGTAGGGTGAATGTGATTCCTACTGATCTAGAAAAAATTTAGCAAATGGTATTATAAAGTGCATGTGATAGGATAGTTTGTTAGATTAGTTGCTTACTTTGTGCTATGAGAAACCTATATTGGTATTAGCTAACCATTAAGCGAATACGTTAGGTTGCATGCCATAAAAAGTAAAGAGTTTTAGAATGCTTGATTTGGATCTATTGCATAACTCTCGTCTAAGTCAAACCGTTGTAGTGTAGGATCTTTCAGTCGAAAGACTATTTAATTTTTGTTGCACGTATTTGTATTCATAAGATAGTTATTTGACATCGGTAGAAGTTTCTTATGTGGCTAATAACATGATGGGGTGGGATTCTTAGTGAATCAGGAGAAATATTAATACGTGCTAGGGTATACATGAGTGATATAATTGCTGGTGAATAGCGAATTGGTCACTTAGAGACGGGTCTCAGAATCGGCATGGATAGGTGTGGAAGATAGTAGTAGGGCTCCTTCTATCGGAAGCATACGATCCATACTCGAGTCGGTAAACGTCTTGGGAAATCCAAGGAGCTAAGTGTGATTTAGTAATCATATTAATAGTGTGCTAGTACATCTTGGTAATGTTGTCCATTCGATTGGGAATAGTGATTAGGGATAAAAATAAGCGACTTGATAAAGACAAGTGTAGATAACCCTTTGGATAGGTGACGATAGATCCTATTTATGTTAATAGGAATGATGACTACTCGACATGGAGCAAAGAACTCTAGGATTGGTGCGCTCAATTCGAAACTGTGTGCTTGGATTGTTGCAGATGTCTCGGAGACCTTACTAGAGGAGTTGTCTGGTATCATTGGGTGGATCACTGATAGGTTCATCATTAGGTTTGAGAAGCTTATTGTAACTGTGTTGACTGGTAATAAAAGTTTTGAGGCAACCCAAGAGAGCTAGCTTATTTTGGAGACACAAATGGGAAAAAGGAAACATGCGTAAGACTAAAGTTTGCTAATAACAACCAAGAAGCTCAATGCTGCTATGACCATAAACCTGTGGTATGGGTGAGGGAACCCACGAGTCTGTGTGCTGCAGTTTCGAAAGCGTTAGATATGGATGGAATGGATAAGTTCATCATGACTTCACACTAGAAGTGGAGTTTTGTCACCATTGTCATTAGCATGATCACATTAGGGCTAAATGCACACATTTAGTGGTGAGGGAAATGCTGGTCCATTGCCTGCGATTACAGGTTGCTGAGGCAGGGCCTCGAAACATAGGTAATACTTGTTCGTCATGTTTTATGTTGTTATTATATTCTTGTTACACAAATTTGAGTTTGCTTTGTTTCATTTATAGTGTGGCCATGTTTGGGAGGCTAAATTGTTAGGATTACATAGCCTTAGAATTAGTTACATGGCTGTCTACTTAATTTGTATTATGCATGGGTATGTAAACCAATTCTAACTCAGGGAATGAGTTGCGCATATGATCGTTTACTATTAGCAGGAATATGATGTAGTGGTGGTAGTTGTAGACCTCATTCAAAAGTTAGACGTAATCGATCGAGTTAGCTCTGGTAGCGATGCAAGGACTTTATGTGACAGTGGTGGTGGGTTTCAAAGAGGTGGTTGATGTGTAGTTTGTTTGTCGTTGAAAACATGTATGAGTTTAAATTCAAGAGGGGGAGAACTCTTAGTACAAGGTGATGCCCTAGAAGGAGAACATCATTATGTCTAGTCGCAAGGACTAGAAGGTACTAGTAACTAAATAATGTCGGGTATATAGCACTTAGGTTTATCACACGCTGTGACGAGGAAGACTAGGCGGAAGAGTATGTTCTGGTCATTTGGGAAGTACGTGTAGCTAAATAGTATCGGATACTTAGTTTCGTATATTTCACAATCACTTAGAATTTGAATTGTATGGTCCGTCTAAGATAACTAAGGGTTTGACCAGTCAAGGGGAAACAACAAGGGGAAACAACAGAGGTTCATTGCATTTCAAGTGGGGCAGAGTTACCCATTCAAGATAAGAGTTTGAGGACTGCAAAAATTTCAATGTGGTTGTGAAGTCTTTGAGGCAGTTACTGGAAACTTTTGAAATTTCTACACTTTTTTTAGGTAATGCACACATAGAGGTGGGAAAGAAGACAATCGTTAGAGAAGGAAGGTTCGGTGCATGAATGGTATATGTTTGTGGTATGTTTTGTATTTAGAATTGTTGCGGGTTCAATTATCTATAAACAATGGGAGTTGTTTTCGGATAACTGTTCATCAGTCATTTTCAGTCATCAATATCGATTCACATATGAAAGGTATTTTAATGGCCTCCAGTTTTGGATCATGGTGAGGGTCCCCATGCCTGTTTTTGTCTCATAAAGAATTGGAGAATCAATGAATGGCCTGTAAACCAGATAACATTGTCTAGATTCAAGGGTTCGATCGTTTTGTTCTCAGCTACTACTGTTTTAGGAGGAAGGGTGATGCCTAGTTACCTTCAAGTTTGGTGGATGATGGTGACATGAATACAGACCCACAAAATAATTGGTTATGAGTTTATAATCAGTATGTACTAAATGTATGTTTACACTAGTTTAGTTAGTTTGTTTGATAAGTGATAGATTAGGATATCGTGATGTACGGTTCAGTGTGAGGTGTAAGACCTTGGATGTGACGTGGAACAATATAAGAGTGTGTGTTGGGCGTATTGATGGTAGATCACTAGTTAGTGGAGGGGGTACATCTTGTTCACATAGTGAGGATGTGTTGATCAAGGTACTGCTTCATTTTTGGAGTAGTGATGTTCCTTGTCCAGGGACTCACTGGTTTGATACTCGAAAAGGGGGGGGGGGGGATGATTGTTAGCCTCAGAGGGTTGGCATTAAGTTTTGTTTCACAAGTTTTATATTTATGGGAGTTTTTGTAGGAATTCAGATTATGCTACTAGACATGATTAAGAATTTTGATGGCGATATATTTTACCATTATGGTAAAGAGAATATAGTGTTTGGTGCTCTTAGATGGAAGTCGGCTGGTGAGCCAGACCAAAAGTCATTTCTATGAATGACAATGTTTACTTTTCTTCTTGTCGATTGGAAAAAATAGGAAGTGGCGGTTCTGGATGAGGACGCCAACCGCGAGATGGTTACAGGCGAGATTACGTTTTTCGTTCGGGAAAGTCGAGGTTGTTCTCGTGTTGTGGTCTAGTTTGGGTTCTTTACACTGGTGGGGGGGGGAGGGGGAGGGCTGGGTAACATATATATATATATATATATATATATATATATATATATATATATATATATATATATATATATATATATATATATATATATATATATATATATATATATATATATATATATAGGGTGAGGTCCAATAGATAACAATAATTAACCAAGGAACCAAGGAACCAATCGTGAGCGTTGGAAATCATAACGATCAACGACCAAGGAAATAGATGTACACTTTTACATTGGACGCACACATACCAGATTATACCAAAAAATCCACCCTTTACAAAAAAACTCACCACTTTTTTTTGTTTAAAATTTTTTTTAGGCCATGTTTTTTATCGAAAAAAAAAACCGAATATACCGTTGTTCACGATTTTTCGTTCTCTTTCCATAGAGATCCATGATGATATATAAAAAACTAATTTTTTTTTCGAAAAAAACCCACTTCATTTTCTTTGATGAAAAAATTGAAGGTCTATTTTTTTATAGAAAAAAAATTAATAAATATATCAAAATTCATATTTTTTGTACTTTTTAAACATAGATTCATATTCAAGTTAAAAAAAAAATGATATTTTAGTTTAGATTCACATTGTGAACCTGTTCAGATTCATATTGTAAACCTATTCAGATTCACATTATGAACCTCCTTAGATTCACAGTGTGCATAATAAGAAGTCAGATTCACAGTGTGAATCTGAACTGATCGGAGCTTTTTCACATTGTGAATGTTACAAATTGAAATATTTACAGTTTAGATTCCTAGTGTGAATCTACACTGATCGATGTTTTTTTTTAACCTTCTCAGATTCATAGTGTATAATAGTAATTCAGATTCACAATGTGAATCTGAACTGTTCGAGATTTTTCATATTGTGAATGTTAAAAATTGAAATATTTACAGTTTAGATTCACATTGTGAATCTAAACTGTTCGAGGTTTTTTTTTTTTTTTTTTTTTTTTTTTTAGTTGGTGTTGATGTTTATTAATAGAGTACAAAAAATTAATATTTTTGGTATAATTAGTTTTTTTTTTATAAAAATAAACTTAAATATTGAAAAAACTAAGAAAATTAAGTGGGTTTTTTTCGAAAAAAAAAGTTCGTTTTTTATATATCATCATTGATCTCTATGGAAAGAGGACGAAAAATCGTGAACAACGGTATATTCGGTTTTTTTTTTTCGATAAACAACTTGGCCTAAAAAAAATTTTAAATGAAAAAAAGGAAGTGAGTTTTGTTATAATCCGGTACATGTGCGTCCATTATAAAAATTTACAACCCTTCCTTTTGCCGTTGATCGCTTTAAATTCCGACGCTTTGTATTGGTTCCTTGGTTCCTTGATTAATAATGGTTCTCTATTAAACTTTTCCCTATATATATATATATATATATATATATATATATATATATATATATATATATATATATATATATATATATATAATAAGGGGGTATGGCGGTTTTTTCCGGGTTAACGTTAAACCATAAACATAATAAGAATTAACATCAAGAAGAGTAAACTTACAAGGAAAGATGAGTAAACTTACAAGGAAAGATGTGAGGGGAGAAGCAGCCAGAGTTGTATGTGCAGCAACAGCCCTTTTTTTTTATGTATAAGGGATATAATATGAAGTGCCTGAAAGAACTAGGAATGTAAGAGATAAACTAAGAGAATCGGAAATAGATCGTTTAGAAAGACATGAGGAAATTTGATAAACAAGATTTTTTTATTATGAAAACTTTCTTACTTGATTTACAACAGGTTGCATCTCTTTATATATACAAGGGATAGCATAGATATAACCTTTCAATAAAGACATGATACCTAGTAGCACACTTCTATATTGACACGTTACCTATTTACAAGACATAATATTCGATCAAGATAATTTGATCTTTACATAAAGTATGAAATGACAGCACCACCTTATGAATCAATAATTCAAAAGAATTTTACATAAATGGCCCTTGAATTTATTTTAATCTGTCTCTTTGCATCCTTTGAAAAAATCATCACTTGCTAAAAGTCCCAATGAGTAGTGTCGATAGAAACCGGTGATCCTGGTTCTGTGTCAATCTGTTCTTCACTGTTCATGATATCTTCTAGTCTCAATAGTGTATCTCCTTCACCGCTGAATGGCAAGAGCATATGCCAATTTTGATGAGACCAAATTTGTAAGTAATGTCCTTCTGCTAGGAGTTTATAATTTCCCAACGAAAACTTTCAGGTAGTAAAGGTGTTTTTTGAGCTGCGCATATATCTTCATTTGAAAGATTCTGTAGAGTTCCAAAATCTATTTCTTGTTTGCACGATAACTTTTTAAGATAGCCATGTTGTACCGTTCTTTGGGTGATGAAGATCATTTTTCTAGCAGGTCTGTATGTATGTTCATCCGCTGCTGGAAAAGAAGAAAAAATTTTGCACCCAATAATTGGACTGATGCTGTGAGATGCGATGTTTCCGGCTGTTAAAATAAATTTTTCTCCTAATATATTAAGAAGACTTTATGTGCTGCTATTGAGGCAGAATTCTAAGTAATCTATCATTCTATTATGATAAAAATTAATTATCTGTTCCTCTGGCACGTCTGTAGTCTTTAGGTTTATCTGTAATAGGAGTATGGGAGTATCTTCACCTTCATCATTCAATCTTTGGATTACTGTAACTCCTTTATAATTGATTTCTTGAAAAGCAATCTGTACAATCTTCTGTTGTAATTTATATAGAATTGCTGGAAATTCTATACAAATTTTTTGAGACACCATTTGCTCAAATTCTTTAAACTGATCAAGTACTGGTCTCAACGTTTGTCTCCAAGGGAGATCTAAAATGCGAGCTTTAAAACATTCATAGTTTCTGTATATTGCTGTTTTTAAATTTTCATCTTTTTTCTCATTCCTTTGTATAAGCTGTACATTTTTTGCTTCAAGAATTTTTATTTTTTGTTTCAAAATATTATTTTCAATCTGGCTTTGTATATGCTGTGTATCTTTTCCAGATTGCATAAGTTGTTGTTGTAACTTAGCAATAATTTCTTCCTGAGCTTTAATCATTTGCTCTGGACTAGTTTTTGCTATTTCTGAAAATGTTTTCACCTGTTCGGGTTCTATGAAAAAACTGTTTAACCCAAAATGTTCTCGAGCAATATTCATGGCTTCCTGGAAACTACAACATCCCTTGTAAAGGGGATTTTGACACTGTATATATTTTATGACTGTTGCCCAATTATTAAAAATCCCAATTTTAGTGCCCCTGATGATAACATAATGTGTAAACTTCTTTATTTGTTTTTCAGGGGTCAATGGTGACTGTTTATGAAAGTAAAAACTTAAAGCATTGAGGATTTGAACTTTGAATGATGAAGCCTGTGGAACTGTCTGAATATGCCATAAGTTGTCTAGCAAACATTGTTGGTCTTCTGTCAAGTTTACTCCAATCACGGGCCTAAACTTTTTACGTTCATCGAAGCAAATTGGTAAAGTGCAGTTACCAAATGCTATAACGGCTTCTCTGTTCTGTGTATATTGTGTATTTTTTGAAGGTCCTGTCCTATAATATGCATGTTGAATATTTTGAGATTGTGGTCTAGATCCTTGCAAGAGGTTATTATTATGTGTAATACTCGCTATTTCCATATAAGGAATCGAGTTTTGTTGTGTGGGTTTATGTAGATATTCTGTTTTTATTGCTGAATCCAATAATTTCTCTGTTGATGTTGTGTTTCTATCTTCCTCTGAAGAAATGCTCATGGAAGAGGAACTTTTGTTGTGTAGGCTGTATTAATTTGTTCTTTCCTTTGTTTCGACTGTCCACCTGCAGAAAATAATCTGTTAATATTTCTGGATAGCATATCAGCTATTCCATTATTTTCTCCCTTTATGTGTTCAAAATTTATTTTATATCCACTTCCTTGTATTGTATTTTGTAAATTAATCCATCGTGTCCTATTTATTTTCTTACTTTGTTCATTTTTAATAAAACGAACCATAGCTTCACAATTTGTTCTAACTGTAAATTCTTTATGTAAAAATATCTTAAGTTTTTCTAAAGCATTTATTAAAGCTTGTATTTCGTAGTCTATAGAAGTCCAATTCATTCCTGTCTTATTAAAGCTTCCACTAGCATATGAGCATATTTTTTCTGTATCTTTTGGGCTATATTTATCGGGTTTACAAAGGAGAACAGCTCCCCATCCTTCTTTGCATCCATCAACTTCTATTATTACATAATCAGTAACTAATGGTAATTGTAATGATTTGATATTTTTAACTGCTTCTTTAATTACTTTAACTAATTTAATGTCTTCTTGGTTGAAATGTTTTTGTCCATTTTTTGTTGTTTTACTATATAATGGTCCCACTAACTTTGAAAGATTAGGAATAAACTTTCGTGCATAATTAACCAATCCTAAAAAAGCTTGTATCTGTTTTAAATTTTCAAACTTTTCTGGGAATTCTAAAATTTTTGTCGATATATGACTTTGTAATTCAATTTTTCCCTTTCCTATTTCTAAACCAAGAAATGATATTTTTCTTTTAAACAATTCCATTTTTCTTTTAGAAATAACAATACCATTCTTTTTTATTTCTTCAAATATTTTCTGTAAATGTTTCTCATGTTCCTGTACTGTTTCACTGGCAACCAAAATATCATCAATATATACTAAACAAAAATCATATTTCAGAAAAATACTGTCCATAAACCTTTGAAATATAGATGGAGCATTTTTAATCCCAAAGCTTAAAACATTCCATTCATATTGTCCTTCAGAACATGTAAATGCTGTCCATGATTTAAAGTTTTCTTCAAGCTGTAACTGATTGTATCCAGATTTTAAATCAAATTTGCTAAAACTTTTTTCTTTTGTATCAAGTTTATTAAAGAGTCTTTATTAGGGATATTGTAACCATCATCTTCTGTATTATCATTTAGTCTTTTATAATTATAAACTATTCGAGCTTTTCCTCTTTTTATTTCAGAATGATTTCTTACTATAAAAGCTGCTGACGTATGTGGACTTTCCGATTTTCTAATTAATCCTTGTTCTATCATTTCTGGTATTTGTTTTTTTTAAATTCTTCTTTATCTAAAGGACTATATTCTATATTTGCTGTTCTTATTGTAATATCGGGATTTTTTAATTTAAATTTACAAATATAGTTAACTTTTGATTTTGTAATATCTTCTCCTATAAGTCCAATTTTCTCTAAGTGTAAAATTATAGGATGATTCATACTTTTGGTTATATCTTTTCCTTTTTGTAACTCATGTGTTAAAAACTCTGTTAATAGCTTAATTGTTTCATTTTCAACATTTGTCTTAATTTGATTATGTTTGAAAAAGTCTAGTTTACCTTGTCCACCACGCTTTTGCGCAAACTCTGATGTATTGGTATATTTAAGTGTTGGAAAACTATATATATGTTTACTAAGTGTGATAAAATTACGTGTTAATGTGATAGCGCCATTTAAGGCAAAAATAAAATTTAATCCGAGAATAAAATCATTAGATTTTACATATTCTGGATTGATATTAACCTGTGGGATATCAAATTTCATACTATAGTTACCTGCAAAGTCTAGAAATTGAATACCTGTTGGTTCTAAGTAATGTGTGATAGTTATTAATCTGTGTTCGATTGTTCTTCTCATTAATTTATATGATAACTCTTTATGATATGGTTTTGGTGCTAGATGATAAAATATAACACTTTTAGTTGCTCCTGTATCTACTAATGCTGTTAAATCTAAAAATTTATTATTATCTAACCATAATCTATATTGTAGGTTTATCATGTTGGGTGATCCATCTGTTTGTATTAATACATGTTCATTTGTTATTTGAGACATTTGGTTTATTTCATTTACTTCGTTTTCCTCAATATTGATCTTTTTCTTTTTATCTAACACATCCTCTAAAATACTTACTTTATTTTCTAAAGTTTGTATTTTTAATTTATGTAATGCGGCTATTATTTATAATTTTTCTATCTTTTCCGATTGTAACCCGATTTTTACTTCTTTATTTTCTTTTTCTGTTTTTTCTTTATTTATTTCTAAATTATATAGCTTTTTAAGGCATATGTAACAGATTTCTGTGAAACATATATTACATTGTGATCTTTTTTCTATACTAGGGTAATATCCACAATTATAACACTTTATATAGTTATTTCCTCGTTTATTTATCCAATTATGTTGACATTCTTCTTGTGCTGTATTTACGTATGTATATGTTATTTTGGTTAAATGTTTATCATTATCACTATCACTATATATACTGTATATTGATTCATTATCAGAATTATCAGAATTTAGAGGTTTTATATTATATTCTCATATTTGTTCTATTAAATTGCTTTTTTCTATATTCTTATTTTTATTTGAGCATTTATTAGCTAAATGTTTAACATCACCACAGATAAAACATTTACAATTTCTTGTTTGTGGTCTTTTTACATATTTATTTTTATAGTATGGTTTATTCCCTTTTTTATATGATGGGTGCTTTTTCGTAATTTCTTTTTTCTTTCATAATGTCCATATGCTTGAGGTGTATAAATTGCTGATTTACAAAAGACATAAGCATTTTTCTTTAATTGTTCTTGTAAAGCTACTTCTTTACACTTATCTTCTAATATAGCGAATGTATATGTGATCCTAGGTCCTATTCCTAGGTTTTTCTGTTCTCCATATTGTTGTTTCCATGTTTCATATATATATCTTCCTAAATCTCCTGGAAGTTTTATAAAAAATTTATCACATAAATTATCATCCATTGTTTGCCCAGTTTGTGATAATAATATAGTAAAATCTAATGTGAATTCATTAATATATTTCATATCTGCTATACTTAATTGTTCAAGATTTCTAATAGCTGTATCTTGTATTAATGTATTATTTTTTGCAGGATCTACCCCTAAAATTAATGTTCTTATTTGACTAGTAAAATTATATGGGTTATCACCTAAGGCTTTTAATTTATTAATTTCATCTGGATCTTGTACTTTTTTACTTAGCCAAATACCCAAAGCTATTGGGCCTAAGGTTGTTTCTAAATAAGCAAACATGTCCATACTATCTTTTTTATTGGTTTCCCACATTCTAACAACTAGTTGTTCCCATGACAAAATTTCATCCATCCAAAGTTGTGGTTTTTGTTTTTCTAATAATAACATGCTTCCACTATATATATTTCCAATTGGTAATCGGCTACCTTTTCCTTTATAACTAGATTCTCCGTTATATGTAACTGTTGGTTGTGACCATATTTCTCATCCTATACTATCTTCTGTACTAGTGCCTGGTTCACTCCATTCCATTTTAGGTCTTTTTCTGATATTTGTCATATATGTATCATTATTCATAAAGACTTGTTCTTTTTTATAAAAATCTGATAACATAGTTTTTCCTTGTGATATATTTTCTACTAATGGTAAATTATAGTATTCCTGTAATTTATTATAACTTTCTTCATATGTTAATCCTAAATCTGTTATGCATTCTATAATCATATCATCTACCTCGTCTTGTATATTTAATTCTGTAAATTTTCTATTGATAATATGTTCAATTGTTTTATTAATTTCTTTTGTTTTAAAACTTGTATATGTTTCTTCTTCTATATAATCTATAATACTTAAATCATAATCTATATGTTCTTCTTTTTCAAATTCGCTAAATCCTAATTCCATTGGTTCGCTTTCTTTTTCATTATCTGTATCATATATTGGTTTAGTATCGTATTCTATATTCATAAAGCTATACTCTGTATTCTCCTCCTCGTCACTTTGTTTTACTGTTTCTTTTTTAAAGTTTATAAATCTAAGACTTTGTATACCATCACTTCCTTCATATATATAACTTTTCTTTGGAATTAAAACTTCATCTTCTTGTTCTTTTAAATCATTTAACGACCATTCTAATCCTGCTAAATCTTCTAGATCTATTTTTATAGGATCTATCATTTTTATGGATTTTGATGCTATTGTATTTACTATACCTTCTATATTAACTTTATATTTCATTCCTGATCTATTACTTGCTTTTCCTAAAACTCCTATACTTATTACTATATTGTTACCTTCATAATTTTCATATCCTTTAGTTTGTAACGCTATTTTAATATTATGTAAATCTTTTATATCTTTTAATATTCCAGGTGTACAATAAAATAGTGCAGTATTTTGACTCAAGTCTACCTCCATTCGTGAGATTATTTCCTTTTTTAAATCTGTTTTCCATGATTTATCTAATAATAATGCTAATATTTTTGTTCCTAAATTTTTTCTACCTAAAGCTTTTATTCCTATAATAACTAATCCAAGATGTACGAAATGTTTCTTTGACTGTTTTATCTTTTGTATTGTTTCTGGAGAAAATAGATCTATTGTTACTGTATTATCTACTACCCTTAAACTTTCTTCTCTACTACTTCGTATTAATACTGTATTAACATTTAACATTCCAGTTTGATATAATATTCTGGGGTTTAATATATCCAGCTGATGTTGGTTATATAAATTTATATTTCTATCTAAATCAATTTCTTCTTCTAATTGTACAATCTGTTGGTTACTATTAGTTCCTGATCCTCTTCTAATTATTCTGTTTATAAATGTGTCCGATGTAATTATATCTTGTATATTGCTAGTTGAATTTCTAGCGTCTTGTAATGTTCTGCTACGTCCTAAGAAACTTCTATTATTATTCATTTTCTTGGTAACCAATGTTTATAAGGTTTAGGTTTTCTTATTATTTTACTGTCTTCAATATTTAATTGGTTAATTCCGTTTATAATTTTGTCTAAATCACTTTCTATACTAGATATGATGGGAAGATTTTTAACTTCTATTAATGTATTTAATTTTTCAATAATTTGTAATAATAAACTGATTATAAAATTAAATAATATAGGATATGTTTTATCACTTTTTCCTGTGCCAGAATATCTAGTAAATCCTGTAACTTCTTCTTTATTATCTTCTGGTTTATATTTTTTAACGTCTTCTAAAGCTCTAATGTATTCTTTAGAGTTTTCCAGTTTTAACTTTCAACGATAGTTTTAACGACCTGTAATATTTCTTCTAACGTATTTATTTTAGGCTCAAATTGTAATAATTAATTTTCTATTTTATTTATAAGTTGTTTTGTCTCTATTTCTATTCTTTTAGATTTATTATTTTCTAATTGATAGCTTAATTGCTGAATTTTTTCTTTGCTTGGAATTAATCGTTTTATATCTTTTAGTTATTTAATAATTTGATTATTTTGTTCTTTAATATATCCTAGGTTGTCTATTAATTTCGTTAAAAACTCGGTTTTTATAGTTGTATTTTTAACTATTTTTTCTATTATATTTTTATTATTTTTAAACTCTTTTTTTAAACTTTCTCCTAGATTAATAATTAAATCTGTTATACCGTTTAAGTGTATATTTTCTGTATGTAGACTATGTTTATATTTGTTTTTAAATCTGCAAACAAAATTATAATTTTCAAAGAGACTTTTAGTAGGATCAATGCTTTTATTGTATTCAAGATTTAAGAAGTCTAGTTTTTTAAAGTTGGTTGAATTGTATTGTTTAAGGTCGAGACAATTTTTTGATGGATCAATGATTATAAAGATTCCTATCTCTTAGCTAAATCTTATATTCTTTTAGTTCTTTATTAAAATTTTCTTATATCCCTTGACATAACATATTTTTTACCAAATTTTAATGTTAAAAAAAAACTTAAAATAAAATTGTACAACCCAAACAAAACTATCATATCTCCTTAAATTATATTAAAACATAAAACAATCCCATAATCTTCACCTGAGAGAGTTCTCGACATAAAAATATGGACTTAAGCAAAACATGCTGCCAGAAAAATCGAGCTTGTCTTAGTTTTTTAGATCGTAGAACGTCCTATGCTCTGATACCAAATAAGGGGGTATGGCAGTCTTTTCCGGGTTTACCGTTAAACCATAAGCATAATAAGAATTAACATCAAGAAGAGTAAACTTACAAGGAAAGATGTGAGGGGAGAAGCAACCAGAGTTGTATGTGCAACAACAACCCTTTTTTTTATGTATAACGGATATAATATGAAGTGCCTGAAAGAACTAGGAATGTAAGAGATAGACTAAGAGAATCGGAAATAGATCGTTTAGAAAGACATGAGGAAATTTGATAAACAAGATTTTTTATTATGAAAACTCTCTTACTTGATTTACAACAGGTTGCATCTCTTTATATATACAAGGGATAGCATAGATATAACCTTTCAATAAAGACATGATACCTACTAGCACACTTCTATATTGACACGTTACCTATTTACAAGACATAATATTCGATCAAGATAATTTCATCTTTACATAATATATATATATATATATATATATATATATATATATATATATATATATATATATATATATATATATATATATATATATATATATAATCAAGATCAAATAAGAAGGAAATTTTTTCTAGGAAGGTAAGAATTTTTTTTATATAAATTTTTTTAGAAAATAAAAGAAATGAATCATTAGATGATTCAAAAATAGGATGATTCACAAGAAAAAATTCCCAAAAAAACACATTCATGATTCATTTTTAAGTAAATCAAGAAAAAGTTCACTTTTATAACAATTTTAGTCAATGTCAACAAAATCATCGTAAAAAGAATCATCGAAATGTTTTTTTGGGATTTTTTTTTGTGAATCATGTTATTTTTTATTCATCTAGTGATTCATTTGTTTCTTTTTCCAAAAAATATGCTGAAAAAAATCTTCTTACCTTCTTACCAAAAAAAAGTTCTTACTATATATATATATATATATATATATATATATATATATATATATATATATATATATATATATATATATATATATACACTGATGAATGGAACTTACAAATTCATATTTCTATTCATCCCGAAGCGACAAGATGTATCGGGAGTACGTGAGGATTATTTGGTGACCATGTATTAAGTTAGATGTCACTAGTTCTGTGGAAGAATTCTTGGCATATATGAAGGTCAATGATGAACACCAGAGACCGCATGGTAAGTTGGAACCTTAGAGATTCTCGTATGGAACTGGAGCACGAATATTGTGGTTAAGATAACCATGTTGATTCAGATGGTATGACTATGGTTTTTATAGGTTACATAACTATGTTCTTGCGAAATTTCACTTAACATTATAGGGCACATGCAACCTAAAGTATCTATGCCATACACTTTGGATGCAACATACTGTGAACAACAAAAACTAGATTAACCCTAATATCCTTCCTAATAAATAAAGATCCTATTGCCATATGTCCTCTTATCCTTGATTTGGACACTTGGCTTTTTCTAAATTTTTTGAAGTAATTTATATCCACTTGTCATTTTTTTGTAATTTTCGATTTTTTAATAATGCCACCTAATAATATATAATTAAGATGTCAATACGTTCCTTCTAAATTTAAATTCCTGCCTTTAAGGCGCTATATACAACATTTTTATCGTTTTCTTCATATACGATTTGATTAGCCTTAAATCACGCTTCCATTTCATGAATGCTTTCCAAATCCACAGTTGTTCAATTTCTCAAAAACATCTTAGTGTATGTTATATGAAGTTAAATTTAGGTTGCCATCATTCATGCAATTTCGTTCTTCTTTCAATGATACGAATCATCATACTCAAATCGTCCCACAACTATTCAATTTCATCTATATATGATTTCTTACTGAATAGTATATATTCATGTCATTAGGATGATTCCTTTTATTCACTATGAAAACCAAGCTCTCCAAAATCGGCCGGGTAAAAAGAGCTACACAAGGTTAGTAATTCCATTCTTTTTTATACATTGTCATTTTTTCTTACTTTAACACACATTATAAGATGGTGTAAGATGACCATTTGCATTATGTCCACCACCTGTTCGATGTAATGCTAATGTGGTTCTTTATGGGGAATATTGAAAAATATGGTTATGAATGTGTATACCTTTATGTGCCCGTTTTTTTTCCCTCTGGAATATACATTATACAATTTTTTTTTTCTGTTTTCTATTTGTATGTTAAAATGTGTACATATGGGGTAAATTATGTTTGATTATCTGTATTGTATTTTCGTTTTTTTAGTGTGCATTCGGTATATAAATGTGTGTATTATATTTTTAGTTTTGTAGTATACATTAGGTATCAATATGTGTGTATGTGTAACTTTATTATTTATTTTTTGTTTTGTATGTGTGTAGGTATGTTACATGTACAAATATCCAACATTCATTTATAACACAAGGACTAATGTGTCCCAAATCTTATCACTAAAACTAGATATAAACCATTTAAAACACATTATAGCAAAGTACTTTGATGGAATGACAAATTTACCCTTACCCATTTTCCTATTTGTGGTAATCAATATTTTTTTGTGTATCTGTTTAGCATGATACTTTCAATTTTACCCGATGGGTAAATCAGTAATTTAGTTTGGACAATATTCATCAGAAGGGTAAATCAGTAATTTAATTCAAACATGGATCGAATTGGTTGTTACTACTGCTTCTATTTGTTTGATTATCTCAACTTGGTTAAAGTTCATTTTTATAGGTTAAACAAAATATGGTTGTAAATATATATACCTTTATGTGCAGGTTTTTTTGTCCCACCTAGATACTGTAATATATATATATATATATATATATATATATATATATATATATATATATATATATATATTCTGTTTTGTATTTGTGTGCTTATGTGTGTATACATTTTGGTTACATCATGCTATAGGTTAAACAAAAATAAGATTTTTTTTAAACTAAAAATATCATAACTAAGTACTTTGATGGAATGACCATTTGACACCTGCCACATTATCATATGTTGTGGTATTTAAAAAAAAAATCAATTATATGGACAATTTATGCAACTTTGCTGTTTTAGTGTTGTTAGTGGAAAATTTAAAATACATTTTTTTTAAGTAATTGACATTTTTACCCTTTCTACATGATCATATGTGGACATGAACGTCTTATGTACATGTAAAGGGAAAACCTATAATTTTAGTTACAGATACAAACATGGACAAAAATTTATGGACTACTTAAAAGTTCAAATACATACAAATATAAGATTGTTTAATCTAAGTTTTTGGTAATGTTTTATCTCAAATTAGTTTAAACATCAACATTTAAAAACCAATTTAACTTTTTGTTTATAATCAGCTTCAGCCCAAACTCATATCTTTGTTTAGCTATATACTTTGAACTCCAATTTATCTTTATTCAATTTGTTTTTGTTTATAAACTTGAAATGTCAAAAAAATAAATATTGTTTGCAGCATGTGTCAAGGTCGGACCATTTGTCCTTTGGACAATTATAAAGATGGTGGTCTTTGGTTGGGATGGAGTAAATTCTAATTGTGGTCCTGTTAGTAACATTTACATGTAAATTTTTTATTCACTTGCAGCCAAAATCGTAATATAATTTTTTTTAAACTTTTTGTACGAGATTCCCCCTGTAAGTTCATTCATAGTGGAGGAGGTTTAATGGAAATAATCTATTGATTAAATTGTTGCTTAGAAGCCATAATTGATGTGGGTCTTAGACTTCATGATGCAAAGTAAGCACTCTTATGTTAAAAGAATAAGATTAATAAAGACCCTCATAATATCAAAATAATAAAATATTAGTTATTTTTGGAACATAAAGTACATTTTTAGTTATTTTTGAAGAATACATGTGTAACTCATGTTTAATGAATATGGACATGTTGAATTTGCTCTATTATTTTTAATATATTTATTAATTTCATTAGAAGTACCTTTTGAACCCCTTATCACTAATAAACATAATTCTTTATGTTACGCTTCATTCAAAGATGTAGCTGTCATATATATATATATATATATATATATATATATATATATATATATATATATATATATATATATATATATATATATATATATATATATATATATATATATATATAGAGAGAGAGAGAGAGAGAGAGTTATGTTCAAATGAGAACATTTTTTACAATGAGAACAATTGAGAACAAATTTAAACCACTCATTTAATTTTTCTATTTTCTTGTCTGCACCTCCCTCCGAATCACTTGTCCCCTCATCGGAAACCACTTTCATCTACTGTCTCCTCATCGGGAGAGTTCCATCATATCGGCTGACAGATGCTGGAGTAACAGGTGTTGTGGCGGCGTATACTGTAATCATTTGTTGCTCCTGCGTATACTGACAGATGCTGGAGTAACAGGTGTTGTGGCGGCGTATACTGTAATCGTTTGGGGCAGTCGAAGGTTGTTGGATTAGAAGTCAATACGTCCCCCTAGATCGGGGTAGATAACCCCCAAATGTACTTTTCTATTTTCTTGCTCTCCGGGGTAACCATCCCGGGGCATAGTGATGCTAGGTCGCTAAACCTGTCAGTGTAGGCCACTATGTCTAAGCCGACCATGGTGTGCTCCCATAGTTCTTGTTCTAGCTTTTGAACTTCGCCTCTTGGGCAGTATTCTTCCAACATTATCTCTTTTAGGTTCTCCCAACCTATTGAGTTAGCCACTTATAGGGTCAGTTACTTAACATAGATATTCCACCATGTTAGGGCTTTGTCGGAGAAGGTGCAGGCAACAAACTTAACTTTGCTCCCTTTTGGGCACAGACAGATTTCGAAGACCGAATCTGTTTTCTCGAACCATCACATCAGAGAAATGACTCCCCCATTTCCATTAAAGGATTTGGGTTTACAGTTCGTGAAGTCCTTGTACGAACACTCCCGTGGGTGTCCGTGAGTAACTCTGGGGTTCGTTAAGTGGGTACCGCTACCAGTTCCACTGGTACCACTTTCGCAGATGTGAGTTAGAGAAGCTGTTACTGCGGCTGTTATCGCTGCTTGGAGAGCAGCAGGATCGAATTGTGGTGGTGGATTCTCCGTTGTGCTATTGACTATGCGCCTCACAGGTCTACCGCGAGGCATCTTTTGCTAAAAAGAATACAAAGATGAGACGGAAATACGTCTATAGCAGTGGTTATAAGCCGAAAGCTGAATGACAAAGTTATCCTAGTTCTGAGTGTATCTGGTTCTGACTTTCATAGGGTTCTGGAAACAATTCATAAGGGATTCTATATAAAATAAACTTTTTGAATCAGAAATGGCTATCCTCAAATGAATTTCTGTAGATTGAATAATTGATATTGGTTGCATGAAAAGAAATAATCCTAACACATAGTGTGAGTAGTGAAATCACTAGCTCACTAAGTCAATTAAGGTTATCATTTATTAGTGTGACACATAAGACGTTTTAGTTTCTTCGACTGATCCCTCCTTGGAAAACTCCTCTTGAATCTCTTCTTGTTTCCCCTTGACTCCTCTGCGGACTGTTATGACGGTGTGGTTACATCTATCTGGTTTGTCGTGCGAGAATGGAAGTGCCTAATGAATCTATGAGATTAAGTGTAACTTTATGGGGTGATCCTTACCGGGTCCTCCTATAACTGCGCAATGTATACAAGTTGTATATAATTTAATATTAAATAGACCTTCGAATAAGTGATCCTACTCCAAAACCACAACCAAAAAAGGAACAGGAAGTGAAGCATAGATCACAAATTCTAAGTCTATAAAATCTCAATTGTATATAACCTTGGAAGTATACACCCCGGAATCATAGACCTACCAGAAGGGTCTTTTAAATTTTCACATATGTTATTTATAGTGCCTAAAATACTCCTATAGTATTTTAATGTAATGAACTTGGTATGTTTTAAACTTGTTGTTGTCTTATAGTATCATAAAATACTCCTATAGTATTTTAACTTTATGTTCTAATCTAGAAATCCCATGAATAGAGTTAGGTAAGTTTTAAGACTGTTGCAACACCACATCACTCCCAAACACTGATGGGTTTTTGAGCATTCTAACATGCCTATGGTGTACATGCAACCCTAGAAACCTTGGATCTATGTTTGACTAAGATACATGCAAATAATTATTTTTCCAAGGTTCTTATCCTAACTAGCATGGCATGGGGTACTTGAATCAAATAAAACTAGTAGAATTACATACATTGTAGTAGTAGTTGATTGCTTGGAGTTTGAGAGCCTAGCACCAATAATGTGGATGCCTCAAATGGAAGTCACAAATCACCACAAACTTGGAAACTTGAGAGAATAGTCACAAACTTCTTGAAATCGGCCCTCTTAGTTTACACACATCAACTAGTGCAATTTCAAGAACCAAAGCCTCCTTTATATAGTGTGGTGGATTAGGGTTACATCCATGTAAACCCTAATACCCATGTCTTTTCATTTCCATGAGATCCATGGGTTAAATCTCCATGGAGTATCCATGGACTTTCCATGCAAGCCTAGCCAATTCCAAATAAGCATTAGCCCACACTATATAAATACAAGAGCCCATATTTAATTAGTCATACTTTTGATCTCTAAATTAATTCTAAATTAATTATAGATCAATACTAATTAAATAATATGATTTTATATTAATATATTAGGACTTATAATATATTAATAAATCATAACTTATACTATTCTCAAACGATTATCCATAAATTGTTCGGGTGAAGTGCAACCCAAATGGACCATGCCGGGTCGGGTCAAGTACATACCAAATATAGTTATGGACTTAGACACTATATCCAACAGTCTCCCACTTGGATAAGTCTAATAACTATAGTTGCAAGTATGATTTCAGGAACCGATCAGCAATCGTAGCTCTTTAAACTCTGTTGAACTATGAAGCGCCATTTTAGATAAGTGATCATATAATCCTCTGTTCTAGATATCAGCCGGACAAATACATGGAACATGGTCTTGCTTATTGTCCAACATTTGTTTCCCGATTTCCGATTTGTTTGACATAGAACTTAACTGAACACATCAATTTAGTTCTGACCGGGCCCGGTACATAGGTCAAAACAAAATCATCGAGGGGCCCAGATATCGCTTCTAATCCAAGAAGGAAAAGATAAACTTCGACTCATATGTTTGCTCTACTACTTGTTGAATTACACACAAAAGCACGGTTTATAACATCGATTTACCAATGCGTTTTCGTGCAATCAATGCATAACCAACTCATAGGCAACAAATCATATCTCTAGGTTTGAAGACTTATATGATATTACCGTCTCACGATCACTCGAGATAAATTCCATGAAGTGATACAAGTGAGCGTGGGTTGAATCCAATACTCAGAACTTATGAGCACTCATGAGTGTTGTAGCCCCGCTTTGTCTAACATCTTAAACCTCTACAAGACAACCCATGACAGTCTTGATTCATATCTACTTCCAACATATGACCGACTGTGGAGAGTTTGAATAATATGATATAAACCATAACATAATTATTCTGGAAGTCAAAACATGCAAAGAGAAATAATAGTAAACGATTGACAAGAGATAGCAACACTTTACTCATAAATAACAGCTTTTATTTATCATCAAATGTCAATTACATTTTACAAATTTCCAGATTATCTAACTACTAAAACTAATATCATCCTTCAGCCTTATGCTCCGAGCATGCTGGAGATGCTTAGCCCGAGTCAGTCCCTTCGTGAGGGGATCTGCTGGGTTCTCATCCGATGATACCCTCTTTGCCATGAGGATTCCTTCTTCTATTCGATGTCTGATGAAGTGATATTTTCTGTCAATGTGTCTGGATCTCCCATGATCTCTTGGTTCCTTGGCTAAGGTAACCGCACTATTGCTGTCACAGAAAATCTCCATTGGCTCCTTTATAGCTGGTACAACTCCAAGGTCTCCGATGAAGTTCTTTAGCCATATAGCCTCCTTTGCTGCCTCGCTTGCTGCTATATACTCTGATTCACAAGTGGAATCAGCCACTGTCTCCTGCTTGGAACTTTTCCAAGTAATTGCCCCTCCGTTTAGAGTAAAGACCCAGCCCGACTGAGAGCGGAAATTATCCCTATCAGTCTGAAAGCTAGCATCACTGTACCCTACAACTCTCAAGTCCTCACTGCCACCGAGGGTAAGGACCCAGTCCTTAGTCCTCCGTAGGTACTTGAGGATATTCTTTACTACCGTCCAGTGTGCCTTGCCAGGGTTCCCCTGATACCTGCTAACCATGCTCAAAGCAAAGGCTACATCAGGTCGAGTACACGTCATAGCATACATGATCGATCCTACAGCTGAAGCATAAGGTATTCGACTCATTTCTGCTATCTCAACCTCAGTACTAGGGCTTTGTGTCTTACTCAATCTGGCGTTACTCTGGATGGGTGACTATTAGGTTCATCCAGACCTATCAGTGTCTCATCACTGATAAGTGTATCACCTTCCGCAGTAATATGGAATCCATAGTAATGCTCAGGTGCATTCCTAACCCTTGTGGAACGCCTTAGAGGTACAGACTTGTCAATTGGCTCAACAGGAGTTTCCTCCTCAAGTTGAGTGCTAGGGTTTGAAGTTCCTTCACCACTTGACTCTTGAATTTCTTCAAGGTCAACTTGCCTCCCACTGTCTCCTTGGCTTATGAACTCTCTCTCTCTCGAAAGACAGCCCTCCTAGCTACAAAGACCACATTTTCACTAGGTCTGTAGAAGAGGTAACCAAAGGATTGTTGTGGGTAGCCGATGAAAATACACCTCTCGCTTCGAGGTTCGAGCTTATCATGTGTCTCGCGTCTCACGAAAGCCTCGTAACCCCAAATCTTGATGTGGTCTAGTTTGGGTACTTTACCAGTCCACATCTCATGAGGAGTTTTGGCAACTTTCTTTGTAGGGACTAGATTAAGGATATGGGCGGTAGTCTCTAAGGCATACCCCCAAAATGAGATTGGTAGCGAAGCTCGACTCATCATGGAACGAACCATATCCAACAAGGTTCGATTACGCCTCTCAGCTACAACGTTCAACTGCGGTGTCCTGGGAGGTGTCAATTGTGAGACAATCCCACATTCCCTAAGATAGTCGAGGAACTCTGAACTAAGATACTCACCACCTCGATCGGATCGAAGCATCTTAATGTTCCTGCCCAATTGATTCTCGACTTCCTGTTTAAATTCTTTAAACCTTTCAAAAGTCTCTGACTTATGCTTGATTAAGTAGACATATCCATATCTACTGTAATCATCAGTAAAAGTCAAATAATAACGATTAGCATCCCTTGTGGCATGTTTGAAGGGTCCACACACATCTGTGTGTATAAGATCCAACAAACCTTCACCCCTTTCACAAGAACCTGTGAAGGGTGACTTTGTCATTTTTCCAAGTAAGCATGATTCGCAACTATCATCTGACTTTAGGTCAAATGACTCCAAGACTCCATCCTTTTGGAGTTGGCCTATGCGTTTCTTGCTTATATGTCCAAGACGACAATGCCATAATGATGCTTTATCCAAGTTATTATTATTAACAGAATCAATACACAATACATTATTTCCTAAGTTATGAACCACAGATACAGGTTCATACACGCCATCACAAGGTAATGCTTTAAAATAAAGAACATTATTAAAGAAAGCATTAATCGAACCAACTTCATTATCAAATGAAAAGGTGAAACCTTGTTTATACAATGCATGAAAGGAAATAATGTCTCTTGCCATTTCTGGCGAATAACAACACTTATTCAAATCTAAACTAAACCCACTACTTAGCGATAAAGTATAAACTCCAATCTTGGTGACATGTAAAGCTTTCCTATTCCCCATAATTAAGTTTATTCTTCCATGCTCCACATTCTCACTTCTTCTTAGTCCCTGCAAATCAGAACAAATATGAATACCACAACCGGTATCAAGGACCCAAGAGTTAGAATGGGGTGAGTTATTAGATAAGATAGTGTAAATACCTGCATGGTTGGGTTTAACTTTCCCATCCTTCACATCTTGCTGGTACTTTGGGCAGTTCCGCTTCCAATGTGATTTTTCATGGCAATAGAAGCATTCAGCCTCTTTTGGGTCAGAAGAAGGAGTGACGAAACCTTTCTTGGTTCCACTTGAAGAAGAGCCATCAAGGGTCCTAGCCTTGGTACCCTTCGAAGAGCTCTTCCTCTTCTTCCCTCGAACTTTCCCGATTGCCAAAACCGGGGTGGAGTTTGGAGTAGGAGTGTTAACAACCGACTTACCCTTAAGACCTGTTTCTGCGGTCTTGAGGAGTCCTTGAAGTTTGCTGAGTGTGACCTCTTCCTTATTCATGTGATATGTCATGCGGAATTGATCATAGCACGATGGTAAGGAGTGCAAAATGATATCTATTGCAAGCTCCTCAGGGAAGTTCACATTAAGCTTCAGCAACCGATCCACATACCTTTGCATTTTCTACATGTGGCTCGTGACGGATTCCCCGTCCTTCATCATGGTTGTTATGATAAAGCATATGATTTCGTACCTCTCTTGTCGTGCACTTTGATGGTATCTTTCCATCAGATCTTGGTGCATTTCAAAAGGGTAGAAGTCCTCATAGGACTTTTGGAGTTCCGCTGTCATGGTGGTCAACATGATGCATGCCACTTTTGTAGCATCCCTTTCATGTGCCCGGAAGTCAGCGATCTCCTGGGGAGTTGCAGTGATCTCATCAATCTCCTTAAGCTCCTTGTCAAGGACATATTCTTTGTCCTCGTAGCGGGTAATCATCCTGATGTTTCTGATCCATTCATTGAAGTTGGATCCATCAAAAATGACTTTCCCACACAATTTCATAAGGGTAAATGAGCCATTAGGATTAGAGCCAGAAGCAGCATTGTTTGAAGACATCTGAAAGAAGAGAACAAGATGAGTTTAGATATTAAGAGAGTCCTTAATAAAACACCCAAATGTAATATTAAGGCTAGGATCCAATCACAATATATTATAACTTAGAAGAGGTATGCCGTAATCCAAGCTATAACATATTTGAAAGGTAGGTGAATGACGATTCACCAATTTCCACCATGAAAAACGAAATATAGATATTAGGTTTTTAATTGGTTCTTAGAAATTCCTAGATTCTTTTGAGATTCAATGAATTTTTTTTTCAAAGACATGTTTCAATCTCGAGTGTGCCCTCCAAGTTTTGTGACTGGGATACCGAGGATCACAAAACGAGGTGTGAAGTAACCATGCAAATCACTTGGTACCCTTAAAGTTTATAACTCAATCGATGTGCCGGTAAACCACACACGCTCCACCGATACTATGATAAACCTTAAGTCACCCTTTACCTACCTTGTTAAGTCCAAGTTAGTGTGCCGGTTAACCACCCACGCTCACCAACGACTTAAACAAAGTGTAAAGTGTAATTTCATGGATCAGCACCTTATTCACATTTTTGCTAAAGTAACTAAAATTGGGAATTTAATAAAAGCATTTAGTTACTTTATAATATTCATCATACTTTTAATGAGAATTTATAAGTCCTTGTCCTACCCGTTCGACTAACGACCCTCCACCGATCAAGGAAGCGGTGGGTGAGAGTGGACACCCATTAAGTTGCCATTTTATAGGCAACAACCTTATACCCCCCTTATAGACCGGCTTCGTGAATGAGGCGTACTAGCGGTAAGACGACTTGATCTTATACATATATATTAGTAACTTATAATATTATAAAGTATAAGGGTTGAATTTTAACTTTTAAAATTCTAAGGGTTGGAACTAAAGTTTTAATCAAGACTTTACTTGTTCCAAAACTTGAGGGCAAGTTTTGTAAACTTCAAAAACTTTTCATTTCTTATAACTTATGAATTAATTGAGTAATAAAAATGAAGACTCTTCATTTTTATAACTCTTGTGTTCTTTTAATGGCTTTAATAAAAGTGAGACTTTTGGTTTTCCATAACTTGAGAACAAGTTATGGACTCCACTAAAACACATTATGATCATGAATTAAACTACCATGAAGGTTACAAACAATTCCTATGATCATCTAATCTTCATAAGTTCAAGAACATGAATATGAACACTTTCAAGAATAAAAAATTACACTTAAAAAAAACTTGTAATTTTGATAATTGCCATTGTAAATGGATTAGCATAAACATTACACCATCTAAAACAAGTTTTAAAACATCAAAACAGTTTAGGGTAATGTTTCTAGTCCATTTCCAGCAACAAATGTGCAAACTTTCATACGAGCAGAAAACAGAAAAACGATTTTTTTGAAGCAGTTTGCACAAAAAAAAACAACAAACAAACCTAGGCTCTGATACCACTGATGGGTTTTGAGCATTCTAACACTTCCTAAGTGTACATGCAACCCTAATAACCTTGGATCTATGTTTGTCTAATTATCATGCAAAGTTGAATTCCAAGGTTAGATTCCTATCTAGCATACATGGGGAACATTTTTAACTTGAATGAAAGATAGAATAACTTACCTTGTTGTTGATTATGATCCTTGAAACCTTGTGAGCCTAGCACCCCAAGTGTGATGCCTCAAATGCTTCACACAACACCAAATGCAAAGGAGTAAACTTTGAGAGAATCTTACACTTGCAAAATCGGCTCTAGCCCTCTTGTTTCTTAGTGTCACTGATTTTGGGGAGAACACCTTTGTTTATATAGCGTGTTGCATTAGGTAAACCCTAATGTAACATGACTCTTCATTTCATGATCCATGGGTTAACTCCATGGAGCATCCATGGAGCATCCTATGGGTGGAACCCAACTTGATAATCCATGGAGCCTCTTAGCCCACTATATAAGATATGGAAGATTTACATAATCTACCCATATATTTAATTAGTTATCTTTTGATCACTTAATTAATTCTTGATCAAACTAATTAAATAATATTATTAATATATTAGAACTTATAATATATTAATAAACCATAAGTGTTATTTCTCTCATTTTAGTTTATCCAATTGCATGGTGCCATGCAACCCAAATGGACCATGCCGGGTCGGGTCAAGTACATACCAGAAATAGTTATGGACTTAGACACCTTATCCAACACAGTCCATGTATGACAATCAAGTTTGGAACTTGGTTGACAATGTACCTGATCATAAGATAGTTGGGTGCAAATGGATCTTCAAGAAGAAGACCGACATGGATGGTAATGTACACACTTATAAGGCACGACTGGTTGCAAAGGGTTATTCTCAAACTCCGGGAGTTGATTATGATGAGACCTTTTCACCAGTGGCCAAGATTAAGTCTATTAGGGTTCTGTTAGCCATTGATGCATTTCATGATTATGAAATATGGCAAATGGATGTCAAAACCGCTTTCCTTAATGGAAAGTTGGCTGAAGATGTTTACATGGTTCAGCCAGAGGGTTTTGTCAGTACAGAGTACCCCAGTAGAGTGTGTAAGCTCGAGAAATCCATTTATGGATTAAAACAGGCACCTCGCAGATGGAATCTTTGCTTTGATGAGAAAGTCAAAGAATTTGGCTTTTCAAGGAGTGAAGATGAATCTTGTGTCTATATCAAGGCTAGTGGGAGTATAGTCAGCTTTTTGGTACTGTATGTGGATGACATACTACTCATAGGAAATGACATCCCAACCCTGCAGGAAGTAAAGTCTTGGCTTGGGAAGTGTTTCGCTATGAAGGACCTTGGAGAAGCTGCCTATATCCTAGGGATAAGGATTTTGAGAAACAGGAGTAAAAGACTAATTGGACTTAGTCAAAGCACCTATGTGGACAAAGTGTTGAAAAGTTTCAACATGCATAACTCCAAGAAAGGAGAGTTACCCATCCAAAGTAACGCCAGATTGAGTAAGACATAAAGCCCTAGTACTGAGGCTGAGATAGCAGAAATGAGTCGAATACCTTATGCTTCGGCTGTAGGATCGATCATGTATGCTATGACGTGTACTCGACCTGATGTAGCCTTTGCTTTGAGCATGGTTAGCAGGCATCAGGGGAACCCTGGCAAGGCACACTGGACTGCGGTAAAGAATATCCTCAAGTACCTACGGAGGACTAAGGACTGGGTCCTTACCCTCGGTGGGAGTGAAGACTTGAGAGTTGTAGGGTATAGTGATGCTAGCTTTCAGACTGATGGGGATAATTTCCGCTCTCAGTCAGGCTGGGTCTTTACCTTAAACGGAGGAGCAATTTCTTGGAAGAGTTCCATGCAAGAGACAGTGGCTGATTCAACTTGCGAATCAGAGTATATAGCAGCTAGCGAGGCAGCAAAGGAGGCAATATGGCTGAAGAACTTCATTGGAGACCTTGGAGTTGTACCAGCTATTAAAGAGCCAATGGAAATTTTCTGTGATAGTGAAAGTGCAGTTGCCTTAGCCAAGGAACCAAGGGATCACGGGAGATCCAGACATATCGACAGAAAATACCATTTCATCAGACATCGAATAGAAGAAGGACTCCTCGTGGCAAAGAGGGTATCATCGGATGAGAATCCAGCAGATCCCCTCACGAAGGGACTGACTCGGGTTAAGCATCTCCAGCATGCTCGGAGCATAGGGCTGAAGGATGATATTAGATTTAGTAGTTAGATATCCTTGAAATTTGTAAAGTGTAATTGACATTAGATGATGAATAAAAGGTGTTTTATTTATGAGTAAAGTGTTGCTATCTCTTGTCGATCGTTTACTATATTTCTTTTGCATGTTTTGACTTCCAGAATAATTATGTTTGGTATATCATATTATTCGAACTTCCACAGTCGGTCATATGTCGGAAGTAGGTATGAATCAAGACTGTCATGATTGGTTGCAGAGGTCTAAGTTGTTGGACATGGCTACAACAATCATGAGTGCTCATAAGTTCTGAGCATTGGACTCAACCCACGCTCACTGGAATCACTTCACGGAATTTATCTCGAGTGATCGTGAGACGGTAATATCATATAAGTCTTCAAACCTAGATGTATGATTTGTTACTTATGAGTTGGTTATGCATTGATTGTACGAAAACGCATTGGTAACTCGATGTTATAAAACGTGCTCTTGTGTATAATTCAATGAGTAGTAGAACAAACATATGAGTCGAAGCTTATCTGTTCCTTCTTGGATTAGAAGCTGATATCTGGGCCCCTTGATGATTTTGTTTTGACCTATGTACCGGGCCCGGTCAGAACTAAGTTGATGTGTTCAATTAAGTTCTTTGTCAAACAAATCGGAAATCGGGAAACAAACTGCTGGACAATAAGTAAGACATTGTTCCATGTATTTGTCCGGCTGATATCTAGAACAGAGGATTATATGATCACTTATCTTAAATGGCGTATCATCATCTTCTCAGTTCCGAGAGACCTTGAAAGAGCTATGATTGTTGATCGGTTCCTGAAGTCATACTTGCAGTTATAGTTATTTGACTTATCCAAGTGGGAGACTGTTGGATAAGGTGTCTAAGTCCATAACTATTTCTGGTATGTACTTGACCCGACCCGGCATGGTCCATTTGGGTTGCATGGCACCATGCAATTGGATAAACTAAAATGAGAGAAATAACACTTATGGTTTATTAATATATTATAAGTTCTAATATATTAATAATATTATTTAATTAGTTTGATCAAGAATTAATTAAGTGATCAAAAGATAACTAATTAAATATATGGGTAGATTATGTAAATCTTTCATATCTTATATAGTGGGCTAAGAGGCTCCATGGATTATCAAGTTGGGTTCCACCCATAGGATGCTCCATGGAGTTAACCCATGGATCATGAAATGAAGAGTCATGTTACATTAGGGTTTACCTAATGCAACACGCTATATAAACAAAGGTGTTCTCCCCAAAATCAGTGACACTAAGAAACAAGAGGGCTAGAGCCGATTTTGCAAGTGTAAGATTCTCTCAAAGTTTACTCCTTTGCATTTGGTGTTGTGTGAAGCATTTGAGGCATCACACTTGGGGTGCTAGGCTCACAAGGTTTCAAGGATCATAATCAACAACAAGGTAAGTTATTCTATCTTTCATTCAAGTTAAAAATGTTCCCCATGTATGCTAGATAGGAATACAACCTTGGAATTCAACTTTGCATGATAATTAGACAAACATAGATCCAAGGTTATTAGGGTTGCATGTACACTTAGGAAGTGTTAGAATGCTCAAAACCCATCAGACTGTATCTCGCTATCCATAGCCTCTTTCCATTTAGCAGCCTCAGGGCCTGCCATGGCTTCCGTGTAGCTGTTAGGCTCATCCAGATTTGCAAGTGTGTTATCACTGATAAGTGTCTCACCTTCTGCAGTAATATGGAAACCATAATAATGCTCAGGTGCAGTCCTAACTCTGGTGGAACGCCTCAGAGGTATAGATTCTTCAGTCTGCTTAACAGGAGTTTCCTCCTCAGGTTAAGTGCTACGGTTTGAAGTTCCTTCACCACTTGACTCTTGAATTTCCTCAAGGTCAATTTGCCTCCCACTGTCTCCTTGGCTGATGAATTCTCTCTCTCGAAAGAATCCTCTTCTTGCTACAAAGACCACATTATCACTAGGTCTGTAGAAAATGTAGCCAAAGGATTTCTGTGGATAGCCGATGAAAATACACCTTTCGCTTCGGGGTTCGATCTTATCGTGAGTCTCGCGTCTCACGAAAGCCTTGCAACCCCAAATCTTGATGTGGTCTAGATTGGGAACTTTTCCAGTCCACATCTCGTGAGGTGTTTTGGCAACCTTCTTTGTAGGGACTAGATTAAGGATATGGGAGGCAGTCTCTAAGGCATACCCCAATAATGGGATTGGTAGCGAAGCTCGACTCATCATGGAACAAACCATGTCCAACAAGGTCCGATTGTGCCTCTCAGCTACACCATTCAACTGTGGTGTCCTAGGAGGTGTCAATTGTGAGACAATCCCACATTCCTTAAGATAGTCAAGGAACTCAGTACTAAGATACTCACCACTACGATCGGATCGAAGCATCTTAATATCCCTGCCTAACTGATTCTCCACTTCTTGCTTAAACTCTTTGAATTTCTCAAAGGTTTCTGACTTATGCTTGATTAAGTAGACATATCCATATCTACTAAAATCATCAGTAAAAGTCACATAGAAACGATTAACATCTCTTGTGGCAGTTCTGAAGGGTCCACACAGATCCGTGTGTATGAGGTCCAACAAACCTTCACCCCTAGCACAAGTGCCAGTAAAAGGTGACTTTGTCATTTTACCAAGCAAACAAGATTCACAACTATCATCTGACTTTAGGTCAAATGACTCCAAGACTCCATCCTTTTGGAGTTGGCCTATGCGTTTCTTGCTTACATGTCCAAGACGACAATGCCATAAAGATGCTTCATCTAAGCTAGTGGAAGAGTCAATACACAATACATTATTTCCTAGATTATCTACAACAGATACAGTTTCATACACACCATCACAAGGTAATGCTTTAAAATAAAGAACATTATTAAAGAAAGCATCAATACTACCATTATTATTATCAAAATAAAAGGTAAAACCTTGTTTATACAATGCATGAAAGGAAATAACATTTCTTGCCATTTCTGGCGAATAATAACATTTATTCAAATCTAATGTAAACCCACTATTTAGCACTAAGGAATAAACTCCTATCTTGGTGACAGGTGAAGCTTTCTTGTTTCCCATGATCAAGGTTATCTTTCCTTGCTCCACATTCTCACTTCTTCTTAGTCCCTGCAAATCACAACATATGTGAATACCACAACCTGTATCAAGGACCCAAGACTTAGAATGAGGTGAGTTATTAGACAATATAGTGTATATACCTGCATGGTTGGGTTTTACTTTCCCATCCTTCAAATCTTGCTGGTACTTTGGGCAGTTTCGCTTCCAGTGCGACTTTTCATGACAATAGAAGCATTCAGCCTCATTAGGGTTAGCAGAAGGAGTGACAAAACCTTTCTTGGTTTTGCTTGAAGAGGAGCCTTCAAGGGTCTTACCCTTGGTACCCTTAGAAGGTTCTTTCTCTTCTTCCCTTTGCCAAGACATTGGCCGCAGTTGGAGTAGGAGTAGGAGTAGTAACAACCGACTTACCCTTTAGACCACTTTCGGCGGTCTTCAAGAGTCCTTGAAGTTTGCTGAGGGTGACTTCTTCCTTGTTCATGTGATATGTCATGCAGAATTGATCATAACACCATGGCAAGGAGTGCAAAATGATGTCTATTGCTAACTCCTCAGGGAAGTTCATATTCAGCTTCAGTAAATGGTCCAAATACCTTTGCATTTTCTGCATGTGGCCCGTGATGTGTTCACCATCCTTCATTCGGGTTGTTATCATGGAGGAGATTATTTCATATCGCTCTTGACGAGCACTTTGATGGTAGCGGTCCATCAAGTCCTGGTGCATCTCAAAAGGATAATAGTCCTCATAGGACTTTTGGAGCTCGGCTGTCATGGTGGCCATCATGATGCATGCCACTTTTGTAGCATCTCTTTCATGTGCCTCATATTCAACAAGCTCTTCAGGAGTAGCAGTTGGCTCGGGTACCTTCAGCTCCTTGTCGAGAACATATTCTTTGTTCTCATACCGAGTGACCATCCTGATGTTTCTGATCCAATCTGTAAAGTTGGACCCATCAAAGATGACTCTCCCACAAAGATTCATGAGAGAGAAGGAGCTAGTAGGGTTTGAGCCAGAAGCATTGTTATTGGAAGACATCTGAAAAGAAGAGGGAATAGATTAGATTAGATATAGAGATAGTCCTTAACAAAACACCCAAATGTACTATTAAGGCTAGGACCCAACACAATATTTTATAACTTAGAAGAGGGATGCTGTAATCTAAGCTATAAGATATTTGAAGGTAGGTGAATGACGATTCACCAATTTCCACCATGAAAAACGAAATATTTAATTAGGTTTTAATTGGTGTAGAAACTCCTAGATTCTTTGAGATTCATTGAACTTTCTTCAATGTCATGTTTCAATCTCGAGTGTGCCCTTCAAGTTTTGTGACTGGGATGCCGAGGATCACAAAACAAGGTGTGAAGTAACCATGCAAATTACTTGGTACCCTTAACGTATTACCCCTCAATCGATGTGCCGGTTAACCACACACGCTCCATCGATACTATGATAAACATTAAGTCACCCTTTACCTACCTTGTTAAGTTCAAGTTAGTGTGCCGGTTAACCACACACGCTCCACTAACGACTTAAACAAAGTGTAAAGTGTAATTTCATGGATTAGCACCTTATTCACATTTTCCTAAAATAACTAAGATTGGGAATTCATTAAAGTTTAGTTACTTTAGTATTATCATTATACTTTTAATGAGTATTTATAAGTCCTTGTCCTACCCGTTCGGCTAACGACCCTCCACCGATCAAGGAAGCGGTGGGTGAGAGTGGACACCCATTAAGTTGGCATTTTATAGACAACAACCTTATACCCCCCTTATAGACCGGCTTCGTGAATGAGGCGTACTAGCGGTAAGACGACTTGATCTTATACATATATAAATACTATTAAACTTATAATATTATAAAGTATAAGGGTTGAATTTTAACTTTTAAAATTCTAGGGGTTGGAACTAAAGTTTTTAATATGACTTTACATGTTCCAAAACTTGAGGGCAAGTTTTGTAAACTTTCAAAATTTTTCATTTCTCATAACTTATGAGTTAATGATTATTAAAAATGAAGACTCTTCATTTTTTGTAACCTATGTGTTCTTTTAATGGTTATTTATAAATGTGACTTTTGGTTAACCATAACTTAAGAACTAGTTATGGACTCCATTAAAACACATAAAGATCAAGAATTAATCTAATCAATTATTAGCACATAATTTCTATGATCTTCTAAACTCATATGTTTATGAATGTTCATATAAAAAATTTCAAGAATCGTAAGTACATATACAAAACTTGAAATTTTGATACGAGCTTTTGAACAAAACTTCGATTTTCAAGTTTTTTTTTTTTTTTTTTTTTTTTTTGCATCAAGTATCAAATAAACAAACCAGGCTCTGATACCACTGATGGGTTTTCAAGCATTCTAACATGCCTATGGTGTACATGCAACCCTAGAAACCTTGGATCTATGTTTGACTAAGATACATGCAAATAATTATTTTTCCAAGGTTCTTATCCTAACTAGCATGACATGGGGTACTTGAATCAAATAAAACTAGTAGAATTACTTACCTTGTAGTAATAGTTGATTGCTTGGAGTTTGAGAGCCTAGCACCAATAATGTGGATGCCTCAAATGGAATTCACAAATCACCACAAACTTGGAAACTTGAGAGAATAGTCACAAACTTCTTGAAATCGGCCCTCTTAGTTTACACACATCAACTAGTGCAATTTCAAGAACCAAAGCCTCCTTTATATAGTGTGGTGGATTAGGGTTACATCCATGTAAACCCTAATACCCATGTCTTTTCATTTCCATGAGATCCATGGGTTAAAGCTCCATGGAGTATCCATGGACTTTCCATGCAAGCCTAGCCCATTCCAAATAAGCATTAGCCCACACTATATAAATACAAGAGCCCATATTTAATTAGTCATACTTTTGATCTCTAAATTAATTCTAAATTAATTATAGATCTATACTAATTAAATAATATGATTTTATATTAATATATTAGGACTTATAATATATTAATAAATCATAACTTATACTATTCTCAAACGATTATCCATAAATTGTTCGGGTGAAGTGCAACCCAAATGGACCATGCCGGGTCGGGTCAAGTACATACCAAATATAGTTATGGACTTAGACACTATATCCAACAAACACATGTCGGTAATATCTCAAATGAATATAGTTGATCAGGCTATATTGATCCCATATATGATTACATAACTGTCCAGGTTTGACCATAGTGTCGAATCTTTAAATACTTCTGTTCTGTTCATCTTGTTATACTTTTTCTAGTATGTATATATGTATAAGCATGTATGTATACTTTTATAAAATATTGTTATATTTTTAAAATGTACTTTTAGTCAGAGAACTTCGGCCCCATTGCATTTATAGTTGTATATCTTTTATAGGTTGATATACTTAGTTCACTATAAACAATGCTCTGATACCAATCTGTCACACCCCCAAACCGGAACGGCGGAAACGTTCGGGGGCGGAGGACGTCATGTTTAGTATCACAACACATGCATCATAGTAATAAAAGTAACAAACAACCATTTCATTAATATGAAAAGGTTTACAAAGTATGTGATTCACAAAAGATTGACTCCAAAAGTAAATAACAAAACAAGACATGAAGCTACTATACTCCATCTTCTGAATCACAGTGCGCGTACCTGTCTACTAGTTTCCTGAGAATACAAGTTATTTTGAAAGAATAGATCAACATTTAAGCTGGTGAGTTCATAAGTATTTAAGTGATGAAAAGTAAGTTGTAAGTTCTTTTAGAAAAGTTCGTCTGTTCCTCCAGAAAATCCTATATTTTCTGATGTGATGAATGAAAGTAAAAATGACTCTACAATTCCTTCTATGAGTACTAAATGGATACAAGTTATATACAATTTAGAGTAAACAGACAATCGATTGTGTGAATCTGTCCTAAGCCCACAACCAAACAAGGAACAGGGAATGAGGTGGAAGTCACACATCCCATTGTTTGTTAGATCTTCACTGTATATAACCATGGAGTATTCGTTTGGTACTTACGGAGTTAACTGTAGTAGTTCTTTATATTTGATGAAAACATTCTTTAAGAAAATCATGTATTTCCTTTAGTAAAAATGGTAACCACAAAAGTTCCTTCTATAATCACTTAGTTTATACTAGCTATATATAATCTAATATCGAACGGACAGTTAAATGGGTGAATCTGCCCTAAGCCCACAACCAAACAAGGAACAGGAAGTAAGGCGGAAAGGACACATCCAACTGCCTATCAGATATTAATTATATATAACCCTGATGTGGAAACTAAGGTATTATAGAATTAACCACTAAAGGTCCTTTAAGTTGTACTGGTTTAATAAATGAATTAAACCTTTTACTGATAAGTTTATATTTTAGCCTACTAAATGTTCTATTTGAAAAGTATGTTTCTATATTAGAAAACGGTATATTGAATTTGTATGCTATGACCTGACCCATACATGGTACGCCCTATGAAGTTTCTAAGGTTGACCCTTTTAGTCACTTAAGTTTTTTCGTGGCTTTATGAGGGAACCAAGTTGTGGGCAACCTGTTCTTTTAGTCCCCTTTACTTGTTTTAGCCGGTTTAGAGGTCATATAGACAAAAATTGGGGCCATCTCTCTCTCTCTCTCTCTCTCTCTCTCTCTCTCTCTCTCTCTCTCTCTTTCTGTCTCTCTCTGTGTGTGTGTGTGTGTGTTTCTTTATGCCAGATAAAACCCAACTCACCCCTCCCGTCATCCTCTTCTTCTCGGCGCTTCTCCTCTGACGAACCACCACCACCACCACCTTACTCTTCATCGACAAGACAGTCGGTAATCCCTCCTCCTTCTATGCCCGTATTTGAAATGAATCAGTAGATGCATCATCTGTAGATGCATCTGAAGAATACGAAGTACTGAGTAAAACCTATGGAACTAAAAGGAGGCAACGATGTTGCAACCCCTCAAATCTCACACAAGCAAAACATCGAACACCTTATGGGTGTCACCCAGATCAGTTTGTAAGTTTCGAATTGAACCAAAAGGAAGTTGATTAATGTTGAAAATTCAATAACAGGTCAACTAACATAAAAAAAAACTGGTGAAACATGCAAACACTAAAGCAACATCCAAAGGTCCCATTTTTCTTCATCTGCGAAATTGATGAAAAAAAAGTAAAAGGATGATGAAAGATTAAATAGATTACGTTGTTCATGGGTGTGAGCTCTTTGTCTTCTACTGACTTCATGATTTTGTATCAATCTGAAATAATCAAGTCCCAAACAAAACACATAATCTTATAAACAAAAACCCAGGAGAGAGGGTGCGGGAAAAACCCATCAACTGCACCACCATCATCACCATTACCGTTCACCTTCATCTTCCTGTCACCATCAAAGACCAACACATACGCACAACAAGACCCAAGATCTTTGTTCTTGACATTCTAATCGATCGAATGAGGTGAAAGGGGAGATAAGCAGAGATCGAGTTTTAAAGATAAGGATGTAAGTTCTTTTTCTTTCTTCTGCAACCAACTTAGAGCAACACAAAATAAGAAAATAACAGAGCATACGACATAGGGGTGTGTAAGAGAGAGAGAGAGAGAGAGAGATGTGTCATTTTCTTTATAATAAACAAATAAATAATTATCAAAATTAAGTGAGCTGACATAAGGGGTAACCGGGTTACCCCTTCGTTTTGGCAAAAGGGACCTATTCATTCCGACAAAACCATCTTTGTTCCCTTAAAGGGCACGAAAATAACTTAAGGGACTGAACGAGTAAAATCGAAACACATAGTGGGGCCGTTGCGTCATTTTCCCACATATATATATATATATATATATATATATATATATATATATATATATATATATATATATATATATATATATATAGCTAAGATCAAATAGATAGTAGACTGGGTGAATCTGCTCTAAGCCCACAACCAAATAAGGAACAGGAAATGAAGCGAAAAGCACACATTCTACTATCTACCGGACCCGATTAATATATATCCCTAATGTATCTACCGAGGAATCATAAAGTTAGCATTATAGGCCCCCTTGTAACTGAATGTACTAAGACTCAATTGTTCTGTTTGTCTTTTGTAATGATGTAAGTTTTCCCAAGTTTAAGACTATATTTACTAGAAAATAGTTTGCATTACCTGTTATGTGAGAAGATCACTATATGAATGTAATGGGGAAATGAAATTGTACAGTAATGTTGTATAAAGTAACTACTGAACACTAACTACCTTAAAACCAGTTTGTTAATTAAGGTTAAAATGTGAGGAGGTTATAACCATACTGATTGACGAGTGTTTAACATGACGACCTACTGGCGCCGAAACTGATGTGACATTTGTCACCCCTTAGCCTGCCGGCCAAACTGTAGCGAACATTCGGGATGCGGGATTGTCAGTCCCGTATAGATCTATACACAAAATGTTCGCTCTCCCTCCAGGAGAATCTGGTTACAAAACACGACATAACAAGTATATTGCTATGTCGTGAAGTAGTGGTTTCACATTATTGTTATCTTGTTCTTGTTATCGTATGTTCCTTCCTGTTCTTGTTATCATATGTTCCTTTCTGTTCTTGTTATTGTATGTTATGAACCCCTAAACTATACCTATTATAGTTTACTAGTATGTTTGTTTTGTACTATCCCTCATTTGTAAAAAAGACTCGATTATCTACTGAGTTATGCTTGTACTTTAAAACAGAGTTTTATAAACAACAAAGTAACATAACTTAAAAGAGCTTTTGATTTGATTTGATTACTTATAAAAGCATAAGAAATCCTTTAATGTGATGGTTATCATAGAAAACATTTACACAATATCATTGTATTCAAATTGTATCCCCCCCCCCCCCCTTAAAAGCATTTAAAACATTTAAAAGATTGATTATAGGGGTATGAATTCACCTTATGTGGGTGATTCAATTCAAGATCCGTGTAAGGATGAGAAGTTCCACGAATGAAGTTCCGAGGCACAAACGAGTCCTAAATGACATATATTGTTACATATATGTATATAATTAGTGTTTAAAACAACTAATCATGAAGGGAAATAACCTTAGGAACTATGAAACACTCTCAATGAAATGTTAGAATCACATGTGATTGATCACAAGGAGTTGACGGCCAAACTCCATGAGTTTACGGCCTTGGGAGGGTTTAAGGCCATAGAACACATGATGTGTTCACGGCCCAAGCATGATCTTATCAAGGGTTTACGGCCTTGGGAGGAGGGTTCACGGTCTGTGACAACCGTCAAAATTCGAGTCGGTTCTAGATTTGATAAACTTAGTTGTACGTGTACGCATGACACATACTAGACTTAGTAACTAGAAACTAAGTTATAACCTACTAGAAACTTGGAAATAATTAGAATCAATGGATAGTATACTTAGATTTCACATTGATATGTGAATTCTACAACTACTTAACTATAGTGAATATCCATATTTAGGTCACTCTTTGAATCGAACACCTTTTCATGAATCATATACACACATCATGCACTTGACCTAGTGGTAGAAATTAGGTCCTAGTCTCGTTGGAACTTAAGTCAGAGTTGAAAACTAGGACTAGTATACTTGATTCCTCAATTTCGCTTGAATCTCGGAATCACTACATAGAATGCCAATAAACCGATAAAATAAGTTACAAACATTATTTATAACTATAAAAAGAGTTATAATACCATAAGATAAATTGAAGTCTCAAAGATTCTATGGATTTTGATATCCAAAGATTTATTAAATCTCAAAACCCTAAAAGCCCTAAAACCTAAGTTTTATAAAATTTAACATCAAGAATTCTATAAAAATAGTTATGAAACTTATAATATTATCTTAAAATAATTAAATTCAGGGAAATATAATCAAGGAAAATAAAATTTAAGTCATTAACATTCACCCTTAATTTATAAGTCAAAAATCAAGGTTTCATGAACAAAAAGTAGGTTAGGGTGTATATTTTATAAAAATTTTAATATTTTTATAAAAGAATTGAAATTTTTATAAAAGTAAAAGAGAAAGAGGCTTTTATACCTCAAAAATTCGGATCCCTCTCTCCCCATATCTCTCTCTCACTCAAAAGGCACACACTACTCATTTTCACTCACTCCTCACTCCACCTCTTCATTTCTCTTTCACTCTCCTCTCTCTCACACTCCACCACCACTATTTTCTCTTCCTCTCTCCATCAACCACGAAAATTTCCAGAAAATATAATCTCATAACACTCAAAACCTTCATCATCAAGTGTTGTTCTTGAGGTAATCACAAAACTTTCATTATCCATTCACTTTTTCCTTCATAACTTTGTGTTTTCTTGCACTTTCTCCATCTCCTACTCCATTCTAATGAAATATCATTGTAACGCCCGTAGATCCGGGCTAGTCAATTTAGAGATAATAGGGGTCGAAAACGACTTTTCGACAAAAGATTATTTAGAATAAATAATCTTAACCAAGTTGTAGAATATGTCTCAAGGGTTCCGTACATATAAAGAGTGCCGAAATCCGAGTTATAACGAAGAAGTTATGGCTCGTCGAAGTTTTTCGGCAAAACCGGCACGACACCGGGAGACGTAAAATAATGAATTTACGATAGAAGACTTTTTAGCCTTAGTGATCTAAACAAAAGTTGTATTATACGTTAAACCGAGAACATACAAAAAAAGAACGCCCAAATCTGACTTCGTATGAGGAAGTTATGAATTTTCGAAGATTTGGCTTAGCAGTGCACGACCCGAAACTCAAATTTTAGTTTGAGCGGTTTTTGGCCTACGCGACCTAAATGAGAATTGAAGATCTCGTTAATAGGAACTCAACGGTAAAAAGACAGACGAAAACAGAGTCTGTATGTAGAAGTTATGAATTTTACGCGGATATTTAACAGTATAATCTCCTCGTGCTGTTAAATTTAAGATCAGTCGAGAATTAGCCGATGGAGTCAAAATGAAAGTTGTAGATATTATTTTTAACTACTCGTGGATATAAAGAACGTCAAAAACGGAGCTCGTATGTGAAAGTTACGGATTTTAGAAGTCGGAAGTGTGTTGTGCGAAAATGGGTGATGTGGCACAATCTTGGCCATTGCTTTCTCCCCAAGTCTTGCCACTAGATGGTGACATGTGGCACCAAGTTCAGCCATTTTTCACCCTATAAATAGAACCTCTCACACCCTCATTTTTTTCACACATTTCTCATTCTTTCTTCTCTTTACTCTCTCTCTAAAACCTCTCTCTAGCCCCGAAACCCCCCGAAAAGCCTAGGGAACCTCCCTAGCACGAGGCGGAAGCCCCGAAGTGCTCGACAGCTCCGAGAAGAAGAGCTTTTCAGCTCGGGAACGCTTCTCCAAGCAAAGCCCGGTTTTCTATAAAACTCGTTGTAAGTGAGCTACGCCTACGCTATTTTTAATATATCTTTTATTTAATTATAGTAACGTTATTAGGAACTTATAATAAGTACTTGGGCTATTATTATGGGTTATATAAGTATTGTTTAACGCTTATATAATAGTAATAATAGCTAGACTATTAATTAGTCTCGGCGAATAATAGACTAAACTCTAGTGGTAATAATACTAGGTTTCGTCGAAGGAAATTATTTTTAAGGAGCGAAGCGCTGTCTGAGTTCGGAATCACCACCTTTTCAGGTGAGTGCATAGTTACTTTCATCTTACACATAGATATTAAGTATTTTATATAAATTACGTGCTATGTGTGCATATTTTCTGAGTACTTGCTGTCTATGCTAGATGAACGATTTTATAACACGTTTTAAATGATTTAAACTGTATATTTATTTTATATCTACGAAAATGTTGGGGTAAAACATGGGTAGATGTAATAGATGAAATATGAGTTGGATGATGAGGTGAGAGGTGAAATAGACCATGAGGTGAGGGTGAGAGGTGGACGATGTGAGAAGCCTTGTACCCAAATACTGGCCCCGTCATCTAGCAGAGTATAAATGACAACCACGAACTATTCTAGACAGTCCAGTGGAACACTAGCAGGCTCGCAACCTGTAGGTGTTGTGAACGATGTGTTCACCGGTTTACTCTAAAAACACATTGACATGTATTGCGAGTGGATTCTCGGAAACGATACTGTCGATAAATGAGATAACCCTGGCAGCTGCGCCTAAAGGACAATACCGGCAGATGCGCCTCGTAGAGAATGTCACAATTTTGGCAGCTGCGCCTAAGTGACAGAACTAGCAGCTGTGTTTGACAGATGTGTCATTGACAACGATGGAATTCGTACCTATTCCTTAGGATAATCCTTAGGAATGAATGAACGAGAAATAGTTGATTCTTAGGGTAGATCCTTAAGAATAAAGAAGATAATGGGGATGAGTAATTGGGTGGATTGCTTGATTGTTTAAACATAATAATTATATTATTGTGGGTTGAAAACCCTATGTACTCACCAGGTTTCCCAACCTGACCCACTCAGTTTGTTTGTATCACAGGTGTCGATATGAAGTTACATTACACTGAGAGATTAAGGAGATATAAATCACTAGTGTAAATGAATGTAAGTTCTGTTTATGCTTATGTTTCTGTATTGACCATGACATCCCAAATGTTTTAAAATGAATAAAAATACTTTTCTTCAGAAATGATTTGATAACGTATTTATCATGTTTTACTGGGAACAAATTCCGCAACATTTTTATTAAAAGAGGTACTCTGATTTTTATAAAGCATAAACAAAATTGGTCTTTTCTGGCCGTGAAAATGGGGATGTCACAATCATGAACACATAAACATACACACACACACTCACGGTTTTTATAATGATGGTGGTAGGATTTCATCAAAAAACAACATGTATGTTGTAAATGGTGAAATCCAAGGACCTAAACCTAAGTCAAGATCATGAAAATGCACTTTTCTACATGTTTTTGTGGAAAATCACCACATGCACTCTAAGTTTTCTTTCAAAAACGATTTTTGAACATTTCAAACTCATTAATGGTCTTCAAAACAACATGCATGTGATGATCTTCAAGCTTAGATGCTTGATGATCAAAGTTTGTTGTTAAAAGCTTTCAAATATGTTCATAAAGGATTTATTTCCAAATAAATATCTAAAACAACTTTTCTGATTAAATCCGATTTTTCCCAGAATTCCATCAACAAAATGATATGTTCTACAAATTCTCAGAAAATAATTCATTTTTGCTCGAATTATTATATTTACTGCAATAAATTAGGGCAATAATTCATATAAAATAATTTCTGAGGGCTATAAATCCTAGGTAAATTCATGGATGACCCCTAAAGTAAATGATGACAACTCAGTAAATTTCATCGATTTTTATTACTGTTTGCTATGGTTTTGAATTTTCTTTTTGTTTAATTGAAATAAATCATAAAACCACTTTAAAGAATGTGAAAAAGCTATATACGATTTTTTTCAGATCCTACCTAATGTGGAGTGCTCAGAAAAATATTTTCGGAATTGTTCATAATGCATTCCTATTTTTCCCTTATTTTTGTATTTACTAGACGACCTTATAGTATATTAGAACTCTAAATAAAAATTTGGATGATTTTTCTATTCAGTATGCTATTTTTCTTCTATTTTTTAATATTAAATACACTTAAATCCACAAAATCGGATTACACTATATAAAAATCACCATTGGGTTTTTTCTCAGATTATTTACACTGTAAATAAAGTTTACAAAAATTTTGGTAATTTACTTTAACTGTTTAATAATTATTCTTCAATTAATGATTATTTAAGAGGATAAAACAAATAAAAATAGAAAGACTAATTGAAAAATATCTTTTCTATTTTTCACAGCTTCTAAATGTATAATAACAGTGTTACAAAAAGTTTGGGCAATTTTGGAAATAGTTTTCTATTTATTTCAATTTTTATTAGAATAATGGATCAAAAATCATAAAATCGGGTTAAACAGTTTAGAAATTCATTTTTATATTTTTTTCCAGCTTAATAATGTCTAATGGCAGTATCATAAAATTTTAGGGAATTTTTATCATTTGGATGCTATTTTCACGAATTTATATTGTTATGAAGGCTTAAAATTTTTGGAAAAATAGTTAATCATATCAAAAATTCAAAGGAAAATTCATGGAAGACCTCTACTGTGTTTAGAATCAAAATGCAAAGTTTGAGAATTTTTGAAAACTGTTTGATAATATTTTTGCTTTTTAAGAGCTTAAAACATATTTAAATGTGTTGAAATACCCTCAATTGATATTACAAAAATCTAGAAAATTAATATCCAAAATTGTCTTAATCACATGAGTTATAAAACTTCACCATTTCAGAAAAATGTTTGTAACTTATCAATATTAAATTTTGACATAATATTGGCATAATTCTATTGTAGTAGCAAATATACTAGTGTTAGCTTTCTATTAGAGACTCATTAGTGTGTAACATCGTGTAGGAATCGATAGTGGTACAAGTGGATCGTAGTTGAAGGCACCATTTGCATCATCTCAAAGCATATTGTGAGTATTCACGACTCCCCTATTTTCGAGTTTTATGTTTTGGGGTGGAAAAGCATGTCCGAAAACTATTATTTGTTCTTGTATTTAAATTGATTTGTATCAAACTATTTTGTTATAATTTGCTATATTTTTCTATGTATGTCTATGCAACACAAAACATGAGAACTTATCGTCTTAAGTCCCTTCCCTTTATACTCTTATCCAACCATTAACTCTTTGAGGCAATGGTCATTATGGACAGCGCTATTAGGAACTGACAACTCCTCACTCGCCCGATTGCTGGAGTGCATGATACCATATAATCTATGGAACGATAAGCATAAATCTTGATAGGGCATCAGTCATAGGCTTGGTTGGGAACCCATTGTTTGCTCATACACATACAAACTTGTTATTTATTATGGCAATAAACTTGTTTATTAATTATAGCAATGAACTTTGTTTCTCATTACAACAACGAACTTTGTTTATGCAAACTTAATACTCATTTTTGCAATATATTTCTATTTATGGAAACTTTTATCAAAACTTTGATTTCGATTCATGAAACCAATATTATTATTATTTTTTTTATCTGTGAGTACTCACCAACTATTTTTATAGTTGACGCTCGTTTTACATGCTTTTTCACGAATCATCGAGTAAGTGGCACTTAGGGACACTTCACTGTTAGGAGCATTCGCATGTGTTGTATTCCAATTTTCATTGTAATTTCTTTTAAAAGTTGTTCAAACCCATTGTAAATTTGTAATGATTTTTAATATTATGGTTGGTGTTGTATTTTAACTTTTGCTATGAAACCCTTTATACTGCCACGCCTTGTGTTTCCGCTTTAGCTGGGTGTGACAGAAATGGTATCAGAGCCGAAGGTTATAGAAAATACCAGTTTTCCTTTGGAGAACAACAACTATAGCCAAAAAATTTCTAAACGTTTTTAAAATATAAAACATACTACTGGTATAACTAATTCGAGTACGCATTATTGGACTTTAATTAAGTATAGCCTGGCCAACTATGCTTAATTAAGGAAAGTTAATGTGAGGCTGAAAACGGTTATAGTAGAATTATGTTCAAAACAATTTTCAACTTAAACTTTTGAAAAAAAAATTCGGTGTGCGTACGGGCATTGCATATTATAGGCATTCATCTAGATACACTTAAAAACTAAGTGCACTTCTATAACAATGCCTTTATTTAGAAATATTCTTGTCCCTTATCAAGTGATAGGTTAACCACTTAGGTTATATCACTAGCCACTCTAGGAGCAATGCACATAGTACTAAGAATGGGTATTCCTCGGTAGCTATTGACTTTAGATGTAAGGTTAGTAGCTAGATATACACTAGTAATAATCTTAAGTCGAAACCTATACCAATTATTCCGTAATACCTCTTCATCGTCTTCGTACTAGAGTTACAACTAGGAAAAAGCGTTTCGATACCGAAACGAATGATAATTGGAGCATCGCATAAGGAGGTAGATGAGTCGCCACTAAGTAATCACTTGGATACCATTGGCGGGCATTCCGGATTTGACTCACAAGGAGACATGGAGGTTTAACCCATATGTGAGATCTTATTTCTACGCTACGATTTAGCTCTAGGTTGTTTCCACCTTGAGGTTAAAACTTAACATAGGATATCCCTTTGACCTCTATAAAAGGCCACGAAACTGCATTGACACCATAAAACGTTTTACAAACAATTTTTCTTGTCCTTTTTTTGGGGAAAAGACATCGGTACTCGCCTTAGACTTGCCTTGTACTCGCCTTAGTATTTAGGTACGATCAGCTACACTAACATACTTATTCCTTACTACTTAATCTTCCATCGAAAAATTATTTCGCTTCATCGGTTTTATTTATCATCGATAAAGTATTTTATAACCACTTCATTCAACTTAGTAGACATTTCCTAACAATGTAAGCCATATTCTCGCTAAAAATCTTTTGACAACTTGCTTTAACTTAACATTTTTCTTCAAAACTCAATTTAACCAAGATTGGCTTTAACCTTGCTATTTCAATTTCATTTCAAATCCATTTCAATGGATAGATGTACTTTTAAGGGCATATAAACCATTTTAAACCTTGCTTACTATTTTGACACGTTTTCGAAAAACTTAGAAACATTTTCTTTTATAAAAGTGTTTAAACTCTATGCTATAAAACTTAAACATATGACATTAAAGTTCATATTATGTGTAAAAGCTTCATCGGATCTTCAAACCACTTTTGTTTTAAGTCTTTTGACTACTTTCTCAATTAGGCATTGTACCTAACTTAAATGTGTTTTCTAGTAACCTAACATGGTATTTTTACAACTTTCTAATCCAAATGTGTTTACAAGACATCACTGATGCCTACATTTCAAAACACACCTTATTTGTTTATTTTATTTCAAATTAGTTTTATAATCTGTGTTTATAAAACTTACAACATTGCAAAACTTAGTGTTCACTTTTAAACTTCCAGCGACGTACTTTTGACAATGCATAATTATTCATCTAAATATGTTAAGTCTTTACTTTTTCCGTTTTAACCATTGTTGGACCCCAATCAAAAAGGCCAAAACTGTCAGATTTTCAATTACAAGTTTTAGTGTTTCTTCTTTTTCACAAATGGAGTTTAACTTAATAGATAACTCGTGAATTTTTAGCAAACCTTAGAAAACACTTTAAAACTTCTACATTTCTATGTAACCATCAACATACATCAAATATTGAAGTTTGAAATATATCTAAACCTGGTTTTAAATCTACATATATGTATTGTTCTTAAAATTTTAACAATAACAATCATTGCCGCCGCTAACTTCCTTTTTCTTTCCCCCGAACTTTATTTCTCGCTCCCCTTCTGATTTTAGATCTCGCACGGCATAATATTAACATAATACATTGTCTAACTTTGTTTCTGTCTATTTTGCTTCTCCTGGTATCATGTTCGTATACATAAAGACTAGAAGTCTACCCTTTCGTTTTGAGCGATTAATACGTGTATAGTTGTGAGGCATAGATTTGATTTAGTCAACTTTGATATATTCAATTACGCCTTTTACCATATACATCTTGTTTTTATTTTGAAATCTACAATAAACAAGTAATCCTTATTTACATTTTCTCTTTTGTTCTAAATTCGGAAACTTGATTTAAAATGCAAATCTCATTGTATTTTTCCTTATAATTAATAAACAAGATGAATACCCTTATGCTTATAATTTTTCTATATCCGGAAAATATATGTGAAGGATATGTATCCTTATGTTTTTCTTTTCTTTAAATACATCAAAAGTTTTGAATTTTACGATTATCTATTCTCTAAATAATTGTTTTTGTAGAAACACTAAACTAAGAATGCACTATTTTCAATGATCGATATTTTTATTCATTTCTTAAAAATAGCATTCTACTTTGTAATTTTCAGTGAGTTCCTAAACTCTCAAACTTGTTGTCATAAATATTCTGACTCCTCTTAATCTTGTATTTGTCTTGACTTAGACAATTAGTCAATTTTACAAAAAACATAATATCAATATTTCTATAAAAAAATTTCCCTTAATGACGACTTAAACATTTAACTTTAATTTATCTTTTTATTATTTTACTACTTCGTTTGATCGCCACACATGTATCTTCATTATCTTGGAATTATTACACATTTTGATAATAGTAAGATTACTTATCGTTTTTAATCACTCAAATTGTTATCTAGGCAAGGTGATTTAATTTATCATAAACTTGCATCGCCTCCATTTGCGACAATGACTCTCTCTCTCTCTCTCTCTCTCTCTATATATATATATATATATATATATATATATATATATATATATATATATATATATATATATATATATATATATATATATATATATTCTTCGAATATTGTTTTATTATAGTAAGAGTAACCGTGGTAGTAAATATTGTTGCGGAAATCCTCGATCGTTTCGTAACTTATTTTATAGACGACACTTAAATAGACTTTAAATTCGAGAGGTACCAAAACTTCATTGCTTACCCTTAGTGCGTATCTTTAGGAACTTACCCTCGATCGTTCTTTTTCATTCGTGCTACCCCTTCTTATTTCAGATTATATATATATATATATATATATATATATATATATATATATATATATATATATATATATATATTCCATATTTAGTAGCCAACCTGGAAGTGAACAAATTGTTCTTAATCGCTTCTTTATTAGATGGAGAATTTACACTTAGTGCTAGTTTAGAATACGACTTAAGGATCAATGCGGATTTAACGCTCAGTGCAGTTGGTGCTTCAGCAAAACTTATACCGCTCTCTTAATTCAGATAATATCTAACTAGATGATCTTTTTCGACTAGGTCGCCATGGTTGGATCATGATTCCATGAACCAAATTTTCCATAATCTAGAGGAAAGAACTCGAATTAAGGAAACATTAATTTGATTATAGCTAAAGAGTTGGGCTCTTCTCTTGAGGAATTAACCCAAAATAATCAAAGAGCTTTTCAAGCCACCACCTCTCTAGCTATACAATTGTATTCGGCTAAGTTCTAATAGAATATGTCACGAATTGAATTTCGGGACGAAATTCTTTCAACCGGGGGAGACTGTGACAACCGTCAAAATTCGAGTCGGTTCTAGATTTGATAAACTTAGTTGTACGTGTAGGCACGACACATACTAGACTTAGTAACTAGAAACTAAGTTATAACCTACTAGAAACTTGGAAACAATTAGAATCAATGGATAGTATACTTAGAATTCACATTGATATGTGAATTCTACAACTACTTAACTGTAGTGAATATCCATATTTAGGTCACCCTTTGACTCGAACACCTTTTCATGAATCATATACACACATCATGCACTTGACCTAGTGGTAGAAATTAGGTCCTAGTCTCGTTGGAACTTAAGTCAGAGTTGAAAATTAGGACTAGTATACTTGATTCCTCAATTTTGCTTGAATCTCGGAATCACTACATAGAATGCCAATAAACCGATAAAATAAGTTACAAACATTATTTATAACTATAAAAAGAGTTATAATACCATAAGATAAATTGAAGTCTAAAAGATTCTATGGATTTTGATATCCAAAGATTTATTAAATCTCAAAACCCTAAAAGCCCTAAAACCTAAATTTAATAAAATTTAACATCAAGAATTCTATAAAAATAGTTATGAAACTTATAATATTATCTTAAAATATTTAAATTCAAGGAAATATAATCATGGAAAATAAAATTTAAGTCATTAACACTCACCGTTAATTTATAAGTCAAAAATCAAGGTTTCATGAACAAAAAGTAGGTTAGGGTGTATATTTTATAAAAAGTTTAATATTTTTATAAAAGAATTGAAATTTTTATAAAAGTAAAAGAGAAAGAGGGTTTTATACCTCAAAAATTCAGATCCCTCTCTCCCCATATCTCTCTCTCACACTCAAAAGGCAAACACTACTCATTTTCACTCACTCTTCACTCCACCTCTTCATTTCTCTTTCACTCTCCTCTCTCTCACACCCCATCACCACTATTTTCTCTTCCTCTCGCTATCAACCACGAAAAATTCCAGAAAATATAATCTCATAACACTCAAAACCTTCATCATCAAGTGTTGTTCTTGAGGTAATCATAAAACTTTCATTATCCCTTCACTTTTTCCTTCATAACTTTGTGTTTTCTTGCACTTTCTCCATCTTCTACTCCATTCTAATGAAAGATCATGAACACATAAACATACACACACACACACTCACGGTTTTTATAATGATGGTGGTAGGATTTTATCCAAAAACAACATGCATGTTGTAAATGGTGAAATCCAAGGACCTAAACCTAAGTCAAGATCATAAAAATGCACTTTTCTACATGTTTTTGTGGAAAATCACCACATGCACTCTAAGTTTTCTTTCAAAAACGATTTTTGAACATTTCAAACTCATTAACAGTCTTCAAAACAACATGCATGTGATGATCTTCAAGCTTAGATGCTTGATGATCAAAGTTTGTTGTTAAAAGCTTTCAATTATGTTCATAAAGGATTTATTACCAAATAAATATCTAAAACAACTTTTCTGATTAAATCCGATTTTTCCCAGAATTCCATCAACAAAATGATATGTTCAACAAATTTTCAGAAAATAATTCATTTTTGCTCGAATTATTATATTTATTGCAATAAATTAGGGCAATAATTCATATAAAATAATTTCTGAGGGCTATAAATCCTAGGAAAATTCGTGGATGAACCCTAAAGTAAATGATGACAACTCAGTAAATTTCATCGATTTTTATTACTGTTACTATGGTTTTGAATTTTCTTTTTGTTTAATTGAAATAAATCATAAAACCACTTTAAAGAATGTGAAAAGGCTATATACGATTTTTTTCAGATCCTACCTAATGTGGAGTGCTCAGAAAAATATTTTCGGAATTGTTCATAATGCATTCCTATTTTTCCCTTATTTTTGTATTTATAATGGACTAATAATGGGAAATATATGTCTTGTCATCCAAAATTCATGAACATTTACCAGACAACCTTATAATATATTAGAACTCTAAATAAAAATTTGGATGATTTTTCTATTCAGTATGCTATTTTTCGTCTATTTTATAAGATTAAATACACTTAAATCCACAAAATCGGATTATAGGGATTTTTCCCAGATTATTTACACTGTAGATAAAGTTTACAAAAATTTTGGTAATTTACTTTAACTGTTTAATAATTATTCTCCAATTAATGATTATTTAAGAGGATAAAACAAAGAAAAATAGAAAGACTAATTGAAAAATATCTTTTTTATTTTTCATAGCTTCTAAATTTATAATAACAGTGTTACAAAAAGCTTGGGCAATTTTGGAAACAGTTTTCTATTATTTCAATTTTTATTAGAATAATGGAACAAAAATCATAAAATCGGGTTAAACAATTTAGAAATCCATTTTTATATTTTTCCTAGCTTAAGAATGTCTAATGGCAGTAACATAAAATGTTAGAGAATTTTTATCATTTAGATGCTATTTTTCACGAATTTATATTGTTATGAAGGCTTAAAATTTTGGAAACATAGTTAATCATATCAAAAATTCAAAGGAAAATTTATGGAAGACCTCTACTGTGTTTAGAATAAAAATGCAAAGTTTGAGAATTTTTGGAAACTGTTTGATAGTATTTTGGCTTTTTAAGAGCTTAAAACACATTTAAATGTGTTGAAATACCCTCAATTGATATTACAAAAATTTGGAAAATTGATATCCAAAATTGTCTTAATCACATGAGTTATAAAACTTCACCATTTCAAAAAAATGTTTGTAACTTATCGATATTAAATTTTGACACAATATTGGCATACTATTGTAGTAGCAAATATACTAGTGTTAGCTTTCTATTAGAGACTCATTAGTGTGTAACATCGTGTAGGAATCGATAGTGGTGCAAGTGGATCATAGTTGAAGGCACCATTTGCATCATTTCAATGCATATTGTGAGTATTCACGACTCCCCTATTTTCGAGTTTTATGTTTTGGGGTGGAAAAGCATGTCCGAAAAACTATTATTTGTTCGTTGTATTTAAATTGATTTGTATCAAACTATTTTGTTATAATTTGCTATATTTTTCTATGTATGTCTATGCAACACGAAACATGAGAACTTATCGTCTTAAGTCCCTTCCCTTTATACTTTAATCCAACCATTAACTCTTTGGGCCAATGGTCATTATGGATAGCGCTATTAGGAACTGACAGCTCCTCACTCGCCCGATTGCTGGAGTGCATGATACCATATAATCTATGGAACGATAAGCATAGATCTTGATAGGGCATCAGTCATAGGCTTGGTTGGGAACTCATTGTTTGCTCATACACATACAAACTTGTTATTTATTATGGCAATAAACTTGTTTATTAATTATAGCAATGAACTTTGTTTCTCATTACAACAACGAACTTTGTTTATGCAAACTTAATACTCATTTTTGCAATATATTTCTATTTATGGAAACTTTTATCAAAACTTTGATTTCGATTCATGAAACCAATATTATTATTATTATTTTTTATCTGTGAGTACTCACCAACTATTTTTATAGTTGACGCTCGTTTTACATGCTTTTTCAGGAATCATCGAGTAAGTGGCACTTAGGGACACTTCACTGTTAGGAGTATTCACATGTGTTGTATTCCAATTTTCACTGTAATTTCTTTTAAAAGTTGTTCAAACCCATTATAAATTTTTAATGATTTTTAATACTATGGTTGGTGTTGTCTTTTAATTTTTGCTATGAAACCCTTTATATACTGCCACGCCTCGTGTTTCCGCTTTAGCGGGGTGTGACACGGTCTTACAGTATTTCACGACCCAAGATCTTTTGAAGGGTTTACGGCCCTCATTAAGGGTTTACGGCCATAAAACCTTCAAGATCTTGAAGATCTTGAAGATCTTGAAAATGGTGATGAAAGGTGATGAATCAAGGCTAGAACAAAGGGGTTGTAATGCATAAACAAGTAAAGGATGAGATGCTTACGTTTTGGGAGTGAAATGAGAGATTTCACTTGATGATACTTGACAGAGAAAGGGTAGTTCACGGCCAAGAGGAGAAGAAGTGAAGGAAAAATGGAAAAAACTCCTATATATGCTAAAGGGTTCATGGCTAGAAGAGTGTTCACGGCCGTCAACATGGTTTACGGCCGTGAACCTCAAGTGTTGGTTTTTCTGGTTCGGGTGCAGCCTTTTGATCTCGAGCTAATACTTCAAAACATTCAATCCATAAGTGTACTAGGCTTAGAACTCATTAGAATGACCCTTAACAAGGCTAAAAGGCAATAGAACTATGTCTGACTTTTGGTTGATTGGATTGACTTTACAAGATAGAATTTACGATTTGTCACAGAAACAACATCATTTTGATGTCTCTGTTTACTGGACTTCATTTCCCCAAATTGACATTTTATTTGAAAATCCTTAACTTTAAACCCTCATTAAGCGAAACATTAGGGCCCTTAGGTTAAATTGAATTTCACATCTCTATAGCCTAATAAGTAACCAAAAAGCATGTTAAAAGTGGTAAACTTAAGGCTTAACCATTAATTCCTTAATAGAACACCCAAAATGATTTAGAAGATATTATGATCAATTTTCCCAAATCCGTCCTCCAACTTCTAAAATCCGTGCAAGTCAATACGAACATCTAAAAATCATGAGACCTAGTTTTCTGGAAATCTAGTGTCTACTTTTTTCGAACATTGAATCACATTTCGAAATTCCAACTCCTTGAGGGGTAAAATTGGTAATCTTCTCAGGCTGGTCCATGCTGTCACAGATTTCATGCACTGTCTTCAAAAAATCATAATAAATTCATAAGAAGTCTAAATTCCAAAATTCCAAAGCCTATAGTTAGATATGGATGTATAGTTTCCAACATACACAGGGACTGATGTAATTCTTAGTAGATTGATACAATTTATTCCAATAGTGTTGAGTGGTCCAGAAAGTGACAGCTAAAAGTTACCAACTTGTAAATTTAATATAAAATAAGACAAAAATCGTTAGAATGAGATCTTTATATTTCTGAAAAGATAAAATGGGGAACTTTACTAATATAATTTTATCAGAATTTAATAATGGGTTGAAAGGTAAGAAAACATATCCCAAACAGAGGACTACAATAAAAAAGAAAATAAGGAAATATGTACATAAGTTTTATAAGATCAATACAACAAACACAAGCTAAATATTGTTATAATTTTTGTGTAGGTTCTCGGAAAGGAAAGGATCCATCTTGCTCATTCTAGCTAATTTTCAAGATCAAGGAGGTGAGTACTAACTCTCCTATTATGTAGGCATTACTTGTTTTATGTTATTGTTCACAGATACCCTAATAACATGTGATTATGTGTATCTAATCACATATGATTTATGTGACTAAGATTCTTTTTCGCGTTCTCGATTCAATAATTGTTTTTTTCCACTTTAATCATATGTGATTAAATACATTTAATCAGATGTGATTATATGTTTCTAATAACATATGATTTTATTTGAAAAAAAAAATCTTGTCTATTTAAATCATATGTGATTAGATACATACAATCACATGTAATTATATACACGATAACAAATATTGAACCAAGAACGCGAAAACAAATCTTTATCCAAATTAATCATATGTGATTAAATACATATAATCACATGTGATTATATGAATCTAATCACATATGATTTATGTGGACATAATTCATTTTTGTTTTGTCGATTCAATAGTTGTTCTCATGTATTTTATCACATCTGATTATATGTATAATCGTATGTGATTAAGTACATGAGCATAACTATTGAATCGAGTAGGAAAAAATGAATCTTATCCACCTCAAATCATATGTGATTATATACATATAATCACATGTGATTAATTACACAAAAGCAATTATTCAGTCGAAACAGCAAAAATAAATATTATCTACATAAATCATATATGATTAAATACATATAATCACATGTGATTATATGTATCCAATCATATATGATTTATGTGGATGAGATTCATTGTCACATTCTTAATTCAATAATTGTTCTTTGTCTACTGTAATCATATGTGATTAAATACATATAATCATATGTGATTATATGTGTATAGTCACATATGATTTATACGGACAAAAACTAATGACGTCTATATAAATCATATGTGATTAGATACATATAATAACATATGATTATATACACAAGAACAACTATTGAATCGATAACACAAAGATAAATATTGTCCACATATATCATATGTGATTAAATGCATATAATCACATGTGATTATATGTATCTAATCACATAGAATTTATGTGGAAAATATTTATTTTCGTGTTCTCGAATCAATTGTTGTTCTTGTGTGCTTAATTACATGAGAGTATATGTATCTAATTAGATATGATTTATATGGACAATATTCATTTTCACATTCTTGTTCAATAGTTGTTTTTGTACATTTAGTCACATATGATTTCTGTACACAAGATTCATTTTCGCGTTTCTGATTAAATAGTTTTTCTTTTTCCACATTAATCATATGTGATTAATACATACAATCACATATGATTAAATACATAAGAAAAAATATTGAGTCATGAATATTATCAATATAAATCATATGCGATTTGATACATATAATCACATGTGTTTAAGTACCTGAGTACAACTATTGAATTGAGAAAGAAATAATGAATCTTGTCCACACAAATCATATGCGATTAAATACATATAATCACATGTGATTGAATATATTAGAACAATTATTGAATCGGCGCAAGAATAAATATTTTCCATACGAATCATATGTGATTAAATAAATATAATCACATGTGATTAAATACACACGAACAACTATTGAATCAACACGTGAAAACAAATATTGTCCATGTAAATCATATGTGATTAAATACATATAATCACATGTGATTTAATACACGATGCCAATTATTAAATCGAAAACACGAAAAGAAATACGGCCTACGTAAATAATATTTTATTAAATACATATAATCACGTGTAATTATATGCATCTAATCACTTATGATTTACGTGGACAATATTCATTTTTGCATTCTCGATTCACTAGTTTTTCACGTGTATTTAATCACATGTGATTATATATATATATATATATATATATATATATATATATATATATATATATATATATATATATATATATATATAATAACATATAAATCATATATGATTCAATGCATATAATCACACGTGACTCGATACATATAATCACATGTGATTATATACACGAGAAAAACTAATGAATCAAAAACATAATAACAAATCTTTATAGGTGGGGGTGGGGGTGGTGGCGGCGGGGTGGTGGTGGTGTGTGTTGATGGTTGGTGGTGGGTGGGTGGGTGGTTGCAAGTGATGGGTTTTGAGCATTCTAACACTTCCTAAGTGTACATGCAACCCTAATAACCTTGGATCTATGTTTGTCTAATTATCATGCAAAGTTGAATTCCAAGGTTATATTCCTATCTAGCATACATTGGGAACATTTTTAACTTGAATGAAAGATAGAATAACTTACCTTGTTGTTGATTATGATCCTTGAAACCTTGTGAGCCTAGCACCCCAAGTGTGATGCCTCAAATGCTTCACACAACACCAAATGCAAAGGAGTAAACTTTGAGAGAATCTTACACTTTCAAAATCGGCTCTAGCCCTCTTGATTCTTGTGTGCAACCGATTTTGGTGGAGCATGGGTTCTTTATATAGTGTTGACACATCTAGGGTTACACCATGTAAACCCTAATGTGTCATGACTCTTCATTTCCATGACCCATGGGTTTGTAACTCCCATGGAGCATCCTATGGGTTTAACCCAACTTGATAATCCATGGAGCCTCTTAGCCCACTATACAAGTTATGCATAATTTACATAATCAACCCATATATTTAATTAGTTATCTTTTGATCACTTAATTAATTCTAAATTAATTCTTGATCAAACTAATTAAATAATATTATTAATATATTAGAACTTATAATATATTAATAATCCACAAGTGTTATTTCTCTCATTTTGTCTATCCAATTGCATGGTGCCATTCAACCCAAATGGAACATACCGGGTCGGGTCAAGTACATACCAGAAATAGTTATGGACTTAGACACCTTATCCAACAGCAAGTAGTGGTGATAGTGATGGGTGGTGGTTTTGGTGGGTGGTGGGTGGCTATGGGTGGTGGTGGCGAGTAGTGATGATGGTGGGTTGTGATGGTAGTGGCAGGTGGTGGTGGTGGTGGGTGGGTGGGTGGTAGGTGATGGTGATGGCGGTGGCGGGTGGTAGTTGTTATTGGTGGTGGTGGGTGGTGGTTGTAGTGGGTAGGTGGTGGGTAGTGATGGGTGGTGGGTAGTGATGGGTGGTGGGTAGTGATGGGTGGTAGTGGGTAGTGGGTAGTAATGGGTGGTGGGTGGTAGGTAGTGGTGGTGGTGGTGGTTGGGTGGTGGCGGGCGGTGGTGATGGGTGGTAGGTAGTGGTGGTGGCGGGCGGTGGTGATGGGTGGTGGATGTGGGTGGTAGTGGCGGGTGGTGGTGGTTGGGTGGTGATGGTGGTAGGTGGTGGTGACGGGTGGTGGTTGGTGGTGGTGGGTAGTGGGTAGTAATGGGTGGTGGGTGGTGGTTAGTGATGGGTGGTAGTGGGTAATGATGGGTGGTGCTGGTGACGGGTGGTGGCGATGGGTGGTAGGTAGTGGTGGCAGGCGGTGGTGATGGGTGGTGGTGGCAGGTGGTAGTGATTGGGTGGTGATGGTGGTGGGTGGTGATGGTGGTGGCAGGTGGTGGTTGTTGTTGTTGGTGGTGGTGGGTGGTGGTGGGTAATGATGGGTGGTGGGTGGTGGGTGGTGGTTGGTGGTGGTGCTCAGTGATGGGTGGTGGTGGTGGGTGGTTGTGGTGGGTGGTGGTGGTGGGTGGTGTTGGTTGGGTGGTGAGTGACGTTAGTTAGTGGGTTTTTAATAGTTTGTAACTATTATTTGATTTATATGAATATTATTTTATAATTTTAATTAAAAAAATTGTGTGGTCCAAATTTGTTCTCAAATGTTCTCGCGATAAGAAATGTTTTCGATTGAACGCTTCCCTATATATATATATATATATATATATATATATATATATATATATATATATATATATATATATATATATATATATATATATATATATATATGTATATATATATATATTGTTTTTCTGATTTATCAGGCATGATTCTTGGCCCACTCTCCTTACCCGCCCTAGATCTAGGTAAGAGCAAAGAAAATCCTGGTGTTTTGTGTGTTAAACCTTCAATATTGGATTGAGTTTTTCTATGATATGATAAACCCTTTTTCAAAAAACAACCGAACTGAAAAACTATAGTAAAAAGTAACAAATATGGTTCTGGTATGGTGGATGGTAAAATGGACCATTTCCTGGATAATTTTGATAGTGGGGAAATTCTTGCATATGATAATGCTCGATAGACAGATACAAAACCACGGGAAAATGCATAGCCCATGGTATTGTCCGTTATTTTTGTTGATCAGCTGGATTTGATCAACCATATGACAAAATAATTGATAGAAGTACATTGCAATTTCTTGCCTTTATCCCAATTTGTTGTTTGGTGTAATGGTGCTATTTTAATTGTATCATTATAAAAAATGGAACTACATTACAATTTTGCAAACAATGGTGGCGTATGTGGCTTTGGAGGGACCAATATCTTAATCGTTAAAGACCTTAGTAAGCACCCTCTTAAGTTCCTGTTATTAAAATTTGGTAATTCAAATTCATCTCCTAAATAGGAAAATGACAAATGTATATGAGTTTTATGTAGAGGAACGAGAACTACATGAAGCGAAAAATGAGCAAGTCTTTGACAAGTTTGATTTTTAAAGGATACAAGAACTGTTGTTGATTGGGTCCAGATACCTTGGATGAAGGTTTTTATGGAATTAATTCACATACATCTTGATTAAAAATGTATAATTTTTTTATAAAACTTGAATCCGTTTTTTTATTGCAACTTGGTCTAGATTCTTTTGGGATCTTTGTAATTTCACAGAGTTATAGTTGAGTGGCGCTAGAGACCGTGGTCTTGTAAGTTTAATTTAGAGCCCACAAAGGTAATTTTTCCCCTAAATTGTATATATTTACATATTATATATGTTTATGTGTCTGTTACTATGTATGTATGTGTGTTATTGTTCCTATGTGTATGTATGTATGACACATGATGGGAAGGACAACTTACCATATGTTTGTGTGTATACGTCTCTATTTGTGTGTGTGTGTGACAATCAAGGACAATTTTTGATATTTTTTTAATCAGGTATCATTTCTGGTAAATTATATAAAAAAGGACCATTTATGCAGTTATTTGAAACTATTACAATTTATGTATTATTTTTAGGGGGGGGGGGGGGGGCATTTTTGATAATATTTTTAAAATAGACTATTTCAACATATTCAACATATTCTAAACACTCACTTTTCTATGAAATAACTAAAAGTTATCCTAATTATAGCAATGTACTTTGGAAGTACAATGCTATAACAAGGCTATCTTCAAATTCCTGGGAAATTTGAATTTGTAAGTTTATACAATGTTTTAATTTAAATACTTTAAAGTAGAATGCAAGGCATAGATACGTGTGCTATTTGATCAATTTTTATCTGGTTTGTGTTTTTATTTGTATGAATTTTTTTTTATGATTCCTATTTGCCCGTGATTCATGTAAATTTTGTTAAAATAACATATAGGACTTAGTTTAAATCTGCCATTATGCAAAAACCATTATAAGTAACAATCTTATGCATATTTTATATTCGATCTTCAAAACTTATGTTGGATTTCAAATAACAAAAAAAATTACATTCATATGGATGTTCCAGGGGCATAATCACTTATTTAAAACAAAACAAAAACAATATTACTTTCCGATCATCGAAATATGAGGAATTTGGAAAAGTCTTTGTATATCATTCTCTAAGTTTACTTTATTGTTTGAAAAGTTTTTTTTTTCAATATAATGATATTCACTGTCCAAAGTATTTTTTTTCTTTTTCTTTATACCATATGGATGCTTATTTTTGTTTAAAGGCATAATCATCCAACAGGTTTTTTTTTATGTTTTTTTCAATGTTTTTGTTTCTAACCTTTTCAAGTTTAATACTTATAAAAATAGACCAAATTGTAGCCTTTAATTTGAAAGTACATTGTTGTAAATGGTAAAAAAATACCCTTTAATGTTTATATATATATATATATATATATATATATATATATATATATATATATGTGTGTGTGTGTGTGTGTGTGTATATATTTCAAATTAAAGGACATTGTTAAAACTAACAAAGAAATCATTTGTCACATTTCTTATTCAGTCTTTATACCTTACCCTTTAATGCAGTTTTGCTTATTTTACAAAAATGAAATGAAAATATACTTTTGTTGAGATAAATATTTTATACAGTAGCATATTCACTGTTTCATATGTTTCATTTGATTAGACAAAACAACCATTTGTTTTTTTTTTCTTATTCAAACATTGTACTTTGCCTTTTATTTGGCTTTAAATGACTCTTCAAACACAAGATTAATTACACCAGGTTTGACTTTAAATGACAAGGGGTCTGAATTGAAAATGACCTTTCTGCCTTTGGTTTCATTTTTTTATGGTTATAATTGTGTTGTTTTAACAACATACTTTACTTTTACTCCAATTTTGTAGATGAATTCGAGCAATGTATTGTAATTTCAATTTGTAAGTTAGGAAATTAATTTTGTGTGGTTTGTGAAGAGTTATGTGGGGTTAAGTATGAGGGGTTTAATGATAAACAACAAATTCAAGTTTTCACTCCTGTTTTGTGGCCTTCATGTTTTCTTCATTCATGTTACACATTGTCTTTATATCCCAATGTATTGAAGACCTTGCTGGAACACTTAATAGGGACCAAAGATGGAAATTTTTGAAAAATTCCAATGTTTCATGTAGACCTTGTACTTTAAATATTGGCTAAAACTTCACTATAATCATGTTTTCATCAAATTTTAAATATTTTAATGATATTTCGCGCTATTTCAATCTATGTGGTATGTATGAAGAGAAGACGGTGTTGGAAGTGGAACAAATACAAAGACCAAACTTGGAAATATTGTTGAAAAATGACAATGTTTCACTTTAGCCTCCGTATTTTGAATACTTGCTGAAACTTCCCCATAACATGTTTTTTTCATCAAAATTTTGGCACTTTTATGCTATTTGAAACATTCCCAAACCGTTTTTTCATAAATTTTTACTACTTTCATACTATTTGAAGCTATTTCAATGAATGAATTATTCATCTTTATTTTTTCTCATAAATTCCGTTTAATTGTTACTATTTTTTCATAGTTATTAAACGATTGCAATTTGAATGAATTTGTAAAATGTTTATCATTTATCTATATAACGGGGTTGCAATTGAGTATAACTCTCAATAATCATATGATTATATGGACGATTTTATATTGCGTTATCTAAAGTTATAAATAGAAAATTATTAAAAATATTAATTTTAGATAAAGATGGATAAATGTTCTATATAAAAGTCTTTGGAGATTTATAAATTATAACTATCTTCTTTCATTTTCATTATTATTGCCTTTTTACTTAGAATATTATTTATTTGTAATTTCAATGATATCTTATATAAACATATTGTTTTATATTTCCTAAATTTCCATTAATAAATATTTAATATTTGCTTTATTCAACCTGTATAATATGATACACTTATTAAGTTTCAATGTTGTTGTACTTTGCCGATTTCGTTAATGATTATGCTTATTAAGTTTCAATGTTGTTTTAAACAATGATGATAAATTTAGCAATAAGACATCTAATGTTATATTTTAAAGAAGTTTTTGAAAATTTGTGATTCAGAACAATTATTTAAAATATACGAATAGTTTTTTTATTAGTATGAATTAAATTACTTACTTATTCATCATTTTATTTGTCTTTATTTCGAAATTTTACATTAAAAATGTTTAATAACTAAACTTTGATATTTATCTTTTTTTCTAATCAATCCGTGTAATACACGGGTCTCACACCTAGTAGTTAAAATATAATACAAGAATGACAGTTACATACTTTTGATTTCTTATAGTAAACAAATCACTTCAATCCCTTGTAGTTGTTGGACTTGGAAAGCTTAGAACCAAAAGGATGATGCCTCAAATGGATCAAACCCAAACCCTAAAACTAGAAGAAAAGAGAGGAGAGAGGAGGGATGTATAATTTTCCTTCACAACCTTTTAGGAAGCGAGAACCACAAAATTATGTTCCCCAAGGGTCCTATTTATGGTTTAGGTAACTTAAGGATAAAACAAGATTTGAATGATTAAATAACAGATTTAATCACAGTTCAAATCATTTCCTTATATACTACCAGGATGCTTTTGAAATATCTAAAAGAGCTCCCAAAAACGTCCATATGATGGTAGGTTTTAGAATTGTCTTTCCATGCTCAACTATGGACAATTACAATTCACCCCTTTCACCTTTAATTAATTTCAATTAATCCTAAATTAATTCAAGATTAATTCTGATTAATAATCAATCAATTCTAAATGATTTCATATTAATTTATTAATCATATAAATTAATAAATCAATTATTTAACAATTGATCTCATATTAATTTATTAATCACATATTAAATTAACAAATCATATATCGATTTCCAATTAATATATTAGTCTTATAATATATTAACAAATTATTTTATTAATCGTATAATAAACTAAGAAATTTATCCTCGCTCTACAAAGTTCATTCTAATCAAGTTTCACTTATGAGGGCAACCCCAAAAGGACTTTGCTTCTGATTACAAGTTTATAACAATTTAGTTATGATCTTAGGCACCTTAATCCAACAGTCTTCCACTTGGATAAGTCAATAACTACAATTGCAAGTATATCCTTGAACCAAACAACAAAGTGTTCTCTCCAAAGACACTATCGAACTCTGATACAAATAAAACATTGGCCCTAAGATAAGTGATCAACTATTCCTTTGTTCTACAAGATATCGTATGAACAGAGTCATGTATTAAATGATCAACCTCATGTTTATTTGTTTTGTTTCCTGATTTCCTGATTTGTGATCAAATTCAGACTACAAAATCAAACACATCAATTTAGTCTGGACTAGGCCTAGTTCTTATAGATCAACGCAAATCACCAAGGGTCCCATATATATATATATATATATATATATATATATATATATATATATATATATATATATATATATATATATATATATACCTTTTCCATTTAAGGCAAAAGGTATGAAAAAACTTTGACTATATATTCATTCATTTTACTCACCAAATCATGCATGAAGTTACACTTTATAACACCTAGTTACAAGATGCATTGGAGTAAGCCAATGCACAACTGATTTGCAAAATATGAGTTATATATCTATCTTTAAAGAACAGAAGATATTGTCGTCTCAGAATTACTTGTGATGGAATTCATGAATTAATCTCTAAGCATGGTTTTATCCAATACTTAAAATCCCTATTTCAATGTACTCATGAATATTGCAGCAATCTCATGCAATGTCTAATCTCAATGAACCATCTACAATCGATTCATGATAGTGTTAAATAATTACTTACTTCCAAAAGTATGAATGACTGTGGAATTTTGAATAATAGTTAAATTACTCATGAAGTAAAACATGCAAAGTGAAACACAATAATAAATTAATTAACTATGGTATCATACCCATTGATTATAAATAAATCCATATTATTTAATCACCATAAAAATTACAAATTTACTCATTGTATAATGTTTCGAGTAATCAATTAACCACTTGAATGACATAGCTTCAGTCATGCCATGTTATAAACATGCATATTATTCCTCTCTATGGTCCTTCCTTTATTAACATATCGACTGGACATTACTCCAGTGATGCTCATTTCACAATACCAAATTCTTATCCTTATCTAAGATGTAATGGAATTTCATATTTACATGCATTGTCTTTTTGTGATGTCAAGGTTCTATAGTCACGGAGACTGAGCCTTTGATATTACAAATTATTCCATTGAAACGTGTTACGAGAAAAAATATCATGGTTATGAAGTATCAAATTCAAGGTACACTCATTGAACACTTCTCTTGCATTAAAGTTTCCAACTCACATGTAAATTCTACAAGCATCTCCCTTTATGGAAACATTTCCATGTTCCCATATGACAAATTCTTACCAAAAATCATGTCAATCCAAAATGTGTCACTATGGTCCTTCCCAATAATTTCATACTTTTAACTGTCCACAAGCATCTAATATTCGGTAAAACCCCAAGATGTTCTTGACAGTTGTTTAACAACTTTTGGTCACATGAAATTCTAATCATTTTCACATAAAGCTCAAGGCATTTGAAAAATTATAATAAAAGAATATCATAGCACATATGATCGATCCTATATCCGAAGCATATGAGACTCGACTCATTATTACCTATACAAGGATTTAATATATGTTGAATTATTTGCTATAATATTTCCATATATCAAATATCCTATGTTGAAACATTTCAACATGCTATTAATATATGTCTTTGACTAGGTTCTATTAAACCATATAATCTAAACCTTTAGACTCGAAATAAAGTATGATTGCCCTCTCCCTTAAGTCCGTTACAGCAAAACAATTTTTGAACTTTACAATTTGCAAAAATAGAAACATTTTTCTCTACGAACAGTACTGTCAACATGCAATACCATCATAAAAATAATGATCCCACTAGATTTGACATGTGCCCATAAATAAACTGGACTTCTAGAAATCAATACCCTTTGAATTTCGTAAGGAAGTGCAAATTTCTATTATGCGATGCTTTGATACCAACTAGAATTCTTAAGCTTATACACCTTAATTGGATAGTATGTGCTTATGTTTAAACCTTTGAAGATTGATAAATCTATCTCTCGAAAGTTCAAACAATTCCTTGTTATTCCTCATAATTCGAAATATGAAGAGGGATGTCGTAATCATATTGTGAACTTGAGAATGCAATTAACACATCCAATATCCATATTGATCTTTATCGGATTTTTAAAATCTATGAGTTAAAGTATTTCCTCATAATCATTTTCATGATTTAGAGCGAAACCTTTTCCACTTAGATTTCAAGGTGCATACGTTCCCATCCACGTGAAACTATCATTTCCAACGTATAATCATAAGACATATTTTAGGAAAAACCAAATTCAAATTTAGTTTTCCTTCATGGACTCAACTTTGCTATTTATAAATTTTTTGCCTTCTGGCAACTCAAGGGCCTACCAGTGCTTCCATGTTGTTTGCAGCTCACCATATTAATTAGTGTTGTTTCAATAACCAATGTGCTTTGTTTTTTCAGTTAAATGAAGAACATAGAACTTATAAGCATTGCCAGCCCAACTAGAAGTGCACATAAAAAGAATATATGAATTAAACATAACAGGTTATCAAACTCAGGTAGAGTGCTAGTGATAACTAAAAGGTTCATTGTCGGTTGAGTCTTGCAACTCTCAAGATCAACATCACTCCCATTGACTTCTTGACATATGATTTTTTTTCTCGAGGAACATTCCTTGATGAGCTAAAACAAATATTCAAAATTTCGTGCGGATTCCCGACAAGAAAACACTTCATAGAATAGAATTCATTTTATCTCTTGTTTCTCAATTATTGAAAAACATCACTTCTAATTCTAAATGTGCTAGAGTAATAAATCATTAACAATCCATATATTACAAGGTGTTTTCATCCTTCTTAGTTTGAAATGAGCTTCAAGATAAGATTTATTGTTACCAGAGAATGGCTCTAAAACTTAATTGGAATAAATATCGATTCCTCTTCTTAGTCATACACTTGCACTAAGATGGTCTTGGAGGATTAATTGTGATACAATTCCATAATTATTAAGATTATCGTAAAACATGATACTAAAGTACCCTCCTTTCCTTTCATATTGGAGAATATTTTACCTTTCTGCCAAATAGTTTCTTCTATTCGTTCTACTACTCATGAAATTTTCAAAATTATTTGAATTCTGTTTAATCATGTAAACAAAACCATATTTACTGAAGCATTAGTAAATCATGACGAATAGAGTCATTGACCCTTGTAGTGGATCTGAAGAGTCCATATCAACATGTATTATATCCATTAGTCCTTCACTTGCCTCACATGAACATGTGAACAATGAATTAGTTAGAATTTTCCAATGAACAAGATTCTCATGCATCATGCAATTCGATTTGTATGACTCTAAGTTTTTTTTCCGATTAAAACTTGGTGATGAGATTTCTTTTCACTTAGTCAAAAATGATGATGCACTAAGCATGTTCTAGAAGATTCAATATCCACCCTTAACATTGCTTTTATTAGAAATATAACCAACACTTTCACAAATTCCCTTGCAAGTAAATATAAATAAGGAAACTTCATAAACCAAAACTTTATTTTATTGCTAAAAAGAAAATTGGGACTTGTCCTTTACAATGCATAAATTAAAACACTATGTTTCTAGACATCTCCGAAGAGTAATAGCAATCTATTAAATTATCCTAACTCCTTAGTAGTAGCTCCAAACTCTAACCATCGAACCATGCGTCATAAGTCAATCTCTCATGATCAGATTTATCTCACTTTATCCAAAATTCGTTCTTCCTTTTAGATCCCGTAATACCATAAAAATGTGATCGTCACATTATGTATTAAGAGTATAAGAATAGGAAATTATGGAGTTAGATAATAGATGTACCTAAAGTAGAGTCACACGACTTGACTTTACCATCTTTACGATACTTTAGGTATTTTATCATCTTTAAGATTTCAGGTATTTTAGACAGCTTAGCTTCCAGTGTCCCTTTAATTGATAGTAAAAACATATGGACACATTGGGTTCATCATGTGGAATGATCTTAGAGTGAGCCTTTCTCTTTGACATACGATCAAACGGTTTGACCTTGGCCGATCCTTTTCGATTGAGAAGAGAAGTCTTTTCTAGATCACTAATGTTACCATTGTTATTGTCCATGGAATTCTTGGGATTTGAACCTTTGAGCTTATCTGCTTCACTTGTTTTGTCAAACATTTCTTCTTCAGTAACCATCAACATAGGGGTCAGATCAATTGGGGTCACATCGAGATTCCTCATAAGAAAGTTCTTAAGGAACTGATCACATGACTTTGGAAGCGAAAGAAAAACCAAATCATTGGCTTGCTCCTTTAGGAATACGACGCCCATTCTTTCTAATTTCTCAATGTATAATTTCATTTTAAGAACATGCATACACACAAATTTATTATCTTGTTGTTTACATGCCAATAGGGCTTGAGTCATTTCATATCTTTCAATTGACAAAAACATGGCGTTGGGAGAGTCACAAGAGCATGAGGTGGAAGAGTTGAAGAGTGTTGATGTCCAGTTCCACTATTGCCTAATGAAGGGAAAACAATAGCCCCTTGAATTGAATGTGGAAGACCATCTCCAGAAGAAGGAGGAAAGACATTTCCAAAAGAACAAGGAAGACCATTTCTATCTTAATTAGACATCTAAAATTAGGAGGAGAGAGAATTCTAGTTAGTTGATTTTAATCCTTAATTATCAACCAATAAATTAAATTAAGGCTAGGATCCATATTTTGATTTCGTAATATGTAGAGGGATGTTATAGTCATGTCATGAAACTATTTTAGGTAAGTAGAAACATTTCACCAAGTTCAATCACATGAAACTCCTAGATCTTTTGAGATTCATTGAAGCTTATCGATGTCATGTTTAATATCAGATATTGCTCTTACCAATTATGATTGGGTTGCCGATGATCACAATTAAGATGTGAATAACCATGCAAACCCGCTCAAACACCCTTGATCGGTTTATGATCTCCCATTGATGTGTCGGTTAACCACACACGCTCCATCAACAATCATAAACACAAGTTGTTTCATGATTCCCTATTTATAGTCCTACATTAGTGTGACAGTTAACCACACACGCTCCACTAACGACTCATAAAGAAATGATGTGCAGTCTCATGGATTAGCATACAATTTCACATTTTTTCTTAAGTAACTAGAGTGGGATTTTTAAAGAAAGTTCTAGAACTTTATATATTATACTTTTACTCCTTTATGTACTATTGAACTCATGCGGTTAATGACCCTCCACCATACAAAGGAGCGGTGGGTGAAAAGGACACCCATTCAACGGTCATTTTATAAGCTGTTTCCTTTACCCCTCTTAGAGTATGGCTTCGTCAATGAGGCCTACTATTGGTTCGACTAACGTTTAGTTATACATATAGTAATAAACGTTTTAATATATATATATATATATATATATATATATATATATATATATATATATATATTGTAACATCGTGATTTTACACCCAATTATTTTTAAGCCTTTATTTAACAGAATACATTAATGGGAATCTTAATTTGAAATAATTGAAAAAATCACCAATGTTAATTTTATTACTAAAACATCATTTATCAAAACTAAAGTTCATAAACCAATCCAAAACAAGTGTTATGAAAACCCAACGACATGTCTAAATGGTACCAATACTATAACACCTGTAGATTCGGGCTAGTTAAGCATCAAAAATAATTTTTTTAATAGACGGTTATTTAGGATAAATAATCTGAATCAAAGTCTTAGTATATGTGACAAGGATTCCGTACATATAAAGAACGTTGAAATCCAACTTCGTATGAAGAAGTTATGCTTCTTCGAAGTTTTGCGATTAAACTGGCATGATTCTACGTATCGTAAAAAGTGAATTTTGGATAAAATGATTTTCAGCCTAAGAGTTCTAAACGAAAGACGTAGTAGTCGTTAAACCGAGAGCATGCATATAGAGAACGTCGAAATCTGACTTCATAAGTGTAAGTTATGATTTTGCGAAATTTCAGCGAAGCAGTGCGGGCACAGAAATCGAATTATGGAATGGTAAGTTATTAGACAAAACAATTTAAATGAGAATTTAAGATATCGTTAGTAGGAGTACGTCAATATGGAGAACATCGAGAACGGGGTCTGTATGTAGGAGTTATACTTTCCGCATCGATTTTTAACAGCCTAAGCATATCAAATATATAAAATATTGATAGAGTGAGAATTAGCTGTTAAGGTTTAAAGGAAAGTTGTATATCTCGTCGAGAGCTTTTTGGGGATATAAAGAATGTGAAAAACGGAGCTCGTATGAAGAAGTTATGCCATTTTAAAAGTATTGAAAATCATGTGCACGAAGCGCGTGACGTGCATGATGACGTGGCACCCCGAGAGGGCACCATGTCGGATGGTCGGGAGTCGCATTCCTACGAGAGACACATCTATGTGGCTAAATAAAAGCTTCACATGTGGCTCCATAGGAATGTGACACGTGTCATATTCTAGAAGGACATGATGTGGGCAAACGACGACACATGTGACAGAAGCCCCATGGAGCCAACATGACCCTTGTGTGTGATGTGCACCTATACCATGCATAACGTGCATTTCAAAAGTCTATATATATATATATATATATATATATATATATATATATATATATATATATATATGGCTCATTTCCATATAAGCTCCTCACATCCAGCCCCTAGAGCCTCTCTCTCTCTCCCTCTCTCAAATCTCTCTCATGTAGACCCTTTTTCCTTGAATTGATGAACTATGGTGAAGCCCTGTGACACCCATGAAGACTTAGCTAGTTGTAACCTTCAAATAAGAGTTCCCGAGTCAGTATCCTGCCTGCTTAGATTCCGGTTTTCCTCAAGAATCTCTGTACGCTAAGCTACACTCTAGTCTTTTCAGTGTAACTTATATTTATAATCATAAGTCATTATTATGAATCCATAAATAAGATTTATCGGTAATTACAATTCATTATACTAATTAATCTACTTACAAGAGAGGTGTCTAGAATGGTCACGTTGGCTTGGTTGTTGGATTTCAGAAAGGCTATACGCCAAAATGGTCCTGCCTCCTAACTGTCCTACCTAACTGATCCATAATTAATTGATATTTATGTAGATATTGGGATTAGTGAAAAATCTAGACTATATTTATTATAGTCCCCATGATTACGAAACTAGACTAAGGCTTAGTACTTCATGCGTCTAGGTCTTTTGAAAGTACGAAGTGAAGTGCTACCGAAATCGCCAGTCATCCAATTTTATCAAGTGAGTGCATTGTTAGTTTCAACTTACACATAGATATGAAGTATGAAATAAATTAATTGCTATAAGTGCTTATGTGAAAACATGTTATGTGTTAGATGGAATGTTACAAAGATAAATTATATTATTTATACCATACATGTATTTTATAAATAGAATACACTGAGTAAAGAAGGGTAGTAATATATGCCATAGTATAATGAAAGATGTAGGCAATGATAGAATGCCACAACTGTAGAAATGATACTAGTGTGCCAACGATGTAGGAATGGTCCTAGTGTACCAATGATGCAGTCACCTAAGAAAGTATAAGTGACAACCACCAGACTATTCATGACTGTACCATAGAACTCAGACGGTGATGAATTTTGTGCCTATTTGATGAGCTCAGGAAATGATGGACTTAGTGCCTATTATGTAGAGTCAGGCAACGATGGACCTCGTGCCTAATAGATAGACTCAGGTAGCGATGGACTTCGTGCCTATTTGATGAACACATGTAATGATGGACTTTGTACCTATTTGACAGTCCCATGGAACTTAGGCATCGATGGACTTCTTGCCTACTGATTAGGACAAACCCTTAGGAATAAATACAAAAAGAAAACCTACTGACATGTATTGTGGAAAAATCCCTGTAACAATATTGTCAACAATGATGATAAATATAACCCTTTGGATAAATCCTTATGGAAGAATAAATAAAAAAAACGGGGGTGGGTAATCAGGATAACTTTCTAATAATTAAACATATTAACTATATTTTTGTGGGTTGAAAACCCTATGTATTCACCAGGTTTCCCAACCTGACCCGCTCAGCTTATTTTGTATAATAGGTAGCGGTACAAAGTTACTTGCATAATGAGAGATTCAAGGAGATGTAAACTGTTAGTCTAAGATACTGTAAGCTCTGTAATATTTCGTTTATAGTTATGTTTCTGTATTGACGATGACATCCTGAGTTTTAGAAATAAACACATTTCTTGGAAATGCTTTGATAATATTATTATCATGTTTTTGGGACAAAATTCCACAAAATTAATCTTTTTAAAAGGATAATGTATTTTAATAAGCATAAACAAATCGGTCCTTTCTGGACGTAAGAGTGGGGATGTATAAATACTAAGACATATACTTGGAATATAACTACCCAAAATCCCCGAAATCCTTACCAGGCCATCATATAGTGCTACTTATACTAATTCAAGGCAAAACAACCACAAGTAAAGAAACAAATGTCAACAAATGCAAAGTGAGTTAACCATAAGTACAACGTTAGGAAAACACACATAACATATCATCCCATACATCACATGTATCACATACCACACATACTTCATACACATCACATACATCACACACATCACATGTTCATCACTAGAGTATCATTAGGGTATACCGTTATTATTTATCTTTCAATATTAGATAATTATTAACGATTCCTAACCTAGACATGGTTCCATCACTAACCCTCGAGGTAGACACCCCACACATAGGCCCATCACTAACCCGTAAGGTAGAAACCCTACACGCAGGTCCATCACTTACCTTAGGCAAAACTCGTTCACTACTAATTGACCAACCCAACCCTTTCCCCACTGTGTCCATCATGAACCCAAGAGGTAAAAACCTCATTCACTACTAACATGACCGACTCGACCCAATGCACTAAGTAAGGCATAACTCTCATTCCTAACATTGCCCCCGGTTCGCTGCGTTGCTACCCCAACACTTCACATACAAGTATGCACGTTGTCATTTAAAAGTGGTACTTGTCATTATTTCCTGTTACTAGAAACTTCCCACTCAAACATGGTATTTGATCTAGCGCGATCACTACGCCAATATCACTCCAGTCCTCAAACACCTTAGTTCCCATGAACCATGTCCCAAATAGTGGTCTAGAAAAACCACTCGACGTCACTATTGGCTTAAGCTCTTTCCCTTTTATTTGTCTTTCAACCTATAAGGTCCTCACAAGTATCCTGATAGGGTACACAAACCTAAGTCTAGGTTGCTACCCTTTACGCCCCACTAAGTTTATTCCCCTTTTAATTAATATATTATTAATTCATCACATAAGAATTACACTACAAACCTCCCTAAGTAATCATGCTTAATTTCTATTAGTATTAACTAGCATATTATATCCATACTCCACAATATGTAAACATGCAAAAAGACATAACAAGTGTAGGCATTTTACAACTTTATATGATCATGCACATATCATCACTTCATCATTAAGGCATATTATATTACTAGCATGTATCGTCATAACCGTCATAGACAAGTATTTAGAAAAATCATAGCATACACATACCACACACAACCATCACAAATACCTCTTATCACACCCCTCACATCAAAATAGCAATAAAAAAGAATAAGATGTGGAATTCCTAACAACTACTTTAAATAACCACAAAGATTGCCGCATCTTTGTCAAGCAAGCAACCTTTCAACATTTCAAATCTTGTAATAGTTGAGGTGTCAATATTTACCTTAATGCAACAGAGACAAGTAGATTACTAGAAGGTTACAAGACCAAAAATAACAATTTTATACCCCAAACATTCAAACTAGTTACTAGGTCAAAATCTTAGATTTTGACCTGTTCAAGGCCACTTTAGCACCATCCAATCCTGTAGAAATTACAATATTATTTCGTATTCCAAACGTTTAGACACTTAGATTTTCATAAAGTTCTTGAATAGGTCGATATGATTTTTCTATAATTTTCTATGAATTTTACAATACTGCATATCCGTGCAGCTAATTTTTGACTACTCGATGAAAATGATGATTTTCACCTTGATTATAGACAACATCAGGTCCTGGAAACAATTAGGGACAAAGTAGACTCAAAATTCAAACTTTCAGAATTTACTAATCCTCAATTTGACTCCTGATGATTTTTCTAGATTTATTTTTTCAAAACAGTGACAGAATGGGAATTTTCCTGCATTTCCCAGCTTTGAATTTTAAGGGTTAACTGACAACTTAACCCATTAATCCATAACCAAAATAAATTATAAATATGGAAATTGAGTTTTTAACAGTAAAAAAAATCAATAAGTTAAAATAACAATTTCAACGTCAAACCATGACTCAAAGTACATTGCTTTTATGGGAAAAACAAAGTATCTTGCTAAAAAAGAAAACACCATTAAGGGCTTGTGTTTCCTCCACCATTAAGCCACATATAAAGACCTTTAGGGACTGTTTTGAAGTCCTTTTGGATGGTTCAAAAATGGTTTTTTTACAGAAAAATACTCACTAGAATTGAGATAGAAATCAACATGAGTTTTTGAAACAACAAAGAAGAAAATGATTCCAAAATTTTGATCACTTCATGGACTTAATTAATAACACTTTTAGAAGTGGTAATGACCATAATTTGGAAGAAATTAATCCACCAAAACACACTTAATAAGACATAAAAACCAACCACACATAACTACAAGAATTGGGAGTAGAAAGCATCATGATCAAGGATAGAAAATAGGAATAACTGGCAATGATTTCAACCAGTTATTGTCAATTGAAGATGAACTAACATTATAAAGAAAAGCATAGATTAAAAGGATGAATTGATTTCCAGTAGCCTTAATTGATCTCCATACATAGAAACAAGCAATCAAAATAGAAAACAAACTCTAAGTTTCATAGTTAGAAGTTTCACAGCCCGACACATGTTCAGTGTTTTGAGCGTAAAATAGAATCTACTACTCCAAAAGGGTATTATTGGAATTTCTGGAAACTAGAATCTATTTCTACAATTTCATCTCTCCGGGGCATCGTCTAATTCATAGCAGATCGAGTTCTGCACACCTTAAAAAACAGATCAACAACTCTTTCCAAATTTCTAACTATGATAAACATCACCAAATACTTCAAGGTTTAAGACACAGACTCGAAAAATAGAGATGTTGGATGGTAAGAAATTCATATACCTATGGAAATGTGATGAATTTACAGGATAAGAAGAAAGGAAGAAGTCTTGATCTCTACAAGGAATTATCTCTAATTGAAAGCACCAAAATCACTACTCCAACTTCTTGGATTTCACCAAATCTTCAAGTATGGAAACCATAAATAATAACTTATTTCATAGACACTTGGAGGCTGCTACATAGGGTTTGGACGTTTGGTGGCTGAAAAATGATATGATTCCCAGATTTTAGGTTCTAGCCTCCTTAAATACTTGATAACTTTCATTCTAGGTCCCTAAATTGTGAGGAAATTACCCCATGATCCATATATATATATATATATATATATATATATATATATATATATATATATATATATATATATATATATATGATCAAGTATCATTTTATTACACATTTGGCCCTTAAATATCTATTGCTAATTTCCAAACACTCTTAACCTTAATAAAATGAAATTCTAAGTTTCTTTTATTGACATATTAGCCCCTCTACAACATTTCAACTTTTTTAATGAACTACTTTCCTTTTAATTATTGTTTAATCCTCTTAGATATTAAATAATGCTATTTTTATTTAATTTATTTCAGTTTAATATCATAAAACTAAAATCATTCGCATCAGTAATTATTTGAGTAACGAAAGAGCTAACATCATTAACAGAAGGATTTGCGGGTTGTTACAATTCTCCCCTCCTTTGAATGATTTTGTCCTTAAAATCAGATATCGACACGAACCACTTCGGGTAACGAACCTTCACTCCTTATTCGACTACCTAGGTCACTTCTAAGCCGTATCCGACCTCCCTTTGGACCTTAACGAGTTTTCCTCGTTTATTTCCCTATTCCTTGGTCTCTCTAACCAATATACCTACAATCTCTCCCATCTTGTGCATCAACTAGTCAACCCACAACTTGTCTATCAGCAAGATACTCGAATCTTAACTTGCCTCGATTACCAAAATGAATAACTCTCAACGAAGGAGGGTCTTTCAGTATCATTTTTCGTCAATTGGGGAGTATATACCGTCATCTCCCATCGCAACAACTTCTTATATCCTAAACCAAAACCTGATGTAGATTCTTATTTTACTGCATCTTGATCATGTTCAATATTAGATAATTGATACCAATCAGCACGTGTCGTATTTCTTTTAACAAATTAGACAGGAGATTCAAAAGATGAGGAAATTTTGTCGAATAACTTGAACTCAAACATCTTGTGAAGCTACGACACCATTTCCTTCATTACCCAATGAGCCACTTAAAAGGTGCTTTGGCTTTAGGAGCCACACCCGAAATATGGTCAAACTAGATCTCTGCCTAACGTGGTGTTTATACACTCAACAACTCATCGGAGAAAAACATCACTATATTCCCTAGCAAGCTCCATATCGAAGAGACTCATCATCTTCCTTGATGTCACACCCCCAAACCAGACGGCAGAAACATCTAGGGGTGGATGACTTCATTTGTAGTATCACAACACATGCATCATAGTAATCAAAGTACAAACAACCACTGTATTTAAAAAGTATAAGTATTTACATGTGTTTAATCATTGTATATTGAAACAAAAATAGTTATACAAAAGAAGAAGATATGACTCAAAATAGCTCCATCTTCTCAAAAGCTCGGGGAGTACCTGTCCACTGCTTCCCTGAGAATACAAGTAATTTGAAAAGAGAGTATCAACATAAAGTTGAGTGAGTGCATAAGTATTTATGTTTAAAAGTATGGTTTTCTGTTTCTTGAATATGTAAACTGTTCCAGAAAATCCTATATTTTCTGTTGTATATGAAAAGTAGTTTTAATCTTAAAAAACCGTTCTGTTTGTATAACAAGGTTCTGTAGTTGTATTCCTTTTTGTAAAACTTGTAATTGTAAGTGTGCCTAGTTCCACCAGCTGTTATTGTAAACTGTAATGTAATACTGTAATTTGTATCTTGTAAACTAGTACTTTGAAAATATACTTATGTTTAGTTAATTATACACTAACGTATTATTAATATCTTTTTAATGAGTTATTATAACCATACTGACTAGATGGCTTGACCCAACGCTATGAGTGCGTTAAAACTATTGATAACAATTGTCACTCGTAGGCGTGTATGCCTGACTGTAGGTAGCAGTCTAAGTTCGGGGTTTTCAATCCCAATATAGATCTATACATACATTGTTTCGATCCCCGGCTGGAGATTCTGGTTAAAATGTCAAGACTTTAACTATGTTGTTTAAATGAATTAAACAACCTGAACAAAATTACTCATAAAAAGCATATAGACGTTAGATGTACAATAGTTATGAAAACCCAATCATTCTGAAATGAATGATTGATAGTATGCCCCTGAATTAGTATATGAAAGATGCATACTCTTGTTTTAGTTTTGAATCAAATCCTTGTTCAAGTAAAACAGTGTACTTTAGTATACTTGAATCGTGAATTAATGTTCTATGAATCATAAATTATACCTATTATAATTTATATGAACTTTCTGAATTGATACTAAGTGTTCATGAATGCAACCCCTTGCTCAACATATTACAAAGGGTATCTAAGCAGAATAAAATAGCTTTTATATTTATATACATATACAATTATATATAAGTAAAATCTAAATGACATTCGGACAAATAACCGATACTATAGGCACACATCCAAACTAGAAAAAGGGACCAAAGTGAGTTATCAGTCCTAAGACTTTTAAACCTTATATATATATATGATTTGTGGGGAAAAATATAAGTTTCTAAAATCATTTAAAAGAAGTTTAATATTTCGAAATACATTTGGTGACTTGATGTCATTTTAACACAATCTTTGAAACCATTTGATTTGATGATATCTGAAATCCATTTTGATAAGATATTTTGTGGCTGAAGCTAATAAGATAGCAATTACAACCCAAGAAGTAATAAGTACTTGGCTGTGGACTTGGAAACCCCCGATTTTCCAATAAAAATGTTGGCCTAATTCCACACCGGATATATCGTATAACCCATTTAGTGTGTTGATGGAACATGATAGAACATTCATATTGCCCTCTAACAAAAATAGAATTTTAAACAAAATTATTTTGATTCAACCATCTCTTTCTCGACTTGACTACTTGAATCATATATTTTGAATACCAACTAATCAAATTCTATTCCTTGTTATTTTTATCTTTATTTTTTAGATTCAGAAATAGTAACCGATTCGATAAATCTATGAAGGTTCCGAAATGAAATAAGTTATTTATCTTATTATTAATCACGGATTTCTTATATAGCCAGAACAGCCTTCACAAATTGCAAATACTAATTTCTTAAGAATTAATCGAATTGAAGATATAGCGTCATCATTGGCTGGAATCGAAATATCTGCGAGATCGGGGTCACAATTTGTATCGATTAAACAAATTGTTGGAATTCCCAACGTGATACATTCTTGAAGGACCGTATATTCTTCGTGCTGATCAACAATGATTACAATATCGGGTAACCCTGTCATATATTTAATCCCACCCAGATATGTTTGCAAATGAGATAATTGTCTTTTCAACATAGCCGCATCTCTTTTCGGAAGACGTTCGAGCCCCCCTGTTTTTTGTTCGGTTCTGAAGTCTCTAAACTTATGAAGTCTTGTTTCTGTAGTGGACCAATTCGTTAACATACCACCGAGCCATTTTTTATTAACATAATGACACCGAGCCCTTATTGCAGCCCATGCTACTGAATCAGCTTCTTTATTTTTAGTGCCAACAATTAAGAATTGTTTTCGTCTGCTTGCTGCATCAAAAACCAAATCACAAGCTTCTGATAAAAAACGAGCAGTTCTAGTAAGATTTGTAATATGAATACCTTTACATTTTGCAGAGATATAAGATGCCATTTTAGGATTCCATTTCCTAGTACCATGGCCAAAATGAACTCCTACTTCCATCATCTCTTCTAAATTAATGTTCCAATATCTTCTTGTCATTTCTCCCCATACTGCCTCCCCCCTTTGAAAAAAAAAGAGAGAGGTACCTTGAAATAAATAATTGTTCCGATGGAACCTTCTTTTATACCATAGATTGGCGTGGATACACAACCCAAGCCATTATTCTTTTCTATTTGTTATTTTTTTATTACTATTACCAAATCAAATGAGTGGACCAACAGATCCTTTATAAAAGATAAAAGAAAGGGGTGAATCTGTTCTTAGAGATCATTAAATCCAAAAAAAATGATTGTTCTTGTGTATCATGGAAATTATTTGAAAGGAAAGAATCAAATAATTTTCTGTGGTAGAACAAAATATCTTTCATTTCCCCCTCTAATAGATTCTTTTTTTGGAGTTCAAAGGCAATGTTTTTAGGAATGTTGTTAGGTTCTCTTGAAGGTGTTTTGAAGCCGCTACCAACAGGTATCATCCCCCCAGAACAACGTTATCTTTCAGGCCTTTCAACCAATCGATACGGCCCAGGAGAGCTGCTTTTGCTAAAACTCTACCAGTTTCTTGAAAACTAGCTTCGGATATGAAACTTTAAGTATTCATAGATGCTCTTGTTATTCCCAATAAGACGGCTTGGTAACAGATCGCTTCTTCCAAAGCGCGTCCCATTCGTTCCGCTCGCAACAATCCAAATAGTTCTCCGGGCAAAAAAACATTAGACATTTCATCTTCTGAAACCAAAACTTTTGATGTTATTTGACGTACAATAATTTCTATATGCCTATTATGTATCTACATCCCCTGGGAGCGATAAACCTTTTGGATCTTATTAACCAAAGAGATACGATTTTGCACTATAGTTAGTTCAGCACCAATCAAGAATGCCCAAGGAATTCCAAGAATTCTTGTTATAGATTTGTTCCAACCCTCAATCCTCTTTTCGAGATTCATCGATATTGAATCAATCGAACGCACTTCTAACACCTGTTCCACTTTTGGAAGACCTTGCGTTATATCACCAGATCTTGATTTTTCATATATAAATGTAACTAATGTATTGCCTTCGTAAAGGATTTCCCCATAATGTCCATGAACAGTTGCTCCTGGAGTAGCCAAATAAGGCTTAGCTGATCGTATTACCACAGAGTCAACTTGAACAATTAGAACTTGACCCAATTTTAAATGCGGTCCTTTTTTTGCTATACATACATTTTCACAAAGAAACTGCCCAAGACTAACGATTGGAGATGTCTCTTCACAATAATTGTAATGGAGAAAATACCAATTCAAATGGAATGGATTCAAAATGATGTTACTGCATGAATAGGGATTATAAATTTGACCATTTTCATCCAGTAAATAATATTTAAGTATTTGAAAAATCTGTTTGAAATTGTCAAGTTGCAAATAGTTAGTTACCAAGATCTGATTATGGGTTATTAAATGGGAAAATAAATCAAAATTATAAATTGGAAAACCTGTTCCTAACGGGCCCAACGAATTCCTAATTGGAGTTAGGGGGTTCTTTTTGATTGATTCTTTTATCACATTGGGAGATTTTACATCGTTGAATGGGCCTATTCGAAAACAGTTGGATGATGACAAAATTATCAAAGATTGAGATTCCTTATTTCGTTTCAACAACGTATGGATAGTTCCTTGATTTGGATTAAGGGATTCTTTAATCCTTGACTTGGAATAGGAATAAATGGAAGAAAATGGATTGACATTAGCGTGATCTGATCCATTCTCATAGATCAATCCTGAACCCGACAGATTGTTCCTTTTTCCGGTATAAGAAATAGGTGACTTAGCTAGGTCGATTCTTAGAAAATATCTAAGCAAACCATTTGTCCTTATTTCAACAAAGGAAGCACAGGCCTTTTCGATTTTTTTTCTTGGTCCCAATTCAACACTAAAGAAGTCCGAACTAATTGAATACTTGTGTCCCAAATTTCAAGAATTGGGTTGTAATAAAGGATATAATTGACAACTCAAAGTTGTAGATTAACACTTTCCTGCAAGAGATCCGGCGGGAAAAGTCTTCCTAAATTTATACCATCCGTTTTTTTTATATGGGACTACAGGTTGAACCAAAACAAAATACTTTTTTTCATACCTGGAAAGTTACATTCGTTGGATATAGAGCCAATTTTTCAATTTTTTGTATTCTTTGGAATTTGGTTTTCCCCCTCCTGGCGGTATCAATCGGAATGCCTTATTTGTCTTTCCAGGAAAATGGATATCCCCAGAAAAGATTATCAGTTTCATTTTTTCTGCTTTTTTCTTCACTCAGACCAATCCGCCTACCCGACTTCTTCTATTGAAAGTGATTTGTGTATCTGCCCCAATAATACTATTGTGCCGTACCATTATGGAAGAATATTCCGAAAAAATGTGGACTTTCACGGGAATAAAAAAATGGATTTACTTCCTTTTGGTATTGTGACAACCCGAAATTTTCATTTGTATAAACTCCACAATTAAGCGCATCAAAAATTAGCCAAATTCATCTCAAAACATTTTTGGCCGAATTTAAGCCCGTTCGAGTATTTTATTTTATATTTGTCAAACGATCAAATAAAAGGAAATATATGTTACAGGTTGTCGTGTATCACGTAAGTCTCGAAACTCCAAGAGTTTGGAGTTTACGGACGTAAACATGGAGTTTACGGCGGTAAACCCCAAAGAGTATAAATATGACACTTAGTCATTTTTAGCTCATTTTCCACTTCCAACTTCAAGAACACCCAAAATTCTCTCTCAAGTATCATATCACATTCCCGTCAAATCCGCCAAAATGTAAGTGTTTTCTTCCTAGATTCTTTCCTATAACACTTAATCTAGTGTTTTTACATGATTTCATCCATGAAATCTTCTCTTTTTCCTAGATCTTCAAGTGTTCTTCAAGAACACCAAGAACACACACTAGTGTGTGTGGCCGAAAACACCTTTCTTTGCTTCCACATTGTAAGTATCTACTTCCTACACTATTATCTAGTAAGGATACTTGATTTAGAAGCCTTGAAATCGTCTCTTCCAAGAACAAAAGGAGTTTTCGGTTTAGTGCATCTCCTTAAACCGAAAACCCCTAAAGAAAGGTCCCTTTTAGACCTCATAACTCACTTAAGACTTCGGATAAAGCTTAGAACCCCTTTGCACGTATGAAAGCCCTCGAAAAACACCGCATGCACCGAGAACCCTTCGGACCGAAAACCTTTTTGGAAAAAAATTACCATTAAGACCAAAAGCTCCTAGGAACATACCACTTGGACCGAAAGCTCCATTTAATGACCATACACTCCTTTTATGCAATCATTTGTGATTGTAACACTTCAATATAAGAGTTCCTAGACTGGAAGGTTGTTATCCTTCATAATTATTTGAATATACACTAATTGCATGCATATATATGTCTTTATATGCTAAATAGAATCCGTGTGTGCTCAAGTCTTCACTTGACACTTAGCATTCTATACCATCCGTTCATCCGAATCACCCACGTCAGGTGAGTTCACACCCCTTAATCAACATTTTAAATGATTTTAAATGCTTTTATGGGGGGGGGGGGGGAATACAAGTTGAACTAGTAAGTTATTAGATCAATTGCATGTGATTAATAACTGGCTAGCAAATAGATTTCTGCATGTTAAACTGTTTTATCCAGCTAAAGGTTTTCAAATCTTGTTTTAAATTCATATTTATAGATTTTCTAAAGGTTTTACCGAAACTTCTTTTTATACTTTTTATATTGTCAAATGCATGCCTGTATATGTATAGTTATATAAGTAATGTTTAAAGGACTTAGGAAGTCTAACTCGCTTTAATTCCTTTTCCTTGTTTGGATGTGGCTTTAGGGTAACGGTTATCCGTCCGAAGGTCGTTTAAATATTAGTTATATATCATGTATACATATATAGTCATAAAAGTTCCATCACGCAATTCATCACCTCTGGGTAGCAAAGGCATCCAGATAACCTCTCAAGTAAACTATAATAGGTATAGTTTAGAAACCAACCATAACTTTCATAAAGGAGAACTTAATTATATCTATATTCTAAAAACTTGTACTTTTAATAAAAGAAAGGTTTATAGAAATCAGAACACGAGATACATCCTTATGACGCGGATTTCACCGTTGTCGAGTGGTAACTAGAGTCTCCTGGAGGGAGAGCGGGCATTGTGTGTATAGATCTATACGGGACAGACACTCCCATATCCTGACTGCTAACTACAGTCCCGGCTGACCAAGCCAAGGGGTGACAAATGTCACATTCATTCCGACGCCAGTAGGTCGTCAAGTATTCGATTGTTAATCAATATGGTTACGAGTATCTTTAGAGTTACCTTATAATTCATGGCTTTAAGGTAATAAGTGTCATCATGGTATTTTCTATATATAAAATTATCCTTATATATATCTTCGTAGTTATACACTAGGCCACGTGTTAAATCTTTAATTAAACCTACTTAGGATTTAAGATTCTTTTAGACTTTGCTAGACGTATTGCTCATTCGATACCGTCTGGAGTCTGTATTTTATCCTTTTAGACTTTGCTAGACGTATTGCTCATTTGATACTGTCTGGAGTCTGTACTTTATTCTTTTAGACTTTGCTAGACGTATTGCTCATTCGATACCGTCTGGAGTCTGTATTTCATCCTTTTAGACTTAGACGTATGGCTCATTTGATATTGTCTGGAGTCTGTACTTTATTCTTTTAGACTTTGCTACACGTATTGCTCATTCGATACCATCTGGAGTCTGTATTTCATCCTTTTAGACTTTGCTACACGTATTGCTCATTCGATACCATCTGGAGTCTGTATTTCATCCTTTTAGACTTTTCTAGACGTATGGCTCATTTGATACTGTCTGGAGTCTGTACTTTATTCTTTTAGACTTTGCTAGACGTATTGCTCATTCGATACCGTCTGGAGTCTATATTTCATCCTTTTAGACTTTGCTAGACGTATTGCTCATTTGATACCGTCTGGAGTCTGTACTTCCTTCTTTTAGACTTTTCGAGGCGTCTCGCCTGGAGTCTATGTTTTATTTACTTTTAAACCAGCAGTGTTATTGCTGAGGTAAAATATTATTTTCCCTATTACTTTTGCTTATGAATTCCTCATATATTCTTTAAAGTAAAAACTATATTTTGATAAAGATAGTTACCTTTGGGGGAAATTACTCTTTAAACATAAAACAATAGGGTCTTGGTAGAAGACTACTTTTGTTTGAAAATATAGGATTTTCTGGAAGAAATTCTAATACTCTGTAAATTCTAAACCACCATCTTTTATGAGATTATTTTGAAGAAAAGCATGTATTTATATCAATGCCATTAAATACTTATGAACTCACCAACATTAAAATGTTGATAATCGCTTTCAAAATAACTTGTATTCTCAGGTCATAAATAGACAGGTACACTCCGGGAGCTTTTGCGAAGTCAGCCTAGTACCAAGCTGCAGCTTATGTTATTTCCTATATCTACTTTGATGTTATTGTTAAATGTAACCTATGTAAAATTATTACTATTAATGCAATGGTTGTTGTACTTTGATTACTATACTGCATATGTTGTGATGCTTGACATGACGTCCTCCACCCCAGAACGTTTCCGCCTTTCCGGTTTTGGGGTGTGACAGGTATTTTGCCCAAAATACCTTGACTCCTCGATACTCAATCAAATTCTCTTCGTTGACGATTGAATTTAGTTCTCGAGTCTCATATTTAATAAGTCCCGAGCTCTTTCTTATATATCGAGGATCATCGAAATAAGCAAGAATACTATTTCTACGGAGAATACCATTTCTGGGTATTTCCATCGAGATACTTGAAGAAGGTATTAGTTGGTTCTCGCCTTCTTGAATCGATTCGAGTGGGATGATGAATCTATTTCTTCGCCTCTTTGCCAATAAATCAGAATTACCATCGAGAATGGCCGGATATCTGAGATTAGAATGATCCGTACATGTCATTCGATTCAGTTCTAAATAATCAGGTATCCTATCTCCTTTTTGATTTTTACTAGAAAAATACGAACTAAAAAATTTGTGTCTCACTTGATTATTAGTTACTGAGGGGTTAGCAATATATCTTGGCTTGACAGAAAGAGAATAAGCGTTCATTTGATCTTGATCCTTGTGGATCGAACAAGGGCCTAGACTGTATCTCCAGGGCTCCCCTAATAATATCCATAAATGACTTGTTTTTTGTAAGAGATTAATATTACCATATGTAAATTCAGGTGCATGGTACACATCAGTATTCCAGTGCATTTCGCCTTCTGAGTCAGAATAAATATGTTTTCGAACCTTCTCTTTCAAATTCAAAGTGGAGGTTCTCGCGCGAATCTCAGCAATCACTTGTTCTGATTCTACATATTGATCGTTTTGAACTAAAAGCAAACTTTTGGGCGGAATACACACATTGTGTATAATATCTTCACTCTCAATAGTTACATACAAGTCTCTAGAACGTAGAAAAGCAGGATGTCCATGACGTGTACGTGTTGGATGAACCAAATCCTCGTTGAATTTTATTTTTCCATTATTTGTTTATAACAAAAAATCTTTGTGTTAGACTTGTATTCCCCCCCTTAAAATAGTAAAAACTATAAAAATACGGGGGTATGAACTCACCTATTGGAGGGTGATTCAGATGTAAGATCGATATAGGATGTTAAGAATGGCAAGTAACGTCTTGAACACAATTGGATCCTATTAAGCATATAATAACACATATATGTGTATAATTAGTGTATATAACAACTAATCATGTAAGGTAAACAACCTTAGGTGTTAGGAAACACTTGAAGTGAAGTGTTACAATCACGTGTGATTGAAAGAAGGGAGTTCACGGGCACACTATAAGTGTTTATGGCCATAGAGGTGTTTACGGCCACACACATGAAGTGTTTACGGCCAAGACTTGTTCTTATGAAGGGTTTACCGCCACATGATGATCTTATGAAGGGTTTATGGCCACATGATGATCTGATGAAGGGTTCACGACCATGGATGAAGGGTTCACGGCCATGAACTCTTGAAGATCATGCATTTGAGTGTTTGTTTCTTGGTTGGAATTAAGTGTTTCTATTGTATAATAAGATGTTAGAAGAGTTACACACGTTTTGGAAGTATTTTAGGGAGTTTACGGCCCAAGAACAAGTGTGTTTTCTTGGTGTTCTTAGTGTAAAGGATGATGCTTTGAAGATCTATACCAAAAGTGTTGAATTCATGGATGAAATCCAGGAGTTTCTTGTGAATTAAGAAGGATAGCAAGTGAATATGGTAGAATCACTTACGATTTTGAAGAGAAAGGAGAGTGTTCTTGATGATACTTGAGAGAAAAGGCTTAGAATTGTGTTTGGAAGTGTAAGAAATGAAGAAAAGTCAGCTGAAATGAATATATATGCGAGGGTTCACGGTCTGAGGGATTACGGCCGTGAACCTCGTTTACGGTCCGAGGTCGGCTAGTGCTTACGACCGAGAACGTGCCCCAGTGCGATAAGGTTCGGTTTCTGAGGCGAGAAGATCCGAGGTGTGTGAGGCTGCGAGGGTTCACGGTCCGAGGAGTGTACGTCCGTAAACCCTTTGCGGCCCAACGTGTTTGCGGTTCGAAGCAAAGAAATAAGATGCGAAGTTTTCTCGATTTTCAAGCATTTCCTTTCCTATTTCGACCACAATTATCTTAAAGATTTTTAATAAATAAAGGTTATTATTTTAACCTTAATAAAAACTCAAAACAAGAAGGAAGACTTTAGTTGACCCAAGTTTGATTTTGGTTGTCCAGGGTTGACTTTACAAACAGGAAATAACGAGATGTTACATTATCCCCCCGTTAGAGAGAATTTCGTCTCGAAATTTGGATTAAAGAGATAAAAAAAGACTAGGGAAAAAGATGTGGATACTTCTGTTGCATTTGATCCTCGCGCTCCCAAGTGAATTCAGGTCCCCGTTTTGCATTCCAGCGAACCTTCACTATCGGGATACGGCTTTGTTTGGTTCTCTTTACTTCCCTGTCTAAATCTCTACGGGTTCTTCCATGAAGTTGAGATTCTCGTTTACCTCGATCTCATCGAGTGGGATAACAAGAGTCTCGTCGGATAAACACTTTTTCAAGTTAGAGACGTGGAAGACAGGATATATGTTACTTAGTTCTTGGGGTAGTCGGAGTTTGTAAGCTACTGGACCGATTCTAGCAAGAATCTCGAATGGTCCTATGTACCTTGGGTTCAGCTTGTCACGCTTTCAAAAGCGTATCATGCCCTTCCAGGGTGAGACCTTCAACATGACGTGGTCACCAACCTGGAATTCCAAAGGTTTTCTTCTTTTGTCAGCGTAGCTTTTCTGTCTATCTCTAGAAACTTTAAGTCGCTCCCAGATTTGTACGATTTTCTCTATAGTTTCGCGAATGATTTCCGGACCAGTAAGAGTACTGTCAGGAACTTCACTTCTAGCTAGCTGCGTGCCACCCACTTCAACTCAACACAGAGGTGATCTGCACTTACGGCCATAGAGGGCTTCGAAAGGAGCAACCTTTATGCTAGTGTGATAACTGTTATTGTAAGAGAATTCAACAAGGGGTAAATGAGTATCCCATGCCTTCCCAAAGTCTATCACGCAAGTTCTCAACATGTCTTCTAAAGTTTGAATCGTCCTCTCACTTTGTCCGTCGGTTTGTGGATGGTAGGTTGTACTCATGTCCAGCCTAGTTCCCAAAGATTTTTGTAAAGACTGCCATAAACGAGAGGTGAATCTACTATCTTGGTCTGAAATAATAGGTATTGGCACATCATGCAGTCTAACGATCTCCTTGAGGTAAATTCTTGTTAGCTTCTCCATCTTGTCGGTTTCTTTTATTGACAAGAAGTGTGCGGATTTGGTTAATCTATCGACGATCACCCAAATAGTATCATCACCACCTGATGTCTTGGGTAACTTAGTTATGAAATCCATCATAATCCGCTCCCACTTCCATTCAGGGATTTTAGGTTGTTGCAATAAACCTGAAGGTTTCTGGTACTCTACCTTGACTTTGGAACAAGTAAGGCACTTGCCCACAAAGGTAGCGATTTGGGCCTTCATGTTAGGCCACCAATATAGTTTCTTGAGGTCCAAGTACATTTTGTCTGAACCTAGATGAATGGAGTTTCGGGTTTTGTGTGCTTCGTTCATGACCACGTCTAGGGCTGTCAAATCGGGCAGTCGTGTCGTGTTTTTGTCTGACACGACACGACACGACAAGGTTTTGTGTAACACAAACACGACACGACACGATATTGTGTTTTTTTCACTAACACGAATACGAACCAATTAAAACACGACAAAACGACACGACACGACAAAGATAAAATTACATAACTATTAGCTTATTTAATTCATACTTAATCATATATAACACGACAAAAACAACAAACACGACAAACACATGCTCAATCGTGTCAATTTCGTGTCGATTTACGAACACGAACACGACACGACACGACATCGTGTTTTTTAAACTTGACACGAAAACGACACGAACACAAATTCGAATTTGGATTTCATCCCGATTTCGTTTCGTGTCGTGTATTTTTGTCGTGTCATGTCATAAATTGACACCCCTAACCACGTCTCTGTAACCACCGAACTTTGGTGTCCAGATCCGGTTCATGAAACAGTAGACTCCATCATCCCTGACTTCGAAGTTCTTATCCATTCCTCTCAGGGTTTCATCTGCCACGTTTTCGGGTTTTAAGGCCTCGAGTTGAGCCTATCAGATCTGTATGGACAGATGTGAATGGATTATCATGGTCAATGACTTTACTCGGCGTCCCGAGTATTCTTTTCTACTAAGGGCGTCAGCTACTACGTTAGCTTTACCAGGGTGATAAAGAATATCACTTTCGTAGTCGTTCAGTAGCTCCATCCACCATCGTTGTCTCATGTTCAACTCTTTCTGATCGAAGATATGTCGGAGACTTTTATGGTCCGTGAATATTGTGCATTTCGTGCCATATAAATAATGTCTCAGATCTTCAGAGCAAATACCACTGCTCCTAGCTCAAGGTCATGTGTTTTACAGTTCACTTCATGTGTCTTTAGCTGTTTTGAGGCGTAGGATATAACCTTTCCTCTTTGCATAAGAACACATCCAAGCCCTTGATTAGAAGCATCACAGTACACTACGAAATCCTTTGTCCCTTCAGTTAGAGACAGGATCAGTGCGCTGCATAGAGCTTGCTTCATCGTTTAAAACGCTGTTTCTTGTTTCTCTCCCCGGTTAAAAGTTACACCCTTTTGCGTCAGGGTGGTAAGAGGTTTAGCAATTTGGGAGAAATTCTGGATGAATCTGCGATAGTAGCCAGCAAGACCTAAGAATTGACGGATTTCTGTAGGTGTTTTAGGTGCTGACCAGTTATCAATTGCATTTATTTTGGAAGGGTCCACGTGTATTCCTTCTGAACTGACCACATGACCTAGGAAATCAACCTTCCTAATCCAAAACTCGCATTTTGAGAACTTCACATAGAGTTTCTCTGTTCGAAGAGTTTGCAATACTTGATGAAGATGTTGGCCATGTTCTTCTTTACTTCTTGAGTAGATAAGGATGTCGTCATTGAAGACTATGACGAATTTGTCCAAGAATGGACGACACACTCTGTTCATTAGGTCCATGAACACAGCAGGTGCATTCGTCAATCCGAATGGCATCACTACAAACTCGTAATCACCAGAACGAGTTCTGAACGCGGTTTTGGGAATGTCCTCCTCTAAAATCCATAACTGGTGATACCCGGATCTTAAGTCTATTTTTGAGAAGTAGCTCGCACCTTGAAGTTGGTCGAACAAATCATCAATGCGAGGCAGAGGATATCGATTCTTGACGGTAAGTTTATTCGGTTCGCGGTAGTCTATGCACATACAGAATGATCCATCCTTCTTCTTTACGAACAAAATCGGTGCTCCCCAGTTTGAGAAACTTGGTCTTATGAAACCTTTGCTAGGAGTTCATTAAGCTGGCTGGATAATTCCTCCATCTCAGAAGGTGCAAGACGATAGGGGTATTTGTTTTGGATAAGGTGTCTAACTCCGTAACTATATTTGGTATCAACTTGACCCGACCCGGCATGGTCCATTTGGGTTGCACTTCACCTAACAACTTGTATGGATATACTTTTGAGAATAAGATGTTTATGATATATTAATATATTATTGGTTATAATATCTTAATATAATATCATAATTATTTAATTAGTTTTGATCAAGAATTAATTTAGAATTAATTTAGTGATCAAAATGGAGCTAATTAAATATGGACTCTTATTTATATATATGAATTGGGCTAAGATTTATTTAGGATGGGCTAAGAGTATATGGAGTCCATGGAGCTTTTAGCCCATGGATCCTAGTTAAATGAAGAGTCATGGATATTAGGGTTTAACTCTAATCCTCCATACTATATAAAGGAGTCCTTGGTTCTAGAATTGGCACTAGTGTGTGTGAGCATAAGATTGAGCCGATTTCTACAAGTGTTCTTATTCTCTCAAGAGCTTCCAATTTGTTTGGTGATTTGTGACACCACTTGAGGCATCCACACTATTGGTGCTAGGCTCATAAACTCCAAGCAATCAACCACAAAAGAAAGGTATGTTATTCTACTTAAAGTTTTGTATTACAAGTACCCCATAACATGCTAGTTAGGTTGTGAACCTTGGAAATCAAATTTGCATGTATTTTAGAGAAAACATAGATCCAAGGTTTCTACGGTTGCATGTACACCATAGGAGTGTTAGTATGCTGAAAACCCAACAGTGGTATCAAAGCCTAGGCTTGTTTTCTTGATACTTGATGCAAACTTGTTGAAAAAACTGAAAAATCTGCACTCTGACGCATGAACTCGCCGAGTCCATGGGGGGACTCGACGAGTCCATGACCAAACTCATCCTACTCGTCGAGTAGGTTCTTGCACTCGACGAGTAGGAGCCCCAGAATGCAATTTTTCGACTTTTGCTGCTGGAAATGGACTAGAAACATTACCCTAAACTGTTTTGGTGTTTTAAAACTTATTTTAGATGGTGTAATGTTTATGCTAATCCATTTACAATGGCTAATATTAAAATTCCATGTTTTATATGTGTTAATATGATTCTTGAAATTTTGATATGAGTGTTCATGTTCTTATGAGTTTTAGAAGATCATAGGAATTATGTGTAATTTGCTTGTAGTGTAATTCTTGATCTTAATGGCTAATGATGGAATCCATAACTTGTCCTCAAGTTATGGATAACCAAAAGTCACTTCTTTAAAAGTGTCATTAAAGAATAAGAGGTTACATAAAATGAAAAGTCTTCTTTTTATGGACCATTAAAACTCATAAGTTATGAAATGAAAAGTCTTGAATAGTTTCAATACTTGCCCTCAAGTCTTGGAATTTGTAAAGTCTCACACATTAATACTTTAATTCCAAATAGATCCTTGGAATTTTAAAAGTTTAAAATTCAACCCTTATACTTCTATAATATTAAAAGTTTAATTATTATTATTATTACTATTATATATATATATATATATATATATATATATATATATATATATATATATATATATATATATATATATATATAAGAATAAGTCAGTCTTACCGCAAGTAGGCCTCATTCACGAAGCCGGTCTATAAGGGGGGTATAAGGTTGTTGCCTATAAAACGGCAGCTTAATGGGTGTCCACTCTCACCCACCGCTTCCTTGACTGGTGGAGGTTCGTTAGCCGAACGGGTAGGATAGGACCTTAATCCTCATTAAAAGTATAATGAAATTATAAAGTAACTAAACCTTTATTAATTCCCAATATTAGTAACTTTAGGAAAATGTGAAATAGGTGCTAATCCGTGAAATTACACTTTGTACCTTACCAAGTTGTTAGTGGAGCGTGTGTGGTTAACCGGCACACTAACAAGGACTAGTAAGAGTGGCAAAGGGTGACTTAAGTTTTATCATAGATCGGTGGAGCATGTGTGGTTAATTGGCACATCGATTAGGTGTTAAAATTAAGGGTACCGAGTCAATTTGCATGGTTATTCACACCTTGTTTGTGATCCTCGGCATCCCAGTTACAAACTTGAGAGGGCACAATCGAGATTTAAACATGCCATTGAAAGTTCAATGTATCTCAAAAGATCTAGGAGTTTCAAATCCAATTAAAACTTAATAATTTATTTCGTTTATAATGGTGGAAATTGGTAAATCATCATTTACCTACCTTCAAATATTTCATAGCTAGGATTACGACATCCCTCTTCCAAGTTATGAAATAGTTTGTGGGGTCCTAGCCTTAATATTTCATTTGGGTGACTTATTAAGGATTCTTCATCTAATTAAACTTGTCCTTCTTTCTTTCAGATGTCTTCTAACACTACTACTGGCTCAAACCCTACGGGCTCCTTTTCCCTCATGAACTTGTGTGGGAAAGTCACTTTTGATGGGTCTAACTTCAATGAATGGATTAGAAACATCAGGATGATTACCCGCTATGAGAACAAGGAATATGTCCTTGATAAAGAGCTTAAGGTTATCAATGAGTCCACTGCTACTCTTGAGGAGGTTGCGGAGTACACTGCACATGAGAGGGATGCTACCAAAGTGTCCTACATCATGTTGGCTACCATGACTCCCGAACTCCAGAAATCCTATGAAGATTTATACCCCTTTGAGATGCACCTGGATCTGATCGATAGGTACCATCAGAGCGCGCGTCAAGAGAGGTATGAAATCATCTCCTCCATGATAACGGCCAGGATGAAGGATGGTGAACCCATCACCGGTCACTTGCAGAAAATGCAAAGGTTCGTGGACCGGTTGCTGAAGCTGAATGTGGACTTCCCTGAGGACTTGGCGATTGATATCATTCTCCATTCCTTACCTCCAAGTTATGACCAGTTTCGTATGACTTATCATATGAACAAGGAGGAAGTTACACTTAGCAAACTTCAAGGACTTTTAAGGACCGCTGAAAGTGGCCTTAAAGGTAAGTCGGCTGTTACTTCTACTCCTACTCCTACAGCAGCCCCTGTTCTGGCAATTGGACAGGGAAAGGGGAAGAAGAGGAAGACCCCTTCGAAGGGTACCAAGGGAAAGTTCCTTAATGGCTCCTCTTCAAGTGGGACCAAGAAAGGTCTCATTCCTCCTTCTTCAAACCCAAAGGAAGCACAATGCTTCTACTTCCATGAAAAGGGGCACTGGAAGCGAAGCTGCCCCAAATACTTGCAGGATGTAAAGGATGGGAAAGTTAAACCCACCCATGCAGGTATTTATACTATATTGTCTGGTAACTCATTACATGCTAACTCTTGGGTGCTTGATACAAGTTGTGGTATTCACATTTGTACTGATTTGCAGGGCCTAAGAAGTAGTGAAGAAGTGGAGCACGGGAAGATAAACCTAATCACGGGCAATAGGAAAGCATCACGTGTGACCAAGATTGGAGTTTATTCTTTATTACTTAATAATGGGTTAACTTTAGATTTGAATAAATGTTGTTACTCGTCAGAAATGGCGAGAAATATTATTTCCCTTCATAGTTTGCACAAACAAGGTTTCACATTTTGTTATGATAATAAAATTGGTGCTATTGATGATTTTTATAATAATGTGTTTTATTTTAAAGCATTACCTTGTGATGGTGTATATGAAACTGTGTCGATTGTAGACAACTTAGGAAATAATGTATATCATATTGATTCTTCGATGAGCTAAGATAAAGCATCCTTGTGGCATTGTCGTCTTGGACATGTTAACAAGAAGCGCATAGGCCAACTCCAGAAGGCGGGAGTTTTGGAATCATTTGACCTAAAGTCGGATGATAGTTGCGAGTCTTGTTTACTTGGAAAAATGACAAAGTCACCCTTCACTGGTACTTGTGAGAGGGGTGAGGGTTTGTTGGACCTCATACGCACAGATGTGTGTGGACCCTTCAAATCAGCCACAAGGGATGCTAATCGGTACTATGTGACTTTTACTGATGATTATAGCAGATATGGATATATCTATTTAATCAAGCATAAGTCAGAAACCTTTGAAAAGTTCAAAGAGTTTAAGCAGGAAGTCGAGAATCAGTTGGGAAGGAAGATTAAGATGATCTGATCCGATCGGGGAGGAGAGTATCTTAGTATTGAGTTCCTTGACTATCTTAAGGAATGTGGGATAGTCTCACAATTGGCACCTCTTAGGACACCACAACTAAATGGTGTTGCCGAGAGGCGCAATCGGACCTTATTGGACATGGTTCGTTCCATGATGAGTCGAGCTTCGTTACCAATCTCATTCTGGGGGTATGCCTTAGAGACTGCCGCCCATATCCTCAATCTAGTCCCTACTAAGAAGGTTGCCAAAACACCTCACAAGATGTGGACTGGGAAAGTTCCCAATCTAGACCACATCAAGATTTAGGGTTGCGAAGCTTTTGTGAGGCGCGAGTCTCATGACAAGATTGAACCTCGAAGTGAGAGGTGTATTTTCATCGGCTATCCACAAACATCCTTTGGTTACCTCTTCTACAGGCCTAGTGAAAATGTGGTCTTTGTAGCAAGAAGGGGAGTCTTTCGTGAGAGAGAATTCATAAGCCAAGGAAATAGTGGGAGGCAAATTGACCTTGAAGAGCTTCACGAGTCAAGTGGTGAAGGAACCTAAAACACTATCGACCAACCTGAGGAGGAAACTCCTGTTGAGACGATAGATGAGTCCGTACCTCCGAGGCGTTCCACTAGAGTTAGGAACACACCTGAATTTTATTATGGTTATCACATCACCACTGAAGGTGATACATTTATTAGTGATAGTACACTAATAGATTTGGATGAACCTAATAATTACAGGGAAGCCATGGCAGGCCCTGAGTCTGTTAAATGGAAGGAGGCTATGGACAACGAGATTCAGTCCATGTATGACAATCAAGTGTGGAACTTGGTTGACAATGTACCAGGTCGTAAGATAGTTGGGTGCAAATCGATCTTCAAAAAGAAGACCGACATGGATGGGAAGGTACACACCTATACAGCAAGACTGGTGGCAAAGGGCTTTACTCAAACTCTGGGAGTTGACTATGATGAGACCTTTTCACCAGTAGCAAAGATTAAGTCTATTAGAGTTTTGCTGGCCATCGCTGCATTTCATGATTATGAAATATGGCAAATAGATGTCAAAACCGCTTTCCTTAATGGAAAGTTGGCTGAGGATGTTTACATGGCTCAGCCAGAGGGTTATGTCGATACAAAGTACCCTAATAGGGTGTGTAAGCTTGAGAAATCCATTTATGGATTGAAACAAGCATCTCATAGATGGAATCTTTGCTTCGATGTGAAAGTCAAAGAGTTTGGCTTTTCGAGGAGCAAAGATGAGTCCTGTGTATATGTTAGGGCTAGTGGGAGTATAGTTAGCTTTCTGGTGTTGTATGTGGATGACATACTACTCATAGGAAATGACATCCCAACTTTTCAGGAGGTTAAGTCCTGGCTTGGGAAGTGTTTCGCTATGAAGGATCTTGGAGAAGCTGCCTATATCCTAGGGATAAGGATAATGAGAGACAGGAGTAAGAGACTAATTGGACTTAGTCAGAGTACCTACTTGGATAAGGTGTTGAAAAGATTCAACATGCAGAATTCCAAGAAAGGGGACTTGTCGATCTAGCACAATGCCAAGCTGAGTAAGACTCAGAGTCCGAGTACAGAGGCTGAGATAGCTGAGATGAGTCGATTTCCATATACTTCCGCTGTTGGCTCGATCATGTATGTTATGACTTGTACTCACCCTGATGTAGCCTTTGCTTTAAGCATGGTTAGCAGATTTCAGGGAAATCCTGGCATGGCACACTGGACTGCGGTAAAGAATATTCTAAAGTACCTACGGAGGACTAAGGATTGGGTCCTTACCCTTGGTGGGAGTGATGACTTGAGATTGATTGGGTATAGTGATGCTAGTTTTCAGACTGACATGGATAATTTCCGCTCTCAGTCAGGCTGGGTCTTTACCCTAAATGAAGGAGCAATTACTTGGAAAAGTTCCAAACAGGATACAGTAGTTGATTCTACTTGTGAATCAGAGTATATAGCAATGAGTGAAGTAGCGAAGGAGGCGATATGGCTGAAGAACTTCATTGGAGACCTTGGAGTTATGCCAACTATACAAGAGCCTATGGAAATTTTCTGTGACAGCAATAGTGCGGTTGCCTTAGCCAAGGAGCCAAGAGATCACGGTAGATCCAGACACATTGACAGAAAATACTACTTCTTAAGACACAAGATAGAAGAAGAACTCCTCGTGGCAAAGAGGGTATTGTCAGAAGAGAACCCTACAGATCCCCTCACGAAGGGACTGACGAGGGTTAGGCATTTGCAGCATGCAAGAAGCATCGGGCTGAGGGACGATATTAGTTTTAATAATTAGATTTCTGAAACTTGTAAAATGTAATTGACATTTGATGATTAAATAAAATTTGTTGTTTATTTATGAGTAAAGTGTTACTATCCTATGTTGATCGTTTACTATTGTTTCAATTTTGCATGTTTTGACTTCCGGAATAATTATTTTATTCAAACTCTCCACAGTCGGTCATATGTCGGAAGTAGATATGAATCAAGACTGTCATGAATTTGGCTTGTAAGATTTGTCTAAGGTGCATTAGACATAGCAATGGTTGCTACAACATTCATGAGTGCTCATAAGTCCTGAGTATTGGATTAAACCCACGCTCGCTTGTATCACTTCATGGAATTTATCTCGAGTGATCGCGAGACGGTAATAACATATATATCTTCAAACCTAGAGATATGAGTTGTTGACTATGAGTTGGTTATCCATTGATTGTACGAAAATGCATCAGTAACTTGATGTCATAAAAAGTGGTTTTGTGCACAATTCAACAAGTAGTTAGTACAAGCATATGAGTCGAAGTTTATATGTTCCTTCTAGCAATAGAAGCGATCTCTGGGCCCCTCGATGATTTGGTTTTGACTTATGTGTCAGGCCCGGTCAGAACCTAATTGATGTGTTCAATTTGGTTCTATGTCAGACAAATCAGAGATCAAGAAACAAATGCTGGACAATAAGTTAGACCATGTTCCATGTGTTTGTCCGGCTGATATCTTGAGAACAGAGGAATATATGATCACTTATCTAACATGGCACTTCATAGTTCAACAGAGTTTTAAAGAGCTACGATTGCTGGTTGGTTCCTGAAGTTATACTTGAAACTATAGTTATCAGACTTATCCAATTGGGAGACTGTTGGATAAGGTGTCTAAGTCCGTAACTATATTTGGTATGAACTTGACCCGACCCGACATGGTCCATTTGGGTTGCACTTCACCTAACAACTTGTATGGATATACTTTTGAGAATAAGATGTTTATGATATATTAATATATTATTCGTTATAATATATTAATATGATATCATAATTATTTAATTAGTTTTGATCAATAATTAATTTAGAATTAATTTAGTGATCAAAATGGAGTTAATTAAATATGGACTCTTATTTATATATATGGATTGGGCTAAGATTTATTTAGGATGGGATAAGAGTATATGGAGTCCATGGATAGTCTATGGAGATTTTAACCCATGGATCCTAGGTAAATGAAGAGTCATGGGTATTAGGGTTTAACCCTAATCCTCCATACTATATAAAGGAGTCCTTGGTTCTAGAATTGGCACTAGTGTGTGTGAGCATAAGAGTGAGCCGATTTCTACAAGTGTTCTTATTCTCTCAAGATCTTCGAATTTGTTTTGGTGATTTGTGACACCACTTGAGGCATCCACACTATTGGTGCTAGGCTCATAAACTCCAAGAAATCAACCACAAAAGAAAGGTATGTTATTCTACTTAAAGTTTTGTATTACAAGTACCCCATAACATGCTAGTTAGGTTGTGAACCTTGGAAATCAAATTTTCATGTATTTTAGAGAAAACATAGATCCAAGGTTTCTAGGGTTGCATGTACACCATAGGAGTGTTAGTATGCTCAAAACCCAACAATTTGGCTACATGGGTAGTATTAGATTATGAGCATTCTAACACACTTAAGTGTACATGCAACCCTAAATACCATGGATCTATTTTTTCTTTATTATACATGCAAATATGAATATTCCAAGGTATTACCCTAACTAGCATACAATCATAAGCACTTGTATAACAAAACTAGATAGAATACATACCTTTTTGATGTAGCTTCATTCCATGGAGCTCAAGAGCCTAGTGCCCCAAGTGTGAAACCTCAAATGTTTCACACAACATCAAATGCACTTGGAATAACTTAGAGAGAAATGAACCACTTCATGAAATCGGCTAGCCCTCACCATTCCTTCATAGTCTCTCCATGGTTGCCGATTTTGGGAAGAATAAGATGCTTATATAGTGTGTCATAATTAGGGTTACACCATGTAAACCCTAATTGTCATGGCCTTTCATTTCCATGATCCATGGGTACAAAAACCACCATGGAGCATCCTATGGGTTTTAGCCCAACTTGATAACCCATGGAGCATCAGCCCATTATACAAGTATGGATGATTTGCACAATCAACCCATATATTTAATTAGTCTCCTTTTGATCACTTAATTAATTCCAAAATAATTCTTGATCAATACTAATTAAATAATCTTATTAATATATTAGAACTTATAATATATTAACAAACCTTAAGTGTTATTTCTCTCATTTTAGTCTATCCAAATGCATGATGCCATGCAACCCAAATGGACCATGCCAATTGGTTCAAGTCTTCCCTTTCCATTGGGAAGAGAATGCTTTTTCTAGATTTCCAGTGTCATTATTGTCAATGTCCATAAAGTTTTGGGAAGTCGATCTTCTAATCAAATTTGCTTTACTAGCCTTCCAAATCATTGTTGATTCAGCAGTACCAAGAAAATAGATAAGATCATTAAGGGTTTTGTCATAGTCTGTTTCATAGGAGTCCCAAAGGAACTCACTATGTGACTTAGAAAGTGATTGAACCACCAACTTTCTCAAGACTTTGACACCCAACTCTCCCGGCTTGTCAATATGTGACTTCATCTCCAAGATGTGATCACACCTAGACCTTGCCTTGCCAATAGGGCTTGAGTGACCTTGAACTTGTGGGTTAGGGAGAATAATTGGTGGAGGAGGAGGAAGTGAAGTTCCAAGAGATTTGGGAAGATCATAGATGTCTGAAGTAGACATCTTTTGGGAGATATTCAAGTTTAGTTGATTTAAAGTCCTTAATATAACACCCAATATGAAATATTAAGGCTAGGACCCAACAACCTATTTATAACTGGAAGAGGGATGCCGTAATCCAAGTTATAAAATAGTTGAAGGTTGGTAAATGACGATTTACCAATTTCCACCATGAAAAACGAAATATAATTAAGTTTTAATTGGATTTGAAACTCCTAGATCTTTTGAGATACATTGAACTTTCAATGGCATGTTTGAATCTCGATTGTGCCCTCTCAAGTTTGTGACTGGGATGCCGAGGATCACAAACAAGGTGTGAATAACCATACAAATTGACTTGGTACCCTTAATTTTATCACCCAATCGATGTGTCGGTTAACCAGACACGCTCCACCGATCTATGATAAAACTTAAGTCACCCTTTGCCACACATTGTCAGTCCCATGTTAGTGTGCCGGTTAACCACACACGCTCCACTAACGACTTAACAAGGTTGCAAAGTGTAATTTCATGGGTTAGCACCAAATTCACATTTTCCTAGGTAACTAAGATTGGGAATTTATAAGTGTTTAGTTACTTAGTATTTATCATTATACTTTTAATGAAGGGAGAATTATAGTCCCTTCCTACCCGTTCGGCTAACGACCCTCCACCAGTCAACGAAGCGGTGGGTGTGAGTGGACACCCATTAAACTGCCATTTTATAGGCAGTAACCTTATACCCCCCTTATAGACCGGCTTCATGAATGAGGCCTACTAATGATAAGACGACTTGCTCTTATACATATATATAAATATTATTAACTTATAATATTATAAAGTATAAGGGTTGAATTTTATCTTTTAAAATTCTAAGGGCTTAACTTGGAATTAAAGTATTCATTAGAGAAAACTTTTCAAATTCCAAAACTTGAGGGCAAGTTTTGAAACTATTCAAAACTTTTCATTTCATAAAAATGAAGACTCTTCATTTTTTATGTAACCTCTTATTCTTTAATAACACTTTTAAAGAAGTGACTCTTAAACATCCATAACTTGAGGACAAGTTATGGAGTCATAATACTATTTAATGGAAAAAAAACTCTTCATGTTTATGTAACCTATGGCACTTTTATGAGTTTTAAGATTCATAAATGTGACCTTTTATGTAACTTGAGGACAAGTTACAAAAACACATTTTATGAACTACCTCTAGATTAATTAGGATTGAAAACAACTAAAATACAATTTTTTTTTGATTAATCTAAACTAACTCATAAATCAAGGAAACATAAAACTTTTGGTAATCCATAACTTATGGAGTTAAATGCTTGTTTTATGATGAAACTTTTCATGTTCCATAACTTAAGAATAAGTTATGGAATTCTTTAAAACATTAACACCAAATTTTGTAACTCCATAAAAACTTTGAATCAAAATTTTTTTTTAAACCTTTTCATATCCATAACTTATGGAGGTTTCAAAACACTTAAGATCACAACTTAAAAAAAAACTTTTGAGCTCCAAAATTTTATGACAAAATTTGTAACTCCTTAAAACATTTAGATCAAACTTTTAAAACTAATAAAATAATCATATCATTTTATCTTTTACTAAATTTGACCTAATTCAACTCATATAGCAAATGATTCAAATTTTACAAATAATTAGTTTTTCACAAAACAAGTAATTTTCTTAAAATTTGACAAACTTCATGTTTTTTTTTCTTTTTTTTTCAACTTTGAAAATCAAACATTTGCATGAATATAACAGAAAACAACTCATGGCTCTGATACCACTGTTGGATTTTAGTATACTACAACATCCTATGGTGCACATACAACCCTAAATACCTTGGATCTATGTTTTCTCTACTATACATGCAAATATGAAGTTTCCAAGATATTACCCTATACTAGCATACAAATATCATATACTTGGGTAATTAAATAGATAGAATAGATACCTTTTTTATGTAACTTGTCTTCATGAAGCTTGAGTGCCTAGTGCCCCAAGTGTGACACCTCAAATGGTTCACGCAACACCATGAACACTTGGAATAACCTTGAGAATAAGGATACCTTGGTTCTCTCTAGTGAAATTGGCCTTGCCCTTTTGTGTACACACACTAGTGCCAATTTCACCAACCAAGGACTTCTTTATATAGTGTGGAGATTAGGGTTAAACCCTAATACCCATGACCTTTCATTTCATATGATCCATGGGTTAAACACTCCATGGACTATCCATGAAAGCTTAGCCCAACCTAAATGAACTTGGCCCATCACACATATATATCTAAGAGTCCATATTTAATTAGTCCCTTTTTGATCACTTAATTAATTATAAATTAATTCTTGATCAATACTAATTAAATAATATGATTATATATTAATATATTAGAACTTATAATATATTAATATAAATCACTAGTATCCTTTTTCCTCATCTTGTCAATCCAAATGTCCTGATGCCATGCAACCCAAATGGACCATGTCGGGTCGGGTCAAGTCTTACCAATTATAGTTATGGACTTAGACATTAATCCAACACCCTTAATATTTACCCCTCAATCGATATGCCGGTTAACTACACACGCTCCACCGATACTATGATAAACATTAAGTTACCCTTTGCCTACCTGGTTAAATCCAAGTTAGTGTGCTGGTTACCCACACGCGCTCCACTAACCGACTTAAGCAAAGTGCAAAGTGTAATTTCATGGGTTAGAACCAAATTCACATTTTCCTAAAGTAACTAAGATTGTGAATTTATAAAAGGTTTAGTTGCTTTAAATTTATCATTAATACTTTTAATGAAGGGAGAATTCTAGTCCTTGTCCTACCCGTTCGGCTAACGACCCTCCACCAGTCAAGGAAGCGGTGGGTGAGAGTGGACACCCATTAAACTGCCATTTTATAGGCAGTAACCTTATACCCCCCCTTATAGACCGGCTTCGTGAGTGATGCCTACTAACGGTAAGACTGACTTGCTCTTATATATATATATATATATATATATATATATATATATATATATATATATATATATATATATATATATATATATATATATATATTATTAACTTATAATACTATAAAGTATAAGGGTTGAATTTTAACTTTTCAAATTCTAAGGGCTTAACTTGGAATTAAAGTATTCATAAGGGAAACTTTACAAATTCCAAAACTTGAGGGTAAGTTTTGAAAGTATTCAAAACTATTCAATTCCATAACTTATGTGTTTAAAGTAGTTTTAATTCAAAAAACTCTTCAAGTTCCATAACTTGAGGACAAGTTATGGAAGACTTTAAACTATTAAAAGAATATGACTTGTCTTTATTCATAACCTATGGAAATATTTATGAGTTTTATGAATCTTAAATGTGTCTTTTCATATAACTTGAGGACAAGTTACAAAAAACACATTTTAGAACCAACTCTTAGATTAATTTGGATTGAAAACAACAATTTCACATAACTTTTCTATTAATCTAAGCAACTCATAAGAACTAGATAATTCAATCAAACTTTTTCATGTAATTAGCCTAACCATTAAACTAATACAAAACTTGAATCTATTGACAATTATCTTTGAAATTGGATTAGCATGAACATTACCACACCAAAAACATGTTTATAAGTTGAAAAACAGCTTAGGGTAATGTTCCTAGTCCGATTCCAGCCAAAACAGTAGAAGATATGATGTCTGGGGGTCCAACTCGTCGAGTACATGAACCAACTCGGCGAGTTGGATGAGTTTAGCCTTGGACTCGTCGAGTCCCTTGATGGACTCGGGGAGTCTGTTGAGCAGACAGCAACAAACTTCGATTTTTCAGCCAATTTTGCAAGTATAACAAGAAAACAAGTCTAGGCTTTGATACCACTGTTAGATTATGAGCATTCTAACACACTTAAGTGTACATGCAACCCTAAATACCTTGGATCTATGTTTTCTCTATTATACATGAAAATATGAATATTCCAAGGTATTACCCTAACTAGTATACAATCATAAGCACTTGTATAACAAAACTAGATAGAATACATACCTTTTTGATGTAGCTTGATTCCATGGAGCTCAAGAGCCTAGTGCCCCAAGTGTGACACCTCAAATGGTTCACACAACATCAAATGCACTTGGAATAACTTACAGAGAAATGAACCACTTCATGAAATCGGCTAGCCCTCACCATTCCTTCATAGTCTCTCCATGGTGGCCGATTTTGGGAAGAATAAGATGCTTATACAGTGTGTCACAATTAGGGTTACACCATGTAAACCCTAATTGTCATGGCCTTTCATTTCCATGATCCATGGGTACAAAAACCACCATGGAGCATCCTATGGGTTTTAGCCCAACTTGATAATCCATGGAGCATTAGCCCACTATACAAGTATGGTTGATTTGAACAATCAACCCATATATTTAATTAGTCTCCTTTTGATCACTTAATTAATTCCAAATTAATTCTTGATCAATACTAATTAAATAATCTTATTAATATATTAGAACTTATAATATATTAACAAACCTTAAGTGTTATTTCTCTCATTTTAGTCTATCCAAATGCATGATGCCATGCAACCCAAATGGACCATGCCAATCGGGTCAAGTACATACCAAATATAGTTATGGACTTAGACACTAATCCAACAGTTAGCCCCAGAAATTATGTCGATTCTGAATTCGACTTGTCGTTCGGGAGGCACTCTTGGAAGATCGTCTGGAAAAATGTCGGGAAAGTTGCAGACCTCAGGAATGCTCGTGATGTCTTTCACTTCTTGCTTTTTGTCTACCACGTGAGCTAAGAAAGCACAATACTCTTTGCGAAGTTACTTCTGTGCCTTGATGAAAGAAATGATCTGAAGGTTCATTCCGGGTTTGTTGCCATAAATAATAAGAGTTTCATTAGTTGGCAAGTTCAGGCAGATGGCTCTTTCATAGCATAGGATGTCAGCATGGTTAGGGCACAACCAATCCATTCCTATTATGACGTCAAAAATTTTGATAGAGACCGACATAAGGTCTATTGGGAAAGAAAAGTTATTCAAGGTAAGGATACATCCTATGTATATATCGTTGGTGGATTCGGATTTCCCGTTAGCCATTTCGACTGTGAAAGTTTCATTTAGTGGTTGGGAGTTTCGATTTAGCAAGTGTTTGAAATTATGGCTCACGAAGCTCTTCTCATGTAACATCCCAAAAATCATGACCAAAAATTTCTTTTTAAAATCATTACTAAACCATAAATATCAAATCATTTCAATCATACTAAAAGGGTTATATAACAAATCAGAGTATTTTTGCAAAAAACTTGTCATTTTATCAGAGTAAAACATCCCAGGCTGAATAAACAATGGTGTGTGCCATGCGATCACCCCGAGCTCTTCCCTTCGCTACCGGAAGTACCTGAAACCAAAACTTAAAAACGTAAGCATGAAGCTTAGTGAGTTCCCCAACCTACCATATACCACACATAATCACATACATCAAGCACTGGGCCTCGCCCGCTACATCGGGCCCCGCCCGAACCTAGGCCCCACCTGGCTTCGAGCCCCGCTCGGTATACAGATCTGTTTCTCTTAGGCCTCACATGTCTCTGGGCCCCTCCCGCTAAACATTTACAAACATATAACTATAGCACATAACTCATAAACTAAGCATATCGTATGTGTTCCTGCTCTAAGGCCTCGCCTATCTTGGACCTCGCCCCTGTCCTGCTACTGATGAGTCATGGAACCCCATCCACACTCCTGCTGGTAGTGAGATACGGGCCCCCGCCCACACTCACATCCTTCCTATCGCGGGCCTCGCCCCTACTCTGCTAATATCGAGATATGGAACCCCATCAATACTCAGCTAGTGCTGAGATACGGGACCTCGCCCACACTCACCTCCCTACCACGCACATACAAGTATCACATAGACACAAGTATAATCTAACATACAACATAAGAATCTTCCTCGGGATTGCCCCAGCATCGGACCCCCGGTCCGGAGACATAATATTATCTAACATACCTCAGGCTCACCCCGACATCGGACCCTCGGTCTGGAACCTATCGTACCGACACATGCAAGAATCACAAAGACCTCTAGAATCCTAATACTCCTCGGGCCTCACCCGACATCAGATCGTAACCCGAAACATATAACAATAAGTGTCTAGGGCTAACCCCGGGTCTTCCTTCTATACATAAACATAATCATAATGGGCCGACATTGTGGCTGTAGACCCATGCACACAGTGAGGAGACTCACCTCGCACAACTGAAGACTGGCTGAGACCTGTGGCTTCTATTCGACAATTCTCCGAACCGCTGCTCCTCTAGCTCCCCGAGCTACCAATACCAAAATAACACTTAGCCTAAACTGTCCTCTAGAAGTCAAACTAAGTCAACTCTGGTCAAAGTCCTTCTCAAGGTCAAAGTCCTGGTCAAAGTCAACCTTCCAGGTTGACCCTACTCGCCGAGTCAACCTAATGACTCGCCAAGTTTATAGTCTCTAGAAACCCTACAACTCGCGACTCAACTCGCCGAGTCACCCCATGACTCGTCGAGTCCTTTAATCTCCGAGTCCTAGTCCTGTCCAACCCACTGAGTCACTACTCACTCACTGATCTGACTCATAACTAGAAGAGATTAGGGTTTACGACCCGACTCGCCGAGTCCATGAACCAACTCACCGAGTCCACTTTGTGACATCTCCATTCTGCCGATTACAGTCCATTCCATTGCTTCCAACTCGTAGGTCTGGACTTCTAAGGCTAGCATCACACGTAAAGTTGCCAACTTTACGTGCATGCAAGGTGCTATGAAGCTAAAACACTTAATCCAAGCTAAAATGAAGGTCTAAGTCATGGAATGGAGCCATAGCTGGGTAAAGCTAACAACTCTGAGCTTCTAAAACTCAAGAGTGCCCAGATCTAAATTGATTTTCTTCCTTAAAGGCTCAATGCTTGGATTGGCCTTGGAAATGGCCCAAAAGTGACAAGATACAAGCTAGAAAGGGGATCTATCAAATGAATGCTCAAGGTATCAACTTGTTACCTTCTGCTAGCTGCCAAACTGAGGTAAAGGCTGGATCTACACTTCCTCCCTTGCTCCTTCCTTCCAATCCTTCAAGGTGAGCACTCCAATTGAGACTTGATCTTCACAAAGCTCAATAAATGAGGTTGGGTGGCTAGGGTTCCTTTTCTGGACTTGAGAGGGTAATAAGAGGCTGAGGGAATGAGAATATGGTGCTTAAATAGGGCACCAAGTCCCGAAATTAGGGTTTCCCAACCCAGGCCAGACTCGCCGAGTCAGTCCCCCGACTCGCCGAGTCGGCCACTTAATATACGACACGGAACTCGCTCCGACTCGTCGAGTTCCTCCTGGGACTCGACGAGTTGACCCCTTCGACTTAGGGCTTTCCTTTCCTTTCTTGGTGTTCTGAATTCGGGGTGTTACATCTCAGCACCACAATCAAATAGAATGCATGCATAAGTGTTGTTGAGAAGAAACGTACCCGTGACCACCGCAGGGTCTGCTACCGCTTCTTCGTGACCCAAAGCTAGAATCCTCCCAACTCCACCAGCATTTCCAGCTTTCGGACAATATCTTTTGCAATGCCCCACATCACCGCATTGATAGCATGCTTGACCTACTCCAACGGCGTGTACTTGGTTAATCGGTTGGGGTGATGATCTACAGAATCGGGCAATATGCCCTTTTCTGTTGCAGTTACGACACTGCATTTCCCGACAATTTCCGTTATGGTGAAAATTGCATTTGTTGCATTTGGGAAGATTACCAGCGTAAGGCTTAGCTGGTGTAGGGTTAGCAGGAACAACAACAGGTACAGTAGCAGCATGGACTGCCACTAATTGTTGCTTCTTTGAGGGTTCTTGTGAAGATTTGCCCTTCCTCTCATTCCAACCTTTCTTCTTGATGTTGTTGTTGTTATTGTTGTTGTTGTTTCCTTTCGGTTGTTCTGGTGCAGCAACCACTGAGTTTTGACGGGCTCCGTGGTTTATAAGAGACTGTGCCAGCTCTTTGGCACTGTCAAAGGTAACATGCCTGGAAGCTAAGACACTTGCCTGAATCTGGGGTGACAGCCCCCAAATATACCTTTCTATCTTTTTGCTCTCCAGAGCAACCATTTCTGGACAAAGTATCGCTAAGTCACAAAATCTATGTGTGTAGGTTGTTATGTCCGAACCAACCATAGAAAGACTCCAGAGCTCTTGCTCAAGTTTCTGAATTTCCCCTCGCGGATATTATTCCTGCATCAACATGGTTTTTAAGTTCTCCCAACTTATAGAGTTAGCCACTACCAGGGTTAGTGACTTAACATGGCCGTTCCACCATGTTAGAGCTCTATCAGCAAAGATACTAACAACGAATTTTACCTTGCTACTCTCCGAACAGGAGCAGATTTCAAAAATTGCCTCTGTCATCTCAATCCATTGTCTTAACGCCATAACTCCTCCAGTTCCATTAAAGGTATCGGGTTTGGCATTCGATAAATCCTTATAGGTACACTCTCGTGAGTGCCCGTGACTCTCGCCGTGGTTAGAGGAATGCGCACTAACTCCTGATCCACTAGCACCAGGGGTGTTTATATTAGACATAGCAGCTGCAACAGCTATCGTGACCGCCGACTGGAACATGGCAGCGTCGAATTGAGGAGGTCGTGGCGGAGGTGGTGTTGGTGTTTCATTAACGGGGTTGCGTCTTGGGTTTCTCCGAGCAGGCATCTTTTACTAATAAAATTAAAAGATGAAGAGATGGTAAGATATCAAGAGTGAACATGAATATGATATCTCTAAACTAAAACATTTAGTTCAATATGAATCTTGTAATGAATTGGAAATAGAAGTCTACTACAAGTACAACGTGCAACAGGATAATATGAAATTGAGTGGTTATTTTTCATGTCGATTATATTGGCATATTGAATACATAAAGTTTGGAAAACTTGACCCTAAACAGGTCTAAAATACAACAAATTACTAGAAAGCATCGACATCAAACCGACCTATCGAAAATGAGATTTTCGCAGTCGTCTTGAAAAACATGAAAAATAACGCTAAAACATATCCATAGACTTAACTATAACCAAAAGAGTAAACAAAGGGTGAGTAGAGTGTAATCTATCTCTGAAACCAAAAGGAAGGATTAGTAGAGCATCTCCTACTGGCAACGGGTACCTCTAGGATGAACCCTTAACTCGGCCAGCTGGCGCTCCACATCAAGCAGGTGTCTTTCATACACTGTCTGGTGTGCTCGGAGCTCTATGACTTCAGCTCGAGTTGCAGCTAGCTCTTGCCTGCAAAGCCTCATTGTCTCTCATAGCTCTCCCATGAGCAATTTAAATATTGCGAATACGATCTGTATTGTCGTTCGTGTCCGCATCAAGCTCCACGGTTTGTTGAATGGTTCTCATTCCTAGCTCAACATTTCGAGCCACTCGGCGAACCAAGATGGGAAGAATTTTGTATGCGGAGCCTCCCTCACTTAAGTTGTAGATGCTTCTGTTTCCATTGTAGGGTAAGGGTTGACCCTGCTCACGGCTCCACCATCCCAAGTTCTCAACCCATGAAGGCGTTGGGCCTTGATAAGCCGGACAAGGGTTAGGATTTGGGATTGGAGCCACTAGGGGTAGATCATTGACTTCTGGCTCGGAGTCAGAATTCTCAGGAAAATTTTCTGCAAAATCATCATCTAATGGGATTTCATGATTCTCTTCTGGCTCAGCATTTTGACCTTGATCTGGAAAGTAAGGGTCTCCGGGTAAATGAAATCCAACCATTGATATCTAAGCGAGAATCGGGATAAGAGATATAGAAATAATTAGTAACGATAGATTACGAATACAAATTTCTACAAGAGAAACTTACAGTTAACAAGTAATGTATTATGTATGACTTGTTTTAGGTATTACTATAACTACAAAGTGTATACTAATTACATATAACTTCTGCATAATTGACCTTCGATTAAATGATCCGGCTCTAAATCCACAACCAAACAAGGAACAGAAAATGAAGCTAGATCACATATTCTAAGTCTATATAACTTAAATTATATGTAACTGTAGTATACCCTTAATATTTATAGTTCTACCATCAATAGTTCTTTTGTTTTCACATATTTGTTATTAGTATATAGTGCCTAAAATACTCATGTAGTATTTTAATTTTATGTTCTGTTCTAAAGTTCTTCTGTATATGTATAGTTGGTAAGTTTTAGACATGTCGCAATACTTCCATCACTCCCAAACACATGTTGGTCATATCTCAAACCAATATAGTTGATCAGGCTATATTAATCCCAGATATGATTACATAACTGCCTAGGTTTGACTGTAGTGTCCAACATCCAAATACTTTTAAGTTCTTATGACTGTGATACTGTACTTGTAGGTATGAGTGTTAGTATACTTCTTGTAAAAATATTTGAATTTTTAAAAAGTATACTTGTAGTCAGAGCTCTTAGCCCCAATGTATTTATAGTTTGTATATCTTTTATGGATTGATGTACTGAGTTCACTATAAACAATGCTCTGATACCAATCTGTCACACCCCCAAACCAGACGGCGAAAACGTACGGGGGTGGATGACTTCACTTGTAGTATCACAACACATGCATCATAGTAATCAAAGTACAAACAACCACTGTATTTAAAAAGTATAAGTATTTACATGTGTTCAATCATTGTATATTGAAACCAAAATAGTTATACAAAAGAAGAAGACATGACTCAAAATAGCTTCATCTTCTCAAAAGCTCGGGGAGTACCTGTCTACTGATTCCCTGAGAATACAAGTAATTTGAAAAGAGAGTATCAACATAAAGTTGAGTGAGTACATAAGTATTTATGTTTCAAAAGTATGGTTTTCTGTTTCTTGAATATGTAAACTGTTCCAGAAAATCCTATATTTTCTGCTGTATATGAAAAGTAGTTTTAATCTCATAAAACCGTTATGTTTGTATAACAATGTTCTGTAGTTGTATTCTTTTTTGTAAAACTTGTAATTGTGAGTGTGCCTGGTTCCACCAGCTGTTATTGTAAACTGTAATGTAATACTGTAATGTGTATCTTGTAAACTAGTACTTTGAAAATGTACTTATGTTTAGTTAATTATACACTAACGTATTGTTAATATCTTTTTAATGAGTTATTATACCATACTGACTAGATGGCTTGACCCAACGCTATGAGTGCGTTAAAACTGTTGATAACAACTGTCACTCGTAGGCATGTATGCCTGACTGTAGCTAGCACTCTGAGTGCGGGGTTGTCAATCCCAATATAGATCTATACACACATTGTTTCGATCCCCGGCTGGAGATTCTGGTTATAATGTCAGGACTTTAACTATGTTTTTTAAATGAATTAAACAACCTGAATCAAATGACTTATAAAAAGCATATAGACGTTACATGAACAATAGTTATGGAAACCCAATCATTTTGAAATGAATGATTGATAGTATGCCCCCGAATTAGTATATGAAAGATGCATACTCTTGTTTTAGTTTTGAATCAAATCCTTGTTCTTGCAAAACAGTGTACTTTAGTATACTTGAATCGTGAATTAATGTTCTGTGAATAATAAATTATACCTATTATAATTTATATGAACTTTCTGAATTGATACTAAGTGTTCATAAATGCAACCCATTGCTCAACATGTTACTAAGGGTATCTAAGCTGAATGAAATAGCTTTTATATTTATATACATATACAATTATATATAAGTAAAATCTAAACGACATTCGGATAAATAACCGATACTATAGGCCCACATCCAAACAAGGAAAAGGGACCAGAGTGAGTTATCAGTCCTAAGTCTTTTAAACCTTATATATATATATATATATATATATATATATATATATATATATATATATATGATTTATGTGGAAAAATATAAGTTTATAAAATCATTTAAAAGAAGTTTAATGTTTTGAAATACATTTGGTGACTTGATGTCATTTTAACACAATCTTTGAAACCATTTGATTTGATATCTGAAATCCATTTTGATAAGATATTTTGAAACTATTTGTTAATAACACAAAATCTTTATGTTAGAATTGTATTCCCCCCTTAAAACAGTAAAAACTATGAAAATACGGGGGTATGAACTCACTATTGGAGGGTGATTCAAATGTAAGATCGATATAGGATGTTAAGAATGCCAACTGACGTCTTGAACATAATTAGATCTTATTAAGCATATAATAACACATATATGTGTATAATTAGTGTATATAACAACTAATCATGTAAGGTAAGCAACCTTATGTGTTAGGAAACACTTGAAGTGAAGTGTTACAATCACATGTGATTGAAAGAAAGGAGTTCACGGCCAAGTGTTTACGACCATAGAGGTGTTTACGGCCACACACATGAAGTGTTTACGGCCAAGACTTGTTCTTATGAAGGGTTTATGGCCACATGATGATCTTATGAAGGGTTTACGACCACATGATGATCTTATGAAGGGTTCACGGCCATGGATTAAGGGTTCACGGCCGTGAACTCTTGAAGATCATGCATTTGAGTGTTTGTTTCTTGGTTGGAATTAAGTGTTTCTATTGTATAATAAGATGTTAGAAGAGTTACACACGTTTTGGAAGTCTTTTAGGGAGTTTACGGCCCAAGAACAAGTGTGTTTTCTTGGTGTTCTTGGTGTAAAGGATGATGATTTGAAGATCTATACCAAAAGTGTTGAATTCAAGGATGAAATCAAAGAGTTTCTTGTGAATTAAGAAGGATATCAAGTGAATATGGTAGAATCACTTACGATTTTGAAGAGAAAGGAGAGTGTTCTTGATGATACTTGAGAGAAAAGGCTTAGAATTGTGTTTGGAAGTGTAGGAAATGAAGAAAAGTCAGCTGAAATGAATATATATTTGAGGGTTCACGGTCCGAGGGATTACGTCCGTGAACCTCGTTTATGGTCCCAGGTCGGCAAGTTCTTACGACCTAGAACGTGATCCAGTGCGATAAGGTTCGGTTTCCGAGGCGATAAGATCCGAGGTGTGTGCGGCTACGAGGGTTCACGGTCCGAGGAGTGTACGACCATAAACCCTTTGCGGCCCGAAGTGTTTGCGGTACGAAGCAAAGAAATAATATGCGAAGTTTTCTCGATTTTCAAGCATTTCCTTTCCTATTTCGACCACAATTATTTTAAGGATTTTTAATAAATAAAGGTTATTATTTTAACCTTAATAAAAACTCAAAACAATAAGGAAGACTTTAGTTGACCCAAGTTTGATTTTGGTTGACCAGGGTTGACTTTACAAACAGGAAATAACGGGATGTTACACTTGAACTCTCAATCGCACGAGTCAAGAAGACCTCATATCACCATGTTAGATATATCCTCCCTTGACAAGCGGAATACACACACTTTTCAATGTAAAGAATTTTGGCCTAATTGGTAGAAATCTAAACCATACCGTCGACAATATTGAACGATTAGATTCCAAAATAAAGCCAACGTTAAGGAAAAATGTGGTCATTCACAAGGATTCCACACACGTCAAACATTTCCTACACTAACACTTGATCTTCCATAGTCGCATTACTATCTAACGTCAAAATCAACAGACTCTGAGGTACATCAAAACGAGCACAAAAGGAAACAATGAAAAAAAGGTCTACTATACATATGACTATTCCAAATTTGAGTACTGACCACCAGGTCCTCGGGTTTCTTTGTGGTTCCTCTAGTCCCAAATATATATCATATGCTTATGACAATATTAGGCCCATACTAACGTTTACACCTATATATATATTTGCCACGGCCATTACAACGAAGTCTCAGCTCTCACTGGTATAGGTTAAAGATTGGTTCACCTACTTCACTTCCTAATATTCGTAACTTGCTAGAATCCTTGTGTGACACCCCAAAATTTATGGCTAATATTATAGACGACCAAGTCACCGCGAATCTCCTTATAACTTGACTTATTGAGCTTTAGTGCATCTTAAGTAAAATAAATAAGTTCATTTAAACTACTACAAGATGTAATATGATACCTTGCTTCTAAATGTGTAAACTGTCAACCGAATCAAACCGCTCCAACTGCAACACTAACTAATGTGTTTGAAAAACTGAAATTTTGCATTAGGCAATTTTAAGCAAAACAAACATTAAAATATTATGGTACATGTTCTCCTGTTTCCGAAAATATAAACAACGTCCAAAACAGAGTTCGTATGCAAATGATACGACAGTTTTAAGAAAACAGACAGTATTTTTCTTTAATCGTGTAAAACCGAACGGACCCGTTGAGACACTTACGCATTGCCGACGGGATTTAAGAGAATGTTTTTGGAATCATACTATATTCTATTATTTAATTCCATACTTGAAATATTTTTAGCAAAAATATTTACAAAAGTCGCGAATACAGACAGCGCGAGCCGTTTACACGAGAAACTTTAAATGCGATTTCCCGGAGTTCTGTAACTCCAAAAATTAATCCGTTTGATGTTACAGAATCATTGAATTAAACTCTATCTAATGGTACTTTCGAAAAAAGTTCTCGACGTTCGGATCCTGATGCATCCGGTTTGGAGTGTGTTTGAGCATTAAAGGAGGGTACAACCCTTAAATGGGACCCACTAAGCCTAGGAGGACCAATTTCCAACTCATATTTCTAATGGGTTTCAAGCACTATAACATCCCTATGGTGCACATACAACCCTAAGGCTTTGGATCTAAGTTTTCTCTAATTATATATGCAATTTTCATTTTTCCAAAGCATGAAGCCTAACTAGCATGCAACTTGATATTTGAATCATAAAAACTAGTTAGAATAATACCTTTTGTTATAGCTTGTTGAAGTTGGCCTTTCAAGAGCTTAGCACCGCAAATGTGATGCCTCAAATGGTTCACAAAACACCAAGAGCAAATGGAGGAACTTGAGAGAGGTTAGGAGCACACAAAAATCGTCTATACTCTTGTTGTATCACTTGTGTATCTGACTTTGGGGCCTAAGGGGTTACATATATAGTGTAGAATTCCAATAGTCATATGTAAACCATAATTCTTACACTTAGGCTAATGATCCATAACCATTTGATAACTCTTTGCACTATCTTAGTCTATCACCAATCAATCATGGATCATTAGCCCAAAGTATATGTATCATTGATTTACATAATCAGTCCCTGTAAATTTAATTAGTCTCTTTTGATTACTAAATTAATTCCAAATTAATTCTTGATCAATACCAATTAAATAATATGATTCCTCAATTAATATATTATACTTATAATATATTAATAAATCACAAATAACCTCTTTCTCAAAATACATCCTATCAAATTACTTTGGAGAATGCAACCTATAATGGACCATGCTACTATCGGGTCAAGTACATACCAATTATAATTATGGACTCAGACACCTAATCCAACAATTTTTTTCCCCATGTTTCTTTCACCAATTAAGATTATGTGCATATCCTGCCAAACAAGGTACAAGTATGGGATGTGGTATGGCTTCAAAGGTAATGGGTGTGTGGACTTTTACTATAAATTGAAGCCTAAGAAGCTTCAAAACCCACTCACCCGATTCTCTTCTCTTCTATCTCTCTAAATTTCGAACCTTCCCTCTCCATATCTCTCTTGGTTTCTTGATCACCACCACAAAACCATCACTTAAACACCATAACACCACCATTCCTCCACCCAAAACCCACCATTATGCCACACTTATAATCCCATTAAGCACCTACCTCACCCCAGACATCCGTCTGTCGAAAGATAGCTCCAAAGGATAAAGAGTCGAAGGAAAAATAACCCCCAGAACCACATCCGATCACCTCACTGCCACTGCCCGCCACCCACTGCCACCTCCTTATTCCACCTTCAAAACCTCACCCCCACCTACTGTTGTTTGAAGGAGAATCTCTCCGCCTTTCCTCCACCTTCCCCTGCCTTCGTCTTCACTAGAAAACCCATGAAAAAACGACAGTAGGAGGCTGCCGGCCACTCTCCATCACCATCTAAAACTCATCACCACCATGACTGTTGTGCTGTTGTGCTGCTGGACTGACGTTAAAAACCTTCCTCACTCCTTTCTTTCTCTCTCTGTCATCGAATACCACCAGAAAACCAGGGAAAAACCGGTAGCAGGAGGGTGTCGGCCTCCACCTATCATCACCGAACCACCACTATTGTTGCAAGCAACCTCCACCGGCCACCACTTAGTTTTGTAAGTAACCTCCCAAACACCCCTTTTATTCATTAATAAAGCCTTCTGTCGACATGGAATAATCTCAGGACCACTCGTTCGTTTTTTTTCTCGTTTTGGTAAGACACGAAGACGAAGAAGAACAGGAGGATTCCAACCTGTTATGAACCAGACAACCAAACATATATACAATTTAAATAAGTTCAGTCCCTCATCTATGAAAATGCCTAGCTTTAGCTCCTCCCTCTCAAAAATTGTTCTAAAATCTAGTCCCGAACACCTACACTTCCATTAAAAATGTTCAAAACTCATCCCCCACTCGAAAATGTCTTTCAAAACCGATCTAAAGATACCAAACTCTCATTTTATTTAATTAAAATTTCCCCTCATTTCAGAATCCTTTTTTATTATAGTTTAAACAAACTTTTGGATTAAATAAATTTTGATTTAAATTTTGGATTAAACTAAAATTTTGGAAAATGTTAAATTATTTTAAAATTAGATAAAATTTATTTAAATAAGTAAGTATTTAAATGAATTTTGAATTAACAAAAACCTTGAGAAATTATTCTATAAGTGATTATACTTAGTCAAATACTCAATCACTTCCAAATATTAAATTGTTAGGAAATTTTATAGGAAATCGAATTAACCTCGATGGTTAATTTTAGAAGCGACACATCTTAGTTTCTCGCGTCAAATTCTCGAAACAAATCGTCAATCACACTTTAAGGTGAGTGTTACGGCCCCACTTTTACATATTTTCAAAGGGGGGGGGGGATACATGTACTACTTGTACTATATATATATATATATATATATATATATATATATATATATATATATATATATATATATGTGTGTGTGTGTGTGTGTGTGTGTGTGTGTGTGTGTGTGTGCGCGCCCCTAAATGGTTTGTTTATACAAACGCCATTATCAATTTTATGCGATATAAATCATACAAAAGTATTATTTACTACTCGACTACTTACGGTACATGGTATCTGGTTTGAAGGGCCGCATAGGGTTGTTGGATTTCAGAACGGCTTAATTGCTAAAATGATCATGCCCTCCGGTGTTTCATGTCTGGCCCTCGTCTATACATGCTAGTACGTGTACTAAGTAATATTTATCATACAAAATACACCTGAATTATCATTATTCTATGTAAACACATTTCTAGCTTGTGAAATATTTGTTTAAATACTTATATGTTATAAGTAAACAAAATCGTTTTAGACGGTTATCAACTTGGTAGTTTCAATATACCTCATACATACACAAACATATATAGGTTTATATATTTATACAAGTTATTGAACTTGTATCTTAGGCTCATACATGTGCTTGTGTATCCTACCCTAAGTTTTATCAACTGTTTAAACAACTATCGTACACTTTTACGTTTATGCTTATCTAATATACTTGTTGCTCATTCGTTTATCCGTATCTGCGGTTGCTAAGTACAACCTTGGCAGATAACTTTATCCGTATATTCGTATGTTCGTTTATCCGTTATCCGTTCAAATTTGTCACTATAAACTTTAACTAGATTTCATTATCTAGATACCACAGTTTAGATTTCTATCTTTATCAAATATTTCCAAACACGATTTTTCTTACAACAAAGGCAATAATTTTAATATCATATTAAAAGTATCATTATTTTAGAAAACCTGTGACTCTCACCAACCTTTGTGTTGATCCTCAAACTTACATGTATTCTTAGGAGATCATTAGACAAGTGTTCAAACAGAAGATTGGTCATGGATTACAGACGACCTAGCTATCTAGTTTGTTTGATATACTTACATGTTTAAGGCAACTACTGTACTATTATTATCTGTAAGAACCATGTATTCAAGCTTAATGATGGAATACAAATGGTTTTTTTTATCGTTGTACTTGTGCTATATATTCAATTTATCTGTGATCCATGAACTTAGTCACACTCCCGACATGTTCGGCCTCGACCGGGGGTGTGACAGAATGGTATCAGAGCTAAATTGGCTATAGAGAATTCGTATCCTCTCAAGAGGAATACAACTATAAAACACTAGATTCTAATAAAAGTAATGTTAATAATAACACTACTTCTCTAATACTTGCGGTATGAGGAATTTGGTTTGAAGTGCCGCATAGGGTTGTTGGATTTCAGAACATCTTAATTTCCAAAATGGTCCTGCCCTCCGGTGCTTCATGTTTGTCCTCGTCTGTGCTCGGTAGTCAGGAAGTATAAAACAAAATTTAATAATACTACAAAGCCCACTATCCATAATATATAAGAGTTTATATATACTTTGTCCTGTGATGAGAACATTTAATAAAATTCTAAACATCCTTTCAACTAAAACTACCAGATCAACCCTTTAGGTCAGACGCCTCAATTAAAGGTTAGTACTATACATAAGTCATACCATAAATAAATCTGGAATGCGCACCTATGTTGTTAATGGTCGGGCCGGTGCACAACCAACCTTGAGCAACGAGTTTGATAGACTACAACGGTTGAGAGTTTTAGAGATTGAAGAATGTTCTCTAGATTCGTTGCAGCAACCTAGTATCTTAGAATCCATATATACATTTTAAAACACTTATACATTTCAAATTCATTAGCAATTAAGATCCCCTTTCTATCATTTGAAAATCTAGAGGATTTCTGAACCAATCATCTTTCCCCTGTCATTTGAAAATCGGAAGGATTTCAGGAATCAATCTCATTCTATTACTTAGAAATCTATGGGATTATAGGAATAAATTATACTAATATACTATCATACAATAGAATTCTTACAAGCTTTTTATGATTATGTAGTATAAACAACTTAAGTGTGTCTTTTCTGAACATTTAGGACAATGCCTCTACGAAAGGAACCATGAGTTCGTCCACCACTAACTCCCCGAGGCAAACGAAAGAAAGCCCCACCAGTAACTCAAACATCAGTGGAAACTCCAAACCAGGGAGGAGCCCCAGAAGTAACAAATGTAAACCAAAATTTCCAAATGGACCCCACAATGATACAAAACATGCTTGCACAAGGAATTGCTATAACCTTGGCAGCATACGAGGCAGCCCGAAACGGAAACACTGGAATAGTGGAAGTGACACTCCAATAAATCACCAAAACAACCTCAAACACTGTTCATGTAAGGAATTCATGGGCTGCAAACCTCAATCCTTCTACGAAACTAAAGGATTTGTTGGTCTATCCCGTTAGACAGAAAAGACCGGGACATTTTTTCACATCAGTGTGTGCCCCAATGACTATCGAGTCAAGTACGCTACCTGCACGCTGATGGACTACGTCTTAACTTGGAGGAATAACCATGTAAAGTCCATGGGAATCGCTGAAGCTTATGTCATGGGTAGGGAACCACTAAAATAGATGATGACCAGAGAATACTGCCCCCGATAGGAAATCCAAGCTCTAGAACACGAACTTTGGAATCTGACCATGCAAGGATTTGAGATAGCTGCCTACACCTTCCGATTCAATGACCTTGCTAACCTTTGCCCAGGAATGGTACCTTCGGAAGATAAGAAGACAGAGAGATACATTTGGGGACTAGCTTCACCTATTCAAGATCTGGTTACTGCATCCAGACCCTCCACTTTCGATAGTGCTAAGCAATTAGCCTATCAATTGACTGAGCAGTGTATCCGTCAGGGTACCATGGCCCCACCAGTAGAAAATAATCGTGGAAGAAGTACCAAAAGAAAGTTTCATGGGAAATCAAATGGGGACTCCAAGCATCATAAAACTGAACCAGAACCAGTGGCTGTCTATGTCGCAATTACCAACACTCCCACCCTAGCTAAGTCATGCACTGGGACTTTACCTTATTGTATAGAGTGCAATTTCCACCATGTCGGAAATTGCAGGGAGGTAATATGCAACAAGTGTAACATGAGAGGTCACATCTCGAGTACTGCATAAAAACCCTAACCGCTACGGCAGGAGGAAGCCGTAACTATTTTAAATGCAATCAACCAGGGCATTTTAGGAAGGACTACCCAAAACTGAAGAATTAGGGTGGCAATGGAAGAGCACTTATGATCGATGTTGGAGATGCTCTCCAGGAACCACCGGTGGTTATTGGTACGTTTCATACCAACAATGTTTAGGCTTCGGAATTAATTGATACATGTGCTGATAAACGCTTTATCGACCATAGGTTTCGAAACACGACAAAACATAAATTCCACAAACTTAATGAAACTTACACAGTAGATATGACAATCAACAAAATAGAAATCACTTTAGAAATACTCACCAATTGCCTTCTCGCCATGAATAATCATGTCATAGAAACTAAGGACCCTTGTTGGTAATCTATGCTTGCTAGGTGTATACGTTAAGGTTGTGTATAAATAAGTTTCTATAGACTTAGGATTTGTGACTCCGCTTTACTTCTTGTTCCTTGTTTGGTTGTGGGCGTAAGGTAGAATCACTTATTCGATCGTATATTCAAGCTTGATTATATACAACTTGTATACACAAGGCGGCTATAGAAGGACCAGGCATGGATCAGATACTAAAAAAACATACATCACTATTTATCGAAAACCCAAGTACTATCGGCGCAAATTAAATTTCAGGACGATATTCCTTTAATGGGGAGGTAATGTGACATCCCAAAATTTATGGCTAATATCATAGACGGCCAAGTCACCGCGAATCTCGTTATAACCTGACTTATTGAGATTTAGTGTATCTTAAGTAAAATAAATAAGTTCATTTAAACTACTATAAGAAGTCAGATCATAACTTACTTCTAAATGTGTAAACTGTCAACCGAATCAAACCTCTCAAACTGCAATGCCAATTAATGCGTCTGAAATATTGAAATTTTGCATTAAGGAATGTTAAGCGAAACTATCATTAAATTATTATGGTAAATGTTCCCCTGTTTCCGAAAATATAAAGAACGTCCAAAATGGAGTTCGTATGCAAAAGATATGACTGTTTTTAGAAAACAGACAGTAAAACACTGTTTTTCTTTAGTCGCGTAAAACCGAATCGACCCGTTGAGACACTTACGCATTGCCGACAGGATTTCTGAGAACGTTTTTGGAATCAGACTATAGTCTATTATTTAATTCCATACTCGAAATATTTTTACCAAAATATTTACAGAAGTCGCGAAACCGGACACCACGAACCGTTTAGATGTGAAACTTTAAATGCGATTTCCCAGAGTTCCTTAACTCCAAAAATTATTACGTTTGATGTTCCCGAATCTTTGAATTAAACTCTATCTAATGGTACTTTTTGAATAAAAAAATTCTCGATGTTCGGATCCCGATGTACCCGGTTTGGAGTGCATTTGAGCATTAAAGGGGGTCTAACCCTTAAGTGGGACCTACTAGGCCTAAGAAGCTTCAAATCCCACATTGCTTTCACCAATTGAGATTATGTGCACATCTTGCTAATCAAGGTACAAGTATGGGATGGGATATGGCTTCAAAGGGAATGGGTGTGTGCACTTTTACTATAAATTGAAGCCTAAGAAGCTTCAAATCCCACTCACCAGCTTCTGTTCCCTTCTACCTCTCTAAATCTCGATCCTTCCCTCTCCATATCTCTCTTGTTTTCTTGATTACCACCACAGAACCATCACTTAACCACCATAACACCACCATTTCTCCACCCAAAACCCACCATTATGTCACCCTTACAATCCCATTAAGCACCTACCTCACTCCAAGCATCCATCCGTCGAAAGATAGCTCCGAATGAGGAAGAATCGGAGGCAAAATAGCCCTCAAAACCACCCCCGATCAGCCCACTGCCACCACCCGCCACCTACTGCCACCTCCTTATTCCACCTTCAGAACCTCACCACCAACTGTTGTTGTTTGAAGGAGAACCTCGCCACCCTTCCTCCTCCTTCCCCTGCCTTCATCTGCGCCGGAAAACCCACCAAAAACCTGCAGCAGGAGGCTGCCGACCTCCACCTATCTTCACCGAACCATCAGTGTTGCTACAAGCAACCTCCATCGGCCACCACCTAATATTGTAAGTAACCTGCCAAACACCCCTTTTATTCATTAATAAAGCCTTCGGTCGACATAGAATAATCTCGAGACCATTCTTTGTTTTTTTTTTCTAGTTTTGGTAAGATACGAAGACGAAAAAGAACAGTAGGATTCCCTCTGAGGCCATCTCCAATGCACTGAACTCTTAAGAGTTTAATGGATTGCCACATCAGCATTCCACTAACTATATCATTTTATCCATTAAACTCTACACTTCATTAAACTCTTAAGAGTTTAATGAATTTCCACATCAACATTTAATTATATCTTTTTATAAATAATATTGTAAAACTATAATATTACCAATTAGAAATTAAAAGTTACAAATTGTAAATTATTAATTAATGATTGTTGTATATGTTATTGTTTTAAAATATTTTTAAGATTTAAATATTTTTTTGTTTAGAATATTATAATATAAATTACCTTGATGATTTAAATTATTCAATACAACATAAAGTAAATTACAAATATTATAAATAAGAAAATAATGACATATACATTGTGTATGTAGGGTGTAATTATTTAAATACAAACTTTTATTGGTGAAATGGATTAAAAAAAAATTGCATACCACGGTTCAGTGGGGATTAAACCCCACTTCATTGAACTCCACCCACAATGGTGGGTTTATGTATTGAACTCCCTTTTTCCCCATTAAACTCACCATTAAATCCCTATTGGGGATGTCCCTCATATATCCAAATGCCCAGCTTTAGCCCCTCCCTCTCAAAAATTGTTTTCAAATCTAGTCCCAAACACCTAAACTTCCATTAAAAATGTTCAAAACTCATCCCCCACTCGAAAATGTCTTTCAAAACCAATCTAAAGGTACCAAACTCTCATTTTATTTAATTAAATTTTCCCCTCATTTCAGAATCCTTTGCAAAATTAGTCCAAAACTATCAAACTTCTATTAAATTTGTCAAAACCCACCCGATCATGGAAAAACTCTTTCAAATCAATCTAAAATTTTAATAGACAAAACAACAAAAATGGTCCCTGTGGTACGTATTTTTTTGGGGTTTTAGTCCAAACCACGACTTTTTTTTTGTCTTCGTCGTACTTTCGGACTAGGTTTTATGTGAAAATGGTCCCTCTGAAAATTGAAATGACTATAATACCCTTGGGGTATTTATTATTTTTTTTTCTTTCATTTTTTTAAAAATTAAAAATTTATTTATTTATTTTAATAATTAAAAAATAATAGAGGACGCACCTCTCTCTCTCTCTCTCTCTCTCTCTCTCTCTCTCTCTCTCTCTCTCTCTCTCTCTCTCTCTCTCTCCTGCCTGTACGAAGCCATTTCCCAATTCATCTTCTCCAACAAAAGAACATGATTGCATCCCCAAAACAATAATTATGTTCATAAACCAAAAATGATGAACGTCTCAATGAAACTGATTAGATAAATCCAAGATTTTTAACTGGGTACTACTCATGGATAATACCTTACCTCTGCAAACCAGCTTCTGGTTCTTAACAACAAAACCCTTATAACTTTAAATTCGAAGGAAAAATCAGATCTTGGTTACGCACAAATAACGAAGGAAAAATGGAGTCCTCATAGAGTGGCCTAACAGCAATAACACCAGCAAACGACATCAGATGAGGGAGAATCGAAATCAGAGATCGGTTCTTCCTCATCCAAGACTCTTGATCGATCGAAAAGGAAAACGAAAATAATAAGGTGGAGAATCGGACTTACAGGGGTCGTAAGAGGTGACGGGGCTGGTCGGAGATGACCGAAGGAAGCAGTAGCTGACAACGACGGTGGTTCACAGCAGCGGCGATGATGGTGGCAGGGGCTGCTCCGACGGCTTTTACTGCTTCGTTTTCTCCCTTTTCGGTGAGCTCAACGAGAGGGAGGGTATGGAGGAATGAGGCTTGTGTTCGGTGGTGATTTTTAATCGAGAGAGAGAGAGAGAGAGAGAGAGAGAGGTGGGTCCTCTATTATTTTTTAATTGTTAAAATAAATAAATAAATATTAAATTTTAAAAAATGAAAAATAAATACCCCAAGAATATTATAGTCATTTCAATTTTCGGAGGGACTATTTTCACAAACAAACTAGTCCAAAAGGACCACGAAGCCAAAAAAAATCGTAGTTTGGACTAGAACCCTAAAAAATTGCATACCACCGAGACCATTTTTGCAGTTTTGTCAATTTAATAAATTTATTTAATATATATATATATATATATATATATATATATATATATATATATATATATATATATATATATATATAGATTTATTTTAGTTTAAACAAACTTTTGGATTAATTAAAATTTGATTTAAATTTTGGATAAAATTAAAATTTTGGAAAATATTAAATTATTTTAAAAGAAGATAAAATTTATTTAAATAAATATTGAATTAACAAAATCCTTGAGAAATTATTCAATAAGTCATTATACTTAGTCAAATACCCAATCACTTCCAAATATAAAATTATAATGGAATTTTATAGGAAATCGAAGTAACCCCGGCGGTTCGTTTTAGAAGCGCAGATCTTGGTTTCTCGCGTCAAATTCTCGAAACAAATCGTCAATCATACTTTAAGGTGAGTGTTACGACCTCACTTTTACATATTTTCAGGGGGGGATACATGTACTGCTTGTACTATATTATAAATATGCATGTGCCTAAATGATTTGTTTATACAAACGACATTATCATTTTTATGCGATATAAATCATACAAAAGTATTATTTACTACTCTACTACTTACGGTACGGGGAATCTGGTTTGAAAAGACGCATAAGGTTGTTGGATTTCAGAACGACTTAATTGCTAAAATGATCTTGCCCTCCGATGTTTCATGTCTGGCCCTCGTCTGTACATTTTAGCACGTGTACTAAGAAATATTTATCATAAAATACAATTGAATTATCATTATTTTGTGTAAGCACATTTCTAGCTTGTGAAATATTTGTTTAAATACTTATATCTTATAAGTAAGCAAAATCGTTTTAAACATCAATATTTACATGTGTTATGTTATTAAAACAATACAACTAATAAAAATAACATATACATTTCGACTACAAATGTACTATGACTGTATAGACGGTTATCAACTTGGTAGTTTCAATATACCTCATACATACACAAAAATATATAGGTTTATATATTTATACAAGCTATAGAACTTGTATCTTATGCTCATACATGTGCTTGTGTATACTACCCTAAGTTTTATCAACTGTTTAAACAACTATCGTACACTTTTACGTTTACGCTTATCAAATATACTTGTTGCTCATTCGTTTATCCGTATATACGGTTGCTAAGTACAACCTTAGCAGATAACTTTATCCGTATATCCGTATGTCTGTTTATCCGTTATCCATTCAAATTTGTCACTATAAACTTCAACTAGATTTCATTATCTAGAAACCACATTTTAGATTTTATCTTTATCAAACATTTCCAAACACAATTTTACTTACACCAACGACAATACTTTTTATAGCATATTAAAAGTATCATTATTTTAGAAAACCTATGACACTCACCAACCTTTGTGTTGACCCTCAAAGTTACATGTATTCTCAGGAGATCATTAGACAAGCGTTCAGATAGAAGATTGGTCATGGATTACAGACGACATAGCTATCTAGTTTTTGTTATCTACTTACCTTTTTATGGCAAGTACTATACAATTATTATCTATAAGAAGCATGTATTCACACTTACTGATGGAATACAAATGATGTTTTGTTTATCGTTGTACTTATGCTATATATTTAGTTTATCTTTGATCCATGAACTTCGTCGCACTCCCAACATGTTCTGTCTCGGCCGGGGGTGTGACACCTTATAATAGGTAGACTTTCTCTTCCCAATCTGCGACCGACTAATGATAAGCCAACACCTTGCAAGGCTTGCCGAATATATGCAGTCCAATCATCGACCCAAGATGATCTTCCTTTTCCTCGATACATGCAACACTATTTAAACTATAAACAATTTGGAATAACTAAGCTTATGGGTCATAAGCAATTCCTCTAACGTTGAACGATATTAACGATTAAAGGATCCACGAGAAAGAAGGGATAGTGTTTTGATATCGAAAAGAAATAAGAGTCCTTAAATCATATAAAAAATAACATATAACTCTCAGAAGACACCCTCCCCCCTTATGAATCTAAAGCAACATAATTGAGCTAGTCTACAATATGAGTCTGAACACCGGCCTTTGTATTCGGTTCGATCACAACATGACTCTGATACCAACTTGTAACATCATGATTTTTCACTCAATTTTTTTTAAAACTTTTATTTAACATAATAGGTTAGCGCAAGTCTTATTTTGAATTACTTGAAAACATCACCAATGTTACTTTTATTACCAAAACAACATTTAACAAAGCTAAAGTTCATAAACCAATCCCAAACAAGTTCTCAAAAACAAGTGTTATGAAAACCCAATGATACGTCCAAATGGTATTAATAGTAAGACATATACTTGGAATATAACTACCCAAAAGCCGCTAAATCCTCACCAGGCCATCATATCTTGCTAATTGTACCAATGCAAGGCAAAACAACCACAAGAAAAAAAAAACAAGTGTCAAAAAATGCTAAGTGAGTCAACCATAAGTGCAACGTTAGGAAAACACACATGCATATCATCACATATATCACATGCATCACATACCACACATACTTTACATACATCACATACATCACGCACATCACATACATAACATTTTTGTCACTACAATATCATTAGGTTCTATAGTTATTGTTTATCCTTCAATATTAGATAAATTTTAATTATTCCTAACCTAGCCCTAGGTCCATCACTAACCATCAAGGCAGATACCCAACATATAGGACCATCACTAACCCGTAAAGTAGAACCCTACACGTTTGTCCATCACTTACTTGAAGGAAAATCTCATTCACTACTAAGTGATCGGCCCAACCCTTTCTCCACTGGGTCCATCACGAACCCAAGAGGTAAAAACCTCATTCACTACTAACGTGACCGACTCGACCCAATGCATTAAGTGAAGCACGACTCTCATTCGTAACATTGCCTTCGGTTCACTGCGTTGTAACTCCGATATTGCACATATAAGTATGCGCGTTCTTGTTCAAGAGTGTTATTTGTCATTGTTTCTTATTACTAGAAAGATTCAACTTAAACGTGATATTTGATCCAACGGCATCGCTACGCCGATATCACTCCAGTCCTCAAGCACCTTAGTTCCCATGAACCATGTCCCGGATAGTGGTCTAGAAAACCACTTGGCATCACTATTGGCTTAAGTGCTTTCTCTTTTAGGTGTCTTTCAACCTATAAGGCCCTCACAAGCATCCTGATAGGGTACACACACATAAGTCTAGGTTGCTACCCATTACGCCCCACTAAGTGTATTCCCATTTTTAATCAATATATTCTTAATTCATTACATAAGGATGACACTACAAACCTCCCTAAGTAATTATGCTTAATCTCTATTAGTATTAACTGGCATATTACTTCCATACTCCACAATATGTAAACATGCAAAGATACATAAAAAGTTTAGGCATTTTACAAATTTATATAATCATGAACATATCATCACTTCATCATTAAGACATATTATTAATCGGTTTTGAGCAATATAACAATCCTATGGTGCACATACAACCCTAATGCTTTGGATCAAAGTTTTCTCAAGTTATACATGCAATATTCATTTATCCAAAGCATGAACCCTGCGTGGCAACTCTTAACAGATAAGACTTTTTGTAATCTTTGAGACTCTATAAATAGAGTTCTCTCTTTCTGAATAAAAAACACATCTCTTACGCATCTTAAATCTTATCACTCATCTTACTCCCTTCTTACTTATCACTTAAATATAATCTTAACTGTTTGAAATCTCTATTCGGAGCAATTCTTTCTAGACTTAATCAGTAAGTTTGATCTCACTTACTAACTTGGTCTGATTGCATTCCTTGTTAAGAATCAACTTAAGTGTATACTTGATATAATACTTGCTGTCTTTTATATTTCCTTATATTTCCGCATCTAACTTTCTAACTTTCTAACTCTAACTTATTATTATTGTTGAGATTTAATGATCCTTTGAGTTAAACTTTATTCCACATTATCACTTGTTCTAACGTTTGTTCAAGTGTGACTCAAGTTTTTCTCTCAAAAATTGGTATCAGAGCCAAAGTGGTTGCTTTTTGAAGTAAAACTCTGATTTTCAAAAGGCCTTCTATACCACTAAACTCATTTCTAAAAATCTTTAAAAATAACAAGGAAATATGGCACAAGCATTATCTCTCAATGTTTCCAACAATGTTGGTGGTTCTAATAGAGCCCCAATATTGGTGGCAAACGAATATCATCACTGGTCTCAGAGGATGGAAAGATACTTAAGGAGACTTGGAAGAGATGTATGGCGATATATAGAAGAAGGGCCACATGTCCCTGTTCTTACACCAGTTCAAACTGACGGCGCCACAGCCAGACTAGGAGGAGGTCAACCAGCCATGAATCGTCCCACCAAAGACGATCTTGATAAAATGGAAAATGATGTTGTTGCCTTTTATGAAATTTCTTGTGGAGTTGCTCTCGAAAACTTCGACATTATTATAAACTGCAAATCAGCAAAAGAGATCTGGGATGTTCTCAAAAAACTTATATGAGGGCACAGAACAAGCTCAAGATAAGAAGCTCACAACCACACTCAATGAGTTCAACAATTTCAAAGCTCATACTGGCGAAAGTTTGGAAGACTCCTTCAATAGATTCAACCTAATTGTCACTAAGTTATCTAATGCTGGCACGGTCCGAAGCAACCATGAGACAAATCTTCAGTTTCTCAACGTTTTGGGAAGACACTGGACGACTGCTAAGATGATAGTCCATGGAGATAGAAAGATCCATTCTTTATCTCTCTACAAGCTCTATGGTGAACTGTAAGCACAAGAATCCATTGTACTCAAAGAATATGCTGACTTTGGAGGACCACTTGCTCTCATAGCACAAACTCCACATACTCAATATTACTCTCCCTCGTATGACAATCCTCCGCAGTCATACGAAGCTGACTCAGAGTATGATGATGATGAAGAATTTCAGAATGTTATTGCTCTTGTTAGCCAACAGTTCAACCGGCTACCACCTCCTTCTTTTCGTAAAAATCAACAGTTCACCAAACCTCCATTCAACCGCAACTTTAAGAATCACTCTCGATATCCCAAGAATCCTCACCCACCACCGCAACCTCAGACCACTCAACCCAAAGAGGCACCGAAGCCCATCAATCCAACTGACTCCAGTACCTCGTCAGAAGATAAAAGTGATGTTGTAATATGTCACAAGTACAACAAGGAGAATCACTTTGCAAAAGACTGCAAAGCTAACATAGTGAAAGATAAAGCATTCTACCTTAGAATGGCTCAAGAATTGAAGGAAAAAGAAAAAGCAAGGGCATATATAGCTCATGTGAAAAGGGACCATCAAGTCTGGTCATCTGGAGATAAAGATGAAGACATCAACAACGTCAAGGGAAAAGGCGATATTTTCATGCTGGCAACTGCGGATGATGATGGGTCTACGAAGCTGGAAAAGAACTACTGCTACATGGCAACAGATGGGACTCTAAGCATCGTCGAACAGGTAAAACTCATGATCCAAACTCTAAATTATAGCATGCATGACTTTCAACCCTTCATAGACAATCTTAATGACACATGTGCTGTCGTCCTTACAGACTATAACAAAGCTCTAGATGAGAAGAACATAGCATCCCACGAGATGTTTCACGTAAGAGGACGACTGGATAACAAAAGACTCAAAGTAGCTATGTTAGAAAAGGACTTAGAGTTAGAGAAAGATGCAAGAATGTTAAGTGAAACACAATTAGAAATAGCTTTGAACCAAAGAGATTTAGCTCAGAGTGAGATTGTACGTTTAAATCTTTTAATAGAAAAATTGTTCAATGAAAGTGAAGGTATTGAAAATCTTGTGAACAATGGAAACATAGATAACACCTATAATTGGGGTTGGTCCAATGGGTACAATATCGCAATGGACTCATCACCTCGGTTTAACAAGGACCGTCCCTATGTCCCTCCGGACCGAGAGTTCCATTACCCTGTCAATAATAAAACATTCCCTGAGGACATCAAAGCGAACTTCGGTCGTCTTCATGATCTAAGCAATAATTGTGTCATTGAGGAAATTCTTCCTGAATCCTCTGATCACACCTCTGATCAAAAACCTGTCATTAACACAATTAATACCAACTCTCAAGTGTCATCTGTTTGTGATGAAGAAATTCTTATGGAAGACCTAGTATACTTCACAAACTTTCCTTTACTGCCTTCGGATCGCAGTCTCGCCAACTGCAGTCCTACACCGCAGTCTGACCAACTGTCCCTCATTAAGTGTGCCACTACTCAATCTTACTCTGCGGTAGTCCAATCATCCTTACCGTAGTCCCCAGTCAAAAGTTCAGTAACCCTTCAACCAATCCATCACGAACTTCTCATAAAAAAACTTTGAATACGGTCAATGTTCCTAGAATCCTGAACCATCCAGCTCGGATGAGTCAAGTCCTCATTTTCAAAAACAATCCAAGGATTCAAAGAAACCGCAATTGAATTTCACTGACTGCGGTACACCAAAAACATTAGCAAAAATGGCTTTTAAAAGGGAACTCCAGTTTCATTAACAAAAGGAAGAAAAGTTTTTCGAAAAGACAAGTCGATGTTTCAAATTCCAAGAGTCCAGAAAAAACAGTTTTTTCAAACTATCTTTCAAAATCTCAACTGTCTGAAAATCAAGCAAAAAGGAATGTACAGTTCCTCAAACTTTTTCAAAGAAATCTGACAAAACCCAAAAGCAAGTAAAGTCTTTTTGTAGCAATGGTTTTATAATCTATTCCTTAGACAACCCAAAATGGAAAGGAATCTTACCTACACCAACCAATCTCAAATCTCATCAGTCTCTTGCAATGACACATCCTAGGAAACAGTCACGTGCACACACTGTGACAAGGCACTCTGACTCAAAAAGTAAAGGCACAAATGTCAGATCTCATCGTTGGACCGGTCCTAAATGTAATCCCACATCCTTCAGACCGCTGACTAGAAACAATGTCAGGGCAAGTGCTAAAAGACGCTCATCTGATTCTCATCAAAAGGGGTTTTCTCGAGCCCAACCTCGTATTTTTCAAAGAACCTGTACTTTTCAAAACTCACATACTTTTCAGAAACCTCGTATCTATCATAGACCTCGTAACTTTTCAAAATCTCCAAAAACTCACAAGTACCCAGGTCTAGGACTCAAATTTGACACTAAACCTGTCCCTGTAACCTCGACTCATGCATCCATAAAAAATTCATCTGTAGCCCCGGGCTCCAAACTTGTTTGGATGCCCAAACTAACCGTGTAATTCTCAGGCATTGTGCAAGGAGGAACAAGAAGAGGAATGATTAATTGATAGTGTCTGCTCCTTGCACATGACCGGAAGGTTAGAATACCTTCGGGACTTTAGGCCAATCAGCAATGGTGGAAATCTCACCTTCGGTAACAACGCAAATGGGATAATCCGAGGTTATGGTGTTCTTACTACGAGAAACTTCTCTATTCAAAAGGTTGCTTACGTAGAAAGCCTTAAACACAATCTCATCAGTGTAGGCCAACTATGTAAAACAGGCCACAGAGTTGAATTTGACAATGAGTACTGCTACATAATGACAAGTGATAGAAGAACCTGTTTGATCAAATCCAAGTCCGAAGGAACCATGTATCCTCTAGACGTTTCTCTGATCATTGGGAAACCGCAATTATGCTTTCTATCCAAAGTAGTATCTGAAGTCAGCTGGCTATGGCACCGCAAGCTAGCTCATCATAATTTCAGATATATCAACAATTTGGTCACCGGAGAACTCGTCCGAGGTCTCCTAATTCACAAATTCAGCAATGATACACTATGTCCTGCCTGTGAATGTGGCAAACAATCCAAAGCAAGTCACCCAATGGTGATTGATTCTTCAATTTCTGAACCACTGGAACTTCTGCACATTGATCTCTGCGGTCCATATACCGTAGCCAGTCTTCATCATAAAAAAAACATACTGGTTATAGTTGATGACTTCACTCGTTTCACTTGGGTCTTCTTCCTGAGACTCAAATCCGAAACTCCGCATAAACTGATCAATTTTATCATAGAAATTGAACTTCAGATCAAATTACCAGTGCGCCGCATCCGAAGTGATAATGGAACCGAGTTTTCCATTCACCTCTTAAACAGTTTCTTGGTTTCAAAGGGTATTAGTCACAACTTCTCAGCTCCCTACACACTGTATCAAAATGGAGTAGTAGAGCGAAGAAACCTAACTCTGGTAGAAGCAGCCAGATCTATGCTTAACTTCGCACACCTTCCTCTCTACTTCTGGGCCGAAGCAGTGGCCACAGCATGCTTTGTTCAAAACCGAAGCATTATTTGCAAGCGTCTCAGTAAAACTCCATATTAGGGCCTTAACAACCGCAAACCAAATGTCCGATTCTTCCACATCTTTAGGTGTAGATGTTTTGTGATCAACAACAATGATCATCTTAACAAGTTCGCACCAAAGTCTGATGAAGTCATTTTTCTTGGCTACTCAACAAACAAAGTAGCTTATAGGGTTCTCATTAGACGCACAAGACTGATCTCTTTGACCCTGTAGAGACCGCTAAGTTATCCGAAGTTCTTATGTTCCTGGAAGCTCAACAGCAGCATGCCGATGTATCTGGTCCATCTGTGTCCGATGAAGTATCACTCAATACTTCCACCTCGCCGGTTAAGGGGGAAAGCTCCACTCCGTGATGAAACAAAGAATCTAGTTATGAATTAATCAGAGTATGAATTCAAGTAGGAATGCAAGATTTAGACACAGGATGTAAATATAATCTGTTTCGCTCTATTACGCTTTCAACTTCATTACAGAGAAAAGAGACAAGTCTGTAAAAGTTCTTATCTAACTCTAGTAAATAACCCTATTTATAGGGAACTGAAAGCGTACAAAAAATATACTAAGGCTAAGACTCTAACACTTCGAATAAATGTGCCTTAGTAAAATACATTACAAAAATGTTCGAAGTGACCAAAACATACTTCGACTAATTACAACACTTTGACCCTTACAATCTCCCCCTTTGTAATCATAGTCGAAGTCTTCAATTTGTAAGAAGCGTGATAGAATACAGCAACACTCTTCGAATCTCTGTATACCAGGAGATAATCTTTTTCAACTCCTTCTTATCACCTTCGTTGTTCTTCTTGCAATGATTCATACGAACGATTAAGTTCGTATATTGAGATGTTGAGTACCTCTCCACTTCACTTGCCTGGAATAAAAACCTTTTCGCTTTTCCAGCTTTGTCTTTTCCTGCGAAGACTATTCCAAAAGGCTTTAGGCAAATTTCCCCATCAGCATATTTCTTCAATTCCGCCTGAGTGTTCGAAGGAGCCATTGGGGCTTTTATTTCCATTCCCTTGGCAGTAGCTAACTCCACATCAGTTAGTGCCAAGCACTCATAATAATTCTCAATAAAGATCTTGATGTGAGCAACTCCAAGCTTGAACTCATCTGGCTCTGTGTTTTGAAGATAAGAGAATGATTTGTCTTTCCAAAGTAATGCAACTTGTATAAGATCATACAAGTTCATTAATGGAAAATCTGCAATCGTGAATTCGCAAATATTTCCATTTGCCCTGGCAACCACGTACTTAACATTTTGTACTGTGTTTTCGAAAATCACATCCTTTTTCATACTAATCACTTTCTTGATTTTAATCAATGACCATACTTCCTCAGGGGCTTTTCCAAGAACAGCATGAAAACGAATCTTCATGTGTGTGCCTTCATCTTTTTCTTTAAAATTCTCTTCTACTTTGAATTGAGGCATGATAAACATCATTTCGTTTATCAGGAAATCCAGCTGGCTTGCATCAGTATTTGTGACCAAATAACTCTGCTTTGGTTTCTTTTCAAATGTATACATGTGATTGAAAGCAACCTTGGCCTCAATTGTTTCATAATTGTAGTGTTTGGCTGGATCACCTTTAAAAAATTTGTCAATTTGATCTTTAAATTCCTAAGAGTTTAGTTTGACAACTTTTTCATTTTCCTTTTCAACATGTTTTGTATTCTCTTTTTCAATTTTTGATTTTTCAACCCATTGGCTTTGTGGTTTTTGTCTTTGAAACACATACGAGTTCTTTGTTAAGTTGTTTTCAACTGTGTTTTGATTTGCGAAAAAGCCTTCATCAGTTGTTTTTGAATTATCATCCTCAACTAACTTCTTTAATTCGGGTTTGATATTTTCAACATTTCCAGTAGTTACGAAAACTTGATTTGGAAAGATGACATCATCTGTACATTTGAAATTTGGATAAACCACTGTATTTGTTTCAAGATAGTGTTCTCCTTTTTCATTCATTACTTTTTCGAACTTTTGTGTATCACCATACACTTGATCAACCACTATTCGAGGAATTGCTTCTTCTTTTGTAGTTTCCTTTTCCTTCGAATTTTTCTCTTCGTCTTCATCATCACTATCATCAGTTTGACTATCTTTGAGATCCACGAAGTCCACATCACAAACTTTCGAAGTTGAGGGTTGATCAGTGTCAATCTCAACCAACAAATCCTTAACTTTTTCTTTTCCTTTAAATGACGATGCAACATTTATAATAGACAACTGAGAACAATCAACATCCTCAATATCACTGATTTCACTAATATTGTCAGAATTATCCTCAATATCAGCAAAATTAGATTGAGAATCAGATGTTGAATTCTCAGTCTTTTTCAAAATGTGAATTTGTTCAGACTTAGTCAAAGTATCATTTACAATTTTAACCAATTCAGTTGAATCAAGACATTCATCTACTTTGACTATTCCATATCTATACTTATCATTCGGAACTTTGTCAAAATCAGCTATTTCTTTTTCACAATCATACGAAATGTTATCTACCGTAGCTCTTTCATAAGCTAAAAATGGCAGCAATTTTCTATGTTGTTCTTTACTGATTTCGCACGAATGATGTAGTTCAGTTAATTTCCCATACAATATTTTATCCGAATTACAGTAAATGTTCCTCTGGGCTAACAACAGTTTAGATTCACTTGACAAGTTATCCCTATCAACCATTATATTCGTTATTTGAAGTTCTAAACAATCTATCTTAGTAACTTTCGAATCTAGTTTCTTCTGTGTCTCTAGCAACTGCATAAACAGCTTCTTAGCCTCATTGCTAGCAGATACCACAATTGAATTAAAATAAGTAACAATTTCATCAAAAGATACTAATTCAGAATTATAAGCATGTACTGGAATATTGAAAGATTCAAGAATATTACGTACCTTTGTGGTCATCGGAGATTTGTCAGAGGCTTTTGATACGAAGCATCTCCCATGAACTTCGTATGCCTCCTCATCTGATTCTTCCTCCATCTTTGCATACATTGCTCCGTGGGTTGGATTTAGCATTTCCTCATCATCTAATCCAGATGACCAAATTTGATAAGTTCCATCTTCTTCTTGTTCACCACGAGCAACTAATGAAAGATTATTTGCCTTCGTACGCACCTCCTCCAATTTTTCCACATAGTACGCTTCATCCTTCGTCTTATTCTTTTTCTCATTTTTCTTCCTCAGCATGCAATCATTAGCGAAATGATTAGCCCCATTGCAATAATGACAATCAATTCCAGCATCTCCCTTTAACTTCTTCTCTGTTTTTCCCTCAACAAACTTCGTATCTTTCTTCTCTTCCTTTTTCTTCTCATCCCCAGCACTTTTACTTATAAAATTCCCTTTTGTCTCAGATGACTTTGCCTTCGAATTGAATGGCTTTTTGAAGAACTTTTTCACACGATTGTTTGAATAGAAAGCAATCGCCTCATCATCTGAGTTCATGATGAACCCTTCATCTTCATCCGAAATATATTTCTCAGCTTCCCTTTCAAAGATCTTCGAAACCAAAGCTAGTGGACCTCCCAAACTTGCCTTTGATTCTTCAGCAATTTTGTTCACTTCACTTTCATGAGACTTCAGCTGATTGTACAAGTCATTCAAAGTTGATGTATCAAAGCTCTGTTGATTCTTAACCATCATGCTCACACTACGCCACTCCTTACGAAGACCCATAACAAAAATTAAATTGAACTCCATTGTTGATCTGGTGATTCCATATCGATTACATCGATAGATTAATTCATTAAGACGATCGTAGTAAACTTCAATCGTTTCAACATCTTTCTGTCTGAAGTCCTTCAGTTCCACTAAGCATTGCTTCACAGAGTTAACTTTTGTCTTCTCACTCCCCTGAAATTTCTCCTTGAGATTGTTCCATATTTCCTTTGCAGTTGTACAACTCCTCACATAGTTGTAAACAACTGGAGGCAAAGCTCCTCTTAGCTCTCTCATACATCTCTTCTCTAGCTTTTTCAGACGATCAGACTGATTCTCAACACCGGAACTTCCAGAAGATGATCCAATTGGTTGAACATTCGTTGGTGGATTGAGATTGCCAGAAATGCAATTCCACAGTTCTTCATCCAATCCGTTGAGATAATCCTGCATACGATCAGCCCATTGATCGTAATACTCAGGAATTAGCATAGGAATTTTGGTGGATGATCCTAGAAGATGAGAAAATGAAGTCATGGAATTAAGATTGAAAGACGCCATTGATGTACAGAATCACTAGTAAATCCTTGAGAATTTTTTTTTTTGAAGAAACTTTGAGAATTTGACAACAAACTATATGATTCAAATCAGAATCACTAGTAGAACACTCGATTCAATGATTCAAGTGCAGAATCGAATCACAGACTAAGATCTAGACAAATTTTTCACTTTCAAAAAGTGCGGAAACTTTTGAATCAAAAAGTTGATTCAAAAACCTTTTGAACAGCGTGAAAATCAGATCAGAGATATGATTCCTGCTCTGATACCAATTGATGAAACAAAGAATCGAGTTATGAATTAATCAGAGTATGAATTCAAGTAGGAATGCAAGATTTAGACACAGGATGTAAATATAATCTGTTTCGCTCTATTACGCTTTCAACTTCTTTACAGAGAAAAGAGACAAGTCTGTAAAAGTTCTTATCTAACTCTAGTAAATAACCCTATTTATAGGGAACTGAAAGCATACAAAAAATATACTAAGGCTAAGATTTTAATACTTCGAATAAATGTGCCTTAGTAAAATACATTACAAAAATGTTCGAAGTGACCAAAACATACTTCGACTAATTACAACACTTTGACCCTTACACTCCGGATCTAGTAACAACCATCAAGGTTCCAGTACTTGATGATGTAGCTCCAGTTCCTATCCGTAGAGGATCTCTACCCTCAAATGTTTTTTTTGACTCAAATGACGAAAATATAGAGAGCATTGACACAAGAACTGACCCAAGGATTATCACACTTCCAACAATCCAGGGGGAACCTTCTCAGGTTCAAGGGGAACTCTCGTCCGCAATCCAGGGGAACCTTCTGACTCAGATGATAAAAATATAGAGAACATTGACACAAGAATTGACCCAAGGATTATCACACTTCCAACAATCCAGGGGGAACCTTCTCAGGTTCAAGGGGAATTCCCGTCCGCAATCCAAGGGGAACCTCAACCATTTGATCAAGAAAACTCTAATCCCACCTTCCCAAATCAAGACAATTGAGCGGGTTACTCACAAGTCTAGGGGGAACTGCCGTCCCCAACCGCAGAATCTTCAGATATTGAAGACATCCCATCCACCGCAGCCGCTGAACATCTTCAACCTCGTCTACACGTATTAACGAAGGATCACCCACCAGGTCAAATCATCGGAAACCCATCAGCATGCATCCAAACTCGATCCTCACAAGACTTATCTGATCACTGTCACTATGCAGCATTTATGTCTTCAGTCGAGCCCCGAACCATCAAAGAAGCATTAATGGAGCCTGATTGGATTACAACAATGCAAGAGGAACTGGAAGAGTTTAAAAGAAACAAAGTGTGGCAACTCGTTCCGAAGCCAAAAGTCACGCTATTGTTAGTACCAGATGGGTGTACAAGAACAAATTGGATGAATCTGGTGCGGTAGTCTGAAACAAAGCGAGACTAGTCACTAAGGGGTATTGTCAACTTGAAGGTGTTGATTATGATGAAACATACGCTCCAGTAGACAGGATGGAAGCCATACGCATCTTCTTAGCGTATGCTATTCACAAGAATATCAATGTACATCAAATGGATGTAAAAAGTGCCTTCGTGAATGGTGAATTAAAAGAGGAGGTTTATCTTCAGCAACCTCCGGGCTTCGAATGTCTTGAATTCCCAGATCACTGTTACAAGCTTGAAAAAGCTGTCTACGGTCTAAAGCAAGCACCAAGAGCGTGCTACGAGACTCTCTCTGAATTTCTTGTCTCGTCCGGATACAAAAGAGGAGTGATTGATCCCACCTTATTTAGAAAGGAAAATGGTAATCACCTTATGCTTGTACAAATATATGTGGATGATATCATCTTCAGATCAACTGATCAGGGGATGGTGGATGAATTTGCAAAGCTCATGACCAACAAGTTCCAAATGAGTATGAATACAGAGATTAATTTCTTTCTAGGACTTCAAGTGAAACAAGTCCCTCAAGGGATATTCATCCATCAGGAGAAATACACCTCTGAACTACTGAAGAAATACTCAATGGACAACTGTTCCTCGGCCAAGGTCCCCATGGCCTTCGGTTTTAAAATTTCTGATGATCCTTCCGGAGAATCAGTGGATGACAAAACTTATAGAGGAATAATTGGCTTGTTGATGTACCTCACCGCAAGCTGAGCAGACATTGTCTTTGCAACAGGAGTGTGCGCACGATACCAAGCCGATCCGAAAGTATCTCATATGACCGTAGCCAAGCATATTCTCAAATGCTTAAAGGGCAGCAAGTCTCTAGGCCTCTGGTATCCCGCAGGGAACGACTTCAGCCTACAAGCATTCATTGATGCGAATCAAGCTGGATGTAGATTGGACAGAAAAGCACTTCTGGTTGATGTCAATTTCTTAGTGGAAGACTCGTCAGCTGGTCATCAAGGAAACATAGTTGTGTCTCACTGTCTACCGCAGAAGCTGAATATGTGGCAGCAGCCAGCTATTGCTCACAGGTCTTGTGGATGAAAATGCAACTTATGGACTACGGATATAGAATGTTGTGGATACCGATTTACTGTGACTCAGAGAGTGCCATATTTCTCATAATCCTATTCACCACTCTAAGACGAAGCATATTGAACAACGGTACCACTTCATTAAAGACTACATCCTAAAAGGTAACACTGAACTAATTTTTGTTCATACTCATGAAGAGATTGTTGATGTATTCACAAAGGCACTTGACTCTACAAAACTCAACAGTTTCTTACACATGTTAGCAATGATGAATCCGGACCCACAATTCTTCTTGAATTGATAGGTACCGCAGACCACTCTTGGTCACCATTGCAGTCCTAACTAAATATATCTATCTTACATAGTTTCAGTATATCTTGTGTATTGCAGTACATTTTATGTACCACAATATACTATATATTTCGTAACCATATATCATACCTATATTTCAAGGGTCCTTTATTGATTGTTATTTCTGATCATGTTCAAGTGTTCTTTTCAGTTTTTTCTACTGCAGTTACCTAACCACTCATCCGCAGTGGAGTCTTAATCCGCAATGAAGACTCAAACCGCAATCATAGTGATGGAACTTTCAACTACTTCATAAATTCCAGAAACATTGTGTGCTATTTAATGATCCTTCCTTAAATAAGAAAAACATTCTCCAAAATATTCGTTTTGTCGCATAGGATCTTTTCAGTTCTTCCTTTCACATAAACCTTTTGTCAGACCTATTTTAGGTGTGATGCCAAAATAAAACAGTTTCCAATAAAAGAAATCTTTTTAGAAAATCTTTTCCTTAAACTGTCTTTTCCACTTACCCCCAAAATGTCAAATCCGTTACAAATTCCACCTTTATTCAACGGACTATCGCCCCTCACCACACGTTCTTCAGACGTGGGGTATTGGGCCTGACATTTCATTAAATGCTATTTTTGAAAATTAACAAAAAAAACACTTTTAGTTAAATGTTTTTGTGGCTGATAATGATTTCATTAATAAAAAAACAAAGGTTTTTACCCTTAACCGCTTTTCTTTAGGGTAAAAACAATAATTATTTGAAATCTGCCACTATAAAAACCCTCTTTTCCTCTCCAAGAAAGCTTTACGCTTTCTGATCCCTCAAAGACGAACAACTTCTTTTCCTTCCCTCTTACACTTCAAGGTTTTCTGCAAGTTCTTCAAGTTTTTCAAAATGGTGAAATCAGGAATCTCAAAGAAAAAATCAAAAGCATCAGGCTCTGCTCAACCGACTGGTTCCGATTCTACTACACGGAACCAATCGCCTTCAATTGCATCTAGCAATTTTAGGGCAATTTTCGATGATCATCCTTCCTACAATGACTCGATTCGTCTTATGATCAAGTTCATCTCCAATCATCCAGTCTTTGGACCATTCGACGCATTCACTGATGTGGTTCCCATCTCCACATTGTTCAAATGTGCATTTTCAGCCTATCGCCCACTCGTTAATCTACAAAAAGTTCATCTGAACTTGGTGGATGACTCTTTGGTCATCTTGACCAATGATAAGTTTCTTACTGCGATCAATCTCCTGGTGCATCCCTCGACCAAGTTCTTTTCACCAAGTGTCACAGACATCACCTCCACTTTGTATCAAATAGGATACCAGAAGTAGATCAAGGGTATTGGAGAGTTCAAGAAGAACCAGCTTCCTGTGGTATGGTAGTTTGTGTGCCATTTCGTGATCCGCAGTCTATCTGGACGAACCGGATGGACAGACAACATGGGCCTCAAATTACTTGAGATAGTATGGAGCATCTTCACGGGTCATGATGTAAACTACGGTCAAATCCTATGGGATGATTTTCTCCAGTACATCCCTAAGGAGACTCCAAAGAAAAATCCAACCGAGCTTACTTTTGCAAGGTTTTGGACACTCTGCATCTCAGATCTTCATTCAGACGCCAAGATCAGTATGGGCAACGACATCAACTTCTTTATCACACATGATCTCAAAAGGTAAGCTCCTTCTAAAGATCAATCTATCTTTGGACCAATCAAACATTTACCCATTCATATCTTGACTACGGTTGGACTTGAGACCCAAATAGTCACAGATCACATTGAGGCTACGGAAGGTATTGACCCATACCTTTCTACCCTGCCTCTCCCAAGTCAGAACATATTAGCCTCTAACGCACCCAATCAACCAGAGCAATCCGCAGCTCCATCTTCTACTGCCTTATCTCATTTACCCTTAGCACAAAGGCAAAAGAAGTTTGCCTCAGCCAAGCAAGGCCCCTGCAACAAGGGAAGAACACATACAACGGGTGAAAACTCACAAGAAACAAAAAGCATCCAAGAAAGCCAAAGCCCCCAAGGAAGCAGAACCCTCTAAGAAGCGAAAACTCCAACAGGTTGTCTCATCAGATGATGACTCCGAGTCCAATCAATCTTTGATGATTCTGATCTCGACTCTGATCCTATCGCTATTCTCAAGAAAAGGAAAACCAAACCCTCTGGCCAAATGCATGACCGAACTGATACCGTAGCCTCTCAAAAGGCTCCGGTAGTACTTGGGGTCCCCGCAGACCCATTTGCTACTACCCTATCCAGCTACTCGAACACAGCAACTGTGCACCTTTCATCTCAACGTGGAGACTCACCCCCAACTAGATCCCACGAGGATCTAATTGGTTCTTCTCGCCCTAAGGTCTCCAGGGCTTCCAGACTTCATTTCTTTCAAGAACCGGAGTTGCGCTCCATTCTAGACATTGTAATCCAAACACTCAGTACACCTACCCAACCGCAGGGCGATTCTTCAGCCCATGCCAGAACGGAGCTGAGGCCAAACTTGACCACGGGTCAAGGAGACCAAGGAAGCTCCAAAAATCCTACTTTGCTTACATCTTTTCCAGGTGGTTTAGGCACAGTGAGCACAAATGTGCAAGAATCTGTGAACCCGAGGGACACCTCGGTGCGTTTTCAAGGATTTGACGGTGATGAATCTAATGATTCCTGGAGGCATTTCAATCCAAGCACAGAATCCGAAGCCCATAAATATGCCGCTTTTCGTAGGGCATTTCAAGCAAGAAAAGATCAACAAACTAAGCAACTTCAACAGAAGCAGCAGGACAGTCAAACCGTAGCCAAATACTGGGTCGACGCCATAAACAATGCCAACACGGTAGCTACAATTCTAAAGGTCTAGAACTGAATGGATGAAATGGCTGAGACCATCCGCAAAGCTCAGACCAATCCAAATGGTGCAGGTTCATCCAGGCCCCCTCCAACAACTGCTGCTAATAACTCTCAAGATGACGGAACCGCAATTGAAGTCAGTTATGCACCAACCTTTGGCTTCGATGACTTCGACATGAATGAGGACAATCAACCGGAACAGTCAGATGATGTCATGATGATTTTCGATGAAGAAGAAGAGTCGAGCGGATCTCAGCATTCCACTTCTAAGCCCAAGGAGAAGAAGAAGAAAAAGAAGCAAGCTGTCTCCAGAAAAGAATTCTTGAGTTTGCAAGATAAAGTTGATGAAATCCTTGTTGCTGTGAAATCTTCCTAACCGCAATCTGAGGACTTTCCTGGCTCGCAGTCTCTCATCGACCAGATCGAAAGACTTGAAGCCAGAGAGCATCTTGCTACAGAACGCATCTCTCTTAAAGTGGAAATGGGCATCCAAGCCCTAGATAACAATCGCAAGGCTGATCATCAACATTTCATCTCCACCGCCGAAAAACTTATCTCTGAAGTATCCTCCATCAAATCTGATCTTCTAACCATCATTTCAGATCAATTTGCTCAGTCCCAGAAAGTTGTTGAAGAAATTCACAATGCGTATGAATTTTCCATTTCGGCTCTGCAGACAACCATCAACAGCCTCCGCATATCATTATCCTCCAACTTTCATGGTCCCGAAATCTTGCGCCTCACCAAGGAGATTCACAGATTGCTCTTTAACCCCGCAATCCCAAACAACCAACAACTTGCTGATGCACTAAAGGCTCAATTTGATGAAGTCTGTGGAAAGATTGATGGTCTTAGGCAATGGCTTGAGGAAGTACAATTGCTCCTTCCTCAAGAGGGGGAAGTGAAGACCAAACCTCGGATCAAATCTCTCATCAGCATTCTCATTCGCATCAACACCTAAACTCTCCCATCAAGACAAATCTTGGTCATCAGCATCCCATCATTCAAGAAAAGGTTCCTACTCCTCAACCTTCACCGCAGCCATCTCCACAAAAGAAAACACCAGTTCCATCTCCTCAAAAGATTCCAAGTCATCAGTCACCACCGCAACAAATGTCAATTCAAGAATCTCATCCTTCTCCCGAGCGACCCGAGACTCCCCCTCATTTCAAGAACTTAGCTTCTTATATGTCATCCGAACACTCTGTCGACTCTCCCGCTACCAAGCAAAAGAAAGCTGACTGGAGATCAGCTAAATTCACTGAGTTGATATGGAGGGAAAATGGCGTTGATATCACAATGGATGAATCCCTCATCAACTCCTGGGTCAATCCGCACAGAAGATTACTTTATGACGATTACAAGCCTTATCTTACATACACAAAACCTCCTCATGATGGTTATTGGGATATCCCCATCTCTCCTAATGCAAAATACTTCATAGTATTTGAACCCTTTGATCGCAGTCTTCCCAAGGATAAAAGGTTGCCTTTAGAGTTTGAAAGACTCAACAGCTTTCATGCCAAGCATGGGTCTTCTATTGAGAAAATTTGGTCGAATGATAGGCCCACTGCAGTAAAAAACTATAAGCCCCGAAAATTCATGAAGGCAGAATTCATTCAATATACTCTCACCAGAAAAAACTCAGACTACATCCGAACCCAAGCTGATTTTCCTTGCATGAACCCGTAAGAAATCTTCCTGATTGCAAAGGTTTTTCAAAAAAAGTCTGAAAAACACCCAAAGATGTAGATTGCGTATGAAAGGGCATGTACCTTTCTGAAAGAAATTGTGTGTGACTTTGCAAGAATTGATGCAGACATCCACCCGACACTTGCTCAGAAGTTCAACCTTCCTCCTCTTGAACCAGCTCCGGTCCTGACTGAAGGCTTTCAAGAAAGATCTCTTGGAGAAACTAACTTCCCAGATCTTGGAGTCATTTTCAAACGCAAAAATGATGAAACAAAATACTTCATCCCAATGACTGCCATGAACCGCATGACCCGGAAGCAATTGGAGATCACTCAGACTGTAGTCAACAAATCAAAACACACAACTGCTGAAGTGAAGTTTGAAATCTCAAGGAGAATTGCGTGGCTTAAGGAAGTCAGGAAGTTCTGGTGGATTCTCATCAAGTTCCTCAAGCTCAACACTTGAAAGAAAAGTTGAAGAGGTCACTTAGGGGGAAATTATTGTAACATAAAAGTGACCCTCTTAAACTTAAAAGAGATCCAAAGTTGTCTTTAGGAACCGCAGTCAATCTCAACACCGCAATCAAGATCAGCAACCGCAGTCATCGTCATCAACTCTTAGTCTTAGTCTTATATATGTTTTTCTAGAAGTACTTTCTTTTATCCTATGTGCCCTGCGTGGCAACTCTTAACAGATAAGACTTTTTGTAATCTTTGAGACTCTATAAATAGAGTTCTCTCTTTCTGAATGAAAAACGCATCTCTTACGCATCTTGAATCTTATCACTCATCTTACTCCCTTCTTACTTATCACTTAAATATAATCTTAACTGTTTGAAATCTCTCTTGAATCTTATCGGAGCAAGTCTTTTTAGACTTAATCACTAAGTTTGATCTCACTTACTAACTTGGTCTGATAGCATTCCTTGTTAAGAATCAACTTAAGTGTATACTTGATATAATATTTGCTGTCTTTTATATTTCCTTATATTTCTGCATCTAACTTTCTAACTTTCTAACTCTAAATTATTATTATTGTTGAGCTTTAATGATCCTTTGAGTTAAATTTTATTCCGCATTATCACTTGTTCTAACGTTTGTTCAAGTGTGACTCAAGTTTTTCTCTCAACATTGGGAATGATTGGCTGATTTTGGGAAGGCTAGGGGGTCAATTTATAGTGTGGAATCCTTAGGGTTTCTTACATAAAACCCTAATTTATTTATGCCTTTAAGTATTCCAATAATCCACATGATAGGCCCTTTGGACTAATTCTTCACGGACTTTCACATAGATTTAGTCCATCCCTAATCAACATTGTAAGTCCCTTATCTGCTTATGTATCAATCAGATCCGTTTGATGGTGCGGAATCCCAATCAAACGGATGATGTCAGATCAAAATAGAAGAGAAGGAGGAGACGAATAATATGAATCTCAATGTATTGATGAATAGAATGATGATCCTTTACATGAGATTCACACACACTAACACACACTTGTTCTTCTCTCTAGTTTCTCTCTCTAGAACACCTTAGAATACACACACATAAGCTCCTCTAGACCGTACACTCTCTTCTGTTCATCAATCCCTCCTCAACCACCTAACACCTATATATATATATATATATATACTTGGGGAATATGGGCTATAAATAGGTTTACGGCCGTAAATGGGCTTACGGCCGTAAACCTGTTTACGGCCGTAAACACAATTATAAATACTTATATGGCCGTAAACACATAGCTGTTTACAGTCCTGTACATAAAAATACATTTGCCTAGAAAAGCAAAGTAGAAACCATAATTTTGACCCGACAATCTCCCCCTTGGTTTATAGCTTTCTTTTCTTAATTGACCCAACAAGCTCCCCCTAAAAAGTAGCTGGCTTTTCTTGTTAATCTTCATTGGGAGCTTGGCTTCAGCATTTATCTTCAAATTCCTCACAACTTCAAGATGTACTTGATGAATCTTTAATGAATGACTTCATCTTAAGCACTTGAGCTTTTCTTCAAGATTTGACTCTGAACGCACATTGGGTGAAGAGGCTTGATGTACTGATTCTTGAAATATAGCGCTTTCAGCTTGAGAATCTTCAGAGAGAACATCAGAGAGAACAAATCTTCTGGATCACTTCAGCAGGTTTAAGATACCAGTAGACTGATTGAGGAGGCTTCAATGCAATCTGTCACATAATCTTCAATTTCAGCTTCACCTTGCTTGTGGGGTTGAAAGATTGAATGTCGAAAGAATAATCTTCATTTCTTGCTCCTTCGAATGAGAATTCTTTGATGATCACGGATGAAGCCTTGGCTCAGAAATCTTCGACACAAACTCCATGAGTTTCATCTTCACCTGAATTCACTTTTCAAGACAAAACAAAACTAAAAGAAAATTTAGCACACAATATTTTTAGGTTCTTCATATTTTCTGAAAAAAATAAAACAGAAACAAAAATATTTTTGGATTTTTGATTTTCTTGAACAAGAAATAAAACAGAATATAACACTATTTTTTGATTTTGAATTTTCTGATTTTTGTTTGTTTTTTGAATTTTTCTGATTTTTGTTTGATTTTTGAATTTCATTTTTTTTAATTCTCCCCCTAAATTTGTGCATAGAGGAAAACTATGAACAAATTTAAAAATATATATATATATTTGGGATCAAAGTTGTGAGACAGCCTGAACTTGTTTATCAGTACCTTCACCTTCATGAATAGATCTGGTCAACTGCTGGTATTGTGGTCCACTTAAACATGAAGAGTATCGACAAACTTTTCTAAATAAACCATTTAGCTGACAATGACCACGGGTATTGTTGTCCACTTAAATTAAGCAGCGAGATCTACAGACAACCTCTAAAAGGTTCAATTTTAGTTGCACTAGAACGTGTTCCCCACTTCCCGATATGCCCTGGTTATCAAGAACTTCCTAAGGACTCCTTACTTTAGGTGAGTAAACAATTATTAAGGAGGAAGTCAGATTTAGAGATAGATGCATATGTTGTGTCCCAGGTTGGATCTCTTTCAATCACGCAGAGGGGACAACATATGGCTAACTAGGATAGAGGGATTGAGAGGTAGAATATTGCATATGTTGTGTCCCAAGTCGGATCTTCCGATCACGCAGAGGGGACAGCATATGGCTAACAGATAGAAAGAATTTCATAGATAAAGAGGTGCGTAGAAATAGAGTTGCATATGTTGCAATCCAGGTCGGATCTCTTCCAATCACGCAGAGGAAGCAACATATGACTGACAGATAGAAAGCAAGAAAATAATTTCCTACAGACCTACTTTATCAGAACCCCTTAGTCGCCCTATCAGAACCAGAATTAAGGACATAAGTTCGTACATCAAGGAAAATTTGAACCACTGTTCTAGATGCGTATTAATTTATTGTATCCTGTAGGTTCACGTGTTTATCTCACTGCTCAATCTACCCGAGCGTCGTATGGTTAGTCCAAACAATCCTATCTGAATCCACACTATCAAACCCTCCGTGCCTACCAGCACATTAAACACAGAGTCTAGACAATTCAGATTCAGTCCCTTACACTGGTTTTAGACTGCCCGTTATCACTTTCTTAATATCACTTCCCAATAATAACTACTAACGAAAAACTATTGAGAAAATGAAAAATTGTCTTTAAAACGAATCAGAGTAAGATAAACTCAGGAGTATAGAGAAGAAAATGCAAATTGTAATTCAACGATTGAATTTGCATCCAGAAGGTCTGAGAACAGCACGCATAATCTCATAACAGATCCGAAAATTCTTCATGTCATTAAGCACAAACCCCATGAGTGACCACTTCTTTTCTTCTTTTCCCGCAAAGGACACATACTCTCATACAAAATTCCGAGTGTTGTACAGTTGAGAGATGTCTGCTATTTTGTGCCTGGAACAGCCACTACCAACAAACCGAAGTCTGATGATATGCCTCCATAGCTGCTCCGACACAGAGCGGGATCAGGTGGTCTTTGGAACCCAGTCCATTTTGAAATTGGGTCGACCTTTGTCATCTACGCAAGATACATTCTCCCACGACATATCCTGCTTATCACAAACAGAATATGAAGAAACATTAGAAGCATTAGAAGATTTGGGAGATTGAACCTTTGGTACCCATCTGTAGTTGGGTTTAACCCATTTCTTTTTCGATCTAATGGATGGCTCAGTACTTGCTTTTGATCTTTATGTTGGTCATTGAGATGACTTTGATTTTGGCTTCACGGGACATCTCTTGGATTTGGCTTCTTGGCCGGCATTCCCTTCTTGCCCTTGGGATTCGGATTCTTGGCCTTGTTGGCATTCCAGTCACCATTGTCTGAACGTGACCTTGAGGGGTTACTTTTGAAGTATCTCCCTCTTGGCGCGTTCTGCCAGCCTTGAGCATAGTAGGGAACGTATGCGCGATTAGGACAATTTCTGGCAATGTGTCCAGGTGTTCCACAGTGAAAACATGTCTTTTTCTTAACTGTGAAGTTGTTTCTTCCTGCCCCTGGTGGCATATCCATCCCTTGTCTCTTATTGTTCCCACATGCACACCTGCAACAAGCACTCTGTTGCGCTAGAATTGGTGGCCTGCACATGAAGTAGAAACATTAGTATTTTCAACCTGAATACCTCCTGACACAAATCCAGCTGGTTTTCCATATTGAAGATGTGCCTCCCTGTCAATTCCTTCCTGTGTCATAGGGATGGATGCGTAGTTATGATTCAAAGGTGGAGGAACACTATCATACCCTAGACCTTTTTGTTGGTTATTTTTAAATTGCAAACAGTGGTCTATCATGTTCGCAACTACTTCGCTTGACACATCAAATTTTCTAAAATCAAAATCTGCAGTTACAAATTTGCCTTTTAATGTGTCAAGCTCAACAGTTAATTCAGCAAGTTGTCTCTTAACATAGTCATAATTTTCACATTTATTACTATAGTCTTCCTGAAGCCTCCGAAAGTCTTTGGTTTTTGCTTCTAATTCAGCCTTCAAAGGTTTCTGTCCTTTCCTGAGTTGATATCCTTCGTATTTTAGGTCCTCGACTTCCCTTTTTAGCAAATCATTATGTTCACGAAGAAGTTTAATCGTAGATTCACATGATTGAGAGCATGAAACTTCATTGACCGGGATGTTTGCAGAACTCATTGTTTTTCCACACTTCAAAGCGTCAAGTTCTTCAATTACAGCAGCAAGACTAAGATGATTGAGATCTTTTGTCTTTTTGATGACAGCCACGTTCATATCCCACGATTTCGGAAGTGAATTCAGCAGCCTTTTGTTTATCTCAGATTTAGTTAAGAAGATCCCAACTATATTCATCTCAGTAGTAAGTGTAGTAAATCGCTGCAACTGAGCTTCCAGGGTTTCTCCAGGGATATAACTGAACATGTTGAAGTTTTGTCTTAACATCTCCTGACGACTCTCTTTCATGTCTTCAATTCCCTTGTAGACCTCAAAAACCATTAAAAGCACAACTAGAAGCCAAAATCAAACTTAAAAGTCAAATTTAAAAATGCCCTTTGACTATAAACCTCAAAAGTCAACCTTAAAAGTCAAATTTAAAAAAAGTCAAACTCAAAAGTTAAATTTGAAAATTTAAAAGTCAAACGAGAAAGTCAAAGTTTAAAGTCAAAGGTCAAACTTGAAAGTCAAAGTCAAATTTTTGAAATCAAAAGTCAAAAATAAAAGACAAAAATTAAAAACTATAATTTTTGGAAGAAAAATGAATTTAAAAATAAAAGAAATTGATTTCCTTTTTGGGTTAAAAATGTAAAAAATTTGAAATTGGAACCGAGAAGGACGCCTTATGAATTAAATGTGAGAGGAGTGACACAACGAATCAGCTAGTTGAGTTGGGTAACGCGCTGAGTTTATGAACCAGAGGTCCCGGGTTCGATACCCGGCACCCTCAATTTCGCTTTGATTTTTTTAGTAAAGCGTTGATGCGAGCTTCGGATGTGCGAGGCTGAGATTGCGATGCGAGGACGAGATGTAATCCGAGGCGAGAACCGTAAGCTTCGACCGTACACGTGCGATGTGATGCTGACCGTGAACCACGGACCGAACACGTAGACATGAACTTCTGACCGTAAACTCGCACCGTAAACCTCGTAGGGTCGTAATCTCGGACCGCGAACTCCGGGGCCGTAAGCTCAGGCCGTAAACTCCGGAAACCCTAGCTGCTGGCCGTAAACGCCGCCACCCCCTCGCTGGTTACGACCAAAAACAGCGATTTTTGCCCCTTTTTGCTCCAAAACTTGATCAAAAACCCGTTTTTACGAAAAACGCGCAGAACAAACCCCCCCTAATTTTCAGAGATCTATCCAAAAACACAAAAATCTTTCGAAAATAAGATCAAATAAGATCAAATAAGCTCCAGATCTGACAAAATTGAATGATACAATCCAAGCTCTGATACAAATTGTAAGGTCCTGAAAACGGATCTTACCAGTGATCAAACAATCAAACAATCAAAGAGAATAAGAATTGAGTAGAAGTAGAATAGAAACAAGCTTGCACATGCTTTATAACTGAAAAACGTCGGGTACAACTTGTTGACAGTGACCGTGAACTCTCTAGGATCAACAACCAATAATGACCTACACAACATCTATTTATAGTGGACTTGGGCCGGAAACTGGGTTTACGGCCGTAAACTCACTACAAGGCCGTAAACACCTACTAAACCACAATAGAGACTCAAAAGAACTATTACAAATGAAAGCCTAGACCAAACCACTAATTGGACCCTTCAGGTTTTCTCCTCCTTGTTCAATTTCATATTAGTATCAATTCAATAGAAACCTAAACCTAGGCTCTTATACCACTGATGGGTTTTGAGCATAACAAAGAATCCATATGTGTGCTTGCAACCCTAATTTGTAGGATCAATGTTTTCTCTAATTGAACATACAATAATGAATAACAAAGTATAAACCCTAGATCTATGGACAATAATTGAAAATCATATAATAAGAGTTATGATTCATACCTTTAAGATTATTATTGTAAACAATGTTGAAACATTGCTTGAAAGACCTTTGGTAGCAAGCGCCACAAGTGTCGCGCCTCTAATGGTTCATAAACAAACCTAGCAACCAAGGAAGACTATAAAGAGAGAGAGAGAGAGAAGAGAAGCCTAAATTTCGTCCAACGCACTTAGAAAGAGAGCATGGCCGAAATTTAACCCTAAGGAGGGTTTATATAGGTGTTAGGAAGGTATTGGATAAGGCAGGTATCTTCAAGATAACCCTAATCTCTTAACTTCCTCCCTAAGGAATCAAAGGCACCCTTAGATCCCAAGGAAACCCTAGGAGAACTCTAGATTTCGTTCCCCCCTCTTTAGGGAGGTTCTAGAATTGCCTAATACTCAACTATTGAACATTGTCACCTTTAGTCCCTACACTTTTAATTAATTCATTTAACTTCAAAATTAATTTCAAATTATATATTAATTAAACAACATGATTTCTAATTAATATATTATTTCCATAATACATTAATAAATCATTTAATTTGATTGCTATTTAATTTATTAACCAAGTAATAAATTAATAAGTCACTATTCTCTCTCTAAAAGTTATCCTATTCAATTTTCAGGTTTGATGGCATCCCAAAAGGACTGTGCTACTATCAATTCAAGTTTATACCAATTATAGTTATGGGCTTAGACACATAATACAACAAATACTTCTTTTTCTCTTTTCAGAAAAAAAAGGAGGGAGGAGGGAGAAGGAAGAATAGTGGAAAAAGAAATCAGAACTACCCACCATCAGTAACAGTGTAAAAGATGGGCATCTTCCCCCGATGCCTCCAAGAAGGGCTCATCCCAACACCGACAAGCAAAACCTCCGAATACTCCTCAGGCACAACCTGAATGGTCCTCAGAAGATCTACAATAGTCTGGTTGTGAGTAGGGGTGTCAATTATGACACGACACGACAAAAATACACGAAATGAAACGAAATTGGGACGAAATGTTCGTGTCGTTTTCGTGTCAAGATTAAAAAACACGATGTCGTGTCGTGTCGTGTTCGTGTTCATAAATCGACACAAAATTGACACGATTAAGCATGTGGTTGTCGTTCTTTTCGTGTTTGTCGTTTTTGTCGTGTTATATATCTTTAAGTATGAATGAAATACACTAATAGTTATGTAATATTATATTTGTCGTTTCGTGTCGTGTTGTCGTGCTTTAATTGGTTCGTTTTCGTGTTGATGAAAAAAAACACGACATCGTGTCGTGTCAGACAAAAACACGACACGACTACCCGATTTGTCAGCCCTAGTTGTGAGCCTATAACTTAGGAGTAATATCGGCAAAGTTGATTGTCGGGTATCGCCCGCAGCCGACCCAATCTTGGTTGACCCACAACCACTTATCTTGCCATTTCTTCGGGGTCTTTCCATCAGGAACCAATGTGTGCCCTCCTTGTCGAACAGAGAACATATATTTGTCACCTATAGCGCAAAATCTAAAGAATAACTTGAAGACAAAGCAGTTGGGGAGCACCCCATTGGCCCAACAAATCATCTCAAACGCCACCACTTTGTTGACAGCATTTGGAGTGAGCATTTGGATACTACAACGGTTCTTCTGCAAAAGCTCCTCTTGAAAATCAGTAAGGGGGAGACGCAGACCAGCATCGAGGGTTTTCACATAAACACCTACCTTGCCTGGGGGAGGAGATAAAATCATCGAATCAACTTCATCAGCCGGAGAAAGCCCATAGGCATCGCTAAGGAGCTTGAATTCAGCTTCAAATGGAATGGTACCAGATTGAGTAGCCATGGAACCAAGAAGAAAGCCCTAGTCAAACAAGAAGAAGAAATAGGAGGAAAAAGTAGCGTGAATAAGGAACTTCCTTGACCTTATAAAGAATAAGGAAAGGCGGGATATTCAAAATCCCTGACGTGATGATGTAACCGACTGTTATAATGGGTAGTCACGTCGACGTAAAAATCGAAGTGACGATTGAATCAGATCTCGACGCGTGTACTGAGCAGTTAAGCCGAAAACATCATAGCTAGTCTAGCATCACTATGATTACTGGACTAGAGGACTTGATGACGTGCCCCTGGCACGAATGAAGAAGTTGCACATAGACATGTCAGAGAATGCCCCAAGGCATGTCGCGCCTAGTGGACCAAGCCTGACAAAATCTAGTGCCCGTCAGCGCCTCTAAGAGTAGGGCGCTCGCGGAGAAGGCTCGACCCCGCCAGGGGCGCCTTCCATTTCGGGACAAATATAACGGCCTCAGGCGACAATGTAGATGCTCAGATCTCACACCCCGCTAAAGCGGAAACACGGGGCGTGGCAGTACAAAGGGTTTCATAGCAAAAGTTAAAAGACAATACCAACCATAGTATAAAAATCATTACAAATTTACAATGGGTTTGAACAACTTTTAAAAGAAATTACAATGTAATTTGAAATACAACACATGCGAATGCTCCTAAAAGTGATGTGTCCCTAAGTGCCACTTACTTCATGATTCCTGAAAAAGCATGTAAAACGAGCGTCAACTATAAAAATAGTTGGTGAGTACTCACATTAAAAATAATAATAATAATAATAATAATGGTTTCATGAATCGAAATCAAAGTTTTGATAAAAGTTTCCATAAATAAAAGTATATTGTTAAAATGAGTAATAAGTTTGTATAAACAAAGTTAGTTGTCATCATAAGAGATAAAGTGAGTTGCCCAAATGAGATGCAACGTTCATATTCTCATGGGAAATAAAGTTCGTTACTCAAACGAGTAAACAAGTTTTCATTGCTAAAATAATCAAGTTCGTTGCTACAAGGAGCAAACAATTTCATTGCTAAAACATGTATATAAGTTTCAGTAATAAAAGTTCGTTGTTGTAATCAGAAACAAAGCTCATTGCTATAATGAGAAACAAAGTTCATTGCTATAATGAGAAACAAAGTCCATTGCTATAATGAGAAAAAAGTTCATTGCAATAATGAGAAACAAAGTTCATTGCCATAATGAATAAACAAGTTTGTATGTGTATGAGCAAACAATGAGGTCCCAACCAACCCTATGATTGATGCCCTATCAAGATCTATGTTTATCGTTCCATAGATTATATGGTATCATGCACTCCAGCAATCGGGCGAGTGAGGAGTTGTGAATTCCTAATAGCGCTATCCACAATGTCCATTGGCTCAAAGAGTTAATGGTTGGAGTAAAGTATAAGGGAAAAGACTTAAGACGATAAGTTCTCATGTTTCGTGTTGCATAGACATACATAACAGAATATAGCAAATTATAGCAGAATATAGCAATCAACTTTAATACAATTCAATTTAAATACAATGAATAATAAATAGCTTTTTGGACATGCTTTTCCACCCCAAAACATAAAAACCGAAAATAGGGGGAGTCGTGAATACTCACTATGCATTGAGACGATGAAAATGGTGTCTTGAACTATGTTCCACTCGTACCACTATCGTTTTCCTACAACGATGTTACACACTAATGAGTCTCTAATTGAAATCTAATACAAGTATACTTACTACTACAATAGAATTATGTCAATAATGTGTCAAAATTTAATATTGTTAAGTTAGAAACATTTTTCTGAAATGGTGAAATTTTATAGCTCATGTGATTAAGACAATTTTGGATATTAATTTCCAGATTTTTGTAATATTAGTTGTGGGTATTTCAACACATTTAAATGTGTTTTAAGCTCTTAAAAAGCCAAAATATTATCAAACAGTTTCCAAAAATTCTCAAACTTTTCATTTTCATTCTAAACACACTAGAGGTCTTTCAGAAATTTTCCCTTGAATTTTTGATGTGACTAACTATTTTTCCCAATTTTAAGCCTTAATAACAATATAAATTCGTGAAAACTATTATCCAGATGATAAAAATTCCCAAAATTTTTATAATACTGTCATTAGACAAACTTAAGCCGTGAAAAATATAAAAATGGATTTCTAAACTGTTTAACTCAATTTTATGATTTTTGTTCATTAATTCTAATAACAAATGAAATAAATAGAAAAGAGTTTCTAAAATTTCCCAAACTTTTTATGATACTGTTATTAAATATTCTTAAGCTGTAAAAAATATACAAATGGATTTCTAAACTGTTTAACCCAATTTTATGATTTTTGTGCATTTATTCTAATAAAAATTGAAATAAATAGAAAATAGTTTCCAAAATTTCCCAAACTTTTTGTATTACTGTTATTAAACATTATTAAGCTGGGAAAAATATAAAAATAGATTTCTAAACTGTTTAACCTAATTTTACGATATTTGTGCATTTATATGTATTAATTCTTGGGAAAATAGAAAAAAAATAACATACATAAAAGAAAAATCATCAACATTTTTATGTAGCATCCTAATATATTAAAAGGTGTTCTGGGATATTTTCATGAACTTTGGATGAGTAAAACAATTTTTCATGTTTTTAGTCCATTATAAACACAAATATCATGGACAAATAGATACACATTTTTAAAAAATCCCAAAATATTTTTCTGATTCTTAAACATAAGCTAGAAGCTGCGAAAAATAAGAGATAATATTTTCACATTCCCTAAAGTGGTTTTATGATTTATTGGAGCTAAATAAAAAGAAAATTCAAAACCATACTAAACAGTAACAAAAATCCATAACACTTCATGAGAGATGTTCATTAACTTAAAGGGTCACCCACCAATTTTTCCAGAGTTTATTTACAAGCGTAAGTATTTGATATGCTTTAACACTCTATTTTCTTATTATTTTCATGTAAAAATAAAGGAAATATATATTGAGCTGAAAATTTCCAGAATGCATCTTGGTAGAATTTAATATCAATGAAAAATCATTTTCTTATTTTTGATGTCGAAAAACATGCCTAAAGGCTTAATAAATTATAGAGAAAACTTGATACTTGTGATTTTGGTAAAGATTATTGATGTTACTTTGAGAATTTTTGCAACATGTTCCAAAGACTTTTGAATCAAGATCTTTTTGTAACTATTAATACATGATGTTAAGTGCTCAAATTAATTTTTCCTAGAATTTTAGTGAGGAATAAGACCTTTTGAACATGCAATACAAACCTAGTATTCACAAAAAGGTGCTGATTGAGCAACAGTTTTGTAAACATTGCTAAAACTCGAAATATTAGAATTTTCCAGTGAGGTCAGATGGGTTTGAAATTTAACTCAAAATATTATATTTCAGAAAAAGAATCTCGAATTTTGGTTAAGAAATGAGTGAGATATGGCAGTTTAAAGTCAGGTAAAGAAATTTGGCAGATTGCATGCATAATGATTGGTTAGAAAAGTGAGTTTTCATCATTTCTTTGAGTAAATCTTTTGAAATATTTTAAAGATACCATGATCCATGCATGTTATGGTCATGTTTCCAGAGATCAAATATATTTAAAAATCATAATTTACATACATGCATTAAAATACAAAAATCTTATTTCTCAAGAACTCTTAAAAATGAGTTTGATGTTTCGATCCTTAAAATCGATTTTTGCACTAAGATCATAAACATGCAACCTTGTTTAACATACATGCATGGTGTTAAAACACATCCATTATGTTCTAAAAACCATTTTGACAAAAAGAAAACAAGTTTGAAGAAGTTGAAGAAGTAGAAGAAGGAGATATGCAAGAAAATCCATGAAAACTTGAAGGAAATGAAGGAAAATCGTGTTCTACCTTAATGAACACCACTAGATGATGAAGATTTTGAGTTTAAGGAGTGTTCTTGGGTTTGTTTTCTGGAAAATTTCGTGGTTAGGAGGGAGGATGAGAGAAAATGGTGGTGGTGGTGGAGAGAAATGAGAGAGAATGAGAGGTAGAGTGAGAGAGTGATTCCAATTTTAGGGAAATGGAGTATTAGGGTTTTCAAGTAAGAGAGAGAGGAGAGAGGTCCGAATTTTGAGGGTATAATGCCCTCCCTCTCTTTTAATTTTATAAAAATTTCAATTCTTTTATAAAAATATCAATCTTTTTATAAAATATACACCCTAACCAAGTTTTTGTTCATGAAACCTTGATTTTTGACTTATAAATTAAGGGTAATTGCTTAATGACTTAAGTTTTATTTTCCATTAATGATTTTTAAAAGTTTTAATTATTATAAGATGATATTATAAGGTTCATAACTATTTTTATAGAATTTTTAAGGTTAAAGTTTATAAATATGTATTTTTAGGGCTTTTTAGGGTTTTTGAGAGTTTGTAAATCTTTGGATATCAAAATAAATAGAATCTTTGAGACTTCAAATTATCTTATGTTATTATAACTCTTGTATAGTTATAAATAATGTTTGTAACTTATTTTATCGGTTTTATGGCATTCTATGTAGTGGTTTCGACATTCAAGTGAAATTGAGGAATCAAGTATACTAGTCCTAGCTTTCAACTTTGACTTAAGTTCCAACGAGACTCAGACCTAATTTCTACCACTAGGTCAAGTGCATGATGTGTGTATATGATTCATGAAAAGGTGTCTGAGTCAAAGAGTGACCCGAATATGGATATTCACTATAGTTAAGTAGTTGTTGAATTCACATAACAATGTGAAACCTAAGTACACTGTCCATCGTTTCTAATTGTTTCCAAGTTTCTAGTAGATTATAACTTAGCTTCTAGTTACTAAGTCTAGTATGTGTCGTGCCTATACGTGCAACTAAGTTTAGTCAAATCTAGAACTGACTCGAATTTTGACGGTTGTCACAGTCTCCCCCGGTTGAAAGAATTTCGTCCCGAAATTCAATTCGTGACGTATTCTATTAGAACTCAATCGACTACAATTGTATATTTAGAGAGATGGTGACCTAAAGAGCTCATTGATTATTTTGGTTTAATTTCTCAAGGTAAGAGCCCAATTCCTTCATTATAATCAAATTAGTGTTTCCTTAATTCGAGTTTTACAGTCTAGATTGTGGGAAATTAGGATCATGGAAATCATGATCCAACCCTGGCGACCTAGTCGAAAAAGATCATCTAGTTAGATATTATCTGAATTAAGAGAGCGGTATAAGTTTTGCTGAAGCACCAACTGCACTTAGCGTTAAATCCGCATTGATCCTTAAGTTGCATTCTAATTTAGCACTAAGTGTAAATTCGCTTCCTAATAAAGAAGAGATTAGGAAGAATTTGTTCACTTCCGGGTTGGCTATTACATCTGGAAAAGATATATTCCGAAATAAGAAGGGGTAGCATGAATGAAAGGGATAGCGATCGAGGGTCGTTCCTAAAAATACGTACTAAGGGTAGACAACGATGTTTTGGTACATCTCAAATGTAAAGGCTATTTAAGTGTCATCTACAAAATAAATTACGAAATGATTGAGGATCTCCGAGGCTATAATTACTACTACGGTTACTCTTACAATAATAGAACTATATTCCAAGAGTATATATAATTACAGAGTCATTGTTTCTAATGAAGGCGGTGAAAGTTTATTATATTTTAAATCACATTGTGTAGATAGCATTTTAAGTGTTTAGAAGTGATAAAAAAACTCATTGTTATCAAAATGTGTGTTTAGAAATGATAATTAATGCCACTATTATCAAAATGTGTAATAATTCCAAGATAATTAAGATACATGTGTGGCGATCAAACGAAGTAGTAAAATAATATAAAGATTAATTAAGGTTACAAGTTTAAGTCATCAATAAGGGAATTTATACATAAATATTTTGATTACTCTTTTGAAAAATTGTCTAATTGTCTAAGTCAGGACAAATTCAAGCTTACGAGTCAGTATATTGATGAAAACAAGGTTGAGAGTTTAGGAACTCACTGAAAATTACAAAGTAGAATGCTATTTTAAGAAAGGTGTAAAAATATCGATCATTGAAAATAGTGCATTCTTAATTTAGTGTTTCTACAAAAACAATCATTTAGAGAATAGATAATAGTAAAATTCAAAACTTTTGATGTATTTAAAGAAAAGAAGAAACATAAGGAAACATATCCTTCACATATATTTTCCGGATATAGAAAAATTATAAGCATAAGGGTATTCATCTTGTGTATTAATTATAAGGAAAAATACAATGAAACTTGCATTTTAAATCAAGTTTCCGAATTTAGAACGAAAGGGCGAATGTAAATAAGGATCACTTGTTTATAGTAGATTTCAAAATAAAAACAAGATGTATATGATAAAAGGCGTAATTGAATATATCAAAGTTGACTAAATTAAAGGTATGTCTCATGACAATACACGTATTAATCGCTCAAAACAAAAGGGTAGACTTCTAGTCTTTATGTATACGAACATGATACCAGGAGAAGTAAAATAGACAGAAACAAAGTTAGACGATGTATTATGTTAATATTATGGCGTGCGAGATCTAAAATCAGAAGGAGAGCGAGAAATAAAGTTCAGGGGAAAGAAAAAGGAAGGTAGCGGCGACAATGATTGTTATTGTTAAAATTATAAGAACAATACATATAGGTAGATTTAAAACCAGGTTGAGATATATTTCAAACTTCAATATTTAATGTATATTGATGATTAAATAGAAATGCAGAAGTTTTAAAGTGTTTTCTAAGGTTTGCTAAAAATTCACGAGTTATCTATTAAGTTAAACTCCATTTGTGAAAAAGAAGAAACACTAAAACTTGTAATTGAAATCTGACAGTTTTGACCTTTTTGACTAGTGTCCAACAATGGTTAAAACGGATAAGGTAAAGACTTAACATATTTAGATGAATAATTATGCATTGTCAAAAGTACGCCGCTGGAAGTTTAAAAGTGAACACTAAATTTTGCAATGTTGTAAGTTTTATAAACACAGATTATAAAACTAATTTGAAATAAAATAAACAAATGATGTGTGTTGGAAATTTAGGAATTAGAGATGTCTTAGAAACATGTGTGAAGTAGAAAGTTGTGAAAATATCATGTTGGGATTCAAGAAAACACATTTAAGTAAAGTACAATGCCTAAATGAGAAAGTAGTCAAAAGACTTAAAACAAAAGGGGTTTGAAGATCCGATGAAGATTTTACACATAATATGAACTTTAACGTCATATGTTTAAGTTTTATAGCATAGAGTTTAAACACTTTTATAAAAGAAAATGTTTCTATGTTTTTTGAAAACGTGCCAAAATGGTAAGCAAGGTTTAAAATGGTTTATATGCCCTTAAAAGAACATCTATCCATTAAAATGGATTTGAAATGAACTTGAAATAGCAATGTTAAAACCAATATTGATTAAATTGAGTTTTGAAGAAAAGTGTTAAGTTAAAGCAAGTTGTCAAAAGATTTTTAGCGAGAATATGGCTTAAATTGTTAGGAAAGGTCAAATAAGTTGTATGAAGTGGTTATAAAATATTTTATCGATGATAAGTAAAACTGGTGAAGCAAAATAACTTTTCGATGGAAGATTAAGAAGTAAGGAGAAAGTATGTTAGTGTAGTTGATCGTACCTATATACTAAGGCGAGTACAAAGCAAGTATAAGGCGAGTGCCGATGTCTTTTCCCCAAAATAAAGGACAAGAAAAATTGTTTGAAAAACATTTTATGGTGTCAATGCAGTTGACGACCTTTTATAGAGGTCAAAGGTATATCCTATGTTAACTTTTAAGCTCAAGGTGGGAACAAACTAGAGCTAAATCGTAGCGTAGAAAGAAGGTCTCGTGTATCAGTAACAATGGGTTAAACCTCTGTGTCTCCTCGTGAGTCGAGTCAGGAATGCTCGCCAATGGTATCCAAGTGATTACTAGTGGCGACTCATCTACCTCCTTACGCAATGCTCCAATTCTCATCCATGTCGGTATCAGAACGTTTTTCCTATTTGTAACTCTAGTACGAAGACGATGAAGAGGTATTGAAAAATAATTGATATAGGTTTCGACTTAAGATTATTACTAGTGTGTATCTAGCTACTAACCTTAATTAAGTACTAAGTGGATTGCTCTTAGAGTGGTTAGTGATATAACCTAAGTGGTCACCCTAGCACTTGATAAGGGATAAGAATATTTCTAACTAAGACATTGTTGTAAAAGTGCACTTAGCTTCTAAGTGTACCTAAATGAATGCCTATAGTATGCAATGCCCGTATGCACACCGAAAAACTTTGTTTTTCAAAAGTTCAAGTTGAAAATCGTTTTGAACATAATTCTACTATAAGCGTTTCCAGACTCGCATTAACTTTCCTTAATTAAGCATAGTTGGCCAGGCTATACTTAATTAAAGTCTAATAATGCGTACTCGAATTAGTTATACCAGTAGTATGTTCAGTATTTTAAAAACGTTTTGAAAATTTTTGGCTATAGTTGTGGTTCTCCAAAGGAAAACCAGTATTCTCTATAACCTTCGGCTCTGATACCATTTTCTGTCACACCCCGCTAAAGCGGAAACACGGGGCGTGGCAGTACAAAGGGTTTTATAGCAAAAGTTAAAAGACAACACCAACCATAGTATTAAAAATCATTACAAATTTACAATGGGTTTGAACAACTTTTAAAAGAAATTACAATGTAATTTCAAATACAACACATGCGAATGCTCCTAAAAGTGATGTGTCCCTAAGTGCCACTTACTTGATCATTCCTGAAAAAACATGTAAAACGAGCGTCAACAATAAAAATAGTTGGTGAGTACTCACAGTAAAATAATAATAATAATAATAATAATAATAATAATAATAATAATAATAATAATGGTTTCATGAATCGAAATCAAAGTTTTGATAAAAGTTTCCATAAATAAAAGTATATTGTTAAAATGAGTAATAAGTTTGTCTAAACAAAGTTAGTTGTCATCATGAGAGATAAAGTGTGTTGCCCAAATGAGATGCAACGTTCATATTCTCATGGGAAATAATGTTTGTTACTCAAACGAGTAAACAAGTTTTCATTGCTAAAATAATCAAGTTCGTTGCTACAAGGAGCAAACAATTTCATTCCTAAAACATGTATATAAGTTTCCAGTAATAAAAGTTTGTTGTTGTAATGAGAAACAAAGCTCATTGCTATATTGAGAAAGAAATTTCATTGCTATAATGAGAAACAAAGTTCATTGCTATAATGAGAAACAAAGTTCATTGCCATAATTAATAAACAAATTTGTATGTGTGTGAGCAAACAATGAGGTCCCAACCAAGCCTATGACTGATGCCCTATCAAGATCTATGTTTATCGTTCCATAGATTATATGGTATCATGCACTCCAGCAATCGGGCGAGTGAGGAGTTGTAAATTCCTAATAGCGTTATCCACAATGTCCATTGGCTCAAAGAGTTAATGGTTGGAGTAAAGTATAACGGAAGGGACTTAAGACAATAAGTTCTCATGTTTCGTGTTGCATAGACATACATAGCAGAATATAGCAAATTATAGCAGAATATAGCAACCAAGTTTTATACAATTCAATTCAAATACAATGAATAATAAATAGCTTTTCGGACATGCTTTTCCACCCCAAAACATAAAAACCGAAAATAGGGGGAGTCGTGAATACTCACTATGCATTGAGATGATGCAAATGGTGTCTTGAACTATGCTCCACTCGTACCACTATCGTTTTCCTACAACGATGTTACACACTAATGAGTCTCTAATTGAAATCTAATACTAGTATACTTACTACTACAATAGAATTATGTCAATAATGTGTCAAAATTTAATATTGTTAAGTTACAAACATTTTTCTGAAATGGTGAAATTTTATAGCTCATGTGATTAAGACAATTTTGGATATTAATTTCCAGATTTTTGTAATATTAATTGAGGGTATTTCAACACATTTAAATGTGTTTTAAGCTCTTAAAAAGCCAAAATATTATCAAAAAGTTCCCAAAAATTCTCAAACTTTGTATTTTCATTCTAAACACAGTAGAGGTCTTTTAGAAATTTTCCCTTGAATTTTTGATGTGATTAACTATTTTTCCAAATTTTTAAGCCTTAATAACAATATAAATTCGTGAAAAATAATATCCAAATGATAAAAATTCCCAACATTTTTATAATACTGCCATTTGACATACTTAAGCCGGGAAAAATATAAAAATGGATTTCTAAACTGTTTAACCCAATTTTTTGATTTTTGTGCATTAATTCTAATAAAAATTGAAATAAATAGAAAAAAGTTTCCAAAATTTACCAAAATTTTTATTACTGTTATTAAACATTCTTAAGCTGGGAAAAATATAAAAATGGATTTCTAAATTGTTTGACCCAATTTTATGATTTTTGTGCATTTATTCTAATAAAAATTTAAATAAATAGAAAACAGGCCACAATTTCCCAAACTTTTTGTATTACTGTTATTAAACATTCTTAATCTGGGAAAAATATAAAAATGGATTTCTAAACTGTTTAAACCAATTTTACGATTTTTGTGCATTTATGTGTATTAATTCTTGGGAAAATAGAAGAAAAATAGAATACATAAGAATACAAAAATCATGGACAAATAGATATACATTTTTAAAAATCCCAAAATATTTTTCTGACTCTTAAACATAAGCTAGAAGCTGTGAAAAATAAGAGATAATATTTTCACATTCCCTAAAGTGGTTTTATGATTTATTGGAGCTAAATAAAAAGAAAATTCAAAACCATACTAAACAGTAACAAAAATCCATAAAACTTCATGAGAGATGTTCATTAACTTAAAGGGTCATCCAACAATTTTTCCAGAATTTATTTACAAGCGTAAGTATTTTATATGCTTTAACACTCTATTTTCTTATTATTTTCATGTAAAAATAAAGAAAATATATATTGAGCTGAAAATTTTCAGAATGCATCTTGATAGAATTTATTATCAACGAAAAATCGTTTTCTTATTTTTGATGTCGAAAAACATGCCGAAAGGCTTAATAAATTATAAAGAAAACTTGATACTTGTGATTTTGGTAAAGATTATTGATGTTACTTTGAGAATTTTTGCAACATGTTCCAAAGACTTTTGAATCAAGATCTTTTTGTAACTATTAATACATGATGTTAAGTGCTCAAATTAATTTTTCCTAGATTTTTAGTGAGGAATAAGACCTTTGAACATGCAATACAAAACTAGTATTCACAAGAAGGTGCTGATTGAGCAACAGTTTTGTAAAAATTGCTAAAAATCGAAATATTAGAATTTTCCAGTGAGGTCAGATGGGTTTGAAGGATAACTCAAAATATTATATTTCAGAAAATGAATCGCGAATTTTGGTTAAGAAATGAATGAGATATGGCAGTTTAAAGTCAGGTAAAGAAATCTGACAGATTGCATGCATAATGATTGGTTAGAAAAGTGAGTTTTCATCATTTCTTTGAGTAAATCTTTTGAAATATTTTATAGATATCATGATCCATGCATGCTATGGTCATGTTTCCAGAGATCAAATATATTTAAAAATCATAATTTACATACATGCATTAAAATACAAAAATCTTATTCCTCAAGAACTCTTAAAAATGAGTTTGATGTTTTGATCATTAAAATCGATTTTTGCACTAAGATCATGAACATGCAACCTTGTTTAACATACATGCATGGTGTTAAAACACATCCATTATGTTATAAAAACCATTTTAACAAAAAGAAAACAAGTTTGAAGAAGTTGAAGAAGTTGAAGAAGTAGAAGAAGAAGATATGCAAGAAAATCCATGAAAACTTGAAGGAAAATGAAGGAAAATCGTGTTCTACCTTAATGGACACCACTAGATGATGAAGATTTTGAGTTTAAGGAGTGTTCTTGAGTTTGTTTTCTGGAAAATTTCATGGTTAGGAGGGAGGATGAGAGAAAATGGTGGTGGTGGTGGAGAGAAATGAGAGAGAATGAGAGGTAGAGTGAGAGAGTGATTCCAATTTTAGGGAAATGGAGTATTAGGGTTTTCAAGTAAGAGAGAGAGGAGAGAGGTCCGACTTTTGAGGGTATAATGCCCTCCCTCTCTTTTAATTTTATAAAAATTTCAATTCTTTTATAAAAATATCAATCTTTTTATAAAATATACACCCTAACCAAGTTTTTGTTCATGAAACCTTGATTTTTGACTTATAAATTAAGGGTAATTGCTTAATGACTTAAATTTTATTTTCCATTAATGAATTTTCAAAGTTTTAATTATTATAAGATGATATTATAAGGTTCATAACTATTTTTATAGAATTTTTAAGGTTAAAGTTTATAAATATGTGTTTTTAAGGCTTTTTAGGGTTTTTGAGAGTTTGTAAATCTTTGGATATCAAAATAAATAGAATCTTTGAGACTTCAAATTATCTTATGTTATTATAACTATTGTATAGTTATAAATAATGTTTGTAACTTATTTTATCGGTTTATTGGCATTCTATGTAGTGGTTTCGACATTCAAGTGAAATTGAGGAATCAAGTATACTAGTCCTAGCTTTTAACTTTGACTTAAGTTCCAACGAGACTCGGACCTAATTTCTACCACTAGGTTAAGTGCATGATGTGTGTATATGATTCATGAAAAGGTGTCTGAGTCAAAGAGTGACCTGAATATGGATATTCACTACAGTTAAGTAGTTGTAGAATTCACATAACAATATGAAACCTAAGTACACTGTCCATCGTTTCTAATTGTTTCCAAGTTTCTAGTAGATTATAACTTAGCTTCTAGTTACTAAGTCTAGTATGTGTCGTGTCTATACGTGCAACTAAGTTTAGTCAAATCTAGAACACACTCGAATTTTGACGGTTGTCACATCAGAGCATTACCACTTGAACCAATCGTTGGCTCTGAAAGATTGAGGAGCACGATTATCCAATCAGCGTCCCCGATCCTGTCGGGTCTGAAGCCCTTGTCCCGTACAAACTAGCAGAGGGACTCCACCATAGGTGTTGTGGAAAGTAAGTCGTCTTCTTCCAGCTTACATACAATACGGTCCCAAGTCTATCTACAGACTTGACCGTCAGAGCATTTTCCCAGAAGCCTCCTCCCGGAGAACGGCTGACGATCCTTTCTTGTTGTGACCTCATAGGTTCATCGGAATCATCACAGACGTACGGTACCATTGTCCGGGGACCAGGTCACATCACCAAGATACAAGACAATCTCGACTCATATACAAGACATTCAACAACAATAAACTTGTTGCTTTCTTTTTTCATGTGAAATGATGCATTAAATGTGTTAATTATTTAAATATTTTTTTTCAGTTCTTTTGGTTTATATAGCATATATCTTCACATTTTGCAGAAACCAAAGAAACTTCAAAAACTGAGAAGGGTAAGAAATAAAAGGAGAAAAAACCGTTGAAGAAGAAGAAAAATAAGTGAAAATATGGCCAAGGTTAATTATCACTTTAGAAAATTAAATTTCACAAAAAAAGTTATTAGCCTATTACATTCGCATGCACTTTATACTCCCTCCGTCCCAATATTATTGTCCACAGACAAAAAACACAGATTAACAAAGCATTAATTACCACTAACTTTATATAATAAAATGATAGTTTTGTCCTTACTTTGCATTTAATGTTCCATTAAATGCTTAGTTGGTTTAGTAATAATAAGGGTGTATTTTGGTAAAAATGTTATTTATTTTTAGAAGTGGACTATTATTTTGGGACAAACAAAAAAGGAAAGATGAACTATAATTTTTGGACGGTGTGAGTATTAAAGTAATGACACAACGTGAATTTGAATTATTTTATTATTCTTATAATATATTATTTTAATATACAGTAGTATATAAAAATTTTCTTAATACATTCATAAAGTACATTTACAACTTAATTACATACTTTTCTAATTCACAATGCGAATTGATAAAAAATTCAAATGAAATACAACACAGATTCACATGTTTATTTCTGATCTTAATTACATTCTTATTTAAATTCATAATTCGAATTTGAAAAACATCATTTTTCATAAAATTCACATTGGTTATTCATATATAAAATTATATCTCAGTGAATTAATTAACAATGTGAATATGTTTGATAAAAAGAAATGCTTATTTTAACTCGCATTGCGAATCCTCTTCTATCTTAAAATTTATTTCTATGAATTCTAAATGTCATAATCTACTTTTTACGTTGCTTAGATAATTATGGATTTATAATTTCATATAGGTAGACCTAGGAGGTGTTTGTTTTTTGTCTGCAGATCTTTTTGGTTTTTTCTGTCTGCTCCGTGTCTACGCCGTGTAGAAGACCATGTGAGACATCAGTCTTCGCAGACTGTTTGTTTTTTCTGAAGACTGCAGACCTAAAAATGTTTGCATGCCCTCTTGTTGACGCAGATGTAGACTGAAGTCTTCTAACATCTCCAGACATCTTCTAGCGTAAAAAACATATATATCTTTATTTTTGGTTGTTTTTTTTAATTTATATTTATTCCAACTTTATTAAACTATTAACATGTGCAAGTAAATTACACGAATGGTCCCTATGGTTTAGGGTAATTTGCGCGCTTGGTCCCTAACTTATTTTTTTAACTCGGAAATTCCCTACTGTTTGTTTTTGTTATGCGTTTGGTCCCTACTATTTATTTTTGTTACGCGCTTGGTCCTGTCTTACCTAAAAAGACTATTATTTAAATAGGGAAAAATGATGGGGTAGATAAGGTAGGGTGAGGTGGTGGGGTTGGGGTTGGGGTGTGTTTATTTAAATAAATTAAAAATCAATGGCAAAATAGTCTTTTTAGGTAAAACAGGGACCGAGCGCGTAACAAAAACAAATAGTAAGGACCTTCCGAGTTAAAAAAATAAGTTAGGGACCAAACGCGCAAATTACCCTAAACCATAGGGACCATTCGTGTAATTTACTCTAACATGTGCATGTTTATTCAATATACATTATTTTAAAAGATATGTGTTTATTTTGTAGTTTCTTATATTTTGAAAAACAAATAAATATATTTTTTTATTATTAATTATTTTGTAATATGATGTTGTGGATCAAGTTTTACTTACGAATCAATGTTAATTCACTTGTAATTCTCTTTGTTTATTAATTTTCTATAGAATGAATTAAATATATGAATATATTTTATACATACTAACTTTATAAAAAGTTTAACATGTTAATCTTTATTGTTATTAATTAGATGAAACTATAGAAATGGTGCTTGTGATTTTCACTTCTTTTTAATAAGATCTGAAAAGTTTTACGATCATAGTAATTATTATTTTGTAGTTTAGGTATGGATTTGGCCCCTAAAATTAAGAGCATTGGGTGTGGGCAACAAGATGCAACATTAAGTTGTGTCACCTACAACACCAAATGGGGAAATGGGCAACAAGATGCAACACCAACTTTTTTGAAAATAAATATGTTTTATTTTTTATTTTTTTTCAAATTTGGTTATTTTTTTCTTTTTTGTTTTTTTTTCCTTCTTGGTTTTTTTTCCTTTTTATGTTTTTTTAATCACTAAAATGAATATATTTTTATAAAACATAAAATTTTAGAAACAAAAAAGACATAATATTTAAAATCTAAAATTACGATTACAATTAAAAAAATATAATTTTAAACCTAAAATCATAATTAAAATACCATTCAAATTACTTCTAAAACAACACAACAATCCTAATTAACCAAAATATTTCTTCCTAATTTGTTCCTTCATTGCTTGTAGCACCGCTTGATCCTCAGGCGCCAAACCCTCCTCGCTCGTCCGAAGAATTGACAACTGACGTGTCATTAGTTCACTCTCTTTTTTCTCCTGCTTCTCTCGTGCCTACCTTTCTAGGAACTCCAAATGATAACGTTTCAAGTCATTTTTTCTTTTATTAATAAATTGTGCTCGTCGAATTTCGCTCTCATTTCCGCTGCCTCTTTTGCTTTCGCCTCAACCTCCTCTACATGCCTTGCAGCGCGCCTCGCTTTGTCGCGTCCGGGCGGTCGTCGTGATGGGGATATCTGCTCGATATCATCCGGGATCTCATCGGTGTCGGCGTTTTGGTCGATGTGAGTCTGTACGTCCGACACGTCGATCGAGCTCGAATTGTGAGACCTTTTGGATTGAACCTCCGACGATGTAGGCGTTTTATTCCACCTTGGATCCAGTCGCAACAACTCCCATGATTTTTCAAAGTCGAAAACATGTCCCATTTCGACCCGATATTGTTCCTTAGCATATTTGAACAAATAGATGTCGTTGGTTCCGCTTTGCTGTTGCGCCTGAAGCCGGTTGTAAATACCGTTGAATTTTCTGTACCGCTTAGTTATTTGACCCCATTTGTTGCTCAACATGTCATTGTTGCGATACAAATTTTTCATTAAAATAGTGTGAAACTTGTCGAGCACCGCCCCCAATAAGCTCATTTCTTCATTCCATTTCCGTGGAGTTCGTCTTTTGAAGTAGCACACCAAGCCGCCGTCAAAACATATTCCTCCTCTGGTGTCCACCATTGTGGAACGTCTGCATTTTCTGTTTCAACCGCTATTGATTTCTCTTTCGATTTTCCTTTCCCTTTCCCTCTCCTACTACCTCCCACTTCCATTTCAACCGATGGTTGTGTTGTAGGTGATGGTTGGTTGGTTGTTTGTTGCATTGAAGCAAAAGTAGGGAAAAGATTTTGTTGTAAATTTTGGTTTTGACCAAATAGATTTTGTTGAAGGTAAGGTGAGTTGGGAAATTGAAGTGGCGGTGAATCGGGATTGAAAACGGCGCCTTGGTATGAGATTTGTGGTGAGCCTTGAGACAATAAAAGGTTGAAATAATTTTCATAACCCGCGAATCTGAGAGGCGAGGTTGTGTTTGGTTGTGTGTTTGGGTTTGATGATGGAGGGGGGGGGGGGGGTGTTTGGGTTTTGCTCCATTTTTTGATTAAGAAAGTGTATAAAATATAGAGAGAATGTTAAAAAGATGTAAAAATTGAATTAAAATGAGTATATATATATATATATATATATATATATATATATATATATATATATATATATATATATATATATATATATATAGGTAAAAAGGTAAAAAAAAAATTATTTTGAATATCGACCGTTGCAAACGGTCATTAAACCCAACGGTCTTATTTTTTCCCGTTTCAATTCGTCGCAACGCCCACTAGACTTACTCGATGAGATGCAACGAGTTGGGGGGGGGGGTGTTCCCCCCGTTATGACGCCGTTGTGGCCATCCAGGTCAGCCACTTCGTTTCTCGTTATGGCCCATACCGATCGGTCTAACAATGCTTAGTTTTGGTTTGTTAAGCTTGGTCATCTTACCATTTTGCGCATCAATTTTATATTTTTATAAAATATTGATATTATTTCTATTTTTATTTAATATTCAAATAAAACATTTAACATAATAAAAACTAGGTTGCAATATTCTCTCTCCCGCTCAACCAACGATATCGCTCTCCACCAATCCACTTATGTGAGGTTTGGTGCAATGGTGTGCTACCGACGAAAACAACCAAAGAAGACACCACTATGGCTTTATCTTGATAGCAACCTCCCATGCCAACTATTTTTGCTTCCGGAGCCAACCTCTTGCCGACGATGATCGTTTCTTGGTCACTACGACTCCGACGATGATCACGATACAACCACTAAGCTTCTAGCAATGATGGCTACTTAGTTAAGAGAAAACCCGCTTCTGTTTGTGCTTATTAAAAGAATCAATGGGGAAGAGATATTTGAGATATGAGAAACATGCAAGAAAGGAGCAGCGGGGAAAGATAGAAGTAGTACCTATCGGTGCTGCTCTTCGTGGTGATGCGATGGTGTGCTGCCGACGACACTAGGGATTTGTGACTCCACCGAATAAAGAGAGAGGGTCAAAAGGAGTGAGGCGTAGGATCACAGTCATATGGTGGGGTGTGATAGTGATTGTGATGACGAGATGGAGGGGAACACATCGTGAAATCGATAGATTTGGTCAAGAATCTTAATTTCCTCTTCTAGGGTTCATCTCCTCCCCATACCTAAAATTCTCTCGGTGAAAACCTCAAGAAAATGACATATTTGGTTTAACTACATTGATGAAGCTATGATTTCAACTACCCATGGTTCAATTACCTTGGTGAGCAATGATTTTATCTGACTCATCCATCTTCCTTGGTTTATTGAATATACTGTTTGTGTTTGGGGTATGCTTAATTTCACGGTCTATTGCAGTTTAGGGTTTTTAGTTGATTACATTAATTATTTATATTAGCCTAACCCGATTTACATCTTGGTTGTATGTAATTGTATATTTTGTGGTTGTTCTATACTCCATTTTTTAAGTTACCATTTGTTCCTTGTTTAGATTTAAATATGTGATGGATAGAGGGTGTTGTTACTTGTAACCATGGAATTGTTCATTTAACGAGAGAAAAGAAAGAAAATAAATGAAAATGAGAAGAAAATAAAAGAAATTTGTGTTCTCGAGTTTCATTAAAAGAGAGAAGTGGAAGGAAATGGAATGATCACTTTCCCTTCTAACTTTCCTTCCGATATGGAAGAATCTGGAGGGAAAGAACAAAAAGTTGAATTTTACTTCTATATTTTTCCAACTCAGGAACACAAAATAGACAAAAAAAATCATTTTCTTTCCCTTTCTTTTTCTTCTTATTTTCTTTTTCTTCTTTTTCTTTCTTTGCTACAATTCCGGAACTAGGCGTAAACGTTTTAACAATTCTTAAAAGAAACAAAATACAAAATTTTGGCAAAATAATAAATAAATAAACAATTAATTAAAATAAATAAATAAAACGTATTAATGTGTAGAATAATGATTTCGCATATATTATTTATTTACTAGTTTTAAACCCGTGGAAACCACGGTTGAAAAAAAAACATTATTCATAATTTGAAATCGTGATGACTAATCAAATATTTGTAAAAATTTTATTAATTTACAAACATAGAAGGCACACCTTGTTAAAAAAGGAGTAACATATAGTACAATTAAACTAAAAAAGCTTTTTTGAAAAAAGACCAATTTCCTGGAAAAAAAATCGAAAAAACCCCAAAATGCCCTTAAATTTTTTATTGCACCAGAAGTTTTAAAGCATCTGACTGACTTCTTTTCCCTTGCCTTCCATAATCAAGAATGTTCATTATAATTTGAAAAAGTCTAGAATAAGTAATAAACCAAAAAAAAAACCATAATGCCCTTTGTTTGAGTAATCACACCAAAATTTGTAAGCATCACACCACACTCTTCTTTCTCTCCTGTGAACCAAAAACTTAAAATTTAAAAAACAGGCTTTGAACCACCTGTTATATTTGTCAGTAACCATAAAAGGACCATATTTCCCCTTATTCTTATCTACAAAAAACCATAATGCCCTCCGAAATTACTATTTTGGTTGGTCTTTAAACCATCAAACTTCATAAAAGGACCAAAATACCCCTTCAAATTTTTATTGCACAAATACTCTATAATTTCAAACACACTCCTGAAATTATTACATTCTAAAAGGATAGAACTTGTACCGGGATGTAGCTTCGTAAATGAATATTCAACAATTATAATCCCTTCTCATATTTCATTGTCTATATGTCACAACTAGCAAAATTAGGGTTAAGATGTTGACTCTTGTTCAAGATAATCTTCTTGTTTAATCTTGCAACACTCCATTTAGTGAAATTCAAACTTCAATGCTATTAAGTTCATACTATCATACAGTGTCATTCAAGTCAAAACAACCTCATATAAACCCAAAACTCAATCCAATAAGCTAAGTCTACTCAACTTTGGGCCTTAGCCCAAGCTTCTTCGGTCCAAAACCCTTATTGGACCAACATTTTGTCATCGAGCCCTGTTGGGCCGATAATTACTATATTTGGTCTTGTTGGACCGAAAACCCTTCTTTGGGCTCCAAAGGACTTACATGGGGCCGTAAGACCCTTATTGGGCCGCGAAAAATCTTCTTAGGCCATAATGGGCCGAAACCTTCCCTAATGGGTCAAAAATCTCTTTTGGGCCCTCTCCTTAAACCGAAAACATTTATTGGACCAATTCCACATCTTTTGGGCCTCATATTGGACCGAAAACCATGTTGGACTCAAACGAAGCCCAAAAACCACACCCTCTCTCCACAAACCGAAGCCCTTAATGGGCCTAGGGTGTCTTCGGTCACCTTTGAAAAACGAAACCTCTCCCTTCCTTATTTTTCGGTTGGAATAAAAAAAAAGGGAAAAAGATTAATTATGGATGCATGCCACCTCAATAATACACCACAAATAACAATGTTATATCCTACATACATCCATGTAGATGATTATGATCCAACATGTATCAAAGCCCACTCTCCTCCCTCCTCTCTTTTTTATCGGCCGATCTTTCTTTCCCCTCTCCATAATTCATTTTCAAACATTACCCTCATTTCATTCTTCTCTCAAGACTACATTATTCTCTCAAACATTTTCGAGTTCTTCATCATCAAAGGTTGATTCTTAAGCTCCTTGGTAAGTCCATGATAAACTCCATTGTTTTGTTTCAAGTTTTTACAAAGATCTTTCCTCTTACAACTTCATTTTCGTGTATATGCTCCTTAGAACAACCTTAACTTTGAAAATCCCCTCAAGAAGGAAAGATAGGCTCACAAATCCTTCTCTTTCATATTCATCTTGAAAACCCCAAGGTGAGCTTCATACCCCCATATCTTTTGTATTTTTCATGTTTTCGGGGGGGGGGGGGGGGGGAGGAGGATACAAGTCAACTCTCGTTTAATCATTGGATATTTGCATGTACCTATGTGTTATGTGTTTAACCTTTGGATAATAACATACATCTTGGTTGTGTGTTGAAAATAGAGCTAGAACTGGTGTAATAAGGTTTTTATCATGTTTTCTTCAAGTTTTGCGTGAGAAATACCGGTTACAACCCCAAAACATAAACTAAACTTAACCATCAGCTTTCAACAGAAGTTAAGGTTAATTCATGAACTGTTTTTGACCACCTTGAACTTAATATTTTTCAAAACTCTTTAAGATGAAAATAGTTTAGGTTTATACCTTTCTAAGGACTACTCGCACGCATTCATACGATTTTTCTACTATTTTTGGCGATTTTTACAAAACTGCCTATCATTTCAGGAATAATTTCGGACCAGTCTGTAAAGATGAACATTTTCACACTGGTTTGAGGCCATTAAAAATTATAATAAAAACTATGAACAAAGTAGACTCATTTTCAAAGCTCTCACGTTTTAAGGATCTAAATTTCGACTTACGATGATTTTTCTATAATTTTTTTAAAAACAAGAAATTGTCTTTATCATGCTAAAAGGTCTTATACTTGTGTTAGATGCAAGTTTATATGATTTATATATACTTTTAAAACATATAGACATGTTAACTTATATGTATTTATATATATGATTATATAAATTGTCTTGACAAACAAACATAATAAACCATAATTGGTATAGTTGAAGGTCACAAACCACACTTACAAAGGTACACATAATTATTTAATGGCATGATTATCCTATCTTGCAAGTAAAAAAGAGTCATAGTTCACGTAAATTTGTTAAGGCTCTTGTGAGACTCTCATTCGATGTACCTACCTAGCATACACCGTAAGTCTTGTAGTTATAACCAGAGTCTTCTGGAGGGAGAGCGAGGTAATTGTGAATAGATCTATATGGGGTTGACACCCCCACACCTGAGTCGTTCGTTACAACTAGACGGGCCAGTCTAGGGTGACAAATATCTTTAGAAACCGAAGCCTGAAGAACGTCAAGACAGGTGCTTTATTCATATTAGTATGGTTGTAACGACACACATAGAGAAGGACTATATTAACTTGGGTTTTATGACGAATATACACTCTACTAGTTTTATAAAACACAAAGTTATGTTTCATTTACCTCGTAAACTAATTTCACCACTCTGGTCTTAGGGTTTTAAGACCACAACTCTTTTATATACAGAAAATATAAGATTTTCTGGGAGCACACTCTCTCTAATACGAACAAAGGAAAATAATGAACATGCATGCAATTATACACGGTTTGGAACGAGACTCACAAACTATTTTTTTGTATAGAAAATATTGGATTTTATGGAGTTTTACAACTTATTATAAACAAAGATATTACAAAGTCCTAAAAATATGCGTATGAAGTCACTAACATTCTATGTTAATGCTTTCAAAACGACTTGTATTCTCAGGGACTCAGTGAACAGGTACTCGAGCCTTGGATCTGAATATTTTGCTATCTTTAGAGACATCATACTTTATGTTATTTTTGTGTAATCGAAGAACAAGTACAATTTGTAAACAATGAATGTCTGTATATTGTAATGTATGATGTTTGGTTCCTATGTATCATCTATATCCAATTGTTATGATATTACAAGATGAAGTCACCCGCCCCCGGACGCTTCTGCCATCCCGGTTCGGGGGTGTGACAGATTGGTATCATAGCATTGTTTATAGTGAACTAGTATATCTAACCATACAAGATATACAACTATAAATACAATGGGACTAAAACACTCTGACTAAAAGTATACCTTAAAGATATAAGTATTTTATAAAAGTATACATACTTGCTAGAACGGTATCATAATAAGAACAAAACAAAAGTATTTAGATGTTGAACACTACAGTCAAACCTGGACAGTTATGTAATTATATCTGGGATAAATATAGTCTGATCAACTATATTTATTTGAGATATGACCAACATAGGTTTGGGGGTGATAGTGTGTGGCAACAAGTCTAAATCTTACCAACCCTACATGCAAAGGAACATTGGAACCAAACTTAAAGTTTAAAATACTACAGGAGTATTTTATGATAATAAACAATAACAACAAGTCTAAAAACTTATCGATTTCGTACATCAGGAAATCCTAGGATCAAACATGTAATAATATAGTAGTATTTAAGAATACCATATGACCTCCACACTTAAATCCTCTACATGTACATCATACCTCTATTCTCGCTCAGGCAACATGGCTGAGTTCCACCACGAAGACTGCTACTGCCCTGCTGTAATAGCCAACGAATGGATTGGGGAGGTGCCAGAAGAGGTTCAAGGAGAAAACCCAGATGCAGGTCTCGAGGAATATCAAGAAATTGACTATGGGGAGGGGGTGGGGAGAATTTTGACAAGGAGTCAGACAAGGATGAAGGCACCAGAGACATCCTTACCGATCCCCACCCTTCAGGAGCAATACCGAACACACAAGAAGCACAGGAGGACCTTATTGACAGACTATGCTCTCTAGAGGAAGAAGTGGTCACCCTAAGGCAACAACTCATTGAAGCTGAGGCTAGGACAGTCTTAGCAGAGCAGAGAGCGGAAGAGGCCACTCGTGAGATGAGTGAGATGGTTGGGCACCTTCTGTGCTACTTCGGCATGTGAAAGTCAATACACTACTCGCACTACGTCTTAGGTTTATTATATCTTTGTTACGACTAGTGGTAGTAAATCAAGAGAGGTGCGCCCTCCAAGAATCCATGTAATCCGAATACACTAATTGTATTGATAGCTATATTCTATTTTGATAAACTTAGCGTTCGTACAATGTCTATTTCTACTCTTCACCATAAATACATCATCGGGATGTAGGTCGAAACATTGAGAATCATACAACCACACGTGAAATCTATATGTGAAAATAAATGGATGGATACAACTAGAAATGATCATGGTTACTCACGCGCTCGTTTCTCCTCATGCAACATAATCATGTCTTTCCATGGAAACAACCAGCACACTGACACAACGCCAATCCTGCAGATAGACTCCGCTACTTTACAAGCTATAGTGACAGCCGTCATGGCATAACTCCGCGCTAACAACACGAACGAAAATGGAATCGGTGCCAACAATTCCCATCATGGTAATAACCAAGGCACCAACGAATGGATGCCCACAAGGATAGCACAAACCACGAGCCCAATAATAGGAAATGAAAATCCTGAAAAAAGAAAGGGAGCAGCTCAACTCAAGGACCTACCAAGAGGCAACAAGCTGTAGCAGCCTATACCCCCCACTGACCTTACTACCTCAACACCGAGAACCCCATATGCTGGGATTCGCCTAGAATGCAACAAATGCGGCTTCCATCACTATGGAGCCTGCCGAAAGTTACATTGTAAGAATTACAACAAGAAGGGGCACACTGCCCCATTTCTACAGAGCACCGACACAACCAACCACCCAGGCCCCCGATATTGGAAGAATCCCAACATGTTAGGTATGTGATGAACCTTGACACTTTAGGAGGAATTGTCCAATAACAAGGAACTCTGATGGGGATAGAAAGGTAGTGATGATCGCCGCAGGAGAGACCCTCCCGGAAGTCACTTGAGAGCAACGGTACGTTTTTCCCAATAAAGACATTTGACAGATTTAGTGACTAATTATAAGTTAACTCTCTCGTCCGAACGAAACATATCAATCATATAAAATTAAGGGTCATAGCACATGAGCTATGATGGTTTAGTGTAGACATTAGGGTCACATATAATTGAGATTTTAAAGGCTTAGAGTGCGTGATTCCGCTTTAGTTCCTGTTCCTTGTCTGGTTGTGGACTTACGGCAGGACCACTCAGTCAACTGTCTTTTCAACCATAATCATATACGACTAGGCTACACTAAACTATTATAAAGAGACCTAGTAGGAAACCTACTACAAGACTTCATCAACATTTATCCCAGTACTCGTACCTACTAGAACACCCTATCATTCTAAACAATCGTCCCTTCCAAACAATTATAACATCTGTTACAATAAGAAGTCCAACATCGTCATTTGACATGGGTTGGCTTGATCCTTACCATACCGATTCCATACGCTGAAAGGAGATCCTTCGCCTTATCCGATCGATTAACGAAACCCTTACAACTTATAACGACAAATCCCCGAATCATCCCTAGCATCTAGACTCCTAAGTACCTACGTAAGAAATACCACGCTCTTTCCTAGCCCACAGTAGAAATAAGAAACAAGAAGCAAAGGACACCGAGAGTAACCTAGAGATTTATAACTTTTCCGAAGTAGTTACCAGAAGGTCTTTCAGAAATATCACCGATATGCCAAGTTAAGTTCAGAGTCGACTCAACTCATGGAGCCATTCCCTAAGCGAAATCCCCAATGCTACCTAGCACCAACATAAACACAAAAGTGTCTGATCGACGGAACTATTCAATAAGTAAGAAAGTTATCAGACCAGGATTCGGATCTCAGAGAGCACCCGTACAGAGGAAAGGCAAATTGCCCATAAGACCATGGACTACTAAGAGTCAAACAAACTCATCAACAAAGATTAATATCCCCTATTTCAACTCGACGACCTATTCAGCCAACTTTAAGAAACGAACGAAAGTCGACATACCACTAACTAGGAACTTCGCAGGAAGAAACTCCCGAGGCAACCTAGGAATTTTAAGGCCAACTATGTCACACGCAACATTAAACTTAGAGACAATGGTATTCACCTTAAGGATTAGGGACACTACTGTTGGAGCGTCAAGTACACAATCCTCATTTGCCATGACCATCCGTTCACCTCCCCCTACAGGACACAAATGCATACCACCACTGTGTTGGGCTGAGATGACCAGCACACGGCTAGCCATAGGACAAGTGCCCTACGACACTACCACCGGCCCCGGGATCACTGGAGCGGCAACCGAAGAGATCACCCAAATTCAAGCACAATTAGAAATATCTACAGATCGACAAAAGAACTATACAAGTAAGCGACAGAAGCCTTGGAATCCCAAGGCAGTTGTCGTGTGCTACTAAATGTCCCTATTTGGAAAGAGAAAATACGCTTTGGGAAAGCGTAGGAAAGTGAACCCAAGACACATGGGACCTTTGAAAATCCCTGCTAGGATTGGTCCAATAACTTATAAACTCTAGCTACCGCTTGAATCCGGCGATATACACCCTGTCATTCATGTGTCCAATCTAAAGAAGTGCTTATCTGACGAAACTCTTTTTCGTTCCACTTGATGAGGTCGAAATAAATGATAACCTTCATTTTGTCAAAGAACCTGTGGAAGTTATGGATAGAGAAGTGAAACAAACAAAACAAAGTCGCATTCCCATTGTGAAGATTCGGTGGAACGCCAAAAGAGGACCAGAGTTCACCTAGGAGCGCGAGGACCAAATGATGCAAAAGTATCCACACCTCTTGTCTACTTCATGAACGCCACTTTAGAACAAATTTTGGGACGAAATTCCCTCTAACGGGGGGATGATGTCACAACTAGCAAAATTAGGGTTAAGATGTTGACTCTTGTACAAGATAATCTCCTTGTTTAATCTTGCAACACTCCATTTAGTGAAATTTAAACTTCAATGCTATTAAGTTCATACTAGCATACACTGTCATTCAAGTCGAAACAAGCTCATATAACCCAAAAATCAATCCAATAAGCTAAGTCTACTCAACTTTAGGCCTTAGCCCAAGCTTCTTCGGCCCAAAACCCTTATTGGACCAATATTTTGTCATGGAGCCCTGTTGGACCGATAATTACTATATTTGGTCTTGTTGGACCAAAAACGCTTCTTTGGGCTCCAAAGGACTTACATTGAGCCGTGAAAATTCTTCTTAGGCCATAATAGGCCAAAACCTTCCCTAATGGGTCAAAAATCTCTATTGGGCCCTCTCCTTAAACCGAAAACCTTTATTGGACAAATTCCACATATATTGGGCCTCATATTGGACCGAAAACCTTGTTGGACTCAAACCAACCCCAAAAACCACACCCTCTCTTGACAAACCGAAACCCGTAATGGGCCTAGGGTGTCTTCGGTCACCTTTGAAAACCAAAACCTCTCCCTTCCTTCTTTTTCGGTTGGAATAAAAAAAGGGGAAAAAGATGAATTATGGATGCATGCCACCTCAATAATACACCACAAATAACAATGTTATATCCTACATAAATCCATGCAAATGATTATGATCCAACACATATCAAAGCCCACTCTCCTCCATCCTCTCCCTTTAATCGGCCGATCTTTCTTTCCCCTCTCCACAATTCATTTTCAAATTTTACCCTCATTTCATTCTTCTCTCAAGACTCCATTATTCTATCAAGAATTTTCGAGTTCTTCATCATCAAAGGTTGATTCTTAAGCTCCTTGGTAAGTCCATGATAAACTCCATTGTTTTGTTTCAAGTTTTTACAAAGATCTTTCCTCTTACAACTTCATTTTCGTGTATATGCTCCTTAGAACACCCTTAACTTCGAAAATCCACTCAAGAAGGCAAGCTAGGCTCACAAATCCTTCTCGTTCTTCATCTACATCTTGAAACCCCAAGGTGAGCTTCATACCCCCATATCTTTCGTATTTTTCATGTTTTCGGGGGGGGGGGGGGGGGAGGATACATGTCAACTCTCGTTTAATCATTGGATATTTTCATGTACCTATGTGTTATGTGTTTAACCTTTGGATAATAGCATACTGAAGGGTTATGAGCATTACATCATTCCTATGGTGTACATGCAACCCTAATTGCTTTGATCTAGGTTTTTCTACTATGAAAACAACAACATTGAATACCAAAGCAATGATCCTAAGAGCTCGCAAACAACAATCAAATTGACATAAGATTATGATTAGAAACATTACCTTGATTATTATGTAGCAATAACAATCACAATCCACATAGTCCTTGACTCTTTAAAGCTTAGTGCCCCAAGTGTTGCACCTCTAATGGAGTCACAAGCACCCAATGCAAAGGAAGACTTGGGAGAGATGGAAAAATCGGCCCTCTAGGGTTTCTTAATCATAGATCCGATTTTCCTAAGACTAGGGGTATATTTATAGTTGTGTGGGCTGCTAGGGTTTCAGGTGGAAACCCTAACTATCTACTTAGGCCTAAAGCAATCCATGGAACCCTTCTTGAAGGTCGCTTTGACGAAATCCTTATGGGATTTCCATAGAGTTCGTCCAACCCCTTCTATTGGGAGTCCATGGCCTAACCAGCAACTATTAGATAATTACAATATCAGTCCCGTTTATTTAATCAGTCTCTTTTAACCACCAAATTAATTCCAAATTAATTTCTGATCAATACTAATTAAATAATATGATTTCCAAATAATATATTAATCTTGTAATATATTAATGAACCATTTTCACTAGGAATTTATTAGTCATATAATAAATTCTACTCTCTCTCCTCTTGTCATCCTATCAAGTTGCATGAGTGAAGGCAACCCAAAAGGACCATGTTCATAATCGGGTCAAGTACATACCAAAATAGTTATAGGCTTAGACACCTAATCCAACAGTCTCCCACTTGGATAAGTCTAATAACTATTTTGGAAGTACGACTTCAGAAACTGATCAGCAATCATAGCTTTCAAAAGTCGCTGTCAACTCTGATCTTATCAGTGATGCGTCCTTTAGATAAGGGATCATATATTCCTCCATTCTAGATATCGTATAGACATGAGACATGGATTATAATCATTCTCTCCGTCTATGTGTTGTTTCCCGATTTCCGATTTATGACGACTGACAACAGACTACAATTGAACACATCAACTTAGTCCAGGCTTGGCCAAGCACTTTAGGGTGTCATCACTAAATCATCGAGGGGCCCACATATATCGCTTTTATCCCACTTTGGGTAAAAGGAACGGATAAACTTCGACTCAAATACTCGCTTGTACCTACTCATCAAATCACACACAACAATATGTTTTATAACACCAAGTTACTGGTGTGTTTACATATTATCAATGTGCAACCGACTTGTAAATTACAACTCACATGTCTCGGTTTCAAGAATATAAGATATTATCGTCTCACTAATCACCCGTGATAAAATCCATGAAGTGATTCAAGTGATTGTGGGTTTAATCCAATACTCAAATCTTATTTCAGGAGTACTAATGAACACTGCAGCAGACTTTTGCTATGTCTAAACGCTTTAGATAATCTACAGTCGGATTCATGACAGTCTAGCTTCAATACCTACTTCCGAAGTATTTATCGACTGTGGATCGTTTGAATAATCTTATTGTTCGGGAAGTCAAAACATGCAAAGTGAAACACAAGAATAATATTTATCCTATATGGCCCCAAACTTTTGAGTATAAATAAAACACCTTTATTTAATCACCATATTGATTACTCATTATTCATTGTATAATGTTTCGGATAATGAACTTATCACTTGAATTATAACAATAGTTGTGCCATGCTCCAAGCATGCACACTATGTTTACCTATGGTCCTTACTTTGTGAAATAGATCAATTGAACACATTTCCAATGATACTCATTTCACAATTCCTAAATCCTTATCGTTAGTGTAAGAATACAAAATTCTTGCCACTATTAGAATATGTTAGATTTTAACATTTTATGCAATGATCCTTTTGTAAGTTCATAGTGCCAAAGTCACCAAGACTTTGCTAATGAAATTACAAGGTTCTCTATTGGAGATTGTTACAAGGCAATTCCATAGATATGAAGTCTCACATTCAAAGTACATTCCTTTGAACATCCTTCTTGCATAAAAGTTTCTAATCTAGACATAAATTCTTAACGTCCAACTCCCAATATGGAAACATTTCCATATTTTCCATATGACAACTCATTCTTAATAGAATCCTATCTATAATAATAATGTCGATATGGTCCATTCATTACTATACTTCCAACTGCCCACAAGTGACCAATCCTTGTCGAACCTTAGATTGTCCTTGACAGTTGTTTAATTATTTTAGCCATATCCGGTTTTAGTCCTTTTTCCCTCTTAATGCCCTAGGCATTTGGAAAATTTTGAACGTTCAAATATTACATCTTATGCAATCGATCCTATACGTGAAGCATATGGGACACAATTCATAATGAAAAACGTGATACTTTACCAGTTTCTTGCTATAATATTGCCATATATAGAATTCCTTTATGTTGAATCTTTTCAACATAATATCCATATATGTGTTTTGACTAAATTTGATTAAAATTTCTCGATCCAAGCTTTAGGCTTTGAAATGAAGTATAATATTCTCTCCCTTAATTATAACAAAACAACTTTTCAACCCTTGCAACTTTGCGAATTGAAACTTTTGTTTTCTATAATTAATATTGCTAACTTGTAACATGTAAAATAATAATCTTGCTCCCACTAACATGATAATTATATCCATACCAACATAACATTTGTGCTCACAGTAGCTTTGACACGTATTCAAAAAACAGTTGGACTTCTAGAAATCAATACTTATTGACTTCCAAAGTTCATATTTCTAATACGATATGCTTCTATAAGCCTTTATCTAAGCTTCTCAAACTCATACACCTTTCCTTAGATAGCTCACATGTGTGTCTAAATAATTATAGAACTTATAGCAATAAGTCTCGAATGTTCAAACGAATTTCCAAATCTCACAATTCGAACTATGAAGAGGGATGTCGTAATCATAATCGAATTTTAGAATGCAATTTACACAATAGCTAACTCCTTAAAATCTTCCTGGTGAAAGCGTTTCCTCACAATCATTTTCATGAAGCGGAGAGAAACCTTACCACTTAGATTTTATGGTTTATGTGTTCCTATCCATGTGAATTTGTCATAACCATAATCATAAGATAATTTTCGTGACAAATCCAAGCACTTATGGACATAACTTGTTCATTCTTAATTTCTTGCCTCATGGCAGCACGAGTACCCACGATTGCTTCTAAGTTGTTCAGTAGGTCACCCATATAGATCAATGAACTTTCACTTGATCAAGGTGCTCTGCCTTATGCAATCAATTGAGAATTCATAAAACTCATATGCATAGTTGACTTAAAACTAGAATGGCACAGAAACAAAAATATGTTAACTAGTGATTGATCAATTCTTTAAGTTTTTCAAGATCATTAAGACTCCCACTGACCTCTTGACATATAAAATTCTCTTGTCAAGACACATTTCTTGACAAACAAATACTCAAGAGTTAGTGCGGATTCTTATCAAGACAAACACTTCACACAATTGGTCTTAATTGGTCTTTGTCTTATCCAAGACATCACAATTTACCAATTTCAAATGTAAAAGAGTAAGAAACTTTTCTACTCCACATTTTTTAAGCATTATAAACCTTCTTAAGATTGCATCACTCAAGTCACAATCTTGGAGTATGACTCTAAGACTTGATTTTGGAACGTAGTATGATTCGCCTTTTGATTTAACCATTTAAACAATTCCCGATTCCTCTTCTTCGCAATAGTAGTGCTAAAGTTATCCTTAGAGGATCAATTGTGATATGGTTCTGTAATTACTAAGACGACCATAAAACACGATACAAAAGTACTCTCCCTTCTGTTCAGATTGGAGAAACTTTTTATATCTCTGCCTAATTGATTCTTCTTATTCGTTCTGCCAAACATTGAAACTTTTCAAATGTTTCAGAATTACACTTCATCTTATAAGTATAACCATATTTACTAAACCTTTAGTAAAATATGACGAATAGCTTTTCATTGTAATTTTGTGGTGGACCTTAATAATACACAACAATGTGTATTAGTCCTTCACTTGACTCTTTGTCAAGGAATTAGTCTTAATTTTCTAAATACAAAGCTTCACATTCATCACACAAAACAAGTTGTATGATTCCAAGTTTCTGTCCAATTGAAACTTGGGCGATGAGAATCTTTCCTTATTTGGAAAATTACGACACTACTATAAATAACATAACTAAGAATCACATCCACTTAATATTTCTTATAATAGAAACACACAAACATCAATTTTCACAAATGACATTGCAAGGAGATATAAATAAGACAAAACTCAAAATTTATTTTATTTATAAAAAAGGTGCGGAAAACCTATCCTTACAATGCAAATTCAAATGAAAAACTATGCTATTACATATTCCTAAACAATCTATCATAACTCTAAGCAGCTCAAAAATCCAATCCTCGAATCATGCGATCGAAATCCATTTCTTCGTGATTAGACTCAGCTCACTCTTTCTTTAAGCTTCCTCTCTTTTCTTCGATCCTACAAAAAATCAAAATGCAATCTTATCACATCATGTATTAAGAATGAAAAAAATAGGAACTTAATAGAGTTAGATAGTGGATTTTACCTGAAGCAGGGTCATACAGCTTGACTCTCCCATCTTTGCGATCCTTCAGATAATTGTGGTAGCTTCGTAACCAATGCCCCTTTTCTTGGCAATAGAAACAAGTGGACTTCTTCGGAATAGCACACGGGACAATCTCAGACTCAGCCTTTCTCTTGCGTAGAGAAAACTTTTCTGGATTTCCAATGTTGCCATCAATTTCCATAGAAGTTTGGGAGGTTGACTTACCAGACACATTTGCTTTACCATTGCGTCAAATCATTGCTGATTCAGCAGCAATAAGCAAATAAGTCATATCAATGAGGGTCACGTCGTGATCCATCATATAGTACTCTCTAATGAACTCACTATATGATTCGGGAAGTGATTGAAGAACCCAATCAACAACCAACTTCCTCGGGAAAACAACACCCAACATTTTCAACTTGTCAATGTGTGACTTCATCTCCAAGACATGTGCACACACAGACTTTCCATCTTCATGTCTTTTTGCCAATAGGGCTTGAGTGATCTTGAACTTTTCAAGCCTTCGGACTTGTGGGTCTGGGAGAATTATAGGAGGAGGTGGAGGAAGTGAAGCATGATTCTCATTTCCATGATCCAATCGTGGAACATCATCTTCATGTGGAAAGCTTTTTCCAAAAGGTTTGGGAAGACCATAGTCATTAGATTTCGACATCTACAAAACGGGAGAAATTCAAGTTAGTTGATTGAGTCCTTAATAACACACCCAAATGAGATATTAAGGCTAGGATCCAACACAATATTCTACAAGTTGGAAGAGGTATGCTGTAATCCAATTTGCATAACATTTGAAGGTAGGTAAATGACAATTTACCAATTTCCACCATGAAAAATGAAAATTTTAAGGTTTAAGTTTTAAGTGAATTGAAACTCCTAGATCTTTAGAGATTCATTGAACTTTTCAATGACATGTTTAATCTCGATTGTGCCCTTCATGTTTGTGACTGGGATGCCGAGGATCACAAACAAGATGTGGATAACCATGCAAATATACTTGGTAGGCTCAATGTCACTATCACCTAATCAATGTGCCGGTTAACCACACACGCTCCATTGATCTATGACAAACATCGAGTCACCCTCTGCCATCATTGCCAATCCCAAATTAGTGTGCCGGTTAACCACACACTCTCCACTAACGTCTCGGCAAGGTGCAAAGTGTAATTTCATGGGTTAGCACCAATTCCACATTTTTTCTAAAGTAACTAAGATTTGGGAATTTATAAAAGGTTTAGTTACTTGCATTACATTATACTTATAATGGAAGGTTGTGTCCTATCCTACCCGTTCGGCTAACGACCCTCCATTAGTCAAGAGTGCGGTGGGTAAGAGTGGATACCCATTCAATCGCCATTTTATAGGCAATTTCCTTAAACACCCCTTAGAGACCAGCTTCATGAATGAGGCCTACTAACGGTAAGACTGACTCTTTACTTATACATATGTAATATGTTAAACCTTTAAATGTTATACAGTATAAGGTGTATTTTATACTTTTAAAATACTAAGTGATTTAAACTTATTAATAAATTAGACCTTTAATTTGATTAATCTTAAACCATATAATTAGGATTTATTAATTATCTCTTTTAATTAAACTCTTAATGAAATTTATAAACCATAAAGGTGTAAATTGAACTTTTCAAAACTTTAGGGTTTTAGAATTTAATATTTCAAAATTAATTCGTTTTAATTAAAATTAAATTCCAAAACTTGAGGACAAGTTTTGAAACCTTTCAAAACATTAGGGTTTTAGAATTTAATATTTCAAAATTAATATCTTTTAATTAAAATTAAATTCCAAAACTTGAGGCCAAGTTTTGAAACCTTTCAATACATTAGGGTTTAACTATTTAAATTTCAAAAACTAAAACTTTTAAGTTCAAATTTAAACTATAAAACCTATAGGGTGCAATTTGAAACTTTTACAAATTACTAGGTTAAATATTAGTGTGCCGGTTAACCACACACGCTCCACTAACGTCTCGGCAAGGTGCAAAGTGTAATTTCATGGGTTAGCACCAATTCCACATTTTTTTCTAAAGTAACTAAGATTTGGGAATTTATAAAAGGTTTAGTTACTTGCATTACATTATACTTATAATGGAAGGTTGTGTCCTATCCTACCCGTTTGGCTAACGACCCTCCATTAGTCAAGAGTGCAGTGGGTAAGAGTGGATAACCATTCAATCTCCATTTTATAGGCAATTTCCTTAAAAACCCCTTAGAGACCAGCTTCATAAATGAGGCCTACTAATGGTAAGACTGACTCTTTACTTATACATATATAATATGTTAAACCTTTAAATGTTATACAGTATAAGGTGTATTTTATACTTTTAAACTACTAAGTGGTTTAAACTTATTAATAAATTAGACCTTTAATTTGATTAATCTTAAACCATATAATTATGATTTATTAATTATCTCTTTTAATTAAACTCTTAATGAAATTTATAAACCATAAAGGTGTAAATTGAACTTTTCAAAACTTTAGGGTTTTAGAATTTAATATTTCAAAATTAATACCTTTTAGTTAAAATTAAATTCCAAAACTTGAGGACAAGTTTTGAAACCTTTCAAAACATTAGGGTTTTAGAATTTAATATTTCAAAATTAATATCTTTTAATTAAAATTAAAATCCAAAACTTGAGGCCAAGTTTTGAAACCTTTCAATACATTAGGGTTTAACTATTTAAATTTCAAAAACTAAAACTTTTAAGTTCAAATTTAAACTTTAAAACCTATAGGGTGCAATTTGAAACTTTTACAAATTACTAGGTTAAATATTTGACTAATAATAATTCTATATTATCCATATTTAACCAAATCCATCAATTTTGATGAGGATAACCATTCTAAACATAAAAAATCGATTTTAGGCAATAAAAACGAGTTTTGGAAGCAATCCTCAACAAAATCTGGCAATAAAATCGAAAAACCCGACAACAGCCCCTTGGACTCGTCGAGTCCACTATGGAACTCGTCGAGTCCACTATGGAACTCGTCGAGTAGGACCTACTCGTCGAGTCCATAAATGGACTCGGCGAGTCTGTCATTCAAAGAACAAAAATTCGGATTTTCTTGAACTTTGGCAATTCACTTTTGCATCTATTCAATAGAAAAACGACCTAGGCTCTGATACCACTGAAGGGTTATGAGCATTACATCATTCCTATGGTGTACATTCAACCCTAATTGCTTTGATCTAGGTTTTTCTACTAAGAACACAATAGCATTGAATACCAAAGCAATGATCCTAAGAGCTAGCAAACAATAATCAAATTGACATAAGATTAGGATTAGAAACATTACCTTGATTGTTATGTAGCAATAACAATCACAATCCAAAAAGTCTTTGACTCTTGAAAGCTTAGTGCCCCAAGTGTTGCACCTCTAATGGAGTCACAAACACCCAATGCAAAGGAAGACTTGGGAGAGATGGAAAATTGGCCCTCTAGGGTTTCTTAATCATAGATCCGATTTTCCTAAGACTAGGGGTCTATTTATAGTTGTGTGGGCTAGGGTTTCAGGTGGAAACCCTAACTCTCTGCTTAGGCCTTAAGCAATCCATGGAACCCTTCTAGAAGGCCCCTTGGACAAAATCCTTATGGGCTTCCCATATATTTCGTCCAACCCCTTCTATTGGGAGTCCATGGCCTAACCAGCAACTATTAGATAATTACGATATCAGTCCCCTTTATTTAATCAGTCTCTTTTGACCACCAAATTAATTTCTGATCAATACTAATTAAATAATATGATTTCCAAATAATATATTAATCTTGAAATATATTAATAAAACCATTTTCACTACGAATTTATAATTCATATAATAAATTCTACTCTCTCTTCTCTTGTCATCCTATCAAGTTGCATGAGTGAAGACAACCCAAAAGGACCATGCTCATAATCGGGTCAAGTACATACCAAAATAGTTATGGGCTTAGACACCTAATCCAACACATACATCTTGGTTGTGTGTTGAAAATAGAACTAGAACTGGTGTAATAAGGTTTTTATCATGTTTTCTTCAAGTTTTGCATGAGAAATACAAGTTACAACCCCAAAACATAAACTAAACTTAACCATCAGCTTTCAATTCAAAAGTTAAGTTCTATTAATGGACTGTTTTGACCACCTTGAACTTAATATTTTTCAAAACTATTTAAGATGCAAATTTTCTAAGGGCTACTCGCACGCGTTCATACGATTTTTGGCAATTTTTACAAAACTGTCTATCATTTCAGGAATGATTTCGGACCCGTCTGTAAAGATGAACATTTTCACACTGGTTTGAGGCCATTAAAAATTATAATGAAAATTATGAACAAAGTAGACTCATTTTAAAAGCTCTCGGAGTTTACGGATCTAAATTTCGACTTACGATGATTTTTCTATAATTTTTCTAAAAACAGGGATAGAAAAGTCAAAAACAAGAAATTGTCTTTATCATGCTAAAAGCTCTTATACTTGTGTTAGATGCAAGTTTATATGATTAATATATACTTTTAAAACATCTAGACACGTTAACTTATATGTATTTATATATGATTATATAAATTGTCTTGACAAACAAACATAATAAACTATAATTGGTATAGTTGAAGGTCACAAACCACACTTACAAAGGTACACATAACTATTTAAAGGCATAATTATCCTATCTTGCAAGTAAAACGGAGTCATAGTTCACGTAAATCTATTAAGGCTTTTGTGAGACTCTCCTTCGCAGTACCTACCTAGCATACATCGTAAGTCCTGTAGTTATAACCAGAGTCTCCTGGAGGGAGAGCGAGGTAATTATGTATAGATCTATACGGGGTTGACACCCCCGCACTAGAGTTGTTCGCTACAGCTAGACGGGCCAGTCTAGGGTGACAAATATCTTTAGAAACTAACGCCTGAAGAACGTCAAGACAGACGCTTTAGTCATATTAGTATGGTTGTAACAACTCACATAGAGAAGGATTATATTAACTTGGGTTTTACGACAAATATACACTCTACTAGTTTTATAAAAAACAAAGTTATGTTTCATTCACCTCGTAAACTAATTTCATCACTCTGGTCTTAGGGTTTTAAGACCACAACTCTTTTATATACATAATTTATAGGATTTTTTGGGAACACTCTTTCTCTAATACAAACAAAGGAAAATAATGAACATGCAAGCATTTATACACGGTTTTGGAACGAGACTCACAAACTATTTTTTTATAGAAATATTGGAATTTATGGAGTTTTACAACTTATTATAAACAAAGATATTACAAAGTTTTTCCTGCAAATATGCTTATGAACTCACCAACATTCTATGTTGACGCTTTCAAAACGACTTGTATTCTCAAGCCTTGGATCTGGATATTTTGCTATCTTTTGAGACATCATACTTTATGTTATTTTTGTGTAATCGAAGAACTAGTACAATTTGTAAACAATGAATGTTGGTATATTGTAATGTATGATGTTTAGTTGCTATGTATCATTTATATCCAATTGTTATGATATTACAAGATGAAGTCACCCGCCGACGGACGTTTCCGCCGTCCCGATTCGGGGGTGTGACACTCTAACCACCTACACTAAAGTAACATTGCATGTTTCATGGGTTTCATTAAGAACACTTGTAAAGAGTATATAAAATAGCAATTTGTGGGGATCCACAATTACATTATAGAGGTGGATGAAGTTTTGAAATAGTAGCTTGGTGTTTGCACCCATGTCAATATAATGGTGTTTATTTATATACATTCATCAAATGCTTTTTCAAAATCTTAAAAAAAAAAAAACAAAACAAAAACCTGCATCAGACATGGCTTAATATGACCGGATATATTGGTAATAAAAGACATCAAAAAGTAAAACAAAAAAACTTATTTTTTCCGAAGTACATTGCTTTTAAATTGTCATTTCAGAAACGTTTTTAAAGAAAATTGTATCAAGGTTAGACTTTGACCTGGTAATAAAAAGTGTAAAAATAAAAGAACTCTTTTTCAAAAAAGGTACATTTCTATTAAATCCTCTGGTTCATAGTAAAAACAAATAAACTTAAATCTAGAAATAATACACATAAAAAAATAAAAAATAAAAAACATTTTTTGAAAGTACATTGATATCAAAACCACTATTTTAGAAGCATTTTTTTGAACAACTTGAAGACTCAAGCATCATGGTTCCTTCGAGCCCAATTTGCCTCCGCTTCTTTTTCTCTATCAGTTATCCATTCCAAGATTTCAGCCTCTTCTTCTAGTGCAAAAGCCATGAAAATGATTAATTTTTGAAGCGACTCGCCATATTCCATGTTGTTCAAAAAAATTACTTGATAAAAGTCTCATGTAAAAAAAAAACTTATACAAAGTACATCAAAAAAATAAAAAAATAATGGAGTATCTAAAGCTACATAACACCTTAAATATTTCTGGATTTTCCAATGGCACAACAACCTTCATCTGCACAGGTAGGTGCTACCACATAAGATAAAGGGCAAAACAATATTATAGTTTTAACGGTTTATAAAGAGAATTATTTGGAAATTTCTCCTAATATCGCCAATCATGAAAGCACAAGCTCCAATATTAATACACTGATTCGATTTTGAGTTTCCTATCTCTCATAAATGGATTCCTTGTGAATGAATAATGATGCTTCTCATTATTCTATCAGCCATGGAGCTTAAACTTGTTTTCATTTTGTTAATTCACCTTCTTTGAAACATAAAGTTGTCGTGAAAATATACATTGGTCATGCAACAAATTAAATCATTTACAAGATTGTTCGGTTTCTATATGCTTTATATAATCTTATCTTATTCCATTTTATATAACAAAATTACTATTTTGCCTTCATTCCTCAACCTGGACCATGAAAAAGGGATCAAAATATAAGAAGATACATATTTCTTAATTCCAATTTTCATGGCTATCACTTCCATGAACCACATTTCACTTCGAAAAAATATCATTGATTCATTATACAGTTTACTTCACATAAAAAGAAGCCAAATTCCCAAAATTTATTGAAATCAACAGAAAAAAGAGACAAAAATTTAACCATCCGGTTTGAACAACAAGATCCCCAGTAATTGTATCTCGTTCAGCTTGAAGTGGATTTGTTGCTACAATATATGTACTTGTTGATGCAATTAACTACGTTCTTTTTTTATTCCAAAATCGGACCAATATAATGTAAGAAAAATTCAAGTCCAGTTGATGACGATGACAGAAATAGAGGAAATAAGATCAGTACTACTCCTTTAGATACAAAAACAAAAAATGATCATTTGAGTAATCTCACTTTTTAATGGCTTCGTTGTATATTCTAAGGTCTGCAGAATCAAGGGCTTGTCAATGGTCGCTTAGTGTGGAGAAGGTGAAGTGTGATTAAATACAATAAATGACAGAAAATAACCTGAATTGTTAGTGTTATGTATGGATCCAATGAAGGAATAACATTTCGTAAAGATGCAATTTTCCTAATTTTAACCTTCTTTGAAACCAAATTACCAAAAAACTTCATGTACAAAATCCTTAGCAAAGTTTTTTCCAATAAACCTCTAGTGTTATGTGAAGCATTCAATAGGAAGAGAAAGGGTTGAAGAACATGCTATATAAAACCACAAAATAAACATCATTGGGAAAATAGAATGCAGATGACCAATAAAATCTTTGGAGATGATGAAAGCGATGACAAAGAAGCATATACCTTCTGCTGCGTGAGATGTAGCCGACGACCGTTAGGATTCGAGAGAAGGAGAGACAATATATGAATGAAAATCAATTGGGATTTCCTTCAAGATAAATGAATGTGTGAAAATTCAGAACCAAGTTCTGAGATGGTGAATCAAGAACCTGCTTCTAGGGTTTTATGAGTTTTTTAAAGATTTTGGAGAGAATAGGGTGGTGGTCATGATTCTCGGTGATGAGTAGCTAATTTATCGGCTTCAAATTGGAAACTCAGGGATTTCAAAATTGGGTTTATGTTAACAAAATTGTTGGCTAATATTTAGGGATTTCAAAATGGATGACAAAACTTAGACATGGGAAAATGCAATGTAAAAGGGAATAGCAAAAAGGTGACAAGTGGCATATATGATATTTATTAGGAGTTGTATGAATTTGACACATGGTAGTAAGAGATTCAACCTATTTATTTATTAGAAAGGGAGATTTGTTTAATTTAAAAGTAATTACCATTTAGTTGACTCAAAGATAAAACTATGGTTAATTTCGTAATCTAAAATGATAACCTAGTGTTAACCGAGTTTTGAAGTAACTAGCTTTATATGGGACCTTATTGATAGAAACCTTGTTAGGAGGGACTATAATGAAAATCTAGAATAAAATATATTGTTAGGTTCATAAATTTTATCTCATCATCACAATGTGACCCCAAATCCTAGTGAAAATGTTTTTAAATGATTTAAAACTTGAATTGTGATGGTTTGGTTTAGCAAAGAGAGCTATAAAGTAAACAAATTGATTTTTACGCCTTATTCCCGAGTTGTTTTGTAAATTCAATAAAGAAAAAGGGAAGGAAATTTTTGACAGAAATAAAGGGAGGGAAGGAAAATATTCATTATCCCGTGTTCCCGAGTTTGAAGGAAATGAAATGAAAATTTTAAGTTTTTGTGTTCCCGAGTTAGAATGAAAAAGAAAATAAAACTTAAAATTTTCCTTCCCATCATTTTCTTCCCAAATCCGCCCAATTTGGAAGGAAGATATAGCTCCAAAATCCTTTCTCTCCTCTCACTTTCCTTCCATTAATGAAACTCCGGAACATGATTTCCTTCGACATCCCTCACTTTTTCCGTATCCATCCATATCCCTCCTTAATTACAACTCAGGAACAAGATGTTAAAGTATAAAACTAATTTTTACGGTAGTCAAACCTTCGAATCACCAATTCCACGATATGAATGCATGAGTAATTGAGCTATTATGAGTTTACTAATATGTTTTCAAGTAGATTTAATTAAGTGTTTGGAATCGTCAATGTTGGAATGGGAAGTTAATAAGAGTTTATGGTGAAATATTAATACCTTAAGGTCTATATGATCTTCCTTATAACTCTTTTGACTTTAAACTGTCTTAATCATTAAGTCATTATAAAAGACCTAACTAAGTCCAGGGGCGGACCAAGGGGTGGTCCACGGAGGCACCGGCAACCCCTAATTTTTCCGGCCACAGTGGAAAATTTTTCGAAAATTTTATTTTTTCTACTACCGTGCAACCCTAACTCTCCCGTGCAACCCCTACTGTAAAATCCTGCGTCCGCCCCTGACTAAGTCATTTGTACTAAAAGACTTAATTGATTATATAAAATTTTAATAACACTTATTTGGTCCATTAAAAATATTTGGTAATTTTTGTTGAGCATTGGAGATCGTTTGGGAAAAGCACATAGCTGAAATGAGAAAATATGCATATTTGAACGACGTGGAGGTTTCACTTAGAATTAAAACAATTATGTACGACGTGTGTGCAGGAGGGAAGCGGATTTTCAAGGCAAATCTACACGGGGTCATCTGAAACTCAATTTTTTGCAAAAACTCAATTTTTTGCAAAAACTAAATTTTTGATTATTGGTTATTTGAAGGCATGGTTGCGTGCAGTGGCGGAGGCTCTTTGGGGCCAGGGGCACGGCCCCCTGGTTTTTGGCTTTCTAATACCTATACATATCTATACATATGATTATTTAGTAATAAAATATCAATTAAATGACTAATTGCCACTCCGGTTTCCAGTTTAGCAGTGTATTGCGCAAAAGATGTTAGTTACAAACAATATTCAAAAGACTAAATCACTCATTATCCAAAAGTTCAAAAAATCACTTAACAAAATTAGAATAAACCTTCTTTAAAATTAAAACAAGGAAACCATGTAAATGCTAAATAAAAAACATCTAATCTTATTTTACAATCGTTTAACCCCAAGCTTTGAAGCCTTGACTTTAAGAAAAAAATAAACTCTAAAATATTATTTCCGCCGCCGGAAAAAAAAGTTCTCAAACCTAACCAGAAGAAGAAAACCGTCACCGGACTACATCTTCTTCTCCGTGAACTCTTTCTCTCCTCTGCTGGTCATTGGATTGATCTCCTCCGCTGTATATTCTCTCTCTCCTCTGCAGAAGTCGCAGGATTGATTGCCCCTCTCTCTCATTCCTCCAAGAAGTCGTTGGATTACTCATCACGAAACACCGTCGTGTGCTCCGCATGTTGTCGCTTTTTCTCCGGTCTTCTCCGCTTGAGTAAACGTATGTTGACTCTTTTCTCCTTTTTCCCTCTCTCTCTCTCTCTATATATATATATATATATATATATATATATATATATATATATATATATATATATATATATATATATATATATACACACACACACACACACACTAGCCGTTTACCCGCACCAAGCGACGGGTACGAATATTGTTTTTTCAAAAATTAGATTCTAGAGGCTTAATATATTTGCACAAATACTCTACGTCTAAATAATTATCGATAAGAGTCGTTGTTTTAAAATTTTCCTTATTTTTTATACTTTAACTTATTATTTTAGTTTGTTTAAAATTAAATTTTTTAATTGGATAACATCTTTTTTTTAATAATTGTTTTAGGAATTAAACATTTTTGTTTTGGCAAAAAAACCATTTTACAAATTGACATCCTACTTCTTCCCGGAAATTTTGAAAGAAGAGTTCTCTAGAGCAACACAGAGGGTATCAACCCTAGTAATTAAATAAGCCACGATTGAAAAAAAAAATAGAGTGAGTTTCTACACATCCACATCTAATTTTATTTTTAAACAAATATCTAACAGGTTTAAAGATTGTTTCTGGTAATAAAAATTATGCAATCGATATATGTATTTTAATTATAGTTTTTAAGTTAACATTATCTATTCTTATATATAATTATTTTATTTCTAATTTGTTCATATTTTCTATTTTATTATCTTTTTACTTTTTTATTTTTATAAGTGTAGTTAAAAGAAATTATATAACGTCAACTCAATTTTTAAAAAGAATAATTACAAAACAAAGAATGATAGATTTACCTTAAAGAATTACAAACCAAATTAAAATCAAGTTCAATATAAAAATTCATATGATAAATAGTTACTTATGAATTTGAAATAAAATTATTTTTATAGTGTTAAAATCTTTTAACATATATCACTTTAATATTTGAGATGTTAAAATATATTTTTAATACGTAATTATAATTCCAACTAAAATCAAGACACAAATAACAATTATACTACTATACAAAACAAACATCTAGATAATAATTAAATCTAACATTATGTTATTAATAAAGTTTTACTGAAAAAAAAAAGTAAATGATAACAGTCAACCAAATTTCACAACAATTTGCCAATATGTGATAATACTAAAAACAAAATTTATAACAGATATGTTATCACCCATTAGACTAAACCATATATGTAAATTTCACGATTTTCATTAAAATACACAATGTTTATTTTTATTGTGTCCCATAATATTTTCATGTCATTTATACTGACTGACCTACAACAATGTATCAATAATAATGTTTAAATTTCTTCTTTTCTTCATAAGATTTTAAAAAAACTCAAGAGCCCTTTGTTCACAATCTGATCTTTTCACAAGATCACTAATAGACTCTAAATCCTCTACTTGAGCCACCTCAACAATTCTCCTACAAATCAATGGGTAATTTAGACATTTCGTTTATAGTCAAACAACTTAACCATTACCTTATCATTTTTAGCAGAAACCAATCCAAGAGAATCATTGAACTGATTTATCATGTATTTTGTTTCACAAATTCCCAAAGCTCCAAATCATTATAAGTTTCATGAAGATACATCTCACTAATCACCTCTTTGTGTATATCCCAAAGAAATGTAAACTTTTGATAAAAGAATATTCCAATTGTCTGATATTGTATCTATTATCCATGTTTTGTAGCCTGCATATATAATATTTACCCCTATAAAAACCAAAATATTATAAAAGCATGATTACAAATCAAATAAAAATTACATATTTCCCTGTGATTCTATTTATGTCCATCTTGTAAAAAATAAGCCAAAATGATTTCAAATAGTATATATATTTTACAAACTATAAAAATAAAGTATAATGATAAAGGCAATAAAAGTCTAAAATCTAAATGTTAAAATTATAATAGGAAACATTTACAAATAAAAGGCTATAAATAAAAATATTTTTATATAACTTTTTATATTCTAATTACCAGTAAGTCAATCAAAGTTTGTTGAAAAAAATTGATAAAAAAAATGATGGCATATTTCATCAAAACCCCATCAGAAAAAATAACATCAACATTAGGGGTAAAATCGTCTATATACAGGCCAAAATATCATATTACCCTCTATCCAAACAGATAGAGAAGACATCAAATATGAAGCAAGGGTAGTTTTGTCCAAAAACTTGAAATCATCATCAAATAACATAAAAATCAACTACAAGGGCAAATCCGTCTAGTTTGATAAATGGGCAAACTTAAATTTAAACCTTGTGAAGAAAAAGAATACTCCCACGGTAAATTTGTAAAATTGTGCATTTTGCATTTTGCATTGACAAAAAATATCACCAAGAAAAGAGAAAAGAATCAAAGCCAATATATTGCGATCAGTCAAAACATGCAAGGTGAAGGGTATAAAAGGAATTGTTTTTAAATATAATTATATAGATCCATATGAAAAACGACACCCATAATTTGATATCACAGAAAAGAAATATGATAACATAAAGGAAAGATAAAAGATGGAAGTGAAGATGTAGTAACTTTTTTGTGATTGTGTATAATAATCACTACCGGATCAAGACGGTTAGTGGAACCCAGGACAACATGCACATTGGGTTAAGCTTCGCCATCCCAAATTAGAACCTGGTTTAAATATTGATTAATTAAAAATACATCAAAATGATAAAACTGAGAAATAAAGAAACTGGTAAATTTGTGACCTCTGTGCCTTTTGTGCCCTTTGAGTTGTTACACGATCAGGTAATCTAGGAACATAAGGAACAACAAAATTATAAAAAAAAAATCATTCACAATATTAAATAAACACTTAATATGAAACAACAGAACCTGAAATGAACCACTTAATATATAGATGGGTACCTGAACTGCAATCAAACATCCAAACCTGAAATGGAGATGTACACAAAACTTGATCCAAGCCTTATCTGTTCCAGACATTACATAATATCCAAAGAATTGAAAGCTTAAAAATAATATGAAAACAAAACTTGATCCGAACATAATCTAGTCCAAGCATTACATAATTTCCATGTAATTCCAAGCATGAACTAAAGCATAACATGTTCAAAATAAAATATTTAAGAAATCAAAAGATTCTTACCACTCAGAATTATGGGACGACGTTAGTCTTCACCTTCAAGTGAGAAATCGATTTAACTACCAAATATGTAATGCTTGTAACAAAAAACAAACTTAGCTTCATACTAAGCTTTGGGGCGGAATGAGATTGTTGAAGACGAAGCTATGAGACGACGTGAGAGAGCATGAATTCGATTCGTCTGTACCTTGAACTGAGAAATCAATTTTGAATTCTTAACCTGATCAGACTGAGAAGCGAGAAATAATATACCCATCTTTTTTTTATTAAACCGATTACTTTGTACAAATGAGAGAAATCGGCATGGATAAACTGATCGAACACTTTGCCAATTTTAGAACAAAGTGAAATCGATTGGCCCATTGTCCAGATTATGAAGGCATATGAGGGTAGAAATACCAGGGTTCAACATAAATCGATCGGTGATAAAAGGGTAGCGGGTGCGTTTTAAACTGATTGGGCGGATAAATGGAAAAAGGCTAGGTCAACAGAGGTATACTGGGTGGGCTTCAATCTAACCTCAAATCGAAACCATCTCCAGATTGATTGCATGAATTTAAGGAGACGACTTCAAGTTTGAATCTAACTAAAACTCCTTAAATTATCGGATGAATCGGTCAAGTACAATTGGATACTCCTGATTCTTACTTTGACTTTTTAATTAGACCAGATAAGATTTTCACTACTGCATAAAGTTGTTGTATATAATGTTTTAAAGGTTGTACCTCTTAAAATTCAGCATTTGAGGCAAAATGCTTATTAAGGTATATATATGTATATATATATATATATATATATATATATATATATATATATTATATATATATATATATATATATATATATATATATATATATATATATATATATATATAGCTAGGTTCAAATGTGGATTGACATCTATTGTGTGGACGTGTGGATAATGCTATTCTGTGAGAATGACAAAGAAAATATGTTGTTTGATAATATGAATACGTTCAGTCTTATATAATTATTGTAATTATTACGCATTTTCACTAATTAAATCGTCTATAAGGTTATTATAGACATTTTTTAATTATTCTCATTCTGTCATAATGTTATCAGGATGTTTATTGAGTCGTATTCTGTAAGAACGAAAATAAATGAAAAACGATGCATGAGAACACAAATGAATTAGAATTAGTGAGAATCCATTAAAATAACAATAGTTATGTGAGATTGAACGTATTCACATTACTAAATAACATATTCTCTTAGTAACTCTCATAAAATAGCATTATCCACACGTCCACACAATAGTTGTTCATCCACATTATAACCTAGCCCTATATATATATATATATATATATATATATATATATATATATATATATATATATATATATATATATATAGAGAGAGAGAGAGAGAGAGAGGTAAGTTCAAATGAGAAAATAAAAAAGGTTGAGAATGGGGGAATCATTCTCAGCCAATCATTTATCTAACATGTTCAAATTAAAAAACAATGCGCGTGTCCATTTTCATTAAGGGTATCTTTGTAAATTAGCAACTTTTTTACATAGAACTTACCTGTTCGTTGTTATCAGTTTCCAATTTGATGATATCTTTAGCTCGTTTGAATCGGATATGAGGAATTCATTATCAAGATTATTTTCTTTATATAACTCGTTAGCAATTATACGTATTCATTCCATTAATCATGAAGTTTCGCATCTGTGTTTCAGTTTTCTACTTCGTATTCAGTTTCCGATTTGATCAGGTATGTATATCGTTTGAATCGGATAGATTGGAGTTCATTATCAAGATTATTGCTTTTTATAATTTGTTTGGAATTACGCTTATTATCTTCGTTTTGGAGTTGTTTCATCGGATTTCATTATCAAGATTATCAAGTTTCGAATATGTATTAGAGTTATTTCATCGGATTTTTGTTAAGTAGTTTGAGATATTTATTTCAAATCGGAGCTGATTTAATTTTTAATCGGATATATCGTTGTAGTTTTTACGCTCTGAACTGAGAGAGATTGCTTAATTACATCATCTGATCATATATGATTTAAGTTTCTTTCATATATTTTGTACGTTGAGGTGAGATATATTCGAAATTAACCAGGTTTTCATCTTTACGACTTTTTTTGTGAGATATATTCGATATTAAGATTGTTTTTATTTATTTATATAGATCATTTGGTGTATTATGTCGAATTCTAGTGTTATTGATGGTGATTTGTATTCTTCTATGAGTGAGAGTGAAGAAGAAGATGTTGAGAACTCATTTTTTGAAGGTATCAGTTATTGAATTATTTTGTTGTTTTTAATTTTGTTGATTATCATTTATTTACATATGAATATGTTAATATGATTAAATTGTTGTCTTATTCATATATGAATAAACGTGTGATAATTGTAATTTCGAATTTATTATTTTTTTCGTTTTATTCATATATGAATAAGTTATGTTTTATTTTATTTATTTTGAATCCTCATGAATTTTATGTATTCATATATGAATGTTTTATTCATATATGAATGTTTTTTGTTTTATTTATACGAGTTTCATGTATTCATATATATTATTGTTTTATTCATGCATTATTATTTTAGGTGGTGAATCATCAAGTTCAGTACATGATGCGCAATATTGTGATGATATAATTGGAGAACATGTCTATAAGCCAGATGTACCTGTTCAACTTATTCCATTTAAGGGTTTAATCTTCAAATCATTAAAGTTGGCTATCAAAATGTATTTTGAGTATGCTGAAATTGGTGGTTTTGATGTTAGACTGAGCACACAGTCAAGGTTTGATAACAAGATTATAAAGAAGAAACATGTTATATGTAATCATGATGGTAAACAGAAAAAGAAATCTTGTGACACATTAGGTACAAGTGGTGTTAGGAGGAAACGAAATTCAAATTCAAGAGCTATTGGTTGTCAAGCAAAGAATATATTTGAATATGTGTATGGAACTCCAGATTATAAAGTTTTTCAGTTTGATGAACTTCACAACCATCCACTTGAGAAGAGAAGCGATTTAAAAAAAGCGAGACAAATGTCATATTCAGAAAAAGAGTTTATTGTGCGTGCTTCCACATAAAAAATAGGTCCAACTATGGCTCATAAGTTGATGGCAAGTCTGAGAGGTGGGTATAAGTTTGTAAAGCCCAAAGTAGTTGACTATAAAAATATAAGGAGAGATATCAACAGGGTTATTGGTTATAAAGATGCCCAAATGATAGTAAACACAATGAATGACCGTCGAGCTGACTATCCAAATTAATCATTTGAGTTTAATTGTCAAGATGATGTTTTGGACTGTATGTTTTGGGCTGATGAAATGGAGAACGCATATTATGCTGAATTTGGTGATGTTATCTCGTTTGATGCGACTTTCCGAACAAACAAGTAAGTTATTCTATCTACTTTTGTTTATAGCTTATTCATATATGAATATTTTTATATTCACTTATTAATACATCAAAAATTGACTTTAATGAACATTTTTTTTGTGTGTTAGGTATCGAATGGTTTTTGTTCCGTTTACTGCTATTGACCATCATAAAAAATCGGTTACTGTTGAATCTGGGTTGCTAAGAAATGAAAGAATTGAGTCTTACTCTTGGTTGCTTAAAGTATTTCTTAAAACTCATGGGAAAGAACCAACACTTGTTTTAACCGATCAAGATGTTGCAATAAAACAAGCTGTTGAGAATGTGTTTCGTAATTCAAAGCACCGATTATGTATGTGGCATATAATGAAAAAGTTGAAAAAAAGGTATTATTTTAATATATTTCAAATATATTACTTATTAGTATATTCATTTATGAATATTGATTGTTATTTTACTTCTTATTATTTATTCATTTATGAATATTTTTGTTTTAATACAGATATCAGATGATTTATTTACGAACACAGACTTTAGAAAAAGGTTTTCGAAGCTTGTTTGCGACATTAATATGAAACCTGATGTTTTTGAGGTGAAGTGGGGTTTGCTTATGAAGGAATTCAATCTTGAAGACACAAGATGGTTTAAAGACATGTTTACAATACGTGATTCATGGATACCTGGATATTTTAGTGATATTCCAATGTGTGGTTTGATGAAGACTACATCGAGGTCAGAGAGTATGAATTCATTCTTTAATACATACTCAGAAAGTGGGAACTTACTTTTGAATTTCATGATGAATTACGACACTGCCATTCAAAAGCAAAGGAATACTCAACGAGAGCTTGATAAGGCATCAAAGAAAGCATCATATAAAATGCAAACACCTCGAGAAGTAGAATTGCAAGCATCAAAGGTTTATACAAGTACATTATTTTTTGAGGTGCAAAAAGAAATATATAAAGCATGTTTTTTCTGTACATACTCATATGTTGGTATTGAAGATGGTTGGGAAGTTTACATTGTGCAGCACAACAACAGTAAAAGTGAATTTAAAAATGAATGTAAGGTAATTTTACTATTTTTTTATGAAAAATGTAATAATATTCATATATGAATATGAGAATATTCATATATGAATAACAATATTCATATATGAATATATGAATATTATATGAATATATGAATATATGAATATATGAGTGTTGATATGAGTATTCTTATATGAATGTAAATGTGTAAATTTTGTTTTTGTATCAGGTTGAAATAAAAGCTGAAGAGAAAGAAATAAATTGCAGTTGTGAACATTTTAAGCGTATGGGTGTTTTATGCAGACATGCTTTTACAATAATGATGAGATGTGGTGTTAAAGAAATTCCTGAAAGGTACATTTTGAAAAGATGGAGAAAGGATGTGATATCAAGAAATTATCGTTTTAGTTCTGTTCAATCCGATTCAGGTGATTGTGAGAATGTAAAGCTAGTCAATGATTCATATTATTGTTTTGAATCATGTTTGGATATTGTAAGAGATGACAAAAAGAGATTGGCTTTGTTTGCTGAGAAACAACAAATGTTGTTGAAGGAATTTGAGAGTGATTATATTTCTCCTGGATTGAAAAGCAAGACAGATGGTGAAGTCGTATGCAAGCTTTTGGGTGTTACTATTCCTATTCCAGAAGAGATTAATATTCATGTTCCTGAAGTTCAAAGCAATAAAGGTTCTGGAATGAAGAAAAGAATTCCAAGTGCAGGTGAAGTAGCATATGAAAATTCTAAAAAATAACATAGAATGTGTTCAGGATATGGAAAACGAGTTCCACACAATTTACGTACTTGTCCAGAAAGAGTTGGAGCTGCTAAATCAGCAAAAGACAGTTAGAGATTTTTTAGTTTTTTTTTTTTTTATGTTTTTTGGTTTTATTCATTTATGAATATATGCAGATAAAAACAATAAACAATAATATTCATGTATGAATAATACACATTTATATTGATATGGTAAATTGATATGTTCATATTTGTTTTTTAAATTACTATAAAATAAGTTATATTGATATTGTAAATTATTCATAAATGAATACAAATATGTGAAATTTGTTATACTAATAAATAAGTAATATTCATATCTGAACTTTGTTATACTAACATATTACTTTGAACTTATTCATAAATGAATATATCATATTCGTATTCATTTATGAATAAATAAAAATAAACTTTGAAAATATTTGAATATAAAAAAATGACATAAATAAGCAAACTTGTTTCTACTAATAAGTTAGTTATATTCATATCTGAAATTTATTATATTCATATATGAACTTTGTTATACTGACATATTACTCCTAATTTAATCATAAATGAATATATCATATTCGTATTCATTTATGAATAAACATAAATAAACTTTGAAAATATTTAAATATAAAAAACTGACAGAAATAAGAGAAGTTGTTTCTATTACATAATCATTCAACACAAGATAATAAAAGCTGTTCATAAGCATTTCACAAAATATTAAAACGAACATTTAACAAACCATCTAAAATTTGTTTCGCATAATCGTTTTACATGTACTTCAAATCCATTCATCTTCAACACAAACTGTTCTATAGCATCACACTTCATCACAAGCAATCATCAATATTCTTTTAACCTTTTTTGAATTGTTTGCATAGCCTTGTATGCATGATCAGTACGCACTTTGAATTCAACTTTTTGATATTTTTCAGCATGATCCAACACATTAGCCTTCAACATGTTAATTTCAGAAGTTAGCATTATGTGTGCATACCTTTTCCTGAGCTTCTCTAAAGTAGTTTGTTGAATTGCACTTTCTTTATGAAGACCTGGTTTCCACTTTGAGAGTGGTTGTCCCATATGTCTCATTGCAAAGATTCCACAATCAACTTTGTTTTTAACTGTTCTCCATGTCATTTCAAGTCGTTGGGGTTTGATACTTTCTTTTGAGATTGCATTTGCTCTTGGATGGTTTATTTCTTTAAAGTATCTCACAAACAAATTTTTCTGATCATTAAATAAAATAAAAGTTAGATATGTAATAAATTGGTTCTTTTATGTTGTTGTGAATTGGGTACATACCAAAGGTTTCAATAGTACTCCGTATTTCCCTTCATAATCCCCCTCAACTGCACTGTTGTCTAGAATTTCAATTGATGGTTTCTTTAAGTTGAAGACAATCACAAAAATGTGAGCACTTTTAACAACTGGAAAGAATACCTGTTTTTATGTATATAATGGTAAGTATTTTGTTGATAAAATATATATAAAAAACAACTTTAATTAACATACCATGTCAATATCTTTTATGTTTAAGATTTTTTTGTACCCATTGGTACTGTCATGAAAGTTCTCCTTGAATTTTTCATACTTTCTTTCATCGGAGAATGTTGAAGTTAGATAAGCAGTCTGTAACCAATATAATCATATGTGAATTTCAGTTGAATATATATAATTATATTAAAGAATACATCATATTTTGTATAATCATATGTGAATTTCAGTTGTAAAAAAATATAATATTCATAAATGAATACATCATATTGGTGTATTCATTTATCAATAAGGAAGGAATTAAGGTTAGAAAATAAACTTACAGAAACTCCAACTTTCAAGAAGAGTCTGTATGGTGAATTTCCAAAATCCCTTTCCAGTTCTTGGTGGTTAAGTAAATCAGACCAAGTATCTAAAACTTCTCCAAAAATCTCTGTGTTTGCATATAGACTTTCCATAACTACTCTTTCTGTTATCTGACCATATTTTGTCTGGACAACCACATCTCTGCAAATATATAATCAAAATGTCATAGATTATTATCTATATAATAATCATATATGAATGTATATAAAATAAAGTTACTTACGATGTATTGCCTTATAAGTTGAACAACCATTCATAGACAATACTCTCCTGATGTGTCAGTTTGGGTTTTGTGTCTGTTATTCTGCATTTGAAAGGTGATTTGAAAGCATCATCAAGCTTCTTCTCTCTTGGTTGATCCAGATCATGCTTTGATGGTCTTACTTCAGTAGGAATTGATACAGAGATTGGATTTGGATTAAGAACATTTTTCTTTGCTAATCTGATAACAACCTTCTGATGGTCGTCTTTGATTTGTTTCTTTGTAAGTGGTTTTTTTGGTGAAGATTCATTAGATTTTTTACTTGAAGTTTGATCTGAATCTTGACTGAGACCTAGACTAAAGCTTGGATGAGTATCTGCATGCCAGGAGATTTATCATATAAATAGTTGTAAGTTAATTATAATATTTGAGTTTATATTTTGAAATGTTTATCCAAATTGTTACCTCCTTTATTTCCTTTTGTCTTGTCAGCTTTTTCTCCTTTCTTGTTTTCATTTTCTGACTTTTTCTTTCCTGAAAGATAAAGAACTATGATTAAATAATTCATATGTGAATAAGTAATGTATTCATTTATGAATAAGTAATGAATATCATTATTTATGAATAAGAAATATTAAAATTTTAATTTTTTGTATATTGCGTTATTTATTTGTGAATAATAAAACTTATTATATTCATTTATTAGTGATTCAACTATTTACCTTTATCTTCTGCATTTCCTTTCTCGGTTTCTCTATGTTTATCTTCACCTCCATCTTTCGTGTTCTTAGCTTCTGTTCCTCCTTTATTTATATCTTCAGAGTTTTCCTTGCCTGAAACATATACATCATATATGAAATTTTTTTATTTTTTTATTCATTTATATAGTGTATTATTCATTTATGAATAAACAATGTTATTAAAAAAATCAATATAAATATTGTAATATATTTTAAATCATTCATTTACATGTATCATCCCCCTTTGTTTTTTCAGCTTTTGTTCATTGTTCATGTACACCTTCTGATTTTTCCTTTTCTGCAAGAGTATTAGTTTTACCTGTACTCATTGGTGACCCTGGTCAAAATTTAATAAACAAAATTGTTATTGTGTATTAATATTTTTATCTATTTTTTTAAAATAAAAGTAAGACAAAATTTACCTATATCAATATCATCCAAAATAGTTTTCATTTCAGGGTCATTCCAGATTTCATCTTCTTGACTATTTAAACTTGAAATTCCAATTCCAAGGACATTGTCCACAATGTTGTCAACAACTTTATCCAACAAATTTTCATTTTCAGTTTGTTGAATAGTCTCTTCATGATTATTTGTTTCTTCATTATCATCAGCTTTTTTTCTCTTCATCATTGTCATTTTGATTGTTCTTTCCATCTTTCTCTTTTACTTCAGTTTCACCTTCTTTTTGATTATTATCTCCATCATTCTTTATTCTTTCATTCTCTGCTTCATTTGAATCAAGCAAATAATCTTCTTCTAGTTGACTTCCATCATTATCATTGTCTTCTTCACCATTTCCCTCTTTATCTTCATTTTCTTTTTGATAATTTGTTTTTTGAGCGATTATTGGTGTCAAATTGATTCCTTTAAATCCAGTTTGATTACTTGGAAATTCAAAAATAGTTGTGCCTTCTGTTTTTTCTTCACTAATTATATTTGTCATCTTTTCTTCGAAAATCCTAAAACTTTCCTTTTCAGGGAACTTTGTTATCGCATCATTGAGCTTTGAATTCAGCTTTTCCTTCATCCTCTCGAAACTATTAAGCATTTTAGATATTTTTGATTCATATGCCTATGTAATAAAAAGAAGTATGATTAGAATTCAATGTAATCATATATTATTAACATGTTCAAACTAATTACCTCAACATAATGATCTTCATCTTTATCAGAATCACTGTCTTCGAGATCTGTATCTCCTTCATCTTGTTCATTAACAAATTCTTCATTTAATTCTCCAAGTCCAAATCTACCTTTTTCTTGTTCAAATGTCTCTCGATATCTAATCTTCTCTGAACTCCAATAACAAATTGTTGGACGTTTACGTGTTACTGTTAAAGCTTCTGAGTAGATGTTATCAGCATAGAACAACTGCACATAAATGATAACTAATTGATATTCATATATGAACAAGTAATATTATTTTTTACTTATTCATATATGAATAAGTAATGTAAAGCATTACGTGTGAACAAATATATTTTTCTTATTCATATATGAATATTTGCTATTAGTTTATGAATAATCAATATTATTAAAAATTGAGTATAAACATTATAATAACTTACCACCAAGAAAGCTGAAGGTCCAACAAAGAAGCTGGTATCTGAGTATGGTATGTATGAGTTTTTTGTTCTAACAAGACAGTCCAAAATATAGCTGCACCAGTCTATGTTGCTGATATCTGTTTTTCTTGAAATATAACTCAAGGGAAACAGGTTGCATCTTCCCATTGATGTTGACTCGCAAAACGTGTTGACAAAAAGAACTAAGAAGTTCAATTTGAAATTGAAATCAGCTTGTGTGGTAGAAACAATAACATTTTTTATTGCACTCAGTCGGATGATTAAATCTTTTTTAAATTGTTGATTCCATTCATCATAACTTGTATCATCCTTAGGCCATTGATCCAGTTGTGTAAGTTTGGTTCCACCAATTGGTATGCCCAACATGTCATGAACAGACTCTGCTGTTACTTTCAGTTCCTTTCCTTCAATATCTATCACCATTCTCTCAGAATCAAATTTTTGAAGAACATAAAATCCCAGCTTCAGTGGTATATCTGTGATTTTCATTTTTAACAAAGCTCTAAAACCTATAGATCTTACAGATTCTTTTTGTTCTTTGCTCATCCCAAGGATTATAGATAGTAATACCTCTGGTGAACATCTGTTTTTCATTGAGTAAAATTCTTTTACCATTGTTTTTTTTTTGTCTTTTTTGATTGGTGACTCCTTTTTTTTTGCCTTCTTCGATGGATGACTACTTTCAAAATCAGAGTCTGAATCTTGTAGTTGTTGTTTTTCAGGAGTTTTCCTTTTTGATGGACTTTTTCTGCTTTGATGCTTTATTTTCTTTGGTACTTTTGTTTCTTTTTTATCTGGGAAATGAAAACATATAATATTTGAATAAGTTACTGATATATGAATATGATATATGCTCGTTGATTTATTAATATTTATTTATTACAAAAATATAACTAATATATACAATTTTATTCATATATGAATATATTAGATATGATAGGAATTTTGTACCTTTCGCATTTTTCCTCTTCAAATCTGTTTCTGTCATAGTTGTGGGGTCTTTATCAGAAATACAAATCTTCTTACCTTCATGAAAGAGTGAGTAGAAGATAAATAATTTTGAAATACATTTTACAAAGAAAATATATTATATTCATAAATGAATATAGAATATTCATTTATAAGATATGATATGTATTTTATACCTTTTTGATTTTTCTGCATTGATATTGTTTCTCTCATTGTTGGTGAATCTTTATCGGAAATGTTAGTGTTCTTACCTTCATTCAATAGTAAGTAGAAGATAAATGAGTTTGATATTCACGAATGAATATTTGAATAAAACATATGTATTCATATTTTTTTATTCACATATGAATATGTTTTGTTATATTCATATGTGAATAGAACATATATAAGTCATTCTTGTTGTATTCACATTTGAATAATGTATGTATGGCAGCAAGTTATGTTCTATTCATATGTGAATATAACATACATATTCACGAATGAATATTTGAATAAAACATATGTATTCATATTTTTTTATTCTCATATGAATATGGTTTGTTATATTGATATGTGAATAGAACATATATAAGTCATTCTTGTTGTATTCACATTTGAATAATGTATGTATGGCAGCAAGTTATGTTCTATTCATATGTGAATATAACATACATATTCACGAATGAATATTTGAATAAAACATATGTATTCATATTTTTTTATTCTCATATGAATATGTTTTGTTATATTCATATGTGAATAGAACATATATAAGTCATTCTTGTTGTATTCACATTTGAATAATGTATGTATGACAGCAAGTTATGTTCTATTCATATGTGAATATAACATACATATTCACGAATGAATATTTGAATAAAACATATGTATTCATATTTTTTTTATTCTTATATGAATAGAACATATATAAGTCATTCTTGTTGTATTCACATTTGAATAATGTATGTATGGCAGCAAGTTATGTTCTATTCATATATGAATATAACATACATATTCACGAATGAATATTTGAATAAAACATATGTATTCATATTTTTTTATTCTCATATGAATATGTTTTGTTATATTCATATGTGAATAGAACATATATAAGTCATTCTTGTTGTATTCACATTTGAATAATGTATGTATGGCAGCAAGTTATGTTCTATTCATATATGAATATAACATACATATTCATGAATGAATATTTGAATAAAACATATGTATTCATATTTTTTTATTCTCATATGAATATGTTTTGTTATATTCACATTTGAATAATGTATGTATGGCAGCAAGTTATGTTCTATTCATATATGAATATAACATACATATTCACGAATGAATATTTGAATAAAACATATGTATTCATATTTTTTTATTCTTATATGAATATGTTTTGTTATATTCATATGTGAATAAAACATATATAAGTCATTCTTGTTGTATTCACATTTGAATAATGTATGTATGACAACAAGTTATGTTCTATTCATATATGAATATAACATACATATTCACATTTGAATATTAGTTTTGCTTGTGTTCAGAAGTAAACAAAACATATTTTATTTACCTTTTTGATTTGTTCTTGTTTTTCGTTTATATGTATTCTTCACTGTTGGTGTTGTTTCTGTAAGGGTAAGTAGTTAATATTAGGAAAACATAAGCGAAATGTGAAGTAACGTTTGTATTTTGACAGAATAGTTTTGAATAAAGATGAAAAATGAAGAGATGATGTAAAATCATTTATATATCAAGTAATAATGGATGATTCTTACAAAAATTTCAAGTAAATAAAGTAATAAGGAAGGAGGGTTACGAGAATGAACGAGTATCATAAAAAATTGAAGTAAACAACCTTTTTTGAAGAATGAACAGTGTGAAAACAATGTTTTTAGTTCTAAATCAACTAATAATTATCGAAGATTACGAGAAATTTCAAGTAATCAAGTGATAATTTTAGAAATGATTCGAAATCGTTAAAAACTCGAGAAAAAACGCCGATGGTTACCTTTCATTGTCAAGAGTGAGGAAATGGTCTCGTTCATGTTTTCATCGGAAGACATTTTTCTTCGTTTATGTTATTTGATGCTTCTGCAAATGGTTTTCTTATTATTGATTCTTCTGCAAATGGTTTTCGTGTTATGGTGTATCGAAGAGGGAAATGGTGCTTTTCTGTCGAGATTTGATGTGTTATCAAATTACTCAAGTGCCCTGATGGTTTAATGTTTTTGGATTATTTACAAATTTGTCACCGCTCATTAATGTATTTGGATTATTTACAAGTTTGCCACCGTGCGTTTTTTAAGCTCATTAAATGATTGGCTGAGAATGGTTCCCCCATTCTCAATCTTTTTTTTTTCTCAATTGAACCCTCCTCTATATATATATATATATATATATATATATATATATATATATATATATATATATATATATATATATATATATATATATATATATATATATATATATATATATATATCAAAGTCACATTACTATATTATTGTGACTTTGATTTCTAACTTCCGAAGAAGAGCCGGTTAGCCGAAGAGGAACAGTTAAACTAATTGGCGATTGTTGAAGCCAAGAAGGCCGCGTAGGGTAATTTGTATTTGGTAAAAAAAACATTTTGAGCCTCCAAAACGACATGCCCATATGCACTAGCACACTCGACAATTGCCGCAACCGGTCTGTAAATTAAACCTCTCTATCTTTTAAATCAGTGAATTGCGTTCTCTATTCCAACTTTATTACACACTTTATTATGTTTCGAAAAGAACAAGAAAATTAAGAGCATTTTCTTGAACATGAGAATTTTGAAGTCTTATTCATTATGTCGCATCAGTAACACACTTAGCATGTCAAACAAAAAAAAATTTAAAAAAAAAAAAAAAATAAGTTTACATGCATAAAGAGGGTAAAAGGCCAACCGGGGTACTAATAGCACTCTATATCTATGCTTCGATTTTAAACTAGAACACATCAACCACCTTTTTTAGTTTCTGCTCCTGTAAGATCTGTAGCACAACACCATGAACGAAAGAAACCTGTACCCAATGATAAACACCACCATCATCCCCAAATTATACCATTTTTGCACGTCCTTCAAATTCTCATTCTTCAAGAACTCTTCACCAGAAACCAAACACCCACCATCAGACCGCTGAAGACACCTCCATCTTCCCTTCGACCCCCCAAACTCGTTTAACAACAAAGACTCAAACGGGTACCGAACTAAGCTCAAATGGTGCATAAACATCAAATATTTCGGTATATCTTCATTCACTATGAAAAACCCCGAAAACAAAGAAAATGTGCCCATTAGTATTGCAACAGACGAGACCCCCATCATAAAATTCGACACAAGTACACTAAATAAAGACACACAAGAATTGGACATCAATAAAGTCAACCAAACGATTAGCAAATATAGAAAAAACCCGTCTAAATCGGCACGTAACCCAACTAGCAAGTAAGTTGGGATAGCAAATAACAACGCCACAATGAAAAGAATCGGGAGGAAAACGAGAGTATTTGCAATTGTGTAGGAAGAAATCCGGTAGGCACCAGTAGATATTTCCCGCATTAAAATCCGGCATTCATTAAAAAAAATTGGGATAGCTTGAGATGATGTATAGAGCAAATACCCTACACTGGATGCGAAAAACCCAATTTGAGTTTGGGTGTGAGATCGGTTAATGTCTTTAAAGAGCATCCCGAATAAAAGCCCTACTAACAAACCTTGGAGAATACTCCCGATGAAAAGCTGTTTCGTTCGGAAAATGTTGTACATGAATCGCTCGCTCAGTATTGCTATCTCAATGGGTAGGCAGTTCACATACTGTAAATGATAATCTTGATTTATGCCACTGAATTGTGGTTTTGGTTCGTTCATGTCTGGGATAACTGTTTCCATCACATCCGGGATTAGGGTTTCGATCACATCTATCGAAAACTCAAGAACATTGACTTGGCGAGGGATGTCATGGCCCGCAGACTTGAGCTTGTGCTCAAGGGAGTTGAGTGAACCATGATGAACCATGGTTCCATTTGCTAATAACACGATTTTATCGAATAGTTCGAGAATTCGGAACCCAGGTTGGTGGATTGTTAAAACAATGGTTTTATGGTGATTTTTAGCCATTGAGTGGAGCATTGAGATGAGTTGAAGAGCTGCACCCGAATCGAGTCCTGAAGTGGGTTCGTCCATTAGAAGTACGGATGGATCATGAACCAGATCGACACCGATCGACACCCGGCGTTTTTCGCCGCCGGAAATTCCACGGTGGTTGTCGCCACCGATTCTTTCACCGGACACATTGCATAACCCTAGCTCCACAAGCAAATCTTGGACTCGAGCTTTCGACTTATCGAGGCGACCAGGAAGCCGTAAACGGGCGCTATAAAGGAGGGTTTCTTCGACTGTAAGAAGTGGAAATAGTAAATCTTCTTGGGTTACGTATCCCGAGACTCGCCGGAAAAAAGTTGTATTCATTGGCCGGTCATTGACGAGCACTTCACCCGAGAGCCGGCAGGGAGGGATAACTCCCCCAAGAACCTCAATCAATGTCGTTTTGCCAGCACCACTTGGACCAGCAATCGCCGTGATTTCTCCTGGTGTCACTTCACAGTTGACATCTCTTAGAATCTGCTTCTTTAAGATGGGATTCACCTTATGCTGCCTAAGCCAACCAAATTTAAGGTATGTCGGAAATATCCCATAAGAAACGCTTTTTGCATTGATTTTGTATTGGGTTTTCAGGTTACAAAAATCTGCTGACTGCACTTGACAAACCATTGATAGGTTGTGATATAGAAAGAAAAGATGAAGGGAATTTGAATAGAAAGAAAACGTTTTCACTCATCGTCTTTCTGCCACTATATATATATATATATATATATATATATATATATATATATATATATATATATATATATATATATATATATATATATATATATATATATTCCTTGAACCACATGCATTTGAAACTCCTAAAACTATTTTTCTTTGAACCTCATGCATTTGAAACTCCCAAAACTATTCAACTTATACAAATTAATTTATTATTAATTGAAATATTAAGATTTGTAACTCTTTTATATATATATATATATATATATATATATATATATATATATATATATATATATATATATATATAGAAACTCCTAAAACCATTTTTCTTTGAACCTCATGCATTTGAAACTCACAAAACTATTCAACTTATACAAATTAATTTATTATTAATTGAAATATTAAGATTTGTAACTCTTATTTATATATATATATATATATATATATATATATATATATATATATATATATATATATATATATATATATATATATATATATATATATATATATAGAAACTCCTAAAACCATTTTTCTTTGAACCTCATGCATTTGAAACTCCCAAAACTATTCAACTTATACAAATTAATTTATTATTAATTGAAATATTAAGATTTGTAACTCTTTTATATATATATATATATATATATATATATATATATATATATATATATATATATATATATATATATAGAGAGAGAGAGAGAGAGAGAGGGTAAAAGATCAAATAAGAACCAAAAAATATTAAGAACCTTAAGAACCTCTAATTTTAGCTTATAATTAAGATTATGGTAAATTATATCATTCGTCCCTCGTGCACATGCCAGAAAGCATGTTTAGTCCATATTTTTAAAAATTAACTCGGATCATCCCTCTGTTTGTGTTTCCTTATACGCTTAGTCTCTATTGACATCAAATGACTTTTTTACCCTTAATAATTTATTTTTTTCATTTTATTTTGTTTATTTATCGGTTTTAAATTAAAACTAAAAATAAAAAAAATATCTCTACCCATCTATTTTCATTTCCCCATCTCAAGATTTTCCATAAACCGCCACATATAACCGCCAGCACCTGTGGTATCACCACCTACCGCCAGCACCTCTGGCATCACTGCTTATCACCGCCAGCACCTCCGCACCACCAACTACCACCCCACCATCTCAGTGGGTCCCACCACCTCACATACTCTCCGTCTTTTCACCCTCTGTTTCCTTCTCTTATTCCATCACCACCACCTCTTACGTATTCCGACAATACTACCGTATACCTATTCTGACACCACCAATCACCTCTAGACCACAATCCAGTAATATATCTTACATTTTATTTGAAACCCTTTCAGATTCAAACCTAGAGCTTCGTTCAATATGGTGGCCTGGTAGCTACACATGAGTTCTAGCCCTAAAGCTCTAGTAAACGCATACATATCAAAATTGGTGCTGAGATCCACACCATAAATTCCGAAATTGAAATCAATGATGAGAGAAAGAAATGGAAAACCACCCCCTGCATCTTTATGAGTTTGAAGTATGGGAATTGATATAACAAACAGAAAAGAAAGAAAGAAATTATCGTTTAGATTTTATCATATCTGAAAGATCTGCACTTGGTGTCGATTTGAACAAATTTAAAATGGTCTTCAACCACTCTTCCCTCTGTAACCATGTCGCCGGAGATACTGGCCGCCTCTACCTCCGATTCGAACAAAGAAGAAAGAAAAAGTCTTACAATTCTTGATTGAGACCGGAGAAGAAAGAGAGAACGATCGACGGTTCTTCATTTGGAGTGTCTTGATGCTCGCCAGAAGAGATGAAATCCTTGAGGCGATGTTCCTCGGAAAAAGATGAATCCGATGAAGTGATGGTGGGGTTTATTAACCTGGAAACGAAGGAGGTAGAAGGAATGTAGAAGGAAAGGGGGAAAGGGAACATGGAGGCTGGGTTAGGGTATTTTATTTCTTATTTTTTAATATAAAATAATTTATGATTAATGTAATAATAAAATATTAAGGGCAATATAGTCATTTTATAGTTGGGTAGGGATATAACATGCAAATTTAAATTAATGAGGGACGAAGTGTGCAGGTTTTAAAATAATAAGGGACGGTCCGAGTTAATTTTTGAAAATAGGGACTAAACACGCTTTCTGGCATGTGGACGAGGGACGAATGGTGTAATTTACCCTTAAGATTATATGTATCTTTTCTCAATTAGATATTTAAAAATATTGTAAAGGGTAATTTGTACATATATTGTTAAAAAATAATGGCATGATTGCAAATAAAAAGAATATATTTTCACAAACAAATTATTACATTTGAAACATAAAACATCAGATCAAAAAATTAGAAATACAAAACTTCATTCTCCCTCTCTCTCACCAAACATCTCTTCATTCTCCCTCTTATCTTCGGCGACTTTCCGTCGCCACCAACCACCGACCTCCGGTATCGCCATTTACCTTCGACGGAAACAACCTCTACCACCGTAACCTTACCACTCTTACCACTCTTACGACCTTGCTCCGGTGACATGTCTTCATCTCACCTTAATCTTTTTTCTCGCTATCAACTCGCCGAGTTCCAAAGGAAAACTTGATTTAAGAATAAATCTCATACCTGGAGATCAGGATGTTACAACTCTCCCCCACTTGGACTAGTCTTCGTCCTCGAAGTCTGCTGTGGAGAAGAAAGTCGGATTGGCCCTCCCTAGTACGCTAAGCGTACCCTTAAGTACGCCCAACGTACGAAGGGACCAATTATGCAATGAATTTTCATGCTAAGGGAAAGAAAGGTAAATACCTGGATTCCGACTGTTACAAATCTCCCCCACTTGAAGTAGACTTCGTCCTCGAAGTCTGATGATGCGAAAAGATTTGGATAATGCTTCCTCATCAAACTTATTTTTGAGTTGCACACAGGATTTTTTTCGGTATTCTTCAACTTATTCAATTTCCCAAAGGCTTGTTGAAGAAACCTCAACTCGTCGAGTGCATCTAGCAACTCGTCGAGTTCCCATAGAGTCCAGAACACCTAAACAAACCCTAGCTAACTCGCCGAGTTGGTTCATCAACTCGACGAGTTCACTTGATTCGTCAATTCTTAGGTCATGCTGGCTACTATCGCAGATTCATCTAGAATTTCTCCCAAATTACTAAACTTCTTACCACCCTGACGTAAAAGGGTGTAACTTTTAGCTGGGGAGAGAAGCAAGAATCAGCGTTCCAGATCAGAATCGGCAGAAGAGGAATGTCGGCAGGTGCCAGTAAGACATGGAGTTATAGGTGGGAGATATGGTTCTCCTAAAGGTGTCACATTGGAAATGTGTCATCCGGTTCATAGTAGTATTGATAACTGGTCCATCTATCATCGTCTCATGTATACAAGTTATATATAATTAAGATTGACAAGATGGTCGGATGGGTGACTCTGCCCCAAATCCACAACCAGATAAGGAACATGAGATAGGGCGGAAGCACACATCCTAGGTCTATAGAATCTTAATTATATACCACTCTCCCAAATCTCTCCATGTATCTTAAATCTCTCCATGTATCTCAAATCTCTCCATAATCTCTCCATGTATCTCAAATCTCTCCTAAATCTCTCCATGTATCTCAAATCCCACATGTTCTTGTAGACCTTTCCGCTTAATGATTCCCTGAGAATACAAGTTATTTTGAAAATGTCAACATATATAATGTTGGTGAGTTCATAAGCATGTTTGAATGAAAAGTTTTGTATTGTTCGTAAAACGTCAGAAAATCTGATATTTTCTGAAAAATGGTTTGCAACTTTATAAATCTCTGAAACATTTGGGGTGTTTGATGCCTTGGATCTGAAGTAAGAATGGGTTGTGGTGTCATGCATGAATTCTTGGTCATAAAACCCTTCAAGACATGATTTGGGCATGCATGTCTGAAAAACACGAATTTATATTTTAGTGTTGGTGCTAAAAACTCTTCTGGAACCAATGGTCCCACTGTAGCTAGCAGCAAAGTGTAGGATGGTCAATCCCGTATAGATCTATACACAAACTCACGCTCTCCCTCCAGGAGACTCTGGTTACAAAATGTGACATAGCAGTATATTGCCGCGTTATGAAGTAGTGGCTCACATTAATGCTATCTTTGTTATTGTATTAGTGTAGTATGTTCCTTCTATTCTAGTGTATAGTATGTTCCTTATCTTCTAGTGTATAGTATGTTCCTTCTGTTCTATTTTTTAGCTTTAAAAACGTATTTTTTAACTTTAAAAATGCATAATACGTATTTTTATATATTTAAAAACGTATTTTTTAGCTTTAAAAAAGTATTTCCATATTTAAAAACAAAATCTATATTTAAAAAATACTTCTCTATTTAAAAATATACGTCTACATTAATAAAAATATCTACTTAGTGAAAGCGTTTCCTCATAATCATTTTCATGAATTTGAGAGAAACCTTATGACACTTATGTTTTAAGCTGTATGTGTGTCCTATCCATGTGAATTTGTCATAACCATAATCACAAGACAAGGTTAGTGACAAATCCAAACTCATATGGACTGAACTTGTTCAATCTTGATTTCTTGCCACCTGGCAGGTCAATGGTTAAAGTAAACGGTCAACGTTGATTTTGGTCAACCGTCACGTCGTGGCCACCTATGGCCACGTCGTGGCCCTCTAAAAACAGCCAGACGCAATTTTCCCTACCGCCACGTCGTGGCGACCTGAGCCACACCTTCATATGGATGAAGATGGACTCGACGAGTTCAAGGACGAACTCGGCGAGTCGGTTGAAGATAGTCCGATGTGTTGTTGAAGGCGGACTCGTCGAGCTCTTGCTAGACTCGACGAGTAGGGATGGGATTATGACATTATGTGGACATGGGGACTCGGCGAGTTGGTGGACCAACTCGGCGAGTCGAGTCAATCGAGGAAGCTCAGGAAATCCTACTCTGCTTACCTTACATACAGGTGGTTTAGGCACGGTGAGCACAAATATGCAAGGATCCGTGAACCCGAGGGACACCTCGGAACCTAATTTTCTTGTTGGACCTTGAAGATCCATCAAACCTCCTATTCTCTTCTACCTCGGTTCTCTCCAAACCCTTTTCCCGAGTTTTGGTCTCTACATTCTTGGCTGCTCTAACGGCTGTCTTCAAAGTAGTTGCCATTTTGACCCAACGACAGAGTGACCAGATCTTGCTCCGGTGACACATTTCCATTTTTTTTATCCACATGAAACACCACCAGATATGTTCAGATCTGGTTCATTACCTCCTTTACCAACCACCGTTGTACGTTGTTAACCTCTAAAATGCTTCGTTTTCATCATAAGTCGTTCAGTTTAAATCTAAGTTCTCGACGATTGATCTATGATCTCCAACGACATATTTATGATTTTCACCTCTAGATATATGATTTATGCCTCCAGATCTACGAGCTCCGATGATATTGATGAACCAGATCTGAGACCGTCGTCAACCGTCACCACCGCTGCTGCCTTGTCGTTTCGATGAAGCACTGATAAGTCTATTTTATGAATGTACTAAATTGTCATAAATCTGTTGAATTGATGTATAATTGTCCAAGAATGGCACTACTTTGATGAGTTGTTGAAATTCATATGAAAGTCAATATATCATACTAAAAGTGGGCGGAACCTGCAAGTAAAACGGATTGCTAAAGGAATGAAGAAACGTTGTTGGGAAAATTGACCACGCTTCAATGTTGTGGTCATATCTCAAGTTCTGGAGCTCCGATTTACATGAGTAAAGAAGTCCTGGAAACTAGACAAGATTTGCTACAACTTTCGTGTTTTGTGTTTCTGCTAGTTATGTCGTTTTGACCACCAAACCTTTCACGGAAGATGAAGGACGCCCCCAGGCGTCTAAGACGTCCCCTAGGACGCCCAAGTCAAACAGTCAACATCTGGTCAAATTTCGGAGCATGAGAGAAGGAAGGACCCCCGTTGGCGTCTTACAAGGCGTCTAAGACGTCACCTAGGACGTCGTGGCATTTTAGGAGCGCCTCGTGTTGGAACGGCGTGTTTCGGCAAATTTAGAAATCAAGGAAGGATGTCCTAGAACGCGTCTAAGACATCCCCTAAGACGTCAGGCGTTTTTGGCCAATTTTTAGTGTATTTCAAGGACGGCAGAAGGCATGCAAAGACGTACAAAGAATGCATGGGCGTTATAAATGTCGTCTAAGACGTTGCCTAGGACGTCTAACGTCCCACATCGCCCGGTTTCACTATTTTCTGCCAAATAATATAAATAGGGACTTATGCATTCGTTTTTAGGGTTACCACCTCCGATTTTCATAGTTTTTCCTGTGTTTTTTAGGCTTATAAAACCCTTGGAAACATTTGAAAAACATAAATCCATTCCATTTCAATCCGGATTCAAGGCAAGAGTTCATCGATTTCATCATCAAGCTATAAGTGAAGATCATTTCATTGGTTAATCTTCATCAGTTCTTTATTTTCCAGAAATGATTTCTTCTTCCCCAAGGTTTATTTGTTCTATACTTTGATAATCATTATGCTACATTTGTTTGATGATTTCAAGTTTGTTATTGGATTTTATTATGCATTTTATTTATTTCATTCAAGTTATTTGTTTATGAACTCAATGGAAGGCTAAATCATTAGGGTTACTTTCGGGGATGTTTAGGATTTTTCGATGAACACGCTTGATTATTACTTGGTTCTAGTTAATTTCAATTCTTCTTTTATGCTTCATATGATAATATTTTGGTAATAATGATTGAAATTGGGTTGTATGAATTTTTTTGATTTCATAACTAAAATAGTGCATTGTCAATTCACCGATTGTTCCAAGTTCAAGTAGTTTGGAACAAAGACAATTGGTTGAATGCACATGTGTTATTCCAACTTGTGATATTAAATCTTAATATTGTAATTGGTAGTTACAAGACACTTTATTGTCAATTCACTCATTGTTCTTAATCCAAATAGACATAGGGAGTAAGACAACTAGTTGAATAAACATATTGTGTACCCAAAATTATGTGTTGCATGATCATAAACCCCAATTACACTTAAGTAATTGAACTAGGATTTTAGGGAAGAAATTGTGCCAATCTGAATTGTCCGACAACTGAACCGGGAGTACCTTACTTGTCTCATTTAAAGTTTTGTTTTAACTAATAAAGTTTCAAGTATTTTTTTGGTTAATCTTTGTTTAAAGCTTTTTGACACGATTACAAGTAATCTATTTTCCATTTACTATTTTGACACATAGTTTGACCACGAACTCCTCGTGGATTCGACCATTACTTACCCTAGCTATCTAGTGTGTGTGTGTGTGAGGTTTATTTTTGACCGAGACAACGACCTCGATCAAGCACCACCAACTCACCTCCATCTTTTTCTCTGTGATCTTCTCTGAAACACCACCAAATCTACATCAGATATGTTGATTTTGATTTTATTGTTTTTTTCTTATGTTAAGCTGTGAATTTAATGTTTTAATTTCTCTTTTGTTGTTTACTATAGATATTTTTGTTTAACTGATATTAAGTTGTGAATTCATTATTATTAAGTTGCGAATCAACTGCTATTAAGGTATGACTCCAAACTTTTAATTTATTTGTTATAATATTTGCAAAAATATTAAGTTTTGATCTGATGTTATTAAGTTGTGAATCAAAGTTTACTTTTTTATTTTTTATAATATTTACCTAAAAGTGATATTCATAGCTTATGCTTTATGGTTTTTATATTATGAATTGAGTTTAGAATATGTGTTATTATGTTAGTGTTTTCTCAAAAAAAGGTCTTTTAAGTTGTGATTGTTATGTTTTAATGTTTCAGTTATTGTTTAGTTATGTTAATATTAGTTTTAAGTATTACTAATAAGAAAATACAAGTTTTAATTTGAGAATACATAAATTTTTATAAGTTTAAAGCTATGAATGCATGATTTTTATATGTTTTAAACTACAAATACATGACGTTTTATAAGTTTTAAGCTATGAATGCAGGATTTTTATACAAATATGATTGTTTCAATGAAAGACATAAGTTTTAAGCTTTGAATGCATGATTTTTATATGTTTTAAGTTGTGAATGCATGGTTTCTTTATACGTATCTAACCGCTTCAATGAAAAACATAAATTTTAAACTGTGAATGTTGTGAATACATGATTTTTTTTTGAAGTTTTGTATTTTCTTGTGATAGTATTTTCTCAATAATATTAATATATTGTTTTAAAATCATGAGTTGTAATGTTTTAATGTCTCATTTATTGTTTAAGTATGTTAATATTAGTTTTAACAGCTATTAGTAAGAAAATATATGTTTATTAGTGAACATATTATTTTTTATAATTTTAAAGGCGTGAATACATGATTTTTTATAAGTTTTAAGTTGTGTATACATGATTTTTATACATATTTGATTGTTTCAATGAAATACATATGTGAATGCATGAGTTTTTTTTATAAGTTTTATGTTTTAAATGGATTTTTTACATATACCTGATTGCTTAAATGAAAAACATAAGTTTTAAACTATGAATGCATGATTTATTATGTTTTTATCTAATTTTGAATAAAGTATGTAAAATTTAAATTATGATTATTTTTGTAAATAAACTTTAAAAGAATCATTAGCCTATAGATATGAATGTATAAATGTAATTTCTAATTTGAGAATATGTTTGTCAATATATAACTTTTGTGCATTAAGCTATGAATTTATTATATTAACCTGACAATTTTGTGTTCTAAAAGTAAACTATGAATTGAATGTATTAAATTGTGAATTAAATGTATTATCTATGATTTTTTTATGAATTTTGTGTTAAAATATGACTACTTTATGTATGAATGTTTGTATTAATTTTTTTTTAGTATATTTATTTTTTGTGTTGTATAAATATGTAAGAATATATTGGTTTTTATACTTATTTTGCATTAGACTGTTAATTAGTAAATTAATTGGTTTATTAAACTATAAATATAATATTTAAGCTATGAATCCATGATTTTGTATACAGATCTGATTTGGAAACAAGTTTGGTTGCGAAAGTGGCACATGTAGTTGGTGGCGGTGTGTGGTAGTTGGTGGTGGTGGTAGAGTTTGGGTTTGACTTATTTGAATTTGTGATTTACTGTATAATTGATTGTTTATGTTGTGAATTTTATGTATTAAACTAAAATGGTTTGTATTAATTTGTATACATTATATAAATTTTGTTTTAAAATATGAATGAATGTATGCATAAAAATATTAAACTGCATATTGGTGGATTGATATGTCTTTTAAACTGTATATATGATATTTTAAATTGTGAATATGTTCTATAAACTAACATAATATAATTCTATCTTCTTTTATTACATTTTTTATATTTGGCTAGAAAAATGAAATGATATGCGTTAAAAGTATTTCCAAAGAAATAAGAGTTATAATTACGAGTCAAACATAGCATACATATCCAACACTCAATAGGAGATGCTATGTGCAAACCATAGTCTTACCATTATGCCACGAGTCATATCATATTCTTTCCTTGCTAGGCTAGGGGCCAAAACCCAAGGTCTTACAGAAAAGTGCCCGGAACCACCTCCTGGTTTTCCATGCAAGCGTCACAAAGGAAACTAGCATATAATCTACAACTACTTATCTACTTAACTGCTAGAGTCCAAACTCTGGTCTTACATACAGATCTGGCAGGAGCCACCTCCTTGTCTTTCATGCAAATGCCGATGGCCTCCCCCTGCTCTTCCTATAATACATAAAGCAAATGGGTTGGTATTGGTGCCTTCGACCCATAGTATAGTGAGGAGACTCACCTTGACAACTGAATCTACAAATAAATCTCTGACTGCAGATCTGCTAGAATCCTCACGCCAACAAACAAATAACACCTAATTAACAATTGAGTTCCAATCCAAATATAGGGTAAAAAAACATTTACCCCTCACCTAGTTTGGTCCAATACTAATGCCCAAACTCATAAACATAAATGCCCACAAACTAATAATCATCCAAAGCACACTTATGGCTGAATTTTCCAAATTTGGCCCAAACCCTTACATGGACCTTATCCTAAATCCCATTAACTTTTCCCTAATCCAAAACACTTGTTCTCAGATGGCCCAAGAAAGCCCCAAGCAACCAAGCCCAAAAGATAGCCCAAACGTGCAAGACCGAATAGACCGAGTACCCGGGGCGTACTCAGCACGTACGCGCAACGTACTCGCTTGGAGGCTTGTACGCTAAGTGTACCTACTTGTACACCCAGCGTACTCACCCTGCTCAGCCGAAAACTTGATTTTTCACTTAATCCATTGAGACAAAGCTCCAAAACATAGATCTGATTTCCTTGAGCTGGATTATCACGTAAAGTTGCCAACTTTACGTTCATACATGGATAAATGAAGCTCATAAGCTTAAAAGGGACTTAATAATTGACTTAATGCATGCATGACACCAAACTTCACATAAAGCTTGCACCTTATGCTCAAGGATACCAAAACAAACTCAGATCTGAAAGAACAAGCCCTTAAACGACCTAACTCATCCATAAATCCAAAAAGGATACCAAAATCATAACAAACTAACCATGAAGAGATCTAAACATACACAAACCAATATGCAAACTTGATACCTCAGAAATATTCCCCACAAGATGATGATTCTTGATCCAAATCCTTTACACCAAGCAAAGCAACCTCAAGCTCCTCTACTTCCTTCCCAAGGGCAAAAATGTGCACCAAGTCTTCTTAATAGCTCAAGAACACCACCAAGAGGCTAAGGGGTCGATTTATGATTTTTAGGGTATGGAGGCTGGCTTAGAAATGAACAAAAGAGGCTAGCATAAAGCTTATATAGGGTACATTACGAAAAATTAGGGTTTCTTACTCACCTGCATACGCCCAACGTACGTGTAACATCCCAAAAATCATGACCAAAATTTCATTTTTAATTATTAAATAAAGCCATAGTTTTCAAAATCATCTCATTAAAACATAAATCTTAGTATCTCAAAACATCACGAATGGTATATCAATTAAAAACATATGTCAAATATATCAGAGTAAACATCCTAGGCTAAAGCATCATGGTGTGTGCATTGCAGTCATCCCGAGCTCTTCCCATTGCTACCGGAAGTACCTGAAACCAAAACTGAAAACTATAAGCATGAAGCTTAGCGAGACTCCCCAAACTACCACATACCATACACATAATCACATATAAACATACTGTAGGCCCGACCCCTTCATTGGGCCCCGCTCGGCATCGAGCAAAGCTCGGTATACATATAAGCATATCAACAAATACACATAAATAATCACATAAAATAAAAATATAAACATTCCTCGAGCCCCGCCCGGCATCGGACCGAAATACGGAAGCATACAAACATTCCTTGGGCATTTCCCGGCACCAAACCGTAATAATTAACATACAAATACAAACACATGCAAGAATCACGAAGACATCAAACATACAAACATTCCTCGGGCACCGCCCAACATCGGATCGAAATCCAAAAAACATATAAACCTACATCGGGAACTGCACGACATCGGACCTAAGTCCGAAACATACTAACATACATATACGGGCCGGCCTTGGTGCCTTCGACCCGTTAATACAGGAGGATAACTCACCTCCAATGTCAAATTATACCTGAAACGTCTCTGACCCGGAATCAGCTCTACACACTCCCTAAATCAAAACAACCCCTTAGATACCATTTATACTCATACACCTTTAGGGTCAACTGTTGTCAAGGTCAAAGCCAAGGTCAAGTCAAAGTCAACGCTCTGAGTTGACTCAACTCGTCGAGTTTGCCATTTAACTCGTCGAGTTCCTATGAGTCACATAATCGTGAAATCGCGAGCCAACTCGTCTAGTTTTCCTCCAACTCTCCGAGTTCTTCCTTTTAATAGAATCGGGACAGTTTGACCCAACTCGTCGAGTTCCTCTATGAACTCGTCGAGTTCTTCGGTCAGTTAGCCCTTCTTAATGCATTAAGTCACCTTTCTTCAAACCAGGGCCCTATCTTCTGGATCTAAGCTGGAAATACATCTGGAAGGGTAAAGTTTCCAACTTTACCCGTTAAGAACCTCTCCCCAAGGCAAAAACTCAAACCCTAACCCAAAATGATATAGATCTGAAATCAATAGACATCAAAACTTCAAGATAGACCATGAGGTCATAGATTTGGACTCTAAGGACTAAATTATCATGTAAAGTCTTAAACTTCATCCACATGCATGGCCATAAAAGCTTCAAAAGACCAAAATGATGGTCTAGAGGTTGCATGGGGCTCCCATGGCCATAAAGTTGGCACCTGTATGCCATGAAAACCCCTCAAGACCCTAGATCTGAAGTGTTCTCCACTTAGGACGTCTAAGTCCCAAGAATCATCTCATGTGGACCAAAACAAGCAAGATACTCCCAAAAAGTAGATCTAAACAACTACAAAGCAAGGTTCAAGCTTTATACTAGCAAAATGTCGTGAATGAGGCAAGAGCTATGGATCTACAAACTCCTTCTTGTGTCCTCAACCTTTTCCTTCTTCCAATGGCTTCAATACACACACTAAACCACTTAAAATGGCTCACAAACACTCACAATAGCATTAGGGCTACGAGATTTAGGGTTTGGGACTTGGAGGCTGGAAATGAGGCCAACATGAAAGGTTTAAGGTATTTAAATAAGATGCAAACCCCGAAAATTAGCGTTTAACCTCTGCCAGCCTACCCGTCGAGCTGAGGCTTCCCAACTTGTGGCAACCCGAAATTTTTTGCCTTGTAAGTCCAACCATTCAATTCAACCGTGTGTCAGACTCGTTTCTGCTATCTTTTAGCCCTGTTAAGGGTCTGTTTGGGTGTTTTAATCCTAGAACCTTAAAGGATGAGTGTTAGGAAGTATCTGCTTGAGTTCACTGTACATCATTCAAGCCATAAACTCCATCTCAAGGAGTTTACGGCCGCAAACAAGGAGTTTACGGCCGTAAACTCTTGCCAGCCGTGAACTCATGCCCCTAAGTATCATATTCCTTCACTTTTCTTCATTTCTTACACTTTCACCTCAAGAACACTTGAATTCTCTCTCAAGTATCATAAGAATCTTCGTCTTGATCTTCAAAAATTGTAAGTGATTCATCCATCCTTCTTGTTATTCCTTCTTAGCCTTATAAGCATCTCTTGATTCATCCATAAAATCACCTCTTTTGGTTAGATCTTCAAGATCATCAACTTTCACCAAGAACACACACTTGTTCTTGGTGGCCGAAAACCCCTTTTAAGGCTTCTAAATCGTGATTATTCCTTGCATACACTTGCTACCTAGTAGAATCATTAGCCTAAATACCTGGAACAAACAATTTTAGGATGATCTTCAGGAGTTTACGGCCGTAAAGTCCCTTGGCCGTAAACCCCTTGGCCGTAAACACCCTAGACCGTAAACACCATGGCCGTAAACACCTATGTGGGGCCGTAAACACCCCTTTGATGAATCACATGTGATTCTAACACTTGGTCCAAATATTACCTAGTCCCTAAGGGTGTTTCCTTGCATGTAGTTGCTTTTAAACACTATATTCATGCCAATATATGCCATTATATGTCATTAGGACTCGTTTGTGTCTCGGGACTTCATTCGTGGAACTTCTCATCCTTACGCTCATATTTGTTTGAATCACCCACATAAGGTGAGTTCATACCCCTATAATCAATCTTTCAAATTGTTTTAAATGCTTTTAAGGAGGGGGGGGGGGGAATACAAGTTGAACACAATGATAATTGTGTAAATGTTTGTTATAAACATCTTTCAAAGTATTGCTTATGTTTTTATAAGTGATCAAAACATTTCAAAAACTCTTTTTAAGTTAGAGTAAATTACACGAATGGTCCCTATAGTTTGGGGTAATTTGTGCGATTGGTCCCTAACTTATTTTTTTGAACTCGGAAGGTCCCTACTCTTTGCTTTTATTACGCATTTGGTCCCTAATGTTTGTTTTTGTTATGCGCTTGGTACCTGTTTTACCTAAAAATACTATTATTTAAATATGGAAAAATGGTGGGGTAGGTAAGATAAGGTGAGATGGTGGGGTTGGGGGTGTGTTTATTTACATAAATTATAAAAATCAAGGGCAAAATAGTCTTTTTAGGTAAGACAGGACCAAGCGCGTAACAAAAACAAACAATAGGGACCTTCCGAGTTAAAAAAAATAAGTTAGGGACCAAATGCGCAAATTACCCTAAACTATAGGGACCATTCGTGTAATTACTCTTTAAGTTATGTTACTTTATAGTTTATAAAACTCCGTTTTTAAAGTACAATCATAACTTAGTAGATAAATGAGTCTTTTTCAGTAACAGTTCAAGTAAACATACTAGTAAACTATAATAGGTATAGTTTAGGGGTTCAGTTCATACTAGATACTAGAACATACTATAAAGAGAAACAAGGAGGTAGATACAATACACGATAACAGAAGGAACATACTAAGATACTATAACAGAAAGAACATACTAAGATACGATAACAGAAAGAACAAATCATGATTTACAAAATATACCAATGATCACTAACTCATTGTTCTAAACAAAAGGTGATAATAAACTGGGTATACAAGACTACTATAACTTTAATGTGAGACTATTTCATGGCTTAGCAATTTGTTTGCTGAAGACGCGTTTTGTAACCAGAATCTCTTGCAGGGAGAGCGTATAGTATGGTTACAACCACATCACATTATGAACTTAATAAAACAAACTTGTTTTAAGGTAATCAGTACTTCAGGATGTCAATTTAAAAGACAACTGTGTACTTACATTTTCTCATTACTTTCATATTGTGACAGTTCCACTTGAAAGTTAATGCAAACTATTTTCGAGTTAAGATAGTTATAAACTAGGGAAAAATTATATCTTTTCAAGCGACAAACAGAACAGTCGAGTCTAGTACATTCAGTAGAAAGGGGCCTATAATGCTAACTTTATGATTCCTTAGTTTATACATCAGGGATTTATATTAATTGGGTCCGACAGGTAGTAGGATGTGTGTTTTCCGCTTCATTTCCTGTTCCTTGTTTGGTTATGGGCTTAGAGCAGATTTACCCAGCCAACTATCTATTCGATCTTAGCTATATATATATATATATATATATATATATATATATATATATATATATATATATATATATATATATATATATATATATATATATATATTCCGTATACACCAAGTAATCATAAGGAGTACCAAGTATGGGTCAGGTCATAGGACACTAATTCAATGCACCGTTTTCTAGTACAAAACATACTTTTCAAATAGAACATTTGGTATACAAAACTAGAAACTTTCCAGTAAAGGGTTTAATCCATTTTATTAAACCAGTATAACTTAAAGGACCTTAGGTGGTTAATTCTATAATACATTAGTTTATACATCAGGGTTATATATAATTAATACCCGATAGGTAGTTGGATGTGTGCTTTCCGCCTCATTTCCTGTTCCTTGTTTGGTTGTGGGCTTAGGGCAGATTCACACAATTAACTATCTATTCGATATTAGATTATATATAGCTAGTATAAACTAAGTGATTATAGAAGGAACCATTGTGGTTACCATTTTCACTAAAAGAAATAAGGGTTTTCTTAAAGAATGTTTTCATCAAATATAAAGGAACTATTACAGTTAATCTGTGAGTACCAAGTGAATAAACCATGGTTATATACAACGAAGATCTAACAACCAATGGGATGTGTGCCTTCCGCCTCATTTCCTGTTCCTTGTTTGGTTGTGGGCTTAGGGCAGATACACACAACCGATTGTTTATTTACTCTGGGTTTTATATAACTTGTATCATATTAGTACTCATAGAAAGGATTATAGAGTCATTTTTACTTATCTTTCATCAAAGCAGGAAATATAGGATTTCCTGGAGGAACATGCGAACTTTTCTAAAAGAACTTACAACTTACTACAACTTTCTTACAACTTACATTACATCACTACAATCTAATGAACTCACCAGCTTAAATGCTGATCTACTCTTTCAAAATAACTTGTATTCTCAGGAGACCAGTAGACAGGTACGCGCTTTGGGATTCAGAAGATGGATCATCATAGCTTCATGTCTTATTTTTGTTATTTACTTAGTAGTCTATGTTATGTGAATCACATACTTTGTAAACACTTTCTTTCTAATGAAATGATTGTTTATTACTTTGATTACTATGATTCATGACTTGTGATACTAAACATGACGTCCTCCACCCCCGAACGTTTCCGCCGTTCCGGTTTTGTGGTGTGACAGATTGGTATCAGAGCATTGTTTATAGTGAACTAAGTATATCAACCGATAAAAGATATACAACTATAAATACAATGGGGCCGAAGTGCTCTGGATAATATTATATTTTAAAAATATAACAATACCTTATAAAAGTATACATACTTGCTTATACATATATACTGTAACGCCCGTGTTTCAGGGCTAAGCAGTAGTAGATGATGTAATAGTCTAGGTCAACTATTGTAACTCTTTTGAAGTAATAAAGATGAAATATTTGAGTATTATGTGAGTTTATATGCTTATTATTTATTTATAAATGTATAATAAATAAAGGATAAAAATAAGCGTCAAAATTAAAGTGTGAGATAAACCCGATATCTCTACACAAAGTTCTAGTGGTCGAAACAAGGATTCCGGGGATATAAAGAACGCCGAAATCTGAGTTATAACGAATAAGTTATGACCCGTCGAAGTTTCGCGACGGAACCGGCATGGCACCGGGAAGCGTAAACAGTGAATTTACGATAGAGCAACTTTTAGCCTTATTAATCTAAATGAAAGTCGTAGAAAACATTAAACCGAGAATGCCCATAAAAAGAACGCCCAAATCTGACTTCGTATGAGGAAGTTATGATTTTTCGAAGTTTCGGCTTAGCAGTGTACAGCCCGAAGTTCGAATATTAGATCGAGCGGTTTTTAGCCGACACAACCTCAACGAGAATCAAAGATCTCGTTAATAGTAGCGCATCGATAAAAAGACAGACGAAAACGGACGTGGGATGAAGAAGTTATGAATTTTTAACGGACCAACCCTGTCCCGGCCTGTTAAAAATATAACTTTTAAAATAAATTCAAAATTAGCCGACAGATTCTAAACGAAAGTTGTAGACTACGTTCCCGCCTACGCATGGATATAAAGAACGTCGAAAATGGAGCTCATATGCGAAAGATACGAATTTTTGAAGTTGGTACTCGGAATTACGAAGCCTGATGCGATGATGCCGACGTGGCACATTTCCAGCCGTCGATTACTGATCGCAGATGACGTTCGGATTCGAACACCTGCCCCTCGGTACGCCCTGCGTCCGAGCTTGGAACGCCCAGCGTACAGCTGCATTGCTCGGACCACAAACCTCCACGTCGCACCACCGAAACGAAGCCATGTGTCTCGCCAGCTCCTAATCTTATCCGACGAACGCGCCGCGTAGTCGAGGACTATGCCCAACATAGTCTGAAGCTGAGACCTATAAAAAGGAGGCGAAGCCTCTCAGATTTTCACACCAAAACTCACTCTCTCTCTAACTTCTTTCTCTCTCTAACCCATTCCAACCCCCCCTAAAGTCTAGGTAAACCCCCTAGCACCCGAAGGAAGCCCAGAGGCTCCCGGAATCCCGAGAAAAAGGGTCTTTCGGTTCGGAAACGCTGCTCCAAGTAAAGTCCGATTTTATATAAAACCCGCTGTAAGTGAGCTACGCCTATGCTATTTTTAATATAGCTTCTAATTAATTATAGTAACATTATTAGGACCTTAAAATAATTATTTGGGCTATTATTATGAGTTATATAGAGTGTTTTTTAGCGCTTATATAATAGTAATAATAGCTAGACTATTAATTAGTCGCGGTTAACGTTAGACTAAACCCTAGTGGTATTGATACTAGGTTTTGTCAAGGGAAAATTGTTTTGAGATAACGAAGTGTTGTCCGAGTACCGAGTCACCACCTTACCAGGTGAGTGCATAGTCACTTTCATCTTACACATAGATATGAAGTATTTAATATAAATTACGTGCTATGTGTGCATATTGTCTGAATACTTGCTGTCTATGCTGATGAAAGATTTGTATACATGTTTTAAATGATTTAAACTATATGTATTTTATATCTACAAAATGTTGGGGTAAAACATGGGTAGATGTATTAGACGATGTGTGATAAAATGATGAGAGGCCTCGATGTTGTTGTTGTTGATTCTGTCATCTAGCGGAGTATGGATGACGACCACGGACTCTTCTAGACAGTCCAGTGGAACGCTAGCAGGCTCGCAACCTGTAGGTGTTTGTAACCGATGTGTTCACCGGTGTACTCCATCCCCCTCATGGTTGCCTTAAGGACATTTATTGTTAAGGAATCCCCTTAGCAGTAGTGTCCATCCCGATGATGATCCTTAGGCTAGGTCCCTTATGATGGGTGTTTAGGGACGTAAAGTGAGGATAACGGGAACGGGTAATCGGGTTATTGTTGGTTGATGAAATTAAAGTGAGGATAACGTAAAGTGAGGATAACGGGAACTGGTGAGCATATAGGGTTTTCAACCCACAATAATATAATTATTATATTCAATCATCAAACAATAAACCCAATTACTCATCCCCATTATCTTCCTTACTCTTAAGGGTCTACCCTAAGAGTCATCTATTCGTTCACTCCGTATTAGGCACTAAGACAATAGCTGCCCGGATTCTTTATTAGGCACTAAGACAATAGCAGCCAAGATTCTTTATTTGGCACTAAGACAATAGCTGCCAAGGTTCTTTCGTAAAGTACTAATTCCATAGCTGTTATGGTTCATTCATCGGGTACTAAATCCATAGCTACCAGCGTTCGTCTATACGGTACTAAATCCATAGTTACCAAGGTTCATCTATACAGTACTAAATCCATAGCTACCGAGGTTTATCTTTACAGTACTAAATCCATAGCTACCGAGGTTTATCTTTCGTCTCATCCTCAAACTCATCCTTCATCACACACCAACTATTTCGTCTACCCATGTTCTACCCAACATATTTGTAGATATAAAATACATATACAGTTTAACTCATTTAAACCTATATAAAACTTCAATTCCACGCCCATCTCAAATAGACAAATAATATATAAACACATAGCACGTATTTCATAGCAAATACTTCGTATTTATGTTGTTAGAAGAAAGTAACCACACACTCACCCAAAACATATACTTAATACATTCAAACAATACTTGTATTAATATCGTGTTTATGAAAGGGACTATACACTCACACGTATAAACAACTTTATATTATACACATAGCACGTATTTCATAGAAAATACTTCATATTTATGTGTTAGAAGAAAGTAACTACACACTCACCTCAAATAAACAACAATATATAAACACATAGCACGTATTTCATAGAAAATACTTCATATTTATGTGTTAGAAGAAAGTAACTACACACTCACTTGATTAGAAGATGATCGGAAAGCACTACGACTTGTAGAAGTAGTATTCTTCAGTAGATCTGGAAGATCTTCACAAAAATTGGCTTCTCGCGGGCAGAGCTTCGGCTCGGGAATCGCACTTCTCGGGATCTTCGGGGCTTCGGGACTTGTTTCGGGGCTCGGGAATGATACCGGGGCTTCGGGATAAAAGTTGCACGCAAAATGATGCAAAACGGGAGAGAGAGAAGAGAAAATGAGCAAGAAGGCCGGCTGCCCTCGCAAGGTATTTATAGGGGCTGAACTTCGGGGTTACGCTGGGCGTAATTTCGGAGTACGTTGGGTGTACTAAGCCCTACGTTGGGCGTACGCGACCAAAAACGTCATCGCTTACGTATGCGAGGCACTCGAGTCCGAGGGGTTCATGCACCGGGGTACGTTGGGCGTACGCCAGTACGCTGGGCGTACTTCGGATAAGATCAATGACTCCTTCGGATAAATCCGATTTAAAGATTAAATATATATTTTAATTTATTTAATAAACTTCAAAAATTCATATCTTCCTCATACGAACTCCGTTTTCGACGTTCTTTATATCCACGCGTAGGTGAGACTACGCTCTACAACTTTCATTAGACTCCATCGGCTAATTTTGACTTTATTTTTATTATATTATTTTAGTAGGCGCGGACAGGAAAACTTCGTTATAAATTCATAACTTCTTCATCCGACGTCCGTTTTCGTCTGTCTTTGTACCGATGCACTACTATACACAAGATCTTCGATTCTCGTTTAGATTGTTTCGGCTAAAAACCGCTCGATCTCAAATCGAGTATTTGGGTTGCATACCGCTAAGTCGAAACTTAGAAAAATCATAACTTCCTCATACGAAGTCAGATTTGGGCATTCTTTTTATGCACGCTCTCGGCTTAACAAACTCTACGACTTTCGTTTAGATCACTAAGGCTAAATATTGCTCTAACGTAAATTCACTTTTTACGTCATTCAGCGTCGTGCCGGTTCTGTCGCGAAACTTCGACATGTCATAACTTCTTCGTTATAACTCGGATTTCGGCATTCTTTATATGTACGGAATCCATGTAACATATACTACAAATTAGTTAAGATTATTCAACCTAAATAATCTTCTATCAAAAAGTCATTTTTGACACTTATCGTCTCTAAATTAGCTAGCCCTAATCTACGGGCGTTACATGTGCCGATAGTGCGTGAGTTTACGGATGTTTTCCCCGAAGAGTTGTCGGGTGTGCCTCACGTGAGGCAAGTGGAGTTTTACATCGATTTGGTTCCGGGAGCAGCGCCTATCGCCAAGGCGCCCTATCGCCTTGCGCCACCAGAGATGCAGGAGTTATCCTCACAGCTTCAGGAGCTGTTGGGGAAAGGATTTATCAGACCGAGTAGCTCACCTTGGGGAGCGCCGATCCATTTTATCAAGAAAAAGGATGGTTCACACCGGATGTGCATTGATTACCGGGAGTTGAACAAGTTGACGGTCAAGAACCGTTACCCCTTACCGAGGATCGATGATCTGTTCGATCAGTTGCAGGGAGCGTCTTGGTTCTCCAAGATTGATTTGAGGTCGGGATATCATCAGATGAGAGTGCGAGATGAGAATATCCAGAAGATGGTGTTCAGGACTCGTTATGGGCATTACGAGTTCGTGGTGATGCCATTTGGGCTCACCAATGCACCGGCGGCGTTCATGGATCTCATGAACAGGGTGTGCAGGCCGATGTTGGATTGTTCGGTGATCATGTTCATCGATGACATATTGGTGTATTCGAGAACCATAGAGCAGCATGAGGACCATTTGAGGGAGATCCTCGGAGTTTTGAGATCGGAGAGGCTTTACGCCAAATTCTCCAAATGTGATTTCTGGTTACGAGAGGTCCATTTCTTGGGACATCTCGTCAACCAGAATGGGATATTGGTCGATCCGGCCAAGATTGAGGCTGTGATGAGTTGGGAGGTGCCGAGATCCCCCACCGAGATCAGGAGTTTTCTGGGGTTGGCCGGCTATTATCAGAGATTTATCAAGGATTTCTCCAAGATTGTCGTTCCTCTCACCAGGTTGACCCGGAAAGGCGTGGCTTTTAGTTGGGGTCCTGAGCAGCAGGCCTCGTTTGAGACTCTTCGCCAGAGGTGTTGAATGTGAAGCCACAATTGTTGAACGTGAAGCCACAATTGTTGAATGTGAAGTTTTTTCAAAGGTTGGCTGAAGACCCGGTTGTGTTTTTTAACTACTTCTGATTTCCATCTCTATATAAGAGATTCATCTGTATTTGTAAAACTTGTATCTAGAGTAACACAGAAAGAGTGCAGATTAGCACCAAGAAATATAAATTCCTAGTTACCGGTGGACGTAGGTCAGAGAAGGACCGAACCACGTTAAATCCCTCGTGTTCATCCTTGTGTTCTTGTTTTTCGTGAGCTGTGTGTGTGTTTAGAGTCGTGTGTTAAGTGTCTCGATCCTAACAAGTGGTATCAGAGACTTGGCTTAGCTCCAGAGGGTGATTTTCGGTTTTTTGGTCGAAATTTTTTTTCGTCAAAAACGATTTTGGTGTATACCGTTGGAAAGGTCTCGTTTCGAAGATTCCGAAAATATTTTTTTCTGAATATTTTGACCACCGGAAGACGTCCAAATCGCCGGTCAAAGGTTTGCCGGAATAGTGACCGGGAAAACCAGTTCGCCGGAGAAGACGACACTGTAGCACCAGACACTGTAGCAGTCCGCCGGAGAAGACGACAATGTAGCAGGAACTGTAGCACGACGTCAGCAGTGATGTCAGCAGACACTGTAGCAGGCACTATAGCAACACTATAGCAGATTTGAAAATTTGCAATTTGGCCCCTGAATTTCCAGATAATTGCAAGATAGGTCATTGTTCTTTCAGAAAATGGCAAAAAGCAGTAAGCTTCAGATTGAGAAGTTTGATGGGAAAGATTTTGGTTGGTGGAAGATGCAAATTGAAGATTTGCTCGTACAGAAAGACTTGGACGCAGTTTTAGGTGAAAAACCGGAGGCGGTGACACAGGCAAACTGGGAGACTTTGGATAAGAAGGCCAAGGCATTTATAAGACTGACGTTGTCAAAGGATGTTGCCTTCAATATTTTGAAAGAGACCTCGGCAAAGGGAATCATGGAGGCATTGTCTAATATGTACGAGAAGCCGTCGGCAGCAAATAAAGTCTTCCTGATTCGGGAACTAGTCAACACGAGGATGAGGGAAGGAAGTTCAGTTACAGTACACATCAACAATTTGAACTCGATTTTATCCAGACTTGGGTCAGTGGGAATAAAATTTGACGACGAAGTTCAAGCTTTACTACTGTTATCATCATTACCTGACAGTTGGTCCGGAACAGTTACAGCCGTTACTAGTTCCGCAGGATCGAAAGAGCTCACTTTTGAGGGAATTCGGGATTTAATTCTAGGCGAAGACGTCAGACGAAGAAATTCCGAGGAATCATCAAGTGAACAATTGAATGCGGTCAGAGGTAGAAGAAATAACAGAGGTAGTGGGAGCGGGAACAAGAGAAGGAGTCAGTCGAGGACTCGAAATGATGTGACTTGTTGGAACTGTAAAGAGGTTGGACATTTCAGGAATCAATGTCCAAAAGACAAGAAAGAAGTTAACGTTGCAGTAGACCATTCAGATGATGATGTTTTGATCTGTATTATGGAGAGCAATGTGGATTCCTGGGTTATGGATTCGGGTGCTTCATTTCACGCTACCCACATCTGTGAAGCACTGCGGAATCTGAAAGAAGGGGATTTTGGTAAGGTAAGACTGGCGAACGATGAGGTTCTTGATGTGACGAGCATAGGTGACTTAGATCTGAAGACTCCAGTCGGTCCATGGACTTTGAAGGATGTCCGGGTAATTCCAAGTCTGAAGAAACAGTTGATTTATGTTGGGCAGTTGGATGAACAGGGACACGAGGTTAAGTTCAGGAATGGGCAGTGGAAGGTTGTCAAAGGAAATCTTGTGATAGCTCGTGGACATAAGAGGGGTTCATTATATATGGTCAGTTTACCGTCTGAGGGAGTAACCGTCCCAGTTCAGAAGAAAAACAAAATCCGGTTCATAGAGTCTCGTGGACAGAAGAAGGTTTGCTTTGCAGATGGCAAACCCAGAGTCACAGGTCAGATTCAGGTTGAACGTGTTTGGAACGGTTCAGAAAAACCAGTCAAGGGCATTCATAGCAGTGGGAGCATGGGCTTTGTTTCAGCTAGAATACCCAGAACACAGTGGGTTAAGAGAACCAGTATTCCATCTGTAAAAGTCTCTCCAGATTATCTGCTTCACATGGAGAGTGTCGTTTGTTCTCAGGATGTTCCAGGATCGGGCAGTTCATTTCAGTGGGAGCCGGTGGAGACAGAGAACAGGTAAATTGAAGAGAAGGCCGGGTAACTACGAAAGAAGTTAAGATCAAATTTTTTAAAATACAGATGCACAGTTGAAGCACAGGTGAAGATTGTTCTGTGGCTTCAAGTGGGAGATTGTTGAATGTGAAGCCACAATTGTTGAACGTGAAGCCACAATTGTTGAATGTGAAGTTTTTTCAAAGGTTGGCTGAAGACCCGGTTGTGTTTTTTGACTACTTCTGATTTCCATCTCTATATAAGAGATTCATCTGTATTTGTAAAACTTGTATCTAGAGTAACACAGAAAGAGTGCAGATTAGCACCAAGAAATATAAATTCCTAGTTACCGGTGGACATAGGTCAGAGAAGGACCGAACCACGTTAAATCCCTCGTGTTCATCCTTGTGTTCTTGTTTTTCGTGAGCTGTGTGTGTGTGTTTAGAGTCGTGTGTTAAGTGTCTTGATCCTAACAAGAGGTTGTGCGAAGCCCCGGTGTTATCCCTTCCAGAGGGAATGGAGGATTTTGTGGTGTACTGCGACGCATCGGTATCGGGGTTGGGTGCGGTGCTTATGCAGAGAGGGCATGTGATAGCGTATGCATCGAGGCAGCTGAAGCCTCATGAGACGAGGTATCCCACCCACGATCTGGAGTTGGGGGCAGTGGTGTTCGCCCTCAAGTTCTGGCATCACTATCTGTATGGGGTTCGGTGTACCATATACACGGACCACAAGAGTTTGAAGTATCTGATGGATCAGCCCAACCTGAATATGCGCCAGAGGAGATGGTTGGATGTGGTCAAGGATTACGATTGTGAGATCCTGTACCACTCGGGCAAAGCTAATGTTGTAGCTGATGCTCTGAGCCGTAGGGCAGAGAGTTCCCCGATTCGAGACACTTGTATGCGATTGACGGTGATGACTCCGGTGTTGGACACCATTCGGGAGGCCCAGGCTGAGGCCGTAATACCAGAGAACCACAAGAGGGAGCGGGTGATCGGGCAGGTGTTTGAGTTCGTTACCGATAGTCGAGGGCTGATGACCTTTCAAGGTCGGATTTGGGTGCCGTATACAGGCGGGGCACGTACCATTATGATGGAGGAGGCGCATAGATCGAGGTTCTCGATCAATCCCGGAGCCACTAAAATGTATTTGGATTTGAAGAAAGACCATTGGTGGCCCTGTATGAAGTGGGATGTTGTGTGGTTCGTTGAGATGTGCTTGACCTGTCGCCGGGTTAAGGCCGAGCACCAGCGTCCGCATGGCAAGTTGCAACCACTTGAGGTTCCCCAGTGGAAGTGGGAACAAATTTCCATGGATTTTATCACCAAATTGCCAAGGATTACGAGGGGTGTCGATGCAATTTGGGTGATCATTTACCTACTGACGAAGAGCGCTCACTTTCTTGCTATCAGTGAGAGCTCTTCCGCTGAGAGGCTGGCAGAGTTGTATCTGAGAGAGGTGGTATCGCGGCATGGAGTGCCGATCTCGATTGTGTCAGACCGAGATGTACGTTTCACTTCCAGATTCTGGAAGAAGTTCCATGAGGAGTTGGGCACGAGACTGCATTTCAGTACCGCCTACCACCCACAAACGGACGGACAGAGTGAGCGGACGATCGAGACACTTGAGGACATGCTCCGAGCATGTGTGTTGGACTTCGGTGGAAGTTGGGACACGTACTTGCCGTTGGCTGAGTTTTCCTATAACAACAGCCACCATTCGAGTATTTGTATGCCTCCCTTCGAGTTGTTGTACGGGAGGAGATGTTGGAATCCCATTTGCTGGGGAGAGGTAGGGCAGCGTGTGATGGGTAGCACTGAGATAGTGCTTCAGACGACTGAGCAGATACAGCAGGTCAGGTAGAGGTTGTTGACAGCTCAGAGTCGCCAGAAGAGTTATGCGGATAGGCGACGATCCGAGCTTGAGTTTCAGGTGGGAGACTTCGTACTCCTTAAGGTGTCTCCTTGGAAAGGAGTGATCCGATTCAGGAAGAGGGGCAAGCTGGGGCCCCGGTACATTGGTCCGTTCAGGGTGACCGCGAGGGTGGGCAGGGTAGCGTATCGTTTGGAGCTACCTGCAGAGTTGAGCAAGATTCATGATACCTTCCACGTGTCTCAGTTGAGGAAATGTATAGCCGACGAGACGGTAGTGGTACCGCTAGAGGACATTCAGGTGGATGCGAGCCTGAATTATGTTGAGAGGCCAATCGCGATTGTGGATCGAAAGATCAAGGTTCTGAGGAACAAGGAGGTGCCCCTGGTTCAGGTCCAGTGGCAACATCGGAGAGGGTCCGAGCTGACTTGGGAGCCGGAGTCACAGATGCGGGAGTAGTATCCGGAGTTGTTTACGGCATGAGACTTCGAGGGTGAAGTCTGGTTCTAGTGGGGAGAATTGTAACATCCCGAAACTCAGGTACATCTCTTAAACCCTTCTTCTTTTCCAAGTTGTCAAGTTTGGCCCTTAAAATAAATATTAAGGCAAATGAGTACGCTGGGCGTACTGAAGAGTACGCTGCGCGTACTCATGCGCTTAAGTTGGACGCGGACTCGCCTAGGTACGATGGGCGTACCCAGGGTTACGCTGGGCATAGCGGGCCCATATGCAAACCCTAATTTGTGGCTTGTACACGATAAAAGGAATGTTAAGGCCTTATCCTCAGCCACCATTTCAGAGAGTGAAACCCTAATAGAAAGCTACCCTTCGTTCCTAGCTTGTATGTGTGTTCTAAGCTTCAAAGTGCCATTTCAAGGTGGTGAAAGAGAAGATGAGGCCATTTTAGGAGCTAGAAGTTGGTGGACAAGAGTAGATCCGAGTTCTACAGAGGTTGGAGCTTCTTTCTGAGGTAAAAAGCTCAAAGCTTTCCTTGTCATTTGTGATTTGTGCTTCTTGGACCAATTTTTAGGGTTTTTGGTCCCAAGGTGGAGACTTTATGAGCAAATGGTCTCCATTGGCCTAGATCTGCCATATTTTTGGGTAATATGAGTTGTATGTTCATAAAAATCCAATCTTGGACGTGAATATTGAGCCATGCATGAGATCTAGACTTTATGAGGAAGAAGGAAAGGTGTTAGAGTGATTAGGGACCTTTACAGCCATGCAAAGGCTTAAAGGTCTCGACTTTATGGATTAAGTGGTCTGAGAGAAGTCAGATCTGGAGTTTGAGTTTATGTCTTAACCGTTTAAGACCAAAATCCAAGAAAGGCTGAAACTGAGACTTACGCTGGGCGTAACTCTCAGAACGCGCAGCGTAAGGGGTTGAGACCCCGATTATGGATCGCTGGCGTACGCCCCGCGTACAGAGATGGTACGCGCTGCGTACTGCCTCCTGTTGACTTTCGTTGACTTTTAGGGTTTTGGTCAACTTTTGGACTTTTAGGTCAGGGAGGGGTAAAATGGTCTTTTACCCTTCTGTGGGATTGTAGGAATGGATTTAATCTAGCCTTTGAGAGCCATTATTTATTTGAGAGTACTGTTTATGTGATTAGGCGGGGGCTAGATCAGTGTTTTCGTGTGCGAATTTATTCGAGACACCCGAGGTGAGTCTTCTCACTATACTGTACCTAGAGTGGTACCTATGTGTGACCGGAAGGTCTTAAATGCTATGAGATGTATGTGTTGTATGTTGTTATATGATATGGATGTGTTATGTATGTTATGAATGCTATGGACCGGAAGGTCATTATGATATGGACCGGAAGGTCAATACGAGTAGGGCCGGAAGGTCTACCAGGGTTGTGGGACGGAAGTCCTCTAAGACACAGTGACCGGAAGGTCTTATAGCCTTGAGTGGCGTATGTGCGTATGTGGTATTTTGGGGAACTCACTAAGCATTTATGCTTACAGTTGTTGTGTTATGTGTTTCAGGTACTAGCAAGGATCGCGGGAAGGTGCCGGCATGATCCGTACACACTTATGGAGTTTATGTTTTGTGATCTTGGGATATGTTTTGTTTGATGACAATTGTTGAACATGAGATTTGAGAATGTTTAAATGAAAATCATGTTATTTGAAAAATGCAAAATTGTTTTGAAAACTTACGTTGTTACAGTAATACATACGTATCTCTTCTGTTTGAAGAATCCTTTAGGGTTTCCGCTTTTATCAATATATAGAAGCTGTCTTCTTCTCTTCGACGGTATCTCTTGTGTTTGATAAAACCCTAAATTCAACTTTACAAGTCTGATTCTAGCAGATTAAAAGAAAAAGTTCATCATGTCTCACGATGACTCTCAAATAAATCCGATCAACATCTCCAACAGTATAGGATCCACTACAAGGGTTCCCATTCTTTATACTCAAGATTATGAAGTATGGGCGCATCACATCGAAGACTATGTCGTTGGATCTGAAGACAACGGCTATCTTATCTGGGAGGCAATAACATTGGGTCCGTTTGTTCACTCTGGAACAAATAGAACGATCAAGACTCAAAAAGAGTATAATCAACTCTTGGCGGACGAAGATAAGATTCCTCAAGACGAAAAAGACAAGGTGTTATGCAACGTTAAAGCCATGATGATGATCCGATTTGCTTTACAATCCGACACTTTTCGTCTGGTAAGTTCATGCACAACAGCTAAAGAAATATGGGATAGGTTGAAAGAATTATATTCAACTGATGAGGATCTAGAGCACTCGATTCAAACGCTATTGCTCTCTGAATTCGGTGATTTCGAACAAAAACCTGAAGAGAAACTCATTCAGACATTCAATCATTTCAACCATATGCTTAGCAAGATGATGAAGCACGGTATTGAAAGGAAGGTGATTGAACAAAAGGTAACATTCATGAATGGCTTAAGGCACGAATGGATGGCAGTGGTCTCGACAGTGAAGGCTCATGAGCAATTTAAATCATATTCGCTGGCGAAACTGATGGGTATACTCAAATCTCATGAAAGTGTGGTGACAAAGGAAGCAAAGATAGTTTCGGGTGTGGGTTCACTGGCCCTTGTTTCTAAGAACAAGAATGTAGCAGACGAAGAGGAGGAATCTGATATGTCAGAGTGTGATCTGTCCAGTGAAGAATATGCAATGATGGTTACAAACCCAAAGAAGTTTGCTCGCAGAAAGTTCCCGGTCAACAAGAACCGAAACTGGTAGGGAAGCTACAGCTCAGAAAAGGTTAAAGAAGAAACCAATAACACCTCTCAAAAGGACGACGAAAAGAAGGAGAGTAAGATTATGGAAGACTCTGGGTACGACTGCAACTACTGTCATGGCAAGAACCACTTTGCCAAGGATTACATGTTAAGGAAGTTGGCTGAGAAGAAAGATGGTGAAGATGACGAAGCTTATTACATGAGAAAGCTAGAGGAGATAAAGAAGAAGAAAGCAACTAATGTTTCAATGAATGCTTTGATTGTGCAAGAAAATGTTATTGATGATAAGTTTGGAGGAGTAGAAGTCTGGTCTACAGACTCTGAAGATGAAGAGGTACGCAAACGTTCACATGGAAGAGCTTATGTGGCAAAAGAAGGTGTTACTGATTCTGCAGGGAGGTGCTTAATGGTGTCAGCTGGGGTATCGCAGATGAGGGGATATACAACCGAAGGTGAGCATAAGGAAGCGAAACTAAAGGATGACAATTGTTTCGCTGCTATGCCTGTGAGTGAAAGGATCAACGATTGCGATCAGTTGATCAAGAAGGTACAATCCATACTTGAATCTCTTAAAATACCAGTAACAAACTACGAAAAAGAATTAAATGAATTAAAATTCAATTTTTCTAACTTAAGTGGAAGTCTTATGCAAACTCGCTTAGCGAATTCTAACCTAACTTACCAACTCAGCAGGGAATCTTCCAAGAGTGAGGAGAGAAGGATGTGGATTCAGCTGAAGGAGTCAGAGTTAGCTAGGTCTAGGGATGAACTTATTTATTTGCAACGTGACAATTTAAAGTTTTTAAAACAAAGAAATGTTTTCTTTTTGATTGTTAAACGCTTATATACAAATATCACCCAGTTGCATCTAGATTGTGAGATAGGTAAAAAGATTCATAAAATGATTTTGCCCTTCCTTGAATTTAAGGAAGACGAAGTCATTGCTGAATGTGAATCTATAATGTCTTCAAATGAGATATCAGTAACCTACAAATATGGACTGGACAAAATTGAATCTTTCATTGAGTCCACAGAACATAAATGCATGCTTAAGAATTTACTGGACGAAAACGAAAAATTAAAAATCAAGACCGAGACTATACAGAAGTTTGACTCATCCAACGCCAAATTAAGTTCAGAAAATAAAATAAATTTAGAAACCACTTCTGAATTTGATGAGGACAGTGAGATGAGCGAAATCTCCGTAGAAGACGAGGTCGATTGTTCAGAATTTCTTAAGAGCGAACCCGATGCAGCAAAACCACTCATATCAGAAAATTTGATTGAGTACGCTCGGGTATCAAAGGACAAATCCAAGAAACTCAAAGAAAAGGCCGTTGTCTATCAGAAGGTGCAAACTACACCAAACCAAGTGTATGCAGTCACTGGAGTGACTAAGAAACAAACGGCGGAGTTGACGTCCATGGTTGACAAAGATAATGTTGAAGGGTGCGATAACCACTTCTGGTCCGCTCCTATCGATAATGCAGACGAAATAGTTGGTATGTCAGAGCAAACCTCATGGCGAGTTAAGGGACGATACATTCTCGAGCCCCTCAACAAGCCCTCAAGCTTTGATAAACCCAGTTCAAGTGGTACAAAAGAAATACCAAACGAACCACTGAAAGCTTCCAGCGAATCATCAACAGCAACCTAAGCTCATGAGAAGAAAACGAAACCTAAGGCCAACATTCACTTGACTCAAGAGCAACTTGTTGAACATAAACGCCAGAGGAACAAAAGATATATGAAGAACCTCAATGAGTGAAAACAGTTTTGGCAATCCCAAAACCCCACTTATGTTCGCACTGAAAAACCTTCTAATCTCAAGATGAAAAAGGAAGCTCAGGTCAATCACTGCCAGTCATGCAGTCAGGTGAACCGAACGACCTGTTTCGGTCCTAATACTAATGGTCACAAGAACCAAAAGTCAAGTTTCGGTCCCAACTCTTACTATGCCAAGAACCGAAAGTCCAGTTTCGGTCCCAACACAAGTGCTCAGAACCGAAAGTCAAGTTTCGGTCCTAAATCTCATCATCCTAACTCCCAACCAAAACCTAACTCTGTAAAGAATATCAAAGGAAAGGGAAAGCTCGTCTCAGATTCTGAAGTCCAAAATATCAAAAAGTCAGCTAACCCTAGGACTCCAAAGAAAACCTCAACTGTGAAACCAACTAACAATAACACACACCAGTTAAACAAAATGAAAATAAAATCAAAGTTTACACCATCAAACGAAAAGATGAAACCACTTTAATAAAAAGAACATATATGGTTGATCTTTCGGTTGCAATTCCCTATTCTGTAAAAGACTCACCAGGGCCCAAGAGACTTTGGGTTCCTAAATCTGCTTAATTTTGCAGGTTATCAGTGACGAGCAGTTTGACGACGAATGGTATATTGACAGTGGCTGCTCTCGTCACATGACAGGAAGGAGGGAAGAACTTAGGGAGTTTTGGTCCCTTAAGAATGGTGGATGTGTTAATTATGGAAACAACTCATATGGCACGATCAAAGGGTATGACATGATCACCAATGGAGAATTCTCAATACGAAAAGTAGCCTACGTGGAAGGATTACAGCACAACCTCATCAGTGTTTCTCAACTAGTCGTGGGAACCGGTTTGAAAGTCTCGTTTGATGATGAGGGCTCAGAGATAATTGAAAAGCAAACGAAGAAAGTTCTATTGAAATCTGAGCGCAAAGGGGAGATGTATCCTCTAAATCTCAACCCGATAAAAGGAAAGCCAGCAATATGCTTGCTGTCGAAGGCGAACTCAGATGAAAGTTGGTTGTGGCACCGCAGACTATCGCACCTGAACTTCAAAGATATTAATAAACTGGTGCTTGGTGATCACGTGCGTGGACTTCCTGTTCTTAAATTTGACAAAGAACACATGTGCACAGCGTGCGAGATGGGCAAGCAAATCAGAAAGAGTCACCCTTCTCGTATCAATACAAAAATCATCGAACCTCTTGAACTACTGCACATCGACTTATGTGGTCCTTCGGCTATCGAAAGCTTCGGTGGTAGTAAGTTTATACTTGTTATTGTAGATGATTTTTCTCACTTCACCTGGGTTTTCTTTCTTAAACAGAAATCAGAGGCCACTCCCAAGCTGAAGGTTTTTATCAAGCAAGTGGAATTGCAGCTGCGAAAGGTGGTAAGAAATATAAGAAGTGATAATGGGCTAGAGTTCAAAAACAAAGACTTTGAAGAGTTTATGGCTGAAAAGGGAGTAACTCACAACTTCTCTGCTCCCTATACTCCACAACAAAATGGGATCGTTGAAAGGCGAAACATTTCTTTATGTGAAGCCGCCCGAACCATGCTGAGCTTCGCTTCTCTTCCACTATACTTCTGGGCTGATGCAAGTGATGCTGCATGTTACACTCAGAACTGATCCTTCCTTAACAAGCGATTTTCCATCACTCCATACGAGATTTTGAGTAATCGTAAGCCCAATGTAAAGTTTTTCCACGTGTTCAGTTCCAGATGCTTTATTTTCAACTCCAAAGAGAACCGAAACAAATTTGATGTCAAGGCAGACGAATGGATCTTTCTTGGTTATTCGCTTACTTCAAAAGCAAATTGGGTTCTGAATAAACACTCGAAGAAGATTGAAGAAACCTACTATGTTACTTTTGATGACAATTACGTGAAGAAAATACGAACAACCGAAAGTCCAACGGAGGAAATCTTTCCAGAATCAGGTCAAGTCTCGGTTCCTATTTCCAATTTGTTTGAATAGTACATGTTGCTCTTTGATGAACCAGAAAAGGCGATCCACTCAGAAGCGAAAGCAGGGGATAAAAAAATTGATACCTTGAAGAAAATCATTGATGAAGCTACTAAAGACATGGAAAGCGAACCTCAACAACCAATAGAGAAGCAGACTCAAAGCGAACCTACTGCATCAGGTGATCATCCAGCTACTAATGACCCTCCAAAAAAAGCACTATACTCCAGGAGGAGGGTTCGTCTACACCAAAAACAACCGATATGCCTTTCCATGGGGGAGAAACCATCTAAAACCCCAACCCATGAAGATTCATTTGAGGGGGAGAGTACTGAACCTGACATGGGATTCGGTTCGCCATTTGAGGTGGAGAATGAAAATGCAAATGACGAAGGCGATCTGTCAGAACGGGAAGAAGAAGTCAATGCTGAGCTGGATCCTGCCTATGATCCAAACTACCATCCTCTCATAAAATGGACAAAGGATCATCCTAAAACTCAAATCATTGGTGAATCATCTAAGGGTCTTCTCACACGCTCTCAAATGAAGGCGAAGCAAACCGCTTTATTCTCTCAAGTAGAATTCTGCATGTTTAATTCGTTTGTCTCTAAAGTTGAACCGAAGATGGTAAATGCTGCTCCTGATCACTCTGATTGGGTGCAAGCTATGCAAGACGAACTCCATGAGTTTAAACGAAATCGTGTTTGGAGGCTGATTCCCACACCAAAGGATGCATCTATAGTCGGTTTAAAATGGGTTTTTAGAAATAAGTTAGATAAAGAGGGTAACGTCATTCGCAACAAAGCGAGGCTCATGGTGAAAGGATATTGCCAGGAAGAAGGAATAGACTATGAAGAGACCTTCGCTCCAGTAGCAAGGTTGGAATCAGTGAGAATCTTTTTGGCATATGTTGCACATAAAAACATCGAAGTTTTCCAAATGGATGTAAAATGTGCTTTCTTGAATGGAGAACTAGAAGAAACAGTATATGTTGAGCAACCACCCGGATTTGTGAATGAGAAGTATCCTGATCACTGCTACATTCTGGATAAAGCAGTCTATGGATTGAAGCAAGCCCCGAGAGCCTGGTATGAAACTCTAACACGCTTTCTCAAAATGTCAAAATTCAAACAAGGTTCGGTCAACCCAACCTTCTTTCGCAAGAAAGAAGGCGAACACTTAATGATAGTTCAAATTTACGTCGATGACATCTTCTTCGGCTCCATGAATCCTAGCTTAACAGCTGAATTCAGGAAGTTGATGGAGACTAAGTTTGAAATGAGCGTAATGGGTCCGATTAACTTTTTCCTTGGACTGAATATAAGACAGGGACCAGAAGGCATCTTCATTAATCAGGAAGCATACATGAAGACTCTATTGGCGAAGTTCGGTATGACGGGAGATTCCAAAGTAAAGGTTCCAATGGCATTTGGCACAAAGCTGACTCCATATCTTGAGAAACTGGCTGTTGATGTGACTCTCTATCGTCAAATGATAGGGTCACTAATGTATCTAACGGCTAGTAGACCGGACATAATGTTTTCTGTCTGTTATTGTGCAAGGTTTTAAGCAAATCCAAGAGAACCTCATATGATTGCAGTGAAAAATATCTTCCGGTATTTGAAGCGAACCTCGTCTCTCAGTCTTTGGTATCCTGCAAAATCCGGCTTCTTTGTTCAAGCTTTCTCTGACGCTGATCTTGGTGGATGTGGATTGGACTGAAAGAGCACAACCGGCGAATGCTAGTTCCTTGATGGCAAACTTGTCAGCTGGCAGTCAAAGAAACAAACTTGTGTGTCTCTTTCCACAGCCGAAGCTGAGTACATCGTTGCAGCATCCTGTATATCACAGGTCATATGGATACAAAGCCAACTTAGAGATTATGGCTTAAGCATGAAGAAGATCCCTCTCTACTGTGACTCTGAAAGTGCGATTCGAATATGTCACAATCCAGTGCAACATTCCAAGACTAAGCATATTGCACTGAGATACCACTTCATCAAGGACCACGTTGAAGATGGTAATGTTGAAGTTCACTTCGTTCGGTCCTCGGATCAACTGGCTGACATCTTCACTAAGGCCTTACCAGAAGCAAGCTTTAACAAGATACTCCAAGGCTTGGGAATGATGGAAGCTGAGTCAGTACCGAAACCCGTTTCTTCTCACTAAAATTGAACAAGCGAAATAGAACGAACGCTCGGTCTATTTCGGCTCTAGATTTTTTCGGGAACCGAAATGAACCGAACGCTCGGTCTATTTCGGCTCTAGAATTTTTCGGGAACCGAAATGAACCGAACGCTCGTTCTATTTCGGCTCTAGAATTTTTCGGGAACCGAAATGAACCGAACGCTTGGTCTATTTCGGCTCTAGAGTTTTTCGGGAACCGAAATGAACCGATCGCTCGGCCCGTTTCGCTTCATCTTTTCTAAGGTATGGTTTTGGTTGTATACTTTTGTAAAGCTTTTTTATTCTTTCGCGTGTTTATATTCAGAATTTATTTTCTTTTATGTTTTTATTATTTTTCAGAAATTACAAAAATCTAAAAATATTTTCTTTTCTGTTTTTATTATTTTTCAGAAATTACAAAAATCCAAAAAAAATATTTTCTTTTCTGTTTTTATTATTTTTCAGAAAAATTCAAAAACTACAAAAATATTTCTATGTGTTTTTTTTAAAGTTTTATCTCTCAATTCTCAAAAATTGATTCAAGTTCACAGATGCGAAACACAATGACGTTGGGGCAGGTATAACATTCTTATCTACGTACTAGTTAAGTGTCCTTAGAAGCATGTTGCTGCATGTAGACCGAAGCCTCCATGACTTTGAGTGAGCCTTAATGATTCGATAAACACCAATCGTTTCTTCCCAATCAGGCTGCTAAAATCACTCAAGTCACGAGCTACCTTACTCTTCTCATAGTGAGTTACAAGTTTTCTGCTTTGTCGTTCTTATGTAGCAGAGGTACTTTCGGTTCCTTCACCATCTCCTCACATTTCTCCATTAAGCTTCGCTTCATAAAAGTAACCCTTGAGACTCTCAGCAATTACCACTGAGGTTTATGGTTACACAATCTCTACGTTGATGATCTTAGTTTCGTTTACCACGTGCTAAGTGAGACCCAAAATCCAACACCTTGCATGAATTGACGGTGAACGCTAAAATGTTCAAGCTATAATTTGTACCTCAAGAAATCTCGCTATTAATTTTTCCGTGATCTTTATGATACTGTCTATCACCAAGACGTTTCTACCCATAAGATCCAGTTTCAGATTTGTTTTTAAGATTTCTTATTATTATCCAGTCACAAAATTAATTCTCCAACCTACTTGCTCAACAGACCACATCGGTCTCACAAGTACTTCATACCTCTTTCGGTCTTATTTTAAGTATCGATGTTCGGTTGAAGATAAACTACCCACTAAAGCCTATAATTAAAAAGATGCCTTTCAATGTTTCTTTACAAACATTTGATCGTATTTCACGAAAAACCACACCGACACTTCTCAGTCTCTCTTGACTTTGAAGGAAGAGATTTGTGCCCGGGATCAACAGTTTCGTGTCTAAATAGACATCACTTAAATCCCACAAATATTTTGCTTTATTTCTTTTTCATTGGCACACTCTAGCACGAAGATCTTCATGATTTTCCAAATTCTTGTTTGTGGTACTCATGGCACTTTTCCAAATTTATGCTTTCGGCTCTAACAGAAATGCTTGTTCTCTTTAATATGGAGCGAAGGTTCCTTAGTATGACGAGAAAGGATGAGTCACGTTTATGGTGGTGTTGATTTATTCTAATAATAAAAATAAAATAAGGGTGAGTCAGCATGAATTTGAAACGGTTCAAAATTTGAACAAGAGATAAGGATGGAAAGGCGCGTGAATTTGAAACGGCACCTAATATCACGCCTGATGACATCTTCTTCGAAAAACCCAACTGTCAACTCACGCTTTTTCAGGCGTCGATTCAGATGATAGTCAAATCATTACTGTGGATTTTTCTCTCTCCTAGCGACGGTATAAAAGATTTACTCACACCTCTTGGGTTACTTTACCAAATCTCAACTCTCTCAAGAACAAATCGGCGATTTTCTACTGTTCATCTTCTTCTTCCCACCTGCAACAATGGCTGAATCTTCATCGGTTTACGAACAATCCGCTCAGTCCTCTCTTCTGACCATCAATCCTAATCAGAATTTGATCATCGAACTAAACCACTTTGTCTCTGATTCGTACATGCTACATGTAACACCCGTGTTTCTGGGCTAGGCATTAATGTTGTTGTAATAGTCTAGGTTAACCCTTGTAACTCATTTTGAAATAATAGAAGTGTATTAATTGAGTATTATGTGTTGTGTGCTTAATTATGTGTATTAATTGAATTAAGAATAAAAATAAGCGTCAAAATGAAATATTAGATAAAGCCGATATCTATGGATAATGTTGTAGTAGTCGTGACGAGGTTTCTGAATATATAAAGAATGCTGAAATCCGAGTTATAACGAAGAAGTTATGACCTGTCGAAGTTTCGCGACGGAACCGGCACGACGCTGAAGGACGTAAAATACGGATTTAAGATAGAGCGATATCTAGCCTTAGTAATCTAAACTAAAGTCGTAGAATACGTTAAACCGAGAGCGTGCATAAAAAGATCGTTCAAATCTGACTTCGTATGAGGAAGTTATGATTTTTCTAAGTTTCGACTTAGTAGTATGCAGCTCGAATACTCGATTTGAGATCGAGCGGTTTTTAGCCGAGACAATCTAAACGAGAATCGAAGATCTCATTATTAGTACTGCAACGAGAAAAAGACAGACGAAAACGGACGCCGGATGAAGAAGTTATGAATTTATAACGGAGTTTTCCTGTCCCGGCCTACTAAAAATAAATAATAAAAATAAAATCAAAATCAGCCGACGGAGTCCAAACGAAAGTTGTAGAGCGTAGTCTCACCTACGCGTGGATATAAAGAACGTCGAAAACGGAGTTCGTATGAGGAAGATATGAATTTTAGAAGTTTTATAAATAATTAAAATATATATTTAATTAAGAATTTTGGATAATATCCGAAGGAGTCACTGATCTTATCCGAACTACGCCCAGCGTACCTCGGTGCATGAACCGCATCGGACTCGAGTGCCCCGAATACGTAAGCAGTGACGTTTCCGAAGCATTACGCCCCGCGTAGCTGAGCATTACGCCCAGCGTAATGCGAGGGTTCAGGCCCTATAAAAGGGTGCGAGGGCAGCCGGCCTTTTTGCTCCTTTTCTCTTATCTCTCTCCCGTTTGCCTCGTTTTGCGTGCAAGAAATATCCCGAATCCCCGGTATTAATCCCGAGCCCCGAAGCAAGTCCCGAAGCCCCGAAGATCCCGAGAAGTGCAATTCCCGAGCCGAAGCTCTGCCCGTGAGAAGCCCGGTTTTTGTGAAGATCTTCCAGATCTACCGGAGAATACTACTTCTACAAGCCGTAGTGTTGTCCGATCATCTTCTGATCAAGTGAGTGTGTAGTCACTTTCTTCTAACGCATAATTATGAAGTATTTTATACGAAATACGTGTTATGTGTATATTTTGTTGTTATATGTGTGAATGTATATTCACTTTCTTCTATCTCATAGATATGATTTATTCTCTATGAAATACGTATTATGTTAATGTGTCTCATCTGTTGTTTGGAATATGTATTGAATGAGAATGCTATACAGGTTTTAAACTATGTACAAAAATATATATTTTTATCTACTAATATGTTGGGTAGAACATGGGTAGATAGTTGATGTGTGATAAACAGATGAGAGGCCTCGATGTTGTTGTTGATCTAGTCATCTAGCAGAGTATGGATGACGACCACGGACTCTTTCTAGACAGTCCAGTGGAACGCTAGCAGGCTCATAACCTATAGGCGTTGTGAACGATGTGTTCACCGGTGTACTCTATCCCTCTCATGGTTGCCTTTAGGACATCTATTGTTAAGGAAACCCCTTTGTAGTAATGTCCGTCCCGATGAAAATCCTAGATTAGGTCCCTTGAGATAGATGTTGTTTCAGGGACGTAAAGTGAGGATAACGGGAATGGGTAATCAGGTTATTGTTGGTTGGTAAAAGTAAATATAATTATTTATTGCGGCTTGAAAACCCTATATGTTCACCAGGCTCCCAAGCCTGACCCACTCACTTTATTTGTATTACAGGTAGTGGCGCGAGGGCATAAGATGGATGAATCATCAAGTTATTTTGTTTATTAGACCAGTTGTTATATGTAACTGTTGTATGGTCTATCTTTTGTTGTTTATGCTTTTGTGTCTGTATCGGAACATGACATCCCGAGTTTTGATTATATAATGAAAATGCATTTCTTTATGAAATGCTTTGGTAAATATTATTTTTATCATATTTTGTTTTTGGGAACAAATTCCGCAACTCTTTTAAATCAAAAGGATTTACTCTGAAATTATTTTATAAGCATAAATGAAACCGGTCTTTTCTGGCCGTGATTTTGGGGATGTCACAGTTGGTATCAGAGCATTAGTTTATGCGAACTAGGAATTTTTAGGGTTTCTAGACTTAAACTTAGAATGTTAAGTGAAGATTTTGAGATAGTGTCTGTTATATTTTAGACACAAGCACTAGTTTATTTTAGGAAAGTTGCCTAAAATGCTTTTATGTGCTAAATGTTATATGTTTGCCATATATGATATTATTTGTTCAGATCTATGGTTTGTTGCCAACCGGATCTGGAAACCTTATGTGTTTAGGGTTCTAAGCGTAGGACTACGGTATTAGAACTAGCATATAAACGTTTCGGAGTGATAAGGACGATTTGATTTCTATCGTGATTGAGGATCTAAATTCACCTTATTTGGTGTATTGATCAAGAATGGCAAGGACAAGAAGCGGAGTTGGAAACGCGAACGAAAACAGGAATCGACCACCTGTAATCGAGCAAATACATGTTGTAGCTGTTGCACCTGAGCCGGTGATGATGGCTGGTGTACAATTGATGATTCAGACGATTTTGGATCGTCAGATGGAAAAAACTAGACATCTGCTTCAACAAAATCGTGAAGAACTTTCAATTCAAGTTGAAGAGCCCGAAGTGAATGGAGGGCTGTCGGAAGGAGGAAACTTCAGTGGGACTGTTGGTCAAGCCAACCCACCGATTGTTAGGCAAAACAATCGTGATGGAGGAAATGATGGAAGAGGATGTAAATACAAGGATTTTATGGCATCTAAACCACCATGTCTATCCGGAAGCCCGACGCCGGTGCAAGTTATGGACTGGATCTCCGAAATGGAGACAATGTTTGAAAGTTGTGAATGCAGCAACAGGCAGAAGACCGCTCTTGCGATCCCTTTGTTGAAATCTGGCGTGTTGAGTTGGTGGAAGCTGTTAGCTGACTCTATGCCCAAGGGAGAAGCGAGCAAGATGTCTTGGGAAGACTTCATGGTGCAACTGAAACTGCAATACTGCTCCGAGCAGGACCTTCTGGAAATCAATAATGAGTTTCAGAATTTGAAGAAGGGAAAATTGAGCGTTACTGAATACGCTGCAAGTTTCACGGAGAAGATGAAGCTTATCCCATACCTAGTACCAACAGAACTTTCTAAGGTCAACAAGTTTGCCCTCGGACTACCAGCGGACTATGGTCCAATGGTTAAGCAAGCAACCACATTGAAAGCCGTCATCTGGGCTGCTAGAAATGTTGAGACCCAGATCAGGGAGAAGGGTCTGGAAAGGTCACAGGTTGGTGAGAAGAGGAAGTTCGACGGACCCTCGGGGTCCAACAAAAAGGGTAAATTATCGAAGTCTAGTTCGAGAGGAGGTGGAGGAGGCGAAGCGAAATGGTGCGACAAATGCAAGAAGAAGCATCAAGGGAAATGTGGCAGGGAAACTACATGCTTCAAATGTGGAAAGCCAGGGCACTATGCCAACGAATGCACCCTTACCAAAAAGTCTGTTATGGGTGTGGTGAGGAGGGGCACATCTCGAGGGATTGTCCAAAAAAGAAGGAGGCAGCAAAGCCCAACATTTCACCAAAGCCGAAGGCGAGAGCCTTCCAGATGACACTAGAAGCTGCCAAGGAAGAAGCTGATGTCGCTTCAGGTACCTTTTTTCGTAAACAATTTGCCTGCCCAAATTTTATTTGATTCGGGAGCCAACTACTCCTTTATATCGCATGAATTTGGTAGAAAACTAGCTTTGCCTGTTGATAGACTAGATAATGCTTTATTAGTCGAAGTTGCTAGTAGCAAGTTTATACCTGTTAGCCATCGTATGAAAAAAATCAAAATTGACCTGAATGGGAATAAGTTTCACGAGGAATTATTGCCTATCAAACTCGTGTTGGGAATGGATTGGCTTAGCGCCAATGATGCCGAAATATTGTGCAAGAAGAAGATTGTAAAAGTAAACCTGCCAGGGAAAGAGTCATTTGTGGTGTATGGGGACAAACGCAGAGTAAATTCTGGAATCATTTCGCTAATGAAAGCCAGAAAGTGTTTGGCCAAAGGATGTACATCATATTTGGCATTCGTGATCGATGCTAAGAAGGAGAAAAAGGAGATGCAGAGCATTCCTGTCGTGTGTGATTATCCGAAAGTATTTCCCGAAGATCTTCCCGGATTACCGCCTGATCGACAAGTAGAATTCTGTATTGACTTGTTACCAGGAACCATGCCAATAGCAAAAGCACCTTACCGACTAGCACCGACGGAGATGAAGGAGCTAATGATGCAACTTTAGGAGTTATTGTACAAAGGTTTCATAAGACCTAGTTCATCACCCTGGGGAGCTCCGGTGTTATTCGTAAAGAAGAAAGATGGAAGTATGAGAATGTGCATCGATTACAGAGAGCTGAACAAGGCAACAATAAAGAATAGATATCCGTTGCCGAGGATTGATGACCTGCTCGATCAGCTACAAGGTTCAAGTTATTTTTCAAAGATCGACCTAAGGTCATGATATCATCAGCTGAAGGTGAGAGAGCAGGATATCGAGAACACTGCATTCAGAACACGATATGGACACTACGAGTTTTTGGTTATGTTGTTTGGACTAACTAATGCTCCAGCAGCATTCATGGATTTAATGAACAGAGTTTGTAATCCGTTCCTTGATAAATCTGTGATAGTGTTCATAGATGACATTCTAATTTATTTGAAAAGCCAAGAGGAGCATGGCAGACACTTGCGAGAAGTGTTAGAAGTCTTGAAGAAGGAGAAGTTGTATGCTAAGTTCTCCAAATGTGATTTTTGGATTCGAGAAGTCCAATTCTTGGGTCACGTGGTCAACCAAGAAGGGATAATGGTTGATCCAGCAAAGATTGAAGTTGTGATGAAGTGGGAACAACAAAAAAGTCCCACGGAGATCCGAAGCTTTTTAGGATTAGCCGGATATTACCGAAGGTTTATCCAAGGCTTTTCTTCGATTGCTACTCCACTAACAGCTTTGACTCACAAAGGAGCTACTTATGCTTGGAGTGATAAGCACAAAGAAGCATTCGAGTTGCTAAAGAAGAAGCTATGTGAAGCACCGATTCTTTCTCTACCCGATGGAGCTGAAGACTTCGCTGTCTATAACGATGCGTCTGGTGTGGGATTGGGTTGTGTTTTGACCCAAAGAGAAAAGGTGATAGCATATGCGTCTCGACACCTGAAGGAGCATGAAAAGAACTAACCCACTCATGATTTGGAGCTGGCAGCGGTAGTTTTCGCTCTAAAGATATGGAGGCATTACCTCTATGGCACAAAGTGCAAACTTTTCACTGATCACAAGAGTCTCCAATATCTCTTTAGTCAGAAAGAATTGAATATGAGGCAGCGACGCTGGCTAGAACTACTTAAGGACTACGACTGTGAGATACTTTACCACCCCGGTGAAGCCAATGTTGTTGCTGATGCTCTCAGTCAGAAGGTCAATATGGAAAGAAAGAGGCCAAGAGCGTTGAGAATAGAAGTTGTCTCGACAATTATGGAGAGTATAAAGAAAGCTCAAGAGGAAGCTTCTAAAAAGAATGACCGAAAGGAGGAACGTTTGGGCAAAACGTTAGTGTTTGGTACAAACGGTCATGGACTAAAGGTATCCCAAGATCGTATTTGGATACCTAAGTCAGGAGGAATAAGAGATCTTCTAATGGAAGAAGCTCACAAAACGATGTACTCAATTCATCCTGGCAGTACTAAAATGTATAGGGACCTAAAACCCTATTACTGGTGGCCGACGATGAAGCTCGACATTGCGAAGTATGTGACGGAGTGTGTGACCTGTGCGAGAGTCAAAGCACAACATCAGAAACCATACTGGAGTTTAGAACCTTTACCTGTGCCTATGGGTAAATGGGAAGACATTGCTATGGATTTTGTCACTAAACTACCCAGGACAAAGAATGGTCACGACATGATTTGGGTGGTCGTTGATCGATTCACTAAGAGTGCGCATTTCATAGCAGCGAAGGAGAAATGGTCTATGGATAAGCTTGCGAATTCTTACGTAAAGGAAATTGTGAGGCTTCACGGTGTTCCGTTAATGATTGTATCAAATTGTGACAGCCGTTTCACCTCAAGATTTTGGAGAAGTCTACAAGAGGAATTGGGTACCAAGTTGTGTTTGAGTACAGCTTACCACCCACAGACTGATGGTCAGAGCGAAAGAGCGATACAAACACTTAAAGATATGCTGAGAGCATGTACCCTGGAATTCCAAGGTAACTGGAATGAACATTTACCTTTGGTAGAACTTTCCTACAATAATAGTTTCCACTCGAGCATAAAGATGGCACCTTATCAAGCCTTGTACGGACAAAAGTGTCGTACGCCGTCTTGTTGGCTTGAGGCTGGGGAAAAGCAGTTTATGGGACCGGAGATAGTCCATCAAACTGCTGAAAAGTTGAAAATAATCAGGGAAAGAATGTTAGCAGCTCAGGATCGTCAAAAGAGCTATGCTGACAACAAGCGAAGACCGATGACTTTTGAAGTTGGAGATTCAGTTTTGCTTAAAGTCTCACCATGGAAGGGACTTATAAGATTTGGTAAAAGGGGAAAGTTAAGTCCAAGGTTTATTGGACCGTTTAAAGTTCTTCAGAGGATTGGGAACCAAGCTTACAAGCTCGAACTACCCGAAGAACTGAATGGAATTCATAACACTTTCCATGTGTGTTATTTGAGGAAGTTCACGGGAGAAGTTCCCGATATAATTCCAATTTCTGAGTTAAGAACTGATGAGAACAAAAGGTTAATTGAAGAACCGAAGACAATCGTTGACCGAAAGACTAAGAAGTTACGACGCAAGATGGTCGAATTAGTGCTTGTCCGATGGAAACATACGAATGGGCCAAATCTCACCTGGGAAACGGAGAATGACATGATGAGTCGCTATCCGCATTTGTTCATGGATGTGTGATTCCGGGGACGGAATCATTCTAAGGTGGGGAGAATTGTAACACCCGTGTTTCTGGGCTAGGCATTAATGTTGTTGTAATAGTCTAGGTTAACCCTTGTAACTCATTTTGAAATAATAGAAGTGTATTAATTGAGTATTATGTGTTTTGTGTTTAATTGTGTGTCTTAATTGAATTAAGAATAAAAATAAGCGTCAAAATGAAATGTTAGATAAAGCTGATATCTATGGATAATGTTGTACTAGTCGTGACGAGGTTTCCGAATATATAAAGAATGCTGAAATCCGAGTTATAACGAAGAAGTTATGACCTGTCGAAGTTTCGCGACGGAACAGGCACGACGCTGAAGGACGTAAAATACGGATTTAAGATAGAGCGATATCTAGCCTTAGTAATCTAAACGAAAGTCGTAGAATACATTAAACCGAGAGCGTGCATAAAAAGATCGTCCAAATCTAACTTCGTATGATGAAGTTATGATTTTTCTAAGTTTCGACTTAGCAGTATGCAGCCCGAATACTCGATTTGAGATCGAGCGGTTTTTAGCCGAGACAATCTAAACGAGAATCGAAGATCTCGTTATTATTACTGCAACGATAAAAAGACAGACGAAAACGGACGTCGGATGAAGAAGTTATGAATTTATAACGGAGTTTTCCTGTCCCGGCCTACTAAAAATAAATAATAAAAATAAAATCAAAATCAGCCGATGGAGTCCAAACGAAAGTTGTAGAGCGTAGTCTCACCTACGCGTGGATATAAATAACGTCGAAAACGGAGTTTGTATGAGGAAGATATGAATTTTAGAAGTTTTATAAATAATTAAAATATATATTTAATTACGAATTCCGGATAATATTCGAAGGAGTCACTGATCTTATCCGAACTACGCCCAGCGTACCTCGGTGCATGAACCGCCTCGGACTCGAGTGCCCCGAATACGTAAGCAGTGACGTTTCAGAAGCATTACGCCCCGCGTAGCTGAGCATTACGCTCAGCGTAATGTGAGGGTTCAGGCCCTATAAAAGGGTGTGAGGGCAGCCGGCCTTTTTGCTCCTTTTCTCTTCTCTCTCTCCCGTTTTGCCTCATTTTGCGTGCAAGAAATATCCCGAAGTCCCGGTATTAATCCCGAGCCCCGAAGCAAGTCCCAAAGCCCCGAAGATCCCGAGAAATGCAATTCCCGAGCCGAAGCTCTGCCCGCGAGAAGCCCGGTTTTTGTGAAGATCTTCCAGATCTACCGAAGAATACTACTTCTACAAGTCGTAGTGTTGTCCGATCATCTTCTGATCAAGTGAGTGTGTAGTCACTTTCTTCTAACGCATAATTATGAAGTATTTTATACGAAATACGTGTTATGTGTATATTTTGTTGTTATATGTGTGAATGTATATTCACTTTCTTCTATCTCACAGATATGATTTATTCTCTATGAAATACGTGTTATGTTTATGTGTCTCATCTGTTGTTTGGAATATGTATTGAATGAGAATGCTATACAGGTTTTAAACTATGTATAAAAATATATATTTTTATCTACTAATATGTTGGGTAGAACATGGGTAGATAGTTGATGTGTGATAAACAGATGAGAGGCCTCGATGTTGTTGTTGATCTAGTCATCTAGCAGAGTATGGATGACGACCACAGAGTCTTTCTAGACAGTCCAGTGGAACGCTAGCAGGCTCATAACCTGTAGGCGTTGTGAAGGATGTGTTCACCGGTGTACTCTATCCCCCTCATGGTTGCCTTTAGGACATCTATTGTTAAGGAAACCCCTTTGCAGTAATGTCCATCCCGATGAAAATCCTAGATTAGGTCCCTTGAGATAGATGTTGTTTCAGGGACGTAAAGTGAGGATAATGGGAATGGGTAATCGGGTTATTGTTGGTTGGTAAAAGTAAATATAATTATTTATTGCGGGTTGAAAACCCTATATGCTCACCAGGCTCCCAAGCATGACCCACTCAGTTTATTTGTATTACAGGTAGTGGCGCGAGGGCATAAGATGGATGAATCATCAAGTTATTTTGTTTATTATACCAGGTAGTGGCGCGAGGGCATAAGATGGAGAGGGTTGCAGGTTCAGATGGAACGTGCAGGGAATTCATGACCCTTTTATATGGTATGTATCATGGGGTTTATATGGATTACGGGTCAATCATATGGTCTCAACTAGTTCAAATTATAAGCTCTTCTTCAAGGCACTCTGAAATTTCGTGTGCTCAATTTTGGACTATCATCACTCATTGGGCGATGGAAAAGTTTAATGTTCCAACAATGGCGGATTCACTCAAGTCATCGATTGCTACCTTCCACACGACGAGGATCCTTGTCTCAGATCCCTCCAAGTTTATCTTCATTGGCTCAATTCCGGAGTCAATGTATAGATGTGTTTCCCTTGAAAGCAACGTTATCAATGAGTACAAGAAACTAACCCCTTCAGGGCCACGACAGCTTACTCCAGAGATGCAAAGCTCGCTAGAAGCTGCAGACAAACCAGTCAAACTAGGGAAGAAGCCTGATAAAAAAGGGGAAAAGGACGGTCAATCCTCCAAAGTTTCTACTCCTAAGAAACGCAAGTCTGAACAAGCAGCGCCTACTGCTCTAAATAAATGAAAGACCAAGATGAAAGCTCACAGACAGAAGTCTCCTTCCCCATCTTCCAGTGACTCTGAGTATGTTCCTTCTGACCCATAGCCTAAACCTGAGTCAACTGACGACGACGCTAGTCGAACCGAAAGTCCACCTAGAGGTAATTCGCCTCCATCCTCACCAACTAAGGACAGTAACCGAAACCCACCTCCTCTTTCTCTTCCACATTCGGTTCCTATTACTATCGCTCCCTGTCCTCCACCTATCTCATCTACCACTGCTACCTCAATCCCAATTCCAACCCCACTGTTCACTACAGTTACTACCACTACTACTCATCCAACCGAACCTAATGTTCGTGTCAACGTATCTGATACGGGGGCATCTACTTTTGGTTCTTATCCTCCTATTACCTCCGCACCTTTATCCCCACCTCCATCACATGAATCCGAACCTGTTCTTAGCGGGGAAGACGTGGAATTCGACTCTGTTTACTTCAGTCCTTATCGAGTACAGAGTGATGACGATGATGAAGCTCCTGTGACCAAAAAGCATCTCAAGGCCATGAATGACAAACTTGACCAACTGCTCTCTACCTCTTCTGCCAGTGCATATTCTGAAGCAGCACTCAAGGCTCTGTTCGCATCCGTTGTCAAAGAGCATGACACTTCCATATCCAATGTTGTTAAAGCCATTGAAGCCTCAACCTCCACCTGTCAGAAAGCTTCACTTGCAGTTGAAGCTTCCACCAAGGATTGCAAGCAGGCGACCGCAAATGTCGAAAAACTAGTTTCGGATGCACAGCTATTTCTTGATTCTCTTCAAGCTGCCGCCCAGAAGAATTCTCAAAAAGTGACCGCTTCGGTTGATAATCTTACGCGTTTACTGGAGGCCGAAAAGATACATTTTGAGGAAGCTCGCAAATCAATTCAGGCTGCTAACAAAGAGCTTCACACTTCAGTTGATGCTCGTCTCACACAACTTGAAGCTGAGCTTGTTGTGGAAAACAAGGTTATGGATGAGCTGGATAAACGCACTTCTCAGCTTAAAATTCAGAATCTCAAGCTCAAAACTGCCACCAAGGAGATTGAAGACTTAAAAACTGAGCGTGAAATAATTAAAAGTTCGGTTGGTGATGTCCATTCCATTCTCCTACACCTCCTGGACGCCCATGACTCCATTCTTACCATCTCAATTCGACGCCACTTGGCTGAGAAGTTGAGACCTGCTCTGGATGCTTTGAGTAGAATTGAGGGTGTTCCGGAGTCTGTTGTCCCTCCGAAACAAGGGGGAGATAATGTTACTCAGGGCAAGGGCCAACCTCATCCACCTCCAAAACTGAAAGTCACTACTGAGCCGAAGGGTAATGAAGCTTCGGGCAGTATGAAGGATAAGCGAAAGAAGAAAATTGGTGATGATGATGTGGATGAAAACGACGATGACGCTGATACAGAAGGAAATGATTCTAAAACTGAAAGTCTGAAAGTCAAGCCTAGTGATCAAGAGATTCGGTAGAAGATTCAACTTCTTGATAAGGAGATGAAAGCAAACGAAATGCTAGAGCAAAGGAAGTCTATGTTTCCTGAATGGACTATCGATTCGCTTCAGAGAGAGGTAATCGATGCACCGAGCACTCATTGGCTCGAACCAGTTCTTTCTTCCGGGCTTGAGAACTCCAAGGACTCACAGTTTGACATGCCAATCACCCGAAAGGCATTCATTTTTCACTGTTTTGAGTCAATGGCTGGCATTCCTTCCCCAGACCCGAAGGTTGATCGGGATTTGCTTGAGTATTATCTTAAGTTTGCTCAGCCGCAATACCTGACCTGGAGTAATCAGAAAATCACAACGGTCAAGGTGTTGAAACTCACTTCAGCAGGGAAATTTATCAACATCAAATTCAAAGTTACCCGAGGTTCTGATAGCTCGGTTCATATGATTTCCCTGGCTGATCTGCCGAACCTGAATCCTCATGATTGGATACTCCTAAACAATATTTTGCTGACCAATCAAAAGGAGTATCAGCCTATTATTGATCACATCAAGCGAATGCTCATGTGCTATATTCATGAAGTCGCAAAGATGGATCAGGAAATCGCTTCTGCCATACATAAGAAGACCACTATGAAGCCGATAGGGAGGGCAAACGATGTCAACGTGATGGTTAAGGGAAAAATTGACCCCAAGTTTCATACTGTTATGTTCAATAGGGGCGAAGGTCAAAAATTCATGTTCGCTCTTATTGACAAACACCTATTCTCCACCGCCTGCTTGGAGCATATTTTGGATATTATACATGGGTGTAATCTGAACAGCGAATCCGATAAAAAGATGTTTACTGATATGCTTCGATGGTATATTTTGTTTCGTCAAACTCTTCTTGCTATCATCCCCAGGCTGTTCAAGATTGTGAGGAAGACTAAAGTTACTCAACCGAAGTAGTCTCTCGCCTCTATTGACGCAAAGGGGGAGATTGTTGGGTTTAAGTGTTGCGTCTTTGGGCTCGTTTAATAGTCCATTTTGTTTACCCGGTTTGGGCCTCTCCAACCGTGGATTATCATTAGGGTTAGATTATATATAATGCATGCATGTATAGCTTTAAGGTTATCGTTCTCATTAATAGCTTTTGCATTGTAACCCTAGCACATCTCTACAGTCGAAGTTCTTCATCGAGCTCTTCTGAGGTGTGAGATATTAATCATTCGACACCATTTGATCCATTCTTGTGTTCTGTACTTGATTAATATTGTTTTTCTATTTAGAATCTATCGATCTATAGCGCATTATTCTCATCAGGATTGTAGAGTCATTTTTACTTATCTTTCATCAAAGCAGGAAATATAGGATTTCCTGGAGGAACAGGTGAACTTTTCTAAAAGAACTTACAACTTACTACAACTTTATTACAACTTACATTACATCACTAAAATCTTATGAACTCACCAGCTTAAATGCTGATCTACTCTTTCAAAATAACTTGTATTCTCAGGAGAGCAGTAGACAGGTACGCGCTCTGGGATTCAGAAGATGGAGCATAATAGCTTCATGTCTTATTTTTGTTATTTACTTTGTAGTCTATGTTATGTGAATCACATACTTTGTAAACACTTTCTTTCTAATGAAATGGTTGTTTATTACTTTGATTACTATGATTTATGACTTGTGATACTAAACATGATGTCCTCCACCCCCGAATGTTTCCGCCGTTCCGGTTTTGGGGTGTGACACAACTCGTCAACTAGGTTACCTAAATTACGCGGCCCATATGATCTCTACTCGACGAGTTTCGGGCTTCCAACTCGTCGAGTTGCCGTTATAAATTGAAAAATTAATTAATTAAATACATACCAGGAACCAGGCGTTACAATTCTCCCTCACTTGTCTCAGACTTTGTCCTCGAAGTCTGTTGCCTCAAATAAATCTCGATAATGCTCCCTTATCTCCTCCTCTGCCTCCCAAGTCAATTTCAAGCCCTTACAGTGCTGTCACTGCACCTTCACCAACTCTACCCTCTTGTTCCTCAGATCCTTCGTCTTCCTGTCGAGGATGGCTACTGGTCTCTCGATGTAATTCAGGTGGTCGTCCACCTAAATATCCTCCAAAGGAAATACGCGGAATCATCCACTAAGCACTTTTGCAGCTGGAAGACATGAAAAGTACTGTGGATTCGACTAAGCCTGGCGGGCAGATCCAAACGATAAGCTACACGGCCCACCCGATCCAAAACTCTAAAAGGACCGATGTACCTGGGCCCCAAGTTGGCCCTCTTCCTGAACCGAATGACACCCTTCCAGGGTGACACCTTCAGGAGAACCATATCTCCCACCTGAAACTCTAGGTCCGATCGGCGCCTGTCAGCATAGCTTTTCTGCCGACTCTGAGCAGTCTGCAGCTTGCTCCGAACCTGTTGGATCTTCTCTGTGGTCTGGAGTACCACCTCAGTACTCCTCATGACTCTCTGGATGACCTCGCCCCAACAAATTGGGGTCCTACACTTCCTCCCGTAGAGCATCTCGAAGGGAGGTCGATCTATGCTGGCGTGATAATTGTTGTTATACGAAAATTCTGCTAACGAAAGATACTTATCCCAACTGCCACTGAAATCCAATACACATGCGCCCAGCATGTCCTCAAGAGTCTGGATCATCCTCTCACTCTACCCATCCTTCTGAGGGTGAAAATGTGTGTTGGAGTGAATACGAGTGCCCATCTAGTCATGAAACCGCTTCCAAAATCTAGAAGTGAAGCGAACATCTCGGTTTGACACAACCGAAATCGGCACTCCATGACGTGCCACCACCTCGCGGACATAGATCTCAGATAGCTTCTCAGCCGATATACTCTCCTGGGTCGGGATGAAATGAGCACTCTTGGTCAACCGATCCACGATGACCCAAACCGAATGCACTCACGTGCGGTCCTGGGAAGTTTCGTGATGAAATCCATGGTGATGTCTTCCCATTTCCACACGGGAATCTCCAACGGCTGCGTCTTTCCGAGAGGTCGTTAGTGCTCGGCCTTGACTTTCCTACAAGTCAAGCATCGCTCCACGTACCAAGCTATGTCCCGCTTCATGCAGGGCCACCAATAGTCAGGGCGAAGATCCCAATACATCTTCGTCGCCCCGGGATGAATGGAGAACCTAGACTTGTGGTACTCATCCATCAGAACCTATTGCACACCGCCCCAGTAAGGAATCCAGACCCTCCGATGCATGTTCAACAACCCACGACTGTCATAATCGAATGAGGCCACCTGGCCTATGATCCGCTCACACTTCTGGCGCTCCTCCTTCATACCCTCGACCTGGGCCTCCCGAATCCGTTTTAGCAAAGGAGTAATCACTGTCATCCTTAGGAATATGTCTCGAATCGGAGCCGTAACCTCCTTGTGGCTAAGAGCATCGGCCACCACATTGGCCTTCCCCGGGTGATAAAGGATCTCACAGTCGTAATCCTTCACCACATCCGATAAAGTCAGAATCGGTGCCTCGCACAACCGCTGTCTGAGAGTCTCGAAAGTTGCCTGCTTCTCAGGCCCCCAGCGGAATGTCACCGACTTCTTCGTCAGTCGGGTCAAGGGAACAACAATCTTGGAGAAATCCTGTATGAATCTTCGATAATAACCCGCCAGACCAAGAAAACTCCGAATCTCAGATGGAGACCTCGGAACCTCCCACTGCATCAGGGCCTCTATCTTGGCCAGATCGACCAAAATACCCTTCTGGTTGACAAGGTGCCCCAGAAACTGCACCTCGTGCAACCAGAACTCACACTTGGAGAACTTTGTGAAAAGTCTATCCCTCCTAAGTGTCTCCAGCACCTCCCTCAGGTGCTCCTTATGCTGCTCTTGAGTCTTGGAATAAACCAAGATGTCATCGATAAAAATTATCACAGACCGATCTAGTATTGGTCTGCACACGCGGTTCATGAGGTCCATGAACGTGGCAGGAGCATTAGTGAGCCCAAACGACATCACCACGAACTCATAGTGACCATAGCGAGTCTGAAAGGCTGTCTTCTGCACATCGTCGTCCCTGACTCGCATCTGGTGATAACCCGATCGCAGATCAATCTTAGAGAACCAAGATGCACCCTGAAGCTGGTCAAATAAATCGTCAATCCTCGAGAGGGGATAGCGGTTCTTCACCATTACCTTATTCAACTCCCGGTAATCTATACACATCCGATGTGACCCGTCCTTCTTCTTCACAAATAGAATCGGGGCTCCCCATGGCGAACTGCTTGGCCTGATAAATCCCTTGTCTAACAACTCCTGCAGCTGTGTAGACAACTCATGCATCTCAGGAGGAGCCAACTAATATGGTTCCTTGGCTATCGGAGCCGCACCAGGAACTTGGTCAATCCTGAACTCCACCTACCTCTCCGGAAGTACTCCAGGCAAATCCTCTGGGAACACGTTCGGGTACTCCTGTACGATCGGTACTTCATCTACAGTTGCCTTACCCTTATCCCGGGTATCCATGACTTAGGCGACATAACATGCGCAACCCTGTTGTAGGTAGCGTCTCGCCCTCGCTGCTGAACACAAAGTCGGTCCACACTGCGACCTCTCGCCCTGAATCACCAAACCTCCCCCACTTGGGGTCCGAACTCGAACAAGATGTTGCTCGCAGTCGATCACTGCCCCATCGGGGCTCAACCAGTCTTATACCCACGATAACCTTATTCCCTCGCAGGGTAATAGGGATTAAATCCATAGAATACTGCTCATCGAACAACTGCAGTGTACATCCCCGATGAACCCTCGCAACCCGTACGGTCCTATCATCCGCAATCTCTACATCAAGAGGACAGTCTAGCTCCCCTGGAGCTCCAAAAAATCGCTTGCTAAGCGCGAGAAATATAAAGGATCGGGTAGCCCCCGAATCGAACAATACCAGAGCAGATATACCGTTCACTAAGAACAATCCTATAAGAAAACAAATATACATAAGCGACAAATCAATATAAATACAGAGATAAGGACAAGATACATACCCGTCACAACATCAGGAGATGCATGTGCCTCCTCTGCTGTCAGCTGAAAGGCCTTGCTCTTCGCCACAGGCGCCTCCGTCCGGCCCTGTCGGCCATCGGTAATCCTCAGTGTGGCAGGAGCGGGTGTCGCCACCTGTCCTGCTGCTGCTAAACTCAGGCACTAGGACCTCTTATGTCCCCTCTGATTGCACTGGAAGCAAATCAGAGCTGATAATGTGGTGGTGGTGGTGGTAGCAGTACAATCCCTGCTGACATGACTAGTTCGGCTGCACTTAATGCAGCCCGAACTACCCGCCCTGCACGTCTCCTCGTGCATATTGCCGCACTTGCCACAACGGCTGCGACCCTGTTCGCTCCTCGATCTGTGATTTGATACCTTGGGCTTTTTTCCCGAACTCCCTGTCTGAACCCGATCTGGTTTCCTCTTCCTATCCATCTCCAAATCCAGCTCCCTCTCCTGAGCTCTCGCTATCATATCCTCCAGTATCTTGCAGCTGGATCGGCTCACAAACTGCCGAATATCGCTCCTCAACATCTCATGGTACCGGGACTTTTTCATCTCCTCGCCTGCCACATACTGCAGAACAAGAAGGGCCCTCTCCCTGAACATGGCGGTGATCTCGGCCACCGTCGCAGTCATCTGCTGGAGATCCTGGAACTCCCACACAAGCTGTTGCACCTCTATCATAGGTGCGAACTCGGCCCTGAACCTAGTCGAGAAATTACTCCATGTCATCGCATCGATAGCGGCATCATCTCCAATGGCTCGTCCAACCTCCTCCTACCAATGTCGCGCCCTGTCCTTCAGGAGGAAGGAACCAAGTCGGACCTTGTCCCCCTCGGGACAACGGCTGGTGCGAAAGGCGTTGGCGACATCCGCCAACCACCTGCTGCTAGCAATGTCGTCCCTAGCCCCATGGTAGTTTGGAGCCCCACAAGCTCGGAACTCCCTGAATGTCATCGTGTGTGCCCCCATCATGGCCGCCATCTCAGTGCGGAATCCACCCAGCCTCTCATCAAGAATCTCGAACATGCCCTCCTTGACCGTACCGAAGATCACAGGAGTCTGGTCAATGATATTGCACGTGACCTCAGATGAAATAAACTGCCTCATCTGATCATCGACCTACCCGGATCCAGAGCCCAAGCCTGATCCCTCGCCTACGCCAGAACTGCCAACTGGTCTAGTGTGTAGCGTCACTATACTGAAAATACACCATAACAAACATCAGAATACTCATCATAACTCGAGGGATATCACACACTACAAGTTCCTTGGGTTCATCCCAGCCTTCCTTGATTCGAGTACGGATCCTCTGCTTTCAGTAGTACGGTCCTATACTACCTTCCACATCTATCCGTACTTTCCTCAAGAACTGCCTTGACTCCACCAAGTCTCTTTCACTACTACTTCTTTATGCGCTAATCTCATCCTAGGTTTGCCCTAGGGTAATATCCAACCCACTCTCTGCCATCAGCTGCATAAGAAGTCTCTGCTACCCTTCCCTAACTAGCTCACGAATACCATTACATATTACTAAGACCAAATAATTCTTCGAATGAGAGGTCTCTCCCTACAACGGTTGGACTCGGACAAGAGCTGCGAAATAAGGCTAAACCTAACCTTCTGAAATTATTTAGTCCTCATAATATGTAACTTAGCGTATTCATTTACTAGTTAGTTAAAGATAACTAGAACTCCTAAAAGCACAAAGCAAGCAGCATTCGAGCATTGAGTAAACAAAACCAAGCATATCCTAATCAGGCCATCATGTTACTGACTAATCAGTACTAGCATGCAGTTCTATAAGCTCATACAGTAGGCATACAAGGCATCCTTCCTATATCCTTAGCCCTAATCTAGCATTCGGTTCACATATTCACAATTCATATAATAACATAAACGTGTATGTGTAATTTGGGAGAACTTACTTGAGCTCGGCTGATTGCATGCACCACACCCTTTTCTCTTTGCAAAATCCTTTTTATAAAAATGGTTTTCTTTTGAATATTTTCATACCAAGTCCTTAATTTGAGTTCAGACACACCCAGGAGTGTGCCCGAATCCCTTAAACCAAGGCTTTGATACCAACTTGCAACATCCCAAAAATCATGACCAAAATTTCATTTTTAATTATTAAATAAAACCGTAGTTTTCAAAATCATCTCATCAAAACATAAATCTTAGTATCTCAAAACATCATGAATGGTATATCAATTAAAAACATTTGTCAAATATATCATAGTAAACATCCCAGGCTAAAGCATCATGGTGTGTGCAATGAAGTCATCCCGAGCTCTTCCCTTTGCTACCAGAAGTACCTGAAACCAAAACTGAAAACTGTAAGCACGAAGCTTAGTGAGTCTCCCCAAACTACCATATACCATACACATAATCACATAATCACATATAAACATATCGTGGGCTCCGCCCCTTCATCGGGCCCTGCCCAACACCGGATAGTGTCCGGCATCGTGCCCCGCCCAGCATCGAGCAAAGCTCGGTATACATATAAGCATATAAACAAATACACGAAAATAATCACATAACATAAACATATAAACATTCCTCGGGCCCCGCGCGGCATCAGACCGAAATCTGGAAGCATACAAACATTCCTCGGGCATTGCCTGGCATTGGACCGTAATCCGGAACATACAAATACCGACACATGCAAGAATCACGAAGACATCAAGCATACAAACATTCCTCGGGCACCGCCCAGCATCGGATCGAAATCCGGAAAACATATAAACCTATATTGGGCACTGTCCGGCATCGGACCTTAGTCCACAACATACTAACATACATATACGGGCCGGACTTGGTGCCTTCAACCCGTTCATACAGGAGGAAAACTCACCTCTAATTTCGAATGATAGCTGAAACGTCTCTGACTCGGAATCAGCTCTACACACTCCCTGAATCAAAACAACCCCTTAGATACCATTTATACTCATACCTTTAGGGTCAACTATGGTCAATGTCAAAGTCAAGGTCAAGTCAAAGTCAACGCTCCGAGTTGACTCAACTCGTCGATTTTTCCCTTCAACTCGTCGAGTTCCTATGAATCATAGAATCGTGAAATCGCGATCCAACTCGTCGAGTTTTCCTCCAACTCGCCGAGTTCTCTTTTTTAATAGAATCAGGACAGTTCGACCCAACTCGTCGAGTTCCTCTATGAACTCGTCGAGTTCTTCAGTTAGTTAGCCCTTGTTAATGTATTAAGTCACCATTATTCAAACTAGAGCCCTATCTTTTGGATCTAAGCTGGAAATACATCTAGAAGGGTAAAGTTTCCAACTTTACCCGTTAAGAACCTCTCCCCAAGGTAAAAATTCAAACCCTAACCCAAAATGATATAAATCTGAAATCAAAAGTCATCAAAACTTCAAGATAGACCATGAGGTCATAGATCTGGACACTAGGGACTAAATGATCACGTAAAGTCTTAAACTTTATCCACATGCATGGCCGTAAAAGCTTCAAAAGATCAAAATGATGGTCTAGAGGTTGCATGGGGCTCCCATGGCCATAAAGTTGGCACCTTTATGCCATGAAAACACCTCAAGACCCTAGATCTGAAGTGTTATCCACTTGGGACATCCAAGTCCCAAGAATCATCTCATTTGGACCAAAAAAAGCAATATAATCCCAAAAATGAGATATAAACAACTACAAAGCAAGGTTCAAGCTTTATACCAGAAAAATGTCGTGAATGAGGCAAGAGTTCTAGATCTACAAACTCCTTATTGTGTCCTCAAGTTTTTCCTTCTTCCAATGGCTTTAATACACACACTAAAACACTTAGAATGGCTCACAAACACTCACAATAGCATTAGGGTTTCGAGATTTAGGATTTGGGACTCGGAGGCTGGAAATGAGGCCAACATGAAAGGTTTAAGGTATTTAAACATGGTGCAAACCCCGAAAATTAGGGTTTCACATCTGTCATCCTACTCGTCGAGTTGAGGCATCCCAACTCGTCGAGTAGGTTACCTAAATTACGCGGCCCATATGATCTCTACTCGATGAGTTTGGGGCTTCCAACTCGTCGAGTTGCTATTATAAATTGAATAATTAATAAATTAAATACATACCAGGAACCAGGCGTTACAGTACGAGGTCTCGCACCCCTATCCAAACGTCGCAGTACGCTAAGCATACACCCATTACGCACGGCGTAATACCGTTCGCATCATTATGTGGTACGCCCCGCATACTAGGGTTTCCCTTCAAACCCTAATATATTTCGAATGCCATAACTTTTTTGATAGAGCTCTGATTCCGACGATCCTTATATCCATAAAAGGTAATGAGAAGCTCTACACTTTAATCAACCCATACTTGCCACAAAGTTTCCCGAACGAAAATCCAATTACAATAAAAGCCTGCTGCCATTTTACCCAGAATACCCCTTGGTTCCAAAACCAAATATGGATGCCCGAATCCTCCACATTTCATCACCAACACCCAAATGGGTAACGATTTTGAACAAGGCATTACAAGGTAGATGTTAAAAAATGATGAATTTATATATTTTTATTTTTTTTCAATAGAATATAATCTCTAAAAACGTTTTTACAAATGATGTGCATATGATGCACATGTTACCTTTTTTTCAAATATCAATATGGAAATAGGTTAAAAATGATAAATTTACATATTTTTATTTTTTTTTTGATAAAAAATAAGCTCTAAAACAATGTTTGAAAAAATATTTTTAATGATCCTAAAAAAATTAGTGATACTAACGGATCCACACTATATATATATATATATATATATATATATATATATATATATATATATATATATATATATATATATATATATATATATATATATTATAGTTTCAATGTTATTTATTTAGTCAGTCGTATACTACACGAGTTATAATACCTCTCTCTCTCTCTCTCTTTCTATCTCTCTCTCTCTCTCTCTCTCTCTCTCTCTCTCTCTATATATATATATATATATATATATATATATATATATATATATATATATATATAGGGTTGAGTAATTGTGTGAACCAAAAGATTTGTAAGAATATGCGAACTCATAATCAACTCATCATTTTTTCAACACCAAAAACATCAATCTTCTCCAAATGGTGCGTCTAAGCCATATAGAGGCTCAAAAAAAGATTTGATAATTTTTTTATTTATTTTTGAAATTTGTATGTATGCACAATCAGCAGTTTATGGACTGCTGATGAACATAATCAGTAGTCATAAGGACTGTGAATATGCACAATCAGTACCTATATGGATTGCTGATGAACAATCAGCAGTTCATATGACTGCTGATTGTGCTCATCAGCAGTCCATATGACTGCTGATTGTGCTCATCAACAGTCCGTACAATTGTTGATTGTGCTCACCGATAATAATAATAATAATAAAACATTTGTCAAATCTTTTTTAAGCCTAGATATGGCTTAGACGCACTATTCGGAGAAGATTTGTGTTTTTGGTGTTGAAAAGTGATGAGTTGATTACGAGTTCACAAGTTTTCACAAATCTTTTGATTCTCAAAAGAACCTGGCTCTCTCTCTCTCTCTCTCTCTCTCTATATATATATATATATATATATATATATATATATATATATATATATATATATATATATATATATATATATATATATATATTATATATATATATATATATATATATATATATATAGAGAGAGAGAGAGAGAGCTAGGTTCACGTATTCTAAGTAATTATTTTGTGGATGTAAGTGTATTGTTGACCAATCAAAATTTAAAATAAAAATAAATAATTAAATAAATAAATAAGGGTAATTAGGTAATTTTATAAACAACTTCCCCAAATACTCCTTATAATTATGCTAGTTGATTTTTAACCTAACTTATCCCCTTTTTATATACCACCGACGTCATTTTGAAAACCCCCCATAGGATTTTGTATCACCGGTTGAAGCTTCAAGATAAAGATCGAAAGTGAACAAGATCAACATTGTACATAGTCTCATTTCTATTATAAGAAGGAATAAGAAGATCCGCCATTATAGCCTCTTCGAGCGGCATCCCATTTCGGTTCTCAAGTTCATTAACCAAAGTTGGTGCCACGTTACAAGAAACGCAATCGTTTTCTTGTGGGATTATGCTAATCAGGCTCTCGATGATCGTTCGTTCGCTACTTTGGCTCGAATCGTTATTTTGTTTTCCGGTGTACTGCCACCGAACGTATTTAGGGTCGGAGAATGTTTTCCAAGCTACCGATTCGCTACACCTTCTTACAATCTGGAGGTTTTCCACCCATGGAGAGAATTCTTCGCAACTTTTAAGCACGGAGAATGAATCTTTCCATGAATACAACACCACATAGTTGATAAAAGCTTCGGTTTTTAAAATCAGGTTTCCTTCTTCTTAATTTAGGGTTTCATGTGAATTGAACTTTTATGTGATTTTCAGTCGGCGCCCTAAGTTTTTACAATTCGTTTATGGAGTTTTAATGTTGAATTTGTTCTCTGTAATAACATATTCATGTATCATAGGCCGTAATCTAGGGCATGTCTGGGATGAAAGCTTAATATTTTGAAAAATTGCTATTTTCTTAAATTATCTATTTTGCTTCTTTTTGAAAGGTAATATGTGACACATACACTCCACAAGGAGTGCTTATCCCTACACACAAACATGCTAAGGCTGCTGAGATTTTCAGTGATCCTAAAGTTTAGCACAAGTTCCCTGGTAGTCTTTTTGAGTGAAAATTTAATGAATATTTAATAATTATCTTTTTTTTGAAGAAAAACTTATACATTTGTTTTAATGATGTGATTTAAGGTTTGGAATTGAGCAAGAGTACACTTTGCTTCAACAAGATGTGAAGTGGCCTTTGGGTTGGCCTGTTGGAGGCTACCCTAGTCCTCAAGTATAAATATAATCCACATATTCTACTAGAATCAACCATTCCATTCCTTTTCCCGATTCCGGTTAAACAGATTCCATGTAAATCACTTTTATTTAATCTATTTCCTTTTTCCAATTTATACGGCCCATACTACTGTGGTGTGGGGGCAGATAAGTCATTTGGAAGGGACATATCTGATGCACATTACAAGGCCTGTTTATACGCTAGAATCAACATTAGTGGAACCAATGGTGAAGTCATGACAGGACAGATTTTTTTTCCTTCTCATTTTCTTTATTATTTAAAATAATTTTTATAAGATCAAAAAATTTATATCACAAATTGTGTCTCACAGTGGGAATTCCAAGTGGGTCTCAGCGTTGGAATCGAAGTCGGAGACCATATCTGGTGTGCCCGATACCTCCTTGAGGTAAAACATCTCCATTCCATATTTCCATTTCCACCAACAAAGGGCAATTCCGTGTTCATATGAATTTAATGTTAATGGTTCTGAATTGGAATTTTTTTCATTCATGATTCATAGAAAATGTGGTGATTTAGGGAATGCCCTAAAAGTGTTTGAAGAAATGCCAAAGATAAATATGGTGGTATTGATTGTTCAACATGTCATGACAGTCTCAGATTGTATTCATGGTTAGTGATGGAATTTTTATCGAATGTTTATCGATTGTGCAACTCATCTCCATTGTGCTACTGATTTATTGATTTATGCATTTTTTACTTGGATATTTTTCCAACATAATGAATACAGTAATTGAATCTTGAATTCCAATTCTATCGGAATGGAATCACGAATTCCAATTCTGTTGGAATGGAATATAAATATTTTCTCACTGATTTATGCATGTTTTACAATTCTTGGTTATTGGTATTAGTGCAATTCACAAATCCACATATTTTTCCAAAGGAATTTAGTTTTTTATTTTCTATTTGCTAATGCATTATTGGATTCTAAACTACAATTGGATTTATTTTCACAGAAGTTGATGCTTGAAGAACGGACCACAAATTGAAAGTGATTCTCAGCAACATTATTCTTTTAGAATGTATTAGTGTCTTTGTTAGATTTTGATATTTTTTTTCCAATTTGAAGTTTTTTAGTTTTATTCTTTAACAATAAATGTAATTTTTAGCAATTCTTACCCATATTCTATAAGAATTAATGTAATTTTTGTTATTCTACAAGAAGTTTTTAAAGTCATGATCAAGAAATAGGTTCAAGAATATTTTTATTATTTTATGGTTCAAGGGTATTTTTATTTTTAATTAAACTCATAAACATATTCTGTCAGAATGTCCAAATTAAAAGAATTATAATTCGTAAAATCGGATTTTGAAAATTAATAAAATCTATGATCCCTTAAAATATGCAATTTACCTTTATTAAATCTATATTAATTGACTAAAATACCCTTGTAATTAAATTAGATGGTATTTTTCAATTATATTTAATTCAATAATATGTATTAATCACTTTCTTAAAATAAGTAAAATGATTGTCCCACAATCATTCCTACATCCGTTAACAATTTACAATGACTATGATTTTGTTATTGATCATCGATTACATTATATATATATATATATATATATATATATATATATATATATATATATATATATATAATCGATTATAATAACAAAATCACAGTCATTGTAAATTGATAACAGAAATCATTTGCAAGAAAATAATCGTTAATTTATTTTTGAAAAAATAGAAATTACATATTTTTTAAATTTCAAACATATTTGTTTTATCATATTTAAATTCATGGTTCCCGAATTGCATGTAAAATTTTGTTATAAAATGGTAATGGAAATTATTGCGGCTCCTTATTAAAAATGAAATCTTCAATTTTTGTTAACAAAATAAACGTTAAATTTTTTTTTTAAGTGAAGTAGATTGAATTGTCAAAAAAAAATTATCAACAAAATTACATAAATGGTCCTTGTGGTTGACACAATTGATCAACTTTGGTCCTTATGACAAATTTTGTGCGTAGATGGTCCCTGTGGTTTCAAAATCTTGCAAAGACAATCATTTTAACTAACGGTGTTAACTTTTTCAGTTAAGTTCATTGTGAAATGATCCATTTACCCTTCATGCCATAAGAAACATTTATGTAATTTGCTCCGGCCACGGAGACCATTTATGTTCGAATTACTCTTGACGTTTTTTTTTTAATTTTTTCGCTTGCATTTTTTTTGATATTTTGTTTGTATAATTTTCTCTATTTCTTTGACGTTTTATTCGAATACATTTATTAATATTTCTTTTGACTTTTTCCTTGAATAATTTCTTATATTTTTTTATTTTTTTGACTTTTGTTCAAATATATTTTTTAATGATTTTTTTTACATTTTGTTTGTTTATATTTTTTAAAGATTTTATGGTCACTATGGTCATAAATCGTATCTTAATTCACTTACAATCATATTTTTCTACTTTTTGTTCTTTTAATATATATATATATATATATATATATATATATATAATTATTATTGTTTTAACTAAAATATATAACTATATAACACATATAAGGTTGTATAATTATTATTTTTGTAAAGCTTTTTATAAACATTTTTTTAATATATAAAAAACTTTGTTAAATGTGAATATGATTAATATAGATAGGCTAATTGGAACATAGAGGCTAATCAAAAAAAATGTCTAAAGGAATTAAATAACTCGAAAATACTAAATTTAAATCCAATGTGAAATGACATGGGTCTTCTTGTCAAGACTACGAGACAGTGTTAGGTTAGTCTATGTGTACCTAATTTATATTAATCATATTCACATTGAACAAATTTTTTTACATTTTTTTATTAAAATATTTATAAAAAGCTTTAAAATAATAATAACTATACAACCTTATATGTGTTGTATAGTTATAAAATAATACTTATAAAACCTTATATTTGAATTATAAAATAATATTTATAAAACTTTATCTACATTAAAAGAATATATATATATATATATGTATATATATATATATATATATATATATATATATATATATATATATATATATATATATATATATATATATATATATATATATATATATAATTGTAAATGAATTAAGTTAGGAATTATGATTATAGTGACTATGAAATCTTTAATAAATACAAACAAACAAAATGTAGAAAAATAACATCAAAAAATTTATTTCGAACAAAAAAAAATAGAAGAAATTATTCAAACAAAAAGTCAAAAGAAATATTAATAAATGTATTCGAAAAAAATTTTAAAAATTATATGGAACAAAATATCAAAAAATCTAACCGAAAAAAAACATTAAACACTATATTCGAACATAACGTCAAAAAAAATCTAAATCAAAGTAATATAAGTAAATTAAATATAAATAATTATAAATAATAGATGACGTTACATAAATGGTCCCTGTGGCTGGAACAAAGTACATAAATGGTCCCTATGGTAGGAAGGGCAAATGTGTCATTTCACAAGTGATTTAACTGAAAAAGTTAACACTGTTAGCCAAAAGGACTGTCTTTGAAAGATTTTGAAGCCACAGGGACCATCTATGCATAAAATTTGTCATAAGGACCAAAGTTGGTCAATTGTGTCAACCACAAGGATTTGTCAAAATTTTATTTAATTTTTTAAAAGGATTATAGATAAATAAAATATTATTAAAAAATAGATAAAATGTCAAATAAACATTACATACTAAGCTATTTTAATAAAGTTAAGTGGTTAAGGTGATCTTTAAGAAAAATACATTTTTATATTGGTAAAAGCATTTTTAATAGATTTTTTAAATAATAAAAATCTAAAATAAAAAAAATGTCATGAGAAATGCTCAACAAACTAACTCAACAATGAACAATCTACTAAATTATATAACACACCATTTAAATTAATCTAACGTTTTGTCTAATCACATTGATACTCACCTAAAATATATAATAATTATATGATGAACTGGTTCGCTTTAAACGCAAAACAATAGTTTCCAAGGTTTTAAACCAACCCTTTTAGCACACCCCACCCTTGATACATAATTTCCATCCTTATCTTTACAACATATATCAATATATGATATTTCCTATAACCATCCAACTTCACAACAATTATAAACCCCATGCTAAAAAGCTTATTGTTACCCGTTTTGATCTGGAGTACTCCAGTGCCTCAAATAGCTTAATTACAAGAATCTTTTATCTTATAAGAGTATAATGAGAAAATGAAGTGCTGTCAAGATCATTACACAGGAAATGACAACTTATTTGTCCCAGTTTCAACAAAAGAAAAAGAAAAAAAAAGATATATAAAAAAAGAGCTTACGTGGATTGGAATTAAGCTGAAAATTTTAATAGGGTTGCTCTCCACTACACATACAAGAAAGTAAAGACCAGCTAGCAAAATTTCCTTACATACTATATTTACAACAACAATCCTTTAATCAATCAAGATCACTTACAATATCCACATATTCTACCAAAAAGTTGTTAGGGCTAACCTGGCCATTTAATGCTACCATTAGCTTACAATACAATCCAACCTTTTTTTTTAAATAAATGATCAAGGAATTCAAAGTCTTGAGAAAACTTCAAATTCAAATAACAAAAGTACATGGTAGATTTGACCTTTAAAGTCAAGTTTTATCAATATTGTTATCTAGGATACAACTACAGTTTTTATATATTGCTTTCTACGAAACATGGTTGAATATTTTTTTATCAGTTAGGAGCTAACGGGTGATATACACTTAGAAACCTGCAATATTGTCAAATTTCCTAATAATAACATTTTAACAAAAGTAAACTTTCTTGGACTAATTTTTCCAAAAAAAGAAAAAAAAAACAACAAATCAATTGTCCATAAACAATACTAACATAATACTCCCTCAGCCTCATAAAAATTACAATACCATTATGGTTTGTTCGATGTGACTTAAAAGAAATAAATGCAAGAAATGACAACGAATATTCATTGTTTTGAGTATTATAACATCCTACTTCTATTTCTTTTTATTATGGCAATGTACCTTCAAATTTTTTAGAACTTACATATTGTAGGTTGAAATATCTAGCTACCCAAGTATAATAATAAAAATTACTCTCAATTGCTGTATTTATGTAGATTTTTCAAAAAACAATGTTATAGCCGAAAAAAGTGAAAATGGGATGGTAAAATAAAAATATATGGAAGTACATTGTCATTTTTTGCATATAGCCTAACTTATAATGCTTAAATTGGAAAAATCATACATGTATTGAAATTGTTAAATACATTGGTTTGTGTCTACAAGGGTAGTTTGTTTAGGTAAATGACTAAAATTACGTGGAAACAATAAAAAAGTTTAATCGGTAATCATAAATTTGCAAACAATTGTTTTTATAAAATATTGGATGTACTTATAAACTCATGTACTACACGGTTGGTATATTAAAATAATGTAGATAATGACAAAAACAAAGTCATTATAAACCGATAAGGGAAATCATTACATCTCGTTAAAAATGAAAACCTTAATTTATATTTGAAAAGAATAGAAATTGCATATTTTTTAAATTTTAAGCATGTTTGTATTATCTTATCCAAATTCATGGCTATGCAGCTATAGGTAAAGTTTTATTATAGAACGATAAAGAAAATCATTGCAGCTTCTCATTAGAAAATAAATCATCAATTTATGTTTGGAAAAAAATAGAAATTACATTTTTTTCAAATGAATAGATTGATTTGTCAAAAAAATATATATATTTAAAGCTTTAAATGATTATAGATAAAATAAAATATTATTAAAATAGATAAAATATAAAATAAACATTACACACTAAACCATTTCAATAAACTTAAGTGGTTAAGGTGATCTTTAAAAAAATATTTTTATATTTATAAAAGCATTTTAAATAGATTTATGAAATAATAAAATGGTTAGATAAATAAAATTTCGTGCGAAATGCTCAATAAACTAATTCGACAATGACAATCTAATAAATTATATAATCCACCGTTTAAATTAATCTAACATTTTGTCTAATCACATTCATGACAAACCATTTCATTCAAAAGAAAAACAATAGCTTCCAAAATTTTAAACCAACACCTTTTAGATAAGTGGGTATAGACAACTAGTTAAAGGGCTTTATCACATCCAAAAGTTGACACATTCCGTGGTGTAATAACAAGAAGTGAGGAAATGAGCAAAATGTTATAATACCCTCAATTTTCCATGTCATCATTTCTTATTTTTTCGATTTATTTTAATATTTATAAAAACAAAATTAATTTAATAAAACATGCTATTTAAATAAAACCTAATTTTTTTTAATTAAACATAACATTTAAAAATCTAAAAAAAAACATTACAACAAAAAACAAATAAGATTTAAAAACAAAAAAAAATACATTTTTGCCTCTAAATTATTCATCTTCATTTCCATCGTAGATATAATCAGCCAAGTCTTCTTGAAATTGTCTGTGTTTTCGTGCAACTTCAATATCAACGGCTCTATGTTAATATTTCGCTGTCCCGAGTTAAAATTGCATGTGTCTGGGCTCCGAAGCCGAATACTCCACAATATTTCGTCTTTTATCTTTAATCATCATGTTATGCATTATGATACAGACATAAATAATATCTTGTAAAACGTCTAACTAATATGATCGTGCCGCATGTTCAACTATGTGTCATTTCGACTTTGAAACTCCAAAAACACGTTCCACATCCTTACGTGCTCCTTCTTGTTTTCACTTGAAAAAATTGTATTTTGGTTCCACCGGGTGTCGAAACGCCTTCACGAATGTGGAATATGTTGGATATGATCCGTCTGTAAGGTAATACCCAAACTTATATTCATTTTCATTCACTATGAAAGGTGCATCTAGTGCCTTTCCTGACAAAATATCGTCGAATATTGGTGACTGATCAAGAACGTTCACGTAGTTGTTCGAAACCGTAACCCGGAAAAAAGCATGTCAAATCCATAAATCTTAGGAAGCAACAACCTCTAATACCAACAAAGACGTTCAATGATAACCAATTGCATACTGGCACTTCCACGCCAAGGGACAATTTCTCCATTTCCACTGTATGCAATCAATGCTTCCAAGCATACCTGAAAAATCATGTCTTTCTTCATGCGTTCCATATAGTTGTTATATATCATTCAACGAAGGTTTGCACAAATAAATGTCACCGAAGATTTCGACAACACCTCTCGCCAATCTATACAAACTTTTCCTTGCAGTACTCTCAGACATTCTCATATAATTGTAAATCGAACCAGGCGACTCCCCTATAGCCATAAGCTTAATTGTGGCATCACATTTTGCAACCTTGTGTGTCATCGCTTACCTCTAGCATCATATCTCATTTGGAAAAATTAACACTTAAACGTATATTTAATACGTAAAACAATGTATTTAAATTATGTAAAAGCTATATTTGAAAGAAACAATACCTGCTTTCCAAGGCGTTGGCTATCCGAACAAAAACATTTTTCCACAGATAAAACCTTCTTTTGAAATCGCGTGGCTGGTAGACACAATCATCCGCAAAATAATCATGAACTAAACGCTTGTATCCTTCTTCACGATCTCTATTTAACGTCGCACGTGTAGTTAATAGAGGAGTTGAATTTTCTTATAGTAGTATGTCTGTACAATACTCGTATGTCATAGAGACGAACATATCATCCTCAGCATCTTCATCGTTAGACAGGTCGAACATATTCATTTTTTTTTGGAATTATTAAAAGTTTATGAAATAGAAAGAAAAAGTGATGATTACAAATAGAGATGATAGTATGTATTTATTGGTAAATAAAATATTTTTTTAATTCAGTTGTTAAAAAAACATCCCAAAAATAGTTTAAATTTTAGCCCTTAATTCAAAACAAATATCATTACATTACAATGTTTTTATATTCACAATTTTAGCCCTTAATTCAAAAACTTCAATCACTATGTCTTGTGTCTATTTGATTTTATTTCTACTCATTATTTATTTATTTTATTTTATTTTATTTATTATTTTATTTTCTTTATTTATTATTTAATCATTTTAATTTATATAATACATTTTATTCGTTTTATTCACCCATATAATTCCTTGAAATATTTGTCCCTAATTATATGATTATTCTTATGAATTTGTAAACTCATTTCTTGAATTACTAATGAGAAAGAGGGTGTTAAATTTTGACTTTTGCAATGGTACAACCAAGATATATCTAAAGCAACCCGGGAGGATCTCCATGATATCCAGCTTCATTTCCCAGAATTCACAATCAGACTCAAGTACGAGTCCATTCTCAAGGGGGAGGGTGTTGATATGGACCAGCTTATCCAAGATGATGCCCGCAACAGAGATCTAGTTCAACTACATAGGCCCAATCGTTTAATTAAGAAACCCAGCCAATACTTGGACTAAAACGTGCATAATGACCAAGTCAATAGTCAAGCTGCAAGTCTTCCGTTCCTTTTCTTTTTCAAGCACTTCCAGTTATTTTGGTTTCCACTTCTAGTCGTTAAACCACTTTCCCATTTCCTAGATAGTAGTTGCACAATTTTTTTAGGAATTAGTACTTAAACTTGACAAAATTGTAGAAATGGTCATCGTGGTTTGTTGATTTCTTTGGGTAAGGTCCAAAAAAAGGTTTATTAGCAAAAAAGGTCCCTATTTGGTGGTTTTGTTGAAGTTTTGGTCTCTATCTCCTTAAGTTTAACAGTTTGGCTATTAACTTTTTAAAAATAACAGTTTTACCCCAAGGATTATTTATGTAGTTGTATCTTTTTATGAAACTACAAAGACCATTTCTGTAATTTTTCTTTTTCATTTTATTGAATTATTGTACGTTAATTCTTTTAATTAACTTCTTTCTTATTTTATTACTTTTTATTGGACTATTATATATTAATAAATATTATTTTTAATATATTATATTTATATATTAATAAATATTATTTTATTATGTTATTAATTTTTTTAATTTCTTCTTTAATGGATTAATTCTTTTTTATTGGATTATTATATATTAATAAAAAAAAATTTAACATACAATATTTATCTGTTAATAAGTATTACTTTACTGGATTATTAATTTGTTTTGATTAATTTCTTCTTTAATTTTTTCATTGCGTTAATTCTTTTTATTGGATTATTACTTTTAATTTATTATTTTTATAATATTATTTTATTGGATTAATAATTTATAATGTATAATATTAATTCTTTTTAATTTTAGTGATTCCACCACAAAGTTCTCGAAATACGTAAAAGTGTCGCCTTTCATCGTTGAAAATTGGCGGGACAACCACCAATCACCTTCATCGATGGTTCGATGGAAACCCCACCAACTTGTTACACCCAATGCCGCTAGTAGCCATCTATGACAACCTCTTCACAATCTGTCAGAATCCTCCATATTTGTCACTAAGCTGGCCATATTCCGCTACAACTACCACCATTCGAACCACCAGAAGGTCCGATCCAAACACTCCTGGCTCCATTCGTTGCCTTCTACCACCTTGCGTCATTGTATCATCTTGCTGGAAATCGTCGATGATCACCTACAGTCGGGCATTCTCGACGAAAACTGCATCGGTCGACTACCCACACAATGTGCAACAAACTGCAGAAAACATACAACCTCAAGCCGACCATTTGTTACCGACAACTCCATCGATGAAGACAATGTTAGATCGATGGTTTTCTAACCACCACAGTATGTAACAAAATCATAAGTTTATTGAAATATATAATAAAATTAGATACTTATGAATACACAAAAACTAAAATACACACGATGATCTCACTTCGTGAATAATTACTGAAAATTTAAGATGTATATGTAGTAACAGGGCTTAGAGACAGACCGACAGTGGCGGTGGCGACGGAGTGATGGTGGGGGTGTTGTCTAAATAAATTATCTTCCAAATATTTAAGAAAAAAAATAGGAGAGGTGGGGTGAGGTGAGTGAGGTTTTTTGGTATTTTTATATAAAATAATAAAGAAAACAATTTAAAAAACTAAAAAATTAAAAAAATAATAATTATTATAAATAAAAATAATAAATTTGAAGTAATAATCCAATAAAAAGAATTAACGCAATAAAAAAATAAAAAATAATAATTAAATGAAATCAATAATCCAATAAAATAATATTTATTAATAGATAAATATTATATGTTAAAAATAATATTTATTAATATAATAATACAATAAAAAATAATTAATCCAATAAAGAAGAAATTAAAAAAATTAATTAAAAAATTAATAATCATATAAAATAATATTTATTAATATATAAGTATTATATTAAAAATAATGTTTATTAATATATAATAATTCAATAAAAAAAATAATAAGAAAGAAATTTTTAAAAAAATTAATGAAAATAATTAATGTACAATAATTCAATATAATAAAAAAGAAATATTGCAGAAATTGTCTTTGTAGTTTGGTAAAAAGATAAAAACTGCAGAAATGGTCCCTAGGGGTAACACTATCATTTTCAAAAGGTTAACAGTCAAGCTGTTAAACTTAACGAGCTAGGGACCAAAACCATAACAAAACCACCAAATAGGAACATTTTTTGATAATAAACGTTTTTTGAACCTTACCTAAAGAAATTGACAAACCTTAAGGACCATTGCTTTAATCTCTGTCTGTTCTTGTGTGTTCTTGGGAGTTAGGCCTACGAACACGTCCAGACCATTATGACATGAAAAAGAATTCATTTACTTCAATTTTGAAAATAGATTATTTACATTTTTTGTGTGTAAGATTTCAGATTTGAACAAGTTGATTGGGACTTGGATATTTTGTTGGTAAATTAATGCAGTTATATTTTTGTTAATAAAAACAGAAAATATGAGTTTTTGATCGAATATAAAGATGGGAGAGGGTAAAGATCTTGAGTAAGTAAAGAGACGAACAAAGTAAAGACAAGCCCAAAAATGGTCATTTTCTTTTGACTAATAATTCACAGTTGAAATTAGCCTTTTAAAATAAAAATAATAAAAAAAAGAATGAATTGGAAGTTGATGTGAATTATGAACATTGGTTTGGCATGCGGAATTAAAGAACATACAAAGAACACGGTGATTTCGGTGTTTAAGAGATACATTCGATTATGAAAGGTGTTTACAAAAAAACGATCTAGATCTAAATCTACATAATTAACACACACTAACACTCTCAATGTTACATCTCTCAAGCACACCTCTATATGCGGAATGGACCCACCTTATATAGAGGTGTTTACATGTCTCTCTCTCTCTCTCTCTCTCTCTCTATATATATATATATATATATATATATATATATATATATATATATATATATATATATATATATATCTTATGTCACAAGGCTACTTTACCACATGCAAGAAACTCAAACAATTTACAAAGTCATACATGGATAACTTTGTACCCAACATTCTCCCCCTCAAAGTTAGGAATGGACGACCCGCTTCAAATCTTCCAAACTCGAGCAACTTCACGAACTGAGCCTCAAACGTGACACATGTAGATATGAACATCAAATCTTCAATTCTTCCATGATTCTTCAATTTGGGTTCTAGAATGTGAGACCATACAATTCGAGCATCAAAAGGTAATTTGGAGTTTCTCAATCTCCAAAAAAATTACCCAAGTTTAAGCATAAAAGCACACTCCAAAAATCTTCAATAAGTCCAAACCCATCATGAACCGAAACCACTTTCGAATCTCCAATCGAATCATTTCATAAACTTCGAATACTCAAGGTCACTTCGGTCTTCAAGTTCGCGTAGTATGAAAAATTCAAATTTCGAATTTCCATATAAATCTCTCCCGTTTTTTATAATCGAAAAATGATTATAAAACCAAGACAGGAATGAGAAAGTGCTCAATTCGAAATTTTTCTATCCAAAACTCTCCCCTAACACATCGCATAAACATTTTGCTTCAATCCGGAAAATCCAAAAAATCTTTAATTTTTAGCTTCGTTTACGGATCACCTTTGACAAAATTTCTCAAATTTTGGTAGAAATTGTCAATTTCAAAATTCAGCAGTGACCCAATTCGCCCAAAACAGCCAAAAATGCGAAACACTCCCCCATTTGCGAAACTGGGTGGAAAGCGTCAATTCGCATTAACTGCAGGGGCCTGTTTCGAAAATTATCCAATTTCTCAAAAATTTCAGCCCAATGTCGAAGTTGGGTGAATTCTGCCAAATCTTCGAAACTGCGGGGACCAACTTCAAAACTTCTGCACAATTCTTCAAAATGTCGAAAATTAGTCCTCATTTCGAAAGTGGTTACAAACTGTCAAGTTTTCGAAACTTCAGGGACTAATTTCGATAGTTGTTTGTTTTCTTCTCCAATACTTATTCCAGTTGCGAATGTCAGACGCCAAGTAAAAACCTTCGCTATAAAAAATCTTGGACCTTTGCGAAATCGGTAACAATCTTCGAACATGGACTTCAAAATCTTCATTAGTCGATACCCGTTCTCACAACCAACCTTTCGAAACATTTTAACCCAATTTATAAAAACCATGGAAATCAATTTCTCAAACTCCATATCACAGCTTTCGAAGATTAGTAACCCAAGTAATCCTTTGCATGTGAGACCCTTCGCACATCAGACGTCATCGACATCAAAAATAATACAAGGCTTTGCTTTTTCAATTCAACCATTCGACTGTAGAATCATACCAACATCGACGATTTCTTAACATCGATCATTAATCCTTCCCAATCAATAACCATCGACATCAAATTCTCCGAATTCAAAATCATCCAAGTCTTCAAGTGTCGACTCCAAAATCAAATAACATATTTCGCTTTTACAAATCATCAATTCCTTCGAAAATTGAATAACCCCAGTCGATATTAGTTCAGCTACAAACCATCGACTTCTCAGTTAATACCAGATCAACAAATCAACATCCATTCGCTTTTCATTCAAGACTCGTCATCAAAATCGAATTCGTCATGTTGATTCACGAAATTGATTTCGAAAAACAATTCTGAATTCATTCATCATTATCAACCTATCAATTCTCAAATCGAGTTCGACATACAACCCAAAAGAAACATCAGACCCTTCGTTTCCAAACTAATCTTCAATCGAAACCCAAAATCAAATTCACCATTATCAAAATAACTCGCAAGTGTCGAACATCCTTCACAGTCAAATTCCAATCAACATCATCGAAATTAATTTCAAACCAGTCAGATGCAATTTCAGTTGAAATGTCGATTCCAATACATTCAACTCTAATACAGATTTCCACTTCAAGAACAACAATCAGTGGAATCCAAAATTTTGATGAACCGAATCAACCTTGTAAGAAATCGATACTAGGCCGTGAATGAATACAGTCAAACACATTCGATTTTCAACCAATTTCGAAATCGAATTCCAAATAAGAACGTTTTACCCAACCAACTGTCGAATCCTTTGATAATCAACTTTGAAATCGATTACAGTGGATTCGAATATCATCTGAACTCAAACTGGAAACGAGAAGATTTTGACGAACAAAAATAATCGAGTCAAACTCAAGAACGATGACCACGATGAGATTGTACAACTCATTTATGCACGAAGAACGGACACAGTTAATGTATCAAATTGATTTAATCAATCTTTGGGCTCCACTCTTAATGAAAGCAGATCACGGGAAAAAACTTTGTGGACTCAAAATTATCGGATTTAAGTGAAAACATATGGGCTTCTAAATTAAATGAATAGTAACCGATCTTGTCACACAATTGGGCTATATGAACAGTATAATTCGAGTTTGGGCTTATGAACTAATCAAAACAAAATTAAAACGTTTGTTTTAGCTTGATCTTAAAAAAAAATATTGGATCACTCAATGGGGTTGAAACAGATTAGATTCAACGAAGCAAAATGATCAAAAATTCAAGAACGCAACGCACGAATCAACGAGATTTAGAGAAATCATAGAGAGACTCATCATAAATGTTCCAATTGTGATGATTGTAGCCAAACCGAGAATCGTTTCTTCAAAAAATCATATTATCTTTGAAGACCCGCTCTGATATCAATTGATGTGAATTATGAATATTGGTTTGGCATGAGGAATTAAAGAACACACAAAGAACACTGTGATTTTGGTGTTTAAGATATGCATTTGATTATGAAAGGTGTTTACAAAAAAGGATCTAGATCTAAATATACATAATTAACACACACTAACACTCTCAATGTTACATCTCTCAAGCACACATCTACATGTGGAATGAACTCACCTTATATAGAGGTGTTTACATGTCTCTCTCACTCTCTATATCTCTTATGTCACAAGGCTACTTTACCACATGCAAGTGAGTCTACAAAAGTCAAACCATTTACAAAGTCATACATGGATAACTTTGTACCCAACAAAAGTTCTTAGAAGTTAGTTAAGAAAATTTACATAGTGAAATTTTACCGAATCATGTTGAAATTAATTAGCTTTCTGAAAATAAAAATAATATTTTGGACACGTGATGTATTGATGTGTTTCCTAATTATTTAGGAAGATGTTTGGTAACTTATGTCCCAAAAGAAAACAAAAATTCATAATACAATTGGAAAAGTAAAAAATGATAGTGATGTTTGGGTTATGAGAAAAATAAAGATTGTTATATCTTTCCATAATCTACCAAATGACAAAATAAAGATAGGGATAATGTCCTGTAGCATAATGCAATTATGAGTTTGAATCGATTTGACCATTTATGTATTTTTTTGCGAAATAGTTCATCTAATTTTTACTGTACATGTCAATTAAGTCATTATCGTTAGTTTTTAATTATTCATCCGTTAACCAGTTATTCTAAATTACAAAAATGGCCCCTATGATTTAAATTCCTTTCGTAGTTCATCCCTTACCGCTATAGTTAAAATTGAACGACCAAAATTGCCACATTTGGAAAAGTGTAACATTGCAAATAAGCCCCCTTCTCCTTCACCACCAGTCTATCTACAATCACACTAATTTTTCGTTCAACAAAATTTCCCTAAGCACCGCTTCCAATTCTTAGAAAGCAACGTCACAAAAACTAGGGTGTTCCTTTTCAAAACCTATCCTTCATGTTCGATCAACGAAATAAGATTCAAGACTAAATTCTTGTACCCCAAAAGTGGGAGAAGGTAACGACCAATGTTAAGGAAGAAATTGCCGCCAAGGGCCAACGATTTCTTTGAAGGTGGCTCCTTTTGAGATGGCCCCGACGATTTCTTTGAAGGTGAGTTTTTGGTGGGAGGGGTAAAATAGACTAATCACACTAAAGATGATCTAACAATGATTTAGATGGTTTCTTTTTTTCCAGGAGCTCGGAATATGTATCAGAGGTTATTGATAACATCTGAGCTGGTTCACCCAAAGCAGCCATCGAGAATTTTCTAACCTTTTCTTGACTATCTACCAAACCTTCATTCAAAGCACCCGATATTCCAAAATTCAACAATTCATCATAGATAACAATAGAATGTCGTAATAGCAAGCCAAGAACTGAAGCAAGTTGAACACCCAAAGCAGATGGCCTTTGATTGTCGGAGCAGTTTCACAAGAACCGACATTATTGAGTCGTCGGTCAAAATGTTGGTTCAACATCCGTACTTAACATCTCTAGGTATCTAATCATGGTCTACTTCTCTAAACCTCTTCTAACATGTCCTTTCTTTCCACCAACATTCCATTAATGATGGGTACTCCTCTAATGCTTCCTTGATCAACCGCTACGCCAAATTTGGGTACACCGATGTTGCCAGAAAAGTGTTCAATAATATGCTTGAGAGAAATTTTGTTCCTTGGACTGTCATTATCAGTTGTTATGCTCGATCAGGAATTAAGCTAAGTTCAATCACCATATTATCCATGCTTTCAGGTGTTTCAGAATATACCCACATCCAGTCTCTTCATGTTTCTGCAATCTAATACGTGTTTGATTGTGATTTGCCTTTAGCCAATTGTTTCCTAAGTTTATATGGTAAATATGGAAGCGTCATTGATGCTAAGATCTTGTTTGAATCAATGGATAATCGAGATATTGTCTCATGGAATTCTTTAGTTTCTGCTTATGCTTTCATTGATGATGTAAAAGAAATTTCACAAGTATTGTCTATAATGCTTGTTAGTGGACTGAACCATACGAAATTTACACTTTGGTCTAGAAGGCGATCGATAAAATAGAATTCATTCAATCCAGAAGGCGATTTAATGGGGAAGAAGATTAGAAATTTACACTTTGGTCCCTAGATTTTCATAAATGTGGAAGTTTTGGTCGTTTATTTAAACTGTAGTTGGTAAGGGACCAACTACGAAAGAAATTTAAATCATAAGGACCATCCATGTAATTTAGATAACTAGTTAACGAAGAAATGGTTAAAAACTAACAATAATGGCTTAATTGACATCTACAGTAAAAATTAGATGACCTATTGCACAAAAAAAATACATAAATTGTCAAATCGGACCAAACTCATAGCTTCATTGTACTATAATAACATTATCCCAGTAAAGATATGTTGCATCTAAAGATTTAAGCTACAACACCTACTATACATGGGGGTGAGACTATACAGCAACTCTCCATTAGGGTGAGATAGTACACCTTCTATCTTATGTACTTATTATATTAATTTAATGATATTTTTTTGTTATAATATAATATCTATAAGAGTAAATTACACCAATCATCACTCGTGCAAATTTCAAAAAGCATGTTTGGTCCTTATTTTCAAAAATTAACTTGGACTGTCCATCGTTTGTTTTATACTTGCATGCTTCATCCCTGAAAAACGAATTTGTTGCAGTTTTAGTCTGTTCTAGATTTAAAATGACCATAATGCCCTTGTCTATTTATTTTTTTAATTAATCTAACAAATTATTATTATTAATTTAAAAAGAAAATGGTCCCACTTCTACCACCCCTCACCCATCTATCCCTATTCTCTCTAAACCTAAAGAACACCACACACGATCATCACCCCCAAACTTTGGCAATCACCACCTCCCCTATGATGTCAAAATCCGGCCACAGGAGGTTCATCTAAAGTTTGAAACAAGAAGCTCATGAGATCATTCAACGTTTCCTTCAGTTCTGAGGTTGAAACCTACTTTTATGACAACAAAAACCTAGCTCGCACCTATGTGCTCCTCACAATCGAAGGCACTGTTGCAGTCACACATTCGGTGAAGTCGTCACCGTAGGAGGTACATCCGGCCTCCAATCCGCCACCATCTCCACAGTCAGAATCTAAGCTCCACGACCGAATCTACACCTTCGTCTCCTCCTTCTTCACCTATGTGCCTCCATCGATTCTTCTCTGATCTCCTTATATCTCTAGTTAGTGGTAACCCTTACTCAGACGACGAAATAGGGTTTTGGTTTCAAACCTGTAGTTGCTGATGACGATTTATGGTTTGGTTTCAAACCTTTAGTTGGTGACAACAAAATCATTGTATAAATGAATCATCGAGATGTTTTTTTTGGGATTTTTTTTTGTGAATCATGTTATTTTTAATTCATCTAGTGATTCATTTGTTTTGTTCGCTAAAAAAATATGTAGAAAAAAACTTCTTACCTTCCTACGAAAAAATAATTTTTACCGTATATATAGAGGGAGGATCATTTGAGAACTTATAGTTTCCCGAGAACTAAATTTAGACCATTAGATCAAAAAAAAATAGAGGGTTTAGATTTCTTATGGCAGTTTTGTAAATGTCTGAAAAAAAAAGACACGGGGGCATCTAATTTTTTTAAGTCAGGGGTGAAATTGGCATATGAAATAAAATTCATCCTAAAAGCTACCAATAACGTCGAATCTCATTCTCTCTTTCTCGCTCTTTTTCTCTCTCTCTAAAACCAATGTCGCACCTGTAAATTGTCGTCGATGATAACTCACCGTCTCTCTCTCTTTGTCGTTCCTTCATGTCATCGCATCGCTTCCCGGTGATGGTGTCGTCTCCCGGAGGTCTGTTCATGTCACGATCGTGTCACCTCTCCGCTTCATCTCTGCCAATTGAATCACATCTCCGCCTCATCTCATCGTCATCTTCAATCGTGTGAGTGTACTTTCTCCGCCTATGCTCCTCCACACTCTTGAATCACCACTATCTCGTTCTCGTCGATACAACCTAAAACATCGTGATGTCTCTCCTTCCTTACCTATTGTCGTAACTCTGGAATAAAAGTGTTAATTCATCAATCAAAGTGACTTCGTCGATTCATTCATATACAATCACCAGGTATCATTTATCACTATTTGTTTATACTTTTCAATTTTAGTCAAGTATGAAATTATTCATATGTGTATCATTGAGATGATAATTTTCTTTCTGATTATTGGATTTTTCTAATTTTTGCTCGATTCTTAAGCTCTAAATCACAATTATCGTATCCATTGTGGCATCGATTGTTTTCTAGAGTTCGAAATTGATTCTACTTTACCTTGATGTATGTGTATCTGTGTATCAATTATTTGTATACAGTGATGGTGCTGCTGCACAATAAAGTATATGATGTTATTCACATTTCACAGTTTTGATTGTGTTTTATGTTTCATTTCCTGTAGCTTCATTGAGAGTTTGTTTTTGGGATAATGCAGAGAATTTAGAGATGTAACATTTCTATTAGTCAAGAATGGGGAAGTCTCCTAGAAAGTGGATCAAGACTGTGTTTTTTGGGAAGAAGTCATCAAAATTTAATCTCTCAAAAGTAAGAAAAATGTTACTTTTTGTACATCACTTGTCTGTTCTCTTAGTATGTGATCCTGATGTCATCTAATTTTTGCAGGATGCTACTTCAAAAATAACAATATCCATCACTGGTAAAACACCATCAAACAATTTTAATGCTGATTCAATAATCATCTCAAGTCCAGTGCGCCCTGTAATTGATTCAAGTGATCATACATAACTTGAAAAGACCTCAAGTGCTAAATTAATAACCGATTCACCTGAAAATGATAATGCAAATGATTATACAAAACTTGTATAATTGATTGTTACAATTAAACCCTAGAGGAGATGATGAGTTTGATAAATGATAATGCAAATAGGAGCACATCAACCAAGGTACATGAATATTATTATTATAATCTTTTTATTTAAAAAAATGCAGAATCTTTACAAACATTCTAATATTTATATTATTTTTTGGACATAAACTAATTATATAGTGAACTAATAATCACCATCTGCTTCTTTAGTATTCTATTTTTGAATTTGTGTTTTGGAATTCAGCAAATCTCATATCGTTAAAGAAAAAAAAATCACATGTAATTCACATATGGATCACATGTGATTCACATTTAAATCATAAGTGAATCACATATGAATTACATGTGATTCACATGTAAATAACATGTAATTCACATGTAAATCACAAGTGATTCACATGTGAATCACAACTGATTCACATTTGAATCACATATAAATCACAAGTGATTCACATATGAATCATATGTAATTCACATGTAATTCACATGTAAATCACAAGTGAATCCCATATGAGTTACATATGAATCACAAGTGATTCACAAATGAATTACATGTGATTCACATATAGATCACAAGTGAATCACATAAGAATTACATGTGATTCACATGTAAATAACATGTAACTCACATATGAATTACATGTGATTCACATGTAATTCACATATGAATCACATGTAAATCTTATATGATATATGCATGTGCATTTTTGTGAGTGTTCTTGCATTAATCATTTTTTTTAAATTTTCTTGTAGATTTTGAAGAATTTGTGGAAAATATTGAAGAGGTGAAAAATGATAAATTGAAGAAAATATGAAAATCTTGATATGACGAAAAAAACATTGTGAATCTTCGTAGCATTTTTTATTTTTTATATTTTATTTTGTATCGAATAAAACATTTGTATTATTATATTTATAGATTGATTAATAAAAATGAGATTTTTTATGACTTACTTACGAATATTATAGTATAAGAAATATGCATATATTCATTTGAAAAAAAATATGAATATATGCACCTAAAATGTTGATTTTTTTTGTTAAAAAAATTAGAGTTTTTTTTTTTAAATATTCTAGTTTTTTTTTTAATATAAATTTACTGATTTTTAAAAAATTATATATATATATTTTTAAAAAATACAGCTTTATTAAAAAAATTGCATTTTTTTTTAAAAAAAAATTGCAGCTTTTTTTTTTGAAAAAGTTACACTTTTTTTAAAAAAAATTGCAGTATTTTAGAAAAAAATGCAGTTTTTTTTGAAAAAATTACAGTTTTTTTTTTAAATTACTGTTTTATTAAAAAATTTGCAGTTTTTTAAATACAGTTTTTTTTTGAAAAAATTGCAGTTTTTTTAAAAAAAAATTCAAATTTTTTAAAAATTTAAGCTTTCCAAAAAAGTTAAAAAATCTTCAGTTTAAAAAAAAACACATATTATTTTTTTTATAAAAAAATCCAAAATTTTGTTTTATAATGTTAATTTGAGTGTCTTTTATTAATATTTCCAATAATACAAAAAATTAAGTGGGATTGGTATGATGACGATCATGCCCTTAATGATTTAATTTTGATCCAACGCTCCACCTTTAGTTCTTAAGTTCTCGGAAAACTATTAGTTCTCAACCGATCTCAAACCTATATATATATATATATATATATATATATATATATATATATATATATATATATATATATATATATATATATATATATATATATATATAGGTTCAGGTTCATTTGAGACCATATCAATTTTGTGAGACCGTGAAACGCAATCTAAAAATAATTTTAAAATGCAAATAAAAAGAAAAATCCTACAATTCTTTTTTTAATTATTATTTTCTTCATTTTATTTACCAAAACAAATAATAAAATAATAAAAAAAATTACCCTTTTTTTTAAATACATGAAATATTATAATAGAATATTACACTGTAAATATTCTAATGTGATTTTTAGAATCTTCAAAAATTTTCAATTATTTTGCTTTTTGAAAATGTTTTTTTTATCAATAAAATGAGTGGCTAGGATTGCGTCTCACGGTCTCATAAAATTAGGGCGTCTCACATGAACCTAACCTTATATATATATATATATATATATATATATATATATATATATATATATATATATATATATATATATATATATATATATATATATATATATATAGACGAAAATAATATTTAAAAAAAATTCGAAAATTTTCAATTATTTTGCTTTTTAAAAATGTTTTGTTTTATCAACAAAATGAGTGGCTAGGATTGCGTCTCACGGTCTCATAAAATTAGGACGTCTCACATGAACCTAACCTTATATATATATATATATATATATATATATATATATATATATATATATATATATATATATATATATATATATATATATCATTCTTCCAAATAATAATAACTCATTAGTTTATTTATGAAATTGTTTTGGAACTAATCTAATTACCATAATAAATAATCGTTTATATATTTTATAATTTTGATAATTTACCAAAATAAAATAATCAAATAATGTGATTTCATTATATAACAAACTTGAATATATATTTAAACTTCAAACTTAACAAACATAACATACACGGTGAATGAAAAACATAAACATAACATACATAGTGAATGAAAAACATAAACTAAAATACAAATTTAAAGACTTTGAAAATCCATCATCTTATATATATATATATATATATATATATATATATATATATATATATATATATTGTAAATTCAATTATTTAATCAATTAATACTATTGTTATTATTAATTTATATATTGCCATAAGTAAGTGTAATAAAATTATATAATATTAAAGAAAAAATTATTGTAGAGTTATAGTTTAAAAAATGCTTTTAGTGTAATATTTTAAATGTGTAATTGGAGTTGAAAAGAAAACTAATGGGATTTTTACACAAAAATAGTGTAATTTTTAGTGTTAGCCTTGAAATTGGTAAAAAAACACAAAATGCATACATTTTTTGCAGTGTATAATATAAAAATATTGTTTAACCGTTTTAAATTTTTGTTGATGACAAATAAAATTTTAATATTACAACAATTTATAATTAAAAGATATTGACATGACTATATTAATACATGTTAATTTTTCGATAATTCCGCAAAATACTACCATTCCGAAAAAAAATTATGCATAATACTTTTTGATTTTGTTATATAAGGCTTGGAGGAGTGGGTGACAAAAGGGCTCGGAATTTGTTTGACATGTCATACAAACACCATTCCTCAAACATGGCATGGCAAAACGGCATCTTAGTGCCGATTAAAGAGTCGTGTAATTTTTTTATTATCAATGCTCGTTGATCAGATTCTAATCATGTCTAAAAACTATTTACGTATATTAATGTAATCCTGGTCCACTGGAATACACGAATACTTTAACTTTCTTTGTATCTTTTGTTTAAAGTTCAAAATAGCAAAAAACACATCCATAATTGTTTTTCCTATTAAAATAAGTAACGAAAATATAAAGACATCGATACAACTATACTTTTTGATTATCAGTAAACCGAACATCGAATAGAAAGCCGTTTAGAGCACCCGAGTAAACCGAAATTTAGTCGGTTTGGACGGTTTATTCGGTTTTTTATTGCATAAACCCCTAAACCTAAACTCTAAACCCCAATGTAACATCTTGTTTCTTTCCATTTCTGAGTCATGGTCCGGAAGTTGATTGTGTAAGGTTTTGGGCCTTAAGGAGGCAATGTTTACATATTGTGGAAGGAAGCAATGATAGTTAAGAGATTTTTACCCTTGAATTGTGTTCTGGGACGAAGGGTAGAAAGGTAAAAGTCATAGGCCGGGTCCTTACATGAAATATGAATTTTTGTTCGAGAATTTTTTAGTCCAAGATATTTAGATAATATTGTAGAGCTCTTCAACACCTTTACGTGGATATAAAGAACGTCGAAAACGGAGTTGGAACGAAGAAGTTATGACCGTTTGAAGTTAGGACAGTTTTGGGTTGAGCCGCGTACGCTGAGCGTACTCAACGTGTACGCTGGGCATACTATGGCATCCCTAGTACGCTGGGGGTAAATTGAGTACGATGGGCATAAGCGATCAGTGCCCAAACCCTATTTTCTTAGGTTGAGCCCTATTTAAGCCCCTTAACTCCCCTAAACCCATTACATTCTTAGCCTCCACCTCTCCAACAACCTCTCTTGAAACCCTAACCCTAGATTGAGCCTTGTGAGCAAAAAGAATGTGCTTTTAAGTGCTTTGGAGTGTTCTTGGCGCACCTTGGGGAAGAAGTAACTCATTGAAGAAGTGTTGGTTGCATTGGAGCTTGTAGATCCAGACTTTGTTCACCTTGAACTTTCTTCTAGAGGTATAAAGTTTGAATCTTGTTGATGAAATTATTAGATCTAGCTAGTTTTGGGTGTTACGAGCTTTTGGTCACTTTAAGTGCATAAAGTTTAGATCTTGAAAGTTTGTGATCTTGTTATGAATAAAGTTGGAAACTTTATCCATCTAAACATCATTTTGATTCAGATTTGAAGGTTAGTCACTTGGACTTAATGGATTAAGTTGAAAAGATGTACTTTTTGGATCCCTTTGAGACTTAAAGACTAGATCTTGTTTTTTAGGACCATTCTAATGGATAAAGTTGGAAACTTTATCCATTATGGAGCTTTTATGAACCATAAAAATATGATATTGGCACTTCTATTCATTCTATGCAAGAGTTATGATGTCTTAATGGGTTAAGTAGATAAGATTTTTAGTGTTGAGCACTTTTTGGCTATGCAAAGTTATAAAGTTGGAAACTTTATGACTTAGGACATCATTTTGGGCTTGGATCTAAGTTTTGGACGTAAGGGCTTAATGAAATAAGCTCTTAATGGAGTTTTGGGACTGGGCTGCGTATGCTGGTGGTACGTTGCGTGTACACAGTCAGCGCCCCGCCTTTGGTCAACATCAGAGTACGTTGGGCATATTCTTTTGGTACGCCGGGCGTACTCTACTGGGAAGCAATATTGACTTTTGGACCTTGACCGTTGACTTTGACTTTGACCAGGGTTGACGAAGTTTAACTTAGGGCATTTTGGGTATTTTGAGCTATAGTTAAGCCTTGGTCTTTATCTGTTGAATAGGTGACCTGTAGAGCCGACTGTCAGAGCAGAGATTCATTCAGATTGTTTTCAGGCTGAGAGGTGAGTTTCCTCATTGTACTTATGGGTCGAAGGCACCAAGGTCAGCCCATTCGATTAATATCCTGGTTTACCATATGTTGCTATGTTGTAGTGATCTGTTAGATCTGTATCCTGGTATATAGGATGTTGCTATGTTGTAGTGATTTTTTAGATTTGTATCATGTTATATAGGATGTTGTTATGATGTAGAGATCTGTTAGATCTGTATGACTATCTGTATCTGCTAGATATTGACTGTTATGGTATATGTCGACATGTTATGGGTTGTTAGGTTGAGGCGGTCCTGCTTTTTGCTGAAGGCCAAGATGCCCACGGTGGTCCTGATAGACTGAAGGCATGCGGTCTAGTCAGGCCGAAGGCCCGACAAGCGGTCCGAATAGGCTCTAGGCCCTGGGAGGTGGTCCAGTCATGCATAAGGTTCGGAGGGCGGTCCAGATAGGCTGCAGGCCCTACGAGGCGGTCCAGTCAGGTTGAAGGCTCATATTTGCATGTTGTTGCTTGTTATATCGCGTAGTGGTACTTTGGGGGAGACTCACTAGGCTTCGTGCTTACGGTTTCAGTTTATTGTTTCAGGTACTCCAGACGATCATGGGAAACCGAAGGCGTAATCGTGCACATCTTCCTATTTTTATGACATTGGATCTTGGGATACTCTAATTTTGAATAATACTTTTGAAACATTGGTTTTGTAAACACTTTATGAAAGAAATGGGTTTTTTAGTAAAGTTAAAACTTATTGTGATTTTTGGAGTGTTACACCCAAACCCTAATCGTCGAAATGAAACTATACACTTAGAAGACACTATTCATGCTCGTGCTCGATATCCACCACCATCTATCCAGAGATTCTATGATGGTAAATAACTTAAATCTTAGAACATAAGATCTAAAAATCATTATCTAAGAAATTCTAACCATCATCAAACAAACACCACCATCACCTACCAAGACTCATCGAATTTGAAAAAATATATGTGCACTCAAATTTGATATATATATATATATATATATATATATATATATATATATATATATATATATATATATATATAGTTATTTGGAAAACAAAAAAACCCTAAAAATCATAAAAATGCATAAAAAAATACTTAGAGATCACAAATCTTTTTTTTGAAAAAATCGTAGCTTTTTATACAAAATCGGTGAAAAAAATTTAGAAAATTTTTTTTTTCAAAAAAAAAAAATTGATTTTTTATTTTTTTTTTCAGCGAATTTTAACAAAAACCTACGATTTTTTATAAAAAAAATTCAAAAAAAAAAATTTGTGATCTCTAAGTATTTTTTTATTCATTTTTATGATTTTTAGGGTTTTTTTAGGGTTTTTTTGTTTTCCATAGAACCTAAACATATATATATATATATATATATATATATATATATATATATATATATATATATATATATATATATATATATATATATATATATATATATAGGGAATGGTTATTTGGAAAACAAAAAAACCCTAAAAATCATAAAAATGCATAAAAAAAATACCTAGAAATTACAAAAATTTTTCTTAAATTTTTTTATCAAAAAATCGCAGCCTTTTTAACAATTTCGCTGAAAAAAAAAAATAAAAAATCAATTTTTTTTTTTTGTAAAAAAAAAAATTTTTCAAAAAATTTTTCATCGATTTTATGTTAAAAGCTGCGATTTTTTGATGAAAAAATTCAAAATTTTTTTTTGTGATCTCTAAGTCTTTTTTTATGCATTTTTATGCATTTTTAGGGTTTTTTTGTTTTTCATAGAACCTAAACCTATATATATATATATATATATATATATATATATATATATATATATTAATGGAATTTGAAAATATATATTTATTTTTAACAAAAAAAAACTTATTTTAAAGTTAACTTATAAAAAACATAAAAAATTTTGAAAAAAAAAAGGAAAAATGTTTCTTTTTTTTAGCCAAGAAAGGCAATGTACAATCGTTGATCGAAAGAAAATTATTTGAAACACATAGAATGGAATCTAATTGTTGTCCCGAAACTATTCATGTAGACGAAAATAAATGCCACAAACAAAATACTTTTCATTTAAACCCAAATAAGCAGCCTACTTATAACTTCAAGCCAAAACAACAATGGACAGAGAAACGTAACATTTTGACATTTGCCAAAAGGAAAGCAATCGCCTCCGCCGCATTGCGCGGATCCGCCACTAGTGTGTGTGTGTGTGTATGTGTGTCTGTGTATATATATATATATATATATATATATATATATATATATATATATATATATATATATATATATATATATATATATATTGCTGGCAAAAAGTGACCAAACTCGCCAATCCAACCCGAACGCAACCCAAAATTAGCGGGTTGGGTTTAGATTTTCAACCTGTTTAAGTTAAATGGATCAACCCGTCTAACCCATTTAACTAAATAAGTTAGGTTGGGTACATTTGTCAACCTATTTTCAACCCGCTAACTCTTTTAAATTTGGGATAATAACTTGACAAGGTAACATACTATGGCTTTTGGTCACATTTGGTCACTAAATTTTTTTTCGTGATCTAATAACCCTTTAACTTGTTGATTCGATCCTAGGTGTCTTTTTTATCATACGTGGAAAATGAGGTGGCATGTAGGACTAATTAATAAGGTTGGTATTAAAAGAGGGACGTTGGGGGTTCCTTTATTGTGCCCTAATACCCCGATGAAGGCTTCCTTCTACAGCTTCTCCTCAACCCTCGATCGATCAAGAAAGAAATCAACAATAAACAATCCAAAAGCTTGTGATTGTGGGTTCCCTGCACATATTTTAACATCAACAACACCAAAGAAGCCATGAATACATTTCATGGTGTGCAATGAGGTATGCAATTTCATTTGAATCTTCTCTCTTTATTGGATTCGTTATTTCTGAATTTATTTATCTTTTTGAATTGTTTGTTTTGAAGGGTAAATGCAAGTATTGAAAGTAGTTGGATGTAGAACCTGCACAAATGCCTGTATCCGATTTGGTGGAGGGAATGAAAGCTGAATTAATAGCATTGAAGACATAAGTAGAGAATGTGAAAGAAGACATGGTATAAATGAAGAAGGAAAATTTGGTGGATGGAATGAAAGCTTATTTGGTAGCATTGAAGATAGAAGTAGAGAATATGAAAGAAGACATGGAACAAATGAAGAAAGGAAAGTAATCTGATGCCATTGCAATGAAGGAAAAATTATATAAGTTTACCACATGATTTCTTTTTTTGATCATTGTGTATATGATGAAATGATGTACTGAAAGTTGTTCTTTAAATGATGTGTTAAATGGAATGATGTATTGAATGGTCTTAACTTCTTGTTTGAATGCAATGAAATCAAGAAAAGTAGCAAACATATAACAATGAATACATATATGATTCCATTCTTTGACTGGAGTGGAATCGGTGAAACAACAATGGAATCCAGAAAAGTAGCATACATACATAATGAATACATATATTATTCCATTATGTGAATGGAATGAATACAATGTGTAACACCGTAATTTTTCAAAACAAAAAAAATTCATTTAAAATCACTTAACTCTTGTAACACAATTCGTAAAATCTCATTTGTTAAATTACAAAACATAACTCCATGTTAATTAAATAATCCAGGATCCTTGAAAACATAATTCTTCCTCTGGTGTGTACAATCAAGCCGGTGCCGTCCCGAGATACTGATAAAACCTGAAACACATAACACATAACATGGTAAGCACGAAGCTTAGTGAGTTCCCCAAAATACTACATACAACACATATTAGCCACTCGAGGCTATAACTCTATGGACCCTCTGGTCCTAACTCTGTGGACCCTCTGGTCCTAACTCTGTGGACCTTTCGGTCCTAACTCTATAAACTCTGGAACACACACACAACATAAATCACATAGAAATCATGCAGTGCATCACATCACATAAATAGCATACAAGATACTCTGTCACGTAACTCTAAATACCACTCTAGGTAAAGTATAGTGAGAAGACTCACCTGAATGCACCCAAGAAACAACCTCGCACTCGGAAATCACAATCCAGCTTCAGCCTAACACATAGGGCAATATCTCTTAGTAATACTTACTTATATTCAAACACACCCGAGGCTATTCTCTTTCTCTGTCTAACTGTTGGAGTGGATGAAAGACCATTTTACCCCTCCCTGGCCTTCTTTACACACGGTTGATCTAACCCTAAAGTCAACCGAAGCCAACTCAAGTCCACAGTCCAGATTGACCCGACTCGGCGAGTGCACCCTTGTGACTCGTCGAGTCCACTCACTTTCTCCGAAGTTTCGCGAAGATCCAGATCAACTCGTCGAGTTGACCCCACAACCCGCCGAGTTAGTACGCGATTCATCTCAATCAGAAAACCCAAACCGACTCGTCTAGTCGGCTCATGGACTCGGCGAGTCTATTTCGACTTATCCTTATTCAGACGATTTCAACCAGATCTATCACTCTAAACTTTAGATCTATCATCTCAAGGCTCAAAACTTACGTAAAGTTTCGATCTTTACGTTCATACACAATGTTATTGCTTCAAAACACCAATACATGCTCTTTATGAAGGTGTTTGCTCATCAACCCTCATTTGGACCACTAAAGCTGAGGCATCTAGTCTCTAAGGACCTTACAAGGCTCAGATCTGAGGTTTCCCACCTCAGATTATGTCTCACTAGCTCACACTCACAAAGAAAGGGAAGTTAAACCCTAAAACTCCCAAGATCTTGAGGTCTAACCAAGAATAGGCGATAAGGATACAAGATTATACCTCCTACAGCAGTCCCATGAGAATAAAAGCTAGATCCACAGCCCCCATCTCGTTCCTTGCTTGAACCATGCTCTTTTCCTTCCATAACATCCACCAAAATGCTTGATTTCATCACAAGAACTCTCCCATAGCTCCAATGGCGGTTTAAGGTTCCTCACAGAAGATATGAGGCGCACCCAAGGTCATAAGTTCCCTTAAATAGGCTCCAACCCCGGAACTTAGGGTTTTCCTCTGCCCAGCACCTACTCGGCGAGTCCATACTTGGACTCGTCGAGTCCGCTCATTAAATCCACGTGATTATCTCGACGTGACTCGACGAGTCTGACTTTCGACTCGGCGAGTCCTTCCTAAATCCTCAAGACTGAAACACGAACTACCATTCTCGAAATTCCGGATGTTACAAATCTCCCCCACTTAATTTGATTCCGTCCTCGAAATCGCTCCTCAAACCACCTAGATAGAAACCAAAACACCCGAAAGGCACCATTGAAAAGATCTCTTATTACACAACTCATTTTCCCATGGTCATCTGAACCAACTCGGAAATACCAATCCTGGGAGGAAACCAACCTCTCTGTCTTCAAGATACCTCCCCTGACCCTCCGAAATATGAAAAACTCTAGTGGCCTGACCTGCCGCCAAACCGTCCATTCAAAATATCATCACGTTATTCGCTCCTCGAATTACAGACCCCAATACTCACTGATCCTCTGATCCCCTCTGAAAAATCCAAAAATCGGCTACCGCTCACTCATACCGAACATGCTAAATCATCTGAATTATGCCCTAAGAAACGGAAGGGTCCACACCCCACCAGGGGCTCATCCACTAAAATGCTAACAGAACCCATCCGAACAAAGAATCCTCAATACTCTTCCCTCAGATACAAGAGGATAACCATGCTCGCTCAGAAGTGTCCTCAGACTTCACAATCATAAGCCCCAACTTCGTACCTCATACCCCTTTTTAATACTGAGCACCAGGTCAACTTCTGCCTCCACAGTTGAACCTCCAAAGGTCACCCATAACATATCCTGAAATGTCTCACTGACTTCCTTTTCTCAACAACTACCTCGACCCAGTAACACACAAGTCACGAAGTTCTCTTTACCCCAATGGATACCACAATCCCACTAAATCGTTTCACCCTTGACCCCTGACGAACACTACTCCCTAGATACATACGCCTCGCGGTACCTTCCGCACCAACGAACTGACCCACTCCGGTCTAAAACATCAGATGACAAACAATACCCCTCAACTTGGAGCCCACCTCAGAATCCAGAATCTCATCTTGCCTACTCAATGCACCACTAAAGCCAAACTCAAACTCTAGAGTCTGGTCCGACCCAGTAATTGGAACCACTCGTCCCAATGAACCACTCAACTCATGACTCATGACCCGCGACCCATGTGGACATCACTTCCCCACTTCCTTCTAACTGTGATAACCATACTTTAACTCGAAATATAACGATTTCCTATCGTTAAGGAGACCCCTGCCTCACCCCTGGTCCGACCACCAAGCTCCCAAAACTCATAAATTAAGGCTACCCAAGCCTAAAACTCTCCTGCGTCGTGCTCTGATCAAAGAGTACTTCATCATAACAATCTCTTGCTGACTAGCAAGTACTACGGCCCTCCGTAGCATCACCACACCCTCTCTCTCACTAATGAGTACTACGGCTCCCCGTAGCATCACAACACTCTCTCTGACTAGTGAGTACTACGGCTCCCCGTAGCATCACAACACTCTCTCTGACTAGTGAGTACTACGGCTCCCCGTAGCATCACAAATCCCTCTCTCTGACCGGTGAGTACTACGGCTCCCCGTAGCATCACAACACACTCTCTCTCTCTCTGACTAGTGAGTACTACGGCTCCCCGTAGCATCACAACTCCCCCTCTCTGACTAGTGAGTACTACGGCTCCCCGTAGCATCACAACTCCCCCTCTCTGACTAGTGAGTACTACGGCTCCCCGCAACATCACAACACCCTCTCTCTGGTCCCTACAATCTCATTCTCATGACAACACCACACTTTGTCCACTAACTCATGCTCCGCGGACTAACATAGGTAGATATAATCACTTGTCCCAAATATGCATCACAGATTCTGACGGCAACCGCCATAACAAACACCTTTCCCTGCTGAAATCCACATTCTTAAATGATCCATCTTGATGACAATACCCGAAGGGCTCCCACTGGAACTGTGGATGCTTGATACACCACTTGCCGTCTCAAACTCAAGACTCTAAAAATAATTCTGAAATCAGGACATTATACCCGGATATCTCGGAACACCATCACTGAACATCACGATGTCCTACCTCAACCACTGATCTCCTACTTATGGCATCAAACACAGGTACCTCAATGCATTCCCTCCGAATCTCATAACTATCCTTCATATCACACAACACGCAACTTTGGAGTATTCCAACCCCTAATTAAAACACGGAGGAATCGCCAATGACTCGGAACATATTGGCGACAATCTGAAACTCCCTCCGATAATGCTCAACACTCAAGCAAGCATACTCATAACGGCCTGGAAGTTGGTTGCCTAATCAGCCTCTGCCCTTCCCAACTGCATATACCAGCCCCTACATTGTACCTTACCTTCTCAACCACCAAACTAACCTTACGAGCTAGCCCATTTCGAATTTACCATGATCACCACAAGGTCTTCGACTAACAGCCACTTGCCATGGAGACGCTCATCCGTTCTCAACACGTACCACATGAATTACTTTGCTCTGCACCCCACCTTGATCACCAATAACCATGGCCTCATGAATATGTACCGCAGATCTCTATGTCCAGTTCTCTACCCGTTTTGACTAAATCTCTGATCCCTTTAATAAGATACCCGGTTCTCCCCCACTTTGGGTCCAAACCATCACCAATTGGCGTACCAACACTCTATCCCACAGACTGTTTCCACCAGTAACATCGCACCTAATCCTGTAAGGTGCTACGTAATGCTCGATGATCTCCCCGACAGAGATCATACAACTCCAAATACCCCGAATCTCAGATAAAATCCTCAGAACTTCCCATCATGACTGTCTCTAGTCATTCCGAATCTTACACTATCCCATCACGGGACCTCCCAACTGTCCAGTCTTAACCCTGACTCTTAATCTGGAAATAACGAACTATCATACTTCTCAACCAACGTTCCATCACGTCACTTATCATAAGGGCAGAAACCACATTTTCACTCTCGATACCCATTAAAGACAGTAAGGGCCACCGCCTTGATACACTCCTCCTGATTGTCCGACGCTGCGACTAACACAAGCCCTATTATACTCACATAGGGTGTATCCTGGTCCTTGACCATCTCAATCCCCGCTGATGCCCTGCTCAAGCTATATCTTTACCTCGCGGTAGACCTAATGCCAGATACTCTGATTGAAGATCATCATCGGTGCAATCCCACAGGGCTCACCCCCAAACTCAGAAACTGAAATTTCAACACCTCTTACGTCTCCCACAGGAAACAGAAATAGCACCACTCGGGTCACAGAAGGTGACATCTCCATTATCGACTGATTGCTCAACTCAGGCTATAATCCTTAAAAACGCCATCTCCACTTATCCTTGAGTCTTGCGACTCCATCTGACATTCACCAAAAATCCCTTAGAATTATCTCGACTTCCCTCTCAAGGAATGATTCGCTGAAACTCGCTCATCATGGCCCTCTGGCCCCACACTCTATCGCATCCGATCTCAGCCACATCAATCATGATGGAATAACTGGATAAGACGCAAGCATTATCTGCTACGAATCATGGTACCCGAACCATGTCATCACTTCTCGATCTGCTACCAATCATGGTACTCGAACCATGACATCACCTCTCAATCTGCTAGCAATCATGGTACTCGAACCATGACATCACCTCTCAATCTGCTACCAATCATGGTACCCGAACCATGACATCACCTCTCAATCTGTTACCCATCATGGTACCCGAACCATGACATCACCTCTCAATCTGCTACTTAGAATCCTCCGGCATGCTCCCTGCATCGAGTATGGGTCCTATGCTTTCAGTAGTACGGGCCCATACTACCTGCCACATCTACCCATACTTTCCACACGAACCATCCCAGAGTCCCTAAGTAGCTGTTCAACCTTCTTGATCGACTATCTCATTACGCGTGCTCGCTCCCCAGCGAAATGATCTACTCTGTCAGCGCACTCATCTGACCAAGATCACCCCTAGGCTCGTCCTAGGTCCTCACACTCCTCCGCCATCAGCTGCTGAAGAACTCCTAATGATGCCAGCCATCTACCTCCTGAATATCATCATATTCACTTGGTAGCTAACTCCCATCATCGAGAGTTCCACAAAGCACGAAGCAAGCAGCATTCGGGCATCGAATAATTTCTATTAGCACATAAAACCTCTCTAGGCTATTATCCTACCTGCCCTCCTCATACTCGCAGGATATCAATGAACTCAAGCAACTTCACCCGATGCGGGCCTATGACTACTTTCTCACAAGATTCCATGAATGCTCACCTTGGTATCTCTCCTAGATTACTCCTCTACTCAATCCCTCTCTCAAAAGGATTCCCTCTGGATACTCTTACTCAACACATACTCGAAAGCATAACACACATAACAACAATTCCTAGGCTAAGGCATCACAAATCAGGCCACTCTAGTCCTAAAATATGAAATACCTAGCCTATCTCTAGCATGCATAATATCTCATAGAATATCTCATAACACGAAAGTAAGGGTATTTTGGGAAATCACCGTTCGGGCTCTGGCTGATTGTACACACTGCTCCTTCTCGTTTTCTCTTAGAAACTCTTGCTTCTTTTAGAAAAATCCTTTCTTTTGAAAATTCTTTCTTAAATCCTCAGTTTGAGTCCAGATTTACCCGAAGGTGCCTCCGAATCCCTCAAACCTGGCTCTGATACCAACTTGTAACACCTTAATTTTTCAACACAAAAAAAATTCATTTAAAATCACTTAACTCTTGTAACACAATTCGTAAAATCTCATTTGTTAAATTACAAAACATAACTCCATGTTAATTAAATAATCTAGGATCCTTGAAAACATAATTCTTCCTCTGGTGTGTACAATCAAGCCGGTGCCGTCCCGAGATACTGATAAAACCTGAAACACATAACACATAACATGGTAAGCACGAAGCTTATTGAGTTCCCCAAAATACTACATACAACACATATTAGCCACTTGAGGCTATAACTCTATGGACCCTCTGGTCCTAACTCTATGGACCTTCTGGTCCTAACTTTGTGGACCTTTCGGTCCTAACTCTGTAAACTTTGGAACACACACACAGCATAAATCACATAGAAATCATGCAGTGCATCACATCACATAAATAGCATACAAGATACTCTGTCACATAACTCTAAATACCACTCTAGGTAAAGTATAGTGAGAAGACTCACCTGAATGCACCCAAGAAACAACCTCGCACTCGGAAATCGCAATCCAGCTTCAGCCTAACACATAGGGCAATATCTCTTAGTAATACTTAATTATATTCAAACACACCCGAGGCTATTCTCTTTCTCTGTCTAACTGTTGGAGTGGATAAAAGACCATTTTACCCCTCCCTGGCCTTCTTTACACACGGTTGATCTAACCCTAAAGTCAACCGAAGCCAACTCAAGTCCACAGTCCAGATTGACCCGACTCGGCGAGTGCACCCTTGTGACTCGTCGAGTCCACTCACTTTCTCCGAAGTTTCGCGAAGATCCAGATCAACTCGTCGAGTTGACCCCACAACCCGCCGAGTTAGTACGCGATTCATCTCAATCAGAAAACCCAAACCGACTCGTCTAGTCGGCTCATGGACTCGGCGAGTCTATTTCGACTTATCCTTATTCAGACGATTTCAACCAGATCTATCACTCTAAACTTTAGATCTATCATCTCAAGGCTCAAAACTTACGTAAAGTTTCGATCTTTACGTTCATGCACAATGTTATTGCTTCAAAACACCAATACATGCTCTTTATGAAGGTGTTTGCTCATCAACCCTCATTTGGACCACTAAAGCTGAGGCATCTAGTCTCCAGGGACCTTACAAGGCTCAGATCTGAGGTTTCCCACCTCAGATTATGTCTCACTAGCTCACACTCACAAAGAAAGGGAAGTTAAACCCTAAAACTCCCAAGATCTTGAGGTCACCAAGAATAGGCGATAAGGATACAAGATTATACCTCCTACAACTGTCCCATGAGAATAAAAGCTAGATCCACAGCCCCCATCTCGTTCCTTGCTTGAACCATGCTCTTTTCCTTCCATAACATCCACCAAAATGCTTGATTTCATCACAAGAACTCTCCCATAGCTCCAATGGCGGTTTAAGGTTCCTCACAGAAGATATGAGGCACACCCAAGGTCATAAGTTCCCTTAAATAGGATCCAACCCCGGAACTTAGGGTTTTCCTCTGCCCAGCACCTACTCGGCGAGTCCATACTTGGACTCGTCGAGTCCGCTCATTAAATCCACGTGATTATCTCGACGTGACTCGACGAGTCTGACTTTCGACTCGGCGAGTCCTTCCTAAATCCTCAAGACTGAAACACGAACTACCATTCTCGAAATTCCGGATGTTACAAATCTCCCCCACTTAATTTGATTTCGTCCTCGAAATCGCTCCTCAAACCACCTAGATAGAAACCAAAACACCCGAAAGGCACCATTGAAAAGATCTCTTATTACACAACTCATTTTCCCATGGTCATCTGAACCAACTCGGAAATACCAATCCTGGGAGGAAACCAACCTCTCTGTCTTCAAGATACCTCCCCTGACCCTCCGAAATATGAAAAACTCTAGTGGCCTGACCTGCCGCCAAACCGTCCATTCAAAATATCATCACGTTATTCGCTCCTCGAATTACAGACCCCAATACTCACTGATCCTCTGATCCCCTCTGAAAAATCCAAAAATCGGCTACCGCTCACTCATACCGAACATGCTAAATCATCTGAATTATGCCCTAAGAAACGGAAGGGTCCACACCCCACCAGGGGCTCATCCACTAAAATGCTAACAGAACCCATCCGAACAAAGAATCCTCAATACTCTTCCCTCAGATACAAGAGGATAACCATGCTCGCTCAGAAGTGTCCTCAGACTTCACAATCATAAGCCCCAGCTTCGTACCTCATACCCCTTTTTAATACTGAGCACCAGGTCAACTTCTGCCTCCACAGTTGAACCTCCAAAGGTCACCCATAACATATCCCGAAATGTCTCACTGACTTCCTTTTCTCAACAACTACCTCGACCCAGTAACACACAGGTCACGAAGTTCTCTTTACCCCAATGGATACCACAATCCCACTAAATCGTTTCACCCTTGACCCCTGACGAACACTACTCCCTAGATACATACGCCTCGCGGTACCTTCCGCACCAACGAACTGACCCACTCCGGTCTAAAACATCAGATGACAAACAATACCCCTCAACTTGGAGCCCACCTCAGAATCCAGAATCTCATCTTGCCTACTCAATGCACCACTAAAGCCAAACTCAAACTCTAGAGTCTGGTCCGACCCAGTAATTGGAACCACTCGTCCCAATGAACCACTCAACTCATGACTCATGACCCGCGACCCATGCGGACATCACTTCCCCACTTCCTTCTGACTGTGATAACCATACTTTAACTCGAAATATAACGATTTCCTATCGTTAAGGAGACCCTTGTCTCACCCCTGTTCCGACCACCAAGCTCCCAAAACTCATAAATTAAGGCTACCCAAGCCTAAAACTCTCCTGCGTCGTGCTCTGATCAAAGAGTACTTCATCATAACAATCTCTTGCTGACTAGCGAGTACTACGGCCCTCCGTAGCATCACCACACCCTCTCTCTCACTAATGAGTACTACGGCTCCCCGTAGCATCACAACACTCTCTCTCTGACCAGTGAGTACTACGGCTCCCCGTAGCATCACAAATCCCTCTATCTGACCGGTGAGTACTACGGCTCCCCGTAGCATCACAACACTCTCTCTCTCTGACTAGTGAGTACTACGGCTCCCCGTAGCATCACAACTCCCCCTCTCTGACTAGTGAGTACTACGGCTCCCCGCAGCATCACAACACCCTCTCTCTGGTCCCTACAATCTCATTCTCATGACAACACCACACTTCGTCCACTAACTCATGCTCCGCGGACTAACATAGGTAGATATAATCACTTGTCCCAAATATGCATCACAGATTCTGACGGCAACCGCCATAACAAACAACTTTCCCTGCTGAAATCCACATTCTTAAATAATCCCTCTTGATGACAATACCCGAAGGGCTCCCACTGGAACTGTGGATGCTTGATACACCACTTGCCGTCTCAAACTCAAGACTCTAAAAATAATTCTGAAATCAGGACATTATACCCGGATATCTCGGAACACCATCACTGAACATCACGATGTCCTGCCTCAACCACTGATCTCCTACTTATGGCATCAAACACAGGTACCTCAATGCATTCCCTCCGAATCTCATAACTATCCTTCATATCACACAACGCGCAACTTTGGAGTATTCCAACCCCTAATTAAAACACGGAGGAATCGCCAATGACTCGGAACATATTGGCGACAATCTGAAACTCCCTCCGATAATGCTCAACACTCAAGCAAGCATACTCATAACGGCCCGGAAGTTGGTTGCCTAATCAGCCTCTGCCCTTCCCAACTGCATATACCAGCCCCTACATTGTGTACAATCAAGCCGGTGCCGTCCCGAGATACTGATAAAACCTGAAACACATAACACATAACATGGTAAGCACGAAGCTTATTGAGTTCCCTAAAATACTACATACAACACATATTAGCCACTCGAGGCTATAACTCTATGGACTCTCTGGTCCTAACTCTGTGGACCCTTTGGTCCTAACTCTGTGGACCTTTCGGTCCTAACTCTGTAAACTCTGGAACACACACACACACACAACATAAATCACATAGAAATCATGCAGTGCATCACATCACATAAATAGCATACAAGATACTCTGTCACGTAACTCTAAATACCACTCTAGGTAAAGTATAGTGAGAAGACTCACCTGAATGCACCCAAGAAACAACCTCGCACTCGGAAATCGCAATCCAGCTTCAGCCTAACACATAGGGCAATATCTCTTAGTAATACTTACTTATATTCAAACACACCCGAGGCTATTCTCTTTCTCTGTCTAACTGTTGGAGTGGATAAAAGACCATTTTACCCCTCCCTGGCCTTCTTTACACACAGTTGATCTAACCCTAAAGTCAACCGAAGCCAACTCAAGTCCACAGTCCAGATTGACCCGACTCGGCGAGTGCACCCTTGTGACTCGTCGAGTCCACTCACTTTCTCCGAAGTTTCGCGAAGATCCAGATCAACTCGTCGAGTTGACCCCACACCCCGCCGAGTTAGTACGCGATTCATCTCAATCAGAAAACCCTAACCGACTCGTCGAGTCGGCTCATGGACTCGGCGAGTCTATTTTGACTTATCCTTATTCAGATGATTTCAACCAGATCTATCACTCTAAACTATAGATCTATCATCTCAAGGCTCAAAACTTATGTAAAGTTTCGATCTTTACGTTCATGCACAATGCTATTGCTTCAAAACACCAATACATGCTCTTTATGAAGGTGTTTGCTTATCAACCCTCATTTGGACCACTAAAGCTGAGGCATCTAGTCTCCAGGGACCTTACAAGGCTCAGATCTGAGGTTTCCCACCTCAGATTATGTCTCACTAGCTCATACTCACACAGAAAGGGAAGTTAAACCCTAAAACTCCCAAGATCTTGCGGTCTAACCAAGAATAGGCGATAAGGATACAAGATTATACCTCCTACAACATTCCCATGAGAAGAAAAGCTAGATCCACAGCCCCCATCTCGTTCCTTGCTTGAACCATGCTCTTTTCCTTCCATAACATCCACCAAAATGCTTGATTTCATCACAAGAACTCTCCCTTAGCTCCAATGGCGGTTTAGGGTTCCTCACAGAAGATATGACGCGCACCCAAGGTCATAAGTTCCCTTAAATAGGCTCCAACCCCGGAACTTAGGGTTTTCCTCTGCCCAACACCTACTCGTCGAGTCCATACTTGGACTCGTCGAGTCCGCTCATTAAATCCACGTGATTATTTCGACATGACTCGGCGAGTCTGACCTTCGACTCGGCTAGTCCTTCCTAAATCCTCAAGACTGAAACATGAACTACCATCCTCGAAATTCCGGATGTTACACAATGCATACATATAACAAGGAAGTAATTGAATGTGGTGGTTGGATTCATTGAAATACTCCATTAATATTCGAAATTAAATAAAGGGCAACTACTTGTTTGCATACACAAAAGTTGTATCTAGGTAACACAAAAGATGGGACAAAATATGCCTACATAACAAGGTCCACAAAATAAGGGCCACCATGTGCCCACACACCCAAAAGAAAAGCATAAAGAAAACACAGTACTTTGTCTTTACATCACAACTTGATAACAAAAGATGTGGCCACCAACCTACTACATACCCACTAACTTAATCAAGGATTTTAGGGTTCTCTGCATTGCTCCCAACCCCAGGTATCCTCCTCCTCAATGAAATTTTGACAATCCTTTTAGAATATTGCCTCCGTCCACTTCTACCAATCAGGGCCCTTCTTTTTGGGACATGACTTGCACCTTGTGGTGGTAGAAGTGGTTAGGCTACTGTTGGTGATGGTGGAGGTGGTTGGGCTGCTGCTACTGGTGGTGGTGGTGGTGGTGGAGGTGATAAGCCCCTTTATTGTACGATTAGGACACATATGTCTCTACATCTTCATTCAGGGAAGAGATTGCAATCACTCCATGTAAGCATGGTATCCCTATAATTTTCCATATTCTACAAGAACAAGTCTTTACAATTAGATCCACTCCATATGTTACATCATTGAGCCTAACTTCATACTTTTGATAACCACAAGGAGTAACCCCCCACAATCTATATAAGACCATAAAGACTACACATTAATAACTAATAACACAAATTAATAAAAACCATATGTTGATTCATAAAACTACATATTACCTCTGTTTAACCTTCAACCCTTGTATAAGCTTCCTAATACTTGGACATATAGTAAAATCCCATTCAATTCCTTCAACTCTTTGAATGTATATCCTTTCCATCACAAATATCATAATATCCTCTAGCATAGTGATGATTGGTTTCCTTCTAGCATGCCTAATAGTAGAATTGTAACTCTCACTCACCCCATTCTCAACTGCATCACAATCTCTTCCCTCTTGAAAAATGACTTAGACCAGGTAGTATGATCTCTATCTATAAGGTAATCATATGCTTGAGTATCTATAGATTTGATCTTCTCCATTACACCTCTAAACTTGTGCTAAGCACTAGCATTGACAGCCCTCCAAAACAATTTCCTGAAATGTTGACCAATAAACCTTTTAGTAAAATTGCCCACAATGTTCCTAGCACATTGTCTGTGTACAGCTTCTGGACACCTTATTTTTACTATTTCTAGTAACCCCTACAAATAACAACATCAAAATTAGTAAAACAAGCATAAATAGGAACCAATGCTCACCTTGTGTCCATCAGAAAGAAGGGTAATGCCTGCACCAAAACCACCATCAATGTCATCCATGAGGAGATCTATGAACCACTTCTATGTGGCCTTGTTCTCAACTCCAACCACAACCCATGCTATAGGGTAGATGTGGTTGTTTGCATCCCTCCCTACAGCTGCTAGAACTTCTCCTCTAACAATACCCTTTAAAAAGCAACCATCAAGGACAATCATAGGCCTACACCCTTCCTTCCAACCATCACTTACAACTTTAAATAAGACATAGTACTTGGAAAATAAAGTTGTGGAATATGGCATGGTGTCTACATCCAACCTCACAATAGACCCAGGGTTTGTCCTCATAATTTCATGACCATATGACCATAATCTCCCATAATGTTCAATTATACTTCCTTTAATCTCTTGTAATGCAAATTTGTTTGCATTTCTGCATTGCCCCACACTCACATTTATGTTGATGTTGTTGAAACTTTAACTTTCATCTTCTAACACTCACTTTTGGCTTTTTTATAATTTCACTCATAAACTGTTTGCCTAACCACTTATAAGTTACTATGGACCCAAACTTAAACACCCTACTACAATTATGTTCACTAACTATAGATTTTATCTGAAAATTCTTCTCTTTAGTCATCCAAGAGGCCCGAAGTCTAAATGGACACTATGGTGATTTGTTTTTTTTTTCTGCAGCACTTAACTAACAGCCTTTGGGAGTCATTTTTTTCAAACCAAAGATCATACCCATTAGCAACTGCATAGTTTCTCAACATGTTTTTAAGCTTAGTAGGGTTATAAAATCGCATACCTAACAGTGGTTTCATTTGATCTCATGGTTGTCTATCATCATGCATAGGGTATTGAGGTTCAACATATTCAGCATCATCATCTACATTTACTGTATGTGGACAAAGTTTGTTTAAGAACCTGTCAGCCATGGTTTTGTTGGCTGGGAATGGATATTCAACATCATCTTCTTCATGGTCAATAGAATAAGTGTCTGAAAGGATTGAATCTTCATCCTCTTCACAGTTGTAGTCCTCATCTTTAGTTTCCTCTTCCTCAATCTATTCGAAGATTGGTTCATTCTGGTGGTCTACATACATATTCATTCTCCTCTCATTTGCATAAGCCAAATCCAAAAATTCTTTGTAATCATCCTCATTCACCAATGCATGAATTCCCCCACTGAAAGGCTCTTGTGGAAGGCAGAAGTAGATGTCTTTGATTGTCGTTCTGGTGAGCTTGTGAAGGAATTCCATGAACTACTCGTACTCAAATGCACCGAAGTCAACATCTCACACTGATGTTCTGTCAGGATCAAATATACGAATGGGTTGGGTGCAAACGTTCCATTGTAGTGGAAATCCACTACAATAAAGTTCCGATCAGTGAGACTTTGTGATGAAGCCATTATACATACCGAATGAAGATTGAAGGAGATTGAAGGAGATTAAAGGAGATTGAAGGAGGTTAATGAGACTTCGTGCATTAATCGACTTTAAGGACCAAATGAGACTTCCGTCTTAACTTTAATGAGGAGGAGAGACAAAATCGGGGCCTACATGCCACCTAATTGGCCACGTAGGATAAAAAAGTCACCTTGGATCGATTCAACATTTGAAACCGGCTAAAATCGGTCATAAGGGGAAAATCTACACGAATCAACAAGTTAAAGGGCTATTAGAAAAAAGTTTAGTGACCAAATATGACAAAAGGCAATAGTATGTTACCTTCTCAAGTCATTATCCCTTTAAATTTAATATATATTTTAGTTTGTTATCGTTTGATATTTATATTTATATAAAAAATTATTCATTAACCATATAGTTATAAGTTATTATCCTAATAAATTATAATGTGCTTTGGTCATGTAGTGGAGTTATTTCACACAATACACACATAAATTATGTATTAATTAAAAGATTACGTATTAAGTTTCCGGTTTCCTAATATCCTTAAGTTACTTTATGTTTTTTAAGTTTTAATTTTGACGTTTTGATTTTCACTACTCCTATATATCCTCATCCTTAGGACTCTATACGACAGTATAGTAGTATCATATGACTTGATTATATGTGGTAAACAAGAAACCAACTTTAAAAATTACTTCATCTTACTTTAAATATTTATTTGGGTTTTAAACTAATTTAATTAGGTGTAATTTTATTATATTTTGTTTATATTTTTAGTTTTAAATGGGTAAGCCGAGTTCAGCTTAATTATTTAATAAGTTCTTTTGGAAAAAGAAATAAACAATTCAACCCGATGGCAACCCATATGCTAGGTTGGGTTATAAATTTGGACCTATTTAATTAAATAGGTTTGATTGGATTAAAATCTTTGACCCAATTAATAAATTGGTTGAACCCAAACCCAACCAAGATCAACCCATTGTCATATATATATATATATATATATATATATATATATATATATATATATATATATATATATATATATATATATATATATATATATGTGTGTGTGTGTGTGTGTGTGTGTGTGTGAATCTAAATTTCTTTAAATTTGATTATCAACTGTTAATTCTGATTAAATTGTAAGGATGCAATATAACAATTAATAATAGATATGGGTAATTTTAAAACTCTTTAAATTTGATTGTCTATTGTTGATTCTAATTAAATTGCAGCGATGCAATATAACAACTAATAATTCATAAGGGTTTAATATTCAAGTTCATAAAATCTAAGTTATAAGCAATATTAAATACTCTAATATTCTAATGTAAAACACTATTTAAATAATATTAATAAATATTCGAAGTTAAAAACTCTTAAATAATATGTATCCATATAAAAATCAGATTTGAAACATTTTAAAGAAGGTAATTATTCATATTTGAAAAACCATTCATGTTTGAATTTTAAAAGGAAACTAAAAACCCAAATTCGATGGGACGCGACATGTCCAGAAGGAGGCACGTTGCGCATGCAATTAGTAGGTTTTCTCAATTCAAATTTCAGCTTTAAATTCCAATTGAAAATAAGTTTTAATAAATCAAATGGATTATAGAGTGCAAGTAATCATGAAATAAGGCTCTGATACCATTTTTCGGTTTTTTATGCATCAATACACTATATCTGGGTAGTAGAAACAATTACGGATTTACCTAAGTATACATTTGCCTTAGGATTTAAGTTTCATACTATTACTGCTACTCTATTAAACATAAAACATAAGTAAGAATAACATACCTCTTATGTAGTCATTGATCTTCATGCTTAAGATCTTGTACTCTTAAAGGTTGCTTGGATAAAAGGATTTAAACCAGAATCTTTCTAATGATATCACACCTAATGACATCAAAGAGTGAAATAAAAATAACTAGGAGAATGGTTGATTTTACAAACCCTAAGAAGTTTAGAAATCGTCCCTATAGAGAGAGGAAGAAGGGTGGCAAAAAGTCAAACCAATAAGCACAGAAGAATGAGATCCCTAAGACCCTATTTATAGTCTTGGATTCCTTCCTAGGTTTTATCCTCCATCCCATGCGGGATGGAGTAGATTTCAAAATTCTCTTCAAGACGAGATTTCGTCCAACCCTTATCTCATAAGGGTTTTGAAATATTTCAATCAACCAATTATTGATTACTTAATATTAAACACATTAATTAATTAAATTTTTTAATTAATTCCAAAAATATTTTTCCAAATAGTTTCTAATTAATTATTAAACCATAATAATTAATAAACTAATTTTTTATTTATTTATTCTACTCAATTTGGGTCTTGAGGGCAACCAAAAAAGACCTTATTATTATTAGAAATATTGTGAATAGTTAATAACATTGGACACTATTTCCAATATATATATATATATATATATATATATATATATATATATATATATATATATATATATATATATATATATATATATATAGAGAGAGAGAGAGAGAGAGAGAGAGAAAGAGAAGGAAAGAGAGAAATTAATTATCTTTCTACTTTTCTTCATACATATCTTCCTATCCATTTGAAATGATGACAAGTGTACTAAAATATTATTAATCTTATCCAAATATGAAACATGTCACCATTTCAAATTGATAGGAAGATAAGTAGCAAGAAATTGTAGGGGGATATTTAATTTGTCCTATATATATATATATATATATATATATATATATATATATATATATATATATATATATATATATATATATATATATATATATATAGGGAAAAGTTCAATAGAGAACCATAATTATTGGTTCTTCAAGGAACTAATTTTTTTTTCAATTTCTAGAGCTTATTCTTTATCGAAAAAAAAAATCTAAAAATATTTAAATTCATATATTAACATTGTGAATGTGAAAAATATTTTTCAGATTCACCGTGTGAATCCAGATTCACGTTGTGAATTTTCAAAGATTCACCGTGTGAATCCAGATTCACGTTGTGAATTTTCAAAGATTCACATTGTGAATTTGACGTAAAAAAAAAGAAAAAAAATTCAAATTTGATATCATTGGAAAAAGGATAAAAAGTTATGAATTTCTGTATTTTTAGTTTTTTTTTTGATAAAAAATAAGTTGTAAAAGTTGAAAAAAAGATTGGTTCCTTGTTTAATTATAGTTCTCTATTGAACCTCACCCAATATATATATATATATATATATATATATATATATATATATATATATATATATATATATATATATATATATGTGTGTGTGTGTGTGTGTGTTATAATGTGGATAACATCTATTGTGTGGACGTAGGGACAATTCTGGACCAATTATTTGGAGATAATATAGAGTTTTTGTATATATCTTGACTTTAGGCAAGTAACTAGTCAAATCCATAAATTTAGGTAACTTATTCAAATCAAGTTCATTATATTAATTATCATTTAATAATACTTAAAGAATATTTATATATTCTTTCAAAATTTAAAATCCATGAACCAGACAAAATTCAAAATTTATAAATTTATAAAACGTAGAGCCAACATTTTCTCCGATCCCTCCAAAATCAGAATTATTAATCAAAAGCATTCTTAAATAATGTTTATAAATATTCCTTAAAATAAAACGTATTTTTTAAATAATTTCAACAACACGGGAATAACATTCTAAATTTGAAACAATTCTTAAAAAAAACTCCTCATTCGATTAAACGACACCAACATAATGAATAATTACAATAACTAAATAGAAATAATGAAAAATCAAACTATTATTATTATAAATTTACAGCAAAAGAACTAATAATCTTAAAGAATATGGAATATTCTTACAAGATGTGATGTATTCTTGACAAGAATGTGAGGTATTCTTAAAGAATGTATAACATATTCTTGACGTATGCCTCCATAAAATGTGAAGTACTTAGGAGAGTAAATTGGGTCTTCTTTAGATTAAACTTGATCTCTTTGATGGTTTATATAATCAACTTAATCATCTTCTCTTTAAAATAAATGAATGGCCGTTACCTGGATTCTTACAAAAAGAAATACAACTAACCGTGGCTATAAAATTATAGAAAAGCAACACAAAGTTAGACGATTGCAAAAAAATAATATTCTAATTTTATTTTAAATATTTTGGTTAATCTTATACCAAAAAAAGAAAAATAAAGGCTTTTCAATTCCTCTTTTCCATATGTATGTTCCATATGTCGCATACATTAGTATAATAAAAAAGAAAAACACATATAATATGTATTTTTTATTCTTTGGTGGCAATCGAAAGAAAAAACAATACTTACAAGAATTAAATATCATAAAAAGGCAAAAATGGCACCAAGCTTTTGATAATCGATCGATGTAAAACTGGAACATGTTTGTGAAATGATGTTGTGATGATATTGATTGTCGGTGATTAAAAAAGAGAGAAACAAAGATAAATATGGTTAGCGATAAAATTAAGGTAACTACTCTTAATTACAGGGGATAATAGGTGATTTAGGTAATTAACAATATTAATTAAAGAATAAAATTACTAATATACCACTTTTAGATTTTTAGAATGATTGGTTCATATTAATCCTTACATCTATACAATATTTGTGAATCCATATTTTAATCTCTCTCTCTCTCTCTCTCTATATATATATATATATATATATATATATATATATATATATATATATATATATATATATATATATATATAGGGAGGGGTTCAATAGAGAACCAATATGAGTGGAGGAACCAAGGAACCTATTAAGATGGTTGATCAAAAAATTAACAGTCATTGGATTTGAGATGTAAAAGTATGAAAAACAATAGTGTCCAGCTGATTATAACAAAACACGTAACTTAAGGGGGCATTTTCGTCAACCTAAAACTTATTAACTCTCACTGTTAATTAACGACGTTAGTTCATCAGTTTCACATATCAGTGAAATCGATTTTACCCTCTCATTGAAAGCGATCTTTTACTTCACCGACGAACATCAATTTCTAACGAATCTCCGGCGACGATTCAGCCAATATCCACAGTGAATCTTCCCGAAAAGTTCGTCAAAATGAATCTAAAAGGTATATTGGACTGCTATTCATTTCCGATTATCTCATTTAATGCATTTTCAACATTATATTTTTTCGATTGATAAATTTCAAAACGACAAATCTAAACTATCTGTTATATTATGAATCTGTGAATACACTATTTTATTAACAAAATCGTTTTAGAGTGATTTAAATTTCTTGAAATCGATACAGAAATCATGAATATCTATATTACAAACTGAAATTTCCTAAAACTTTGTGAATGTAACTCGAATATGAGTTTATTAAGTAAATCGAAACCCTAATTTCATGAATTTTTGAGAATTTGTATAATTACCAAAAACCTAATGATATAAATTTCTTCAAATCGATACAGAAATCATGAATATCTAAATTACAAACCGTAATTTCCTAAAAACTTTGTGAATCTAAGTGGTTTATGAGTTTATTCATTAAATTGAAAAACTAATTTCACATTTTGAATTCACCGTGTGCTTTGTGATTTACATTTGATTATTTTGAAAGGATTCAATGTTTCTGAGTATTACATTATTTGACAATTCACAAAGTGAATCATGATTATATATCAATTTAACATATCATTTATTCAAATTGTGAATTCACAGGGTGATTTATCATTTACATTTGATTTTTTCATCTTGTGAAATTTTATGATGCATCTATGTTTAATTGATATTGTATCTCTTAATGTGTTTCTCATTGTAAATTTATAAAGAGTTGCATTGATAATGTTTTTATTCAAACTGAATTCACAATGTGAATAAATATTATGTTAAATTCATTTGTAATCCTAATTCACATTGTGAAAAATATGAATAAATCATAACTTTCATACCATGAAATTGATGTTTGAACTAATTTGTTAATCAAAAACAGGAAATGAAGAAAAGAACAATGAAAAAAAGGATAATAAGAAAAGAATGAAATTGACAAGAAATCTAAAAGATGTTCTACCTTCAACTACAAGTGAAAAAATTGAAGATATTCAAGATAAAAATATAGGTTAGAACATTCACATTCAGATTAAAATAACTAGTTATCTAATCATATACTTACACACTTATTAAATTTTTTTTTTTTTTTGCAAGTTGATCAACACTTTTGTTTGTATTCACTATGAACAAAATAGTTGTAAAAATTCTCAATATGTGTATGTGTACATCACTTGGTGAACCTCAAACTCTTTTGTTGTTAAATACATAAATTCACAATGTGAATCTTGGATGTATGTCTCACATTCACATAGATTCACAATGTGAATCTCTTAAATTTTTTTTTTGCAAGTTGATCAACACTTTTGTTTGTATTCACTATGAACAAAATAGTTGTAAAAATTCACCATGTGTATGTGTACATCACTTGGTGAACCTTAAACTGTTTTGCTGTTAAATGCATAAATTCACAATGTGAATCTTGGATGTATGTCTCACATTCACATAGATTCACAATGTGAATCTCTTAAAAAAATATATTTTTTTTGCAACTTTATCAACACTTTTGTTTGTATTCACTATGAACAAAATAGTTGTAAAAATTCACCATGTGTATGTGTACATCACTTGGTGAACCTCAAACTCTTTTGCTGTTAAATGCATAAATTCCCAATGTGAATCTTGGATCCATGTCTCACATTCACACAGATTCACAATGTGAATCTCTTTAATTTCTTTTTTTTTTTTTTTTTTTTGCAAGTTGATCAACGCTTTTGTTTGTATTCACTATGAACAAAATAGTTGTAAATTCTCAATATGTGTATGTGTACATCACTTGGTGAACCTCAAACTCTTTTGCTGTTAAATGCATAAATTCACAATGTGAATCTTGGATGTATGTCTCACATTCACATAGATTCACAATGTGAATCTCTTAATTTTTTTTTATTTTTTTTTGCAAGTTGATCAACACTTTTGTTTGTATTCACTATGAACAAAATACTTGTAAAAATTCACCATGTGTATATGTACATCACTTAGTGAACCTCAAACTCTTTTGCTGTTTAATGCATAAATTCACAATGTGAATCATGAATCCATGTCTCACATTCACACAGATTCACAATGTGAATCTTGGATCCATGTCTCACATTCACATAGATTCATAATGTGAATCTCTTTAATTTTTTTTTTTTTTTTTTTTTGCAAGTTGATCAACGCTTTTGTTTGTATTCACTATGAACAAAATAGTTGTAAAAATTCTCAATATGTGTATGTGTATATCACTTGGTGAACCTCAAACTCTTTTGATGTTAAATGCATAAATTCACAATGTGAATCTTGGATGTATGTCTCACATTCACATAGATTCACAATGTGAATCTCTTAATTTTATTATTATTATTATTATTATTATTATTATTATTATTATTTTTGCAAGTTGATCAACACTTTTGTTTGTATTCACTATGAACAAAATACTTGTAAAAATTCACCATGTGTATGTGTACATCACTTGGTGAACCTCAATCTCTTTTGCTGTTTAGTGCATAAATTCACAATGTGAATCTTGGATGTATGTCTCACATTCACACAGATTCACAATGTGAATCTCTTTAAATTTTTTTTTTTGCAAGTTGATCAACGCTTTTGTTTGTATTCACTATGAACAAAATAGTTGTAAAAATTCTCAATATGTATGTGTACATCACTTGGTGAACCTCAAACTCTTTTGATGTTAAATGCATAAATTCACAATATGAATCTTGGATCTATGTCTCACATTCACACAGATTCACAATGTGAATCTCTTAATTTTTTTTATTATTATTTTTTTTTATCTTTTTTGCATTTTGATCAACACTTTTGTTTGTATTCACTATGAACAAAATAGTTGTAAAAATTCTCAATATGTGTATGTGTACATCACTTGGTGAACCCCAAACTCTTTTGCTGTTAAATGCATAAATTCACAATGTGAATCTCTTAAATTTTTTTTTTGCAAGTTGATCAACACTTTTGTTTGTATTCACTATGAACAAAATAGTTGTAAAATTTCACCATGTGTATGTGTACATCACTTGGTGAACCTCAAACTGTTTTGCTGTTAAATGCATAAATTCACAATGTGAATTTCTAAAAAGTTTTTGCAATTTGATCATCACATGTTCAATTTTATATTGTTTAACATGTATTTCGTAATACTACTTGTACTTTTGACATTGATATTAAAAATTTCACATTGTGTAGTTGAAGGTTCAAAAAAATACACCAAAAACACAGCAAGGAGAACCGTGGTGGAAATAGTTAATAAATTAAGAAAAAATGAAGATGAAAAGACTATTGATGAAAATGTTGAAAAAGAAAAAAGTTTAGAAGGTGATGAGATTCAAAAAAAGCAAACAAAAAAATTGATGAAGCAAGATGAATATGTTTTGAAGACACTTGAAAAGAAAACAACACAAGGTTAGTATTTATAAAATTATAATTTACTTTAATATATAAAATCAGTTATCTTTAATTTTTTTTTAAATGAACAGAAATCATACGGAGTCCAAGATTACAAAAAACAAAAAAGAAAAAGTCGATGAAGCAAGACAAATCTGTTTTCAAGACACCTGAAAAGAAAACAACTCAAGGTTAGTATTTATAAAATTATAATTGAATTTGATATTATAAAATTAATTCTTATTAATTTTGTTAAAACATGAATAGAAATCAGATAGAGTCCAAGACTTAAAATGATTGAATACAAAAAATCTGTGACTCCTATTAAAGTTGATGATAGCCTTGTAAAGAAAGAATCTGATGAAAAAGTAACATGTTTGTTTATTACTATTCACATGTTTAATTTACAAAGTTATAAACAAATTCACATGTTTATTTTATGTATTATATTATATTTTGCAAAACAAATTCACATGTGAATTTCTTGTATTGTTAGTTATTTTATAGTATATATGTTATATTATGAGAAGCTTATGAAAATTATTGACTAACAGGAAAAAGAAAAAGAAAAACAAAGACTTTTGAAGTAGTCAAAGAAAAAAAGGAAAAAGTGCCAATAAATCCAAATGACAGAGTATCTTTGAGAACAAGAATGAGCCCAAAGAAGTTTTATGATATTGTTAAATCTTTAAACAAAGAACAGAAAAAAGCTGTTAGAGAAATGGGATTGGGATCTTTGCTGAGAATTGCAACCAATGGAATTTCTGGGAAATTGGCACGTTTTGTTGTGAATTCATTCAATCCATCAGATATGAAAATCCATCTACCTAATGCGAAGATAGACATAACACCAGAACTTGTTCATGATTTGCTTGGAATTCCTCTAGGTGGAAAAGATATATATAACACTAATCAATGTGAAGGAAAAGAATTAATGGATTGGAAGCAACAGTACAATTTCAAGGCTATGAGACCATCAGATGTTGAAGAGAGAATTAAAGAATCATCAGATTCAGGGATTATTTTCAGAACAAACTTTTTATTACTGTTTGTTAAGACCATCTGTGAACAGAATAAGCCTGGAACTTGTAAGACAACAGTATTGCCACATTTGTTAGGCAAAACACATATGAGAGAAATTGACTGGTGTGGTTTTATAACCAATTGCTTGAAAATGTCAAAGATGACGTGGGATGAAACCGATAGAGGAAACTACTATTGTGGGCCACTTCTTGTATTATTGGTAAGGAAAATTCTTATAATTAACACTTTTATTTATATTATTATAAGAAAACTAATTAATCATAATTTTGTTTACATAAACAGTTAGCTTATTTGGAGTTTATGAGGAATCATAAGAATGAAAAAAGACAAATACATGCACTACATTTTTGGGATTATGAAATGATGGTGAAAAGGGAAAAAGCTGAGTTAAAGAGTGGTGACTTTGGAACTTTGGAATGGAATGATGATGTTATAGAGAATGATGAAGAATCCGACACCGATGAAAATGAAGATATGAAACTCGATGCAAGTTAATAATCTATATATTTAAAAAAAAATTGAAGTTATATTACAGATATATGTTATAAAATTGTAGTTAAGATGAAATTCATAAAGTGGTTCACATTGTGAATATAAAAGTGTATTTTATTACTTTCTCTATAATAAATTCACAAAGTGAATATGTAATTTATTAAAATGCATTAAAAATGTGATACCTCATCAATGCATTCATATTTTGGAACTGTAATTTGTATATAGAAGAAAGTTAAAAAAATTCATTTTTATTGACATTTTTTATCTCATTTCGCAGGAATTGGTATTCAAAGCGAAAAAGAATTACAAAAAACTAGTGAATGATAAACTGAAGTTTGGAAAGTTAATTGAGTTTTCAACAACGAAATTCACAGAAGGCGATGAGTTGAAAGATATGAAGAAAGTCTTTGAACAAGAATTCATTTATAAAACTCAAAATGAAGATGAAGAAAAAAGTGATGAGAATTTGAATGAACATGAAATAAAGAATCAACCAATCATGGTAACACCAGGAAATTTATACAATGATCCAATAGTGCATGAGATTGCTGATTCTATTCAATGTATTTTAAATTTTGATGATTATGATGATTTTGAAAATGTAAAAAGTTTTAGAGAACAAAAAAAATAAAAAAACAATAATAGATGATAAAAAAAATAAAAAAAACTAGAAAATCATCAATGCCTAGTTTTTCACTTGGACTTGGTCTTGGTCTAACACAAGAGTTTCAGGAAGGAGATGAAAGCAGTGAAGATGAACACATGAAGAAAGAAATAACAAATGAAAATCTTGATGAAGGAGAAAGTTATGATTCAGAAGAAACAAAATGTGACAATAATATCTTGGGAATTGAAGATGATGAAGACAAAAAAAGAGAAGTAGGAAAAAGATTAAAAAAACCATCACTGAAGCTATCTTCTCCTTATAATAAAAAAGAGGTTTGTGCATCAAAATTTGTAGATCCAGATGAAGTAAAAGTATCAGATAGAATTTTTTTCCAGAATTGCTAATAGCAGGTAATAATTCATGTTATCTTTTATTTAAATACAATAGTATATAAATACAAATACAAATTAGTTTTCTATTAACTACTTTTTTGTTTTATTTGATTACAAATTAAGTGAGAAGGTATTTCAGACTAAGAGAGGTTATGTGCTTGGAAGAGGAATGATTGAAACAATGCAGGCAGGATTATGGGTACATGCATATGTCATTGATGCTTGGACTGATATTTTGAACTATGAAGAAAAGCTTAAATCAAATTCTACAGTGAATCGGTATTTCTTTGATACATCAATGGTGGTAAGTTAATGTTGATAATATAATAAATAAAATTTTCAATAGTTCTAAATAAGTAACAAAATAGTTGTAAAAATTCACCATGTGTATGTGTACATCACTTGGTGAACCTCAAACTCTTTTGCTGTTAAATGAATAAATTCACAATGTGAATCTTGGATCCATGTCTCACATTCACACAGATTCACAATGTGAATCTCTTAAATTTTTTTTTTGCAAGTTGATCAACACTTTTCTTTGTATTCACTATGAACAAAATAGTTGTAAAAATTCTCAATATGTGTATGTGTACATCACTTGGTGAACCTCAAACTCTTTTGCTGTTAAATGCATAAATTCACAATATGAATCTTGGATCTAGGTCTCACAATCACACAGATTCACAATGTGAATCTCTTAAATTTATTTATTATTATTTTTTTTGCAAGTTGATCAACACTTTTGTTAGTATTCACTATGAACAAAATAGTTGTAAAAATTCTCAATATGTGTATGTGTACATCACTTGGTGAACCTCAAACTCTTTTGCTGTTAAATGCATAAATTCACCATGTGAATCTTGGATGTATGTCTCACATTCACACAGATTCACAATGTGAATCTTTTAATTTTTTTTTGCAGAAAATAAACTTCACACAGTGAATCCCATTATAATTCACAGTATGAATAATTTTAAATTTAAAATTTACCTTATTGTGAATTTAACAATTTACTCTTTAAAATTTGATGTATATTTAATTTTTTTTGCAGAGACAGTTCATATTTGACAAATATATCCCTTTCAATGAAAGATTTGATAAATTTGAGTCAAATATCAAAGATGCAATGGAAAAGGACAAAGAACTTCTGACATTTGAAAAAGTTCACTTGGTAATAAACTGTTCTTTTTGTTGAATATATTACATATTTTAAACAAAGTTTAACAATTTAAATTATTAAACAGGTGTTTTTCCCAGTTCATCAAAAAAATATACTTTTACATCATCTGCATAAACTTAGAGGAACCAACGGTTGATGTCATTGACAATAGGAATTCAGTTGCAAAGATTCCTAGAGCTTATCGTGATGCACCTAATGAATTGGTAAGAATAATAAATTTACATTATAAATATAAGTATTAATATACTAATAATCTAAATAAAATAATAATTATAGAAAATGACAATTTCTTTTTTGCAGAAAATACTTTTTAGTAGGTACTTGATAAGGGTCAATCACAAATCAGCCTCAACTTTAGAGGGTGTTGAACCAGAAAGGGTGAACATGAATTGGCGCACGAGGGATAATCATGTTGACTGTGGAGTTTTTTGCATGCGTCATATGGAGACATATATGGGAGATAAAACAGTAAATTGGACATGTGGGTTGCCTAAAGAATCAAAACAACAACAAAGTGTGTTAAACGAGTTACGCATTAAGTATTTGACAAAGATACTATTGAGTGACACAAACACATACAGGTCAAAAATCATTGCCCAAACAGCTAAGTTTGCAAAAATAAAAGATTTGCTCGACAAGGGATGGGAAAAAAAGGGGAGAAAGGATATAGTACTTCAAGAATTGGAAAAAGAAGTGTAAAACTTAAAACTTAGTTTTCTATTCATAATTAGTATAAGTTTAGATGCACTTTAATTTCTTTAAGAACATATACATGCTTGTTATGTTACAATTTGATGTTAGTTTCTATATCAAATATAATGAACTTTACTAAATACTTAAAATATGTTTATATTTTCATGTGAATGTCTACATGTATGTTATACAATTACATGTTTTATTAAAAATATGAAAATTTACATTGTTTATATGTTAACCTTGTGAATATTTAATATGTCAGATTCACAATGTGAATTACAGTACATATTATAACATGTATATTTTATATGTGAGGTTAACAATGTGAATTATGGTATATATAGATCATTAGAACAATTAATTGTTGAGATTCACAATGTGAATTAAATTACATTAAGACAATCTTTAACATGAAAATTTTATATATGAGATTAACAATAATATACATAAATTAAATCATTAGCATGAAATTTTTATTAGAAAATATTCAAAAAACTAACAATAAAAAAATATCTTTAACCAAAAACACTAAATTTGAAAAAAATATATTCTATTATTAGAAATAAAGTCTAAAACAATGAATATCAAGATTAACAACAATATTTCAACATTTCTAACCATTGAATGATTATTACAATAATCAAATCTTATTTTAGTAGTCTTAAAAAGAAAAAAATTAGAAACAATCGGCCTTCTGTAACCTTAGATTCTAAATCAGACTTCTTTAACCTCAAAATGAAACTCCTAGCATTGTGATTTGGTTTATGACATAAACTGCACAACCTAGAACCCTTTTTAGATTTCTCAATCACTTTCTCTCTAGTGCTCTTGATTCTTTTACCACTGGCCCATCCCTTGTTTCTGATCCCCTCTGGATTATGAATGTTGATAACATCAGGTACTGCAGCTCCAATAATTTTTTCAATGTGAACTGATCTATTCGAAGATGCCCTTGATGAGGTACATAAAGGAATACCACTATCAACCTCCTGAAGTTGCTTTATATATTTAGCCAACTCATCCTCATTATTTGCTATCCTGTTAATGGACAAACGAAGAATAGCATACGCATCTTGAATCAAACATTCATTTTTACTGCCTTTATGAGGATATGAGTACTTTTTTCTCAACAATCCATCAGCTATGATATCTTTTCCCCATCTTCTCAAATTGAAATTTGATGGAATTTCATCATACTCTTTCATATTTAATATGAAAAACATATGACGACATAACAATCTTTCCTGGACAAAAAGCATGCAGCTACAACTGATGCTAATGCTATCACCCCTTCTACTAAATACAACCTACAAAAATTATCATTAATAAACAAATTAATATGTGAATAAGAAATTCTATCTCATACCATTCGATAAAAATTATACAAATTAACATCGATTCACATTATTAATCAACAGGACATTAGAAATCATAATACTATAATATAAATATGTACTTCAAATCAAATTCACAAAAAAAAATACATATTCCATACTAATCTAAAAATTTATAACTCTATAAAAATTCACACTGTGAATTAGCAAAACATCCTACATTCACAGTGTGAATTTTTAAACTACATTTTATATTTAATAAAATGTATTAGGACAAATAGACATACCTTGTAACGAGTATTAGGACAATGAGAAGGAAGACTATTTCGATAAAAATCATCAGAATCTTCATCCTCATTCACATTTTTATCAATCAACTTTTTTTTCTTCTTATCTTTCAAAACATAAACTTCGCTTTCATCTTCAATAACTACAGATTCTTGAACACAATAAAACACAGATTTGTATAACTCTTTCTGAATGTCCAAGAAAATATTATGTGTATAAATTTTCGATGCATGCTTTTCAATAGCCAAAGGAGTCCTTAGCTTGGGGGTAGTAGTTGTGGACTGATAATCTAATAAAGATTGATGATACCTTTGCTTCTCCATTGCACTATCAAACGACATCATGAACTTCACCAAATTTGATTTATGATGCAAAAAATGTGAGAAAGCATAATTCAGACTCTCTGATCTTGAAGTAGTTCGCATCAAACCAGAAAGTTCAAGATCTCTCATAAAAGCCGGAATCCATAAATCCTTTATTTTAAAAACAGACCTTAACCAGTTATTTTCTTTTAGATGAAACTTATCTAACATTGTTGACCACGGACTTTCAAAATCTTGTGGAGAACATTGAAGATTCCATATAATATCAAAAAATGTCTTCTGGAAGTCCGGATGGTTATAAACATCAATAGGAATCTAAAAAAAAGAAACACATAAGAATCGTTACATATGTTGAATATTTGATGTAATTCATAGTAACATAACATTTGTTTAACATTATGAATTCACAGTGTGATTTATGATTTAGATTTGTTCCTTTCATTATATGAAAATTTACATTGTGAATTCACAATGTGCTTTATGATCTATATGGTTATAAACATATATAGGAATCAAGAAACAAAGAATATACCTTTTCCTCAAGTTTTTGAGTGATGTGCCACATGCATAGTCTATGGTTCGATTCAGGAAAAACAAAATTAACAGCTTTCTTCATTGATGAATCCTGATCTGTTACAATCATCATGGGTGGCTTGACAAATGCTTTACGAAAAACTTCAAGCAACCACACATATGCATCTGCTGTCTCACGAGCTAGTAAACCAGCAGCAAAAGTAACACAACGCTTGTGGTAGTCAACTCCAGAAAAAAAGAACAAATACCATAGAATACCTGAATTTTTTTTGATAAGTATTATTAAAAAGAACAAATACCATAAAAAGAACAAATAAGGATTAGGAATTACTTGTTTGCCTGATAAGTAGCATCAAAAGATACTACGTCTCCAAATTCCTTATAGTTAGCTTTCGAAGTATCATCAGCCCAAAAAAGTCCAGTAAGATGATCATCAACATCTTTTTGGACCTCAAATGAAAAATTAGAGAAACACAATTTTTTGTTTGTCAATATATCCACAACCATTTGGGAATCTTTGACACCAATTTTAGAATTCAAATCTCTATGAAAATTTTTAAAGTCAACTACAGTACCTCCACTAGAATCAAAGCCACCCTTCATACTACTCACCAAGTTATAAGATTTTGAAGCACCAATGTTACAAGTACCAACCTTATGTATAAAGGATTCATCAAGAAAATCCATTGTCCTATTAATCCTTAATAAGTGCAACTGATCTTGAGCAACAAGTTCATGGTTGTGATCTTCAACAAACACATAAATGTAGAACATTAAAGAACATCGGAGATTCTTGAACTTTGAAACAGCAGGGCATCCATTCTTCTTAGAAGAAGTTCTCCTTCCCTTAACATCTGAAAATTTCACATTAATATTTTCATTCTTGAATGACTCCGTGAAACCAGATCTACTACATGTCGAATATCTAATACGAATTGTGCCATCATTATATCTTTTTTGACTTGACATATTCACATCAAAACTAGATTCTTTACCATAAGTCTTGTAAAAGTCAAGACCAATGTCCAACGAATCAAACAACAATCCTTTGAAAGGCTTCTTATGTATCAACTTATCATAAGGAACAAGATTAAAAGTTTCAGTATTGTAGAGCTCAAAATCAAAACTATAACAAGAATTACTGTTATTTGAATGATCAATATTCATACTTGAAGATGATTGATCATGAACTGCAAAACCAAACAAAACATCTATTTTATTACATTATATATAAAATGTGAAATTTATATTAAGAAAAAAAGACTTACGTGATTGTTCATTAATAGTTGAATGCAAATCTGAACAAGAATTCACAGAACTCATAATGAATCGTCGATGACCTAGAGTTTATATGCAGATTAGAAATTCATAATTGATAATTATACAAAAAGGGAAACAAATAAACAAGATAATCACAAAAAATTTAAATATATGCACAAGATAAGATAAGATTCTCAAAATCACTAAAAGTTTGGAAAAAACTTAAATGTCAGAAGATGCACAAGATATAATTGATTATCTAAATGTCGAATATGCATTACAGACGAATGATTACAAAAACGATCGAATGAAAAATAGTATACTCAACATACGACATAAAATTAGCAAATTAACAATAAAACATAACAATTTGAAAATTAAACGGTAAAATCAAGAGAATTTTACAATCAGACGATTACAATAACAATGCATCGGAAGAAAAAACGGTAAAATCAAAGTCCATAATTGACCTAATAATCATAAACGAAAGATAATAACTGATTATTAGCTGAAATCTATAGAAAGTATTAGTAAATTGGATGAAAAAGGTTGAGATTTCGAACAACAAGCAAGATTTTGGATCGATCAGTGTAGTGTTAGAAGATGAAGGACAGTAACAGAAGACGCTGAAATCATAAGACGCTAACGGAGACAAACACGATGTTAAATGAGACGCTGAACTTACCAAAATGCCCCTCCGTGTTTTTTTGGTTAATTATGGATTAATGGCCAAGATTAAAACAAAATAGATGGTTAAGATGAGTTCCTTGGTTCTTTGATTCATATTGGTTCTCTATTGAACTTTTCCCTATATATATATATATATATATATATATATATATATATATATATATATATATATATATATATATATATATATATATATATATATATATATATATATCATTGTAATCCAAACAAAAGATTACAAAATTAAATTCATCTAATAAGTATCATGCATTCATCATCTATAAAAAAAGATGAGTACATTGTCGAGCATCAAATTGGAAAACAATGAAAATTCTATATTTTATACTTTTAATGTTATATTCTATTCGTCAAACGCTTCAAACAACTAATTCTTTGGAGCCGTACACAATACATATCCTCGATGGAGACATTGATAAACTAATAGTCGATTGTCACTCAAAAGATGATAAGTTTGGAAACAAGACATTATCAGGGGGAGCTCACTTTGCGTGGACATTTCGTAGAAATTTTGTTGATACAACAAAGTACTTCGGACACTTTTATTGGATGGGAACCGACGATCAAGTAATTAGTGAGATCGATTTTCACGTTTTCGATAATCTTGTGGCTGGAGAATGTGGGACAAATATACTAATGATGAATAATTGTTTTTGGTTAGTAAATAAGAGCGGTTTTTATTTTGCGAGATGCGCCAATAAATTGGTAATTAAAATATGTATGGGGTCAATGACTCATTTATAGTATGTTTGGCATGTTATTTTATTTGGATTTTTATTTTCAGTTATTATAACCATTAAAACATCTACAATAATAATATAAATTTTTTGCATAAAATTATGTAAAAAGTAATATAAATACTAATTTATCTTCAACCATTATTTATATTCTACATAAAAAGAAAGTTTTCAGAATTTATTTTACAATATTTCTTAGACTAAAATATATAAGTTTTTAGTTTATTCACTTTATTCAATTGTATTTAATTACTTTATTAAAACAAGGGAAATTGACACTGGAACACAACTGACTTTTGGCTTTTTCCCGAATTGGTAACTCAAGTTCTTTTTTTTTGCGCAATTAGTCCCTCAACTGTCAAATTACCTGTTAATTACGCCTTTATCCTCACTTTTAAAGGTTCAACCAGTTCTGACGCTTCGTTGGCATGGCTGAACTGGAAGCATCATCCCTCGTGTAAGACATGACATCAGCGGTTAATAATTGAAACCCTTAATCAATACACTTCCTTCACCTTTATTCCCATATTCAAAACCCTCAAAACCCTAAAGCTCTGAAAACCGTTCTCGCACAATGTCGTCGTCTTCTTCGTACAACTCAGCTCTTCCTCACTTTAATAACGAAGATGAAGTCCAAAAAATGTTATTGTGACTTGGAAGCACTGCAAAGGACATCATGGACGACAAAAAACCCTGTACGTCGCTTTCTGAACTGTCCCAACTCACTGGTATTCTCCGATATGAGCAATATTTGTTTATTTCTTTACAATGTGATAAAAGCTAGCTTCGATTTTGGTAAATTTCATGTATTATTTTAATTAATGATGTTTAGGTTAGTTTAAATCTTGATCAATGATGTTTGGTGACTTGTGATGTTTGATCTGTGATGTTTTGAGCTGAAATTTGTTAAAAATCTTTGATGTTTGAATTTTTGAGCTCGATTTTAGATGTTTGATTATTATTTTGCTTTGACTTTGATGTTTGAACCACTTGGGTTGTGGTGAATTGGTAAGGCATGTGGAAGATATGGTGGATAACCTATTGACCTATGTTCAAATCCTGGCACTACTCAGCCCTTGTGGCCATGGAGGTTCGACTGCAGTGACTCCAGGGCATGAGGCAAAGCCTCATGTTTGCTGTGGGGGATTAGTCGGTGCGTGAAAGCTGGCCCGGAAACCCTAGTTAGGGAAGTTCCCTTTCCACAAATAGATTCTTCCATTAAATAAATGATTGGCTACAACAAGGAAACTACAAGGAGAAGTTGTATGGTATGAAGCAGGAATTGGAGTCGTTGCAGAATTTGCTTGTGAAGACCAAGAACGACAAAAGTGTTGTTCAACTGGAAAGGTTGATGGCTAAACATGAAGCTACGATTGCAAGGTTGAAGAGGTGGTTGATGTGGACTGTGTTTCTTTGTACTTGCTTGTTTGGAGGGTTGGTTTGGTGTGTCATGAAGTTATGGAAGTGGTGATGGGTTTTGAGCACTACAACATTCCTATGGTGTACATGCAACCCTAATGCTTTGGATCCAGGTTTTTCTCAAGTTATACATGCAAATAATCATCCAAAGCATAAACCCTAAGTCTAGTATACACAAATGTTAAATTCATATGTATGAAAGGGTTTGGAACATTACCTCACTTGTTATATAGCAATAACAAGAACTCCTTGGCCTTTGAAAGCTTAGTGCCCCAAGTGTTGCACCTCTAATGGAGTCACATACACTCTTGCAAAGGACGTGTTGGAGAGAGGTGGATTTTCGGCTAGGGTTCTTCCAAGAAGCATAGAGAGCCGAAATCCATAGGTTAAGGGAGTTTATATAGGGCTAGGTTGCTTAACCTTTAAGCTGGACTTGAATAAGGAAACCCTAGTTCCTAACTTAAGACCAAAGCAACCCACAGACCTCCATAAGATTCCTTGGACGAAATCTTATGAGCCCAAGCTTATAAATTTCGTCCACTCCCATCAAGGAGTCCTAAGCCCAATTTTGCAACTATCAATGATTTTCAAAACCAGTCCCTCAATTATTAATCAGTTCCTTTAATCCCAAAATTAATACTAGATTAATTTCTGATTAATAACTAATTAATGACATGATTTCCAAATAATATATTAATCTTATAATATATTATTAAAATCATTATGAGTACCAGTTTATTATTCATATAATAAATCCTACTTTCTCTCCACTAGTCATCCTATCAAGTTACATGAGTAAACACTGCAGCAAACTTGTGTTATGTCTAAACACTTAGACAATCTACAGTCGGATTCATGACAGTCTTATCTCATTACTTACTTCCAAAGTCTGATTGACTGTGGATGTTCGAATAATCTTATTATTCGGGAAGTAAAACATGCGAAGTGAAACACAAGAATAACCTAATCCAATATGGTCTCAAACTTTTGAATATAAATAAAACACTTATTATTTAATCACCATATTAATTAGACCTTACTCATTGTATAATGTTTCGATTAATCAACTAAATACTTGAATTAAAACAATAGTCATCCCATGCTCCAAGCATGCACACTATGTTTATATATGGTCCTTCCTTTGTGAAATAGATCAATTAAACACATTTCCAATAATGCTCATTTCACAATTTCCTAATCCTTATTATAAGTGTAAGAATACCAAATTCTTGCCACTACTAGAATCTTGTTAGATCTAAACTTACACTCAATATTCCTTTTGTAATGTCAAGGCACCAAAGTCACATAGACTTTGCCAATGATATTACAAAACATTCCACTGCAGATTTGTTACAGAACAATTCCATGGAGATGAAGTCTCACATTCAAGGTACGTACCTTGAACATCCTTCTCGCATAAATGTTTCTAACTTACACATAGATTCTTAATATCCAACTCCCATTATGGAAACATTTCCATAATTTCCATATGACTATCCATTCTAAATAGAACCCTATCTATTCAGAATCATATCAATATGGTCCATCCATTACTATACTTCCAATTGTCCACAAGCAACCAATCTTCGGTAAACCTTAGATTGTCCTCGACAGTTGTTTAATAATTTTAGTCATATCCGGTTCTAATCCTTTTTCCCTTTTAATGCACTAGGCATTTAGAAAAATCAAAACAGACGAATATTATAGCATATGCAATCGATCCTATACCCGAAGTATATGTGATACGATTCATAATTTCTTACATAAAGTCATGATACTAGACCAGTATATTGCTATAATATTTCCATATATAGAATTTCCAATGTTGAAACATTTCAACATTACATTCATATATATATATATATATATATATATATATATATATATATATATATATATATATATATATATATATATATATATATATATATATATATATATATATCTATGACTAAGTCCCATTAAAATTTCAATCTAAGTTTTTAGATTCGAAATGAAGTATAATTGCCCTCTCCCTTAAATCCTTACCATAGCGAAACAACTTTTTCAAACTTTACAACTTTGCAAATTAAAACTTTGTTTCCTATAAATAGCATTGCTAACTTGCAACACTTAACGTAATAATTGTGCTCCCACTAGCATAATAATTACATTCTTACTAGCATAACAGTTATGTTCCTACTAACCTTGACATGTACCCAAAAATCAGTTGGACTTCTACAAATCAATACTTATTGACTTTCTTACCAAAGTTCATATTTCTGATTCGTGGCGCTTCGATAAGTCTCTATCTTGACTTCTCAAGCTCATACATCTTTCATTAGATAACTTGTGTGTGTGTTTAAAACTTTTCAGAACTCATAGCAATAAGTCCCGAATGTTCAAACTAATTGCCATTTCTCACAATTAGAACTATGAAAAGGGATGCCGTAATCATACTCGAATTTGAGAACGCAAATACCACATCTGCTAACTCTAAAATCTACTAGTGAATAAGCTTCCTCACAATCATTTTCATGAAGTAGAGAGAAACCACTTACCACTTAGATTTTATGGTGTATGTGTTCCTATAAATGTGAATTTGTCATTTCCAACCACTATAAGACAAGGTTCATGACAAATCCAAACTCTTATGGACTAAACTTGCTTATTCTCAATTTTTTGCCATCTGGTAGCACAAGGGCCTACCATTGCTTCCAAGTTATTGACCAGCTCACCCACACTGATCAATGTACTTTCACTGATCAGGGTGCTTTGCAATCAAATGAGAACTCATAGAACTCACATACGTAGTCAACTTAAATGGAATGGCACAGAAACAAGAATATGTCAACATGATAGGTTGCAAACCTCAAGTCGTGTGCTAGTGATAAACAATAGGTTTATTCTTGATTATTTCCTGAAACTATTCAAGACTACTTAAGACTCCCACCGACCTCTTGACATATAAGATTCTCTTGTCAAGAAACTTTCCTTGACAAACAAATATTCAAGAGTTAGTGTGGGTTCTTATCAAGAAAAACACTTCATATAATTGGTCTTAGTTGGTCTTTGTCTTATCTAAGACATCACAACTACCAGTTTTAAATGTGCATGAGTAAGAAAACTTTTCTACTCCACATTTGATGATGTGTTATAAACCTACTTAGGATATGTCACTCAAGAAACAATCTTGGAGTATGACTTCTAAGACTTGATTTCTGAACGAAGTATGACTCACCTTCTTGATTTAACGATTTCAACAATTCCCGATTCCCTTTCTTAGTCATAATTATGCACTAAGGTGTCCTTAGAGGATCAAATGTGATATGGTTCCATAATAATTAGGATGATCATAAAACATGATACTAAAGTACTCTCCTTTCCTTTCAGATTGGAGAAACTTTTATCTTCTGCCTAATTGATTCTTCTTATTCATTATGCTAATACTTTGAAACTTTTCAAGGTATTTATACTTAAACTTGTAAGCATAACCATATTTACTGAACAATTAGTAAATCATGACGAATAGCCTTTATCATTCTTTGTGGTGGATCTAACATGTACACATCAATGTGCACTAGATCCTTCAGTCTTTCACTTGACTCACATGCATATGTGAACAAGGAATTAGTCTTAATTTCCTAAAGATGAAGGTTCTCATTCATCACACAATACAAGTCGCATGATTCCAAGTTTCTGTCCAATTGAAACTTGGGTGATGAGAATCGTTCCTTATTTGGTAAATTACGACACTACCACAAACGATATAACCAAGAATCAAATTTTATTTCCAACATGGCTAATAATATATAAACACCAATTTTCACTAATGCCATTAGAAGGATATTATAAAATAAGACAAAAAATCAAAAAATTTCTTTATTTATAAAAATGCGGAAAACTTGTCCTTACAATGCAAATTCATATGAAAACTATGTTTCTAAATATTCCTAAGCAATCTATCATAACTCCTAAGCAGCAGCTCAAAAATCTGATCATCGAACCATGCGATCAAAATCCATCTCTTCGCAACCAGACTCAGCTTACTCTTCCTTTAAGCTTCCTTTCTTTTCTTCGATCCTACAAAACATCAAAATGCAATATTATCACATCATGTATTAAGAATCTATAAATATGAACTTAATAGATTTAGATAGTGAACTTACCTGAAGTAGAGTCATACATTTTGATTTTACCATCCTTGCGATCCTTCAGGTAGATACGGCAGCTTCGCATCCAATGCCCCTTCTCTTGACAATAGAAACAAACAGACTCTTTTAGAATGGTACATGGGACTATCTCAGACACATCCTTTCTCTTTACCATTCGGTCAAACGGTTTGACTTTGGCCGATCCCTTTCCATTGGGAAGAGAAAACTTTTCTGGACTTCTAATGTCGCCATTGTCAATGTCCGTGGAAGTTTGGGAGGTAGATCTTCCATTCAAATTTGCTTTTCCAGTGCGCCAAATCATTGTTGATTCAGCAGCAATTAACAAATATGTCAGACCAATAAGGGTCATGTCGTGATTTGTCATATAATAGTCTTTAACAAACTAACTATACGACTCGGGAAGTGATTGAAGAACCAAGTCAACAGCCAGCTTCCTTGAGACAATGACACCCAACATCCCTAGTCTATCAATGTGTGACTTCATCTTCAAGATGTGTGCATACACAAACCTTCCATCTTGGTTTTTGCTTGCCAATAGGGCTTGAGTGACCTTGAAATTTTCAAGTCGATGGACACGTGGGTCAGGAAGAATAATTGGAGGAGGTGGAGGAAGAGCAGTTCCACCAAAGCATGAAAAAGGGATTGATCTTTCACCTCGATTGTCACGTGGAATATCATCTTCATGAGGAAAGCTTTTTCCAAATGGATAAGGAAGACCACAGTTGTCAGAACTAGACATCTACAAGGGGAGAAATTCAAATAGTTGATTTAATCCTTAATATAACACCCAAATGAAATATTAAGGCTAGGACCCAACACAATAATTCACAATTCAGAATAGGGATGCCGTAATCTAATTGCAAATTATTTTTCAGTAGGTAAATGCCGATTTACCAATTCCACCACGAAAACGAAGTTTTAAACGAATTAGGTTTTTAAATGAAAATCATAGATCTTTTGAGATTCATTGAAATTTTCAATGGAATGTTTCATCTCTATTATGCCCTTCAAGTTTGTACTGGGATACCGAGGATCACAAACAAGGTGTGAATAACCAATGTAAATTAGCTTGGTACTCTCGATGTCATTTATCATCTAATCGATGTGTCGGTTAACCACACACGCTCCATCACTCAATGATACTTTATGAGCTACCCATTTCCATCCTTCATTAGTCCCATATTAGTGTGCCAGTTAACCACACACGCTCCACTAACAACCAGTAAGGTGCAATGTGCAATTTCATGGGTTAACATCAAATAAAGTAACTAAGATTGAGAATTTATAAAATCTTTAGTTACTTTATATTTTGTTATACTTTTAATGTGGATTTAAATGTCCTATCAAACCCGTTCGGCTAACGACCCTCCACTAGTCAAGGGTGCGGTGGGTAAGAGTGGATACCCAATGACGGTCATTTTACAAGCCGCTTCCTTAAACACCCCTTATAGACCAGCTTCGTGAATGAGGTGTACTAACGGTAAGACTGACTTTTTACATATACATATATAATATATTAGACTTTTAATTTTATATAGTATAAGGGTGTATTTTTTATACATTTAAAATACTAATGGTTTAATATTTTAGTAAATTAAATTTAAACCTATTTATGGATTTATTAATTGTCTTTTAATTAAAACACTTTATTAATTAATTAATAAAATCCATGAGGGTATAATTTTAAACTTATAAAACACTAGGGTTTTAGAATTTAATATTTCAAAATTAAAACTTTTTGATCAAATTTTAAATTCCAAAACTTGAGGGCAAGTTTTGAAACTTTTCAAAACCTTCTAGATCAAATTTAAAATAGTTAAAATAATCATATAATTTTACCATTATCTAAATTTGACCTAATTCAAATTTATTTTGCAAGATAAATACAATTTAAAATTTACAAATAATTAGTTTATCATATAATCTAGTAATTATTTTAAATTTTGACCATAATCTTCCAATTAGATTAGGATATTCATTACCATATTAGAAAAATCAGATTTTTAATTAGTAAAACAACTTATGGTAACCATTCTTATCTAATTGAAGCCAAAATCCCGAAAATTTCCATCAAACCCGATTCCATGTCGTGGCAGGCTTTGCCACGTCGTGGAATTAGAAAGAACAAAAAACGAAATTCTTTTTCCAGCTTTGAAAACATTACAATTGCATCATATAACAGAAAAAGCATCCTAGGCTCTGATACCACTAATGGGTTTTGAGCACTACAACATTCCTATGGTGTACATGCAACCCTAATGCTTTGGATCTAGGTTTTTCTCAAGTTATACATGCAAATAATCATCCAAAGCATAAAACCTAAGTCTAGTATACACAAATGCTAAATTCATATGTATGAAAGGGTTTGGAACATTACCTCACTTGTTATATAGCAATAACAAGAACTCCTTGGCCTTTGAAAACTTAGTGCCCCAAGTGTTGCACCTCTAATGGAGTCACATACACTCTTGCAAAGGACGTGTTGGAGAGAGGTGGATTTTCGAATAGGGTTCTTCCAAGAAGCATAGAGAGCCGAAATCCATAGGTTAAGGGAGTTTATATAGGGCTAGGTTGCTTAACCTTTAAGCTGGACTTGAATAAGGAAACCCTATTTCCTAACTTAAGACCAAAGCAACCCACAGACCTCCATAAGATGCCTTGGACGAAATCTTATGAGCCCAAGCTTATAAATTTCGTCCACTCCCATCAAGGAGTCCTAAGCCCAATTTTGCAACTATCAATGATTTTCAAAACCAGTCCCTCAATTATTAATCAGTTCCTTTAATCCCAAAATTAATACTAGATTAATTTCTGATTAATAACTAATTAATGACATGATTTCCAAATAATATATTAATCTTATAATATCTTAATAAAATCATTATGAGTACCAGTTTATTATTCATATAATAAATCCTACTTTCTCTCCACTAGTCATCCTATCAAGTTGCATGAGTGAAGACAACCCAAAAGGACCATGCTCATGATCAAATCAAGTACAACAAGTGAGGACATAACTTTTGAAGCTTTTGTATGGTTGATGTACAAATTCCAACCAAGATGCATGTCTTTTGTATGTTTGATGTATAATTCCAACCAATATGAATGTAATTTGTTAGATTATGGTAGTGGGTTCAATTTTGGATGATTGGGTAGTGTTTTGGTCCTAGAAATAGTGTATTGGTTACAGAAATCAATTTTTAAGATACTCTTTTATGCAAGTTAATGGACGTTGTACTTGGAAAGTTGTATTAACCTTATTATAATGACTAGTCTTCTATTGTTTAAACTTATTTTGTTTGTGAAAGTGTGTATCAATAAATGGAATGTGTAGGAATGGACCACTATGTTCCCTTTGAATGTGCAAAAAGTGAGTTATTATTAAATCATTGGGACCATATTGTTTTGGTGTATCTACATGCCCATTCGTGTGCATGGATGCAATAAATTAAGGAACCAAGTGTCTAACATGATAAATTCATTGGAAGTAAATTAAAACAACTTTCATAGAAATAAACATAAAACATTCAATATTAGGCAATGTAGTTTGTTACATTATAAAGACCATTATCCTACAATAAAACATCTTTCATACAAACATTCCAATTTAGACAACCAACTTTTTGAAATGAAATACAACCAAGTTTCATAAAAGAAAACCAATTATGACCACATTACCAAGAACTAATTTATTATATAGTAAAAGATTTTTCCTTTGAATTCCATGGATCACCATGATTACCAACTCTTTTACCTAACTTCAACTTCAAGATTCTCTCTGACTTTCTTTTTCTCACCCTCTTCAACAAGTCAGCAATGTGTGGTACTATTGTAAGGGTCGAATTGTTGTATTTAGTCGAAATGTATTTTGATCTCTTCGAATGTTTTGTAATGTATTTTACTAGGGTGCTTTTATTCGAAGCTTAAGTGTCTATGCCTTAGTATATTTTTTGTACGCTTTCTGTTCCCTATAAATAGGGTTATTTACTAGAGTTAGATAAGAGTTTTTACAGACCTGTCTTTGTACCCTGTAAAACATTCAAAAGCGTAATTGAGCTGAAACAAGATCATATTTACATCCGGTTTTTAATTTCACATTCATACTTGAATTCATACTCTGATTAATTCAATACTCGATTCTTTGATTCTACAATTGGTATCAGAGCAGGAATCACTCATGTGATCTAATTTTCATCTATTCAAAAAGTTTTTGAATCAACTTTTTGGTTCAAAAGTTTCCGCACTTTTTGATAGTGAAAAATTGTCTAGATCTTAGTTTGTGATTCGATTCTGCATTTGAATTTTTGAATCGAGTGTTCTTCTTGTAATTCTGATCTGATTCAACTAGTTTGTTTTCAAATCTCCAAATTTTCTTAAAAATTTTTAAAATCAACTTCCGTACAACAATGGCGAGCTTCAATCTCAATTCGATGACTTCGTTTTCTCATCTGTTAGGATCATCGACCAAAATTCCAATGCTAATACCTGAATATTATGATCAGTGGGCTGATCGGATGCAGGATTATCTGAATGGTCTTGATGAAGAATTATGGACATGTATCACTGGAAGTGTCAATGTTCCAGTGAATGTTCAACCAATCGGATCTTCTTCTACAAGTTCTGGTGTTGATAATCAATCTGATCGTCTGAAGAAACTGGAGAAGAGGTGTATGAGGGAACTGCGAGGTGCTTTGCCTCCAGTTGTGTACAATTACGTTAGGAGTTGTACAACTGCAAAGGAGGTCTGGAACAATCTGAAAGATAAGTTTCAAGGAAGTGAGAAGACGAAAATCAATTCAGTCAAACAGTGTTTGGTCGAGCTGAAAGATTTCAAACAAAAAGAAGGAGAAACAATTGAAGTTTACTATGATCGTCTGAACGAGTTAATCTATCGTTGCAATCGCTATGGAATTACCAGGACTTCAATAGAATTTAATCTCATCTTTGTGATGGGTCTTCGAAAAGAATGGAGAAGCATGAGTATGATGGTGAAGAATCAGCAAAGTTTTGATACATCAACTCTCAATGATTTGTACAATCAGTTGAAGACACACGAAATTGAGGTAAATGAAATTGCTGAGGAATCGAAGCTGAATTTGGGAGGTCCATTAGCTCTTGTGTCAAAGACTTCTGAGAAAGAAGCTGAAAATGGTGATTTAGAGGAAGAAGAAGGATTCATCATGAATTCGGATGATGAAGCAATATCATTTTACTCGAATAATCGTGTTAAGAAGTTTTTTAGAAAACCGTTCAATTCGAAGACAAAGCTTGCTGAGGTGAAAGGAAGTGCTGTGAGTAAAAATGTTGTTGAGGAGAAAAAGAAAGTTGAGAAGAAAGATTCGAAAATGTCTGAAGGAAAGATTGAGAAAAAGCTGAAAGGTGATGCTGGAATAGATTGTCATTATTGCAACGGTGCTAATCATCTTGCGACTGACTGTATGCTTCGGAAGAAGGAAGAGAGGAAGAATAAAGTCAAGGATGAGGCGTATTATGTAGAAAGGCTTGAGGAGGTTCGTGTGAAAGCTAAGAATTTGTCATTGGTTGCAAAGGGTGAACATGAGGATGAAGATGGAACTTATCAAATCTGGTCATCCGGATCAGACGATGAAGAAATGATGAATCTAACACATGGAGCAATGTATGCGAAAATGGAGGAGGACTCAGATGACGAGGAATTCGAAGTAAAAGGACGATGCTTCGTATCCAAGACAACAGACAAATCTCCAATGACAACAAAGGTACGGAAAATTCTCGAATCTTTTAATATTCCTACACATGCTTATGATTCTGAACTAATATCTTTTGATGAGACGGTTACTTATTTTGATTCAATTGTTGTGTCTGCTAGCAATGAGGCTAACAAATTGTCCATGGAGTTATTAGAAACCAAAAAGAGATTAGACTTGAAAATAAGCAAAATTGATTGTTTGGAATTACAAATAACAAATATTATGTGTGATAGGGATACTTTAACGAGTGAAGTCAAACTTTTGCTAGCACAAAGAAACATTTATTGTAATTCTGCTAAAAGACTTTATGGCAAATTAACTGATTTACATCATTCATGTGACATAAGTAAAGAGCAACATAGAAAATTACTATCGTTTGTAGCATTCGAAAGAGCTAAGGTAGTTAACATTTCGTATGATTGTGAGCAAATAATAGCTGATTTTGACAAAGTTCCTGATGATAGATATAAATATGGAATTGTCAAAATTGATGTATGTATTGATGCAAATGAATTAGTTAACATAGTGAATGATACTTTGACTAAATCTGAACAAATTCAAATTTTGAAAAACACTGAGAATTCAACATCTGATTCTCAATCTAATTTTGCTGATACTGAAGATAATTCTGACAATATTAGTGAAATTAGTGAACTTGAAGATGTTGATTGTTCGCAGTTGTCTGTTGTTAATGTTGCATCAACATTTAAAGGGAAAGAAAAAGTTAAGGATTTGATGGTTGAGAAAGAAACTGATATACCCTCAACTTCGAAAGTTTGTGATATGAACTTCGTGGATCTCAAAGACAGTCAAACTGATGATAGTGATGATGAAGATGAAGAGAGAATTTCGAAGGAAAAGAAATCTTCAAAGGAAGAAGAAACTCCTCGAATAGTGGTTGATCAAGTGTATGGTGATACAAAAAAGTTCGAAAAAGTGATGAATGAACAAGGTGCTCAATATCTTGAAACGAATACTGTGGTTTATCCAAATTTCAAATGTACAGATGATTTCATTTTTCCAAATCAAGTATTCGTAACTACTGGAAATGTTGAGAATATCAAACCAGAATTAAAGAAGTTAGTTGAAGAAGATAATTTGAAAACAACTGATGAAGGTTTCTTCGCAAATCAAAGCACAGTTGAAAACAACTTAACAAAGAATTCGTATGTGTTCCAACGTCAAAAACCACAAAGAAAATGGGTTGAAAAATCAAAAATTGAAAAAGAGAATTCAAAACAAGTTGAAAAGGACAATGAAAAAGTTGTAAAACTAAACTCTAAGGAATTTAAAGATCAAATTGACAAATTTTCAAAGGAAAACAATATTTTAAAAGGACAAGCTAGGAAGAAAATATTTTGGAAGAATATTGAGTCTAAAAAGATGTCTGAATCACAATCACCCAAAAATGTTTTCAAAGCTAAAAATTCCTATTTTTCAACAAAAACGCAACATTCATCACAATCAAATCATTCAAGGTCTGAAGTGAATAAACAACCAAGGTTTTCGAAAGTTTCAGAAACAAATATTCCAAGAAAATTTTCAGATAAATCAAATCCAAATCAAAAATTCTTTCAACGTCAACATTTTAAATCAACAGTTGATACTTCATATGCTCACTCTTTTCTAACAAATCCAAGAGTTGATTTTGTTCCTCAAAAACCAAATTTTCCTAATCAAATGAAGAAAGAAACTATGAAAATTTCACGTGAAAAAGGAATGACTTCAAGGAAGATCATTGATCATTGGCTTGAAGGCAAAGGAAAGATGTATCAGTCGAATACATTTTCAAAGGAGCAAATTCACGAAGCATATGAGAAGTATGTGAATACTTCATCAAACGGTAGTTCATCTTCTAAGGATTCGAACATATCAGTCAAAGCTTGGAAACCAATATTAAAAGCAAAGAATGTCCATTCACAAACTCAGAATTCGAAGGGTAATGTCAGTGAACATTCGAAACCATCAAAATCTTATGTTTCGGTTCCTTTAAATGAAGATGTGAACTTAATTGATAGTCTCAAAACAAAAGTTTGTGATTGGGTTAAAAGTTCTTCATTACATTCGAAATTGAAATCAAATTTCCAAGGACCCAAAAAGCCTTGGGTACCTAAATTTTTCCAATGATTGTAGGTACTATGTGACGAGAAATATGATAACAAGTGGTACATTGATAGTGGTTGCTCTCGTCACATGACTGGGAAGAAGGAGAATTTACGTGATTTTCGAAGCCTAAAAAATGCTGGAGTTGTGAAGTTTGGGAACAATCAAAAATGTCAAGTCAAAGTATATGGGAAGATCACGAATGGACAATTCATAGTGAATCATGTTGCATATGTTGAAGGTCTTCAACATAACTTGATAAGTGTTTCTCAACTAGTTGTGGGAACTGGCAATCAAGTTCTTTTTAATGAAGAAGGAAGTATTATTTCAAATGTCAACACTAAAGAAGTGTTACTGAAATCCAAAAGGAAAGGTGACATGTTCACTTTGGATATCAATCCGATAGTAGGGAAACCTGCTATATGTCTTCTTTCGAAAGCAACATCAGACTTAAGTTGGCTATGGCATCGAAGACTTTCTCATCTCAATTTTCGAAACATTAATAAACTTTTGGTACAAGATCTGGTAAGAGGTTTACCTGTACTTAAATTTGACAATGATTCTTTATGTGCAGCTTGTGAAGTTGGCAAGAAACATAAACAAGGTCATCCAATTACGATAGATTCGAAAATTGTCGCACCTTTGGAGCTCTTACATATTGATTTGTGTGGTCATTCGACAGTTTCAACTCTCAACAAGAAAAGGTATATTTTAGTTATTGTTGATGGTTTTTCCAGATTTACGTGGGTTTATTTTCTCAGGATTAAATCCGAAGTTGCACAAATCATGATTGACTTTATCAAAAAGATGGAAACAACATTGAAGAAGATTGTTCGAAAAATTAAGAGTGATCATGGAACTGAATTTAAGAACAATGTCCTTGATTCATTTTTGGTGGAAAAAGGGATTTCGCATAATTTTTCATCTCCATACACACCACAACAAAATGGTGTTGTTGAACGAAGAAATAGGTCTCTATGCGAAGCAGCAAGGGCTATGCTGGCATATGCGAATCTTCCACAATACCTTTGGGCTGAAGCCGTATCCACCGCATGTTTTACTCAAAACAGATCTTTCATTCATAGTCGTTTTAACATTACTCCATATGAAATTCTCAACAATCGAAAACCTAACGTCAAATTTTTTCATGTTTTCGGATGTAGGTGCTTCATTATGAATCTCAAGGATAATCTTACGAAATTTCAAGCAAAAGCAGATGAAGGGATTTTCTTGGGATATTCGCATAATTCAGTCGCATATCGTGTGTTGAATAAAAGAACACGAAAAGTTGAAGAAACTTTTAATCTTACATTTGATGATTATTACATTAAACAAACAACATCACAGTTCGAAAATCATCCAATTCTGAAAAACATACAAGATGAATCTGAATCCTTACAAACCTTAGATATTGATTATGATTTAATTTTTGGAATTTCAGATCATGCTATAGATGCTGAAATAAATGCAAATGATAATCATTTCTCTGAACTAACGAAGCTTACTGATGATTCAACATCAACTTTTCCAGAAAAAGGCGAAAGTATGCAAAACAATCCAGTGGAGGGGGAGCACTTAGATTCGAATACTTTAGATGAGGGATAGCATTCTTTCGAGGGGGAGAAAGAAAGATTGATTGCTGATGTTGAGGGGGAGCATAATGTTGAGAGGGAGCATTTAGAAAACATTGAGAATAATAATGATTTTGATGATGTTTGTTCGATTGCAGGTTCAGAAAATGATGATATATACGAAGATGCACCTTTAGAATTTGATCCAGCATATCCGCCAATGGAAAAGTGGACAAGAGATCATCCGAAGGATCACGTAATTGGGAATCCACAAGAGGGAGTTTTAACAAGAGCTCAAATTCGTGCAAAGAATGAGGTATTGAATACTCATCAAGAATTTTGCATGTTCAATGTTTTCATCTCTAAAATTGAACCAAAAACAATTAAGGTTGCAATGGAACACTCAGATTGGGTTGTTGCAATGCAATCTAAATTGTCTGAATTTGAACGAAACAAGGTTTGGAGATTAATTCCTAAACCTGAAAATGTTTCGATTGTCGGGTTAAAATGGATTTTTAAAAATAAAACCGACAAAGATGGAAATATTGTTCGAAACAAAGCCAGACTTGTTGTAAAAGGATATTCACAACAAGAAGGAATCGACTATGAAGAAACTTTTGCCCCTGTCGCAAGACTCGAGACTGTTCGTATATTTCTGGCTTATTCAGCTCACAAAGACTTTGATGCTTATCAAATGGACGTAAAGTGTGCATTTTTAAATGGAGAACTTGAAGAAATAGTTTATGTGGAACAACCTCCAGGTTTTATTAATGAGGAATTTCCAGATCATGTTTATATTTTAGATAAGACAGTTTATGGTTTGAAACAAGCACCACGAGCATGGTATGCAACTCTTACTTCATTTTTGAAACAATCTTAATTTAAACAAGGATCTGTTGATCCCACATTATTTCGAAAGAAAGTTGGGAATCATCTAATGCTTGTTCAAATTTATGTTGATGATATTATTTTTGGCTCAACTGACCCTGCTTTATCTAGAGAATTCGAAGATTTGATGAAAAGTAAGTTCGAAATGAGCATGATGGGAAAAATCAACAATTTTCTTGGATTGAATATTCGTCAAAGCAGAGAAGGAATTTTTATTAATCAAGAAAAATATACAAAGAATCTGCTAGAAAAGTTTGGATTGACGAATAGCACAAAGTTACGAGTTCCAATGGCAACAGGCATAAAGTTAACACCTTCGTTAGATAAACCTGCAGTTGACATAACTCTTTATAGGAGCATGATTGGTTCATTACTTTATCTTACAGCAAGTAGATCTGATATCATGTTTTCTGTTTGTAATTGTGCAAGGTATCAGTCAAATCCAAGAGAACCACATCTCACTGCTGTGAAGAATGTATTTCGTTATCTTAAAGGAACAATTTCGTTAGGATTGTGGTATCCTTCGAAAACTGGGTTCTTTGTACAAGCATATTCGGATGCAAACTTGGGTGGATGTAATCTTGATAGAAAAAGCACAAGTGGTGGATGTCAATTTCTCGATGGCAAATTGGTGAGCTGGTAGTCAAAAAAGCAAACATGTGTCTCAATTTCAACAGCTGAAGCAGAATATGTGGCTGCTGCTGCTTGCACTTCACAAATTATATGGATTCAAAGTAAATTGCGTGATTATGAAATCAATATGAAAAAGATTCCATTATATTGTGATTCTCAAAGTGCAATAAGAATCTGTCATAATCCTATGCAACATTCGAAGACTAAACATATAGCACTTCGTTATCATTCCATCAAGGATCATGTGGAGGATGAAAATATTGAAGTACATTTCGTGAAAACAACTGATCAGTTAGCTGATATTTTCACGAAACCTTTAGATGAAAAATCCCTTGTGAAAATTATAGAAGGGGTTGGAATGATCGATGGAAATTCTGTTCCATGTGAAAAAGCAGAATGATGGTTGACCAGGAATGAATCAGAGGCGCTGAATAAAAGACAATGTAAAGTCATTCAGCATTCAGAGGTTACTGTTCATAGTCAACGCTTCGACCCCTTCGAATTCGTACATTTGTCACTTATCAGGGAATGATAAACTTTCGTGTTTTTGCAACAAGTACAATATATTTTCATTTTCGAAAATTCAAAAATCCAAAAAGATTTTCGTTTGTTTTGTCATTTCATTTTCGAAAAATCAAAAATCCAAAAAGATTTTCGTTTGTTTTGTCATTTCATTTTCGAAAAATCAAAAATCCAAAAAGATTTTCATTTGTTTTTGTCTTGTCATTTAATTTTCGAAAAATCAAAAATCCAAAAAGATTTTCATTTGTTTTTGTCTTGTCATTCAATTTTCGAAAAATCAAAAATCCAAAAAGATTTTCGTTTGTTCTGTCTTTACTTTCGAAAAATCAAAACAACAAAAATATTTTGATTCTTATTTCTTTTTAGTATTTTGTTGCAGATAATCATGAAGATACAGAGTGGATTACGCTTGTAGTTCTAGGGTCAGGTACATTTTTCGTATGAATTGATAAATTTTTCATCATTTGAACTAGTTAAGTTGTCCCTAGAAGCATGCTGCTGCATGTTGTCCAAAGTCTCCAATGACTCAATGTGTGTGTATGAAAGCCTTAATGAAATTTTTCATACGAAAATTTCTTCCCAATCAGGCTTATATTCACATTAGTCTCTGAGCTACCTGACTCTTCTCAAAATGAGTTAAGAGTTTACTATTTTGTCCAAAAATAACAGAGGTACCTTTCATGTCTTACATCAATCTTTTTCACCCATAAAGTTCTTACACAATCACACACGAAGACATATGTACGAGAGGTCTCTGATCAAACCCATCGAGACTTAGACATATCAAAAATCTATGTTTATGATCTGACATCATGAGACCGTGATGAAAGTGAAACCTAATTTTCACTACATTATTAAGGAATTGACGGGGAACAATGTTCCAGATTTTTACGAAACATTTGTTTCAGTACCAAAATTCGAAACACCAAATCATATTCATTTCGAATGAGTGGTCTTGATCAAACATTCGAAACCCATGATGTTTGTTACCCAACAAGATCCAGCATAAATTCTTGTTCTTGAATATGATTTCCGTGTGAGTTTTATTCGAATGTCAATGTCATTTCAAATTTATCAAAGCAAACTTGTCACTGACTACACTGGTCAAACAAGTAATTTCGGTTACAATTTATCACCTTATGTTTAGGTTGACATGTAACGAAATTTTTTGAACTACCCATGAAGCTTTCTAAAAGAAGCCCTTCGATACTTATCAACAAGTATTCGATTGTAATTCACGGGAACCTACACAAGCTATTGATCATTTCTCTTAATGATTAATGAAGTAATCTTTGCTCGAGATTTCATCTGCTTTTGTGTCAAATTGATATTTTGACATCACAATATCCTAAATTTTTATTATCTTTGTTTCTCGTCTACATTCTTTGGAACACTGCACTTACGAAATCCTTGAGGTTCTGAGTAATACCAACTCAGGCTGATGATTTCAAACTTCTGGCGTATGACTTCGCTTTTCATCCCAAAAGTGAAAGAGCCTTGCTTCCATTCGAAGGGTTCTGACGGTTACAATATTCTTGGGGATAACAATATAGGCTGTTTATAAATGACGTATGGTATTCTGTCCGATTTTCAAGGTGATGTGACAGCTACTTTTTGACGCATGGCTACTTTTACGCAGTAATGGTCCGATTTTCAAGGTGCCACGTCGGATAACATTAAATACATATCCCGCTTCAAATTCAAACTTCAGGGTTACATATAAAAGGGGATTCAAGGGTTCATTATCAGTTTACGTAATCAAAAAGAAAAAATTCCCCAAATTCTCTGATCTTCAAAATCTTCAAACCCTAACAATGGCGACTTCTGTTCATGTTGATGCCGATCCTTCTCAAACCACAGAAGATGTCTCTTCAGTACCAATAATGAAGATTCAAGCAACTAACTATTACTTGGAGGGTGATGTTTCTCAATACCCGGAAGAATTGAAGATGCTGATCGTTGCCTTGAAGAGCTCTGTTTTATCTAAAGCGATGTTCAGTTCATTCTCTGTTCCAATGTCCTGGCTTTCTCAAGCAGGATCAACCGCTACTTACAACAAAGCTTCTGATACAATTACTTTTCATCTGGTGAATGACAAAAAGGTCAGGTTATCCAAGAAACTCTTTTGCCAAATTCTCGACATTCTGAATTCGCCTCCATATGTTGCTTTCACATTCCATCAAATCGTTAACATGTTTAATGAGATGGGATATCAGCCTCCACTGTCCAAGATTAGTGATTTTAAGAAGTCTGGTCTTCCACGAATCTGGAATTTCTTATTTGGTATTTTTCTAAGATGTTTAACTGGGAGAACAGTTGGTATTGATAAAGGAAGAATGGAGGTTTATGCCATGGTTGCTGGCATCTATTATGATCTTCAAGTGGATTATTCTACACAATTATGGAAGGAATTCCAAAAGAGTGTAGAACATATGAATGCTATTCATGGTATTTCGTGTGAAAGATACTGGAGATTGATTTTGCAATATTTTTATAACAAGGAAGTGATTTTGGTACCCAATGATGAGGAAAAATTTGTTTTTCAATCATACCACTATCCAACGGAAGTCACAGATAATGCTGATGATTTTCCAACTGTTGCTCGTATTCCAGATGTGATGCTCAAAAGAGTTGATCCTACGAATTCAGTCTTAATAGCATATTTGCAAACAATTGATTCTTCTGTCCAAACTGGGAAATTATTGCAAAGGGAAGAAAAGAAGTCTAAACGATCAATGAAGTCTGAACCTGATTCTTCTGAAAAGCAAACCAAGGATTTGAAATCTTCGAAATCTCCAAAGAAGAAGCCAGTTACAGTTGAAGAGTCTGTAGTTCATGAAGTATCAATGGCAGAGACTCAAATTATTGAACATGTTGTTAATGAGTCTCAAGAGAAAGTGGTTATTCCTTCGAAGACTGGTATGTTTCGAAGAATTAAAAAGATGTCTTCGCATCTACGAAAGTCTCCAACATCTCAGGTGGTACGAAAGCCTCAGGTTACTCATCAGGGAGTTTTGATTCGTGAAATGCCAGCACCTGTTTCTCCATTATCAAAGAAACGAAGGGCTACCGAAATGGCAAAACATATATCGAAGAAGAAGAAGAAGCATTCACGAAAACTTTTGCTTACAAATGAGTCAACAGAAGATGAAGCTGAAAAAGTTCCAGAAACACCAGAAACAAATATTCATCACGAAAGTTTATCTGTTGAGCAGCCGATTATCATACCACTCGAAGTTCCGGTTGCCAAATCAGTTTCTGAGGAGGTCCGAACTTCAAGCATCCCTGCAAACGTATCTGATACGGATGCAAATGTCAATATGGGTGAAGGAGGTTCAAAAAATGACGCTCAAGGTCAATCTACTTCTGCTCCTTTCGAAAGTATTGTTTCTTTACCATCATCTACTACTCCTCTTACTTCAACCACTGATTCTCCTACATTCGAACACATTCTCAATCAACCCTTTACTTTTATTTTTCTTCTCAATCTACTGAAACACCCAAACCAACTTCAACTGTTCAAGAAACCATTCTTATGGAAACAGAAACTGATACTGAGGGGTTTGGAGGCATGTTTGAGGAATTGGAATGTCATGAAGAAGAAGAGCAGTTTGCAGATCATATGTTGATGACCATGAAGCAATTTAAAATTTTGAATCAGAAGTTGAATTCGATAATTCAATCTCAAGCTGATCTAGGGGGTGGATCATCTATTTCAAGTTTGGAGGTTGATACTATGTTGAAGATGTTCGAAGCCAGAGTTGTGAGCAAAGTATCTGGAATGCTTACTGACTCTGAATCACGAATTTTGGAGAATATTGATCTCAATGATCAAAACAATGAAATTCGAATCAATTCTGAAAATTCGAAGTTTGCTGGAGATCTGAAAGAGTTGAAGAATGTCACAAAGGAAAGGCATGTTCTTTTTGTTCAAGAAGTGAAGAAAGTCAGGGAGGATGTAAATTTGCAGATTCACGAACTTCGTGAAGATATGCAAAAAAGAAGTTGCTACTGTTCAACAAGATTATGCATCCTTAAATCAAAAGATTGATATAATTTGTGATGCTGTCACCAAATTTGTCAAATTGTATGAAAGTTTGAGTCCTCAACTTACTCAACTTTCAACAATTGAAAGTGCAAACTTTGAGGAAGTGATTACTTTGCTCAAGGAGTTAAAAGAAATTTCTGACAAGCCGATTTCTTCTTCCCTGATTACTCCTGAATTTTTATCTCAAAAGTTTATCCAATTCGAAGCAATTCTCAACAAGCAACTTGCTCCTCTCTTTCGCATATCAAGCCTTCTTCCAACAACAATTGCCCCGCCTGTTTTCATAGGGGTGCAAGGGGGAGAAAGAAAAACTAGTGAGTCGAAGGCTAGTGGTGAAGATGAGAAAGTTGTGGGAACGGTATTTTCTTCAAAAATCCCAACAATAAAACCAGTTACAGTTTCTGCTGGACTGGTTACTTCAACAGTTGTAACAACGATGCCAATTGCAAAAGCAATTTCGAAAGGAATTGTGATTGGTAAATCTACGGAGACTGGTGGAAGTGGTTCGAAACCAAAAGAGGCAATTGACAATCCAGTCTTGTGACAACCCGAAATTTTCATTTGTATAAACTCCGCATTCAAGCGCATAAAAAATTAGCCAAATTCATCTCAAAACATTTTTGGCCGAATTTAAGCCCGTTCGAGTATTTTAGTTTATATTCGTCAAACGATCAAATAAAAGGAAATATACGTTAGAGGTTGTCGTGTATCACGTAAGTCTCGAAACTCCAAGAGTTTGGAGTTTACGGACTTAAACATGGAGTTTACGGCCGTAAACCCCAAAGAGTATAAATATGACACTTAGTCATTTTTAGCTCATTTTCCACTTCCAACTTCAAGAACACCCAAAATTCTCTCTCAAGTATCATATCACATTCCCGTCAAATCCGCCAAAATGTAAGTGTTTTCTTCCTAGATTCTTTCCTATAACACTTAATCTAGTGTTTTTACATGATTTCATCCATGAAATCTTCTCTTTTTCCTAGATCTTCAAGTGTTCTTCAAGAACACCAAGAACACACACTAGTGTGTGTGGCCGAAAACACCTTTCTTTGCTTCCACATTGTAAGTATCTACTCCCTACACTGTTATCTAGTAAGAATACTTGATTTAGAAGCCTTGAAATCGTCTTTTCCAAGAACAAAAGGAGTTTTCGGTTTAGTGCATCTCCTTAAACCGAAAACCCCTAAAGAAAGGTCCCTTTTAGACCTCATAACTCACTTAAGACTTCGAATAAAGCTTAGAACCCCTTTGCACGTATGAAAGCCCTCGAAAAACACCGCATGCACCGAGGATCCTGAGTTTTAGGTCTCAACCGAAAACCCTAAAAACCGAAAACCTCTTCGGACGGAGAACTCTTTGGACCGAAAACCTTTTTGGACAAAAATTACCATTAAGACCGAAAGCTCCTAGGAACATACCACTTGGATCGAAAGCTCCATTTAATGACCATACACTCCTTTTATGCAATCATTTGTGATTGTAACACTTCAATATGAGAGTTTCCTAGCCTGGAAGGGTGTTACCCTTCCTAATTATTTGAATATACACTAATTACATGCATATATGTGTCTTTATATGCTAAATAGGATTCGTGTGTGTTCAATTCCTCACTTGACACTTAGCATTCTATACCATCCGTTCATCCGAATCACCCACGTCAGGTGAGTTCATACCCTTAAGCAACCTTTTAAATGATTTTAAATACTTTTATGGGGGGGGGGGGGAATACATGTTGAACTATATGGTTATTATATCAATCGCATGTGATTAATAACTGTATAGCAAATAGATTTTTACATGTTAAACTGTTTTATCCGGTTAAAGGTTTTCAAATCTCTTTTATGTACCAAAATCTCTTTTAAATTATCAAGCTTTTATCAAGTCTTTTAAATTTATATTCTTGATAGATTCATGTCTATATAGATATAGTTATATAAGTAGGGTTTGAAGGACTTAGAACTGATAACCCGCTCTATTTCCTGTCCTTGTTTGGTTGTGGGCTTAGAGCATCCGGTTATTTGTCCGAGTGTCGTTGAAATCCTAGTTATATATTATGTATATCTGGTTAGATATTTATACTCTTATTCTAGTTCCACACCTTTGGGTAGCAAAGGCATCTAGATAACCTCTCAAGTAAACTATAATAGGTATAGTTTAGAAACCATCCATAACATCTATGAAGGAGAACTTAGTTATATCTACATGCTAAAAACATATACTTTTTTTTAGTAAAAAGAAAGGTTTTATAGAAATCAGAAAACGAGATACATCCTCACCACACGGGTTTCACCGTTGTCGAGCGGTAACCAGAGTCTCCTGGAGGGAGAGCGGACATTGTGTGTATAGATCTATACGGGACAGACACTCCCACATCCTGACTGGTAGCTACAGTCCCGGTCGACCAAGCCAAGGGGTGACAAATGCACATTCATTTCGACTCCAGCAGGTCGTCAAGTATTCGATTGTCAATCCGTATGGTTACGAGTATCTTTAGAGTTACCTTATAATTCATGGATTTAAGGTAATAAGTGTCATCATGGTATTTTCTATATATAAAATTATCCTTATATATATCTTCCTAGTTATACACTAGGCCACGTGTTAAATCTTTAAATAAACCTACTTAGGATTAAAGATTCTTTTAGACTTTGCTTGACGTATTGCTCATTCGATACCGTCTGGAGTCTGTATTTCATCCTTTTAGACTTTGCTAGACGTATTGCTCATTTGATACTGTCTGGAGTCTGTACTTTATTCTTTTAGACTTTGCTAGACGTATTACTCATTCGATACCGTCTGGAGTCTGTACTTCATCCTTTTAGACTTTGCTAGACGTATTGCTCATTTGATACTGTCTGGAGTCTGTACTTTATTCTTTTAGACTTTGCTAGACGTATTACTCATTCGATACCGTCTGGAGTCTGTACTTCATCCTTTTAGACTTTGCTAGACGTATTGCTCATTTGATACCGTTTGGAGACTGTACTTCCTTCTTTTAGACTTTTCCAGGCGTCTCGCCTGGAGTCTATGTTTTATTTACTTTTAAACCAGCAGTGTTACTGCTGAGGTAAAATATTATTTTCCCTATTACTTTTGCTTATGAATTCCTCATATATTCTTTAAAGTAAAAACTATATTTTGATAAAGATAGTTACCTTTGGGGAAAATTACTCTTTAAACATAAAACAATAGGGTCTTGGTAGACGACTACTTTTGTTAGAAAATATAGGATTGTCTGGAAGAAATTTTAATACTCTGTAAATTCTAAACCACCATCTTTTATAAGATTATTTTGAAGAAAAGCATGTATTTATATCAATGCCATTAAATACTTATGAACTCACCAACATTAAAATGCTGATACTCGCTTTCAAAATAACTTGTATTCTCAGGGCATAAATAGACAGGTACACTCCGAGAGCTTTTGCGAAGTCAGCCTAGTACCAAGCTGCAGCTTATGTTATTTCCTATATCTACTTTGATGTTATTGTTAAATGTAATCTATGTAAAATTATTACTATTAATGCAATGGTTGTGTACTTTGATTACTATACTGCATATGTTGTGATACTTGACATGACTTCCTCCACCCCAGAACGTTTCCGCCGTTCCGGTTTTGGGGTGTGACAGATTGGTATCAGAGCATTGTTTATAGTGAGATCAGTATATCAAATCATAAAAGATATACAACCTATAAATACACTGGGATAGAGCACTCTGACCAAGAATTATACTTTAAAATATAACCATATTTTACAAAAGTATAAGATCATCCAGAATATAAAAACCCAAACAAGTATCACAAGGAGAATAAGAATAAAAGTCTTTGGATGTTGAGCATTACCGTCAAACCTGGGCAGTTATGTAATCATAAGCTGGAATAAATATAACCTGATCAACTATATTTATTCGAGATGCGACTAACATGTGCTTGGGAGTGATGGTGATGTTGCAATAAATCTGAAACTTACCAAATAGGAATGCTAGAGCCAAACGTAAAGTTTAAAATACTATAGGAGTATTTTATAATACTAAAAGATTTACCATACGCTCAGAAGCATGTTCAGAAGTTAAGAATCAAACATATAATTAAAATACTATAGGAGTATTTTAGGAACCATAAATAACCTTGTGTGAAAAACTAAAAAGATCCTTATTGATATACCTATGATTACAGAGTGTATACTCCCAGGGTTTTATATAGGGAGGATCTCATAGTCTGAGAATGTGTGGTTTCGCTCTACTTCCTTTTCCTTGTTTGGATGTGGATATAGAGTAGTATCACATATTCGAAGGCCTATCAGATCTAAGTCATATATGATTTGTGTACACTGTGAAATTGTAGCAGGACTCGATATGGATCACCCAGTGAAATGTTTTAATAATCTCTTAGAATTCTTTAGACATTTCCATTCTCGCACGTACCCCCTTTAGAAAACCTTATCCACTTCAATAATCGACAGAAGAGTCGATACAGACCCAAAAGAGGTTCATTGAGAAGGTTTCCAATTAGGAAATAAATGAACAGGGACGAGACTGTTGAAACCACCATGTGCCTATACCTTTTAGGGACAGCAGTGGAAATTCGCCTGAACTTCCGAGATTCCAGTCATCCATCATGAAGTGATGACACTCAGAGTCATAATCGGAAGTAAGATGGAGTAGAAATTCAATATGTCTACAAGAGAACAGAACCTTAGATAAATACCCGAAGAAAACCAACGCCTGTTCCAGTCAGGGATAAGAGGTGGACAGAGGGAGCCAATGCATGGAACCCGAGAAGTGTCTTTTCCTCCTTATCGGCACGCTAATAAATCCATAAAATAATACAATTTAGTGAGTTAGTGATTTCACTACTCACACTATGTGCTAGGCAAACCGTCTTTCCCGTCGCAATTAATATGAATAGATCGGATCTCAAAACCTCGATTGAGAGTGTTTTAGCCATAAGTTTTCATGAGCCTTTTCTCCTATGATCTTCGTTCCGAAATTCTCTCAGGTCTTTTCAAAACCGGAGAGTGAACCTCTCCAGTATAAAGATAACGTAGTAGGAACGACCCCCATTTTATGGCTTTCCGATACACTTACTCCTACTCGGTTACCCCGACTGCATCATAGGGATGTAGGTCGATGCTCAGATAACCATCAATCAAGGCACGGGAAAATTTATGCCTATCATAGTAAAGAAAGTTACGTCTAGGGTTAACTATCGTCTCTCATCAGCTTGTGTTCCTTTTCGTGTAGGAAAAACCATGCCTCCAAAGAAACGTAACCAACCCGCTGGTAAGACACCGGTCCTTCAATTTGATGAAGCTACGTTCCGAGCTGCAGTTTCAGCAGCCGTAACAGCTGTCATGGCTCACCTGAATGCTAACAACGCTAATGTTAGCAAGAGCCCTATCAGGAATCCCGATCAAAGCAATGGACAGCAGCAACCAGCACCGGTGTGTAAAGCCACCCAAGAACCCCAACCAAATCCACTAAAAAGAAAGTTTAAGAACGAGGAAGGAAGTACCTTCACTCAAGGACCTTCCAAAGGGCAACGAGCTGAGGTAGTCAATACCCCTGTCAACCCTTCTGTCTCGACACCTGGAAGACCATACCTGGGAAACCTCCCCTGTTGCAACAAGTGTAGCTACCATCATCATGATATTTGTCGAGAATTCCTTTGTGTCAGATGCAACAGGAAGGGGCATACCGCTCGTATCTACAGAACCCCGATTGAGTTCATTACATCAACCACCAATGTTGGGACCAGTCCAGTATGCCACCTATGTGGTGAAATTGGACCCCTCAAGAGGGACTGCCCAACTGAAAGAAATGACAAAGGCGCAGGAGGAGTGTAACCCTAATGCCTAGGGGAAGCATCGAAGAACCCGGTAGAATTTTGGTACGTCTCTCAATCCTAAGTAGCTAACCGAGAACTTTAATAAATCAATTCTAATTGTAATTACTCCCTCGCTAAGGCGAAAGTCGCAGCACGATTGAAAAACTCAAAAACCCATCAGGTAAAGCTATGATGGCTTGGTATATACGTTAAGGCCATTTATAATTAAGATTGATAGACCTCGAGTGAGTGATGCTGCCTTATCTCCTGTTCCTCGTTTGGTTGTGGATTTAGGGCGGAGTCGCTCAGTCAACAGTCCTTGTAATCTTAATTATGCATGACTAGTGTATACTAGGCGATTATAGAGAGGCCTCGTGAGAAATCCATTTATGAAAAGTACATTATTCCAAAACATCAGGACCCCCTAGAGTTCCGCGTCAATTCTATCGGTCCAAGTATCCGTGATAGTGATACCATGGACGAAACTCGAGACGCTGAGAACTTGTGTGCCCTGTTCAGCACATGGTCCTATCGATCTTCATTCCATATCATGTCAATGTTTGTTAAATTCGACACTGCCGTCAATCATGGTTCGACTTGGTGCGACCATGTGAAAAATTCCTAGTGCTGTGTAAAGAGAACTTTCACCATAGCCTATGCGTCAAATAAAGATTCTTCTGAAACTAATAAGAAAACCTAAAGCGAACCGTCAGTCGTCTCTCTTATCCAATGCCTTTCGAAGTACCCAGGAAGAGGGTACCATGCGCTGTTAACCAACCCCTCCATAGACATTAAAATCAGAAGCGGAAGACACCGCAGATTCTCCGGAAGACAATAACCGCCCGAAACCTACTCAATAGATTCCCCTAGAAAGGCTGTCCGCATCACACACCCAGGTTCGTAGTTCAAGAGAAAGAACTCATGGGATTAACTTACTACTACTGAATATATGCATTAGAGTGGTATATAATTTAGATCAAAAAGATTTAAGATGTGTGCTTCCTCCCTACTCCCTGTTCCTCGTTTGGTTGTGGGTCTGGGGTGGGGCCACACATCTGAACATCCCGTCAAATCTCAATTATATACGACTTGCATACACGGAGTAATAGAGATTGAGCCGAGTATGAGGTCTACCACGAACCTTATATTAAGACCCTTCATCCTATCCCATAGAAAAGAAACTGGAGTCAAGAAAACCACTGTGGGTGGAGCTACTAAAATGACCACAAATCCAAAATTTGTTGTCATCCCGGTTAAGCCAACATAGTAGCTAACAGCCTCAGTCAGGAAAAGTAACTCAAGTCGTAAGAGTCAAAAACATTGACTACGACCATCCATTCGCGCTTAACCCCACAAATTAAACATCTCAGCAGTAGTCCCAAAAACCTGAAAGCTGTAATAGGTTAAACTCTGAGAGAAATGGATGAGGAAAAAAAATCAGAGGTTCTGAGTGACGGAACCCTATGCTATCTAGATTTAACCTAGATAGAGATTACTCGGTAACACCGGAAGAGTAGTTGCAAAAAGATACTCGCACTACTCAGGCACTTCGTCCATCCAGTTACAGACGAGTAGTGCCTAGGACACACCGCCTCCTCACGCGAGAGAAGTCACCGTCGCCCTATAGACGCTAGACTGCATTCTCCAAAGTTAATACTAGAATGCTAAGAACCACATGACCACCTCCGCAACCAAGAATACTTGAATAAAGTAAAATGGTATGTTGCGTTAAGCCTTATAACCCAGATCATTAGGAGATTGTAGACTCGACACCAGTCTAGGTGTTAGTCGATGGGTTATACAAGAAACACGCGCTTCCTACAAACTGGAGGGAGCCAACCCATCGGAGAATGGGACATGTCTTAAAGATTCGTTGGACTACTAGGTGTTCCAAAGAATACTATCTCAAAAGAAATAGTAGAACCACCTCCTGAAATAGTCCAGCACTTCAGAAAATCTCTAAGGGCTAAGTTAGCCCTGATCGGAGACTGCTATCTATGAAACCGCGAAGCGAGTAAGAGCATGATTCTTTCCGATTAGGGATCATGCTGTGAAAGCATCTATTAGATGATAATGAAAATTTAAATTTTCTAAGCATCGTCTGGTAAAACCCCCCCTATCACACGGACTTTGAGAGTTTCCGTTAGAAACACCTCAAGAGTTAGAAGTGCAGGTCCATTTTGCACTAGGTCGAGATAGATGTCACATAACCAATAGAGGCCAGTATATAGCCAATACCTCCCATGATCCGGAAAAACCTCCGAAAGGCAACCATTAGGAAGTACGAATCCGAAGACGACCTGAGCCTTCTAAGAACCAACTCGGAGAACCATACCTCAGTAAGAGAGAACTTTTAGAACTTCAAAATGGCGATCACGCCAGTGACGATCCCACCATAGAAGTACATTATGTTCTGAGTACTGAAAAGCTCTATCTTTCCAAAAACTTAGGACCATCCGAAATTCTTGATAAGAATTGGTCCAACCCCCGTCGGACCTCAACTACTTTTGGAATTCCATGAATTCCACCCAAACCTATCCACGTCTTAGACCTGAAAAAGTGCTTGTCCGACGCGACTCTCGAAATCCCACTCGTCAGGATCGAAATCAATGGGAGCCCAACTTCGTGTAAGAACCCATAGAAATCATGGATCGAGAGGTCAAGTGATCCAAGCGAAGCCCTAGATTCACTTGGAAGCGAGGGGATCTGATGAAACTGAAAGATCCTCATCTTTTACTTCACTCAATCGCATCTGCGTGTGTGCTTGAACTCTAATTTCGGGACGAAATTCCCTCTAACAGGGGGATGATGTGACAACCCAAAATTTTCATTTGTATAAACTCCGCATTCAAGCGCATAAAAAATTAGCCAAATTCATCTCAAAACATTTTTGGCCGAATTTAAGCCCGTTCGAGTATTTTAGTTTATATTCGTCAAACGATCAAATAAAAGGAAATATACGTTAGAGGTTGCCGTGTATCATGTAAGTCTCGAAACTCCAAGAGTTTGGAGTTTACGGACGTAAACATGGAGTTTACGGCCGTAAACCCCAAAGAGTATAAATATGATACTTAGTCATTTTTAGCTCATTTTCCACTTCCAACTTCAAGAACACCCAAAATTCTCTCTCAAGTATCATATCACATTCCCGTCAAATCCGCCAAAATGTAAGTGTTTTCTTCCTAGATTCTTTCCTTTAACACTTAATCTAGTGTTTTTACATGATTTCATCAATGAAATCTTCTCTTTTTCCTAGATCTTCAAGTGTTCTTCAAGAACACCAAGAACACACACTAGTGTGTGTGGCCAAAAACACCTTTCTTTGCTTCCACATTGTAAGTATCTACTCCCTACACTGTTATCTAGTAAGGATACTTGATTTAGAAGCCTTGAAATCGTCTTTTCCAAGAACAAAAGGAGTTTTCGGTTTAGTGCATCTCCTTAAACCGAAAACCCCTAAAGAAAGGTCCCTTTTAGATCTCATAACTCACTTAAGACTTCGGATAAAGCTTAGAACCCCTTTGCACGTATGCAAGCCCTCGAAAAACACCGCATGCACCGAGGATCCTGAGTTTTCGGTCTCAACCGAAAACCCTAAAAACCGAAAACCTCTTCGGATTGAGAACTCTTCGGACCGAAAACCTCTTCGGACCGAGAACCCTTCGGACCGAAAACCTTTTTGGACAAAAATTAGCATTAAGACCGAAAGCTCCTAGGAACATACCACTTGGACCGAAAGCTCCATTTAATGACCATACACTCCTTTTATGCAATCATTTGTGATTGTAACACTTCAATATGAGAGTTTCCTAGCCTGGAAGGGTGTTACCCTTCCTAATTATTTGAATATACACTAATTACATGCATATATGTGTCTTTATATGCTAAATAGGATCCGTGTGTGTTCAAGTCCTCACTTGACACTTAGCATTCTATACCATCCGTTCATCCGAATCACCCACGTCAGGTGAGTTCATACCCTTAAGCAACCTTTTAAATGATTTTAAATACTTTTATGGGGGGGAATACAAGTTGAACTATATGGTTATTATATCAATCGCATGTGATTAATAACTGTATAGCAAATAGATTTTTACACGTTAAACTGTTTTATTCGGTTAAAGGTTTTCAAATCTCTTTTATGTACCAAAATCTCTTTTAAATTATCAAGTCTTTTAAATTTATATTCTTGATAGATTCATGTCTATATAGATATAGTTATATAAGTAGGGTTTGAAGGACTTAAAACTGATAACCCGCTCTATTTCCTGTCCTTGTTTGGTTGTGGGCTTAGAGCATCCGGTTATTTGTCCGAGTGTCGTTGAAATCCTAGTTATATATTATGTATATCTGGTTAGATATTTATACTCTTATTCCAGTTCCACACCTTTGGGTAGCAAAGGTATCTAGATAACCTCTCGAGTAAACTATAATAGGTATAGTTTAGAAACCATCCATAACATCTATGAAGGAGAACTTAGTTATATCTACATTCTAAAAACATATACTTTTTTTTAGTAAAAAGAAAGGTTTTATAGAAATCAGAAAACGAGATACATCCTCACGACACGGGTTTCACCGTTGTCGAGTGATAACCAGAGTCTCCTGGAGGGAAAGCGGACATTGTGTGTATAGATCTATACGGGACAGACACTCCCACATCTTGACTGCTAGCTACAGTCCCGACCGAGCAAGCCAAGGGGTGACAAATGTCACATTCATTTCAACGGAAGCAGGTCGTCAAGTATTCGATTGTTAATCAGTATGGTTACGAGTATCTTTAGAGTTACCTTATAATTCATGGCTTTAAGGTAATAAGTGTCATCATGGTATTTTCTATATATAAAATTATCCTTATATATATATCTTCCTAGTTATACACTAGGCCACGTGTTAAATCTTTAAATAAACCTACTTAGGATTAAAGATTCTTTTAGACTTTGCTAGACATATAGCTCATTCGATATCGTCTGGAGTCTGTATTTCATCCTTTTAGACTTTGCTAGACGTATTGCACATTTGATACTGTCTGGAGTCTGTACTTTATTCTTTTAGACTTTGCTAGAAGTATTACTCATTCAATACTGTCTGGAGTCTGTACTTCATCCTTTTAGACTTTGCTAGACGTATTGCTCATTTGATACTGTCTAGAGTCTGTACTTTATTCTTTTAGACTTTGCTAGATGTATTACTCATTCGATACTGTCTGGAGTCTGTACTTCATCCTTTTAGACTTTGCTAGACGTATTGCTCATTTGATACCGTCTGGAGTCTGTACTTCCTTCTTTTAGACTTTTCGAGGCGTCTCGCCTGGAGTCTATGTTTTATTTACTTTTAAACCAGCAGTGTTACTGCTGAGGTAAAATATTATTTTCCCTATTACTTTTGCTTATTAATTCCTCATATATTCTTTAAAGTAAAAACTATATTTTGACAAAGATAGTTACCTTTGGGGAAAATTACTCTTTAAACATAAAACAATAGGGTCTTGGTAGAAGACTACTTTTGTTAGAAAATATAGGATTTTCTGGAAGAAATTATAATACTCTGTAAATTCTAAACCACCATCTTTTATGAGATTATTTTGAAGAAAAGCATGTATTTATATCAATGCCATTAAATACTTATAAACTCACCAGCATTAAAATACTGATACTCGCTTTCAAAATAACTTGTATTCTCAGGTCATAAATAGACAGGTACACTCCGGGAGCTTTTGCGAAGTCAGCCTAGTACCAAGCTGCAGCTTATGTTATTTCCTATATCTACTTTGATGTTATTGTTAAATGTAATCTATGTAAAATTATTACTATTAATGCAATGGTTGTGTACTTTGATTACTATACTGCATATGTTGTGATACTTGACATGACGTCCTCCACCCCAGAACGTTTCCGCCGTTCCGGTTTTTGGGTGTGACAAGTCTTGAAAGATAAAGGGAATGGACAAAGGTGATCCATCCAAACACTACAAAGGTGATCCATCCAAACACTACAATTACGAAACTATTGAGGCCAAGGTAGCGTATAATCACATTATTCGTTTGAGAAGAAACCAAAACAAAGTTATTTGGTCACGAATACTGATACAAGTCAGCTGGATTTTCTAATAAATAAAATGATGTTCATCATGCCTCAGTTCAAAGCTGAAGGAAATTTTAAAAAGGATGAAGGTACACACATGAAAATTCGTTTTCATGCTGTTCTTGAAAAAGCCCCTGAGGAAGTTTGGTCTTTGATAAAAATCAAGAAAGTCATAAGTATGAAAAAGGATGTGATATTCGAGAACAAAGTCCAGAACGTTAAGTATGTGGTTGCCAGGGCAAATGGAAAAATTTGCGAATTTACGATTGCTGATTTTCCATTAATGAACTTGTATGATCTTATACAAGTTGCATTGCTTTTGAAAGATAAATCATTTTCGTTTCTTGAAGAACCAGATGAATTCAAGCTTGGGGTTGCTCACATCAAGATTTTCATTGAAAACTATTATGAGTGCTTGGCACTAACAGATGTGGAATTAGCTACTGCCAAAGGAATGGATATAAAAGCACCAATGGCTCCAACGAAGACTCAAGCAAAATTGAAAAAGTATGTTGATGGTGAAATATGCTTGAAGCCTTTTGGAATGGTATTCGCAGGAAAAGACAAAGCTGGAAAAGCTAAACGGTTCTTATTCCAGGCATGCGAAGTGGAGAGATATTCAACATCTCAATATACGAACTTAATTGTTCGTATGAATCATTGCAAGAAGAACAATGAAGGAGATAAGAAAGAGCTGAAGAAGATTATCTCCTGGTACACGGAGATTCGAAGAGTGATGCTGTATTCCATCCAGCTTCTTACAAATTGAGTACTTCGACTATGATTACAAAGGGGTAGATTGTAAGGGTCGAATTGTTGTAATTAGTCGAAATGTATTTTGATCTCTTCGAATGTTTTGTAATGTATTTTACTAGGGCGCTTTTATTCGAAGCTTAAGTGTCTATGCCTTAGTATATTTTTTGTACGCTTTATGTTCCCTATAAATAGGGTTATTTACTAGAGTTAGATAAGAGTTTTTACATACCTGTCTTTGTACTCTGTAAAACATTCAAAAGCGTCATTGAGCTGAAACAAGATCATATTTACATTCGGTGTTCAATTTTGCATTCATACTTGAATTCATACTCTGATTAATTCAATACTCGGTTCTTTGATTCTACAACTATTGGGACCTCTGGAACTTGCACCTCCTCTACTGTCTCTTGAGCATCCACTCTTGAACCTCCACATCCTCTAATGCATCTTGAACCTCAACCTCCTCTAATGGATCTTCAAGTAGCACCTCATCAAACAAGTCATGTAAATCCACCTCATCCTGATCTTGTGTTGCTTGTGTTTGAGTTTCTTCCACCTCAAATGGCGTGACTTGTATCTCTTTCTGGATTTCTCCTTTAACCTGTATAGAATGGAAACAACTAAACAATTAAAGTGAACATGTTGCTTTTTTGTGATCTGGTTGACATTAACATTTTGTTTCCTTTTCTTCTTAACATTTAGCTTCTGGGGTCTTCCAACTGAACAAGTTGCTTTATGGTGACATGGTTTCTTGCAAATACTGCACTTGAACCCCTTCTACTTTTGGAAACCTTCTTGGTGTCATTATTATCAGTTGACTTATTCCTCTTCTTTGTCTGTGTTTTGCCATTATTTTATGTGGCATTCCTCTTGTGACAACTAGAAAATCTTGGAAAAAGCAAGGCCTAAATTGTATCCATGTACAAGTGAATTCACAACGTAATTTTGTTGCAATAAAACTTTGAAAGCCTAAAGGGGCCTTATATAAGTGAATATTTATAATGGACCATTGAAAAGTCAACAAGTGGAAGCAAATTGAAAAATTACCCTTTCCTTTAGAAATTTCGGCCTAAGACCACCACCCTTGTGATTTCGGTTAGCCTTAGGACCGAAATCACCTTGGGATTTCGGTTTTGCTTTAGGACCAAAATCACATGTGATTTCGGTGAAGGCATAGGCCGAAATCAGATATGATTTGGTGATTCCATGTGGTTTTCAGTGGGAATAAAGAGAAAAGGGGGTTTGACTTTATGATTAGATATTTCATCCTTTTCCAATAAGAGTTAATACCCAATAGTTATCAATGTAATTTTCCAGCAAACAACCAAGCAAATATCCCATCACTTCCTTTCTTTATCTAATGTCGAAATCACCCCAAGATCATCCACCATTTCCATTACAACTTCATGTTACTTCATTTTCTCTCAAGAAGCAACCCAAAAATCTTCCAAGTTCAAATCCTTCAACTTTATTCCTAGCGTTTTGTTAAGCTTTTCTTGTTAATCTAGTGTTTTTATACACTATCATGTTAGTTTCATCTAATTTACACATATTATTATGTGTTAAAACTCTTAGGATAAGATCATTTCCAAGGAAGTTCATCAACCACATTCAAGTGTTTAGGCTTGGAAATATTCACACCATCTCTTCAAACAACCCGCAAATCCACTTAAGGTGAGTTCATACCCCCACATTTTCGAGATTTTCATGTTTTAGGGGGGGGGGGGAATACAAGTCAAAATTTGTTTATCATACAAATACATGCATGCTTCATCTTTATGTTAAAGTATAAGCCATTATTTGCATAAGATATGTTTATCACTAGCTTTTATACAACTATTTGTGATATATTAGTTTTGAAATGCAAAACTAACAAAAACAAAATATGATCTACGTTATAAAAATCATGAAAAAAATGATGATTTGAAAAATTGCAAGGTTTTCAGAAGCTTTTTACCAAAAATATAACTTTTCCAATATAAAGGAGTACATTCTAGTTATTTCACTAATGTGTGGGTTACCACCCAAAAATATGATGTTTGACCTTACATTTTGAAACTAGACAAGATAATTACTATATATTTATATATAAAGGAGTATATAAATGTTCTTGACAAACAAACATGATAAAATATAGTTGGTATAGTTTGGGAGTCAAAAACTACACTATCATTTCAGAAGAAACATATAATTATTTAAAGGTATAGTTATTTCATTTACAAGAAAACAAATTTTCAATACAATAGACGTAAACCGGTTGATACTGCTTGTGAGACTTTTGGCTTCACCGTACCTACCAGAGTACATAACTAAGACCTGCATTATAACCATAGTCTCTTGTAGGGAGAGAGTGACACTTGTGTATAGATCTATACGGGATTGACAACCCCACACCTCGGTTGTTAGCTACAGTTAGACCGACAAGTCTAGGGTGACAAATGTCGTAACAGTTCCAACGTCCGAAGCACGTCGTCCAAGCAAGTAGCCGCATTAGTATGGTTATAATAACTCACATAGGGTATGCACAAAACATTTGGTTTATGGGCTAGCGTACACTCAAATAGTTTTCACGAAAAGATAAAACTTACTAATACTATTATTCAGTACCGTATTACATACATTTTAGTCTTGGGTTAAGACTTACAACAAGGTTATCATATAATCAAGTAGTTTTATATAAAGATAAAACTTACTAATACTATTTTCCTGGTACAACATTTTCTCACATTTTAGTCTTTGTATTCAAGACTTACTGTTCATTTTTATAGAAAATATTGGATTTTTTGGAAGTATACACCATCATTTTACACGAGACAGTTACAAATCCTTCTCATACAAAAATGATTATGAACTCACCAACTTAATTGTTGACACTTTTCAAAATCACTTGTATTCTCAGGAAATCAGTAAACAGGTAACCACATAAGTTTTTGGTGGATGGGACGTCGTCGCATCACGTTATTTACTTTTGTCATATGCATTTGATATCATGTAAACAATGTTTTTTAGTACAATGTAAACGTATTAAATATTGAATACAATGGTTGTAATTCTTTGATCGCTACTATTCAATTGTTATGATACTGTACATGAAGTCATCTGGTCTTCCAGGCATCCTTCTACTCACATGGGGTAATGGTGGTGTGTATTCAGTTTTTGGCCACATGTTAGACCCATTCATCCCTGAAATTCTATACTTATAGGATTTCATGTAGGTAGTTTTATTGAACATTTTGTCCACATAATCCTCCACATTCCTATTGAGATACACTACACTAGAAATAGAATGGACACAACCACATCCATTGAGTTTCCATAACCTACATGAGAAAGTTCTCTTCTCCAGATCAACCTCATATGCATCTCCAATTCCCCTCACCACAAACTGATTCAAGCCATGTAGTGGTACGGTGTGATTTCTCTGATAGACCTTTAGTTTATTGAGTAACTCTATTATTTTTGGGCATACTTGATTTCCCCATGCTTATCCCTTCAACTTTAACTTGTATAATCTTTCCATCAAATACAATCTTAACTCCTCTAACATTGTGATAAGAGGATTTTTTCTAGCATCCACTATGAGGGCATTGAAGCTTTCACGTATATCATTCTCTACACCAGAACATCTTCCAGTTTAGTAAAATGCCAATGACCAAGTCTTTTGGTCTTTGTCCATTAGGTACTTATGAGCATCTGGATTTATCATCTTAAGCTCTCTCATTGCAGTTTTGAATGATTGTTCACTTGTTGATTGTGCAGCTCTCCAAAATAAGGTACTATAATGGGAACCACTATACCTTTTCTGCAAATTTTGATTTATGTGGCTAGCACTTTGTCTGTACTCTGCATAGGGTAGCATCTCTTTCACAACTTCTATCAAACCCTATAACAACAAGCCTTAATAAGATTAGATACCCACAAATAAAGCATAGATAATCAATACATACTATAATAAAAAATTAGTAAATACCTTGTCCCCATCTGACATTAGGTTGTATCCATTCCCTAAATGCTATTGCAAATCATCAATCAGATTATCCAAAAACCACTTCCAATTCTCTTTGTTCTCAACACATACTACTGCCCATGCAATGGAATAAATCTGATTGTTTTCATCTCTGCTAATAACACATAGTAATTCTCCCTTACAAATGTCTTTCAGAAAACATCCATCAAGTCCTATTATCCTCTTGCATCCCTCTATCAATCCCTTTTTCACTCCATCAAAGAAAATATAAAATTTACTAAAGTACTCCTTCCCATTTGGCATGTTGTTAACATCAATTTTGATAGTTGAACCTAGATTTGATCTCATAATCTCTTCTCCATATGACAATAGCTTTGCATAATGTTCAATGAGAGTTCCATCTATTAATTGCAAAGCATTGACCAAGACTGACATGAATACCAAACTTCCTAATAACTTTTAATCTTAATTTTCTGACACTCAACTTTTGTCTGTGTAATACTTGTTTGGTATAATGACTTCCTATCCATGAATATGAAACCAATGAACCTAACTTGAAGTTCCTAGTACAGTTATGTTCTAAGTTCAAAGATTTAATTTGGAAGTTGTCTTCATCACTTTGTTGGATATAGTTTCTAAGTCCATAACTATATTTGGTATGTACTTGACCCGACCCGGCATGGTCCATTTGGGTTGCACTTCACCCGAACAATTTATGGATAATCGTTTGAGAATAGTATAAGTTATGATTTATTAATATATTATAAGTCCTAATATATTAATATAAAATCATATTATTTAATTAGTATTGATCTATAATTAATCTAGAATTAATTTAGAGATCAAAAGTATGACTAATTAAATATGGGCTCTTGTATTTATATAGTGTGGGCTAATGCTTATTTGGAATGGGCTAGGCTTGCATGGAAAGTCCATGGATACTCCATGGAGCTTTAACCTATGGATCTCATGGAAATGAAAAGACATGGGTATTAGGGTTTACATGAATGTAACCCTAATCCACCACACTATATAAAGGAGGCTTTGGTTCTTGAAATCACACGAGTTGTGGTGAGTAAAGTAAGAGGGCCGATTTCAAGAAGGTGATTACTATTCTCTTAAAGTTCCAAGTTTTGTGGTGATTTGTGATTTCCATTTGAGGCATCCACACTATTGGTGCTAGGCTCTAAAACTCCAAGCAATCAACTACAACTACAAGGTAAGTAATTGTACTAGCTTTATTTGATTCAAGTTCCCCATGCCATTCTAGATAGGATAAGAACCTTGGAAAAATAATTATTTGCATGTATCATAGTCAAACATAGATCCAAGGTTTCTAGGGTTGCATGTACACCATAGGAGTGTTAGAATGCTCAAAAACCCATCACACTTATCTATGATGCCCATAACCTGAAGGTACACTTACCCTTGCAACAATCTTCCAACAACCTTTTCCTATCATTTTTAACAAAGCATAATTGGTACCCATTGGCTACGGCATAGTTGCACAACATAGTTTTTACTTGAGCTGGATCTTTAAGTCTCATACCAAGTATGGGCTTTTGTTTCTTCCAGTGTGTTGACTCATTAAAAATGGCATGAACTTCACTTTTGGGTTCACTTTCATCCTCATCTGTCACAACTAGCAATTTTGAATCAGGATTGTATTCATGCACAAAAACTCTCTCTATGTAACTTGGTTGCAATGGATTATAATAAGTCAAAGATGAACATATTTTGAATGTACCTATAGGAAAAACATTAGAGACAAATTAGCAACACATAGTAAAGCGTCATGATAAATCAAAAAGGACCAAAACATAAGCTTTGTACATTTAGGTGTTCGGCCATGGATACCCCATGACCGAACACACCTTAAGAATAAGTGTAATGGGCCTTTTTCAAGACCGAACACACCTTGGAATGGGCCTCACCAAGACCGAATTCCCATTTAGAAGCCACTAAGGACCGAATTCCCCTTAAGGATGGGATGAATTCAGTCAAGCAAAAGAAATTCAAGTGTGTTCGGCCAAATTAAAGTAGTTTCAGTGGTATATTATTTTCTTTTTGATTGTTGTACGACGAAGATTTACTTGGGGAAATGAATTCAACTTTACAATATTTTGACCAGTACATTCCGTGCAACTCTCCCAATTACCTATCAAATATCTATGCCCTTTTTCCTTTCCTTTTAAAACCACGACTGAAAACCTTTATTCATTCATCAGTAAATCAATTCCTTCACCCATTTCACTATAAACACTCCATCTTTGTGTTTCAAAAACTCTCTCAAGTGAAAGAGCCAAGTCCTTCAAATATCTCCAACATCTAAGTGGTCCTAGAAAAACTGGTAAGACATTTTGAAATCCCCTAGTGTTTTTACACCTTACTATGTAAATTTCATGCTCTTTACACACAAACATTCGTGTGTAATCTTCTTAGGGTGTTAGAATTTTCAAGGTGTTCTTCAAGAATATCTTAGTGTTAAACTCACAAACTCTTCACAACACTTCCAATCCTCCACAAAAACAACCAAGGTGAGCTTCATACCCCCATATTTTCAAGCTTCTTTTTCTATGTTTTCGGGGGGGGGGGGGGGGGAATACAAGTCAAACTTTGTTTATTCCACAAATAAGTACAAGTTTTTCATCTTTATGTTAAGAATAAATTATTAGTTGTACAAGTTATGGTATACTCTAGTTTTGGTATAAATATTGTGATATATATATATATATATATATATATATATATATATATATATATATATATATATATCAGCAAAATTAACATGATCAATGTTATAAAATCATAAGAAAAGTTAAGATCTGTAAACTACATGGATTTTGGGAACCTTTATTAAAAGATAGCTTTACTAGTAAACTGGGTAGAGTATAGTCATTTACTAATCTAGTGGGTTTTAATACCTAAATACTATGTTTTGAATTCATATTTTTCATGCTGGAACACACCTTTATATGTATATAAAAGAGTATATATATATATATAATTTCAACCCAACAAGATAATATATAATCGATATAGTTTGGAAGTCATGACCCACCCTTTTCAAAGACATGTTTAATCATTTAAATGTATAACTATCCTGTTTTTACAAGAAAAGGCGTCATAGTTCACTTAAATCTGTTAATGCTCTTGTGAGACACCTTTATTCGTACCTACCTAGCGTACGTGGTAAGTCTTGTTAGTTATAACCAGAGTCTCCTGGAGGGAGAGTGGGGTACTTGTGTATAGATCTATACGGGGTTGACACCCCCACACCTGAGCTGTTCGCTACAGCTAGATTAGGCCAGTCTAGGGTGAAAGATATCTTAAGAAACCGATGCATGAAAAACGTCAAGCCAGGCATTTAGGTCATTAGTATGGTTGTAACGACTCACATAGGGATAAACAAAAATGATTTTTTTGGGTTTACAGGAAGCTTACTTCATTAGTTTTATTGAAAGAAAGGAAACTATAAGCTATTTTCTATATCAAATTTACCTCCATCATGGTCTTAGGGTTAAAGACCACAGTTCATCTTTAAGGAAAATACTATAAATTTCTCTAGAACTATATGTTATTACTTTACAAGGAAAGGATACCAAGGAACTACTTTCACTTTCAGCTCATATTTATGAAAATATTGGATTTTCTGGAAACACACTCTTTACAAGTATAACAAAAGAAACAAAGGATTTGCATGCATATATTCACGGTTTTAGAATGAGACTGCAAACCTGTTGGATAAGGTGTCTAAGGCCATAACTATAATTGGTATGTACTTGACCCGAGAGTAGCATGATCCATTTGGGTTGCATGGCACCGAAACAATTTGTAAGGATGGACTTTTGAGAAGAGGATATTCATGATTTATTAGTATATTATAAGTTCTAATATATTAATATGAAATCATATTATTTAATTAGTATTGATCAAGAATTAATTTGGAATTAATTTTGTGATCAAAAGGGACTAATTAAATATAAGGGGTTGATTTGGTGAAATCATTCATTCTTATGGTGTGGGCCAATGATCCATGATTCCTTAGGTTGGGCTAAACCCATGTGACAACCCATGGATGATCCATGGAGGTTTAAACCCATGGAGCCTAAGGAATATGGAAGGTCATGCACATTAGGGTTTACATGGTGTAACCCTAGTTTTGCCACACTATATAAGAAACCATTAGCTCCTAAAATTGGCCCCCGAGTGTTCTTGGAAGAGCTATAGCCGATTTAGGAGTGCAAGTATTCTCTCTCAAGTCCTCCATCGTTGGTGGTGTTGTGTGATTCCATTTGAGGTGCAACACTTGGGGCACTAAGTTCTTAAAGGCCAAACACAAGAAGTTCTACAAGCTACAACAAAGAGGTAATTCTATAACTCTCTTTTATGTTGATTATGTCGTTTGCATGCTAGTTGTAGGCTTAATGCTTTGGAACAATATTGCATGTATAATTATAGAAAGCATAGATCCAAAGTATTTAGGGTTGTATGTGCACCATAGGATGTTGTAGTATACTTAAACCCTTCAGTAGTATTAGAGCCATGGGTGGTTTTCTATTATATTTGATGCAAAATGTGTTATTTTTCAAAGCTGAAATGCTGTCTGACTGCCCTACTCGACGAGTCCATGCTTGGACTCGACGAGTAGGATGAGTTTTTCCTTGGACTCGTCGAGTCCAGTATGGGGCTCGGCGAGTTGCCTGTCCAGACAGCAGTTTTTCGAGTTTTTTGGCCTGTTTTGGATTAGAGTCATTAACACAAAATGTTTTAGTTCATAAAATCTGATTGTGTTGATATGGTAATGATGATTCTCATCCAAAATAAAAGATAATTGTCAAAGTTTCATGATTAGTATTATTTTATATGATTAGACTAATTTCTTGAAACTTGTTTGATATGAATTATCTTAACTTATGAGTTTAATTAGATCATAAGCAAATTGTTTGATTTTGTTAGTTGGAATTTTTGATCTAATTGTTTTTGGTGAAATCCATAACTTGTCCTCAAGTTATGGAAAAAGAAAGGTCTCATTTTTAATGTCATCTTAAATGATTTTAAATCTTCTATAACTTGTCCTCAAGTTATGGAACTTGAAGAGTCTTTTATATAAATGTTTTTATGAACTCCATAACTTGTCCTCAAATTATGGAATGTGAAGAGTCTTTTCATAAAACCTATATTAAACTCATAAGTTATGGATACCAAAAGTTTTTGAATAGTTTAAAACTTGCCCTCAAGTTTTGGAATTTATAAATGCAAATTCTCACTTTGAAACATTTAATTCCAAACCCTAGAATTTTAAAAGTTTAAAATTCAACCCTTATACTATTATAATATTAAAAGTTTAATATATTATATGTATAAGTAAAAATTCGGTCTTAACGTTAGTAGGCCTCATTCACGAAGCCGGTCTATAAGGGGGTATAAGGTTACTGCCTATAAAATGTTAGTTTAATGGGTGTCGACTCTCACCCACCGCTTCCTTGACTGGTGGAGGGTCGTTAGCCGAACGGGTAGGATAGAACATTAATTCTCATTAAAACTATAATGAAAATACTGAGTAACTAAACACTTATAAATTCCCAATCTTAGTTACTTAGGAAAAATGTGAATTTGGTGCTAACTCATGAAATTGCACTTTGCACCTTGTTAAGTTGTTAGTGGAGCGCGTGTGGTTAACCGACACACTAATCTGGGACTGACAGTGTGTGGAAAAGGGTAGCTTGATGTAAATCATAGATCAATGGAGCGTGTGTGGTTAACCGGCACATTGTTTAGGTGACCTATAACATTAAGTGTTCCAAGCTAATTTGCATGGATATTCACACCTTGTTTGTGATCCTCGGCATCCCAGTCACAAACTTGTAGGGCACAATCGAGATTTAAACATGCTATTGAAAAAATCCAATGAATCTCAAAGGATCTAGGAATTTCAATCCATTTCAAACTTAATAATCAATTTCGTTTTTCATGGTGGAAATTGGTAAATCGTCATTTACCTACCTTCAAATATTTTGCAATTGGATTACAGCATCCCTCTTCCTAATTGTAAAATATTGTGTTGGGTCCTAGCCTTAATATTTCATTTGGGTGTTATATTAAGGACTTAAATCAACTAACTTGAATTTCTCCCATTAGAGATGTCTAGTTCAGACAACTATGGTCTTCCCGAATCTTTTGGAAAAAGCTTTCTTTATAAAGATGATTTTCCACAAGGCGATCAAGGTGAAAGATTAATCCCTGCGTCGTGCTGTAGTGGAACTTCACTTCCTCCACCTCCTATAATAATTCTCCCTAACCCACAAGTTCAAGGTCACTCAAAGCCTTATTGGCAGGAAGGAAAGTCTGTATGTGCTCACGTCTTGGAGATGATGTTACATATTGACAAGCTGGGAGAGTTGGGTGTCGAAGTCTCGAGGAAGTTGGCTGTTGACTGGGTTCTTCAGCCACTTCCTAAGTCATATAGCAGGTTCTTTAAGGACTACTATATGGGAGATCACGACATGACCCTTTTTTATCTAACATGTTTGTGTGTTGCTGCTGAATCAACAATGATTTGGCGCACTGGTAAAGCAAATTTGATTGGAAGATCTACTTCCCAAACTTCCATGGACATTGACAATGGTAACATCGGAAGTCCAGAAAAGCTTTCTCTTCCCAATGGAAAGGGATCAGCCATAGTCAAGTCGATTGACAAGAGAAGGGGCATTGGTTGCGAAGGGGCATTGGTTGTGAAAGAGTCCATATGTTTCTATTGGCAAGAGAATGGGCATTGGTTGCGAAGGGGCATGGTAACATCGGAAGTCCAGAAAAGCTTTTCTCTTTCCGTGTACCATTCCCAAAGAGTCCATATGTTTCTATTGGCAAGAGAAGGGGCATTGGTTGCGAAGCTGTCACATTTACCTGAAAGATCCAAGGAAGGTAAAGTCATAATATTTGACTCTACTTCAGGTAAGTCCACTGTCTAACTCTAATAAGTAGGCCGAGTCTGATCGTGAAGAGATGGATTTCAATCGCATGGTTCGATGATCAGAATTTTGAGCTGCTGCTTAAGAGTTATGATAGATTTCTTAGGAATAGATAACAACATATTTTCATATGTATTTGCATTGTAAGGAAAAGTTTTCCGCAATTTTATAAATAAAGAAATTTTTTGAAATTTATCTTCTTTTAAGTTTCCTTTCAATGGCATTTGTGAAAATTGTTGTTTATATGTTTCCATTGATAGCAATATTGGAAAATGGATTTGATTCTTTCATTTGTGGTAGTGTCGAGAATTTTCCAAATAAGGAAAGATTCTCACCACCCAAGTTTCAATTGGATAGAAACTTGGAGTCATGAAACTTGTATTGTGTGATGAATGAGAACCTTCATCTTTGGGAAATTAAGACTAATTCCTTGTTCACATGAATATGTGAGCCAAGTGAAGGACTAGGGGATCAGGTACACTGGGTGTGCGCTGGTCAGGTCCACCACAAAGAACGATAAGAATATTCATCATGATTTACTAAATTTTAGTAAATATGGTTATGCTTACAAGTTTAAGTATAAATCTGAATCATTAGGAAAGTTCAATGTATGGCAGAACGAATGAGAAGAATCAAATTAGGCAGAAAGATAGAAGTTTCTCCAATCTGAAAAGATGGGAGAGTACTTGAGTATCGTGTTTTATGATCATCTTAATGATTATGAAAACAATGTCACAATTGATCCTTTAAGGATATGTTAGTGTATTTGTATGGCTAAGTAGAGGAATCTTGAATTGTTGAAATGCTTAAATCTAGAAGATGAGTCATACTTCGTTCCAAAAACAAATCTTAGAGTCATACTCCAAGCTTGTGCCTTGAGTGACACTAAATTAAGAAGGTTTATAGCACTCGTCAAATGTAGAGTAACATGTTTCTTACTCTTGTACATTTGAAATTGGTAACTTGTGATGTTTTGGATAAAACAAAGATCAACTAAGGCTAATTATGTGAAATGTTTGTCTTGATAAGAATCTGCACTAACTCTTGAATATTTGTTTATCAAAGAATGGTTCTTGACAAGAGAATCTTATATGTCAAGAGGTCAGTGGGAGTCTTAAAGATCTTGAAAAGTTTCAAGAACTAATCAAGAGTAAACCTATTGTTAATCACTAGCACACGACTTGAGGTTTGCAACCTATTGTGTTGACATATTCTTGTTTCGGTGCCCATTCCAGTTAAAGTTGACTATGCATGTGAGTTGTATGAGTTCTCAGTTGTTTTCATAACAGCCTAGGAAGCAATGGTAGGCCCTTGTGCTGCCTGGTGGCAAGAAATTAAGATTGAACAAGTTCAGTCCATATGGGTTTGGATGTGTCACTAACCTTGTCTTGTGATTATGGTTATGAGAAATTCACATGGATAGAAACACATACACCATAAAATCTAAATGTCATAAGGTTTCTCTCCAATTCATGAAAATGATTGTGAGGAAACGCTTTCACTAAGTAGATTTTAAGTAGATAGTAATTGTGATATTTGCATTCTCAAATTCGATTATGATTATGACATCCCTCTTCATAGTTCGAATTGTGAGAAATGGCAAAGGTCTAAACATTTGAGACTTATTGTTGTAAGTTCTAAAATTGTTTAGACACACATGTAAGCTATCTAAGGAAAGATGTATGAGTTTGAGAAGCCTAGATAAAGTCTTATCGAAGCATCTTGTATCAGAAATCTGAACTTTTGTAAGAAAGTCAATAAGCATTGATTTCTAGAAGTCCAGCTGATTTCTGAGTACACGTCAAAGCTAGTGGGAGCATAAGTGTTATGCTAATAAGAATGTAATTATTATGCTAGTGGGAGCACAATTATTACGTTAAGTGTTGCAAGTTAGCAATTGTCGAGGACAATCTGAGGTTTACCAAAGATTGGTTGCTCATGGACACTTGGAAGTATATTTTAAATATTGGAAAGGACCATATTGACATACTCTGAGAAGAGGTAACTCAAAATGGGAATATGGAAATGTTTCCATAAGTGGAAGTTATTTTTTAAATCTGTGTAAGATTAGAAAACTTAATGCAAGAAGGATGTTCAAAGGAATGTACTTTGAATTTGAGACTTCGTTTCCATGGAATTGCTCTCCATTGGAATACTTTGTAATGTCTGTTGCCAATCTCTGTGACTTTTGTGCATAGTCATTACAAGAGGATCATTACATATAAGTTTAGAATCTAACAGATTACAATAAATGGCAATAATTTGATATTCTTACATTTATGATAAAGATTTGGAATTGTGAAATGAGCATCATTGAAATGTTTTTCAATTGATCTATTTCACAAAGTTAGGACCATAGACAAACATAGTGTGCATGCTTGGAGCATGGCATAACTATTGTTTTAATTCAAGTATTAAGTTGATAAATCGAAACATTATACAATGAATAATGAGTAATCAATATGGCACTCAAAAGTTTTGCGGCCATATAGGATTAGTATTATTCTTGTGTTTCACTTTGCATGTTTTGACTTCCCGAATAACTAGGTTATTCAAACCATCCACAATCAATCATACTTTGGAAGTAGGTATTGAGGCAAGACTGTCATGAATCGGTCTGTAGTTTTTCTAGGTGTTTTAGACATAGCTGAAGTGTTCGTCAGTACTCCTGGAATAAGATTCGAGTATTGGATTCAACCCACGCTCATCTGAATCACTTCATGGATTTTATCACGAGTGATTATGAGACGATAATATCTTATATTCTTGAAATGGATACATCTGAGTTGTAGTTGCGAGTCGGTTGCACATTGACGTATGTAAACGCACCAGTAACTTGGTGTTATAAAACATATTGTTGTGTGTAATTTGGTAAGTAAGTCCAAGCAAGCATTTGGGTCGAAGTTTATCCGTTCCTTTTACCACATGTGGATAAAAGCAATATATGTGGGCCCCTCGATGATTTAGTGATGACACCCTAAGTGCTTGGCCAAGCCTGGACTGATTTGATTTGTTTAATTAGTCAGTCGTCATAAATCTGAAATCGGGAAACAACAGATGGACAGAGAGAATGATTATAATCCATGTCTCAGTCCATATGATATCTAGAATGGAGGAATATATGATCCCTTATCTAATGGACGCGTCATTGACTTTTCTAGGTCAGAGTTTGACAACGGCTTTTATGAGCTACGATTGCTAGTCGGGATTTTGGATTCTTACTTGCAATAATAGTTATTAGACTTATCCAAGTGGGAGACTGTTGGATTAGGTGTCTAAGCCGATAACTATAATTGGTATGTACTTGACCCGAGAGTAGCATGGTCCATTTGGGTTGCATGACACCAGAACAATTTGTGAGGATGGACTTTTGAGAAGAGGATATTCATGATTTATTAATATATTATAAGTTCTACTATATTAATATGAAATCATATTATTTAATTAGTATTGATCAAAAATTAATTTGGAATTAATTTTGTGATCAAAAGAGACTAATTAAATATAAAGGGTTGATTTGGTAAAATCATTCATTCTTATGGTATGGGCCAATGATCCATGATTACTTAGGTTGGGCTAAAACCATGTGACAACCCATGGATGATCCATGGAGGTTTGAAACCATGGAGCCCAATGAATATGGGAGGTCATGAACATTAGAGTTTACATGGTGTAACCCTAGTTTTGCCGCACTATATAAGAAACCCATTAGCTCCTAAAATTGGCCCCCGAGTGTTCTTGAAAGAGCTATAGCCGATTTATGAGTGCAAGTAATGTCTCTCAAGTCCTACATTGTTGGTGGTGTTGTGTGATTCCATTTGAGGTCCAACACTTGGGGCACTAAGTTCTTAGAGGCCAAACACAAGAAGTTCTACAAGCTACAACAAAGAGGTAATTCTATAACTCTCTTTTATGTTGATTATGTCATTTGCATGCTAGTTGTAGGCTTAATGCTTTGGAAAAATATTGCATGTATAATTAGAGAAAACTTAGATCCAAAGTATTTAGGGTTGTATGTGCACCATAGGATGTTGTAGTATACTAAAACCCTTCGAAACCTTCTTTTATTTATAGAAAATACCGGATTTTCTGAAAGTACTACGAGAACTATTCTAAACAAGTGTAAAACTATTTCGTACAAAAATACATATGAACTCACCAACTTTTAGTTGACGCTTTTCAAACGACTTGTATTCTCAGGGATCTAGCAGGCAGGTACTCAACCCTTCTTGAGGGTCGGCATCGTCATTTTATGTTTTTCTTACGTTTCAGTTATTTGTATTCGGCTTTTAAACAGTCATGTTTGTAAACAAGGTAATACTTGACATCTAATTGTATGAATGTTTGTGTTGCTATGTTTCATTACTATTCAATTGTTATGATACTGTACATGATATCACTTCATCCGCCCCCAGACGTTTCTGCCGTTCTAGTTTGGGGGTGTGACAGATTGGTATCAGAGCATTGTTTATAGTGAACTAGTCATCAAACCATAGAAGATATACTACTATAAATACAATGGTACTAAAACACTCTAACTAAAAGTATATTTAAAAAATATAAGTATTTTATAAAAGTACACATATTAGAACAGTGTCATAATAAGAACAAAACAAAAGTAATTAGATGTTGGACACTACAGCCAAACCTAGGCAGTTATGTAACCATATCTGGGATAAATATAGCCTGATCAACTATATTTATTTGAGATATGACCAACATGTGTTTGGGAGTGGTAATGGTGTTGTAACAAGTATAAAAGTTACCAACTCCTCAGGGAATAACTACAAACTCATAGTGACCATACCGAGTCTGAATTGTTGTCTTAGGGACATCACCTTCATAGACTCGCAACTGATGGTACCCTGATCTCATTTCTATCTTTGAGAAATCACCGACTCCTTGGAGTTGATCAAAGAGGTTGTCGATTGTAAGCAAGGGATAACGGTTTTTGATGGTAAGCTTGTTCAGTTCACGATAATCTATGCACATCCGAAAGTATCCATCCTTCTTTTTCATGAATAGGATCGGGGCTCCCCAAGGTGAGGAACTTGGTCTGATGAAGCCCTTGCTGAGTAGTTCATTGAGCTGGCTGGATAACTCTTGCATTTCTGCCGGCGCTAGACGGTAAGGGGATTTAGATACAGCGGTAGCTCCGGGGATTAAGTCGATTTGGAACTCGACTTGGCGCTCTTGAGGAATTCCGGGAAGATCTTTGGGAAAGACATCAGGAAAGTTGCAGACTTCGGGGATTCTCTCGAGGTCTTTAACTTCATGTTTTTCATTAACGACACAGGCTAGTAATGCATAACACTCCTTTCGCAGATATTTTTGGGCTTTTATGCATGAAATGATGCGAAGGCTTGAGTTGTGTTTATCACCATAGATAATGAGGGTTTCCCCTGATGGCAGATTGAGGCGAATGGATTTTTTGTAACAAAGAATGTCAGCACGATTGGGGCTCAACCAATCCATGCCGATGATGACATCGAAGCTTTTTATGGAAACTGGCATGAGGTCGATTGGAAAAGAATGGTCGTTTAGGGTAAGGGTACATCCTATGAATACGTCCTTAGTGCTCTCTTTCTTTCCGTTAGCCATCTCGACGGTCAATGTTTCAGTTAAAGGTTGGGATTTATGCTTGATTAGGTGTTTAAATGAATGACTAACAAAACTTCTCTCCGCACCAGAATAAAAAAATGCATGCATAAGAGTTGTCGAGGAGGAACGTACCCGTAACAACGGTGGGATCAGCAACTGCTTCCTCCTGGCCCATCGTTAGCACTCTCCTTGTGTTGCCAGCTATTGTCACCTTGGGGCAATTTCTCTTGAAGTGCCCGGTTTCCCCACAGCCATAACAGGCTTGACCAACGCCCGTTCCAGGAGCCTGATTGGTTGGTTGGGCTGGTGTCTTATAAAAACGAGCTGTGTGCCCCTTTCTGCCACACTTGTCACATTGCATCTCTCTGCAAACTCCCAAATGATGGAAGTTGCATTTGTTGCACAAGGGCAGGTTTCCAACATAACGACTGGGAGTGGTTGGAGTAGTGGGAACAGCCACAGGAACGGTAGCAACGTAGACTGCCACTGTTTGTTGCTTCTTGGAGGGCTCATGCGAAGACTTTCCCTTCTGTTTGTTCCGAAACCTTTTCTTCTCACCACTCTCCTTTGGTGGTTCAGGAGCGGCTGCTACTGTTTCATGATCAACTCCGTGATTAATTAGGGTATGTGTTAGGCACTTGGCGCTGCCAAAAGTGGAAGGTTTAGCAGCCAAGACATTCCCTTGAGTTGGGGGTGTCAATCCCCAAATGTATCTGTCAATTTTCTTGCTTTCCGGAGTGACCATCCCGGGACAGAGAAGAGCCAGGTCGCTGAACCTAGCAGTGTACGTAGCAATGCCGGAACCTTTCATCTTTAGGTTCCAGAGCTTGTGCTCTAGCTTTTGCATCTCGCCCCTCGGGCAGTACTCGACGAGCATTAGTTCCTTTAGACTGTCCCAACTCATGGCATTGGCCACTGGAAGAGTTAGGGATTTGACTCGGCTATTCCACCAAGTCAGTGCTCTATCGGTGAAGGTGCAGGCAGCAAAATTCACCTTGCTCGCCTTGGAGCATGTACAGATTTTGAAAATTGATTCGATCTTCTCGAACCAACGCGTTAGGGCAATGACACCTCCATTTCCGTCGAAGGATTTAGGTTTCGCGCTCATGAAATCTTTGTAGGAACACTCCTTCGGGTGTCCCTGGCCACCATTAAGATTCTGGGGGTTGGGTCCACTTCCGGATCCGCCAGCGCCGCCAGGATTCATCTGCGACATTGCAGCAGCCACAACGGCTGTAACTGCTGCCTGGAACATGACAAGATCAAACTGAGGAGGTGGCGGCGGTGGAGGATCGTTGTTCTTCTTGTTGGGTCTCTTTCTGGGAGGCATCTTTCTCTAAAAGATACAAGGGGAAAATGACGATAAGCCTCCTATACGATCATGAATCGATTATTTTCGAGCAAGATATATCTTAATCCTATAACGATAACAGAGACCTACAATAAAAGTTTACTAACATAAACAAGGAATTACTAGTCTTTCATTTGTGAGGGTTAGTACTACTTATAACAATTATATGCAGTGGTATAGAACCATAAAATACTCCTACACTATTTTAACTATGTGCTTCATTAGTATAAGATTTGGTGAGTTTTAGACTTGTCGCACACCACCGTCACTCCCAAACACATGTTGGTCATATCTCGGACAAATATAGTTGATCAAGTATTAAGTTGGCCCCACATATGACTACATAACTATCCAGGTTTAACCGTAGTGTCCAATTCACCCTAAATACTTTTATGTAGTTCTTACTATGTTATAGCTTCTTGTACGTATGTATACTTGTATACTTCTTGTAAAAATACTTGTATTTTAAAGTATACTTTTAGTTTCATAGCGCTTCAGCCCCTTTAGTGTTTATAGTTGTATACCATGTAAGGTTCGGTATACTTAGTTCACTATAAATAATAACTCTGATACCAATCTGTCACACCCCCAAACCGGAACGGCGGAAATGTTCAGGGGTGGAGGAAATCATGTGTAGTATCACAACAATTGCATCATAGTAATCAAAGTAAACACAACCATTACATTGAATATATAAAAGGTATATATATCTGTTTGATTCATATTTACATACATCAAAAGTAGCAAAATATAAAGACGTGACTCTATACGCTCCGTCTTCTCAAAAGTCCGCGGGGGTACCTGTCTACTGATTTCTAGAGAATACAAGCGATTTTAAAAGAGTGTCAGCATTAAGCTGGTGAGTTCATAAGCATGTTTTTGTAATGAAAACCTGTTATTAAATCAATGAAATTTTTTGTATGTTTTCAAGAAAATCCAATATTTTCTAACATGTGTGTTTTTGTTACGGTATCCCATAATGTATTAATTTATATGGCTGATTACTACTAGGTGTGTTGTGTATTGTTGTTTTGATTGAAAAACCCTTTTTCATGAAAACTCTGATTATCACCGGTATATATATAGTAAATTTGGAAAAACTCTGGAATCCTCCAGTATGTATAGTACTTATATTACTTTAAAATAAAACTAATTGAATTATTTAGTACAAAATTTATGAGTTGTTATAACCATACTTGACCATTGAATTGACTGAATGACGTTCTTCAGGTGTCGGAATCGAAATGACTTTGTCACCCAGGCCTGCCGGCCTAACTGTAGCTAACAGTTATGGTGCGGGATTGTCAATCCCATATATATCTATACACAAACTCACGTTCTCCCTCAAGGAGACTCTAGTTATAATCTCAGGACTTTTGTTAGTACTTAAGTAAGTACGCGGAGAATGCTCACTCATAACATGCTATACTAACGATTAAGTGTAGAATAAAATGAATCCATAGAATTTAAATGATTGTTTTTATGACCCATAAACTATACCCTATATAGCTTACATGATTGTTCGCATTGAATCTATGTTTCGTACATTGATAAGGTAATTGTTCCATGAATTATACCTATTATAGTTTATATGTTCGTTAATATATTCAATTCATGTTTTACACTGAAAACTCTACGATTATGTTGAAAAACTTCCCTTATTCTCAGCATTTTACAAAAGGGATGAATAACTAAATGTTTTATAAAATGTAAAAATCTTGGTTGAATCAATCGCATGAGTTTTAATCCTGTTTATATAAGTCAGAATATTTATTTATGTATTGCTTGTATCCCCCCCCCTAAAAACGTTAAAAACATTAAAAGTGTAGGGGTATGAACTCATTGTTAGTTGCGTGAAAGTGTCGGACAACAAAATTGGAAATGAAGACCCTCGAGTTGATGTATGCGGCACTTAACGGGATCTTAATAACAATTAAATATATATATGCATTTTATTAGCGAAACCATTATTTATAGTGTTGGAAAAACACTTGCTTTTGGTTTAGGAATGCTACCGGGACTCGATTGAATCGGAGAAAGCGGGTTTTTCAGCTAAGTTCACGACTTAGGATGGGTTTGCGGTTGTGAACTGTTCTCGGCCGTGAACTGTTCTCGGCCGTGAACAGTTTACTGCTTTTGAATGGTTTACGGCCTTTGAAGGTTTGAAGGGTTCACAGCCTGTTCTTGATGAACTATGAAGATTTGAAGGGTTCGCGGCCGTGAACTCAAGAACAGCAACACTTTATTTTGATGAAAAGGCGGGTGTTTGATGCTCCAAAACGTGTTCCAAGGCGGATAGAGTGATAGATGAAGAGAAATCTTGTGTTTTCGGGTGATGATTTTTAGAGAGAGAAAGGGTGTTCGCGGCCAGAAAAGTGCAAATGAGGGGTAGAGGCTCATATATATAGGGGGTTTCATGGTCGGTGAGGGTCCACCAGCCGTGAATGGGTTTACGCCCGTGATCGGGTTCACGACCGTGAACACTAGTCAGGCCGGTTTTCGCTGATTTTCGAAGTAGCTCGGGTTTCCGCGCGATTTGGTTCCGACTCATATATATAAAAACGATCTTCTAAACCATGAGAATTTAACGGAACAAATAAAATTCGAAATTTATTTAACATAATTGACTAATGTTAACGTAAAAAGGTTCGGGTTGGCACACAAAGCATGCGAGGCGGCAAAGCACCTTATGCGACACACTAATGAGCAAGGTTGTAAAAATCGTTCGGCGGTAACTCGGCGATCGACTGGGGTCAAGAGATTAATCGGTTTGGCGGGGATTAATCGGAGACCATAAATTACTAATAAAACTATTTTAAAACTTAATATTTCCTAAGAAAAAATAGTATTTGAAAATTTCAAAATTTCAAATTTTGAAATTTTGAAATATTTTGTATAATATTTGAAAATCTGAATATTTAAAAATTTAAAATTTTGAAGTTTTATAAATTTTGGTGTAATATTTGAAAATTTGAAAATTTAAATTTTTTAAAATCTTCCCGCCAAGGACCGCTGAGGGCCGCCAAGGACTGCCGAGTTTGACCGATATTGACTAATTTTCGCCAAACACCCCTAATCGTAATCAGTTGCAGACCGCCTAGCGCCTAGGCGCCGCCTAGGCCGATATTTACAACACTGCTAATGAGTAATAAATAACCTAGTGAGTTAGTGATTGCACTACTCACACTGTGTTTTAGGCTTATCGCCTCTCTCATCACAACTAGTAGTAATAAAGCCAGCATGATACGCCATCCAAAAACCTATAAAACCCAATCTATAACCTATTTGGGTAACTCAACGTTTATATTTCTATTCTTAATACATCATAGGGATGTAGGTCGAAACATTGAGAATCGTATAACAAAACGCGAAATTTATATGTAAATATAAATAGATAGAGTATAACTAGAAATAACCATAGTTACTTACGAGCTGCTTCTCATCATGCAACAAAATCATGGCTTCCCACAGAAATAACCAACACACCGGTGAGACACAAATTCTGTAGATAGATTCCGCTACATTCCAGACTGCCGTAACAGCTACAATGACAACTGTCATGACGTAACTCAACGCTAGCAACACCAACAAAGATGGAAACAGTGTCGACAATTCCAACCGTAGTAACAACCAAGGAAACCAACGAGTAACAACTTACTAAGACACCCCAAACCCCAAACCTAGAAACATGAAGCGAAAGTCTGGGAGTAAGAAAAAGGGACAACCGACTCAAGAACCCTCGAAGAAACAACATATTGTTGTTGTCCATGCTGCCATGATAGCTACCACACCAACACCAGTGAGACCATATGCTGGAAACCTCCCAAAATGCAACAAGTGTAGTTTCCATCATAGTGGAGACTGTCGGGAGTTACACTGCAATAGGTGCAACAAGAAGGGGCACACCGCTCGTTTCTGTAGGACTCAGGCCCAACACATCATCTCAACCCCCAACGCTGAAGTAAGCCAAGTATGCCATGCATGCGGTAACACAGGACATTTCAAGAGAAATTGTCCAACAAAGAGGAATGGCGGAGGAGTGGGAGGAGTTTGACAACAGGACATGAAGAAGCAACAAGAGACCCTACTAGGATTTCAGTACGTTTCCAAACAACGAAATTTAAACATCAAATTTCACTAAAATTTCTGCCAAATAAAAACATAACCATAAATCATTCCCTTATCCGAACAAATCATATCGTCCATAGGAAAACTAACGATCGTTACAAGTGAGCTATGATGGTTTAGTGTAAACGTTAGGAATATATGTAATTAAGATTCTACAGACTAAGAGTGCGTGATCTTGCCTTAGTTCTTGTTCCATGTCTGGTTGTGGAGTTAGGGAAGGGCCACTCAGTCGACTGTCTTCTCGATCTTAATTATACATGACCTGTATACACCAAGTGATTGTAGAGGGACCTTGTAGGAATTGCATTATGAAATGTTCGCAGGAAGCATCCAGGATATATACGTAGAATATGCTATCGTTCTAAACAGTCATCTCCCATCCAAATCTACTTAGCATCTATTACCATAGGAAGTCCAACGTCGTCCTTTTCATGAATTGGCTTGATCCTCTCCATACCAGTTTCAAGCACTATAAAGAGACCTTTCGCCTTAACCGATCAATTGACAAAACTCTTTCAACCTATAACGACAAATCCCCGAACCATCTCTAGCATCTAGGCTCGTGAGTACTTAGGTAAGAGATACCATGCTCCTTCCCAGTCCCACAATAAAGATGGGAAGCAAGAAACAAAAGACATCAGGGGAATCCCAGAGGTTTATAACCTCCCCCAGATGCTCCCGAAGTCGCTTCGGAAACATCCCCCATGTGCTAAGTTGAATTCAAAATTGACTAGACTCTTAGAACCATTCCAATAACCAAACCCCTAATACCACTTAGCACCAACACAAGAACATATATTTTCTGATCAATAGAACGACCTAATAATTAAGGAAAGTATCAGAACAGGCCTCTAACCTTAGAGAACACCTATCTAACTCATAAGGAGGAAAAGAGGATTGCCCATTGGACCACTGACTACTAGGAATCAAGCAAACCCATCGTTAAGAATCGATATCCCCTATTCCGAATCGACGGTCCACTCACCCAACTCTAAGAAAACAAACAAAGGTCGACATCCCGCAAGTTCAGAATTTTCGTAGGAAGGAAAAATTCCAAAGCAGCCTAGGACTCATAAGTCCAGCGGCATCACACGCAAGCTTAACCGTGGTAGCAATAGTGCCATTCCTTAAGGTTCAGGAACACTACTTCTAGAACACCAAGAAAACAATCTTCAGAAGACCATTCGAGATCCTCGCCAGGATAGGTCCGGTAACCTATAGCCTTCGGTTACCATAAAACTCAGCATCATACATTTCACATTCCACGAATTCAGCCCTAATAAGTGTCTGACCGCCTAAGCTCTTGTAGTCCCACTCGACGAGATCAAGATAAACAAGAACCCACACCCCAAAGAGGATCGTGTGGGGATCATGGACAGGGAAACCAAAAGAGCAAGGTTAAATGCCAATAGTGAAAGTCCGCTAGAACACCAAGCAACGACCTAAATTCCCCTAGGAACGAAGAAGACCAGATGAAACAGAGATACCCACAACTCTCTCCTAGTTGCGAGGGTCGTCCAAGATGAGAATTTCGGGACGAAATTCCCTTTAACGGGGGGATGATGTCACAACTAGCAATTTTGAATCAGGATTGTATTCATACACAAACACTCTCTCTATGTAACTTGGTTGAAATGGATTATAATAAGTCAAATATGAACATATTTTTAATGCACCTATAGGCAAAACATTAGAGACAAATTAGCAACACATAGTAAAGCGTCATGATAAATCAAAAAGGACCAAAACATAAGCTTTGTGGTATTACATTTAGGTGTTCGGCCATGGATACCCCATGACCGAACACACCTTAAGAATAAGTGTAATGGGCCTTTTTCAAGACCGAACACACCTTGGAATGGGTCTCACCAAGACCGAATTCCCATTTAGAAGCCACTAAGTACCGAATTCCCCTTAAGGATGAGATGAATTCGGTCAAGCAAAAGAAATTCAAGTGTGTTCGGCCAAATTAAAGTAGTTTCAGTGGTATATTATTTTCTTTTTGATTATTGTACGACGAAGATTTACTTGGGGAAATGAATTCAACTTTACAACATTTTGACCAGTACATTCCATGCAACTCTCCCAATTACCTATCAAATATCTATGCCCTTTTTCCTTTCCTTTTAAAACCACGACTGAAAACCTTTATTCATTCATCAGTAAATCAATTCCTTCACCCATTTCCCTGTAAACACTCCATCTTTGTGTTTCAAAAACTCTCTCAAGTGCAAGAGCCAAGTCCTTCAAATATCTCCAACATCTAAGTGGTCCTAGAAAAGCTGATAAGACATTTCAAAATCCCTTAGTGTTTTTACACCTTACTATGTAAATTTACTGCTCTTTACACACAAAAATTCGTGTGTAATCTTCTTAGGGAGTTAGAAGTTTCAAGGTGTTCTTCAAGAATATCTTAGTGTTAAACTCACAAACTCTTCACAACACTTCCAATCCTCCACAAAAACAACCAAGGTGAGCTTCATAACCCCATATTTTCAACCTTCTTTTTCTATGTTTTAGGGGGGGGGGGGGATACAAGTCAAACATTGTTTATTCCACAAATAACTACAAGTTTTTCATCTTTATGTTAAGAATAAATTATTATTTGTACAAGTTATGGTATACTCTAGTTTTGGTATAAATATTGTGATATATGTGTGTGTGTGTATATATATATATATATATATATATATATATATATATATATATATATATATATATCAGCAAAACTAACATGATCAATGTTATAAAATCATATGAAAAATTAAGATCTATAAACTACATGGCTTTTGGGAACCTTTATTAAAAGATAGCTTTACTAGTAAACTGGGTACATTATAGTCATTTACTAATCTAGTGAGTTTTAATACCTAAATACCATGTTTTGAATTCATATTTTTCATGCTGGAACACACCTTTATATGTATATAAAAGAGTATAAATAATTCCAAACCAACAAGATAAACTATAATCGGTATAGTTTGGAAGTCGCGACCAACACTTTTCAAAGACATGTTTAATCATTTAAAGGTATAACTATCCTGTTTTTACAAGAAAAGGAGTCATAATTCACGTAAATATGTTAATTCTCTTGTGAGACACCTTTAGTGGTACCTACCTAGCGTACGCGCTAAGTCCTGTTATTTATAACCAGAGTCTCCTGGAGGGAGAGTGGGGTACTTGTGTATAGATCTATACGGGGTTGACACCCCCACACCTGAGCTGTTCGCTACAACTAGACTAGGCCAATCTAGGGTGACAAATATCTTAAGACACCGACGCCTGAAAAACGTCAAGCCAGGCGTTTAGGTCATTAGTATGGTTGTAACGACTCACATAGGGATAAGCAAAAATGATTTTTGGGTTTACGGGAAACTTACTTCATTAGTTTTATTGAAAGAAATGAAACTATAAGCTATTTTCTATATGACATTTACCTCCATCGTGGTCTTAGGGTTAAAGACCACAATTTATCTTTAAGGAAAATACTATATATTTCTCTAGAACTATATGTTATTACTTTACAAGGAAAGGATACCAAGGAACTACTTTCACTTTCAGCTCATATTTATGAAAATATTGGATTTTCTGAAACACACTCTTTACAAGTATAATAAAAGAAACAAAGGATTTGCATGCATATATTCACGGTTTTAGAACGAGACTGCAAACCTTCTTTTATTTATAGAAAATACCGTATTTTCTGAAAGTACTACGAGAACTATTCTAAACAAGTGTAAAACTATTTCGTACAAAAATGCATATGAACTCACCAACTTTTAGTTGACGCTTTTCAAACAACTTGTATTCTCAGGGATCTAGCAGGCAGGTAGTCTACCCTTCTTGAGGGCCAGCATCATCATTTTATGTTTTTCCTACCTTTCAATTATTTGTATTCAACTTTTGAACAATCGCGTTTGTAAACAATGTAATACTCGAGATCTAAATGTATGAATGTTTGTGTTGCTATGTTTCATTACTATTCAATTGTTATGACACTGTACATGAAGTCACTCCATCCGCCCCCAGACGTTTCCGCCGTTCTGGTTTGGGGTTGTGACATCATCTTCTGATGGGTTTTACATGCAATAACACAGATAAATCCTTAACACTTAAGGGTACATGCAACCTATTATATATATATATATATATATATATATATATATGTCATAACATTATTGAAGTAACATTCTATTGAACAACAAGAAACCTATGAAGCACATACCTTTTTTATTGGTGTAGTAAACAATCAAGAATCCTTTCTTCTTTGATTTGGAAGCTAGCACCACAAATGTCGTGCCTCTAATGGTTCATACCCAAACCCTAACAACCAAGGAAACTTGAAGAGAGAGAGTAGAGGGAGGTATTTTTGGAATTCCTCTTAGGAATAATGAGTTGGCCGGAAATATGTAGTGTGAAGGTCTATTTATAGCTGATATGAAAACCCTAGATAACCCTTACTTGATTAGATTAATAATATATTAAATCAGGTAATTATCTGGTTTTGTAATTATCTCCAAGGGATATTCTAGAAATCATAGAGCCGCTCCAAAACCGTCCACCCTTCATGGGGAAGGTTCTGGAAACCTTTTGTTTAACTATTGAATAACTACAGCTTAGGTCCTCGCACTTTTAATTAATTTAATTAATCCCAAAATTAATTATAATTAATTTATGATTAATTCTTAATTAAATAACACTATTTCTAATTAATATATTGTTCTCATAATATATTAACAAATCATTTATTGATTTCTAATTAATTTATTAATCATATAATAAATTAATAAATTAGTCTCTCTCTTTCTCTCTCTAAAATTTATCCTCTTTATTTACTAGGTTTGAGGGCAACCCAAAAGAACTTTGTTGAAAATTCAAGTATATATCAATTTAGTTATTAGCTTAGACACCCAATCCAACATGTTCTACATCATAGTTGGTATCCTCCTGCTCCCCCTCTTCTTGGGCACACAATTTAGTCAAGAATTCATTGTTACATGTCCTATTCATAGTAACTGTTTCCTCATTAAAATCCACTGTCACATCATAAAGGATACCTATGTCATCATCCCCACCACTAATGCAAGAATCAAGCTCATCATCTCTTCCTTCTAACTCAAACATATCATCTATTCCATGACTAATATGGTCCACATAAAGGGATATTTGACCATTAGTTCCATATGCATCAAAGATGAAACCTACATATTCCATCTCAGTCAAGATAGGCATAAGGCCACTCAAAAGAGGAGCACATGGCTCATAGTAGTATAGCTTCTTACAATCTAATTGCACGAAACATTCGAGAAAAGTAATACATTCTGAGTGTGTCATACCAGAAATATCATGATCTGTGAAGGTGAATTTCATTCCGTGAGTGTAAGATAAAGGACGGCGAATAAACACCCCCTTAAAGTTCAGTTCCACTATCAGAAATATCGTATTGGGGTTTGAGGTTGACATAAATTCTTCTTCCTCCTACTTCACTTCGTTCTGTGGAGGACTTGTAAACCCTAGCTCTGGTTGAAGGTTTTGGAGTATTCCTAATGTTGACTAACAGATGAACTTAAGTCCCTCTCAATTCGCCTCATTTAAGTTGATAAATTCGTGGAATTGCCATCGTGGCCGGCGATTTTCTTTTTATTCGCTTTTCTAATTTACACATAAGCAAAGGTAATTTAAAAGGTAATTTGAAAGTTAGGGGACTAGTTGCGCAAAAAAAATAAAATAATAACTTGAGTGACCAATCCAAAACAATGCCAAAATTAGTTGTGCTACAGTGTCAATTTCCTTTAAACAACTTAAAGGATTTCCCCATAATATCTATGAATAGTTGCTCATAGAAAATCCAAATAAGGCTTAGCTAATGGTATTACCACATAGTCAACTTGAACAATTAGAACTTGACCCGATTATAATTGCGGACCAAAGAATTATACAATTAAATAAATCTACCCAAAAAATATTATATATATATATATATATATATATATATATATATATATATAATTTAAATTTTTATTTCAAGTTATTATGTTTAAATTTTATTTATTTCATAATTTTTTAAGTTTGGCATGTTATTTTATTTAGATTTTTATTTCCAGTTATTATGACCATTAAATTCATTGCCAACAATAATACAAATTTTTTGCGTAAAAATTATGTGAAAAATAATGTAAATACTGATTCAGTGAACTTTTAAACCAAAAATAATGTAAATACCATAATTTATATTTTACACCAAAAAGAACTTTTAAAGTTTTCTTTTATTATATTTCCTACATTTTTATAAATAACCATCCAGTGATGATGTCCATGCTCCGCATGGGTCGGGAAGGTTGATTTACGTTTTCTAAACAGAGTGGTTATGTTTACATAGCATCATACATTCATTTCTTATTATTACTTACAAAGGACTATGCCCTAATAAAAAAAAACTTTGAAATTTATAGAAACTTTAACATTATGAAAAAATCTAACTACCTTGGAACATTTGTATAGAATTGTTGAGTACAAAAAAATCTTTCAACAATTGAAATATTCTGAGAAGCCTGGATTGGAACAGGGGTAAAGACGTCCAAAAGAGAGAAAACCCACCAAAATTGGGTGTAGAGTATCCCAACCTTTAATCATATTTCTTGATTGATCATTTGAAGAAGGCAACCTCTGTTCATCTTTTCTTCTCCTCCATCCTCGATAACAATAGAACTTTAAAAATAAATTAGATTATTCAAAATTTCAACTGCTTTTGAATATAATACCAAAAAAAATAAGAATTGTACATATAAATAAAATGGAATTTGAAAACCGTTTAACCATGTAATAGTATGTTAATGAAGGTCTTTTTTCTGGCACTTGTTCCATACTCATGTGGAATCTATCATTCTTTTGAATAAGTCAAATCTCCCTATTTAATATTCTACTCCAAAATAGGTAGTTTGATCACTTAAGTATAACAAAAATAAGTCTATAATTTACCATTTGTTAATTAGTGTCTGCGAATCGAAATTCAAAAGTTCACCAAATTAAGATAAAAAAGTTGTATAAAAAAATTTAAATGGACGGTTAAAACGGTAATTTTTAATTGAGCACAGATTATAAGATTTGATTGACACCTCCGTTTACATATTTAACATATTTTAACTCTTTGTTTGAATCCACAGACTCATTTCTTGAAATTAAAGAAAATGAAGCACATTAAATACTGTTATGTAAAGTTAACAATTTATAAAATTATAAAGTAATGTAGTAGTAGTTGGATATGAAGTTTTTGGAAACTCTTTTGTTTTTTTCCCCGGAAGAATCTTTAGCAGCATCATTCGATAAAATCCTTCTTTGAAAGTTTGCAACTTTGCAATATTTAATCAAAACCTAAACATAACAACACTTTTAACCAATAAATACTTAGATTTTCATTCTCAAACGATATGATGGAAGGGTTTGGTTGTATTACACGAAACTGTACATTTTTAGCATCTCAGTATTTGTATCATATATTTTTAATCACTTAAATGTTTGTTTTGAACAATTCAAAGTATTATAAAGATTATTTTGAGGTTCAAAATCCCAAAACCCCCAAAAAAAAATGAAGACTTTACTTCATAACAAGAGTCGTAATTTCAATAGTCATCCAGTTTGACAAAATTAGAAGTTTTTACCTTTTAAATTTCATTAATCGTTGATGCAAGGCCTCCCAATACCCACCTGCGATTAGACAGGAAGATACCATTTGAGTTGTACGTGTTTGGTTCACATGCTCTGATGGAATTAGAATTCGAAATTCCATTCGTAGGTGTGCTTGATTGCAAAAAAAGGGGGAAATGAAATTGAATCATCGACATGGTATAACATATCTGAGGCCAATTTGCAATGCTTGGGAAAGTTTATGACAAAGTTAACATATTCAACCAACCTAACCATTTATAGGGTTTAAGGAATACCTTCAAAATTATATCAATAGTAGAAATTGAACCCAAATCCGACCAATCGAATAACAAAGTTGAAAGAGTTCAGCACAATAAAACCCAATTCGCGTCTGCAACTAACCCTAACCACCACCAGTGGCGTAACTAACCCTAACCACCACCAATGGCAGACGCAGAACGTTTTAGTAGGGGTGATACTAAAAAAAATTCTGAAAAAATCTATATTAGTAGTGGCACTCGTATTTTAAGCCTGTGCACCTAATAGAAAAAACATAAAAAAAAATTACACTACGTACCGGAATCAGAGCAGTGGCCCGGGACCCCCGGGCTCCACTAAGGTCTGCCACTGACCACCACATCCATCAACGACGCTGGAATTTAACCATATCTTCAGTGACATAGGAAGAGCGAGACAGGAGAGATTAGGTTTTTTTTAGTGGGAGACAGAGAGAGGGAGAGCGATGGTGTTCAATTTACCGGATTAAAAAGAAGCGGTGGGTATCGTTTGGCGGAGGGGCAGAATGGGACGAGGACAGTGCTGGAGGTGGGTGTTGTAGAATGTAGAAGAGATGTTGTAGAGGGACGAAAGATGAATTTCAAATGGTATAGGCATTTTCAATGGCCTCAAACATCTACCAGGTGGGAAGCTGTGGAGAGCAGCTAGGTGCAGAACAACTATTGGAAGAGAAGAACGGTGAAGACACTAATCATCCTAAATGAACACCAAAAAGGCATGTGACCAGTTGAAGGATCATGATTAGAAAGGAAAAAGACAACACATCATCTAATTAGAAGCCTCGAAACCATCCAGCCAAAGAAAAATGGTTTGCCTTGGGTCGGATACTGTAGATAAGCATGTTGGATTTTATTGTATATATAATTTTTCAATTTGTTAGGTTCTTACACTATTGTCTTAAATTTTTTTATTAAAAAAAATTTAAGAATTACATTATATATATATATATATATATATATATATATATATATATATATATATATATATATATATATATATATAGGTTCTTACATTTTTGTCTTAAATTTTTTTTTAAAATAAAATTTAAGGAATTAAACTATTAAATAAATATATATCCAAACATATATATATATATATATATATATATATATATATATATATATATATATATATATATATATATATATATATATATATATATAGTTTGGCTTGTATACTTATTTAGATTTTTATTTCCATTTAGTATAACCATTAAATTCAAAGCCAACAATAATACAATATTTTTTACACGAAAAAAAAGTTTTAAGAATTTATTTTACTACATTTCTTAGATTTTTTAAAAATAATTTTTCAATTTGTTAGCTTTTTACATTTTTATATTATATTGTTAAAAAAAGAAACTAAAAGAATTATACTATTAAATAAATATATTGAAACAAAACTATATATATATATATATATATATATATATATATATATATATATATATATATATATATATATATATATATATATTAATATGGTTGCTTGTTGCATCTATCGGTTAGGGAGACAAATATATATATATATATATATATATATATATATATATATATATATATATATATACACACTGATTTCCTCATGTTCATTGAAACTTAGGGAGACAAAGATATATATATATATATATATATATATATATATATATATATATATATATATATATATATATATATATATATATATATATATATATCTTTGTCTCCCTAAGTTTCAATGAACATGAGGAAATCAGATAATAGATTCTGATTACATACTCACTCTTGATAGATAACCCCATACACAAATTGGTATCATGTGTGTGTATATATATATATATATATATATATATATATATATATATATATATATATATATATATATATATATATATATATATAACAAGAAAACCTACAATTATATCCTAAAATACAGGATAGATAAACATGGAAATGCAATTCCATACAAAATGGGAGTTTTATGTTATGGTAATCCATACTTTTAGTAATCCTTCAAACATAAGGATGTTTCCTTCATTCTTTAGTGGTTGAACAAATATGGATCTTCATGAATTTCCCGATGTCATCCGGGGTTAGCTGTTGAACCTTTTCCATCAATTTCCCAAGAGTAGTCCTCGATTCCTGATATAAACCACTCTTGTTCTTAGAAACAACATACATTATCTCCTTACATTCGAAGTATCCATACTTAGTGAATTATGAAGCATGAATTAACTACGAATTAATGTCAAGAGCACCTTCTCTAGTGATATGAATAGTCAGCACCCTATTGTTTTGGAATTTGAAAATCTAACTTTCAAAATCTTCTTAGTACGAATTCTTCTGTAAGAAACATCACCATATCTATGCTCATGTGTTTTCTTAGTTGTCTGAGCCAGCTTCTCCCTTATATTCATTACCTGAAGGATATTTTTCTGGATTTCATGTTGTTGTAGCAATATGTGAGGAATGATATCATCCTGCAAGACATCCTCATTTTGCTTCAGATCCATGTCATTCATTGTTATGATGTTTTGATCTTTGAAAAAAATAGAAGCTTCCTCAATAGAACATCCAAGTTTTGCAGCCATAACAGGAATATCATTTAGTAGCCCATTATCATCCTCTTTAGGATTTTTGGAGGAAGAGGGTCCTAAAGGATCAAGAGAAGATATCTTCCTCAGAAGAGAACAAATATGAGTACCATCATCAGAACTTGAAGAGTCTTTAGTGGAAGTTTTGTTCTCCGCAAGAGGAATAACATTTAAGGGAATAGCAGCAACAGGTTCGTTTCGGAAATCTAACTCATACATGGTTAGTTCCTCGTTACTGTGAGCTTTATTGTTATAAGCATCATCACATCTTCATAGAACCCCCTTCTCGACATGTGGCTCCCCTTGAGCTTGATGCCCCACCTCAGAAGAGGGTCTTCTATGAGGTTTTTAACTCTCCCCTTTATTAACAATAACATTCCAATAAATTTATAAAGGAAGAGGGTGGGAAAAACATTACCCATAGTAGGAATGGATTCATTTTGAACAACTACATGTTTTGACTCTAGCTGAGTGGTTGTAATGGCATGAAATCCTAGGATAGGAAGAGTGTATGTAGCAGCAACTGATGTATCATTCGTGAAAGCTGATGGACCAGGGCCTGGAGGTCTTGAACTAGGGGTGTAATTGGTACGGTGCCAATTCGTTTTTCCTTTAACCGTGTACCGTGCCAACTATAATTGGTATAAAAAAATTTCTACCGGTACCGTACCAAATATACTTGGTACCAATATATTTGGCTACCAACAAGTTTGGTTGGTACAAATTGGTAATGGTATATCCCGACTTCTTTTAATTTTCTATTGTAACATTTTAACATAAGCAAATACATCCGATAATTTTGACGTTTAGTGAAGAAATTAGTTACACATTTCTTTTAATTTACAAAAGAATTCTAATGAAATAATGTTAAAATAATGTTTTAATTTTGTGCTTTAATGTGGTAATAAATATTGACTAATGCGACCAAATAACTTATATAATGTTCTTAATATTGTAAACACTAAACACAATTAACGATTGCGCTTATATATATATATATATATATATATATATATATATATATATGAATTGGTTGGTACGGTATTATCATGGTATTTAAACTTTTGTACCATTACCGTACCAAGATTGCTCAATTGGTCTGGTCCTACCAACCAAACATGATGGCTACCAACTATACTGGCTACCAACTTTCTTGGTTTGGTTGGTAGCATGTTGGTTGGTTTTCCGTGGTACAATTTTGACAGCCCTATCTTGAACCATGGAGAGAAGATGAAACCGTAGATGGAGACAACAAGGACATGATAATAGCTAATTCACTGTCAATATGACCAACCCGAAGGGATAAAGCATCAATTGATCTTGTAACAGTGCAAGACATAGATATGATAGCTTCCACGATCTGAGTAAGAGTAATAGGAGGGACACTTTTTTGGAGTTTCCTAAGATCTTAACACCAGTTCTTAAGTAGAAGTGACATGTTTAGTGTCCCTTGATTAATCTTCAGTAGAGTCTGGAATAATGGTGTTAGCATGGAATTTAGATGTAGGAGATGGAGATCTTCGGGCAGGAGATGGAGATTTGTGATCAGGAGTAGGAGATCTTTGATGTTGTGCCACTTGATCAATGTGTATATCTTCTAGATTTTGATTTCCAAATTCATTTCCCTCAAGGAATAGATTTTCTTCTTGATTTAGACGTTGGTTCTAATAGACCTGGATTGGTGTCATTTAAGATATGAAATATAGTGTTCCTGTTGATCTGTAGAGGAACAAACATAGAAGCATTATCAGTTGCATCAGGGACAGTAGTGGGCAAGGATTGATTGACTTTAACATTGGAAGATTCGTTCGAACCTTAGTCCATATTTTCATTATGGTGATCATCATCATCATCATCATCAATTAGCTGTAAAGGTTATTTGATCCATATTCTCATGGCATGAGTGACAGGAAGATCAGTTGGTGAACCGGGAGCTTCAATTGTTTTCTAAGTAAAATGCTTTGGTTGAACAAGGGTGCCTCCAAGTTCAACACATGTAGCCTAACCCATAAACTGTTCCATAGCCAAAGATAAGAATCGTAGAAAGGTAACATTTGAATGTCTTGATGGAGCTTTTCGCATGACAGAGATTATTTGATCGAAGAAAATTTATGTAAAGTCAGTATTGCAATTGCAAAGCAAAATGTTCATCTCCTGAAGGGTGAATTGATCTCATCCACAAGTTTTGTGACACAAAAACATGGTGATTATGCCAGTAAGATACAGGGAAAAGGCGTACATGCTCCTTTGATGAGATTAGGTCGGGGACCTTGTTTATTGAAGCTGTACCCAACTGCTAGTAAGATTGCATGAAGATCTTGATTTGTTTGAAGTGGAAAAAATCATTGAGGACTGGAAGATTAAAAGCAACTCTAAAGTGATCAATGTTGATAGTCATGTTAATCCTTTCTTTAGTGATGTTGTCGGTGATTGGGTGATCATCTTCATCAAACAATTTATAGTGTACCAAAAATCACACAATGCTTTAGCTTAAATTTCGATAGACTCTCAAGTGAGAGAAGTAGAAAGAGGAATTTATTGGTGATTAGAGTATTTGATAGTAACAAGTAATGCATGGGAATTGAAGGCAAATCCTAAATCAAACTCAGGAAGATGGGTGAAAGCAATGACCATGTTGTATAGTGGTTCTTTGAGAGAGAGAGAGAGAGAGAGAGAGAGAGAGAGGGTTTTGAAACTTTGGTAAAGAAATTTTAACTATTTAAAATCATCTTTTTCATAAAATAATGCAATTTCAACCAATAAAAATACCTTAAAAACTATATAGGGTGTCTAAATGATAAAATGGGGTGTCTTTTTATCCAACCCCTAATATATATGATGGGTGGTTTAGGATTCCGAGAAGATAAATGTTATCTCATCCGTTGATAACATTTAGTCGTCAAGGTGAGTAAATATCTCCTTATTTGTCGCGACAGCTGTTAGAATTTCGAAAAGGCAATTTTGTCAAGGAATGAACATTAGTGGATAATGATCCATCATTAGGAGTTCAACATTAAAATAACCACAAATATTTGGAGCTACTTTAATAGTGGATACACTATTCATACCATTGAATCTTGTCATGGGATAGTAAGAGATCTTGTGTTTCAGTCGTCAATTCCTTTTGGTACAGAAGTAAGGTTTGTTGGAAGTCATACCTCAGTCTATGGTGATAATAGAAGAGGTAAAGGACTTCATGTGCCATTTTAGTCTCACATAACCTATGTTTTTAATTGAAGATCATTGTAAAAGTTACAATCTAGAACACAAGTTCTCCATCAATTCATTGAAGGTACATTAGAGAATAAATTTGTTTGCTATCACATCTCAATGTATGGTAATAATAGGTCAAGGATTCCAAGTGCTATTGGGGATTATATCCTATCTATGTAAATAACAGATAAGCTTAAGGATACTAAGTTTCATTCTTGAACAAAAGGTTCAACGATAATTCATAAAGGTACAATCATGAGATAATATTCAACCGTTAGGGGATGATCCACTGAGGATGATCCATCGATGCTCTAATTCTGATGATATTTAACAACAATTAATATAACTATAGTGAAAGGTTTCTTAAAACTTAAAGAGATAATGACTAGTCCTTTTATTTGCAAAGAAATTTTTTTCCTTGAGATATGATTTTATCCTTTTAAGGTTACGTTTCAAGAAGCGGGATGTTGGGCCTTTGAGTATTTAAAATAGAACCTTTTGACAACAAGAGAGGCATATCATGAGGCATAAATTGAAGAAAAACAAAAATTCAGATAGAATACGAAGTTGGTGATCGTGTAAAGGTGGTGAGTCAGGATTTGAGCTTCAGGGGTTCATACTTTTCAGCACAAGTGGCGGTGAAGTCTCAAAGAAGGTGTAGAGTTCGATTTAAAACACTAATATATGAGGGTGGAAGTCTATTGGAAGAGGTTATATCAGTGAAGAAGCTTCACCCCTACCCTCCAACATTGATAGTGAATTTGGTTAATGTTGATGTGGTGGAAGCTTGGCATAATGAGGGTTGGTGGCTGGGAAGATACATACGGAAGTTGCAAGATCACTACATTCTATTATTTAAAGAATGGGATAAGTATCTTGCTTATTCGAGAGAAAGTGTGAGTATTCATCAAGAGTGGAGTTGAAATTCCCAAACCTTTTTTCGATTCGTAGATTGAATACAAACAAGAAAGAACAATAAAGAACAATGAATAACACAGAAGTATCACAAAATTGTCTTTCACCAAGAAAGGGTTTCTTTTCACCAAGAAAACAGGTTGTCACAAAGACGTAAATGAAACCAAGATGTTCAAAAGACAGTCTTAGGGTTTTACCCTAATAAAGGATTATATACTAAACTATTCTAGTGAATCCGTTCAATCAAGGGATTGTATCTAATCTAAACATAAACTGATCTGGTAAATAAGGAATGGATCAGATCAGATCTTCTCTAGATTTGAATATGAGCACTAACACATCAGAAGCTGATTAGAGCATCAGATTCAGAGAGTCACGCTGATCAGGGCATTAGCTTCAGCGTCAGCGTCTGGAGATTAGCTTTAGCTTTAGCTTTAGAGTTAACTTCAACTTCAGTAGATAGTACCATCAACGAGTGTCATCAGCATGTCACCTGATCAGTGTGTCGTCAATGTATAACCATAAGCATCTGGATACACTAATCAATCTTCAGTAGATGGTGTTTTCATGTATTTGTTTCTCATAGAGTCTTCAGGTTCTTTCAGTCATCAGAGGATGTTCTTCACTGTTCAACATATGAATTTCCATCAGCATATCTTCAGATTAACTAAGGTCCCGTTTGATAGTTTCTGTCTGGGAAAGTGCTGTCTGGTAAAGTGTTGTCTGGGAAAGTTTTCTGACTGGGAAAGAAACCATGTTGTTTGATTGTACATCTGATTGACTGTGCTGAATGATGAAAAAAATTAATAATTCAATAAAAAATAAATTTAAAAAAAGTTATCTAAAAAAATTAATAATCCAATAAAGAAAAAAAGAGGCGGGGTTTGGTGTATAATTATCTTTCCAGCCCATTCAGCCAGAAAGATATGATTTTGGGGCTTTCTGGGAAAGACATATCTTACCGGGAAAGACCCCTTCTTTTGTGCAAATCAAACAGTCTTTCCGGTCCATTCAGTCAGAAAGATCTGTTTGGACCTGGAAAGATACGTATCAAACGGGGCCTAATTAACTATCTCTGACAGATCAGCTTGTCTAAGTTATACTATTCACACTTAATTAGACAATACTAACTGTCTACAATGAGCATATAAACTATAACTATGAAGTATATATTTTGCATCATCAAATCTATATAAATGAGTGACCCAACAATCTCTTCCTGTTTGATGATGTCAAAACTAAACTAATAAATAAATACAACTAAAGTAATATGTTGATTTCTGCTCCCACTTAGATTTTGAACCTTCTTCTTTCAAGAGTGTCTGCTATTCAAGGAACGATCAATTAACAATGTAGCAGAACTAAATATTTCTCCCCCCATTTTTGATAGCATCAATAGGTACTGCCTTCTGTTTGATTGATTTTTTTTATGTTTTATTTTTGTTTTTTATTTTAATTTTTTTAATTTTTTTAAGAAGACAGGAAGTAACCTGAAATAAAAAGAAAACATCAAATAAAGTTAGAGGATAAGATAGGTGTATCCCACTATTTTGAGGTTGCAATAGTAGATTATTTACACAGAATTGCAAAGTCTCATCAGCGTATGGTTTTATACGTTGAATCATTAACTTCTTTTATTAGAAGAATAAAGGGTGAGAGTGGGTAGGTGCTTGTAATACATCACGGTACATGATATAGCCATCGGCACAGATTTTTCGAATTCTCATCAGCGTCTGGCTTCGTACGTTGAATCATAAAGTTCTAAAGAAGAATATATAGTGAGAATGGATTATCTCTACCTAACAAATAATCTCTAGTTATCGACATGGACAAGCTTAACAAAAGCCTTTAGATCATTTCTTGCATTAAAGTGAGAAAGTACCTTTACAAGAAGTATTGTGATTTCTTAGCTCATGTCGTAGACAAGAGGAGCAAGAGGAGCAAGGGGAAAGAAATCCGGAAGATTTACTAGGATTGCCACCAATTTGTGAAGTGAGTTCCGAATTGACTTGATTCGAGGAACAGCTCTAGTAGCAAAATCTCCCTACTGATTAGCCTCCTCGGAAATGCAAGAACTATCTAGAAAACTCCGAAATCTTCTTGATAAGGATTTCATAAGACCAACTTTCTCATATTGGGGATCCCCAATGCTATTCGTCAAGAAAAAGGACGGAACCTTCAGGATGTGCATCAACTATCGGGAGCTAAACAAGCTAATAATCAAGAATAGATATCCGCTCTTAAGGATTGATGATCTATTCGACCAGTTGCAAGGGTCCAACTTCTACTCGAATATTTATTTAAGGTCAGGAAACCATCAAATTTGATTACAAGAGAAATACATTCCAAAAATAGCGTTCAAAACTCGTTATGGCCACTACGACTTTCTGGTTATGCCTTTCGGACTAACCAACACGCCAACTCTCTTCATGGAACTTATGAACCATGTTTGGAAACCCTACCTAGACAAATTCGTTATTGTATTTATCAATAACATAGTGATATACTCACAAACAGAAAAATGACACGGCTAACACCTACGAATCATTCTGGAGTTGCTAAGAAATGATAAATTGTATGCCAAATTCTCAAAGTGTGCATTTTGGATCAGAGAAATGCATTTTCTTGGACTGAGGTGCGCCAATTTCTAGGATTGGTGGGCTACTATCAAAGATTTATAGATAATTTCTCCAAAATAGTTAAACCCCTTACATCACTAACGCAGAAGGACACAAAGTTCAAATCGGAAGAAAAGCAAGAAATTGTGTTCGAGAAATTTAAACAAATGATGTGCAGTGTACCAATTCTTTCACTCCTAGAAGGAATCGAAGACTTTTTTATGTATTGTGACATGTCACATCAGGTCATAGTATGTGTACTTATGTAAATAGGGAAGGTCATTGCATATGCTTCATGTCAATTTAAGGTGAACGAGAATAATTACACCACCCATGATTTGGAGTTAGGAGCTGTAGTTTTCATGTTAAAGATCTGGTGACATTACGTTTGTGGCACAAAGTGTACCATACACGCCGACCACAAGAGTCTTCAGCACATCTTCAATCAAAAGAAACTCAATATGAGATAGCGAAGATGGATTGAACTACTGAATGACTACAAGTGCAAATTTTGATATCATTCAGGCAAGGCTAACGTATTAGCCGATGTGCTAAGCAGAAAGGAACGAGCCAAACCTAGACGAGTAAAAGCACTCACCTTAACAATTCAGTCAAACCTTCCTGCCCAAATACGATAAGCACAACGAAAGGCCCTTAAAATGGAAACAAGGCAGAAGAATACTTGTGAGAAATGGAGAAGCAATTTGAGTCCAAGGATGATAGAACCCTACATTTCATGGACTGAATATGGATGCCAAGGTTTGGTGATATCAGAAGTTTGGCCTTAGAGAAAGCTCACAAAACAAGGTACTCAGTTCACCCAGGATCAAACAAAATGCGCCTTGACTTAAAGAAGGGGTATTGGTGGCCAAACATGAAAGCAGAAATCGCCACCTACGCGAGCAAATGCTTGACATGTGCTAAGGTCAAGGAAGAATACCAAAAACCCTCAGTTCTACTATAGAAGCAAGAAATACCTGAGTGGAAATGGGAACAAATCGCTATGCACTTCATCACCAAGTTACCCAAGACACCTAATAGGTACGACACAATTTGGGTAGTGACTGATCGTATGACCAAGTCAACACATTTTTTGCCTATCAAAGAAATGGACAAATATGGAGAAGCTATCCAGAACTTACATTAATTAAATCTTTCGGCTACACGACATACCGAAATCTATTATCTCAGATAGAGATAGCCGATTTACATCCCGGTTCTAGCAAACAATGAAACAAGCTTTAAGAACACAACTTGACATGAGCACAACCTACCATCCACAAACCGGTGGTCAAAGTGAAATGACTATGTAAACGCTAAAGGATATGCTTAGAGCATGCGTGATAGACTTCAGAGATGCGTGGGATACTCACATACCGTTGGTCGATTTTTCCTATAATAACAACTATCTCTAACACCGAAAATTTTAAAACCAAAATTTTCATTTCAAACATAAAAATCTCATGTCATATTTCCCAAAAATCTCAAGTATCAACATTAATACAATTTATTTATCAAAAGTTGTTTATCACATAAACCAGGACCCTCCAAAATATATTTCCAAATGCGAGTGTGTGTACAATCAAGCCGGGGCCTTCCCGCGATCATCGGAAGTACCTGAAACACACAACACATAACACCGTAAGCGCGAAGCTTAGTGAGTTCTCCAAAATACCAGACACAACTCATTAGCCACTCTAGGCCATAACTCGATAAGACCCTCCGATCAATGTGTCTCAGTGGAACCCTCCGGTTCCAACTCAGTAAACTCATAGCAACAATATTCAGCAATAATCACAAGACATAATGCAGCATATAACAATGCATAGATAAACACATAAAACAGCTCAATCACGTAAAGATACCACTCTTGGTAAGTATAGTGAGAAGACTCACCTCGTAAGTAAGCTAAGTGAATGAATACTCTCGCACACGAATCACCAAGTCTAGCCTCCTCCTAATCACATAAGATAATTATATCTAATTAACTCTTTAAATTACACATTTTACTAAGTTATCCCTCTCTCTCTCTCTCTCTCTCTCTTGCAGTGGGAAAATACCAATTTACCCCTCCATGGTTTCCCAAAGACAGGGTTGACCAAACCCTAAGTCAACAGAAGTTAAACTCAAGTCAACAGTCCATGTTGACCCTACTCGTCGAGTGCACTCATGGGACTCGGCGAGTCTGCTCTCCATCCACAGAATCACTCAAAAGTCTGGCTCAACTCGCTGAGTTGCTGCACAATCAAAACCATCGGGACAACCCCATCTGACTCGTCGAGTCGGCTTCTTGACTCGGCGAGTCCATTCAGACTCATCTTTCATTCATTCGTTTTCAAAGCAGAGAACCTCCCTAAATTCTGGATCTACACTCCTAAGTCTCATCTATCACGTAAAGTCATAGGGTTTATGTTCATGCATGACATTTTGAGCTTAAAATGCCAAAACACACCCCAAAAAGGGTTTTTCACTCAAGATCACTATTATGGTTGGATAAAGCAGAGACTTTTGGACTCTAGGGACCTCACATGGTCTAGATCTGAAGTTCAACCCTCTCAATGAGCATGGAACACTCAAGGTCCTCATATTTGGGTGGAAAAACCCTAGATTCACAAATCGTGAGATCTATACAAAATAATGAGAAAGGTGCAAGCTTTATACCTTTCCCAGAAGCTTTGAAGTGAAACAACCTCAAATCTAGCAGCACCCTCTTGTCCCTTGGCTTAGAAATCTTCTCTTCTCTTCACAAAATGCACCAAACACTCACAATTAGCAAAACACTCTCTCTCTAGGCTTAAAGGTCGTTTAGGGTTTGCTCTCAACGAAGGGTAGCCGGAAATGAGGCTATAAGTACCTTTAAATAGGCCCCAAACCCGGGGATTTAGGGTTTCTCATTCCAGCGCCTACTCGGCGAGTCGGGTCTCGGACTCGTCGAGTAGGTCATTAATCCTACGTGGCACATCGCGACTCTACTCGACGAGTTGGAGCACCGAATCGTCGAGTAGCTCAAAAGATAAATAATAAATAATAACAAATAATATACCTGGAAGTCCGGATGTTACGATTCTACCCCACTAGAATCAGACTTCGCCCTCGAAGTCATGATCTGAAAATAACTCTGGATACTGCTCTCGCATCTCGGACTCCGGCTCCCACGTCAACTCGGACCCTCTCTAATGTTGCCACTGGACCTTTACTAGGGGTACCTCTTTGTTCCTCAGAACCTTCACCTTTCGATCCATGATCGCAATTGGTCTCTCAATGTAATTCAGGCTCGCATCCACCTGAATGTCTTCTAATGGTACTACCGCCGTCTCGTTGGCTACACACTTCCTTAGCTGAGACACATGGAAGGTGTTATGAATCTGGCTCAACTCCGCAGGTAGCTCCAAACGGTACGCTACCCTACCCACTCTAGCGGTCACCCGCAAAGGACCGATGTATCAGGGCCTAATCTTGCCCCGTTTCCTGAATCGGATCACCCCTTTCCAAGGGGATACCTTCAGAAGGACAAAATCTCCAACCTGAAACTCAAGCTCGGGTCGTCGCATGTCTGCGTAACTCTTCTGGCGACTCTGGGCCGTCAGTAACCTCTGCCTGACCTGCTGAATCTGCTCAGTCGTCTTGAGCACTATCTCAGTGCTACCCATCACTCGCTGCCCCACCTCTCCCCAACATATAGGAGTTCGACACCTTCACCCATAAAGGAGCTCGAAAGGAGGCATACCAATACTAGATTGGTGGCTGTTGTTGTAAGAAAACTCAGCCAAGGGCAAATATGTATCCCAACTTCCACCAAAGTCCATAACACATGCTCGAAGCATGTCCTCGAGCGTCTGAATCATCCTCTCACTATGCCCGTCTGTCTGTGGTTGGTAGGCTGTACTGAAGTGCAATCTCGTACCCAACTCCTCATGAAACTTCATCCAGAACGTGGAATTAAAGCGCACATCCTGATCTGTCACTATCGACGTCGGCACTCCATGCCGAGCTACCACCTCTCTTACATATACCTCGGCCAGTTTCTCTACAGAAGAACTCTCACTAATAGCAAGAAAGTGAGCGGTCTTCATAAACCGGTCCACAATCACCCAAATTGCATCGACACCTCGCGCGGTCCTCGGCAATTTGGTGATAAAATCCATGGAAATCTGTTCCCACTTCCACTAGGGAACCTCTAGTGGCTGCAACTTGCCATGAGGATGCCGATGCTCGACCTTAACCCGACGACATGTCAAGCACCTCTCGACTACCCAAGCCACGTCCCTCTTCATACAGGGCCACCAATAATCTCTCTTCAGGTCCAAGTACATCTTAGTGGCTCCTGGATGGATCGAGAATCTCAACCTATGTGCCTCCTCCATCAGAATACGGCGAGCTCCACCTGTATAGGGCACCCAAAGCCGCCCGTGGAAGGTCATAAGCCCACAACTGTCCGCCATAAACTCCGACACCTGCTTAATCACACGCTCTCTGTTGCGGTTTTCCGACTTCATAGCCTCCACCTGGGCCTCTCGGATGGTATCTAGAACTGGAGTCATCACTATCATCCTCATACACACATTTCGGATTGGGGCACTCTCCGCTCTGCGGCTCAAGGCATCGGCTACCACATTAGCCTTGCCTGGGTGATATAAGATCTCATAGTCGTAGTCTTTCACTACATCCTACCGTCTCCTCTGTCTCATATTAAGATTGGGCTGATCCATCAGATACTTCAGGCTTTTATGGTCCGTGTATACAGTACACCGGACACCATAAAGATAGTGGCGCCAAATCTTAAGGGTGAACACCACTGCCCCTAACTCCAAATCGTGGATGGGATACCTCGTGTCATGAGGCTTCAGCTACCTCGACGCATATACTATCACATGACCCCTCTGTATCAACACTCCACCCATCCCTGAGATGGACGCATCGCAATAGACCACAAAGTCCTCTACTCCCTCCGTAAGGGCTAACACCGGAGCTTCGCACAATCTCTGGCGAAGAGTTTCGAATGATGCCTGCTGCTCAGGCCCCCAAGCAAAAGTAACACCATTTCGGGTCAATTTGGTGAGAGGAACTGCAATCTTGGAGAAATCCCTGATAAATCTCCGATAGTAGCCGACCAATCCCAGAAAACTCCTGATCTCGGATGGGGATCTCGACACCTCCCATCGCATAACCACCTCAATCTTGGCCGGATCGACCAATATTCCATTCTGATTAACGAGATGTCCCAGGAACTGGACCTCTCGCAACCAGAAATCACACTTGGAGAATTTGGCATACAGCCTCTCCAACCTCAAAACCCCAAGAACCTCTCGCATATGCTCCTCATGCTGCTCTCTGGATCTCGAATATACTAAGATATCATCGATGAACACGATCACCAACCGGTCTAACATAGGTCTGCACACCCGATTCATGAGATCCATCAACATTGTCGGTGCGTTGGTGAGCCCGAAAGGCATCACCACAAACTTGTAATGCCCATAACGAGTCCTAAAGGCCATCTTCTGAATATCCTCTTCACGTACTCTCATCTGGTGATACCCAGATCTCAAATCAATCTTGGAAAACCAAGATGCCCCCTGCAACTGATCGAACAAATCGTCGATCCTCGGAAGTGGATAACGGTTCTTGACCGTTAGCTTGTTCAACTCCCGGTAATTAATGCACATCCGGTGTGAACCATCCTTTTTCTTGACAAAGAGGATCGGCGCCCCCACGACGAGCTACTCGGTCAAATAAATCCATTCCCCAGCAGCTCCTGAAGCTATGAGGATAATTCCTGCATCTCTGGCGGCGCAAGGTGATAAGGTGCCTTGGCGATAGGCGCCGCTCCCGGGAGCAAATCAATCCGAAACTCCACTTGCCTCTCAGGAGGCACACCAGGCAACTCCTCGGGAAAAACATCAGGAAACTCGCACACTATCGGAACCTCGGAGATAGAACTCGGCCTCTCTGAAACAATTCGCGTATCCATCACGTACGCCAAGAAACCTATGCAACCCTGCTGCAAACTCTGCCTTGCCCTGGCAGAGGAGCAGAAAGCTGACCCAGATCTGGTACCCTCGCCATACACTGTAAGCACTCCCCCACTAGGGTCTCATATAGTCACCAACTGACACTCGCAATCGATCACTGCTCCAAAACGGCTCAAGCAATCCATGCCCATAATGACATATACATCCCCCATCGCGATCGGTACCAGGTCAATCGGAAACTCGACACCAAAAATCTCCAACACACATCCTCGGAATACATCAGTAGCAAAAACCGCGTGCTCATCAGCTATAGAAACCCTCAGATGTCGACTAAACTCCTCGCGTCAGATACTGATGTGACGACTGAAAGCTAAAGACACGAAGGATTGACTCGCACCCGAATCAAATCACACTAAAGCAGGTATAGAATTCACAAGAAATGTACCTAAATATAGCACAGGATAAGTACAATAAATTTCATAATAAGAAATAAAGAAATACGTACCATCCACGACATCAGGTGTTGCGCGGACCTCCTCCGCTGTCAGCTGAAAAGCTCTCCCACGAGCCTTCGGAACCTCGGCCTTCACTGGCCGAACATCAGCAGCACGCAAAGCAGCAGGAACGGAACCCTGTGCTGATCCCTGAACAAGCTGAGGGCACTCGGCCTTCCGATGGCTGGTCTGATTGCAGTGAAAGCATAATGCAAATCCCTTGGGGCAATCCTTCGCCATATGCCCCTCTTTGCCACATTTGTAGCAAATCCCCGTCCTGCAAGATCCCTCATGACTCTTGTCGCACTTGCCACAAGTGCGGCCCTTCTGTCCTCCTGATCTCGAATCGGCGGGCTTAGACCGCTTGGATGCCGGCTGCGACTGCACCGGTCGCCGGTCTCTCCCCTGAGACTCCGCATCCTCCCTAGCCTGGGTCTCCAACTCGATTTCCCTCCTCCTGGCATTTGCCTGAAGCTCCGCAAATGTCTGATAAGATGAGTTCGCCACGAACTCTCGAATATCCTCCTAAAAATTCTCAAATAACGGCTCATGCGTGCCTGCTCAGTCGACACATGATCAGGGCAGAACAACGCCCTCTCGTGAAACATCCGAGTAATCTCAGTCACCGACTCCGTCTTCTGTCTGAGAGACAGAAACTCCTAGGCCAACCGTTCCCTCTCCACCGTGGGAACATACTCATCACTGAACATCATCACAAATCTCTCCCAAGTCACTACAGTATGCTCTGCAGGAGTAAAGCTGGTTGTCGCAAATTTCCACCACTCCTTCGCTCCCAAACGAAGTTGGTTCAGCGCGAACCACTCCCTTAAATGCTCTGGGCATGAACAAGTATAGAAACATCCGTCGATATAAGGGATCCACCTCATCGCCGCAATCCGATCCTGAGCCCCATCAAACTCTGGTGGCTTCGTGTTGCTGAATTCCCGGTACAGCAACGAGTCACCTCCCTGTGGTCTGTCAGCAGCGAGAGCTGCAGCAGCAGCAGCCTCAGTAACAGCGGCATACACCTCATCAAAAGTCTCAATCAAAGTGGTCTTAATAGACCCAAACATCTCCAGAATCTCCGCTCGAATAGCTGCGGCCACCTCCTCGTGAATCATCCTGCAAAGCTCATCATCACTAGTCCCATTGCTCCCGGGGTTGTGGCGTGTACCCACCATGATGTCTCTAAAACACAACACAAAATCATCAGAGTCTCGCTCGAGTATACTCGCACTCGCTCACTTGCTGCTTAGCACCCTAAGGATTTGTACTTAAGCTACCTGCAGATCTGGTGCTTTCAGTAGTACGGGCCTAATACTACCTCCCACACCAAGTCCGTAGTCACCCGAAGTCCTCCTCATAGGATTCCAATTAACAAATACTATACATCTCACGATCCATACATTACTCTCTCGGAAGATTCCTCTCAAGCTCATCTAGGTATCTCTTCCTAGATTATCTCTCGACTCAAAACTCAGAACATACTCAGAGCGAATAGCAGGTAACACTGATCATGAACATCTCCTAGGCTAAGGCATCACAAATCAGGCAACTCTATCCTTAGAATATGAAATACCTAGCGTAATTTCTATCATGCAACCCTAACAGAATATTTCATAAATATTTCATAACACAAAGTAAGGGTATCTTGGGAAATCACCGTTCGGGCTCTGGCTGATTGTACATACCGCTCCAACACGTTTTCTCTTAAAGCTCTTTCTTGTTTTAGAAAAATCATTTCTTTTGAAATTTTTTCTCAAATCCTCAGTTTGAGTCCAAACACACCCGGAGGTGCATCCGAATCCCTCAAACCAAGGCTCTGATACCAACTTGTAACACCGAAATTTTTTAAACCAAATTTTTGATTTCAAACATAAAAAACTCATGTCAAAAATCTCAAGTATCAACATTAATACAATTTATTTATCAAAAGTTGTTTATCACATAAACTACGACCCTCCAAAGTATATTTCCAAATGCGAGTGTGTGTACAATCAAGTCGGGGCCTTCTCACGATCATCGGAAATACCTGAAAAACATAACACATAACACGGTAAGCGCGAAGCTCGAATCTTAGTGAGTTCCCCAAAATACCAGACATAACTCATTAGCCACTCTAGGCCATAACTCGATAAGACCCTCCGATCAATGTGTCTCAGTGGAACCCTCCGGTTCCAACTTAGTAAACTCATAGCAACAATATTCAGCAATAATCACAAGACATAATGCAGAATATAACAATGCACAGATAAACACATAGAACAGCTCAATCACGTAAAGATACCACTCTTGGTAAGTATAGTGAGAAGACTCACCTCGTAAGTAAGCTAAGTGAATGAATACTCACGCACACGAATCACCAAGTCTAGCCTCCTCCTAATCACATAAAATAATTATATCTAATTAATTCTTTAAATTATACATTTTACTAAGTTATCCCTCTGTCTCTCTCTTGCAGTGGGAAAAGACCAATTTACCCCTCCATGGTTTCCCAAAGACAGGGTTGACCAAACCTTAAGTCAACAGAAGTCAAACTCGAGTCAATAGTCCATGTTGACTCTACTCGTCGAGTGCACTCATGGGAATCGACGAGTCTGATCGCCATCCACAGAATCACTCAAAAGTCTGGCTCAACTCGCCGAGTTGACCCGTCAACTCGCCGAGTTGTTGCACGATCAAAACCATCAGGACAACCCCATCCGACTCGTCGAGTTGGCTTCTTGAATCGGCGAGTCCATTCAGACTCATCTCTCATGCAGTCGTTTTCAAAGCAGAGAACCTCCCCAAATTCTGGATCTACACTCCTAAGGCTCATCTATCACGTAAAGTCATAGGCTTTACGTTCATGCATGACATTTTGAGCTTAAAATGCCAAAACACACCCCAAAAAAGGTTTTTCACTCAAGATCACTATTATGGTTGGATAAATCAGGGACTTTTGGACTCTAGGGACCTCACATGGTCCAGATCTGAAGTTCAACCCTCTCAATGAGCATGGAACACTCAAGGTCCTCATATTTGGGTGGAAAACCCCTAGATTAACAAATCATGAGATCTATACAAAATAATGAGAAAGGTGCAAGTTTTATACCTTTCCCAGAAGCTTTGAAGTGAAACAACCTCAGATCTAGCAGCACCCTCTTGTCCCTTGGCTTGGAAATCTTCTCTTCTATTCACAAAATGCACCAAACACTCACAATTAGCAAAGCACTCTCTCTCTAGGCTTAAAGGTCGTTTACGGTTTGCTCTCAAGGAAGGGTAGCCGCAAATAAGGCTATAAGTGCCTTTAAATAGGCCCCAAACCCGAGGATTTAGGGTTTCTCATTCCAGCGCCTACTCGGCGAGTCGGCTCTCGGACTCGTTGAGTAGGTCATTAATCCTACGTGGCACATCGCGACTCTACTCGACGAGTTGGAGCACCGACTTGTCGAGTAGCTCAAAAGATAAATAATAAATAATAACAAATGATATATCTGGAAGTCTGGATGTTACACTATCACACCAGTATAACGGATGCACCTATCGAAGCACTTTATGGCAGAAAGTGTCGTTCACCGCTATGCTGGGGAGAAGTCGATGACACCTAGTTAACAAGAAACTCATAAGAGACACCGCTCTAACAGGACCAAAAATTATACATGAGACCACCGAGAGGATCGTGCAAATCAGAGAGCGACTGAGGACCACTCGCGACCGTCAAAAGAAATATGTTGATTTTGACAAAAACCCCTTGAATTTCAAGTTAGGGATATGTTCATGTTGAGATTCTCTCCTTGGAAAGGAGTAATAAGATTCAAAAAACAAGGCAAACTTAACCCAAGATACATAGGACCCTTCGAGATCCTTTCTAGAGTAAGTTTGGTAGCCAACTGACTCTAATTTCCCAAGGAACTCAACAATGTGCACGATGTCTTCCATGTGTCAAACCTCAATAAATGTCTCCTCGAGGATACATTTGTAATACCCTTGAAGAGATATAGATCGACACTAAACTCAATTTCATCGAGGAGCCGGTCGAGATTATGGATCGCAAAGTCAAGAGACTTATATAGATTCGTATTCCCATAGTGAAGGTATGATGGAAATCTAAGTGAGCGCTGACGTACATATGGGAGTGCGAAGACCAGATGAAGAGAAAGTGCCCTCACTTGTTCGAGAACATCCTGACCGTGAGCTAAATTTCGGGACGAAATTTCCTTTAACGGAGGGAGGATGTGACAACCCGGAAGATACATCATCAACCGCCGTTAGATTCGAACATTATCACCAGCATGATATAGGACAACCATGTAACCATTTGACATATATAGATAAATATATTTTATTTCGTCCTTAATTACATCAACATATAGGCTCAAAAATTTAGTGCTGAATCCTTGAGAGCAAGTTTACATTTTTAGAATATATGCGTTGCTGCTGTTCCAAAAATATAAACTTCGTAGAAATCTGAATTACTATGAAAAAGATATGATTTTTATGGTAAATAAAAATCTACCGCACATAGGAAGTTACAACGTCAAAAATTACAAAGACAACGATTAACTTTTGGCAGAAGCCACCAAAATGAGAAACATAGTACTACTCAAAGTAGGAATTTAAAGATAAAGAACGCCTAACACGGGAACCATATGTGAGAGTTATGATTTTTATAAAATAATAACGGTTATAAAATATATGCTAAAAATGAAAGTCGGAATTAGCCAAAACGACCAAAATGAAAGTTATAGTATACATCGAGACCTACACGGATATATAAGAGTCGTTGAAAACGGGGCTCGTATACAAGAGTTAAAATAATTTAAAGTTTGATTTTCACGCTCGCGCGCACCTACGCGCAGTGTATGGCACATACCTGATGCCTGGATTCGTTAGGATACGGATGATGTGGCACGAGGAAGTGAGGACATGTGACATCTTCCTATGGCTGGCGTGTAATTGCATTGTGCACAATGTGTGGCGTGCACTCGAAAAAAGGATATAAATAGCAAGTCTCTACATTTCAAATCCTCACACCTCAAAACACATTTCTCTCTCTCTTTCTCTCTCTCTCTCTCTCTCTCTCTCTCTCTCTCTCGATATATGTGCCATTAGTTCCTAAGCGCCTACTGAGTTCTGGACTTCCGAATTCTACCCTACATCAACGGTTTCACACATTAAGGGTGAGTTCACGTCCCCACTTTACTGTTTTCAAACCTTTTACGGAGGGAATACATGTTTTAAACTATAGTTTTCCTAAATATTACCGATTGTATAAACTTAGTAATTTGATTATGTCTAGAACATTAGGATGATATTATGCCTGGCAGATACCTTGCTAACTTTTACGGATAATATTATGCCTAGTTGTTATGCTGACTCACACTGATAGTAAACATCACACCTAGTTCTTACATTGGCCAATTGCCAGGAAACGCTTTTCCGTAGACATCTCTATAGAAAACCTTGATGGGTTTTGAGCATTTTAACACTCCTTTGGTGTATATGCAACCCTAGAAACCTTGGATCTATGTTTTCTCTATTATACATGCAAATTTGATTTCCAAGGTTCTCAACCTAACTAGCATGTTATGGGGTACTTGTAATATAAAAACTTTAGTAGAATAACATACCTTTTCTTGTGGTTGATTGCTTGGAGTCTTGAGAGCCTAGCACCAATAATGTGGATGCCTCAAGTGGAATCACAAATCACCAAAACAACTTGGAAGACTTGAGAGAATAGTATTCACCAAGTAGAAATCGGCCCACCCTTTGTACTCACACACTAGTGCCATTTCATGTGCCAAAAACCTCTTTATATAGTATGGGGGATTAGGGTTACATCCATGTAAACCCTAATACCCATGACCTTTCATTTCCATAGGATCCATGGGTTAAAAACTCCATGGATTATCCATGCAAGCTTAGCCCATCCTAAATGAACTTGGCCCATTCTATATATATAAGAGTCCATATTTAATTAGTTCCTTTTGATCACTAAATTAATTCTAAATTAATTCTTGATCACTACTAATTAAATAATATGATTTCATATTAATATATTATAACTAATAATATATTAATAAATCATAACTATACTATTCTCAAAAGATTATCCATATAAATTGTTTCGGTGAAGTGCAACCATAAATGGACCATGTTGGGTCGGGTCAAGTACATACCAAATATAGTTACAGACTTAGACACCTTATCCAACAAACCTTTGGATATGTTTACTACCTAGTGGTTACTCTGCTCAAATACTCGACGTAGTAAAACACTCTAACTTAGTTATATATGTACGCAGTTATATATATATATATATATATATATATATATATATATATAATAATGACTATCTTGTAAAAATACAAAAATGAACAACAACGTGATTGAGCAGGGGAGGCACCCACAAACAAGTGTTAGATGAGACACGATTCATCCACAAGCTGAATAACATGTAGTCTTATAATCCCCAGGCCTATAATCGTTAAATCTTAACTGATAGGGAAACGTATAGATCTATATGGAGTTGACACCTCCACCTACGGTTGCTAGTTACAACCTGACGGCAGTCGGTGCAGGCATAACTTTCTCAACGTAGACGACGTCTGATGAAGCGTCGGGATACTGGGCGGACAAAAACTACTATTCATAGCTCAATTATAGGAACTCATCGTAACATTGTTTAACTAATCTATCTAAAAACTACTACTAGGAAATAAACCTAAGAAAGTAGTGATAGAACATAACTCAAGTATGCGAGTTAAGGAAAACCACAATGTTGACCTAACCAACTCTACAAAAATTTTAAAAGTATACAAAACCTGTGAACTCACCAACAATATGTTGTCCTTTCAAACCACATGTATTTTCCTGAGAATGAGTCTGGAAGGAGATGGGCAAGACCCATGTGATGCAGCAGGAGGCCTATGTGTTTTATTGTTGTACTTTGCTTTCGTATTGTATCTGTAGTTTGAACATCTATGTAACCTATACTACTTAATGAATAAAAAGTGATGTTTGCATAACATTTGTGCACTATTCAATGTGAATTTGTATTTATGACCCAACATCCTAAGGTCATACAACTCGACATTTCCGCCGTCGGCCGGGGGTGTGACACTTCGAGAATTAGATAGATGTTCCTTTGGGGACAAGATGATTCCTACGGGAATTAAAGAATTTATGTGATTAGATAATATAGATAGATGATATTTTGGGAATGTAGATAGATGAGTCATATGGGAATTAAAGATTTTATATGATTATATAATATAGAGAAAAGGTTCCATGAGTGGAACAAGGAATGTAGTTCTTTTAAGAACTTAGAAGTAATCCGTGAAGGATTAAGAGTAAAGAATCCATGAGGTATTCAAGAGAAGAAAGAAAGTTCCAAGGGATCCGTGAGGGATCGAGAGGACAAGTATGAGGTGAATAAAGAAGAGTAAGAGAATAGTATAGAGCATAGAGAAGAGTATAGGAAAGATGAGACATAAAGATTAAGAGAAAAGTAGAGAAGAGTAGAGAAGAGCTAGAGGTAGAGACAGAGATAGAGAATGTTGAAAATATGATATGGGCCTGAGAAGAGGCTAAGAAAGAAAGAAGGGATATATAAATGGTAAGAATAGTATTGTGTGCTATTGGAGAAGAACTAGAGTATGAGTAAGAGAGAATAAAATGTTGAGGCATGAGGAAAGATAGAAGAATAGTGATATATGTGATGAGATAAGAAAAGACTGACAATCTATTCCATGAGAAGATGAGTTTAAGATGTAGTGTATGAGATAAAATTGAATGGGAAAGATTAGAGTATGAAACATAGAAAGAGCAAATGAACATGAAAATAGAAAGAATATAACTCGCCAGACATTGTTGTTTGATGTTATAGAGATGTTTCATGTTTTGTAGGTTCGGGTAGCAACAGTCATGGTACATTAAGAAAAGGCATGAGCACAAGGACTTAGAATAATTTTTATTTCCTTGTTGTTCTAATTTGTATGAAGGTTTTTATTGTATACCCGTGACTCTGCCTGAAATATAAAATGTTTTATTTTATGAGTTAATAGAATTCCGCAAATGTTTAGTAACAACTCTGGTAATCTTGTTAGATTAGATGAAGTGATGTATTAAGCTCCAAAGAAGAATCTATCTACAAGTATCCACCAAGCAAGGAAATACCACCACTAGATGCTAGTCTTCACTTGTATATATGTTGTTCTTAAGCTGTAAAAGTTCACACCAAATGAACCTTAAATAGAGGCAACATATATGAGCTTTATTGTTGCACAGAAATTACAGAAAGAAGGAAGGGGGATAGAGGGAGTAAGCCATAAAAAATGGCAGTCCTTTTTTAGAAAAAATGGTGATAAAAAACTAGCCATAGTATTTGTCTTTACTCTCCATTATATACCATGGGACATGGAAAATTCCTATACTTTAATGTAGTCAAAGTAAGGACCTAAAGGACAACTATGGTGCTTAAAATGCAAGACAACACTCTTACTGTTTCTTTCTCTAGCAACTTTCGTGTCACACTCCCGAACCAGACGGCGGAAACGTTTGGGGGATTGGTGTGACTTCATCTTTTATAGTATCATCACAGAGTATATAATTTAAACATAACATCATCATCATCACACATATAATATAACAACATACATAGTTTACATCAAGTATTGTATTTCAATATTACATGTCCAAAATAGTTAAAATATGATGAAACAAAATATGACAAAATATCCATGAATTCGTTCTGCCCAACCTGTTCAACGGTTTCCTGAGAATACAAGTTAATTTAAAAAGGTCAACAGAAAAATGTTGGTGAGTTCATAAGAATTTTGAGAAAATGATTTGTATAACTTTGTAATCACAAGAAAATCCTATATTTTCTTAAAACAGTTTAGTATGTTTGTGTCCGATCTTGCATTAATGCATGTGTGTTATTGTTTACTAGAATGCCAAAAGAGAATGAAGAGAATGTAAAGAGAATGCCCCTAGACAACCCGATGTTGTCTGTATAAGAGAATGCTGGTATTATCAACCCCAGAGGTTGAGTACCAGCACGAGTATGTTACCGAGTATTCCAAAGAGAAAAGAGAATGGTTTCCCGTAAATTTTATAATGTTAATTCCTCTAAGTGAGTCGTTATAACCATACTAGATAATGACAATTTCGCCTGTCTTGGCGTTTATGGACGCCGACGGAATAGAATAAGGTTTTCGTCACCCTAGACTGGTTTAGTCTAATTGTAGCGAACAACTCAAGTGTGGGGTGTCATCCCCGTATAGATCTATACACAAACCCCTGCTCTCCCTCCAAGAGACTTTGGTTATAACTACAGGCTACGATCGTACACTCAATAGGCATCAACCGACACGTCTCACTAGATCCTTAATCAAATTTACGTGAAGAGACACATATAAAGTACATTCCAGGCCCAATGAACATGTAAGTGAACAACTAAGGCTCACTAAACATGTAAATCATTTCTAGGCTCATAAGGAATGAGATTATATAACCTGGGCCCAAAATATAAGTAAAAGGACAACTAAGGCCCATTTCACATGTATGGTATTTATAGGCCCAAATAGCATGCAAGGAGTATCCAAGGTCCGACGAGCATGTAAATGAGTCAACAAGGCGCAATAAACATATAAAGAGTATTCAGGACCTATCAAGCATATAAATGGGTCACTAAGGCCTAATAACATGAGAATGACAAAATTGGCCCATTTGTTATATTATTGCTTGTTTTAATTCAATTATTTACCAAAATGGCATAAAAGGCCCACTTTTTGTAAAAATAACATTTTTAACTTGCTTTTGTCAAAAATATCATTTTTGGCTTGATCTTTGTAAAAATGTGCATTTTCGGCCCACTTATAGATAATTTCATCTTTTTGGCCCAAATTTTAATAATTTCACATCTTTAACCCTTCTTATCAAAAATTTACATTTTTGGCACAACTTTGTTGAAAATGACATTTAAGCCCACAAAAGTCCAAAAGTTATAAATTTTGGCCCAAAGCCGTGAGAAGCCCAAATAAGGCTCATTTATGAAAATGTTTACATTTTTAGTCCTTGTATGGTCTCAAATATTGCAACCAACCATGTTTAGCAAAAATAATCCTTTTTGACCCCTAATAACCGTGAGTTACATAAATAAGACCCATTTTTGTGAAAATTGGCATATTTGGCCTTTTAAAGTCGTGATGGCCCATATAGAAGCCCATTTGTGAAAATTTGCATTTTTGGACCCCTTTAAGACCATGAATATCATAAAGATCCATTTTGAAATAAAAATGACTCTTTTGGTCCTCTCAAAACGGTGAGTTACATAAGAACCTCACTTTTTGTTTATTTTGTCAAAAATGGCCCTTTATACGATTTTGGTTAGTTTTACACACATTCTTAGCATGTTTAATCCTTCCCACCACATGGTAAGTCAAATAAGATGGTTTAGTTTACAAACATCACCAAATATGGTAGATATTTCGAGTTTGGTAAGATCTAGCTTGTTTTCACAAAATAATCACAACATATAACATGAAAACACACATATACATGCATAAACACATAGATCTACACAAAACAACTTGTATTCTCCCCCAAAATATAGTAAAAATCGAAAATAGGGGGTATGAACTCACTTTGGGTTGTTGTTTTTGGTCTTTGATGAAGGTTGAGGAGGATCTCGGCCCTAGAAGTGTTCTTGAGAGGAGATCTTTGAATTCTAAAGAGTTTTAAGAGCATGATCATGAAATGAGAGTGGTTTAAAAATAGGTTTTTAGTTTAAACTTGAAGTTAAACCATAGAGTAAAACAAGAACTTACCAAGTTGAGATCTTTGGTGTGGAATCTCTTGAACACCCACACACACACTCATGATTTTTGGAAGAAAATGGGGGATTTTCTTGAAGGTTTAGAAGTGAAATGGAGCTTGATTGATCTTGATGAGGGGAAATGGCCCTAGGCCGTGAATATGAATAGAGAAAGAGAGGAGAGAGGATGAGATGTGATGGTTGCATTGAGACATGAGATTAGTATGGAAGTTTGTTGGATAATTCCATGGGAATCCATCTTGTAAATATGAGGTGGCACTCCTAATATCCCATAGTTTTTTTAAGGTGGGCCGTGAATGGGGAAAGGATGGGTTCACGGCCCAAATAAGTTCATGGCCCAATTAGGTTCATGGCCCAATTAAGATGAGGAGATGGGTTCACGGCCCATCAAGGTTAAATAGAATAATTCACGGCCCATTATGACCCATGATAGATAAGTGAGTTATCTTAGGCCCAACATGGCCCAATTGATATGGCTTGACGAATGTGGGCCCAACTAGAGCCCAAATGGGTTTGATTGGCCCAAAATCATCAAATAGAAGGTTTACTGGTCCATTAGGCCCAATAAGAGGATCCTAGTCCATACTGAATTTGAACTGGGATATTTAGGGTTTCAGGCCCATAGTTAAGTATATGAGATGTATTGTATTAGGTTTTGGACTTCACTCAGGCGTTTTGCTTCAAATGGATGATTTTGATTGAGCATAGAGTATGATATCCACTTAGAGTACAAGTCTTACAATAGTTGATGTTTACATGAAAACATAATTTCCTAGCTAAAAATGCTAGTTGTGACATTTCGGCCTTGGCAAGAAATTCAAGATGGAATAAGTGTCTTTCACTCAAGGTAGTAACTAGTAGTTAAAATCAAACCAAGTGTTTACTTAAAGTTCCCAATAGGTTTGTACACAACATTAATAATCATACCATATGAATTTCACTAGTTTTTGTTCTCTTTATTATTATTTCCTAGAAATAATAATTCCCAATATGTTGGTAAAATATTATTTTCATAAAATAATATTTTTCCAATTAGAACAAGTGTTGATATTTATTAATAATCAAAATTACTCTAATAAATATTCAATGAGTAGTAACTTTGTTGAAACAAAGTTCAATTAGGATCGTTAGATTCTATGCAGGCAAACAATTAAGAACGTAATTATGAACACAAGAATGACTTTGAATGTGTCGTATGATTAATACTTCAACACCTCAGAAGAGCTCGATTAAGAACTTCGACTGTAGAGGTGTTTAGGGTTACAGAAAAAATAAACGTAATAATCAACAGCGTATAATGCATACATGCATGCATACTTATAGTATAACCCTACTAGATAATCATGGATGGACAGGCCCAATCCGGATACAAAACATAAAGCCCATGACGCAACATAATTAGACTCAACAATCTCCCCCTTTGCGTCAATGGAGCCGAAAGCTCACTTTGGTTGAGCTGCAGAAGACTTCTTTATTGTTTTGAACACCTTCGGTATGATGGCCAAAAGATGATAGCGAAACGTAATATACCACCGAAGCATGTCCGTGAAGTTCTTCATATCTGCTTCTGAGTTCTACTTGCACCGATGAATAATGTTGATGATGTGCTCCAAGCAGTCTGTTGAAAACAGATGTTTATCAACAAGAGCAAACAGAAATTTATTTGCTTCTCCTTTTATGAACATCACAGTGAGATGTGTTGAATCGATTTGGCCTATCTTCATTTTATTCACATCCCCTGGTTTCGGTGTTGGCTTGACCACCGGCTTCTTGTTCATGACTTGCGCTATCTCCTGATCCATAGCAGCAACCTCATGAATGTAGGAGGCCAACATTCTCTTCAAGTGATATAGAATCGGCTCGTATTCTTTCGGATTAGTGAGCAGAATGTTAAACAGCAGAATCCAGTCATGAGGATTTAGATTTGGAAGGTCTGCCAAGGAAATCATCGACACCGAGTTTGTTGATCCTCATGTGATTTTGAAATTGACATTTATAAAATTCCCAGCAGGCGAGGGCTTGAGTACCTTGACAGTAACAATCTTCTGTGCACTCCATGTCAAGTACTGCGGTTGACCATACTTCAGATAGAAGTCAATAAGCTCACGATCAACCTTTGGATGAGGGAAAGGAACTTCAACAGTCGAGTCAAAGCAGTGAAATGTGAATGCCTTTCTTGTTATTGGCATGTCGAACTGCGAGTCCTTAGAGTTGTCACAATCAAATGAAGCAACAGGTTCCAACCTGTAAACACTTGGAAACTCTATAGCCTCATTGATCAGTTTCTCTTTTGTCCAAAGGGGAAACAAGGCCTTTTTGCAATTTAAGGCTTCTTCTTCTTCCTTGTTCCTCCTTTCCCTCTCCTCAGCCTCCTTCGCAACCTTTAGAGTTTCATCCAACTCTCTATCTCTCTTCTTTCTTTTGAGAGCCTCAGCAATGGTCTCTTCAACATCATCATCACTATCATCTTCAATATCCTTCTGCTTAGCTTGAGAACCAGAACCCGAAGCTTCATTACCCTTGGGTTCGGTTGTGACTTTGACTTTCGGTTGGGCTGATTCTGTTTTCACAGTCACCTTGGCCTTCGGTTGAGCACCCTCTCCCCCTTGTTTTGGAGGGATGAATCGCTCCGAAACACCCTTCATCTCGTGTAACAATGCAAGGGCAGAAAGAAGTTTTGTAGTGAGATGATTCCTGATCGTCAAAGTAAGGATAGGATCATGAGCACCAAGGAGGTTGGTCAGCATGTCCTTAACATCCCCAGCACAGCTACGAAAGACAGCCCTTTCGGTCTTTAACAAAGAATTTTCTTTTTCTGCTTGGGCGAGCTGCACTTTCTGTACTTCAACTGTGGATGCTTGGCGGGCAAGATCTTTCTTCAGAGCACTTTCTTTTGCCAAATCAGCGTGAAGAGATTCAAGGCGAGAATTCACCGAACTGATAAGTGACGTGTTCTCGACTTGGATGGATGAACGCACAACCTCAAACTTTGTTTGCTCCTCTTGAAGGGACTTGGAGAATGAATCCACAGAGGCTTGCACCTTGGCTGCACTTGAATCAGCATGCCCTTTGAGCGACTCGAGAAAGATCTGAGTTGTATGTACAATGTCGACAACATCAGCAGTGGCCTTTTGACATGAAGAATTAGACTCATTTACAGCCTTAGTGAATTTGTCAATGGAGTCAGTGTATTGCTCAAGAGCAGTGTCCAACAAGGCTTTGAGCACAACACCACTATAGGACTTGCTGTCATCAAGCAATTTATCCAGTTTCTCATGAATGCTCTGTAAGTGTTGGCTTGTGATCGGAGCACCATCATCCTCATCGATGGGAAGCCTATAGGGACTGAAATATGTAGAATCATACTCATCATTAGCTCCACCGAGAGTTGCACCGGAATCAGTTGATTTGGTGGGTGAAAGAGGCTTAGTGATGACTGGAGGTTCGGTTTCAGTAGTTGCCCCCGTATCAGATACGTTGACTCCTACTGTCGGTTCAGGAATAGTACTGGTAGTGGATTGGGAAATTATAGGAGGTGGTAAGGGAGTTGTAGAAACAAGAGTAGAAGTAACTGGTGGAGGTGGTGGTATAGAAGTTGTTGATTGAGATGTGGTGAGAGGTGGAATAGGAGCAACCGAAACTGGAACAGTCGGTTTTGATGATGGAGGTGGGGTAGGAATTTTGTCATGAATGGGTTCGGTTGGAGTTGGGGATCGGGGAGGAGTATTACCTCTCGGTGATTCATGATGAATTTCCTCTTCTTCATTCTCCTTATCACTTTCTGAACTGGGAGGAGTAGGACTCTTGGATCTCTTCGCCATCTTTTTAATCTTCTTTGTCTTAGAAGAATCTCCTTGATCAGACTTTTGCTTCATTGACTTAGTAGGCTGAGACTTATCCTCCTCTGTTGTCTCCTTCTTGGTAGAAGCCCGTTTCCCTTGGTTTCTAGGCTTGTCCACAGCATCCAGGGCAGCCTGCTGTTCGGGAGATAGGACTCTCGGTTCCTTAGGAGGAAGTTTGCGGTAATCAGCCATAACATGACTCTCGGCTGTGACACATCGATACATAGACTCAGGAATAGAGACATTGTGAGGGAACTTTGTTGGATCAGAAATGATGATCTTCTTGGTGTGAAACGTAGCAATTGATGCGACTAGGGCATCCTTCATTACAGGAATCTGCAAAGTATTAATCGCCCTTCGTGTAATAAGAGTCCAGAAGCGACCACACGAAATTTATGAATGCCTCGTAGAAGTGTTGAGGCTCTGCACCACTTGGGACCAGATAATCGACCCATAGTCGAGATTGAGACCATTGTAAATACCGTATAGAAGGGTTAGAAAACCCTTGCTGGTGCCATCAGATCCAGCACTCCTCTCCGCCAAACTCTTGATGAGAAGAGTAAGCAATCCATTCCACTGGGATGGTAAACACGACTTCTTAACCTTTGTAACTGTGGTGAGCACATCTGTATAACCCATCTCGTAGAGCATCGAAAACAATTGAGTAGTAGTGATGAAGTCTGGTGAGATGACAGATGAATCCACGGCAAGATGCAACAACGAACAAAATCTCCCTTTTGAAATAGAAGCCTTTTTAGAATGGATTTGAAAGTAGATTCATTCCTTGTTCTTGTCATATGTGGCAGTAGAGTAAACCTGGGATAGGAGTGACATCGGGACGGCTTCCACCTGCGTTAGGGGTAGAACCAGCGGTGAATACTTCAAACATTCAACCACGTGCAGCATATATGAATCGTACAGAAACGGGTTGAGTTCGATGATCATATTCTGATTTGGCTTAATCGAGAGCAATGTTGACGAAACAGTTTGATCTTGAACTGAAGAAGAAGTCACCATTGTTGATTGAAGGAAGAAGATGAACAGTTGTAAAGCTTCGTGTATATTGAGAGAATTTGATGATGGTAAAAGACAAATATAATTACAACCCCTTTATATACCGTTGCCATGAGAGAGAAAAATCATCATGATAATGACGTGATCACTGAAACGTTGCCTGCAAAAGCGCGATGTTACAGGGTGGTTTCTCCCAGGTATACATCAGCACGCGTGATTTTAGTAACCGTTCAAATTCACGCGCTCAAAATCTTATCCTTAATTCGTCGTTTGAAATTCAACGTCGTTCCAAAATTCAGGAGAACCCCTGAAGTTCCAATAGATGAACAAAAATCAAACCAAATAGTAACCAGAATGTGGGAAAATAAAAAATTTCGTGCAATAGGGTGACAAAAGATAGAGAAATAAAGCAAAATACGTATAGGATGTGAGTGATGTCTATTAGAAGACATAAAGCAGATGATTCTGGGCAAGAATCGCTTCCTTCAAAGTCAAGAGAGACTTGAAGTGCTTGTGTGGTTTCCCAAAAAATACGATCAAGTGTTTGTTGAGAAACATTGAAAGGCTTCTTTTAATTGTTAGGCTAAGGGTAGATTATCTTCAACCGAACATCGAGTCTTAACATAAGACCGAACGTTGGAAGAAGTACTTGTGAGACCGATGTGGTCTGTTGAACAAGTAGGTTGGATATAAGTTATAGTGACTGATGAAGACATAGAAATCTCAAAAATAAAAACAAACTGGATCTTTTTGGGAAGAAAAGCCTTGGTATAAGACAATTTCATAAAAGACCGCACAAAAATAAAAATGAGATTTCAGTAGGTAACCAGTAAGATCTTGAATATAAAAATTCACCGTCAATTCATTATAGGTGTTGAATTTTGGGTTTCACTCAGCACGTGGTATACGTATCTAAGATCACAAACACAGATTTTATGCAACCATAAACCTCAGTGGTAAGGACCGAGAGTCTCAAGGGTTACAGTGGTAAACCGAAAGTTGATGGAGAAAATAAGGAAAGTGGTTTTAAAGAACCGAAAGTACCTCTGCTAAATAAATATGACAAAGCAGAAAAACTTTTAACTCAATTGAGAAGAGTAAGGTAGCTCTTGACTTGAATTGATTGAAACAGCCTGATTGGGAAGAAACGATAGGTATAGATCGAATCATTAAGGCCCAGCTCGAAGTCATAAAGGTTTTGGTCAACATGCAGCAGCATGCTTCTAGGGACCCTTAACTAGTTCATATAAGAATAATCATACCTGCCTCAACTCCAAATTCTGTTGTACTGATATACGTGGAACCTATTTGTAGTGACAAAGAACATGGTTTGGCATGCGGAATTAAAGTTTGCACAATGAACAGTAAATGAATTTTGATTTTAGGCTCAATTTTTGATCTATGCAACAATAAATGGATCAATCAATGGTGTGCAAACGAATTTTGATCCATAGAGACAAAACGATCAAACAATCAAGAACGCAATGCACGAATTCAATGAAATTAAGAGAGATTATAGAGAGAGACTCACCAAAATTGCTCAAATTGCGACAAAATTTGCCAAACCGAGAATCGTTCTTCAAAAAATCACCTTGATCTTGAAGACCCGCTCTGATACCAATTGTAGTGGTGTTGATTATGATGGCATGTGCAGAATTAGAAAGATCTAGTGAATCATCATGTAAAATCAAGAACACAAGGAGTAAATAAATCTTTGTAAGCTCATATTAGATCTAGAAAGAATATACAAATGGGTTTGTACCAAGTTTCTCTCTCTAGTCTAACACTCCAAATGGTTCCTTGAGAATTTTTGAAGAAACTTTGAGAATTTGACAACAAACTGTATGATTCAAATCACAATCACTCTTAGAATACTCGATTCAATGAATTAAGTGCATAATCGAATCACATACTTAGATCTAAACAATTTTTCACTTTCAAAAAGTGCGGAAACTTTTGAATCAAAAAGTTGACTCAAAAACCTTTTGAACAAAGTGAAAATCAGATCAGAGATATGATTCCTGCTCTGATACCAATTTTAGTGACAAAGAACATGGTTTGGCATGCGGAATTAAAGTTTGCACAATGAACATGGTGATTTGGGTGTTCAAGAGATGTATTGAATATGTATTGTGTTACAAAAAGGGACATAGATCTATATCTACATAAATAACACACACTCACACACTCACTTTTACATCTCTCAAGCACACCTCTACAAGTGGTATGAACCCACTATTTATAGAGGTGTTTACACGTCTCTCTCTTACTCTCACTAACACATGTGTCAAAAGGCTAATACACCACATGCAAGGGGGTCTACATGAGTCAAACCATTACAAATTCATACATGAAGAACTTTGCACCCCAACATTCTCCCCCTCAAAGTTAGGAATGGATGACCCACTTCAAATCTTCCATAAGAAACCATATTACCCCATGATATCAATTTGCTTAACACCAACCCATAAAATTGATCTTCATTGACTTTGTATTTGATATCTTCAATGATCACAATCCAAGAATCATATGGCAAATCCACCATGATTACAAGAAATTGAAAATTTCTAGAGAGAGAAAGTGATTTTGAATGGTTTTTCTAGAGAGAGAAAGTAAAAATCACTTGAATTCTAGTGAAGAAAATCGAATTATGAATAGAAACAATGATGAATTCGATTTCTAGAATCCAAAACCTCTCTAAAACACGAAGATCAAAACACAATGAAGAATCACCAAATCAAGATTGCCACCATGGATCAATTCTTGATGAATTATGAAGACCAAAAAAATTTCGAATGTTTGACACTTTTCACCCAAATTCAAAAATTTTGAAGTTTCGAATGTTTGACACTTTTCACCCAAATTCAAAAATTTTGAAGTTTCGAATGTTTGACACTTTTCACCCAAATTCGAAAATTTTGAAGTTTCGAATGTTTGACACTTTTCACCCAAATTCGAAATTTTTTTGGAGCTTCGAATATTTTGGGGATTCTTCGCATGATTGGTGAAAAAGGGCAGAATTTTCGAAGATGGTCCCTGAGACTTCGAATTTTTGGCAGTTTGCACCCAAATTCGAAAAATGACTGTTTTTGCTGAAAATTGAAGATTGTGCATTTTAAGCCCCTGCAGTTTGTGCAAATTGACGCTTTCTACCCAGCTTTGGAAAAGGGGGAGAGTTTTGCATATTTGGCTGTTTTGGGCGCACCGGGTCACTGCAGAATTTTGAAATTGATAATTTCTACCCATTTTTGAGACATTTTGTCAAAGGCGATCCGTGAACGAAGCTAAAAATTCAATATTTTTTGGATTTTCCGGGTTGAAGCACAAAGTTTATGCCACATGTTAAGGGGGAGTTTTGACACGAAAAATTCCAAATAGAACACGTTCTTTTTCCTTTGGTGTTTTATAATCAATTTTCGATTATAAAAAGGGGGAGAAGTTTTATATGGAAATTCGAACTTGAATTTTTCGTATTACGCGGATTTGAAGACCGAAGTGATCTTGATTTTTGAAGCTTACGAGATGATGCAATTGGAAGTTCGAAATGATTTATTTTTGAAATGGGTTTGGTATTATTGAAGATTTTTTGGGATGTGTTTTTAGCGCAACTTTTGGGTGATTATTTGGAGTTAATCATTCGTTGCTGCTCGGTTTGTATGGTTTTACATCCTAGAGCCCAAATTGAAGAATCATGGAAGAATTGAAGATTGAAGTTCGTTTCGACATGTGTCACCTTTGAGGCTCGAACCGCGTAGTTGCTCGACTTTGGAAGATTTGAAGTGGGTCATCCATTCCTAACTTTGAGGGGGAGAATGTTGGGGTGCAAAGTTCTTCATGTATGACTTTATAATGGTTTGACTCTTGTAGACCCACTTGCATGTGGTGCATTAGCCTTTAGACCCATGTGTTAGTGAGAGTGAGAGAGAGACATGTAAACACCTCTATAAATATTGGGTTCATACCACTTGTAGAGGTGTGCTTGAGAGATGTAAAAGTGAGTGTGTGAGTGTATGTTATTTATGTAGATGTAGATCTATGTCCCTTTTTGTAGCACAATACATATTCAATACATCTCTTGAACACCCAAATCACCATGTTCATTGTGCAAACTTTAATTCCGCATGCCAAACCATGTTCTTTGTCACTACACTATTTAAAAGAACAAGCAAACAAACACACCACACAAACAAAACAAACAAAAAATAAAAAAACAAATTTTTTTTTCTTTTTTTGGATTTTTGAAGTTTTTTGAAAAATAATAAAAACAGAAAGAGAAAATATTTTTGGATTTTTGAAGTTTTCTGAAAAATAATAAAAACAGAAAGAGAAAATATTTTTTGATTTTTGAAGTTTTCTGAAAAATAATAAAAACAGAAAGAGAAAATAAAGAAGCACAAAACACACTTTAAAAGAAATTGAGATAAAAAAAATATACAAAATATACAAGATATACAACCGAAACCTTACCTTAAATGAGCGAAGCGAAATAGACCGAACGTTCGGTTCATTTCGGTTCCTTAAAATTCCAAAGCCAAAATAGATCGTGCGGTCGGTTCATTTCGGTTCCCGAAAATTATGGAGCCGAAATAGACCGAGCGTTCGGTTCATTTCGGTTCCCGAAAATTTTGTAGCCGAAATAGACCGAGCATTCGCTCCATTTCGCTTGTCTAATTTTTAGTGAGAGATTTGAGGATTCGGTACCGACTCTGCTTCCATCATTCCCAGGCCTTGTAAAATTTTATTGAAGCTTGCTTCAGGTAAGGCTTTAGTAAATATGTCAGCCAGTTGATCAGACGATCGAACAAAATGCACTTCCACGTTCCTGTCTTCTACATGATCCTTGATGAAATGATATCTAAGTGCAATGTGCTTAGTCTTTGAGTGTTGCACTGGATTGTGACAAATCCTTATTTCACTTTCTGAGTCACAATAGAAGTGCAAGATGCTGCAGCTATATACTCAGCTTCGGCTGTTGAAAGTGACACACAGGTTTGCTTCTTGGACTGCCAGCTAACAAGTTTACCGTCAAGGAATTGGCATCCACCTGTAGTGCACTTTCGGTCTAGACCACATCCTCCAAGATCAGCATCAGAAAAGGCTTGAATGAAGAATCCAGATCTAGCAGGGTACCAGAGACCGAGAGATGAGGTTCGCTTTAGGTAACGGAAAATATTTTTCACAGCTACCATGTGAGGTTCTCTTGGATTAGCTTGAAACCTGGCACAATAACAAACAGAAAACATTATGTCCGGTCTACTAGCTGTTAGATACATAAGGGACCCTATCATTTGTCGATATAGTGTTATGCAACAGCAGGTTTTTCCAGAGAAGGTGTTAACTTAGTTCCAAATGCCATAGGAACCTTCACTTTCGAATCTCCCATCATGCCGAATTTCGCCAGCTAGTTCTTTGTATAGGCCTCCTGGTTGATAAAGATACCTTCTGGTCCCTGTCTAATATTCAAACCAAGGAAAAAGTTAATCGGACCCATTGTGCTCATTTCAAATTTAGTCTCCATCAACTTCCTGAATTCAGCTGTTAAGCTAGGATTCGTAGAGCCGAAGATGATGTCATCGACATAAATCTGAACTATCATCAGATGTTCGCCTTCTTTCTTTCGGAAGAAGGTTGGGTCAACCGAACCTTGCTTAAATTTTGACATTTTCAAAAAGCGTGTTAAAGTTTCATACCAGGCCCTCGGTGCTTGCTTTAATCCATAGACTGCTTTATCCAGCACATAGCATATGGAAAACTTCGAAGTTTTTATGAGCAGCATATGCCAGAAAAATCCTAACAGATTCCAATCTTGCTACCGGAGCGAAGGTTTCCTCATAATCTATTCCTTCCTCTTGGCAATATCCTTTTACTACCAACCGAGCCTTGTTGCAAATGACATTGCCCTCTTTGTCTGATTTATTTCTGAAGACCCATTTCAAGCCGACCACTGAAGCATCCTTTGGTGTGGGAATTAGCCTCCAAACTCGGTTGCGTTCGAACTCATGGAGCTCATCTTGCATTGCTTGAACCCAATAAGAATGATCAAGTGCAACATTAACTGTTTTCGGTTCGATTTTGGAGATGAACGAGTTAAACATATAAAATTCAACTTTAGAGAATAATGCAGTTTGTTTCGCTTTCAATTGAGAACGAGTAAGAACTTTCTCAGAAGATTCACCAATAATTTGTGCTTTGGGATGGTCCTTGGTCCATTTCACTAACGGAGGATAATTTGGGTCATATGCTGGATCCAATTCAGCATTCACTTCCTCTTCAAATTCTGATTGATCACCATCACCTTCGTCAGTTGCATTCTCTTTCTCCCCCTCGACCGGCGAAGTGTAACCGATGGCAGCATCAGAGTTTTCATCCTCTGTGGGAGATGAATTCTCCCCCTCGATTGGACTACTATTGGGTGGGTCTGGAGCTATATGCTTCCCCTCGCTTGGACCTTTATGAGTTGGGGATCGAATTGGATTCTCCCCCTTGAAAGGCACTTGGTTTGTCTTTGGTGCTGAAGAACACTCCCCCTTGAACATTGAGCCATTGTTTGGAGAGTCAGTTGAGGGTTGACCACCTGTTGGTTTGGGAGGTTCACTTTCCATTTTTTTGGCAGCTTCATCTATAGTCTTTTTAAGATTGTCGATTTTGTTGTCTACTGCTCTCGCTTTGGAGTGTGCTGCTTTCTCTGGTTCATTAAACAGCCGAATGTACTCTTCAAACAAGTTGGATATAGGAACCGAGACTTGTCCTGATTCAGGAAATATTTTCCTCTAAGGCACTTTCGCTCCTTTGAACTTTCTTCATGTAATTATCGTCAAAGGTTACGTAATATGTTTCTTCAATCCGTTTGGAGCGTTTATTCAAAACTCTGTAAGCTTTTGAAGAGAGTGAATAACCAAGAAATATTCCCTCATCTGCTTTGACGTCAAACTTGTTTCGGTTCTCCTTTGAATTAAAGATGAAACATCTTGAACCGAACACGTGGAAAAATTTGACATTGGGCTTTCGATTATTTAAGATCTCATATGGAGTGATTGAGAATCTTTTGTTGAGCAAGGAACGGTTCTGTGTGTAGCATGCGGTTGCAACTGCATCAGCCCAGAAGTATAACGGAAGAGAAGCGAAACTGAGCATGGTTCTGGCTGCCTCACATAAAGAACAGTTTCATCTTTCAACAATCCCATTCTGTTGTGGTGTATAAGGGGCCGAAAAATTGTGAGTTATCCCCTTATCAGCCAGAAATTCCTCAAAATCTTTATTCTTGAATTCCAGCCCATTGTCACTTCTGATATTCCTCACCGTCTTTCTCAGCTGTACTTCCACTTGCTTAATAAATGTCTTCAACTTGGGACTTGCGTCTGATTTCTGTTTAAGAAAGAAAACCCAGGTGAAGCGTGAAAAATCATCTACAATGACAAGAATGTACTTACTACCACCGATGCTCTCGATAGCCGAAGGTCTACATAAGTCAATGTGCAATAGTTCAAGAGCTTGAACAATATTTGTATTGATTCGGGTAGGGTGGCTCTTTCTGCTTTGTTTGCCTATCTCACACGCTGCACACAGATGTTCCTTGTCAAACTTGAGAAGAGGGAGGCCTCGAACGTGATCACCAAGCACCAACTTATTAATGTCTTTGAAGTTCAGATGCGATAGAAGTCGATGCCACAACTAGCTTTCATCAGTGTTTGTCTTTGACAGCAGACATATTGCTGGTTTTCCTCGTATTGGGTTGAGATTTAAAGGATACATCTCTCCCTTGCGTTCAGACTTCAACAGAACCTTTTTAGATTGTTTCTCAATTATCTCAGAGCCCTCATCATCAAATGAAACCTTCAAACCTGTGCCCACAACTAATTGTGACACACTGATGAGGTTATGCTGCACTCCTTCTACATACGCTACCTTTCGAATTGAGAAGTCTCTGTTGGTTATCATCCCATATCCTTTGATTGTTCCATACGAGTTATTGCCATATTTCATAGATCCACCATCCTTTACGGACCGAAACTCCCTCATCTCCTCCTTCCTTCCTGTCATGTGACGCGAGCAGCCACTGTCTATATACCATTCATCATCGAACTGCTCGTCACGTATCACCTGCAAATTCAAGCAGATTTAGGAACCCAAAGTTTCTTGGGTCCTGGTGAGTTTTTCACAGAAAAAAGAATTGCAGTAGAAATATCAACCAAATATGTTCGTTTTACTAGAGTGGATTGATCTTTTCTTTTGATGGTATACACCTTGATTTTTGTTTTATCTTGTTTAAACTTTGGTGTATTAGATGGTGTGTTGTTAGATGGTTTAGGAATTTTCGTTTGAATCCTAGGGTTAGCTGACTTTTTCTTATTATAGAACTCAGAATCTGATGCGAGCTTTCCCTTTCCTTTGATGTCCTTTACAGAATTTGTATTGCATTGGGACTTGGAAGGACCGAAACTAGACTTAGGACCGAAACTTGCCTTTGGACAGAAACTAGACTGGGGACCGAAACTTGACTTTCGGTTGTTAACCGTGACGTTCGGACCGAAACTAGACTTTCGTTTCTGAGTTTTGGAATAGTAGGAATTTGGACTGAAATTTTCCTTTAGTTTTTCCTTTCCTTTGTCCGTTGATTCTTTCTTAGGAGGGACGTAGTTGGGATTTTGAGATTGCCAGTGACTTTTTCGCTCATTTAGATTCTTTGCGTATCTTTAATTTCTTAAGCGTTTCTGTTAAGCTAACTCCTTCTGCGATTTGTGGATATTGAAGCTAGCCTTTGGCTTCTCCTTTTGAGTTTCGGTTGTCTCAGTTGGAACTTTCGGTTCTTTCATTGGTTCTTCAGGGATTTCTTTGGTTCCGCTTGTGCTTGGTTTGTCGAAACTCGAGGGTTTGTTGATGGGTTCAGCAACATATCTTCCTTTAACCCTCCATGAAGTTTGCTCAGATAAACCTACGGTTTCGTCTGCGTTGTCAATAGGAGCAGACCAGAAGTAATCGTCGCATCCCTCAGCATTGTCTTTGTCGACCAAGATTTTTAATTCTGTCGTTTGTTTAGCAGTGACCCTTGTAACTGCATATACCTGATTCGGCACAGTTTGAACCTTTTGATAGATCATAGCTTTTTCCTTGAATTTCTGTGTCTTGTCTTTTGACAAGCGAGCGAACTCAACCGAATTTTCAGATATGAGGGGTTTCTCATTCTCGGTTTCACTCTTCATGAACTCAGAACAATCAACTTCGTCTTCTACTGAGATTTCACTCATCTCACTTTCCTCATCAAATTCAGACGTATTTTCTAAGTTCATTTTATTTTTTGAGGCTAATTTGGCGTTTGACGAGTCAAAGGATTGAATAGTTTCAGACTTAATTTTTAACCTATCATTCTCATCTAAAAGATTTTTGAGGATACATTTATGTTCCTTAGAATCGATGAAGGTTTCTATTTTGTCCAGTCCAATTTTGTAAGACATGGATGTCTCTTCTGATGACACTATTGATTCACACTCAGCAATGACCTCATTCTCCTTAAATTCAAGGAAGGGTAAGATCATCTTATGAATCTTCTTGCCTATTTCACAACTTAAATGCAATTGAGCAATATTAGTATATAAGCGCTTAGCAATTAAACAAAAAACATTCCTTTGTTTTAAAAACTTTAAATTGTCTCTTTGCAAATAAATACTTTCATCCCTAGCTCTATTTAATTCCGCCTCCTTCAGCTCAATCCACATCCTTCTCTCCTCACTTTTTGAAGACACCCTGCTGAGTTGGTCAGTTAGGTTAGAATTCGCTAAGCGAGTTTGCATGAGACTCCCACTTAAGTTAGAAAATTTAAATTCTAATTCTTTTAATTCTTCTTCATAATCTGTTACTGGAACTTTAAGTGATTCAAGGATGGATTGTACCTTTTTGATCAGCCGATCGCAGTCGTTGATCTTCTTACTCACAGGCTTGGCTGCAAAACACTTGTCCTCAATCAGGTTCGGTTCCTCACTTGCACTTTCGGTTGATGAACCAGCTGTGACAATTAAACACCTTCCAGCCGAACCTCCTTCCTTTGCCACATAAGCCCTTCCATGAGTGGGCTTTCTCACCTCTTCATCTTCAGAATCGGTTGACCAAACTTCAACGTCACCGAACTCATCTTCATCTGCATTCTCCTGCACAATCAAGGCATTCATAGAACTGTTAGTCGCCTTCTTTTTCTTGATCTCTTCCAACTTGTGCATATAGTACGCCTCATCTTCTTCACCATCTCTTTTCTCAGCCATTTTCCTCAACATGCAATCTTTGGCAAAGTGGTTCTTGCCGTGACAATAATTGCAGTCGAACCCAGAGTCTCCAGCAAGCTTGCTCTCCTTCTTGTCTTCATCCTTTTGAGAAGAGTTTTTTGCTTCATCCTTTACCTTCTCAGAGCTGTAACTTCCCTGCCAGTTTCGGTTCTTGTTGACAGGAAATTTTCTTCGTGCAAACTTCTTTGGATTGGTGACCATCATAGCATACTCCTTGCTTGTAAGGTCACACTCAGACATATCAGACTCTTCTTCTTCTTCTGCAATGCTTTTTCCTTTTGAGACAAGGACCAACGATCCCACACCAGAAACTACCTTCGCTTCTTTGGTTACAACACTTTCATGGGACTTAAGTATTCCCACAAGTTTCGCCAGTGAGTAAGACTTAAACTGTTCATGTGCTTTCATGGTTGAAACCACATCCATCCATTCCGGTCTCATACCGTTCATGAAGGTTACCTTCTGCTCGATCAACTTTCTTTCTATTCCGTGCTTGATCATCTTACTTAGGAGATGATTGAACCGATCGAAAGTTTGTATGAGTTTTTCTTCTGGTTTCTGTTCGAAAACTCCAAATTCTGACAGCAACAAGGTTTGAATGGAGTGTTCTAAATCTTCATCGGTTGAATAAAGTTCTTTCAACCTATCCCAGATTTCTTTGGCCGTCGTGCATGAACCAACTAACCGAAAAGTGTCAGATTGCAAGGCGAATCTGATCATTCTCATGGCCTTCACATTACACAGCAACTTGTCTTTCTCGTCATGTGGCATCTTCTCTACATCCGCCACCAGCTTGTTATATTCCTTTTGGGACTTAACTGTTGTGTTCGTTCCTGAGTGAACAAACGGCCCAAGCGTGATAGCTTCCTAGATGAGATAGCCATTGTCTTCATATCCAACCACGTAATCTTCAAAGTCATGCGCCCATACATCATAGTCTTGAGTGTAAAGAATGGGAATTCTGGTAGTGGATCCAATGCTGTTTGAGATGTTGATGGGATTTGTTTGCGAATCTTCGTGAGACATGGTGAGCTGCTAGAATCAAACCTGTAAACCTGAGATTAGGGTTTTATCAGAAACAGAGTTACCGTCGATATGAAGAAGACGGCTTCTATTTATACGATAAAAGCGGAAATCCTAAAGAATTCTGAATACAGAAGGAATGTGTATTGATCACACAGTCTCCCGCTTTGATACCAATTGTTGAAACAAAGTTCAATTAGGATCGTTAGATTCTATGCAGGAAAACAATTAAGAACGTAATTATGAACACAAGAATAACTTTAAATGTGTCGTATGATTAATACTTCAACACCTCAGAAGAGCTCGATTAAGAACTTCGACTGTAGAGGTGTTTAGGGTTACAGAAACAATAAACATAATAATCAACAGCGTATAATGCATACATGCATGCATACTTATAGTATAACCCTACTAGATAATCACGGATGGACAGGCCCAATCTGGATACAAAACATAAAGCCCATGACGCAACATAATTAGACTCAACAAACTTGCTACAAGGTGTGACCCTATACGATCATATGTCATTAGCAAATATCATTCTATAATGACTATTGGGCATAAAGATCTTTCACGTAGTTACTTTCATGAACATGATGCTAATTAAAGTATTTGTTATATAAAAGATCAACTATATATCTTATGAATGCATGGTTACTTTCATGATCATAATTTTAATACAAGTAATTATTAAAAGTATGCCTTGTATGTGGCTGTGTAGTTACTTTCATGAGCATGATGCTAATAAAAGTATATGTTATTTAAAAGTATTAAAAATAAATTGAATACTTAAATGTGGATTGAATGTGTATTTTCTGGAATATGTGTTAAATGTATTTTTAGTAATACTACATGACATCCATTGTACGAGCCAGATATGGTTATATATATGATAAGTGTATATTTGATAACACTACACAACAATCTTAATAAAAGTATGATAACTTAAAAGATTAAATGTTTACTGAATACTTACTAATTGTATTTTGTGCTAAATATGTACCTTGTATTGTGATAATATTGCATTGTAACGTCGTGATTTTTACTATAATTTTTTTCTTTTATTTAAAACAATTTTTAACAGAATACATTAGGAGGAGACTTAGTTATTTATTTTAAAACATTTTCAAATCGCAATGTTACTTCAAAATCAAAATTTTAATTTTGAACTATTTAAAACATAACAAAATTAAATGTTTGAAATGGTAGAACATCAAACGAGTCCAAATTTGTATCACCAAATCCAACTAAAGTACCCCAAAGGTAATCTAATATCACCAAGAAAGTCTCCTAAGTTGTCTACACCAATCAAAAGGAAAAAAGGAGAAGAAACAAGTCTCAAACCCTACTGAGTGAGTCAATAGGAATTGTATACATTAAAAGGAAAAAAAATACAATTTCCAAACGGATCAATCATTCGAATATATAAAGCATATGTGTAACAACCATATAACACTTATCAAGCAATAACATGTCATAATCATTCAATGAAATTATAAACCACATGTATATATGTTCAACCATTTTCTACCATATATCATATATACTCTATCGCATGTATAATCACATATCATTTAAACAATCACATAAGATGTAGTCAAACTTTTATTACAATAATCGACCTTTGGTATTTAATCCACCTTTTAATATATGACTGACCTCTTATCATATAATCAACCTTTTAGTATTTAATCAACCTTATACTATATCTATCCAACCATATGATAGACAAGTGTCCCTTAGTGCCCGTTCACTACTTGTGTGCTCATCCAATCGAATGCTCTAAGTGCTTCATGACTTCGAAATGAAACACCAACCTTGATACTCCACTTTCGCTACTCTGAATCAACAAGGTACAAGTACCTCACAATGTTTTTTTAGGATTGGTACAAATGGGCCCAATTCTACCAATGTGCCTCCTAATTCCCTCGTGATGCTTGCTCTGATCCACAACCAAAGGACCAACATCACTCTAGTCCATGAATACCATAGTATATTCATACCATATTTCACGGGGTCATCTGGATAGAACGGGTGAATTACAACCTTTATGGCATAAGCTGTTTTCCTATAAGGTGTTACACCCCCAAACCGATACGGCGGAAACGTTCGGGGGCGGAGGACGTCATGTACAATATCATCACAAATGCATAATAGTAATAAAAGCAACAACAACCATTGTATTGATAATATAGTTTTTACATTGTATTCGAAACATAGCTTGAATGACTCCAAATGTATATAGTAAAAACTAAGACTAGAAGCTATTATACTCCGTCTTCTTGAAAAACTTGTGTGTGTACCTGCCTACTGGTTTCCTGAGAATACAAGTAATTTTGAAAGTGCATCAACATTTAAGTCGGTGAGTTCATAAGCATTTTGTTTTAGAAAATAAGTTCTTTGTTGCTTGAAAATGTCCGTGTGCTCCTGCAGAAAATCCTGTATTTTCTTAGAAAATGGAATGTAGTCTTAGTCCCTTTGGACCAAAATGTATAAATGTTTTTGTATTCTTAAGTAGTAATATTACGTAGATTTTAATCTATATAAAAGCCATTTGGATGTATAATTTACGAAACGAAAGTTGTTCTGTACTTGAAACAGTGCAATGCAGTTTTATGATGTTACAACCCTTAAGTATGCATGATCTCGGGTAAAAGTTACTCCAGATATGTAAGTTTCTGTGTCATAAAATAGTGTACTCCTAGAAAGACCTATAACTTCCTTCTATAATCCCCCAGTGTACATAAGTTATATAAAAAATCAAGATCGAATAAACCGTCGAATATAATGGGTCTGCCCTAAGCCCACAACCAAAAAAGGAACAGGATCTAAGGCGAACCCAACCATTTCCAAGTCGATCGTGTCTAATTTTTATATAATTCTGTCGTATACACGTAGCAATTATGGACGAAATCTAACCATTCTAGACGAAATCTAGTCTTAACTGCACTAAGACCAATAAGAGTGAATGTTTGTTCTTGGAAATAGTATACTGCAGTAGTGCATTATTAGAACTTCTTTCCTTGTGAATGTAATGTATGTTCAAGAAAAATCCAATATTTTCCTTATAGAATGAGTCGTGGTCTTAAAGCTCAAAGACTGAATTGTACAAGTATCTTCTATACTTATGATAGTAAGTGCAGTTTTAAATAAAGAAAACCCTTATGAATGTAGGAATTCCCATAAACTATATGTGTCGTTGTTTCCCTATGTGAGTTATTATAACCGTGCAGTTGACATAGTAAGCCTGTTTCGACGTTCTTCGGGCGTCAAACTGTTTTGACATTTGTCACCCCAGACCTGCCGGTCTAACTGTTGCAAGTAGCTTAAGGTGCGGGATTGTCAGTCCCAATATAGATCTATACGCAAGTATCACGCTCTCCCTACAAGAGATTATGGTTATAATACAGGACTTTAACCAGTACTCTAAGAGTACAACAAAGTATTGTCTCACAAATTTGATTCAACGAGTTTACGTGTAGTGTGAGTGAAAACCCTTTTTAAAATGTAAAAATCCCTGTAAACTATATGTGTCATTGTTTCCCTATGTGAGTTATTATAACCGTGCAGTTGACATATTAAGCATGTTTCGACGTTCTTCGGGTGTCCGACTGTTTTGACATTTGTCACCCCAAACCTGCCGGTCTAACTGTTGCAAGCAGCTTAGGGTGCGGGATTGTCAGTCCCAATATAGATCTATACACAAGTATCATGCTCTCCCTACAAGATATTATGGTTATAATACATGACTTTAACCAGTACTCTAAGAGTACAATGAAGTAGTGTCTCACAGATTTGATTGAACAAGTTCATGTGTAATGTGAGTGAAAACCCTTACTTAGTATGTTCGTAGTGTCAATGTACCATAAACTATATTTATTATAGTTTATCAAATGTGTACCTTTCTTAGTATGTTCGTAGTGATAGTGTACCATAAACTATACCTACATAGTTTATCATATGTGATTGTAATGATGAAAGGCTCTTATGTGAATGACTTATTTCTATTTCATGGGAGTAAACTAACATGAAATACCATAAATATGTAACTATTTAATGCTATACACTTTGCTCAACATATTACAAAGTGTTAATGAACTTAGAAACTATTTTACTACTTTTAACTTTTCTGTCTCTGTTTTTAGAAAATTCATAGAAAAATCACTGTAAGTCGAAAACTAAATCAGTAAACTCTAAGAGTTTATAAAATGTGTCTAGCTTGTTCATAATTTTTATTATGATTTTTAGTGGTCTCCAACCAGTGTGAAAATGTCCATCTTCACAGAGTGGTCCGAATTCATTTATGAAATGATAGTCAGTTTTGTAAAAATCGCCATAAATTGTAGAAAGAACGTATGAACGTGTGCAAGTAGTCATTAGAAAGGTATAAACCTGAACCAAATGCATATTGAACAGTTTTGAAAAATATTAAGTTTAAAATGTTCAAAACAGTTCGTGAATAGACCATAACTTTTCTGTTGAAAGCTGTTGATTTAGTTTAGAATATGTTTTGGGTGTTGTAACTTGTATTCCGCCCCCAACCCCCTCCCCCCCCCCCCCCCAAAAAAAAAAAAACTAGAAGAAAACATGAAAATGTAGGGGTATGAACTCACCTTTTGTGATTTCTTGTGGAGGAAGGTTAAAGAAGGGGAGTTTCAAGTCAAGAACACTTGAAGGATGCTTGAATATTTGAAGATCTTAAGAAAAAATATGTCGATATTTGTATGAATGCTCCATGATTTGTATGATGAAGTGTAGAATATTTACGAGCTAAATTAAGAAACTTACCAAGAATGGAGGAAAAACTCAAGAATACTCCTTGTCCAGAAGATCGTAATCTGAGAAAGAGAGAGAGAGAGAGAGAGAGAGAGAGAGAGAGAGAGACGGAGAGACTTTAAGTGTAAAGAATAAAGATCTCTTGGGTGGATTAGGTTAGGAAAATCTGATAGAGTGTTGGGAGGGGTTGAAAAGGACAATGATTTAACTAGGTAGTGTGTGAATAGTGATGTAAAGTGAGTGATTACTTTATGAATTAAATAATATGATCCTTTGACGTTATTCTATGAAAATGTGATCTAACTCTTCAAGTTTGGCATAAAATAGGAGTTTAGAGGGTTTAAGTCATGAAAAAGGCGAGTTTGAGGAAGTTCCCGGCGTCAAAGACTCCTAAAATTGAAAAAATGTCAGAAATGGTCAAAAATCCGGAATGGGGTCCGAGTCAGGAGCATCCGTTCGGAGTCAGGAGTGTCAGGAGTGTCTGGATGTCAGGAGCATTCGTCCGGAGTCAGGAGTGTCAGGAGTGTCCGGAGGCAGGAGCATCCGTCCGGAGTCAGGAGTGTCAGGAGTGTCCGGTTCTTGAGTAGGTGGGTTCCGGACCAAGAGGGTCCTTTTGGTTTTTCTCCTTTGGTTTTGAGTTGTTTTCAACAAAGGACTGGGTTGGGATAGTACGAATGTTTATAAAAGTTGAGAGAGATCTGTGAGAGATTTGGGAGAGATTTGGAAGAGATTTGGGAGAGAGAGATAGAGTGGGAGAGATTGATAGAGACTTTGTTTGTCACTTTTGTTAGTGTTTGGCCCCGTAATGCAAGATTTATTAACCCCATTATGCCTTGTTATGAGTGTTATTCACCCCCGAAGGGTACGTAATAGTGTTTTATCGAGTCGTCACATCACTCACCCTAATTAGGGTTTAGATTTTTCTGATCATTCGACACTTCCGAGTGATACTTTGTATTAAGATACAGAGTTGTACACTAGTAAACGTAGAGTAAGTCCTATCATACAAGTACTAGTTGAGTTTACCGGTTTGACTCGTTGACTTTATTTGACTTTGACTTGACTAGAAATTGACGGTTGTCACATCATCCCCCCGTTAGAAGGAATTTCATCCCAAAATTAGCATTTCGAATGGGACTTCAAGGGTTGGGGAAAAGATGTGGGTATTTTTTTTTCATCTGATCTTCTCGAGTGTTTTGTTAGTCGGTTGGGTAACGAGGGTTTCGTTAGTCGGTCAGTTAAGGCGAAGGATCTTTTCGTAGCGCCTGTGATTGATGTGGTGAGGTCTTCACCAATCCATGTCGAATGACAATGTTGGAACTTGTTATTGTAACTGGTGTTAAGTCTATTTAGAAGGGAGGTTTGTTAGAGTGATAGTGCATTCTATACTTACGTTTCTAGGGCTTTCAGTTTTATCCTTGTTATTACTACTGCAAACATTTTGTACCGCGTTAAACGAGTACTAGCAATACAAGGGTCCCGATGACTGGTAATGATATTTCATATTATGATCCCTACTAGGTCCTTCCATAATCACTTGGTGTCTACAAGTCATATGTAATTAAGGTTGATGAGATAGTCTACTGAGTGACTCTGCCCTAACTCCACAACTATACAAGGAACGAGTGTTAAGGCGGAATCACGCACTCTAAGTTTGTAGAATCTTAATTACATATAACCTTAATGTTTACACTAAGCCATCATAGCTTAGCTGTAAGGACCCTTAGTTTTAGGTTAATGTGGTGCTTTGCACGGACGAGGAAGTAATTTATGATTAAGATTTAGTTGGTAGTAGTTTTCGTAAAAATTTTAAGTTTTAACATATTTTCATTTGGGAAACGTACCACTATCCACAGGTGGTTCCGAAAGAGTTTCTCCTGCGGTGATCATCAGCACTCTTCCATCCTCTCCAGAGTTCCTTGTTGTGGGACAGTCCCTCTTGAAGTGCCCAGTTTCGCCACACCCATAACATGCCTGGCTTACTCCAATGTCAGGGACCTGGGAGATTGGTTGTGTCGGTGACCTACAGAAACGGGCAGTGTGCCCCTTCTTGTTGCAGTTTTTACAGTGCATTACTCGGAAAACTACCGTGTGATGGAAGTTGCACTTGGTACACTTTGGAAGGTTTCCAGCATATTGATTGGGGGTGCTGGAGTGGCAGATGTTGTGGCTGTAGGGACTGCCACAAGTTGTGGTCTCTTGGGAGGACCTTGAGTCGAACTGCTCCCTTTCTTGTTCCAAAATTTATGTTTCTTGTTCTTAGGTTTGTGGTATGAGGTGTCCTTGTCAGCAGACACTAGTCGGTGCCCTTGGTTGCTATTGTGATTAGCATTGTTGGCACAGTTTTCGTGGCCGCTTGTGTTGTTAGCGTTGAGTTGTGCCATGACGGCTATCACGGCGGCTGTGACCGCAGCTTGAAAAGTAGCAGAGTCTATCTGTAGAATTGGCGTTTCTCGGGTTGGCTGGTTACTTCCTTGTGAAGGCATGATTCTGTTGCATGATGAGAAACGAGCTCGTTAGCAACTATGGCCGTTTGTAGTCATATTCCATTTGTTTATATATATAAATATATCAATTTTTTGTTTTGTTGAACTCTTCTTAATGTTACTGCCAACATCCCTGAGATGTACTTATGGTAGGGAGTAGAAGTAGGTATTTAACAAGTGTTAGGTCTACTAAAATAGACTATGGGTGCCCATGGATTTCTTCGTGATTAGGATGGTTAGTACCATTATCCAACCCACTGGTACCACTTACGTGGATTTGAGTCATGGTGGCTGTTACAACGGCCTGAAAGACAGTAGTGTCATACAGTGGAGGGTTTGTTGACGTGTTGTTGATGGCGCGCCTTATAGGTCTATGGGGACGCACCCTTCTACCGTGAGGTTTTAAAAGATGGAATGTTGGTAAGTCCTCAGTAGTGGTTATAAGTCGAGTGTCCTTTGAATTAAGTTATCTTAGTTTTGTGTGTATCATGTTCTGACTTTTATAGTGTTTTGAAAACAATTCATAACAGAGGTCTATGTACAATAGACTTATGAACTTTTAATAGTGACCACCTTTAAATGAGATTTCGTGACCTGATTTACTGTTACTAATTGCGACGAAAGAGGCAATAAGCCTAACATATAGTGTGAGTAGTATAATCACTAACTCACTAGTTATATTTGTTTATTAATTATTAGTGTGATGCATAAGGAGCTCGGCCTCCTCACGTGTTTTGCGAATAGTCTCTTCTGCTCTCTGTCCTAGTTATGATTGCCCTAGTTGCAGTTGTAAGGATTGGTTTTCTCCTGGCATTCCTATGGTGTTATCGTTCCTATGATTGCTCTAAACTGGACCCAAACGTCTGAGCGGGCTCTCCAGTTTGTTTCTGATAGGGTAAGGTCTGTTATTGATCTCTCTAGTGCCTTTCTCTTAGTCTGATCCTTTCTCGGAATTCTCCTCGTGAACCCTCTTTTGGTTCTCCCTTGACTCCTCCGTTGGCTGTGGTAGTGGGGTTGCGATGTCTAGATATGTTGTTTGTACGAGAATTAGGGGTGTATAAAGAATCTATGAGATTAATAAAAGTATCTTTATTGAAATTTTTATGATGGTCCTTACCGAGTCCTCCTATAATCACGTAGTGTATACAGATTATATATAACCAAGATCAAATAGACCTTCGAATAAGTGATCCTACTCTAAGACCATAACCAAACAAGGAACAAGAAGTAGAGTGAAAATCATAAATTCTAAGTCTATAAAATCTCAATTATATATAACCTTAACGTATACACGCAGTAATTATAGACCTACCAGGAAGGGTCTTTTAGTTTTCACATAAGTTAGTTATAGTGCCTAAAATACTCCTATAGTATTTTAATTGTATCTTTGATTCTAGAGCTTCTTGATATACGAAGTTGATAAGTTTTTAGACTTTTTGTTATTGTATAGTATCACAAAAATACTCCTATAGTATTTTTAAACTTTATGTTTGGTTCTATTATTCCTTTGTATATAGAGTTGGTAAGTTTTAGACTTGTTGCAACACCACTATTACTCCCAAACACATGTTATTCGTATCTCAAATAAATATAGTTGATCAGGCTATATGTATCCAAATATTATTACATAATTGTCTAGGTTTGACTGTAGTGTCCAACCTCTAAATACCTTTATATTGTTCTTCTTGTGACATTGTTCTAGTATCTATGTATGTATGTTCGTATACTTCTCATAAAAATACTTATATTTTAAAAGTATACTTTTAGCCAGAGCACTTCGGCCCTTTTGTATTTATAGTTGTATATCTTCTTATGGGTTGATATACTGAGTTCACTATAAACAATGCTCTGATACCAATCTGTCACACCCCCAAACCGATACTGTGGAAACGTTCGGGGGCGGAGGATGTCATGTACAATATCATCACAAATGTATAATAGTAATCAAAGCAACAACAACCATTGTATTGATAATATAGTGTTTACATTGTATTCGAAACATAGCTTGAATGACTCCAAATGTATATAGTAAAACCTAAGACTAGAAGCTATTATACTCCGTCTTCTTGAAAACTTGTGCGTGTACCTGCCTACTGGTTTCCTGAGAATACAAGTAATTTTGAAAGTGTATCAACATTTAAGTTGGTGAGTTCATAAGCATTTTGTTTTAGAAAATAAGTTCTTTGTTCCTTGAAAATGTTCGTGTGCTCCTCCAGAAAATCCTGTATTTTCTTAGAAAAATGGAATGTAGTCTTAGTCCCTTTGGACCAAAATGTATAAATGTTTTTGTATTCTTAAGTAGTAATATTACGTAGATTTTAATCTATATAAAAGCCATTTGGATGTATAATTTACGAAATGAAAGTTGTTCTGTACTTGAAACAGTGCAATGCAGTTTTATGATGTTACAACCCTTAAGTATGCATGATCTCGGGTAAAAGTTACTCCAGATATGTAAGTTTCTGTGTCATAAAATAGTGTACTCCTAGAAAGACCTATAACTTCCTTCTATAATCCCCCAATGTACATAAGTTATATAAAAATCAAGATCGAATAAACCGTCGAATATAATGGGTCTGCCCTAAGCGTACAACCAAACAAGGAACAGGATCTAAGGCGAACCCATCCATTTCCAAGTCGATCGTGTCTAATTTTTATATAATTATGCCATATACACGTAGCAATTATGGACGGAATCTAACCATTCTAGACAAAATCTAGTCTTAACCTTACTAAGACCGATAAGAGTGAATGTTTGTTTTTGGACATAGTATACTGCAGTAGTGCATTATTAGAACTTCTTTCCTTGTGAATGTAATGTATGTTCAACAAAAATCCAATATTTTCCTTATAGAATGAGTCGTGGTCTTAAAGCTCAAAGACCGAATTGTACAAGTATCTTCCATACTTATGATAGTAAGTGCAGTTTTCAATAAATAAAACCCTTATGAATGTAGGAATTCCCGTAAACTATATGTGTCGTTGTTTCCCTATGTGAGTTATTATAACCGTGCAGTTGACATAGTAAGCTTGTTTTGACGTTCTTCGGGCGTCGGACTGTTTTGACATTTGTCACCCCAGACCTGCCGGTCTAACTGTTGCAAGTAGCTTAGGCTGCGGGAATGTCAGTCCCAATATAGATCTATACACAAGTATCAAACTCTCCCGACAAGAGATTATGGTTATAATACAAGACTTTAACCAGTACTCTAAGAGTACAATGAAGTAGTGTCTCACAAATTTGAATCAACGGGTTTACGTGTAGTGTGAGTGAAAACCCTTTTTGAAATGTAAAAATCCCCGTAAACTATATGTGTCATTGTTTCCCTATGTGAGTTATTATAACCGTGCAGTTGACATAGTAAGCCTGTTTCGACGTTCTTCGGGTGTCGGACTGTTTTGACATTTGTCACCCCAGACCTGACGGTGTAACTGTTGCAAGCAGCTTAAGGTGTTGGATCGTCAGTCCCAATATTGATCAATACACAAGTATCACGCTCTCCGTAGAAGAGATTATGGTTATAATACAGGACTTTAACCAGTACTCTAAGAGTACAATGAAGTAGTGTGTCACAAATTTGATTCTACGAGTTCAAATTTAGTGTGAGTGAAAACCCTTCTTTAGTATGTTCTTAGTGTTAATGTACCATAAACTATACCTATTATAGTTTATCAAATATGTACCTTTCTTAGTATATTCGTAGTGATAGTGTACCATAAACTATACCTACCATAGTTTATCATATGTGATTGTAATGATGAAAGGCTCTTATGTGAATGACTTATTTCTATTTCATGGGAGTAAACTAACATGAAATACCATCAATATGTAACTATTTAATGCTATACACTTTGGTCAACATATTATAAAGTGTTAATGAACTTAGAAACTATTTTACTAGTTTTAACTTTTCTGTCTCTGTTTTTAGAAAAATCATATAAAAATCACTGTAAGTCAAAAACTAAATCCGTAAACTCTAAGAGTTTAGAAAATGTGTCTAGTTTGTTCATAATTTTTATTATGATTTTTAGAAGTTTCCAACTAGTGTGAAAATGTCCATCTTCACAGAGTGGTCCGAATTCATTTCTGAAATGATAGGCAGTTTTGTAAAAATCGCCATAAATTGTAGAAACATCGTATGAACGTGTGCAAGTACTAATTATAAAGGTATAAACCTTAACTAAATGCATATTGAACAGTTTTGAACAATATTAAGTTTAAGATGGTCAAAACAGTTCGTGAATAGACCAGAACTTTTCTGTTGAAAGCTATTGATTTAGTTTAGAATATCTTTTACCTGTTGTAACTTGTATCCCCCCACCCACCACCAAAAAAAAATTAAAAAAAAAAAAAAACTAGAAGAAAACATGAAAATGTAGGGGTATGAACTCACCTTTTGTGATTTCTTGTGGAAGAAGGTTGAAGAAGGGGAGTTTCAAGTCAAGAACACTTGAAGGATGCTTGAAGATTTGAAGATCCTAAGAAAAAATAAGTCGATATTTGTATGAATGCTCCATGATTTGTATGATGAAGTGTAGAATATTTAGGAGCTAAATTAAGAAACTTATCAAGAATGGAGGAAAAACTCAAGAATACTCCTTGTCCAGAAGATCGTAATCTGAGAAAAAGAGAGAGAGAGAGAGAGAGAGAGAGAGAGAGAGAGAGAAGTGTGTTTTTGGTGAAGGTAAATGAGACTTTGAGTGTAAAGAATAAAGATCTCTTGGGTGGATTTGGTTAGGCAAATCTGATGGAGTGTTGGGAGGGGTTGAAAAAGGATAATGATTTAACTAGGTAGTGTGTGAATAGTGATGTAAAGTGGGTGATTACTTTATGAATAAAATAATATGAGCCTTAGACGTTATTCTATGAAAATGTGATCTAACTCTTCAAGTTTGGCATAAAATAGGAGTTTAGAGGGTTTATGTCATGAAAACGACGAGTTTGAGGAAGTTCCCGGCGTCAAAGACTCCTAAAATTGCAAAAAGATCTGAAATGGTCAAAAATCTGGAATGGGGTCCGAGTCAGGAGTGTCCGGAGTCAGGAGTGTCCGGATGTCAGGAGCGTTCGTCTGGAGTCAGAAGTTTCAGGAGTGTCCGGAGTCAGGAGCATTCGTCCGGAGTCAGGAGTGTCAGGAGTGTCCGGAGTCCGGAGCGTCCGTCCGGAGTCAGGAGTGTTAGGAGTGTTCGGTTCTTGAGTAGCTGTTCCGATTCAAGAGGGTTCCGGACCAAGAGGGTCCTTTTGGTTTTTCTCCTTTGGTTTTGAGTTGTTTTCAACAAAGGAAAGGGTTGGGATAGTACGGATGTTTATAAAAGTTGAGAGAGATCCGGGAGAGATTTAGGAGAGATTTGGGAGAGATTTGGGAGAGAGAGAGAGAGAGATAGAGAGAGAGATAGAGTGGGAGAGATTGAGAGAGACTTTGTTTGTGACTTTTGTTAGTGTTTGGCCCCGTAATGCAAGGTTTGTTAACCCCATTATGCCTTGTTATGAGTGTTATTCACCCCCGAAGGGTACGTAATAGTGTTTTATCGAGTCGTTACATCACTCTCCCTGATTAGGGTTTAGATTTTTCTGATCATTCGACACTTCCGAGTGATACTTTGTATTAAGATAAAGAGTTGTACACTAGTAAAAGTAGAGTAAGTCCTATCATACAAGTACTAGTTGAGTTTACCGGTTTGACTTGTTGACTTTATTTGACTTTGACTTGACTAGAAATTGACGGTTGTCACATAAGGTAATCTTTCAAACCAAATAGGCCCTCGAATAATCTTGATATGGTTTTAGAAAAAGTACTATACGACCCAAACCCACTAAGCATACCCCACAATGTCAACCATTAACCATGTAAAACATGCAAACTCAGATAAATGAAACAAACATTATAACATATCTCTAATCAGCAACAATCCATGTAAGAATTTTCATTTCTCTATCTAATTAAGAAAAATGTATGCTAGTATACCATAAAAAAGATATTAAACATAATCAAAACAATAAGACAATTGACTCCAAAGGCATGACAAATAGAAAATAAAGCACATCAGTAAGATATCGCATACAAGCTCAAACAATAGCAAGTATTATTATAATGTGAATCAAATAACTTGTAAATGCTAGAAAACTATATATGCGCATACAAGGTTTGAAAACTTAAACCTTCAATTAACTTAAGATCAATGTTTGCTCCTAAAATTAGAGTCCAGTCAAGTCTGGTAAACCTGTCTTGTCTCGAAATATGAAGTTCAACAAAGTGCTCAAATAAGTATGAATCATTGTAAAGTGATTTGAAGAACAATAAGAATAATAGAGAGAATGATTTGACTGAATGTTTCTTGGTATTGATGTGAAAGAGAATGTTACATTCATGCATTTTAGACATAAAGGTTACAACGCCTGAAATAGACAAGGAGTTATAAAAAGACAAAACCCATAAAGTGCATGGACTAGAAGACAACTGAAGATCAACAGGATGACACAGTTGTTTCTGTTGATCTTGTCCCATTTACTAAATAAAACAACAAGAAAAAGATAAAGTAGTACTAGGAACATTTAATGCACATTACAGACTCAATTAATAGATAGAAAAAGATGCATCTCGGATAGGTCTTCACTTCGGAATTGTCTTCAACTCTGAATTGTCTTTATCTCGGAATTATCTTCATCTCGGAAACTTCTCACTTCGGCAATTGCCTTACTTTGGATTGTTAACGGATCATTTTTCATGTATCAACAATCTCCCCCTAAGTGACCTTAGCAATCATTTGACTCATCACTTAGCTTCATCAAATACAAACACATAAGCACTTTGGAGCCAACTTCGGATTTCAATGTACAATTTGAGATGCTCAATGAATTTCTTCTTGAAGTGTTAGGAGGAATCACTTTAAGCAGCATTTGAAATGAACTTTTGAAGAATCTTGGTAGGAACGAGATGTTTTCCAAGCACTCAGAAAAATTCCTTTTATTTTCCTTCTTTTTGAGGTAGACATAACCAATTTCTGGTTCTTAGATTGGTCCTTCTACTAAGATCTAGGCTTCAGCAAGCTCAGAGGTGATTTTCGCCAAGACATTTTCCGTTCCGGAAAGATGAGCAAACTCTAGATCGGATATGCAGAATTCAACAATGTGGTCCTTGAGGAAGGTAATGTAGCGTTGTAGGCTCCAATTCGTAATTCGTTTGACTGGCAATCTCGGAAATGAGCAGCTATAGTAAGAATGTTATTTGGATTCAGTGAGGGAAAGTCTGCATCTGTGATCGTGATGGTAGATTCCTTGTCCTGAGAAATGTAGTATCGATAAAAAAGACACTTGACATCAAACTTGCTTTGAACCTTATTACCATATCCAATGATCTTGGTAAATATTTTTGGAGACCACACTTCCTTTTAGGGTTATGCGTTGGTGGAATAAAAGGTTCTCAATCACTCACGGTCAGTTCGGATGATTGTTTGAGGATCATCATTTGGATGTAGAGGAGCGAATTTGATGTAGAAGCGCCCGTGAGGAGAGATTGGTAAGTCAAGTTGGTCAGCATTTTGAGGTGGAAGATCAAAATACATGAAGGGCACAAAATGAATGTAATGTAAAATTTATTCTCGGAGAAGAGGAGAAATGGACAACATCATATTTAGATTATCTTTGAGACCTGGAATCCGGGTGCATTCTTCCAATGCTTGTTGTATTTGTTCCTCGGATCAGCCCTCAGACTTTTTAGACAACTTCACTGGGTTGTCCGAACCTATAGGAATCTTTTTTCCTTTGTGTTGGGGTTTGTCACCTTTTTCAGAGATGGAGGAGATCATTTGGCGGCTAGATTTTGTGATGAATATCTCAGATGACGGAGGAATCAAAGGCTCTTCAGGGATTTCATCAGGTTTCCTGGTGGGAGAACCTTTATGTATCTAAACAATCCTCAGAGCAGGAATTGGAGGAAGCATTGACCGAGTGGCTCGGAAGGCGTCTATCATTAGTTTGGTTCTTTTTCTTAGCCATGTCTTGGTTTATTTTGTATGATTCGTACAAGGATGATGACCAATAGACTGAGGACCATTTCATTTGTTCTGCTTCCGAAAGGACTTTGATGGGAGGTTCCTTGATAGCTTGTAGTCCCAAAATCACATCTTCAACCAAATCTTCATCATCATCATCTATTTCAAGAGGTTCAAGAGTTTCGACTTCCAGAATTTCATCATCGGTTGACTCATCTAGCAGTGCATAGTATGAGATTGGTTGCCATTGCACATGCTTTTGTACTTGTTCTCCCCCTCTTGTACGGGAAGTCCGTGCCTCCGATGCAAGTATAGATTCCAACTTGATCTCCTCTAATCATCCAAATGCATGTTGAAAACTTATATTGAGCTGCTTGGTGAGTGTGTCATATGCCTCGGCTATAGGAGCTTGAGCTTTGAGGTGAGCAAAGGTTTCATCAATAATAACAAGCATCTCATCAAATTTGTGGTTCGGATCATCCACAATATGCCAGGTTGAATGAATGAGATTAATGAGCACATCTTGCATGACCATATTCATGGCATCTTTTTGATGAATCTCTTTCTCAAAGCCATTGAATTTTCTTCTCATGACAATCATGAGTCTGCTTGATGAGTTCATTGGTAGCAGTAATCATATATTCATGGATTTTAAGCATGATGGTGGGGGTAGAGATTTGATGTTCGAGACTTTCATTGTATTTTTGCTCAACTTCTTCGATGGTGCGCTTAAGAAAAAGATAAATAAGTTGATCTAACTGGCTGGCTCTGTCAAGTTCCAATGGAGAAACAGCTTGGATCTTATAAAGAGACTTGAGGATGAGTTCGAGCTTTGAGTCATGACTTGTAACTTTCTGGTCAAGTTTCATGTCAAGGCCTGCTACTTTCTGATCAAGCTTATCAACTTTAGATTTGGCTGAGGCAATACTATCTTGGAGTTCCAACAAGGCAAACGGATCCGTAATATTTTCATCGGAGGATCTCGTATCTGAGGTGGAACTTTCAGATTTTCTATCATCTTCATTGTTATCATCATTTGGCTATGTAGTCTTGGAATCATCAACTTGATTAACTTGAACTTGGTTATGTTGATCACCTTCCTAGGTGCCTTCAGGAGGAGGAGAGGAATGCTTGTTGGCTTCGATATTTTCTTCTTCGGATTCCTCGAAGGATGAGGAAAGACCAAAATCAAAATATGATTTTGAGGAAGAAGGTTTTTCTAGAAGCTTGAAGGCAGTGGGAATCGAATTAGAACCAACTGTAGTGTTTTGTTCTTCAAACATGATCTCATCAGAAAGATCATATTCGGTAGCAGGTTTAGGATCTTCTGAACTAATAAAATTTGGATGAATTTTTGAATCATTGGTAGATTCAGGAATATCTTTTGTAGCAGCAACTTCTTTCCGAGGAGGATCATCCATTATGTTGTCAGAAGTGGGAACGTCTCCCGTGCCAACAACTGCAGAAGGCTTAAACACTTGATATGTTTCTTCATCAGATAGAATGGTGAAGGAAATGCAACTTCGGATGGATCGTTGATGCATAGAGATCAATTTGTATTCCACTTGGTATCGAGTGAGTTCTTGATGCCGATAGTGAGTTCTGTTGACAAAATTAATCCAATCATTATTAAAAATACCCGATTGTCATTTACATGTGGTAGGTATCAGATCGGTCAAGGCTTCCGAGGTAGGAGGGACAACTCCAACATCGAAAAGCTTGGATTCAGAGGCAGGCACCCCCGATTGTGCAAGTATAGAAATGAAAGAGGTATCCAACATGACTCGTGAGTGTGTCCCAGGGGGCTCCAAGGGACTATGTTCAATACCGGTACCATCTTTTCAAGAAGATGGGGGTAGATTATGAGCAGACTCCCCGTGTGTATGTGTATTCACCAGCTTTGGTTCTCTTTTTGGCTCGGACTTTAGAAGGTGATGCCTTTTGTTTGGCAATCTATTTGGTACATCCTCCAGAAGTGGTTGATTTTTTCTCATCCGAGGCTGTATCATCCGAGATCGGGGCAGGTTGTGTTGGGATAAACACAACCGAAATCTCAAGATGATGTTTGAGATGTGGTGACTTGGATGGAATAGTGGACAACATATGTTCAGTTAAACGTTAAATAGGTCCGAAAGCAGATTGACTCGGAAACCTATAAGTCTTAATAGTTTTGAAAGTGTAGTATACCTCTTAGATGTCCGAATTGGGTGGAATGGCTTCATGCCTCTCGGATTATAGTTGTTGTAGTGTCAGAGCCTAGAATCTCAGACTCGGAATTTCGTTTGGCTTCCTCTTGACTGCAAACTTTTGAAAATCTTGCCATAGTACCTCTGGTAAGTCGACGGCGTTATCTCTTCTGGTGAAGATGTTGTATACCATGTAGAGTCAATCTTTGCTCAGGGAGTCTGTACCACCATGTTTTCCGGATAAACCTCGAAGAATCAGGTGCATCAATATGGCCTATAAGCCAGGACAGGCTTTGTGAAGAAGTCGAAGAGGAAAATTAAGGTTAGGGATTTTGGTGAGAGTGACGACAATGGGATAGCGGGAGATGAACTCGATCATGATGTGTACGGATTCATCATAATCCATGGGATCGAGAGAAAACAAATTGGTTGTTTCTCTGAGGATGAACTCTGTGGATGAGGATGAAGCGGATCCCTATGATGATTTCTTCTTAGTTGCGGGTTTGGAAGTTTTGGGAGCAGTTTCAGAAGGAGTGGAATCCATTACAGGTGATTTGGAAAATGTTTTAAGAAACAGAGTATAGAAGAAAATGCTCTAAGAAAAAGATAGCCAAAGTGTAAAGTGGGAACAGTTAGGATTCAAAATCCTTATATATGATGGAGGTTCCGAGTCGGATCGAAGAGTAGAATGATGACACCCGAAAACCGAAATGGGTTGCATTTAATGCATAGCCCAAAAAAAGGCTTCCTAATTGACAGTTGAGAACATAAGATGAGACATTTGTCTGTTCAAAAAAAGAAATCGTCGATTATGTTCAGAAAACACTCAGTACTTTATTGATACGTGTGCCAAAGCTTTATTATTGAGAATTAATAGGATAATCATAATGAAATTTACCGTTAAAGTATTCATGGAAAAACGTTTCGGAAAAAGCTTTTAATGAAAACCTTAAAATTGAAGGAATAATCAGATTTCGATATGGGACGTCATAAGATACTTCCGAAAGAATCTAAACACTACATAAGTACATAATATAGAATTGGAGATGGCACAATATTCAATGGAATATCAGAGGTAAAAATGCATGAAGATCTTAGAGGACAATTTTTTTAAAGAGATTTGAAATTTCGAGAGCTGAAGGAACAGATCTAGGAAGGGGACAAGTGATGAAATCACATTACCATGTTGGAGTTTAATTCTGAGGTGCACTTCATAGAGATTATTCCGAGGAGGAGTACTCCGATATGAGAATTTCTCAAGATATCCGTGTTGGGTTTTGATACGAAATAAAAGTTTGTTTTTCACAAAAACCGGCAACGGAAGACTTTAACAATAACAAGTTTATTTTCAGTTCATAACAAAACCAAACAGTCATGGATCCATTTATAGAGGTTAGAATGAAATAAAAAAACAACCATAGGATGTTTTAGAGATAACCTTTGAAGCCTTTGAACCCACTTGGTTTTGGGGTGTTGATGAAGATAGCAAAAATCAAAGAATATGATTTCTCTACAAGTATCCACCATCAAGAGTAAGGCACTTGGAATGCTAGTTTCGTCTTGTATTCTTGAGTTTCTTGAGCCTTTAAGTGCTTAACTCAAATAGGCACTAAAGGAGACAACTCAAGAAGGCTTTAATCACCAAAGTAAAGTACCAAACTTCAAAGAGCTGGAGCTTCTTCCTACTCATGGTTTTTAGAGAGAAAGAAGGGAAGAAACAAGACCAAAAACTTAGAAAAAATGCAAGCCTCATGAATCTCTTATATAGTCTATGCAAAGTAAGGTATTTTTATTAAAATACTCTAAAGTATTTATAGCCTTTAGAAGCATGGAAGACAAAGCATGGAGGTTGAAAAGCAACCCCCATATTTTAATATTTTTGGCCATACCTCTTGAAAAGAGGAGGATTCTTTATTTTTTATAAACTCCAAGTTTATAAAATATAAACTTTGTCTTTAGGTAAAAGACAAAACAATCCAAATAGTCCAAAATATTGTGCATGAGTTATTAATCCATACCATATGAAATAATAATTAGTTATACTCTCTTATAATTATTATTTTCATAAAAACAATAATTATTCCCTAATTTAAAATACAAGAATCGATATTATTTATTAATAATCATATTAATAAAAAATATACAAAATGTGCTAACTTGATAAAGGTGTGACCCTATACGATCATATATTATTAGCAATATCACCCCATCACGATTTTTGGGCGTATAGATTCAACAATCTCCCACTTGCACAAGATTCATTATAGACTGACATAGACAGTAACTGGCGTCTAGCAACGGGCTACTGCCCCTAATAATATATGAAGGGTGCCATCTCATCAACAGCCAATTCTAGGAGCTCTAAGCTACAATTGTTTGTAAAGGTGTGGTATCAATCATTCATTTGTCTCAGAAATCATGTCGAACATGAGATATGGATCGCTATCAGTCTTATTTAGTGATCAACTTTTAGTAAGGCTTTAGATGTATAACTCTCAACGAATAAGAGGGACAAATCCCATCTCGACTACATACGCCCGTCAATGTAGTTCATGTCATACCCAACGATGGTCCTTATGACTGCCTTTTACGAAACAGCGTTAAACCATGTCAAAGCACAACAATTCCTACACTTCAAATCCCAAATATGTATCTCATGTCTAAGAATACAAAGATACAACCTTGATCAAAACATCACTCTTGACTACGATCCATAAAGTGGTTTTGATGCGGGTTAAGTCCAATACTTATTCTCCTAATCAAGTACCTATGAAGTTGGTAGCAGCTCTTGCAATTTTCATCTCCATGAAAATCAACCAATCCACTCATATTAGTCTTACCTCATAGATTCTCCCACAACTATGAACAACTATGGACATTTAGAATAACCTAGTTATTCAAGGATTTAAACATGCTAATATAGAACACAACAGTTATTTAATTAAAGACTCATATCCAGCATATCATTCATTATAATATATGTTGCTTGTACTGTTCCAATATCCAAATACTAAATTTCAATCAAACACATCTACTTGAACCAAAAATTCACAATAGCATCAACTTGACTTTCATGCTTTAGCTAATGAAGCAGTTTTGTTAAGTAGATTTGACAAACTTGATTTGTATCAACTTTGTGAATACAATCATTTTCAGTTTTATATATAACTAAGGTATAAAGAAAAACTATTGAGAATGAATTAGATGCTTAAAAATCACTTAGATACCAATACTTGTGTAATGGGATTACTCATAGTCATAATGAACTATACATTAAGCATCTTTGTATGTGGTTCTCCAAACCACAATGTACTCTAACTCTGATGTGTAATTGTAATTAAAATTTACATGGAATCACTATCCATGTATATTTCTCTTCATTTATAATGTAGATATGCCCGATTGTGACTAAGAGTCATCTCAATCAATTTGAAATTTTAGCACATGTGTAACAACTTTAAACATAGCTTTCTTTCAAATACTCCGTAGACTAGGAATATTTCTCTAGTTCTCGCAAGTACTTTAGAATATTCCTATAAGTCACACAATGACTTGTTCTGGGATTATACTGGTATCATTTCACATGATCTAAGCATACGACTTATTTGGCATTTATGCATAATAATGACATATATGATTTCTCCAATTGCAGCAGCATATGGAATATAATCATGTTATCTAGTTCAAAAACATTTGCACTAGGATTTGCTCAAAATCATGTCATGAGGTATTTGAAAAGATAACTCCCTCGGATTCCTTTATCTTAAGCTCCTTTAATATCACTGACAATTAATGCAAGTTTACTTAATCCATTAAGTTTCCATGACCTATCTATATAGATCCTTATTCCATGAATTAATATGCCGACTACATATAACATTACGAATGTTACTACGCTCCCACGAGCTTTGTAGAAAAACACAAGAGTTATCTTGATTTATAATCAAATCACACTATGTAATTATCTTATAGGAAAGAATATTCTTACTTTGAGATGTTAACTTAAATCTGAGAAGATTTTCAATCATGTGTATTTTCTCCCTTGAAAACTCACTTAATCTTTATAGTCAAAATATATCGAGGAAGATTGATTAAGCCCATACTTGATAATCATACATGAATGCATCTCTATGTGTTTTATTAGTTTCTGATCAACTATTGAGCAGATTCAACAACAGTTGAAAACTTGCTAGTTCCAAACTATGATGAATTTAGCTTATCAATCTTTAGCTCTTAAATCTCCAAATTGCTCCCACTTAGAAAAAGCACTTTCTAATCACTTGTCTTATGGAATGACAATTAGTGGGATTAGTAGAAACTTCATTTTAAACAATCATTTAGGATATTCTACATAAATGCAGTTAGTAGATGCTAGAGTGGTTAAACTTATTGTCTACCATAAGCTCTATAACTTTATACCTTTTAGATAAAGATAAACCATTTCATTCTCAGTCTAATATTTATTCAATATATATTTGTTGCAGTAAGCATAATTCCAAAATTTTATAAAGTAAATAGTTCTTTCAAAACATCATATAATAGACTGCAGGGTCTATGTTTTATCCTCTTTAAAAACTTGTACTATCGACATTCAGCTAGTGGCCAGGTGACCCTATCCCACTAGAGAATACGATGGCTACCTCGAATATCAAAAGACATATTCAAGTGAACAGGTGATCCTGTGCCATAAGAAACATACTAATGACGAGTGAGTGTTTTTGTCGGAATGAGTTGTGAATCAATTCCACAACTCTTAAGATGTTCCAAGAAGACTTGGTTTCAAAAACTCATTTTCTTTATCACAACAGAAGGTTAATGATGGTCTCATTAAGTCGTATTTCAATCTTCACTATGAAATAATTTGAGCAAATCAAAGGTTTCAACAATAACGAATAAAATTCGTCAGTGAAATTGAATAAACATCTATCACCAAATCTATTCATGGATGGAAAAAGATTACATACATCACTTATGTATAACTCTTTGTCAAGCCTTTTGTTCTTTAACTACTAATAGACAAAGACTTTTGTGAATCATCTTCCCATATAAATAGGATTCACATATATCAAATGAATCGAGCTCATTTGCCTTTAAAAATTTCATCCTTTTGAAGTTGGTATATGTATTTCTTATTTATATTGTCATGATGATTATGACATAGATAAGTTCAAATCAAATATCATTTGATTATATAGGTGTTATGATCAGAACTATTAATTTAATAAAAGATTATAGATTTACTTCATAAATAACATTATGAGAAAATATTCTTTAACACATAATACATCATTTTAGAGCATGAATGTGAACATCCATTAAACGATAATTAAATCCAGATTTATTCATAAATTACAACTGTTACATGTCCCTATAAGGATAGGTATAATACATCTATTGTTTAAATAAAATACTATAACAACACTTGATATATCTTCACCACGAAATACCATTCGTATGTAAACAGTTGATTATTTCTTCCAATCCTCAACACATAATATCAATTATTAGTGTCCCATGAAGTATTACATAATCAAGTGAATGAAGGAAAATAAATAGTTCTATCATATATATATATATATATATATATATATATATATATATATATATATATATATATATATATATATATATATATATATATATATATATATATATATATATATATGGAGTCTTGTCCAAGTCAAACTTCTTCAGCTCGATGAGATTAGAGGAGTAATTCCTCTTTTAGTGTCTAGTTTCTTCCACAGTAGAAACAACATTAATCATTTGGTCCTTTCTTGAGTGAGTTCTTGCTGCTGAGAGTGAGTTCTGTTGACAAAATTAATCCAATCATTGTTAAAAATACCTGATCGTCATTTACATGTGGTAGGTATTAGATCGGTCGAGGCTTCTAAGGTAGGAGGGACGGCTCCAGCTTCGGAAATCTTGGAATCAGAGGTAGGCATCCCTGATTGTGCAAGTATAGAAATGAAAGATGTATCCAAGATGACTCGTGAGTGTGTCCCAGAGGGCTCCAAGGAACTATGTTCAATACCGGCATCATCTTTATAAGAAGATGGGGGTAGATTATGAGCAGACTCTCCGTGTGTATGTGCATGTGATATTGTTGGGTCAAAAATATGGTTTATACTTTACTTTTCTAGGCATTTGTAGTTTTCGGTCTAGGACCGAAAATAGCCTTGTGTTTGCGGCTCAGGAGGTGTTTGCGGTCCATATATATATATATATATATATATATATATATATATATATATATATATATATATATATATATATATATATATATATATATATATATATATATATATATATATATATATATATAGAGAGAGAGAGAGAGAGAGAGAGAGAGGAGGGTTCAATTGAGAAAAAAAAAGGTTGAGAATGGGGGAACCATTCTCAGCCAATCATTTAATGAGCTTAAAAAACGCACGGTGGCAAACTTGTAAATAATCCAAATACATTAATGAGCGGTGGCAAATTTGTAAATAATCCAAAAACATTAAACCGTCAGGGCACTTGAGTAATTTGATAACACATCAAATCTCGAATGAAAAGCACCATTTCCCTCTTCGATACACCATAACACGAAAACCATTTGCAGAAGAATCGATAAGAAGAAAACCATTTGCAGAAGCATCAAATAACATAAACGAAGAAAAATGTCTTCCGATGAAAACATGAACGAGACCATTTCCTCACTCTTGACAATGAAAGGTAACCATCGGTGTTTTTTCTCGAGTTTTTAATGATTTCGAATCATTTCTAAAATTATCACTTGATTACTTGAAATTTCTCGTAATCTTCGATAATTATTAGTTGATTTAGAACTAAAAACATTGTTTTCACACTGTTCATTCTTCAAAAAAGGTTGTTTACTTCAATTTTTTATGATACTCGTTCATTCTCGTAATCCTCCTTCGTTATTACTTTATTTACTTGAAAATTTTGTAAGAATCATCCATTATTAGTTGATATATAAATGATTTTACATCATTTCTTCATTTTTCATCTTTATTCAAAACTATTCTGTCAAAATACAAACGTTACTTCACATTTCGCTTATGTTTTCCTAATATTAACTACTTACCCTTACAGAAACAACACCAACAGTGAAGAATACATATAAACAAAAAACAAGAACAAATCAAAAAGGTAAATAAAATATGTTTTGTTTACTTCTGAACACAAACAAAACTAATATTCAAATGTGAATATGTATGTTATATTCATATATGAATAGAACATAACTTGTTGTCATACATACATTATTCAAATGTGAATACAACAAGAATGACTTATATATGTTCTATTCACATATGAATATAACAAAACATATTCATATGAGAATAAAAAAATATGAATACATATGTTTTATTCAAATATTCATTCGTGAATATGTATGTTATATTCATATATGAATAGAACATAACTTGCTGCCAAACATACATTATTCAAATGTGAATACAACAAGAATGACTTATATATGTTCTATTCACATATGAATATAACAAAACATATTCATATGAGAATAAAAAATATGAATACATATGTTTTATTCAAATATTCATTCGTGAATATGTATGTTATATTCATATATGAATAGAACATAACTTGCTGCCATACATACATTATTCAAATGTGAATATAACAAAACATATTCATATGAGAATAAAAAAATATGAATACATATGTTTTATTCAAATATTCATTCGTGAATATGTATGTTATATTCACATATGAATAGAACATAACTTGCTGCCATACATACATTATTCAAATGTGAATACAACAAGAATGACTTATATATGTTCTATTCACATATGAATATAACAAAACATATTCATATGAGAATAAAAAAATATGAATACATATGTTTTATTCAAATATTCATTCGTGAATATGTATGTTATATTCACATATGAATAGAACATAATTTGTTGTCATACATACATTATTCAAATGTGAATACAACAAGAATGACTTATATATGTTCTATTTACATATGAATATAACAAAACATATTCATATAAGAATAAAAAAATATGAATACATATGTTTTATTCAAATATCTATTCGTGAATATGTATGTTATATTCACATATGAATAGAACATAACTTGCTGCCATACATACATTATTCAAATGTGAATATAACAAAACATATTCATATGAGAATAAAAAAATATGAATACATATGTTTTATTCAAATATTCATTCGTGAATATGTATGTTATATTCATATATGAATAGAACATAACTTGTTGCCATACATACATTATTCAAATGTGAATACAACAAGAATGACTTATATATGCTCTATTCACATATGAATATAACAAAACATATTCATATGTGAATAAAAAAATATGAATACATATGTTTTATTCAAATATTCATTCGTGAATATCAAACTCATTTATCTTCTACTTACTATTGAATGAAGGTAAGAACACTAACATTTCCGATAAAGATTCACCAACAATGAGAGAAACAAGATCAATGCAGAAAAATCAAAAAGGTATAAAATACATATCATATCTTATAAATGAATATTCTATATTCATTTATGAATATAATATATTTTCTTTGTAAAATGTATTTCAAAATTATTTATCTTCTACTCACTCTTTCATGAAGGTAAGAAGATTTGTATTTTTGATAAAGACCCCACAACTATGATAGAAACAGATTTGAAGAGGAAAAATGCGAAAGGTACAAAATTCCTATCATATCTAATATATTCATATATGAATAAAATTGTATATATTAGTTATATTTTTCTAATAAATAAATACTAATAAATCAACGAGCATATATCATATTCATATATCAGTAACTTATTCAAATATTATATGTTTTCATTTCCCAGATAAAAAAGAAACAAAATTGCCAAAGAAAATAAAGCATCAAAGCAGAAAAAGTCCATCAAAAAGGAAAACTCCTGAAAAACAACAACTACAAGATTCAGACTCTGATTTTGAAAGTAGTCATCCATCGAAGAAGGCAAAAAAAAAGGAGTCACCAATCAAAAAAGACAAAAAAAAACCAATGGTAAAAGAATTTTACTCAATGAAAAACAGATGTTCACCAGAGGCATTACTATCTATAATCCTTTGGATGAGCAAAGAACAAAAAGAATCTGTAAGATCTATGGGTTTTGGAGCTTTGTTAAAAATGAAAATCACAGATATACCACTGAAGCTGGGATTTTATGTTCTTCAAAAATTTGATTCTGAGAGAATGGTGATAGATATTGAAGGAAAGGAACTGAAAGTAACAGCAGAGTCTATTCATGACATGTTGGGCATACCAATTGGTGGAACCAAACTTACACAACTGGATCAATGGCCTAAGGATGATACAAGTTATGATGAATGGAAGCAACAATTTAAAAAAGATTCAATCATCCGTCTGAGTGCAATCAAAAATGTTATTGTTTCTACCACACAAGCTGATTTCAATTTCAAATTGAACTTCTTAGTTCTTTTTGTCAACACGTTTTGCAAGTCAACATCAATGGGAAGATGCAACCTGTTTCCCTTGAGTTATATTTCAAGAAAAACAGATATCAGCAACATAGACTGGTGCAGCTATGTTTTGGACTGTCTTGTCAGAACAAAAAACTCATACATACCATACTCAGATACCAGCTTCTTTGTTGGACCTTCAACTTTCTTGGTGGTAAGTTATTATAATGTTTATACTCAATTTTTAATAATATTGATTATTCATAAACTAATAGCAAATATTCATATATGAATAAGAAAAATATATTTGTTCACACGTAATGCTTTACATTACTTATTCATATATGAATAAGTAAAAAAATAATATTACTTGTTAATATATGAATATCAATTAGTTATCATTTATGTGCAGTTGTTCTATGCTGATAACATCCACTCAGAAGCTTTAACAGTAACACGTAAACGTCCAACAATTTGTTATTGGAGTTCAGTGAAGATTAGATATCGAGAGACATTTGAACAAGAAAAAGGTAGATTTGGACTTGGAGAATTAAACGAAGAATTTGTTAATGAACAAGATGAAGGAGATACAGATCTCGAAGACATTGATTCTGATAAAGATGAAGATCATTCTGTTGAGGTAATTAGTTTGAAGTTTGAACATGTTAATAATATATGATTACATTAAATTCTAATCATACTTCTTTTTATTACATAGGCATATGAATCAAAAATATCTAAAATGCTTAATAGTTTCGAGAGGATGAAGGAAAAGCTGAATTCAAAGCTCAATGATGCGATAACAAAGTTCCCTGAAAAGGAAAGTTTTAGGATTTTCGAAGAAAAGATGACAAATATAATTGGTGAAGAAAAAATAGAAGGCACAACTATTTTTGAATTTCCAAGTAATCAAACTGGATTTGAAGGAATCAATTTGACACCAATAATCGGTCAAAAAACAAATGATCAAAAAGAAAATGAAGATAAAGAGGGAAATGGTGAAAAAGACAATGATAATGATGGAAGTCAACCAGAAGAAGATTATTTGCTTGATTCAAATGAAGCAGAGAATGAAAGAATAAAGAATGATGGAGATAATAATCAAAAAGAAGGTGAAACTGAAGTAAAAGAGAAAGATGGAAAGAACAATCAAAATGACAATGATGAAGAGAAAAAAGCTGATGATAATGAAGAAACAAATAATCATGAAGAGACTATTCAACAAACTGAAAATGAAAATTTGTTGGATAAAGTTGTTGACAACATTGTGGACAATGTCCTTGGAATTGGAATTTCAAGTTTAAATAGAAAAGAAGATGAAATCTGGAATCACCCTGAAATGAAAACTATTTTGGATAATATTGATATAGGTAAATTTTGTCTTACTTTTATTTTAAAAAAAATATATAAAAATATTAATACACAATAACAAATTTGTTTATTAAATTTTGACCAGGGTCACCAATGAGTACAGGTAAAACTAATACTCTTGCAGAAAAAGAAAAATCAGAAGGTGTACATGAACAAGGAACAAAAGTTGAAAAAACAAAGGGAGATGATACAGGTAAATGAATGATTTAAAATATATTACAATATTTATATTGATTTTTTTAATAACATTGTTTATTCATAAGTGAATAATACACTATATAAATGAATAAAAAATTAAAAATATTCATATATGATGTATATGTTTCAGGCAAGGAAAACTCTGAAGATAGAAATAAAGGAGGAACAGAAGCTAAGAACATGAAAGATGGAGGTGAAGATAAACATACAGAAACTGAGAAAGGAAATGTAGAAGATAAAGATAAATAGTTGAATCACTAATAAATGAATATAATAAGTTTTATTATTCACAAATAAATAACGCAATATACAAAAAAATAAATTTTTAATATTTCTTATTCATAAATAATGATATGCATTACTTATTCATAAATGAATACATTACTTATTCACATATGAATTACTTAATCAAAGTTCTTTATCTTTCAGGAAAGAAAAAGTCAGAAAATGAAAACAAGAAAGGAGAAAAAGCTGACAAGACAAAAGGAAATAAAGGAGGTAACAATTTGGATAAACATTTCAAAATATAAAATCAAATATTATAATTAACTTACAACTATTTATATGATAAATCTCCTGACATGCAGATACTCATCCAAGCTTTAGTCTAGGTCTCAGTCAAGATTCAAATCAAACTTCAAGTAAAAAATCTAATGAATCTTCACCAAAAAAGCACTTACAAAGAAACAAATCAAAGACGACCATCAGAAGGTTGTTATCAGATTAGCAAAGAAAAATGTTCTTAATCTAAATCCAATCTTTGTATCAATTCCTACTAAAGTAGGACCATCAAAGCATGATATGGAACAACCAAGAGAGAAGAAGCTTGCTGATGCTTTCAAATCACCTTTCAAATGCAGAATAGCAGACACAAAACCCAAACTGACACATCAGGAGAGTATTGTCTGTGAATGGTTGTTTAACTTACAAGGCAATACATCGTAAGTAACTTTATTTTATATACATTCATATATGATTATTATATAGATAATAATCTATGACATTTTGATTATATATTTGTAGAGATGTGGTTGTCCAGACAAAATATGGTCAGATAACAGAAAGAGCAGTTATGGAAAGTCTATATGCAAACACAGAGATTTTTGGAGAAGTTTTAGACACTTGGTCTGATTTACTTAACCACCAAGAACTGGAAAGGGATTTTGAAAATTCACCATAAAGACTCTTCTTGAAAGTTGGAGTTTTTGTAAGTTTATGTTCTAACCTTAATTCCTTCCTTATTGATAAATGAATACACCAATATGATGTATTCATTTATGAATATTATATTTTCTACAACTGAAATTCACATATGATTATACAAAATATGATGTATTCTTTAATATAATTATATATATTCAACTGAAATTCACATATGATTATATTGGTTACAGACTGCTTATCTAACTTCAACATTGTCCGATGAAATAAAGTATGAAAAATTCAAGGAGACTTTCATGACAGTACCAATGGGTACAAAAACATCTTGAACATAAAAGATATTGACATGGTATGTTAATTAAAGTTGTTTTTTTATATATATTTTATCAACAAAATACTTACCATTATATACATAAAAAATAGGTATTCTTTCCAGTTGTTAAAAGTGCTCACGTTTTTGTGATTATCTTCAACTTAAAGAAACCATCAATTGAAATTCTAGACAATAGTGCAGTTGAGGGGGATTATGAAGGGAAATACGGAGTACTATTGAAACCTTTGGTATGTACCCAATTCACAACAACATAAAAGAACCAATTTATTACATATCTAACGTTTATTTTATTTAATGGTCAGAAAAATTTGTTTGTGAGATACTTTAAAGAAATAAACCATCCAAGAGCAAATGCAATCTCAAAAGAAAGTATCAAACCCCAACGACTTGAAATGACATGGAGAACAGTTAAAAACAAAGTTGATTGTGGAATCTTTGCAATGAGACATATGGAGACCTATATGGGACAACCACTCTCAAAGTGGAAACCAGGTCTTCATAAAGAAAGTGCAATTCAACAAACTACTTTAGAGAAGCTCAGGCAAAGGTATGCACACATAATGCTAACTTCTGAAATTAACATGTTGAAGGCTAAGGTGTTGGATCTTGCTGAAAAATATCAAAAAGTTGAATTCAAAGTGCGTACTGATCATGCATACAAGGCTATGCAAACAATTCAAAAAAGGTTAAAAGAATATTGATGATTGCTTGTGATGAAGTGTGATGCTATAGAACAGTTTGTGTTGAAGATGAATGGATTTGAAGTACATGTAAGACGATTATACGAAACAAATTTTAGATGGTTTGTTAAATGTTCGTTTTAATATTTTGTGAAATGCTTATGAACAGCTTTTATTATCTTGTGTTGAATGATTATGTAATAGAAACAACTTCGCTTATTTCTGTCAGTTTTTTATATTTAAATATTTTCAAAGTTTATTTATGTTTATTCATAAATGAATACGAATATGATATATTCATTTATGATTAAATTAGGAGTAATATGTCAGTATAACAAAGTTCATACATGAATATAACAAATTTCAGATCTGAATATAACTAACTTATTAGTAGAAACAAGTTTGCTTATTTATGTCATTTTTTTATATTCAAATATTTTCAAAGTTTATTTTTATTTATTCATAAATGAATACGAATATGATATATTCATTTATGAATAAGTTCAAAGTAATATGTTAGTATAACAAAGTTTAGATATTAACATAAAAAAGTTCAGATATGAATATTACTTATTTATTAGTATAACAAATTTCACATATTTGTATTCATTTATGAATAATTTACAATATCAATATAACTTATTTTATAGTAATTTAAAAAACAAATATCAACATATCAATTTACCATATCAATATAAATGTGTATTATTCATACATGAATATTATTGTTTATTGTTTTTATCTGCATATATTCATAAATGAATAAAACCAAAAAACATAAAAAAAAAAAAAACTAAAAAATCCCTAACTGTCTTTTGCTGATTTAGCAGCTCCAACTCTTTCTGGACAAGTACGTAAATTATGTGGAACTCGTTTTCCACATCCTGAACACATTCTATGTTCTTTTTCATAATTTTCATATGCTACTTCACCTGCACTTGGAATTCTTTTCTTGATTCCAGAACCTTTATTGCTTTGAACTTCAGGAACATGAATATTAATCTCTTCTGGAATAGGAATAGTAACACCCAAAAGCTTCCATACGACTTCACCATCTGTCTTGCTTTTCAATCCAGGAGAAATATAATCACTCTCAAATTCCTTCAACAACATTTGTTGTTTCTCAGCAAACAAAGCCAATCTCTTTTTGTCATCTCTTACAATATCCAAACATGATTCAAAACTATAATATGAATCATTGACTAGCTTTACATTCTCACAATCACCTGAATCGGATTGAACAGAACTAAAACGATAATTTCTTGATATCACATCCTTTCTCCATCTTTTCAAAATGTACCTTTCAGGAATTTCTTTAACAGTACATCTCATCATTATTGTAAAAGCATGTCTGCATAACACACCCATACGCTTAAAATGTTCACAACTGCAATTTATTTCTTTCTCTTCAGCTTTTATTTCAACCTGATACAAAAACAAAATTTACACATTTACATTCATATAAGAATACTCATATCAACACTCATATATTCATATATTCATATAATATTCATATCTTCATATATGAATATTGATATTCATATATGAATATTCTCATATTCATATATGAATATTATTACATTTTTCATAAAAAAACTAGTAAAATTACCTTAAATCCATTTTTAAATTCACTTTTACTGTTGTTGTGCTGCACAATGTAAACTTCCCAACCATCTTCAATACCAACATATGAGTATGTACAGAAAAAACATGCTTTATATATTTCTTTTTGCACCTCAAAAAATAATGTACATGTATAAACCTTTGATGCTTGCAGTTCTATTTCTCGAGGTGTTTGCATTTTATATGATGCTTTCTTTGATGCCTTATCAAGCTCTCGTTGAGTATTCCTTTGCTTTTGAATGGCAGTGTCGTAATTCATCATGAATTTCAAAAGTAAGTTCTCACTTTCTGAGTATGTATTAAAGAATGAATTCATACTCTCTGACCTCGATGTAGTCTTCATCAAACCACACATTGGAATATCACTAAAATATTCAGGTATCCATGAATCACGTATTGTAAACATGTCTTTACACCATCTTGTGTCTTCAAGATTGAATTCCTTCATAAGCAAACCCCACTTCACCTCAAAAACATCAGGTTTCATATTAATGTCCCAAACAAGCTTCGAAAACCTTTTTCTAAAGTCTGTGTTCGTAAATAAATCATCTGATATCTGTATTAAAACAAAAATATTCATAAATGAATAAATAATAATAAGTAAAATAACAATCAATATTCATAAATGAATATACTAATAAGTAATATATTTGAAATATATTAAAATAATACCTTTTTTTTCAACTTTTTCATTATATGCCACATACATAATCGGTGCTTTGAATTACGAAACACATTCTCAACAGCTTGTTTTATTGCAGCATCTTGATCGGTTAAAACAAGTGTTGGTTCTTTCCCATGAGTTTTAAGAAATGCTTTAAGCAACCAAGAGTAAGACTCAATGCTTTCATTGCTTAGCAACCCAGATCCAACAATAACCGATTTTTTATGATGGTCAATAGCAGTAAACAGAACAAAAACCATTCGATACCTAACACACAAAAAAATGTTCATTAAAGTCAATTTTTGATGTATTAATAAGTGAATATAAAAATATTCACATATAAATAAGCTATAAACAAAAGTAGATAAAATAACTTACTTGTTTGTTCGGAAAGTCGCATCAAACGAGATAACATCACCAAATACAGCATAATATGCCTTCTCCATTTCATCAGCCCAAAACATACAGTCCAAAACATCATCTTGACAATTAAACTCAAATGAGTAATTTGGATAGTGAGCTCGACGGTCATTCATTGTGTTTACTATAATTTGCGCATCTTTATAACCAATAACCCTATTGATATCTCTCCTTAAATTTTTATAGTCAACTACTTTGGGCTTTACAAACTCATACCCACCTCTCAGACTTGCTTCTCTTCTCAAGTGGATGGTTGTGAAGTTCATCAAACTGAAAAACTTTATAATCTGGAGTTCCATACACAGATTCAAATATAATCTTTGCTTGATAACCAATAGCTCTTGAATTTGAATTTCGTTTCCTCCTAACACCACTTGTACCTAATGTGTCATAAGATTTCTTTTTCTGTTTACCACCACGATTACATATAACATGTTTCTTCTTTATAATCTTGTTATCAAACCTTGACTGTGTGCTCAGTCTAACATCAAAACCACCAATTTCAGCATACTCAGAATACATTTTGATAGCCAACTTTAATGATTTGAAGATTAAACCCTTAAATAGAATAAGTTGAACAGGTACATCTGGCTTATAGACATGTTCTCCAATTATATCATCACAATATTGTGCATCATGTACTGAACTTGAAGATTCACCACCTAAAATAATAATGCATGAATAAAACAATAATATATATGAATACATGAAACTCATATAAATAAAACAAAAAACATTCATATATGAATAAAACATTCATATATGAATACATAAAATTCATGAGGATTCAAAATATATAAAATAAAACATAACTTATTCATATATGAATAAAACGAAAAAAATAATAAATTCGAAATTACAATTATCACACGTTTATTCATATATGAATAAGACAACAATTTATTCATATTAACATATTCATATGCAAATAAATGATAATCAACAAAATTAAAAACAAACTGATACCTTCAAAAAATGAGTTCTCAACATCTTCTTCTTCACTCTCACTCATAGAAGAATACAAATCACCATCAATAACACTAGAATTCGACATAATACACCAAATGATCTATATAAATAAACAAAAACAATCTTAATATCGAATATATCTCACAAAAAAAGTCGTAAAGATGAAAACCTGGTTAATTTCGAATATATCTCACCTCAACGTACAAAATATCTGAAAGAAACTTAAATCATATATGATCAGATGATGTAATTAAGCAATCTCTCTCAGTTCAGAGCGTAAAAACTACAATGATATATCCGATTAAAAATTAAATCAGCTCCGATTTGAAATAAATATCTCAAACTACTTAACAAAAATCTGATGAAATAACTCCAATACATAATCGAAACTTGATAATCTTGATAATGAACTCCAATGAAACAACTCCAAAACGAAGATAATAAGCGTAATTCCAAACAAATTATAAAAAGCAATAATCTTGATAATGAACTCCAATCTATCCGATTCAAACGATATACATACCTGATCAAATCGGAAACTGAATACGAAGTAGAAAACTGAAACACAGATGTGAAACTTCACGATTAATGGAATGAATACGTATAATTGCTAACGAGTTATATAAAGAAAATAATATTGATAATGAATTCCTCATATCCGATTCAAACGAGCTAAAGATATCGTCAAATTGGAAACTGATAACAACAAAAAGGTAAGTTCTATGTAAAAAAGTTGCTAATTTACAAAGATACCCTTAATGAAAATGGACACGCGCATTTTCTTTTAATTTGAACATGTTAGATAAATGATTGGCTGAGAATGATTCCCCCATTCTCAACCTTTTTTATTTTCTCAATTGAACTTACCTATATATATATATATATATATATATATATATATATATATATATATATATATATATATATATATATATATATATATATATATATATATAAGGGTGAAGTGTGAGTAGAGAGAGAGAGAGAGAGTGAACACAAGGGGAAGGAGCTTAAGTGTGTGTAAATCAAGGTGTTCTAAAGAGAGAAAGTAGAGAGAAGTGTGAATCTCATGTATTGATCATCATTCCTATCATTGAATATATTGAAGATTCACTTGTTCTTCTTCTTCTTCTTCTTCTTCTTCATTTTGATCTTGCATCATCCAATTGATTGGGATTCCGCACCATCAATTCGATCTGATTGATACATCAAGCAAATTTGGGACTTACAGTTGGTATCAAAGCTTGGATTGTATCAATCATTTTGGCAAGATCTGGAGCGTTTTTGCACTTTTTCTTGAAGGATTTTGCGTTTTTGGGTAGTTTTTGAAGAAATATTGGGGGTTTGTTCTTCAAGTTTTTCATAAAAACGAGTTTTTGATCGAGTTTTGGGCTTAAAAAGGGTGAAAAACGCTGTTTTTTGATGTAATCTGCGAGGGGTTTGCAGCCAGAAGAAGCGTTTACGGCTTTACTGAAGAAGGGTTCACGGCCGCAGAAGCGTTTACTGCCCGAATAAGCTTTCACGGCCAAAATCTCGTTTACGGTCCGAAGTTCGTTTACGACCGAGAAGAGTTTGTGGTCTGAATTCGTAGCACGTGTTCGGTCCTCGCACGTGTAGTCCTCGCAGGCAGCTTATTTTCAAAAATTTTTGGGTGTGCAAGGTTTCGAACCCGGGTCTCGTGCCTCCTCCCTCCAGCGCCTTACTAGTTGGACTAGCAAGCCACACGTTAAACATCCTCCTTTTTAAAATCAAATAGCTTCGTTATTTGGGGTCATATTTTCGGAATTTTGACAATTTTAGCCCAAAATTAAATTTTTCAAATTTTAAAATTCCATTTTCAACCCAAAATTTTGGTTTTTAATTTTTGACTATTATTTTTGACTTTTGACCCCAAAAATTTGACTTTGACTTTCAAGTTTGACCTTTGACTTAAACTTTGACTTTCTCGTTTAACTTTCAAATTTTCAAGTTTAGCCTTTCACTTTGACTTTTAAGTTTGACTTTTAAGTTTGATTTTTTTTAAACTTGACTTTTGAGGTTGACTTTTGAGATTTTAAGTCAAAGGGCAATTTAAAAAAAACAATGAGTTCCTCAAACATTTTGGTCACTGAAATTTCTTGCTCTCAAACATGCATTCATACTGTTAAATTTTTACGTGAACAAATCGAATTATTGCGTAGAGAGAACGAGGACCTTAAGTACGAAGGTTATACCCTTAGAAAAGGCCAAAGACCTCTAAAAGAAAAACTAGAGATCAAGACTCAGGACTTTAAGAAACTACAGGAAGATTATAGCAATAAGTGTGAGAGCTACAATTTTATCGAGAAACAACTTGCCATTGTGACTGACGAGCTTGACACATTAAAAATCCGTTTTGAAAATGTTGATTTTAATTTGAAGAAATTTGATGTGTCAAGTGCGGTAGTTGCGTCCATGATAGAACATAGTTTGAAATTTAAAGATAACCAGCAAAAGGGTCTAGGGTATGATAAAGTTCCTCCTCCTTTTAATCACACTTATCCGTTTAACCCTTTCACCAAAGAAGAAATGGACAGAGAATCACATCTTGAGTATGGCAAACCTGCCGTGGTTGTGCCAGAAAGTGTTGAGCTGAACGATTCTAATGCTTCTACTTCTTGTGCAGGTAAAGTAGTAGAGGATGAGGACAAGGAGAACAGAACTAATTCTAGTTCTGCAAATTTTGATGATTGTCAAACCAATGACTCCTTGAACTCATAATCTGTTGCTTCTAACTCAGTTACTACTAATCAACCTACTGTTGGTAAATACAGGCCACCAAAACAAGAAAATCAGAGTGTCTGCTGCAAGTGTGCTTGTAGGAACAATAAGAGACAAGGCATGGGCGTGCTACCAGGGACAGACAGAAACAAATCCCACATGAAGAAAAAGACATGTTTTCACTATGGAACACCTGGACACATTGCCAGAAATTGTCCTAATCGTGCATACGTTCCCTACTACACACAAGGCTGGCAGAACGCGCAAAGAGGGAGATCCTTCAAAAGAAACCCTTCGAGGCCACGTTCAAACAATGGCGACTGAAATGTCAAGAAGGCCAAGAATCAAACTCCCAAGGTCAAAAACGGAATGCCAGCCAAGAAGCTAAATTCAAGAGATGCTCTAGTGAAGCCAAGATCGGTTAAATCAAAGTCATCTTGGCAGCCAACTTCAAGTTCAAAATCAAGTGCCGAGGCACCCATCTGCTCGAACAAGAAATGGGTTAAACCCAACTACAGATGGGTACCAAAGGTTAAATCTCCCAAATCGTCTAATGATTCTAACATTTCTTCATCTTCTGTTTGTGATAAGCAGGATATGTCATGGGAGAGAGTACCTTGTAAAGATGACAAAGGTCGACCCAGTTTCAAAATGGACTGGGTTCCAAAGACCAACTGATCCCGCTATGTGTTGGAGCAGCTATGGAGGCATACTATCAGACTTCGGTTTGTTGGTAGTGGTTGTTCCAGGCACATGATAAGGGACATCTCTCAACTGTACAACATTCAGAACTTTGTTTGAGAGTATGTGTCCTTTGCGGGAAGGGAAGAAAGGAAAGGATCACACATGGGATTTTATGCTTAACGATGTGAAGAATTTTCGGATATGTTCTAAGATTATGTGTGTTGTTCTCAGACCTTCTGGATGCAAATTCAATCGGTGACTTACGGTTTGAGTTTTCTTCTTGATACTCCTGAGTTTATCTTAAACTGATTCGTTTTGAAGACAATCTTTTATAGTTTTCCGTTAGTAGGTATTTTTTGGGGAGTGATATGAGGCTTAGTGTTAAAGGGAAATCTGAAATTCGTGTAATGCACTAAAGCCAAATTGTCCAGACTCTGTGATTCAATGTGCTGGTAGGCACAAAGGATTCAAAAGGACTAGACTTAGATTGACAATGAAAAGACTAGACAATATGAACTTAGATAGTTTCATTTGTACTGACAATACGACGCGCGGGTAGATTGAGCAGTGAGATAAACATGGGAACCTACGAGATACACTAAAAGTTAATTATCTAGAACTGTGGCTCAACATTTCCTCGATGTATGGACTCATGTCCTTAATTCCGGTATTGATAGGATGACTGGGGGGGGTTCTGATAAAGTAGGTCTGTAGGAAATTATTTTCTTGCTTTCTATCTGTTAGTCATATGTTTCCTCCTTTGCGTGATTGGAATATATCCGACCTGGATTGCAACATATGCAACTCTATCTTTATGCATCTCCTATCTATGCAATTCTTTCTATCTGTTAGTCATATGTTGTTCCCTCTACGTGATCGGATGATCCGACCTGGGACACAACATATACACCCTACTATCTCTCTAATCCTCTATATATGTTAGTCATATGTTGTTCCCTCTGCATGATTGGAAGACATCCAACATGGGATACAACATATGCACTTCTATATCTGACTTCTTTCTTAATGATTGAATACTCACCTAAAGTAAGGAGTTCTTTGGAAGTTCTTGATTACTGGGGTATGTCGGGAAGTGGGGAACGCATTCTAGTGCATCTAAAATTGAATCATTTAATAGGTTGTTTGTAGATCTCGCTGCTAAATTTAAGTGGACAACAATATCTGTGGTCGTCGTCAGCCAAATGGTCTATTTAGGAATAAGATCACAATGACTTGTCACTCATAATCTGTCCAATTTGCCAATATCCTTTGTGTTTAAGTGGACCACAATACCAGTGATTGACCAGATCTAGACATGCAGGCGTGTGCTGATAAACGTTATTGAATTGCTTGACAACTTTGATCCCAAAAGTCTTAAATTTAGTCATTATTTTTGTTTTTGTTAAACTTGTTCATAGTTTTCCTCTATGCACAAATTTAAGGGGGAGAATTAAAATTTTAAAAACCAAACAAAAATCAGAAAATTAAAAATCCAAAAATATTGTTATGTTTTATTTCTTTTTCAGAAAAATATAAAAAAAATCCAAAAATATATTTTGTATCCGTTTTATTTTTTTAAGAAAATATGAAAAAATCCAAAAATATTGTTTGCTAAGTTTTCTTTTAGTTTTGTTTTTATCTCAAATTTTCTTTGTCTTGAAAAGTGAATTCAGATGTAGATGAGACTCATGGAAACTGTATCGAAAATTTCTGAGCCAAAGCTTGATCCGTGATCATTGAAGAATTCTCATTCGAAGGAACAAGAAATGAAAATTATTTTTCAACATTCAATCTTTCAACCCCAGAAGCAAGGTGAAGTTGTACTTGAAGATTATGTGACAGATTGTATTGAAGCCTCCTCAATCAATTTGCTACTATCTATGAACCTGCTGAAGTGATCCAGAAGAATCGATATCTCTGTTGTTCTCTCTGAAGATTCTCAAGCTAAAAGTGCTGATAATCAAGAATCTTTTCCAGAAGCCTCCACACCCAATGTGCTTTCAATGCCAAATTCTGAAGAAATGCCCATCCGTTCAAGATGAAGTCATTCAGCTAGAAGATTCATTTGTTCATCTTGAAGCAGTGAAGAATGCGAATATTAAAGCTGAAGCCAAGCTCTAAATGAAGATTGACAAGAAAAGCCAGCTACATTCTTAGGGGGAGTTTGTTGGGTCAAAGAAAAGAAAGCTATAAACCAAGGGGGAGATTGTTGGGTCAAAAATATGGTTTATACTTTACTTTTCTAGGCATTTGTAGAGTTCGGTCTAGGACCGAAAACAACCTTGTGTTTGCGGATCATGAGGTGTTTGCGGTCCATATATATAGATATAAGGGTGAAGTGTGAGGAGAGAGAGAGTGAACACAAGGGGAAGGAGCTTAAGTGTATGTAAATCAAGGTGTTCTAGAGAGAGAAAGTAGAGAGAAGTGTGAATCTCATGTATTGATCATCATTCCTATCATTGAATATATTGAAGATTCACTTGTTTTTCTTCTTCTTCTTCTTCTTCATTTTGATCTTGCATCATCCAATTGATTGGGATTTTGCACCATCAATTGGATCTGATTGATACATCAAGAAAATTTGGGACTTACAGACATTAAAACTCCGGAGGGTACTTCAGAAGAGTGGCCAGGTAGGGTAAATTGTGATCTAGAGTCAGATCGAATGTCGATTTGTGAATCCCTTTGAGAGCATTCACCAGTTTTGGTTCTCTTTTTGTCTTGGACTTTAGAAGGTGATGCCTTTTGTTTGGCAATCTATTTGATGCATCCTCCAGAAGTGGTTGATTTTTTCTCATCCGAGGTTGTATCATCCGAGATCGGGGCAGGTTGTGTTGGGATAAACACAACCGAAATCTCAAGATGATGTTTGAGATGTGGTGACTTGGATGGAATAGTGGACAACATATGTTCAGTTAGACATCTAATAGGTCCGAAAGCAGATTGACTCGGCAACCTATAAGTCTTATTAGTTTTAAAAGTGCATTATACCTCTTAGATGTTCGAATTGAGTGGAATGGCTTCATGTCACTCGGAGTATAGTTGTTGTAGCGTCAGAGCCCAGAATCTCATACTCGGAATTTCGTTTGGCTTCCTCTTGACTGCAAACTTCTGAAAATCTTGCCAAAGTACCTCCAGTAGGTCGAGGACATTATCTCTTCTAGTGAAGATGTTGAATACCATGTAGAGTCAATCTTTGCTCAGGGAGTCTGTACCACCATGTTTTCCGGATAAACCTCAAAGAATCAAGTGTATCAATATGGTCTATAAGCCAGGAAACGCTTTGTGAAGAAGTCGAAGAGGAAAATTAAGGTTAGGGATTTTGGTGAGAGTGACGGCAATGGGATAGCGGGAGATGAACTCGATCATGATGCGTACAGATTCATCATAATCTATGGGATCGAGAGAAAACAACTTGGTTGTTTCTCTGAGGATGAACTTTGTGGATGAGGACGAAGCGGATCCCTTTGATGATTTCTTCTTAGTTGCGGGTTTGGAAGTTTTGGGAGCAATTTGAGAAGGAGTGCAAGTCATTGCAGGTGATTTGGAAAAGATTTTGAGAAACAGAGTACATAAGAAAATTATCTAAGAAAAAGTTAGCCAAAGTGTAAAGTGAGAACAGTTGTCCTTATATATGATGGAGCTTCCGGGTCAGGTCGAAGAGTAGAATGATGACACCCGAAAACCAAAACGGTTTGCATTTAATGAATAGCCCAAAAAAAGGCTTCCTAATTGACAGTTGAGAACATAATATGAGATATTTGTTTGTCCAAAAAAATAAATCGTCGATTATGTTCAGAAAACACTCAGTAGTTTATTCATACGTGTGCCAAAGCTTTAATGAAAACCTTAAAATTCAAGGAATAATCAGATTCCAAGATGGGATGTCATAAGATACTTCCGAAAGAATCTGAACACTACATAAGTACATAATATAGAATTGGAGATGGCTCAATTTTCAACGGAATATCAGAGGTAAAAATGCATGAAGATCTTAGAGGACAAATTTTTTAAAGTGATTTGAAATTTCGAGAGCTGAAGGAACAGAGCTAGGAAGGAGACAAGTGATGAAATCACATTACTATGTTGGATTTGAATTTCGAGGTGCACTTCATAAATATTTTTCCGAGGAGGAGTACTCTGATATGATAATTTCTCAAGATATCTGTGTTGGTTTTTGATACGAAATAAAAGTTTGTTTTTCACAAAAACCGGCAACGGAAGACTTTAAAAATAACAAGTTTATTTTCAGTTCATAACAAAACCAAACCATCTTGGATCCATTTATAGAGGTTAGAATGAAATAAAAAAACAACCATAGGATGTTTTAGAGATAACCTTTGAAGCCTTTGAACCCACTTGGTTTTGGGGTGTTGATGAAGATAGCAAAAATCAAAGAATATGATTTCTCTACAAGTATCCACCATCAAGAGTAAGGCACTTGGAATGCTAGTTCCTTCTTGTATTCTTGATTGTCTTGAGGCTTTAAGTGATTAACTCAAATAGGCACTAAAGGAGACAACTGAACAAGGCTTTAATCACCAAAGTAAAGCACCAAACTTCAAAGAGTTGGAGCTTCTTCATTCTCATGGTTTTTAGAGAGAAAGAAGGGAAGAAAGACCAAAAACTTAGCAAAAATGCAAGCCTCATGCATCTCTTATATAGTCCAAGCAAAGTAAGGCATTTTTATTAAAATACTCTAAAGTATTTCTAGCCTTTAGAAGCATGGGAGACAAAGCATGGAGGTTGAAAAGCAACCCCCATATTTTAATACTTTTGGCCATACCTCTTGAAAAGAGGAGGATTCTTTTTTTTTATAAACTCCAAGTTTATAAAATATAAACTTTGTCTTTAGGTAAAAGACAAAAGAATCCAACTAGTCTAAAATATTGTGCATGACTTATTAATTCATACCATATGAAATAATAACTAGTTATACTCTCTTATAATTATTATTTTCACAAAAACAATAATTATTCCCTAATTTAAAATACAAGAATCGATATTATTTATTAATAATCATATTAATAATAAATATACAAAATGTGCCAAGTTGATAAAGGTGTGACCCTATAGGATCATATATTATTAGCAATATCACTCCATAATGATTCTTGGGCATATAGATTCAACAATCCGATGTAACTATATCAGACTAAACTTCAAATGATAAGGAAAGCTGAAAACTTAAAGCTAGAGAAAAGGTTAGACAAAAAAGACATATAATGGTCCTTTATTTTCCGAGAAGAAACAATTCCGAGGAAAAAAAATTTAAGTCAAAATTATTTGACTTTCTAATGTTTCCATTAGAGAGTACAAACTTCTTGGAAGAATTGAGGATCATACATCATCATTTCCATTTTGTTGAGAAACCAATTGAATTTGGTTTCATATAATACCTTAGTAAAGACATCAGCAGTTTCATCATCAGATGGAACAAATATGAGCTCAATGTTACCTTTTAGAACATGATACTTAATAAAATGGTACGGAATATCAGTGTGCTTGGTCGTGGAGTGCTGAAATGGATTATGAGAAATCACAATAGCACTTTGAGAATCACAATAGATACGAATCTGTTGAAATGGATTAACCCGGAATCTTGCACATAGACATGTAGAGAACATGATGTCCGGACGACTTGTAGTGAGGTAGAGTAGCGATCCAATCATTCCCCTATACTTCTTCTGATCAACGGCAACACCTGATGGGTCTGAGAAGATCTTGTGACCGAAACCCATTGGAACCTTTGCAGAGGCACAGGTGTCCATAGAATATTTCTTCAGAAGTTCGGAAATTTATTTCTCTTGATGAATGAAGATTCCTATGTTGGTCTGTTTAACTTGCAGTCTGAGGAAGAAACTTAATTCACGATTTATACTCATTTGGAATCAACTAACCATTAGCTTTGCAAAATCAGCAACCATCAATGGATCAGTTGATCCAAAGATGATATCGTCGACATATATTTGAACTAACATGAGATGCTTCCCATTGGTTCTTCAGAATAATGTGGGATCAAGAATTCCTCTTTGAAAACCAGAACACTTCAGAAAATCAGTGAGTGTCTCGTACCAGGCGCGTGGAGCTTGCTTGAGGCGATAAATAGCATTTTGGAGTTTGTAACAATAGTTCGGATAATGGAAATTTACAAACCCAGGAGGTTTTTGAAGATATACTTCCGTATCAAGTTCACCAATGAGAAAATCACTTTTGACGTCCATTTGGTAAACTTTAAAGCCTTTGTGAGCAGCATAAGTGAGAAAGATTTGGATATCCTTAAGACGGACAATAGGAGAAAAAGCCTCGTCATAGTCAAGTCCTTCAATTTGAGTGAATCCTTTGGCAACCAATCTCGCTTTCTTTCGGATAATGACTTTGGTGTCGTCGAGTTTATTTCGGAAGACCCATCTTGTACCAATAATAGGATGATATTGAGGAGGAAGGATAAGAGTCCATACTTGATTCCTGTCAAATTTTGCTAGCTCTTCTTGCATGGTTGTAATCCAATCGGAATATTCTAAGGATTCTTTGATGGATTTAGGTTCAACCATTGATATGAATGCCGAGAAGTGGCACTCATTTTGAATGTCAGCATTAAAGCGAGTTTGAACTCCAGCGTTAAGATTTCCAATAACTTGATTCGGAGGATGATCCTTGGTCCAGATATGTAATCTTGGATGTTCTTGTGCATCGGATGATCCAATATCAACAATGGGGTTATTTTGCTCCCCCTGAACAATTTGAATTTGAGGATGATGCTCCCCCTGAAGTTCTGAGTCAGATATATCAACATCGTCTTCGTTCGGAAAGTCATAGAAGTTGACATCATCTTCATTGTTGTTTGGAATGTAATCAAATTCAGCGAATTGATCTGCTGCATCTTGAAATCCATTAACATTCGATTCGAGGGTTGGATGACTATTCTCCCCCTCAACCTGAGAAGGTTGAAATTGATCAAAATCAAATGGAGGAAGGTTTGGGGTCAGACCAGAGACATTTTGAGAAACTAGAGTGGTAGATAAGGAAGTTCTTGTTGAGATTCCGAATCAAGAGCAGTTTCTATTAGTCCGAAGAGACTTTCGCAATCAACTTCATAGATAATCTGAGGATTCGGAGACCCAGATGGTGGAGCATCGGATTCCATGATATGTGTGGTAACATGAGTAGGGACTGAGTTCCGAATGAAATTATCATCAAAAATGATATCAAAACTTTCTACAATTACATGATTTCTACGATTTAAAACTCTGTAAGCTTTAGATTTGGCTGAGTATCCCAGAAATATAGCTTCATCGGATTTTGTTTGAAACTTGGTGAGTTGGTCACGGCTGTTTTTGATAAAGCATCTACATCTGAAAACATGTAAGAATGAGATACTTGGCTTTCTACCATTCATCGCTTCAAACGGTGTCATGTTAAGAGGACGATTGATGATGCTTCGATTTTGAGTGAAGTATGCAGGGGAAATAGGTTTGGCTCAAAGATAAAGAGGAAGGTTTGCAAAGTTCAACATCGATCGAGCGGATTCAACAAGAGTTCTATTTCTTCGTTCAACCACACTATTTTATTGAGGAGTGTAGGGAGCAGAGAAATTGTGATCAATGCCTTTATCGATAAGAAACTTCTCAATCGTGTCATTTGTGAATTCATAGCCATTGTCACTTCAGATTCTTCGAACAGGAAGTTTAACAAGGACTTCAATTCCTTTGATGAAGTTTATGAGTTCAGAAGTTGTTTCGGACTTTAGCCTTAAGAAGAAAACGCATGTAAATCTTGTGTAGTCATCCATAATCACAAGAATGTACTTTTGTGATGCAAACTTTCTATGGTGAATGGCCCACAGAGATTGATATGAAGAAGTTGAAGAGGTTCTGAGATATATTTTTTAATTATCACAGGATGTCCTTTCTTAGATTGCTTCCCACATTCACACAAAGTGCAAAGATGATCGTTTTCAAATTTGAGGAGTGGTAGACCTTGGACCATTTCACCAGAAACAAGATCATTCATGTATTGGAAGTTGAGATGAGCGAGCCTCCGATGCCATAGCCAACTTATGTCAGGAACGGCCTTCAAGAGAAGACAAAGTTGAGTCTTTCCAATGATCATGTTGATGTCTAAAGGATACATATTCTTGATACGATTTGATTTGATAAGACATTATTTTGGGTGTTCTATCATAACATAGCTATGATTCTTGTAGAATTAACTCTCTGGTTTGCATTAGTGAGTTGAGCAACAATGATCAGATTGTGCTTGAGATAAGCTAAATATGCCACATTAGAGATATAGAAATTTACGGATTAGCCAAGATGCCATAACCTTGAATTTGAGAATTTGAATTGTTGCCATAAGTAACATAACCAGCATTTGGAGCAAGCTTTAGATCATGTAGAAAATATTTATGTACAGTCATGTGCATGGACCAAGCATTGTCCATATACCATATTGTATCTTGTTTCGAAGCACAAAAAGCCTGCAAGTTCAGTGAGTTAGGAGTTTGTAGGCTCCAAGCTATATTTGGGGGTTTTAGCAAGGGCTTTGGACTAGGTTTGTGATCTCTAAGCAGTTGATATCTTGGAAGGCTTTTCCCAATATTCTTTTGGAAAGATGCAGAATGTCAAGGTCTTTTCATTTATCCAAAAATCATATTTAACCATTGATTGTTTGGGTACTGCTTTTCTTGGAGGAACGGTTTTCTGAGATGTTGCTGGAGGAACTGTTTTCAGAGGTGTTTCAATTGATTTTTCAAATGTTTTAATTTTTCATTCAAATTTTTGGATTGAACTTTTAAAAGGCTTTTGAAAAACAGTGTTCCGAGCAACTCTTCCTCTGTTCACTGCATTCGTAGGCACATTTGAATTTGGAAGTTGTGCTGGTTTGAAAATCATGCCATCCGAGGTAGCAATAAAAACAGAAGAGGAAACTGTCCGAGGAGAGCCAGTTTTCTTGGATGAAGTCTCAACAGTAACATTTGTTGGGTTTTGAGCATTCTAACACTCCTATGGTGTACATGCAACCCTATAAACCTTGGATCTATGTTTTCTCTATTATACATGCAAATATTAACTATTCCAAGGTTTCATCCTAACTAGCATATTATGAAGCACCTATACTACAAAGTTCTAGTTAGATGACATACCTTTTGATGTAGCTTGATGTCTTCAAGGTTTAAGAGCTAAGCCCCAATAGTGTGGAAGCCTCAAATGGAATCACAAATCACCAAAACACCTTGGAAGAACTTGAGAGAATATGTATGCACACTAAAATCGGCCCACTCTTATTTTCACACACTTGTGCCAATTTTGTGAGCCAAGGACCCCTTTATATATTATGGAGGATTAGGGTTACATCCATGTAAACCCTAATACCCATGACCTTTCATTTACATAGGATCCATGGGTTAAAAGCTCCATGGACCATCCATGAAAGCTTAGCCCAACCTAAATGAACTTGGCCCATTCCATATATATAAGAGTCCATATTTAATTAGTTCTTTTTGATCACTTAATTAATTCTAAATTAATTCTTGATCAATACTAATTAAATAATATGATTCCATATTAATATATTAGAACTTATAATATATCAATATAAATCATAAATATACTATTCTCAAAAGACTATCCATATAAATTGTGTCGGTGAAGTGCAACCCAAATGGACCATGCCGGGTCGGGTCAAGTACATACCAAATATAGTTATGGACTTAGACATTAATCCAACAACATTTTCCACACAACTATTGACAGATGTCTTCTGAACATCCAAAATAACAGAATTAGATGGCATCTTAAGAGTCTTAATAGGCATGAAGGTATTATGATTCCTAGTAGCTGGACTAACTGTTTGAGACACTTTCTTTTCAAAATTCTCAAGAAACCTAGAACATTGCCTAGACCTAGTTTCTTTTTCAAGAGCTTTCCTAGCTTCAGTCTTTAAACGAACAATGTCTTTCTTGTTTAGCCAGGGTTTCTTCCGAGAGTCATATGATGACTTGGAAGTTTTTCCAGTCGATGGATTGTTGAAGCAAGGCTTAAATGGAACTAGAGTCGAGTTTGAGACGACTTTAGAGTTGGAAACAAAGGAATCAAATGAGAAGTAATCATCACTCTTAAGTTCTACATCACTGTCAAGAGACACCCAAAATGAATTGGATTGGTCCGAGTCATGTCCGTTTGTCTCAAGAATGATTTTCTCAATAACACAATTGTTTGGAGTACCGAAATTCGAAAAATGAACTTCGGTACAGTCTGTGTTGGGTAAGGATTTCAAAGACAGATTCAGGTCCAGGGATATCAGATGCGGAAGAGGTGTGGAATTAGGACATTTAACGGTGATTAGTTTGAACTCGGGGATTAACGATTGATATTTGTTCGAGGTCTCAAGAAGGGACGACAATGGTGAGATAGGGGTATCCGAATAACTGTGATTCGGAATATCTCCCATGAACGTTAGGTTTTGAAGTTCCTTCAGGGGATGAACAACTGGCTTTGGAAACTCGCTTCCGAGACCAGGGGCTTTGGGCTAGGGATGACGAAATTTGTGAGTCATTCTTTCATTAGCTTCAAGAACATCAATTGAATTGTGTAACGCGTCAATTTTCGCATTAAGACGTTTATTATGAGTAACCAAGATGTTTCTTTCACTAAGAGTAATTTCACATTTGGCATTCAAAATGATACATTCATCCTTAGCCATTACAAGTTCTCTCTCTAATGATTCTATCTTAAGTTTGCGGTATTCAAATCGTAATCTAAGTCTAGTAAATTATCCAACTTTTCACTATCTTCTATGGCAGATTCATAAGCCTTATAGATCACTGTTATATCTGATTGTATTTGAGTTAGATAAGGTTCACAAATAGATAAATCAAAATTATTATCACTAATCATAGATTTTACCTGCTGGATGATGCTTCGGCCAGGAGGATCATTGGTTTCCATGTAGCAAAAGTTTGGCTCAGCGTCATTATCATTAGCTTTCGAACCGGAAACCAATAACCTTCATCACACTCAATTGACTGTCTAGCAAGAAGAAACAAGTTATTTGTATATTCTCCTTCACCCTCATCACCAGATGACCAATACCCATCAACATTCCTTGAAACAATGGTGACAAAAGCCTTTTCACTTTCAGCAAGTTCTTGTGCTCTACGAGCGTAGTAGGCAAAGTCAATCACATTTGTTTTTTGAGGAATTTCAGCCAAACAATCTTTTGCAAAGTGCTTTCCTATACCACATTTGTGACATATAATCTTGGGCTTGGATGAGTTCAGAACCTCGTGAGGTTCCGAGATGTGATTTGGAATGTTAGGACGATATGTTGGTGGATTCTCCGTAGGTTTAGGGTAAGGTTGAGGATTGTTTGGTGAGGAGCTTGAAATCGGTTTTGAGGTGGTTTTTGATTGGAATTCCAAGGACGTTTGTACTTCATTGATAGAAGTGAAAACTCTTGTTGGAAACAAAGTTCCGAATCAGCGGTTTCGGGATCAAGGTCTTCACCATATTGGTAGTTTGGAATTGGGGGAATAGGTGCGACAGGTGGAGTGGGTCGTGTAAGTTGAACAGGTGGAACTGGTGGGATAACTCCAAAAGGATCCAAAACAGATGGGTTCTGAAGCAGTGGACTGACTGAGCTGACTAAATCAAGAGGTACTCCTGAGAGTTCTCTCAATGTTTGAGCAACATTTGATTCATGACCTTGCAACTCAGCAAACAACTGGTAGAGCTTTAGTTTCTTCATAAATCCATTACTATGAAGACATGGCTTAACATTTCCCCACTCTTTTCTAAGGTTGTTGATGAACTTGAGATTTTACTCTAGTGGAGTCCGGACTACTCCATGTGTTGTCATGTTGTTCACCATGATCCTATATTGGTTTGATGAAGATGCTACAGATTCACCAGGAGTTTTAGTGAAGGTGTCGAAGTCGTTGACAACAGATGTCAAACGCTTATCCTTCATGTTCTCTGAACCTTCAAACAGGTCTTGTAGTGTATCCCAAATCTTTTTTGCAAATTTGCACAACTTAATGTGCTCAAAAAGAGATGGGGGTACACCAAAAACCATTTTAGAGAATGCAACTTGATATGCATGGAGCTTCTCGATGTCTGATGCAGTAAGTGGTCCTTCTCGGGCCTCCTCTTGACCCATGAAAGTGGAAACTGCATCTCTAACCACTTGGCGTACGGGAACATGAGGACCATCTTTTACAGATCTCCATATCTCTTCACTTTTATCCTTACCAAGAAAAAATCTCTCCATTCCAACTTTCCAGTGATCATACTCTTCAACAACTAGCAATGGGGCATGCGTTGGGCAACCCATGCTATTTTCTATTTGTATTGAATACATTTGTTGAGTTTGATTAGAAGTAGCCATTGAAGTTAAGATATTAAAGCTGAAGTGGTATATATAAGAACTTTTATCCTAAACACTGAAATGATTGACATACCAAGGTAATCTTCAATCAACTATAATTTGTTCTTTTGGATTCAAAGGACAACCACTTAGGCTCTAATACCAATTGTGAATACTAGAAAACGATATATGCGTGGACAAGGTTTGAAAACTCAAACCTTGAATTAACTTAAGATCAATGTCTGCTCCTAAAGTTAGAGTCCAGTCAAGTCTGGTAAACCAGTCTTGTCTCAAAATATGAAGTTCAACAAAGTGCTCAAATAAGAATGAATCAATGTAAAGTGATTCTAAGAACAATAAGAATAATAGAGAGAATGATTTGACCGAATGTTTCTTGGTATTGATGTGAAAGAGAATGTTACATTCATGCGTTTTAGACATAAAGGTTACAACTCCTTAAATAGACAAGGAGTGATAAAAAGACAAAACCCATAAAGTGCATGGACTAGAAGACAGCTGAAGATCAACAGCCAAACACAACCGCTTCTATTGATCTTGTCGCATGTAATGTACGATAAAACAATAAGAAAAGGACAAAGTAGTACTAGGAACATTTAATTCACATTACAGACTCAATTAACAGATAGAAAAACATGCATCTCGGATAAGTCTTCAGTTCGGAAATGTCTTCAACTCTGAATTGTCTTTATCTCGGAATTATCTTCATCTCGGAACACTTCTCACTTCAGCAATTGTCTCACTTCAGATTGCTAACGGATCACTTTTCATGTATCAACATAACTGTTCACAAAGTGTAGTTTTCAACTATGCACATTATTATGTTAAAACTAATAACTCACCTTAGCCTTGACAAATTCTTTACTAAACTTAAAGTCTAGAGCTCCTTTGAAGTTGTCAGAACTCACCTAATAACCACGCATACCAAGTAGTTAACAAATAAAGTACATGTTTCAAAAATACAACTTTAATACTTACTAACTTTTACATTTTTTACAATTTTCGAGTCCGACCCCTTCTCAGTGATTTAAGCATAAAAAAAAATATACAACTCCAAAAGTGTTGATATAGGACTTTATGGAAACTAAACTCGCTTTCATAAAACTTTACTCTTGTGGTGATTATGTCTAATTCAGACCACAATGCCCTCTAAAACCCTTGCAAGACAGATCAACCATTCTGTCCATATTTGCAATCTTGATAAAAATCACCATAAACTTCAAGATTAAAGAAAATGACTTAAAATTATTCCATTTTGCACACAAATAGTATTGATTGGAGATACTAAGACATTTTGAGTGCTAATGAAAAGACCAAGGAGTTTACTAAAAGATGATTGAAAGTAGGATGCTATTACCACACTAAACACTAAATCCTACACTCATCGGTCAAGGCTTCATTGAGTTCCAAAACAAAACACATGTTGAGATGGAACGCGGGTAAACTTTTAGACATGATTTGAATGACTTTCAAGGTTATTATTTTAAACCTTATAATATGGGTTTAGGGCAACAAATACAAAGCAAAACAACTAAGAATCATGAGACATTTCAAGTTATATGGTGACATATTTGTATGATCAAAGCAACGTCATAATAAACCACATTGCAAGACCTCTAGGAACTGTTTTGAGGACCTTAAGGAGAGTTCAAAACATGGACTTTGATGTAGAAAAAAGTTCCACATAAGAATCAGAATAATTTAGCTGAAAAGGAAAAAAAATATTTTTAACACCAATGAAAGCAAATGACTTACGACTTCCAACCAAGTCAATAGCAATTGAATCTTAAACACAAAAGGAGTAATCAAGAACTTACAAGCTATAAGGTCGATTTTCACAACCAAAAACTCATCGATCTCGCGATCCTTTGCCGACTCCCTCTCTCTTTCAATCTACTGCCTTGCTCAATTGTTTCCCATGTTCAATTCCATTTTTTATCAATGCATGCCACACCAAAAAAAACAAGCACATGGATCGTTCCACGTTGGTTCGTATATGTCAAGCAAAGAAAGCAAATAGAATGAGGCCTTAAATCCATAATACATAACTATTTAGGTGTTTAATGTGATTTTTCAATTTAGCCCTTAGACATTCATGATTAAATTCCAAAAACCCCTAAACTTGATAATTTTACATTCTAAATTCCTAATATGTCCACTTAAGCCCATCCACGTTCTATGTTTAATATTTAATCTAAATAAATCATTTCAGTTAAGTCTCAAAACTAATTCAATAGTTAAATTTTTATTTTACTAATTCATTTTTATTTAATTTACTTCATTTTAATGTTATAAAATCAAAAATCAATTACAAAAATTATTATTCGAGTAATTGAAGCTATCGCCGCTAACACAAGGAAATTTGGGTTGTTACATGTATGAACACGTAAACTGTATTAGAAGCGATTACATGTATTGTAATCTGGTCTATTTAAAAAATAAGGCTTGCAAAGGATAACTAGCTCAAAGAATAAGTGGGTAGCTTTGTATTGGGGTGTGTGTGAGATAAAAAACGGAGAGTAGATCTATGTTCTGTGACATTATTACATGTCGAGGTATGGGTTACATACTAGAGTACTGCACTAGTATTCCTTTAAACAACTAGAAATGGTGGGTCTGTAACAAGCAACCAAGTAAGTATGTCTGGGTCATCTACCAAAGTAAGATAACAACAATTGATTATTCTAAACAGTCTTGTGAATTACGTTGTTAGCGTAGATTTATAACCCACGAACACATTATGTAACATAGTCGGGTGTTCATTCCCATAGGTGTTTATACTCTATCTCCCTCATGGTTGTCTTATTGGCTTTCAACTGCCAATGAATCCCCGAAGTAGTATAGTCTACTCGTCGCTTACAATGATCCATCAGGTTAGATTGTTATGGGATCAATGTGTGAGAATCGACGGGCTGGGTAACTAGGGGTAAAGGGAATAGTGTCTTATAGATATCTATGTTGTATGTTGTATCTATATATTTTTTAACAGTTGGTTTTGCAGGATTATTATTTATGGATTATTATCAAAATGATATTGTGGGATTGAAAACCTTATGTGTCTCATCAGATTCCCAAACCTGACTCACTCAAATTATATGCATCACATGTATCGGGTTAAGGTTGTTGGAACTTGATTAGGATGTCGAGTGAATAAGAGACAATCTGCAATAGTATTCATGACCGATATGTCTTTACATTGTAACTTATGTTGTGTATTGATTATGACATCCTTAGGATTTTATTATTTTGAAACAACATTTGTACTCAATTATTTTTAATAAATTGAGACTTTCCGCAAACAAAGACAACATGTTTTGAAAGCATAAAGAAAAGTTTTATTTGATGTTGAAGCAAGAAGTAAACCTCTTAAACTTAGTCATCCGCAATTCTTTCTATCTACCGTAATGTTCCTTCACTACCGCAATCCTTGTCCCTACCGCAATATCTCCCCTGCTACCACAATCCTGATGTGAACCGCAATGAAGACTTAGTTTTTGTACTGACATGTGATAGCATCTGTTTATCCAATAGGTATTGTATTGTCTTTTTAGTCAGTAGTTTATTAATAGTTTATCTTGATTGTAAGTCTTCAAGGCTCGATAAATAGAGTGCTCTTTCTTTGTATCAAATACCCACTTCTACATTTTTCTAATCACATCTGAAGTCTCTTCTCCACTTATTATCTTTTATCACTTCTCATATCTCCATCTTACTTACTGATCATCATCCAAGATCTTCACCTTAAACTGATCTCACTTACTAACTTGTGTTTAAATGCAAACCGTGTTTCGTATCAGTTTGGTGTGTACTTTATATAACTTGTCATTTACATTTCCTTTATATTTCAGCACCTTACATTTCCGCAACTAACAATCTAACAAATCCAACTTATTATTGTTGAGCTTTCATGATCCTTTGAGATTAACTTATTCCATAATTATCAACTTGTACTAACGTTTGTTCAAGTGTTTCCCAAAGTTCTTCTCTCAACATTTGATTATGTAAAATAGGAGATGAAAACAAGTTAAATTGGTGTCATAGTGTAACGTCCCAGAAATATGATCCAAAATTTTCATTTTTCATTTAAATAAAACAGTGTTCCAAAAACATTATCCATACAAACCAAATAAGATAAGTGTATCAAACATCATATCAATCAGACTAACATTGAAAAAGCAGAACCATGTGGTGTGTGCGATGCAGTCATCCCGAGCCCTTCCCCTTGGAACCAGAAGTACCTAACACATAAACTGAAAATCGTAAGCACGAAGTTTAATGAGTTCCCCAAACTACCCCATACCATATATAATAAATCACATAATGGGCCCCCGCCCGGTATACAGATCTATTATTCTTAGGCCCCGCCTGGCATCGGGCCCCGCCCACTATACACAAACAATATATATCACATAATCATGCTAACACTTACAACGATTATAAACAATAGCATACGTTTCAGTCATCGGGCCTCGCCCGACTTGACCCCCGCCCAGTATACATAGCAACACATAACACATGCAAGGGTCACGCAGACTCCTAACATCCTAACATAAACAATAAAGGCCAACATTGGAGCCTTAGACCCGCTAAACCCAGTGAGGAAACTCACCTCGACTGCTGAATCTCACTAAAAATCCTTGGTTGCTGGTCTGACGAATCCCCGAGCTAATCAATACCAAAATAACACGCAATTAACATTTGGGTTCCAGTCCATAACCATAAATCCATACTTGGGGTAAAAAGACCATTTTACCCCTAACCTAGCTTTGTCCAAGACTAAGGCCCAAACTCACAATCTAAAAGGCCCAAAATCCAATTAATCAACCAAGGCCCAATTATCCAAATTGGGCCCAAACCCCTTACATGGGCCTTACCCTAAAGCCCAACCATCTTTCCTAGTCCAAAATACTTGCACTCGGATGGCCCAATAAGAACTCAAAAACCTAAGCCCAAAAGAAAGCCCAAACTCGAAGCCCAACATGTAAAATTCCTACTGACTGAGTACGTGGGGCGTACTCAGCTGTACGCCAAGCATACATGCAACAAGACTTGTACGTTGCGCGTACAGACTTGTACGCCCAACGTACTTACCCATGAAGCCAAGTTTCGCTTTAAGCTCTTAACGCTTAATTCTAGAAGTCCAAATCACAGATCTCAACCCTAATAAACGTCTAGAACCATAAAGTCACTAACATGGTGACTTTGCATGCCCAATGAATACCAAACTTCAAGATATAGCATTATACTTCCACCAAATTGATATAATCTCATGCATGGGGGATTCTAAACCTTAAATGTGCCAACTTTATGGACCTTGAACCTCAGAAACACCAAGAGTGGCAACTCATAGCTCCTGGAGTGGCCTCAACCACTAGATCTCATTCTTGGGTCCAAAAAGGGACCAAAACTCATATATAATAGATCTAAGCCCTAAATGAGCAAGTTCATAGCTTTATACCTCAAACAAGCTGGAAATGAAGCAAATAATCAAGATCCATAAGCTCTTCCTTGATCCACCACCTTGCACCAAGCTTCTACTTCTTGAATATGGACCAAAACACACCAAAATGGACACAATGAGCTCAAAACACAAAAGAGAGGCTTAGGGTTTCGAATATGAGGCTAAAAGGTCAGAGGAGGCTGAGAAATAAGGGTTTCATGAGCCATAAAGATGATTATATAGTTTCCAACCCCGAAATTAGGGTTTTCATTAAAGCACACGTACGCCCCATGTATGTGTCCGAAATCCCATCCAAGCCTTGCATGAGTACACTAAGCATAACATGTAGTACGCCCCGCGTACTCGCTTAGCATCTTGTACGCCAAGCTTACGATGTGGTACGCCTCGCGTACAACACAAGGACCAAAATGCAATTATCAATACACAAGGGGCAATAGCGAACATACTAGGATTCCAAGTGTTACAATCCTCCTCCACTTGAATCAGACTTCGTCCTCGATGTCCGCTGCCCTGAACAACTCCGAATAGTGCTCTGTCATCTCATCCTCAGACTCCCAAGTCCACTTTGATCCCTTGCGGTGCTGCCACTGTACCTTCACCAGATCGAAAACCTTGTTCCTTAAGGCTTTCGTCCTCCGATCCACAATCGCCACCAGTCTCTCGATGTAATTCAGGCGGTCATCCACCTGAATATCCTCCAATGGTACCACTACGAAGTCATCCACTAAACACTTCCATAGCTGAGAGACATGAAACGTGCTATGAATCTGGCTAAGCTCATCTGGAAGATCCAAGTGATAAGCAACCCGGCCCACCTTAGCCAAAACCCTAAAAGGACCAATATACCTGGGGCCCAGCTTGCCCCGCTTCCTGAACCGGATGACACCTTTCCAAGGTGACACCTTCCGGAGAACCATATCTCCCACCTGGAACTCTAAGTATGACCGGCGCCTGTTAGCATAACTCTTCTGCCGACTCTGAGCTGTCTGGAGCCTGCTTCGAACCTGCAGAATCAGCTCAGTGGTCTTGAGTACCACCTCAGTACTCCCCATAACCCACTAACCAACCTCGCTCCAACAAATCGGGGTCCTGCACTTCCTCCCACAGAGCATCTCAAAAGGAGGTCGATCAATGCTAGCGTGATAACTGTTGTTATACGAAAATTCCGCTAACGGACGATACATATCCCAACTCCCTCCAAAGTCCAACACCCATGCACACAACATATCCTCAAGAGTCTAAATAGTCCGCTTACTCTGACCATCGGTCTGCAAATGGAATGTTGTACTAAAATGAAGACGAGTGCCCAACACATCATGAAACCTCTTCCAAAATCTGAAAGTAAAACAAACTTCCCTATAAGAAACCACTGATACCGGCACCCCACGACGTGCCACCACCTCCCTGATATAAACCTCAGCCAACTTCTCTACAGAAATACTCTCCTGGACCGGAATGAAATGCGCGCTCTTGGTCAAACGATCCACGATGACCCAAATCGAATCCACTCCACTTTCAGTCGTAGAAAGCTTCGTGATAAAAATCAATGGTGATGTCTTCCCATTTCTATATGTGAATCTCCAACGGTTGCATCTTGCCGTGAGGATGCTGATGCTCAGGCCCCTAGCAAAATGTAACCGTCTTCTTGGTCAGTGGGTCAAAGGAACAACTATTTTGGAGAAATCCTGGATGAATCTCCTATAATAGCCAGCCAACCCAAGAAAACTATGAATCTCATATGGAGACCTCAGAACCTCCCACTACATCACGGCCTTGACCTTGGCCAGATCGACCAGAATACCCTTCTGGTTGACAAGGTGCCCCAGAAACTGCACCTCGTGCAACCAGAACTCACACTTAGAGAACTTTGCAAAAAGTCTATCCCTCCTTAATGTCTCAAGCACTTCCCTCAAGTGCTCCTCATGTTGCTCCTGAGTATTGGAATAAACCAAGATATCATTAATAAATACTATCACAGACCAATCCAACATCGGTATGCACATGCGGTTCATGAGAACCATGAACGCGGATGGAGCATTGGTGAGCCCAAAAGGCATCACCACGAACTTATAATGGCCGTATCGAGTCTGAAAGTTGTCTTCTACACATCCTCACCCCTGACCCGAATCTGATGATAGCCCGATCTCAAATCAATCTTGGAGAACCAAGATGCACCCTGAAGCTGGTCAAAAAGATCGTCAATCCTCGGGAGTGGATAACGGTTCTTCACCGTTACCTTATTCAACTCCCGGTAGTCGATACACATACGATGAGACCCATCCTTCTTCTTCACAAACAAAATTGGTGCACCCTAAGGAGAACTTCTCGGTCGAATAAATCCCTTGTTTAACAGCTCCTGTAGTTGTGTAGATAACTTTTGCATCTTAGGAGGAGCCAACCGATACGGTGCTTTGGCTATCGTAGCCGCACCAGGAACCAGATCAATCCTGAACTCAACTTGCCTTTCCGGAGGCACCCCAGGCAAATCCTATGGAAACACATTCGGGTAATCCTGCACAATCGGCACATCATCCACTATCGCCTTACCCTTATCCGGGGTATCCATGACATAAGCGACATAACTCGAGAAACCCTACTGAAGATAGTGTTTGGCCCTTGCTGTAGAACACAAAATCGGCCCACGTTGCGATCTCTCCCCATGAATCACCAACTCTCCCCCACTTGGGGTCCGAACCCGAACTAACTGATCCTCACAGTCGATCACTACCCCATAAGGGCTCAACCAATCCATGCACATGATAACCTTGTTCCCACGCATAGGAATGGGAACCAAATCAACCGGATACTGCTCGTTGAATAAATGGAGAATACAACCCCGATGAACCCTTGCAACCCGAATAGACCTATCATCACCAATCTCGACATCTAGAGGACAATTCAGCTCCCCTGGATCTCTGTCAAATCTCTTGCTAAGCACAAGCAATAAAAACGATCAGGTAGCCCCCGAATCAAACAATACCAATGCATAAATACCGTTCACAAGGAACGATCCTAAAATGAAACATATAAACATAAGCAAGCAATTCAATATAAATAAAGAGATAATGAAAAGACACATACCCATCACCACATCAAGAGCTGCACGCGCCTCCTCAGCCGTCAATTGGAAAGCCCCGCTCTTCGCCACAGGTACATCTGCCCGACCTTGGCAGTCGTCAGTAATCCGAAGAGTGGCAGGAGAGGGTGTTGACACCGGTCCTGCTGCAGCTAAAATCGGACAATGGGCCTTCTTGTAGCCCCTCTGATTGCAATGAAAGCAAATCATATTAGATCCATTGGTGGTGGTAGTAGTACAATCCCTGCTATAATGTCCCGTCTGGCCTCACTTGAAGCAGCCAAAACCAACAACCCTACACGGTCAATCGTGCCCCTTGTCATACTTACCACAGTAGGTACGGCCCTGATTGCCTCTCGATTTGAAATCTGATACCTTGGGCCTCTTGCCCGAACCCCCTGATGTTTGAACCTCATCTGGCTTCCTCTTCCTCTCCATCGCCAGTTCAATCTCCCTCTCCCTAGCTCGAGCTATCATATCCTCCAGCGTCTTGTAATTGGATCGGCTCACAAACTGCTGAATGTCACTCCTTAACATCTCATGATATCGGGCCTTCTTCATCTCCTCTTCCCCCAGATACTGTGGAACTAGATGCGCCCTCTCCCGAAACATTGCGGTAATCTTAGCCACCGTCTTCGTAGTCTGGCGGAGATCCAGAAACTCTCGCACCAACTGTTGCACCTTAATCACCGATTCAAACTCAGCTCGGAACCTGGTCAAGAAATCATCCCATGACATCACATCAACAACATCATCACCCACTGCACGTCCTACCTCCCCCCACCAGTCTCGTACCCTGTCCTTCAAAAGGCAGGAAGCCATCCTGACCTTGTCCCCCTCGGGACAACGACTGGTGCGGAAGGCGTTAGCGACAACTGCTATCCACCGCCGACTCGCTATGGGGTCCTTCTCCCCATGATAGTCTGGTGCTCCACATGCCCGGAACTCCCTAAATGTCAAAGAACGTGCCCCCGCTAGTGCCATAATCTCATAACGAAACGAGCTCAAACGCTCATCCAAAACCTCCAAAATACCCTCCTTGACCATGTCGAAGATCACAGGAGTCTGATCAAGAATGCAACGAGTAATCTCATACGAGATGAACTCCATATTCTGCTCATCGAGCTGTCCGACTCCAGATCCTGAGCCTGAACCCTCACCAGCACCAGAACTACCAACAGGTCTGCCTCTCAATGTCACCATATTGAAAATAAACCATATAAACCATCAGATTACACATCGAAATGTATATCGGGGAATCACAAACTTTACAAGTTTCCTGGTTTCATCGCAGCTCTCCTCAAATAGAGTTTGGATCCTCTGCTTCCAGTAGTATGGGCCCATACTATTGGGTTTTAGTTCAAAAATAATTTCATAAACTAGAAAATATGGCAAACGGAAGACTTAAAATTTTGAACATAACATAACATTTTATACCCACCGAGGATCGTCTTGCAAGTCATAGAAATATTAAAATACCAACCATAGAAAGGATGAATAAATAACAAACTTTGTTGTTCTATGGATCCTCTTGGGAGGCTTGGAAGTTGATGAAGAAGATAGAATCTTTGAGACACCAACAATGACTCAACTTGATGTAGATGCTAGTACATAAACTCTTAAACCCTTAAGCTTTAAGTTCATAACCAATATGAACTTAAAGAGGGCATGGAGATGCAAGTAACTTCAAGAAAAATATGAACAAAAGGGAGAGATTAACATGCTCTAAGCATGTTACGGTTTTAAGAGGCTAGAATGGATCAACCCATTCAAGAATGCAAGCCTCAAATTTATATTGTCTTAAAGTGAAGTCTTTAACAATTAGGTCCTTCCACTTTAGACAAGCATGTCCCTATGTCATAATGGTGTCAACCATGCTTTCTTAGGGTGGTTTCTTTTCCATTAAACTAATGAAAAACCTATCCCCTCTAAAGCCTCATCAATTTTCGACCACAAGAGTATAAAAAGAAAGAGAAGTTTAAATTTTATAAAACAAGTTTATAAAATATAAACTCTAACTTTTAGGTAAAAGACAAAAACATTTATCTTGTCCAAAAAGTTGTACATGACTTATTAATTCATACCATATGAATAATATGTTACCTGCTAATGAAAATTATTATTTCCATGAAATAAATATTTTCCAATTTAATTATAAGAGTTTTATTGAATATTTATTAAAATCAATTTCTAATAAAAAATCAATTATATTAAGTTGTTTTTAGTATGACCATTAGTATCATATGTTAATTAGCAATATCACTTTAATATGATTATTGAGCATACTAGATCCTTCACATACTACCTTCCACATCTATCCATACTTTCTTCAAGAATTTCCTTGACTCAACCAAGTTACTTTATATCCATACAACTTTCCCTCACAAATAAGGCTCCTAGCACTAGATCTCATCCTAGGTTTTCCTAGGGCAAACTCCATACCACTCTCCGCCATCAGCTGCAGAAGGAACTCCCGCTAACTCCCTCTAACTAACTCACGAATACAATTAATGTAAAATCCAAAATGCTACGATGTATCAATCTGATTCACTTGAAGGTGCGGAATCTCAATCAAGTGAATGATGCAAGATCAAATATGGAATAAGAACACAAAGATTAATTTTCAATGCACACTATTATTGATGAATAGTCGGGTACATAAGATACTTGATTACACTTGGTTTTCTCTGTTTTTCTCAAAAAAATCACGTCCCTAGCATATGGCAGCCCCCAAAAACATCCCACACCCTTTACAAAGCTTAAATAACACTATTTATACCTAGACCTAATAACAAAGCCCAAGCCTAAAATCCAAACAAAACAATATTAAGCCTAACTGAAATCACATGTGATTCGGTCCAAACAACACCAAAACATGGTGTTTTCGATCCTAGACCAAGAACTCTGATAGCTTATGAATAGCAAAGTATAAACCACAATTTATGACCTAACAATCTCCCCCTTGGTTTATAGCTTTCTTTTCTTATATCATAACAATCTCCCCCTTGGCTTCAGCTTTTATCTTCGATTTCTTCACAACTTCAAGATGGACATATGAACTTCGGCATGAATAACTTCATCTTGAATAATTTGAGTTCCTTCAAAGATTTGAACTTGAACGCACATTGGGTGTAGAGGCTTCTTGTAAGGATTTTTGAAAATCAGCTCTTGCAGCTTTGAGATACTTCAGAGAAAATAACAAAGAGACCAATTCTTCTGGATCATTTCAGCAAGTTCACAGATAGCAGCAAATTGATTGAGGAGGCTTCAATGCAATCTGTCACATAACTTCAATTACAGTTTCAACTTGCTTCTGCGGTTGAAAGAATGAGTGTTGAAAACTAATCTTCACTTCTTGTTCCTTTGAATGAGAATTCTTTAATGATCACCGTTGCGTCTTGAAAAGTAACCATGACTAAAAAGTCCTTGTGGATCACAAAATCATAAAGACCCTTCTCACCACAGTTGTTCAAGGATGTAACCTTGGCTTAGAAAGAGACTACTCGCAGTATCTGTGTGATCATAGAGGAACGCACTGCGATTTGTTGAGTGTTAGAGAACTACTCATGGCCATTTTGATGTTAGCCCCTGCATATCCTAGATCATAGACCTCAATGCAGTTTTTCAAGTTAAACAAGTTAATTTGGCCCTTGGTGAGACGTTTAGCGATAACCCGTTGTTTGCGAGGTGCATCGCCTTTCTGCCATGACATCTGTACAGTTTCAGACTTTTAATTCCTTAAATACGACAGTTCTTAGAAAGATACTGCCTAACTGACAATTTGTACAATTTCAATCCTTCAATTCCTTGTGAAAATAGATTGAATAGTAATAACCATCAACTCCTTTCCAAATTTCTTCTCCTTGCTCAGAAAATTCTAATACATTCTCCTTGAGTCTCTTCTTCTTTTTGAATTTGCTTTTTAAGACAAACGAAACTTTGAGATAAAAAAATAAAAGTAAAAATAAACTTAGCACACAATAGAAATGACTAAGAAATAAAATTAAAATTAAAAATACGCTCAAAGCAATGTTTTTGGATTTTTTAATTTTTTGAAAAAGAAATAAAAACATAAATAAACATATTTTTGGATTTTTTTTATATATATTTTTGGATTTTTTTTTAAATTTGTGTTTGATTTTTTTTAATTCTCCCCCTAAATTTGTGCATAGAGGAAAAATATGAACAAATTTAACAAAAACAAAAATAATAACTAAATTGAAAAACTTTTTGGGATCAAAGTTGTCAAGCAATTTAATATTGTTTATCAGCACACACCTGCATGTTTAGCTCTGGTCAATCACCAATATTGTGGTCCACTTAAACACAAAGGATATTGACAAATTGGACAGATAATAAATGACAAGACATTGTGATTATATTCCTAAATAGACCATTTTGCTGACGACGACCGAGGATATTATTGTCCACTTAAATCCAGCAGCGAGATCTACAGACAACCTTTAGTTAGTTCAATTTTAAGTGCACTAGAACGTGTTCCCCAGTTCACGACATACCCTAGCAATCAAGGAATTCCAAAGGACTCTTTGAAGGGTTTTGAGCATTCTAACACTCCTATGGTGTACATGCAACCCTAGAAACCTTGGATCTATGTTTTCTCTAATATACATGCAAATTAGATTTTCCAAGGTTCTCAACCTAACTAGCATGTTATGGGGTACTTGTAATACAAAACCTTAGTATAATAACTTACGTTTTTCCTTGTGGTTGATTGCTTGGAGCTTCAAGAGCCTAGCACCAATAATGTGGATGCCTCAAGTGGAATCACAAATCACCAAACCAACTTGGAAAACTTGAGAGAATAGTATGCACTTGTAGAAATCGGCCCACCTTTGTTCTCACACACACTAGTGCCATTTCATGTGCCAAAGACCTCTTTATATAGTATGGTGGATTAGGGTTACATCCATGTAAACCCTAATACCCATGACCTTTCATTTCCATAGGATCCATGGGTTAAAAACTCCATGGACTATCCATGCAAGCTTAGCCCCCATCCTAAATGAACATTGGCCCATTCTATATATAAAAGAGTCCATGTTTAATTAGTCTCTTTTGATCACCAAATTAATTCCAAATTAATTCTTGATCAATACTAATTAAATAATATGATTTCATATGAATATATTATAACTTATAATATATTAATAAATCATAAATATACTATTATCAAAAGATTATCCATACAAATTGTTTCGGTGAAGTGCAACCCAAATGGACCATGCCGGGTCGGGTCAAGTACATACCAACTATAGTTACGGACTTAGACACCTTATCCAACAGTCTCCCACTTGGATAAGTCTGATAACTATAGTTGCAAGTATGACTTCTGGAATCGACCAGCAATCGTAGCTCTTAAAACTTTGTCGAACTATGAAGTGCCATTTTAGATAAGTGATCACATAATCCTTTGTTCAAGATATCATCCGGACAAATACATGGAACAACATCGTACTTATTGTCCAATTGTTTGTTTCCCAAATTCCAATTTGTTTGACATAGAACTAAATTGAACACATCAATTAGGTTCTGACCGGGCCCGGTACATAGGTCAAAACAAAATCATCGAGGGGCCCAAGATATCGCTTTTAATACTCCAAGGACTAAAAGGAACAGATAAACTTCGACTCATATGCTTGTACTAACTACTTGTTGAATCATACACAAGAGCACGTTTTATGACATCAAGTTACTGATGCGTTTTCGTACAATCAATGCATAACCAACTCACAGTCAACAACTCATATCTCTAGGTTTGCAGACTTATATGATATTACCGTCTCATGACCACTCGAGATAAATTACATGAAGTGATACAAGTGAGCGTGGGTTTAATCCAATACTCAAAACTTATGAGCACTCGTGAATGTTGCAGCAACATTTGCTATGTCTAAACACCTTAGCCATCTACAAGCCCAATTCACAACAGTCTTGATTCATACCTACTTCCAAAGTATGATTGACTGTGGAGAGTTTGAATAAAGTAATTATTCTGGAAGTCAAAACATGCAAAATTGAAACAATAGTAAACGATTGACACAAGATAGTAACACTTTACTCATAAACAAATAATAACTTTTATTTAATCACCAAATGTCAATTACATTTTACAAGTTTCAGAAATAGCTATCTAATTATTAAAACTAATGTCGTCCTTCAGCCCGATGCTCCTTGTATGTTGCAAATGCTTAACCCTAGTCAGTCCATTCGTGAGGGGATCTGCTGGGTTATCTTCTGACGATACCCTCTTTGCCACGAGGAGTCCCTCTTCTATCTTGTGTCTTATGAAGTGATACTTTCTGTCAATGTGTCTGGATCTGCCAAGATCTCTTGGTTCCTTGACTAAGGCCACCGCACTATTGTTGTCATAGAAAATCTCCATATGCTCCTTTATAGCTGGTACAACTCCAAGGTCTCCAATGAAGTTCTTCAGCCATATCACCTCCTTCGCCGCTTCACTTGCTGCTATGTACTCTGATTCACATGTCGAATCAGCTACTGTCTCCTGCTTGGAACTTTTCCAAGTAATTGCTCCTCCATTTAGGGTAAAGACCCACCCCGACTGAGAGCGGAAATTATCCCTATCAGTCTGGAAACTGGCGTCACTGTACCCTATCACTCTCAATTCATCATTCCCACCGAAGTTAAGGACCCAGTCCTTAGTCCTTCGCAGGTACTTGAGAATATTCTTTACCGCAGTCCAGTGGGCTTTGTCAGGATTCCCCTGATATATGTTGACCATGCTAAAAGCAAAGGCCACATCAGGGCGAGTACAAGTCATAGCATACATGATCGAGCCAACACCGGAAGCATATGGTAATCGACTCATCTCAGCTATCTCAGCCTCTGTACTCGAACTCTAAGTCTTACTCAGTCTGGCATTGTGTTGGATCAGTAAGTCACCTTTCTTGGAATTCTGCATGTTGAACCTTTTCAACACCTTGTCCAAGTAAGTGCTTTGACTAAGTCCAATTAGTCTTTTACTCCTCTCTCTCAATATCCTTATCCCTAGGATATAGGCAGCTTCTCCAAGGTCCTTCATAGCGAAACACTTCCCAAGCCAGGACATAACCTCCTGCAAGGTTGGGATGTCATTTCCTATGAGTAGTATGTCATCCACATACAGTACCAAAAAGCTAACTATACTCCCACTAGCTCTGACATATACACAGGACTCATCCTCGCTTCTCGAAAAACCAAACTCTTTGACTTTCTCATCAAAACAAAGATTCCAGCTGCGAGATGCTTGTTTCAATCCATAAATGGATTTTTCAAGCTTACACACTTTATCAGGATGCTTTGTACTGACAAAACCCTCTGGCTGACTCATGTAAACATCTTCAGCCAACTTTCCATTAAGGAAATCGGTTTTGACATCCATTTTCCATATTTCATAATCATGAAACGCAGCAATGGCTAGCATAACTCTAATAGACTTAATCTTCGCTACTGGCGAGAAGGTTAAATCATAGTCAACTCCCGGAGTTTAAATGAAGCCCTTCGCGAGCAGTCGTGCCTTGTAAGTGTGTACCTTCTCATCAATGTCGGTCTTCTTATAAAAATACTTAAATTTTTAGAAAGTATACTTGTAGTCATATCTCTCAACCCCAAATGTATTTATAGTTTGTATATCTTTTATCGATTGATATACTGAGTTCACTATAAACAATGCTCTGATACCAATCTGTCACACCCCCAAACCAGATGGCGGAAACGTCCGGGGGTGGAGGACTTCATTTGTAGTATCATAACACATGCATTATAGTAATCAGAGTACAAACAACCACTATATTTAAAAAGTATAAGTATTTACATGTGTTTCATCATAGTATACTGAAACGAAATAGTTATACAAAAGAAGAAGATAAGACATAAATAGCTCCATCTTCTCAAAAGCTCGGGGTGTACCTGTCTACTGGTTCCCTGAGAATACAAGTAATTTGAAAAGAGAGTATCAACATAAAGTTGAGTGAGTGCATAAGTATTTATGTCTGAAAGAATGTTTTCTGTTTCTTGAATATGTAAACTGTTCCAGAAAATTCTATATTTTCTGTTCTAAATGAAAATTAGTTTAGTTACATAAAATTGTTCTATTTGTAAACCAATGTTCTGTATCTGTAATCCTTTTGTAAACTTGTAACTGAGAGTGTGCCTGGTTTCATCAACTGTTATTGTAAACTGTAATGTAATACTGTAAATTGTATCTTGTAAACTAGTACTTTGAAAATGTACTTATGTTTAGTTAATTATACATTAACGTATTGTTAATATCTTGTATATGAGTTATTATAACCACACTGAGACTAGATGGCCTGACCCAACGCATTGAAGGCGTTGAAAGCTGTTGATAACAATTGTCACTCATAGGCGTGTATGCCTGACTGTAGCTAGCAGTCCGAGTGCGGGGTTGTCAATCCCAATATAGATCTATACACACATTGTTTCGATCCCCCGCTGGAGATTCTGGTTATAATGTTAGGACTTTACTATATTGTTTAAATGAATTAAAAAACCTGTATCAATTGACTCATAATAAGCATATAAACGTTACATGTATAATAGTTATGAAAACCCAATCATTCTGAAATAAATGATTGATAGTATGTTCTTGAATTAGTATTCTTAACATGTATCCGAAAGATGTATACCCTTGAATAGTTTTGAATCAAACCTTTGTTCTTGTAAAACAATTTACTTTAGTATACTTGAATCATGAATTAGTGTTTTGTGAATCATAAATTATACCTATTATAATTTATATGTACTTCTTGAATTGATAACGAGTATTCATGAATGCAACCCCTTGCTCAACATGTTACAAAGGGTTATTGAAACTTATTGAACGAACTTTTATATATGTATACATATTCAAATATATATATATAAGTAAAATTTAAATGACACTCGGACAGATAACTGATGCTTATAATCTCACATCCAAACAAGGAAAAGGAACCAAAGTGGGTTATCAGTCCTAAGCCTTTTAAATCTTATATATATATATATATATATATATATATATATATATATATATATATATATATATATATATATATATATATATATATATATATATATATATACAAATATGATTTTTGGAGGAAAATATAAGTTTATAAAACATTTAAAAGAAGTTTAATATTTTGAAATTCATTTTGGTGACTTGATGTGATTTTGATATAATCATTGAAAACCATTTGATTTGATATTAACTGAAATCCCTTTTTATAAAGATATTTGAAACCATTTGTTTATAACACACAATCTTTGTGTTAGACTTGTATTCCCCCCCCCCCCCTTAAAGCAGTAAAAACTATGAAAATACGGGGGTATGAACTCACCTATAGTAAGTTATTCGAGTGAAAGGTCGAGGTAGGATGCTAAGTGTCAAGTGAAGTCTTGAACACAAACGGATCCTATTAAGCATATAATGATGCATATACGGATGTAATTAGTGTATATAATAACTAATTATGATAGGAAACCACTTTACGGACTAGGAAACACTTGAATTTAAGTGTTACAATCACATGTGATTGCTCAAAAGGGGTTTACGACCACACAAAGGTGTCTACGGCCATGGAGTTTACGGCCAATGATGTTCTTCATAGGAGTTTACGGCCAAGGGAGATGCTCATGGCTGTAAACTCTTATTGTTCTTGGAAATGGTTGTTTTCAAGGGTGTAAGCTAAGAGCTTCTATAGGATAACTAGCATATGGAAGAATACTTACGATTTGAAGCTTGAATTGGGTATTCACGGTCTAAAGAACTAGTGTGTGTTCTTGGTGTTCTTGGTGTTCTTGAAGATCTAACCAAAATAGATGATTTCATGGATGAAATCATAGGGTTTCACTAGATTAAGCAAGGTATCAACTAATAAATGGAAGAAACACTTACTTATTTGAAGATCAAGGTGAAAACTCTTGATGATAGTTGAGAGAAAATCGAGTTTCTTGGGTTGGAAGTGTGAGAAGTGGTGAAAAATGAAGGAAATCTATATATATATATATATATATATATATATATATATATATATATATATATATATATATATATATATGTGCGAGGCTTCACGGTCCGAGGGTTTACGGCCGTGAACCTCGTTTACGGTCCGAAGTCGGTTAGAGTTTACGACCGTGAACAAGTTCCAATGCGATAAGTGTGACATCCCATAATTTCTCGGTCAGAAAAGACCGATTTATTTTATGCTTTTAAAAATAAAATCAGAGAAATCCTTTTAAAAGACGTTGCGGAATTTGTTCCCAAAACAAAACATGAAAAAAGTTTATCAAAACCTTTCTTTAAGAAATGTATATTTTCATTTCATATCAAACCTCGGGATGTCATGTTCCGATACAGATCAAAAGCATAAACAAGACATTATAAGCCTTACAACAGTTATTTACAACTACTGGCCTATAATCCAAATATCACTCATCATCATCCGACTATGCTCGGGGTCCACTACCTGTAATATAAAAAGTTGAGTGGGTCAGGCTTGGGAGCCTGGTGAGCATATAGGGTTTTCAACCCACAATAAATATTAAACTTATTAAGTTCTCAATCAACAATAAATTTATTAATTTCATCAACCAAAAATAACCCTAATTACCCATTCCTATTATCCTCACTTTACGTCCCTAAACAACTATCACAAGGGACCTAGCCTAAGGATTTTCACTAGGGGTGAAAACATTGCTTCAGGGGTTCCTCAGCAATTTATGTCAAATAAGGCAAACATCGGGGTGACAACACTGATTTCCCTCAGCAATTTATGTCAAATAGGCATGATGTCACATCGTCGCCATGTGCTAAGTCCATAGCTCTTATTTATCGACAGTATTTCCCACGGGAATCCCCCCGCAATACATGTCAATGGGTTTTCCATGTGCTAAGTCCATAGCTCTTATTTATCGACAGTATTTCCCACGGGAATCCCCCCCGCAATACATGTCAATGGGTTTTTAGAGTACAGCTGATGAACATATAGTTCACATACCTACAGGTTGCAAGCCTGCTAGTGTTCCACAGACCGTCTAGAATAGTCCATGGTTGTCATCCATACTCTGCTGAATGACGGGGGCCAACGTTTGGGTAAGGGTTTTTCTCATATTTCACCACTCACCCTCAACTCATGATCTCATTTCACCACTCACTCTTAACTCATGATCTATATCACTGATCATCTCATCTATCCAACTCACCTTTCATTACACACCCACTATTTCATCTACCCATGTTTTACCCAACATTTTTGTAGATAAAATACATATACAGTTTAAATTATTTAAAAACATGTATAAATCATTCCTTCAACATCCATCTCGAATAAACAAACAATATATATTCACACAGCACGTATTTTATATAAAATACTGCATATCTATGTGTAAGGTGAAAGTAACTACACATTCACTTGATTTAATGAAAATCGGGCAGCACTTCGTTTCCTAAAACGATCGTTTCTCATAAAACCAGGAGTTTTATTGAGAAACCAGGCTCTGCAAGGGTCGGGCTTCGAAACCGAAAAGATAAATTTTTCGGGCTTCTCGGGCACTTCGGGTCATGTTCCGGGTGCTATAATCGTTATCGGGGCTTCGGGGGATGTTAAAATGGTGAAAATATTGAAAAATGGGTGAAAAGGGGCAATTTCCCAAAATTACCCGGGAAGGCTCGCATGCCTTCTATTTATAGGGTGAGATCCAAAGTCGGCCGAGAGAAGGGAGTCAGCAGCGAGGAGACGAGGCAGCAGGAAGTTCGGACACGTGGCTCGGACAGGTGGCAGCAGTGAGGCTCGGACACGTCTCGCATGCGAGGCCACGCGTCAAGCTTCGGACGAGCCTCATCACCGGATGACTAAGCTGCTTCGGACACGGGGATGCACACGCGTCGGATGTGCGAGGGCCGAGACTTCGGTCGAATCCGGAAGCGACACGCGGCTACTGTTCATGCGAGGTGACGTGGCTTTTCCGGGTGAAGCTCATCCATGCGAATTTTCTTGGAAATTGAACCCAAAACTTCTAAAATCCATAACTTTCGCATACGAGCTCCGTCTTTTACGTTCTTTATATACACGCGTAGGTAAAATTACGCTCTACAACTTTCGTTTAGACTTCATCGGCTAATTTTGAATTTAATTTTTATATTATTATTTTTAACAGACCGGGACAGGAAATCTGTTAAAAATTCATAACTTCTTCATCCGACGTCCGTTTTCGTCTGTCTTTTTACCGTTGTGCTACTCTTGACTAGACCTTCAATTCTCGTTTAGGTCGTGTCGGCTAAAAATCACTCGATCTAAAATTCGAGTTTTTAGATGTCTACTATTAAGCTGAAACTTCGAAAAGTCATAACTTCCTCATACGAAGTCAGATTTGGGCGTTCTTTTTATACATACTCTCGGTTTAACGAACACTACGACTTTCGTTTAGATCACTAAGGCTAAAAAGTAGTTTATCAAAAACTCACTTTTTACGACATTTGGCACCGTGCCGGTTTTGTCGCGAAACTTCGACAGGTCATAACTTCTTCGTTATAACTCGGATTTCGGCATTCTTTATATATCCGTAATCCTTGTCACGACCACTACAACTTTCTTAATAGATATCGGCTTTATCTAATAATTATTTTCGACGCTCATTTTTATTCTTAATTAATTAAACCCTAATAATTAAGCATAAAACACATAATTCACATAATATTCACATAATTCCTTTTCATTTCTTCAAAATGAGTTACAAAGGTTAACCTAGACTATAACGTCAATATTAATGCCTAGCCTAGAAACACGGGCGTTACAATTCTCTCCCCCTTAGGATGATTCCGTCCCCGGAATCACACATCAGCAAACAAATACGGGTAGCGACTCATCATGTCACTCTCCGTTTCCCAGGTGAGATTTGGCCCATTCGTATGTTTCCAACGCACAAGCAATAAATCGACCATCTTGCGTCACAACCTCTTAGTCTTACGGTCAACGATTGCCTCAGGTTCTTCAATTAACCTCTTGTTTTCCTCCAACCTTAATTCAGAAATGGGAATTATGTCGGGCACATCTCCCGCAAACTTTCTCAAATAACACACATGAAAGGTATTATGAATACCCTCCAGTTCTTCCGGTAATTCTGGCTTGTAAGCTTGTTCCTAATCCTCTGAAGAACTTTAAATGGTCCAATAAACCTTGGACTCAACTTTCCCCTTTTACCAAATCTTATAAGTCCCTTCCACGGCGTGACTTTAAGTAAAACCGAATCTCCAACTTCGAAGGATATCGGTTGTCTTTTCTTGTCAGCATAACTCTTTTGTCGATCTTGAGTTGCTAACATCCTTTCCCTAATCACTTTCAACTTTTCAGCAGTCTGATGGACTATTTCAGGTCCCACAAACTGCTTTTCCCCAGCTTCCAGCCAACATGACGGCGTTCGCCACTTTTCTCCATACAAAGCGTGATAAGGTGCCATCTTGATGTTCGAGTGGAAACTATCATTATAGGAAAATTCTACTAGAGGTAAGTGTTTACCCCAGTTACCTTGGAATTCCAGGGTACATGCTCTCAGCATATCCTCCAATGTTTGAATTGTTCATTCGCTCTGACCATCGGTTTGCGGATGGTAAGCTGTATTCAAACACAACTTGGTACCCAATTCCTCTTATAGACTCCTCCAAAACCTTGAGGTAAAACGGCTGTCACGATCTGATACAATCGTTAACGGAACACTGTGAAGCCTCACACTTTCCTTCACGTAAGAATTCGCAAGTTTATCCATAGACCATTTCTCATTGGCTGCTATGAAATGCACACTCTTAGTGAAGCGATCAACGACCACCCAAATCATGTCGTGACTGTTCCTTGTTCTGGGCAGTTTAATCAGAAAATCCATGGTAATGTCTTCCCATTTACCCATGGGTACAGGCAAAGGTTCTAAACTCCCATACGGTTTCTGATGTTGTGCCTTAACCCTAGCACATGTTACACACTTGGCCATATGCTTAGCAACATCGAGCTTCATCGTCGGCCACCAGTAATAGGGTTTTAGATCCCTATACATTATTGTACCGTCGGGATGAATCGAGTACATGGTCTTGTGAGCTTCTTCCATCAGAAGATCTCTTACTCCTCCCATATTAGGTACCCAAATCCTATCTTTGAATACCTTTAGTCCTTGACCGTTTGTATCAAACACCAATGTTTTACCTAAACGTTCTTCCTTTCGGTCATTTTTCTCTAAAGATTCCTCTTGAGCTTTCTCTATACCTTCCACAATTGTCGAGACAACTTCAATTCTCAACGCTCTTGCCCTTTTCTTTTCAAGATTTACCTTCCGACTGAGAGCATCAGCAACAACATTTGCTTTACCAGGGTGGTAAAGTATCTCACAATCGTAGTCCTTGAGTAACTCTAGCCAGCGTCGTTGCCTCATGTTCAATTCCTTCTGATTAAAGAGATATGGAAGACTCTTATGATAAGTGAAAGTTTGCATTTAATGCCATAAAGATAGTTCCTCCATATCTTTAAGGCGAATACTACCGCTGCCAACTCCAGATCATGAGTGGGGTAGTTCTTTTCATGCTCTTTCAATTGCCTCGATGAATACGCTATCACTTTATCCCTTTGGGTCAGAACACAACCTAACCCAACTCCAGAGGCATCACTATAAACTGTGAAGTCATCAATTCCTTCAGGGAACGAAAGAATCGGTGCTTCACACAACTTCTTCTTTAACTTCTCAAAAGCTTCCTTATGCTTTTCATTCCAAGTATAAACAGCTCCTTTGTGGGTCAAAGATGTCAATGGAGTCGCAATCGAAGAAAAGCCTTGGATAAACCTTCGGTAATATCCAGCTAATCCTAAAAAGCTTCAGATCTTCGTAGGACTTTCAATCGTAACCTTCGAGTTACAAAATAAATCTTTATTGAGGACTCCTTATTCTTCTTAGAATAAGTACTTTCCTTCATTTATTGTAACAGACCGATGGGTCATGTTCTAATGATCTCTCATTGTATAATGCACTACTTAGACTCAGATCTCCTAGGGAAAAATTTCGGAACAAACTATACCTTCCTTCATGTTCTAATGTGATACAATCACAGTTCAACATGTATCATTTCTAACTACCAACTTATTTAACAATGAGTGCGATACTTCTATTGATCGTTTTGATCATCTTTCACTTCAATCTTCTGCCTTAAGTCAAATGCTACATCGAATTTGGTTCTCTGAACCACGTGACATACTCATCTTAGTCGGACTCGATTTGATATGACCTCTAAGGTCGGAATAACAATCATGTTCTTAGTCATTACCGAAACGATGGTAACGACAGACTAGAACAAGATGGAATCAATTAATAGCTCCTTGGTAACCTTGTGACTTTCCTTGATCCAAGTACGAGTCCTGTGCTTCCGGTAGTATAGGCCTCTACTACCATTCACACCTACTCATACTCGTCCCAAGTATTGTCTTGCAGTTCTCCAAATCACCATACAAGAATTTCACATAGTCATTTGATTCATCAGATGACAAAACCAGGGTTTATATTATTTCCTTGTAACGATTACACAGAGGTTCAAGTTTACCCTATACTATGCCTCTAATAGGCTAAACCACTTGTTACTATTCACATTACTACTTCCTAACCTGATCTTCGGGTATCAAGTCTTTACTTCTAATTCCTAGCGTTGTTATTTGCTTTGTCAAGGATATTCTGAAATTCCCTTGGCGTTGGCGGTGCGCTTGGCCTTGTTACTTCATTTTTCTTCGGACAGTCCTTAGAAATATGGCCTTCTTCCTTACATACGTAACACACCCCCTTGGGAATCGTACACTCATTGGCGTAATGCCCAATTTCTCCACACCTAAAGCACTTCACCTTCCCGCCACAATTCCCAGAGTGTTTATTTTTGCACTTCCCGCACCATTTTCCTTTACCTCCTCTTTTGCCAGACTTTGAGAATATGTTGCTCTTGTTGGGCCTTGAAGACCCCTCAAATTTCCTCTTCTTGCCAACTTCAACCTTGTTAGCGGTCCTGTCATTGATCATTTCTTCAATAGACTTAACAACCCGGATAGTTGCCTCAAGAATAGATGCCTGACGTACTGGCACAGTAATTTCATCCTTACTTTGTTGAAGTAAACGTTTTGTTTCTTCCATCTGTTGATCCAACATCGTATGCACCATTGCCTGCACCCTAGCCATCGTGAATGGCTCAGGCTGCGGATTATCGTTTCTGAATTCACTTTGCGTACTCGCCATTTCGATCCATACACCAATCGTAGGTGATTTTAGATCTTTATTTTCGACAGACGTTAAATCTTCTTTATTACTCCGAAACGTTTATATGTTAGTTCTAATATCGTAGTCACACATTTATAATCCTACACACATAAGGTTTCCAGATCCGGTCGGCAACAGACCATAGATCCGAACAAATAAAGGCATATATGGCAAACATATAGCATTTAGCACATAAAAGCATTTTAGGCATCTTTCCTAAAATAAACTAGTGCTCGTGTCTAAAATATGGTAGACACTCATCTCACAATCATCACTTAGCATTCTAAGTTTAAGTCTAGAAATCCTACAATTTCTTAGTTCGCTTAAACTAATTCTCTAATACCAACTGTGACATCCCCTAATTTCTCGGTCAGAAAATATCGATTTATTTTAAAAGACGTTGCGGAATTTGTTCCCAAAACAAAACATGATAAAAGTTTATCAAAACCTTTCTTTAAGAAATGTATATTTTCATTTCATATCAAACCTCGGGATGTCATGTTCCGATACAGATCAAAAGCATAAACAAGACATTATAAGCCTTACAACAGTTATTTACAACTACTGGCCTATAATCCAAATATCACTCATCATCATCCGACTATGCTCGGGGTCCACTACCTGTAATATAAAAAGTTGAGTGGGTCAGGCTTGGGAGCCTGGTGAGCATATAGGGTTTTCAACACACAATAAATAATAAACTTATTAAGTTCTCAATAAACAATAAATTTATTAATTTCATCAACCAAAAATAACCCTAATTACCCATTCCCATTATCCTCACTTTACGTCCCTAAACAACTATCACAAGGGACCTAGCCTAAGGATTTTCACTAGGGGTGACAACATTGCTTTGGGGGTTCCTCGGCAATTTATGTCAAATAAGGCAAACATCAGGGTGACAACACTGCTTTCCCTCAGCAATTTATGTCAAATAGGCACGATGTCACATCGTCGCCATGTGCTAAGTCCATAGCTCTTATTTATCGACAGTATTTCCCACGGGAATCCCCCCCCGCAATACATGTCAATGGGTTTTCCATGTGCTAAGTCCATAGCTATTATTTATCGACAGTATTTCCAACGGGAATCCCCCCCGCAATACATGCCAATGGGTTTTTACAGTACAGCTGATGAACATATACTTCACACACCTACAGGTTGCAAGCCTGCTAGTGTTCCACAGACCGTCTAGAATAGTCCATGGTTGTCATCCATACTCTGCTGAATGACGGGGGCCAACGTTTGGGTAGGGGCTTTTCTCATATTTCACCACTCACCCTCAACTCATGATCTCATTTCACCACTCACTCTCAACTCATGATATATATCACTGATCATCTCATCTATCCAACTCACCTTTCATCACACACCCACTATTTCATCTACCCATGTTTTACCCAACATTTTTGTAGATAAAATACATATACAGTTTAAATTATTTAAAAACATGTATAAATCATTCCTTCAACATCCATCTCGAATAAACAAACAATATATATTCACACAGCACGTATTTTATATAAAATACTTCATATCTATGTGTAAGGTGAAAGTAACTACACACTCACTTGATTTAATGAAAATCGGGCAACACTTCGTTTCCTAAAACGATCGTTTCTCATAAAACCGGATGTTTTATTGAGAAACCGGGCTCTGCGAGGGTCGGGCTTCGAAACCGAAAAGATAAATTTTTCGGGCTTCTCGGGGACTTCGGGACGTGTTCCAGGTGCTATAATCGATATCGGGGCTTCGGGGGATGTTAAAATGGTGAAAATATTGAAAAATGGGTGAAAAGAAGCAATTTCCCAAAATTACCCGGGAAGGCTCGCATGCCTTCTATATATAGGGTGAGATCCGAAGTCGACAGAGAGAAGGGAGTCATCAGCGAGGACACAAGGCAGCGGGAGGTTCGGACACGTGGCTCGGACAGGTGGCAGCAGCGAGGCTCGGACACGTCTCGCATGTGAGGCCACGCGTCAAGCTTCGGACAAGCCTCATCACCGGATTACTAAGCTGCTTCGGACACGGGGATGCACACGCGTCGGATGTGCGAGAGCCGAGACTTTGGTCGAATCTGGAAGCGACACGCGGCTACTGTTCATGCGAGGTGACGTGGCTTTTCCGGGTGAAGCTCATCCATGCGAATTTTCTTGGAAATTGAACCCAAAACTTCTAAAATCCATAACTTTCGCATACGAGCACCGTTTTTGACGTTCTTTATATGCACGCGTAGGTAAAATTACTCTCTACAACTTTCGTTTAGAATTCGTTGGCTAATTTTGATTTTAATTTTTATATATTATTTTTAACAGACCGGGACAGGAAATCTGTTAAAAATTCATAACTTCTTCATCCGACGTCCGTTTTCGTCTGTCTTTTTACCGTTGTGCTACTGTTGACTAGACCTTTGATTCTCGTTTAGGTCGTGTCGGCTAAAAATTACTCGATCTTAAGTTCGAGTTTTTAGTTGTCTACTGTTAAGCTGAAACTTCGAAAAATCATAACTTCCTCATACGAAGTCAGATTTGAGCGTTCTTTTTATACATACTCTCGGTTTAACGAACACTACGACTTTCGTTTAGATCACTAAGGCTAAAAAGTAGTTTATCAAAAACTCATTTTTTACGACATTCGGCACCGTGCCGGTTTTGTCGCGAAACTTCGACAGGTCATAACTTCTTCGTTATAACTCGGATTTCGGCATTCTTTATATATCCTTAATCCTTGTCACGACAACTACAACTTTCTTAATAGATATCAGCTTTATCTAATATTTATTTTCGACGCTCATTTTTATTCTTAATTAATTAAACCCTAATAATTAAGCATAAAACACATAATTCACATAATATTCACATAATTCCTTTTCATTTCTTCAAAATGAGTTACAAAGGTTAACCTAGACTATAACGTCAATATTAATGCCTAGCCTAGAAACACGGGCGTTACAATAAGGTTCGGCTTCCGAGAAGATAAGATCTGAAGAGTATACGGTCGAAGCCGTTTATGTCCTCGTTTACGGCTGCGAGGGTTTACAGGTGCGAGGAGTGTACGACCGTAAACTCTTTGCAGTCCGAAGTGTTTGCGGTCCAAAGCAAAGGAATAAGATGCGAAGTTTCTCGGTTTTCAAGCCTTTTCCTTCCAAATTCAGTTGTAGATATTTTAAGGATTTTAACAAATAAAGGTTATTATTATAACCTAAATAAAAACCCAAACAATAAAAAGGACTTTAGTTGACCTTTGTTTGACTTTGGTTGACTAGAGTTGACTTTACAAACAGAAAATAACGGGATGTTACATTATCCCCCCGTTAAAGAGAATTTCGTCCCGAAATTAGACTTTTAATCAATTAAGCAATTACAAATAACTAAGCGAAAATATGAGGAATACGGCTTTGCTTTGTTTGCTTAACCTCTCGGTCCATGATTTCTACTGGTTTTTCCACGAAGTTGAGGCTCTCGTCGATCTCGATTTCATCGAGTGGAATTACAAGAGTCTCGTCGGACAGACACTTTTTCAAGTTCGAGACGTGAAAAACAGGATGTATGTTACTTAGTTCTTGAGGTAGTCGGAGTTTGTAAGCTACTGGACCTACTCTAGCAAGAATCTCAAATGGTCCTATGTACCTTGGATTCAGCTTGTCACGCTTTCCAAAGCGTATCATGCATTTCCAGGGTGAGACCTTCAACATGACACGATCTCCAAACTGGAATTGCAAAGGTTTTCTTCTTTTGTCAGCGTAGCTTTTCTATCTATCTCTGGAAGCTTTAAGTCGCTATCGGATTTGTACGATTTTCTCCGTGGTTTCACGAATGATTTCCAGACCAGTGAGAGCACCGTCAGGAACTTGATTTCTAGCTAGCTGCGTGTCACCCACTTCAGCCCAGCACAGAGGTGATCTGCACTTGCGGCCATAGAGAGCTTCGAAAGTGGGAACCGACCCGAACCCAAATAACCCGAAACCCGAATTGGACGAAAAGTGGGAACCGAAACCCGGACCGATTATACTAATATGGGTCGGTTCGGTTCGGGTAATACGGGTTTCGGTTCGGTTATTAACCCGAAAGGACCGAAATAAATCAAACAAACATTTACACTATGTTTTTGAACCTAATAACCCGAATAAACCGAAATAACCCGAATAACCCAAATAAACCGAAATGACCCCAATAACCCAAATAAGGAAATTCTATATTTAGTTCAAGAAATAAAAAATTAAATTAATGTTTTTTTTTCCTGAACTAAAAATAGAATTTCCTTATTTGGGTTATTCGGGCCATTTCGGTTTATTTGGGTTATTTGGGTCATTTTGGTTTATTCGGGTTATTCGGTTCAAGTGACTATTCACTTTCCGGGTCGGTCTTTTTGGCCCGATTAAACCTTTATTCGGGTAACCCGGACCGAAAAACCCGAAACCCGAATTGGGCAAAAATAGATACCCGAGAACCGACCCAAATAACTTATTCGGTCCTAATTCGGGTCGGTCCGGTCCGGGTTTCGGTTTCGGTTCGGGTATTCGGTTCAAACGCACATCCCTAGGAGCAGCCTTTATGCTAGTGTGATAACTATTATTGTAAGAGAATTCGACAAGGGGTAAATGAGTATCCCATGCCTTTACAAAGTCTATCACGCAAGCTCGCAACATATCTTCTAGAGTTTGAATCGTCCTCTCACTTTGTCCGTCAGTTTGTGGATGGTAGGCGGTACTCATGTCCAACCTAGTTCCCAAAGATTTTTGTAAAGACTGCCAGAAACGAGAAGTGAATCTACTATCTCGGTCATAAATAATAGATATTGGCACACCATGCAGTCTAACGATTTCTTTGAGATAAGTTTTTGTTAGCTTCTTCATATTGTCGGTCTCTTTGATTCGTAAGAAGTGTGCGGATTTGGTTAATCTATCGACGATTACCCAAATAGTATCATAACCACTAGATGTCTTGGGTAACTTGGTTATGAAATCCATTATAATCCGCTCCCACTTCCATTCAGGGATTTCAGGTTGTTGTAATAAACCTGAAGGTTTCTGGTATTCTACCTTAACTTTGGCACAAGTAAGGCACTTTCCCACAAAGGTAGCAATTTCGGCCTTCATGGTAGGCCACCATTATAGTTTCTTGAGGTCCAGGTACATCTTATCTGAACCTGGATGAATGGAGTATCGGGTTTTGTGTGCTTCATTCATAACCAGGTCTCTGTAACCACCGAACTTTCGTGTCCAGATTCGGTTCATGAAACAATAGACTCCATCATCCCTGACTCTGATGTTTTTATCCATTCCTCTCAAAGTTTCACCTGCCACGTTTTCAGGTTTTAAGGCATCGAGTTGAGCCTCTCTGATCTATGTGGACAGATGTGAATGGATGATCATGGTCAACGACTTTACTCGGCATCCCGAGTATTCTTTTCTGCTAAGGGCGTCAGCTACTACGTTAGCTTTACCAGGGTGATAAATAATCTCACAATGGTAGTCGTTCAGTAGCTCCACCCATCGTCGTTGTCTCATGTTCAGCTCTTTCTGATCGAAGATGTGCTGGAGACTTTTATGGTCCGTGAATACTGTGCATTTCGTGCCATATAAGTAATGTCTTCAGATCTTCAGAGCAAATACCACTGCTCCTATTTCAAGGTCATGTCTTGTATAGTCGACTTCATGTGTCTTTAGCTGCCTTGAGGCATAGGATATAACCTTTCCTCTTTGCATAAGAACACATCCAAGTCCTTGATTAGAAGCATCACAGTACACTACGAAATCCGCTGTCCCTTCAAAAGAGACAGGATCGATGCACTACACAATGCTCGTTTCAGCGTTTGGAACGTTGTTTCTTGCTTTTCTCCCCAGCTAAAAGTTACACCCTTTTGTGTCAGGGTGGTAAGAGGCTTAGCTATTCGAGATAAATTCTGATTGAATCTGCGATAATAACCAGCAAGACCTAAGAATTGACGGATTTCTGTAGGTGTTTTGGGTGCTGACCAGTTTTCAATTGCCTTTATTTTGGAAGGGTCAACGTGTATTCCTTCTGAACTGACCACGTGACCTAAGAATTCAACCTTCCTGATCCAAAACTCACACATTGAAAACTTCGCATAGAGTTTCTCTGTTCTAAGAGTTTGCAATACTTGACGAAGATGTTGGCCATGTTCCTCTTCACTTCTCGAGTAGATAAGGATGTCGTCGATAAAGACTATGACGAATTTGTCTAAGAATGGACGGCACACTCTGTTCATTAGATCCATGAACATAACAGGTGCATTCGTCAATCCGAATGGCATCACTACGAACTCATAATGACCATAACGAGTTCTGAACGCGGTTTTGGGAATGTCATCCTCCAAAATTCGTAATTGATGATACCCTGATCTTAAGTCTATATTTGAGAGGTAACTCGCACCTTGAAGTTCGTCAAACAGATCGTCAATGCGAGACAGAGGGTATCGATTCTTAATGGTAAGTTCATTCAGCTCGCGGTAGTCTATGCACATACGGAATGATCCATCCTTCTTCTTCACGAACAAAACCGGTGCTCCCCAGGGTGAGAAGCTTGGTCTTATGAAACCTTTGCTAAGGAGTTCGTTAAGCTGGCTGGATAATTCCTGCATTTCAGAAGGTGCAAGACAATAGGAGGATTTGGCTACAGGGGTAGCCCCAGGGATTAAGTCGATTCTGAATTCGACTTGTCGTTCAGGAGGCACTCCTGGAAGATCATCGAGAAAATGTCAGGAAAGTTGCAGAACTCAGGAATGCTCGCGATATCTTTCACTTCTTGCTTTTTGTCTACCACGTGAGCTAAGAAAGCACAGTACTCTTTACGAAGGTACTTCTGTTCCTTGATGCAAGAAATGATCTGGAGGTTCGTTTTGGGTTTATCGCCGTAAATAACAAGAGTTTCGTTAGTTGGCAAGTTCAGACGAATGGCTCTTTCATTGCATAGGATGTCAGCATGGTTAGGGCACAAGAAATCCATACCTATTATGACGTCAAAACTTTTGATAGAGACCGGCATAAGGTCTATTGGGAAAGAAAAGTTATTCAAGGTAAGAATGCATCCTATGTATATATCGTTGGTGGATTCGGACTTCCCGTTAGCCATTTCAACTGTGAATGTTTCTTTTAATGGTTGGGAGTTTTGATTTAGCAAGTGTTTGAAATTATGGCTTACAAAGCTCTACTCAGCACCACAATCAAATAGAATGCATGCATAAGTGTTATTGAGAAGAAATGTACCCGTGACGACCGCAGGATTTGCTACCGCTTCTTCGTGACTCAAGGCTAAAATTCTCCCAACTCCGCCGGCATTTCCAGCTTTAGGACAATCCTTCTTGAAATGCCCCACATCACCACATTGGTAGCATGCTTGACCTACTCCAGCAGCAGGTACTTGGTTAAGTGGTTGGGGTGGTGATCTACATAATCGGGCAGTATGCCCTTTTCTGTTGCAGTTACGACACTGCATTTTCCGGCAATTTCCATTATGGTGAAAATTGAACTTGTTGCACTTGGGGAGGTTACCAGCATAAGGCTTAGCTGGTGCAGGGTTAGCAGGAACAGCAGCAGGTACAGTAGCAGCATTGACTGTAACCAGCTGTTGCTTCTTTGAGGATTCTTGAGAGGATTTACCCTTCCTCTTGTTCCATCCTTTCTTCTTGCTGTTGTTGATGTTTCCCTTCGGTTGTTCTGGAGCAGCAACCACTGAGTTTTGACGGGCTCCGTGGTCGATAAGAGATTGTGCCGGCTCTTTGGAAATGTCAAAAGTAACAGACCTCGAAGCTAAAACATTTGACTGAATTTGGGGCGACAGTCCCCAAATATATCTCTCAATCTTCTTGCTCTCCAGAGCAACCATATCCGGGCAAACAATTTCCAGGTCGCAAAATCTACTGGTATAGGTTGATATGTCAGAACCAACCATTGTAAGACCCCAGAGATCCTACTCGAGTTTCTGAACTTCCCCTCGCGGACAGTATTCCTGCATTAGCATGGCTTTGAAGTTCTCCCAGCTCATCGAGTTAGCCAGAGTAAGTGACTTAACATGGCCATTCCACCACGTTAAAGCTCTATCCGAAAAAGTACATGCAGCGAACTTGACTTTGCTTCTCTCTGGACAGGAGCAGATTTCAAAAATTGCTTCTGTCTTCTCTATCCACTGCCTTAATGCCATAACTCCTCCAGTTCCATTAAAGGTCTTGGGTTTGGCATTTGAAAAATCTTTATAAGTGCACTCTCGCGAGTGCCCATGACTCCCGCCATGGTTAGAAGGATTTGTACCAGCTCCCAACCCACTAGCACCAGGAGTATTAATATGAGACACGGCAGCCGCTACAGTCGCCGTGACCGCCGCTTAGCGGGGTCGAACTGAGGAGGTGGTGGCGGTGGTGGCGGTGGTGGCGTCGGTGCTTCATTAACATTGTTACGTCTTGGATTTCTACGAGGATGCATCTTTTTTATAAAAGTTAAAAGATACAAATATGGTAAGATATCAAGAGTGAAAATGAATTTTGATATCTCTGAACTAAAACATATAGTTCAACATGAATCTTGTAATGAATTGGAAATAGAAGTCTACGACAAGTACGACTTGTAATAGAATGATATAAAATTGAATGGTTATTTTTCAAAGAGTATGAAAATGCATGTCGATTTAAATTGGAATATTGAATACATAAAGTCTGGAAAACTTGACCCTAAACAGGTCTACAATATACCAAATTCTGGGAAAACATCGACATCATACTGACCTACCGAAAATGAAATTTTTGCGGTCGTACTGAAAAACATGAAAAATAACGCTAGAACCTATCCGTAGACTTAAACTATAACCAAAAGAGTGAACATGAAATGAGTAGAGCATCTCCTACTGGCGACGGGTATCTCTTGGATGAAACCTCAACTCAGCCAGTTGATGCACCACAGCAAGTAAATGTCTTTCATACACTGTCAGGCGTACTCGAAGCTCTATGACTTCAGCTCGAGTTACAGCTAACTCTTGCAATAAAGCTTCATTGTCTCTCAATGCTCTGTCACGAGCATCTTCAAAACGACAATTGTGAATTGTATTAAATCTTCAATTGGCATCAACTTCCATGATTCGGTTGATGGCAGTCCTACCCTGTATTTCATTTCGAGCAACCCTGCGGACCAGAATTGGCAGGACTCTGTCTGTTGAGCCTCCTTCGCTCAGGTTGTAGAAGCTTATGTCTCCGTTGTATGGCATAGGTTGACCCTGCTCTTGACTCCATGTTTCCAAGCTTTCCACCCACAGAGGTGTTGGGCCTTGGAAAGCCGGATGAGGGTTAGGATTTTGGGCAACTGGTGGTGGATTATAGGCTTCGGATTCGGAATCATTGTCTTCCGGAAAAATTTCTGCAAAATCATCATCTAAGGAAATTTCATGATTTTCTTCTGGCTCTGCATCTTGTCCTTGACCGGGGAAATACGGGTCTCCGGGTAAGTGAAATCCTGCCATTGTTATCTAAGCGAGAATAGGGATAAGAGATATAGAATATATTTAGTAACGATAGATTAAGGACATAAGTTTCTACGAGAGAGACCTACAATTAACAAGTAATGTATTATGTATGACCTGTTCTAGGTATTACTACAACTATAAAGTGTATACTAATTATATATAACTTGGGTATAATCGACCTTCGATTAAATGACCCGCCTCTAAATCCACAACCAAACAAGGAACAGGAAATGAAGCTAGATCACATATTCTAAGTCTATATAACTTTAATTATATATAACTGTGATATACCCTTAATATTTATAGTTCTACCCTCAATTGTTCTATTGTTTTCACGTGTTTGTTATTAGTATATAGTGCCTAAAATACCCCTATAGTATTTTAATCTTTATGTTCTGTTCTAGAGTTCTTCTGAATATGTATAGTTGGTAAGTTTTAGACATGTCGCAACACCACTATCACTCCCAAACACATGTTGGTCATATCTCAATTCAATATAGTTGATCAGGCTATTTTAATCCCAGATAAAATTACATAACCGCCCAAGTTTGACTGTAATGTTTAACATCCAAATACTTTTATGTTCTTATGACTGTGATACTGTACTTGTAGGTATGAGTGTTAGTATACTTCTAATAAAAATACTTAAATTTTTAGAAAGTATAATTGTAGTCAGAGCTCTCAGCCCCAAATGTATTTATATTTTGTATATCTTTTATGGATTGATATACTGAGTTCACTATAAACAATGCTCTGATACCAATCTGTCACACCCCCAAACCAGACGGCGGAAACGTCCGGGGGGTGGAGGACTTCATTTGTAGTATCACAACACATGCATTATAGTAATCAGAGTACAAACAACCACTATATTTAAAAAGTATAAATATTTACATGTGTTTCATCATAGTATACTGAAACCAAATAGTTATACAAAAGAAGAAGACAAGACATAAATAGCTCCATCTTCTCAAAAGCTCGGGGTGTACCTGTCAACTGGTTCCCTGAGAATACAAGTAATTTGAAAAGAGAGTATCAACATAAAGTTCAGTGAGTGCATAAGTATTTATGTTTGAAAGAATGTTTTCTGTTTCTTGAATATGTAAACTGTTCCAGAAAATCCTATATTTTCTGTTGTAAATGAAAATTAGTTTAGTTACATAAACTTGTTCTATTTGTAAACCAATGTTCTGTATCTGTAATCCTTTTGTAAACTTGTAACTGAGAGTGCGCCTGGTTTCATCAACTGTTATTGTAAACTGTAATGTAATATTGTAAATTGTATCTTGTAAACTAGTACTTTGAAAATGTACTTATGTTTAGTTAATTATACATTAACGTATTGTTAATATCTTTTATATGAGTTATTATAACCACACTGAGACTAGATGGCCTGACCCAACGCATTGAAGGCGTTGAAAGCTGTTGATAACAATTGTCACTCATAGGCGTGTATGCCTGACTGTAGCTAGTAGTCCGAGTGCGGGCTTGTCAATCCCAATATAGATCTATACACACATTGTTTCGATCCCCCGCTGGAGATTCTGGTTATAATGTCAGGACTTTACTATATTGTTTAAATGAATTAAACAACATGTATCAATTAACTCATAAAAAGCATATAAACGTTACATGTATAATAGTTATGAAAACCCAATCATTCTGAAATAAATGATTGATAGTATGTTCTTGAATTAGTATTCTTAACATGTATCCGAAAGATGTATACCCTTGAATAGTTTTGAATCAAACCTTTGTTCATGTAAAATAATTTACTTTAGTATACTTGAATCGTGAATTAGTGTTTTGTGAATCATAAATTATACCTATTATAATTTATATGTACATCCTGAATTGATAACGAGTATTCATGAATGCAACCCCTTGCTCAACATGTTACAAAGGGTTATTGAAACTTATTGAACTAACATTTATATTTGTGTACATATACAAATATATATATAAGTAAAATTTAAATGACACTCGGACAGATAATTAATGCTTATAATCTCACATCCAAACAAGGAAAAGGAACCAAAGTGGGTTATCAGTCCTAAGCCTTTTAAATCTTATTTATATAAATATATATATACAAATATGATTTTTGGAGGAAAATATAAGTTTATAAAACATTTAAAAGAAGTTTAATATTTTGAAATTCATTTTCGTGACTTGATGTTATTTTGATATAATCATTGAAAACCATTTGATTTGATAATAACTGAAATCCTTTTTTATAAAGATATTTGAAACCATTTTTTTATAACACACAATCTTTGTGTTAGACTTGTATTCCCCCCCCCCCCCCCTTAAAACAGTAAAAACTATGAAAATATGGTGGTATGAACTCACCTATAGTAAGTTATTCGAGTGAAAGGTCGAGGTAGGATGCTAAGTGTCAAGTGAAGTCTTGAACACAAACGGATCCTATTAAGCATATTATGATGCATATACGGTTGTAATTAGTGTATATAACAACTAATGATGATAGGAAACCACTTTACGGACTAGGAAACACTTGAATTTAAGTGTTACAATCACATGTGATTGCTCAAAAGGGGTTTACGGCCACACAAAGGTGTGTACGGCCAATGTGTGTACGGCCCATGTAGTGTACGGACATGGAGTTTACGGCCAATGTTGTTCTTCATAGGAGTTTACGGCCAAGGGAGATGCTCATGGCCGTAAACTCTTATTGTTCTTGGAAATGGTTGTTTTCAAGGGTGTAAGTTAAGAGCTTCTATAGGATAACTAGCATATGTAAGAATACTTACGATTTGAAGCTTGAATTGGGTATTCACGGTCTAAAGAACTAGTGTGTGTTCTTGGTGTTCTTGGTGTTCTTGGTGTTCTTGAAGATCTAACCAAAATAGATGATTTCATGGATGAAATCATAGGGTTTCACTAGATTAAGCAAGGTATCAACTAATAAATGGAAGAAACACTTACTTATTTGAAGATCAAGGTGAAAACTCTTGATGATAGTTGAGAGAAAATCGAGTTTCTTGGGTTGGAAGTATGAGAAGTGGTGAAAAATGAAGGAAATCTATATATATATATATATATATATATATATATATATATATATATATATATATATATATATGTGTGTGCGAGGGTTCATGGTCCGAGGGTTTACGGCCGTGAACCTCGTTTACGGTCCGAAGTCGGTTAGAGTTTACGACCGTGAACAAATTCCAATGCGATAAGGTTCGGCTTCCGAGAAGATAAGATCCGAAGAGTATACGGCCGATGCCGTTTACGTCCTCGTTTACGGCTGCGAGGAGTGTACGACCGTAAACTCTTTGCAGTCCGAAGTGTTTACGGTCCGAAGCAAAGGAATAAGATGCGAAGTTTCTCGATTTTCAAGCCTTTTCCTTCCAAATTCAATTGTAGATATTTTAAGGATTTTAACAAATAAAGGTTATTATTATAACCTAAATAAAAACCCAAACAATAAAAAGGACTTTAGTTGACCTTTGTTTGACTTTGGTTGACTAGAGTTGACTTTACAAACAGAAAATAACGGGATGTTACATTATCCCCCCGTTAGAGAGAATTTCGTCCCGAAATTAGAGTTTTAAGAAATTAAGCAATTACAAATAACTAAGCGAAAATATGAGGATATTTCAGTTTCATTTGATCCTCGCGCTCCCAAGTGAATTCAGGTCCCCGCTTGGCATTCCAGCAAACCTTCACTATAGGAATACGGCTTTGCTTTGTTTGCTTCACCTCTCGGTCCATGATTTCTACTGGCTCTTCCACGAAGTTGAGGCTCTCGTCGATCTCGATTTCATCGAGTGGAATTAGAAGAGTCTCATCGGATAGACACTTTTTCAAGTTCGAGACGTGAAAAACAGGATGTATGTTACTTAGTACTTGAGGTAGTCAGAGTTTGTCAGCTACTGGACCTACTCTAGCAAGAATCTCGAATGGTCCTATGTACCTTGGATTCAGTTTGTCACGCTTTCCAAAGCGAATCATGCCTTTCCAGGGTTAGATCTTCAACATGACACGATCTCCAAACTGGAATTCCAAAGGTTTTCTTGTTTTGTCAGCGTAGCTTTTCTGTCTATCTCTGGAAGCTTTAAGTCGCTCTCGGATTTGTACGATTTTCTCCGTGGTTTCACGAATGATTTCCAGACCAGTGAGAGCACCGTCAGGAACTTGATTTCTAGCTAGCTGCGTGTCACCCACTTCAGCCCAGCACAGAGGTGATCTGCACTTGCGGCCATAGAGAGCTTCGAAAGGAGCAGCCTTTATGCTAGTGTGATAACTATTATTGTAAGAGAACTCGACAAGGGGTAAATGAGTATCCCATGCCTTTCCAAAGTCTATCACGGAAGCTGGCAACATATCTTCTAGAGTTTGAATCGTCCTCTCACTTTGTCCGTCAGTTTGTGGATGGTAGGCGGTAGTCATGTCCAACCTAGTTCCCAAAGATTTTTGTAAAGACTGCCAGAAACGAGAAGTGAATCTACTATCTCGGTCATAAATAATAGATATTGGCACACCATTCAGTCTAACGATTTCTTTGAGATAAGTTCTTGTTAGCTTCTCCATCTTGTCGGTCTCTTTGATTGGTAAGAAGTGTGCGGATTTGGTTAATCTATCGACGATTACCCAAATAGTATCATAACCACTCGATGTCTTGGGTAACTTGGTTATGAAATCCATTGTGATCCGCTCCCACTTCTATTCAGGGATTTCAGGTTGTTGTAATAAACCTGAAGGTTTCTGGTATTCTACCTTAACTTTGGCACAAGTAAGGCACTTGCCCACAAAGGTAGCAATTTCGGCCTTCATGTTAGGCCACCATTATAGTTTCTTGAGGTCCAGGTACATCTTATCTGAACCCGGATAAATGGAGTATCGGGTTTTGTGTGCTTCATTCATAACCAGGTCTCTGTAACCACCGAACTTTGGTGTCCAGATTCGATTCATGAAACAATAGACTCCATCATCCCTGACTCTGAAGTTTTTATCCATTCCTCTCAAAGTTTCACCTGCCACGTTTTCAGGTTTTAAGGCCTCGAGTTAAGCCTCTCTGATCTGTGTGGACAGATGTGAATGGATTGTCATGGTCAACGACTTTGCTCAGCGTCCCGAGTATTCTTTTCTGCTAAGGGCGTCAGCTACTACGTTACCTTTACCAGGGTGATAAAGAATCTCACAATGGTAGTCGTTCAGTAGCTCCACCCATCGTCATTGTCTCATGTTCAGCTCTTTCTGATCGAAGATGTGCTGGAGACTTTTATGGTCCATGAATACTGTGCATTTCGTGCCATATAAGTAATGTTTCCAGAATTTCCAGCGGGGGATCGAAACAATGTGTGTATAGATCTATATTGGGATTGACAACCCCGCACTCTGACTGCTAGCTACAGTCAGGCATACACGCCTATGAGTGACAATTGTTATCAACAGCTTTCAACGCCTTCAATGCGTTGGGTCAGGCCATCTAGTCTCATTGTGGTTATAATAACTCATATACAAGATATTAACAATACGTTAATGTATAATTAACTAAACATAAGTACATTTTCAAAGTACTAGTTTACAAGATACAATTTACAGTATTACATTACAGTTTACAATAACAGTTGATGAAACCAGGCACACTCTCAGTTACAAGTTTACAAAAGGATTACAGATACAGAACATTGGTTTACAAATAGAACAATTTTATGTAACTAAACTAATTTTCATTTACAACAGAAAATATAGGATTTTCTGGAACAGTTTACATATTCAATAAACAGAAAACATTCTTTCAAACATAAATACTTATGCACTCACTCAACTTTATGTTGATACTCTCTTTTCAAATTACTTGTATTCTCAGGGAACCAATAGACAGGTACACCCCGAGCTTTTGAGAAGATGGAGCTATTTATGTCTTGTCTTCTTCTTTTGTATAACTATTTGGTTTCAGTATACTATGATGAAACACATGTAAATACTTCTACTTTTTAAATACAGTGGTTGTTTGTACTCTGATTAATATAATGCATGTGTTGTGATACTACAAATGAAATCCTCCACCTCCGGACGTTTCCGCCGTCTGGTTTGGGGGTGTGACAAATGGTGAAAAATGAAGGAAATCTATATATATGTGTGAGGGTTCACGGCTCGAGGGTTTACGGCCGTGAACCTCGTTTACGGTCCAAAGTCGGTTAGAGTTTACGACCGTGAACAAGCTCCAATGCGATAAGGTTTGGCTTCCGAGAAGATAAGATCCGAAGAGTATACGGCTGAAGCCGTTTACGGTCTCATTTATGGATGTGAGGGTTTACGGCTGCAAGGAGTGTACGGCCGTAAACTCTTTGCAGTCCGAAGTGTTTCCGGTCCGAAGCAAAGGAATAAGATGCAAAGTTTCTCGGTTTTCAAGCCTTTTCCTTCCAAATTCAATTGTAGATATTTTAAGGATTTTAACAAATAAAGGTTATTATTATAACCTAAATAAAAACCCAAACAATAAAAAGGACTTTAGTTGACCTTTTTTTGACTTTGGTTGACTTTACAAACAGAAAATAACGGGATGTTACATTAGTCCACATCTCGTGAGGTGTTTTGGCAACCTTCTTGGTAGGGACTAGATTAAGGATATGGGCGGCAATCTCTAAGGCATACCCCCAAAATGAGATTGGTAACGAAGCTCGACTCATCATGGAACGAACCATGTCCAACAAGGTTCGATTGCGCCTCGCAGCCACACCATTCAGCTGTGGTGTCGTGGGAGGTGTCAATTGTGAAACAATTCCATATTCCTTAAGATAGGCAAGGAACTATGTACTAAGATACTCTCCACCTCGATCGGATCGAAGCATATTAATGTTCCTGCCCAGCTGATTCTCCACTTCCTGTTTAAACTCTTTGAACTTTTCAAAGGTTTCTGACTTATGCTTTATTAAGTAGACATAACCATATATATTGTAATCATCAGTAAAAGTCACATAGAAGCGGTTAGCATCCCTTGTGGCGGTTCTGAAGGGTCCACACACATATGTGTGTATGAGGTCCAACAAACCTTCACCCCTAGCACAAGTACCAGTGAAGGGTGACATAGTCATTTTTCCAAGTAAACAAGATTTGCAACTATCATCTGATTTTAAGTCAAATGACTCTAAGACTCCAGCCTTCTGGAGTTGGCCTATGCGCTTCTTGTTGACATGTCCAAGACGACAATGCCACAAGGATGCCTTATCCAAACTAGTGGAAGAATCAATATGTAACACATTATTTCCTAAGTTATCTACAACATTCACAACTTCATACACACCATTGCAAGGTAATGCTTTAAAATAAAACACATAATTATAAAAAAAACATTAATAGCACCACATTCATTATCAAATGAAAAACTATAACCTTGTTTGTACAAGCCATGAAAAGAAATAATATTTCTCGCCATTTCAAACGAGTAACAACATTTATCCAAATCTAATGTTAACCCACTACTTAGCAATAAAGAGTAAACTTCAATCTTGGTGACAGGTGATGCTTTCCTATTCCCCATGATTAAGTTTATCTTCCCGTGCTCCACTTCCTCACTTCTTCTTAGCCCCTGCAAATCAGAACAAATGTGAATTCCACACCCTGTATCAAGGACCCAAGAATTAGTATGTGGTGAGTTATTAGACAATATATTGTAAATACCTGCAAAGGAGGGCTTGATCTTCCCATCCTTTATATCCTGCAAGTACTTGGGGCAGCTTCGCTTCCAGTGCCCCTTTTCCTGACAATAAAATCATTGTGCTTCTTTTGGAAGATGGAGTAGCAGAACCACCTTTGGTTCCACGTGAAGAGGAGCTTTCAAGAGACTTTCCCTTGGTACCCTTCGAAGGGGTCATCCTCTTTTTCCCTTTTCCATGTCCGATTGCCAGAACAGGGGCAGTGGTAGGAGTAGAAACAACATTTTTCCCTTTGAGGTTGCTTTCAGCAGTCCTCAAAAGCCCTTAAGTTTGCTGAAGGTGACCTCCTCCTTATTCATATGATAGGTCATGCAGAACTGATCATAACATGGAGGTAAGGAGTGCAGTATGATGTCAATGGCTAGCTCCGCATCAAAGTTCACATTCAGTTTGAGCAGACGGTTCACAAATCTTTTCATTTTCTGTAAGTGGCTCGTGATGGACTCTCCATCCGTCATCTTAGTTGTTATCATGGAGGCGATTATTTCATACCTCTCTTGACGTGCACTCTGATGGTACCTTTCCATCAGATCCGGGTGCATCTCAAAAGGGTAGAAGTCCTCATAGGACGTTTGGAGTTCAGGTGCCATAGTGGAAAGCATGATACAAGCCACCTTGGTGGCATATTTCTCATGTGCCCTAAAATTAGCAACCTATTGTGGAGTAGCAGACGACTCATCAAGTTCCTAAAGCTCCTTGTCAAGGACATATTCCTTGTCCTCATAGCGTGTGACCATTATGATGTTCCTAATCCAGTCATTGAAATTAGTTCCATCAAAAATGACCCTGCCTCAAAGGTTCATGAGACATAAGGAGCCAGTAAGGTTTGAGCCTGAAGCATTGTTGGAAGACATCTGAAAAGAAGAAAGACAAAGCTTAAATTAGATAAAGAATCCTTAATAAGACTCCCAAATGTAATATTAAGGCTAGGATCCAACACAATACTTTATAACTTGGAAGAGGGATGTCGTAATCCAAGCTATAAAATATTTGAAGGTAGGTGAATGACGATTCACCAATTTCCACCATGAAAAACGAAATAAATTATTAAGTTTTAATGAATTGAAATTCATAGATTCTTTTGAGATTCATTCAACTTTTCAATGGCATGTTTAAATCTCGATTGTGCCCTTCAAGTTTGCGACTGGGATGTCGAGGATCACAAAACAATGTGTGAATAACCATGCAAATTAACTTGGTACCCTTAATTTTATCACCTAATCGATGTGTCGGTTAACCACACGCGCTCCACCAATCTATGACAAACATTAAGTTACCCTTTACAACTCTTACTAGTCCATGTTAGTGTGCCGGTTAACCACACATGCTCCACTAATGACTTGGTAAGGTACAAAGTGTAATTTCATGGGTTAGCACCAAATTCACATTTTCCTAACTAACTAAGATTGGGAATTTATAAAAGGTTTAGTTACTTTTTATTCATCGTTATACTTTTAATGAGAATTATAGTCCTTGTCCTACCCGTTCGGCTAACGACCCTCCACCAGTGAAGGAAGCGGTGGGTGAGAGTGGACGCCCATTAAGCTGCTATTTTATAGGCAACAACATTATACCCCCTCATAGACCGGCTTCGTGAATGAGTCCTACTAACGGTAAGACTGACTTGATCTTATACATATATATATATATATATATATATATATATATATATATATATATATATATATATATATATATATATATATATATATATATATATTATTAACTTATAATATTATAAAGTATAAGGGTTGAATTTTAAGCTTTTAAAACTCTAGGGTTTGGAATTAAAGTGTGTGTGAGACTTTACAAATTCCAAAACTCGAGGGCAAGTTTTGAAACTATTCAAAAACTTTTCATTTCTATAAATTATGAGTTTTAATGGTTTAAAGAAAAGACTTTTGGAATTCCATAACTTGAGGACAAGTTATGGAGTCCATTAATTGGCATTTAGACCAAGAATTACACTAACAAACAATTTGCAAATAATTCCTATGATCTACTAAAACTCATAAGCATGAACATTCATATCAACAATTTCAAGAATCATATAAACATATATAAAACTTGAAAGTTTGATAAATATCATTGAAATTGGATTAGCATAATCATTACCACATCAAAAACAGATTTTACAAGTCCAAAACAGTTTAGGGTAATGATTCTAGTCCAATTCCAGCAACAAAACTCGAAAATCTGCACAGAGGGCCTCCTACTCGCCGAGTCCAAGAACCTACTCGACGAGTAGGATGAGTTTTCACTTGGACTCGTCGAGTCCCCCCATGGACTCGGCGAGTCTACTGAACACTGAGCACAATTTCGACTTTTTTCAGCAATTTGCATCAAGTATAATGAAAACTAGCCTAGGTTCTGATACCACTGAAGGGTTTTGAGCATTCTAACACTCCTATGGTGTACATGCAACCCTAGAAACCTTGGATCTATGTTTTCTCTAATATACATGCAAATTTGATTTTCCAAGGTTCTCAACCTAACTAGCATGGTATGGGGTACTTGTAATACAAAACCTTAGTAGAATAACATACCTTTTTCCTTGTGGTTTATTGCTTGGAGCTTTAAGAGCCTAGCACCAATAATGTGGATGCCTCAAGTGGAATCACAAATCACCAAACCAACTTGGAAAACTTGATAGAATAGTATGCACTTGTAGAAATCAGCCCACCTTTTTTCTCACACATCTAGTGTCATTTCATGTGCCAAAGACCTCTTTATATAGTATGGTGGATTAGGGTTACATCCATGTAAACCCTAATACCCATGACCTTTCATTTCCATAGGATCCATGTGTTAAAAACTCCATGGACTATCCATGCAAGCTTAACCCATCCTAAATGAACATTGGCCCATTCTATATATATAAGAGTCCATATTTAATTAGTCTCTTTTGATCACCAAATTAATTCCAAATTAATTCTTGATCAATACTAATTAAATAATATGATTTCATATTAATATATTATAACTTATAATATATTAATAAATCATAAATATACTATTCTCAAAAGATTATCCATACAAATTGTTTCGGTGAAGTGCAACCCAAATGGACCATGTCGGGTCGGGTCAAGTACATACCAAATATAGTTACGGACTTAGACACCTTATCCAACACTCTTTACCTTAGGTAAGTGCTCAATTATTTGAGAGAGAAGATAGATATAGAGATGCATATGTTGTATCCCAGGTCGGATATCTTCCAATCATGTAGAGGGACAACATATGACTAACATAGATAGAGGGTTAGAGAGATAGAAAGGTGCATATGTTGTGTCCCAGATCGGATCTTCTGATCACGCAGAGGGGACATCATATGACTGACATAGATAGATAGAGAGAAGCATAGATAGAGATGTATAGAAATAGAGCTTCATATGTTGCGTCCCAGGTCGGATCTTTCGATCACGCAAAGGGGGCAACATATGGCTGCAGAGAGGATAAGAAAGAAAAACAATTTCACATCGACATACTTTATCAGAACCCCCCAGTCACCCTATCAGCACCGGAATTAAGGACATAAGTTCGTACATCGAAGAAGTGTTGAGCCACAGTTCTAGATGATAAGTGATAAAAATGTATCTTGTAGGCTTCCTTGTTTATCTCACTGTTCAATCTATACGAGCGTCGTATGGTCAGTCCAAATGAAATTATCTAAGTCCAGATAAGTTAACATTGTCAAGTCCTTTCATTGTTAATAGTGTCTAGTCCTTTCATTTGAATCCTTTGTGCCTACCTTCATATTGAACACAGATTCTAAACAATTTAGCTTTAATGCATTACACACATCTCATATTGCCCTTTAACACTAAACTTCATATCACTTCCAAAAAATACTTACACAAGAAAACATATTTTTGTTTTTTGATTTTTTTTTTTGTATTTTTGATTTCTCCCCCTTAATTTGTGCATGGGGAAGAAAGGAAACAAAATAAATACGCAAATTTAAACAAAATTTGTCTTCAAAACGAATCATTTTAAGAAAAATCAGAAGTAGCGAGAAGAAAACTCAAACTGTAATTCAGCAATTGAAGTTGCATCCAGATTATCTGAGAACAGCATGCCTATACAGCAACATGTTCAGCCTCAACCAAGTTTCAATTCCGAAACAGATTCAAAAATTCTTCACATCATTAAGTACAATCCCCATTTGTGATCCTCTTCTTTCTTCCTTTCCCGCAAAAGACACATATTCTCAATGAAGATTTTGAATGTCGTACAAATGAGAGATGTCTCCTATCATGTGCCTGGAACAACCACTATCAACAAACCAAAGTCTGATGATATTCCTCCATATTTGCCCCAGCACAGAGTGTGGGATTAGTTGTTCTTTGGAAACCAGTCCAATTTGAAGCTGGGTTGACCATTATCATCTATACAAGGTACTCTCTCCCATGACATATCCTATTTATCAAACACAGAATATGAAGAAATGTTTGAATCATTATATGATTTGGGAGTGTGAACCTTTGGTACCCATCTGTAGTCGGGTTTAACCCATTTCTTGTTTGATCGGATGGATGCCTCAGCACTTGCTTTAGAACTTGAAACCGGCCGCCGAGATGACTTCGACCTGTCACACCCCCAAACCGGAACAACGGAAACGTTCGGGGGCAGAGGACGTCATGTACAGTATCATAACAATGCACAATAGTAAAACAAGCAAAAACATCCATTGCATTAATAATATAGTTAATACATGTGTGTTCTTTGTATAGTTGAATGACACCAAAAATGTATAGCAAAAATAAAACACGAGTCTTGAATAAGCTCCATCTTCTCAAAAACCTGCATGAGTGTACCTGTCTACTGGTTCCCTGAGAATACAAGCTATTTTGAAAAGAAAGTATCAACATTTAATTTGGTGTGTTCATAAGCATTTAGTATTTGATGATTGTACTTGTTCCATGAAAGTGATAGTATGTTCCCCAGAAAATCCCATATTTTCTCTATTTAAATGATAAGCAGTCTTAGGCCTTAAGATCAAAATGTTTTGTATGTTATTGCACTCTGAAATAGTGTGAGTGTGTGTGTGTGTGTTTTCCATAAATGTATGTTTCTTTGATAGAAAATAGTGTACTGCACTAGTATGAACTCCATAGTGTATTAGTACTTGGTAAATAATGGTAAGTAGTCATATTACTTAAAATAAAACCACTGAAGACATGTTTGCTTTGTAAACCGAAGTGGTTAGTTAATGTTTAATGTGAATGAGATTATAACCATACTTAATTGACTAGTATTTAACACGACGTTCTTCAGGCGTCGAAATGTTATGACATTTGTCACCCGTAGACCTGCCGGTCCCAACTGTAGCTAACAGCCAAGGTTCGGGATTGTCAGTCCCGTATAGATCTATACACAAACTCACGCTCTCCCTCCAGAAACTCTGGTTATAAAACATAACTTAGCAAGAATATTACTAAGCACCATGAAGTAGTATCTCACATTTTTGTATTAACTCGTTTACGTATAGTAAGTATATGTTCTCCTGTTCTTGTAAATGAATAATGTACTTGCAATGAAAGTAGTTTGTAATTAGGTATTGACTCATGTAATGTATTTTGAACTAGTAGTAGTGTGAATAGATCTCAAAACTATACCTATTATAGTTTCCTAATGTTATGTTTGTACTGAACTGATTGACAATGTTGTTGAAATAAGTTTAATACTCATATATATACTTAGCATGTATAATTAAAATTTAACTGACAATCGGACAAGTAATCCTACCCTAAGCCCACAACCAAACAAGGAACAGGAGTCAAGGTAAAAGCATTAGTCCTAAGTCTGTTAAATCTTGATTATACATAAGGATATATATGCATATGATTTGACAAAAAGGACAATTTAAGAGTTTGAAAACAGTTTAAAAATAGTTTAATAAGTTTATAAAAGCATTAGAATCTTAAGAACGGTTTGTAATCGCATGTGAGTGTTAACAGAAATATGTTGTGTTCTACTTGTATTCTCCCCCTGAAAACATTTAAAAATGGTAAAACATAGGGGTATGAACTCACCTTTTGTGAGTGATCGAGTGAAGATGCAGTGTAGTAGTAATGATCCTCTAGTTTAGAAACCCGTGCGAGAAGTCGTATGCTAATAATAATTAAGCACGATATCGAAGCTATATTAATAAATATATTAATTTAAATTGTTATACAACACTAAATTATGTAAGAAATACTTACAATAACTTCTTAGAATATTTGAAGGTGTTCTTGGCGTTCTTGGTGTTCTTGGTGTGTTATTGGTGTTTATGTGAATCTTCAAAGGGGTTCTTGGTAAAGGATATGAAGATATGAAGATCTTGGATGATACTTGAGAGAAAATGAAAGGAATTCAGATGGTACTTGAGAGCTAAATGAAAGAGTGTTCGGTGAGAAATGTGAGAAATGATTTGTGAATTCGGTTATATCAATATATAAGGATGTGTTCAGCCTTAATGGGCCTCCAAATGAAGTGATTTCGGTCACATAAGGTGGAAATCATGGGGATTTCGGTTTCTAGTAAAAGAAGGAAGAGAATTCGGCCAAGCTTAAAGCTTATGAGGTAAACTCGGTTTCTAGTCAAACCAACGAAGAGAATTCGGTTTTTGCTTATATAAATGGGGTGAATTCGGTTTTGTTTAAAGGATTAGATTCCTTTGACCGAAATCACCATAAACCTATGTATTTTTGTGATCTATGTTAATTACTAAGCTTGTATAAATTCATTTTAACAAGGCATTACGTAAATATCCACACACTAGTTAAATAAGCATGCACACAAGGATTCAAACTTCTTATTGCAACAATTTATGTTGTAAATTTACTTGTTCATGATTGTAATTTAGACTTTATTCTAATTAGTTTGACTTACATTGACTCGAAATAACGGGTTGTCACACGACCTAAACGATCTTGATCTAACATAACCATCTCTTGAATTTGGCATCTTGTCAGACATTCCCTTCTTGTCCTTGGGAGTTTGATTCTTGCTATTCTTAGCATTTCAGTCACCATTGTTTGAATGTGACCTCGACGGGTTTCTTTTGGAGGATCTCCCTTTTGGCACGTTCTGCCAACCTTGTGCATAGTAAGGAACATATAAACGATGTGGGCAATTTCTGGCAATGTGACCGGGAGTCCCACAGTTAAAGCAAGTCTGTATTTTCATATAAATCAGATTGTGACTTAGTCCTTGTCCAACAGAAGTTCGTTTCGAAGAACTTCCACAAGCACAAGCACAAGAACATTTGTTAGACTGCTTGATAGATTTTTGTGGTTAGGATTTTTCAACAGTGGGAGTGTCATCATCACAAGCTTTTGAAACACTTTCAGCAGACTCAGAATTGATTTTGATCTGCTCACTCCCATCTTGCACTATGACATGCTCTGCACATGAGGTAGAAATATTAGTATCATTCACCTCAATATTCTCAGTTGGGCCAGATTGTTCAGTCTTAACTAAAGCTGGTACAGGGTGCTGGCCAAACAGAGCAGGTATCTCTACCTTATTGGTTTCAAGGGGCAGGGTATAGTTATCATTGAATGGAGGTGGAACATTGTGTGTCACAACTGGCATTTTTAGCTAGGAAATTATGCCCTCATGTAAACATCAACTATTGTAAGACTTGTACTATCACGTTAAAGTTTACATTATGGTTACTAATGAACCATGTATTGTTCTAATGCAAAGCATATATGTATCGCAAATCCCACCCAAATCTTTCTACGTATCTTAAATCTCTCCCAAATCTCTCTAGGTATCTCAAATCTCTCCAAAATCTCTCTATGTATCTCAAATCTCTCCCAAATCTATCTATGTACCTCACTCTCTCCCAAATCACCCAATGTAGTTTCCTTAGTCAAAACTAACTCAAAACGAAAGGAGAAAACTTGAAAGAGCAAGCCTAGTTCGGAACCCCCCTTAAGTGACTCCGGACTTTCGGATCAGCTTCGGAACTCCCTCCTTCTCCGAACCTTCTATTGACTCCGGAATGTGAAGAGCGACTTCGGACCTTCTAGGAGAACCGGACAGCTTCGCACTTCGGACCGGAAGCTTTGTTGCTTCGGAACCTTCTGTTGACTCCGGAATGCCTCGCATACTTCGGAAGATTTCGCCCCGGACAATCTCGCATGTTCCAGACCAAACCTTCTCGGAATACCAGCCACTCCGGAACCTCTTGAATCCACTCCGGAACTTGGGAAGAACTTCGGAACTCATGTCTAGCTTCGCACCTTCGGTCCGGACCTACTGACTTCGCATCTGACTCCGGAATTTGAGGTTTGACTCCGGAACTCACCATTTGACTCCGGATTTTGTCCATTTCGGACTTTTTCTTCATTTTAAGGTATTTTGACGTCGGGAATCCCACCAAACTCGCATTTTTCATAACTTAGACCCCTTAAACCCCTATTTTATGCCAAATTTGAATATAAAACATATTTACATAAAATAATATTTAATATTTATAAAAGTATTATATTAAATCATAAAGTGATAAGGGGGTTTGACTTTATGATTTGATGTGATCCCCCATTTCCCATGCTAATCCCAGTAAAACACATATTAACCAGAGACAACAAGGCTTTGTCCACCAGTAATCCAAGCAAGTGTCAAGTCACTCCCTTATCCTCCGTATTAGAAACGTAAACTCCTTTTCCCCATATCCCACTTCTCATATCCATATTCTGTGAACTCCTAAGTATGCTCTCAAATTTATTCAAGCTTCAAGTCATATTCCTCCAGAGCAATTACTAGATTCTTGTAAGTATCTCATTTTCTTGACTAGTGATTCTCCACATTATTCTGTAAATTTCATTATATTTACACATAAAATTATGGGTACATATTCTTAGGATATTCTCAAGTTCAAAGAGTTATCAAACCTTTCAAGTGTTAGAACTTGGAAACTCCTTAACACCTCTTCAAATCATCCAACAAGCTAAACCAAGGTGAGCTTTATACCCCTATTTTCGAGTTTTCATTGTTTTTGGTGGAGAACACAAGTCAAAATCTCGTTTTAAACCTTGATATATTTGCTTGTTGTGCTTGTATGCTATGTTATATGTGCTAAAGTATGAAAACTCGAAGAACTAGAAATCTTGAGCAAGTCTCAAAAGTTTGAATCTTATTTCACAAATTATGTAAAGAAATAAGAACTAGTATGTTACAAAATATAAGTTACAAATTTTTATGACAAAAAAAACCGTAAGTATTTACGTCAAAAATTGCTTAAACAAGTATTTTGGAAGAAATGGACCACTTCCAACAATTCACGTAGCTTTGAACCACCTTTTGACAAATATGAGTCTTATATGATAAATTATAAAATGAAGGACCATTTTTGCCAACATCGAGAATATTGGACCATTTTTGACAAGCCTGATTTAAAAAGGAGTATTTCCATAAACAAAAACGAAATATCTAGTCAACGAGTATATTATTGTTATATATGTAATAAATAACGAATTACAACGATTTTTGCACAAACACCTGTTAGTATTCTAGTCAGACGCATCTTCATAGTACCTATATATATATATATATATATATATATATATATATATATATATATATATATATATATATATATATATAATAGTGTACACTTAAAGTCCTGTAATAGTTATAACCGAAGTCTCTTGGAGGGGAGCGGGAATTCGTGTATAGATCTATACGGGGTTGACACCCCGCTGCTTCGCTGTTCGCTAGAGCTAGACCGGCCAGTCTAGAGTGACAAATGTCTTAAACGAAACCGATGTATGAAGAACGTTAGAACAGGCACTCATTCATATTAGTATGGTTATAACAACTCACTTAGAATATAACAGTTATGATTTAGAACTTTACGCAAGTTACACCTTTCGATTGTAAACAACTATTGTTTGGATACGTTAAACGAAGCTTTATCACACAAAGTCTTAGGTTTTCAAGACTACTCTTTTATACATCAGAAAATATAGGATTTTCTGGGGAAAACGATTTTATACGCTTTCGAAAACGATAAACTAAACACACAGGTAACTACACTTGATTAGAAACAAGACCTATAACTATTATGATAAGAAAATATGGGATTTTCTAGTTTCCAACTATCACGGATTTTTATACAAAATGCTTATGAACTCACCAACATATTTTATGTTGACGCTTTTCAAACGACTTGTATTCTCAGGAAATCAGTAAGCAGGTTAGTGGGATGTGGATTCAAGTTTATTTTGATATAATTTGAAATGTACTCAATGTTGTCTCTTTTGTGTAATTCAAGAACATAAACAAGATGTAAAACAATGTAAGTTTGTTATCTCAATGTATGCTGTTTGGATTTTCTATGTTTCATTTATATTCAATTGTTATGATACTGCACAATGACATCACCTGCCTCCGGACGTTTCCGCCGTTCTGGTCCGGGGGTGTGACAGATTGGTATCAGAGCATTGTTTATACTAAACTAGTATATCTAGCCATACAAGATATACAACTATAAATACAATGGGACTAAAATACTCTGACTAAAAGTATACATACTTGCTAGGACCGTATCATAACAAGAACAAAAACTAAAAGAACTTAAAGGTTGAACACTACATCCAAACTTGGACAGTTATGTAATCATATCTGGGATAAATATAGCCTGATCAACTATATTTATTTGAGATATGACCAACATGTGTTTGGGAGTGGTAGTGGTGATGCAACAAGTCTAAAACTTCCCAACTCATTATCCAAAAGTTTTAAGAGCCAAACCTAAACAATTAAAATACTATAGGAGTATTTTGGAACCTATTCACACATACTCTCCTTACACGTTTCTCACCCCTCGTGCAGACACTATGGCTGGATTTCATCATCCTGGAGATCCTTATTTCCCCAACCAGGGGAATGGAGGATGGTTAGAGCCATAGGAAGAACCCGAGGAGGAGCCAGAGGAGGAACCCGAGGAGGAACCAGAAGAAGAGCCCGAGGAAGAGGAGTCTATAGGAGGACCGGCAGAACTGGTAGCCGACTCGGACGAGGAGGAGGATGGCAGCGACGTAGATGACTCGAACGCTGAGTCCGAAGTTATCAATCCGCCCTATATGGCAAGGGTGCCCACATACAGGATGGGTCCCAATGGTCCTACGCCCCCATGGGCGCACGAGATCTGGAGGTGGAGTTGTCAACAAGGGGTACGACCTCCATTTGGTATGAACCGGGACTACTACGACTTAAGTCACGGTGGACCTGCAGACTGAGCCCTGCCAGTGATGGTAAGGAGGACACGCGACATTGGCGAGCAGACGCAGGCAACCGTCGGCCAGATGGTGGCCATGAGGGCTGTGGTTGAGTGCGCGGAGAGGATGACACATGAGGTAGTCAGGGACTACCAAGCGCGCCAGGCAGCATTGGAAGCCCAGCTTCAGGCCACCGAGCACCACCTAACTAGACTTCAGGGCGCATCTACCTTGTCGTCAGCACCACCAGACCCTACTCGTCGCAGCTAGTACCCGTTTACTCGCTACCGTATTGATTTTTCCTTTATGCACTACTCTATGTACTATCGACTACATGACTAAGTGATTACACTACTCATGGAGTCGTTACTCTGTTAGATTTCATTTCACTTCATGTATTGTATGCCTTATGTAGGCAATTTTTCATGTACTCAAAAGATTATCATCAATGAAAACGGCTATATATTTTCTCGTGATGTGTTACCTGTTATGTGCTCTAATACTATTATTACATGTTGATTGTATGCACACACTTGCTTATATACAACCAAACCACCGACACTATTCTATAATCAAGATATTGTGAAACAAAATGCATTGGATACTCATTGCCCTTCTGATCCATGACAGAAAGATGTCGAGGAGACTGATCCGTAAGAATAACAACACAGCACCACCACCGCCGCCCCCGTCGGAGATGAACTCTGCGGCCTTCCAAGCGGCAGTTTCAGCCGCAGTGACAGCAGCTCTACCCCACATTCAAAACGGAAATAATGGTGGTGGAAATGGCCAAGGGACAGAAAGCTCCTACCAAGGGATGAATCAAGGGCATGTAAAGGCTTGTACCTACAAGGACTTTTCCAATGCAAGACCCCGCACTTTCAACGGGACTGGAGAAGTCATAGCTTTGAACGATGGATCGAGAAGGTTGAGTCGGTGTTCGAGATATGCGAATGTCCGGAAGGGAGTAAAGTCAAATTTGTGAAATGCACATTTATCGACCAAGCATTGTCATGGTGGAACGGTCACATTAAAGCCATGACACTCCCTATTGCTAACTCCATGTCTTGGGATGAACTCAAGGAAATGTTAATCGTCGAGTACTGTCCCCGAGGGGAGGTACAAAACTCGAGCAAGAACTGTGGAACCTTACGGTGCAGAACTCGGACATTGACGCGTACATATCGAGGTTTAATGAACTTGCGCTTTTGTGTCCTGGTATGATTACGTCTGAGGGAAAGAAAGTCGAACGATTCATCTGGGGATGGACGCCTCCCATTCAAGGTAATGTGATTGCCTCGAAACCCGAGACCTATGACAGTGCAAAGCGCCTAGCCAAGAAGCTTTATGATCACGGCGACAAGAAAAGTACCAAAGCGACCGAGGGAGAAAGCAAACAAAAAGGAGGGAACAAGAAGAACTGGGAGAACAAGCGAAAAGGGAGACCAAATTTAGGGCCTTCTAAGAAACCACATACCGTAGCAGTCCATTCTGCTACCGCACCAGCTCCACCCGCCCCAACCTCAACCACCACAGCGCCAACCAAATCATACGTGGGTTCCAATCCCAAATGTGACAAGTGTAATTACCACCACTTCGGGGCATGCAAGGACTTCCAATGCACCAACTGCAATCGAAAAGGACACGTTGTCCGATATTGCAAGATGCCCCCACAACAAAACAAATAGCCTACTGACAACAACGCCGGAGCCAGCCGCGCATGTTACTGATGCGGAGAAACCGGCCATTTTAAATGCAACTGCCCCAAGAACAAAAATTAGAATGAAGGAAAGGTCCTAGCCATGGGGAAAGGAGATGCGGTGCAAGACCCAACAGTGGTGACTGGTCTGTTTCCCCTTAACAACTCTTATGCGTGCATTTTATTTGATAGTGGTGTTGAGCGGAGCTTCGTAAGTCACGGATTCAAACACCTACTCAGTCAAAATCCCCACAAATTGAAAGAAACTTTTACGGTCGAAATGGCCAATGGTAAAACAAAATCAACCAACGATATATATATGTAGGGTGCACACTAACATTAAATAATCACTCCTTCCCAATCAATTTGATGCATGTTAATATTAGGAGCTTTGATGTGATTGTTGGCATGGATTGGTTAAGCCCCCACCATGCTGAAATTATGTGTCACGAGAAGGTTGTTCACCTTCATCTACCCAACAATGAAACCCTAATAGTTTATGGCGATAAACCTGGCGCAAACCTCCGACTTATTTCTTGCATCCAAGCACAAAAGTGCTTGCATAAAAAGAATCACGCCTTTCTTGCTCATGTCGTGGATAAAACAAAGGAGGAGAAAAACATCAACGATATTTCAGAAGTACATGACTTTCCCGACGTATTTCCCAAGGATTTGCCAGGAATACCTCCTGAGCACCAGGTTGAGTTATGAATCGATCTTGTACTTGGAGCCACTCCAATCGCCAAATCACACTACAGGTTAGCTCCTGCCGAGATGCAAGAGTTATCTAGTCAACTAAGCGAACTTCTCAACAAAGGATTCATCAGACCGAGCTTTTCACCTTGGGGAGCTCCGGTCCTGTTTGTCAAAAAGAAAGATGGATCTTTCAGAATGTGTATCGATTATCGAGAGTTAAACAAGCTCACCGTCAAGAATCGATACCCACTCCCTCGAATCGATGATCTATTCGACCAGCTCCAAGGAGCCAGCTACTTCTCCAAGATAGATCTGAGGTTCGGATACCACCAACTAAGGGTCCGAGAGGAGGATATCCCGAACACTGCTTTCCGAACCCGTTATGGGCATTTCGAATTCGTTGTCATGCCTTTTGATCTCACAAATGCACCCGCAGCCTTTATGGATCTGATGAACCGAGTCTGTCGGTCGTTTCTCGACAACTTCGTGATTGTTTTCATAGATAATATACTCGTTTACTCTAAGAGTAAGGAAGAGCACAACCGACACTTACGACAGAGTTTGGGAACACTAAGAGCAGAGAAGCTTTACGCTAAGTTCTCCAAATGCGAATTTTGGATTCGTAGAGTAGAGTTTTTAGGTCATGTAGTCAGCGAAGAGGGAATACATGTGGACCCTACCAAGATCAAAGATATTGAGGGCTGGACAACCCCAATAACCCCAACCGAAATCCGACAATTTTTAGGCCTTGCTGGTTATTATCGAAGGTTCATCCAAAATTTTTCCAAAATCGCCAAGCCTCTCACCACTCTCACCCAAAAAGGTGTATCTTTCCATTGGAACGACAAACAAGAAGCTGCTTTCCAAACCCTGAAACAAGCCCTCTGCAGTGCTCCAGTGATGTCCTTACCAAAGGGAACGGAGGACTTCGTAGTGTACTGCGATGCTTCTAATCAAGGGTTAGGTTGTGTGCTTATGCAGCGCGGAAAGGTGATAGCTTACGCATCTAGACAACTAAAGACCCATGAAGTAAATTATACCACCCACGATCTCGAGCAGGGAGCTATGGTCTTCGCCTTAAATCTTTGGAGGCACTACCTATATGGTACAAAGTGCACCATTTTCACAGACCACGAGAGCTTCCAGCACATTCTGAATCAAAAGGAATTGTACATGAGACAACGAAGATGGGTCGAACTATTAAACGACTACGAATGCGAAATCAAATACCATCCAGGCAAAGCGAATGTGGTAGCTGATGCCTTAAGTCGAAAGGAATACTCGGGTCGCCGAGTAAAGACGCTAACAATGACCATCCGCTCCCATCTATCTGCACAAATCAAGGAGGCTCAGCAGGAAGCCTTGAAGCCAGAAAACGTCGCCAATGAGGCATTGCGCGGAATGGAAAAGAATCTAACGGTCAAAGAAGACGGAGCCTATTATCTTATGGACCGAATTTGGACACCGAGGTTCGGTGGATTCCGAGACGTGATAATGCATGAGGCTCACAAAACGAGGTACTCTATCCATCCGAGTTCCGATAAGATGTACCTGGATATCAGACAACATTATTGGTGGCCGAATATGAAAGCAGAGATTGCCACTTATGTAGGCAAGTGTCTCACTTGTGCCAAGGTTAAAGTGGAATATCAGAAGCCCTCGGGTCTACTTCAACAACCCGAAATACCCGAGTGGAAATGGGAAAGGATCACAATGGATTTTATAACCAAATTACCCAAGACGGCAGATGGTCTGGATGCTATCTCGGTGATCGTTGACCGATTAACAAAGTCCGCCCATTTCCTACCAATAAAGGAGACATACAAAATGGAAAGGCTAACACGAATATACCTGAAAGAAGTGGTAAGACTTCATGGAGTCCCCATATCTATTATCTCATATCGAGATAGTAGATTCACCTCTCGATTTTGGCAGTCGCTCCAGAAAGCATTGGGAACCCACTGGATATGAGCACTGCCTACCACCCTCAGACTGATGGCCAAAGCGAACGAACTATTCCGACTCTAGAAGACATGCTCCGAGCATGTGTAATAGATTTTGGCAAAGCCTGGGATACCCACCTGTCCCTAGTTGAATTTTCATATAACAATAGCTACCACACGAGCATAGGATTCGCTCCCTTTGAGGCCTTGTATGGACGAAAGTGTAGATCGCCCCTTTGTTGGGCTGAAGTGGGTGACACCCTTACAGGACCGGAAATCATTCGAGAAACTAAAGAGAAGATAATCCAAATAAAAGCCCGACTCCAAGCATCGCGTGACCGACAAAAGAGTTACGCCGACAAACGACGAAAACCTCTGGAGTTCCAAGTTGGAGATCGAGTGCTATTAAAGGTCTCTCCCTGGAAAGGGATGAACCATTTTGGGAAACGAGGAAAGTTAAACCCGCGATACATCGGACCATTCGACATTCTTGCCCGAATTGGTCCAGTGGCCTATAAGTTGCAGCTACCCTCGGAGCTCAGCAACGTACACCCCGTGTTCCACGTATCAAATTTGAAAAAGTGCTTATCAGATGAAACCCTTATCATTCCTCTAGAAGAGATTGATATAAACGAGAATCTCCTGTTCGTTGAAGAACCGGTCGAGATAATGGATAGGGAGGTGAAACGCACGAAACAGAGTCGCATTCCTATTGTGAAGGTTCGATGGAACGCTAAGCGTGGACCGGAATTCACTTGGGAACGCGAAGACCAGATGAAGCAGAAGTATCCTCATTTATTCTCGCGTTCATGATCCTACCTTTCAAAAGAATTTCGGGACGAAATTCCCTCTAACGGGGGGATGATGTCACAACTAGCATTTTTAGCTAGGAAATTATGCCCTCATGTAAACATCAATTATTGTAAGACTTGTACTATCACGTTAAAGTTTACATTATGGTTACTAATGAACCATGTATTGTTATAATGTAAAGCATATATGTATCTCAAATCTCTCCCAAATCTCTCTATGTATCTCAAATCTCTCCCAAATCTATCTATGTACCTCAACTCTCTCCCAAATCTCCCAATGTAGTTTCCTTAGTCAAAACCAACTCAAAACGAAAGGAGAAAACTTGAAAGAGCAAGCCCAGTTCGGAACCCCCCTTAAGTGACTCCGGACTTTCGGATCAGCTTCGGAACTCCCTCCTGCTCCGGAACCTTCTATTGACTCCGGAATGTGAAGAGCGACTTCGGACCTTCTAGGAGAACCGGACAGCTTCGCACTTCGGACCGGAAGCTTTGTTGCTTCGGAACCTTCTGTTGACTCCGGAATGCCTCGCATACTTCGGAAGATTTCGCCCCGGACAATCTCGCATGTTCCAGACCAAACCTTCTCGGAATACCAGCCACTCCGGAACCTCTTGAATCCACTCCGGAACTTGGGAAGAACTTCGGAACTCATGTCTAGCTTCGCACCTTCGGTCCGGACCTACTGACTTCGCATCTGACTCCGGAATTTGAGGTTTGACTCCGGAACTCACCATTTGACTCCGGATTTTGTCCATTTCGGACTTTTTCTTCATTTTAAGGTATTTTGACGTCGGGAATCCCACCAAACTCGCATTTTTCATAACTTAGACCCCTTAAACCCCTATTTTATGCCAAATTTGAATATAAAACATATTTACATAAAATAATATTTAATATTTATAAAAGTATTATATTAAATCATAAAGTGATAAGGGGGTTTGACTTTATGATTTGATGTGATCCCCCATTTCCCATGCTAATCCCAGTAAAACACATATTAACCAGAGACAACAAGGCTTTGTCCACCAGTAATCCAAGCAAGTGTCAAGTCACTCCCTTATCCTCCGTATTAGAAACGTAAACTCCTTTTCCCCATATCCCACTTCTCATATCCATATTCTGTGAACTCCTAAGTATGCTCTCAAACTTATTCAAGCTTCAAGTCATATTCCTCTAGAGCAATTACTAGATTCTTGTAAGTATCTCATTTTCTTGACTAGTGATTCTCCACATTATTCTGTAAATTTCATTATATTTACACATAAAATTATGGGTACATATTCTTAGGATATTCTCAAGTTCAAAGAGTTATCAAACCTTTCAAGTGTTAGAACTTGGAAACTCCTTAACACCTCTTCAAATCATCCAACAAGCTAAACCAAGGTGAGCTTTATACCCCTATTTTCGAGTTTTCATTGTTTTTGGTGGAGAACACAAGTCAAAATCTCGTTTTAAACCTTGATATATTTGCTTGTTGTGCTTGTATGCTATGTTATATGTGCTAAAGTATGAAAACTCGAAGAACTAGAAATCTTGAGCAAGTCTCAAAAGTTTGAATCATATTTCACAAATTATGTAAAGAAATAAGAACTAGTATGTTACAAAATATAAGTTACAAATTTTTATGACAAAAAAAACCGTAAGTATTTACGTCAAAAATTGCTTAAACAAGTATTTTGGAAGAAATGGACCACTTCCAACAATTCACGTGGCTTTGAACCACCTTTTGACAAATATGAGTCTTATATGATAAATTATAAAATGAAGGACCATTTTTGCCAACATCGAGAATATTGGACCATTTTTGACAAGCCTGATTTAAAAAGGAGTATTTCCATAAACAAAAACGAAATATCTAGTCAACGAGTATATTATTGTTATATATGTAATAAATAACGAATTACAACGATTTTTGCACAAACACCTGTTAGTATTCTAGTCAGACGCATCTTCATAGTACCTATATATATATATATATATATATATATATATATATATATATATAATAGTGTACACTTAAAGTCCTGTAATAGTTATAACCGGAGTCTCTTGGAGGGGGAGCGGGAATTCGTGTATAGATCTATACGGGGTTGATACCCCGCTGCTTCGCTGTTCGCTAGAGCTAGACCGGCCAGTCTAGAGTGACAAATGTCTTAAACGAAACCGATGTATGAAGAACGTTAGAACAGGCACTCATTCATATTAGTATGGTTATAACAACTCACTTAGAATATAACAGTTATGATTTAGAACTTTACGCAAGTTACACCTTTCGATTGTAAACAACTATTGTTTGGATACGTTAAACGAAGCTTTATCACACAAAGTCTTAGGTTTTCAAGACTACTCTTTTATACATCAGAAAATATAGGATTTTCTGGGGAAAACGATTTTATACGCTTTCGAAAACGATAAACTAAACACACAGGTAACTACACTTGATTAGAAACAAGACCTATAACTATTATGATAAGAAAATATGGGATTTTCTAGTTTCCAACTATCACGGATTTTTATACAAAATGCTTATGAACTCACCAACATATTTTATGTTGACGCTTTTTAAACGACTTGTATTCTCAGGAAATCAGTAAGCAGATTAGTGGGATGCGGATTCAAGTTTATTTTGATGTAATTTGAAATGTACTCAATGTTGTCTCTTTTGTGTAATTCAAGAACATAAACAAGATGTAAAACAATTAAAGTTTGTTATCTCAATGTATGATGTTTGGAATTGCTATGTTTCATTTATATTCAATTGTTATGATACTGCACAATGACGTCACCCGCCTCCGAACGTTTCTGTTGTTCTGGTCCGGGGGTGTGACACTGTGATACCCTAGACCCTTATTCTGATTACCTTTAAATTTTAACTGTTTTTCTATCATGGACACAACTACCTCACTTGACACATCAAATTTCTTAAAGTTAAAGTCAACATCTTTATATTTAGCTTTTAATGCATCAAGTTCGTTAGTCAAGCTGGCAAGCTGTCTCTTAACATAGTTATAGTTCTCACATTTGTTACTATAGTCTTCCTGAAGCTGTCTAAAGTCTCTTGTCTTGGCCTCTAGTTGTTCTTTTAGAGGTTTTTGGGCCTTTCTGAGAGTATAGCCTTCATATTTAAGGTCCTCAATTTCCCTAATTAATAATTCATGTTGATCACGATAAAGTTTAATTTTAGCTTCACAGGACTGAGAGCATGAAGCTTCATTGACCTCCTTTGTACATTTGTAAGAACTCATTGTTTACCAAAAATAGATCTGATTGTGTAGCCAAGAAAAGTGTCATTTGACTTGAAACCTCAATAGTCAAACTTCAAAAATCAAACCTTTTGTCCAAAAAAATAATCTTGATCGAAAACAAAAGTTTTTAAACCGAAAACGAAATATCAAGACCAAAAAACGAGAGTATTTGACCGAATATGTGCCTTTTTGACCAAACGTAAAGCTTTAGGACCGAAAACGAGGTTATTGGATCGAAAATGTGGCTTTTGGGCTGAAAATAAGCCAAAATCTTGAAAATATGAAATTCCAGCCGAAATTGCGAGGCAGAAATCTCGGACCGAGAACTGCTGACCGAAATTGCGAGGCTGAGACGTCCGACCGAAAACCTGCGAATCCGAAAACGTGCGAACCGAGAAGTCAGACCGAAAACATGCAAACTGAGAACTTCCGAAGCCGAGAACCTCGCACCGAAAACCCTCGCACTGAGAACCCTCGTTGCCGCCAAAAACTGTTGCTGACCTAATCCGAGAGCGAAGCCGCCGCCGAGATTTTCGAGGGTATGACCAAATACGAGGCTGGCTTCCGAGATTTCACAGATTTTGACCAAAAATCACTCAAAACTTGCCAAAAACACAAAATTTTCTAATTTTAAGACCAAATTCGATCAAAACTCCAAAAATATGAAGAACACAAAGAACAAACAACCAAAAATTCATCCAAAACAATTCAAAAACACCCGGAAATCTAAGAAAAACTCCAAGAAATTCTTAAAATCTTGCCAATTCGATTGATACCGATCTGAGCTCTAATACCAATTGTAAAACCCAAAATGCTACGATGTATCAATCGGATTCAGTTGATGGTGCGGAATCCCAATCAAGTGAATGATGCAAGATCAAATATGGAATAAGAACACAAAGATTAATCTTCAATGCACACTATTATTGATGAATAATCGGGTACATAAGATACTTGATTACACTTGGTTTTCTCTGTTTCTCTCCAAAAATCACGTCCCTAACATATGGAAGCCCCCAAAAACGTCCCACACCCTTTACAAGGCTTGAATAACACTATTTATACCTAGACCTAATAACAAAGCCCAAGCCCAAAACCCAAACAAAACAATATTAAGCCTAACCGAAATCACATGTGATTTCGGTCCAAACAACACCAAAACATGGTGTTTTCGATCCTAGACCAAGAAATCTAATAGCTTATGAAAAGAAAAGTATAAACCACAATTTATGACCTAACAATTAAAGATTACTAAAATCAGATAATTCTTCGAATGAGAGGTCTCACACTATAACGGTTGGACTCAAACAAGAGCTGCGCAATAGAGTTAAAACCTAACCTTCTAAAATTATTTAGTTCCCATAATATGTAACTTAGCATATTCATTTACTAGTTAGTTGGAGCTAGTTAGAACTCTTAAAAGCATAAAGCAAGCGACATTCGAGCATCAAGTAACCAGAACCAAGCATAACCTAATCAGACCATCCTATCACTAACTGATCAATACTAGCATGCAAGTCTACAAGCTCATACAATAGGCATACAAAGGCATATTTCCTAGAATTTTATAATGAAAAAACTGAGCAGATCCTTAGCCCTAACGAGAATGTGATTCATAGATTCACAGATCAAATCACATCAGATAACATGTATGGGTAATTTGGCAAAACTTACTTGAGCTCAGCTGATTGCATGCACCACACCCTTTCTTATTTTAAAAAAATCATTTTTCTTGAAAAATATATTTCTTTTTGAATAACCTTTACCAAATCCTCAGTTTGAGTTTAGACACACCCGAGATTGTGCCCAATTCCCTCAAACCAAGGCTCTGATACCAACTTGTAACGTCCTAAAAATATGATCCAAAAATTTCATTTTTATTTAAATAAAACCGTATTCCAAAAACATTATCCATACAAACCAAATAAAAATAAGTGTATCAAACATCATATCAATCAAAGTAACATCTCAAAAGCGGAACCATGTGGTGTGTGCGATGCAGTCATCCCGAGCCTTTCCCCTTGGAACAAGAAGTACCTGAAACATAAACTGAAAAGCGTAAGCACGAAGTTTAATGAGTTCCCCAATCTACCCCATACCATACATAATAAATCATATATTGGGCATCCGCCTTACATCGGGCCCCGCCCTCCATAGAACCCCGCTCGGTATACAAATATGTTATTCTTAGGCCCCGCTTAGCATCAGGCCCCGCCTACTATACACATACAATATATATCACATAATCGTGCTAACACATACAATGATCATAAACAATAGTATACGTTTAAGTCATCGGGCCTTACCTGGCATCGACCCCGCCCGGTATACATAGCAGCACATAACACATGCAAGGGTCATGCAGACTCCTAGTATCCTAACATAAACAATAAGGGCCGACATTGGTGCCTTAGACCCGCTAAACCCAATGAGGAAACTCACCTCGACTGCTGGATCTCACTGAAAATCCATGTCTGTTGGTCCGACGAATCCCCGAGCTAATCAGTACCAAAATAATACCCAATTAACATTTGGGTTCCAGTACATAACCATAAATCCATACTTGTGGTAAAAAGACCATTTTAACCCTAATCTAGCTTGGTCTAAGACAAAGGGCCAAACTCACAATCTAAAAGGCCCAAAAGCCAATTAATCAACCAAGTCCCAATTATGGCCCAATTTTCCAAATTGGGCCCAAACCCCTTACATGGAGCTTACCCTAAAGCCTAACCATTTTTCCTAGTCCAAAACACTTATACTCAGATGGCACAATAAGAAATCAAACACCCAAGCCCAAAAGAAAGCCCAAACTCAAAGCCCAACATGCAAAATTCCACCTGACTAAGTATGCGGGGCATACTCAGTTGTACGCCAAGTGTACATGCAAAAAGACTTGTATGTTGCGCTTACAGACTTGTACGCCCAACGTACTTACCCATTAAGCCAAATTTCGCTTTAACCTCTTAACGTTTAAGTCTAGAAGTCCAAATCACATATCTCAACCCTAATAAATGTCTAGAACCATAAAGTCACTAACTTGGTGACTTTGCATGGCCCATAAAGACCCAACTTCAAGATATAGCATAATACTTCCACCAAATGGACATAATCTCATGTATGGGGGATTCTAAACCCTAAAGGTGCCAACTTTATGGACCTTGAACCTCAGAAACACCAAGAGTGGCAAATCATAGCTCCTGGAGTGGCATCAACCACTAGATCTCATTCGTGGGGCCAAAAAAGGACCAAAACTCATATATAATAGATCTAAGCCCTAAATGAACAGGTTCATAGCTTTATACCTCAAACAAGTTGGAAATGAAGCAAATAATCAAGATCCACAAGCTCTTCCTTGATCCATCACCTTGCACCAAGCTTCTACTTCTTGAATATGGACCAAAACACACCAAAATGGACACAATGAGCTCAAAACACAAAGGAGAGGCTTAGGGTTTTGAATATGAGGCTAAACGGTCAGAGGAGGCTGAGAAATAAGGGTTTCATGAGCCATAAAGATGATTATATAGTGTCCAACCCCGAAATTAGGGTTTTCATTAAAGCACACATACGCCCCGCGTACGTGTCCGAAACCCCGTCCAAGCCTTGCATGAGTACGCTAAGCGTACCATGTAGTACGCCCACTGTACTCGCTTTGCAGCTTGTACGCCAAGCGTACCATGTTGTATGCCTCGCGTACAACACAAGGACCAAAATGCAATTATCAATACACAAGGGGCAATAGTGAACATACCAGGATTCCAACTGTTACACATAGAACTGGTAAGAAGTTGTTTGAACCAGTGTATTGGACTTAGATTTCACTTACGCATGCCCATTCCAACGCATATTGAATAACAACCGGCTATCAAATTATCTCATTCAAGCACCAGAGACCGATCTTCTTCCTATTCGAGCATTTAGACGTCGCTCTTCTCAAATGGAAAGCCAATGTTCTCAAATTAAACATCAATCTTCTATATTCTCGTGTTCATGATTTTTACTGTTGACCGAGTTGACCTTACGATCAAACCGGTCAAACAAATAACCATTCATCAAAATGATAGAACTAAAACACCAGTTTTTAAAATATAAGTGTAGGCGGAGTGGTCTCGGTGGAGCTCGACAATTGCCGACGTGGCCTCGGGGAACATCGCCCCACCTATTCGGTTTGCTTAACTCGGTATATGTTTACAAATGAGAGAGAAATAAACTTTAAATTTGAAGTTGCATTAATGGAAAGTCGAAATTCTCCTTTGCTACACTTTCTATCCCAAAATTAAAATGTGAAATATTATATTTACCCTTCAACTTTTATAAAATGTTACGTTCCATTTATTCCTTTTAATATTTAATATATTTATTAATTCAAATAAATGTATTCTATATAAGTTTATTATTATTATTATACCCAAAAAAATTTAATTTTGCTTTACAAAGTTCATAAAATATAATCAATATATTTTATTTTATTTTTTATCTGAAAATGTCATTGATACTCGGCAAAAATAATTTATTTATTGCTGTTATTTTATTTTGTTGCAATTAAAGAATATTTAAAAAATATTAAATTTAAATTGAGGAAAAAAAAGTGTAGCAAAAAATACAAGATAGCGTAGAAAATGAAGAAAAAAAAAAGGACATGGACTGTCATAAGTGGCACCACTGCTGGATTAGAAGAAACTGGTGAACATTGACGAAGTTGACCCCTTCCTGAACCTGACGTGTCACCTAGTGAGTGGCTAAACAAGATTTCGGGAGATTGTGCAATATAACACAAAAATGCTTTGACCTGCTACGACAACCATAACCGTCATCTTCAACAACAGAGCTCGTGTTAATGGCCCTCTGCGTGCTCCCAGCATCGAAGTGCGGCAGCCATTATCAGTTTTACAAAACAAGGATAATTCAACAAACGACGAGAAAATCCGCCATGATTATCCGGATGACGGCGTCAAGCGGTGGAGGAGCAGGGGGTCAATTGGCGTCGTACGAAGAAGGGGAACTAGAAAGGCCTAATTGGACAGGTCAAACCCCTCTTTCTCGCCTTGTTGGTGCCCTAATTTCATTCAAACCTCTTTATTCTGTTCTCAAACTTGGTGCCAGACAAGTTCTCATCAGGTGCAAACCAAATTCTGCTGCCACATCTTGATTTCCTATCGTAGTATTAGTATTCGTGGATCAGAAGTTCATATTTTCCTTAATTCTACATGTTATTGAGTCTATTGTGATTAGTAAGTTCACTAACTGGTGGCATTATACTTTTTACAGTACTGCTGAGAAAACCAACGTACCATGGCGAGAAATGACGAAGGAGATTTTAGAATCAGATGTTTATAAGGAAATGGAGAGCATCGAGAATCCCTCCATAGTCTACCCTGACTGTAAATTTCTCTCCCCTTTCCTTTAGAATCAGATGTTTGTAGATTTAGCGACTAAATGTAAAATGTTAACAGGTTTATGATAAATTTAATGGTTGAACTTTTGGAACAGATTATCTCAGTCCTTTCCATGCATATGATGAAGGCAACCTATCTTGGCTGGTAAACATTCTCTCATTTTTCTGGAAAAAAGATTGCATAGGTTTTTGAATGTACATTGTCCTCATGAATTGGGTAAACATATCAAAGAAAAATGCCTAAATAAGATATAAACTGAAACTATAATGTTGTAAATTGTAATAGAAACACATCAAATCTTGTTTATAATTAGGCTGCTGCAGAAGCTGAGGCTGCAACAATGTCAATGGTGAGGAGAGCAATACCTGATGCTTCTTCACTTGATGAAGCAAATGAAATAGTTCGTGGAAATTGGCTTAATGCTATTGAAAAACACCATCAACAGTATTCTGGAAACTTGGAAATTAAAGACATTCTTGACATTGGATGTTCTGTAGGTGTCAGCACAAGGTTTCTTGCTGATAAATTTCCATCTGCTAAATTAACTGTAAGTACGACCTTCTAATTCCTCCGTCGCGATAATTGTGTTTGCGGATTCCGGCGGAATTGGAATTCAAGATTCCATTCCATGACATTGTTGGTTGCCAAATGGACAAAATTCAATTCCCATCGGAATCCTTCAAGTTCCATTATTCATGGAATGATGGAATTCACCTTTCCATGATCATTTATAATTCTTTACATTCCAAATCCATTGACATTGATAAACCAAGTAGAAATAATGGAAAACTCCATAAAAGTCCTTATATTTTGGCCTCATAATCGATTTAGTCTTTGTATATTTTTTTTATTTAATTAAGTCCCAAAAACCGGCAATTGTATTCATTTTGACCCTTTTACCCGGTCAACAGGTCATTCCACTTTCAAAATTTACACTTTTGTCCAAGATTTTAAGTTTTATTACAATTTTGGTCCAAAATTTACACTTTTGGCCCAGATTTCAAAATTTTGTTACGAATTCTAACACCTATTTTATAATAAAAGCATTTGTATACAAATTGTTTTTATAAAAAACTAAATTTATGATGAGTTCGTAATAAAAATTGAAATTTGGGTCAAAAGTGTAAATTTTTGACCAAATTTATAATAAAATTTAAAATCTAAGTGTGAGTTTTGAAAGTGGAATGACCTTGACCAGGTAAAAGGGTCAAAATGAATACAATTGCCGGGTTTTGGGACTTAATTAAATAAAAAATATATACAAGGACTAAATCGATTATGAGGCCAAAATATAAGGACTTTTATGGAGTTTTCCTAAGAAATAAAGGTCATCAGCCATTTGACATTACTTATATTTTTTTTATTTCATGTCATGTCTCACAGGGTCTGGATCTATCACCATACTTCCTAGCTGTTGCTATATACAAGGAAAAAATAAACCCCCAAAAATCAAATTCATTTGAGTGGATACATGCAAATGGTGAAAACACAGGCTTGGATTCACAATCATTCGACATTGTTTCAATTTCTTATGTGGTAATTACGTCTCCTTTGATAATTACTTCAAAAAAATCCAAATCATATTTTATTGCCATACCAATGTGAAAAGTAAAATAATTCATCAAAAATTCAAAACACTTCGCAGCTTCACGAATGCCCAGCAAGAGCTACAGTAAATTTAGCAAAGGAAGCATTTAGGCTGCTTCGCCCTGGAGGGACTTTTGTTGTGACTGATAACTCGGTAATTCAATTCCCATTCCGATGTAGCTTTCCATTCCGATGTCATAATCTAACATTATAGCATGTCTTCCTTTTGCAGCCAAAGTCCAAGAAACTTCAGGTATTCGTATTCCATTATGGAAGAATGAAAACTTGCTAATATAACCTAACTTTAATTATTTATTTTTTAATGACATGGTTTTATAGAGTTTCATGATTTTAATAAAATGGGTTAAATTTAAAAAAATAAATAAATAATAGCAACTTCGGTAATGTTTGATAGTTTCTGTTTGAGTCCTGATTGAGTCAGATGTGCCTCTTATCAAACCAGTAAGAGGTATATCAGAGGCTATAAGACCAAATCAGAAGTTTCTAATTGTAGTATCAAACAATTTGAATCTGATAGATTGAGACCAGTAAATATCATAACAACTCCTTACTTTCATTGGTTTGCTTACTATAAAACCATACTTTCACTTCTTCCTATCACAACATTGTGCTTTGAACATTCTACCAATTAGATCCATATCAAGAAAATAAAATATCAATATTCACGACCATAATGGGGTAATTTTTCAACTTAAAATATCCTAACATGCAAAAAAAAAAAAAAAAAAGTTTCAATGATATAATTTTGTAGAAGTGTGTTAGTAACTAAAATCATTGATTTGATATATGTTTATAGCAATTATCGCCGGTTCTATTTACTTTAATGAAGAGCACAGAGCCTTTTCTGGATGAATACTACTTACTCGATTTGGAAAAAACCGTGAAGGATGCCGGCTTTGTCAACGTACAAACAATTCTTACAGATCCCAGACATCGGACTCTCACTGCCACCGCGCCTTATTGATGTGCCTTTTTTTTTTTTTTTTTTTTTTTTCTTTCTTGGTGGCCTCAAAATATGTGGTTTACCAAGTTTAATAATAATTTGTTTAGATCTTTTGTTGTAAAGGTAACTTAGGCCCTGTTTATTTTCTTCTTTTTTATCATATTTAAATAAGATTTAAGAAAAGAGAAATTAAATTACATGCTACCTTTTATGCCTACATTTATTCCTACCCATTAAAATTATGACAAATCACCATTCAATTTAATTTTATTTGATATATTCCTAATATAGCCTTAATTAGTTAGTTAAAAAAAATATGGAATGATGACACTTGTGATAATTTTATTGGGTAGGAACATTTGTAGGCATAAAAAGTAGAAAACAATTTAATTTTTTTTAAGAAAATAATAACAAATTTGGAAAATGAGAGAAAAAAATTAATGAGGACAAGGGTGTAAAAAGTTTTGAATGGTTCTTACATGGAAGCTTACGCATTCACTTTTATCACACACATATGTCTTAAACATTAAGGTAACGAATTTGGAGAAGAAACAAAAAAAAAAATAAAGGAAGTGAGAGAATGTGGTGGGGATGAAAGTGACGGGGATAAAGACTCTTTTTCTCTTTCATGTTCATTTTTATACTACTTTTTACATTAAAGAAGATATTATTAGGTTTGGATCAATTATTGGTTTAGGGTTTACGACTTTCACATATATAGACATAAACCAATTAATTATTTAGACCGGTAGGTGTGGGCAACGCCCACACCGACTTTATTGGGAAAAAGACAAAAAACAACGTTATAAAATGTTATGGTGGTAACGGGGAGCAACGCGCAGGCTAATAACTCCTGATAACGAGGAAGGGGGGCGGTGTTCACGTGTTATAACACACAATAACGCCCTTTGGGGCGTTGCCCATACCCAGCTCTCTTAGTGTCATACCGGATAAGGCATCGGTTTTTTTCAATATAGAAAGTTTAGGTTGCGTTTAGTTGCGGAAAAATGGACCGTTTTCCGGGAAAAAAAAATCAATTTAAAAACACGTTTGGTTCGTCTATTTTTCACGAAAAATGAAAATTTTCCGTTTTCTAAAATTACAAAGAAGTTGGAAATTTTTGGAAAATCAATAATCATTGTTTTCCATATTTTTGTAATTCTAAAATTTTTCTAAAATATAAACACACACTCACTCTCACATCTACCTACCCCCACCTTAACACCTCCAACCCACCACACCCCTACCTACCCACACCCACCCACTCCCAAGCCACCCCCACAAACTAGGGATGAGCACAAGCAGGTACGGCCAAATTTACTGGAACCGAAACCGGAACCGGAACCGGCGGTTCTTATCATATTGGAATTGGAACCGGAACCGGTTACATCGGTTCCTAAAGATTTGGAACCGTTCCCGGAACCGCCGGAACCGGTTCCGGTTCTAGGTACCCGATGTCTAATTAAAAAAACATAAAAAACAATGACATTATACAAAAAAATACAAGATCATGGCTTACGTTATAAATTATAAATATTATATCATATTGTTTAAAAAAAAAACATACCTTCGATATGCACATGTTAAATTACATAACATTGCTTTTATAGTTTATAAATATATATATGTGATGCTCATCTCTTGATATACAAAAATTGCTTCAGAATCTACAACACATAACAAATAGTTAATTGTGCACAACACATGATCTGTATAGGATATTAATTAGTTTTATATTTCATGCTTACTGTAACCGAGTATTTGCAATCAAAGGAACTTTAACATCTCACATAATATATATATATATATATATATATATATATATATATATATATATATATATATTATATGAGATGTTAAAGTTCCTTTGATTGCAAATACTCGGTTGCTTACATATATATATATATATATATATATATATATATATATATATATATATATATTATGTGAGATGTTAAAGTTCCTTTGATTGCAAATACTCGGTTACAGTAAGCATGAAATATAAAACTAATTAATATCCTATACAGATCATGTGTTGTGCACAATTAACTATTTGTTATGTGTTATATATATATATATATATATATATATATATATATATATATATATATATATATATATATTATGTGAGATGTTAAAGTTCCTTTGATTGCAAATACTCGGTTACAGTAAGCATGAAATATAAAACTAATTAATATCCTACACAGATCATGTGTTGTGCACAATTAACTATTCTGGTTCCGACGGGTACCCAGCGGGTAACGGTTCCAAAAAATGAGAACCGGAACCGGAACCGCTTATGCGTTTCCAAAACTTTAAGAACCGGAACCAGAACCGCTTAAGGCGGTTCCGATTATGAAAGCGGGTACCCTGTTCCGGTGCTCACCCCTACCACAAACACAAACACACACACACACACACACAAATACACACCTACCCCAACCTCAATCCACACCCCCACAAACACACACACACACACACACATACAACCACAAACACACAACCACCCTCACCCCCACAAACACACACATACACACACACACACAAACAGACACCTACCCCAACCCCCACCCCCACCTACACCCCCACAAGCACACACATCCACCCAACACCACTACTACAATCACCGACCTATCATCACCATCACCACCACCACTACCCCCATCACCAGCATCACCATCACCGCCGCCACCATCACCACCTCTACCACAATTGTCGCCGCCGCCACCACTGCCTGTCATCACCACAGCCTCTACCACTACCACCACCGTCGCCATCATCGAAACCACCACTGCCCCCCGCCGCTGCTCCCACCCCCACCCTACCACTGGTACCGTTTTTTAAAAATGAAAACCTATAGAAATATACATATCTAAACACGTTTTTTAATTTTCTAAAACTGAAAATGAATAATGAATAAGTTTTAACTAAAAACATTTTCTAAATTTTCCAATGAAAAATGAAAACGGGTGATGAAAACTAAAAAGGGAAAACGAAGAACGAAAAATGAAAATTGTTTTTCTGTAACTAAACGCAACCTTAGTATTCGAGTCTTGGGGTTTTAAGTAGAAGTTGGTCAATAAAGGTATGTGGTGTATTTTAGTGTATTAGCATGACGCCCAAAAGACGAATCCTCTCTCTATACTCGCAAAACTTTGCCACAATAAACCCAATTTAAATATAGATATATACAAAAAAAATATATACATGGAAATCTAAGGATTCTAGGAAACTAAATATATGTATCTCCAAAACCCTCTGGTTAAATATAGTAGGTTATCTTTGAATCATATAAAAATATATCACGGTAATCCTTTTGTAAATATGTTTACTCTTAAAAGGGATGTGAAGAATACAAACATTGCCAATGTGGACCTTCTCTCTAGCAAAATGAATATCTAAACTGACAAGTTTTGTGTATAGTTATCAAGGTTCTAAAATGCTTGTCATGGCTTCACCATGGCGTGCCATGGCTCCAAGGCTTGTGCATGCCGCCAAGCTTTACCAAAACGCCGCCTTAACTCATATATGTGTATAAAATAGAATAATAGTTGAAAATACATATAAAAATATTAATTATATCCAAAAATTATCACCTTAAGTCACGCCTTACAAACGACGTGGCTCGCCAAGGCTTAGAAAGCTTGAGGCTTGACATTGCCGCTAAGTTACGCCTTACGTTATTTAGAACCTTAATAGTTATTAGACCAGGGGCGTAACTGCGTAGTTACGCCCTGGAGGTGCAAGAGTGTGCCTTGGCCTATCCACATAAATTTGAGATTATATATATATATATATATATATATATATATATATATATATATATATATATATATATATATATATATATATATATATATATATATATATATATGACAAAACTTCAAAAATGGTCCATGTGGTTTCCGAAAATATCAAGTTTAGTCCCTAAGTTCAAAAAACATCACGGATGGTCCCTGTGATTTCAAAACTTTTAACAAATGGTCCTTCCGCCTAACTCCGTCAGCTTTCTACCGTTAAGTGAAGGGCATTTTCGTCATTTCAGTACACAGGGACCATTTATGAGGTTTTCTCTATTTAAAAAAAAAAGAAAAAAAATATAATTATTTAATTAAAGGGCCCCACCCTCTCTCTCTCACGATTAATCATCCCCCTCGTTCGATTACCCTACTCGAATTTCTCCTTCAGTGATTTTTGATCGATGACATTAGCCATAGGAAGGAACAGGGGAAGATGCAGGTTACTCCTGGAAGGCCACCAACAAAATTGGCTAGTGAAGAAGATGGTGGAAATCGATAACTTCCACTACATCTCACTGTACCCTAATCCCTCTTTCTCTTCTCTATTCGAGTCAAACAAACAAGGAATTCTCAATTGGGTCAAAATCGGCAATATGAGATTCCACGAACCAGGACACGAGTATTCTCGTGTTTAGGGCAAATAATCCCACAGATTTCACATGCCCAAATCGGTTGTCCCTAAAATCAGCAAGGTGAGAACCATAGCTCAGATTTAGTATGTCGATTGGTCTATTGATTATTGATGGTGTATATTTGGTGTTTTGTTTTGGTTAATGGTTTGCTTCTCATGAAATTCTTGAACGAAGTGGAAGACATGTGTAATTCTTCAAGTTCATCATATAAGTTGTTTTCTTTCGTCTTTGTTGCTGAATAGCTCATGAGATTAAGATAAGAGAGAGGATATTCATCAAAGTGTCAAGCGAGTTTCATCTTCTGTGGTTTGGATGTGTATTGTTTTTTGTTACGATTTTGATTATAAGGTTCGGTTCCAAGCTTTGATTCCATGTATTATTTTGGTATGGTTTTGAGCTTTGATTTCAGGTTTGATAGCTTGATTTCATATATGGTTTTGACCAATGATTTCAGGTACGATTATTATTTGGTGCAAGTGGTAATCGATGGTTTCCATTGGCAGAAGAACCGGAACCAGATGTGAGAAGGAGGGTGGAAGAAGTATAGATGGTGTATGGAGCAATTAAGAAAGGTCTCGATCCAATTTTGACTTTTTCAGTCAAACATTGTTCACTCATCCATCCATACAAGATCTGGAGAGAGAGAGAGAGAGATAGAGAGAGATAGATAGATAGAGAGAGAGAGAAGATGGTGTGTGTGAGAGAGAGAGAGAGGGGTGGGACCCTTTAATATTAAATAGTTATATATTTTTTCTTTTTTTTAAAAAAAATAAGGTAAAACTTCATAAATGGTCCTTGTGGAAGTGAAATGACATAATTGCCCTTCACTTAACGGCCAAAAGCTAACGAAGTTAGCGAAAAGGCCCAAATGTTAAAAGTTTTGAAACCACAGGGACCATCTGTGACGTTTTTTGAACTTAGGGACTAAAGTTGATATTTTCGAAAACCACAGGGACCATTTTTGAAGTTTTGTCTATATATATATATATATATATATATATATATATATATATATATATATATATATATATATATATATATATATATATATATATATATATATAATATTTTGTTAAATAAAAAGAATTATATAAGGAATTAGGGTTGTGATATGTCATATCTCATTCAAAACTTGAAATTTAGTAGAAAGAGAATACATTGTTGCATATGTCGATTAGACTTCATTTTAGATTACTTTAATGATGTAAGACAAAATCGTGTGCAACTAAAATAAACAATTTAGTTTAGAGTACATATAAGGTTAATTTTGTTATCGTTTGAAGAATTTTGCCAGTCATTCATATTTTGTAAATTATTTGGTCTAACCTAAAACAAATCCCAGTTACGCCATTGTATTAGACTAGATTATTTGAAAGGTAAATAGCAGAAATATTGTCAAAATAGACTAGTGTGGCACATCTAAGTAAGAATGTGTGCTTCAAAAAGTTGTGCAACCATTTAGTCTTAGAAATTACATTAACACTTTAATACTCTACCTCAGCTTAGACAACTTACCCTTACCCTTAGGAGACCATGAAATCAAATTGTCACTCAAGAAATCATAGATACTAGACGTAGAATGTAAGGAGTCTAGGAAGGAGTCTAGGAACACCTTCTAATATGCATTCAAATATGTTGTGAGGCAAAAGGATGGAGATGAGAGATCGTAGCTTTGGTAGTACTATTTGAGCATTTGAATATGGGGTTCATGAGAATCATGCATAAAGAGGAAATTTTGTTCTACAGTGTAAGAGATGTTTGGTCGAGTAAATGTGAGGTATTATAAACTGCCAGTTAGTCGATGTTATTGGTTAGGGTTGGCGACTAAAGGCCCAAATTGTGCACATAATTTGTTTTTGTATCAATTGAGTGGAGGTTAGATTTCAGGATTGCATAGCAGCACGGTCCAAAATATCATTCGCACACAAAGTGATCTAACCTGTCTAGATCGAACATGGAGGTTTAAAGACCCCAAATGGGAGTATATAGCAAATGTAATTATCTCTATATTATAACCCTAAAATCAAATTCATATCAAAATTATGTATTTGATGATAAATGTTGTTATAATATAAACAATGAATATTTATATATAATATTACAGATTACATGTAAAAGACTTATATTTACACAAAAACTATAAAAATTAAAAAACTTAATGACTAAATTACAAATAAAAATACACATTATTGAAATCGAATTTTTTTTTTAAAATAGTGATTTATCCTTAATAACAGGATGGTGCTAAAAAACCTTCTTTTGGGTTTATAATACTTGATTTTCCAAACTACTCAAATCAAAATCTTAAAATAACTTTTCTCTTTTCAATTATTTAATATCTATAGTATTATTTTCATTTTAGTTATTAAACTAATTTAATATAATTTATTAAATTAGATTACTTAAATGGTTTTCGACGTGTATGGTACGGGGCATTATGAACTTCTAGCTTTTAATGTTTGACAAAACTCTTTATTTTGAACAAAAAAAAAATCTTGTTTGACACTACAAACATTTAGCGTTTAGTTCAAACAAAACGCTCAAAATCTAAAAGTTATCACACGTAATGTTTAACAAAAAGCTATTAGCTACCAGTTACCCATTACCCGCCACCAACTAGTACCGAACACGCCATTTAACTTATAAAAATGATGTTAACATCTAATTATCTAAGATCTGGTTTTTATGTTTAAATAAAAATTAAAATATTTTTCTTGAATTCATTTTTGAACTTTGAATTTTATATTATTTTTAAAATATATATTATAGTTTAACGACAAACTACATTTGAATAATGATAAATAAATTATAGTGTAACATCAAAAATATATTAATTTACATCATTAAATATTGTAAACGAACATAACATAAAAAATCAACATAGTATTCAAATCAGTTTTTACGATATAACTCGAAACTTGTTTCAGATTAGCCTATACATAACGACATTCATTTCGTATTAGCTTATATCTGTTTCAGATTCATCCATGTATAAGTCGAAAATGAACATGCAATAGTGTATTCGAACGAGATGTCAAAAAATAACATTATTTAATGTAAACGAGCAAAACGTCAAACAACATTAAATAATATATTCAAAGAAAAATAAATGATTTTTAAATCATAAATATAAATAATAATAATAATAAATAACAATATGATTTTAGAGAATCTCCAATGCAAACGAGTATTATGACTTAACATCATTGACGTCTTATCATTCTACTAATTTTGACTCAAATTAAATAGCATCTTTGATGTTTAACCTCTTCCAATAGTTTTTTAATGAATTTAAAATATTGATCAATATTTATTTAAAATGTTTCATAAAACCTCCTCATCTAGTTAGTCATTTTTTAAACACATGATATTTCAATACGAAATATTTTAAACAAATATTATCACTAGATCTTAATACATAAACATTTTGATAAATGAAAAAAAAAACTATAATAAAAATAATTAATAAAGAAATAAAAAGTACTTAAAACTAGAATATAATCAATGAGTAAAAATAAAATATAATTAAAAGGATAGAGTTAGATGCATAAATCATTATAATATATTGACCAATCAATATATATTGAGTGTGGTCAATAAAAATAAACAAAAAGTTATACATTTCAATCATAATAAGTAGCGATAAGTGGTCAGTTGCATAGTAAAAAACTATAAAATAACATGTTTTTATATAATTTGGATAATTGATTTAAAGAGTAAACTTAAATTTATAAATAATTAATATTAATTTTATGAAATAAAGAAAAAAACTAAACATTAGTAAGTTTGATGTGAGTGAAGTGATGGTTGATTTGAATAAAAGGATTGGAATATGTATTTTTAAGAGTTTAGAGAGCTTTTATTAAGATATCCTTAAGGTTTGTTGAGTCTTATTCATTGTGATATATTGAAACCTTAAATAGTGGTCTTAGTAGCGAAGTGTTAGTAAATACCGAAGGTTAACATGACTTCGATTGTGTATGTATTTTACCAGGCACTTTTGTAGGTTCGCTTTTAATATCAAAGTCCTGCTATACTTTTTGCATCAGTTAAGTACATTATAAATAGTATAGGTAAATAAGTCTTTTATAACTTTTGCAACTTGTGCATTGAGTTTTCGCTCTCTATAATTGTACTTGTACCCCTTCCGAATAATATGAGCTGAATCAAGATCTTATTTATATTTGGTGTTCATATTAACTCTGATTTCTTTTACAATTGATTGAATACGGCTTTTCAAGGCTAAAAGGAATGCTACCAATCTTTAACGCATTGCCACATAAATTATTTGAGTTTTTTGAAGCAAGATAAACTTAGCATGTAATGTCAAAAATATATTAATTTACATCATTAAATATTGTAAACGAACATAACGTTAAAAAAACATTGTATTTGAATCGGTTTTTATAATATAACTCGAAACTCGTTTCAGATTAACCTATATATAACTCGAAATTCGTTTCAGATTAGCTTATAACCATTTTGAATTCGTCTATGTATAACTCGAAAATGAACTTGAAATAGTGTATTCGAACCAACGTCAAAAAACAACATTGTATAATGTAAACGAACAAAACGTAAAAAACAACATTAAATAATATATTCTAAGAAAACATCAAAAAATGATTTTAAAATAATAAATATGAAGATAAATAAATAAAATAATTATATACAACAATATGATTTTAGAGCATCTCTAATGACAAACCTATATTACCACCTAGCATTATTGACACCTCATTATTCTAATTAAATAGCATCTTCAATATGTAGTAGCTGTATGTTTTTTTACTACTTTTTATAAATTATAAAGTTTATCATTAAAATTACCGAATCTATTAAAGCTAACTTAAGAAACAATCACCGTCTTGGCAAATTTAATAAAATGAACATGTTGTTTGCTAAATTAACAATTTATTTATTGTTATTTAGCAATTATTATGTTTAATTATTTTATATAAATGTCTTTAAAAATCATATTGTAACATCCTAAAACTTAAGGCTAGATTATTAAGCTAATATGGTAAATAAATAAAGAGTGATTTGTATAATTAAATCATTATGGTTTACTCATATCATTAATTGATATGAAGTCAATGTTAAAAGTAGGAGATAATAACATTTTAAAAGTTAAAGGGCCAGAATTATCAAATTAGCGAAGTGAGTTAGTGAAAATGACTACTAAAGTTATATAATAGATGAATGAGGACTTCTTATTTCAACCTTTTATACAAACGTGAAATAAAATGAATTAATAGTAAATTTGACAAAAGTTGAGGGACTAATTTTGACAAATAGAAAACTTTGTGACTAGTGTTAACTTAGCCATTTGACCAATTAGATAAAAGGAATTATTTTGGGGTCAATGTGTGAAGGATGTAAGTTCCTTTTAGTTATTGATCAAACGGTGTTAAATATGAGAACAATGAAGGTTAAGGGTCATTTTTGCCAATTGTCGAAAGTTCTCACTAGTTAGATGGGGTTCTCTTCATTTGAAGAGATGAGAAATGAAATTATAGAAAGGAAGATACTTTATGGAGCGATCATGAAGGAGTATGGAGCAACTAGGGTTTCTAATTGGAGAAGAATAGTTAGCAATCCAAGACCAAGAAGGTATAAAATCCTTTCCCTCAATCCCTATTTTCGAGTTCATCATTGGGGTTGAACCCCAATATCAAATTAGGCTTCAATTAATTATTACGATTTGTTTTCTAACCTCCCTTGAGTGGTTTCCATGGTTCCAATCATCATATTGATGGATTTGATGATTTGGGTAAAAAACTCCATGAACCCTAGAAATCTAATTTTGGGATATTGCAATTGATGATGAAATTGGATTGTATTCTATGACCTAGATGTTTTTTGATGACAATGAATCTAGTTGGAACACTAAAACACATCCATGACGGTAGAATCGTGTGTAAGTTAGGATTGAAATGGATTTGGGGACAATATAAGGAAATCAATGGATTCCTTTATAGTTGAGAAATTGATGAGTAAAGGAAGTTCATAATCATGAATGTATACTCTTGTAATGATTTGAATTTGACACATAAGGTGTTACTTGATTCCTTGATTGATATATGAAATTATTGGTCATAAGGGAATTTTTGGAAATCTATAGACAACTACATGATGATTGACCTATTGGAAGTGAATGACATTCATGGATATGAACTTACACTCTAGATATTATATTGGAACATAAACAGGAAGGGATTCTAATGGAGTTCTAGCCCTAGTGATTGTTTTGGCCCAAATGACACTTTCGGAAAAACATAGAATGTAACTGACAATTCCATAGTTAGATTATGTACCTACAAAGATAATGATTGTGGTTTTATGTACTTGACAACACCCAATAATGTATTAAATGATTTAGGAATAACTCATATTGGTTAAAGAATGTTCTTGAGCTCTTAACACTTTCATTTGAGTGTTTGTAAGCATTATGGACTTATCATTTTGATAAAGGTCTTTATGATTAAGTTATCATGAGGATAGGGGTTAATTGAGTATTTAAGAAGTTTATAACCTTTATTTAGTCCTTAATAACCACTTGGTAAAGTTTGGTGGCCATTGGAGGTTTAGGGAACAAGATATTTAGTAAACTTTTGCAAAAATGGATGTACATCAGGGTTGACACAGGGGCATGTCACAATAGGCATAAGTGACACGGGGTTATGTAAGGCTTTACACGGGGTGTGTCATTGTAGTGTAATGTGACATGGGGCCATGTCGGGTGTTCTGTTAAGTGTATTTTTTTCATGGAAAACCTAGTAAACAAGCACTGATTGCCCCTCAAACTTTATATATAAGCTAATAGGAAGTAAGTAAGCTTATGGGGAATATCTAAATGTTAAAAAATTATGAGGGGTATTTTGGTCATTTTTAATGACTTATGTCTATATTGTATAGGTAGTGTTTGAAAGGTATTGCTCTTAGGAAAGGGACAAGAAGAGGACTAACTAACCTTCGTGTGATTGAGGTGAGTACGTGTTGGCATTTTCCCAGTTTAGGGTACATGGCAAAATGATTTTATGATAATGAAATGCAATGCTTTGATATATGAAATGCTTTGAAAAGAAAGTATTAAATAATTTTGGAAAGAATGTTTTGAAAGAATGTCTTGAAGGCAAGAATGTTTTTGAAAACAAAGAACGTTTTGGAAGAACGAATGTTTAAATAACATGTTTGAAATGTTTTGAAATATAGATGTGTTAATCATGGAAATGAGTATTTTGATACTAACGTATGAAATGTGTAAAGCATGAAAAGTAATGGCAAGAAATGGAAAAGTAATGAAAAGAATTTGAAAGTAATGAAAAGAAATTCAAAGTAATTGAAAGAATATATTGCTCGAGTCATGATGTCCTTGTAACGAGATCTAGAGGAATCTACTGGGGTGACGTCTCCCCTTTACGAAGTAGATGTCCTAGTTAGCACGATGCCTTGGCGGATTGATTGGTTCTTTCCACTTGATTTGTTCTTTCCGTCTGGTTCTAGACTTGGGGCAGTACCCTAAGTATAAAAATGGCAACGGTTTAATACCGAAATTAGCCCTTAATGATAAAAGAGAATGGAATGTGGAAAAATGTATTTGGAAATGAAATAATAAGATAAGAAATGATATTTTTTATGTGTATGCGAAGAGTTTTCCTTGAAAATGCTTGTAATGGTTTTATGGTCTAAAACTATGTTATGTTATGCATGAAATGATTTTTCATGTAAATACTTTGAAATGTTTTGGGTCACAAACTCACGTATCTTACGAGACATTTTTGCCTTACGTATCTCTTTTAATGTCATGTATCCCAGATTGGATTCAAGGAGAAAGATGATAGATGGAAGTAGAAGTTATGAGATAGAGAATTGAATGGAACTTATTAAGTTCCTTATTTATTGTATTAATGTGATTCTTATTTGTTTGCGATGGTTTGTATGATGCTTAATGGTAACACCCAATGTTTTAATCATAAATATTTTGTGGGACTGATTTTGTTAAATATGAGTTAAAACATGTAATGATTTTGTTAAAACCATACAATTTTAAAGTTTGAAAAAGTTTTTAAAAATCTAGGGTGTTACACATATTGTAACGTCCCAAAATTCATAAGTAAAAAATTCATTTTTAAGTCAATTAAAATCATCAAATATCTATATCATCCCAACAAAAGTATGTCAATGTGAAAATAGTTATCAGAGTACAATTCCAAAAATCATAAAAATGTTGAACAATGGTGGATGTGTTGCGATCAGGTCGGGCCCTTCCCATTTGATCCAGAAGTACCTAAAACATAAACTTAAACCGTAAGCACAAAGCTTAGTGACTTCCCTAAAATACCATACACCAAAAACACATAAATATAATAGAATGTGGTTGTTCCAGGTCCGTATCAACCCCCGGGTCTGTATCAAGCCCATATAACAGCAAGCAGTTGTGTCGGATCCGCATCAACACCCAGGTCCGTATCGACCCCGAGTCTAAAATGACTCTCGGCTCAGATTGGCTCCATGCATAATTTATACAATCATATCAGTAATAATCACATACATCCTACATATACAAATCAGTGGGTCGGCGTTGGTGCCTTCGATCCACTAGTGTGGTGAGAAGACTCACCTCAACTGAAGATATCTGAAACACACACTCGAGTTGTTGCTGCTACGACTCCTCACACTGATCAAAACCAAAAATCAATTCTAATCAATAAACGGATTCTAACCCCATAAACGAAGGTCCAATTCATCCTTTAACCTACTAAGGGCAAAATGCCATTTTGCCCTTCCCATACATTACCCAAATAGACAAGGCCCAAAGCCCATAATGGCTCAGGGCCCATAAATGGACCAAAAGGTTTTCTGAGAGTACGATCGGCATACCCCTTACTACGCCCAACGTACAACTCGATCTTGAAAGCGTTATGGGGCCATAGCCCACTACGCTCAGCGTACTTAGGAGTACGCCCCGCGTAATCCCATGAAGTACAAACTCTATTTTAATGTCTTAATGCTTTAAGACTTAATGTTCAAGCTCCAGATCTAACCCTAATAAACTTCTAAAATCATAAAGTTGCAACCTTTATGCCTTTACATGGCTACAAGGAGCCCAAAACCAAAGCCCTAACTCATATAACCATTTAAAACTCCATAACTCTTTCATGGAGGAATACCAAGGACCAAGCTTGCATTTTTATGACACTAAACACTCTAAAATGCTTAAAAGGACAACTCAAATGATCTGGAATAGACAATAGTCAAGAGACCATGATTTTTGGGACAAAAAGGTCATAACATGCAACCTAACAAGATCTAGCAAGGCAAGCATCAAGATTTGAACTTTATACCTCCAGAAGATGCACAAGGATGTGAAGAATCTGGATCCAAAAGCTTGAGAGCAACACCACAACTTCAAAGGTTTTTTTCACCACCAAGAACACCAAAATATCACTAAAAAGCTTCAAAACTTGCACACAAGAATTAGGATTTCAAGATGAGGGCTAAGAGGGATGGAGGCTAGAGGTAAGGAAAGGTTTGAGGCCATTAAGTTCTTTAAAAGGGTCAAAACCCTAAAAATTAGGGTTTGGAATCTTTGTGAGTACGCAATGCGTACTCTTACGTACGCTCAGCATACGCAAAAAAAATCCTGCCACCCATTAATGAGCTACGCCCAGCGTACCAGGAGGTACGCCCGACGTAAGGACTGATTTTGCAAAGATTTTAACTTAGAGCCAAAACATGAAAGGTACCTGGAACACGGGTGTTACAACTCTCCCCCACTTGAATCAGAGTTCGTCCTGAAAGTCCGTTGTTGTAAAAAAATCTGGGTAATGCTTCCTCATATAATCCTCAGGCTCTCACGTCCACTCAGAGCCCTTCTGGTGCTGCCATTGCACCTTCACCAAGTTCACCACTTTGTTCCTCAGAGCCTTGGTTTTCCTGTTAAAAATTGCAATCGACCTCTCCATATAGTTCAGGCGCTCATCGACTTGAATGTCATCCAAGGGAATCACCGCAGAATCATCGGCTACACTCTTCCACAACTGAGAGACATGGAAAGTGTTGTGGATCTGGTTGAGCTCATCAGGAAAATCCAGTTGGTATGCAACCTTTTCCACCCGGGTGGTAATCCTGAAGGGACCACTAAATCGGGGGACCAACTTGCCCCACTTCTGAAATCGGATGACACCCTTCCAAGGTGACACCTTCAGAATCACCAAGTCCCCCACCTAAAACTCGAGGCCCGAACGATGACGGTCTGTGTAACTTTTCTCCCAGCTTTGCGCGACTCGCAATCTGTCATGCACTTGCTGAATCAACTCAGTGGTCTTGAGCACTACTTCGATACTCCCCATAACCCGATGCCTGAACTCGCCCCAACAAACTGGGGTCCTGCACCTCCTCCCATACAACATCTCAAAAGGTGGTCGATCAATACTGGCATGATAATTGTTGTTGTAGGAGAACTCGGCCAGTGGAAGGTAAGTATCCCAACTCCCTCTGAAATCTAACACGCATGCCTGGAGCATATCTTCGAGTGTCTGGATCATTCTCTCACTCTGTCCATCAGTCTGGGGTGGTATGATATGCTGAAATACAGTTGAGTACCCAACTCCTCATGGAACTTCCTCCAAAACCTGGAGGTGAAACGAACATCTCGGTCCAAAACCACTGATATTGGCACCCCGTGCCGAACCACCGCCTCCCGAATGTAAATGCCAGCCAACTCCTTAGCAGATATACTCTCGAAAATCAGAATGAAATGGGCGCTCTTGGTCAATCTATCAATAATGACCCAGATAGAATCAACTCTGTGTGTCTTCGTTGGCAGCTTTATGATAAAATCCATAGTGATATCCTCACATTTCCACATGGGAATGGGTAACAGTTGCATCTTGTCATGGGGTTGTTGATGCTCGGCCTTGACTTTCCGGCAAGTCAGGCACCGCTCCACAAACCATGCTATCTCCCTTTTCATACGGGGCCACCAATAACTTAACTTCAAATCCATATACATCTCCGTGGCCCCAGGATGGATCGAAAACTTCGAATTATGAGCCTCCTCTAGTACTGTCTGCCTCACCCCACGAGTAGTCGAAACCCAAACTCTGCCACAATGAGTTAAAAAGCATCAACCATCTCTGACAAATAAAGGAATCTGTCCCCTGATCCGCTCTGCCTTCCAATTTTCCTTTTTTAATCCCTCCACCTGAGCCTTCTTGATCATATCCAATAGAGGCGAAATAATAACCATCCTCAGACATATATCTATGATAAGAGCAATCACTGCCTTACGAATCATGGCATCGACCACAACATTGACCTTACCAGGGTGATACAGGATCTCACAATCATAATCCTTTACCACAACCAACCATCTCCCCTTACTCATATTCAAATCTGACTGATCCATCAAATACCTAGAGCTCTTGTGGTCAGTATAAATATTACACCTGACCCCATACTGATAGTGCCTCCAAATCTTCAGGGCAAAAACCACAACCCCCTGCTCCAAGTCATGTGTAAGGTAATTCGCCTCATAAGGCTTTAGCTGTCTCAAAGCATAAGCAATCACATACCCCATCTGCATGAGGACAAATCCCAAACCCGAGATGGATGCATCACAGTAGACTACAAAATCATCCATGCCCTTAGAAAGCATGAGAATCGGTGCCTCGCATAATCTCTGCATCAACGTCTTAAAAACCAACTGCTGATCGAGCCCCCACCAAAAAGTAACATTTTTCTTCGTTAAGTAGGTCAATGGCACAACAATTTTGGAGAAATCCTAGATAAATCTCTGATAATACCCCACGAGATCTAGAAAACTCTGAATCTCAGATGGGGTTCTCGGAACCTCCCACCCCATTACGGCCTCGATCTTGGCCGGATTGAGCAATATACCCTTCTGGTTGACAATGTGCCCCAAGAACTGCACCCCGCGCAACCAAAACTCGCATTTGGAGAACTTGGCATACAACCTCTCCCTCCTCAGGGTCTCCAATTTAATACACTGCCACATAAGCTTTTTGAGTTTTTTAGAAGCCACATGAACTTAGCATGTCACCTTGTAAAAGTTGGAAAGTGACCGTGTGCCAATTTAATAAGTTTGATTTTGTACAAAAAAAACAAAAAAAAAAATAGAGAACCAATGAGATCAATTTTTCCCACTTTCTCTTTCCTCTTTACTCTCGCAGTCTCGCTAGCAAGTTAGCAGGCCTCCTCGGTGACGCCATTTAGCGTAACGTCCTTAGTAGGAGTGTGCATTTGGACTGAACCAAACCATAACGATTTGACAGAAATTGGTGGACCTTAGACCGGACCTGTTGAGGCATGTCCAGGTTGGGGTTTTCCGACTCTTGTACCCGTTGGACCGGTACAACTTTAAGTGTATATGATACAACTCATTGAAGTCTTACATAAAGTTAATTTATCTATTAGGATTATAGGGGTGAGTATTGGACCAAACCGGAACGGACCGACTCTTGGATCAGACCGGTTTGATAGAAATTGATGGACCTTAGACCAGACATGCAGGGGCGGAACACGAGAAGTTAAATTAGGGGGGCCAAAATCAAAATTTAGAAAAAAAAACCATATTAATAAGTTTAATTTGATTAAAGGATATGAGATATAGAAAATTTTAAACAAAACAACTAGTATGAAATATATTTATGTCGCCTCATCAAAATGGAACCTTTTGGAACAGTGATCTTGATTCGGCTCACAAGTCTACTGTTCTTCAATCTAAATAAAATAAAGTGCTATATAATATTATTATTGAGCAAGTCTATAATCTCAACTCTAAACCAAAACAAAATTTTGATCATCATTTTTATCTTGGTCGATTAACTTTACCTTGACTAAGCAACTTATTTTTTATTCCAAAATCTCACTGGGAATTTTTTTTACACGCTTTCAAGTATGGGTTTAGTAGTAACGTCCCAAAATTCAAGGCCAAAAATTTCATTTTTAATTAGGTTATTACATAAAACCAAAGTGTGAATAATCAGAATATAATATTATGAAACCATATCAGAGTATAATCCCAAGGATCTCGTGTGCGGAAAACATAGTGTGATGTGCTGCGACCAAGCCGACTCCTTTCCTTTGAAACAAAGTACCTGAAACCAAAACTGTAAACCGTAAGCACGAAGCTTAGTGAGTTCCCCCCTCATACCACATACCACATAATATCATCGGTATCTTTCAACCGGTAACTACCATCGGTATCTTTCAACCGGTAACCGGGGACTATTTCACCCCTACCACCATCACATGATAATATATATCATAAACATATTGATCACATACTAACATCATAACATAATGATCACATACCAACATATCATAAACAAACAGATAAGCATTGCATGGGTTCTGTATACCCCTTCGGTATCTTTCAACCGGTAACTGCCATCGGTATCTTTCAACCGGTAACTGCCATCGGTATCTTTCAACCGGTAACTGTCATCGATATCTTTCAACCGGTATCCGCCATCGGTATCTTTCAACCGGTAATCGGGGACTATTTCACCCCCTATCAACAAGTCATAAACATATTGGTTCCATGATAACATAACATAAACATACTGATTCATATAATGGCATATCATAACCATACTGGTCACATAATATCATATCATAAACATACTGCTCACATAATGGCATATCATAACCATACAGGTCACATAATAACATATCATAACCATACTGCTAGGCATGCATGGGTTCTGCCCACCCCTTCGGTATCTTTCAACCGGTAACTGGGGACTATTGCACCCCTACTACTACTACTAACACATCTCATAGCATCCCAGCACAATAAGCATATCAAATAATGGCAACCAGATAATTATCACAAAGACAATCATCTCAAACATAATCACCTACTGGTGGGCCGACATTGGTGCCTTAGACCCACCCCTACTGGAAGGTAACTCACCTCACACTGCTGAAGTCCCGAAGACTCAACCCCACACTGCTGACGTCCCGCAGACTCAACCCCAGCTGCTGGATGACAGATTCCCGGTCTGTCAATATCAAAACATTACCCAATTAATAATTGGGTTCCACTACATGACCATAAGTACATACTTTGGGTAATTACTACATTACCCCTATCTTGGCTTATTTAAGCCCAAAGCCCAATCCAAAGGCCCAAAAGTTCAACTATGGCTCAAAGCCCAACATATGGCCCAATTTTCCAAATTGGGCCCAAACCTTTACATGGTCTCATTCTAAGGCCCAACATCATATAATCATTAAGGCCCAAACTATGGCCCATCTATGGCCCAATTTTCCAAATTGGGCCCAAACCCCTTACATGGGCCTTACCCTAGGCCCATTAAATATTCTAGTCCATTTGCTTGACTTTGGATGGCCCATTAATAACGCAATCATCAAGGCCTAATAGAAGACCCAACAATACACCCTTGTGAAATTAGGGTTTCACATAAAATGACGATTAGGGTTAAGTGTTCCTACTTAACCCATTAAGGACTTAATCCATTAAGTCCAATGTTGACTTAGGTTGATTGCAAATAATTATTAATTAATATTCTAAGTTCATTAATTAATCCCTATGCGATCCCGATAAATCCCAAATTAGGGTTTCATGGCATTAGGGTTTTCTAAACCCTAATTAGGGTTTCCAACCCATCTTAGCCCAATAGGCCCATTAGTTAAGTCCTTGGATCCATTAGGGTCCATTAAGCCCATTAGACACATGTTTGGGCTTTTATGCCCATTAAGCCTCATTGGGCCCATTAGGGTTTTAGTCCCTTGACCAAACATCCCCAAACTAGCAATCCCAACACAACTAAGCACACCGCCACCCGACACGGCGGCCGGTGGCGGCAGGAGGCGGCAACCACCACCCTAAGGTGGTGGTTTTCAATTTCTTTTCATTATACTTTAGCTAATTACACTTTACAATGCCTTAACCAAAAATAAACACACACTAACTACATTGAACACACACAATGGTGGTTCATGGTGGCAGCCACCACCCTATGGTGGTGGTGATGCCATTTCCGAGAACTTCAACTACACACATACACCAACAGTAGAAAAACACAGCCACATACACAAGCTCTTGTTGCAAAAGGACCCAGCCACCTTCTTGGTGGCGTATGGCGGCCGGCAGCGAAGGTTTGGCGATGACAACCAACAAACGCACACACACACAAAGCACGAGCACCCATCACGCAGCGACACCTCGGACGTGAAGGAGAAGGTCGGCGACGGAGGAATCAGCTTCAGCGGCTTCGTCGGTGACTGTCGGGCAGGAGATGGCGAAGATTGATCTGGGTAGCGTTGGCAACATCAATGCAACAGTGGCGGTTGGCGTCTCCCTGCCTCGTCGTTGACTGATATGGCAACCCCACCGTGGTCTCGTTTCTCTGGCTTCACAGACGAGGGGGGCGGCGTAGACGGCCACGACAACGGCCTTGTTCTCGTCGGCAAGGAGGATATGGCAGTGGGCATTCTCGACGACATCCATGGTTTGCTTACGATCCCGACAACTACGTCACTACGGCGCTCATCGGCAAGGCAACAACGCTTGTGACCTTGACAGTGGAGAGGGGTGCGGCGCCGGAGGTGGTTGAAGGGAGAGTGGCGGCTGCAAAATGGTCGCTAGGGTTAGGGTGTAAGATGCGACAAGGGGGGATAACACAGGTTTAAACCGCGACTCCATACAAACTTTGCGTCCAAATAACGCCTCTGGTCCCTCCTTCCCGTTTTCTTTTCAAGATCAATCCCATATTTACCCTTTAAACCCTCAGCATTAAAATCCATTACAATTTAGGTACAAAATGTACCAATTACACCCCTGCTTCCATAATTCCTCTCAAATTAGATCCCTAATTTACCAAACAACCCCTTAGCCTCCAAAATCTCTTCAAATGAAGTCCCATAAATCACCATTTAGTCCCTGCCTTCAATAATACTTACAAATTAAGTCCGAATTTACACTTTTCACCCCCAATCTCTAAAATTGTGACAATTGGCTCCTCGAGACCAACACCTTGCTATAAAATTATTGATTTTCGGGCTACTATACGTTCATTAATTTATTCATTTATCTAATAAATAAACGGGATGTTACATGAGTATTAACCAAGTGCTTTATCTCTATATTACTATTTTATTTATATATATTACTATATTGAGATTGAGATGTTTAATTAAACATAAAAGAATAACCAAAATATTTACAAAGCGTGGGAATAAATGCAAATAAAATGAAAATTGAAATTATAGTCTTAAAAAAGAAGAATGCAGTGGTAATCGGTATGCCCACGTTGCTTTAATGAAATAAATAAATAATACTCAACTTTGAAATATGATAGGCCTACTAATCCAATTCAAGTTGGCTAACGAGTTGCAAATAGACTAATAAGTTGGAACTTAGAACCCAAAAAAGCAAGGGGGCCATGGCCCCCCTTGGCCATAATTGAGTTCCGCCACTGCAGACATGTTAAGACTTACCAGATCTAGATCCAAGTTCGAGAGGTCCAAATACTCACCCATAGTCCTTAACATCTCTTAACACCTCTGTTCCCATAATAAATACTCCATCCGTCCCATATTAATAGTCCATGTTTCCTTTTTGGGTTGTCTTAAAATAATAGCCTACTTCTAAAAATAAATATCCATTTTACCAAAATACCATTCAATCTATTAGTTAAACTACCATGGAATTAAATGCAACTACAATGTAATTAAATACAACAAAAGGGTAAAATTATCTTTTCATTTAATAAAATTAGTGGCAATTAATGTTTTCTTAATCTGTATAATTTTGGGATGGAAAGAGTAATATATAGTTAATAAAATCATCAAAATAAAATAAAAATAAATAATTCAAACTAGAAAAGATTCCCCGGCGTTGCCGGGGTCGGAAGGTATTGCTTTGTAAAGTAAAGTAGGATGTTGGTTGCTTTTTGTCCGTTAATGTGAGGTTAATTTGGTCTTTTCAGGTAGCAGGGACTGAATTTGTCACCATGGGTAAACCATATGGACTATTTATGTAATTTTGGCGGTGGTGGTGGTGGTGGTGATGGCAGATGGTGGGTGGGTTTATGGTATTGGGTGAATATTTTTTAATAAATAAAACATTAATTTAAAACCAAAAAGAGAATGTTAAATCTGGTAAACCACAGGGACCAATCGTGTAATTTTGTCTAACAATAATAATAATAATGATGAGGGACCATTTCTGCCAAAAGACAAAATACTAATAATATGTAATAAAAGGCTAGGGTTATGAAAAATTCAAACCAAAGTGAAAGGGTTGTTTGTGAACAAAAGCATAAAGATGAAGGGTCAATGTTGTAAATTGGAGGACCAAAATTGACAAAAAAGGTGCCACTTTACTGTTAAAATCTTTCATAACTTTAATATATATATAATAATGATGAGGGACCATTTCTGCCAAAAGACAAAATACTAATAATATGCAATAAAAGGCTAGGGTTATAAAAAATTCAAACCAAAGTGAAAGGGTTGTTTGTGAACAAAAGCATAAAGATGAAGGGTCAATGTTGTAAGTTGGAGGACCAAAATTGACAAAAAAGTGTCACTTTAATATATATATATATATATATATATATATATATATATATATATATATATATATATATATATATAATAAAAGACTAGGGTTATGAAAAATTCAAACCAAAGTGAAAGGGTTGTTTATAAACAAAAACATAAAGATGAAGGGTCAATGTTGTAAGTTGGAGTATAAAAAAAAAAAAAAAAAAAAAAGTGCCACTTTAATATATATAAAAAATATATAATAATCATTCAAATAAAACAAAAGCTTCTTGATCCCCGTGACAATTGTCCTAAAAACAAGAGCATCACCTAACCCTAGAAATCTCTGTGGTTACTTGGATCCTAATCTCCTAACTCATCAGCGGTGATCACACCAAGAACAAGCAATCGTCTCTGAATCGAATATTCCTTCAATCAAAGAACACATCACTACTCCCACCAACTCTCATTTAACTCTCTTCACACTTGCTGATACTACAAGGTATGATAACTTCTTCGATTGCTTTCATAAATCTTCATCTTCTATTCTAACAATTGTCGACCGATATGCGTTTTACCCTGATCATGATCCTGCGCTGGTGATTACAATTTCGATTCCGATTTCATACCTTGATGCTCACTTTCATATTCAAAGACTCATATTCATCGTAGTGATCAGTACTGACCACTTAACTGTAAAAATTGTTGTTATTTTGGAGAATTGATTCATTTTTTCAGATATTTTGTTAGAACAGATACGCGATCAATTGAGGACAAATGAACAGCTCACCGAAGAGATGTGCGAATGAGGTCTCACTTCTTCCCTACGACTTAATTTTCAAAATTCTTCTTCTCCTTCCTGCAAAAGACATCTTAAAGCTAACTCTCGTATGCAAAACATGGCGTACCCTGATAAGCAGCCCTAATTTCATCGAATCCCACACCACTCGTTGTGAAAAAGTTCTCACATTTCTTAAACAATTCTCCGAATCACGCCCAAATACATTCGATATCAACACCAATAACAACAATCAATTCACACTCTTCGACCCAAATCCTCCCAAAAAGCAAAAACTTCAAATCTATCTAATGGAATTCAATTTCAAACACCAAAACGCCACAATCACCGACCCAAACATTTCCGGTTTCCGCGAAATCTTAGCCACATGTAATGGTTTAATTCTAGCGACAAACAAAACCGGGACTTTACTAATCTTGAATCCCACAACCCGAAAGCTCCTCCCACTCAAATCCGGAACCATAGTTCAAACCCGTGATGAATCATACGGGTTTGTATTCAGCCCTAAAACCCAACAATATAAAGCTATACACGTGTTCAGAGACGAATCGGGTCACATAGACACTGAAATACTAAGCTTAAGCACAATGCAATGGACCGGGTGTCATGTCCCCACTTTCGGGCTCTTCCGTGACTTCACACACAAACCAGTTTCCACTTGTGGGGTTCTTTATTGGCTTCCAGGGACTAATAATGTAAATTATATAATCTCAATGGATATAGACAAGGAAAAGTTTTCCCGTATGGATCTTCCAGTTACAACTGGGATGAATGATCGACTTATTGAGAATGGTGATTTGTTGAATTTTGTTGCTCAATTGACGGTTTACCGGATTCAAATATGGACATTGAAACGGGCCGAATGTGAGGAAATTTGGGTCAAGAAGTGTACGATTAACATGGATTATGATATAACAGGGTTGATTCCGGTTTTCATGACGAAAAATGGGAGGTTTTTAGTTTTTAAGAAGTGGAGAGAAGCGGTTTATGAGTATGATATGGAAGAAGAGGAAATGGGGAAGGTGGTGATTGATGGGGATCGGAATTTTAATTATAGAATGGCGTTTACGCATTTGAATACGCTTGTTTCATGGTCGAATTCCACACCGTTGTGGTAGTAGTATGTGTTTGTATGATCGATGTTTATATCATATTTTTATCTAGTTGAACTTATTATCTGATAATTCTAGTCGAGTTAAAGATTGAGTGGGAATATAAGTTCGAAGTATGTAATTGTGTTCGAGTTTGTAAACGTTGGGCTTGAATTAAAGAAAAAAACCCGATGGATTGTGTTAATATGCAAGTATAGTTGGTGTATAATTTTGGGTTGTGAACTTGTGATTGTTTTAGTGCACATTTTTGGAGCTATTTTATCTCAAGCTTTATTAAGAGGGCTAGTGTAGCTAGTAAGTCGAGTTTGAACTTAGTTTAGTTTGTCAAATTGAACTTAAACCAAATCGAGCTTTGGTTGTCCCGTTTGTAGTGCAGTCCTATGGAAGTTTTCTAAAATTTAAAAAATAGAAAATTAATAGGGTGTTCCTATATCGTGATATTTCCACGGTACTTCCACTGAATAAATTGGTTATTGACAATTATACCCTTGATTATATTTTCATAAATATTCTGAACGGTTTCTTCCTCCTTCCTCCATCAATGCTACTTGTTCGGTGGTCGTCGAAGTGTGTTTCTCCATGCCATCGGTATGATAAGCGACACTGATCTCTCTCTCTCTCTCTCTCTCTCTCTCTCTCTCTCTCTCTCTCTCTCTCTCTCTCTCTCAACAAAAGATGATGAACAAGGGCGAATTGAACAAGCTTGGTCCGAAAATGGCCATGTGAGAGTTTTTTAAGCTTTTGTCATACCTGCAATGCAATTAGCATCTAAAAGAAGACACTGATGTTATCCCCAATTTTCAATTCCTAAAGTATTAATTTATTTAAGATCCAAAAAAACCTGAAAAAAACACTCAAAATTATATCTGTGCATTAAAAAGCATACAAAAAACCTCATATCAGGCAACGATTTTCTTCTTGTGGCAACATCATCTGGTTTCTGTAAATTGGGCAAGTGATGTTACCCCGAATTGCGAATTGCTAATTTTTCCAGAAATCCTCAATCATAGTTTACATTTCAACCGTGAAATTAATTGCTAGAACAGGGAAAACGATGAAGTTCACAAGAGGCATTTGCAGAGAGAATCTGATTAGACAACTTGTTACATTGTTATCATTTGAAACAAATTTCCAGAAGCAAAGTATTCATTCGATTGCCCAGTTCACTTACCTGTGCGCACAGAATGAGGATGATTTGTTGGTCTCAACATTTTTTTTAGAAACAACGAAACTCTCTCTTAATTATCTATAAATTGAAATCATGGGCATAATTGTCATTACACTATTTTATTTTTTCAGTGGAAATATAAAAATCTTCTATGGAAATATCACTACCCATACCCTATTATTAGTTGTACCCCAAACTTTTGATTAACCTTTAATTACATCTTAATATCAATCACATCCATTTTGATTTTTGATTTTTAATTATCTTTTTTTTTGTCTTTTTTATAATTTATAGTTTATAATAAATAATAATAATAATAATAATTTGTAAGGTCAATCCTTAGAATCTGATGATGGAAAACAGTCACGCAAACTCAATCAGCGTTAGCGTCTAACGAGCGCCGGCGTGAAGTTAAGTCTGCAATGCCGTGTCAGCGTGATATGTGCATCGCATGTAATCTCTTGTAAATGTAGAATATACGTAGTTACTTAACAGATCTGATATCTTAGTGATATCGGATATACTTTATTATTATCGTAGATTAGGTGATATCCCTGGTTTGTAGCGATTCACATCGTATTTACTTTTCTATATATATTAGGGTCCAAATCATTGGTTGTTCATCGAACCCTAGAGCTTTATGCTTGTTCTCTTGGTCAGAACATTTTCTTAGTGAAAGCATTTGTGTTAATTCTTTTGTGTTCTTTTGTTTATTCTTATTGTTAATTGATATCGATCAAGGAGCCTACAGCTGGTATCAGAACAAGTTCTCTATATCAATTAACCATGTCTTGCTCTTCTTCAAATCCCACTAAAACCACTTCCGGTAACAAAATTCCACAGTTCAATGAAAAGAACTTTACCATGTGGAAGTCGAAGGTAATGATGGTCCTTGAAACTATAGACTACTCAATGATAGATATCGTCAAAAACGGTCCTCACGTTCCTATGTACCAGCCTATGAAGGACAATGTCAAAGAAGGTGAGTTAGTCGAAAAACATGTTCATGAATTCGACGACGAAGAGAAACGTATTGTTTCTCTTGATGTCAGAGCCCGTGTTGCTATAGAAAACTCTCTTCCATATGACATATCTCACTTCGTTCAGAACTGTCGATCAACCAAGGAGATGATGGATACACTGATTGTTGCCTGTGAAGGTACCGATGAGGTAAATGTTGTTAACAAGAACAATCTTAATCGTCGATATCAGCATTTTTTCCACAAAAGAATGAGACACTTACACATATATTCAATTGTTTTAATGGCTTGGTGAATGATATGCGTCGACTTAATATGAACAATACTAGAAACTATTTGGTTCTCAAGTTTCTTGATTCACTGAACGATAGTTGGGAGCATCACGTACATGTTTTAAAGAATAGTGAGAAAATCACAACCATGGATTTTGCTTCCTTGTTTGGTAATCTTCATAATCATGAAAAATGAAGATTTTGAGAAAGAAAATCACGTGAGACACTCACAAGGACTGATATGTGGCACTCTATTCGTAGAAGTCTCCTCAGAATAGCGACGATGACTTCTCTGATGAATCTGAAGGTGAAGCCCTGAGATTCAAACGCTATGTTAGCCGGAATGATAAGAAATCTTGTGGACTTAAAAGATTTCAATCAAAGACCGAATCAATAACGTCTAAGGGTTATGACACTGGAGGAAATTCTGCTGCTGAAAAGAAAGAGGGCCCTAAGTGTTTCAATTGTGGAGGAGTTGATCATTTTTCCAGGGAATACAAGTCCAAGAGAGTTGATACTAATGAAGATTATGAAGCAAAATACAAGAAGTTGTTGGTCTCTTTGAAGAGACAAAATATTGATGTAAAGATCTTAGTCACTGAAGTTGAAAACTTGGTGGATGATGAAGAATCATATGATGAGTATGGAGGAAAAGACAAGTGTTTGATGACTCGCACTAATGCTCTAGATAATGATAAAGAAAGCAAAGGATCTAGTGAAGCTGATTTGGCAAAATCCACTAAGGATTCAAAGATTCGGGACTGGGATTCCTTGTCATTATATCAGTTAAACAAGTTCATCACTTACTATGATAATGAAAAATATATCATGTTTAATTATCTATGTCATTATATCTCAAAAGTTAACCAAGAAAAACACTCACTTAGGTTAGAGATTGACTCACTGATGGAAAACTTGTCCAACACTGAAAATACTCTTGCTTTAACTAACACTAAAGTCACCAATATATCTCTTACCAATATTGATCTTCATTCTAAAAAGGATAGAGCTGAATTATATGCTAACAAAATTCAAGGTATCATGAATAATTTGACTCACGCTCATCATAAGTTAAATAAAATAATAGATGCCCAAATACCTGATTAATGTGAGAAAATTCTTAGTGGAAATATTGAAGCGGTTGTCAACATTTAAAAAACAGATTGAAACTGAACAAAACTTTCATTCTTCTCATGATCTCAAGGAAGTTTTTAAGTCTAGGTTCGTTAGTCACTCATTCATAAATCAATCTCTCATTGATAAACATTGCACGACTAATCCTGATGGTGTCACTATTTGCACTACCCATCTGACTCTTTAGATCCTACTATTAGAAACCTTGCCTTTGACATTCCCACCCCAAGCACTGAAATGTATCTTAAGTTTCCCATTTCTAATGAACTAATTCATTATGGGATTGATTGTTTTCCATGTGAATTTCACTCCACACATGAGATACTCAGTGAGTCCCCAGAATGTATTGTTAACTGTCATGAAACTGATAATTTTCATTACTCTGACAATGATGAATCTTTGTGTAAATCAGCATCTCATGCCCCCTCCACAACCTATCACACAGACAAATCCTTTGTTTCTAGGGCGTGTTCAAAAATTCATAAAATTCATGAAAAAGTCACAAATATTTGGAAACCCAAATTTTTGAAAAGTGTCAACAAAAATAAAAAAACATGGGGTAAGGGTTATGTTATCGTTGTGGAGATCATTCTCATAAGATCAGTGAGTGTACCTTTGGTGAAGAAACTAAGAGAGTTGACAATATTTGTTTAAGAAATGAGAAATTGATCAAAAAGGATAACTCACTAAACTATCTTCCCACTACTTGTTATGATGTTTTTTTTAGTGAAAAGACCCATTGAAAAATGGGTCAGTGTGTCCTAATTTTTTTCTTAGCGCTGCAGGGTAAGGAGCATTTTTGGTATCTTGATAGTGGATGTTCCAGGCATATGACAGGTTGTAAGTCTCTCCTGAGTGATTTTGTTGAAAAATATGACCCTGTAGTGACGTTTGGAGACAACAACAAAGGAAGAACTAAGGGGTTTTGTCACAACTCGAAATTTTAAACCTAGTAAAATCCAAACCCTAACCTAGCACAAGTGAATCTACATTGCAACCGTTGTTGCATTGTGTCCTCTATAGCCTAAGGGCTTGTTTATAAGCTAAATAATTAAGCCTAGATTCAAACCTAAGTTAATTTAGGTTAGCATAATGTAATATAAATCAAAAGTGAAAGGTTTAAAACATAAATATACACCATAAATAGGTGAATTCGGTCCATAATTCTAGAAATAACATGAATTCGGTTTTTGAAATCTTTTCACAATGTTGTGTTCGGTTCTAATTCAATCCAAGAAGTGTGTTTGGTCTAGGTATGACCGAATTCACAAGTTATGGCCCATTAAGGACCGAATTCCCAAAGCAAATAGCCCATTAAGACCGAATTCTACTTCATATATATATATATATATATATATATATATATATATATATATATATATGTGTGTGTGTGTGTGTGTGTGTGTGTAACCGATTTCACAATTAATTTCCCACTTATTCACACCGAATTCTTGCCAATTTTGCTCTCAAAACTCATGTGTTTTTGTACAGAAGATCTTCAAATCTTCTTATTCTCACCAAGAACACACACTCATATCTTCAATTGTTCAACATTCCACCGAATTCACCAAGCCTTGACCGAATTCCCACTTTTGCTCACCGAACACACATTTTCAACATTTCTCAATTAATTTCCAATTAAATTGTAAGTCCTCCTTTTATATAATTAAATTATTATTTAACCCTATCATTTAAATTAATATCTTATTAATTTAAATACGACGTTGGGTATAATTATTTTAGGATACGACCATTGTTACGTATTCTAACCCGAGGAGCAGTTGCAATCACTTCGAGTCCAATCAAGCACACATACTAGATGTGAGTTCATACCCCTATATTTTTCCAAGCTTTTCAATGTTTTTAGGGGGGGAATACAAGTAAAACACAAGTAATCTTGTGTTTAAAAATATAATTTTGCTTATTATATTTTCGTACCGTTAACATACAATTGAACGTGAAACTTATTAAACACGACAAACATTATGATTACTAGATTTACAAACAATCTACAAAAACATGTTAATACCAACTATTTTACAAGAACAGATTATAACACGGAAAACAAACTTATAAACTATTTTAAGAATAGTTTATGGAACGAACGAAGTACTTTTACAAAGATACATGTTATTTACAAAAAGGGTTTTCATTGTATTATTAGTGAATTCGTTGAGGGATCCAATTTGTGAGACACGTCTTCGAGTACTTATCTAAGTGCCAAGGGAAGTCTAGTCTTAACATCCGACATGCAGTGGGATGTGTGACTTCCGCCTCATTTCCTGTTCCTTGTTTGGTTGTGGGCTTAGGGCAGAATCACCCAATCGACTGTCTGTTCGATCTAGATTTCTATAACTCGTATGTACTAAGTGATCACAGGAGGGTATTAACATCACTACCAGTATACAGAACAAACACGTTTTCGACTAGTTTTATTTGATAATAAAGCTACATCTTAACAACTTAAGTATGGGAAAATACTTGTACTTTTCAGTTTGGAACAGTTAAGACAACAACTCACTTTTATTGAAAATATAGGATTTTCCAGGACAAACATCAGTATTTTACAAGAAAACGGTTTATCATGCAACTAACGAACAATCATTGTTAATTCTATAATTCCCTAATTTATACATCAAGGTTATGTATGATGAATATTCGATAGGTAGTGGAATGTGTGGTTTCCGCCTCATTTCCTATTCCTTGTTTGGTTGTGGGCTTAGGGCAGATCCAAACAATTAACAGTCCGTTCGATCTTGGTTTATATATAACTAGTATAAACTAAGTGGTTATAGAAGGAACTGGTATTATCATATTCTTATTAAGAAAATATAGGATTTTCTTAAGGAACACTTTCATCATATCCCAAAGGACTATACAGTTAACTCTGTAAGTACCTAGTGAATACGTCAGGGTTATATACATGAGGATCTGATAGACAGTGGGATGTGTGGCATCCGCCTCATTTCCTATTCCTTGTTTGGTTGTGGGCTTGGGGCAGAACCACACAATCGATTGTCTGTTCGATCTGGATTGTATATGACCTGTATACACTAAGTACTCGTAGACGGAACTAGTATGAGTCATTTTTTTTATCATTCATTACATAAGAAAATATAGGAATTTCTGGAGAAATACATCACGTTTTACAAAGAACAAAGAACCTGTTTCCTAAAACAAATCGCTTATGAACTCACCAACTTTAATGTTGACACTCTTTCAAAACCACTTGTATTCTCAGGACACTAGTAGACAGGTACACGCCCGGGTTCTTAGAAGATGGAGCATAGTAGCTTTAAGTCTTTACTTTAATATTTACTTTTGGAGTCAGTCATATATGTTCGAATACAATGTAAACATTTTAATATCAATACAATGGTTTTTGTTGCTTTGATTACTATTATTTAATTGTTGTGATACTGTACATGACGTCCTCCGCCCCCGAACGTTACCACCGTTTCGGTTTGGGGGTGTGACAGATTGGTATCAGAGCATTGTTTATAGTGAACTCAGTATATCAACCTATAAAAGATATACAACTATAAATACAATGGGGCCGGAGTGCTCTGACTAAAAGTATACTTTTAAAATATAAGTATTTTATGAGAAGTATATGAACAAGCATACATACTAAGAACAAGTATCACAAGAAGAACAAAACAGAAGTATTTAGATGTTGGACACTACAGTCAAACCTGGACAGTTATGTAATCATATCTGGGATAAATATAGCCTGATCAACTATATTTATTTGAGATACGACCAACATGTGCTCGGGAGTGATAGTGGTGTTGCAACAAGTCTGAAGTCCATATACCAAGAAACTTCAGAAACAATCATACAATTAAAATACTATAAGAGTATTTTAACTAACTTATGGAAAACTAAAAGACCCTTGCTGGCAGGTCTATAATTGCGAAGTGTATGCTTCCAGGGTTATATATAATTGGGATCTTATAGACTTAGAATTTGTGATCTTCTCTCTACTACCTGTTCCTTGTTTGGTTGTGGTCTTAGAGTAGGATCACTTATTCGAAGGTCTATTTGATCTTTGTTATATACAACTTGCATACACTGCGTGATTATAGGAGTACCCGGTAAGGATCATCATAACAATTCCGAAGAAATGTTTTCCTTAAATCTCATAAGATTCCTTAGACATTCCCATTCTCGTACAAAACACATAGATAGATACAGCCACTCCACTACCACAGTCCACAAAAGAGTCAAGGAGGAACAAGAAAGAATTCATAAGAAGGATCCCGAGAAGGGATCAAACGAGGAGTGAAGAACTAGAGAAAGCACTGGGGACCCTACCCTATCAGAAGCAGACATGCTAGGTCCACTGGGACATTCGGAGTCAGATTCCCCATCCTGAAGTGATGGAGATCATTGATTAAACTCGAAGCATGACATATTGAGGATTCAACACACCTATTGAGAAAAAGAACACCATAGGAATGCTCAGAGACAATCAATCCCTACTAGTCGAAACTAGAACAATCATAGGAAGAACAGAGAACAGAGGAAACAACTCACTAGACACGTGAATAGACCAAGCACTATATACGTCACGCTAATACATAATAAACTAATACAACCTAGTGAGTTAGTGATTACACTACTCACACTATGTGATAGGTTTATCTCGTCTTTCGTAACAACTAGTATCAGTTATTCCATTCACAAAAATTCATACAAGGGTAGCCACTACTAATTTATAAGTCTATCTTACATGGACTTACATTATGAATTGTTTTCAGAACACTATAAAGGTCGGAACATGATACACTCGGAACTAAGATAACTTCGATTCAAATAACACTCGACTTGTAACCACCACTAAAGACTTACCTTCGTTTCATCTTCTAAACCGTATAACAGAAAGATACCTCCCGGTAGGCCCATCGGGTGCGATCATACCAGCACTAATGCACCGGATCCGATCAAAACTCCGCAATTAAGTGTGCTTGGGCAAAAGTAGTACCAGAATAAGAAAAACTTAACACTCGTCCGATACCTATTCCTACCCACTACCATGAGTACATCATAGGATGTAGGTCGAAAACATTGTGAAATGTAAAACAAAACGAGAAATTTATATGTATATATATATATATATATATATATATATATATATATATATAAAGAAATAGAATACAACTAGAAACGACCATAGTCACTTACGATCTCATTTCACATCATGCAACAACATCATGCCTTCACATGGACATAACCAGCCAACCGATGAAACCTCGATTCTACATATAGACTCCACTACATTTCAAGCTGCCGTAACAGCTGCCGTGACAACTGACATGGCGTAATTCCACGCTAACAACCCAAATGAAAATAGAAACAGTGTCGGCTATTCAAACCGTAGTAACAACCAAGGAAACCAACAAGTGTCTACCCACAATGATACCCCAACTCCCAACCCTAAGAACAAGAAGCGAAAATTCTGGAACAAAAAGGAGCGTAAGTTATCTCAAAGACTTGCCAAGAGACTGATGGGTTTTGAGCAAAAGAACATTCCTATGTGCACATGCAAAACCCTAAAGCTTTGGATCTAGGTTTCTCTATTGTACATGAAAATTTATCCAAAGCTTACAAACCCTAGATCTAGCATAACAAAAATCAAAATATCATATAAACAGGTTTAGATGTTTACCTTTTGATTGTTGCAAGAATCTTCAAGCTTTGAGGGCCTAGTATCACAAGTGTAATACCTATAATGGCTTACAAACACCAAGGCAAGAAGATGATCTATAATGGGCTTCCACCCTAATTTTGTCCCCCTTTATGTCCATAAGGATTCACAGCCCAAAACCAATTATCTTATAATTGCAATTCCAGTCCCCTTTATTTAATTAATCTCTTTTAGTCACATAATTGATTCTTAATTAATTCTTGACTAATATTAATTAAACAATATGATTTCTCCTTTAATATATTATTCTTATAATATATTAATAAACCATAATATCCTCTCTCTCCATAAATCATCTTGTCAAGTTGCTTTGGTGAAGGCAACCTAAAAGGACCATGCTACAATCGGGTCAAGTACATACCAAATATAGTTATGGACTTAGACACTAATCCAACAGTCTCTAACTTGGATAAGCCTAATAACTATAAATGCAAGTATGACTTTAGGATCCGATTAGCAATCGTAGCTCTCAAAAGCTGTTGTCTAACTCCGACTCGTCCTTTAGACAAGCGATCGTATAGTCCTCCGTTCTCAAGATATCGTGCGGACAAATACATGGAACATAGTCATACTTATTGTCCAGCAGTTTGTTTCTCGATCTCTGATTCGTCTGACATAGAACTCAATTGAACACATCAATTCAGTCCTGACCGGGCCCGACACATAAGTCAAAACAAATCATCGAGGGGCCCAGATATCGCTTTTACCCTCTTAGGATAAAAGGAACAAATAAACTTCGACTTATATGCATTTAATATTCGCTCATCAAATCATGCACAACAATGAATTTTATAACATCAAGTTACTGATGTGTTTACGCATTATCAATGCACAACCAACTTGCAAACAATAAACCATATATCTAGGTTTAAAGACTATATGATATTATCGTCTTGCGATCACTCGAGATAAAATCCATGAAGTGATGCCAGCAAGCGTGGGTTTAATCCAATGCTCAAATCTTATTTCATAAGCACTCATGAACGTTGCATCAAACATTTGCTATGTCTGATACACTTTAGACAGTCTACAACCAATTCATGACAGTCTTCTTTCATACCTACTTCCAAAGTATGAGTGACCGTGGACTGTTCGAATAATCTTATTATTCAGGAAGTCAAAACATGCAAAGTGAAACAATAGGTAAATAATTAACACAAGACAGTAACTTTACTTATAAATAATACTTCTTTATTTAATCATCAAATGTTAATTACAATTTATCTATTACACGTTTCGAAGCTATCTAATCTAAACTAATATCGTCCTTCAGTCCAATGCTCCTAGCGTGCTGCAAGTGCTTAACCCTGCTCAGTCCCTTCGTAAGGGGATTTGGTGGGTTATCCTATGACGACACCCTCTTCACTACAAGGAGTCCCTCTTCTACCCGATGTCTAATAAAGTGATATTTCCTGTCGATATGTCAAGATCTGCCATGATCCCTCGGTTCCTTGGTCAAGGCAACCGCTCCTTCATTATCACAGAAAATCTCCATAGGCTCCTTTATGGATGGCACAACTCCAAGGTCTCCGATGAAGTTCTTTAACCATATTGCCACCTTTTACGTTTCGCTCGTTGCTATGTACTATGATTCGCACGTTGAATCAGCTACAGTCTCCTACTTGGAACTTTTCCAAGTCACTACTCCTCCATTTAGGGTAAAGACCCAGCCTGACTGAGATCGATAATTATCTCGGTCTGTCTGAAAACTGGCGTCACTATATGTCACACCCCGGCCGGCGGCGGAAACACCGGGCAGTGTAACGTCATTTCTTGTATCATAGTTATCAACTTCCTGAAAACACATGCATTTTAAAATACGTCAACATCAAGTTGGTGAGTTCACAGGTTTTGACTCCATATAAAATAACACTTTTTCTCAAGTTCAAAAGTATAGATTTGAAAGTATCATTTTGACTCTCCAACATTTAGTATATATATTAGGTATAATGGTTTACTTATCAAATAAGTGATATACCTATATGTTTCACATATTATGAATAAATGATTGTAATCCCATACAAACTAAGGTTACTACGTATAAATCTTATTTCAATTCTATACGAGTAAAACCGCTACGTATAAATCTATTTCAATTCTATACGAGTAAAACCGCTACGTATAAATCTATTCCAATTCTATACGAGTAAAACTGCTACGTATAAATCTATTTCAATTCTATACGAGCAAGTGTGCTAGGTATAATTGTCTACTTAAAGAGGAAGTAGTATACCTACAAGTTCCTTGTACTTAGAGTATAAGTCTTTGGGAAACTTACACTTAACATTCATACTTGTATATCGACAAAGTATAATGCTTCTAAAGTTGTGCTACCATGAGTCCGTAACCGCTGCTAGACATACAAACCTCTGATTAAAAGATATCCCACCAATGGTTCCTCCATTGGTGCCACAATAAAACCGCCATTGGTGCCATAAAGGATTCCACCAAGGTAAATACTTCCCCTGTACGCTTCATCGACGTCGGGTCCATAACAATCAATAGGACAGTTCGTCACCCGCAAACCGTTGGGTTGCAGCTAGCAACCACGGTAGGGGTCGTCAACCCGCATAGATCTATAGTACACAGTAAAACGGATTGGGTTGTAGCCAACAACCACGGATGGGGCGTTCACCTACATAGATCCATACACAACTTCCTCGCTCACATGGGATTAACGGTTACAGGTCAGAGGATTTCCACTAAGATTCCCAATCTTAGTTGATGAATGAGGTAGCTCATGTAGACTTTGTCGGCTTCCTATTGTTGGATATAGTGTCTAAGTCCATAACTATATTTGGTATGTACTTGACCCGACCCGGCATGGTCCATTTGGGTTGCATGGCATTGCAATACTTGGATAGACCAAAATGAGAGAAAGGACACTTAAGGTTTATTAATATATTATAAGTACTAATATATTAATAATATTATTTAATTAGTATTGATCAAAGAATTAATCTGGAATTAATTAAGTGATCAAAAAGAGACTAGTTAAATATATGGGGTTGATTGTGTAAATAATCTATTCTTGTATAGTGGGCTAATGATCCATGGTTTGTATGGATTGGGTTAAAACCCATAAGGTGCTCCATGGATAGTCCATGGAGGTTACAAACCCATGGATCATGGAATATGGAAAGCCATGACAATTAGGGTTTACATGGTGTAACCCTACTTGTGTCACAACTATATAAAGACCCCTTGTCTAGCAAAATTGGCACTTGTACAAGCAACAAAGAGGGCTAGCCGATTTTGAGGTGTAGTGAACTTCTCTCAAGGTTATTCCAAGTATTGTGGTGTTGTGTGAAGCATTTGAGGCATCACATTTGGGGTGCTAGGCTCACAAAGTCATCAAGGAATCCAAGTTACTAAAAGGTATGTTATTCTACTTGAGTTTTGTATTACAAGTTCCCCATAACATGCTAGTTAGGAAGTAAACCTTGGAAACTCAAATTTGGATTTATTTTAGAGAAAACATAGATCCAATGTTTCTAGGGTTGCATGTACACCATAGGAGTGTTAGAATGCTAAAAAACCAACAGTGGTATCAGAGCCTAGGCTTGTTTTCTTGATACTTGATGCAAACTTGTTGAAAAAGCTCAAAAAACTGCTATCTGCAGCATGAACTCGCCGAGTCCATGGGGGGACTCGACGAGTCCATGTGAAAATTCATCCTACTCGATGAGTAGGTTCTTGCACTCGACGAGTAGGATCCCCTGAATGCAGTTTTTCGAGTTTTGCTGCTGGAAATGGACTAGAAACATTACCCTAAACTGTTTTGATGTTTTAAAACTTGTTTTAGATGGTGTAATGCGTATGCTAATCCATTTACAATGGCTAATATCAAAATTCCATGTTTTATATGTGTTAATATGATTCTTGAAATTTTGATATGAATGTTCATGTTCTTATGAATTTTAGAAGATCATAGGAATTATGTGTAACTTGCTTGTAAGTATGATTCTTGATCTTAATGGCTAATGATGGAGTCCATTACTTGTCCTCAAGTTATAGATAACCAAAAGTCACTTCTTTAAAAGTGTCATTAAAGAATAAGAGGTTACATAAAATGAAGAGTCTTCATTTTAATGGACTATTAAACTCATAAGTTATGAAATGAAAAGTCTTGAATAGTTTCAATAATTGCCTTCAAGTTTTGGAATTTGTAAAGTCTTACACCCTAATACTTTGATTTCCAAATTAAACCCTAGAATTTTAAAAGTTTAAAATTCAACCCTTATACTATTATTATATTAAAAGTTTAAATATATAGATATGTATAAGAATAAGTCAGTCTTACCGTTAGTAGGCCTCATTCACGAAGCCAGTCTATAAGGGGGTATAAGGTTGTTGCCTATAAAATGGCAGCTTAATGGGTGTCCACTCTCACCCACCGCTTCCTTGACTGGTGGAGGGTCGTTAGCCGAACGGGTAGGACAAGGACTTTAAATCCTCATTAAAAGTATAATGAAATTATAAAGTAACTACACTTTAATAATTCCCAATCTTAGTTACTTTAGGAAAATGTGAAATAGGTGCTAACCCATGAAATTACACTTTGTACCTTACCAAGTCGTTAGTGGAGCGCGTGTGGTTAACCGGCACACTAACAAGGACTAGTAAGGGTGGCAAAGTGTAACTTAATTTTATCATAGATCGGTGGAGCGCGTGTGGTTAACCGGCACATCGATTATGTGATAAAAGTTAAGGGTACCAAGTTAATTTGCATGGTTATTCACACCTTGTTTGTGATCCTCGACATCCCAATCACAAACTTGAGAGGGCACAATCGAGATTCAAACATGCCATTAAAAGTTCAATGTATCTCAAAAGATCTAGGAATTTCAAATCCAATAAAAATTAATAATCTATTTTGTTTTCGTGGTGGAAATTGGTAAATCGTCATTTACCTACCTTCAAATATTTTATAGCTTGGATTACGGCATCCCTCTTCCAACTATAAATAGTTTGTTGGGTCCTAGCCTTAATATTTCATTTGGGTGACTTATTAAGGACTCTTTATCTAATAAAACTTGTCTTTCTTTCTTTTCAGATGTCTTCCAACACTGCTACTGGCTCAAACCCTACAGGCTCCTTTTCCCTAATGAACTTGTGTGGGAAAGTCACTTTTGATGGTTCCAATTTCAATGAATGGATTAGGAACATCATAATGATTACTCGTTATGAGGGCAAAGAGTATGTCCTCGATAAGGAGCTAAAGGTTATCGATGAGTCAACTGCTACTCCTGAGGAGATTGCAGAGTGTACTACCCATGAGAAAGATGCCACTAAGGTGTCTTGCATCATGCTGGCCAAAATGACAGCATAACTCCAGAAATCCTATGAAGATTTCTACCCTTTTGAGATGCACCAGGATCTGATGGATAGGTACCATCAGAGTCCTCGTCAGGAGAGGTATGAAATCATTTCCTTCATGATAACAGCTAGGATGAAAGAGGGAGAACCCCCCACCAGTCACTTGCAGAAAATGCAATGGTTCGTGGACCGGTTATTAAAGCTTAATGTGGAATTTTCTGAGGACATGGCAATTGACATCATTCTCCATTCCTTACCTCCAAGTTATGATAAGTTTCGTATGACTTATCATATGAACAAGGAGGAAGTCACACTAAGTAAGCTTCAAGGACTTTTAAGGACCGTTGAAAGTGGCCTTAAAAGTAAATCAACTGTTACTCCTACTCCTACTACTGCTCCTGTCTTGGCAATTGGGCAGGGAAAGGGGAAGAAGAGAAAGACCCCTTCGAAGGGTACCAAGGGAAAGTCTCTTGATGGCTCCTCTTCAAGTGGAACCAAGAAAGGTTCCATTCCTCCTTCTTCAAACCCAAAGGAAGCACAATGCTTCTACTGCCAGGAAAAAGGGCACTGGAAGCGAAGCTACCCTAAATACCTGCAGGATGTAAAGGATGGGAAAGTTAAACCCATCCATGCAAGTATTTACACTATATTGTCTAATAACTCATTACGTACTAACTCTTGGGTGCTTGATACAGATTGTGGTATTCACATTTGTACTGATTTGCAGGGCCTAATAAGAAGCGAGAAAGTGGAGCACGGGAAGATAAACTTAATCATGGGGAATAGGAAAGCATCACCTGTTACCAAGATAGGAGTTTATTCTTTATTACTTAATAATGGGTTAATGTTAGATTTGAATAAATGTTGTTACTCGTCTGAAATGGCGAGAAATATTATTTCCTTTCATGGCTTGTACAAACAAGGGTTTACTTTTCCATTTGATAATGATAATGGTGCTATTAATGTTTATTACAATGATGTATTTTACTTTAAAGCATTACCTTGTGATGGTGTATATGAATCTGTGAATGTTGTAGATAATCTAGGAAATAATGTGTTGTGTATTGATTCTTCAAATAGCTTAGACAAAGCATACTTGTGGCTTTGTCGTCTTGGACATGTTAACAAGAAGCGCATGGGCCAACTCCAAAAGGCTGGAGTTTTGGAATCATTTGACCTAAAATCGGATGATAGTTGCGAGTCTTGTTTACTTGGAAAAATGATAAAGTCACCCTTCACTGGTACTTGTGAGAGGGGTGAGGGTTTGTTGGACCTCATACACACTGATGTGTGTGGACCCTTCAAAACTGCCACAAGGGATGCTAATCGGTATTATGTGACTTTTAATTATGATTATAGTAGATATGGATATATCTATTTAATCAAGCATAAGTTAGAAAACTTTGAGAAATTCAAAGAGTTTAAGCAAGAAGTGGAGAATCAACTGGGCAGGAACATCAAGATGCTCCGATCCGATCGGGGAGGAGAGTATCTTAGTATCGAGTTCCTTGACTATCTTAAGGAATGTGGGATTGTCTCACAATTGACACCTCCTAGGACACCACATCTGAATGGTGTGGCTGAGAGGCGCAATCGAACCTTGTTGGACATGGTTCGTTCCATGATGAGTCGAGCTTCGTTACCAATCTCATTCTGGGGGTATGCCTTAGAGACTGCCGCCCATATCCTGAATCTAGTCCCTACTAAAAAGGTTGCCAAAACACCTCATGAGATGTGGACTGGGAAAGTTCCCAATTTGGACCCCATCAAGATTTGGGGTTGCGAGGCCTTCGTGAGGCGTGAGTCTCATGATAAGCTCGAAACTCAAAGTGAGAGGTGTATTTTCATCGGCTATCCACAAATATCCTTTGGTTACCTCTTCTACAGACCCAGTGAGAATGTGGCCTTTGTAGCTAGAAGAGGAGTCTTTCGTGAGAGAGAGTTCATAAGCCAAGGAGACAGTGGGAGGCAAATTGACCTTGAAGAAATTCAAGAGTCAAGTGGTGAAGGAACCTCAAACCCTAGCAATCAACCTGAAGAGGAAACTCCTGTTGATCCGACTGACGAGCCCATACCTCTGAGGCGTTCCACAAGAGTTAGGAATGCACCTGAGCATTACTATGGTTTCCATATTATTGCGAAAGGTGATACACTTATCAGTGATAGCACACTGGTAAGTCTGGATGAACCTAACAGGTACATGGAAGCCATGGCAGGCCCTGAGGCTGCTAAATGGAAAGAGGCTATGGACAGCAAGATATAGTCCATGTATGACAATCAAGTTTGGAACTTGGTTGACAATGTACCAGGTCGTAAGACAGTCGGGTGCAAATGGATCTTCAAGAAGAAGACCGACATGGATGGTAATGTACACACGTATAAGGTGCGACTGGTTGCAAAGGGCTTTTCTCAAACTCCGGGAGTTGATTATGATGAGACCTTTTCACCAGTAGCAAAGATTAAGTCTATTAGGGTTATGCTAGCCATTGCTGCATTTCATGACTATGAAATATGATAAATGGATGTCAAAACCACTTTCCTTAATGGAAAGTTAGCTGAGGATGTTTATATGAGTCAGCCAGAGGGTTTTGTCAGTACAGAGTACCCTAATAAGGTGTGTAAGCTTGAGAAATCCATCTATGGATTGAAACAAGCACCTCGCAGATGGAATCTTTGTTTCGATGAGAAAGTCAAAGAGTTTGGCTTTTCGAGGAATGAGGATGAGTCCTGTGTATATGTTAGGGCTAGTGGGAGTATAGTTTGCTTTTTAGTGTTGTATGTGGATGACATACTACTCATAGGAAATGACATCCCAACCTTGCAGGAGGTTAAGTCCTGGCTTGGGAAGTGTTTCGCTATGAAGGACCTTGGGGAAGCTGCCTATATCCTAGGGATAAGGATATTGAGAGACAGGAATAAGAGACTAATTGGACTTAGTCAGAGTACTTACTTGGATAAGGTACTGAAGAGGTTCAGTATGCAGGATTCTAAGAAAGGGGAATTACCAATCCAGAGTAACGCCAAATTGAGTAAGACTCAGAGTCCGAGTACAGAGGCTGAGATAGCTGAGATGAGTCATGTACCATATGCTTCCGCTGTGGGCTCAATCATGTATGCTATGTATTGTAATCGCCCTGATGTGGCCTTTGCTTTGAGCATGGTCAGTAGATATCAATGGAACCCTGGCAAGGCTCACTGGACTGCGGTAAAGAACATTCTCAAGTATCTGCGAAGGACTAAGGACTGGGTCCTTACCCTTGGTGGCAGTGATGACTTGAGAGTGGTAGGATATAGCGATGCTAGCTTTCAGAGTGATAGGGATAATTTCCGCTCTCAGTCAAGCTGGGTCTTTATCCTGAATGGAGGAGCAATTACTTGGAAAAGTTCCAAGCAGGAGACGGTAGTTGATTCAACTTGCGAATCAGAGTATATAGCAGCAAGCGAGGCAGCAAAGGAGGCGATATGGCTAAAGAACTTCACTGGAGACCTTGGATTTGTACCATCTAAAAAAGAGCCAATGGAAATTTTCTGTGATAACGAAAGTGCGGTTGCCTTAGCTAAGGAACCAAGGGATCACGGGAGATCCAGACACATTGGCAGAAAATACCATTTCATTAGACATCGAATAGAAGAAGGACTCCTCGTGGCAAAGAGGGTATCATCAGATGAGAACCCAGCAGATCCCCTCACGAAGGGAATGAGTAGGGTTAAGTATTTACAGCATGCAAGGCGCATCGGGCTGAAGGATGATATTAGTTTTAATAATTAGATAGTTTTTGAAACTTGTAAAATGTAATTGACATTTGATGATTAAATAAAAATTGTTGTTTATTTATGAGTAAAGTGTTACTATCTTATGTTAATCGTTTACTATTGTTTCAATTTTGCATATTTTGACTTCCAGGATAATTATATTATTCAAACTCTCCACATTCAGTCATACTTTGGAAGTAGGCATTGAATTAAGACTGTCATGAATTGGGTTTGTAGATTGTCTAAGGTGTATTAGACATAGCAATGGTTGCTGCAACATTCATGCGTGCTCATAAGGCCTGAGTATTGGACTCAACCCACGCTCACTTGTATCACTTCATGGAATTTATCTCGAGTGATCGTGAGACGGTAATATCATATAAATCTTCAAACCTATAAATATGAGTTGTTGACTATGAGTTGGTTATACATTGATTGTACGAAAACGCATTGGTAACTCGATGTTATAAAATGTGCTTTTGTGCATAATTCAATAAGTAGTCAGTACAAGCATATGAGACGAAGTTTATCTGTTCCTTCTAGGATTAGAAGCGATATCTTGGCCCCTCGATGATTTTGTTTTGACCTATGTACCGGGCTCGGTCAGAATCTAATTGATGTGTTCAATTTAGTTCTATGTCAAACGGATCAGAGATCGATAAACAAATGCTGGACAATAAGTAAGACCATGTTCCATGTATTTGTCCGGCTGATATCTTCAGAGCAGAGGATTGTATGATCACTTATCTTAAATGGCGTATCATCATCATCATCTTAGTTCCAAGAGACTTTGAAAGAGCTACGATTGCTAGTCGGATTATAAAGTCATATCTGCAACTATAGTTATTAGACTTATCCAAGTGGGAGACTGTTGGATATAGTGTCTAAGTCCATAATTATATTTGGTATGTACTTGACCTGACCCGACATGGTCCATTTGGGTTGCATGACATTGCAATACTTGGATAGACCAAAATAATAGAAAGGACACTTAAGGTTTATTAATATATCATAAGTACTAATATATTAATAATATTATTTAATTAGTATTGATCAAAGAATTAATCTGGAATTAATTAAGTGATCAAAAAGAGACTAATTAAATATATGGGGTTGATTGTGTAAATAATCTATTCTTGTATAGTGGGCTAATGATCCATGGTTTGTATGGATTGGGTTAAAACCCATAAGGTGCTCCATGGATAGTCCATGGAGGTTACAAACCCATGGATCATGGAATATGGAAAGCCATGACAATTAGGGTTTAATGGTGTAACCCTACTTGTGTCACAACTATATAAAGACCCCTTGTCTAGCAAAATTGGCACTTGTACAAGCAACAAAGAGGGCTAGCCGATTTTGAGGTGTAGTGAACTTCTCTCAAGGTTATTTTAAGTATTGTGGTTTTGTGTGAAGCATTTGAGGCATCACATTTGGGGTGCTAGGCTCACAAAGTCATCAAGGAATCCAAGCTACTAAAAGGTATGTTATTCTACTTGAGTTTTGTATTACAAGTTCCCCATAACATGCTAGTTAGGAAGTAAACCTTGGAAAATCAAATTTGCATGTATTTTAGAAAAAACATAGATCCAAGGTTTCTAGGGTTGCATGTACACCATATGAGTGTTAGAATGCTCAAAAACCAACACCTATAACTTTAACAACAAAGCATATTCGTGTCTAAAACCCTAAGTTACTAGACTATGCTTTTAAACATTACTCCTAAGTTCATAATACTTTAGGCAGTACAACAGCTATAACTTGAGGTAAAACCCGGTTTTATCTTAACATAAAAACAACAATAACAATATATAACATACCAAGTTTTATCTTGACATAAAACTAACAATAACAACATATAACATACCAGGTTTTATCTTAACATAAAACCAACAATAACAACATACTTATCAATTAACATATAGAACTTCCGAGTATAACTCTGAAACTATATCGCACATAACATATATATAGAACTCCCAAGTATAACTCAGGGTCTACATTAGTATAATATTATGCTAACAAGTTTACGATAGTTGTATGTTTTCAAAATATCATATTCAAAACAACTATATCCCGGTTAATATAACTATCTATGTTGATATGAACATACTATCATATAGACATAATATTAAATTAAATACAATATTTAGCATGCGTTTTTCCCCGAAAAAATTTAAAAGTGGGGTTGTGAAACTCACTTTAGTATCGTGCTTTGATAGAATCTAACTAGAAATGGTCAGCGCTTCGTGATCGTCGGGCTCGGGATGTGAAAACGGCCTCAACAAACGAGAGAGAGAAGAGATTTTGGTGTAAGGAAGAGAAGAGGCCGGACTTTCTATTTATAGGCTAATTTTGGCTCTCTCACGACGTGAGAATCAAGAATCACGTCGTGAGGCATGTAAGAGTCATCCCGTAGTCTTCCCAGGTGTTTTCTAGGCTCGATTAGTGTCCGTTTGACTCCTCATGTCGTGAGAAATCCTTGCTCACGTCGTGAGCTTTTGAGTTATCGTTCCGTAGCCTCCTAGCCTCGAAATGTGGCGTTTTGGCTCCTCACGTCGTGAGTTTTTATGCTCACGTCGTGAGTTTAGTCAGATTAGGGTTTCTGACACGTGTCATGCTATCAGACAGTTGTATCTTTGGAAGGTCATAACTTTTGCATACGAACTTCGTTTTTGACGTTCTTCATATCCACGCGTAGGTATTTACGAGTACTACGACTCTCTTTTAGACCCAAATAGCTAATTCTAAGTCTATTTTAAATTCCTATTATTTATAGACATTTATAGTGTTAGGGTTTATCATAACTTCTTCACGCGAAGTCAGATTTAGACGTTCTCTATATTTTTGGAATCGTATGGACGTATACTTTGATTTGTATCATTAATTATGTATGAAAGTTCACACTTGTATGAGAATTTATAGTAAGTTTATCACATTACTGTTGGATTAATGTCTAAGTCCATAACTATATTTGGTACGTACTTGACCCGACCCGGCATGGTCCATTTGGGTTGCACTTCACCAGCACAATTTATATGGATAGTATTTTGAGAATAGTATATTTATGATTTATATTAATATATTATAAGTTCTAATATATTAATATGGAATCATATTATTTAATTAGTATTGATCAAGAATTAATTTAGAATTAATTAAGTGATAAAAAAGAACTAATTAAATATGAACTCTTATATATATGGAATGGGCCAAGTTCATTTAGGTTGGGCTAAGCTTTCATGGATGGTCCATGGAGCTTTTAACCCATGGATCCTATGTAAATGAAAGGTCATGGGTATTAGGGTTTACATGGATGTAACCCTAATCCTCCATAATATATAAAGGGGTCCTTGGCTCACAAAATTGGCACAAGTGTGTGAAAATAAGAGTGGGCCGATTTTAGTGTGCATACATATTCTCTCAAGTTCTTCCAAGGTGTTTTGGTGATTTGTGATTCCATTTGAGGCTTCCACACTATTGGGGCTAAGCTCTTAAAGCTTGAAGACATCAAGCTACATCAAAAGGTATGTCATCTAACTAGAACTTTGTAGTATAGGTGCTTCATAATATGCTAGTTAGGATGAAACCTTAGAATAGTTAATATTTGCATGTATAATAGAGAAAACATAGATCCAAGGTTTATAGGGTTGTATGTACACCATAGGAGTGTTAGAATGCTCAAAACCCAACAGTGGTATCAGAGCCATGGGTTGTTTTCTGTTATATTGATACAAATGTTTTATTTTCAAGTTGAAAAAAAAGGGAAAAAAACATGACGTTTGTCAAATTTTAAGATAATTACTTGTTTTGTGAAAAACGAATTATTTGTAAAATTTGAATTATTTGTTATATGAGTTGAATTAGGTCAAATTTAGTAAAAGATAAAATGATATGATTATTTTATTAGTTTTAAAAGTTTTATCTAAATGTTTTAAGGAGTTACATATTTTGTCATAAAATTTTGGAGCTCACAATTTTTTTAAAGTTGTGATCTTAAGGGTTTTTGAAACTTCCATAAGTTATGGATATGAAAGTTTTTTTTAAAAAAAAAAATTGATTCAAAGTTTTTATGGAGTTACAAAATTTGGTGTTAATGTTTTAAAGAATTCCATAACTTGTTCTTAAGTTATGGAACATGGAAAGTTTCATTATAAAACACCATTAATTCCATAAGTTATGGAATCCAAAGGTTTTCAAGAATTACAAAACTTGCCCTCAAGTTTTGGAATTTGAGAAAAGTTTTTTATGAAAAAAAGAATTGAATTATAAAACTCTTGGGTTCATAACTTAAACAATTAATTAAATGGTTTTAATTTTGAGTTTAATAATTGGAATTATGATGTTTTGTTGAATAGTTCAAATTAACTCTTATGGACTTTATTAATAGTTAATTAAAGCGTTTAATTAAAAGAGTATTATTAATCCATAAATATATGGTTTGAGTTTAATTAAATTAAAAGTCTAGTTTAATTAATAGATTAAACCACCAAGTATTTTAAATGTCTAAAATACACCCTTATACTATTATAATATTAAAAGTTTAATATATTATATGTATAAGAGCAAGTCGTCTTACCATTAGTAGGCCTCATTCACGAAGCCGGTCTATAAGGGGGGTATAAGGTTACTGCCTATAAAATGACAGTTTAATGGGTGTCCACTCTCACTCACCGCTTCCTTGACCGGTGGAGGGTCGTTAGCCGAACAGGTAGGACAAGGACTATAATTCTCCCTTCATTATAAGTATAATGATAAATACTAAGTAACTAAACACTTATAAATTCCCAATCTTAGTTACTTAGGAAAATGTGAATAAGGTGCTAATCCATGAAATTACACTTTGCACTTTGTTTAAGCTGTTAGTGGAGCGTGTGTGGTTAACCGGCACACTAACCTGGACTTAACAAGGTAGGCAAAGGGTAACTTAATGTTTATCATAGTATCGTTGGAGCGTGTGTGGTTAACCGGCACATCGATTGAGGGTAAATATTAAGGGTACCAAGTATATTTGTATGGTTACTTCACACCTTGTTTTGTGATCCTCGGTATCCCAGTCACAAAACCTGAAGGGCACACTCGAGGTTGAAACATGCCATTGAAAAGTTCAATGAATCTCAAAAGAATCTAGGAGTTTCAAAACCAATTAAAACCTAATAATACATTTCGTTTATCTTGGTGGAAATTGGTGAATCGTCATTCACCTACCTTCAAATATTTTATAGCTTGGATTACGGCATCCCTCTTCCAAGTTATAAAATAGTTTGTTGGGTCCTAGCCTTAATATATCATATTGGGTGTTATATTAAGGACTTAAATCAACTTTACGTGAATTTCTCCCATTGTTGATGTCTGGTTTAGACAACAATGATCTTCCCAAATCAAGCTTTCCTAATGAATATGACTTCCCGAGTTTGGCTCATGGAAGTCATACTTCTCTTCCTCCACCTCCTCCAATTATTCTCCCTAACCCACAAGTTCAAGGTCACTCAAGCCCTAATGGCAAGCAAGGTCTATGTGTGATCACATCTTAAAGATGAAGTCACATATTGACAAGCCGGGAGAGTTGGGTGTCAAAGTCTTGAGAAAGTTGGATGTTCAATCACTTTCTAAGTCACATAGTGAGTTCCTTTGGGACTACTATGAAACAGACTATGACATGAACCTTAATGATCATATCTATTTGCTTGGTGCTGCTGAATCAGCAATGATTTGGAACGATAATAAAGCAAATTTGATTAGAAGATCAACTTCCCAAAAACTTTATGGACAGTGACAATGGTGACACTAGAAATCCAGAAAAAGCATTCTCTTCCCAATGGAAAGGGATTGGCCATAGTCAACCTGGTTGACCAAATGGTAAAGAGAAAGGCTAAGTCTGAGATAGTCCCATTACCAAAGGGTCCATATGTTTATTTTGCCAAAGGAAGGGGCGTTGATTGCAAAGCTGCCAAATTTACCTAAGGATGTTAAAGTCAATAAGTTTGACTCTACATCAGGTAGAGCCCATTATCTAACTCTGTTAAGTTCTATTCTGAGATCCTCATTACATGATGTGACTGGGTCACATGTTGATGTTTTAAGAATCAAAGAATAGAGAGAAATCTTAAAGGAAGTATATGCTGATTCTGATCGCGAAGGTGGATTTCGATCGCATCAGAATTTTGAGGAGTTGCTTAAGAAGTTATGATATATTGCTAAGGAATAGATAACAACAATTTTCCATGTGGATTGTAAGGATAAGTTTTTCCGCAAAGTTTTAAAATAAAAGAAAATTGTTTAATTTTATTTATTTGAAGTATCCTTACAATGACATTTGTGGAAAATTGTTGCTTATATGATTCCACTGACAGCAATATTGGAAAATGGATTTGATTCTTTCATTTGTGGTAGTGTCTAAATTTACCAAATCATGAAAGTTCCTCATCACCCAAGTTTCAATTGGACCGAAACTTGGAATCACGCAAGTTGAATAGTATGATGAATGAGAACTTTCAAGCATTGGAAAATCAAGACTAATTACTTGTTCACATGGATGTGTGAGTCAAGTGAAGGACTATAGGGATCGAGTACACATTCTTGTGCACTGGTCATGTCCACCACAAAGCTCGTTAAGACTATTTGATTTACTAAAGTTTAGTAAATATGGTTATACTTACAAGTTTAAGTATAATTCTGAAACATTGGAAAAGTCTCAATGTATGGCAGAACGAATGGGAAGAATCAAATTAGGCAGAAAGATAAAAGTTTCTCAAATCTGAAAAGATGGGAGAGTACTTTAGTATCATGTTTGTGATCATCTTAATGATTTAGAAATCATATCACAATTAGTCCTCTAAAGGTCATCTTAGTGCATTCTTATGACTAAGAAGAGGAGTCATGAATTGTTGAAATGGTTAGATCAGGAAGATGAGTCATACTTCGTTCCAAAACAATTCTTAGAGTCATACTCCAAGATTGTAACTTGAGTGACATATCTTAAAGAAAGGTTTAAAACACTTGTCAAATGTAAGAGTAAAAGTGTCCTACTCTTGTACATTTGAAATTGGTAAGTTGTGATGTTTTGGATAAAACAAAGACCAACTAAGGCCAATTGTGTGAAGTGTTTGTCTTGATAAAGAATCCACACTATCTCTTGAATATTTGGCAATATAGTCTTATATGTCAAGAGGATAGTGGGAGTCTTAAAGATCATAAAAAGAATTTCAAGAACTAATCAAGAATAAAACCTGAGGTTCTTCACTAGCACACGACTTGAGGTTTATAACCTATCGTGTTGACATATTCTGTGCCCATTCCAGTTAAGGTTGGCTTTGCATAGGAGTTCTGAAAGTTCTCAATTGGTTGCATAACAACTTGGAAGCAATGGCAGGCCCTGTACTGCCAGGTGGCAAGAAGTTAGATTGCATAAGTTCAGTCCATATGAGTTTGGATTTGTCATTATCCTTGTCTTGTGACTATGGTTTTGACGATTCACATGGATAAGAACACATACACCATCAAATCTAAGGGTCATAAGGTTTCTCTCCGATTCATGAAAATGATGGTGAGGAAACACTTCCACCAAGTAGATTTGAAGCAGATGGCAAAAGGTCTAAACAATTGAGACTATGATTACGGCATCCCTTTTCATAGTTCTGAAATTGTTTAGACACACATGCATGCTATCTAAGGAAAGGTGTATGATTTTGATAAAGTTTTATTAAAGCATCTCGTATCAGAAATCTGAACTTTGGTAAGAAAGTCAATAAAGTATTGATTTCTAGAAGTCCAACTGATTTCTGAGTACATGTCAAAGCTAGTGGGAGCATAAGTGTTATGCTAATAATCATCATGTTAGTGGGAGCATGATAATTATTGTTAGTGCTGCAAGTTAGCAATGTTAATTATAGAAAACAAAAGTTTCAATTCGTGAGGCTGCAGGGATTGAAAAAGTTGTTTTGCTATAATTAAGGGAGAGGATATACTTCATTTCAGTTCTAAAGGCTTAGATTGAGACCTTAATCATCTTTAGTCAAGAATATATATATGAATTTCATGTTGGATTGGTTCAACTTAAGGAAATTCTATATATTGCGTTCTCAAAATTCGATTATGATTACGGCATCCCTCTTCATAGTCAAATTTTGAAAACATGGCAAATAAAAATATTGTAGCAAAAGACTGGTCTAGAATCATGTCTTTATGTGAGACATCATGAATCGTGTACCATTTGCTTTGGGTACAGGATCGATTGCATGTGCTATAATATTTGTCATTTCTAAATTTTTCCAAATGCCCAGAGGCATTAAGAAGGGAAAAGGTCTAGAATTGGATATGACTAAAATGATTAAGCAATTGTCGAGGACAATCTGAGGTTTACCAAAGATTGGTTGCTCAGGGACAGTTGGATGTATAGTGCTAATTTTGGAAGGACCATATAGACATATTATGAAAAGAGGCATCTCTTATTCAGAAGTGATAGTCAAAATGAGAATATGGAGTTGTCTCCATAGGTGGAAGTTATCTGTGTAAGATTAGAAAACTTAATGCAAGAAGCATGTCCAAAGCAATGTACTTTGAATATGAGACTTAGTTTCCATGGAGTTGATCTCCATTGGAATACCTTATAATGACTGTTGACAAGTCTTTGTGACTTTGTACATATTCATTACAGGAGGGTCAGTGCATATAAGTTTAAAATCTAAACAGATTTCGATAAATGATAGGAATTTGAAATTCTCACATTTTTCGATAAGGATTTGGGAGTGTGAAATTAGAATCATTGAAATTATGTTCAATTGGTTTATTTCATAAAGTAAGGATCATAGACAAACATAGAGTGCATACTTGGTGTATGGCAAAGCTATTGTTTAAGAAAAACATAGTGTATATGCTTGGAGCATGGGACAACTAGTGTTTTTAATTCAAGTATAAAGTTGATAAAACCGAAACAATGAATAATGAGTAATCAGTATGGTGATAAATAAAAGTGTTTATTTATATTCATAGGGTTTAATACGATATTTGATTCATTTATTCTTGTGTTTCACTTTGCATGTTTTGACTTCCAGAATAACTAAGTCGCTCTTCCCGAATGATTAAGTTATTCAAACCATCCACAGTCGGTCATATGTTGGAAGTAGATATGAATCAAGACTGTCATGGGTTGGTTTGTAGAGGTCCAAGTTGGTGGACAAAGTGGTGCTACAACACTCATGAGTGCTCATAAGTTCTGAGTATTGGATTCAACCCGCACTCATTTGAATCACTTCATGGATTTTATCACGAGTGATCATGAGACGATAATATCTTATATTCTTCAAACCTAGAGATATGAGTTGTTACTATGAGTTGGTTATACATTGATTGCACGAAAACGCATTTGGTAACTCGATGTTATAAAATGTGCCATTGTGTATGATTCAACAAGTAGTAGAACAAGCCATATGAGTCAAAGTTTATCCATTCCTTTTACCTTCGGGATAAAAGCGATATATGTGGGCCCCTCGATGATTTAGCGATGACACATGTGAGTGCTTGGCCAAGCCAGGACTGATTTGATTTGTTCAATCAGTCAGTCATCATAAATCGAAAATCAGGAAAAAACAAATGGACAGAGAGAATGATTATAATCCATGTCTCAGTCCATATGATATCTAGAATGGAGGAATATATGATCCCTTATCTAATGGACAAGTCATTGACAAGGTCAGAGTTTGACAGCGGCTTTAAGAGCTACGATTGCCAGTTAGGTTTTGAAGTCATACTCAATAATAGTTTTAGACTTATCCAAGTAGGAGACTGTTGGATTAATGTCTAAGTCCATAACTATATTTGGTATGTACTTGACCCGACCCGACATGGTCCATTTGGGTTGCACTTCACCGGCACAATTTATATGGATAGTCTTTTGAGAATAGTATATTTATGATTCATATTAATATATTATAAGTTCTAATATATTAATATGGAATCATATTATTTAATTAGTATTGATCAAGAATTAATTTAGAATTAATTAAGTGATCAAAAAGAACTAATTAAATATGGACTCTTATATATATGGAATGGGCCAAGTTCATTTAGGTTGGGCTAAGCTTTCATGGATGGTCCATGGAGCTTTTAACCCATGGATCCTATGTAAATGAAAGGTCATGGGTATTAGGGTTTACATGGATGTAACCCTAATCCTCCATAATATATAAAGGGGTCCTTGGCTCACAAAATTGGCACAAGTGTGTGAAAATGAGAGTGGGCCGATTTTAGTGTGCATACATATTCTCTCAAGTTCTTCCAAGGTGTTTTGGTGATTTGTGATTCCATTTGAGGCTTCCACACTATTGGGGCTAAGCTCTTAAAGCTTGAAGACATCAAGCTACATCAAAAGGTATGTCATCTAACTAGAACTTTGTAGTATAGGTGCTTCATAATATGCTAGTTAGGATGAAACCTTGGAATAGTTAATATTTGCATGTATAATAGAGAAAACATAGGAGTGTTAGAATGCTCAAAACCCAACAATTACTAGTTTAACAAAATCACATTACATGATTGGCATAATCACATGTGATTCTTATTGACCTATTTTGACTGGTGTTACATTACCCTCGCACCCTTAAGTTATCACTCCCACCGAGGACTAGAAACCATTCCTTGGTCCTCCGAAGATACTTAAGAATATTCTTGACTGCGGTCCAATGCGCTCTGCCAGGGTCCCTTGATATCTGCTGGCCATGCTCAAAGCGAAGGCCATATCAGGGCGAGTACAAGTCATAGCACACATGATCGAGCCAACTGCGGAAGCGTAAGGTATTCTCTCATCTCTGCTATCTCGACTTCGGTAATCGAGCTTTGAGTCTTACTTAGTTTGGCATTGCTTTGGATTGGTAACTCCCCTTTCTTGGAATTCTCCATACTAAAACGCTTTAGTACTTTATCCAAGTAAGTATCTTGACTAAGTCCTATCAGTCTTTTACTCCTGTTTTCTCACTATCCTTATTCCCAGAATATAGGCAGCCTCTCCGCGGTCCTTCATAGCGAAACACTTCCCAAGCCAGGACTTAACCTCCTACAGGATCGGGATGTCATTTCCTATGAGTAGTATGTCATCGACATACAATACGAGGAAGCTAACTATACTCCCACTGGCTTTGACATATACACACGACTCATCCTCGCTTCGCAGGAAGCCAAACTCTTTGACTTTCTCATCGAAACAAGGATTCCATCTGCGAGATGCTTGTTTCAATCCATAAATGGATTTCTCAAGCTTACACACTCTATTAGGATGCTTTGCATCGATAAAACCCTCTGGCTGACTCATGTAAACATCTTCAGCCAACTTCCCATTAAGGAAAACGGTTTTGACATCCATTTGCCATATTTCATAGTCATGAAATGCAGCAATAGCTAGCATCACCCTAATAGACTTTATCTTCGCAACCGGTGAGAAGTTCTCGTCATAGTCAACTCCGGGAGGTTGAGTAAATCCCTTTGCAATCAATCGCGCTTTATAAGTGTGCACTTTCCCATCCATGGCGGTCTTCTTCTTGAAGTTCCACTTGCACCCGCCCGTCTTACGACCTGGCACATTGTCAACCAAATTCCAAACTTGGTTGTCATACATGGACTGAATCTCGATGTCCATAGCCTCTTTCCATTTTGCAGACTCCGGGCTTGCCATGGCTTCCTTTTAGCTGTTAGGTTTGTCCAAATTTACTAGTGTACTATCACTAATAAACGTATCACCCTCACTTGTTATATGAAAACCATACAACACAGGTGGAACACTAACTCTACTGGAACTTCTAAGAGGTAAGGACTCGTCAATCGGTTCAACAGGAATTTCCTCCTCAGGTTGAGCGCCAGTGTTAGAGGTTCCTTCATCGTTCGATTCTTGAAGCTCTTCAAGATCGATTTGCCTCCCACTGTCTCCTTTGCTTATGAGTTCTCGCTCTCGGAAAACCCCTCTCCTCTCAACGAAGACAACATTGTCACTTGGTCTATAGAAGAGATATCCAAAGGACTTCTGTGGGTAGCCGATGAAAATACACCGCTCACTACGAGGTTCGAGCTTGTCGTGAGTCTCTCGTCTTACTAAAGCCTCGCAACTCCAAACCTTGATATGTTCCAACGAGGGAGCCTTCCCTGTCCACATCTCGTGACGTGTTTTGGCAACCTTCTTTGTAGGGACTAGGTTAAGGATATGGGCGGCAGTCTCTAAGGCATACCCCCAGAATGAGATAGGTAGTGAAGCACGACTCATCATGGAACGAACCATGTCAAGCAAGGTTCGATTATGCCTCTCGGCTACACCATTCAACTACGGTGTCCTAGGTGGCGTCAATTGCGAAACTATTCCGCATTCCTTGAGGTACTCGTGGAATTCAAGACTAAGGTACTCTCCACCTCGATCGGATCGAAGCATCTTGATTTTCCTGCCCAACTGATTCTCCACTTCCTGCTTAAACTCTTTGAACTTTTCAAAGGTTTCTGACTTGTGCGTGATTAAGTAGATATACCCATATCTGCTATAATCATTGGTGAAAGTCACATAGAAGCGGCTTACATCCCTTGTGGTGGATCTAAAGGGCCAACACACATATGTTTGTATGATATCCAATAAACCCTCACCCCTTTCACAAGTACCAGTGAAGGGTGACTTGGTCATCTTTCCAAGTAAAAAAGACTCGCACACGTCATCATCCCTAAGGTCGAATGACTCCAACACTCCATCCTTTTGGAGTTGGGCTATGCGTTTCTTGTTGACATGTACAAGACGACAATGCCACAGGCATGCTTTATCCAAATCATTGGAAGAATCGATATACAATACATCATTTCCTAAATTGTCTACAACCATCACAAATTCATATATTCCATTACAAGGCAATGCTTCAAAATAGAAAACACCATTAAGAAAAGCATTAATAGAACCCTTTTCATTATCAAACGAAAATCTAAATCCTTGTTTATATAAACCATGAAAAGAAATGATGTTTCTTTCCATTTTTGGCGAATAGCAACAATTATTCAATTCTAGTCCTAACCCACTACTAAGAACTAAAGAGTAAACTCCAATCTTAGTTACAGGCGACGATCTTCTGTTTCCCATGACCAGGTTTATCTTTCCATGCTCCACATCCCTATTTCTTCTTAGGCCCTGCAAATCAGAGCAAATGTGAACACCACATCCTGTATCAAGAACCCAAGAAATAACATGCGATGAGTTATCAGATTGAATAGTATAAGTACCTGCGTAGGATGGTTTTATCTTTCCATCCTTGATGTCCTGCAGATACTTCGGGCAGCTTCGTTTCCAATGCCCTTTGTCATGGAAGTGGATGCACTCTGCATCCTTCGGGTTGGAGGAGGGTGCACTGGGACCAAACTTGGTTCCACTAGAAGAGGTGCCATCATGGGACTTTCCCTTGTGGTGGCTCTTGGAAGGAGCCTTCCTCTTCTTACCCTTCCCCTGCCCAATAGCCAAGACGGGGGCAGCGACAGTAGGAGTTGATGGTTGCTCTCAGCAGTCCTCAACATGACTTGAAGCTTGCTCAATGTGACCTCCTCTTTGTTCATGTGGTAGGTCATGCGGAACTGGTTGTAGCAAGGAGGCAGGGAATGAAGAATAATATCAATCTCCAGCTCTTCATCAAAGTTATCATTTAGCTTCAGTAGGCGGTCAACATATCTCTGCATTTTCTGCAGCTGAGCAGTGACAGACTCTCCGTCCCTCATTTTGGTAGTGATCATCGAAGTGATGATCTCGTACCTCTCCTGCCTGGCACTTTGGTGGTACCTGTCTACTAAATCCTGATGCATCTCATAGGGGTAGAAGTCCTCGTAGGACTTTTGGAGTTCGGCAGTCATAGTCGCGAGCATGATGCAATGGACTTTGGTAGTATATCGCTCGTGGGCCTCAAAGGCAGCGATCTCCTCGGGAGTAGCAGTGTTGACGTTGACCTCCTTCAACTTTTCATCGAGAACATACTCCTTGTCCTCGTAGCGGGTGACCATGCGTATGTTGCAAATCCAATCATTGAAATTGGTCCCATCAAAAATCATCCTCCCACACAAGTTCATGAGTGAGAACGAGCCTGAAGAGGTTGAGCCTGAAGCGTTGTTGTTGTTCGAGTTAGACATCTGAAAGGAAAAGAGAGAAAGTTTGATTAGATAAGAATCCCCAATTAAACACCCAAATGAGAAATTAGGGCTAGGATCCAACAACATTATTTGCAATTTAGAAGAGGGATGCCGTAATCTAAACGACAAATAATTTGAAGGTAAGTGAATGACGATTCACTAATTTCCACCATGAAAAACGAAAAAGAAATTAAGTTTTAAATGTATTGAAAACTCCTAGATCTTTTGAGATTCATTGAACTTTTCAATGACATGTTTAAATCTCGATATGCCCTTCAAGTTTGTGACTGGGATATCGAGGATCACAAACAAGGTGTGAATAACCATGCAAATGTACATGGTGCCCTCGATGTTACAATCACCTAATCAATGTGCCGGTTAACCATACACGCTCCATTGATCTATGACAAACATCAAGTCACCCTTTTCCACCTTCGCTAGACCCAAATTAGTGTGCCGGTTAACCACACACGCTCCACTAACGTCTTGGCAAGGGTACAAAGTGTAATTTCATGGAATAGCATCATTTTCACATTTTTCCTAAAGTAACTAAGATTGAGAATTTTATAAAAAGCATTTAGTTACTTTGTATAATCATTATACTTTTAATGAGGAATTACTTGCCCTATCCTACCCGTTCGGCTAACGACCCTCCACCAATCAAGGAAGCGGTGGGTGAGAGTGGACACCCATTAAACTGCCATTTTATAGGCAGCAACCTTATACCCCCTTATAGATCGGCTTCGTGAATGAGGCCTAGTAACGGTAAGACTAGCATTTATCTTATACATATATAATAATTATTCTTATAATATTATAATAGTATAGGGGCGAATTTTAAACTTGTAAAATTCTAGGGTTTAGAATTTAAATATTTCAAAATTAAACTTTTAATCAAAAATTTAAATTCCAAACTTGAGGGCAAGTGTTTGAAACATTTCAAAACTATCTAGATCATAATTCAAATAATATAATTAAACATTTAATTGGTGGCTATCTAATTTTGACCTAATCCAATTTCATGCAAGATAATTGATCAAATAATTCAAATAATTAGAGTTTATCAAATAAGGCAATAATTATCAAATTAAATGATAAATATCTTTTATTTTGACAAAGATAATCACATAGAATCAATAAAATTCGGATTTTATTAATTAAAAACAATTATGATAATTATCCCAAGTCAAAATAAGCAAAAATCCCAAAATTCCCTCTGTCTAACTCCCCGACTCGCCGAGTCCCTTACAGAACTCGCCGAGTTCATCTGACTCATCGAGTTCACTTTGGGACTCGACGAGTCTGTCAGGAAGAAGGTAAGAAAAACGATTTTAAGCAATGAACAAACATAAAATGCATCAAATACAATAGAAACCAAGCAAGGCTCTAATACCACTGATGGGTTTTGAGCAAAAGAACATTCCTATGTGCACATGCAAAACCCTAAAGCTTTGGATCTAGGTTTCTCTATTGTACACGCAAATTTATCGAAAGCTTACAAACCCTAGATCTAGCATAACAAAAATCAAAATATCATATAAATAGGTTTAGATGTTTACATTTTGATTGTTGCAAGAATCTTCAAGCTTTGAGGGCCTAGTATCACAAGTGTAATACCTATAATGGCTTACAAACACCAAAGCCAGAAGATGATCTAGAAGAGAGGGGATGGAGGCACAATTTTGGCTCTAAGAACTTCTTAGGGTTTCTGGTCGCCGATTTCTGTAGCCCTAGGGGTCCGTATATACTTGAGCTGCTTAGGTTTCAGCCAAAACCCTAATTGGATAGCTTAGGCCTTAAGCAGTCCACGGAACCTTCTGGAATAAAGCTTGGACGATTTCAAGGTGGGCTTCCACCCTAATTTTGTCCCCCTTTATGTCCATAAGGATTCACAGCCCAAAACCAATTATCTTATAATTGCAATTCCAGTCCCCTTTATTTAATTAATCTCTTTTAGTCACATAATTGATTCTTAATTAATTATTGACCAATATAAATTAAACAATATGATTTCTCCTTTAATATATTATTCTTATAATATATCAATAAACCATAATATCCTCTCTCTCCATAAATCATCCTGTCAAGTTGCTTTGGTGAAGGCAACCCAAAAGGACCATGCTACAACCGGGTCAAGTACATAACAAATATAGTTATGGACTTAGACACAAATCCAACAGAGACAACAACCCGTGGCAGCCCCTGCAGCCACAACATCTGTCACCCCTATAGCCACCACATCTGCCACATCATTTTCCATGACAACAACCACTCCAACTCCTGTCAGGGTATATGCTGGAACACTCCCGAATTGTGACAAGTGTAACTACCATCACAAGGGAGTCTGCAGGGAGTTGCGTTGTAATAGGTGCAATAAGAAGGGACACACTACCCGCTTTTGTAGGACTCCTACCTAACACATCATTTCCACTACCAATGCTGGCACAAGTCAAGTGTGCCATGCATGTGGTGCAATGGGACATTTCAAGAGAGATTGTCCCACAGAGAGGAATGACGGAGGAGCGGGAGGAAACTAACAACAAGTCATGTCGAAACAACGAGGAACACTCCTGGGATTTTTCGTACGTCACTAAACACTAATACTTACAGCTTAAATTTTTACTAAGACTAGTATCAATTAAAAGAAAACAATTCGCTTCCTCGTCCGAACAAAACACATCATTCATATAGAATCAAGTATCCTTACAGGTAAGATATAATGTCTTAGTGTAAACATTAGGGTCATATATAATTAAGAACCTATAGACTTAGAGTGCGTGATTCCGCCTTACTTCCTGTTCCTTGTCTGGTTGTGGATTTAGGGTAGAGTCACTCAGCCTACTGTCTTCTCGGCCTTTATTATATATGACTTGTAGACAACAAGCGATTATAGATGGACCTAGTGGGGATCGTAATATTAAGTATCCATACCATCCATCGAAACAATTCTACGGTTAGTACTCACTTAATGCAGTACAAAACGTTCGCAGTAGTAATAACAAGGTTAAAACAGAAAGCACTAGACACGTACACACAGATGCACTATCGCCCTAGCAAACACTCCTTCTGAACCAACTTAACACGTGTTCCGACGACGTCATCCGACCTAGATTGGTTTGGTCTTCGCCATAACGATCGCATGTGTTACCAGAATGACCATTCGCCCTAAACCGACCGACTAACGAAACTCTTGTCACTCATAATGACAAACCAGATACGAACCTCAGACTCTTCTCTCGCTTCAAACCTCCGAAGTACTCATATGAGGAGTACTATATCTCCCAAAACCTTTCCGAAGTATTCCCAACAGACCTTTAGGGAATACCACTCGTGCAGCAAGTCAAGTTCAAGTACAGAGGCTAGGGACAAATACGGTTAATCTATCACTACTAAGTGTATACGCGAGAGTAGTATATAATTAAGATTCTACGGACTTAGGATGTATGTTTCCGCTCTATCTCCTGTTCTTTGTCTGGTTGTGGACGTGGGGCAGAGTCGCACATCCGACCGTCTTATCAATCTTAATTATATATGACTTGTATACACGAGGCGATGATAGATGGCCAGGTATGAGTCCTACCTTGAACATCAGGACAAAGGCTGCCCAAGACTACGAGCGTACATTCTACCATTCGGACAAACATAAACTAGTAAGCCAAACCCACACACGTCGACCTGATCAGAACAACCGACCCAACAGTGAAGATCCGCTGGAACTTCAAGTGAGGATCTGAGTTCACTGGGGAACGAGAAGTTCAGAGAGAACTGAAGCACTTACCCCTTTCCAAATTCCTAACAGCCGCTCAGAATTCAAATTTCGGGACAAAATATCCTCTAACTGGGGGATGATGTCACAACTCGAAATTTTAAACCTAGTAAAATCCAAACCCTAACCTAGCACAAGTGAATCTACATTGCAACCCTTGTTGCATTGTGTCCTCTATAGCCTAAGGGCTTGTTTATAAGCTAAATAATTAAGCCTATATTCAAACCTAAGTTAATTTAGGTTAGCATAATGTAATATAAATCAAAAGTGAAAGGTTTAAAACATAAATATACACCATAAATAGGTGAATTCGGTCCATAATTCTAGAAATAACATGAATTCAGTTTTTGGAATCTTTTAACAATGTTGTGTTCGGTTCTAATTTAATCCAAGAAGTGTGTTCGGTCTAGGTATGACCGAATTCACAAGTTATGGCCCATTAAGGACCGAATTCCCAAAGCAAATAGCCCATTAAGACCGAATTCTACTTCCTATATATATATATATATATATATATATATATATATATATATGTGTGTGTGTGTGTGTGTGTAACCGATTTCACAATTCATTTCCCACTTATTCACACTGAATTCTTGCCAATTTTGCTCTCAAAACTCATGTGTTTTTACCCAGAAGATCTTCAAATCTTCTTATTCTCACCAAGAACACACACTCATATCTTCAAATCTTCAACATTCCACCGAATTCACCAAGCCTTGACCGAATTCCCACTTTTGCTCAATGAACACACATTTTCAACATTTCTCAATTAATTTTCAATTAAATTGTAAGTCCTCCTTTTATATATTTAAATTATTATCTAACCCTATTATTTAAATTAATATCTTATTAATTTAAATACGACGTCGGGTATAATTATTTTAGGATACGACCATTGTTACGTATTCTAACCCGAGGAGCATTTACAATCACTTCGAGTCCAATCAAGCACACATACTAGAGGTGAGTTCATACCCCTATATTTTTTCAAGTTTTTCAATGTTTTTAGGGGGAATACAAGTAAAACACAAGTAATCTTGTGTTTAAAAATATAATTTTGCTTATTATATTTTCGTACCGTGAACATACAATTGAACGCGAAACTTATTAAACACGGCAAACATTATGATTACTAGATTTAAAAAAAATCTACAAAAACATGTTAAGACCAACTATTTTACAAGCACCGATTATAACACGGAAAACAAACTTATAAACTATTTTAACAATAGTTTATGGAACGAACGAACTACTTTTACAAAGATACATGTTATTTACAAAAAGGGTTTTCATTGTATTATTAGTGAATTCGTTGAGGGATCAAATTTGTGAGACAAGTCTTCGAGTACTTATCTAAGTGCCAAGGGAAGTCTAGTCTTATGAACCAGAGTCTCCTGGAGGGAGAGCGTGAGTTTGTGTATAGATCTATACGGGACTGACAATCCTGCGCCCTGACTATTAGCTACAGTCGTTCTGGGTGACAAACGTCATTAACGTTTTACGACATCCGAATTACGTCGTAGGGTTTAACGTCCATCAGTATAGTTATAAGAACTCACATGGATAAAACAATGACTCGTTTACGTAATAATATACTTAACAGACAGTCATCAGGGTTAGTAACTATGTGATTACTTAGTATATACATCACGGTGCTATGAAATTAACATCCGAGATGCAGTGGGATGTGTGACTTCTGCCTCATTTCCTGTTCCTTGTTTGGTTGTGGGCTTAGGGCAGAATCACCCAATCAACTGTCTGTTCGATCTAGATTTCTATAACTCGTATGTACTAAGTGATCACAGGAGGGTATTAACATCACTACCAGTATACAGAACAAACACGTTTTCGACTAGTTTTATTTGATAATAAAGCTATATCTTAACAACTTAAGTATGGGAAAATACTTGTACTTTTCAGTTTGGAACAGTTAAGACAACAACTCACTTTTATGGAAAATATAGGCGTTTCCAGGACAAACATCAGTATTTTACAAGCAAACGGTTTATCATGCAACTAACGAACAATCATTGTTAATTTTATAATTCCCTAGTTTATACATCAAGGTTATGTATGAAGAATATCCGATAGGCAGTGGAATGTGTGGTTTCCGCTAGGGGTGTTCGCGGTGCGGTTTGGTGCGGTTTAGAGTTGAAACCGCAAACCGCACCGCACATGCGGTTTGAGTTTTTTGGAAACCGCAAACCGCACCACAAAAGCTCTAAACCACATTATGCGGTGCGGTTTCATGCGGGCCGTTTGTGCGGTTTATATGCGGTTTATGCGGTTTGATAAGTTGTTTCAATTTATAACTTTGGTTGTTATTCATTCCATTTAAACACTTTCAAAATTTATTAATTATATTACATACCCTTTAAAAGGCATAGATATTGCAAACAAAAAAACCACATAATGTTTTGCTAAGTTGTTATGACTTATGAAATTTGATATCATAGTCTTTTAAGTCTTTAATTACTATATTTAACCATCGTGATATAGAAAAAAGTTATTGGACAGTATGAAGTATTTGGTGATTAGAAACTTTGATATATATATATATATATATATATATATATACAACGCGGTGCGGTTTGAACCGCGGTTTGGTTACTATAAACCGCAAACCGCACCGCGAAATTCTAAACCGCATTATGCGGTGCGGTTTGGTGCGGTGTGGGCGGTTTGTGCGGTTTATGCGGTTTTTTGCACACCCCTAGTTTCCGCCTCATTTCCTATTCCTTGTTTGGTTGTGGGCTTAGGGCAGATCTACACAATTAACTGTCCGTTCGATCTTGGTTTATATATAACTAGTATAAACTAAGTGGTTATAGAAGGAATTGGTATTATCATATTCTTATTAAGAAAATATAGGATTTTCTTAAGGAACACTTTCATCATATCCCAAAGGACTATACAGTTAACTCTGTAAGTACCTAGTGAATACATCATGGTTATATACATGAGGATCCGATAGACAGTGGGATGTGTGGCCTCCACCTCATTTCCTATTCCTTGTTTGGTTGTGGGCTTGGGGTAGAACCACACAATCGATTGTCTGTTCGATCTGGATTGTATATGACATGTATACACTAAGTACTCGTAGACGGAACTAGTATAAGTCATTTTTACTTATCATTCATTACATAAGAAAATATAGGATTTTCTGGAGAAACACATCATGTTTTACAAATAACAAAGAACCTGTTTCCTAAAACAAATCGCTTATAAACTCACTAACTTTAATGTTGACACTCTTTCAAAACCACTTGTATTCTCAGGACACTAGTAGACAGGTACACACCCGGGTTCTTAGAAGACGGAGCATAGTAGCTTTAAGTCTTTACTTTACTATTTACTTTTGGAGTCAATCATATATGTTTCGAATACAATGTAAACATTTTAATATCAATACAATGGTTGTTGTTGCTTTGATTACTATTATTCAATTGTTGTGATACTGTACATGACGTCCTCCACCCCCGAACGTTTCCGCCGTTCCGGTTTGGGGGTGTGACAGGTTTGGATCGATTCAGTGCAGGACTATGAAATTCAAGGATGTTTCTTATATCCATACCAGTGACTCATTTACCTTAGTAATATAAACTGTTATATAACTATGTATATGACGTCATCTATCAAATCTATAAGGAAGAGGTAGAGGTATGTCAGTTTCCTCAATAGCTCTTTCAATCCCGAATTGAATGTTAGGTCCAACTTTAGGTTCTTTGCTGGTTAACTCTTGAATCTTATCAAGATCAATGTGGCTCCCACTAGCACCTTTGGAAATCAGCTCCCTCTCTTGGAAGACTGCCCTTATAGCAACATACAATTTGTTCTCAAAAGGATTGTTGAACAATTATCCAAAATTCTTGATGGGTTCTCCAATGAGATAACACATCTCTATTCTAAGTTCTAGATTGTCGAGCGCTCCACGACAAGCATAAGCCTCATAATCGTAGACTTCCATATGTGTTAGAGAAGAGTGAATCTCACTTCACATATCATAGAGTGTTTCATGAACCTACATAATCAGTACAAGACCAAATAACTCCTCGTAACACTATTCATGGTACAACCCATGAATTGTTAGTAAGCATAGTTCAACTCATCTAGTACAAAATCAATTAATGATTTGTGTCTCTATCCAATTAACACTTCCTAGTGGTAGTGTTTTGGGTGGAGATAGATCATGAAACTCTTTCATAATTCCTCGGATGATCGATAAAGTTTGGACTGAGATTCTCACTATGAGTGTCTCATCCTATTGCCCAATTGATTCTTAACTTCGCTTTATGAGAGCTCTGAACACCTGAAAGGTTCCAGACGCACGTTCATATGAAGTTGATCTTACCATGTATCATGGTTAATCTGAACGGTCCATTAGTGCAAACTAATTCCAACAGATATTCGCATCACCCAATGATGTATTCATCATATATCTTGATAAACAAGATTTGCATTTATCATGAGACTCGAGGTCAAATGATATCTAAAATCCGATCCAACTGGATACTTGGTAATGCACTTCTCATTTATATATCCAATACTATGATTCCACAAATACATTTCACCCAAACCTTTTGGGTGTATTTGAATTAGTACGTATTGTGGTCAATCTGAACGATCCATTAGGTAAACTAATTTCAACAAATATTTGCACCACAATAATACACCTCAAATATTTGAATCAACTTTGAACTATTGTTACTATACTAGTTTCATAGATTTCATGACTTTCTTTTAACATGTTAGAATGCTCTACATTTAAATAAGTCAGAACTATCATGAATCATAGTATAAACAATTTCAATTATAATACCATATACTATACATTTGGGAAAAGAGTTGTCTTTTGATCCTATGAATAGTAGAAAGGGCTTGACATTCATGATCAAATTATCTTCTCCATGTTTCAGTCTCCTTACTTCATTTTACTCACTCCACATTCTTGCAAATGTTAGTACTTAATCCTTAGTAAAATACTCAAGGTTTAGAAGTAATGTTCCGATGGCATTATAAATTCATATATTTGAATGAACACCAAAAATGGGAGAACTAGTTATCTTTTGATACTATGGAAAGTAGCAAGGGCTGGTGATCCATGATCAAATTTAACTTCTTCATGTTTTAGTCCTTTCACCTCAAATATATATTTTGGGCATGTATGATTTCTTAGTCCTTTCTTGTTATGGAAACGAATAGCTATCAGAACATTTCTCGGAATAGGCCTTACTTTGTCATTGGCATTTGGGACTTGATTAGGTTTACCAACACTAATCGCCTTTTAACCCATGGGCAATTGGCTTTCTTCTGCTTGACACTTTTATTCATGACAGTAAAAATATGGGAGTGTTTTGAAGTATGAGTTTCTATGATTGGCCATGTTAGTTCCAAAAGGAATCCTTAACATGCTACACAACTACCTCATGGAAATTCCAAGTTGTTCATATCAAAATCAGAGTGAACTGATTATATGTACATGTTAGCTAGTTGATTAACCCTAGTCAACTCCTAACTCAAGGAAATTCCATTTTACTTCAATATATCAGTTCACAACGTACATTTGATGACTTCCCTTTCTAATAGATGAGAATGCAATCTTTGGAGTAACCTAGGAAAAGCTTTATCAAAGGCATGATCTTTCTTTTCGTTTATGAGAACTATTCCCAAACTACGAATTTAGACATGATTGATCATCCTCATAGCTAATCCTTTCAAAGGTTTTATAGCAGTAGATTTAGTGGATAAGGTTATAGACATCATTCAATATCAATTCCCATTCTAGTTTGTTTTACTTATCCTTAGAAAATAATCACCCTAAATAAAATTATTTTTGAAGGCTAGGATCCATATTTGGCTTCATGATGTGTAAAGGGATGTCGTAAACACACCATAAAGTTATTTAGGTAGGCAAAGACCTTTGCTAATTTCGATCACTACGGAATTCCTAGATCTTTGAGATTCATTGACTATCAATGGCATGTTAATCTTGGATTATGTTCATCTCAGATTCAATGACGGGGTCGCCGCAGATCACTGAACAAATGGTGAATCGACCATACAAAATTATGTGATCCCCGACTCAAGTTATGCTTGAGATTCGCGAATTCCACATCATTCTCTACCTATACTCTCAAATTGATGTGTCGGTTAACCACACGAGCTCCATCAACAAGTTATAAATAGAATGTATAACTTTTATGGATAACATAAGATTCACATTAAATAGATTGTGAATTAACCAAGCAAAATCGCATGGTCCTCGACTCAAGTTACGGTTGAGATTCGCGAGTTCCATATCATTCTCAACTACACTCTAGATTGATGCGTCGGTTAACCACACGAGCTCCACCAACAGAATATAAAGAGAATGTGCAATTTTCATGGATAATATGAGACTCACATTCTATTAATAAAAAATGATTTTGTTTTATACTTGTATTTAGAATACTTTTAGATTGACCATTATCACTATTAAACCTTTTCGGTAACTCCATTCTCAAAATGCAATAGGGCGGTGAGGGTGGTAAGGGCGAAGCATATTAAAAACCGACCTCGTTAGGAATCATAGAGACCTCTTTAAACCCCTACATCATAATGGGTGACCTAGTCATGGTAAGACTGACAATGTCAATATTTAAAACATACGATGGCGCATGTTGTAACTTTCTTATAAATATAGTAGATACAATTCTAATATATATATATATATATATATATATATATATATATATATATATATATATATATAAGGGGTAAATTTAAAACTCTTTAAATTTAGTGTCTATTATTAATTCTAACTAATTGCGAGGACGCAGTGTAACAATTAATAAATCATGAGGGATTAATATTCAAATTTATAAATCTCTGTTATAAATAATATTAAATATTTAAATTCACTATTTAAATAATAAATAAATATTCAAATTGAAATAATCATATTCAAATAATATTTATCAATTTTCCAGATTTAAAACATTTTAAATTTGGTATTTATCCATATTTAACAAATCTTCAAATTTGAAAAATGAAAAAAATAGGGAAACCCTAATTTGCCTAGCTCACGTCGTGAGCTGCGATTACAGGTTTTAACAATTACGAATTTTTCAATCTTTCTTCTTTCATTCAATTTCAAACAAGTATTTGTAGAAATTATGGATCTAGGGTGAATGTAATCATGAACAAATGGCTCTGATACCATTGTTGGATTTTCTACACATTAAATACACTCTAAACTAGGTAGCGGAAAAATCGAAACTATGATATACCTAAGTGTTCATGCAACCTATGGATCTATGGTTTCATGCTAATTACATCTACCCTAGAAAACAAAAACATACCTCTTATGTAGCCCTTACTCTACATGCTTGAGATCTTAATCCTCCATGAAGTTGCTTGGATGAGAGGACCCAAACCAAAATCTTTCTAATGGTATCTCACCCAGTGACACCAAAGAGTGGAATAAAAATAACTAGGAGAATGGTCAATTTCAGAAACCCTAAAAGGGTTAGAAGTCGTCCCTAAGAGGGGGAGGAAGAAGGGTTGGCGAAACTTCAAACCAATGTGCAAGGAAGAATAAAATCCCTAAGGTCCTAGTTATAGCCTTGGATCCCTTCCTAGGTTTTGTATTCCTTACCATGTATGATAAGAGCCCAACAACGAAATTCACTCCTTTTCCCATGTGGGATGGAGTAATTTTCTGTCACACCCCCAAACCATAACGGCGGAAACGTTTGTGGGCGGATAACTTCATGTATATTATCATAACAATTGAATATGAATGAATGAAAGAATTACAACCATTACATTGAATATTTAATAAGTTACATTGTACTTAAAACATTGCTTACATAATGTCGAATGCATGTGACAAAAATGAATAACGTGATGCGACGACGTCCCATCCACCAAAAAAAATTCTTGTGGTTACCTGTTTACTGATTTCCTGAGAATACAAGTGATTTTGAAAAGTGTCAACATTTAAGTTGGTGAGTTCATAAGCATTTTTTTTATGAAAATGGTTTGTAACTGTTTCGTGAAAATGATATTGTATACTTCCAGAAAATCCAATATTTTCTTAAAAATGAACTATAAGTCTTTAGTCTCAAGACTATAAATGTAAGTAATGTTGTACTGTAAAATGACGTAAAGAAGTTTTATCATTTTATAAAACTACTTGAAATGTGTGTTATCATGTAAATCAATTGTCTTATTGATACCCTATGTGAGTTATTATAACCATACTAATATGACTAGTGGCCTGAACGACGTGCTTCGGGCGTCGGAAACTGTTACGACATTTGTCACCCCAGACCTGCCGGTCGAACTGTAGCTAACAGTTTAGGTGTGGGGTTGTCAATCCCGTATAGATCTATACACAAGTGTCACACTCTCCCTACAAGAGACTCTGGTTATAATGCAGGTCTTAGTTGTATACTCTGGTAGGTACGGTGAAGCGAAATGTGTCACAACCAGTATCAGTAGATTTACGTGAAATGAAAACTTATTTTTCTTGTAAATAAAAAAAAATGTATGCCTTTAAATAATTGTTTGATTTTTCTGAAATGATAGTGTGGTTTTGTGACTCCTAAACTATACCAATTATAGTTTTTCTCGTTTGTTTGTTGAGACTACTTATATAATCCTCTATATAAATATAAGGTTGTTTTTTTTTGTAGAGTCAAAGTATATGGTCAAACATGATATTTTTGGGTTGTAACCTACCAAAATAGTAAATACTTATAATGTAACCCCTTTTTGTTAGAAAAACTATCCTTTAGTAAAAAGCTTTCAAAAACCTTGTAGCTTTACAAATCATAATTTTTCTTATGATTTTTTATAACATAGAATATGTTTTGTTTTTGTTAGCTTTGCATTTCAAAACTAACATATCACAAGCAAATGCATAAAAGTTAGTGATATTAATATCTTGTGCAAATAATAGTTTATACTTAGACAAAAGGATGAAACATGCAAGTATTTGTGTAATAAACCAATTTTTGACTTGTACCCCCCCCCCTAAAACATGAAAATCTCAAAAAATAGGGGTATGAACTCACCTTGAGTGGGTTTGTGGTGGGATAAGGAGATTATGGTGAAGATCTTCAATATTAGAGCACTTTGAAGGTGGTTGAAGAACTCTTGAGAAATGATCTTATCCTATGGGTTTAACACATAATAATGTGTGTAAATGAGATAATTTTAGCATAAACATATGTAGAAACACTAGATGAACAAGAATTACTTACCAAAAAATCCTAAGAACCAACTTGGAGGTGATGATCTTGGAAGAATTGGGGCTTGTTCTTGAGTGAAAGTTGAAGAAAGATGAATATGGTGAGAGGGAAAAGGCCTCTTGGCCGCAAGTTAAGGGGGAGGGGGAGGGGTGGGGTGGGGTGAGGTGATGTGCCTTGTTATATGGTGGTTAATAGCCTAGAGGTATGTTGGGTAATTAATCTATGTTGGAAGATGCAACTTTTTTGTCATAAGGTCAACTCTTCTCCTTTTTTATAAAAATGTTGAATTTTTATAAAAATATTAGTTTTTATAAAAAAAAAGTAGCATAAAATATATGTACTTACTAAATTTGAATCATACAATTCAAATTATTAAATGAAAAGATCATTATTAATAAAGATAATAAATGAGTGTTTTGAAAGTATTTTTTTTATTAAAATGATAAGTATTGGTATTATTGAAATTAACGTTGTAAGTCCAAAATAGGGTTTTGAATTCAAAAATCGACAAAACGAAGGGCATTTCACATAAATACGTGGAAATTGTACATTAGGGAACATCAAGATTCAACTAAAATTCAAATATGGGTCGAGTTGACTTTTGTTGACTTGTTGACTTTTGTTGACTTGTTGACTTTTGTTGACTTCAAAATTGGCAGTTGACACATCATCCCCCTGTTAGAAGGAATTTCGTCCCGAAATTAGTTCTAGATTGGGTACTCATGAACTAGGGAAAAGATGTGGGTACTTCTGTTTCATTTTGTCCTCTCGTTCCCAAGTGAATTCAGGCCCTCGCTTGGCGTTCCAACGGACCTTTACTATGGGTATGCGACTTTTTTTCATCCTCTTGACCTCCCTGTCCATGATTTCTGCAGGTTACTCCATGAAGTGTAAACTCTCGTTTACCTCGATTTCATCGAGGGGGACTACAAGAGTTTCGTCGGACAGACACTTCTTTAGGTTGGATACATGGAAGGTGGGGTGTACGTTACTGAGTTCTTGTGGCAGTCGAAGTTTGTAAGCCACCGGACCGATTCTAGCAAGGATCTCGAATGGCCCGATGTACCTTGGATTCAGCTTTCCACGTTTTCCAAAACGTATCATTCCCTTCCAGGGCGAGACCTTCAACAGCACGCGGTCACCGACCTGGAACTCCAAGGGTTTGCGTCGTTTATCTGCATAGCTCTTTTTCCGATCCCAGGATGCCTTTAATCGTTCACAAATCTGGACGATCTTTTTCGTTGTTTCTCGTATGATCTCCGGGCCGGTGAGAGTGCTATCAGGCACTTGCCTCTTTGCTAGTTGTGTGTCACCCACTTCAGCCCAGCACAGAGGGGATCTACACTTGCGTCCGTAGAGGGCTTCGAATAGCGCGACCTTGATGCTAGTGTGATAGTTGTTATTGTAGGAGAATTTGACGAGTGGTAAATGGGTATACCAGTCCTTACCAAAGTCTATCACACATGCCCTCAACATGTCTTCAAGCGTCTGAATGGTCCTTTCACTTTGACCTTCTGTTTGAGGGTGATATGTTGTGCTCATATCGAGTTTGGTTCCCAAGGACTTTTGAAGTGATTGCGAAAACCGTGAGGTGAATCTACTATCTCTGTCAGAGATAATAGATATTGGCACACCATGTAGTCGCACAATTTCTTTAATGTACGTCCTGGTTAGCTTTTCCATCTTGTCGGTCTCTTTTATTTGTAGGAAGTGTGCGGATTTGTTTAACCTGTCAACGATCACCCAGATGGTGTCAAGTCCACCCGCTGTCTTTGGTAACTTGGTTATGAAGTCCATGGTTATCCGCTCCCACTTCCACTCGGGTATTTTCGGTTGCTGAAGAAAACCCCAGGGCTTTTGGTATTCTACCTTGACTTTGGCGCAAGTCAGGCACTTGCCCACATAGGTAGCGATCTCTGCTTTCATGTTCGGCCACCAATAAAGTTTCTTGAGGTCCAGATACATCTTGTCTGCACTGGGATGAACGGAGTATCTGGTCTTGTGAGCCTAGTTCATGACAACGTCTCTGTACTCACCAAACTTCGGTGTCCAGATTCGATCCATGAGGTAGTAATCTCCATCGTCCTTGACTGCAAGGTTCTTATCCATCCCTCGTAAGGCTTCGTTTGCAATATTTTCGAGTTTCAAGGCTTCCTGCTGAGCCTTTTTGATCTGTGAAGACAGGTGAGAGTGGATGGTCATGGTCAACGATTTTACTCGGCAGCCCGAGTATTCTTTCCGACTTAAGGAATCTGCTACTACGTTGGCCTTGCCCGGATGATAACGAATTTTACATTCGTAGTCATTTAGCAGTTCAACCCATCGTCGTTGTCTCATGTTGAGCTCCTTTTGATTGAGAATGTGTTGAAGACTCTTATGATCTGTGAAGATGGTGCACTTCGTGCCGTATAGGTAGTGCCTCCAGATCTTCAGGGCAAACACCACCGCTCCTAGTTCAAGGTCGTGCGTGGTGTAATTGACCTCATAAGTCTTGAGTTGTCTTGAGGCATAGGCGATGACCTTTCCTCGTTGCATAAGCACACATCCTAGGCCCTGCTTTGATGCATCACAGTAGACCACAAAGTCTTTGGTACCTTCTGGGAGAGACAAGATTGGAGTGTTGCACAGAGCTTGCTTAAGCGTTTGGAAGGCAGTCTCTTGTTTCTTCTCCCAGCTGAAAGTCACTCCCTTCTGCGTCAAGGTAGTGAGCAGCTTTGTGATCTTAGAGAAGTTTTGTATAAATCTTCGGTAGTAGCCAGCGAGACCCAAAAACTGGCGAATCTCCTTCGGTGTTCTTGGGGTTGCACAGTTTTCAATCTCCTTGAATTTGGAAGGGTCCACGTGTATCCCTTCCTCGCTGACTACGTGCCCCATAAAAATCTACTTTTCGAATCCAGAACTCGCACTTTGAGAACTTTGCGTATAACTTTTCTGCCCTTAACGTCTCCAAGACCTGCCGTAGGTGCTGACTATGTTCCTCCTTGCTTCGTGAGTAGATCAGTATGTCGTCGATGAATACTATCACGAACTTATCAAGATAAGGTCGACACACACGGTTCATTAAGTCCATGAACATCGTTGGTGCATTAGTTAGACCGAAGGGCATCAGTACAAACTCGTAGTGACCATAGCGAGTTTTGAATGTCGTCTTAGGAATATCTTCCTCCTAAATTCGCAGTTGATGGTACCCTGACCTTAGATCAATCTTTGAGAAGTAGCTCGATCCTTGAAGTTGATCGAATAAGTCGTCGATTCGAGGTAGGGGATAACAGTTCTTGATAGTGATCTTGTTCAGTTCTCGGTAGTCTATGCACATGCGGAAAGATCCGTCCTTCTTTTTCACGAATAAGACCGGTGCTCCCCAGGGTGAGAAACTCGGTCTGATAAATCCTTTGCTCAACAGCTCGTTCAGTTGACTGGATAGTTCTTGCATTTCAGTCGGTGCTAAGCGGTATGGGGATTTGGCTATGGGAGTGGCTCCAGGAATTAAGTCGATTCTGAACTCGACTTAGCGTACGGGCGGGATTCCGGGACGGTCTTCTGGAAATACATCGGGAAAGTCACAGACCTGGGGAATATCCTCGATGTCTTTTACTTCTTGTTTCTTATCGACGACATGGGCTAAGAAGGTGTGGTATTCTTTGCGTAGATATTTATGAGCCTTGATGCAGGAGATGATTTGTAGATTCATGTCGGGTTTGTCGCCATAAATGACGAGCGCTTTGTTATTCGGTAGGTTAAGGCGAACGGCCTTTTCGTAACATAGGATATCGGCATGGTGGGGGCTTAACTAATCCATGCCAATGATAACGTCGAAACTCCTTATGGTGACCGACATCAGGTCGATTCGGAAAGAATGGTTGTTTAGCGTCAGAGTGCATCCTATGTATATATCTTTAGTGCTTTCTGTTTTACCGTTTGCCATTTCTATGGTGAATGTTTCATTTAGTGATTGGGGTTTCTGTTTGAGTAAGTGCTTAAATTGGTGGCTCACTAAGCTTTTCTCTGCACCACTATCAAATAGTATGCATGCATATGAGTTGTTTAAGAGGAACGTACCAGTAGCCACGGTAGGATCCTTCATGGCCTCCTCATGCCCAATTGTAAAAACTCTTCCCCCGCCTCCGTTATTCCTGTTTTGTGACTTCAAGCACTCCTTCTTGAAATTCCCGTTCTCACCGCAACCGTAGCATGCGCGACTCACCCTAGCATTAGTGGCTTGGGTGGTTTGTTGTGTCGGTGCTCTGCAGTAACGAGCGGTGTGTCCCTTCTTGTTGCAGTTGGTATATTGTCTCTCTTGGCAGGCTCCGTGGTGGTGAAAATTGCACTTGTCGCATTTCGGAAGAGTTCCAGCATATGGCTTGGCTGGTGTAGGGGCAGTAGGGGCGATAGGGGTGGTAGGAGTGGTAGGAGCGGTGATGGCATGGGCGGTCACCGTTTGTTGTTTCTTGGCCAAGTATTGAGCGGGTTGGCCTTTTTTTTGTTCCAAAACTTCCTTTTGTTGTCACCTCCTTTTGGTTGCTCGGGCGTAGGGGTTATGATGCCTTGATGAACTCCCTGGTTGACAAGAGTCTGTGCCAACCGCTTGGCACCGTCGAGGGTGCTCGTGTTGGCAGATATGACTATCCCATGGATCTGAGGGGATAGCCCCCAAATGTAACGTTCCACTTTCCGTTTGTTGTTTCTTGGCCGAGTATTGAGCGGGTTGGCCTTTTTTTTGTTCCAAAACTTCCTCTTGTTGTTACCTCCTTTTGGCTGCTCGGGCGTGGGGGTTATGATGCCTTGATGAACTCCCTGGTCGACAAGAGTCTGTGCCAACCGCTTGGCACCGTCGAGGGTGCTCGGGTTGGCAGATATGACTATCCCATGGATCTGAAGGGATAGCCCCCAAATGTAACGTTCCACTTTCTTGGGCTCAGGGGTGACCATTCCCGGGCACAGAGTTGCCAATTCATTAAATCGGCCACAGATCATGTTCAAGCTTCTACATCTTGCTCCTTGGACAATATTCCTCGAGCATCATGGCTTTCAGTTCCACCCAACTCATGGTGTTGGTCACGGCTAGGGTCAAAACTTTAACGTGGTTGTTCCACCATGACAAGGTCGAGTCTGCAAATGTAAATGCGACCTTTTTGACCTTGAACTCGTCAGGACATGCGCAAATTCCAAATATGGACTCAGTCTTTTCAAACCATCTTGTTAGTATAACGACTCCGCCATCACAATGGTAGGTTTGGGGCTTGCAGTTCATGAATTCTTTGTAAGAGCACATCCGAGGGTGCCCTTGGTTGTCACCATGGTTGGAACTGCCAGTCCCGTTTCCGCTGCCGTTGCCATTTTCGTTGTCGTTTCCGTTCGTGTCGTTGCTGCTAATTTGGGCCATGGCAGCAGCCACAACAACGGTTACAGCAGCCTGAACAATGGCAGTGTCCATCGGTGGAGATGGTGGCGGTGGTGGAGTTGTTGAGGTGTTAACAACACGTCTTCTAACTCTTTGTGGTGGCATCTTTCTGCCATAAAGTTTAGAGGAGGGATAATGATAAGACCTTGATAAAGGTTATGGGTTGGGTATTACTGTAATGGAATGCCTTGATTATAAATGTATTCAGTCTCGTTGTTATTGAAATTTGCAAGCAACTCATAAATGGATTTTACTATAAAAGTAAACAAATGCATAACAAGTAACAACATCCAATGAAATAAAAATGCATACAAATTTCATTGATAATTGTAGTTTTAGTACATAGTTTGTGAAAATTGACCTCTAAGAAGGTCTACAATACATCAAGAGATATGAAAAGGAAAAAAAATTGACAGCATATCGATCCCCTGAATAGTGTAATCACTTATTCGTAGGGTCGAACCTACATACAAGAGTAGAGTAGCATCAACGCTTACTCGAAAACCTAATCTATAACAAAATGTGAGTAGTGTGAGCCCTACTCGCGGCGCGTGGTTCCCTGTGGGCCAGAGGATGAAGTCAAGGCGCCCTGCAACTCTGCTATCCGACGCTCAGCTACAATCACCCTCTCCTCGAGAGTCGTGTGCCTCTCCTGATACTCTCTCACTTCCGCTCGAGCGGTGGTAAGGTCCTCATAGAGACTGTTAATGAGATGACATGTCTGAGGGTAGTCCCTCTCCAGTAGTTGGGTGTGTGCATCAGTGGCCTCAGTAGCGGTCCCTAGCTCCATGATCTGATTTGCTGACGCCCTGGTCTGATCTTCGAGGTGTGAGATGCGTTGCACCATGACAGGGAGGGCCCTGTCTGCCGGTCCTCCGTGACTGAGGTTATAAAAACCTCACTGCATGCCAAATGGAGAACGCTGGTGTTGCTGCCTACTCCACCTCTCCACGTCTTCCGCCCAGCGGGGCGTGGGTCCCTGGTAGCCCAAGCGGTGTGCGGGAACTCGAGTGACATAAGGAGGATATATGACTTCGGACTCTGTGTCCGAGTCCTCCTCTTCCTATTCCTCTTCCTCGTCTTCTTCTTCCTCCACCTCTGGATCCTCTTCGGGATCCTCTTCGGGTTCTTCTTCCATTAGTTCCTCAGGATCCTCTTCGGGATCCTCTTCGATCCACCCACCATTTCCCTGGTTAGGGAAATAGGGGTCTCCGGGCATGTGAAATCCTGCCATGATGTATGTGCAAGAATAGAGATATGAGAAATACATGAAGGGTTTAAGTGTATGATTTATAGTATTCTAAAATACTCCTATAGTATTTTAATCTTTATGTTTGATTCTAGAGTTTCTTATTGTATAGGGTTGGTAAGTTTTATATTCGTTACCCACCACGATCATTCCCAAACACATGTTGGTCATATCTCGTATAAATATAGTTGACCAGGCTATATTTATCCCAGATATGATTACATAACTGCCCAGACTAAATCGCAGTGTTTAACTTATCTAAATACTTTTATATGTTTTCTTATTACGACACTGTCCTAGTATGTATGCATGCATGTATACTCCTACAAAATACTTATATTTTAAAAGTGTACTTTTTAGTCAGAGCGTTTTAGCCCCATTGTATTTATAGTTGTATATCATACAAGGTTTGATATACTTAGTTCACTATAAACAATGCTCTGATACCAATTTGTCACACCCCCAAACCACAATGGCGGAAACGTCTGGGGGCGGATGACTTCATGTGCAGTATCATAACAATTAAATATGAATGAATCAAAGCATTACAACCATTACATTGAATATTTAATAAGTTACATTGTACTTAAAACATTGTTTACATAATGTCCAATGCATATGACAAAAATGAATAACGTGATGCGACGACGTCCCATCCACCAAAAAAAACTCTTGTGGTTACCTATTTACTGATTTCCTGAGAATACAAGTGATTTTGAAAAGCGTCAACATTTAAATTGGTGAGTTCATAAGCATTTTTTATGAAAAGGGTTTGTAACTGTTTCATGAAAATGATATTGTATACTTCCAGAAAATCCAATATTTTCTTAAAAATGAACTATAAGTCTTTAGTCTCAAGACTATAAATGTAAGTAATGTTGTACTGTAAAATGACGTAAAGAAGTTTTATCATTTTATAAAACTACTTGAAATGTGTGTTATCATGTAAATCAATTGTCTTATTGATACCCTATGTGAGTTATTATAACCATACTAATATGACTAGTGGCCTAAACGACGTGCTTCGGGCGTCGGAAACTGTTACGACATTTGTCACCCCAGACCTGCCGGTCGAACTGTAGCTAACAGTTTAGGTGTGGGGTTGTCAATCCCGTATAGATCTATACACAAGTGTCACACTCTCCCTACAAGAGACTCTGGTTATAATGCAGGTCTTAGTTGTATACTCTGGTAGGTACGGTGAAGCGAAATGTGTCACAACCAGTATCAGTAGATTTACGTGAAATGAAAACTTATTTTTCTTGTAAATAAAAAAAAATGTATGCCTTTAAATAATTGTTTGATTTTTCTGAAATGATAGTGTGGTTTTGTGACTCCTAAACTATACCAATTATAGTTTTTCTCGTTTGTTTGTTGAGACTACTTATATAATCCTCTATATAAATATAAGGTTGTTTTTTTTTGTAGAGTCAAAGTATATGGTCAAACATGATATTTTTGGGTTGTAACCTACCAAAATAGTAAATACTTATAATGTAACCCCTTTTTGTTAGAAAAACTATCCTTTAGTAAAAAGCTTTCAAAAACCTTGTAGCTTTACAAATCATAATTTTTCTTATGATTTTTTATAACATAGAATATGTTTTGTTTTTGTTAGCTTTGCATTTCAAAACTAACATATCACAAGCAAATGCATAAAAGTTAGTGATATTAATATCTTGTGCAAATAATAGTTTATACTTAGACAAAAGGATGAAACATGCAAGTATTTGTGTAATAAACCAATTTTTGACTTGTACCCCCCCCCCCCCCCCTAAAACATGAAAATCTCAAAAAATAGGGGTATGAACTCACCTTGAGTGGGTTTGTGGTGGGATAAGGAGATTATGGTGAAGATCTTCAATATTAGAGCACTTTGAAGGTGGTTGAAGAACTCTTGAGAAATGATCTTATCCTATGGGTTTAACACATAATAATGTGTGTAAATGAGATAATTTTAGCATAAACATATGTAGAAACACTAGATGAACAAGAATTACTTACCAAAAAATCCTAAGAACCAACTTGGAGGTGATGATCTTGGAAGAATTGGGGCTTGTTCTTGAGTGAAAGTTGAAGAAAGATGAATATGGTGAGAGGGAAAAGGCCTCTTGGCCGCAAGTTAAGGGGGAGGGGGAGGGGTGGGGTGGGGTGAGGTGATGTGCCTTGTTATATGGTGGTTAATAGCCTAGAGGTATGTAGATGCAACTTTTTTGTCATAAGGTCAACTCTACTCCTTTTTTTATAAAAATGTTGAATTTTTATAAAAATGTTATTTTTATAAAAAAAAAGTAGCATAAAATATATATACTTACTAAATTTGAATCATACAATTCAAATTATTAAACGAAAATATCATTATTAATAAAGATAATAACCTAGTGTGTTGAAAGTATTATTTTTAATAAAATGATATGTATTGGTATTGTTGAAATTAACGTTGTAAGTCCAAAATAGGGTTTTGATTTCAAAAATCGACAAAACGAAGGGCATTTCACATAAATACATGGAAATTGTACATTAGGGTACATCAAGATTCAACAAAAATTCAAATATGGGTCGAGTTGACTTTTGTTGACTTTAAAATTGGCAGTTGTCACATTTTCATCCAACCCTACTTCCATAAGGGTTCTGAAACATTCCTTATTAACCAACTATCGATTAATGAATATTCAACCCTTTAATTAATTAAACTGTTAATTAATTCCAAAAATATATTTCCAATTAGTTTCTAATTAATTACTAACCATAATAATTAATAAACCAAGTTCTCCTTTATTTATTCTACTCAATTTGGGTCTTGAGGGCAATCCAAAAGGACCCTGTTATTATTAGAAATATTACCAATAGTTAATGACCATTGACATACTTTCCAACATAAGGTACATATATTAATTGGATATTTGTTATTGCCCATTGTTGTATTATCAAATACTTAATTGTATTTAATCTTATATTTTTGTAGGGTGCCACTATTAATCCTTTAAAGCAGTCTACCCCACGAGATGAGAATCCATTATAGGAAGATGGACTTGATCAAATGCCTGCCATACATACAGTCTTTGTACCTACACATTGATGAGTTTTGGAAAGCTAAAAGCGATATTTTTTATAAAACAATTTATAAACGACAAACGGAAGACTTTGAAAATAACTAGTTTATTTTTAGACCATTTTAACAAAACCATCAAGAGGATCCAAATACATGAACTAGAAAGGTTATGAAAACTATAGGATGTTTAGAGCTAAACCCTTTGAAGACTTTGATCCCACTTGGTTTTGGGAGTTGATAAAGATAGAAAAAACTCAAGGATAGAATTTCTCTATAATGTATCCACCAACAAGAGTAAGCCACCAAGAATGCTAGTTCTCTCTTGTAAGAAGTACTTCAGAAGCCTTTAAGTGCTTAACACAATTAAGCACTAAAGGAGAAGCACTTATAAGCACCAAATCTTCAACGAGCTTCAGAAAGGAAGAACCTACGGTTCTTGTAGAGAGAAATGAGAAACACAAGCTGCAAATACTAACTCCAAAATGGAAGCCTTACCCTCTCTTTTATAGTTGCATGCAAGTAGTTAAGCACCATCCCTCGTAAATGAAAGCATGGGTTATAAGAAAGATTCTTTGATGTGTAAGAGGTTTCTTAGCAAGCAACCTCAACCCACTCCCACACACCTACGACTTTGATCTTGAGAAAGTCAAAGCATGGTTGTTTTGCACTCTTTATTTTATACAAGCATGTACATCATTTATTTATAAAAACTAGCTTTATATATAAATCGACTACAAATGGTCCAAAAAGATGTACACAACATATAAATCATATATTATGAGTTACTAGTTGTTTTTATCTCTTAGAAAAAAATATTATTTCCATAAATAATAATTATTCCCTAATTAATTACAAGAGTTAAATTTATTTATTAATAATAAAATTACTAATAAATATTCAATAAGTGACAACTTGCTAAAGGTGTGACCCTATATGATCATATATTATTGGCAAAATCATTCTAAAATGATTCTTGAGCATATAAATCCAACACACATGCATCCGTAGAGCCACAAAAGATCATTGGGGTTTGACTGTCAGATTACCAAACATTGCCGTTAGCATATAGGCATATGCATCGATCGACACGTGTTTGATATGGTTGAAGTCTCCATGGATATAGATGAAAATGGAAGACACCACACACGTACGACCACCATTTGTCAAACGATTCTACACACGATAACATTGATACTCTATATTTGAACCAGAATACTTCACTATTTTTGTTTACCGGTTTCTTATGTATAAACCGGTGATTGAGTTTTAGATGCGTATATATGGGGAATTTGAAACACTTGGTTGGAATGTGATGTAAGTTTTATATGCATGTTATCATCACACAATAAACATCTAGTTAGGTTACTTACTCTATTCTATACATGCGTTGATCGACAAATATTATGATCTATATGTCCTTGCTTCTAGAGCGAAGGTCAGATCATGCGCGGTGGGCAGTTGTACCGACAACTTTTAACATCGGTGTAAAGGATTGATGTAGCATGGCAGATGGATCCTTTTACCCAACGTAGTTTGAATTTGACATGATATACTTGTGTTTTCAATTACATTACCTGAGTAATAGTCACTTATAACAAAATGTTATGTGATGGTTTGTTATTTCCAACATTTTGTGCAAATATACTGTAACACCCAGCTAAGATAAAGTACACCCGATTTATTTTTAAAAGGAGTGTACATTACATTAACTAAACATACAAGTCGTTATTTTACATATCAAAAGAAAGTTATATAGGATCGAGACCAAGCTGGGTTTACACTACACAAAAACATATCATATTAAGTTTGATTAACAAAAGACGCTATGGCTACTTCATCATGCCCTTCCCTTTATCTTGTATACTTATACATACAATCATATAAACATTGAAATAAAGGTAAGCTTTAAAGCTTAGTGAGTAGAAATCTATAATTCATAGTGCATGAATCAATGCAATTATATTATTATCTTTATCACCATACTAATCATCACACAATTATACCCAATTATCTCTCATGGGTATAATATATAAATCTAATGCTCTTTCCAATCTATCTCATTGAATAACTCTATCTCGTGACATGATCAATTTACTCATCATCAATTCATCATTTGTATCACATGTACTCAACCCAATTCTCATTCTCATACACATATAAGAATGTCATATATATATATATATATATATATATATATATATATATATATATATATATATATATATAAACAATATGTATAATTTATCTAAACATTTCAACACTAAATAAAAATTAACTTTATTCATTATTATTAAACTCATAATTTGATAAAAAAAATCACTCACCTTATTTATGGCTTATGTAGATGGTATTCCAAACTTGGTACTTCCTTATTTTACCTCCACTCTTAATTTCCTATTCATAAAACCAATTCATACTCATCATTGATCAAATCATATTCATGTTTTAATTCATATAAAACATTTCTCTTTTATAAAGCCATGTAACCATCTCAATTTTATACAATACTTTCACATATCAAATATCTAATACTCTAAAGAGGTTAATTTCCTATTATAAACATTACATACTTCATATTTTATCATTTAATGACTTAATTCATTAAGTCACACCTTCCATCTATGAACACTAAATTTCCATGCATGGATTTAGTTTCTCACATATATTCTTAAATTTGACATACAAAGTTTATAATCACTTGAATAAGCTGATATCAAGCTATATAACATCAGTAACTAACTTAATCTCATTATCCAAGTTCAAACTCTTCACTTAGGGTTTCATCAAAATCTTCAAATTCTTTCCCTAAATATGAAATTAGAGGATTAGAAGAATTCTTACCTTAATTCACTTAACTGGAGCTCCAATCTATCAATTTCACCAAGAATCGAACCCCTAGGGCTTGTGTGTGTGAAATCGCACCTTAGAGTGTTTTTGGGTGTTTTATCGAAAATGATCTTATTACAGATCGTATTTTTTTAATTTGATTCATCGCTCACATCGTGACATTCTATTTGTCACGTCGTGGCATATCTTTTATGACACCCTCCTCTGCGACGCTCTTCAATCTGTCACTAAAATAATGGGTAATCTACTTTCTTCACGTCATGACTAAGCTCTTCCACACCGTGACATTTCCAAAGTACGTTACTGTCACTGTTTATTTTACGTAACTCAATCACCGTTGTGGCCCACGTCGTGACCTCACTATTGTCACGTTGTGACTAATGAAAATTGTGTTATTCTACATATTTTGATCATTAGGTTATAACTACTTATACTTCTACGCTATATTACCTAGGAAAACCATCTGTTAGTTCTACTACAATCATACTCATGTATATAATTTCAAGTTTTACAAAAATAGATATTACATATGCATTCCCATTAATATATTGAATGCCCACTGGTTTTTGGGACTTTGTTTTACTCCCACTATATGCGACAATTACTTGTCTGACAACTACTTCTCAGAATCTGCATCTTGGTTTGTAGCCATATGAGTCCGTATCCACAAACTCCTAATAACTATCAAGTATTGAGGGTACCAAACCCATCTATCTAATCCCCACGAGAATTTCACACCTACTTTTGTGAAGGCCACAAATTTATCACAACAGTTTGACGATAAATGAATTATGGAGTTGTCTTATATTGGTTCTTAGAGAGGATGACCACTTGTCAATTAGTGAACATGGAGGATTCCACCAAGACTTGGGCCAACTCATATTATTAGCCCATATGAGAGGCAATTTGCACAAATTGTATGAGATACACGTCAAAAGTAATGTTTATTTGTAGATTATCCTTTCATGAAATTTCGTAATTTTTGCGCAGTACATTTTCTGTTTTATGTTGAAAACACGCGTTAACTTATTATAATAATAAAAATTTAAAAATAATCATAAACCATAATTAAACACCTGAAATACATTCATAACCGATTATAATACAAATTTCTAACTATTAATTGAAATTAACATAAAAAAAATAAACACAAAACCAAAAATACTTAAAAAGAAACTACCATACAATCATTAAACGAGAACTCTTAAAATGACTTTCGGAATTATATTTTCCTAACAAATTGGTCATATAATAAAAGAAAAAAGATAAAAAATATTGTTGTTAAAATGAACATTTATATAAGTTACTTTACTCAATTCTATATGGTAAAAATAATACATTACTATTCGATGATATGAGAGACGAATAGAGAATGAAAAGACCCTAAAAACATCGTTGAAGGCTAAAGCCAAAGGGCTCTTACATCAGATCGAATAGTCGTATCACCGGCACCAGATTGAACAATCCCACCATCTCTTTGATTTGCTTCATCCAGAAAATTTGTTTTCCACATTAAACCCCATCTCCATCCATTCAATCGAACATCTGTTCTAGTCTGTATCATGGAGAAAGAGCAGAAGCAATCGGATAGTACAAGCAACAAGAATGATGATCCTCCAAGTTTAGATGATACCGGAGACATTGAACCGGCTGAGCTCGTTCTCTTTCAAGTCCCTGAATCTTACGTTTATCTGGTAATATCTCCCTTTCCTGATCTGTTTCATTCCCTGCTTTACATTTCCACGATTGAATCATGCATCAGTGAACGAATGACGATCATAGTTTTTAAATTGGGATTCTGGTTAGATATAGTAGCATTTTTGCTTGTTGAATTCGGAGTTTTGTTAATTAACCAACGATCATACACACCCGCACCTCATACTTGTCATGTTTAATCGTCAAATCAATGTCTCTTGGACTTGTAGCTATTTGTGTACTGCATTCACCGTTCATAAGTAGAGTCCATTTCTGTAATTTGTGAGGATACCTGTGATTTTTTACTTCTTATTTTGGGATAATTATTAGGACTCCAATTGTGAGGGAGTATTAGAATTAGGTTATGCAAACTTGATGTATAATTTTCTGATATAGATGATTAGAAGCAGTATTTGTTTTGGGAAACGCCAATTGCCAAATTGCTAAATTGCTTTGAGATTGAACAATGTACACAGAGGTCCATTCATCTTGATTCCCATTTCTCTCAAATGCAACTGATTTTTGATTCATCAGATAGATTGTCATTTTTACTTCAGCACTAATTTCAGATATAAGAGTAAATTGGTCATTCAACTGTTGATTCAGTCAAAAGAAACAATATATGTTTATACACTACCTTTAAAAATATATCATATATCTAGACTACACTTAATGATGGAAAAAAAAAGAAACAGGGCCTTAATGTAGATGAAAGCAAATAAGCAATGCTGATATTCACTCTTATATCACCAATGAATTTATTTCTTATGTTATCTATTTCATAAACTTTGTATGATCTTTGACTTGGGTTCTTACATAGTTGAAACTATTAATTACATACTATTGTCTTTTTTTCAGATACCACCAAGGAAAACTGCAGCTTCATACAGGTTCTTATCACAAGTTCTCAACTTCTTCTCTTCGCTTCTGCATAGATTTGTTACTCATGACATACATTCAATGATAATTTTTTTTGCTTAAACATGTACTCACATGTCTTGTTGGCTACAACAGACTACAGAGTAGCTAGATAAAGTAGGAGCAACGATTCTCATTTTTTTTTTTTTTTTTTTTTTATATGGACTGTTAGATTTTGTTGCTAGTTTGCCATGGTAAAAGGGTATTTATGGAACTGGAATTCAATTCCATTCCAATCCCACATTTAGTTGCAAATGATTACGGAATTGAATTCCATTGGATTTCAATATCCCATCCTAAAACCAATGGAATTCAATTCCCAACATTTCCTCCTTGAAAAAGTAAAATACTCATATACCATTTTAAACCTAAAATTCCACAAGTAAATGGCTCTAGTCTCTAGCCTCTCCTAATGAACATTGTTGGATAATATATTTGTAGTTTAGGGTTTTATTTTAGTGTTACTCTCATAAAAGACCTTATATTTTATGTTTTTTTTTTTTTTTTTTTTTTTTTTTTTTTTCGGATTAAACCTCATCTTTATTTTTTTCATGAAAAACACCTTATATTTTTTCATTTTTCTCCGAAAAAACCTCTCAACCTTCTAAATGTTTCCAAATAAATCCTCATCTTTTTTAGTTTTTCCTAGAAAACCCTCACATTTTACAACTTTTTAGAGAAAAACAACTAAAAGGGCCAGATTGGAAAAAAATGAAAAAAATACAAGGTCTTTCTCATGAAAAAAATAAAGTTGACATTTATTCCGGAAAAAAAAACATAAAATATAAGGTCTTTTACACTTTTATGAGTTTAACCCTTTGTTTTATATGCTGAACCACATACATATAACATAGTCTCTATATTATTATTATTATCTTAATAAATTCTTGATTGGTTCTTTTATAATAAAGTAGCAAAAGGGAGATTTTGGAGTAATTTTATTCCCCATTAATTACAGGGCTGATGAATGGGATATAAACAAATGGGCATGGGAAGGAACAATGAAAGTAGTAAGCAAAGGAGAAGAATGTATTATCAGACTTGAAGATAAGACTACAGGTCACAATATTTCCACTCTTCAATATTTTTTTATTACTTTATTTAATGACATTTACTTTTTTTTTCCCCAATTTTTGAAACATGGTTGCAGAAATTATGTCAGTTGTATAAATTGGCAAAAAGAGGAAAACATTATTTCATAGATTGGGTGAAATAATGAAACTATGTTGTTGAATAAATTGGGAAATAGATGAAATGTCATTGTGCAAACAAATATATATATATTTTTATAACTTATTTATTTTTAATTTGTAGGTGAACTTTATGCACGTGCTTTTTTAAGAGATGGAGAGCCTCATCCTGTGGAGCCTGTTATTGATAGCAGCCGGTAAGTCCCAATAATTTACAGAATTGGTCCCTGTGTTTATAGGAAAATTACAGAAATGGTCCCTGTCAGGAGGTTTACATAAACACTTCCTACTTTTAATTTTTTTTAACAGAAATACAAAAATGGTCTTTGTGTTTCACAAAATTATAAAAAATGGACCCTGTCCAATAGCAAAGTTACAGAAATGGTCCCTTTGTTTCATAAAAATATAAAGTAGTCACTGCATTTTACAAAAATATAGAAATGGTCATTGAATTTACAAAAATACAGAAAAGGTCCCTATGTTTCACAAAGTTACAGAAGCAGTTTCTATCTAATAACGATTTAGCTTAATGTTTCATAAAGTTACATAATTGATCCCCGACTAATAGCAAAGTTACAGAATTGGTCCCTAAAAATTCCAAAAATACAGAACGACATTCCACTAGTTTTCATTTATTTGTGTATTCTATCATCCTACTTTCATTTCTTTATAATACGATATTTTTCTTAGGACATAATACTTACAGATAATGTAGTGTAATATAAAGAAACAAAAATAGGATGCTACAATAAACAACTCAGTGAAAATACATTGCTTTTTCTTTTATTTAATCATAATTTTTAGTGTTTCAACTAACAATTATATTTTTCTGCAGATATTTTGTTCTACGTGTAGAGGAGAACATCGGTAAGTGTGAATGTTTTAATGAATTTTTCTTTGTTCCATTTAAAACAATATAATATATAAAAATAAGCATGGAAAAAGTAATTGTATATATATGGGAATTTTCTGTGTATTGACATTGTGAGATAATCACCTTAATTTATATAAGACAAAATTGCAAAAATGGTCCCTGTGGTATGTTGAAAATTGCTACTTTGGTCCAAAAAGGTTTGGACTAGCACCAGTGGTCCAAAACTTATGATTTTGTTGCGAGTTTGTTCCAATTTTGTTTTGATTTTTTTTTGAAATGACGATTTTGCCCTTTGTATTTACTTTTTTTCAATTTTTTTATTATTAATTTTGTAGTTTCCTGATTAAAAATTAAATAAAAATTATAGCATCTACCCCACCCTTACTCCCTCCCCCAACAGCTTCAAAAAAATTGTAAAAAGAAAATACAAAGGGCAAAATCGTCATTTTAAAAAAATTCAAAACAAATTGGAACAAAATCAAAATTTTGAACCACTGGTGCTAGTCCAAACCTTTTTGGACCAAAGTAGCAATTTTCGACATACCACAGGGACCAATTTTGCAATTTTGTTTTTATATAAATATATAATCTAAAAAAGGAAACTGAATCTAATAAAATTTTTCCTAATTAATCTAAAAAATGATGCAGGTGGGAGGCTTCGACATGCTTTTATTGGTATAGGATTCCGAGAAAGACCTCAAGCTTATGATTTCCAAGCTGCTCTTCATGATCATATGAAGTATGTCTCTAATCCTTGTGAAAAAGACGTAAATGCCCTTCTCATTCTCATCAATGAAAATAGCCCTATAAGATCTATCGTCCATGCAAAATGACGTAAATGCCCTTCTTGGTCCTCATCACTGAAAATAGCCCTAGAAAGTTTGTCCAATCCTGTCACATGTAATAAATAATAATTAACAAAATTACAAATGTACCCTTTTTAAGATGTTTTGGTTTATATGGAGCGAAGGTATCTTGACAAGAAGAAAACTGCTGAAGAAATGGAACAGCAATATCAGCAAACGTCTGCAGTTGATTACAGTTTAAAAGATGGGGAAACCATTGTGCTTCAACTAAAAAACGTAAGCTTTTTTTTTTTTTTTTTTTTTTTGTCTAATTTCAAATTCAAATTTGAAAAATAAAATTTGGTCTTTGAATTTGTTTGATACATACTCGTGTCCCATGAAAAAACTTTTAACAGAAAACCAATTGTATTTTCACCGTTTAATTACTTATTTTCTTTTGTGTTTAAAAAAAAGTGATTTTCTGTATTTCATTAGGCGTAACTTTCTATGTGATTTCTGTATATTGACAAATCATTCAACGATTTTTATAAACTCTATTTTAATGGGATAGAAGTGTTTCATTTTATATGGTGAAAAAATCGAATCATCCAACATACTTTGAGTTTTTATTTATTTATTTATTATAAAATCATATACTTTCATTTCTTTCTATTACAACATTCTAGTTTGAAAACTTTAACCCATTATACCAATGAAATTACTTGATATATGTTTGTATATATTTGAAAATATAATTGTAATACGAAAACGAATGAAAATAGGATGCTATAAATATAATAAACAAATAAATAAAAAGTACTTTGCTATTCCTTGCATTCAACCCTTGGGAACAAAAATATTCAACTTTCAAAAGCCATTAACAAAACCATTTAGCCGAAATAATCAATTTTCACCAAATAAGAAATGAATTGAAAGTATTTTGCTATTTATTGTATTATAATTACAGAAAGGTGGTAAAAGCATGAGGTCCAAGTTCTTTGAGCTAGGATTAAATAATCTCCCGGATCCAAACGAAAAAGGAAAGGAGGTGGGAGTGGGAATCTCTCTTATACCACCACCACCACCGCCATCACCACTATCACCGCCAGTTGCCGCTGTGATTACGCCGCCCACGTCACCGCCAAACTTCACTCTTACTCCGAAAGAGAAAGAGAAAACGTTGTCCCCTGTTGTTGACAAGTCAAACGAGCCTCGGGCTATTGACAAACAAATCGCTCAAGATGTACCCGATGAAGATTTTGGGGATTTTCAAGCTGCTTAGTATTATGAATGTTTGGTTAAAACTCGAAAGAAGTTACTTACTACTTTTTTTATTATTATTATCTGTTGGTAAATATGACATTTTCTTTTATATATCAATCATTTTTTTTATATATATGAAATACCCATCGGCTTGTATTGTTTGTTTGGCTTTGCTTAGAAATTGAATTATGAGTTTGTGATAAGGCAATTTGGGGAAATAGCAATGTAGTTTGGCTTGTTTTTCTTATATGAGTGATGTAGTTTCATTGTATTTCAAATGATCAAATCATCGTAATTCCTCATGTTTCATATGGACAAGGCTTGTGAATCATCGTAATTGAATCATATATTAAAATTATAAGTAACTTTAATTTAAGCAATGGATAATCATTAAAAAACCGAAAATGACAATATTTCTAAATTGCATTTAATTGTGTAACCATAATTATTAGTTACTAGTTTACTAAACTAACCCTTATTTTGTAAATAAGTGTTAATGAAAATAAACAATTTTGTTTCTTTCTAAATTTGCAAAATGACCACCATGTTTGGAATGTTGCATTCTTCAGTGGAGTGATAAAGGTTATTTTGTGGTTGACGGGATATGACATCCGGAATCTGAAACCGTACATTTCGGACCGGAAGGTGCATTTTGAATTTAAGTTTGGAATTTACGGACATTCCGAAGTTCATAGACACAAGAATAAAATATTTCTATTGGCATCCATTTGAGAAAATATGCATATCTAGACCATATACAACTTTGTGTCACTGAAAAAATAAATTCGTATAATCAGTGTTTTAGAGTATATACCTATTTGCAGTGGTGTAACATCCCAAAATTCGACCCATTTTTTTTTTAATTTAGAGTAAATGATCCTAATAAGACATCATTCCAATCATGATACCACATTAATTTGCAACAACACGTCTCATCACAATATAGTACTCAAAAACATGAAAGTGTGGAAGCATAAAAGTGTTTTGAAAATTATCTCATAAAGCGATAAATACGAGACAGGTAAATGCCATGCCTTGAGAATGTCCAGATGTCACAGTCATGCCGACTCATTTCCCTTCCTCACACCTAATGGTCCTGCTAAACAACATAAGTAGCAACTGTAAGGCTAAGTGTGACATCCCCAAATTTCTCGGTCAGAAAAGACCGATTTAATTTATGCTTTTAAAATAAAATAAGAATAATCTTTTTAAAAGATGTTGCGGAATTTGTCCCCAAAATAAAACATGATAAAAAATTATCAAAACATTTCTTAAAGAAATATATATTTTCATTATATATCAAAACCTCAGGATGTCATGTTCCGATACAGACCAAAAGCATAAACAATACATTATAAGCCTTACAACAGTTATTTACAACTACTGGCCTATAATCCAAAAATCTCTCGTTGTCATCCAACTATGCTCTGGGTCTACTACCTGTAATATAAAAAGCTGAGTGGGTCAGGCTTGGGAGCCTGGTGAGCATATAGAGTTTTCAACCCACAATTAATAATAAATTTATTAAATTCATCAACCAAAAATAAATTTATTAATTTCATCAACCAACAATAACCCTGATTATCCATTCCCGTTATCCTCACTTTACGTCCCTAAACACCTATCACAAGGGACCTAGCCTAAGGATCATCATCGGGATGGACACTACTGCTAAGGGGATTCCTCAGCCATACATGTCCTTAAGGCAACCATGAGGGGGATGGAGAACACAAGCGAACATATAGTTCACCGACACCTACAGGTTGCGAACCTGCTAGCGTTTCACTGGACTGTCTAGAAAGGTCCGTGGTCGTCATCTATACTCCGCTAGATGACTACAACATCATCAACAACAACAACAACATCGAGGCCTCTCATCATTTTAACACACATCAACTATTTCATCTACCAATGTTTTACCCAACATATTTGTAGATAAAAATATATATACAGTTTAAAACTTGTATAAAACATTTATTCAACACCATCTCAAATAAACAAACACTATAATTACATATAACACGCATTTTATAGAAAATACTTCATATCTATGTGTAAGATGAAAATGACTACACACTTACTTGATTTAACGATAATCGGGCAACACCTCGTCTCTTAAAATGATCGTTTCCGATAAAACCGGGATGTTTTCCCAAAAACCGGGCTTCACGCGGACAAAGTTTCGGCTCAAAAACTCTTTTTCTCGGGATCTTCGGGCTCTCCGGAACTTGCTTATGATGCTAAGATGATAAAATAGGCTTGGGGGTAATTTTTGCAATATAGAAGAAAGTTTAGGGTGAGAGAATGAAAGTTTGTAACCCAAAATCGGCTGGCATCGTCCGCTATTTATAGGGGCTGAAAGCTCGAATTATGTTGGGCGTAAATTTAGAGTACGCTGGGCGTACTCCCTCTTCACACAGTACGCTGGGCGTACGAAGGGATCAACCCAGACGCGTCAAGGCTACGAACACGTGTCCATCATGCGAATGAGTAGGCGACGTGGCCAACCTCGGACCGTAAACACAAGTACGCTGGGCGTAATCCGAATTTTCAAACTTCAAAAATTTGTAACTTTCGCATACGAACTCCGTTTTTGACGTTCTTTATATCCACGCGTAGGTGAGACTATTCTCTACAACTTTCGTTTAGACTTCGTCGGCTAATTTTGAGTTTATTTTAAAAGTTATATTTTTAACATGTCGGGACAGAAAAAGTCCGTTAAAAATTCATAACTTCTTCATCCGACGTCCGTTTTCGTCTGTCTTTTTACCGTTGAACTACTTTCAACAAGATCTTCGATTCTCGTTTAGGTTGTTTTGGCTAAAAATCACTCGATCTAAAATTCGAGTTTCGGGCTGCATACTGTTGTGCCAAATCTTAAAAAATTCATAACTTCCTCATACGAAGTCAGATTTGGACATTCTTTTTATACACGCTCTCGATTTAACGAATACTACGAATTTCATTTAGATTGCTAAGGCTAAAAAACACTTTATCGTAAATTCACTTTTTACGTCATACAACGTCATGCCGGTTCTGTCGCGAAACTTGGACATGTCATAACTTCTTCGTTATAACTCAGATTTCAGTATTCTTTATATATCCGGAATCCTTATTTCAACCACTACCACTTTGTTCATAGATATCGGGTTTATCTAAAATTTATTTTCGACGCTTATTTTTTTATTCTTAATTCATTAAATCATAACAATTAAGCAATAAGCACATAATACTCAAATAATACATCTTATTATTTCAAAACAAATTACAAAGGTTGGCCTAGAGTATTACATCATCATTAATGCCTAGCCTAGAAACACGGACGTTACAATTCTCTCCCCCTTAGGATGATTCCGTCCTCGGAATCACACATCAGCAAACAAATGCGGATAGCGACTCATCATGTCACTCTCCGTTTCCCAGGTGAGATTTGGCTCATTCGTATGTTTCCATCGCACAAGCATTAAATAGACATTCTTGCGTCGCAACTTCTTAGTCTTACGGTCAACGATTGCCTCCGGTTCTTCAATTAACCTCTTGCTTTCATCCAATCTTAATTCAGAAATTGGAATTATGTCGGGAACATCTCCCGTGAACTTCCTCAAATAACACACATGGAAAGTGTTATGAATACCATCTAGTTCTTCTGGTAATTCTAGCTTGTAAGCTTGGTTCCCAATCCTCTGAAGAACTTTAAACGGTCCAATAAACCTTGGACTCAACTTTCCCCTTTTACCAAATCTTATAAGTCCCTTCCACGGCGAGACTTTAAGTAAAACCGAATCTCCAACTTTGAATATTATCGGTTGTCTTTTCTTGTCAACATAGCTCTTTTGACGATCCTGAGCTGCTAACATTCTTTCCCTAATTACTTTCAACTTTACAGCAGTCTGGTGGACTATTTCAGGTCCCATAAACTGCTTTTCCCCAGCTTCAAGCCAACACGACGGCGTTCGACACTTTTCTCCATACAAAGCTTGATAAGGTGCCATCTTGATGCTCGAGTGGAAACTATTATTGTAGGAAAATTCTAGCAGAGGTAAATGTTTATCCCAGTTACCTTGGAATTCCATGGTACATGCTCGTAGCATATCCTCCAATGTTTGAATCGTTCGTTCACTCTGACCATCAGTTTGCAGATGGTAGGCTGTACTTAGACACAATTTCGTACCCAATTCCTCTTGTAGATTTCTCCAAAACCTCGACGTGAAACGATTATCACGATCTGATACAATCATTAAAGGAACACCGTGAACTTTCACAATCTCTTTCACGTAAACCTTTGTAAGCTTTTCCATAGACCACTTCTCATTGGCTGCTATGAAATGTGCACTTTTTGTGAATCGATCAAAGACCACCCAAATCATGTCGTGACTGCTATGAAATGTCGCACCCCCAAACCAGAACGGCGGAAACGTTCGGGGGCGGAGGACTTAGGTAAGTATCACAACACATGTAACATAGTAATCAAAGTACAAACAACCATTGCATTAATAAGTATAAGTTTTACATAAGTGTTTAAACATTACATATTCAAACACTGAAGTAGGTACAGGAGAAGACAAGAGTCGCGGTACGGTACTAGGTAGTCTTCTTAAACGCTTCTGGAGTGTACCTGTCTACTGGATTCATGAGAATACAAGTTATTTGGAAAGAGTAGATCAGCATTTAAGCTGGTGAGTTCATAAGTATTTTAATTCTGTTAAGTATACCCTAAGTTCTTTGAATAAGTTCACTGGTTTCTCCAGGAAATCCCATATTTCCTGAGGTGATTAACTGATAACCTCAATAGTTTCCCTCTGTAGTTAGTTAGTTTATACTGATTATACATAACACAATATCGAATGGACAGTCAACTAGGTGTATCTGCCCTAAGCCCACAACCAAACAAGGAACAGGAAGTAAGGCGGAAGTCACACACTTCACTGTCAATCAGACATTACTTATGTATAACTCTGATGTAGCAACTAAGGAATTATAGAATTAACCACTAAAGGTCTTTTATGTTATACTAGTTTACCGAGATTTGAGTGACTAAGTTCCATTGGATAAGTGGTTTAATCCCATAAACCGTTCTCTTTGTATTACTGTTTTGTATTTGTATTCCTTTATTAAACTTGAAACTGAGAGTGTGCCTGGCTCCACCAGGTGTTAATGGAAACTGTATTAAACCATTGTATTTTGTATTCTATAAACTGGTACTTTGAATGTGTACTTTCGTTTATTTGTTTATACAATAACGTATTGTTAATATCTTTTTAATGGGTAGTTTTTATTATAACCATACTATGACTGATGGCCTGAAACAAATGCTTTGTGGGCGTTTAAACTGGTGATAACAATTGTCACTCCTCTAACTGTAGCTAGCAGCCTGAGTGCGGGGTTGTCAATCCCGATATAGATCTACACACACTTGTTTCGATCCCCGGCTGGAGATTCTGGTTATAATGTCAGGACTTTCCTATGTTGTCTAAAATGAATTAAACAACCTGAATATAGAGTCTCATAAAAAGTATATTAAACGTTATATGTATATTAGTTTTGAAAACCCAATCATTCTGAAATAATGATTGACAGTATATTCTTAGTTTTCCAAACATGTATTTGACAAGTGTAAATCCTTGATTTGTTTTGAATCAAAACCCTGGTTTCTTGTAAAACCGTGTATTTTAGTATACTTGAATTATGATTTATTACCTCGTGTTTGCTAACTCGGGTACTCAGTATAGTACCTTTGCTAATGCAAACCCGACAGAATGTATTATTACCTCGTGTTTGCTAACTCGGGTACTCTGTATAGTACCTTTGCTAATGCAAACTCGGCAGGATGTATTATTACCTCGTGTTTGCTAACTCGGGTACTCTGTATATACCTTTGCTAATGCAAACCCGGCATTATGTATCTTTACTTCTTTAATATGTTGTTCGTATATTAAAGGTATTATACATATCTTGGTATAGTTGAATGAATTTTGGTAATTTTCTTGGAAAGTATACAGTCGTGAATCATACTTGTATATTTAGTTTTGAATCATAAATTATACCTATTATAATTTATATGTTCTATCTGATTAGCATGAATTCTTATGGAATATCACCTTTGCTCAGCCTGATACAAAGGTAATGATACTAAAAGGAGTAACCTTTTCGACTCATATATGTATAATATATATATATATATATATATATATATATATATATATATATATATATATATATATATATATATATATATATATATATATATATATAATTAAGAAGGAAACGACCTTCGGACAAATAACACAACCTTAATTCCACATCCAAACAAGGAAAATGATATAAGATAATTCATTAGTCCTAAGCCCTTCAAGTCTTATTTATATATTTATACATATATAAACATGATTTTGGCATTTATTATTTGAAATAGCTTATAAAACATTTTTCAAAGAATTTAACATGGCTTTACGTTATTTTGGAAGTATTTGGTAATTCTTAAAAGCATACAGAAACTTTCTGTGTGATTATTATCACACATAGTTATTAACACAATTTAATATTGTGTTAAACTTGTATTCCCCCCCTAAAAAGCATTTAAAAACCATTGAAAAGGTAAATTATAGGGGTATGAACTCACTTTGATAAGCGGTGATTCGGGCAGCGTTTTGTTTCCCGTAAAGAGTTTATTTAACGAGAAACCGGCTCAAACCGGACAGAGTTTCGACAGGAGAGAGGATGACTTCTCGAGAATTACGGGGCTCCGGGGCTTGCTTCGGGCTTTAGACACAATACCGGGGCCTTGGGGGGTCGTGAGAAAGTCGAGGGGGCGAAATGGTGCAAAATGGGGAATTTAGGGGTGAAAAATCCTCTCTAGCCGAGAAGTCTCGCACCCTTTATATAGGGGTGCGAGGGTGCGGTCTGAGGTGGCAGCTGGCGAAGGCGCGGATGAGTCAGCAGCTATGTGGCAGTCAGCAGCGAAGCCACGTGCGAAGTCTGAGGCGGTGCGCAATTTCGGACCCGGTGCGAGCACGTGATTTCGGACAGATGCAGCCTTCTAAGTGGACCGGACTTCGGTCCAATGGGGAAAGGAGGTGACGACTTTGGACCTATCAGGAGACGACACGCGAGGCTTCGGTCCAATGAGAAGCGAACACGTGGAGGCCTCGCATGCGAGGTGACGTGTCTGAGGAGTGACTCAGCGAAATTTCCCGGTTTTCTAGATTTTCTTGATTTTTGTGCCAAAAACTTGCGAAAATCATAACTTTCGCATACGAGCTCCGTTTTTGACGTTCTTTATATGCACGCGTAGGTAAAATCATACTCTACAACTTTCGTTTAGACTTCGTCGGCTAATTTTGAATTTATTTTTAATATTATTATTTTAAACAGACCGGGACGGGAATCCGTTAAAAATTCATAACTTCTTCATCCGACGTCCGTTTTCGTCTGTCTTTTTACCGTTGTGCTACTTTTGACGAGACCTTCGATTCTAGTTTAAGTTGCGTCGGCTAAATATCGATCGATTTATATTTCGAATTTTTAGCTGTCTACTGCTAAACCGAAACTTCGAAAAATCATAACTTCCTCATACGAAGTCAGATTTTGACGTTCTTTTTATGAACGTTCTCGGTTTAACATATTCTACAAATTTTATTTAGATTGTTAAGGCTAAAAATCCTTTTATCGAAAATTTGCTTTTTACACTGAACAGTGTTTTGCCGGTTTTACCGCGGATTTTCGATTGGTCATAACTTCTTCGTTATAACTCGGATTTCAGTGTTCTTTATGTTTTTGGAAACCTTGTTACAAACTCTAACACTTGGTTCATCCCAATTATGATTAATGATCAATTTATTTTTGACCAAAATTTGACTGGTGTCACATTATCCCCCCGTTAGAGGGAATTTCATCCCGAAATTAAGTCTAAAGTGATACTCATGGACTAGGTCTAATCTTTCCTTTCCCAAGTGAATTCAGGTCCCTGGTTTGTAATCCAACAAACCTTCACTAACGGGATAAGACTTAGCGTGGTTCTTTAGATTTCCCTATCCATGGTTTTTCATTGGTTCTACTACAGAGTGTAGACTTTTATTTAACTTGATTTCATTGAGTGAAATAACAAGTGTTTTATCGGTTAGACACCTCTTTAGATTAGATATGTGAAAGATGGGATGAATGTTATTAAGTTTTTGGTGGTAGTTTAAGTTTTAAAAGTACAAGACCGATTCTGGTAAGAACCTCAAATGGTCCTATGTACTTTGAGTTTTGTATTTCACGCTTTCTCAAGCGCATCTTGTCCTTCCTGAGTGAGACCTTCATATGACAAGGTCATCAATTCTGGAATTCCAAGGGTTTTCTTTTATCGAAGTCGTAGCTTCTGTGGTTAACTTTGGAAGCTTTATGGTGCTTCCTGATTCGTATTTTGTTTTTGGTAGTTTCTCGGATGAATTCCAGATCAGCGAGGGTGCTGTGTGGAAATTGGATCTCTAGCTAGTTGCGTATTACCCACTTTAGTCCAGTGCAGATAGAATCTGCACTTGTGACCACAGAAGGTTTCGAATGAAGCAACTTGAATGCTAGTGTGATAATGGTCTCGACTAATTGGTAAATGGGTATCCCCTTTCTTTACCATAGCCGATCCCATAGAATCATGACTATTCTGGTTCCTAGAGATTTTTGAGTGACGGCCTGAACTGGGAGATGATTCTATTATCTCAGTGGAGATAACATATATTGGCATACCGTACACTCACACGTTCTAGTTATCTTCTCTACTTGCCACATTTTCAGGTTTCAAGGCTTCCTGTTGAGCCTCCTTACTCTATGTGGAGAGATTTGAATGGGTTATCATAGTCCATGATTGGCACTATGACCTGGGTACTCCTTCTGACTTAGGGTGTTAGCTACTATATTGGCTTTGTCGAGATGATAACGAATTTCGAATTCGTAGTCATTTAGTAGCTCGACCCACTGTCGTGGTCTCATGTTGAATTCCACCTGGTAGAATACATGATGCAGGCTTTTGCTCCGAAGTTCATGATAAGACTCATACTTGGCTCATCCACCATCACCTCGTGTATACAAGTCGCATATAATTTAGATTTCACAAAACGTCCGGATGGGTGACTCTGCCCCAGGTCCACAACCAAACAAGGAATAGGAGATAGGGCGGAAGCACACATCCTTAGTTTTGTTAAGTCTAACTTGTATACCACCCTCGTGTATACACTTAGCAGCGATAGATTAACTTAATGAGTTCTTAGTCTCTATTCTTGAACTTGACCTGTGGTAGAATGATTTTCCTATGAGGTCTATTGAGGTACTTCGGTAGTTACTGACTTCTAAGACTACTTCGGTGCTTTTCATTTGAAGTTTCCTGTCTACTGAGTAGGCTAGAATGGCGTGGTACTCTTCGCATGGATACTTCTGAAGTTTTGAAATGAGAGACAACCTAAGGGTTTTGCGTTATAGATTGGAGGAATTTCATCTTACGGCTGATTAAGGAAAAGTTCTCTTATACAACATAAGAATTTTCACATGGTAAGGGCCAGGCCAAACCATGTCGAATGAGGATGTCGGGAATTTTCTCGATGAAATAGATATTAAGTCGTTCTGGGACGAATGATTACTAGGGTGATATCTTATGTACCTAAGTTTTCTGCGCTTCTGGTTTTATTCTGTTATTATCACTATGAACCCCTTTTTGATTCAAAATTGGCGGGTACTACCAATACGAGGTTTCTGATAATTTAAAATTATGAACTTTCATGAAACGATCCTTACTAGGTCTCTCTATAATCGCTTGGTGTATACAAGTCATGTATAATTAAGATTGGTGAGACCTTTGACTGAGCAACCCTGCCCTAAATCCACAACCAAACAAGGAACAGGAAATGAGGCGGGATTACTCACTCTAAGTCTACAAATCTTAATTATAAATGACCCTTATGTATACACTAAGTCATCATAGCTTACCTGTTAGGGTTTCAAATTTCTATATAAATGTTATGATTTAATTTGAACGGAAGAGTAATCATAATTATAGATAATTATCGGGGTTTGGAAGCGTACCAAAATATAGCAGGGTTCTTTGATGCTTTCCCATGTATTGGGATCAAAATCCTCCTGCTCCCCTGTCGTTCTTCTCTGTTGGACAATCCCTCTTGTAATGTCCTATTTCACCACAAAGGTGACATATGGGAATGGTTCCAACATCGGTTGTTGAAGTGATGAACTCAACCGGAGTTCTATAGATACGGGCGGTATGCCCCTTCATGTTGCATCTATTGCAATGCAGCTCTCGGCAAACTCCATGATGATGGTAGTTGCACTTGCTGCAGTGTGGGAGGTTTCCTAAGTACGACTTGGTTGGTGCTAGAATAATAGGGCTGACGGGGGTATTGACTGCCCCAGTTCGTTGCCCTATGTTAGGTTCTTGAGTTGAACAACTCCCTTTTGTGTTCTCGAACTTTCGTTTAAGGATATTAAGCTTAAGGTTCGAGGTGTTCTTACAAGTAGGTGCTTGTGGCTGTACTTGGCCATCACCACGATCGGGGTTACCGATATCATTACTACTAACATTTGCATTGTTAGCATTAAGGTGTGCCATGACAGCTGCTATAGCTGCTGTGACCGCAGCTTGAAACGTAGCCGCATCTATCTTAAGGATTGGTGTTTCGCTGGTGGGTTGGTTACACTTCTTTCGAGGCATGATAAGAAAATGAGTTCGTGAGCGACTATCGTGTCTCTATATGTATTCTAACCATTTGTATCTATGTATTAATCTTTCGTTTTGTTATATTGTTCTTAATGATTCGACCTGCATCCCTATGATGCAGTCCTAGTGAGGAACATGAATAAGTTTCTAGAATGGTTGTGAACCGAGTATTATCCAAACTAAGTTACCTTTGTTTGGTGGATATCGTTTCCTAATTTCCGAAAATATTCGAAAATAATTCATAACAGTGTCAACATAAAATAGATTTATGAATTTGAGAGGTAATCACTATCAATTAAGATTCCGTGATCTGATTTATTATTATTAGCCGTGACAGGAAAAGAGGATAAGCTCCAAACCTAATGTGAGTAATGAAATCACTAACTCACTAGGTTGAACGGATTTACTAGTTACTACTTAGATGAAAAGGTGCTCGAACACTTCATATGAATCATGTGTGGTTGTCCTTTGTTCTTTATTCTATTCTGAGTGGTAATGATTTGTTCTCTCCTGGTATCTATAGGGTGTCCTTCTCCTCTGTAGGTATATTGAATTCCCGGGCTGTCTTACTTCCGATTCTGACACTGATCCGCATCACTTTGTAATGAAGATTTTGAATCTTGGAAGTTCATGCGAATCTCTCATTGGTGTCCTTAATAGGGTAAGGGCACTAAATGATTTCTATAGTTTATGTACTTCTCATATGTTTCTTTCTTGGGATTCTCCTAATGAAATTCTGTTGGATCCTCCTTGACTCTTCTATTGATTGCTGGAGTAACTATGTTTATCTAACGGGTTTATATGAGAACGGGAATGTCTAAAGAATCTATGAGAAAATTTGAATTTTTACGAAGGTGATTCTTTCTGGTCCTTCTATAATCACATGGTGTGTACCGATTATATATAATCCAGATCAAATAGACCTTTGAATAAGTAATCCTACTCTAAAACCACATCCAAACAAGGAAAAGGAAGTAGAGTGAAAATCACATATTCTAAGTCTATAAAATCTCGGCTATATATAACCTTAACGTATCCACTTAGTAAGTATAGACCTATCAGAAAAGATCTTTTAACATTTCCCCAAAGGTATGTAACATACCTCCATGTTATTTTAGTTATGAGTTTGATTCTTGGACTTCTAGATACAAGAACTTAACAAGTTTTCAGTTTCCTTGTTATAGCATCCTAAAATACTCCCATAGTATTTTAGTCTTTGGTTCTAGAATTCTTCTGGTGCTTAGGTAAGTTTTAGACCAGTTGCAACACTACAATCACTCCCCTAAACACATTTTGGTCATATCTCGGATGAATATAGTTGATTAGGCTATATTGATCCCAGATATGATTACGTCACTGTCTAGGTTTAACTACAATGTCCAACATCTAAATACTTTAGTTTTGTTCTTCTTGTGATACTCATTCTGGTATATATACTCTGCATGTACTTATACTTTTATAAAATATTAATATATTTTTAAAGTATAACTCTTGGTCAGAGTGTTTTTATCCCAATGGGTTTATAGTTGTATATCTTTTATGACTGATATACTGAGTTCACTATAAACACTGCTCTGATACCAATCTGTCGCACCCCCAAACCAGAACGGCGGAAACGTTCGGGGGCGGAGGACTTAGGTAAGTATCACAACACATGTAACATAGTAATCAAAGTACAAACAACCATTGCATTAATAAGTATAAGTTTTACATAAGTGTTTAAACATTACATATTCAAACACTGAAGTAGGTACAGGAGAAGACAAGAGTCGCGGTACGGTACTAGGTAGTCTTCTTAAACGCTTCTGGAGTGTACCTGTCTACTGGATTCATGAGAATACAAGTTATTTGGAAAGAGTAGATCAGCATTTAAGCTGGTGAGTTCATAAGTATTTTAATTCTGTTAAGTATACCCTAAGTTCTTTGAATAAGTTCACTGGTTTCTCCAGGAAATCCCATATTTCCTGAGGTGATTAACTGATAACCTCAATAGTTTCCCTCTGTAGTTAGTTAGTTTATACTGATTATACATAACACAATATCGAATGGACAGTCAACTAGGTGTATCTGCCCTAAGCCCACAACCAAACAAGGAACAGGAAGTAAGGCGGAAGTCACACACTTCACTGTCAATCAGACATTACTTATGTATAACTCTGATGTAGCAACTAAGGAATTATAGAATTAACCACTAAAGGTCTTTTATGTTATACTAGTTTACCGAGATTTGAGTGACTAAGTTCCATTGGATAAGTGGTTTAATCCCATAAACCGTTCTCTTTGTATTACTGTTTTGTATTTGTATTCCTTTATGAAAACTTGAAACTGAGAGTGTGCCTGGCTCCACCAGGTGTTAATGGAAACTGCATTAAACCATTGTATTTTGTATTCTATAAACTGGTACTTTGAATGTGTACTTTCGTTTATTTGTTTATACAATAACGTATTGTTAATATCTTTTTAATGAGTAGTTTTTATTATAACCATACTATGACTGATGGCCTGAAACAAATGCTTTGTGGGCGTTTAAACTGGTGATAACAATTGTCACTCCTCTAACTGTAGCTAGCAGCCTGAGTGCGGGGTTGTCAATCCCGATATAGATCTACACACACTTGTTTCGATCCCCGGCTGGAGATTCTGGTTATAATGTCAGGACTTTCCTATGTTGTCTAAAATGAATTAAACAACCTGAATATAGAGTCTCATAAAAAGCATATTAAACGTTATATGTATATTAGTTTTGAAAACCCAATCATTCTGAAATAATGATTGACAGTATATTCTTAGTTTTCCAAACATGTATTTGACAAGTGTAAACCCTTGATTTGTTTTGAATCAAAACCCTGGTTTCTTGTAAAACCGTGTATTTTAGTATACTTGAATTATGAATTATTACCTCGTGTTTGCTAACTCGGGTACTCAGTATAGTACCTTTGCTAATGCAAACCCGGCAGAATGTATTATTACCTCGTGTTTGCTAACTCGGGTACTCTGTATAGTACCTTTGCTAATGCAAACTCGGCAGGATGTATTATTACCTCGTGTTTGCTAACTCGGGTACTCTGTATAGTACCTTTGCTAATACAAACCCGACATTATGTATCTTTACTTCTTTAATATGTTGTTCGTATATTAAAGGTATTATACATATCTTGGTATAGTTGAATGAATTTTGGTAATTTTCTTGGAAAGTATACAGTCGTGAATCATACTTGTATATTTAGTTTTGAATCATAAATTATACCTATTATAATTTATATGTTCTATCTGATTAGCATGAATTCTTATGGAATATCACCTTTGCTCAGCCTGATACAAATGTATTGATACTAAATGGAGTAACCTTTTAGACTCATATATGTATATATATATATATATATATATATATATATATATATATATATATATATATATATATATATAATTAAGAAGGAAACGACCTTCGGACAAATAACACAACCTTAATTCCACATCCAAACAAGGAAAAGGATATAAGATAATTCATTAGTCCTAAGCCCTTCAAGTCTTATTTATATATTTATACATATATAAACATGATTTTGGCATTTATTATTTGAAATAGCTTATAAAAGATTTTTCAAAGAATTTAACATGGCTTTACGTTATTTTGGAAGTATTTGGTAATTCTTAAAAGCATACAGAAACTTTCAGTGTGATTATTATCACACACAGTTATTAACACAATTTAATATTGTGTTAAACTTGTATTCCCCCACTAAAAAACATTTAAAAACCATTGAAAAGGTAAATTATAGGGGTATGAACTCACTTTGATAAGTGGTGATTCGGGCAGCGTTTCGTTTCCCGTAAAGAGTTTATTTAACGAGAAACCGGCTCAAATCGGGCAGAGTTTCGACAGGAGAGAGGATGATTTCTCGAGAATTACGGGGCTTCGGGGCTTGCTTCGGGCTTTAGACACGATACCGGGGCCTTGGGGGGTCGTGAGAAAGTCGAGGGGGCGAAATGGTTCAAAATGGGGAATTTAGGGGTGAAAAATCCTCTCTAGCCGAGAAGTCTCGCACCCTTTATATAGAGGTGCGAGGGTGCGGTCCGAGGTGGCAGCTGGCGAAGGCGCGGATGAGTCAGCAGCTACGTGGCAGTCAGCAGCGAAGCCACGTGCGAAGTCTGAGGCGGTGCGTAATTTCGGACCCGGTGCGAGCATGTGATTTCGGACAGATGCAGCCTTCTAAGTGGACCGGACTTCGGTCCAATGGGGAAAGGAGGTGACGACTTCGGACCTATCAGGAGACGACACGCGAGGCTGCGGTTCAATGAGAAGCGAACACGTGGAGGCCTCGCATGCGAGGTGACGTGTCCGAGGAGTGACTTAGCGAAATTTCCCGGTTTTCTAGATTTTCTTGATTTTTGTGCCAAAAACTTGCGAAAATCATAACTTTCGCATACGAGCTCCGTTTTTGACGTTCTTTATATGCACGCGTAGGTAAAATCATACTCTACAACTTTCGTTTAGACTTCGTCGGCTAATTTTGAATTTATTTTTAATATTATTATTTTAAACAGACCGGGACGGGAATCCGTTAAAAATTCATAACTTCTTCATCCGACGTCCGTTTTCGTCTGTCTTTTTACCGTTGTGCTACTTTTGACGAGACCTTCGATTCTAGTTTAAGTTGCGTCGGCTAAATATCGATCGATTTATATTTCGAATTTTTAGCTGTCTACTGCTAAACCGAAACTTCGAAAAATCATAACTTCCTCATACGAAGTCAGATTTTGACGTTCTTTTTATGAACGTTCTCGGTTTAACATATTCTACAAATTTTATTTAGATTGTTAAGGCTAAAAATCCTTTTATCGAAAATTTGCTTTTTACACTGAACAGTGTTTTGCCGGTTTTACCGCGGATTTTCGATTGGTCATAACTTCTTCGTTATAACTCGGATTTCAGTGTTCTTTATGTTTTTGGAAACCTTGTTACAAACTCTACCACTTGGTTCATCCCAATTATGATTATTGATCAATTTATTTTTGACCAAAATTTGACTGGTGTCACAAGTTTAGTCACAAAATCCATGGTGATGTCTTCCCATTTACCCATGGGTACAGGTAAAGGTTCTAAACTCCCATACGGTTTCTGATGTTGTGCCTGAACCCTCGCACATGTCACACACTCGGCCACATACTTTGCAACATCGAGCTTCATCGTCGGCCACCAGTAGTAGGGTTTCAGATCCCTATACATTTTCATGCTGCTGGGATGAATCGAGTACATGGTCTTGTGAGCTTCTTCCATCAGAAGATTTCTCATTCCTCCTGTCTTAGGTACCCAAATCCTATATTGGAATACCTTCAACCCTTGGTTGTTTGTACTGAACACTAACTTTTTGCCCAAACGTTCTTCCTTTCGGTCATTTTTCTCTGAAGCTTTCTCTTGAGCTTTCTTTATACTTTCCACAATTGTCGAGACAACTTCAATTCTCAACGCTCTTGGCCTTTTCTTTTCAAGGTTTACTTTCCGACTGAGAGCATCAGCAACAACATTTGCTTTACCAGGGTGGTAAAATATCTCACAGTCGTAGTCCTTGAGTAACTCTAGCCAGCGTCGTTGCCTCATGTTCAATTCCTTCTGATTAAAGAGATACTGAAGACTCTTATGATCAGTGAAAAGGTTGCACTTTGTGCCATAGATGTAATGCCTCCATATCTTTAGGGCAAATACTACCACTGCCAACTCCAGATCATGAGTGGGGTAGTTCTTTGCATGCGCTTTCAATTGTCGAGATGCATATGCTATTACCTTTTCTCTTTGAGTTAGAACACATCCCAACCCGACTCCCGACGCATCGCTATACACTACAAAGTCTTCAACTCCATCGGGTAGAGAAAGAATCGGTGCTTCACATAATTTCTTCTTTAGCTTCTCGAATGCTTCCTTATGCTTCTCACTCCAAGCATAAGTAGCTCCCTTGTGGGTCAAAGCTGTCAATGGAGAAGCTATCGAAGAAAAGCTTTGGATAAATCTTCGATAATATCTAGCTAATTATAGAAAGTTTCGGATCTCCATAGGACTCTTTGGTTGTTCCCACTTTGTTATAGCTTCAATCTTAGTTGGGTCAACCATAATCCCTTCTTGGTTAACCACATGACCCAAAAATTGGACTTCTTGAATCCAAAAATCACATTTGGAGAACTTTCCATACAACTTCTCCTTTTTCAGAACTTTTAGCACTTCACTCAGATGCTTGTCATGCTCCTGCTTGCTTTTTGAATAAATCAAAATATCATCTATGAAGACTATCACGGATTTATCGAGAAATGATTTACAAACCCTATTCATTAAATCCATGAAGGCTGCTGGAGCATTGGTTAGTCCAAATGACATAACCAAAAACTCGTAGTGTCCATATCTTGTTCTGAACACAGTCTTCTCAATATCCTGCTCTCTTACCTTTAGCTGATGATATCCTGACCTAAGATTAATCTTCGAGAAATAGCTCGAACCTTGCAACTGATCAAACAGGTCATCAATTCTTGGCCACGGGTACTTGTTCTTTATTTGTTGCCTTGTTCAGCTCCCTGTAATCTATACACATTCTCATGCTCCCATCTTTCTTCTTCACGAATAACACCAGAGCTCCCCAGGGTGATGAACTAGGTCTAATGAAACCATTGTCCAACAATTCCTGAAGTTGCGTCATAAGCACCTTCATCTTTATCGGTGCTAATCGATATGGGGCTTTTGCTATTGGTGTTGTTCCTGGTAACAAGTCTATTCTAAACTTGTAACGACCCAATTTTTCAGAGAAAATTTTCATTTTTAATTAACCAAACACATTTCCATAAATCAAGAAATTCCAAAACAATTGTTTCAATTCCATATTCATTCCAACTTTATTTTCAAATATCAGAGTGTCCCATAAAATCTCCTGAGAGAGAGTGCACGCCGTGCCATCATGCCTTGCCCTTGCCCTTAGGCTCAGATGTACCTAAAACAAATCAACAACCTGCAAGCGAAATGCTTAGTGAGTTCCCCAGAGCATACCACACGCAATACATATACACATATCCTATTAGCTAATGGAAGCTACACCCATATCACATAAGCCATGCATACATAAAACCTGTAAGAATGTCGTGGGCTACCCCACATGTTCTTTACCTAGGATAACCATGGGATACCCCACATGGTCTTACATTCAATGCCATGGGCTACCCCACATGGTCTTTACCTAGGACAACCATGGGCTACTCCGCATGGTCTTACATCCAATGCCACGGGCTCCCCCCAAGGTCTTCCATGCAAACACACATTCACATGACATACCAAACACATAACGACTAACACATATATCATAATCACATAATGGGCCGGCCTTGGTGCCTTAAACCCATGGGTATGGTGAGAAGACTCACATCTCAAAGGCTGAACTGGAAACTGTTGTCAGATATATCCCACGCTGCTCCTCCCAAACTGTCTATAATCAATGAGTAAATAACTCAGCATAATCCCATAAATACCCCCACGGTCAACCCTGGTCAAAGTTAAGGTCAACAGTCCATATTGACCTTGACTCGTCGAGTACAATCAGTCACTCGTCGGGTCCCCTGCTTAATTCATCGACTCGCCGAGTCACCCGAGGGACTCGTCGAGTTCCTTGATGTTCACGACTGTAAACCACCAACCGTACACCCTCGACCGTGAACCCTCGGCCGTGAACCCTTGGCCGTAAATGAGAAAACCCTCTCGACTCGCCGAGTTACCAAAGGGACTCGACGAGTTCTCACGTATTCGGTTCTTTCCAGTGGGATTGAAGGTTTCAAACTTCAGATCCATACTCTCCTAGTGAAGATGTCACGTAAAGTTGCAAACTTTACGTGCATGCATAGCCTCACATGGCCATAACACCAAAACTAACCTTCAAACAAGGTTTTAATGCATGGAGAGGGGATAAGCTTATAAAAAGGTGTGACTTTATGATATTTGGGACCTAAGAAAGTCCAGATCTAGAACCATATCCTTGTGATAGGTCAAGATCTAAGCTTGCTTCCATTTCCTCAAAGTTGGTCACAACTCTCAAATAGAATCTAGGCTTAAGGTAACAGATTCATACCTCAATCCAATGCCCAAGATGAACTAGATGCTAGATCTAGTGTTTTCCCTTTGATACTTCTTCTTCAAGCTTGGAATTCCTTCCACAACCCCAAGATTTAAGCTCCCAAAGCTCTTACTTCACACACCCAAGTGTTTGCGGCCGTAAACGTTCTCTTATGATGCTAAGGGAGGCTACAAAGGCGTATAATGTCGTTTATATAGGGGGAAAACCCCAAAATTTAGGGTTTTCTTTAAACAACTCGGACTCGCCGAGTCGGTCCCGTCCCGCGTTCCATGATACCACGACTCTACTCGATGAGTTGATCTCCCAACTCGCCGAGTCCATTTAGAAAACCTTTCCAAATCAAACCAGGTGTTACAAGTCTCCCCCACTTGAACTAGACTTCATCCTCGAAGTCTGCTGACTCAAACAAATCGGGGTAATGTTCTCGCATCTCCTCTTCCGGTTCCCAAGTCCATTCGGAACCCTTCCGATGTTGCCATTGCACTTTCACCAGTCTTACTTCCTTATTCCGAAGAACCTTCGTCCTCCTATCGAAGATGGCAATGGGCTTCTCAATGTAGTTCAAGCTCTCATCCACCTGGATATCACCCAACGAGACAACCGCAGCCTCTTCTGTGACACACTTCCGAAGTTGCGTCACATGGAATGTGTTGTGAATCTGGCTAAGCTCCCCTGGCAGATCCAAGTGATATGCCACCTTGCCCACCCGGGCCGTGATCCTGAACGGGCCTATATACCAAGGCCCCAGCTTGCCCCTCTTCCGAAACCTGATGATCCCTTTCCAGGGCGACACCTTCAGCAACACGAAATCCCCCACTTGAAACTCAAGATCTGATCGCCATCGATCAGCATAGCTTTTCTGACGGCTCTGTGCGACCCGCAACGGGTCACGCACCTGCTGAATCAACCCAGTAGTCTTGAGTACTACTTCAGTGCTTCCCATGACCCGATGTCCGATCTCATCCCAACAAACCGGGGTCCTGCACCTCCGACCGTATAACATCTCGAACGGAGCCCGATCGATACTGGCATGATAACTGTTGTTGTACGAAAACTCTGCCAGTGGGAGATACGTATCCCAACTCCCTCCAAAATCCAACACACATGCCCGCAGCATATCCTCCAATGTCTGGATCGTTCTCTCACTCTGACCGTCGGTCTGGGGGTGGTATGCCGTGCTAAAATGTAGCTGAGTGCCCAGCTCCTTGTGGAATTTCTTCCAGAACCGGGATGTGAACCGAACATCACGATCAGAAACTACCGACACAGGAACCCCATGTCTAGCCACCACCTCACACACGTAAATATCCGCCAACTTCTCTGCGGAAATACTTTCGGATATCGGAATGAAATGGGCACTCTTCGTCAGTCTATGCACAATCACCCATATGACATCCACACTCCTCGCCGTCCTTGGCAACTTCGTAATGAAGTCCATCGTGATCTCCTCCTACTTCCACATGGGAATGGGTAGCGGCTGGACCTTACCATGAGGCCGCTGATGCTCGGCCTTGACCTTCCTGCAAGTCAAGCACCGCTCTACAAACCAAGCAATTTCCCGTTTCATGCATGGCCACCAATAACTCAGCCTCAAGTCCCTATACATTTTCATAGCTCCTGGATGTATAGAGAACTTGGACTTATGCGCTTCCTCTAATATCTTCTGTCTCACTCCCCCGGTCACCGGTACCCACACCCGGCAACACTGCGTCAAGAGACCACGACTATCCTTAACAAACAAAGGATATTGTCCTCAGATCCTATCTACTTTCCAATTCTCTTTCTTCACTCCCTCAACCTGAGCCTCTTTGATCATCTCCAACAATGGAGAGATCACCGTCATCCTCAAACACACACTCCCAATCGGGGAACCTGCCGTCTTACGGCTCAAAGCGTCGGCCACTACGTTGGCCTTCCCTGGGTGGTATAGAATCTCGCAATCATAGTCTTTTAGCACGTCCAACCACCATATTTGTCGCATGTTTAGGTTCTGTTGGTCCATCAAATACTTCAGATTCTTGTGGTCGGGGTAAATGACAACAACTTGTAACGACCCAATTTTTCAAAGAAAATTTTCATTTTTAATTATCCAAACACATTTCCATAAATCAAGAAATTCCAAAACAATTGTTTTAAATCCACATTTATTACAACTTTATTTTCAAATGTCAGAGTGTCCCATAAAGTCGCCTGAGAGAGAGTGCACGCCGCGCCATCATGCCTTGCCCTTGCCCTTAGGCTCAGATGTACCTAAAACAAATCAACAACCTATAAGCGAAATGCTTAGCGAGTTCCCCAGAGCATACCACACACAATACACATACACATATCCTGTTAGCTAATGGAAGCTACACCCATATCATATAAGCCATGCATACATAAAACCTGTAAGAATGCCATGGGCTACCCCACATGGTCTCTACCAAGGACAGCCATGGGCTACCCCACATGGTCTTACATCCAATGCTATGGGTTACCCTACATGGTCTTTACCTAGGACAACCATGGGCTATCCCGCATGGTCTTACATCCAATGCCACGGGCTCCCCTCGAGGTCTTCCATGCAAACACACATTCACATGACATACCAAACACATAACGACTAACACATATATCATAATCACATAATGGGCCGGCCTTGGTGCCTTTGACCCATGGGTATGGTGAGAAGACTCACCTCTCACAGGCTGAACTGGCAAACTGAAGTCAGATATATCCCATGCTGCTCCTCCCAAACTATCTATAATCAATGAGTAAATAACTCAACAATATCCCATAAATACCCCCACGGTCAACCCTGGTCAAAGTCAAGGTCTATAGTCAAGGTCAACAGTCCATATTGACCTTGACTCGTTGAGTACAATCAGTCACTCGTCGGGTCCCCTGCTTAACTCATCGACTCGCCGAGTCACCCGAGGGAGTCGTCGAGTTCCTTGATGTTCACGACCGTAAACCACCAACCGTACACCCTTAACCGTGAACCCTCGGCCGTGAACCCTTGGCCGTAAATAGACCTGTCAATGGGGCGGGTTTGGAACGAATCACCATTGATCCAAACCTGTTTAAAAAAATAAAAACATGACCCGCCCCGCTCCAATAACCCTCAGGGTCTTGAATAGTCGAATCCATACCCGTATCCACCGAATCAACGAATACCCGACCCATTAACCCGACCTTTTTATAATATTAAATTTTCATAATTTTTATGTGTTCCACAAAGTAATATTTCTCAAAAGGATAAAATGTCTACTTAAACAAGATGTACATTAATTAATACTCAAAGTCCAATACAATAAAAATCACATTTTACTTAGACATCGAGTTGTATATTTTGTTGTCATATATATATATATATATATATATATATATATATATATATATATATATATATATATATATATATATATATATATATATATATATATATATATATATATATATATATATATATATATATATATATATATATATATATATATATATATATATTAAATGGGGCGGGTCATAAATGGAGCGAATCGACCATGATCCATACCCGACCCATTTGCTAAAAGGGTAAACGAGTATGGATCGTAAGCGGGTAAACGAATCAAAAATTAAAATCCAAACCCGTTAAATTCTTACGGGTTTGGAGCGAATCTGGGTCAAAACCCGCCCCATTGACAGGTCTAGCCGTAAATGAGAAAACCCTCTCGACTCTCCGAGTTACCAGAGGGACTCGACGAGTTCTCACGTATTCGGTTCTTTCCAGTGGGATTTAAGGTTTCAAACTTCAGACCCATACTCTCCTAGTGAAGATGTCACGTAAAGTTGCAAACTTTACGTGCATGCATAGCCTCACATGGCTATAACACCAAAACTAACCTTCAAACAAGGTTTTAATTCATGGAGAGGAGATAAGCTTATAAAAAGGTGTGACTTTATGATATTTGGGACCTAAGAAAGTCCAGATCTGGAACCATATCCTTGTGATAGGTCCAGATCTAAGCTTGCTTCCATTTTCTCAAAGTTGGTCACAACTCTCAAATAGAATCTGGGCTTAAGGTAACAGATTCATACCTCAATTCAATGCCCAAGACGAACTAGATGCTAGATCTAGTGTTTTCCCCTTGATACTTCGTCTTCAAGCTTGGAATTCCTTCCACAACCTCAAGATTTAAGCTCCCAAAGCTCTTACTTCAGACACCCAAGTGTTTGCGGCCGTAAACGATCGCTTATGATGCTAAGGGAGGCTACAAAGGCGTATAATGTCGTTTATATAGGGGGCAAACCCCAAAATTTAGGGTTTTCTTTAAACAACTCGGACTCGCCGAGTCGACCCTTGGACTCGCCGAGTCGGTCCCGTACCGCGTTCCATGATACCACGACCCTACTCGACAAGTTGATCTCCAAACTCGCCGAGTCCATGCATAAAACCTTTCCAAATCAAACCAGGTGTTACAAGTCTCCCCCACTTGAACTAGACTTCGTCCTCGAAGTCTGCTGACTCCAACAAATTGGGGTAATGTTCTCGTATCTCCTCTTCCGGTTCCCAAGTCCATTTGGAACCCTTCTGATGTTGCCATTGCACTTTCACCAGTCTTACTTCCTTATTCCGAAGAACCTTCGTCCTCCTATCCAAGAAGAACCTTCGTCCTCCTTGGTGCCTTAGACCCATGGGTATGGTGAGAAGACTCACCTCTCAAAGGCTGAACTGGCAAAATGAAGTCAGATATATCCCATGCTGCTCCTCCCAAACTATCTATAATCAATGAGTAAATAACTCAACAATATCCCATAAATACCCCCACGATCAACCCTGGTCAAAGTCAAGGTCATTGACCACCACTACCCGAGGTGGTAGTGGGTGGTGCCTGATTGATGAAACCCTAGTGGGTCTAATGGAGCAGTGGGCTGTGACAACCCGAATTTTTTTTGGTTTTAAGACCCAGTCAATCAACTCAACTGAGTGTCAAACTCATTAGTACTGATGTGACAATCCGAAATTTCTAGCTTGTATAAACATTCAAATTTATCAGAGTTAGTCTTGTTTGTTAACTTTTAGCCCTATTTGGAGTCTATTCGAGTATTCTAAACTTAGTACATCAAAGGAATCAGTGTTAGGATGAATTGGTTGAAGCTCTAGTCATGAAGCAAACCGAAAACCTCCTCAACAAGGAGTTTTCGGTCAAGATCTTTGGGTTTTCGGTCAAGGTGACCGAAAACTCCCTTATACATATATATTTCATGATCATTTTGATCATTCTTTCCTTTACAAGTCAAGAAAACTTCCATTCTCTCTCAAGTATCATCGAGTTCTTCATTCCAATCTTCAAAATTGTAAGAATTCCTTTCATCTAATTTGTTGATACAAAGCTTTATCTAGTACAACCCTTTGATTTCATCCATGAAATCATCTCTTTTGGGTTAGATCTTCAGAACACCAAGAACACCAAGAACACACACTAGTGTTTTGGTCCAAAATCAACTCTATTAGCCTCTAAATCGTAAGTATTACTTCCCTATACTTGTTATCTAGTTGAAACTCTTGATTTAGGGCCTTGAAATCATCATTTATCCAAGAACAAAAGGTGTTTTCGGTCTAGTGCATCTCCTTAGACCGAAAACCCTTATGAAGGGTGCAATATGACTTTAAGCCTTTCCTAATACTTAGTATTGAGTCTAGAACACTTCATTGATTGTTGAAAGCCCTTGGAAATCACCTTATGCATCAAAGACCATGGGTTTTCGGTCAAAACCATTTAGACCGAAAACCATATGGACCGAAAACCACAAGAACCGAAAACTCCAAGAAACATACCACTTGGACCGAAAACTCCCTTAAGTGGCTTTACAACCCTCTTATGCAATCCTGAGTGATTATAACACTACCATTTAAGGATTTATTAGTCCTTAAGGTGTTATTCATTACCTGATTAGTTGAATAAACACTAATTGTATTCATATATGTGTCATTATATGTTAAATAGGATCCGTGTGTGTGTTCAAGTCTTCACTTGACACTTAGCATCCTATACCATCCATTCATCCAAACCACTCACTTCAGGTGAGTTCATACCCCTTAATCAACCTTTTAAATGATTTTAAATGCTTTCATGGGGGGGGGGGATACAAGTTGAACTATTATAGTTATTATATCAATCACATGTGATTAATAACTATCAACATATGGATTTTCTTACTTTTCAAACAATGTTATCAAAGAAACTACTTCAAATGCTTATCAAACTCCTTTACATGTTAAACTCTTTATCAAACTTGTTTCTTTATGCCAAACTGCTTTGAAATCATTTTATGAAATGACAACAAGTCATCAATGTTTATTTAAACTCTTCAAAAGGTTTTACAAAACTTCTTTGTCTTTTAAACTAATATATTTTGTTAAATGTGTATCTATTTAGATATAGTTATATAAGTGGGATTCAAAGGACTTAGGACTGATAACTCACCCTACCTCCTGTTCCTTGTTTGGTTGTGGTCTTAGGGTATCGGTTGTTTGTCCGAAGGTCGTTTGAATCTTAGTTATATATTATGTATATGTATATAGATACAAAAGTTCCTTCTTTCAGTTCAATGCCTTTGGGTAGCAAAGGTATACAAACATGTTCATTTATATAAACAACATTGCTAGTAAACTATAACAGGTATAGTTTAGGAAGTTACAAATACTATTACTAGAACAATGAAACATACAATGAGTTAGTTCATTCATGAGTCATAACATATAGTGATGAGAAATAAACATAACATACTATTATGAGAAACAGAGAGAACATACATACACACTAGAGAGAGAGAGAACATACAATACAACTAGTACATACTATACATTATACAAGAGAACATACTATTATGAGAAACAGAGAGAACATACATACATACTAGACAGAGAGAGAGAGAGAACATACAATACAACTAGTACATACTATACATTATACAAGAGAACATACTATTATGAGAAACAGAGAGAACATACATACATACTAGACAGAGAGAGAACATACAATACAGCTAGTACATACAATACATATACAAGAACACTACAACAGTTATGTGAGCCACGTAACGGGGCATGGCATCACCTGCCATGGCTCGTTTTGTATCCAGAGTCTCCTAGAAGGAGAGCGTTGAATTTGTGTATAGATCTATACTGGATTGACTATCCTACACCTTGCTGCTAGCTACAGTGGGACTTGCAAGTCTACGGGTGCCAAATGTCATTTCTTCCGACGTCTTTCATCGTCGTGTTTTTAGTCGGTAGTATGGTACAGGCATATCACATGGTACTTTAAATAACAATTGGTTTAAGGTAGTTAGTACAGCAGTAGTTACTTAATACAACACTACAGTACTATTTTATTTCCCCATTGCAATCACTTTGTGATCTTCTCACAATGAACAGTAATGTAAAAACTATATTTTTGGTTAATGATAGTCAGAATTGGGAAAATACATACTCTTACAAGAGATACACATACAAACATTTGATGCCTTGGTAGGAGGCTACTTTTAGTAGAAAACATATGGTTTTCTAGGAGATACAAACATTTACAAACACATACAAACATTTGATGCCTTGGTAGAAGGCTACTTTTAGTAGAAAACATAGGGTTTTCTAGGAGATACAAACATTTACAAACACATACAAACATTTAATGCCTTGGTAGAAGGCTACTTTTAGTAGAAAACATAGGGTTTTCTAGGAGATACAAACATTTACAAACATTTACAAACATTTATAAACATTTACAAACATTTACAAACTTATACATCAAGTACTTACAAACACTTTCATACAAACAATGAAACTAAAATACTTATGATCTCACCAGCTTTAAAGCTGATAAACTCTTTCAAAATAACTTGTATTCTCAGGTCACCAGTAGATAGGTACCGGTGCCAGCTTTTGAGAAGATGGAGCTCGTTCAAGACTCATCTTTTATTTTGATTTACATTTTAGTGTCTTATACACTTCACAGAACACACTTGCATTAAATTATATTATTAATGCAATGGATGATGTTGGTGCTTGTTTACTATTATTCATTGTTGTGATACTATACATGACGTCCTCCACCCCCGAATGTTTCCGCCGTTTTGGTTTTGGGGTGTGACAACTGAGTTCTAGCCCGATAAAAGGTCATTCTAAGGAGTTTTGAGCTTAATACACTTAAGGAATAAGTGTTAGAAAGTACCTGCTAGAACCACAGTGTAGCAAATCAAACCTTAACCTCATCAAAATGAGTTCACGGCCACAAGGCAATGAGTTTACGGCCGTAAACTCATGTGGCCGTAAACTCATGGGTATATATATGATACGTGGCCATTTCTAGTCATTTCTTCCTTCCTTGGCCGATTTTCCTTCAAATCCTCTCAAGTATCATCAAGACTTTCTTCCAAGATCTTCATATAAGTAAGTATTCTTCCTAGATTTTTTGATACATCTCTTAATCTAGTATCCTTCCATGATTTCATCCATAGAAATCACTCTTTTCTTAGATCTTCAAGTTTCACCAAGAACACCAAGAACACACACTAGTGTTCTTGGCCAATATCAACCATTTCAAGCTTCTAGATTGTAAGTACCCTCTCCTACACTTCATATCTACTAGGAAGCCTTGAATCACACCCTTGAAACACACATTTTACCAAGAATATAATGAGTTTACGGCCCAAGATCTTCCTTGGCCGTAAACTCAATGTTAGGGCATGTTTGAGCCATCAACCCTCCTAGATGAAAAGCTAGTGAACCAGGACCCTTCATGGATGAGATTAGGACCTTAAACAACTCTCATAAACATAAAAGATTATGAGTTTACGGCTGTAAACACCTTTGGGCCGTAAACTCATTAAAAGCCTCATTGAAAGTGGTCTTTCTCATCCTAGTGTAGAGCAAATGTCCCTAGAGCTTCCCAAGCTTTCAAACCAACACTTAGCCATGATTGACCATGAGTTTACGGCCGTAAACTCCTTTGGGCCGTAAACCCATGGTAGTAAACTCATGTTAGTGTCATTTCACTTTCCTTTGTTGAATCACATGTGATTCCAACACTTGGTAAAAGTGTTTCCTAGTCCCGGAAGTTGTTTCCTTTCATATAGTTGTTTATAAACACTATATTCATGTCAATATGTGTCCTTATATGTCATTTAGGACTTATTGTGTCTCGGGACTTCATTCGTGGAACTTCTCATCCTTACACGCATACCCGTTTGAATCACCCACATCAGGTGAGTTCATACCCCGTAATGAATCTTTTAACTGTTTTAAATGTTTTAAGGGGGGAATACAAGTTGAACACAATGATAATTGTGTAAATGTTTGTTATAAACATCTTTCAAAATGTTACTTATGTCATTTATAAGTTGTCAAAACATTTCAAAAACTCTTTTAAAGTTATGTTACTTTATAGTTATACAAAAGTCTGTTTTTAAAGTACATGCATAACTTAGTAGATAAATGAGTCTTTTCAATAACAGTCCAAGTAGAACATTAGTAAACTATAATAGGTATAGTTTAGGATAATGCTATTCATTACTTCTAGTACAATGAAGCACACAAAGAGTCAGTTCATACATGAGTCAAACACACAGTGAAGAGAAACAAACAATACCATACAAAGAGAACACACAATTATGAGAAACAAACAGAACGTACAATATACAGTACAAAACAAACAAGTTAGGTTGCTATAGCATGAGAACACACACAGGATCTAATTATACCAATTGATCACTAACTCATTGTTTTAAACAAAAGGTGATAGTTATATTGTGTATACATGATCACATAACAAATGTGAATTACACGACTTGCAAGAATTTGCAGAGGTCGCGTTTGGTTCCCTTAATCTCTAGACAGGGAGAACGTATAGTAGGGGTTCTAGCCTTCACATTATGACCATAATAAAACAAACATGTGTTTAGGTCATTAGTACATCCGTATGTCATTATAAATGACAACTGTGTACTTACATTTCCCATTTCTTTCATAAAGTGACAGTACCACTTGGAAGTCAAACTCAAACTATTTTCGAGTTAAGATAATTATAAACTAGGGAAAACATACATTTTTACAAACGACAAACAGAACAGTCGAGTCTAGCACATATCGGTAGATGCCTTGGTAGAAGGCTACGTTTAACAGAAGATGCCTTGGTAGAAGGCTACGTTTAACAGAAGATGCCTTGGTAGAAGGCTACGTTTAAAAGAAAGGACCATAATGCTAGTCTTATGATTCCTTAATGTATACATCACAGGATATATATATATATATATATATATATATATATATATATATATATATATATATATATACACCAATAGGGTCTGATAGGTAATAGGATGTGTGCTCTCCGCTTCATTTCCTGTTCCTTGTTTGGTTGTGGGCTTGGAACGAATTCGCCCAATCTATTTTCTATCCGATTCTATATATATGTATGCTTAGTATACATTAAGTCATCATAAGGGTACCAGGTATGGGTCAGGTTATAGGAGACAGAGTCAAAGCACAGTTTTTCTAGTACAAAACATACTTTCCAAAATCAGTACTTTTGGTATACAAAACTAGAAACTTCCCAGTAAAGGGTTTAATCCATTTTATAAAACCAGTACAATTTAAAGGACCTTAGGTGAGTAACTCTATAATACCTTAGTTTATACACCATGTTTATATATAAAACTAATACCCAATAGGTAGTTGGATGTGTGCTTTCCGCCTTACTCCCTGTTCCTCGTTTGGTTGTGGGCTTAGGGCAGATTCACTCAATTAACTTTCTCTCCGATATTAGATTATATATAGCAGTATAAACTAAGCTATTATAAAAGTAGTCACTGTGGTCACCATTTTACTATAAGAAATATAGGTTTTCTTAAAGAACTTTTCATTAGATATAAAGGAACCGTTACAATTAACTCCATGAGTAACAAGTGACTACACCAGGGTTATATATGACAATGATCTAACAACCAATGGGATGTGTGCTATCCGCCTTAATTTCTGTTCCTCGTTTGGTTGTGAGCTTGGGGCAGATGCGCACAATAGATTGTTTGTTTACTCTGAGTCTTATATAACTTGTACCCACTTAGTACCCATAGAAAGGGTTGTAGTGACATTTTACTTAAACTTCCATCAAAGTAGGAAATATAGGATTTTCTAGAGGAACAGACGAACTTTTCAAAACAGAACTTACAATTTACAACATTTTTCAACTACACTTTCAACACCATTTTACATCTACATTTTCAACAACACTTTACAACTTACTCACATCACTAAACTCTTATGAACTCACCAACTTAATTGCTGATCAACTCTTTCAAATAACTTGTATTCTCAGGAGACTATTAGACAGGTGCTCGTGCTGGGGATTCAGAAGATGAAGCATTATAGCTTCAAGTCTTGTTTTGTTATTTGTGTATGAATTCTATGTTTTGTGAACACACACATTGTAAACACTTTCTTTCGAAATAAAATGGTTGTTCATTACTTGCTTACCATATACATATATCGTGATACTAAACATGACGTCCTCCACCCCTGAACGATTCTGCCGTTCCGGTTTTGGGGTGTGACATGGGCCCAATGAAGCCCTAATGGGCCTAAGGACTTAACTTTGGGCCTATTCGGATTGTATTGAATTGGAAAACCCTAAATAGCATGAAGCCCTAATTTTGGGGTTGATCGGGACACGCTCGGGAATTATTAATAACTTAAATTATTAATTAACAATCATTAGCAAACTAACCTAAAGGCAATACTGATACCAACTTGTAACGACCCAATTTTTCAGAGAAAATTTTCATTTTGAATTAACCAAACACATTTCCATAAATCAATAAATTCCAAAACAATTGTTTCAAATCCATATTCATTACAACTTTATTTTCAAATATCAGAGTGTCCCATAAAACTGCCTGAGAGAGAATGTACGCCGCGCCATCATGCATTGCCCTTGCCCTTGGGCTCAGATGTACCTGAAACAAATCAACAACCTGCAAACGAAATGCTTAGTGAGTTCCCCAGAGCATACCACACACAATACACATACACATATCCTGTTAGCTAATGGAAGCTACACCCATATCACATAAGCCAGCCATCCACCAATGCCTTGGTTGGGATAATACGGATCGCCGAGGAGATGGAAGCCAACCATGTTATCTACGCGAGAGTGGGGAAAAGAATAGTTAATAGACGTACTAATGAAGGTCATTTTTAGTTTCCACATAAGTAATTATAGTAACACAAAATACTCCTATAGTATTTTAGGTTTAAGTTCTGTTCTAATGTTCTTGTTGTAGTAGTGTTGGTAAGTTTTTAGACTTGTTGCAACACTACAATCATTCTTAGGCACATGCTAGTCATTCCTCAGAAAACATAGTTGATCAGGCTATATCCCCCTAGGTTTGACTATATGTCTCTAAGCCTAATTGCGTTGTTCAACAATCGTAATACTTTCGTTCTGATTTAGTATGATACTGACCCTGGTATGAATAGATGTATATATACTTAATTAAATATTTTATTATTTAAAAGTATAAATTCTTGGTCATAGTGTTTTAATCCCGTTGCGTTTATAGTTTGTATATCTTTTATGGGTTGATATACAAACTATAAACAGTGCTCTGATACCATTCTGTCACACCCCAAAACTGGAACGGCGGAAACGTTCTGGGGTGGAGGACGTCATGTACAATATCATAACAATGCATAATAGTAAAGACAAGCAACAACATCCATTGCATTAATATAATAATTTTAATACAACGTGTTCTGTATAGTTTGTAAGACACCAAAAGAATGATCAAAATAAAAGATGAGTCTTGTATGTGCTCCATCTTCTCAAAAGCTTCATCGGTACCTATCTACTGATGACCTGAGAATACAAGTTATTTGGAAAGAGTTTATCAGCATAACGCTGGTGAGTTCATAAGTATTTAGTGTCCTTGCTTGTATGGAAATATATGTAACAACGTAGTGCAAATGTTAGTAACTGATTTCAAATGTTTGTAAATAGTTATACTCCCTAGAAAATCCTATATTTTCTAGTGAAATGTAGTCTTCTACCAAGACCCGGCTGTTTGTATGTTTGTTCTTTTGTAAATGTAAGAGTTTTCCCCAGTGAAACCATCCTTATAAAAATATAGTTTAAGACCTCACTTATGCGAGATGATTTCAAAATAAATGTAATAGGGGAAAATAATGTTTTACCTCAGTAGTATCACTGCTAGCTAATAGTGATGAAAATGCAGACTCCAGGTAGTATTAAATGTACAATACACCTCGGGGAGTCTGTTTGGCCTTTAATTCTTAATTGGTTAATTAAAGGTTTGAATGTGAACTCGTATGTAACCATGCTGATCGACGGCTGAATAACTGATGACCCTCCGGTGTCATATGTAGTGAGGTAACATTCTGTCACCCCTTATCCTTATCGGCTGGGACTGTAGCTAGCAGTCGGGATGTGGGAGTGTCTGTCCCGTATAGATCTATACACACAATGCCCGCTCTCCCTCCAGGAGACTCTGGTTACAAGGTGATACAACAATGCAGTGTCGTATCGAGAAGTAGTATGTCACATTCTGTTTATAGTATTCAAAAGTTTGTATAGTATGTCATAGTGTAGTGATGTTTTATCTTTACTAGTATATAGTATATTCCCTTGTATAGTGTATAGTATGTTCTCTTGTATAGTCTATAGTGTGTTCTCTTGTAGAGTGTATAGTATGTATTGTTTCTCAATGTAGTACTTATGTAGTGATTCGTAAATGTACTGACTCTTGTATGTATCGTTGTGATAGTAATAGTGAGTAGTAATCTCTTAACTATACCTATTATAGTTAAATAGTAATGTTGTCGGTATGCCTTCGTTACACAAAGGTAGTGAACTGAAGTGAAAACCTTTATATCCAACACACACACACACACACACACACATATATATATATATATATATATATATATATATATATATATATATATATATATATATATATATATATATATATATATATATATATATATATATATATATGATATATAACTAAGATTTCAACGATATTCGGACAAATAACAGGATACCCTAAGTCCACAACCAAACAAGGAACAGGAAATAAGGTGAGCTATCAGTCCTAAGTCCTTCAAGTCTTACTTATATAACTATATTGGTGTAGATATGAGTTTGAAAATAATGCAAGTTTAAAAGAGTTTGGAAACGGTTTTAGCATTTAAAGAGTTTAATAAAAGGTTTTGAAGTGCTTGAAATCCATAAGTTTGATAGTAATTTGAAAGTAATAGAAAATCTTTCTGTTTGTTCTAGACATTAATCACATGTGATTAAAGCAATAACTAGAATATTTCAACTTGTATTCTCCCCCCCCATAAAAGCATTTAAAATCATTTCAAAGGTTGATTAAGGGGTATGAACTCACCTGAAATGACTGATGCGAATGTAAGATCGGAAAAAGGATGCTAAGTGTCAAGTGAAGACTTGAGCACACATGGATCCTATTTAGCATATAAAGACACATATATGCATGCAATTAGTGCTTATACAACTAATTAAGAAGGGTAATACTCTCATAGACTAGAAAACACTCTTATAGAAGTGTTACTATCATAAATGATTACATAAAATGAGTGTATGGTTACCAAATGGGGCTTTTGGTCTAAGTCGTATGTTCCTAGGAGCTTTCGGTCCTAATGGTATTTTCGGTCCAAGTGGTTCTCGGTCCAAATGGTTCTCGGTTTTTAGGGTTTTCGGTCCATGAGGTTAAGACCGAAAACTCATGATATTTGGTGCATAAGGTGATTTTCAAGGGCTTTCAAGTATGTATAGGGGTTCTAAGTTTCATCCAAAGCCTTATGTGAGTTTAAGGTCTTAAAGGCACCTTTCTTTAGGGTTTTCGGTCAAGGGAGATGCACTTGACCGAAAACACCTATTGTTCTTGAGAAATGGATGTTTTCAAGGCCCTAAATCAAGTATCCTTTCTAGATAACAAGTATAGGAGATAGATACTTACAATATGGAAGCAAAGAAAGGTGTTTTCGGCCCAAAACACTAGTGTGTGTTCTTAGTGTTCTTGGTGTTTTGAAGAACACTTGAAGATCTATGAAAAAGAGAAGATTTCATGGATGAAATCATGTATAACTACTAGATGAAGTGTTGTATCAACAAATCAAGAGAAGAAACACTTACATTTTTGGAAGATTTGGAAGAAGCTCTTATGATACTTGAGAGAGAATGTGGGTGTTCTTGAGTTTGGAAGTAAGAAATGAGGAAGGAAGGAGTAAACTCATGCCTTAAGCATGAGTTCTCGGTCCAAGGGGGGTTTATGGCCCAAACCCCTCATGTTTGGCCGTAAACACCTCATTAAGGTGTTATTTGTTTTATTTGTTCCCCAATAATCCTAGAAAATACTTCCTTTCGTTTGTTGTCTCGAAGAATTAATATTAAAAACACCCAAACAGACTTTAAACCGAGCTAAAAATTAGCAGAAATGAATTTGACTTTTAATTGAAGTGTTTGACTATAGAGTTCGTACAAATGAAAAATTCGGGTTGTCACAACTAAACATGACGTCCTCCACCCCTGAACGATTCCGCCGTTCCGGTTTTGGGGTGTGACAGATTGGTATCAGAGCATTGTTTATAGTGAACTAAGTATATCAACCGATAAAAGATATACAACTATAAATACAATGGGGCTTAAGTGCTCTGGATAATGATATATTTTTAGAGTATAACTACAAGTTATAAAAATATACCTACTTGCTTATACATGTACATAATAGAACTAGTGTCACGAGGAGAACAGAACTAAAGTATTTAAAGGTTGGGCACTTTCGTCAACCCTAACAGTTATGTAATCATAGCTAGGATCAATATAGCATGATCAACTATATTCATTCGAGATGTGACCCACATGTGTTTGGGAAGGATGTGGTGTTGCAACAGTGTTAAAACTTGCCTGAATACCAGTCAAGAGAACGCCAGAACAAGTACATTTAGAGTTAGAATACTATAGGAGTATTCTAGGATACGATAGCGCGATAACGAGTTTAGAACATACCAAGTACATTACGTTGAAATACTATAGGAGTATTTTAGTCCATATAAATAACTTATGTGATAACTTAAAAGACCCTTACGGATAGGTGTATAATCTTGCAATGTATATTTCTAAAGTTTTATGTATAATTAAGATCTTATAGACTTAGAATATGTGGTCTACGCTTCGCTATCCATTCCTCTTAAGGGTGTAGTTTTGGAGTAGGACCACTTATTCGAAGGTCTATTTAATCTTCAACTATATACAAACTTGTATACATTGTACAATTATAGGAGGACTCCGTAAGGATCACCCCATAAAGTTACCTTAAAGCTCATAGATTCTTTAGTCACTTTCATTCTCGCACGATAAGCCCAGGTAAATGTAACCACTTCCTTATAGTGGACAACGGAAGAGTCCTGGAGGAACAAGAACAAGTTCATGAGAAGTTTTCAAAGAGGGATCAGCCGAAGTAACCAAAACATCTTACACGTCACACTATTAAATAATAATCTTGTTAAATGAGCGAGTGGAAACACTGCTCACATTATATGTTAAGATTATTTTCTTACATGCAGCTGGTAACAGTTATTCAGGAAATAGATATTCATTCGAGGATAGTTATTTCAAGTTCATAGAGTTTATTAGGTATAGACTCTTTTATGAATTGTTTCTAGAACCCTGTGGAAGTCAGGACCCGATACACCCAGAACTGGGATAACCTTATCTTTTTAGCTTGCGGCTTGCGTCCATTGCTTTAGACTTATTCCGTCTCATCTTTGTATTCTTTTAGCAAAGATGCCTCCTCGCAGACCTATCAGACGCACTACTCCGATAACTCCAACGCCGCCTCCTACGCAAATCGATATGGCAGCTATAAACGCTGCAGTGGCTGCGGCTGTGGCAACAGCCATGGCTCAATATCACTCCATCAATACCAGCGAAGGTGGAACGCCTACCGAATCTACTCAAGGTGAGGTCCCCGTGCGCTCAAGAGAGTTCTCCTACAAGGACTTCACCAAATGCCAGCCATTGTCCTTTAAAGGGACTGAAGGAGTCATTGCCCTCTTGCAATGGTTCGAGAAAACAGAGTCGATCTTCGAAATCTGTTTGTGCCCAGAAGGAAGCAAAGTGAAGTTTGCTTCTTGCACCTTCTCTGGCAAGGCCCTAACATGGTGGACAGCCATGTTAAGTCACTGAATCTATCAGTGGCTAACTCATTAGGTTGGGAAAACCTAAAAGAGTTAATACGGGAGGAATACTGCCCGTTAGGCGAAATTCAAAAACTAGAACGAGAGCTGTGGGATCTCACTATGGTCGGCTCAGACATAGTGACCTACACTGACCGGTTCAGCGAGCTAGCAGCTCTATGCCCCGGGATGGTTACCCCAGAGAGCAAGAAGATAGAAAGATACATTTGGGGTCTGACTGCTCCGACCCAAGGAAATGTGTTGTCTTCTAACCCAGTTCGATAGTGCTAAACGCCTGGCTCAGCGACTCATCGACCACGGAGTCTGCCATGGTGTAAAAGCCCCTATTCCCGAGCCACCGAGGGAAGATGACTATAATCAGAAGTCGGGGAACAAGAGGAAGAAGAAGAAAACAACACAGGACACCCCGCAAGAACAACGAGCGAGTGCTATGTACGCCGCTACAACGCCTACTGCTTCAGCACCTGCCAGTCGCTATGCTGGAACCCTCCCGAAGTGTGGAAAGTGCAACTTTCACCACACCGGAGTATGCCGGGAAATGCAGTGTCTGAACTGCCACAAAAAGGGACACACAATCCGTTTCTGCAGGGCACCGGCTCAACCGATCTCCCAAGTCCCCGGAGCTGACGAAAACCAAGCCTGTTATGGCTGTGGTGAGGCTGGACATTTTCAGAGGGACTGCCCGATAGTAAAGAACTCAGGCGCGGATGGACGCATTCTGATGATCACCGCAGGAGAATCTACCCCGGAGTCGTCGACGAGTAGCGGTACGTTTTCGAAATAGTAATTACTTTTAAAATTAATTTATATTCATATATGATTAAAATTTCAGGATAACACCTAAAAGTAATTATAATAACTCACATGTTGAAATAGGTCACAATATTCAAGAGAACTAAAAGATCCGTTTAGAGAAGCTATTATGGCTTACCATATACATCAGGGTTGTGCACAGCTAAGATGTTGCAGACTTAGAGTGAGTGACTCCGTTTAGGTCCCCATTCCTTAATTGGTTGAGAATTTAAGGCAGAGTTACTCAGTCGACTGCCTGGTTGATCTTAAATATTCATAACTTGCATATGGCAGGCGATTGTAGTGGTACCAAGGAGGATCATGATATAAAGTATCCCCACCAGTTATTAGAGCACTTTCGTTTGTATGTATGCGTACATAGCGATACGATACGTAGGAGTGTTAACTTCAAGAGAAAACAGGAAACACGGGAACATTTACAAAGAGTACATTGTCGAGCACACTAGGAGTACAGTATCGATCATACAAGGGATACATCATCGTATATCAGACGTTTCTTTCATTTGACCAACACTTTGTTCAGTAAAGAGTCCGTTACTATCTTTCGTCATGAGTTGGCGTGGTCCTCACCATACTGAGTTCATATGTTTCTATCGCCTCGATCGGCAAGTTCTTGAAACTTTCGTCATTCGTATCGAAAGTCCGACCTAAACCTCAGTTTTATCTTTCGTATTCTAAACCCCCGAAGTACTCGTGCGAAGAGTACTATGTCCTCCGGAGCCTTATCGTCAGATGTCCGCAGACCGTCATGAAATACCACTCGTCCAACAGACCAAGTTCGAGCACAGAGGCTATGGACGAATACAGCCCACCTATCACTATTCAGTGTATACGCGAGGGTGGTATATGATTATGATTACGCAGATTTAGTATGTGTGTTTCCGCCCTATCTCCTGTTCCTTGTTTGGTTGTGGACCTGGGGCAGAGTCGCACATCCGACCGTCTTACTAACCCTAATTATATATGACTTGTATACACGAGGTAATGATAGATGGACCAAGTACGAATCCTATCATGAACAGAAGGGCAAAGTTGCTAGGTCTAGGAGTGGGTATTCTGCTAATCAGAGGAGCGCAACCCCAGTAGTAACGCTAAGAAAGCTAATTTCGGGACGAAATTCCATCTAACGGGGGGATGATGTGACAACCCGGAAATTTTTTGGTTTTAAGACCCAGTCAATCAACTCAACTGAGTGTCAAACTCATTAGTACTGAGTTCTAGCCCGGCAAAAGGTCATTCTAAGAAGTTTTGAGCTTAATACACTTAAGGAATAAGTGTTAGAAAGTACCTGCTAGAACCACAATGTAGCAAATCAAACCTTAACCTCATTAAAATGATTTCACGGCCACAAGGCAATGAGTTTACGGCCATAAACTCATGTGGCCGTAAACTCATGGGTATATATTTGATAGTTGGCCATTTCTAGTCATTTCTTCCTTCCTTGGCCGATTTTCCTTCAAATCCTCTCAAGTATCATCAAGACTTTTCCAAGATCTTCATATAAGTAAGTATTCTTCCTAGATTTGTTGATACATCTCTTAATCTAGTATCCTTCCATGATTTCATCCATAGAAATCACTCTTTTCTTAGATCTTCAAGTTTCACCAAGAACACCAAGAACACACACTAGTGTTCTTGGCCAATATCAACCATTTCAAGCTTCTAGATTGTAAGTACCCACTCCTACACTTCATATCTACTAGGAAGCCTTGAATCACACCCTTGAAACACACATTTTACCAAGAATATCACGAGTTTACGGCCCAAGATCTTCCTTGGCCGTAAACTCAATGTTAGGGCATGTTTGAGCCATCAACCCTCCTAGATGCAAAGCTAGTGAACCAGGACCCTTCATGGATGAGATTAGGACCTTAAAAACTCTCATAAACATAAAAGATTATGAGTTTACGGCTGTAAACACCTTTGGGCCGTAAACTCATCAAAAGCCTCATTGAAAGTGGTCTTTCTCATCCTAGTGTAGAGCAAATGTCCCTAGAGCTTCCCAAGCTTTCAAACCAACACTTAGCCATGATTGACCATGAGTTTACGGCCGTAAACTCCTTTGGGTCGTAAACCCATGGTAGTAAACTCATGTTAGTGTCATTTCACTTCCCTTTGTTGAATCACATGTGATTCCAACACTTGGTAAAAGTGTTTCCTAGTCCCGGAAGGTGTTTCCTTTCATATAGTTGTTTATAAACACTATATTCATGTCAATATGTGTCCTTATATGTCATTTAGGACTTATTGTGTCTCGGGACTTCATTCGTGGAACTTCTCATCCTTACACGCATACCCGTTTGAATCACCCACATCAGGTGAGTTCATACCCCGTAATGAATCTTTTAACTGTTTTAAATGTTTTAAGGGGGGGGGGGAATACAAGTTGAACACAATGATAATTGTGTAAATGTTTGTTATAAACATCTTTCAAAATGTTACTTATGTCATTTATATGTTGTCAAAACATTTCAAAAACTCTTTTAAAGTTATGTTACTTTATAGTTATACAAAACTCTGTTTTTAAAGTACATGCATAACTTAGTAGATAAATGAGTCTTTTCAATAACAGTCCAAGTAGAACATTAGTAAACTATAATAGGTATAGTTTAGGATAATGCTATTCATTACTTCTAGTACAATGAAGCACACAAAGAGTCAGTTCATACATGAGTCAAACACACAGTGAAGAGAAACAAACAATACCATACAGAGAGAACACACAATTATGAGAAACAAACAGAACGTACAATATACAGTACAAAACAAACAAGTTAGGTTGCTATAGCATGAGAACACACACATGATCTAATTATACCAATTGATCACTAACTCATTGTTTTAAACAAAAGGTGATAGTTATATTGTGTATACATGATCACATAACAAATGTGAATTACACGGCTTGCAAGAATTTGCAGAGGTCGCGTTTGGTTCCCTTAATCTCTAGACAGGGAGAACGTATAGTAGGGGTTCTAGCCTTCACATTATGACTATAATAAAACAAACATGTGTTTAGGTCATTAGTACATCCCATGTCATTATAAACGACAACTGTGTACTTACATTTCCCATTTCTTTCATAAAGTGACAGTACCACTTAGAAGTCAAACTCAAACTATTTTCGAGTTAAGATAATTATAAACTAGGGAAAACATACATTTTTACAAATGACAAACTGAACAGTCGAGTCTAGCACATATCGGTAGATGCCTTGGTAGAAGGCTACGTTTAACAGAAGATGCCTTGGTAGAAGGCTACGTTTAAAAGAAAGGACTATAATGCTAGTCTTATGATTCCTTAATGTATACATCACAGGATATATATATATATATATATATATATATATATATATATATATATATATATATAGACCAATAGGGTCCGACAGGTAATAGGATGTGTGCTCTCCGCTTCATTTCCTGTTTCTTGTTTGGTTGTGGGCTTGGAACGAATTCGCCCAATCTATTTTCTATCCGATTCTATATATATATATGTATGCTTAGTATACATTAAGTCATCATAAAGGTACCAGGTATGGGTCAGGTTATAGGACACAGAGTCAAAGCACAGTTTTTCTAGTACAAAACATACATTCCAAAATCAGTACTTTTGGTATACAAAACTAGAAACTTCCCAGTAAAGGGTTTAATCCATTTTAGTAAACCAGTACAATTTAAAGGACCTTAGGTGAGTAACTCTATAATACCTTAGTTTATACACCATGTTTATATATAAAACTAATACCCAATAGGTAGTTGGATGTGTGCTTTCCGCCTTACTCCCTGTTCCTCGTTTGGTTGTGGGCTTAGGGCAGATTCACTCAATTAACTTTCTCTCCGATATTAGATTATATATAGTAGTATAAAATAAGCTATTATAAAAGTAGTCACTGTGGTCACCATTTTACTATAAGAAATATAGGTTTTCTTAAAGAACTTTTCATTAGATATAAAGGAACCATTACAATTAACTCCATGAGTAACAAGTGACTACACCAGGTTTATATATGACGATGATCTAACAACCAATGGGATGTGTGCTATCCGCCTTAATTTTTGTTCCTCGTTTGGTTGTGAGCTTGGGGCAGATGCGCACAATAGATTGTTTGTTTACTCTGAGTCTTATATAACTTGTAGCCACTTAGTACCCATAGAAAGGGTTGTAGTGACATTTTACTTAAACTTCCATCAAAGTAGGAAATATAGGATTTTCTAGAGGAACAGACGAACTTTTCAAAACAGAACTTACAACTTACAACATTTTTCAACTACACTTTCAACACCATTTTACATCTACATTTTCAACAACACTTTACAACTTACTCACATCACTAAACTCTTATGAACTCACCAGCTTAATTGCTGATCAACTCTTTCAAATAACTTGTATTCTCAGGAGACTATTAGACAGGTGCTCGTGCTGGGGATTCAGAAGATGAAGCATTATAGCTTCAAGTCTTGTTTTGTTATTTGTGTATGAATTCTATGTTTTGTGAACACACACATTGTAAACACTTTCTTTCGAAATGAAATGGTTGTTCATTACTTGCTTACCATATACATATCTCGTGATACTAAACATGACGTCCTCTACCCCTGAACGATTCCGCCGTTCCGGTTTTGGGGTGTGACATGGGCCCAATGAAGCCCTAATGGGCCTAAGGACTTAACTTTGGGCCTATTCGGATTGTATTGAATTGGAAAACCCTAAATGGCATGAAGCCCTAATTTTGGGGTTGATCGGGACACGCTCGGGAATTATTAATAACTTAAATTATTAATTAACAATCATTAGCAAACTAACCTAAAGGCAATACTGAATTGAATTGAATTGGAAAACCCTAAACGGCATGAAGCCCTAATTTTGGGGTTGATCGGGACACGCTCGGGAATTATTAATAACTTAAATTATTAATTAACAATCATTAGCAAACTAACCTAAAGGCAATACTGATACCAACTTGTAACGACCCAATTTTTCGGTGAAATTTTTCATTTTTAATTAACCAAACACATTTCCATAAATCAAGATATTCCAAAACAATTGTTTCAAATCCATATTCATTACAACTTTATTTTCAAATATCAGAGTGTCCCATAAAATCGCCTGAGAGAGAATGCACGTCGCGCCATCATGCATTGCCCTTGCCCTTGGGCTCAGATGTACCTGAAACAAATCAACAACCTGCAAGAGAAATGCTTAGTGAGTTCCCCAGAGCATACCACACACAATACACATACACATATCCTGTTAGCTAATGGAAGCTACACCCATATCACATAAGCCATGCATACATAAAACCTGTAAGAACGCCATGGGCTACCCCACATGGTCTTTACCTAGGACAGCCATGGGCTACCCCACATGGTCTTACTGTTGGATTAGTGTCTAAGTCCATAACTATAATTGGTATATACTTGACCCGACCCGACATGGTCCATTTGGGTTGCATGGCATCATGCATTTGGATAGACTAAAATGAGAGAAATAACACTTAAGGGTTATTAATATATTATAAGTTCTAATATATTAATAAGATTATTTAATTAGTATTGATCAAGAATTAATCTAGAATTAATTAAGTGATCAAAAGAAGACTAATTAAATATATGGGTTGATTGTGTAAATCATCCATACTTGTATAGTGGGCTAAGAATCCATGGATTACCAAGTTGGGTTAAAACCCATAGGATACTCCATGGATGCTCCATGGTGTATTTGAACCCATGGATCCAAGGAAATGAAAAGCCATGACAATTAGGGTTTACCCTAATTGTAACAACTATATAAGCATCTTATTTTGTGCAAAAATCGGACTATGAATGAATGTAGAGGGCAAGCCGATTTCATGAAGTGTGAATTTTCTCTCAAGTTATTCCAAGTGTTCATGATGTTGTGTGAACCATTTGAGGTGTCACACTTGGGGCACTAGGCTCTTGAGCTCCATGGAATCAAGCACCAAACAAGAGGTATGTAATTCTACTGGAATTTATATTATGTGTACTTTATATTATGCTAGTTAGAACAATACCTTGGAAAATTGATATTTGCATGTATAATAGAGAAAACATAGATCCAAGGTATTTAGGGTTGCATGTACAACATAGGAGTGTTAGAATGCTCAAAACCCAACAGTGGTATCAGAGCCAAGTTTGTTTTCTTGTTATACTTGCTTATACTGCTTGAAAATCGAGGTTTTGTGCTGTCTGGACAGGGGACTCGACGAGTCCATGAAGGGACTCGACGAGTCCAAGGCAAAATGCATCCAACTCGCCGAGTTGGTTCATGCACTCGGCGAGTTGGACCCCCAAACAGCATATCTTCGAGTTTTGGTGCTGGAATTGGTCTAGAATCATTACATTTGATTGTTTTGGTCTTATAAAACCTGTTTTTAATGTGGTAATGATTATGTTAAACCAATTTCAATGCTATAATCGAAGTTTCAAGTTTATATATGTTTATGTAATTCTTGAAAAATGTTGATTATGAATGTTCATGCTTATGAGTTTTGGTAGATCATAGGAACTATGTGCAAATTGCTTGTTTGTATAATTCTTGATCTCAATGAAATTATATGGAGTCCATAACTTGTCCTCAAGTTATGGATTACCAAAAGTTTTTTGTGTTACCTTGTTTATGAGTTGATTTAAATTAATGAAAAAATTATGTGTTAGTTGTTTTCAATCCACATTGATCTAAAAGAAGTTCATAAAATATGTTTTTGTAACTTGTCCTCAAGTTATATGAAAAGTCATATTTATGAATCTTAAAAATCATAAAAGTGTCATAGGTTACATAAAAATGAAGAGTCTTTTTCATTTAATTATTTTATGACTCCATAACTTGTCTTCAAGTTATGGATGTTTAAGAGTCACTTCTTTAAAAGTGTTATTAAAGAATAAGAGGTTACACAAAAATGAAGAGTCTTCATTTTAATGAACCATTAAACTCATAAGTTATAAAATGAAAGGTTTTGAATAGTTTCAAAACTTGCCCTCAAGTTTTGGAATTTGTAAAGGCTCACACATATTAATGCTTTAATTCCAAACTCTACAATTTTAAAAGTTAAAATTCAAACTTTATGGACTTCATTAAATTAATTAAAGTGTTTAATTAAAAGAGTTAATAATTCCATAAAGACATGGTTTAAGTTTAATTAAATTAAGAGTATAGTTTAATTAATAGATTAAACCACCAAGTATTTTAAATGTTTAAAATACACCCTTATACTATTATTATAATTTTAATTATATAGATATGTATAAGATAAAGTCAATCTTACCGTTAGTAGGCCTCATTCACGAAGCCGGTCTATAAGGGGGAGTATAAGGTTACTGCCTATAAAATGGCAGTTTAATGGGTGTCCACTCTCACCCACCGCTTCCTTGACTGGTGGAGGGTCGTTAGCCGAACGGGTAGGAAAGGACTATAATTCTCCCTTCATTAAAAGTATAATGATAAATACTAAGTAACTAAACACTCATTAATTCCCAATCTTAGTTACTTAGGAAAATGTGAAATAGGTGCTAACCCATGAAATTACACTTTGTACCTTACCAAGTCGTTAGTGGAGCGTGTGTGGTTAACCGACACACTAATAAGGACTAGTAAGAGTGGCAAAGGGTAACTTGACTTTATTATAGATCAGTGGAGCGTGTGTGGTTAACCGACACATCGATTAGGTGATAAAGTTAAGGGTACCAAGTCAATTTGCATGGTTATTCACACCTTGTTTGTGATCCTCGGCATCCCAGTCACAAACTTGAGAGGGCACAATCGAGATTCAAACATGCCATTGAAAGTTCAATGTATCTCAAAAGATCTAGGAGTTTCAAATCCAATTAAAACTTAATTATATTTCGTTTTTCATGGTGGAAATTGGTAAATCGTCATTTACCTACCTTCAACTATTTTATAACTCGGATTACGGCATCCCCCTTCCAGTTATAAATAGGTTGTTGGGTCCTAGCCTTAATATTTCATATTGGGTGTTATACTAAGGACTTTAAATCGACTAACTTGAATTTATCCCTTATAGATGTCTCCTTCAGACAACTATGGTCTTCCCAAATCTTTAGGAATAAGCTATCCTAATGAAGATGATATCCCAAATGGCAATCAAGGTGAAAGATCAATCCCTTTGTTGTGCATTAGTGGCAAACAAGTTTCAATAAATCTCCCTATCCCACAAGTTTCAAGACTTGATAAGTTCTAAGTCACTCAATCCCTATTGGCAAACAAAGTCTATATGTGCTTAGGTCTTGGAGATTAAGTCACATATTGACAAGCCGGGAGAGTCGGGTGTCGAAGTCTCGAGGTAGCTGGCTGTTGACTTGGTTCTTCAGTCACTCCCTGATGACAGATCATGACATGACCCTTTAATGATCTTATCTGTTTGCTTGGTGCTGCTGAATCAGCAATGATTTGGAACACTGGTAAAGCAAATTTGATTAGAAGATCGACTTCCCAAAACTTCATGGACATTGACAATGGTGACACTGGAAATCCAGAAAAAAACTTTCTCTTCCCAATGGAAAGGGATCGGCCATAGTCAATTCGGTTGACCAAATGGTAAATAGAAAGGCTAAGTCTGAGATAGTCCCATGTACCATTCCCAAAGAGTCCATATGTGCCTATTGCCAAAAGAAAGGGGTATTGGTTGCGAAGCTGCCGAATTTACCTGAAACCTCATAAGGATGGTAAAGTCAAAAGTTTCACTCTACTTCAGGTAAAGTCCATTATCTAACTCTATTAAGTCTCTTTTGGAGATTCTTAATACATGATGTAATGTAATTACATTTTGATGTTTTTGAAGAATCAAAGGAAGCTTAAAGAAAAGGTGTGCTGATTCTGATCGCATGGTTCGATGACCAGAATTTTGAGCCACTACATAAGAGTTATGAGATATTGCTTAGGAATAGATAACAACAATGTTTTCATATGAATTTGCATTGTAAGGATAAGTTTTTCCGCAAGTTTTAAAATAAAAGAAAAGTTTTAATTTTATTTATTTTAAGTATCCTTACAAAGGCATTTGTGAAAAATTGTTGTTTATATGTTTCCATGGATAAGCAATATTGGAAAATGAATTTGATTCTTTCGTTTGTGGTAGTGTCATAATTTATCAAATAAGGAAAGATTATTATCACCCAAGTTTCAGTTGGATAGAAACTTGGAATCATGCAAGTTGTATTGTGTGATGAATGAGATTTTTCATCTTTGGTAAATTAAGACTAATTCCTTGTTCACATTCGCATATGAGTCAAGCGAAGGACTAAAGGATCTGGTACATTAGGTTGTGCACTAGTCAGGTCCACCACAAAGGTTGATAAGATTATTCGTTATGATTTACTAAAGTTTAGTAAATATGGTTATGCTTACAAGTTTAAGTGTAATTCTGAAACATTGGAAAAGTTTCAATGTATGACAGAACGGATAAGAAGAATCAAATAAGGCAGGAAGATAAAAGTTTCTCCAATCTGAAAATATGGGAGAGTACTTGAGTATCTTGTTTTATTATTATCTTAGTAATTATGGAACCATATCACAATTGATCCTCTAAGGACACCTTAGTGCATTTGTTGGCTAAGGAGAGGAATCGTGAATTGTGGAAATGGTTAAATCAAAAGATAAATCATACTTCGTTCCAAAAACAAATCTTAGAGTCATACTCCAAGATTGAGCTTTGAGTGACATAATCTTTAGAAAGTTTATAACACTTGTCAAATGTAGAGTAAAATGTTTTTTACTCTTGTACTTTTGAAATTGGTAAGTTGTGATGTCTTGGAAAAGACAAAGACCAACTAAGACCAATTATGTGAAGTGTTTAACTTGATAAGAATCCACACTAATTCTTGAATATTTGTTTTGTCAAGGAATGGTTCTTTACAAGGGAATCTTATATGTCAAGAGGACAGTGGGAGTCTTGGGATAGTTTCAAGAACTAATCAAGAGTATTGTTAATCACTAGCCCACGACTTGAGGTTTGTAACTTATCGTGTTGACATATTCTTATTTCTGTGTCTATTCCAGTTAAAAGTTGACTATGCTTATAAGTTCTATGAGTTCTCAATTGTTTGCATATCAACCTGGAAGCAATGGTAGGCCCTTGTGCTGCCGGGTGGCAAGAAATTAAGATTGAACAAGTTCAGTCCATATGTGTTTGGATTTGCCACTAACCTTGTCTTGTGATTATGGTTATGACAAATTCACATGGATAGGAACTCATACACCATAAAATCTAAGTGTCATAAGGTTTCTTTTCGATTCATGAAAATGATGGTGAGGAAACGCTTTCACTAAGAAGATTTTAAGTAGATAGCAGTTGTGATATTTGCATTCTCATGTCGTTAGTGGAGCGCGTGTGGTTAACCGGCACACTAACTAGTGAGAATGGAAAAAGGTCTAGACAAACATGTGAGCTATTTAAGGAAAGGTGTATGATTTTGATAAAGTCTTATCAAAGCATCTCGTATCAGAAATCTGAACTTTGGGAAGAAAGTCAACAAAGTATTGTTTTCTAGAAGTCCAGCTGATTTATGAGTACATGTCAAAGCTAGTGGGAGCATAAGTGTTATGCTAGTAAGATAATAATCATTATGCCAGTGGGAGCATGATGATTATGTTGCAAGTTAGCAATGTTAATTATAGAAAACAAAAGTTTCAATTCACTTTGAAAAGTTGTTTTCCTATAATTAAGGGAGAGGATTTTATACTTCATTCCAATTTTACAAGCTTAGATTGAGATTTTAATCAACTTTAGTCAAGGATATATATGAATGTTATGTTGGAATGGTTTAACATAAGGAAATTCTATATATGTTGCGTTCTCAAAATTCGATTATGATTACGGCATACCTCTTCATAGTTCGAATTATGAGAACATGGCAAATAAAATTTTTATAGCATGAATCGTGTCCCATATGCTTCGGATATAGGATCGATTGCATGTGCTATAATATTCATCCATTCTAAATTTTCCTAATGCTCATTAAGAAGGGAAAAGGGATTAGAATTGGATATGACTAAAATGATTAAGCAATTGTCGAGAACAATTTGAGGTTTTCCAAAGGTTGGTTACTCATGGACAATTGGAAGTATAGAGTAAGGACCATATTGACATATTTTGAAAAGAGGCAACTCTTGTTGAAAAGTGATGGTAAAAAATGGGAATATGGAATTGTTTCCATAGGTGGAAGTTATTCTTTGAATCTGTCTAAAATTAAAGAACTTAATGCAAAGAAGGATGTTCAAAGGAATGCACTTTGAATTTGAGACTTCGTTTCCATGGAATTGATCTCCATTGGAATTCTTTGTAATGTTTGTTGCCAAGTCTTTGTGACTTTTGGGTATAGTCATTACAAGAGGATCATTGCATATTGTTGGGTTATGAGCATTCTAACACTCCTAAGTGTACATGCAACCCTAAATACCTTGGATCTATGTTTTCTCTATTATACATACAATTATGAACATCCAAGGTATTATCCTAATCTAGCATACAAAATAATAAATATAACAAGATAGAATACATACCTCTTTGATGTAGAATGTCTTCATGAAGCTTGAGTGCCTAGTGCCCCAAGTGTGACACCTCAAATGGTTCACACAACACCAAATACACTTGGAATAACTTGAGAGAAACTTGAACACTCCTTGAAATCATCTAGCCCTCACACTCACCCATTAGTGCACGATTTCTTGAGCCATGAGATTCTTTTATATGGTGGCTATTAGGGTTACACCATGTAACTCATAACATTACCCATTCCTTATGCTCCATGGATTTTAACCTCCATGGAGTATCCATAGGTCACCCCATGGACTTAGTCCAACATAAGGAATCTTGGATCACAAGCCCACATATATAAGAATGAATGATTTACACAATCAACCCATATATTTAATTAGTCTCCTTTTGATCACTTAATTAATTCCAAATTAATTCTTGATCAATACTAATTAAATAACCTTATTAATATATTAGAACTTATAATATATTAACCAACCTTAAGTGTTATTTCTCTCATTATAGTCTATCCAAATGCATGATGCCATGCAACCCAAATAGACCATGCCGGGTCGGGTCAAGTCTTACCAATTATAGTTATGGACTTAGACATTAATCCAACAGTCTCCCACTTGGATAAGTCTAAAACTATTATTGCGTATGACTTCAGGAACCGATCAGCAATCGTAGCTCTCAAAAGCTTCTATCGAACTCTGACCTTGTCGATGAACTCTGACCTTTGTCAATGACTTGTCCATTAGATAAGGGATCATATATTCCTCCATTCTAGATATCATATGGACTGAGACATGGATTATCAATCATTCTCTCTGTCCATTTGTTGTTTCCTGATTTCCGATTCATGATGACTGACTGATTGAACAAATCAAATCAGTCCTGGCTTGGCCAAGCACTCACATGTATCATCTTTAAATCATCGAGGGGCCCACATATATCGCTTTTATCCTGAAGGTAAAAGGAATGGATAAACTTCGACTCATATGGCTTGTTCTACTACTTGTTGAATCATACACAAAGGCACGTTTTATAACATCGAGTTACCAATGCGTTTTCGTGCAATCAATGTATAACCAACTCAAAGTAACAACTCATATCTCTAGGTTTTAAGAATATAAGATATTATCGTCTCATGATCACTCACGATAAAATCCATGAAGTGATTCCAGTGAGCGCGGGTTGAATCCAATACTCAGAACTTATGAGCACTCATGAGTGTTGTAGCACCACTTTGTCCAACATCTTAGACCTCTACAAACCAACCCATGACAGTCTTGATTCATATCTACTTCCAACATATGACCGACTGTGGATGGTTTGAATAACTTAGTCATCCAGAACAATGACCTAGTTATTCTGGAAGTTAAAACATGCACAGTGAAACACAATAATAATTGAATCCAATATGGTATCAAAACCTATGAACATAAATAAAACAGCTTTTATTTATCACCATATGATTACACATGATTCATTGTATACTGTTTCAGCTATCAACTTTATTCTTGAATTTAAAACAATAGTTGTCCCATGCTACAAGCATGTACACTATGTTTTCTAAACACTAGTCATGCCATACACCAAGTATGCATACTATGTTTGTCTATGATCTTTACTTTGTGAAATAGATCAATTGAACATCACTCCAATGATCCTCTTTTCACAGTCCCAAATCCTTACTGCAAATGCAAGAATTCCAAATTCATGCCATTTACTGAAATCTGTTAGATTCTAAACTTATATGCATTGATCCTCTTAATGATTATGCACAAAGTCAGAAAGACTTGACAACAATCATTACAAAGCATTCCAAAGGAGATCAGCTCCTTGGAAAAATCCTTCTTTCATTAAGTTTCCTAATCTTACACAGATTGAATGATTTCTAACTTTGAAACATTTCCATATTCCATTTTGACTATCACTTCTGAACAAGAGTTGCCTCCTTACAGATTATGTCAATATGGTCCTTCCAGAATTAACATTATACTTCCAACTGTCCTTGAGCAACCAATCTTTGGTAAACCTTAGATTGTCCTCGACAATTGCTTAATCATTTTAGTCATATCCAATTCTAGACCTTTTCCCTTCATAATGCCCCAGGCATTTGGAAAATTTTAGAAAGGATGAATATAGCACATGTAATCGATCCTATATCCGAAGCATATGGGACACGATTCATGATGTCTCACATAAAGACTAAACCAGTCTTTTGCTATAATATTTCCATTTCAATTTGCCAAGTTCTCAAAATTCAGATTATGAAAAGGGATGCCGTAATCATAATCGAATTTTAGAACGCAAATAATGGACCCATATATAGAATTTCCTTATGTTGAGCCATTCCAACATGAAATTCATATATATATCCTTGATTAAATACGATTAAAATCTCAATCTAAGCTTTTAGAATTGAAATGAAGTATAATTTCCTCTCCCTTAATTATAGCAAAATAACTTTTTCAACCCCTACAGCCTCACGAATTGAAACTTTTGTTTTCTATAATTAACATTGCTAACTTGCAACCTTTGTCATAATTATCATGCTTCCACTAACATGATGATTATTAGCATAACACTTATGCTCCCACTAGCTTTGACATGTACTCAGAAATCAGCTGACTTTCTTACCAAAGTTCAGATTTCTGATACTAGATTGTTTTGATAAAACTTTATCAAAATCATACACCTCTCTTAGATAGCTCACATGTGTGTCTAAACAATTTTAGAACTATGAAAAGGGATATCGTAATCATAGTCTCAATTGTTTAGACCTTTGCCACTTCTCACAAGTCCATGTTAGTGTGCCGGTAAACCACACACGCTCCATTAACGACTTTGAGAATGCAAATATCACAATTGCTATCTAGCTAAAATCTACTTAGTGAAAGTGTTTCCTCACCATCATTTTCATGAATCGGAGAGAAACCTTATGACACTTAGATTTAATAGTGTATGTGTTCTTATCCATGTGATTTTGTCAAAACCATAATCACAAGACAAGGTTAGTGACAAATCCAAACTCATATTGATTAAACTTGTGCAATCTTAAATTCTTGCCATTTGGCAGCTCAGGTGCCTGCCATTGCTTCCAAGTAGTTGTGCAACCAATTGAGAACTCTCAGAACTCCTATGCAAAGCCAACTTGAATAGGCATAAAAATTTCAACACGATAGGCTATAAACCTCAAGTCGTGTGCTAGTGAAGGACTTTAGGTTTTATTCTTGATTAAGTCTTGAAACTTTCAAGAGCTTTAAGACTCCCACTGTCCTCTTGACATATAAGACTCCCTTGTCAAATATTCAAGAGATAGTGCGGATTCTTTATCAAGACTAACACTTTACACAATTGGCCTAAGTTGGTCTCTGTTTTATCCAAAACATCACAACTTACCAATTTCAAATGTACAAGAGTAGATAACCTTTTACTCTTACATTTGACTAGTGTTAACAAACCCTCTTTAAGATATGTCACTCAAGTTACAATCTTGGAGTATGACTCTAAGAATTGTTTTGGAACGAAGTATGACTCATCTTTTTGATTTAACCATTTCAACAATTCATGACTCCTCTTCTTAGTCATAAGAATGCACTAAGATGACTTTAGAGGACCAATTGTGATATGGTATCTTAATCATTAAGATGATCATAAACATGATACTAAAGTACTCTCCCATCTTTTCAGATTTGAGAAACTTTTATCTTTCTGCCATACTTTGATTCTTCTTATTCGTTCTGTCTCACATTGAAACTTCTCCAATGCTACAGACTTATACTTAAACTTATAAGTATAACCATATTTACTGAACTTAAGTAAATCATGACGAATAGTCTTCTTGATCTTTTGTGGTGGACTTGACCAGTGCACAAGAATGTGTACTCGATCCCTTAGTCCTTTCCTTATTCACATAAGGAATTAGTCTTAATTTTCCAAGCTGAAAGTTCTCATTCATCATACTATACAACTTGCATGATTCCAAGTTTCGGTCCAATTGAACCTTGGGTGATGAGAATCTTTCCTTATTTGGTAATATTAGAAACTACCACAACCGAAAGAATCAAATCCATTTTTCCAATATTGCTATCAATGGAATCTTATAAGCAACAACTTTTCACAAATGCCATTGTAAGGATACTTAAAATAAATAAAATCAAAACCTTTTTCTTTTATTTTAAAACTTTGCGGAAAAACTTATCCTTACAATCCATATGAAAACCTTGTTGTTATCTATTCCTAAGCAATATAAATATCATAACTCTTAAGTAATACCCCAAAATTCTGATCACCGAACCATGCGATTGAAATCCATCTTCGCGATCAGAATCAGCATGTACTTAATAGAGTTAGACAATGGACTTTACCTGAAGTAGAGCCAAACTTATTGACTTTAACATCCTTAGGTAAATTTGGCAGCTTCGTAACCAATGCCCCTTCCTTTGGCAATAGTTACCTATGGACCCTTGATAATGGGACTATCTCAGACTTCGCCTCTCTCTTTACCATTGGGTCAACCGAGTTGACTATGGCCGATCCCTTTCCATTGGGAAGAGAGAGCTTTACTGGATATCCAATGTCATCATTGTCAATGTCCATAGCGTTTTAGGAAGTTGATCTTAGCAAATAGATAAGATCATTAAGGGTCTTGTCTTAGTCTGTTTCATAGGATTCCCAAAAGAACTCACTATGTGACTTAGAAAGTAGTTGAGCCACCAACTTTCTCAAGACTTTGACACCCAACTCTCCCGGCTTGTCAATATGTGACTACATCTCCAAGATGTGATCACACCTAGACCTTGCCTTGCCAATAGGGCTTGAGTGACCTTAAACTTTTTAGGAACTTGTGGGTTAGGGAGAATAATTGGAGGAGGTGAAAGAAGTATGATATCCATGGGACATCATCTTCATTTAGGAAAGCTTGTTTCAAGAGATTTGGGAAGATCATAAATGTCTAGACCAAACATCTTTTTGGGAGATATTCAAGATAGTTGATTTAAAGTCCTTAATATGACACCCAATATGAAATATTAAGGCTAGGACCCAACAAACTATTTTATAACTTAGAAGAGGGATGCCGTAATCCAAGCTATAAAATATTTGAAGGTAGGTGAATGACGATTCACCAATTTCCACCATGAAAAAGGAAATAATTTATTAGGTTTTAATTGGATTTGAAAGTCCTAGATCTTTGAGATTCATTGAACTGTTCAAAGGCATGTTTTAATCTCGAGTGTACCCTTCAGGTTTTGTGACTGGGATGTCGAGGATCACAAAACAAGGTGTGAATAACCATGCAAATATACTTGGTACCCTTAATATTTACCCCTTAATCAGTGTGCCGGTTAACCACATACGCTCCACCGATACTATGATAAATATTAAGTTACCCTTTGCCTACCTTGTTAAGTCCAGGTTAGTGTGCCGGTTAACCACACACGCTCCACTAACGACTTAAGCAAAGTGCAAAGTGTAATTTCATGGGTTAGCACCAAATTCACATTTTCCTAAGTAACTAAGATTGGGTATTAATAAGAGTTTAGTTACTTAGTATTTATCATTAATACTTTTAATGAAAGGAGAATTATAGTCCTTGTCCTACCCGTTCGGCTAACGACCCTCCACCAGTCAAGGAAGCGGTGGGTGAGAGTGGACACCCATTAAACTGCCATTTTATAGGCAGTAACCTTATACCCCCCTTATAGACCGGCTTCGTGAATGAGGCCTACTAACGGTAAGACTGACTTTACTCTTATACATATATATAAATATTATTAACTTATAATATTATAAAGTATAAGGGTTGAATTTTAACTTTTAAAATTCTAAGGGCTAACTTGGAATTAAAGTATTCATAAGTGAAAACTTTTCAAATTCCAAAACTTGAGGGCAAGTTTTGAAACTATTCAAAACTAATTAATTCCATAACTTATGAGTTTAAAGTAGTTTTAATTAAAAAAAAAAAAAAAAAAAAAACTCTTCAAGTTCCATAACTTGAGGACAAGTTATGGAAGACTTTAAAGTAATTAATAAAAAAAATAACTTTTTTTTTTATTGTAACTTATGGAACTAATTAAGGTTACACTTTTTTTTTAATTTAATGAAGAGACTCTTGAACCTCCATAACTTGAGGACAAGTTATGGAGTCATAAAACCACTTAATTAGATCTAGACTCTTCATTTTGTAACCTTTGCCAACTTTTATGAGTTTTATGATTCTTAAATGTGACTTTTCATATAACTTGAGGACAAGTTACAAAAACACACTTTGGAATCAACTCTTAGATTAAAATGGATTGAAAACAACTATTTCACACAACTTTTCTATTAATCTAAGAACCTCATAAGAACAAGATAATTCAAATCATCAATCTTCAAGAAATTAGCATGAACATACAAAGTAATACAAATCTTGAAATTATGACAATTATCTTAGAAATTGGATTAGCATGAACATTACCACATCAAAAACAAGTTTATAAGTCCAAAAACATCTTAGGGTAATGTTCCTAGTCCAATTCCAGCCAAAACAATCGAATATATGCATCAAACTCGATTTTTCAGCTACTTTTGCAAGTATAACAAGAAAAAAAACCTGGCTCTGACACCACTGTTGGGTTATGAGCATTCTAACACTCCTAAGTGTACATGCAACTCTAAATACCTTGGATCTATGTTTTCTCTATTATAAATACAATTATGAACATCCAAGGTATTATCCTAATCTAGCGTACAAAATAATAAATATAACAAGATAGAATACATACGTCTTTGATGTAGAATGTCTTCATGAAGCTTGAGTGCCTAGTGCCCCAAGTGTGACACCTCAAATGGTTCACACAACACCAAATACACTTGGAATAACTTGAGAGAAACTTGAACACTCCTTGAAATCGTCTAGCCCTCACACTCACCCATTAGTGCATGATTTCTTGAGCCATGGGATTCTTTTATATGGTGGCTATTAGGGTTACACCATGTAACTCATAACTTTACCCATTCCTTATGCTCCATGGATTTTAACCTCCATGGAGTATCCATGGGTCACCCCATGGACTTAGTCCAACATAAGGAATCTTGGATCACAAGCCCACATATATAAGAATGAATGATTTACACAATCAACCCATATATTTAATTAGTCTCCTTTTGATCACTTAATTAATTCCAAATTAATTCTTGATCAATACTAATTAAATAACCTTATTAATATATTAGAACTTATAATATATTAACCAACCTTAAGTGTTATTTCTCTCATTATAGTCTATCCAAATGCATGATGCCATGCAACCCAAATGGACCACGCCGGGTCGGGTCAAGTCTTACCAATTATAGTTATGGACTTAAACATTAATCCAACACATATAAGTTTAGAATCTAACATATTACAGTAAACGACAAGAGGATTTGGGATTGTGAAATGAGCATCATTGAAATGTTGTCAATCGATCTATTTCACAAAGAGAGGACCACATGTAAACATAGTGTGCATACTGGGAGTATGGCATAGCTATTGTTTGGACGAACATAGTGTACATACTTGGAGCATGGCATGACTATTGTTTCAATTCAAGTATTAAGTTGATTAATCGAAACATGAATAATGAGTAATCAATATGGTGCTTAGATAAAAGGTGTTTTTTATTTACACTCAAAGTGTTGGGGCCATACAGGATTAGTATTATTTTTGTGTTTCACTCTGCATATTTTGACTTCCAGAATAACTAGGTCATTATTCCCAAATGACTAAGTTATTCAAACCATCCACAGTCGGTCATATGTTGGAAGTAGATATGAATCAAGACTGTCATGAATTTGGCTTGTATGATCTGTCTAATGTGCATTAGACATAGCAGTGGTTGTTGCAACATTCATGAGTACTCATAAGGCCTGAGTATTGGATTCAACCCACGCTCATTTGGATTCACTTCATGGATTTTATCACGAGTGAATCGTGAGACGATAATATCTTATATTCTTCAAACCTAGAGATATGAGTTGTTGACTACGAGTTGGTTATACATTGATTGCACGAAAACGCATTGGTAACTCGATGTTATAAAACGTGCCTTTGTCTATGATTCAACAAGTAGTCATTACAAGCATATGAGTCGAAGTTTATCCATTCCTTTTACCCTTAAAGGGATAAAAGCGATATCTGTGTGCCCCTCGATGATTTAGTGATGACAAAAACGTAAGTGCTCGGCTGGGCCTGGACTGATTTGATTTGTTCAATTTGTCAGTCGTGATAAATCAGAAATCGGGAAACAACAAATGGACAGAGAGAATGATTATAATCCATGTCTCAGTCCATATGATATCTAGAATGGAGGAATGTATGATCACTTATCTAATGGACGTGTCATTGATTTGTTCAGAGTTCGGCAGCAGCTTTTAAGAGCTACAATTGCTGGTCAGGTTGTGAAGGCGTACTTGCAATAATAGTTATTAGACTTATCCAAGTGGTAGACTGTTGGATTAGTGTCTAAGTCCATAACTATAATTGGTATATACTTGACCCGACCCGGCATGGTCCATTTGGGTTGCATGGCATCACGCATTTAGATAGACTAAAATGAGATAAATAACACTTAAGGTTTATTAATATATTATAAGTTCTAATATATTAATAAGATTATTTAATTAATATTGATCAATAATTAATCTAGAATTAATTAAGTGATCAAAAGAAGACTAATTAAATATATGGGTTGATTGTGTAAATCATCCATACTTGTGACACCAGTCAAATTTTGGTCAAAAATAAATTGATCAATAGTCGTAATTGGGATGAACCAAGTGTTAGAGTTTGTAACAAGGTTTCCAAAAACATAAAGAACACTGAAATCCGAGTTATAACGAAGAAGTTATGACCAATCGAAAATCCGCGACAAAACCGGCAAAACACTGTTCAGTGTAAAAAGTGAATTTTCGATAAAAGGTTTTTTTAGCCTTAACAATCTAAATGAAAGTTGTAGAATATGTTAAACCGAGAACGTTCATAAAAAGAACGTAAAAATCTGACTTCGTATGAGAAAGTTATGATTTTTTGAAGTTTTGGTTTAGCAGTAGACAGCTAAAAATTCGAAATATAAATCGATCGATATTTAGCCGACGCAACTTAAACGAGAATCGAATATCTCGTCAAAAGTAGCACAACGGTAAAAAGACAGACGAAAACGGACGTCGGATGAAGAAGTTATGAATTTTTAATGGATTCCCGTCCCGGTCTGTTTAAAATAATAATATTAAAAATAAAGTCGAAATTAGCCGACGAAGTCTAAACAAAAGTCGTAGAGTATGATTTTACCTACGCGTGCATATAAAGAACGCCAAAAACGGAGCTCGTATGCGAAAGTTATGATTTTCGCAAGTTTTGGCACAAAAATAAAGAAAAATAGGAAAATCGGGCAATTTCGCATGTGCCACGTCACCCTCGCACGTGGCAGCTGCTGAGTGGACCGAAGCATTGCGTGGCACCTCCGGATTCGACCAACTCTGCGGTCCAGTCATCCTCGGACAGCATCGCAGGAGACACCCCGGAGATGCCCCGGAGACACCCCTCGGACACCCTCCTTCGCACGTGTCAGTCACGCATTGGACCGAAGGAAGGTCCAATCCGAGCCTCCCACCTTGCGATCCTGCGGTCCGAAGCAAGCCTCCCTTCGCCACCTGTCCGACGCGTGTCAACCTCGCATGGCTTCGGGTCCGAACCTTCGGACTATATATAGCATGCGAGGGTTCCGAACTAGTTTACACTTTTCACCCCCTAAATTCATTCTCTTTCACATCTTCCACTCCCATAAGCTCATATACAACCCCTAAAGCCCCAGTATCAAGTCTCGAACCCTAAGCAAGCCTCGAAGCCCCGAGATTCTCGAGAAGTAACCTCTCTCCTGTCGAAACTCTGCCCAAATTGAGCCGATTTCTCGTTAAATAAACTATTTACGGAAAACGAAACGCTGCCCGAATCACCGCTTATCAAGGTGAGTTCATACCCCTATAATATACCTTTTTAAATGGTTTTATATGCTTTTTAAGGCGGGAATACAAGTTTAACACAATATTAATTGTGTTAATAACTGTATGTGATAATAATCACACAAAGAATTTCCGTATGCTTTTAAGAACTACCAAATACTCTCAAAATAACGTGAAGCCATGTTAAATATTTATAGTCATGTAAAAACTCCGTTAAATTCTTTGAAAAATGTTTTATAAGCTATTTCAATGTATAAATGCCAAAATCATGTTTATATATGTATAAATATATAAATAAGATTTGAAGGGCTTAGGACTAATGCATTATCCTATATTCTTTTCCTTGTTTGGATGGGGAATTATGGTTGTATTATTTGTCCGAAGGTCGTTTCCTTCTTAATTATATATATATTATACATATATGAGTCTAAAAGGTTACTCCTTTTAGTATCATTACCTTTGTATCAGGTTGAGCAAAGGTGATATTCCATGAGAATTCATGCTAATCAGATAGAACATATAAATTATAATAGGTATAATTTATGATTCAAAACTAAATATACAAGTATGATTCATGACTGTATACTTTCCAAGGAAATTATCAAATACATGTTTGGAAAACTAAGAATATACTGTCAATCATTATTTCAGAATGATTAGGTTTTCAAAACTAATATACATGTAACGCTTAATATGCTTTTTATGAGACTCTATATTCAGGTTGTTTAATTCATTTTAGACAACATAGGAAGTCCTGACATTATAAGCAGAATCTCCAGCCGGGGATCGAAATAAGTGTGTGTAGATCTATATCTGGAATTGACAACCCCGCACTCAAGCTGCCAGCTACAGTTAGATGAGTGACAATTGTTATCACCAGTTTAAACGCCCACAAAGCGTTTGTTTCAGGCCATCCGTCATAGTATGGTTATAATAAAAACTACTCATTAAAAAGGTATTAACAATACGTTAGTGTATAAACAAATAAACGAAAGTACACCTTCAAAGTACCAGTTTATAGAATACAAAATACAGTGGTTTAATACAGTTTCCATTAACACCTGGTGGAGCCAGGCACACTCTCAGTTTCAAGTTTTCATAAAGGAATACAAATACAAAACAGTAATACAAAGAGAACGGTTTATGGGATTAAACCACTTATTCAATGGAAGTTAGTCACTCAATCTCGGTAAACTAGTATAACATAAAAGAACTTTAGTTGTTAACTCTATAATTCCTTAGTTGCTACATCATAGTTATACATAAGTAATGTCCGATTGACAGTAAAGTGTGTGACTTCCGCCTTACTTCCTGTTCCTTGTTTGGTTGTGGGCTTAGGGCAGATACACCCAGTTGACTGTCAATTCGATATTATGATATGTATAATCAGTATAAACTAGGTAATTACAGAGGGAAACTATTGAGGTTATCAGTTAATCACCTCAGGAGATATAGGATTTCGTGGAGAAACCAGTGAACTTATTCAAAGAACTCAAGGTATACTTAACAGAACTAAAATACTTATAAATTCACCAGCTTAAATGCTGATCTACTCTTTTCAAATAACTTGTATTCTCAGGAATCCAGTAGACAGGTACAGTCCCGAAGCTTTTGAGAAGATTACCTAGTACCGTACCGCGACTCTTGTCTTCTGTTGTACCTACTTTAGTGTTTGAATATGTAATGTTTAAAACACTTATGTAAAGCTTATACTTATTAATGCAATGGTTGTTTGTACTTTGATTACTATGTTACATGTGTTGTGATACTTACCTAAAGTCCTCCGCCCCCGAACGTTTCCGCCGTTCTGGTTTGGGGGTGCGACAGATTGGTATCAGAGCAGTGTTTATAGTGAACTCGGTATATCAGTCATAAAAGATATACAACTATAAACCCATTGGGATAAAAACACTCTGACCAAAAGTTATACTTTAAAAATATATTAATATTTTATAAAAGTATAAGTACATGCAGAGTATATATACCAGAATGAGTATCACAAGGAGAACAAAACTAAAGTATTTGGAAGTTGGACATTACAGTTAAACCTAGACAGTGACGTAATCATATCTGGGATCAATATATCCTGATGAACTATATTCATCCGAGGTATGACCAACACATGTTTGGGGGAGTGATTGTAGTGTTGCAACTGGTCTAAAACTTACCTAAGTACCAGAAGAATTCTAGAACCAAACATAAAGACTAAAATACTATGGGAGTATTTTAGGATGCTATAACAAGAAAACTGAAGAGTTGTTAAGTTCTTGTATCTAGAAGTCCAAGAATCAAACTCATAACTAAAATAACATGGAGGTATGTTACATACCTTTGAGGAAATGTTAAAAAGATCTTTTCTGATAAATCTATAATTACTAAGTGGATACGTTAAGGTTATATATAGCCGAGATTTTATAGACTTAGAATAGGTGATTTTCACTCTACTTCCTTTTCCTTGTTTGGATGTGGTTTTAGGGTAGGATTACTTATTCAAAGGTATATTTGATCTGGATTATATATAATCGGTACACACCATGTGATTATAGAAGGACCAGGAAGGATCACCTTCGTAAGAATTTTAATTTTCTCATAGATTTTTTAGACATTCCCATTCTCGTATACACCCGTTAGATAAACATAGTTACTCCAACAATAAATAGAAGAGTCAAGGAGGATCCAACAGAATTTCATTAGGAGAATCCCAAAAAAGAAACATAGGAAAAGTAAACAAACTATAGAAATCATTTAGTGCCCTTACCCTATTAAGGACACCGATGAGAGATTCGCATGAACATCCGAGATTCAAAGTCTTCATTACGAAGTAATGGGGACCAGTGTCAGAATTGGAAGTGAGACAGCCCGGGAATTCAATATACCTACAGAAGAGAAGGACACCCTATATATACCATGAGGAAACAAATCATTATCACCCAGAATAGAACAAAGGAAAACCACGCATGATTCATGTGAAGTGTTCGAACACCTGTTCATCTAAGTAATAACTAGTAAATCAATTCAACCTAGCGAGTCAGTGATTTCCTTACTCACATTAGGTTTTGAGTTTATCCTCTTTTCCGGTCACAGCTAATAACAATAACTCAGATCACGGAATCTTAATTGATAATGATTACTTCACAAATTCATTAGTCTATTTTATGTAGACACTGTTATGAATTATTTTCGAATATTTTCGAAAAATGGGAAACGATATCCACCAAACGAAGGTAACTTAGTTCGGATGATACTCAATTCATAACACTCTAGAAACTTATTTTTGTTCTTTACCAGGATTGCATCATAGGGATGCAGGTCGAATCATTAAGAACAATATAACGAAACGAAAGATTTATACATAAATACAAATGGTTAGAATACATCTAAAGATAACTATCGTCGCTCATGAGCTCATTTTCTTATCATGTAACAGAATCATGCCTTCAAGGATATGTAACCAACCCACCAGCGAAACACCAATCCTTCAGATAGATGCGGCCACATTTCAAGCTGCGGTCACAGCAGCTGTAACAGCTATCATGGCACACCTTAATGCTAACAATGCAAATGTTAGTAGTAATGCTATCGGTAACCCCGATCGTGGTGATGGCCAAGTACAGCAACGAGCACCTACTTGTAAGAACACCTTGAACCTTAAGCCTAAAATCCTTAAACAAAAGTTCAAAAACAAGAAAGGGACTTGTTCAACTCAAGAACCTAACAGAGGGCAACGAACTGAGGCAATCAATACCCCCATCAGCCCTGTTATTCTAGCACCGACTAAGCCGTATTTAGGAAACCTCCCACACTACAGCAAGTGCAACTACCATCATCATGGAGTTTGTCGAAAGCCACATTGCGATAGACGCAACTTGAGGAGGCATACCGCCCGCTTCTGTAGAACTCCGGTTGAGTTCATCACTTCAACTACCAATGTTGGAACCATTCCCATATGTCACCTTTGTGGTGAAATAGAACATTACAAGAGGGATTGTCCAACAGAGAAGAACGACGGGGGAGCAGGAGGATTTTGACCCCAATACATGGGGAAGCATCAAAGAACCCTGCTATATTTTGGTACGCTTCCAAACCCCGATAACTAGCTACAATTATGATTACTCTTCCGTTCAAATTAAATCACAGTAATTATATAAAATTTGAAACCCTAACAGGTAAGCTATAATGACTTAGTGTATACATAGGGGTCATTTATAATTAAGATTTGTAGACTTAGAGTGAGTAATCCCGCCACATTTCTTGTTCCTTGTTTGGTTGTGGATTTAGGGCAGGGTTGCTCAGTCAAAGGTCTTACCAATCTTAATTATACATGACTTGTATACACCAAGCGATTATAGAGAGACCTAGTAAGGATCGTTTCATGAAAGTTCATAATTTCAAATTAACAAAACCCTCGTATTGGTAGTACCCGCCAATTTTGAATCAAAAAGGGGTTCGTAGTAATAATAACATAATAAAACCAGAAGTGCTGAAAACTTAGGTACATAGGATATCATCCTAGTAATCATTCGTCCCAGAACGACTTAATATCTATTTCGTCGAGAAAATTCTGACATCCTCATTCGACATGGTTTGGCCTGGCCCTTGCCATGTGAAAATTCTTATGCTGTATAAGAGAACTTTTTCCTTAATCAGCCGTAAGATGAAATTCTTTCAATCCATAACACAAAACCCTTAGGTTGTCTCTTGTTTCAAAACTTCAGAAGTACCCATGCGAAGAGTACCACGCCATTCTAGTCTACTCAGTAGAAAGGAAACTTCAAACGAAAAGCACCGAAGTAGTCTTAGAAGTCAGTAACTACCGAAGTACCTCAATAGATCTCATAGGAAAATCATTGTATCACAGGTCAAGTTCAAGAATAGAGACAAAGAACTCATTAAGTTAATCTATCGCTGCTAAGTGTATACACGAGGGTGGTATATAAGTTAGACTTAACAAGATTAAGGATGTGTGACTCCGCCCTATCTCCTGTTCCTTGTTTGGTTGTGGACCTGGGCAGAGTCACCCATCCGAACGTTTTGTGAAATCTAAATTATATACGACTTGTATACACGAGGTTATGGTGGATGAGCCAAGTATGAGTCTGATCATAAACTTCAGAGCAAAAGCCTGCATCATATATTCTACCAGGTAGAATTCAACATGAGACCACGACAGTGGGTCGAGCTACTAAATGACTACGAATTTGAAATTCGTTATCATCTCGACAAAGCCAATATAGTAGCTAACACCCTAAGTCGGAAAGAGTACCCAGGTCATAGTGCCACTCACGGAATATGATAACCCTTTCAAATCTCTCCACACAAAGTAAGGAGGCTCAACAGGAAGCCTTGAAACCTGAAAATGTGGCAAGTAGAGAAGATAACTAGAACGTATGAGTGCACGGTATGCCAATACCTGTTATATCCATGGAGATAATATAATCATCTCTCAGTTCAGGCCGTCACTCAAAAACCTCTAGGAACCAAAATAGTCATGATTTTATGTGATCGACTGTGGTAAAGAATGGGATACCCATTTACCAATTAGTCGAGTCCTTTAACACGCTCGCATTCAAGTTGCTCCATTCAAAACCTTCTGTGGTCACAAGTGTAGATTCTATCTGTACTGGACTAAAGTAGGTAATACGCAACTAGCTAGAGATCCAATTTCCACACAGCATCCTCGCTGATCTGGAATTCATCCGAGAAACTACCAAAAACAAAATACGAATCGGGAAGCGCCATAAAACTTCTAGAATTAACCAGAGAAGCTACGGCTCCGATAAAAGAAAACCCTTGGAATTCCAGGATTGATGACCTTGTCATATAAAGGTCTCACTCAGGAAGGACAAGATGCGCTTGAGAAAGCGTGAAATACAAAACTCAAAGTACATAGGACCATTTGAGGTTCTTACCAGAATCGGTCTTGTACTTTTAAAACTTAAACTACCACCAAAAACTTAATAACATTCATCCCATCTTTCACATATCTAATCTAAAGAGGTGTCTATCCGATAAAACACTTGTTATTTCACTCAATGAAATCAAGTTAAATAAAAGTCTACACTCTGTAGTAGAACCAATGAAAACCATGGGTAGGGAAATCTAAAGAACCACGCTAAGTCTCATCCCTTTAGTGAAGGTTCGCTGGATTACAAACCAGGGACCTGAATTCACTTGGGAAAGGAAAGATTAGACCTAATCCATGAGTATCACTTTAGACTTAATTTCGGGACGAAATTCCCTCTAACGGGGGGATAATGTGACACCAGTCAAATTTTGGTCAAAAATAAATTGATCAATAATCATAATTGGGATGAACCAAGTGGTAGAGTTTGTAACAAGGTTTCCAAAAACATAAAGAACACTGAAATCCGAGTTATAACGAAGAAGTTATGACCAATCGAAAATCCGCGACAAAACCGGCAAAACACTGTTCAGTGTAAAAAGTGAATTTTCGATAAAAGGCTTTTTTTAGCCTTAACAATCTAATTGAAAGTTGTAGAATATGTTAAACCGAGAACGTTCATAAAAAGAGCGTAAAAATCTGACTTCGTATGAGAAAGTTATGATTTTTCGAAGTTTCGGTTTAGCAGTAGACAGCTAAAAATTCGAAATATAAACCGATCGATATTTAGCCGACGCAACTTAAACGAGAATCGAAGATCTCGTCAAAAGTAGCACAACGGTAAAAAGACAGACGAAAACGGACGTCGGATGAAGAAGTTATGAATTTTTAAAGGATTCCCTTCCCGGTCTGTTTAAAATAATAATATTAAAAATAAAGTCAAAATTAGCCGACGAAGTCTAAACGAAAGTCGTAGAGTATGATTTTACCTACGTGTGCATATAAAGATTGCCAAAAAAGGAGCTCGTATGCGAAAGTTATTATTTTCGCAAGTTTTGGCACAAAAATAAAGAAAAATAGGAAAACCGGGCAATTTCGCATGTGCCACGTCACCCTCGCACGTGGCAGCTGCTGAGTGGACCGAAGCATTGCGTGGCACCTCCTGATTCGACCAACTCCGCGGTCCAGTTATCCTCGGACAGCATCGCAGGAGACACCCCGGAGATGCCCCGGAGACACCCCTCGGACACCCTCCTTCGCACGTGTCAGTCACCCATTGGACCGAAGGAACGTCCAATCCGAGCCTCCCACCTTGCGAGCCTGCGGTCCGAAGCAAGCCTCCCTTCGCCACCTGTCCGACGCATGTCAACCTCGCATGGCTTCGGGTCCGAACCTTCAGACTATATATAGCATGCGAGGGTTCCGAACTAGTTTACACTTTTCACCCCTAAATTCATTCTCTTTCACATCTTCCACTCCCATAAGCTCATATACAACCCCTAAAGCCCCGGTATCAAGTCTCGAACCCTAAGCAAGCCTTGAAGCCCCGAGATTCCAGAGAAGTAACCTCTCTACTGTCGAAACTCTGCCCAAATTGAGCCGATTTCTTGTTAAATAAACTCTTTACGGGAAATGAAACGCTGCCCGAATCACCGCTTATCAAGGTGAGTTCATACCCCTATAATATACCTTTTTAAATGGTTTTATATGCTTTTTAAGGGGGGAATACAAGTTTAACACAATATTAAATTGTGTTAATAACTGTATGTGATAATAATCACACAAAGAATTTACGTATGCTTTTAAGAACTACCAAATACTCTCAAAATAACGTGAAGCCATGTTAAATATTTATAGTCATCTAAAAACTCCGTTATATTCTTTGAAAAATGTTTTATAAGCTATTTCAAAGTATAAATGCCAAAATCATGTTTATATATGTATAAATATATAAATAAGATTTGAAGGGCTTAGGACTAATGAATTATCCTATATTCTTTTCCTTGTTTGGATGTGGAATTAGGGTTGTATTATTTGTCCGAAGGTCATTTCTTTCTTAATTATATATATTATACATATATGAGTCTAAAAGGTTACTCCTTTTAGTATCATTACCTTTGTATCAGGTTGAGCAAAGGTGATATTCCATGAGAATTCAAGCTAATCAGATAGAACATATAAATTATAATAGGTATAATTTATGATTCAAAACTAAATATACAAGTATGATTCATGACTGTATACTTTCCAAGGAAATTATCAAATACATGTTTGGAAAACTAAGAATATACTGTCAATCATTATTTCAGAATGATTGGGTTTTCAAAACTAATATACATGTAACGCTTAATATGCTTTTTATGAGATTCTACATTCAGGTTGTTTAATTCATTTTAGACAACATAGGAGGTCCTGACATTATAACCAGAATCTCCGGCCAGGGATCGAAACAAGTGTGTGTAGATCTATATCGGGAATTGACAACCCCGCACTCAGGCTGCTAGCTACAGTTAGATGAGTGACAATTGTTATCACCAGTTTAAACGCCTGCAAAGCGTTTGTTTCAGGCCATCCGTCATAGTATGGTTATAATAAAAACTACTCATTAAAAAGGTATTAACAATACGTTAGTGTATAAACAAATAAACGAAAGTACACCTTCAAAGTACCAGTTTATAGAATACAAAATACAATGGTTTAATACAGTTTCCATTAACACCTGGTGGAGCCAGGCACACTCTCAGTTTCAAGTTTTCATAAAGGAATACAAATACAAAACAGTAATACAAAGAGAACGGTTTATGGGATTAAACCACTTATTCAATGGAACTTAGTCACTCAATCTCGATAAACTAGTATAACATAAAAGACCTTTAGTGGTTAATTCTATAATTCCTTAGTTGCTACATCATAGTTATACATAAGTAATGTCCGATTGACAGTAAAGTGTGTGACTTCCGCCTTACTTCCTGTTCCTTGTTTGGTTGTGGGCTTAGGGCAGATACACCCAGTTGACTGTCAATTCGATATTATGATATGTATAATCAGTATAAACTAGGTAATTACTGATGGGTTTTGAGCATTCTAACACTTCCTAAGTGTACATGCAACCCTAATAACCTTGGATCTATGTTTGTCTAATAATCATGTAAAGTTGAATTCCAAGGGTATATTCCTATCTAGCATACATGGGGAACATTTTTAACTTGAATGAAAGATAGAATAACTTACCTTGTTGTTGATTATGATCCTTGAAACCTTGTGAGCCTAGCACCCCAAGTGTGATGCCTCAAATGCTTCACACAACACCAAATGCAAAGGAGTAAACTTTGAGAGAATCTTACACTTGCAAAATCGGCTCTAGCCCTCTTGTTTCTTATGTGTAGCCCATTTTGGTGGACAATGGGTTTCTTATATAGTGTTGACACATCTAGGGTTACACCATGTAAACCCTAATGTGTCATGACTCTTCATTTCCATGACCCATGGGTTTGTAACTCTCATGGAGCATCCATGGAGCATCCTATGGGTGGAACCCAACTTGATAATCCATGGAGCCTCTTAGCCCACTATATAAGATATGGAAGATTTACATAATCTACCCATATATTTAATTAGTTATCTTTTGATCACTTAATTAATTCTAAATTAATTCTTGATCAAACTAATTAAATAATATTATTAATATATTAGAACTTATAATATATTAATAAACCATATGTGTTATTTCTCTCATTTTAGTTTATCCAATTGCATGGTGCCATGCAACCCAAATGGACCATGCCGGGTCGGGTCAAGTACATACCAGAAATAGTTATGGACTTAGACACCTTATCCAACAGTCTCCCACTTGGATAAGTCTAAGAACTATAACTACAGGTATGACTTCAGGAACCGATCAGCAATCGTAGCTCTTTTCAAGGTTTCTCGGAACTGAGAAGATGATGATACGCCATTTCAGATAAGTGATCATATAATCCTCTGTTCTAGATATCAGCCGGACAAATACATGGAACAATGTCTTACTTATTGTCCAGCAGTTTGTTTCCCGATTTCCGATTTGTTTGACAAAGAACTTAATTGAACACATCAACCTAGTTCTGACCGGGCCCGATACATAGGTCAAAACAAAATCATCGAGGGGCCCAGATATCAGCTTCTAATCCAAGAAGGAACAGATAAACTTCGACTCATATGTTTGTTCTACCACTCATTGAATTATACACAAAAGCACGTTTTATAACATCGAGTTACCAATGCGTTAACGTACAATCAATGCATAACCAACTCATAAGTAACAAATCATATCTCTAGGTTTGAAGACTTATATGATATTACCGTCTCACGATCTCTCGAGATAAATTCCATGAAGTGATTCCAGTGAGCGTAGGTTGAGTCCAATGCTCAGAACTTATGAGCACTCATGAGTGTTGTAGCCATGTCCAACAACTTAGACCTCTGCAACCAATCATGACAATCTTGATTCATACCTACTTCCGACATATGACCGACTGTGGAGGTTCGAATAATATGATATACCAAACATAATTATTCTGGAAGTCAAAACATGCAAAAGAAATATAGTAAACGATCGACAAGAGATAGCAACACTTTACTCATAAATAAAACACCTTTTATTCATCATCTAATGTCAATTACACTTTACAAATTTCAAGGTTATCTAACTACTAAATCTAATATCATCCTTCAGCCCTATGCTCCGAACATGCTGGAGATGCTTAACCCGAGTCAGTCCTTTCGTGAGGGGATCTGCTGGATTCTCATCCGATGATACCCTCTTTGCCACGAGGAGTCCTTCTTCTATTCGATGTCTAATGAAATGGTATTTTCTGTCGATGTGTCTGGATCTCCCGTGATCCCTTGGTTCCTTGTCTAAGGCAACTGCACTTTCACTATCACAGAAAATTTCCATTGGCTCTTTAATAGCTGGTACAACTCCAAGGTCTCCAATGAAGTTCTTCAGCCATATCGCCTCCTTTGCTGCCTCGCTAGCTGCTATATACTCTGATTCGCAAGTTGAATCAGCCACTGTCTCTTGCTTGGAACTCTTCCAAGAAATTTCTCCTCCATTTAAGGAAAAGACCCAACCTGACTGAGAGCGGAAATTATCCCTATCAGTCTGAAAGCTAGCATCACTATACCCTACAACTCTCAAGTCTTCAGTCCCACCGAGGGTAAGGACCCAGTCCTTAGTCCTCCATAGGTACTTGAGGATATTCTTTACCGCAGTCCAGTGTGCCTTGCCAGGGTTCCCCTGATACCTGCTAACCAAGCTCAAAGAAAAGGCTACATCAGGTCGAGTACACGTCATAGCATACATGATCGATCCTACAGCCGAAGCATAAGGTATTCGACTCATTTCTGCTATCTCAGCCTCAGTACTAGGGCTTTGTGTCTTACTCAATCTGGCGTTACTCTGGATGGGTAACTCTCCGGTCTCTCAAGATCCTTATTCCTAGAATATAGGCAGCTTCTCCTAGGTCCTTCATAGAGAAACACTTCCCAAGTCAGGACTTAACTTCCTGCAGAGTTGGGATGTCATTTCCTATGAGTAGTATGTCATCCACATACAATACCAAAAAGCTAACTATACTCCCACTAGCCTTGACATATACACAAGATTCATCTTCACTCCTAGAAAAGCCAAATTCCTTGACTTTCTCATCAAATCAAAGATTCCATCTGCGAGGTGCTTGCTTTAACCCATAAATGGATTTCTCAAACTTATACACTCTATTAGGGTACTCTGTGTTGATAAAACCCTCTCGCCGACTCATGTAAACATCCTCAGCCAACTTTCCATTAAGGAAAGCGGTTTTGACATCCATTTGCCATATTTCATAGTCATGAAATGCGGCTATGGCTAACAGAACCCTAATAGACTTAATCTTGGCCACTGGAGAAAAGGTCTCATCATAATCAACTCCCGGAGTTTGTGAGAAACCCTTTGCAACCAGTCGTGCCTTATAAGTGTGTACATTACCATCCATGTCGGTCTTCTTCTTGAAGATCCATTTGCACCCTATAGTCTTACGACCTGGTACATTCTCAACCAAGTTCCAAACTTGATTGTCATACATGGACTGTATCTCGCTGTCCATAGCCTCTTTCCACTTGGCTGACTCAGGGCCTGCCATGGCTTCCGCGTAACTGTTAGGTTCATCCAGACCTATCAGTGTCTCATCACTGATAAGTGTATCACCTTCCGCAGTAATATGGAATCCATAGTAATGCTCAGGTGCATTCCTAACCCTTGTGGAACGCCTCAGAGGTATAGACTTGTCAATTGGCTCAACAGGAGTTTCCTCCTCAAGTTGAGTGCTAGGGTTTGAAGTTCCTTCACCACTTGACTCTTGAATTTCTTCAAGGTCAACTTGCCTCCCACTGTCTCCTTGGCTTATGAACTCTCTCTCTCGAAAGAAAGCCCTCCTAGCTACAAAGACCACATTCTCACTAGGTCTGTAGAAGAGGTAACCAAAGGATTTCTGTGGGTAGCCGATGAAAATACACCTCTCACTTCGAGGTTCGAGCTTATCATGAGTCTCGCGTCTCACGAAAGCCTCGCAACCCCAAATCTTAATGTGGTCTAGTTTGGGTACTTTACCAGTCCACATCTCATGAGGAGTTTTGGCAAGTTTCTTTGTGGGAACTAGATTAAGGATATGGGCGGCAGTCTCTAAGGCATACCCCCAAAATGAGATTGGTAGCGAAGCTCGACTCATCATGGAACGAACCATATCCAACAAGGTTCGATTACGCCTCTCAGCTACACCATTCAACTGCGGTGTCCTGGGAGGTGTCAATTGTGAGACAATCCCACATTCCCTAAGATAGTCGAGGAACTCTGAACTAAGATACTCACCACCTCGATCGGATCGAAGCATCTTAATGTTCCTGCCCAATTGATTCTCGACTTCCTGTTTAAACTCTTTAAACCTCTCAAAAGTCTCTGACTTATGCTTGATTAAGTAGACATATCCATATCTACTGTAATCATCAGTAAAAGTCAAATAATAACGATTAGCATCCCTTGTGGCATGTTTGAAGGGCCCACACACATCTGTGTGTATAAGATCCAACAAACCTTCACCCCTCTCACAAGAACCTGTGAAGGGTGACTTTATCATTTTTCCAAGTAAGCATGATTCGCAACTATCATCTGACTTTAGGTCAAATGACTCCAATACTCCATCCTTTTGGAGTTGGCCTATGCGTTTCTTGCTTATATGTCCAAGACGACAATGCCATAATGATGCTTTATCCAAGTTATTATTATTAACAGAATCAATACACAATACATTATTTCCTAAGTTATCAACCACAGATACAGTTTCATACACGCCATCACAAGGTAATGCTTTAAAATAAAGAACACTATTAAAGAAAGCATTAATCGAACCAACTTCATTATCAAATGAAAAGGTGAAACCTTGTTTATACAATGCATGAAAGGAAATAATATTTCTTGCCATTTCTGGCGAATAACAACATTTATTCAAATCTAAACTAAACCCACTACTTAGCGATAAAGTATAAACTCCAATCTTGGTGACAGGTAAAGCTTTCCTATTCCCCATGATTAAGTTTATTCTTCCATGCTCCACATTCTCACTTCTTCTTAGTCCTTGCAAATCAGAACAGATATGAATACCACAACCGGTATCAAGGACCCAAGAGTTAGAATGGGGTGAGTTATTAGATAAGATAGTGTAAATACCTGCATGGTTGGGTTTAACTTTCCCATCCTTCACATCTTGCTGGTACTTTGGGCAGTTCCGCTTCCAATGTGACTTTTCATGGCAATGGAAGCATTCAGCCTCTTTAGGGTCAGAAGAAGGAGTGACAAAACCTTTCTTGGTTCCACTTGAAGAAGAGCCATCAAGGGTCCTAGCCTTGGTACCCTTCGAAGAGCTCTTCCTCTTCTTCCCTCTACCTTTCCCGATTGCCAAAACCGGGGCGGAGTTTGGAGTAGGAGTGTTAACAACCAACTTACCCTTAAGACCTGTTTATGCGGTCTTGAGGAGTCCCTGAAGTTTGCTGAGTGTGACCTCTTCCTTATTCATGTGATATGTCATGCGGAATTGATCATAGCACGATGGTAAGGAGTGCAAAATGATATCTATTGCAAGCTCCTCAGGGAAGTTCACATTAAGCTTCAGCAACCGATCCACATACCTTTGCATTTTCTGCATGTGGCTCGTGACGGATTCCCCGTCCTTCATCATGGTTGTTATGATAGAGCATATGATTTCATACCTCTCTTGTCGTGCACTTTGATGGTATCTTTCCATCAGATCTTGGTGCATTTCAAAAGGGTAGAAGTCCTTATAGGACTTTTGGAGTTCCGCTGTCATGGTGGCCAACATGATGCATGCCACTTTTGTAGCATCCCTTTCATGTGCCTGGAAGTCAGCGATCTCCTGGGGAGTTGCAGTGGTCTCATCAATCTCCTTAAGCTCCTTGTCAAGGACATATTCTTTGTCCTCGTAGCGGGTAATCATCCTGATGTTTCTGATCCATTCATTGAAGTTGGATCCATCAAAAGTGACTTTCCCACACAAGTTCATAAGGGTAAAGGAGCCATTAGGATTAGAGCCAGAAGCAGCATTGTTTGAAGACATCTGAACGAAGAGAACAAGATTAGTTTAGATATTAAGAGAGTCCTTAATAAAACACCCAAATGTAATATTAAGGCTAGGATCCAATCACAATATATTATAACTTAGAAGAGGTATGCCGTAATCCAAGCTATAACATATTTGAAAGGTAGGTGAATGACGATTCACCAATTTCCACCATGAAAAACAAAATATAAATATTAGGTTTTTAATTGGTTCTTAGAAATTCCTAGATTCTTTTGAGATTCAATGAACTTTTCAAAGGCATGTTTCAATCTCGAGTGTGCCCTCCAAGTTTTGTGACTGGGATACCGAGGATCACAAAACGAGGTGTGAAGTAACCATGCAAATCACTTGGTACCCTCAAGGTTTATCACTCAATCGATGTGCCGGTAAACCACACACGCTCCACCGATGCTATGGTAAACCTTAAGTCACCCTTTACCTACCTTGTTAAGTCCAAGTTAGTGTGCCGGTTAACCACACACGCTCCACCAACGACTTAAACAAAGTGTAAAGTGTAATTTCATGGATTAGCACCTTATTCACATTTTCCTAAAGTAACTAAGATTGGGAATTTAATAAAAGCATTTAGTTACTTTATAATATTCATCATACTTTTAATGAGAATTTATAAGTCCTTGTCTTACCCGTTCGGCTAACGACCCTCCACCGATCAAGGAAGCGGTGGGTGAGAGTGGACACCCATTAAATTGCCATTTTATAGGCAACAACCTTATACCCCCCTTATAGACCGGCTTCGTGAATGAGGCGTACTAGCGGTAAGACGACTTGACGTTATACATATATATATTAGTAACTTATAATATTATAAAGTATAAGGGTTGAATTTTAACTTTTAAAATTCTAAGGGTTGGAACTAAAGTTTTAATCAAGACTTTACATGTTCCAAAACTTGAGGGCAAGTTTTGTAAACTTCCAAAACTTTTCATTTCTTATAACTTATGAATTAATTGAGTAATAAAAATGAAGACTCTTCATTTTTATAACTCTTGTGTTCTTTTAATGGCTTTAATAAAAGTGAGACTTTTGGTTTTCCATAACTTGAGGACAAGTTATGGACTCCATTAAAACACATTATGATCATGAATTAAACTACCATGAAGGTTACAAACAATTCCTATGATCATCTAATCTTCATAAGTTCAAGAACATGAATATGAACACTTTCAAGAATCAAAAATTACACTTAAAAAAAACTTGTAATTTTAATAATTGCCATTGTAAATGGATTAGCATAAACATTACACCATCTAAAACAAGCTTTAAAACATCAAAACAGTTTAGGGTAATGTTTCTAGTCCATTTCCAGCAACAAATGTGCAAACTTTCATATGAGCAGAAAACAGAAAAAATGATTTTTTTTCAAGCTGTTTGCACACAAAAAAAAACAACAACAAACAAACCTAGGCTCTGATACCACTGATGGGTTTTGAGCATTCTAACACTTCCTAAGTGTACATGCAACCCTAATAACCTTGGATCTATGTTTGTCTAATAATCATGCAAAGTTGAATTCCAAGGTTATATTCCTATCTAGCATACATGGGGAACATTTTTAACTTGAATGAAAGATAGAATAACTTACCTTGTTGTTGATTATGATCCTTGAAACCTTGTGAGCCTAGCACCCCAAGTGTGATGCCTCAAATGCTTCACACAACACCAAATGCAAAGGAGTAAACTTTGAGAGAATCTTACACTTGCAAAATCAACTCTAGCCCTCTTGTTTCTTATGTGTAGCCCATTTTGGTGGAGAATGGGTTTCTTATATAGTGTTGACACATCTAGGGTTACACCATGTAAACCCTAATGTATCATGACTCTTCATTTCCATGACCCATGGGTTTGTAACTCCCATGGAGCATCCATGGAGCATCCTATGGGTGGAACCCAACTTGATAATCCATGGAGCCTCTTAGCCCACTATATAAGATATGGAAGATTTACATAATCTACCCATATATTTAATTAGTTATCTTTTGATCACTTAATTAATTCTAAATTAATTCTTGATCAAACTAATTAAATAATATTATTAATATATTAGAACTTATAATATATTAATAAACCATAAGTGTTATTTCTCTCATTTTAGTTTATCCAATTGCATGGTGCCATGCAACCCAAATGGACCATGCCGGGTCGGGTCAAGTACATACCAGAAATAGTTATGGACTTAGACACCTTATCCAACAATTACAGAGGGAAACTATTGAGGTTATCAGTTAATCACCTCAGGAGATATAGGATTTCCTGGAGAAACCAGTGAACTTATTCAAAGAACTCAGGGTATACTTAACAGAACTAAAATACTTATGAACTCACCAGCTTAAATGTTGATCTACTCTTTTCGAATAACTTGTATTCTCAGGAATCCAGTAATCAGGTACACTCCTGAAGCTTTTGAGAAGATTAACTAGTACCGTACCGCGACTCTTGTCTTCTGCTGTACCTACTTTAGTGTTTGAATATGTAATGTTTAAAACACTTATGTAAAACTTATACTTATTAATGCAATGGTTGTTTGTACTTTGATTACTATGTTACATGTGTTGTGATACTTACCTAAAGTCATCCGCCCCCGTACGTTTCCGCCGTTCTAGTTTGGGGGTGCGACAATACTTGTATAGTGGGCTAAGACTCCATGGATTACCAAGTTGGGCTAAAACCCATAGGATACTCCATGGATGCTCCATGGTGTATTTGAACCCATGGATCCAAGGAAATGAAAAGCCATGACAATTAGGGTTTACCCTAATTGTAACAACTATATAAGCATCTTATTTTGTGCAAAAATCGGACTGTGAATGAATATAGAGGGCAAGCCGATTTCATGAAGTGTGAATTTTCTCTCAAGTTAGTCCAAGTGTTCATGATGTTGTGTGAAACATTTGAGGTGTCACACTTGGGGCACTAGGCTCTTGAGCTCCATGGAATCAAGCACCAAACAAGAGGTATGTAATTCAACTAGAATTTATATTATGTGTACTTTATAATATGCTAGTTAGAACAATACCTTGGAAAATTGATATTTGCATGTATAATAGAGAAAACATAGATCCAAGGTATTTAGGGTTGTATGTACACCATAGGAGTGTTAGAATGCTCAAAACCCAACACTTACATCCAATGTCATGGGCTACCCCACATGGTCTTTACCTAGGACAACCATGGGATACCCCGCATGGTCTTACATCCAATGCCATAGGCTCCCCCCGAGGTCTTCCATGCAAACATACATTCACATGACATACCAAACACATAACGAATAACACATATATCATAATCACATAATGGGCCGACCTTGGTGCCTTAGACCCATAGGTATGGTGAGAAGACTCACCTCTCAAAGGTTGAACTGGCAACTGTAGTTAGATATATCCCATGCTGCTCCTCCCAAACTGTCTATAATCAATGAGTAATAACTCAACATAATCCCATAAATACCCCCACGGTCAACCCTGGTCAAAGTCAAGGTCTATAGTCAAGGTCAACAGCCCATATTGACCTTGACTCGTCGAGTACAATCAGTCACTCGTCGGGTCCCCTGCTTAACTCATCGACTCGCTGAGTCACCCGAGGGACTCATCGAGTTCCTTGATGTTCACGGCCGTAAACCACCAACCGTACACCCTTGACCGTGAACCCTTGGCCGTGAAACCTTGGCCGTAAATGAGAAAACCCTCTCGACTCGCCGAGTCACCATAGGGACTCCACGAGTTCTCACGTATTCGGTTCTTTCCAGTGGGATTTAAGGTTTCAAACTTCAGATCCAACTCTCCTAGTGAAGATGTCACGTAAAGTTGCAAACTTTACGTGCATGCATAGCCTCACATGGCCATAACACCAAAACTAACCTTCAAACAAGGTTTTAATGCATGGAGAGGGGATAAGCTTATAAAAAGGTGTGACTTTATGATATTTGGAACCTAAGAAAGTCCAGATCTGGAACCATATCATTGTGATTGGTCCAGATCTAATCTTGCTTCCATTTCCTCAAAGTTGGTCACAACTCTCAAATAGAATCTAGGCTTAAGGTAACAGATTTTAGGGCTGGCAAAATTGTACCATGAACAACCAACCAACATGTTACCAACCGAACCAAGAAAGTTGGTAGCCAATATAGTTGGTAGCCAACATGTTTGGTTGGTAGTACCGTACCAACTGAGCAATGTTGGTACGGTAATGGTACAAAAGTTAGAATACCATGGTAATACTGTACCAACCAATTCATTATATATATATATATATATATATATATATATATATATATATATATATATATATATATGTAAACGAACTCGTATATTTCAACTGCTAATTGTGTTTAGTGTTTACAGTTTTAAGAACACTATACAATTCATTTGGTCACATTAGTAAATAGTTATTAGCATGTTAAAGCACAAAATGAAAACGTTACTTTAGCGTTAGTTCGATATAATTCTTTTGTAAACTAAATGAACTACGTAACTATTTTCTATATTAAACATCAAAATTACTCAATGTATTTGCTTATTTTTAGATCTTAGAATAGAAAATTAAAATTAGTTGGTATATACCTTTACCAATTTGTACCAACCATATTTGTTGGTAGCCAACTATATAGGTACCAACTATACATGGTACGGTACCGGTAGAAATTTTTTGTTACCATACCAATTATAGTTGGTACGGTACACGGTTTAGAGAAAAATGAATTGGTACCGTACCAATTCCACCCTAACAGATTCATACCTCAATTTAATGCCCAAGACGAACTAGATGCTAGATCTAGTGTTTTCCCCTTGATACTTCTTCTTCAAGCTTGGAATTCCTTCCACAACCCCAAGATTTAATCTCCCAAAGCTCTTACTTCACACACCCAAGTGTTTGCGGCCGTAAACGATCTCTTATGATGCTAAGGGAGGGTACAAAGGCGTGTAATGTCGTTTATATAGGGGGCAAACCCCAAAATTTAGGGGTTTCTTTAAACAGCTCAGACTCGCCGAGTCGACCCTTCGACTCGCCGAGTCGGTCCCGTCCCGCGTTCCATGATACCACGACCCTACTCGACGAGTTGATCTCCCAACTCGCCGAGTCCATGCATAAAACCTTTTCAAATCAAACCAGGTGTTACAAAACTCCACTTGTCTATCAGGGGTTAATCCAGGAAGATTCTCAGGAAAAACTTTTGGATAGTCACACACCACTGGTATACTTTGTATATCATTTTTCTCCTTCTTAGCATCGATCACGAATGCCAAGTATGAAGTGCATCCTTTAGATAAAAGTTTTATGGCTTTCATTAGGGAAATGATTCTAGAATTTACTCTGCGCTTATCTTTGTATACCATAAACGACTGTTTTCCAGGCGGGTTTACCCTTACTATCTTTTTCTTGCACAGTATTTCGGCATCATTGGCACTAAGCCAATCCATTCCCAATACTACGTCGAAGCCGTTTAACTTAATAGGTAACAGCTTCTCAAGGAATTCGTTTCCGTTCAGGTCGATGACAATGTTCTTAATATAATCGCTAATAGGTATGAATTTGCCACTAGCAACTTCTACAATTAGGGCATCATCTAGCTTTTCTATAGGCAATGCTAGTCTTTCACCAAATTTATGTGATATAAAGGAGTAATTCGCTCCGGAATCAAACAATATAATTACACATAGCACGTATTTTATAGAAAATACTTCATATCTATGTGTAAGATGAAAATGACTACACACTCACTTGATTTAACGATAATCGGACAGCACCTCGTCTCTTAAAATGATCGTTTCCGATAAAACCAGGATGTTTTTCCAAAAACCGGGCTTCACGCGGACAGAGTTTCGGCTCGAAAACTCTTTTTCTCGGGATTTTCGAGCTCTCCGGGACTTGCTTATGATGCTAAGATGATAAAATAGGCTTGGGGGTAATTTTTCAATATAGAAGAAAGTTTAGGGTGAGAGAATGAAAGTTTGTAACCCAAAATCGGCTGGCATCGTCCGCTATTTATAGGGGCTGAAAGCTCGAATTACGTTGGGCGTAAATTTAGAGTACGTTGGGCGTACTCCCTCTTCACACAGTACACTGGGCGTACGAAAGGATCAGCCCGGACATGTCAAGGCTACGAACACGCGTCCATCATGCGAATGAGTAGGCGACGTGGCCAACCTCGGACCGTGAACACGAGTACGCTGGGCGTACTCCGAATTTTCAAACTTCAAAAATTCGTAACTTTCGCATACGAGCTCCGTTTTTGACGTTCTTTATATCCACACGTAGGTGAGACTATGCTCTACAACTTTCGTTTAGACTTCGTTGGCTAATTTTGACTTTATTTTAAAAGTTATATTTTTAACAGACCGAGACAGAAAAAGTTCGTTAAAAATTCATAACTTCTTCATCTGACGTCCGTTTTCGTCTGTCTTTTTACCGTTGAACTACTATTAACAAGAGCTTCGATTCTCGTTTAGGTTGTTTTGGCTAAAAATCACTCGATCTAAAAGTCGAGTTTCGGGCTGCATACTATTATGCCAAATCTTAAAAAATTCATAACTTCATCATACGAAGTCAGATTTGGACATTCTTTTTATGCACGCTCTCGATTTAACGAATACTACGACTTTCATTTAGATTGCTAAGGCTAACAAGCAATTTATCGTAAATTCACTTTTTACGTCATACAACGTCGTGCTGGTTCTGTCGCGAAACTGGGACAAGTCATATCTTCTTCGTTATAACTCGGATTTCGGTATTCTTTATATCTCCGGAATCCTTATTTCAACCACTACCACTTTCTTCATAGATATCGGGTTTATCTAAAATTTATTTTCGACGCTTATTTTTTTTATTCTTAATTCATTAAATCATAATAATTAAGCAATAAGCACATAATACTCAAATAATACATCTTATTATTTCAAAACAAATTACAAAGGTTGGCCTAGACTATTACATCATCATTAATGCCTAGCCTAGAAATACGGGCGTTACACTAAGACTTAGTGAGAAATCACAACACTCACCCATTATATAGATCATATGCAATACACGTAAAAACACACGAACACATTATGTAAATAAGTAACATATTACATATCATCATATCATATAACATATGTTAGCATAAACATATCTACTTACTGGATCAATTAGATTCCCTCCGAAAGGCTTTTCTCTAGTTGTCCAGTCCACGACCACTTCCTTCCGAGAGGATTTTCATGGCCTATGATCTCACCATATCATTCTACATACTTCAACATACTGATTTAACTAGATTCCCCCAAGATGCTTTTCTCTAGTTGACCACTCCACAACCACTTCCCTTCAAGAGGATTTTCATGATCTAACACCTATCATCACATAGTCTACATAATAAGAGAGTTCGTCAAAACTCATATGAATGTTTGATATTGCCATATTTATACATTTGTTTATGCAATATTTCGATACATTTTAACAATATTTTGGTTATAATATGAAGATATTTTGTACATATTATAAATTATATTTTGTAGCCAAAAGATTATATTCTCGAGAAAAGGGACCGAAACTGGAAATTTGGAGGTTGGAAGAATAATAAGAAGAAAAGAAGAGCAGAAGAAGAACGTAATGAAAAGAAATCCCATGTCGTGGCATGTATATTGCCCACGACGTGGCCTAGAATCTTCTCTGGACACGAAGAATACTTGTTGCAAACGTGAATTAAAAGACTACCACGATGTGGTAAGTATTTCACTACGTCGTGGCTACCGACATATGGCAATTATAAATACACGACTTTAGGTCGAATTTTAGGGATGGTTTGAGAGACCTGCAATTAGAAGGTGACAATACCCTTCCAAGAACCCTTGGAAGGCAGAATTCGATTGAAGAACAAGGCTAAGAGAGATTTACCTGAAGAATCATCACTAATCATTCGGCTTGCTTAGATTTGATTATGTTCAATCTAGCTTGTTATTTAAATATGAGTTTTTCTGTTGTAATCATGGGCTAACCGTTTACATTAGATGAACTCCTAATACTAAGTGTTGATTTCATAATTGATGGATTTATGAAGTTAGTTTTTTCTTTAAGTATTGTTTGATAAATCTTAACCTAGCTTGTTAAAGCTTCTATCTTTATCGCCTTTCCTCAAGATTGTGTAGTTAAACTGCAGTTAATTGCATGAACTTGATTTACCTAGTTGATCATGACCATTGAATGGCTAGAGCTAGAGATTGACCATATTCTAGTTTAGGTGATAAGTTAGATGCTTAACTGCGTTAGAAAGCAATATTTGACCATAATATTTGTTTGATTACTTGACTTGACCATAGAATAGTAGTTCATAGATTTTATCATTCAGAGTCCAAATTATCTTTAAAATTAGTTTAGTGTCCTTAACTTGCATGACCATTGGAGTAAAAGTTCATGAATTGACTTATGCTAGTTAGTCTGACCATGATGACTAATAACTTTATATTTGGTATCTAACTGAAATAATCCATTATCTTGAAATCAATCATAGGAAAATGGAGGGATTCGTAGCTAAACGGAAGTATCTTTTATTCTTGGTTAAAAAAATCGTTTTCCTAGTTGTTTACTTTGGTCTTAAGTAATTAATAAAGTGTTTTAATTTAAGTTTTTACTAAACTTGTAAAATCAGATACCCCCCCCCCTAAAGTTTGTTTCTTTTAGTTTAATTATTAGCATTATTTTCTTAATTAGAATTATGTTCCCTGTGTTCGACTCTTACTTACTTTACTTTACTACTTCGCGACTAGATACACTGCCTATTGTGTTTTAGCTTAGTTAAATAATTAAGATATAAACTTAAAGATTTTTAAGTGGATATAGAAAACTGTTGGATTAATGTCTAAGTCCATAACTATATTTGGTATGTACTTGACCCGACCCGGCATGGTCCATTTGGGTTGCACTTCACCAGCACAATTTATATGGATAGTCTTTTGAGAATAGTATATTTATGATTTATATTAATATATTATAAGTTCTAATATATTAATATGGAATCATATTATTTAATTAGTATTGATCAAGAATTAATTTAGAATTAATTAAGTGATCAAAAAAGAACTAATTAAATATGGACTCTTATATATATGGAATGGGCCAAGTTCATTTAGGTTGGGCTAAGCTTTTATGGATGGTCCATGGAGCTTTTAACCCATGGATCCTATGTAAATGAAAGGTCATGGGTATTAGGGTTTACATGGATGTAACCCTAATCCTCCATAATTTATAAAGGGGTCCTTGGCTCACAAAATTGGAACAAGTGTGTGAAAATAAGAGTGGGCCGATTTTAGTGTGCATACATATTCTCTCAAGTTCTTCCAAGGTGTTTTGGTGATTTGTGATTCCATTTGAGGCTTCCACACTATTGGGGCTAAGATCTTAAAGCTTGAAGACATCAAGCTACATCAAAAGGAATGTCATCTAACTAGAACTTTGTAGTATAGGTGCTTCATAATATGCTAGTTAGGATGAAACCTTGGAATAGTTAATATTTGCATGTATAATAGAGAAAACATAGATCCAAGGTTTATAGGGTTGCATGTACACCACAGGAGTGTTAGAATGCTCAAAACCCAACAAAAACATATTAATGTCTGATAGGATAATTCTACACAATTAGCTAAGTGGCACCGATACTCGAACCACTTGGGGTCCGAACCCGAACTAGCTGTTGCCCGCAGTCGATCACTGCCCCATTAGGGCTAAACCTTATTCCCACGCGGAGGAATGGGAACCAGATCAACCGAATACTGCTCGCTAAATAACTGGATAGTACAACCTCGATGAACCCTCGCAACCCGAATGGACCTATCATCAGCAACCTCCACATCTAGAGGACAATCCAGCTCCTCCAAAGCTCCAACAAATCTCTTGCTAAGAGCAAGAGATACAAACGATCGGGTAGCCCCCGAATCAAATAATACCAAAGCAGAGATACCGTTCATCAAGAACAATCCCGTCACAACATCAGGAGCTACACGCGCTTCCTCTGCCGTCAGTTGGAAAGTCCCGGTCTTCGCCACAGGCGCATCTGCCCGACCTTGGCGGCCGTCAGTAATCCGAAGAGTAGTAGGAGCAGGTGCTGAAACTGGTCCTGCTGCAGCCAAACTCGGATAGTGGGCCCTCTTTTGGCCCCTCTGATTGCACTGAATGCAAATCAGATCAGATATTGGGTGATGGTGGTGGTGGTAGTACAATCCCTGCTGAGATGACCAGTCCGACCACACTTGAAGCAGCCAGAACCACCCACCCTGCACATCCCCTTGTGCGACCTGCCGCACTTGCCACAGCGGCCTCAACCCTGTTGGCCTTTCCTCCTCGTATCCATCACCTTGGGCCTCTTTCCCGAAACCTCAACACTAGATACAAAATCTGCCTTCCTCTTCTTCTCCATCTCCAAATCAGTCTCCTTCTCTCTAGCCCTCGCTACCACGTCTTCCAGCGTCTTGCAGCTGGATCGGCTAACAAACTGGCGAATATCACTCCTCAACATCTGTAACGCCCGTGTTTCTAGGCTAGGCACTAATGATGATGTAATAGTCTAGGCCAACCTTTGTAACTTTTTTTGAAATAATAAGATGTATTATTGATTATTATGTGTATTATGCTTAATTATTATAATTTAATGAATTAAGGATAAAAATAAGTGTCGAAAATAAATGTTAGACAAACCTGATATATCTAAAGAAAGTTGTAGTAGTTGAAATAAGGATTCCGGAGATATAAAGAATACCGAAATCCGAGTTATAACGAAGAAGTTATGACCTGTCGAAGTTTCACGACAGAACCGACATGACACTGTGTGACGTAAAAAGTGAATTTACGATAAAATGCTTTTTAGCCTTAGCAATCTAAACGAAAGTTGTAGTGTTCGTTAAACCGAGAGCGTGCATAAAAAGAATGCCCAAATCTGACTTCGTATGAGGAAGTTATGATTTTTCTAAGTTTCAGCGTAGCAATAGACAGCTAAAAACTCGAATTTTAGATCGAGTGATTTTTAGCCGATAGAACCAAACGAAAATCGAAGGTCTTGTCAATAGTAGTACAACGGTAAAAATACAGACAAAAACGGACGTCGTATGAAGAAGTTATGAATTTTTAACGGACTTTTCCTGTCCCGGCCTGTTAAGAATATAATAATAAAAATAAAGTCAAAATTAGTCGTCGAAGTCTAAACGAAAGTTGTAGAACATAATTCCACCTACGCGTGCATATAAATAACGTCGAAAACGGAGCTCGTATGTGAAAGTTATGGATTTTTGAAGCTCGGGACACAAAATTCGAGAAATCACGAGAACCGAGAAATTTAGCATGGCCAGGGTTCGGCCATGTCACCTCGCACACGAGCCTGCCCCGTGTCCGATACCGGTGAGTGATCCAATGCACTTCACACCCTCCTCGCATCCGAAGCGGAGGTCCAATCGCAAAGCGCCACGTGTCGCACCAATGTCTCGGTCTCGGACTCGCCACCTGCCCCCCCTCCCCTCCCCTCGCATGCGACGAGTGTTTCTTCTCCTTCTCTCCTCGGTCCGAAGCCTCCCCTATATAAAGGGAGGTGCGAGATCTCCCAGTTTTGGTTGGATTTTTACACACTTTTACACACTAAACTTTATTTTAAGCCCCTTTTAACCCCCCGAAGCGTCGAGAACCTACCTAACACCCGAAGAACGTTCCGAAGACCCCGATAAATTTATCTTTTCGGTTTGAAGCTCAACCCTCGCAAGGCTCGGTTTTCATTAAAGCTCCCGGTTTCACCGAAAACGATCATTTTAAGAAACGAAGTGTTGCCCGATTATCGTTAAATCATGTGAGTGTATAATCACTTTCATCTTACACATAGATATGAAGTATTTTATATAAAATATGTGTTATGTGCATATATGTTGTTTGTTTATTTGAGGTGGATGTTGAATAAATGTTTTGTACATGTTTTAAACTGTATATGTATTTTATATCTACAAATATGTTGAGTAAAACATGGGTAGATGAAATAGTTGGTAGGTGATGAAAAATGAGTTGAATGATGAGAAGAAAGGTGATATAGATCATGAGATGAGGGTGAGAGGTGAAAAGTGAGAAAAGCATTTACCCAAATGTTGGCCTCCATCATTCAGCAGAGTATGGATGACAACCATGGACTATTCTAGACGGTCTGTGGAACACTAGCACGCTCGCAACCTGTAGGTGTTGTGAACTATATGTGTTGGATTAGTGTCTAAGTCCATAACTATTTTGGTATGTACTTGACCCGATTATGAGCATGGTCCTTTTGGGTTGCCTTCACCATAGCAATATGTAGGATGAATTAAGGAGAGAAAGGTTTAATTATGATTTATTAAAATATTATAAGAATAATATATTAAAGGAGAAATCATATAGTTTAATTAATATTAGTCAAGAATTAATTAAGAATTAATTTTGTGGCTAAAAGAGATTAATTAAACTTAGGGGACTGGATTTGTAATTATAAGATAATTACGATTGGGCTATGGATCACCTAATAATATATAGGTTGGACGAATTATATGGGAAGCCCATTAGAAATCGTCCAAGGGATATGTTAAAGGAGTCCATGGGCTGCTTAGGGCCTAAGCAGTCAGATTAGGGTTTCCTAGTTGCAAACCCTAATAGCCTACATGTATATATAGGACCCCTATGCCCCAAAAACGTGGCTAAGAGTTCCTCTAGGGTTTCCATCCGTTTTTGGTGCCTCCTCTCTCCTCCCTCTTCATCCAAGTTGCTTAGTGGTGTTTGTGACTCCATTAGAGGTGCAACACTTGAGGCACTAAGCTTTCTGAAGCCAATCAAAGCAAGGATTGATTGTTATTGCTATATAACAATAAAAGGTAATTACTAAACCCTTATTTCAGTTCTTATTTGATAGATCTAGGGTTTGTAAGTCTTGGATTCATTGCATGTACAATAGAGAAACCTAGATCCAAGCATTAGGGTTTGTATGAGCACATAGGATTGTTCTTATGCTTAAAACCCATCAGTGGTATCAGAGCCTTGATTGGTTTCTGTTGTATGTGATGTAATTGTCGTTTTTCTATTGAAAATCGTTTTTCTTGCCTCTGCCCGACTCAACTCGGCGAGTCAGTATCTGGACTCGGCGAGTTGGCCCTACTCGGCGAGTTCAGGACTGACTCGGCGAGTCCGGGAGTCTGACAGAGTATATTTCGGGATTTACTTGCTGTTTTGCTGTAGGATTGATGCCAAAATCGTTTTTCGATAATAAAATCCGAATTTTATTGTATGTTAATGATTATCCTTTCCAAAACAAAAGATAATTTCAAATCTTTTGAATAATAGTTTCTTTATATGATAAATATAGATTATTCAAATTATTTGGTAATTATCTTGTGACTAAAATTAGATTAGGTCAAATATAGATAATCACTAAATTAATTGTTTGATTTATATTATTTGTTATTTGATCCGTAGTAAGTTTGAATAGTTTCAAATTACCCCCTTTAGGTTTTATAGTTTAAATTTGAACTTAAAAGTTTTGTTTTTGAAATTTAAATAGTTAAACCCAAATGTTTTGAAAAGTTTCAAAAACTTGCCCTCAAGTTTTGGAATTTAAATTTTTTGATTAAAAGTTTAATGTTGAAATATTTAAATTCTAAACCTTAATGTTTTGAAATGTTTCAAAACTTGCCCTCAAGTTTTGGAATTTAAAATTTTGATTAATAGTTTAATTATGTAATATTTAAATTCTAAAACTCTAGTATTTTGAAAAGTTCAAATTACACCCTCATGGTGTTGTTAAGTTAATTAAAAGTTTAATTAAAAGAGAAAGTTAATAAAACCACCTAGTATTTTAAAAGTGTAAAATACACCCTATACTATATATATATGTAACATTAAAAGTCTAGTATTATGAGTAAAGAGTCAGTCTTACCGTTAGTAGGCCTCATTCACGAAGCTGGTCTATAAGGGGTGTTTAAGGAAATTGCCTATAAAATGGCGATTGAATGGGTATCCACTCTTACCCACCGCACTCTTGACTAGTGGGGGGTCGTTAGCCAAACGAGTAGGATAGGACGAAACCTTCCATTATAAGTATAATGAAGTACAAAGTAACTAAATGCTTTTACAAATTCCCAATCTTAGTTACTTTAGGAAAAAATGTGAATTTGTATGCTAATCCATGGAATTACACTTCGTACCCTTGTCAAACGTTAGTGGAGCGTGTGTGGCTAACCGGCACACTAATTTGGGGTTGACATTGGTGGCGAAGGGTGGCTCGATGTTTATCATAGATCAATGGAGCGTGTGTGGCTAACCGGCACATTGATTAGGTGATAGTAGCAATTGGGTGCACCACGTGATTCGTATGGTTATTCACACCTTGTTTGTGATCCTCAGCATCCCAGTCACAAATAGAAGGGCATAATCGAGATTAAACATGCCATTGAAAAGTTCAATGAATCTCAAAAGATCTAGGAGTTTCAATTCATTTAAAACTTAAATTTCTTTTTCATTTTTCATGGTAGGAATTGGTAAATCGTCATTTACCTACCTTCAAATATTCTGCAACTAGATTACGGCATCCCTCTTCTAGGTTGTAGAATGTTGTGTTGGATCCTAGCCTTGATGTTTCATTTGGGTGTTACATCAAGGATTCTTATCAACTAACTTGAATTTTCTCCCGTTTTGTAGATGTCTAAATCTTACAATGGTCTTCCCAAGTCCGTTGGAACAAGCTTTCCAAATCAAGATGACGTTCCACGATACGATCAAGGAAATGAGAGTCATGCTTCACTTCCTCCACCTCCTCCAATTATTCTCCCTAACCCACAAGTTCAAAGGCTTGAAAAGTTCAAGCTCACTCAAGCCCTTTTGGCAAGTAAACACGAAGATTGGAAACCTGTGTGTACACACGTCTTAGAGATGAAGTCACACATTGATAGGTTAAGGATGATGGGTGTCGATATCTCAGAAATATTGGCTGTTGACTGGGTTCTTCAGTCACTTCCTGAATCATATAGTGAGTTAGTTAGAGAGTACTATATGATGGACCATGACATGACCCTCATTGATTTGACATATTTGCTTATAGCTGCTGAATCAGAAATGATTTGGCGTGCTGATCGAGCAAATTTGTCTGGCAAATCAAACTCCCAAACTTCAATGGACATTGAAAATGGTGACATTGGAAATCCAGAAAAGGTAAATTCTGAGATAGTTCCTTGTGCCATTCCAAAAGAGTCCATCTGCTTCTACTGCCAAGAGAAGGGGCATTGGAGACGAAGCTGCCCTGTTTACCTGAGAGATCTAAGAGATGGGAGAGTCAAGACGTATGGCTCTACTTCAGGTAAAATCCAATAACTAACTCTATAAGTTCCTATTCCTTGATTTTCAATACATGATGTGATAAGATTACATTTTGATGTTTTGTAGGATCGAAGAAAAGAGAGGAAGCTTAAGGGAAGAAGTAAGTTGAATCTGATCGTGAAGAAATGGATTTCGATCGCATTGCTTGAAGATCGGATTTTTGAGCTACTACTTTAGAGTTAGAATAGATTGCTTAGAAATTGAAATAGCATAGTTTTCATTTGAATTGCATTGTAAGGACAAGTTTTTTCCGCAATAAAATGAATTTTGATTTCGTCCTATTTATTTATCCTTGCAATGGCATATGTGAAAATGGATGTTCATACATGTATTTCTAATTTTAGCAATGTTGAATTGGATGTGATTCTTGATTATGTTATTTGTGAAATGTCGAGGATTTGCCAAATAAAGGAAGACTCTCATCGCCCAAGTTTCAATTGGACAGAAACTTGGAATCATACAACTTGGTTGTGTGATGAATGAGAAACTTCATTAGACTAATTCTTTGACAAAGTGTCAAGAGAAGGACTAGGAGATCGAGTACACTAGGTTGTGCGTTGATCAAGTCCACCACAAGAGTGATAAAGATATTCGTCATGATTTACTAAAGTTTAGTAAATATGGTTATACTTATAAGATTAAGTATAATTCTGAGTTGATTGAAAGAGTTTCAATCAATAGCAGAACGAATAAGAAGAATCAAGTAGGCAGAAAGATAAAAGTTTCTCTATTCTAAGAAGAAGGTAGAGTACCTTTTATTGTGTTTTATGATAAGTCTTAATGATTAAGAACCATATCTCAATTGATCCTCTAAGTGAGTCTTAGTGCAATTGCATGTCTAAGAAGAGGAATCGAGAATTGTAGAAATGGTTAAATCAAGAAGTCAATCATACTTCGTTTCAATATCAAGTCTTAGAGTTAAGATTCTGACATGAGTGACAAGTCTTAAGTAGGTTTATAACACTCGACAAATGTGGAATTTGGAAAAGTTTTCTTATTCTTGCACATTTGAAATTGGTAAGTTGTGATGTATTGGATAAGACAAAGACCAACCAGGACCAATTGTGTGAAGTGTTAAACTTGACAAAAAGGCTACACTAACTCTTGAATATTTGTTTGTCAAGAAATGTTTCTTGACAAGAGAATCTTATATGTCAAGGAGTCAGTGGGAGTCTTAATGGTCTTGAAAAGTTTCAAGAACAAATCAAGATTAAACCTAGTTGATCATCACTAGCACACGACTTGAGGTTTAAAGCCTATCGTGGATGACATACTCTTTTTCTGTGCCATTCCAATTGAGTTAATTATGCGTGTGAGTTCTATGAGTTCTCATTTGAATGCATAAAGACAAAGCACCTTGATCAATGGAAAGTACATTGATATGAAAGGGTGAGTTGCTTGGAAGACATGGTGGGCATTCATGTTACCATGAGGCAAGAAATCAAGATTGAACAAGTTCAGTCCATATGGTTTTGGATTTGTCGCAAACTTTCGTTTTGACAAATTCACATGGATAGGAACACATACATCATAAAATCTAAGTGTCATAAGGTTTTCCTCCTTCATGAAAATGATTGTGAGGAAATGCTTTCACTAAGAGAGATTTTAAGAAGATAGCAATTGTGAAAATTGTATTCTCAAATTCGATTATGATTACGGCATCCCTCTTCATAGTTCGAATTGTGGGAACAGGGCACATAAAATATTATGGCAGAAGGCTGATAAAGTATCACGTCTTTATGTGAGACATTATGCATCGTGTCCAATACGCTTCGGGTATAGGATCGATTGCATATGCTATAATATTTGACCATTCTAAAATTTTCCAAATGCCTAGGGCATTAAGAGGGAAAAAGGACTAGAATCGGTTTTGACTAAAATAATTAAACAACTATCAAAGGACGATCTGAGGTTCACTGAGGATTTGTCGCTTGTGAGTAGTTGGAAGTATAGTACTGGATGGACTATATTGACATTATTATGAATAGATAAGATTCTATTAAGAATGAGTTGTCATATGGCAAATATGGAAATGTTTCCATTAATGGGAGTTGGATATTAAGAAATATGTCTACATTAGAAACTTTTATGCGAGAAGGATGTTCAAAGGAATGTACTTTGAATGTGAGACTTCATGTCTATGGAATTGTCTTGTAACAATTTCCGATAGAATACCTTGTAATTTCATTAGCCGGGTCTTGGTGACTTTTGTGCTATGACATTACGAAAGAATCACTGCATAAAATGTTAGAATCTGTCATATTCTAAAAGTGGCAAGAATTTGGATTGGAGATTGTGAAATGAGTTTCATTGGAAAAGTTTTTTAATTGATCTATTTCACAAAATATGGACCATAGGAAACCAAAGTGTGCATGCTTGGAGCATGGGACAATTGTGGTTATAATTCGAGTAATAAGTTGATTTTTCTGAAACAGTAAGCAATGAATAATGAGTAATCAATATGGTGTTTAAATAAAAGTGTTTTTATTTACGCTCAAAAGTTTTGGGACCATATAGGATTAATATTATTATTGTGTTTCACTTTGCATGTTTTGACTTCCAGAATAACTAGGTTATTCGAACCTCCACAGTCGGTCATACGTTGGAAGTAGGTATGAAGGAAGACTGTCATGAATCTGTCTGTAGATTGTCTAAAGTGTTTAGACATAGCACAAGTTTGCTGCAGAGTTCATGAGTGCTTTGATAAGATTAAAGTATTGGATCAAACCCACGCTCACTAGAATCACTTCATGGTTTTATCACGAGTGATTGGTGAGACGATAACATTGTATATTCTTGAAACCGAGACATGTGAGTTGTTATTTGCTGGTCGGTTGCACATTGATGATAAGTAAACGCACCAGTAACTTGGTGTTATAAAACTTATTGTTGTGTGTGATTCGATTAGTAGGTACAAGCAAGCATTTGAGTCAAAGTTTATCCATTCCTTTTACCCAAGGTGGGATAAAAGCGATATATGCGGGCCCCTCGATGATTTAGTGATGACAAAGGAAAGTGCTCGGCCGGGCCAGGACTGATTTGATTTGTTCAATTAGTCAGTCGTCATAAATCGGAAATCGGGAAACGACACATAGACTGAGAGAATGATTTCAATCCATGTCTCATGTCTATACTATTTTGGTATGTACTTGACCCGATTATGAGCATGGTCCTTTTGGGTTGCCTTCACCATAGCAATATGTAGGATGAATTAAGGAGAGAAAGGTTTAATTATGATTTATTAATATATTATAAGAATAATATATTAAAGGAGAAATCACATAGTTTAATTAATATTAGTCAAGAATTAATTAAGAATTAATTTTGTGGCTAAAAGAGATTAATTAAACTTAGGGGACTGGATTTGTAATTATAAGATAATTACGATTGGGCTATGGATCACCTAATAATATATAGGTTGGATGAATTCTATGGGAAGCCCATTAGAAATCGTCCAAGGGATATGTTAAAGGAGTCCATGGGCTGCTTAGGGCCTAAGCAGTCAGATTAGGGTTTTTCCTAGTTGCAAACTCTAATAGCCTACATGTATATATAGGACCCCTATGCCCCAAAAACGTGGCTAAGAGTTCCTCTAGGGTTTCCAACCGTTTTTGGTGCCTCCTCTCTCCTCCCTCTTCATCCAAGTTGCTTAGTGGTGTTTGTGACTCCATTAGAGGTGCAACACTTGAGGCACTAAGCTTTCTGAAGCCAATCAAAGCAAGGATTGATTGTTATTGCTATATAACAATCAAAGGTAATTACTAAACCCTTATTTCAGTTCTTATTTGATAGATCTAGGGTTTGTAAGTCTTGGATTCATTGCATGTACAATAGAGAAACCTAGATCCAAGCATTAGGGTTTGTATGAGCACATAGGATTGTTCTTATGCTTAAAACCCATCAATATGTTCATCAGATGTACTCTAAAAACCCATTGACATGCATTGCAGGTGGATTCCCGTGAATAATGTTGTCGATAAATGAGAGCTATGGACTTAGCACATGTTGTATAAACCCTGGCAGCTATGGACTTAGTGTCTGTTGTATAAACCCTGGCGACGATGTACTTCGTGCTTATTTGACATAAATTGCTGAGGAAAAGCAGTGTTGTCACCCCGATGAAAATCCTTAAGCTAGGTCCATTGTATAGATGTTTAGGGACGTAAAGTGAGGATAACGGGAATGGGTAATCAGGGTTATTGTTGGTTGATGAAATTAATAAATTTATTGTTAGTTGATGAAAATTAATAAATTATTTATTGTGGGTTGAAAACCTTATATACTCATCAGGCTCCCAAGCCTGACCCACTCAGTTTTGTATATTACAGGTAGTGAAACAAGAGCATAGTTGGACGATGACGAGGGATTTTGGACTATAGGCCAGTAGATATAAATAAATGTTGTAAGGCCTATATTGTACTGTTTATGCTTTTGATCAGTATCGGAACATGACATCCCAAGGTTTTATAATACAATGAAAATACATTTCTTTAAGAAATGCTTTGATAAATTTTTATCATATTTTGTTTTGGGGACAAATTCCGCAACACCTTTTGAAAGATTACTCTGATTTTAATTTAAAAAGCATAAACGAAATCGGTCTTTTCTGGCCGAGAAAATGGGGATATCACAGTTGGTATCAGAGCATTAGTTTAAGCGAACTAGGAATTAGTAGGATTTCTAGACTTAAACTTAGAATGCTAAGCGATGATCGTGAGATGAGTGTCTACCATATTTTAGACATGAGCACTAGTATATTTTAGGAAAGATGCCTAAAATGATTTTATATGCTAAATGCTATATGTTTGCCATATATGATATTATTTGTTCGGATCTATGGTCTGTTGCCGACCAGATCTGGAAACCTTATGTGTCAGGATTCTAAGCGTGTGACTACGATATTAGAACTAGCATGTAAACGTTTCGAAGTGATAACGAAGATTTAAACGTCTATCAAAAATAAAGATCTAAATTCACCTACTTTGGTGTATAGATCGAAATGGCAAGCACACAAAGTGGATTGGGAAACGATAACCCGCAGCCCGAACCAATCACTATGGCAGGGGTACAGGCAATGGTGCAGACGGTGTTGGATCAACAGATGGAAGAGACAAAATGTTTACCTCAACAAAGTAAGGACGAACTTACTGTGCCAGTACGCCAGGCACCTACTCTTGGGGCAACTATCTGGGTTGCTAAGTCTACTGAAGAAATAATCAACGACAGGACCACTAACAAGGTTGAAGTTGGCAAGAAGAGGAAATTTAAGGGGTCTTCGAGGTCTAACAAGAGAAACATGTTCTCAAAGTCTGGCAAAAGAGGAGGTAAAGAAAAATGGTGCGGTAAGTGCAAAAATAAACACTCTGGAAGAAAGGTGAATTGTTTCAAGTGTGGAGAGATTTGGCATTACGGCGATGAGTGTACGTTTCCCAAGAGGGTGTGCTACAGATGTAAGCAAGAAGGACATATTGCCAGAGACTGCCCAAAGAAAAGCGAGGCAGCAAATCCAGATTCACCACCAAGGCCAAGGGAAATCCATATGATCCTCAACGAAGCAAATAACAACGCTAGGAATTAGAAGTAAAGACTGATGGGTTTTATACAAACAATCCTATGTGTGCATGCAACCCTAGAAACTGGATCTATGTTTTCACTATTAGATACACAACATTATGAACACATGAAGAACCCTAGCATGCTTCTATGAATTTCGAAATTCATAAGATGAGATGGATTACATACCTCTTGTTGTTATGTAGTAATAACAACCCAAATCTTGAATCTCCTTATCCTTGAAAGCAAGTACCATAAGTGTAGTACCTCTAATGGCTCACAAACACCAAGAGCAAGTGGAGAGGCAAGAGAGAGAGGGAGGAGGCTACAAAATTCGGCCTTAGGGTTCTCTTAGAAGCAAGTAGTCGAATTCTGTAGCCTAGGGTCCTTATTTATACTGTGAGCAGCTAGGGTTTCCTCCAAAACCCTAATGGACAGCTTAGACATTAAGCAGCCCATGGAACCTTCTGGAATAAGGCCATGGACGAAAATATGATGGGCTCCCATCATAATTTCGTTCATCCCTTTGTTCCATTAGGTTTCCCAGCCCAAAATCCAACTATCACACATTTGACAGTTTAAGTCCCTTTATTCAATTAATCTCTTTTAGTCACCAAATTAATTCTTAATTAATTTATGACTAATATTAATTAAATAATATGATTTCTCTTTTAATATATTATTCTTATAATATATTAATAAACCATAATAACCTCTTTCTCTATTATTTCTCCAGTCAAGTTGCTTTGGTGAAGGCAACCCAAAAGGACCATGCACAACCGGGTCAAGTACTTACCAAATATGGTTACGGGCTTAGACACTAATCCAACAGTCTCCCACTTGGATAAGTCTAGTAACTATAAATGCAAGTACAATCCGATTAGCAATCGTAGCTCTCAAAGACGCTGTCGAACTCTGACCTTATCATTAACCTGTCCTTTAGATAAGGTATCGAAAGATCCTCTGTTCTAAATATCGTGTGGAAAATCACATGGAACATAGTCATACTTATTGTCCAGCAATTAGTTTCTCGATCTCAGATTCGTCTGACATAGAACTTAATCGAACACATCAATTTAGTCCTGACCGGGCCCAACACATAAGTCAAACCAAATCATCGAGGGGCCCTGATATCGCTTTTACCCTCTTAGGATAAAAGGAACAAATAAACTTTGACTTATATGCATTTAATATTCACTAATTAAATCATACACAACAATGCGTTTTATAACATCAAGTTACTGATGCGTTTTCGCATTATCAATGCACAACCAATCAGCAAACAATAAACCATATATCTAGGTTTTAAGACCATATGATATTATCGTCTTGCGATCACTCGTGATAAATTCCATGAAGTGATTCCAGCAAGCGTGGGTTTATTCCAATGCTCAAAACTTGTTCATAAGCACTCATGAACGTTGTAGCAAACCTTTGCTATGTCTTATACACTTTAGACAATCTACACACCAATTCATGACAGTCTTCTTTCATACCTACTTCCAACATATGAACGACTGTGGACCATTCGAATAATTCGATTTAAATAACTCAATTATTCAGGAAGTCAAAACATGCAAGATGAAACAATAGGTAAATAATTAACATAAGACAGTAACTTTACTAATAAATAATACTCATTTATTTAATCATCAAATGTCAATTACATTTATCTATTACACGTTTCCAAACTATCTAATCTAAACTAATATCGTCCTTCAGCCCAATGCTCCTAGTGTGCTGCAAGTGCTTAACCCTACTCAGTCCCTTCGTAAGCGGATCTGTTGGGTTATCTTCCGACGATACCCTCTTCACAACGACGAGTCCTTCTTCTACATGATGTCGAATAAAGTGATATTTTTTGTCGATATGCCGAGATCTACCGTGATCCCTCGGTTCCTTGGTCAAGGCAATCGCTCCTTCATTATCACAGAAAATTTCCATGGGCTCCTGTATGGCTGGCACAACTCCAAGGTCTCCAATGAAATTCTTCAGCCATATTGCCTCTTTTGATGCTTCGCTCGCTGCAATGTACTCTGATTCGCACGTTGAATCAGCTACGGTCTCTTGCTTGGAACTTTTCCAAGTCACTGCTCCTCCATTAAGGGTAAAGACCCAGCCCGACTGTGAACGGTAGTTGTCCCTGTTGGTCTGAAAACTGGCGTCACTATACCCTCGCACCTTTAAGTCATCACTCCCACCGAGGACTAGAAACCATTCCTTGGTCCTCCGAAGGTACTTAAGAATATTCTTGACTGCGGTCCAATGTGCTTTGCCAGGGTTCCCTTGATATCTACTGACCATGCTCAAGGCGAAGGCCACATCAGGGCGAGTACAAGTCATAGCATACATGATCGAGCCAACTGCGGAAGCGTAGGGTACTCGGCTCATCTCTGCTATCTCGACTTCGTTACTCGGACTTTGAGTCTTACTCAACTTGGCATTACTTTGGATTGGTAACTCCCCTTTCTTGGAATTATCCATACTAAAACGTTTTAGTACCTTGTCCAAGTAAGTATTCTGACTAACTCCTATTAGTCTTTTACTCCTGTTTCTCACTATCCTTATTCCCAAAATATAGGCAGCTTCTCCGAGGTCCTTCATAGCGAAGCACTTCTCGAGCCAGGATTTAACTTCCTGCAGTGTCGGGATGTCGTTTCCTATGAGCAGTATGTCATCGACATACAACACGAGGAAGCTCACTATACTCCCACTGGCTTTGACATATACGCATGATTCATCTTCGCTTCGCAGAAAACCAAACTCTTTGACTTTCTCGTCGAAACAAAGATTCCATATGCGAGATGCTTGCTTAAGTCCATAAATGGACTTCTCAAGCTTGCACACTCTATTGGGATGCTTCGCATTGACAAAACCCTCTGGCTGAGCCATGTAAACATCCTCAGCCAACTTCCCATTAAGGAAAGCGGTTTTGACATCCATCTGCCATATTTCATAATCATGAAATGCAGCAATGGCCAGCATCACCCTAATAGACTTTATCTTCGCAACTGGTGAGAAGGTCTCATCATAGTCAACTCCGGGAGTTTGAGTAAAGCCCTTCGCAACCAATCGCGCCTTATAAGTGTGCACATTCCCATCCATGTCGGACTTCTTCTTGAAGATCCACTTGCACCCGACCATCTTACGTCCGGGCACATGGTCAACCAAATTCCAAACTTGGTTGTCATACATGGACTGAATCTCGCTGTCCGTCTCTTTCCATTTCGCAGACTCTGGGCCTGCCATGGCTTCCTTATAGCTGTTAGGTTCGTCCAAATTCACTAGTGTACTATCACTAATGAACGTATCCCCTTCCATAGTAATATGAAAACCATAAAACTGGGGTTGAACCCTAACTCTTTCGGAACGTCTAAGAGGTAAGGACTCGTCAATCAGTTCAACCGGAGTTTCCTCCTCGGGTTGAGTGCCAGCGTTAGAGGTTCCTTCATCACTCGACTCTTGAATCTCTTCAAGATCGATTTGCCTCCCACTGTCCCCTTGGCTTATGAGTTCTCGCTCTCGGAAAACCCCTCTCGCAACGAAGACAACATTGTCACTCGGTCTATAGAAGAGATATCCAAAGGACTTTTGCGGGTAGCCGATGAAAATACATCGCTCACTACGAGGTTCGAGCTTGTCGTGAGTCTCTCGTCTTACGAAAGCCTCGCAACCCCAAACCTTGATATGTGCTAACGAGGGAGCATTTCCTGTCCACATCTCGTGAGGTGTTTTGGCAACCTTCTTCGTAGGGACTAAGTTAAGGATATGGGCAGCAGTCTCTAAGGCATACCCCCAGAATGAGATAGGTAGTGAAGCACAAATCATCATGGAACGAACCATGTCGAGCAAGGTTCGATTACGCCTCTCAGCCACACCATTCAACTGCGGTGTTCTAGGTGGCGTTAATTTCAAAACTATTTTGCATTCCTTGAGGTAGTCGTGGAATTCAAGACTTAGGTACTCTCCTCCTCGATCGGATCGAAGCATCTTGATTTTCCTGCCCAATTGATTCTCCACTTCTTGTTTAAACTCTTTGAACTTTTCAAAGGTTTCTGACTTGTGCTTGATTAAGTAGATATACCTATATCTTCTATAATCGTCAGTGAAAGTCACATAGAAGCGGTTCGCATCCCTTGTGGTGGATCTAAAGGGCCCACACACATCGGTGTGTATGAGATCCAATAGACCCTCACCCCTCTCACAAGTGCCAGTGAAGGATGACTTGGTCATTTTTCCAAGTAAACAAGACTCGCACACGTCATCGTCCCTAAGGTCGAATGACTCCAACACTCCATCCTTTTGGAGTTGGGGTATGCGTTTCTTGTTGACATGTCCAAGACGACAATGCCACAAGCATGCTTTATCCATACTATTGGAAGAATCCACACACAACACATCATTTCCTAAGTTATCTACAACCATCACAATTTCATATATTCCATTACAAGGCAATGCTTCAAAATATAAAACACCATTTAGATAAGCATAAATAGAACCTTTCTCATTATCAAATGAATATCTAAATCCTCGTCTAAACAAACCATGAAATGAAATGATGTTTTTGCCATATCTGGCGAATAGCAACAATTATTTAAATCTAATCCTAATCCATTACTAAGCACTAGAGAATACACTCCAAACTTGGTGACATGCGACGATCTTCTGTTTCTCATGATTAGATTTATCCTCCCATGCTCCACATCCCTATCTCTTCTTAGGCCCTGCAAATCAGAATAAATGTGAAAACCACATACTGTATCAAGTACCCAAGAAATGGAATGTGATGAATCATTAGATTTGATTGTGTAAATACCTACGTAAGATGGCTTGATCTTACCATCCTTGATGGCTTGCAGATATTCCGGGCAACTTCTCTTCCAATGCCCTATCTTGTGGCAGTGGTGGCACTCTGCCTCCTTCGGGTTAGAGTTGGGCTTAGCAGAACCAACTTTGGTTCCACTAGAAGATGTACCATCTTGGGACTTTCCTTTGTGGTGGCTCTTTGAGGGAGCCTTCCTTTTCTTGCCCTTCCCTTGACCTATTGCCAAGACAGGCGCAGCAGTGGGAGTGGGAGTCGGTGCAACAGACTTGTCCTTGAGATTGCTCTCAGCAGTCCTTAACAAGCCTTGAAGCTTGCTCAAGGTGACCTCTTCCTTATTTGATATGGTAGGTCATGCGGAACTGGTTGTAGCTGGGAGGCAAGGAGTGAAGGATGATGTCAATTGCCAGCTCTTCATCGAAGTTAACATTTAACTTCAGCAGGCGATCGACATATCTTTGCATCTTTTGCAGATGAGCGGTAAGGGACTCTCCACAACCCATTCGGGCAGTGATCATCGAAGTGATTATCTCATACCTCTCTTTCCTCGCACTTTGGTGGTACCGGTCCAGCAAGTCTTGATGCATCTCGTAGGGATACATGTCCTCATAGGACTTTTGGAGTTCAGAAGTCATGGTCGCTAGCATGATGCAATGGAGTTTCGTAGCATCACGCTCGTGGGCCTCAAAGGCAGCGATCTCTTCGGGAGTCGCAGTGTTTATGTCGATCTCCTTCAGCTCCTTGTCAAGGACATACTCTTTGTCCTCGTAACGAGTGACCATTCTTATGTTGCGGATCCAATCGTTGAAATTGTTTCCGTCAAATATCACCCTCCCATACAAGTTCATGAGTGAGAATGAGCCGGAGGAACTCGAGCCGGAAGCATTGTTGTTGTTCATGTTCGACATCTGAAAAGAACAAAGTTTGATTAGAAATGAATCCCCAATTAAACACCCAAATGAAAATTTAGGGCTAGGATCCAACAACATTATTTACAAATTAGAAGATGGATGTCGTAATCTAACATGCAAATAATTTGAAGGTAAGTGAATGACGATTCACTAATTCTCCACCATGAAAAACGAAAAAGAGATTAAGTTTTAAATGTATTGAAAACTCCTAGATTCTTTGAGATTCATTGAACTTTTCAATGGCATGTTTAAATCTCGATGTGCCCCTCTAGTTTGTGACTGGGATGTCGAGGATCACAAAGCGGGTGTGAATAACCATGCAAATGTACATGGTGCCCTCATTGTTACAGTCACCTATTCGATGTGCCGGTTAGCCACACAAGCTCCATCGAACTATGACAAACATTGAGTCACCCTTTGCCACCCATGCTTAGAATCCAATTAGTGTGCCGGTTAACCACACACGCTCCACTAACGTCTTAGCAATGGTGCAAAGTGTAATTTCATGGAATTGCACCAATTCACTTTTCCTAAAGTAACTAAGATTGTGAATTGTTATAAAACATTTAGTTACTTTTATAATTCATTATACTTCTTAATGCGGAAGGGTTTGCCCTATCCTACCCGTTCGGCTAACGACCCTCCACCAATCAAGGAAGCGGTGGGTGAGAGTGGACACCCATTAAACGGCCATTTTATAGGCCATAACCTTATACCCCCCTTATAGATCGGCTTTGTGAATGAGGCCTACTAACGGTAAGACTAGCATTTTAGTTATATATATATATATATATATATATATATATATATATATATATATATATATATATATATATATATATCTTGTAATATTATAATAGTATAGGGTGTATTTTAAACATTTCAAAATACTAGGGTTTTAATTTCAATTTTAAAATTTTCGAAATTTAAAACTTTTTAAATATTAAAACTATTGATTTAATAATTATCCAAAATTAAACAATTAATTTTAATTATCAAATCTTGAAGGATTATCTTTTAAATTAAACAATTAATTTAACCTAATCCCTTAAATCCCCTAAAATTCGAAAATATGGGATGGGATAATTCAAAATCTTTAATTATCATGTTTAAACCATTAAAGGATAATTACAAGATATAGGATTATCCAAATCCCTAAAATTTAGGATCTTATCTTGGGGAGGAGGCAAATTTCGAAAACCCTAGGGTTTGCAAACCCTAGATTTCGAAATCTTGGGGGCTAAGGAAAGGGTTTGAAAAACCCCTATCAAATTTCGAAAATCAGGGTTCAAGAACCCTAATCTCGAAATCCTTGCCTCCTAGGGTTTATTGGCCATAAACCCTAAAGTGTCAAATTCATACAATTGTATAATTCTAATTGAAAACAAAAAAACCATACGCTCTGATACCACTGATAGGTTTTATACAAACAATCCTATGTGTGCATGCAACCCTAGAAACTGGATCTATGTTTTCACTATTAGATACACAACATTATGAACACATGAAGAACCCTAGCATGCTTCTATGAATTTCGAAATTCATAAGATGAGATGGATTACATACCTCTTGTTGTTATGTAGTAATAACAACCCAAATCTTGAATCTCCTTATCCTTGAAAGCAAGTACCACAAGTGTAGTACCTCTAATGGCTCACAAACACCAAGAGCAAGTGGAGAGGCAAGAGAGAGAGGGAGGAGGCTACAAAATTCGGCCTTAGGGTTCTCTTAGAAGCAAGTAGTCGAATTCTGTAGCCTAGGGTCCTTATTTATACTGTGAGCAGCTAGGGTTTCCTCCAAAACCCTAATGGACAGCTTAGACATTAAGCAGCCCATGGAACCTTCTGGAATAAGGCCATGGACGAAAATATGATGGGCTCCCATCATAATTTCGTTCATCCCTTTGTTCCATTAGGTTTCCCAGCCCAAAATCCAACTATCACACATTTGACAGTTTAAGTCCCTTTATTCAATTAATCTCTTTTAGTCACCAAATTAATTCTTAATTAATTTATGACTAATATTAATTAAATAATATGATTTTTCTTTTAATATATTATTCTTATAATATATTAATAAACCATAATAACCTGTTTCTCTATTATTTCTCCAGTCAAGTTGCTTTGGTGAAGGCAACCCAAAAGGACCATGCACAACCGGGTCAAGTACTTACCAAATATGGTTACGGGTTTAGACACTAATCCAACAAAGACTTGATACCCGAAGATCAAGTTATGAAGTAGCAATGTAAATAGTAATATGTGGTGTAGCCTATTAGAGGCATAGTATAGGGTAAACTTGAACCTCTGTGTAATCGTTTCAAGAAATAATATAAACCCTGGTTTTGTTATCTGATGTATTGAATGACTATGTGAAATCCATGTGTGGTGACTTGGAGAACTGTGAGACAATACTTGGGACGAGTATGAGTAGGTGTGAATGGTAGTAGAGGCCTATACTACCGGAAGCACAGGACTCGCACTTGGATCATGGAAAGTCACGAGGTTACCAAGAAGCTAGTAGTTGATTCCATTTTGTTCTAGTCTGTCGTTACCATCGTTTCGATAATGACTGAGAAAGATGATTGTTATTCCGACCCAAGAGGTTATATCAAATCGAGTCCGACCAAGATGAGTTAGTCATGTGGTTCAGAGAACCAAGTCCGATGTAGTATCTTACTCAAACGAGAAGATTGAAGTATTCCAATCATTATTAAAGTAAGAGGCTTGTAGCTAGAAGTACTACATGTTAGAATGTAATCACATTGGAAAATGACGGAAGATATATTATGTTCAGAAACTACACTCTAAAGGACTTGAGTCTAAGCAGTACATAATACGATAAGAGGTCATTAGAACATGAGCCATCAGTCTACTATGGTAATCGAAGGAAAGAACTTATCTTAAGTTTGGAGGAGTCTCCAATAAGATCGAGATTGTGAATTGAAGGTCACAATTGAAAGTTCAACATGGGATAGGGAGCAGGTGTAAGATTGAACACCGCTTGCATACAAGAATTCCAAAAGTAGATACTCATTCGAAGGAAACATAATAGTTACGACTATTACCTAGGATGAAGAGATAACGTATGAAGTCATTATACAAGCCATGCCTTATTAGTGTTTCCAAAAACGGAGTTGAAGACTTCGTAGTCTGTAGTGACGCATCTGGAGCTAGGTTGGTTTGTGTTCTAACCCAGAGGAATAAGAAATCTCCTGATGGAGGAAGCTCACAAGACCATGTACTCGATTCATCCCGGCAACACGAAAATGTATAAGGATCTGAAACCCTACTACTGGTGGTCGACGATGAAGCTTGATGTTGTAAAGTATGTGGCCGAATGTGTGACATGTGCGAGGGTTAAGGCACAGCATCAGAAACCGTATGGGAGTTTAGAACCTTTACCTGTACCCATAGGTAAATGGGAAGACATCACCATGGATTTTGTGACTAAACTGCCCAGAACGAAAAGCGGTCACGACATGAGGAATTGGGTACAAAAGAGATAGTGAAAGTTCACGGTGTTCCTTTAACGATTGTATCGGATCGTGATAGTTGTTTCACGTCGAGGTTTGGAGAAGTCTACAAGAGGAATTGGGTACGAAATTGTGTCTAAGTACAGCCTACCATCCGCAAACTGATGGTCAGAGCGAACGAACGATTCAAACATTGGAGGATATGCTACGAGCATGTACCTTGTAATTCCAAGGTAACTGGGATGAACATTTACCTCTAGTAGAATTTTCCTACAATAATAGTTTTCACTCGATCATCAATATGGCACCTTATCAAGCTTCGTATGGACAAAAGTGTCGAACGCCGTCATGTTGGCTTGAAGCTGGGGAAAAGCAGTTTATGGGACCCGAGATAGTTCATCAAACTGCTGAAAAGCTGCAAGTGATTAGGTTAAGGATGTTAGCAGCTCAGGATCGTTAAAAGAGCTATGCTGACAAGAAAAAGACAACTGATAACATTCGAAGTTGGAGATTCGGTTTTACTTAAAATATCGCCATGGAAGGGACTTATAAGATTTGGTAAAAGGGGAAAGTTGAGTCCAAGGTTTATTGGACCCTTTAAAGTTCTTCAGAGGATTGGCAACCAAGCTTACAAGCTAGAATTACCAGAAGAACTAGATGGTATTCATAACACTTTCCATGTGTGTTATTTGAGGAAGTTCACAGGAGATGTTCCCGACATAATTCCAATTTCTGAATTAAGGTTGGATGAAAGCAAGAGGTTAATCGAAGAACCAGAAGTCATCGTTAACCGTAAGACTAAGAAGTTACGACGCAAGATGGTCAATTTAGTGCTTGTGCGATGGAAACATACGAATGGGCCAAATCTCACATGGGAAACGGAGAGTGACATGATGAGTCGCTATCCGCATTTGTGTGCTGATGTATGATTCCGCGGACGAAATCATCCTAAGGGGGAGAGAATTGTAAGGCCCGTGTTTCTAGGCTAGACACTAATGATGATGTAATAGTCTAGGCCAACATTTGTAACTTGTTTTGAAATAATAAGATGTATTATTGATTATTATGTGTATTATGCTTAATTATTATAATTTAATGAATTAAGGATAAATATAAGCGTCGAAAATAAATGTTAGACAAACCTGATATCTATGAAGAAAGTTGTAGTGGTTGAAATAAGGATTTCGAAGATATAAAGTATACCGAAATCCGAGTTATAACGAAGAAGTTACGACATGTCGAAGTTTCGCGACAGAACCGGCATGACGCTGTGTGACGTAAAAAGTGAATTTATGATAAAATGCTTTTTAGCCTTAGTAATCTAAACGAAAGTTGTAGTGTTCGTTAAACCGAGAGCGTGCATCAAAAGAATGCCCAAATTTGACTTCGTATGAGGAAGTTATGATTTTTCTAAGTTTCAGTGTAGCAGTAGACAGCTAAAAACTCGAATTTTAGATCGAGTGATTTTTAGCCGATAGAACCTAAACGAGAATCGAAGGTCTAGTCAATAGTAGTACAACGGTAAAAAGACAGACAAAAACGGACGTCGGATGAAGAAGTTATGAATTTTTAACAGACTTTTCCTGTCCGACCTGTTAAAAATATAATAATAAAAATAAATCAAAATTAGCCAACAGAGGCTAAACGAAAGTTGTAGAGCATAATTTCACCTACGCGTGCATATAAAGAACGTCGAAAACGGAGCTCGTATGCGAAAGTTATGGATTTTTGAAGTTCGGGACACAAAATTCGAGAAATCACGAGAACCGATAAATTTCGCATGGCCAGGGTTCAGCCACGGCCCCTCGCACGCGATCATGCCCCGTGTCCGATACCGGTGAGTCATCCAACGCGCGTCACACCCTCCTCGCATCCGAAGAGGAGGTCCAATCGCGAAGCGCCGTGTGTCGCACCCGTGTCTCGGTCTCGGACTCGCCACCTGCCCCCCCCCCTCCCATCCCCTCGCATGCGACGCGTGTTTCTTCTCCTTCTCTCCTCGGTCTGAAGCCTCCCCTATATAAAGGGAGGTGCGAGATCTCCCGGTTTTGGTTGGATTTTTACACACTTTTACCCACTAAACTTTATTTTAAGCCCCTTTTAACCCCCAGAAGCCTCGGGTACCTACCTAACACCCGAAGAACGTCCCGAAGTGCCCGAAGACCCGAGAAATTTATCTTTTCGGTTCGAAGCTCAACCCTCGCAAGGCCCGATTTTAATTAAAGCTCTCGGTTTCATCGAAAACGATCGTTTTAAGAAACGAAGTGTTGCCCGATTATCGTTAAATAATGTGAGTGTATAGCCACTTTCATCTTACACATAGATATGAAGTATTTTATATAAAATACGTGTTATGTGTATATATGTTGTTTGTTTATTTGAGGTGGATGTTGAATAAATGTTTTGTACATGTTTTTAACTGTATATGTATTTTATATCTACAAATATGTTGAGTAAAACATGGGTAGATGAAATAGTTGGCGTTTGATGAAAAATGAGTTGAATGATGAGAAGAAAGGTGATATAGATCATGAGATGAGGGTGAGAGGTGAAAAGTGAGAAAAGCCTTTACCCAAACGTTGGCCCCCGTCATTCAACAGAGTATGGATGACAACCATGGACTATTCTAGACGGTCTGTGGAACACTAGCAGGCTCGCAACATGTAGGTGTTGTGAACTATATGTTTATCAGATGTACTCTAAAAACCCATTGACATGCATTGCAGGTGGATTCCCGTGAATAATGTTGTCGATAAATGAGAGCTATGGACTTAGCACATGTTGTATAAACCCTGGCAGCTATGGACTTAGTGTCTGTTGTATAAACCCTGGCGACGATGTACTTCGTGCTTATTTGACATAAATTGCTGAGGAAAAGTAGTGTTGTCACCCCGATGAAAATCCTTAGGCTAGGTCCACTGTATAGATGTTTAGGGACGTAAAGTGAGGATAATGGGAACGGGTAATCAGGTTTATTGTTGGTTGATGAAATTAATAAATTGATTGTTAGTTGATGAAAATGAATAAATTATTTATTGTGGGTTGAAAACCCTATATACTCACCAGGCTCCCAAGCCTGACCCACTTAGTTTTGTATATTATAGGTAGTGGAACAAGAGCATGGTTGGACGATGATGAGGGATTTTGGATTATAGGCCAGTAGATATAAATAAATGTTGTAAGGCCTATATTGTACTGTTTATGCTTTTGATCTGTATCGGAACATGACATCCCAAGGTTTTATAATACAATGAAAATACATTTCTTTAAGAAATGCTTTGATAAATTTTTATCATATTTTGTTTTGGGGACAAATTCCGCAACACCTTTTGAAAGATTACTCTGATTTTAATTTAAAAAGCGTAAACGAAATCGGTCTTTTCTGGCCGAGAAAATGGGGATGTCACAACATCTCATGGTACCGGCCATTTTTCATCTCCTCGTCCGCCACATACTGCGGCACCAGAAGTGCCCTCTCCCTAAATATAGCGGTGATCTCAGCCACCGTCTCAGTAGTCTGACAGAGATCCTAGAACTCTCGCGCCAGCTGCTGCACCTCGATCACTAGTGCAAAATCGACTCGGAACCTGGTTGAGAAATCACTCCAGGTCATCGAATCAATAGCAACATCATCTCTGATAGCATGCCCTACCTCCTCCCACCAATCACGTGCCCTATCCTTCAGGAGGCAGGAAGCTAGTCTGAACTTGTCCCCCTCTGGACACCGGCTGGTACGAAAGGTGTTAACAACATCTTCTAATCACCTGCTGCTCGCAATGGGGTCCCTCGACCCATGATAATCTGGCGCTCCATATGCCCGAAACTCCCTGAAAGTCAGAGAGCGAGTCCCGACCAAAGCAACTATCTCAGCGCGAAAGTCGCTCAACCGCTCATCAAGAAGCTCCAGAATACCCTCCTGGACCGAACCGAAGATCACATGAGTCTGCTCAAGGATACTACGCATAATCTCAGATGAGATGAACTCCCTCGTCTGGTTATCAAGCTGCCCGGCTCCAGAACCTGAGCCCGAGCCCTCCCCAACACCGGAACTGCCCACTGGTCTGCCCCGCAATGCCACCATACTAAAAATAGGTCATATAAACCATTAGAATACGCATCAAATATACACATCGTGAAAATCACAACACTACCAGCTCCCTGGCTTCATTGCAACCCTCCTTTAATCGAGTACAGATCCTCTGCTTCCAGTAGTATGGGCCTATACTACTTTCCACATCTATCCGTACTTTCCTCAAGAAGTGTCTTAACTCAGCCAAGTTACTCTATATCCAATAATTTCCTCAAAAATAAGGCTATCAGCACTAAATCTCATCCTAGGTTCCTAGGGCAAACTCCACACCACTCTCCGCCATCAGCTGCAGAAGGAACTCCCGCTAACTAGCCCACAAGTACAATTACATATTACAAGAACTGAATAATTCTTCGAATGAGAGGTCTCACACTACAATGGTTGGACTTATACAAGAGTTGTGCAATAGGGTCAAAACCTAACCTTCTGAAATTATTTAGTTCCTACAATATGTAACTTAGCATATTTGTTTACCATTTAGATGAAGTTAGTTAGAACTCCTAAAAGCACAAATAAAGCAACATTCGAGCATCAAGTAACCAGAACCAAGCATAACCTAATCAGGACATCCTATTACTGACTGATCAGTACTAGCATGCAAATCTACAAGCTCATACATCAGGCATACAAAGGCATCTCTCCTAGATCCTTAGCCCTAATCTAGCATGTGATTCATAGATTCATAATTCAAATCATATCATAAACATGTATGGGTATTTTGGGAAAACTTACTTGAGCTCGGCTGATTGCATGCACCACACCCTTTCTTATTTTAGAAAACCTTTTTCTTAAAATCTGTTGCTTTTTAAAAAAAAAAAAAACTTAACCAAATCCTTGATTTGAGTTCAGACACACCCGAGAGTGTGCCCGAATCCCTCAAACCAAGGCTCTGATACCAACTTCTAGCATCTAAAAATATGGTCCCAAAAAAATTTCATTTTCATAATAGATATAATAGTATTTTCATATATCAGCCATACATCTCAACAAAACCAATCTTTCAAATGTTATCAAAATCAGAGTAAATATAAAATGTAGAATCCTAATGGTGTGTGCGATGCAGTCAACCCGAGCTCTTCCCCTTGGAACCGGAAGTACCTAAAACACAAAATAAAATCCGTGAGCACAAAGCTTAGTGAGTTCCCAAGATACCGCATACCAGATGATGTGACCTTGAACTCAGGTTTGTTCGAGCTCCGACAACGATTGCTTCGTCGTTCCTGCAAGGTCACAATGAAGAGAAGGCCATCAGCCGTTTCCCAGGGTGAGCCCCCGGAAAGACGCTCTGATTGTCAAGTCAGCTAGGTATTCTAGGGTTTGGTGTGTATTACTTGGAGAAGGCGACTTACCTTTCGGGGTTGTGGGTGTAGCCTTTTATATTAGGCGCTCCTGATCGTCCGTACGAGATAGGATCGCCAGAGGCGACAGGATCAGGGGCGCTGATTGGAGGATCGTGCTCCTCTATCTGTCAGAGCGCTGCTATTGGTTCTGGCAGTAATGCCCTGATCGTCTGCTTTGTCGCTTGACCGTATCATTTGTCTTGGAGCCGGAGGCGCCCTAAGCGGGGCGAGCCTTTCTACAGGATCACCCTGCTCTCAGGGGCGCTGGCGGGTGCTAAGCTCTACTGAGTCTGTCATGCCGGGCGCGCTAAGCCTTCAGGCGTTCTGTCGCAGCCGGGCGCGACTCTTTTCGTGCTTGCAAGGGCACGTTATCCCCAGACATATCACATAACAGGCCCCGCCCACCCTCGTATAATGGGCCCCGCCCAATGAGATACAGGCCTCACCCACACTCGCAATACGGGCCCCGCTCACACACACAATATGGGCCCCCACCAACAAGCATACAAATATAAGCACATACAAGTATCAGACAGACAACAAGTATATCACGTAATCAACAAGAGTCAGCCTTGGTGCCTTAGACCCGCTAAACTCGGTGAGGAAAACTCACCTCGAATGCTGAATGATAGCTGAATAGGTTCCGACTCCGAATATCAGTTCTACTCAACCCCTAAATAAAAAAATTCCTTAGCTACAACTCAAAATGCCCCTAATACCCCTTATAGGTCAAACTTGGTCAAAGAAAAAGTCAAAGGTCAAGGTCAACTGCCCGAGTTGACCCAACACGTCGTGTCGTCCTTCAACACGCCGTGTTTCTCCATCAACTGCAAGGTCGGGAAAAACTAAGCCAACACGCCGTGTTTACCAATAAACACGTCGTGTTCGCCATAAATCCAACAACTTAATACATTAAGCTGTCTTTATCGAATCTAAGAGCTCCAAGTGTAACGACGTAAATTTCCAAAACAATTTTTCATTTTCAAAACATACTTTTATTCATAAGATGATATCAAAACATAATGTATCCAATGTTATCATATCAAAACATATCCCAGAATCTCAAGACATAAACTCCATGAGTGTGTACGGATCATGCCGGCGCCTTCCCGCGATCCTCACTAGTACCTGAAACACATAACACAACAACTGTAAGCATAAATGTTTAGTGAGTTCCCCAAAATACCACATACGCACATACGCCACTCAAGGCTATATGACCTTCCGGTCACTGTGTCTCAGAGGACTTCCGTCCCACAACCCTGGTAGACCTTCCGGTCCTACCGGTAATGACCTTCCGGTCCATATCATCTTGACCTTCCGGTCCATATCAAAATGACCTTCCGGTCCTGAGCATTCATAACATACATAACACATCCATATCATATAACAACATACATCACATAGTACATAAGTCTTGGATTAATGTCTAAGTCCATAACTATAATTGGTAAGACTTGACCCGACCCGGCATGGTCCATTTGGGTTGCATGGCATCGGGACAATTGGATAGACAAGATGAGGAAAAAGGATACTAATGATTTATATTAATATATTATAAGTTCTAATATATTAATATATAATCATATTATTTAATTAGTATTGATCAAGAATTAATTTATAATTAATTAAGTGATCAAAAGGAACTAATTAAATATGGACTCTAAGATATATGTGTGTGATGGGCCAAGTTCATTTAGGTTGGGCTAAGCTTTCATGGATAGTCCATGGAGTTTTTAACCCATGGATCATATGAAATGAAAGGTCATGGGTATTAGGGTTTAACCCTAATCTCCACACTATATAAAGATGTCCTTGGTTGGTGAAATGGGCACTAGTGTGTGTACACAAAAGGGTAAGGCCGATTTCACTAGAAAGAACCAAAGTATCCTTATTCTCAAGGTTATTCCAAGTGTTCATGGTGTTGTGTGAACCATTTGAGGTGGCACACTTGGGCCACTAGGCACTCAAGCTTCATGAAGACAAGTTACATCAAAAAAGGTATGTATTCTATCTATTTTATTACCCAAGTATATGATATTTGTATGCTAGTATAGGGTAATATCTTGGAAACTTCATATTTGCATGTATAATAGAGAAAACATAGATCCAAGGTATTTAGGGTTGTATGTACACTTAGGAGTGTTAGAATGCTCAAAACCCATCAGTGGTATCAGAGCCAAGGCTTCTTTTCTTGTTATACTTGCAAAATTAGCTGAAAAATCGAATTGTATTAGTTTAAAAGTTATGTTAATTACTTGAAAAAAATTTGATGTGAATTATCTTTGTTCATATGAGTTTATTAGATTAATAGAAAAGTTAATTGATTATGTGTTTTCAATCCATTTTAATCTAAGAGTTGATTCTAAAATGTGTTTTTGTAACTTGTCCTCAAGTTATATGAAAAGTCACATTTAAGTTTCATAAAACTCATAAAAAGTTGGCAATGGTTACAAAAATGAAGAGTCTTGTCCTCATTAAATGGTTTTATGACTCCATAACTTGTCCTCAAGTTATGGAGGTTCAAGAGTCACTTCATTAAATGATAAAATGTGTAACCTTAATTAGTTCCATAAGTTACAAAAATAAAGAAAAGTTACATTCTTTTATTAGTTTAAAGTCTTCCATAACTTGTCCTCAAGTTATGGAACTTGAAGAGTTCTTTTTTTAATTAAAACTACTTTAAACACATAAGTTATGGAATTAATTAGTTTTGAATATTTTCAAAACTTGCCCTCAAGTTTTGGAATTTGTAAAGTTTTCCCCATGAATACTTTAATTCCAAGTTAGCCCTTAGAATTTTAAAAGTTAAAATTCAACCCTTATACTTTATAGTATTATAAGTTAATAATAAATATATGTATAAGAGCAAGTCAGTCTTACCGTTAGTAGGCCTCATTCACGAAGCCGGTCTATAAGGGGGGTATAAGGTTACTGCCTATAAAATGGCAGTTTAATGGGTGTCCACTCTCACCCACCGCTTCCTTGACTGGTGGAGGGTCGTTAGCCGAACGGGTAGGACAAGGACTATAATTCTCCCTTCATTAAAAGTATTAATGATAAATACTAAGTAACTAAACACTTATAAATTCCGAATCTTAGTTACTTAGGAAAATGTGAATAAGGTGCTAATCCATGAAATTACACTTTGCACTTTGTTTAAACCGTTAGTGGAGCGTGTGTGGTTAACCGGCACACTAACCTGGATTTAACAAAGTAGGCAAAGGGTAACTTAATATTTATCATAGTATCGGTGGAGCTCGTGTGGTTAACCAGCACATCGATTGAGGGGTAAATATTAAGGGTACCAAGTATATTTGCATGGTTACTTCACACCTTGTTTTGTGATCCTCGGCATCCCAGTCACAAAACCTGAAGGGCACACTCGAGATTGAAACATGCCATTGAAAAGTTCAATGAATCTCAAAAGATCTAGGAGTTTCAAATTCAATTAAAAACCTAATTACATTATTTCGTTTTTCATGGTGGAAATTGGTAAATCGTCATTTACCTACCTTCAACTATTTTATAACTCGGATTACGGCATCCCTCTTCTAAGTTATAAAATAGTTTGTTGGGTCCTAGCCTTAATATTTCATATTGGGTGTCATATTAAGGACTTTAAATCAACTATCTTGAATATCTCCCAAAAAGATGTCTGGTCTAGACATTTATGATCTTCATAAATCTCTTGAAACAAGCTTTCCTAAATGAAGATGATGTCCCATGGATATCATACTTCTTTCACCTCCTCCAATTATTCTCCCTAACCCACAAGTTCCTAAAAAGTTTAAGGTCACTCAAGCCCTATTGGCAAGGCAAGGTCTAGGTGTGATCACATCTTGGAGATGTAGTCACATATTGACAAGCCGGGAGAGTTGGGTGTCAAAGTCTTGAGAAAGTTGGTGGCTCAACTACTTTCTAAGTCACATAGTGAGTTCTTTTGGGAATCCTATGAAACAGACTAAGACAAGACCCTTAATGATCTTATCTATTTGCTAAGATCAACTTCCTAAAATGATATGGACATTGACAATGATGACAATGGATATCCAGTAAAGCTCTCTCTTCCCAATGGAAAGGGATCGGCCATACTCAACTCGGTTGACCAAATGGTAAAGAGAAAGGCTAAGTCTGAGATAGTCCCATTATCAAGGGTCCATTGCCAAAGAAAGGGGCATTGGTTGCGAAGCTGGCAAATTTACCTAAGGATGTTAAAGTCAATAAGTTTGACTCTACTTCAGGTAAAGTCCACTATCTAACTCTGCTAAGTTTCTATTCTGAGATTCTTGATACATGATGTGACTGGGTCACATGGTGATGTTTTAAGAATCAAAGAAAAAGTGAAGAAACTTAAAGAAAGAATATGCTAAATCTGATCGCGTAGATGGATTTCTATCACATAGTTTGAAGATCGGATTCTTAAGCTACTTCTTAGGAGTTATGATATTTTGCTTAGGAATAGATAACAACAAGTTTTCATATGGATTGTAAGGATGAGTTTTTTCCGCAAAGTTTTAAAATAAAAGGTAAATCTTTTGATTTTATTTATTTTAAAATATCCTTACAATGGCATTTGTGAAAAACTGTGTTGCTTATAAGATTCCATTAAGAGCAAGAGTGGAAATATGAATTTGATTCTTTCATTTGTGGTAGTGTCTAAATTTACCAAATAAGGAAAGATTCTCATCACCCAAGTTTCAATTGGACCGAAACTTGGAATCATGCAATTTGTAGAGCATGATGAATGAGAACCTTCAAGCATTGGAAAAATTAAGACTAACTACTTGTTCACATGGATGTGTGAGTCAAGTAACGGACTAAGGGATCGAGTACACATTCTTGTGCACTGATTAAGTCCACCACAAAAGATCGATAAGACTATTCGTCATGATTTACTAAAGTTTAGTAAATATGGTTATACTTACAGGCTTAAGTATAATTCTGAAGCATTGGAAAAAAAATTCAGTGTATGGCGGAACGAATGAGAAGAATCAAATTAGGCAGAAGGATAAAAGTTTCTCAAATCTGAAAAGATGGGAGAGTACTTTAGTATCATGTTATATAATCATCTTAATGATTAAGAGACCTTATCACAATTCATCCTCTAAGTGCATTCTGGTAGCTAAGAAGAGGACTTATGAATTGTTGAAGTGGTTAAATCAAGAAGATGAGTCATATTTCATTCCAAAACAATTCTTAGAGTCATACTCCAAGATTGTAACTTGAGTGACATGTCTTAAAGAAGGTTTAAAAACACTTGTCAAATGTAAGAGTAAAAGGTTTCTACTCTTGTACATTTGAAATTGGTAAGTTGTGATGTTTTGGATAAAACAAAGACCAACTAAGGCCAATTGTGTGAAGTGTTAGTCTTGATAAAGAATCCGCACTATCTCTTGAATATTTGACAAGGGAGTCTTATATGTCAAGAGGACAGTGGGAGTCTTAAAGCTCTTGAAAGTTTCAAGACTTAATCAAGAATAAAACCTAAAGTCCTTCACTAGCACACGACTTGAGGTTTATAACCTATCGTGTTGAAATTTTTGTGCCTATTCAAGTTGGCTTTGCATAGGAGTTCTGAGAGTTCTCAATTGGTTGCACAACTACTTGGAAGCAATGGCAGGCACCTGAGCTGCCAAATGGCAAGAATTTAAGATTGCACAAGTTTAATCAATATGAGTTTGGATTTGTCACTAACCTTGTCTTGTGATTATGGTTTTGACAAATTCACATGGATAAGAACACATACACTATTAAATCTAAGTGTCATAAGGTTTCTCTCCGATTCATGAAAATGATGGTGAGGAAACACTTTCACTAAGTAGATTTTAGCTAGATAGCAATTGTGATATTTGCATTCTCAAAGTCGTTAGTGGAGCGTGTGTGGTTTACCGGCACGCTAACATGGACTTGTGAGAAGTGGCAAAGGTCTAAACAATTGAGACTATGATTACGGCATCCCTTTTCATAGTTCTAAAATTGTTTAGACACACATGTGAGCTATCTAAGAGAGGTGTATGATTTTGATAAAGTTTTATCAAAACAATCTAGTATCAGAAATCTGAACTTTGGTAAGAAAGTCAGCTGATTTCTGAGTACATGTCAAAGCTAGCGGGAGCATAAGTGTTATGCTAATAATCATCATGTTAGTGGAAGCATGATAATTATGACAAAGGTTGCAAGTTAGCAATGTTAATTATAGAAAACAAAAGTTTCAATTCGTGAGGCTGCAGGGGTTGAAAAAGTTGTTTTGCTATAATTAAGGGAGAGGAAACTATACTTCATTTCAATTCTAAAAGCTTAGATTGAGATTTTAATCGTATTTAATCAAGGATATATATATGAATTTCATGTTGGAATGGCTCAACATAAGGAAATTCTATATATGGGTCCATTATTTGCGTTCTAAAATTCGATTATGATTCTGGCATCCCTTTTCATAATCTGAATTTTGAGAACTTGGAAAATTGAAATGGAAATATTATAGCAAAAGACTGGTTTAGTCTTTATGTGAGACATCATGAATCGTGTCCCATATGCTTCGGATATAGGATCGATTACATGTGCTATATTCATCCTTTCTAAAATTTTCCAAATGCCTGGGGCATTATGAAGGGAAAAGGTCTAGAATTGGATATGACTAAAATGATTAAGCAATTGTCGAGGACAATCTAAGGTTTACCAAAGATTGGTTGCTCAAGGACAGTTGGAAGTATAATGTTAATTCTGGAAGGACCATATTGACATAATCTGTAAGGAGGCAACTCTTGTTCAGAAGTGATAGTCAAAATGGAATATGGAAATGTTTCAAAGTTAGAAATTATTCAATCTGTGTAAGATTAGGAAACTTAATGAAAGAAGGATATTTCCAAGGAGCTGATCTCCTTTGGAATGCTCTGTAATGATTGTTGTCAAGTCTTTCTGACTTTGTGCATAATCATTAAGAGGATCAATGCATATAAGTTTAGAATCTAACAGATTTCAGTAAATGGCATGAATTTGGAATTCTTGCATTTGCAGTAAGGATTTGGGACTGTGAAAAGAGGATCATTGGAGTGATGTTCAATTGATCTATTTCACAAAGTAAAGATCATAGACAAACATAGTATGCATACTTGGTGTATGGCACGACTAGTGTTTAGAAAACATAGTGTACATGCTTGGAGCATGGGACAACTACTGTTTTAAATTCAAGAATAAAGTTGATAGCTGAAACAGTATACAATGAATCATGTGTAATCATATGGTGATAAATAAAATGTGTTTTATTTATGTTCATAGGTTTTGATACCATATTGGATTCAATTATTATTGTGTTTCACTGTGCATGTTTTAACTTCCAGAATAACTAGGTCATTGTTCTGGATGACTAAGTTATTCAAACCATCCACAGTCGGTCATATGTTGGAAGTAGATATGAATCAAGACTGTCATGGGTTGGTTTGTAGAGGTCTAAGATGTTGGACAAAGTGGTGCTACAACACTCATGAGTGCTCATAAGTTCTGAGTATTGGATTCAACCCGCGCTCACTGGAATCACTTCATGGATTTTATCACGAGTGATCATGAGACGATAATATCTTATATTCTTAAAACCTAGAGATATGAGTTGTTACTATGAGTTGGTTGTACATTGATTGCACGAAAACGCATTCGGTAACTCGATGTTATAAAACGTGCCTTTGTGTATGATTCAACAAGTAGTAGAACAAGCCATATGAGTCGAAGTTTATCCATTCCTTTTACCTTCGGGATAAAAGCGGTATCTGTGGGCCCCTCGATGATTTAGCGATGACACATGTGAGTGCTTGGCCAAGCCAGGACTGATTTGATTTGTTCAATCAGTCAGTCATCATAAATCGGAAATCGGGAAACAACAAATGGACAGAGAGAATGATTGATAATCCATGTCTCAGTTCATATGATATCTAGAATGGAGGAATATATGATCCCTTATCTAATGGACAAGTCATTGACAAAGGTCAGAGTTCATCGACAAGGTCAGAGTTCGACAGAAGCTTTTGAGAGCTACGATTGCCAGTTGGTTTTTGAAGTCATACTCAATAATAGTTTTAGACTTATCCAAGTGGGAGACTGTTGGATTAATGTCTAAGTCCATAACTATAATTGGTAAGACTTGACCCGACCCGGCATGGTCCATTTGGGTTGCATGGCATCGGGACAATTGGATAGACAAGATGAGGAAAAAGGATACTAGTGATTTATATTAATATATTATAAGTTCTAATATATTAATATATAATCATATTATTTAATTAGTATTGATCAAGAATTAATTTATAATTAATTAAGTGATCAAAAGGAACTAATTAAATATGGACTCTAAGATATATGTGTGTGATGGGCCAAGTTCATTTAGGTTGGGCTAAACTTTCATGGATAGTCCATGGAGTTTTTAACCCATGGATCATATGAAATGAAAGGTCATGGGTATTAGGGTTTAACCCTAATCTCCACACTATATAAAGATGTCCTTGGTTGGTGAAATGGGCACTAGTGTGTGTACACAAAAGGGCAAGGCCGATTTCACTAGAAAGAACCAAAGTATCCTTATTCTCAAGGTTATTCCAAGTGTTCATGGTGTTGTGTGAACCATTTGAGGTGTCACACTTGGGGCACTAGGCACTCAAGCTTCATGAAGACAAGTTACATCAAAAAAGGTAGGTATTCTATCTATTTTATTACCCAAGTATATGATATTTGTATGCTAGTATAGGGTAATATCTTGGAAACTTCATATTTGCATGTATAATAGAGAAAACATAGATCCAAGGTATTTAGGGTTGTATGTACACTTAGGAGTGTTAGAATGCTCAAAACCCATCAATAAGACCTTCCAGTCACACATAGGTACCACTCTAGGTACAGTATAGTGAGACGACTCACCTCGTACGATGTCGGATAACCTCTCGTGCTCGATAACCCGACCTAGCCTCCTCCTATTAACATAATAACATTCCTGATCAATACCCTCTCATAGACTCATCTCTAAAGATTGGGTAGAAGGCCATTCTACCCCTCCCTGAATTCTCCTGAATCAGCTTGACCAAAACCCTAAGGTCAACTGAAGTCAACGGTCAAACTTTGACCCGACTCGTCGTGTGCACATGGGTGACTCGGCGAGTCCATGCGGGTCCTCTGAATCCTTCTAGCCTTATTTGGCATGTCGAGTCATCCCTTCACTCGACGGGTTACACCTGTCACGAATCGCGGGGCAACCCCGACTCGACTCATCGAGTACACTAATGGACTCGGCGAGTTCCTTCCATGGCAACACTCAAATGACCTTCTGAGGTCAGATTTGCTCCTCTAACCTATATATCTGACCTTCCCAAACACGATAATCACGTAAAGGTTCAGTCTTGACATTCATGCAACACACACAAGGCTTTCCTTGGTGAAATGGCTTCTAAAATGGCAACATAGTCCCATTCCCTCCATGAACCAACATAAAGCAGAATGGATAAGGCCCTCTGGACCTCTAGAGGTCCAGATCCAGAGTCTAACACTCAAAGGGACAACATACTCAACATTTCAAGCCAATAAAGGGTATAGAAAACCCTAAAATTCAAGGATCTTAAACCAAACAGAGAAATGATCGATTTGCTACCTCAACACTGTAGATCCAAGCTTGGAAACCACGGATTAGCAACCCTCTTGACCTCCTCTAGCTGGAAACACCTTCTTCCTTGCAAAACAACACCAAAAAGGGTTGAAATGGCTTTCTCTCTCACACAACTCGTTCAAGCTCTCTAGGGTTTCTCTCTCTAGACTGGTAGCCGCAATTGAGGGCTATAAGGACCCTTAAATAGGGCACAAACCCCAAAGATTTAGGGTTTCTGTCCACAGCGCGGACTCGTCGAGTCCACCCATCGAGTCGTCGAGTCCCTTCATTAATCCAGTCAACAAAACGCGATCCTACTCGACGAGTCTAGGCGTCAACTCGTCGAGTCCCTCCTCAAAACCCAAAATAAATGAATAACATAGAATACCTGGGAATCCGGATGTTACAATTCTCCCCCACTAGAATCATACTTCTCCCTCGAAGTCTCGCTCGGCAAGCAACTCTGGATGCTGCTCCCGCATCTCTAACTCCGGCTCCCAAGTCAGCTCGGACCCTCTCCTATGCTGCCACTGGACCTGAACCAGGGGCACCTCCTTGTTCCTCAGAACCTTGATCTTCCGATCCAGGATCGTGATCGGTCTCTCAACATAATTCAATCTCGCATCCACCTGAACATCCTCCAGCGGCACTACCGCCGACTCGTCGGCTATACACTTCCTCAACTGAGACACGTGGAAGGTATCATGAATCTGGCTCAACTCCGCAAGTAGCTTCAAACGATACGCCACCCTGCCCACCCTCGCGGTCACTCTGAACGGACCGATGTACCGGGGCCCCAGCTTGCCCCTCTTCCTAAATCGGATCACTCCTTTCCAAGGAGACACCTTCAGGAGTATGAAGTCTCCCACCTGAAACTCAAGCTCGGATCGTCGCCTATCCGCATAACTCTTCTGGCGACTCTGAGCTGTCAACAACCTCTGCCTGACCTGCTGTATCTGCTCAGTCGTCTGAAGCACTATCTCAGTGCTACCCATCACGCGCTGCCCTACCTCTCCCCAACAAATGGGAGTCTGACATCTCCTACCATACAACAACTCGAAGGGAGGCATACCAATACTCTAATGGTGGCTGTTGTTATAGGAAAACTCAGCCAACGGCAAGTACGTGTCCCAACTTCCTCCGAAGTCCAACACACATGCTCGAAGCATGTCCTCGAGCGTCCGAATCGTCTGCTCACTCTGCCCGTCCGTCTGTGGGTGGTATGCGGTACTGAAATGCAGCCTCGTACCTAACTACTCATTGAACTTCTTCCAGAACCTGGAAGTGAAACGTATATCTCGATCTGATACAATCGAGATCGGTACTCCATGACACGATACCACCTCTCTCACATACAACTCGGCCAGCCTCTCTGCGGAAGAGCTCTCACTGATAGCAAGGAAGTGAGCGCTCTTCGTCAACCGGTCAACGATCACCCAAATTGCATCGACACCCCTCGCGGTCCTTGGCAATTTGGTGATAAAATCCATGGAAATCTGTTCCCACTTCCACTGGGGAACCTCAAGTGGCTGCAACTTGCCATGCGGACGCTGGTGCTCGGCCTTAACCCTGCGACAGGTCAAGCACCTCTCAAAAAACCATGCAACATCCCTCTTCATACAGGGCCACCAATAGTCTTTCATCAAATCCAAATACATCTTAGTGGCTCCGGGATGGATCGAGAACCTCGATCTATGCGCCTCCTCCATCAGAATGGTACGTGCCCCGCCTGCATATGGCACCCAAATCCGACCTTGAAAGGTCATTAGCCCTTGGCTATCGGTAACGAACTCAGACACCTGCCCGATCACCCGCTCCCTCTTGCGGTTCTCCGGTATCACGGCCTCTATCTGGGCCTCCCGAATGGTGTCCAACACCGGAGTCATCACCGTCAATCGCATACAAGTGTCTCGAATCGGGGCACTCTCTGCCCTTCGGATCAGAGCATCAGCTACAACATTAGCTTTGCCTGGGTGGTATAGGATCTCACAATCGTAATCCTTCACCACATCCAACCATCTCCTCTGGCGCATATTCAGGTTGGGCTGATCCATCAAATACTTCAAACTCTTATGGTCCGTGTATATGGTACACCGAACCCCATACAGATAGTGACGCCAGATCTTGAGAGCGAACACCACTGCCCCTAACTACAGATCGTGGGTGGGATACCTCGTCTCATGAGGCTTCAGCTGCCTCGATGCATACGCTATCACATGCCCTCTCTACATAAGCACCGCACCCAATCCCGATATCGATGCATCGCAGTACACCACAAAATCCCCCATTCCCTCTGGAAGGGATAACACCGGGGCTTCGCACAACCTCTGGCGAAGAGTCTCAAACGAGGTCTGCTGCTCCGGACCCCATGAAAAAGCAACGCCCTTCCGGGTCAACTTGGTGAGGGGCACGACAATCTTGGAGAAATCCTTGATAAATCTCCGATAGTAGCCGACCAACCCCAGAAAACTCCTGATCTCGGTGGGGGACCTCGGCACCTCCCAACTCATCACAGCCTCAATCTTGGCCGGATCGACCAATATCCCATTCTGGTTAACGAGATGTCCCAAGAACTGGACCTCTCGTAACCAGAAATCGCACTTGGAGAATTTGGCATAAAGCCTCTCCGACCTCAATACTCCGAGGATCTCTCTCAAATGCTCCTCATGCTGCTCTCTGGATCTCGAATACACCAGTATATCGTCGATGAACACGATCACCGAACGATCCAACATCGGTCTGTACACCCTGTTCATGAGATCCATGAACGCTGCCGGTGCGTTGGTGAGCCCAAAAGGCATCACCACGAACTCGTAATGCCCATAACGAGTCCTGAACGCCGTCTTCTGGATATCCTCATCTCGCACCCTCATCTGGTGATATCCAGATCTCAAATCTATCTTGGAGAACCAAGATGCTCCCTGCAACTGATCGAACAGATCATCAATCCTCGGTAGTGGGTAACGGTTCTTGACCGTTAACTTGTTCAACTCCCGATAATCAATGCACATCTAGTGTGAACCATCCTTTTTCTTGACAAAAAGGATCGACGCTCCCCAAGGTGAGCTACTCGGCCTGATAAATCCTTTCCCCAACAGATCCTAAAGCTGTGAGGATAACTCCTGCATCTCTGGTGGTACAAGGCGATAGGGCGCCTTGGCGATAGGCGCCGCTCCCGGAACCAAATCGATGTGAAACTCCACTTGCCTCTCGGGAGGCACACCCGACAACTCCTCTGGGAAAACATCCGGGAACTCACGTATTATCGGAACATCATCAACCGAACTCGGCCTCTCTGCAGCCACCCGTGAATCCATCATATAAGCCACAAACCCGCTACAACCCTGCTGTAGGCTCCGCCTCGCTCTAGCAGCCGAACAAAATGCTGACCCAGAACGGGTACCCTCGCCGTACACCGTAAGTACTCCCCCACTAGGGTCTCGTATCGTCACCAACTGTCGCTCGCAGTCTATAACAGCACCAAATCGGCTCAACCAGTCCATGTCCACTATGACATACACGTCCCCGATACGAGACCCATTCCCTCCATGAACCAACATAAAGCAGAATGGATAAGGCCCTCTGGACCTCTAGAGGTCCAGATCCAGAGTCTAACACTCAAAGGGACAACATACTCAACATTTCAAGCCAATAAAGGGTATAGAAAACCCTAAAATTCAACGATCTTAAACCAAACAGAGAAATGATCGATTTGCTACCTCAACACTGTAGATCCAAGCTTGGAAACCACGGATTAGCAACCCTCTTGACCTCCTCTAGCTGGAAACACCTTCTTCCTTGCAAAACAACACCAAAAAGGGTTGAAATGGCTTTCTCTCTCACACAACTCGTTCAAGCTCTCTAGGATTTCTCTCTCTAGACTAGTAGCCGCAATTGAGGGCTATAAGGACCCTTAAATAGGGCACAAACCCCAAAGATTTAGGGTTTCTGTCCACAGCGTGGACTCGTCGAGTCCACCCATCGAGTCGTCGAGTCCCTTCATTAATCCAGTCAACAAAACGCGATCCTACTCGACGAGTCTAGGCGTCAACTCGTCGAGTCCCTCCTCAAAACCCAAAATAAATGAATAACATAGAATACCTGGGAATCCGGATGTTACACCAAGGCTCAGATCTCAGCCAAAATGATATCTTGAAGGGTAAAGTTTCCAACTTTACCCCTAGGAACCACTAAAATGGGTCAAAACCCAAACCCTAGGCTTATTAGAGTGAGGGCTTAGCCCATTAAGCTCTTAATCTTCAAAAACATAGCTCCAGATGCAGATCTGACACCCAAGAGCTGGAAACCCACGTAAAGTTGCCAACTTTACGTTCATGTATGCCAAAAAGAAACCCTAAGGCTTAAGAAGGGATTAATAAAGGACTTAATGCATGAATGAGACCTAGGACCTTATAAAGCTTGCAACTTTAAGCCAAAGGAGGCCACAAAATGGCCAGATCTAACAGGACAACCCATGAAACACTTAACTCCTAAGTCAATCCATCCATGAGCGCAAAAACCACAACAAAACCCCATAAGAGGAGATCTAAACAACAACAAAGAAATATATGAACTTGATACCTCCAAGAGGCTGCAACAAGTGGTGAGATTCTGGATCTATGGCCTTCCCTCCACATTAGGCACCTTCAAACTCCAAAGATCCTTCAAATGAGCACACAAATCACAAAATCCACTAAAAACTTCAAGATCACCACCAAGGAAAGCTCAAAACTCGATTTAGGGTTTTAGATGACAATGGAGGCTGGTAAGGAGGCCGGTCAAGGGGACTTAAGGCCTTTAAATAGGGTGCAACACCCTAAAAATTAGGGTTTCCTTCCCAGCTGCCAACACGCCGTGTTGAGGCACCACAACACACCGTGTTGGTTCATTAAACTCCACGGCCAAGGACATCTCGACACGTCGTGTTGAGGCTCCAACACGTCGTGTCCCAATAGAAAACATAATACTTGGAAAAATAAAATCATACCAGAAAACAAGTGTTACAATTTTAATGTGTATGTTTGTAATTGCATGTGTATTGAATGTAGGTAGTTGACTATCTGAAAAATTACAAAATTGTTGGTGGAAGACTTGTCAAAGCAAACAAATCGATCAGGTGTTCTTTTTCCATTGCTTATTTCGCTTTTTTTAATAATCTTTATTTTATCATTATTTTATTTAAATCAAAATTCCACATATAATAACTATAAAGATTATAATATGTTTCCTAGAAAACATCTGGAAGTCAAAAAAGAAAAAAGGAACAAAAAATAAAACAAGATGAACAAGCTCAAAAGGGATCTATAGTGAAATTTATAAAAAAGGTAAATAATCCTAATGCTTCAATTAAACATGAAAATATCACAAATGGTAATGAAATTAACACTGATGAGAATGAATTTGATAATGAAAATAATGTTACTAATGAGAATGAAATTGGTAATGAAAATATTTTTACTAATGTGGATGAAAATAACACTAATGAGAATGAAATTGGTAATGAAAATATTGTCACTAATGAGGATGAAAATAAGACCGATGAGAATGAAATTGGTAATAAAAATAATGCTAGTTGTGAAAATTATATGAAGGAAAATGGCCATCAATTTGTTCATCTTTTAAATATTTATGATCCAAGTAATTGAGATAATATTGACAATAAATTAAGGGAAATTTTAGTTGAAAAAGGACCAATTAAAGAATTAAATCTTGTGTTTCCTAAAGATAGTTTATGTAGACATTTTTCTTATGGTGCTTATACTAGAAAGCTAGGTAATGGTGAAACAAGTGATTGAAAATGGTTAATTTATTCTAAACCAGTAGATAAAGTTTATTGTTTTTGTTGTACGTTGTTTAAACCTATTAATAATAATAATCAAATTACTTTGGCAAATAATTGATTTAATAATTGGAAATACCTTTTTGAAAGACTTGATGAACATGAAAATAGCGCTTAACATATTTTATGTGTGCGATCTTGGAATGAGCTAAAAGTAAGATTGAATAATAATGAAATGATTGATAAAGACTTAAAACAACAATATATAAAAGAAAAAGAACATTGCATACAAGTTTTAATAAGAATAATTTCTGGTGTGAAATATTTATCAAAATACAATTTGGCTTTTCGAGGGTCTAACTAGAAGCTTAATCAATATAATAATGGTAATTTTTTAGGAGTAATTCAAATGAAGACATAATTTGACAGTGTAATGCAAGATCATGTTAGACGCATAGAAAATCATGAAACCCATAATCATTATTTAGGGCACAATATCCAAAATGAACTAATTTCTATTTTAGCTCACAATGTTAGAAATTCTATAATAAAAATTATTAAAGAAGCGAAATATTTTTTTGTGATTCTTGATTTTACCCACGATGTAAGTCATCACAAACAAATGACTCTAGTTATTCGATGTGTGAACATATCTAGTAACAAAATAAAAGTTGAAGAATACTTTTTAGAATTTTTGAAACTAGACGATACGTTTAGTTTAGGACTATTTAACGTATTATTAGATGCAATCAAATCATTTGGTCTTAATATTGATGACGTAAGAGGGCAAGGTTATGATAATGGTTCTAACATGAAAGGGAAACACCAAGGGGTTCAAAAACGAATACTTTAAATTAATCCGAGAGCATTGTATATGCCATGCGCTTGCCATAGTCTTAATCTTACAGTTAGTGATACGACTCATTCATGTGAAAAAGCAATTTTTTTTTTTTTTTGGAATTGTGTAACGCATATTCGTACTATTTTCGAGTTCTACTAAAACATGGAAAATACTACTTGAAAATGTTCACAATATTGTCCGCTTTGGGCCACTTGGCACGAGGACTTCCCATGAGGCCACCCATCTCGGTACTACTCCCGCCTGAGCACGCTTAACTATAGAGTTCCTATGGGATCTGCTGCCCTCACGGCTTTAAAACGCGTTGTGACAAGGAAGGTATCCACACCCCTTATAAGGAATGCTTAGTTCTCCTTCCCAACCGATGTGGGATTAGGTGCAACCCACCTTTACCCCCCATTATAGGGTTCGACATCCCCGTCGAACACATCAACCCGTGCCCTATCTCTGATACCATTTGTAACACCCCCCTCTGGCACGTATCACAATATTGTCCGCTTTGGGCCACTCGGCACGAGGACTTCTTAGGGGGTCATCCATCCCGATACTACTCCCGCCCGAGCACGCTTAACTGCAGATTTCTTATGGGATCTGCTGCCCTCACGGCTTTAAAACGCGTTGTGATAGAGAAGGTATCCACACCCCTTATAAGGAATGCTTAGTTCTCATTTCCAGCCGATGTGGGATCAGGTGCAACCCACCTGAACTGTAAAATGTTTATCTAATACACGTTGGGAAAGTAGAATTAAGAGTGTCAAAGCTTTTAGGTTCCAAGCTCCTCAAATAAGACAAGCTTTGATTGCATTAGGTAAATCATGTGATGATGCTAAATCGAAAAGTGAAATAGAAAGTTTAGTTAGTGCCATAGAAAGTTATGAATTTTTACTTGGTATGGTAATTTGGTATGATGTTTTATTTGCTATTAATATGGTAAGTAAAGAGTTACAAACTAAATCAATGTGCATTGATGCCAACATTAATCAATTAAAAAGTATATTGTCATTCTTTGAAAAATATAGAAATGAAGGATTTTCTCGTAGTTTAGATAATGCTAAATCCATAACAATTGATATGGATGTCGAACCTACATATCGAATAAGACGTTAAGTTACTAGAAAAAGACAATTTGATGAAATTGATAATGCACAAGAATTATTGTCAGCCGAAGAATCGTTTAGAATTGAATATTTTATGGTTGTTGTTGATATGTAAATTGTTTCATTAAAGAGTAGATTTGAGAAATTAACTGTTTTTGAAAATATTTTTGGATTTTAATATGATTCAAAAAAGTTAAAGTCATTGGATGACATTGAACTTAAAAAAAGTTGTACTAATTTCACAAAACAGTTTTCTCATAATAACTTGTGTGATGTAGAATCAAATTATTTGTTTTCTGAACTTTAAGTATTACAAATGACTTTGCCTAATGTTTTTATGTCCGTTGTTGAAATTTTAGAGTTTGTTAAAACCGAAGATTGTTATCCACATGTTTTCATTGCATATTGAATATTATTAACTATACCTGTAGCGTCAGCAGAAATAAGTTTTTCAAAATTAAAGTTATTAAAATGTTATTTGAGATCATCTATGTCACAAGAAAGATTGAATGGTTTGACTATGTTATGCATTGAAAAAGATATGCCGGATAAAACTGACCTTGATACTATTTATGATGACTTTGCTTCTAAGAAGCTCGTAAATATAAATTTTTTAGTTTTTTTTTGCTATGTTTATGTAATAGGGTTCAAAACATGTTCAGTGGCGGAACCTGTATATGGCCAGAGGGGGCCATGGCCCCCCTGATTTTTATACTCCTTAATACCTTTATTATAGTATGTGGGATGAGTTTTATTTTTTTTAACTTTATGGCCCCTTCTTTTATTATCTATACGATTAAGTAAATTCAGAAAAATATAAATCAATCTTATTTGCTTATTATCTTGAAACTAATAAAATAAAAGATAACCAACTAAATTACAGAAATTTACTGAAAAAAATCAAAACCAAATCTTAATTTTAAAAGATACTAACCGTTTGGAAAGTAAAACTATACATATAAACCCAAAACTATTCTAATTTACAATCTATTAATGTAATCTTTCATTAAATATTAAACCCTAAACTAGAGATTATCACTAAGGCCGAAAAAATTACTCACCGAAAAATAATGCCGCTCCTCAAATCTTCCGGAGTTCTCAGCAGCGAACATCGTCACTACCGCCGGAGTGCTCGTCATTCCTTCTATAATCTCTTTGCTGAACTTTGTGCTCCAAATTGGTAAAGTTTTTTTCTCTTTCTCACCCTCTTCTCTTTCTCTATCTTTTTCTTTTTGTTTCTAAAATGTGATTAGATAAGACGTTGGGATGTGAAAAAGATGTAAAAAAGTAATTGAAAAACCTCTCATTGTAAAGCTAAAGGCTGCAATATATTTATTTATTGTTATCTGTTATTTATTAATTTATGAGTTTTTATTAAATCAAGAACGTATTTGTGAAGACGGAAAATTTAGAAAAGTAGAGTTTATTTTGTTTGTTATGAATGTGTATGTTAAATGTTAATTTTTTCTTTTATATTTACTAATTATTAGTTAGTTTTGTAATTTCTTAATTGTCGTTAGAGTACAATTATAAATTTTGTAAAACAATTCAAGTAAATAACACAAAAGATTGATGAGAAATGTAATAATATTTCATATTGAGTTTCTTATTTACAACTTTGAATAATAATAAACTTGTTTATACATTTACGAGGTTTTAGTTTCGGCCCCCTGGGTCGTAGTACTCGTGTTCCGCCCCTGAACATGTTATAGTCTTTTTATTTTGTTGTTTTATATTTATAGTTTTAGATTTTTGGCTTTTGAGGCCTGTCCCAAAGCTTTTTCCTTTTCATAGGTGGGGAGTCCCCAGCTTGCAATTGTATTAATTTTTTTTATAATTAATAAAATTTTCGGAGGTTCCGCCCTCCTTTACCAAAAATAAAATTTATATTTATATATCTATTGTGAAGGGCCCCATTTTTTTTTGCCCCGGGCCTCAAATCGTATTGGGACGGCCCTGGTTGGTATGGTAATACTGTGGTATTTAAGATTTAATACCATTACTATACCAAATATACTAAGTTGGTATGGTACTACCAGCCAAACATATCGGTAACCAATTCTCTTGGTTCAGTTGGTAGCGTATTGGTTGACTCTCCATGATACATATTTGATAGCCCTAGTACAAAGTATAATACCATACCAAATATACTTGGTAGTAACTTATTTGGTTGGTACAACATGGTAGTGGTACAGGGTTAACGACCTAGGAGGGTAATAATGTTTTAACTTTGTCCACATTAGGTCCTAAAGTTTTTTTTTTTTTTTTTTTTTTTTTTTTTTGTAAATATTACACCAATATAGTTGTTATAACCGTTTAAAAAAAAATAATAAATTTTAAATTTTTTCACATTAGGCCCTTAAGGTCTTTTTTTTGTATATATTATACCAACATGGTTGTTATAACCGTTTAAAGAGTGGTAATAAGGTTTTAATTTTGTCCACGTTAGGTCCCTATTTTTAATATTTTTATCATTTCATCTAACTCTTTTACAATTTATATTAGTATCTAGTTAGATGGCTTCATCATTTCATCTTCTCATTTTAGTCGCCCATTCACCACAACCACAGTTTCAATTGAAAGGTTACATAACATTTTTTTTTTGTCATTTTACAAAAAAACTAATAATAATCAAAGTCTTAATGATTAAGGTTATGTTTGGCGTGCCACAGCTAGCTGATAAGCTAGTTTATTTTTCAATTTTTTTTAAGTTGTCATGTTTGACAAGCCAAAAAGTAGCTTATAAGCTAGCGTTTTAAAAAGCTACTTAGACTAGTTTTTAAAAGTTTTTTTATTAAAAAAAATTCCAAATATACCCATTAATTAATTAAGAAAATATATTTTTTAAATGCCCTTTTATGTCATTATATAAATTTCAGATTGCTTATAAGCCAGTGGCGAGTCAGGTTCAAAGTAAAAGAGTATCCCCAACAAGTAATGTGGTAAGTCATTACTTATCGGGGATACCCCATTACTCTTCGGGTATACTCTTTTACTTTGACCCTGGCTCCGCTAGCTTATAAGCTATCCCAAATTTATAGGACATAAAAGGGCATTTAAAAAATATGTTTTCTTAATTAATTAAGGGATATATTTGGAAAGGGTAAATGTCACTATAACCCTATAAACTAACATGATTTGGTTTAAAAGGTCCCTCATCTAAATTTTTTGCATTATAAGGGCATGAACTTGATTATTACCGGCCAATTTGGGCACTTTAACCTTTTCTATCCGGTTTATGTTCCACATATGGTCTAATTATGCCATATACTCTCCTATTTCGCCTACGTGTTCATTGACTTTTAACAGCTACTGTAGCTATCTGATTATGTATGTGAAGGTTGTGTTTCAAACTAAATAAAAGTCACAGTGACACCAGCAGTAGTGGGTTGTACTCTTAGCATCACGAACAGTACCACCACCAGCAACATACAACATACGACCAACACATTTCATTATTGAAAAACTTCTAATAAATTGTCCATCATTCCTTAGAAGGAATCTAATAAAAGGAGCAAAAATATTAGAACTCTCCATCAAGTTAAGCCATTTTGAAATTCTCAGTCAATCTATTGATCCCTATTCCTTCATTGACCGTATCAAATGGGTTCTTTAACATCTTCCCTTTAGCCTCTTCTCTTGTGTACATCACTAATCTTGTCACTTTGTTAAACAAGCCAGAACCAAGAGGATCCAGAAGATAAAACTTTATCCCTGCATCATTTTCCTTTAAAAATCAAGAAACACCAGCTATAGTGCCACCTGTCCCTACAGTTGTAACAAAAACATGTAATTTGCCTCTTGTCTCATCCCATATCTCAGACCTAGTTCCTTCATAATGAGTCGACCTCTGTAGTTTGCAAGGTTCTCAAATTGATCTGTGAAGAAGACAATTTAGAAGCCCTAAAATTGATAGAGAATATCGAGTTAACCTCTTCAATTTTGCTTGAAATGTAACACATCAGTTTCACGATGTTTAAAGACGACGACTCTTCCTAGAACCCCTGAATTTCCTCAGCTCCGTCACAACCTAAATCTGGAAATTTGGAAAAATATTGGGTTTGAAGACGAAATATCGTGATGTCGAACAGGTGTCTGATCTATGTTCGTTGCTTCAAATCTGCAACCGATGGTTCTTATACCTCTTCCCTTCAACCTCTTCTCTTGTGTGCCTCACTCCTATTGTAAGAGTTACTGTGTTGTGCTTTAAATCATTTTTCAAATCCCATGTAGGTGAACGATGATGATGATCGGTGGTAAGCGGACGATGGTGGAGAACTGGTAGTAGGAGATGGTTGTTGGTGGAGTTTGAATCCCACAAACACGTGTTGAAGAACATCTAAATCATGAATAAATCCTTATGATGTAATCAGATGAGAATGTGATATAACACAAATATTTCTTGAATCAATGAGATGGAGAAATCGATGTATTGAATAGATAAGTTATGATTCAGAGGAAAAGAAAAAAAATCACAGAGAAATGAGAACTTAGGATGGGGACGGTTGAATGGTAATTTGGCATTGAAGGTGAAAGTGCCTTAAATTTTATATACGTGGCATCTGATTTGGCATAGTAAAACAAGTCTTAGGTCCTTAATAAACAGGTTAATATGAATTTTATGCCCTTTAAATGCAAGAAAAAAAACATAAGGGACCATTTAAAACAAAACTTGATAGTTGGTTGGGCTTCAGTGACATTTACCCATTTGGAAATTAAAAAAAAAACTTTTAAAAAACTAGTCTAAGTAGCTTTTTAAAATGCTAGCTTATAAGCTTCTTTTTGGCTTCCTAAATATGACAACATAAAAAAGATCGAAAAATAAACTAGCTTGTCAGCTAGCTGTGGCGCGCCAAATATAGCTTTAATCATTAAGACTTAGATTATTTATTTATTGGTAAATATAACAAAAAATTGTTATGTAACCTTTCAATTGAAACCGTGGTTATGGTTAATAGACGACTAAAATGAGAAGATGAAATGATGAAGCCATCTAACTAGATACTAATATAAATTGTAAAAGAGGTAGATGAAATGATAAAAATATTAAAAATAGGGACCTAATGTAGACAAAATTACAACCTTATTACCTCTCTTTAAACAGTTATAACAACCATGTTGGTGTAATATGTACAAAAAAAGACCTTAGGGATATATAATGTGGACAAAATTAAAATCTTATTACTTTTTTTTTAAACGGTTATAACAACAATGTTGATGTAATATGTAAAAAAACCTTAAGGACTTAATGTGAACAAAGTTAAAACCTTATCAAATTTGTTCTAATTTTTAGTTAAAGATCAACTACAACATTAGACAATTTCTCTCTTCTAGTACTACAAATTAGTAAAGTAACTATTTTCAGTTACCTAAGAATTTTATTAAGTAAGAAGTAACTTTTCAGTTTTTAATTATAACTCTTTTCAGTGTTTTAATTATAACTATTTGATGACTAATATTTAATATCATTTTTTTAAAATTGAAGAGAGTAAACATACTTGAAATAATCATACATTTGTTGAGCAAATCCTCCCACTTGTCTTACCGTATTAATTTACTTATTTTCAATCCTCCCGCTTATTGCGATTAGAAAATAATCAATACATTTGTTGAGCAAAATCAATCCACAAAGTCAAATAAAATTTAATACCTCTGAAAAAATGCATTTAGCAATAAGAAAATAATTTTTAAAATATGAATTAAAACAAATTGTAATAATAATTGATGCCTTGATGATACTCTAAATTATGTATCTGATTGACATATTGACGTAGGGAGTGAAGTCTTCAGGTTAATTAAAGCTGTGTTTCAAATAATTCTCAAATTATTGAAATATACAATTATCTATATTTCAAATAAAATAATTTGAGAATTATCGATTATTTTTGTTATTCTCTCTTCAAACGCAACAAATTTATCTGAAAGCAATGGATTGAAAATGATTTGTTTATCCATCAATTAAATCGAGATAAAAACAAAGTCAAACCATCTAACGATATTCTGACTCTTTTCTTTATATAGAGTTGGTGATAATTAAAGCTGTGTTTTGTTTTGTCTTGTTTTTAACTTGGGTGACGATATCAATACGACACGTGTACAAATAATATAGAAAGTGTTAAAGAAACCCAAACCCAAACCCAGGTTAACTCCGTGTCTACGTTTCTGATTCCCTTACTCAAACTCTTTCCCTAAACCCTCAATTCTTCCCACAAGTTCGTTCTCCATCATCATCATCTAGGGTTTCCCCCTCAAAAATACCAAAATCAATTGCGGTTCTAGGGTTTCTCTTGATCATCTGCAAATCGTAAGTGATTCTGTTCTCTGTTGCTTTCTCTGTATTTTACTTATTTGTCGGATTGCGGTATTCATATTATGTTGACGGTGTTTTTCTGTGTTGATTTCTGATCATCGACATGTGTATATCTGTTGTTGAATTTTGAAGTATTTTTTAAGTCGATGAATTGTTGGCTTGTAATGATCATCTATTGTTGTTGGACATAATCGATGATCATGATTTGACTTTATGCCACGAAACCATTTGCCTTATATTAGAATCTTTCGATTCAAGTGGTTTTGAGTAATCAGAAGTGATGATAAAAATTCAATAATCCAAGAAGACGCATTGGTGGTAGGTTTGCTTTTATGCTTTATCAGGAAGTTACCATATGATTTCATTTTTCTTAAAATCTATTTATTTGTAAAAAGAGTTTTACTTGCACTTTTTCGGATCTGATCATGCTCACTTGACGTTAGAGTTCTACCACTGTGATGATTAGACCTAAATTAGGGTGCTTTTTATGCCTTGTTTTATCTATTGTTATACAATTCAGAACAGGATAATGGTTTTCCTTTATTTAACATTTTACAAATTTTCCCTTATTTAACTTTTCCTTCCATTTCCCGAGTGCTATCATTTTCTCCTTAATTTTTAAACATCATTTATTCAGACAACACTTAGTCAAAACAAAAGGTGTAATTGTTATGAATCTTTTCTTCAAGCATATCAATAATGGTTTTCCTTTTTAAATATTTTCTAATATTGATCCAGGTAATATCTTGGAGGTTTTGGAAGACAAGGTTTCTTGATTGTTGTGACAAAGTTGATATATGGATTCCATGGATGTTAAAGGTATTGCATGGGTTGGTAATATCTATCAAAAGTTTGAAGCTATGTGCTTAGAGGTTGAAGAAGCTATGTGTCAGGTATAACTATATCATTCTTTATTGACTAATTTTTATAAATGGTCCCTGTGGTTTCCCAGAATATCAAGTTTAGTCCCTAACTTGATATTCTGGGAAACCATGATAGAATTTGAAACCACAGGGACCTTCCATGAGACCAAAAAAAGTTATGGACTAAATTTGATATTCTGGGAAACCACAGGGACCATTTATGAATTTTCTATATCTGTCAAGAATCTTGTATATACCAGTCAGTAAACTGTAAACCTGGATAAAGTAATAAAAGATATTCATTTAGCGAGGTTTATTTATTTATATATAGATAAATGAATAAATAAATAAATATTCATTTATCTCAGGAAACAGCTAAATATGTTGAAAATCAAGTCCAGACAGTGGGGGCAAGTATGAAAAAGTTCTGTTCTGATGTGATGCAGGATTTGCTTCCCCCTTCATCAAAAGATCTCTCTAAAGTTGCAAGTGCAGAATTACTATTAAACCCTTATCTTGAATTTGGAATACACATGAAGCCCATATCAACCTTCAAGGAAGATGTTTTAATTAAAGATCAAGATCCTATTCCTGTCCATGTGAAGGGTATTTATGAGGACAAAAATGGTATTTCTGAGGATAAATTGAACTCTAGCAATGATGCTTGGGAAGACTGGTCGTTTAATTGGGATATAAGTGATCAAGATGAAGCAAAGTGTGTGGAAGCATCAAATGAAGATATAATAGAGTTGGAGACAAGAGGAGGGCAGGAGGGGCAAATATGTAATTTGGTCAAGGGGGCTTCTCCAACACTCACTACTAAATTTGCTAAATCGAGTAGAAAGGGAGTGAAAAGATCCAAATGTATCTCCTCTAACAATATCATAAGAACAGAACATACAAATACAGCTACATGTGAAAGTAGTGAGTTGGAGGTTTCAGAGGCTCATTCTAATACTTCAAGTGGTGGAGATGTGTCCCATTCAGGTATATCTTAACACCAATATACCTTCCTTAAAATTGGCAATAACTTCTTAGTAGCCCTAACAGAAATAAGTAGAAGTACCAGAAATGTAATAAAAGATAAGTGAGGGGGGAATTTGGTAAGTTCCCTTGTTAAGTTGGTTTAGGTAGCTTAAATACAAGTTTAGGTTGAGTCGGTTAGTATCTTTGAACAGAATTAGTTGAGTCATGAGTGAGAGATCACTTGGCCTCGCGAAAGCCAAGAACCCTTTGTATTCTTTGATTTTAGTCTATAATTCTGCAATTAAACCCTAGTCTACATCACAAAGTAGTTACTTTTTGCTAATGCTACCAATATGAACATTGGACTTTACGTGTTACATATTAGTAATGAAATGTAACTATATAGTATTGCTTTTATGGGTAAAGAATCTTAAGTTTGTTGCTATTATGTGTCAAGAATATTCACTTCTATTTGCTCTTTTGGTTGCAGATCCATGTGAAAATAGTAGCCACCCAACCGTTAGTGCTAATACTCAGTGTGGTCAATCTGTTGATGATGAGTTATTACAATCCCATACAGGTAAACTATCATTACCCAATTCCTTTTTTTTTTTTTTTTTTTTGTTTTCCATTAAGATAAATGATGCATAAAGAGTATTTGAGAAAATGAAGACACACTTGTGGAAATGGAAGAAAAAAATTGACGAAAATTTTCCTTACTTTCTCTATTAAGTTGTTCTTTTTGTGTTAAGTCAAAAAAAGAAACACTCGATTAAGTTCTTTAAGTCAAAAAGAAACAACACCTTAGGTGCTGTTTGTTTTTTCGAAGTTAAAACGTCTACAGTCTGTGGACCACATCTGCAACCCTCTGCAGAAGAAGAGGTGGACCAAACGTCTGCAAACTATAATAAGAAGTATGTTTGTTTTTTAACGGCAGCATGCTGCTGAAATAAACTGAAATTAACCATACAATAGTTAAAAATAATTCAAAATCAAAAATTTATTTAGTTTTAATGATATGCAAATCGAATATAAAATTCATTGTGATGATATGATTTTTAAAGACAAAAATATTAAAAAAAAAAATAGTTGCGAAAGGCCAAGTACTGCGTGTGTTCTGCATGGCGCAGCCAGAAGTGATTTGTTTAAAAAAACAAACAGCCCCTTAGTTATGGTACATAAATTTATTGATATATTTTTTTTTTGGAAGAATCAATAATATATGTTAGTTAATGTTAAATAATTTAGGAAGTTCAGCTTCAGCACACCATGATCATCCAGATTTGGAACAGGAAGACAATACTACTACTGGAGATATATATGTATCTGAATCAGGGTTTGAGGAAACATGTGTTTTAGTTGATGGAAATGATTATCATCATCCTATTCCTATTCCTATCAACCACAATGAACAAACAAGATGCTCATACAAGGTATATATTTATATATATTTACATTTCTTTACTTTTAGTAAAATATGTAACAAATAAAGACTGACTACAAAAATACCTTTTGCATTGCAGAAAAAGATTCAGGGTGCGTTTTCTTTAAAAAAGAAGTCAGCAAGGAAGCAAGAGTACAAGCAACTACAATATGACAACAATCTCATGTTTTCAGATAACAAAAAACCCAACTCAATAGACTCAGAATGGGAGCTTCTCTAGATCTTCCTCTCTTTCTCATTATCAACCAACCCATTTGTAAATAAATTCCTTCCTATAAATATGTATACATGGTTCCAGCCCCTTTTCAGCACAATTGATCCCATTAAGTAAAGCTCGAGGATCAGGTGATTTGAGTTAAGGGAGCTGTTAATAGTATTCATTGTGGAGTTGACTTAAGCTCTTATTTGATGCCATAATGATAATGATTATATATATTGTAATTTGTAAATGAACCTTGGTATTTCTTAATATCATGGAATGCAAGGGAACTAAGGTTAATTTCCAGTTATTTAAGAAGAAAAAATTATGTCGCTATTACTTGGGCTTTTGGGTTAACCTTATTGCTACAAAAATGGTTGTGATGATAGGTGTTGTGTTGGTTCTTTCGTAAGATTGTGTTTGTTATCGGATATGATGACACTGAATTACAATTAAAATTCAACTACTTTACTGTTGGTTTTTTCAAAATGGACTCATTTACATACCATTTCATAAGTCCCTACAAGCCCATCATGTAATGAAATAGATAAGAATCTCCTGTTCATGAATATCTTGGAATTTGAGAATACATCTGTCTGATAAAAGATCATAAAGATCATAGGATCAATGATAGAGGATGTAATTTTGATCCGATTAAATAGATCGACTGTTAGAGGAAAAGAAGGAGCATAGGTGTCGCAATTCCATATTGTAGAGAAGAAAACGAAGTAATATTGTGAGTGGAGTTCATTACTTGACTAACTTATTAAATGTACACAACTACAATATATAATTGAATTGTTAACCATCTAACACTTTAATTAACAGAATTATTAACTACCTAATTATGTCAAACTAATTAGTTACAGGCTACCTATTGTATTTTCTGATTGTTGGAATGCGTCGATCCAAAAAACACGTTATAGAAGCAATAAAAACAATGACCATAACATACAATTATGGATCCATGTTCATTGGGGTTGGAATCGGTACAGTTGTAGTTATTATTTTTTTTTTTTCTAAACCGTATAAAATACGAATTATAGTTGTTAAACTTTTTTTTTTTTTATTTTGCTAAAACTTATTTGACTACCAATAAGTTTAGTTAGTATATGTTGGTAAATATATATACCAACATGTATAGAGGTTTTATGAATGACATTTTTCATGTTCTTGAACATTATGAAACATGAATGTGGCTTGTGTGAATGATAGTTTTGTGAATAACTGAGATTGAAAACTCGATCCAATTTATTTATTTATTTATTATTAATTTCTACAATGAGTTTAAAATTTAAAGCAGTGGAGGAAAATGGGACACGTCAACGTAAGTTTAAACTTTAAATTTTCCTAATACGGTAGATGGTAATATCAAAGCTCTTGAAAAATTAAATACCAAACACACTTAAAAGTTAAAAGGAAATCTCCAGAAAAATTTCAAACTTTTGGGAAAAGTTTCATTTTAGTCTTTTTTTTTGAAAAAAATAACCCATGATACCGAGTAAATTGAACACGTTGGTCCTTTTTATCCGATCACCCTTATTTAGCCGGTTGCATTTGCTGATTTGGCATTCAATGGCTTATGTGGACTGAGGTAAAAACAAACACCCTCATTAAGTGAAGAAACCCTGAAATTTAATCCTTTCTTCCATTCTTCCTTCTCTCGTTTCACCCACCTCAGTAAAATAGGGGTTTTACCCATCTTGAAGGAGGAAAATGGACGACGTGTATGATTTGGATAGTATAATTGTGGAGCTCGATGATTATTTTAAGAGAACTAATTTCCCAATGCAGAGATGAATTTATGAATATTCTCTGTGAAGAAGACGCTGATGATGATGCAACTGATGATGCTCAAGCTCAAAATAATGCTCAACCTCAAATCCACAACCAAGGATCGGACTCAGAGTATGTGCAAAGTAATGATGAAGAAGAGACCGAGGATGATTTCGAGTATTCCATCCACAACCCAAAGGTGAACCGGAACTTAATGAAACCAATACTTGGTGAAAGGTATAAATCCCCACATGAGATAAAATGTTTTTAACTATCTATGCTATTAGTAAGGGTTATCAAATTCGTTTAAAAAAGTGTGATAATGTTAGAATAGTGGCAATATGTGGAAGTACTCTATAGATGTATCCATTCGTGGTTAGGGCTTCTTGGATGAGTACTAAAAGGACATTCCAAGTAAAAAAATCTTGTAGACCTATGACATCCAAGAATTTAGGTCAAAGACTGTGAACGGTCAAGTTCACAGTAAGTCTCTTGGTATTTTGACTCATTGAGTTTTAGTGCATCCAATGTAAAATAAATGAGTTATTTCAACTATTATAAGATACCAGATGGTATCTTACTTCCAAATATGTAATTTGACAAACAAATCAAACATCTCAAACTGCAACTTAAGAATACGTCTGAAAAACTGAAATTTTGCAATAAGCATTTGCGAGCAAAGCAAACACTCTAGTATCATAGTACGCATTTCCATGATTCCGAAAATATAAAGAACGTCCAAAACGGAGTTCATATGCAAAAGATACGACCGTTTTAAAAATAAAAAACCAGTACAATACTGATTTTCTTAAAATCGTTAAAACCGTTTCTATCCGTTGAGGGACTTGCACACCTCAAATGGAAATTCCGAAAGCATTTTTAGACTCAGGCTATAGCCTAATATTTAATTTCATATTTGAAATATTTTTAGTAAAAATATTTATAAAGGTTGAGAAATCAGACATGTTCAGATTTATTAACTGCGAAACATTAAACTATTGATTTCGACATGATTACTATGATTGGTTATGTATTTCGGAATAATATAAAAATCCAAATCCAGTTGATGTGAATTTTAACAATAGAAATAATCTTATAATTTTTAAATTCATGTATAACTACATACATACGTGTATAGAGCAGAATTTAATATTAATTACACGTGTTGTCACTATAGCTTTCATAAAATATATATAACCTATAAAATAAGTAAATATACGTTATATGTATATGAAATTGTTACCAAAAGACCCAAACATATACACATGGATATATAACAATCATGTATGACGTTTAAGGACCGAGACTTGACATGGTTAGGGTCTTGGCACCTCCATTATATATATAAATGTCAATTTATATGAATATACTCCATATGTATATATCAAGGTAATAAAAGGTGTATGTATACACGATATGTATAAAAGTATTGTTTTCCATGAGATAAATAAATACATACATGTATATAGCATATATATGCATCAATACATACTCAATTTCAACCAAACACATACCATTGAATCAATTGTACCAACAAATATATTATGTAAATTCATGCACAAATAGATATTTATTTAAATCAAATACACATACATTAAATACATTATATAAAATATTAAAGATAAAACTTATACCCTTTACACTTAAAATGACAACACATTTATGATTTCTTCCGAGACTTGTTTTACACAAGTGAACACTCAAAGATTGACTCTTACACTCCAACCTTTTCATTCCCACGTTTCTTTTCTTCTCCCTCACTACATCTCACAGGTATGGTGGTATAGTTTCTACACATCAACTGATAAATTGGTTCACAAACAATCAACACACAATCAAAACTGAATACAACACACATTAATATCACCAATACAACACACAAACAAAAACTGAATACAACACTCAAACACCTCTATAGCTCTTTCTTTCTGCACTGATTTCTGTCAATGAACATCAAAGACGCAACATGCAGTTTCCTTCACTATTCTCCTTCGTTCCAGTCAAGAACACCTCCATTGGAGGTGTGTTCTTGACAAATCAGTCAAACCAAGAGATCATCAAACATCCATTTCTTCTCCTTCACTTCTCTGTAAAACATCAATCCTAAACATCCACCTTCCTTCATCAATTCCTTTCAAAAAAGAAGAAGAAGAAGAAGAAGAAGAAGAAGAAGAAAAGAGAGGAAGATCTGTATGAATCGAACAATAGCAAGCCAAAAGCATTATGATCGGGCAAAATTAGAGAGGCACGACTCAAACACAAGGCAGATGCAAAGGAAGGAACTGAGGCAAAGAGAAATCGGAAGCAAATCAGTTGGGAGGGAAAAAACTCGATCCTCGTCTGATCGGGGAAAAGAATCAGCATCAATTTCGACTGATTGAGAAGACGACCGAACGGGATCGTCATGGAAACAAGGGAGGGGAAAGCTGGACACGAACGAAGCAGCGGGGGAATAGGCGTACAAGGGTATCAGCGCTTCGTTTGTCGATTAATCGCGATGAGGGAGTGTTTTCGGGATGCCGAGTCCGAAGAGAGGGAAATGGGAGAACCTCTGGGGTTTGGATAGATCGAAGGAAGAAGAATAACGAAGCTGCGGTGGTCTTCGGTGGTTCCAGCAGTAGCAACATCACCGTTGATGGTGATGGGGTTTTCTCGGTGGTGGGTCACGATTGAAATCAAAATCAATGGGAGGTTAGCCCTGGTCGGCAAAATAACCGCGACTGCCTAACTCTCGCTCCCCTCTTTCTTCTTTCTTCGAAATAGTGAAGCCCCGATGGTGCTCCATCCTCATTTACTCACCATCCATAAACTCAAAACCACTAGACCAAAAATTGTTGCCTGACCTTGTCGTTCATTTTCTTCATTGATCAAATAAGGACCAAAAGTGCTTCCTCTTTTGTTCGTTCCTTCAGACGAGGATCAAACCTCCCATTGATTTTGATTTCAATCGTGACCCACCACCGAGAAAACCCCACCACCATCAACGGTGATGTTGCTACTGCTGGAACCACCAAAGATCACCGCAGCTTCGTTCTTCTTCTTCCTTCGATCTATCCAAACCCTAGAGGTCCTCCCCTTTCCCTCTCTTCGAACTCGGTGACCCGGAAACACTCCCTCATCGCGATTAATCGACCAACGAAGCGCTGATACCCTTGTACGCCTATTCCCCCGCTGCTTCGTTCGTGTCCAGCTTTCCCCTCCATTGTTTCCATGACGATCCCGTTCGGTCGTCTTCTCAATCAGTCGAAATCGATGCTGATTCCTTTCCCCGATCAGACGAGGATCGAGTTTTTTTCCCTCCCAACTGATTTGCTTCCGATTTCTCTTTGCCTCAGTTCCTTCTTTTGCATATGCCTTGTGTTTGAGTCGTGCCTCTCTAATTTTGCCTGATCATACATCGAGCACGGGCACAAAAAGCCCTAAGTCATTTTGATTTAAGAAATGACCAAAATGCCCTCACTATTAAATTCTTTATTCAAAATAGGTCCCAATCCCCAAAATGTAACACCCAAATTTTCAAAACAATTTTTCACTTTTTAAAACCATATAAATTCATCCACAATTGCTTTCAAAAACAATGTATCAATTTTATCTCACTACAAATCACAAGATCAAATCATAATAAACTCTGCGGGTGTGTGTACAGATCATGCCGGCGCCTTCCCGCGATCACCACTGGTACCTGAAACACATAACACATAACACCGTAAGCATAAAGCTTAGTGAGTTCCCCAAAATACCACTCTAACACATATTAGCCACTCGAGGCTATGACTCTGCTGACCCTCTGGTCAGTGTGTCTCAGTGGGACCCTCCAGTCCCAACTCTCTGTGGGCTCTCTAGCCCTAACTCTATGGACCCAAAGGTCCTAACTCTGATAACTCTGGATCATGCATATCACATATCACAATAAATCTCAACACATAAATAGCATACAAATACACTGGCACATAACTATAGAACATAATACACATTAGCCACTCGAGGCTATAACTCTGTGGGCCCTTGGGCCCTAACTCTGTGGACCCTCTGGTCCTAGCTCTTTGGACCTTCCGGTCCTAACTCTGGTATACACACAGCATAAATCACAAAGAAATAATGCCGTGCCACAAATCACATAGATAGCATACAATAACTCTGTCACATAACTCTGTTACCACTCTAGGTAAAGTATAGTGAGAAGACTCACCTCGGGTAACTCGGTAAAGCTCGAACTCTGTAAAATCAGGTCTAGCCTCCGCCTAATCATGTAAAATAAATACTCTCAATCAATACATCTCTCAAGGCTAGACTATTCCTCCTCTTAGTACTCTCAGAAGGGTAAAAGACCATTTTACCCCTCTCATAACTCAAAGGCCCCACTATAGACCAAACCCTAAAAGTCAACCAAAAGTCAACCCTCCGGGTTACGCTGCGCGTACCAGATGTGTACGCTGGGCGTACCCGGCAGTCTCTCAGAATCGGGGAACGCCACCCCGTACGCCGCGCGTATTGGGATTACGCCCGGCGTAAATCCCAGTTTCAGTGCCTTAGCTCTTGAGGTCTTAAACAGTTAAGACTCACGTCCAGCTTTTTGATCTGACCATTTTTAAGCCTCTTAATCCATAAAGTCGATGACTTTAAGCCTTTGCATGGCTGAACAAGTCACTAACACCCAAAATATACCATTTCCTAACACTAGAAAGCCCAATACTCAAGCATGATCTCATATCCACGACCAAGATGGGAACTTTATGGATCTATAACACAAATACCACTGAAATGGGACAGATCTAGGTCCATGGAGCACATTACGCTCATAAAGTCTCCACCTTTGGGACTTTTAACCCTAAAATGGTCCATGAAGCAACAAACCAAATGAAGAGGAAAGGTTTGAACTTTATACCTCCAAATGCAGCTCCTTCCTCTGTAGATCTCAGATCCAAACTTGCACTTCAAACTCTAGTCTCCACAAACTCCTCTCCTTCTTCTTCACTAGCACACCAAGGCACTTTTAGCTCCAAAATCACACACACTCACTAAGAACGATGAAAAGTTCTCTCTTAGGGTTTTACTCACTGCTATGGAGGCTGAGAAATGAGCCTTAGCATCCAATATATAGGGCACAAGTCAGAAATTAGGGTTTGCACCTGGACACATTACGCCCAGCGTAACCCTGAGTACGCCCAGCGTACTCAGGCGAGTCCGCGTCCAAAATAAGCGCATGAGTACGCGCAACGTACTCTTGAGTACGCCCAACGTACTCATTTGCTACCAATTCCTCTTAAGGGCTTAACTTGACACTTTGAATAAAAGAAGGGCTAAATAGTTGTACCTGAATTTCGGGATGTTACAATTCTCCCTCACTAGAACTAGACTTCGCCCTCGAAGTCTCACTCAACAAATAACTCTGGATACTGCTCGCGCATCTCTAACTCCGGCTCCCAGGTCATTTCAGAACCCTTCCGATGTTGCCACTGGACTTGAACCAATGGCACCTCCTTGTTTCTCAAAGTCTTGATCCTTCGATCCACAATCGCAACCGGTCTCTCAACATAAGTCAGGCTCGCATCCACCTGAATGTCCTCTAACGGAACCACTGCCGACTCATCAGCGATACACTTCCTCAACTGAGACACGTGGAAGGTATCGTGAATCTGGCTCAACTCCGTAGGTAGCTCCAAACGATACGCTACCCTGCCCACCCTGGCAGTCACCCTGAAAGGACCAATATACCAAGGTCCCAACTTACCCCTCTTCCTGAATCGGATCACCCCCTTCCAAGGAGATACCTTCCGGAGTACTAAATCACCAACCTGGAACTCAAGCTCGGATCGTTGCCTATCCGCATAACTCTTCTGGCGACTCTGAGTGGTTCAACAACCTCTGTCTGACCCGCTGAATCTGCTCAGTCGTCTGAAGTACTATCTCTGTACTACCCATCACACGCTGCCCGACCTCACCCCAACAAATGGGAGTCCGACACCTCCTCCCATACAACAGCTCAAAGGGTGGCATACTGATGCTCAAATGATGGCTGTTGTTATAGGAAAACTCAACCAAGGGTAAATACGTGTCCCAACTTCCTCCGAAGTCCAATACACATGCCCGAAGCATGTCCTCGAGCGTCCGAATCGTCCGCCCGCTCTGCCCGTCTGTCTGTGGGTGGTAGGCGGTACTGAAATGCAACCTCGTACCCAACTGGAGATCGACTCAACCCCGACCTCTATCATCTGATACTCATCGTTGGACCCTTCGGTCCGGTCTATATCGTTGGACCCTTCGGTCCGGTCTGTACAACACATCACCAGGACTCAACTCAACTCAAGAGTTTGGTCCGCCCGTAGTTGGAATCGCTCGTTCCAATGACTCATTCAACTCATAGCTTGGGGACCCGCAACCCATGTGTACTTCACTTATCCAATCCCTTCGGATTTGATGTCCACACTTACTCAGAATGTAATGATTCCCAATCATTGAGGAGACCCCGGTCTCACCCCTGGTCCGACCACCAGGCTCCCAAAACTCATGCGTAGGGCTTTTCAAGCCTAAAACCCTCCTGTGTCATGCTCAGATCAAGAAGGCTTCCTCATAACAACCTCTCGCTAATTAGTGCGTATTACGGCTCCCCATAACATCACCACAACCTCCTACTGACTAGTGAGTACTACGGCTCCCCATAGTATCACAACAACCTCTCTCTGACTAGTGAGTACTACGGCTCCCCATAGTATCACAACAACCTCTCTCTGACTAGTGAGTACTACGGCTCCCCGTAGTATCACAACAACCTCTCTCTGACTAGTGAGTACTACGGCTCCCCATAGTATCACAACAACCTCTCTCTGACTAGTGAGTACTACGGCTCCCCATAGTATCACAACAGCCTCTCTCTGACTAGTGAGTACTACGGCTCCCCATCGTATCACAACAACCTCTCTCTGACTAGTAAGTACTACGGCTCCCCATAGTATCACAACAACCTCTCTCTGACTAGTGAGTACTATGGCTTCCCGTAACATCACAACACCCTTCCCTAGTAGCTCCTGAAGCTGCGAGGATAACTACTGCGTCTCTGGCGGCGCAAGGCGATAAGGCGCCTTGGCGATAGGCGCTGCCCCCGGAACCAACTCGATGCGAAACTCTACTTGCCTCTCGGGAGGCACACCCGGCAACTCCTCGGGAAAAACATCCGAGGACTCTCGTACTATCGGAACGTCATCCATCGAACTTGGCCTCCCAGCGGCCTCTCGTGTGTCCATCACATAGGACACATACCCGCTGCAGCCTTGCTGAAAACTCTGTCTCGCTCTGGCGGTTGAACAAAACACCGACCCACATCGGTTACCCTCGTTGTACACCGTAAGTACTCCCCCACTGGGGTCTCGTATCGTCACCAACTGTCGCTCGCAGTCTATGACAGCCCCAAATCGGCTTAACCCAACCATGCCCACTATGACACACACGTCCCCCATCGATATCGGGACCAGATCTATCGGGGACTCAACACCGAAGATCTCGAGTACACATCCTCGACTCACATTCATAACATACTCCGCTCGCTCGTCCGCTATGGAAACTCGTAGAGGTCGACTCATCGCTTCTCGTCGGCTACTGATGTGCCGACCAAACGTTATTGACACAAATGATCGACTCGTTCCCGAGTCAATTATCACCAAAACAGGTACGGAACCCACAAAAAGTACCAGCCACAACATCGGGCGATGCGCGGAACTCCTTCGCTGTTAACTGTAAAGCTCTCCCGCGAGCCTTCGGTGCCTCGACCTTCGCTGGCCGAACCTCGGTAACTCTAGCAGCAGGTGCGGATTCCTCAATTCAAATACTCGGTTCTTCCCCGCTTAGGGTTCAAACCACCACCAATTGGTGCACCAACACTCTATCCCTCATGCTGTCTCCACCAGTAACATCGCACCTAATTCCGCAAGGTGCTATGCAACGCTTGATGATTTCTCTGACAAGGATCAAACAACTCCAGATACCAAGGTCTCGTATGCAACCTTCAGAACTTACCATCGTGACTACCTCTAGTCATTCAGGACCTCACACTATACTCTCACCGGACCTCCCAACTGTCCCGTGTTAACACTAACTCTGGATCTGGAAATAATGAACCATCATACTCCTCATCCTTGACTCCTTGCCCAACGTTCCAACATGCTCCTTATCACAAGAGCCGAAACCACATTTCTACCCCTTATACCTCTCAGAAATAATAGGAGTCACTGCCCTGATATACCCTTCTTGATCGCCCAATACCGCACCTAACACCTGCCCTATTATACTCAATTAGGGTGCATCCTGATCCTTGACCATTTCAGTCTCCACTGTCAACCTGCTCAAACTATATCACTCCCTCGCGGAAGACCTACTGCCGGATACTCTGATTGAAAAGTCACCATCAGTGCGATCCCACAGGGTTCACTCCAACTCAGAAACCGAAATCTCAACACCTCTTACACCCCCCACAAGAAACGGAAATAGCACCACTCGGGTCACGGGAAGTGACATATCTACTATCGGCCGGCTCTCCAGCTCAGACCGTATCCCTCCATAACGCACCGTCCCTACTCTACTCTGATTCTTGCGACTCGAATGGCATATCACCAACAATCCCTTGGAGCTAACTCGGTTTCCCTATCATGGGATGCTCCACTAAAACTCGTTCTTCCTGGCCTTCTGGGCCCATACTCCTTCACATCCGACCTTGGTCTAGATAATCGCTGCGGAATAACCGGCAAAACTAGAAGCACTCACCGCCACATTTCATGGTACTCGAACCATGTCCTCTCTTCTCAACCCGCCTCAAATCATGGTACTCGAACCACAAAATCACCCCTCGATCTGCCACCAATCATGGTACTCGAACCATGACATCACCTCTTGATCTGCTACCAATCATGGTACCCGAACCATGACATCACTTCTCGACCTGTCACCAATCATGGTACTCGAACCATGACATCACCTCTCGATCTGCTACTAATCATGGTACTCCAACCATGACATCACCTCTCGATCTGTCACCAATCATGGTACTCGAACCATGACATCACCTCTCGATCTGCTACTAATCATGGTACTCGAACCATGACATCACCTCTCATTTTGCCACCAATCATGGTACTCGAACCATGACATCACCTCTCGATTTGCTACTAATCATGGTACTCGAACCATGACATCACCCCTCGATCCGCTACTCACAATCCTCCGGATCGCCACGGTCATTTCGTCAAAATCATACTGCGAATCTCTTCATCGCTAATACCGCTGCCCTCCGGCGTGTGCGGTGTTCCAACCATGATGTCTCTGAAACACAATATGAAGATACCAGAGACTCGATCGAGTATACTCGCACTCGATAACTCAACCCTACTTGTTCCTGAGTACCCAATGGATTCTTACTTAGGGTGCGCGCTGCTCCGGTGTCTTCAGTAGTACGGGCCCTATACTACCGTCCACACCGCATCAGTATTCACTCTAAGTCCTCCTCCTTGGATCCCAAGTCCCAAGTACTCTACTCTCTTTAACCATATGCTACTCACTAGCAGCTCTCTCATAACTCCTCGCTGCTATCTAAACACTCTCAAGTATCCCTAGCAGCAAAACTCCTAGACTAAGGCATCACATATCAGGCCACTCTACTCCTAATAAGAATACCTAGTCTACTCTAGCATGCATAGCATAACTCATCGCATATCATAACATAATATATCTCATAACACTAATTGCAAGGGTATTTTGGGAATTCACCGTTCGGGCGCTGGCTGATCGTACACACGGCTCTGCTCTGTTTGTCTCAAAACTCTTTTTACTCTTTTAAAAAGTTTTTAGTCATCAAAATTTCTCTCAAATCCTCAGTTTGAGTTCAGATACGCCCGAAGATGAATCCGAATCCCTCAAACCAAGGCTCTGATACCAACTTGTAACACCCAAATTTTCAAAACAATTTTTCACTTTTTAAAACCATATAAATTCATCCACAATTGCTTTCAAAAACAATGTATCAATTTTATCTCACTACAAATCACAAGATCAAATCATAATAAACTCTGCGGGTGTGTGTACAGATCATGCCGGCGCCTTCCCGCGATCACCACTGGTACCTGAAACACATAACACCGTAAGCATAAAGCTTAGTGAGTTCCCCAAAATACCACTCTAACACATATTAGCCACTCGAGGCTATGACTCTGCTGACCCTCTGGTCAGTGTGTCTCAGTGGGACCCTCCAGTCCCAACTCTCTGTGGGCTCTCTAGCCCTAACTCTATGGACCCAAAGGTCCTAACTCTGATAACTCTGGATCATGCATATCACATATCACAATAAATCTCAACACATAAATAGCATACAAATACACTGGCACATAACTATAGAACATAATACACATTAGCCACTCGAGGCTATAACTCTGTGGGCCCTTGGGCCCTAACTCTGTGGACCCTCTGGTCCTAGCTCTTTGGACCTTCCGGTCCTAACTCTGGTATACACACAGCATAAATCACATAGAAATAATGCCGTGCCACAAATCACATAGATAGCATACAATAACCCTGTCACATAACTCTGTTACCACTCTAGGTAAAGTATAGTGAGAAGACTCACCTCGGGTAACTCGGTAAAGCTCGAACTCTGTAAAATCAGGTCTAGCCTCCGCCTAATCATGTAAAATAAATACTCTCAATCAATACATCTCTCAAGGCTAGACTATTCCTCCTCTTAGTACTCTCAGAAGGGTAAAAGACCATTTTACCCCTCTCATAACTCAAAGGCCCCACTATAGACCAAACCCTAAAAGTCAACCAAAAGTCAACCCTCCGGGTTACGCTGCACGTACCAGATGTGTACGCTGGGCGTACCCGGCAGTCTCTCAGAATCGGGGAACGCCACCCCGTACGCCGCGCGTATTGGGATTACGCCCGGCGTAAATCCCAGTTTCAGTCCCTTAGCTCTTGAGGTCTTAAACAGTTAAGACTCACGTCCAGCTTTTTGATCTGACCATTTTTAAGCCTCTTAATCCATAAAGTCGATGACTTTAAGCCTTTGCATGGCTGAACAAGTCACTAACACCCAAAATATACCATTTCCTAACACTAGAAAGCCCAATACTCAAGCATGATCTCATATCCACGACCAAGATGGGAACTTTATGGATCTATAACACAAATACCACTGAAATGGGACAGATCTAGGTCCATGGAGCACATTACGCTCATAAAGTCTCCACCTTTGGGACTTTTAACCCTAAAATGGTCCATGAAGCAACAAACCAAATGAAGAGGAAAGTTTTGAACTTTATACCTCCAAATGCAGCTCCTTCCTCTGTAGATCTCAGATCCAAACTTGCACTTCAAACTCTAGTCTCCACAAACTCCTCTCCTTCTTCTTCACTAGCACACCAAGGCACTTTTAGCTCCAAAATCACACACACTCACTAAGAACGATGAAAAGTTCTCTCTTAGGGTTTTACTCACTGCTATGGAGGCTGAGAAATGAGCCTTAGCATCCAATATATAGGGCACAAGTCAGAAATTAGGGTTTGCACCTGGACACATTACGCCCAGCGTAACCCTGAGTACGCCCAGCGTACTCAGGCGAGTCCGCGTCCAAAATAAGCGCATGAGTACGCGCAGCGTACTCTTGAGTACGCCCAGCGTACTCATTTGCTACCAATTCCTCTTAAGGGCTTAACTTGACACTTTGAATAAAAGAAGGGCTAAATAGTTGTACCTGAATTTCGGGATGTTACACAAAAGGTGATTCCATTTATCCACAAACAGCCCCATCATTTGATTATTTTTAACAGAATAAATCACAATCTTCAAACTTTGAATAAAATAACCATTTTAGCCCCTCTTTTGAAATTATTTTACCAAATCAGTCCCTGATAGTTCAAATTTGTTATGAAATTGTCCCGAGAATATTTCAAAGTTCAAGAATTGCGGATTTACGGTTTCTCACGTCAAACTTCTCAAAGAAACCGAATTTGAATGATTGGAACTCACGCTTCAAGGGTGAGTGCTTACGACCCCTTTTTAATATTTTAATTATTTCGGGGGGGGGGGGGGGGAGGGGGGATACATGTGCCTAAATATTTTGTTTATACAAATCAATTTCCTTTTCATGCGAAAATACAATAAATGTAGTCTATAAAAATATTATTATTTAATAATTTACCATATTGTTATGAATAAACTAGTATAAACTTTTCATATACGTATTATGATTATTTTATCGTAAAATAACCAGTTCACACAACAAATACTACATGATACAAAATTATATGATTTTCATGTGATATTGCATATTATGACAAGCATGTTATAACACTTTGTAGTATTTCAAGGATTCAAACTATTACTATTCATGTATATTTTTATGTTTAAATGCATAAAGTTTATACATGTACATATGTTCATTACTTTGAAACATACATCTTTATAAAAGAAAGACATTACACTTTTACATACATGTCAAACATACTCGGCTTTTATAAACTTTATACAACGATATTCATTATGCCTAGTGACTCAATCACAATTAAGTTAGGGCTGAGAGTTATTCACAAACTTTTTAGTTAAGGGCTTTTTAGTGACAAGTTACTTTATTCATTAGCTAAGTCTAACCACTTAGAATACCCAAACTACTATAACAGTTAATCTTCGGAGCGAGATACATATTTATAGATCTATACGGGGTTGACATCCCCACCTGCGGTTGCTAGCTACAACCTCGAGTGATCAATCGAAGCAGGTGATAGGTGTCTACAATTTTTTCTGCAACGTCCAATGAAGCGTTGTAGTCGGGTACATTCAAGTCACATAGCTCGGTTATAGGACTCACTATAAACATTAACTCGAATCTCTCTCTCTCTCTCTCTCTCTCTCTATCTATCTCTTACTACAATTCATAAACTTGATTCTTTCAAAACCATTTTGAGCATGGATTTACTTATACAAAAGATACATTTTTGCTTTCAAAGATTCATTACAAACACAGTTTTAAGTATGAACTTACTCATTCAAAAATACATTTTGGCTTTTAAAGACTCATTGCAAACACTGTATTAACTATTGTTATACATACAAAGAAAATACTTTTTAGACCTATTAAAAGTATTACTGCTATTAGCAGAAAACTTGTAACACTCACCAACCTTGTGTTGACTCTCAAAACTACATGTATTATTAGTAAATCACTAAACAGACATTCAAGATAGACTGGATTACAGGGGACATAGTCTACTTGCTGTTGTATTATATGCCTATCAGTTAAGGCAATTCATGTATTATTATTATTTGTAAAAAAACTTTGTATTCAAACATCAAGATGGAATGTAAATGCTATTTTGTTTATTGTTGTACTTGTGTTATATATTCAGTTTACCTGTGATCCATGAACTTAGTCGCACAGCCCGGCGTGTTCCGCCGCCTCGGTCGGGGGTGTGACAAGAGATGCATACATGTTTTAGGAGTTTTAACAATTCAAGGCTTATGAATCCTACTTGGTTAGAAAGCCAATTTGTGAAGGAGTTGATTAGGAAACCTAACTTAAAATGCAAGGAGATAGGTTAAAATACAAAGTAAATTTCATTACAATAACATGGTCAAAATGCTATAGATTAAGGATGAGGGCATTGTCATTAATTAATGGGAAATTGAGTGACCATTATGCAAGAGTTTGGGACTATGGGCATGAGTTGATGAGATCCAATCCAGACAGTACAATTAGGATTTCTGTTAGTGTAAACCTTGATAAAACCAAAAAATTTCACAGAATATACATTTGCTTTAAAGCAATCAAATAGGGCTAGAAAAGGGGATACCGTAGGGTAATAGGGTTGTATGGTTGTTTTCTAAAGGGACAATGCAAGGGTGAGATGTTAACTACAATAGGTAGGGATGCAAATAATCAGGTGTATCCTATTGCCTGGGAAGTTGTTAAAGTAGAGAATAAGGTAAAATAGACATGGTTCCTAGAATTGGTTAATGATAACCTTGGATTGCAGGGTGATATTGGTCTTTGTGTAATCAACGATCAAAACAAGGAAAAGTAACTATGTTTTTCTTTGTGATTAATTCTTAATTAACTATAATATTTTGTGTACTTTCTAATTAACTATTTTCATGTGATAGGTTCTTCTTGAAGCTTCTAAAGATATTCTACCATATGTTGAGTACATGCAATGTGTAAGGCATATCTATGCCAATTTAATAAAAGTTTATAAGGGGATTTCAAGTTCAATATGGAAAGGATCAAGGCAATGAGTTCGGTTGTATATGATCATCTCATGGCTAGGGAACCATCTTCATAGTGCAAGGCTTACTTCTGTAACATTCAAGATTTGGTATGTTTCCTTTTTAACCCTTATTGTAAAATTTCTATCATTTAAGTGCATAGCTAGTACGTAGGGTGCACTCTATCAGTACGCTTAGCGTACTAGCTCATCGATGGATCGCGAGTTCACCCACGTACACGGGGCGTACGTGGGAGTACGCATGGCGTACATAATGCAGGGGAAAACCCTAATTTTTAGGGTTTGTGCCCTATTTAGACAACTGAAGAGACCCTTGGGCCTTCTATTGAACAACCTCTATCTCTCCTTACCCTAATATCGAAACCCTAAGTGTCATTTGTGAGATTTGAGCTTGAAAGTGAGTTTTGGTGGTGTTTTTGGTGAAGTAGAAGAAGAAGAACACTTGGAGGTTTCTTGGGAGTGGCTTGAGCTTGTAGATCTAGAGTCATATTCATCTTAGTAAGCCATTTGAGGTAAAAAGCTCTCATCTTGATGGTTCTTTATGCTACATCCAACTTAGGGTGTTATTTGTGCATTTTTGGGTCTTTTAAGCCATATTTGAGATTATGGTCTACTCTAGAAGCCATGAATGTTAGATCTTAGCACATTTGAGGTCTGTTGTCCATAAAAATGCAACCTTTATGAGTTATTATGGTCCATGCATGTGTTAGGTTCCTTGTTATGGTTCTCTTTGAGTTTTGGGTCTTATTAAGACATGCATGAGAGTAAAGTTTCCAATTTTACGTGTTAAGTCACCATTTAAGATTAGATGTGAGAGTTTGGCATAACGGCTTAACCGATTAAATGCTTAATAAGTTGGGTTGGTTGTCTACGTAGTGCACGGGGTGTACCCAGCTTGTACGTTGTGCGTACTGGCCCCGGAAGGAGTATGCTAAGCGTAAGTATGAGTACGCCCATCGTAATCAACAGTTTGACCATCGGTTAACTTTGGCGGGTTTGGGCTATATTTTGGGCTTTTAGGATTTGGGCCTTCTTGGGCCAATGGAATTCTGACTTTCGGTTATGGATAGACTATGAGCTTTCTTGGGATTAGGTCCATAATGATTTTTGGGCCCAATTAGGAAGTTGGATCATATTGGGCCTTGGGATGTCATTTAGAAATTTAGGCCTTTTGAGCAGATAGGTTGGGCCTTGGTTTTGGGCAAGTAAGAAAAGGGTAAAATGGTCTTTTACTCTGAATGTTGGACCAATAATTTAGATTCTTGATTATGGGTCGAGATCCAATTATTAATTGGATATTATTTGATGATGTTAGCGCGAGGATTTTCCGGATCAACAGACCGAGATTTTATTTGAGAGATTCAACAACTTGAGGCGAGTTTCCTTACTGTGTTTAGTGGTTCAAAGGCACCAATGTCGGCCCATGGTTATTTATGATTAGGATGGTAGTTGTATGCGTGGCTGTACATGTATGTTTCTGATATGTTTATCGGGTGGGGCCTGATGATTATATTATATGCTATTTATCTTTGTGATTTTGCATGTGTTTATGTGTTTGTATGTATACCGGGCGTGGCTTGATGACTGATAGATCTGTTCCGAGCAGAGCCCGATGCCGGGCAGGGCCCATTATATGTTTGATATGTATGGTTTGTGGTGTTTTGGGGAACTCACTAATCTTTGTGCTTACAGTTATCATTTTATGTTTCAGGTACTTCTGGTTCGAAGGGGAAGAGCTCGGGATGACTAAATTCCACACACACCACATTGTTCCACATTTTACATGACTCTGATTTACTTGGATGTTTATGGATACACTCTGATTCACTATGGTCTTTATGATATTGTTTTGGATAATGGTTTTACTAATTTAAAAATCAATTTTTTTTTAGTCTTAAGTTTTGGGACGTTACAAGTTGGTATTAGAGCCTTAGTTTGAGGGATTCAGACATACTCCTAGGGGTGTCTGAACTCAAACTGAGGGTTTGGTAGATTTTTCAAAAAAAATGTTTTATAAAAGGGTTTTCTAATAAAAGAAAAAGGGCGTGGTGCATGCAATCGACGAGATCAAGTAAGTTTTCCCAAAATACCCATACATGTTTTATGATATTCTTTGATTTTTGAATTTGTGAATCGCATGCTAGTTAGGGCTAAGGATCTGCTCAGGATTTGCATGATAGAATGGTAGGAGAGATGCCTTTAGAATGGTCTATTTAGGTTATGCTTGTTCAGATTACTCGATGCTCGAATGCTGCTTGCTTTGTACTTTTAGGAGTTTCCACTAACTTCAGCTAACTAGTAAGTGAATATGCTAAGTTACATATTGTTGAATCTTTAGAAGGTTAGGTTTTAAATCTATTGCGCAGCTCTTGTTTGAGTTCAACCGTTGTTGTGTGAGACCTTTCATTCGAAGAATTATCTGGTGTCGGCGATATGTAACTATATTCGTGAGCTAGTTAGAGGATGTTAGGGGAGTTCCTTTTGCAGCTGATGGCGAGGAGTAGTGTGGTGGTTACCCTAGGAAAACTTAGGAAGAAATTTACTGATGGGAGCCTTATCTTGTTGAGGATTGTATGTATGGATAGGGAGTGACTTGGAGGATTCACAGCGATCCTTGAGGAAAGTACGGATAGATGGATAGGGAGTGACTTGGAGGATTCACAGCGAT